>NC_068930.1:40624029-43601529 GCF_023091745.1 Budorcas taxicolor | reverse complement strand
TAATTTCTAGCTTAAGCCCCTGCTCAGGTAAGCGTGCTTGAATGAAAGTGAAAATGCTCTTTTTATGTGTATAATATTGACATGGATAAATATATTTTATTAATGAAAATGTAAAAAGAAAATTTATGGAGAAATTAGAACAGAATCACATATTCAGGGAAATAAAAAGAATAAAATTGTATATACTTAAGTTCTTATTGATATATGTAATACATTGTGAAATGATTACCACAGTCAAACTAATTAACATATCCATCATCTAACTTGGTTACTTTGTGTGTGTGGTGAGAATTGAGATTTATTAAGAAATTTTCAATTATACAATATATAATGATGATGATAATGATGAATTTATTTTTCCAGATTTATATAAAAATGTTTGTTTAAAGTATCCAAAGTGGTAATTTGATACACACATATTACCACAATAACATTAACATTATACTCATCACTATATATATTAGGTCTTCAGCAGAATATTCATCTTATAACTAGAATCTTGAAGCCTTTGATTAGTAGTTCCACTCCCCGCTCCCCTCACTTATCAACCTCTGGTAATCACCCTTCTACTTTCAAATGCTCTTCTTAAAGAACAAACTTAAAATCATCTCTATTGTCATTAAATTATTCACAAATGAATCATGGATAGAGTTTGAACTTCTGGCTCCTCCATTTTTAGCTGAGACTTTGAGCAGGGTATTTAACCACTCCCCAGGCCTCAATTTCTTCATCTGTGAAAATGGGATAATGAAAGTATTATCTCATAAGGCTGTTTTGAGGATAAAAAGAGTTATCTCACACAAAGAACCTGATATGTAAGTGCTAAAAAAATCTTCACTGTTGGCTTTACTAGTAGCATTCATCTACCTCATTTTCTTTTGGTTTAGATACATCCACATGTTGAATAAGATACAGAGACTGAGAACCACTGGCCCCAGAGTCCAGAATTATCTAACATTTGACATTCTGCCTATGTCACAAAATCATATGAATTATATAAGGTAGATGAAAAAGTTATCTAACAAGTTGTCTCTGCTGGAATAGAGATCTTCTGTTACAATTTGGGGATCTTTTTCCAGACTTTCACTATTTCAAACAAGGCTTCACATACAATCCCTTGAGCTAGTCTGGATGTGGGGACAATTGGCATCAGTTTAAGGCTCTGGAAGGCCTGGATGTCTCATAGCAATCCATGCTGGCCTTTGACATGATAGATGCTGATACTGTAGCTGAGTCCATTAGTCAATGATTCACAATCTTTAAAATGAATCAAATCAAACTGGAGTTATATCAGTAAATATGTTTATGGCCCAAACATGAATTTATTTCTCTTTCTTTCTCTCTCCTCCTTTTCTTTGTCTTTCTTCCCCTCACTCTTCTCTCTCTTTCGCTTTTCTTTTCTTCCATATTTCTAGTCATTCTTTCAAACTAAAACTCTTTTTTAAAATCTGCACATTTCAAATGTCTGCAGGGTGTTATTTAGTCCAGTATTTTCCTTAACCAGATTAACATCTTTAGTTATTCATCCTAATCTGATCATTCTTCTCCCTTAATATGTGGTGCAGTAATGTTAAGTATTCTCCCAGAATTACATAAGTTTGAATACTCATCTTCCAATGAATTATTTTATTTTGGGATGCTTAAGCACCTATATATAAGAAAAATACTCTCATTGAAACATCCCCAATCTTTGCCCCATGGCTATAAAGACAACAGCTTCTCTATTCAACATCAGTGTGCCTTTCTGTATGCAGTTTGAAATAGCTTTGACCTTTCTGGCTATGCTATCACACTGTAAACTTGTATAATAATATTGAGCTTGGATCTAGCACTCCATGTTTTCATAGCATTTTATGATTATTGATTGGTTATTTCACACAATATCCAAGCAGAGCAGTCTGGATAGATCTGGACAATACTAATTTTATTGATGAGGAAACGGACAGAAACACCATCATTTTACCCAGCCATCAGCACTTAGTGGCAGGGAGCAGAGTGACACACCAAGTGGTGCTTCAATTCACTGGCTGAGTTACTTACAAAAGAGACCATGCAGACCTTTTGTGCGTGAAGAAGACAGATGAGGGACTTCCCTGGTAGTCCAGCAATTAAGAACCTGCCTGCCAGTGCAGGGCACACAGATTTGATTCCTAGGTCCGGAAGATTTCACACGCCCTGGAGCAACTAAGCCCGCAGGCCACAACTGCCGAGCCTTCGTGTCCTACAGCCTGTGCTCCACAGCAAGAGAAGCTTCTGCACTGAGAAGCCCATGCACTGCAAGGGAAATAGCCCCTCTTGCTGCAACTAGAAAAATGCTGGGCTCACAGCAATGAAGACCCAGTGAGGCTATAAATAAATAAATAATTTTAAAGAAAGAAAGATGAAATGTGCAGAGCCAGCTGACTAAAGTTCAGACCGTGGCTTCCACATTTTCTAATTGGGTCACCTTGTACAAGTCACTTGATATCTTCATATATCAGTTTCCTAATCTGTAAAATGAAGGTAGCCTTTAGCACACACCTCATATGATTGTTGTGAGAATTAACAGTGGTGGTGCCCTCAGCTGGCAAAGAAGCACATGTTTTAAAATGCTTGTTATTTTTCTGTGTTGCATATTTCTTTAATTTTGCTTTCTCTTTGATCTCTTCTGCAGCCTGATACTGTCTGGTGCCTTTCTGAATCTATATTTATTTGCATCTCCCCTGAACGAAAACCCAATATTCTCGGTCCTCTGTATCTATGAGTTCCACACCTTTGGATTCAACCAACCATGGAAGAATATATTGAAGAAAATAAATTCTGGAAAGTTCCAGAAAGCCAAACTTGAATTTGTCTTACAGGCAAGTATTTACATACATAACATTTACATTGTATTTACAACTGTTTACATAGCATTTACATTGTATTAGGTATTATAGATAATGAAGCAACAGTTAGAACTGGACATGGAACAACAGACTGGTTCCAAATAGGAAAAGGAGTACGTCAAGGCTGTATATTGTCACCCTGCTTATTTAACTTCTATGCACAGTACATCATGAGAAATGCTGGACTGGAAGAAATACAAGCTGGAATCAAAATTGCCAGGAGAAATATCAATAACCTCAGATATGCAGATGACAGCACCCTTATGGCAGAAAGTGAAGAGGAACTAAAAAGCCTCTTGATGAAAGTGAAAGAGGAGAGTGAAAAAGTTGGCTTAAAGCTCAACATTCAGAAAACGAAGACCATGGCATCCGATCCCATCAGTTCATGGGAAATAGATGGGGAAACAGTGGAAACAGTGTAAGACTTTATTTTTGGGGGCTCCAAAATCACTGCAGATGGTGACTGCAGCCATGAAATTAAAAGACACTTACTCCTTGGAAGAAAAGTTATGACCAACCTAGACAGCATATTCAAAAGCAGAGACATTACTTTGCCGAGTAAGGTCCGTCTAGTCAAGGCTATGGTTTTTCCTGTGGTCATGTATGGATGTAAGAGTTGGACTGTGAAGAAGGCTGAGCGCCGAAGAACTGATGCTTTTGAACTGTGGTGTTGGAGAAGACTCTTGAGAGTCCCTTGGACTGCAAGGACATCCAACCAGTCCATTCTGAAGGAGATCAGTCCTGGGTGTTCTTTGGAAGGAATGATGCTAATGCTGAAGCTCCAGTACTTCGGCCACCTCATGCGAAGAGTTGACTCATTGGAAAAAACTCTGATGCTGAGAGGGATTGGGGGCAGGAGGAGAAGGGGACGACCGAGGATGAGATGGCTGGATGGCATCACTGACTCGATGGACGTGAGTCTGAGTGAACTCCGGGAGGTGGTGATGGACAGAGAGGCCTGGCATGCTGCGATTCATGTGGTCACAAAGAGTCGGACACGACTGAGCGACTGAACTGAACTGAACTGAACTGAACTGAACTGAAGAGATGATTTAAAGTCTACAGGAAAATGTGAGTAGATTGCATACAAATACTACACCATTTTATATAAGGGACTAGAGCATCCCTGGGTTTCGAGTCAAGAGGGGGGTTCCTGGAACCAATCCCCTGGGGTTACCAAGGCATGACTATATTAGGTTTTCCCCTAACTTCTCCCCTACTGTTTAAAAGCATTTAGCCAACATTCTCTGTTCCTGGTGACACTTTAAACTAACTTCTGTTGTGATTGTTCTTGTATGACTAGGGAACCTGCCTGGATGCTGCCCACCTCCTACCAACAATTCTTTCATGAAAAGAACAATACATTATTACATAATGAGCCTCTTTCAGGATCAAGAGCTACAAGGGATACAGCATTGCCCAGGACAGACAAAATGCCCATTTCTTGGTTTTTTTTTTCTATTGAAATGCTATCAATTTATATATATATAATGCCAAAGAGCATGTGAGAGACTTACTGCTCCCTCCAAAGTTTCTTATCTCAGGCACTTGAAACACATGGTTGGAAAAAATGCTTGTGTTTAGTGAAATTTCTGCCTGAAATGCTAGAGAGTATTCTAGGCTTAAAGAATAATTGACCTAGATACTAGAACTATACCTATTTTCCTTAGGCATATTATCCAAATTGGTCTTCCCAGATGGTGCTAGAGGTAAACTCTCCTGCCAATGCCGGAGATGTAAGAGATGTGAGTTTGATCTTTGGGTTAGGAAGATCCCTTGGAAGAAGGCATGGAAGCCCACTCTAGTATTCTTGCCTGAAGAATCCCATGGATAGAGGAACCTGGCAGGCTATATAGTCCATGGGGTCAAAGAGTTAGACACAACTGAAGCAACTTAGTATGCATACATTATCCAAATTAGTTAAGGCTAATCAATGAGCATATATTGTATCATAAAGTGATACCTGTGCAATGAAAAGGTCATTAGATTGATTGCAGGTGCAAATAATTCATAAGATGATTTGATTATTACTAATACTGATTTCTCATAAGCAAAATTATATATATTTTGTCCTCATTAACATATATTTTATATAATATTTTGTGTAAATTCTACTTTGGTGTACATTTCTCTCTTTATCACACACACATATGCAGCATTTTTGCTAGTTTCTTAAAAAATTCTAATCTTTGCAATTGTCCCCAAGCTTTGACATTAAAAAAGGCACATTTCTCTAGATCAAAATCAAAAGACTTTTCAGAGAGCTCATCATGAAATCTTGGAAGCCTTTAACTTCTTTCTTATTTTGGTCTGGGAGTGACTAGAAGTTTGTGTAATAAGTCATGCATGATCATTGAGAGTATGAGTATGTAGGATGATTTATTCTATCCAGAAATATTTTTATTATTTTCTTATGATGGTTAGTAAATGAGACTATTAGTTGCTTATTTGAGTTCCTATTATATCATCTACTATCATCAACATTTTATATGATCTAACTTTCTTTTCCCAGTAACACACAATCTCATTTTATGAAGGGGGAAGCTGAGGTCACACACCTGTTAGTGGGATGATTATTTGACTCCAGATCTGTTTAACATTATAGTCTCTACATTTAACCACAATACCAGACAGACTTTCAACTGATATCTATTTAGAAAAATAACTGATTTTTTGTTCATAGCAATGTATTACAACAATAGCATCAAGATGCCTCTGGGTCATTAAGAAAGGCTGTTTGTTTTATATACAGCAGAGGCAAGATTGGAATTTATGGTTTCTATATAACTTGCAAGCAGCTCTATACATATTACATGGGCAACAGTTAGTTGTATGAATTGGACTGAAGTCCATAACTAGCTAATTTTAACTGAACTATGTACTTCAGTCAAAATTCCTATAATGGAAACTTATGAGAAAAATTATGTTTCTAGTTACTTCTGAAACAGGAGGGAAGGAGGCAGGGCACAACTTTTGAAAGAATGACTTAGTCCAAGGACACAGTATAAATCAATTAGAATCAAATGGGTCCAGGATGGCAGACAAGTCAACTTCAACTAGACCTTGATCCTCAATCAGTAAGCTAAATGACACACCCAGAGGCACCATGACAATTCCAAGCTCAACTATCAAAAGACCAAAAAGTTAGGTGGTGGGCCCAACTCCTGAAAATCTCCATCCCATCCCCAAAATAGTTGGAATATTTCTCCCACTCATTAGCTTATGAAATTACCCGGTCCATGAAAGCTAACCATGCCACATTTTGAGGTAACCACAATCACCCTCTGTGAGGGCCATCTGTAGAGTGTGTTTCTCCCTGAATAAATCCACTTCTTACCTATCACTTTGTCTCTCACTGAATACTTTCTGAGATGAGACATCAAGAACCTGGGCTTCATTACTGTGAGTTTTGACAATTCCCAGCCATGTGGGTTCAAGTCCCAGTCAGAGGAAAAATTGTTTCACTTCCTTTAGTTATCTGATTTGAATAATGGTTAAAACAAAAGTGGGGTACTTTTATTTCTTAAACTGTGCAACTCTTGGCTAGTCTTCACTTAAAGCAGATAAAATGAAAGATGGAGAATTCTATAAGTTGATCACACGTCAAAGATCTTGCAAGTAAGAGAATTTCACCAGCCTAGAACTTTACTGTGGAAATAAACAATACTGGAAATGCTCTGTGAAAATGGCAGATAAGATTTACTACATGATATTCCATACTTGCTATAATCTAGCACATTAAATAAGGCAAAGGTTGATTATTTTAGCATCAAATACTTGAAAACACTTATTTGCATTTGTAATTTATATGTTGCTATACCTAAGGTACCTAGGGAACATGAAATACCCAAGGTTGTTTTATCTTCACCTCACCTCCTACTTCACTTATGGGGAAATAACTTCAGAGTTACAATTTCTCATTTCTTGCACCAAAGCTATGTCTACTCTACTGCTGTTGTGCATCTTGAATGTTTCCTTTGGTTCAGTTCAGTTCAGTTGCTCAGTCGTGTCCGACTCTTTGCGACCCCATGAATCGCACCACGCCAGGCCTCCCTGTCCATCACCAACTCCCAGAGTTCACTCAGACTCACGTCCATCAACTCAGTGATGCCATCCAGCCATCTCATCCTCTGTCATCCCCTTCGGCTCCTGTCCCCAATCCCTCCCAGCATCAGAGTCTTTTCCAATGAGTCAACTCTTCGCATGAGGTGGCCAAAGTACTGGAGTTTCAGCTTTGGCATCATTCCTTCCAAAGAAATCCCAGGGTTGATCTCCTTCAGAATGGACTGGTTGGATGTCCTTGCAGTCCAAGGGACTCTCAAGAGTCTTCTCCAACACCACTGTTCAAAAGCATCAGTTCTTCAGCACTCAGCCTTCTTCACAGTCCAACTCTTACATCCATACATGACTACTGAAAAAACCATAGCCTTGACTAGACAGACCTTTGTTCGCAAAATAATGGCTCCGCTTTTGAATATGCTGTCTAGGTTGGTCATAACTTTTCTTTCAAGGAGTAAGTGTCTTTTAATTTCATGGCTGCAGTCACCATCTGCAGTGATTTTGGAGCCCCCCAAAATAAAGTCTGACACTGTTTCCACTGTTTCCCCATCTATTTCCCATGAAGTGATGGGACCGGATGCCATGGTCTTCGTTTTCCGAATGTTGACATTTAAGCCAACTTTTTCACTCTCCGCTTTCACTTTCATCAAGAGGCTTTTTAGTTCCTCTTCACTTTCTGCCATAAGGGTGCTGTCATCTGCATATCTGAGGTTATTGATATTTCTCCTGGCAATTTTGATTTCAGCTTGTGTTTCTTCCAGTCCAGCATTTCTCATGATGCACTCTGCATAGAAGTTAAATAAGCAGGGTGACAATATACAGCCTTGATGTAATCCTTTTCCTATTTGGAACCAGTCTGTTCCATATCCAGTTCTAACTGTTGCTTCCTGACCTGCATAAAGATTTCTCAAGAGGCAGGTCAGGTGGTCTGGTATTCCCATCTCTTTCAGAATTTTCCACAGTTTCTTGTGATCCACACAGTCAAAGGCTTTGGCATAGTCAATAAAGCAGAAATAGATGTTTTTCTGGTACTCTCTTGCTTTTTCCATGATCCAGCGGATGTTGGCAATTTGATCTCTGGTTCCTCTGCCTTTTCTAAAACCAGCTTGAACATCAGGAAGTTCGTGGTTCACGTATTGCTGAAGCCTGGCTTGGAGAATTTTGAGCATTACTTTACTAGCGTGTGAGATGAATGCAATTGTGCGGTAGTTTGAGCATTCTTTGGCATTGCCTTTCTTTGGGGTTGGAATGAAAACTGACCTTTTCCTGTCCTGGGGCCACTGCTGAGTTTTCCAAATTTGTTGGCATATTGAGTGCAGCACTTTTACAGCATCATCTTTTAGGATTTGAAATAGCTCAACTGGAATTCCATCACCTCCACTAGCTTTGTTTGTAGTGATGCTTTCTAAGGCCCACTTGACTTCACATTCCAAGATGTCTGGCTCTAGATGAGTGATCACACCATCATGATTATCCAGGTCATGAAGATCTTTTTTGTACAGTTGTTCTGTGTATTCTTGCCATCTCTTCTTAATATTTTCTGCTTCTGTTAGGTCTATACCGTTTCTGTCCTGTATTGTGCCCATCTTTGCATGAAATGTTCCCTTGGCATCTCTAATTTTCTTGAAGAGATCTCTAGTCTTTCCCATTCTGTTCTTTTCCTCTGTTTCTTTGCATTGATCACTGAAGAAGGCTTTGTTATCTCTTCTTGCTACTTTTTGGAACTCTGCATTCAGATGCTTATATCATTCCTTTTCTCCTTGGCTTTTCGCTTCTCTTATTTTCACAACTATTTGTAAGGCCTCCCCAGACAGCCATTTTGCTTTTTTGCATTTCTTTTCTATGGGGATGGTCTTGATCCCTGTCTCCTGTACAATGTCACGAACCTCATTCCATAGTTCATCAGGCACTCTATCTATCAGATCTAGGCCCTTAAATCTATTTCTCACTTCCACTGTATAATCATAAGGGATTTGATTTAGGTCATACCTGAATGGTCTAGTGGTTTTCCCTACTTTCTTCAATTTAAGTCTGAATTTGGTAATAAGGAATTCATGATCTGAGCCACAGTCAGCTCCTGGTCTTGTTTTTGTAGACTGTATAGAGCTTCTCCATCTTTGGCTGCAAAGACTATAATCAGTCTGATTTTGGTGTTGACCATCTGGTGATGTCCATGTGTAGAGTTTTCTCTTGTGTTTTTGGAAGAGGGTGTTTGCTATGACCAGTGCATTTTCTTGGCAAAACTCTATTAGTCTTTGCCCTGCTTCATTCTGCATTCCAAGGCCAAATTTGCCTGTTACTCCAGGTGTTTCTTGACTTCCTACTTTTGCATTCCAGTCCCCTATAATGAAAAGGACATCTTTTTTGGGTGTTAGTTCTACAAGGTCTTGTAGGCCTTCATAGAACCATCCAACTTCAGCTTCTTCAGCATTACTGGTTGGGGCATAGACTTGGATTACTGTGATATTGAATGGTTTGCCTTGGAAAGGAACAGAGATCATTCTCTCATTTTTGAGATTGCATCCAAGTACTGCATTTCAGACTCTTTTGTTGACCATGATGGCTACTCCATTTCTCCTAAGGGATTCCTGCCCACAGTAGTAGATATAATGGTCATCTGAGTTAAATTCACTCATTCCAGTCCATTTTTAGTTCGCTGATTCCTAGAATGTCAACGTTCACTCTTGCCATCTCCTGTTTGACCACTTCCAATTTGCCTTGATTCATGGACCTGACATTCCAGGTTCCTATGCAATATTGCTCTTTATAGCATCGGACCTTGCTTCTATCACCAGTCACATCCACAGCTGGGTATTGTTTTTGCTTTGGCTCCATCCCTTCATTCTTTCTGGAGTTATTTCTCCGCTGACCTCCAGTAGCATCTTGGGCACCTAATGACCTGGGGAGTACCTCTTTCAGTATCCTACCATTTTGCCTTTTCATTCTGTTCATGGGGTTCTCAAGGCAAGAATACTGAAGTGGTGTGCCATTCCCTTCTCCAGTGGACCACATTCTGTCAGACCTCTCCACCATGACCCGCCCGTCTTGGGTTGCCCCACGGGCATGGCTTAGTTTCATTGAGTTAGACAAGGCTGTGGTCCTAGTGTGATTAGAATGACTAGTTTTCTGTGCATATGGTTTCAGTGTGTCTGCCCTCTGATGCCCTCCTGCAACACCTACCATCTTACTTGGGTTGTTTCTCTTACCTTGGACGTGGGGTATCTCTTCACGGCTGCTCCAGCAAAGCACAGCTGCTGCTCCTTACCTTGGATGAGGGGTATCTCTGGCACACTAAGTGCAGGCCTTACTGATGCCTTTTATCTTCTAGCACACAAGCAAGGTTAAGCATCTCCTTCTAGAAGTTCAAACAAACAAACAACTCTTAGTCCCATTGTAACCATAGCCCCGTCTCTCTCTTTCCTTTACTAACTAGGGTTTCAAACATTCTAGCCTTTCTCTTTTCAGCTCCTCAATCATAATTGCTGTACAACTTTCTTTACCAGGTTTCTTTCCTCAGCACCCTACAGTTAGTAATCTTCCTAAGAAGAGTCACCTTGCTGCCAAATTCAATGAATAATTTTCAGTCCTCATCTGTTGCACCTCTATAAGGCTTTCAGCACTAGTCATCACTGTCTCCTTTAGCTTTTCTTCCTTTAGGGTGTTCGGACCCCAGCTCTCCTGATCCTTCATGATGTCTATCGTTTGCAAAATCTGCTTTCTCTAATTACTTTCTGATGGTCTTTTTGTAGTTCTCCAACTTCTCCTTTTTTATTTAAAATACTTTCTGGGTAATAGCATGGGTTGAAATGGTTTTATGATCACTTATATCCAGAAGTCCCAAACTTTTTTTCTGGCCTCCAGAATTCTCTCCAAAATTCAGGTCCCACTTCAAACTAAAATAGCCTGAGACAAAACCCATCACTTCCCCATTTGGCTCAGGTTAGTCATGAAGGGGTTACTTTAATTATCCCCTGTCCCTTCACCCCACATTCAAATGAATAGTCAAGTCTTACATTACTCTGCCTTTTAAATATTTCTAAGATATGTTCTCTCCTGCCTATTTTGATTGTTATGGAGTAGTTCGTACCCTTTCCAACTTTCACTGGAAATTTTGCCTTGTAATGGTTCTACTCACCTTTATCATCATCCCTTCAAAACCATCATTTTCATTGCTTCCAAAATTGTGCCACTTCTCTGCCAAAATCCTTTCACTAACTCCCTGCTATGAAAAGAATAAAACTGAAGTTCATTTTTTTTTATTTTTAAAAAATTAAAAAAATTTTTTTTTTTACTTTACAATATTGTATTGGTTTTGCCATACATCAATATGAATCCACAACGGGTATACACATGTTCCCAATCCTGAACCCCCCTACCACTTCCCTCCCCATACCATCTTTCTGGGTCATCCCAGTGCACCAGCCCCAAGCATCCTGTATCCTGCATCGAACCTGGACTGGCGATTCGTTTCTTATATGATATTATACATGTTTCAATGCCATTCTCCCAAATCATCCCACCCTCTCCCTCTCCCACAGAGTCCAAAAGACTGTTCTATACGTCTGTGTCTCTTTTGCTGTCTTGCATACAGGGTTATTGTTACCATCTTTCTAAATTCCATATATATGCGTTCGTATACTGTATTGGTGTTTTTCTTTCTGGCTTACTTCACTCTGTATAATTGGCTCAGTTTTATCCACCTCATTAGAACTGATTCAAATGTATTCTTTTTAATGTCTGAGTAATACTCCATTGTGTATATGTACCACAGCTTTCTTATCTATTCATCTGCTGATGGACATCTAGGTTGCTTCCATGTCCTGGCTATTAAAAACTGAAGTTCTTTAGGTATTGCTTGAGGAAGCCTCTGGAAAATCTAGGACTTGGGGGTCTGTTTGGTGACAGGAGATACCTTGGACTAGCCATCCACAAACTTAATGGTGATCTAGACTTCATGAGAGCTGATGGGAATGCAATGGTGGGAGCACACGAACTCTGTCTGCCAAAGGGAAAAGCACAGGAAACTAAAGATCAGTTTTGGAAAGAAGGGAGCAGGAGAAGTAGCAGGAGTGACTAGCCTCCCGAACACCTAAACCAGATGGGTAGAGAGGCTTGCTTCTTAGAAGACCCTGTTCATTCAGAAAGGAGCTCATTTGTTTAAATCTGTTTAAGCTCATTTGTTTAAAAATGTAGCTTTCTTTGTTAAGGGCTACCTTGGGATTATTTTCTTTTGAGTTCCATTGTCCAGAAAGAACAAGCAAAACTTCCCTTTAGACCAGAGAGTGTCATATTGAGTAAAGTAAGTCAGAGAGGGAGAAATATCATAAGACATCTCTTACATGTGGAATCTAAAAAGAAATGATACAAATTAATTTATGTACAAAACAGTTATAGACTCACAGACTTATGGTTGTGGGGGAGGCCAGAGGAAGAGTTGGGTGAAGGGATAGTTAGGGAGTTCAGGATGGACATGTACACACTGCCATATTTAAAATGGATACCAAACAAGGATCTGTTGTGCAGGACATGGAACTCTGCTTAATGTTATGTGGCAGCCTGGATGGGAGGGGATTTTGGGGAAGAATGGATACGTGTATATGAGTCCCTTCACTGTTCCCCTGAAACTATCACAACATCATTTATTAACTGGCTATACTCCAAAAGAAAATAAAAATTTAAAAAAAAAACTCTCTTTTGAACTTTTAGAGCAGATATCACAGAAATTGAGAGTGAAAGCGATCTATAGGACTCTTATCAGTGTGAACTGGGGCAGTACATGGTCAAAGAAAAAGATGCATGAATGTGAAAATTGTACTACCCATCAGAAGTCACTTATTTGGCAAGTTAATCAGTTTTATTACACAAATGCTAATGTTAATAATTGATAATAAGCAAAAGGCCTTGAATAGCCATGACATATTTTAAGACAGTACAGTATGATCATGACAGATAACTAATCAGAGTCTCTCAAAGACTGTTTTAACTTATTATATTCCTAATAATTTTATGTCTTGATTATTTATTTTCACAGCTTATAGCATAATAACAGTAAATCAGTAGAGGGAGAAACTCTCTGAGGCAGGTTGCAGCAAGATGTAACATTAGAGAACAAAGGCTAAGACAGAAAACTAGTTAGACTTTGGAACACAGACACCTTAAAATGGGGATGTTACTGTAGAGGCAACCAGCCTCAGTAATAACCCGGGGGGCATTGTATCTGCCAGTGGAGAATTTCCAACATGATATAACAGAAAAAGCCATGGAGCAGAGTTAGAAAAATCTCTGTTCTGAGCCTAACTTCATCATTTACTAGCAGTGTGGTCATGAGTCTTGAAATCTCATCTCTCAGCGCTCAATTTTCCCATCTATACAGTGGTAAGAATAGACTACTTTGAACACTTGGTACATTTTAGTTTCATGTTATCTGCATGACATAGTATAAAAAAGCATTTCATAGATAAGTGCAAAAAGTGGCATTTTATTTCATGATCAGAATGATTCAGGCACCTGATGTATTTTAAATGAAGAGTGCTCGAAGAAGGCTTATCCTTTTCTTATTTTCTATCTCTACTTCCTCTCTATGTGGTCTCTTTCAGTTCCATGGCTTTAAATATTAACTACTGGTAATTGAATCAAAAATTGATATATATTAATCATGTCTTCCCAAATGTTACAATCAACTGCCTATTTAATATCTTCACTTGGTTCAGTTCAGTTCAGTTCAGTCACTCAGTCGTGTCCAGCTCTTTGCAACCCCGTGAACTGCAGCATGCCAGGCATCCCTGTCTATCACCAACTCCCGAACTTTACTCAAACTCATGTCCATTGAGGTGGTGATGCCATCCAACCATCTCATCCTCCGTCGTCCCCTTCTCCTCTTGCTTTCAATCTTTCCCAGCATCAAGGTCTTTTCAAATGATTCAGTTCTTCACATCAGGTGGCCAAAGTATTGGAGTTTCAGCTTCAACATCATTCCTTCCAATGAATACCCAGGACTGATTTCCTTTAGGATGAACTGGTTGGATCTCCTTGCAGTCCAAAGGACTCTCAAGAGTCTTCTCCAACACCACAGTTCAAAAGCATCAATTCTTCAGCTCTCAGCTTTCTTTATAGTCCAACTCTGACATACATATATGACTACTGGAAAAACCATAGCCTTCACTAGATGGACCTTTGTTGGCAAAGTAATGTCTCTGCTTTTAAATACACAGTCTAGGTTGGTTGTAACTTTTCTTCCCAGGAGTAAGTGTCTTTTAATTTCATGGGTGCACTCACAATCTGCAGTGATTTTGGAGCCCCCCAAAATAAAGTCTGACACTGTTTCCAGTGTTTCTCCATCTATTTGTCATGTAGTGATGGGACCAAATGCCATGATCTTAGTTTTCTGAATGTTGAGCTTTAAGCCAACTTTTTCACTCTTCTCTTTCACTTTCATCAAGAGGCTTTTTAGTTCCTCTTCACTTTCTGTTATAAGGGTGGTGTCATCTGCATATCTGAGGTTATTGATATTTCTCCCAGCAATCTTGATTCTAGCTTGTGCTTCTTCCAGCCTAGCGTTTCTCATGATGTACTCTGAATATAAGTTAAATAAGCAGAGTGACAATATACAGCCTTGACGTACTCCTTTTCCTGTTTGGAACCAGTCTGTTGTTCCATGTCAAGTTCTAACTGTTGCTTCCTGACCTGCATACAGATTTCTCAAGAGGGAGGTCAGGTGATCTCGTATTCCTATCTCTTTAAAAATTTTCTACATTTTTGTGGTGATCCACACATTCAAAGGCTTTGGCATAGCCAATAAATCTAAAATAGACATTTTTCTGGAACTCTCTTGCTTTTTTGATGATCCAGCAGATGTTGGCAATATGATCTCTGGTTCCTCTGCCTTTTCTAAAGCCAGCTTGAACATCTGTAAGCTCACAGTTCACGTACTGTTGAAGCCTGGTTTAGAGAATTTTGAGCATTACTTTACTAGCATGTGAGATGAGTGCAATTGTGTGGTAGTTTGAGCCTTCTTTGGCATTGCCTTTCCTTGTGATTAGAAATGAAAAACCTTTTCCAGTCCTGTGGCCACTCCTGCATTTTCCAAATTTACTGGCATATTGAATGTAGCACTTTCACAGCATCATCTTTTAGGATTTTAAATAGTTCAACTGGAATTTTTTACTTGGAAATACCTTCAAATTTAATTTGCCTAAAATGGAACTCTCAATTGCACCCTCAGCAACTGTTTTTCCTCCTGCTGCTGCTAAGTCACTTCAGTCGTGTCCGACTCTCTGTGACCCCATGAACGGGAGCCCACAAGGCTCCCCCATCCCTGGGATTCTCCAGGCGAGAACACTGGAGTGGGTTGCCATTTCCTTCTCCAATGCATGAAAGCTAAAAGTGAAAGGGAAGTTGTTCAGTCGTGTCCGACTCTTTGCGACCCCATGGACCGCAGCCCACCAGACTCCTCTGTTCATGGGATTTTCCAGGCAGGAGTACTGGAGTGGGGTGCCATTGCCTTCTCCAGTTTTTCCTCCTACATTCCCTATTAATTTAATAGCAATATTACATTTTATTATTCAAGCTAATAACCTAAAAGTCATCCTTGGTCTCACTCTTAACCACATAGTGTATATCCAATTCACTAGCAGAGTTTCTCAGCTCAGTCTTCAAAAGTTGTCTTGAGTCCATCAACTTCTGTCAATTTCCATTGCTACTACTGTAGCCCAATACAGTATCATTTTTTATTAGCACTACTATATTAGCTTACTAAATGCTAGCTTGGCCCCCTCAGTCTTTTCTAAATGCTAGCTTGGCCCCTCAACTCACAAGCCAAACTCATAAATTAGATTATGTCACATTCCTACTCACCCCCAAGTTTCCCATTATAATTTGTTGTTATTGTTTATTCGCTAATTTGTATTTGACTGTTTAGTGATCCCATGGACTGTAGCCCTCCAGGCTCTGTTCATGGGATTTTCCAGGCAAGTATACTGGAGTAGGTTGCCATTTCCTTCTCCACCCATTATAATTAGATAAAAATCTAAATACTTCACTCTGCCCCCATAGGGTTTATATAACCTGACTTTATTATGCAGATGACACCACCCTTATGGCAGAAAGTGAAGAGGAACTAAAAAGTCTCTTGATGAAAGTGAAAGAGGAGAGTGAAAAAGTTGGCTTAAAGCTCAACATTCAGAAAACGAAGATCATGGCATCTGGTCCCATCTGGCATCTGGGAAATAGATGGGGAAACAGTGGAAACAGTGTCAGACTTTATTTTTGGGGGCTCCAAAATCACTGCAGATGGTGACTGCAGCCATGAAATTAAAAGACGCTTACTTCTTGGCAGGAAAGTTATGACCAACCTAGACAGCATATTCAAAAGCAGAGACATTACTTTGCCAACAAAGGTCCGTCTAGTCAGGGCTATGGTTTTTCCAGTAGTCATGTATGTATGTCAGAGTTGAACTATAAAGAAAGCTGAGCACCGAAGAATTGATGCTTTTGAACTGTGGTGTTGGAGAAGACTCTTGAGAGTCCCTTGGACTGCAAGGACATCCAACCAGTCCAATCTAAAGGAGATCAGTCCTGGGTGTTCATTGGAAGGAATGATGCTAAAGCTGAAACTCCAGTACTTTGGCCACCTCATGTGAAGAGTTGAGTCATTGGAAAAGACTCCGATGCTGGGAGGGATTGGGGGCAGGAGGAGAAGGGAACAACAGAGGATGAGATGGCTGGATGGCATCACGGACTCGATGGACATGAGTTTGGGTGAACTCTGGGAGTTGGTAATGGACAGGGAGGCCTGGTGTTCTGCGATTCATGGGGTCGCAAAGAGTCAGACAAGACCGAGCTGAACTGAACCTCACTTTAATCTACCTCCTCAACCCCATTTCCTATAACCTCACCTCTGATTATGTTCTGTTCATACTGGTCTTTTTTTCTCTTTCTTAAACACATGTGACCCATGAATTATTCTGATTGGCCAACCTAAGTGACATATGGAGGGGGAATGAGGTCAAGTGATTGACAAAGCTACCACAATCAAGTAGAATGAGAGAAACATTATTAAAAACAAGGAATGTAAGTCACGTACTCAAAAAACCAAATGTCTATTCTAGTACTAACCTACTGGAAATCTCATATCAACGTAACTTGTACCACCAAATGCTACTAAGATTTCAAATGAAATGGAACCAGTAAAAAAATTACATGGTTAAAATTACGTTTTGATTCAAAATCAATAGATACAGGCACAGCCAACATAAGCTTCTAATTAGGTGCTTAAGTGCACTAATACATTACTGTGGAATTAGAGTACTTAGTTATATCCAAGGATCTTCTAATTGTTGTTGACCAGTAAAACATGTCTGTTTTCTTTTAGGTTAATTTTTGTGAAAAGTTACCACAATCACAGTGCTGTAGTTTTGAAACACAGAGAGAAGTGTCAGGGTTGTTTATAGCACTTGAGCTTTCAAAATCCTTTTCATGGCTATTTCAAGGGACCTAACTACTTGTTCCTTGACTTTTATTGTTTGATTATTAATCTTTTTATGATTCATATGACTGGCTCTAAGAATTAGATATCCCTAAATTTACCAACAAAATTATCTTCTTTAAATGAAAATTGCAACAAATCTTTCTTTTCATAAAACGCTATGTTCACATCTTGAATTTCAAACATTTGAAATCCAACTAAGTAATAAATAGGAAAAGCTACTAATGAAAAGTGTTACTTTTAAATGAGAAATTCAAAGATCAAAATAAAATGATTATTCATTGTACTATACAAATAGCCCATCTTTGTGCCAAAAAACCCTTTCATCTTCACAACTAAATTGACTAAGAGGCATGGTTTCCTAGCAACATTCATTGTGTTTATGACCTTTCCTCCAATCTGAACACACATATGTAGTTCTGAAGCTAATAAGTATACATCACCTGACCTAGACTATTCCTATTTCCCTAGGAACAGGTTGAGAGAAATACCTAACCAAAGATGAGTACCAAGAAAATAAACATGTGTTCAAAACAGATTTGAACATTTTGATATGAATATGTTTGAGTGAGTGAAAGTCACTCAGTCGTGTCTGACTCTTTGCGACTCCATGGACTGCATAGTCCATGGAATTCTCCTGGCCAGTATGTTTAACTAAGGTTAATAAATGAAAGTATAATCAAGTAGTATTTTGTTGCAGCATTCCAGCATACAACTGGAAAATGACAAGTTTAGAAGAAAGTTAGGATATATGGAAAGGTTTTGCTGACATCAGAAAAAAATATATATCTATACTTCATTCACAATAGGCACATTGTGATATATGCAATATATATGCATCTATATTTTAGGACTATATTTGCTGTGTTTTGAGAATCTAGGTGTTTGAACACCACTAGAATTTGGAAAATGCTTGATAAAACAATATGTTAAATGTGTCTTAAGCATTCTTCTGTGACAACTGTACCATAAGAAAGCCCACACTGTAAAGTAGAAAAAATTTAAGGTAGTAACTCTTATCTATGTACCTGAAACCTGTATCTTTTTAGTACCTTTTTCTTTAGAAAATCAGAGATAGCAAGTACAACAAGAAAAAAGCACTCTCATCATTGTAACTTTTCTATGTGTCAATTTCTATGTATTAAACAGCCCCGTAGAACTACATCAGAAAAAAAGGTGAGAAGCAGTATATAATAATCTGTATAATATTTTGAAGAGAAAAGGCCTTCACTGCTGGCTAATTCACCAAAAGTGCAGGAGTTAAATGGCATCGAGCCATTGGTGGATTTTCTTTGATATTACCTAATGAATCCCTCCAAATTTCTATGTTTTGTATATCACCACCACAGATGCAGGGTATAGTGAGTTTTGCTTACGCAAAATGAAAATAATTGCAGGGAAGCTTTTAAGCCAGATGTTAGAAATCGCTAGAGACGTGTTTGGGTCAGCATGTTTGACAGAGTTTACACAAGTGGCTACTCTAACTGGCAATTGACTGCCCAGTGGACAATTAGTAATATATCTTCCTTGTTTGTTAAGTATATATTTATTTCATTTTAAATAATTGTGTCTGAGGTTAAAATGGCAATAAGAGTGATAAATTTTCTATGTTAAATCTCTTAATAGGTATGATGAGTATAGCTTAGCCAAAACAGTAAATGTTTAAAAAAGAAATACTTTATTTATTCTGACATCCATATAAGATTTGTTTTGTTTACACGTCAAAGGATGATTTTTCTAACTGCCAAATCTTTGATCTTAACTTAAGAGTTAAAATTCCAGCTGTGTTCTTTATGACTCTCATTTTCATTGTCAACAGTAATGGAAAGTCTACAGTTAGGACACAGCCGAGGGTTGTTTTCTTTTCTTCCCTTTTTTTCCTTCCTTTCTTCATTCCTTTCTTCCTTCCCTCCTTCCTTCCTTTTCTCCCTGCCTCCCTTTCTTTCTTCCTTTATTTTTGTTATGATCACTTTAGAGTCAGCTCAATTTCTCTTTGATGAGAAAGCCCTTGGTTAATAGGTGTATAAAATATTCTTAGGCCTATTAGTAGTTGTAATTATCAAAGTCATAGAACTAAAGGTTATAATTTTGAGAACATACTTAAGCAATTGACCTTTCTGGGTTATTATATTGGTCACTTAAATATCAACTTCTTAATGAATTTTGCTGTTATTAATGAAAATCTCTTTGATACTTTTCAGGCTTCAAACATTCTGTGGAACCTCAACCATCAAAATTGGAAAGGTTAGCTAGAAAACTAGAAGAGTGAGTACCTGGCCGCCTAATTTCTCAGTTCAATGTTCATCGTACTCTACTGTCTTACACACTATTGTCCCTTTCCCTCATCTTTTTGAGTTTACTTCTCTACTCCAACTGTGGCCCTATGTTACTTACCCAAAAGGCAGAAGTGTGGTTTCAGTAAAGCTCTCTTGTACAATTGAAAAAGTCTTAATTTCAGGCTAATTTATTGACCTGGATTTCCATCTTCTTACTTAAAAATCTGAAGAGTGGAACTGTATAATTTTCTAAATCCTTTCTATTTCAAAAATACTACAGTTCTTAGAATGGTTTCATCCTCCAAATGATGAATAATTTACCATCTTAGTAAACGTTATGACCTGAGATATCTTCTTAAGCTTAATTTCTTCTCTTCTTCTTACCTCTTCATGTAAAAGCCTTCACACCCTAGCCTGGGCCTCTCCAGTTTCACCAACTCCCATGACCACAATGCCCATGAAGTTTATACTCCTGACACCTTTCACTTTTCATGCATCTAGGATATGTCAGAGGCATGATCATGTGATAGAAGGAGCATGTGTTTTTGAAGAAAAACAAAACAAAAATAATCAAAATCCAGTTCTTTCATTTGTATCTCTGAAAACTTGGCTAAATGACTTAACCTCTTAGAACCTCAGATTCTACATCCATAAAACTGAGATACTTGGTGCATATGAGTGTTGGGATTTCTTTGGAAGGAATGATGCTAAAGCTGAAGCTCCAGTACTTTGGACACTTCATGCAAAGAGTTAACTCATTGGAAAAGACTGATGCTGGGAGGGATTAGGGGCAGGAGGAGAAGGGGACGACCCAGGATGAGATGGCTGGATGGCATCACGGACTCGATGGACGTGAGTCTGAGTGAACTCCGGGAGTTGGTGATGGACAGGGAGGCCTGGCATGCTGTGATTCATGGGGTCGCGAAGAGTCGGACACGACTGAGTGACTGAGCTGAACTGATGAGTGTTTTTGTTGAGATTAAAGATGACACCTAAAACTCCAAGTGACAATTACTAATATTGTTTAAGTGGTAGATTTCATTATTCCATGTTTTATATTACTGCTTATTTCCCCCCAATATCATCAACTAGAAAAAATAAACTCAACCTTAAGATTAATTTCAAATGCTACCTGCTCAGGGATGTTGCTTGACTTTTCCCAAGTTAGTGGAATTCCTGTATTCCCATAGCATTTTTTTTTTCTTAAATAAAAATCTGATATATTATTTTTTTCATAGAGTTTAGGTTTATCTCTCTGCCTCAGAACTATGCCTTAGATCTTCTGATTTTAGTCTGATACCTTAGCATTTTTGTATCCTGCTTAGCTCAGAGTTCTGTATGTAGGGAAGGCTCAACAAATATATACATGTTTGATCAAATAAATCATCAATGAATAAAGCACAAAATGAGCTCTTTATATTTTCCTCTACATACCTCCTTCTGGAGCAACTTAACTTCTATTAAAAAAAAAAAAAAAAACAAACCAACCCCAAACCACAAATCTACTCTGAAATATGGAGTCAATATTGTCCCCCAGTCAGTGAAGAGTAAAGTTCAGAATATCTGAATCAGGTCCAGTTTGCTATTGTTTCCCTTTAATGATATTTATTGGTTCTAGTTTCCCCTTAGTCCCATGACCAAGTCCCTACCTTAAACCTTAGTTATCAAAATGAAGTACCTACACTGCTTCAGCTAAATGTGTCCTAAAATCTTGTGTTGATAACCTGCATTATACTGCAGTTCTTCTATGTTGGGAATTCTAGCTAATTATTTCTATCGTGACTAGGAATGGAATCCTAGCAACCCTGAAATCCAAATATCTAGGTCCTATCAGCTTATAACCATTTTTGTATGCTACCAAGGCTTGAATCCCTGCCCCTGGATTCTCTTAGTCTGGCAGAACACTACTGTAAATGTGGCTGCTTAACTAGATTGCAAGATATTATATATCCAGACTTCTTACCAGCTTCTAGAATTCCCTTTGGTTCCAACTGCCTGTTTCATTCCAGTGACTATGTCTGACTTCCAGTCCAGAGTTCCTGGACTGGTTCATGCATATTATTTCTTTTGCCTTCCCTAGTTCAGCTAATTCTACTTTTGGAAATATCTTTCTCCGCCATATCCACACATTCTCTCTTTCCTTATTCCTTTTTTTTTTTTCTTCCAAACTAAAGCTACTTAGTTCAGGAAAAGCTCCTTTTCCTTCTTCCCCCCTCTTTTATATATGAGTCAAGACAGATGGTAATTCTATTGCAACATTTGTAATAACATTATACATATAGATGAGTCACTTCACTGTTATCTATTTAAATGTTCTTGGAAGTGCCAAGGAGTCTCTTTTAGAAAGCAGAGATAGCCATCTTCACAGTTAAAATTTTCAGTTTAACCCAGTTTTCATCAAGAAATTAGATGGAGACTCTTTACAGATGAAGGAAACAAACTTATGGTTTCCAGGGGGTGAAGAGGGATAAACTCTTGGGGGGTGGGAGGGATAAACTGGGAGATTGGGACTGACATATACACACACTACTATATATAACATAGGTTATAAGAACCTGCTGTATAGCACAGGGAACTCTACTCAGTACTTTGCAAATGGGAAAAAAATCTGAAAACGAGTAGACATATGTATACGTATAACTGATTCACTACAGCTGAAATTAACACAACATTGTCAATTACCTATACTCCAATAAAAGTAAAAACGAAAAAGAAATCAGAAGGAGACCCTTATCTAAATTTTGATCGTGTTCCTACTCACCTCAAAAACTTTAAAACAGATATACAAGTGAATAGTCTGTTGTAACGTTTGCTCAGGGATATCTCAGTCCTTCAGTCTCTACATGCAACACTGAGATCTCATGAGTAACTAACTCTTGGGAAGATTATGCAAACGTCTTTTGCCTTCTTCCCCTAGGGGAGGAGGAGCCAGTGGAAATTATTTTCTCCTAGTCTCTCATTCACTTTTGGATAAAAACCAAACAGCAACAACACAGGTGTGACCAAATTATTAAGTAAATATAGATTCACGTGGTTAAAAAGCAGATGCAGAAAATGAAGAGTACGCTACGAGTAACTAGATCAAATGACCAGGGTGGGAAAAGAAAGACATTTTCTCCCAGAAAAGCTAGCGCAACAGCTTAGAGATGAGAGGATGGCTGCCTTGGACTATGTGTCTCGCTCACATTCACATGACCTATTTTAAAGAGGCCAGAAGAGCAACAATCAACTGCTTTTGTTGAAATGTTGAGAAAGAAAGTGAAGTTGCTCAGTCATGTCCAACCCTTTGCGAGCCCGTGGACTGTAGCCTACCAGACTCCTCCGTCCATGGGATTCTCCAGGCAAGAATACTGGAGTGGGTTGCCATTTCCTTCTCCAGGGGATCTTCCCAACCCAGGGATCGAACTTGGGTCTTCCATGTTGCAGGCAGAGGCTTTACCCTCTGAGCCATACGATAAAGAATTCCTGCCTAACAAATGTTTTTACAATTTGGGGACAAAATTTCAATTCATCATGCAATGGGATAATATTTATTTTTCATATTAATATATATTTAATGCAGCACCCTATATAGTTTTTGAGGCTCTGCAAAATGACAATGTAGATTATTTAAATATATTTTAAAAATTTATTTGATTCTGCAAAATCAGATCCTTTAATGACTTCTGTTTGAAATATTTAGTCCTATTGAATCTGGAAGAATTAGCTTTGCAATTGGCTTTTATAACAAACTCAAAAATTTATATTTTGATCCTAGTCTCCCATCCCACCCCCACTTCCTCAAACTAATTTGTTTTGTTCTTTAAGTAAATTATTGTGGGTTCACAGGGTTTAGGATTGGGCTATTCTGTCATTTTACTTCTTAGTGCTAAGCAAGAACTTTCTCAAGAGAAAAGATATTTGACACAAACTATGACATTAAGTAAAGATAAAAATTAGAAAGTTTTCATTCTCCAAGGTCAGATGTAGTCAACCACAATTTAAGATATATGTTTATTAAGTTAGATGAACTATAAGCATCTTATGTAGAAATGATTCAACCTATTAAAATTTATGTCATTGTCAATAAAAACCCAGTTAAAAGAAATTAGATTGAAATGACAGCTGACAGGAGCAAACTAGACCAATCCATCAATGCTTGATTCATGACAATAATAGATGGGATATGATGATACCAGTAATACTGAAATCTACATCTCAGTTTTAAATCTGAGTTAATTCTAAATAAAAGTTTAAAAGACAATGGAACTTGATTATAGTAGAAGCCACTAACAGAATAAAGTGTGGTTAGGAAGTGTGATTAAATATTATTTTGTTTGCAAACATGGCTGAAACAAAGTAACATATGTTCTTTAAAAATCCATTTAAATAATCCATATTTTCTATAACAGGGAATTTTTAAATTAATTTTTATAAGTAATAGGGATGCAATGTACAACATGATTAATACAACTAATACTGCTCTATGTTATATATGAAAATAGTTAAGAGTAAATTCTAAGAGTTCTCATCACAAAGAAAACTATTTTTCTTTTTCTTTTATTTTGTACCTATATGAGATGATGGGTGTTTACTAAACTTATTATGATAATCATTTCATAATGTATATAAATCAAATCACTATGCTGTACTCCTTAGGCTTACACAGTGTTGTATGTCAATTATACCTCAATAAAATTGGAAGAAAAAAGACAAAAAATAAAGTTCTAATATTAATTAACTTTTACTAAGTGGTTGATTCCATTATCCTATACACAGACAAAGAATGTCTGTTCTTATTGACAATTCAGCCACTATATAGTGGAGATTTCTTTTAACAAGATAAAAACAGCATCTAGAATTAACCAAAGTGATTTTGGTAAATGTCAACAGAATACACAGAAGAACTGTACAAAAAAGATCTTCATGACCCAGAAAATCACGATGGTGTGATCACTCACCTAGAGACAGACATCCTCGAATGTGAAGTCAAGTGGGCCTTAAGAAGCATCACTACAAATGAAGCTAGTGGAGGTGATGGAATTCCAGTTGAGCTATTTCAGATCCTAAAAGATGATGTTGTGAAATTGCTGCACTCAGTATGCTAGCAAATTTGGAAAACTCAGCAGTGGCCATGGGATTGGAAAAGGTCAGTTTTCATTCCAATCCCAAAGAAAGGCAATGCCAAAGAATGCTCCAACTACTGCACAATTGCACTCATCTCACATGCTAGTAAAGTAATGCTTAAAATTCTCCAAGCCAGGCTTCAGCAATACGTGAACTGTGAACTTCCAGATGTTCAAGCTGGTTTTAGAAAAGGCAGAGGAACAAGAGATCAAATTACCAACATCTGCTGGATCATGGAAAAAGCAAGAGAGTACCAGAAAAACATCTATTTCTGTTTTATTGACTATGCCAAAGCCTTTGACTGTGTGGATCACAAGAAACTGTGGAAAATTCTGAAAGAGATGGGAATACCAGACCACCTGACCTGCCTCTTGAGAAACCTGTATGCAGGTCAGGAAGCAACAGTTAGAACTGGACATGGAACAACAGACTGGTTCCAAATAGGAAAAGGAGTACATCAAGGCTGTATATTGTCACTCTGCTTATTTAACTTATATGCAGAGTACATCATGAGAAATGCTGGGCTGGAGGAAGCACAAGCTGGAATCAAGATTGCCGGGAGAAATATCAATAAACTCAGATACGCAGATGATATCACCCTTATGGCAGAAAGTGAAGAAGAACTAAAGAGCCTCTTGATGAAAGTGAAAGAGGAGAGTGAAAAAATTGGCTTAAAGCTCAACATTCAGAAAACGAAGATCATGGCATCTGGTCCCATCACTTCATGGGAAATAGATGGGGAAACAGTGGAAACAGTGTCAGACTTTATTTTTTGGGGCTCCAAAATCACTGCAGATGGTGACTGCAGCCATGAAATTAAAAGACGCTTACTCCTTGGAAGGAAAGTTATGACCAGCCTGGACAGCGTATTAAAAAGCAGAGACATTACTTTGTCAACAAAGGGCCATCTAGTCAAGGCTATGGTTTTTCCTGTGGTCATGTATGGATGTGAGAGTTGGGACTATAAGGAAAGCTGAGCACCAAAGAATTGATGCTTTTGAAGTGTGGTGTTGGAGAAGACTCTCTAGAGTCCCTTGGACTGCTAGGAAATCCAACCAGTCCATCCTAAAAGAGATCAGTTCTGGGTGTTCTTTGGAAGGACTGATGTTAAAGCTGAAACTCCAGTACTTTGGCCACCTGATGCAAAGAGCTGGCTCATTGGATAGGACCCTGATGCTGGGAAAGATTCAGGGCAGGAGAAGGGGACGACAGGGGATGTGATGATGGGATGGAATCACCAGCTCGATGGACATGGGTTTGGGTGGACTCCAGGAGTTGGTGATGGACAGGGAGGCCTGGCATGCTATGGTTCATGGGGTCACAAAGAGTCAGATACGACTGAGTGACTGAACTGAACTGAACTGATTCATTAGAATGTGTTTTTTGTTTCCTTTTATTCTGGGGAGATTTGCCTATTAACTTTAACTTCACTTGGGTATTTAGCTCGTTATTATTAAATATCCAAATATACTAGAATGAAATAGTCTTGGTGAATCCTTGGTGAATGCTTAGTATAGGTAAATCACTGCAGAAAGGAGTCTATTTAATCTTTAAACATCTTCAGATATCACTATTTCATCACTGCCCATGGTAGCTGATACTAATATTTATGAACCTTATATTTAAAGTAATACAATTACAACTACAGTACTTTTTTTTTATCATTTCTGTGTATTTTGCTTAACACTGTAGTTCAATTTCATGACTCAGTGATCATTTGTAAGAGGCCTGACTCTAGACAGTTTTATCCTCATTAGTTCCAGATCCTTATTTCCAAATGTCCATGGAATGTCTCCATTTGAATGCCCTACAAACACCTTTAACTCAACACGAATTTGAAGTCACTCAGTCGTGTCTGACTCTTGGTGACCTGTGGACTGTAGCCCACCAAGCTCCTCTGTCCGTGGGATTCTCCAGGCAAGAATACTGGAGTGGGTTGCCATTTCCTTCTCCAGGGGATCTTCCTGACCCAGGGATCGAACCCAGGTCTCCCACATTGCAGGCAGACGCTTTAACCTCTGCACCACCAGGGAAGCCCTTAAATACAAGAATACAGTCTCTCAGAAAACCTCCTATAGAGACACAGAACTTCAGATCCAAGTACTAACATCAAAGATTTCAAGGGAGGAAAGGAAGCCAGGTTGAAAGAAGAAGGGGGAGGAGGCGGGAGATGGGGGGTGAAAGGGGTGGCCTTACAGATGTCTCCTGCCACCTACAGATACCCAGGCGTTATGGGACTTTTCCCTGGGCCTCCAGAGAAGGGAGGACTGGAACTCGGCCCTACCAGAAATCAGACCAGACCAGAACCAGAATTCGAGTTCTCTGCCAAGAGGAGGTGATCAGTCTCCAACCCTCAGCTCAGGCTGAGGGCCCTTCGACCAGATTCCTGCATCCAGGACCAGGGAACTAGAAAAACAGAGAAGGATAGAAAGGGTTAAGGAGAGGAAAGAGAGAGGGAAGGGGAGGGAGGTCAATAAAGTCTCTCTTGTTCCTTACCGGTTGGGGCACTCTGGCCAGTTGTCCGCGTCAGGAGGAGACCAAGGACAAAAGGGTCCCAGTTGCAGCCGATGGGTCTAGTCCATTGGCAGGCAAGCTGGCCCCTGAGTACCCCGAGTGGTCAGGATGTCAGCCTCAGCAAAGAAGAGTCCCTGCCAGAGTCGCCATTTATTGTAGGAAGGCGGACCCCTTCCAGGGCCCGAAACCGGGCTCTTGTCTAACACTTGGAAATGAATTATCTGCGGAGACACATGTGCTGACAAAGCAAGAGATTTTATTGGGAAAGGACACCCGGGTGGAGAGCAGTAGGGCAAGGAAACCCAGGAGAACTGCTCTGCCACGTGGCTCGCAATGTCGGGTTTTGTGGTGATGGAAACTCAACATGACTAGAACTTAATTCATTATTTTCCATCCCTCAAATTTTCCCTTCTTCTATGTTCCCATTTTATGTTGAATCACTTTACTCCAAGATAAAGAAGCACAAAATATAGTATGATCCATCAGGAACCAAATCTCTCTCATAACTATTTATATTCTTCCTAGACACTGGTATTGTCTAACATTAAGCCGTTACTTCCTCATACAAACACAATTGCGTTTCCCAATCAGTTGATTCAAACCATCTTCTACCCTGTCCTCATATTAAACTTGCAAAAGCACAGCTCTGGTCATGTCACAATGCTGTTCAAACACCTTCAGAGTCTCTCCAGGGAAGGTAGCATTTGAGATTGACCTTTGAAAATAATGTTTTTTTAGAGAACGTGAAAGCATTCCAGATATTCATGTGAAATGACCTCTAAAAGAACATGGAGTGTTTCAGGACTAGCACATAGTTTGACATCTCTAAAGGGTAGATGAGTGAGAGAAAGAGCTTGAGCAAGCAGCAAGCTTAGAATTTTCCTCTTGCTAGTTCTTTACCTCAAATATTTAGTGTCCAAACTAGCTCAAATGCTACATTCTCCAAGACATCTTCTCTGGTGCTGCTAACTGGAAATAATCCTTCAAACATAAGCTTAACCCCGCATACTCTGTATAGCATTATAGGTATTTGTGTACAGACTTCATGCTCATGATGGTACAGTAAGCTATCTGTAAGGAAATGTGCATCAGGTTCATTTGGTTCAACTCCCAAATCACATTTTTTTAATGAAAATTAAATATGCAAACATTGCAAATGGTAGAGTAGATGACAGCCATCTTGTAGAAAACAATAAATACGTCTGCCCTAAGATAAACCTGAGACTTTAAAAAGACTCAAAATATTTTAAGCAAATTGAAAAAATTTACATAAAAACTAAAGAAAAGAAAACTTTGTGGAAATCATACATTTTAGTAATAAACCCATTAGAAACTTCTCAGGTTTCCACTGGTCATCATTTATTACAGGTTGTTGAATGAACTTTTAAGGAATGAAATTCAGATTAGAAAAAAAGAAACATTTCTGAGTACTGAGTTCAATCTAATGTAATAATGATTATCATTATGTACAAGGTATGAAATTTTATCCTTTTGCATTACTTGGCATTTCATTTTTGCATTTGGGTTTGCCCTTTTTGAATTGATTTGTAATAGAATGTGCTTGCTGGGCTAAAATAGTCCTTTCATTACACTGCAGAGTAATTCAATGTCAAAAATCTTGACTGGGAATGTAAAGCTATAACTTATTTTCCATGTATAATCAACCCTCGGTTTTCTCAGAGTGGACTATCCATGTTTCAGGGAATTGCATGCCAACATCTATCAACAGCACTTGCTGTAGATGCTCTGGTGAAAGCACATATCTTGCTTTACTATTTTTCTTTTTTTTGGTTGATTCAGTCTCTCTTCCTATTTTTTCTTTGCCTTCAGTATATATCACAGTAGGAATACAATATAATGACTTAACTACATGTTCTTGCCATTGGAAAGCTGAGAGAGTAGCTCTGATTTTGAGTGCTACTCTGTTCCATGAAGTGAAAGTGTGAGGTTTTCCTTCATGTCTGACTCTTTGGGCCCACATGAACTGTAGCCTGCAGGGCTCCTCCATCCATGGGATATTCCAAGCAAGAATACTGGAGTGGGTTGCCATTTCCTTCTCCAGTGGATCTTCTTGACCCAGGGGTTGAACACCGGTCTCCTGCACCGCAGGCAAATTCTGTATCATCTCAGACACCAGGGAAGCCCAGAGAGTCAGTTTAGCAGAGTCGTTAAACTGACTCTACTCCAGAGTCAGTTTAACAAAGTGAAGCCTGCCTGAAACAGCTAAAGGAATTCAGGACGGGAAACATGTATGTTGTATATGTATATTGCCTCCTCAAGTGAAATAACATGTACAAAAATACTCTATATGTAAATAACAATCCTAATATATTCCACAAGATTAGCTTAAGCTTCCTCCTGAATTGGATGAAATTCTGGGGTAGTGGAACAAGCCCTTTATTTGAAATTGTAACTGCTAGGTCTGAGGCTGTCTTCTACAATAAAAAAGTTCTGTACAGGGCAGTGCAAATTAATCTCCAAAAGCATTATTACTCTCATTGTCTCTTGTTTGTTCCTGCTTAATGTCGTTTTGACACAACATTCTGACTTTGCTTTGAGGAATCTCTCCCCATCTGAGTCCATGTGTTCAGGGTGGAGCTGACTTCCCTTCCCTTACACAACTCATGGGCTCAGGACCCACACTGGCCAATTAATCTCAGGAATTACTGAAAAAGATGCTAGATGCCTGAAGGGGCTGGTAGGCATGTTTGCTCTTTGTGGAATATATCCGAGAACAAACAACAGATAAGGCATGACAGAGAATGTGAGTAACTCAATGCCCTGAAGTTGCTGTTTGATGCAGAGATGTAACTAGCAAATGAGTGCCTTGCTGTTTCCAGCACATGAGTGAAGGAATTATATTTTAATTCCTTTTGCTTACTTCAAATTCCCTATTCCATTTTCAAATGTTAAATGAGGTAATAGTGTATTGTAGTGAATCAGAATGTAACATATTATGAAATTTTTATGAAAAATAAATAAAACAATAAAGAAAAAATAAAAAATAAGCAAAATAGTGTTATTGCAGCATTTGGCTTAAAACTTGGCACATTTTAAAGAAATAAATGGATATATACTAGATGTAAGTAAAATATTAGTACAAAAAAATAATACTAGTTTGGATAAATACCTACAGGGTAGATAATTAAGAATTAAAAACTTAGAGAAATCTGTATGCAGGGTAAGAAGCAACAGTTAGAACTGGATATGGAACAACAGACAGGTTCCAAACTGAGAAAGGAGTATGTCAAAGCTAAATATTGTCAGCCTGCTTATTTAACTTAATTGCAGAGTACATCATGCAAAATGCCAAAGCTGAAATCAAGATTGCCGGGAGTAACATTAATAACCTCAGATATGCAGATAACACCAATCTTATGGCAGAAAGTGAAGAGGAACTGAAGAGCCTCTTGATGAAAGTAAAAGAGGAGATTGAAAAAGTTGGCTTAAAACTCAACATTAAAAAAATTAAGATCATGGCATCTAGTCCCATCACTTCATGGCAAATAGATACGGAAAAAAATGGAAACAGTGAGAGACTTTATTTTGAGGGGCTCCAAAATCACTGCAGATGCTGATTGCAGCCATGAAATTAAAAGACACTTGCTCCTTGGAAGAAAAGCTATGACTAACCTAGACAGCATATTCAAAAGCAGAGACATTACTTTGCCAACAAAGGTCCATCTAGTCAAAGCTAGTTTGACTAGCTTTGTTTTTTTTTCCAGTAGTAATGTATGGATATGAGTGTTGGACTATAAAGAAAGCTGAGCACCAAAGAATTGATGCTTTTGAACTGTGGTGTTGGAGAAGACTCTTGAGAGTCCCTTGGACTGCAAGGAGATCCAACCAGTCAATCCTAAAGGAAATCAGTCCTGAATACTCATTGGCAGGACTGATGCTGAAGCTGAAACTCCAATACTTTGGACACCTGATGTGAAGAGCTGACTCATCTGAAAAGACCCTGATGCTGGGAAAGATTGAAGGCGGGAGGAAAAGGGGACGACAGAGGATGAGACGGTTGGATGGCATCACCAACTCAATGGACATGGATTTTGAGTAAGTTCTGGGAGTTGGTGATGGACAAGGAAGCCTGTCGTGCTGCGGTCCATGGGGTCCCAAAGAGTTGGACATGGCTGAGCGACTGAACTGAACTGAACTGAATAAATAAACTATATCTGTTATAGAACACTTTAAAGTAATAAGAGAACATTTAAATAAATGAATGGATATTTCCTGCTCATGGATGAAAGAGTCAATATTGTTAAGATTTCAGTTTTTTCAACTCAGTCTACTAATTCAACACAACTCAGTCAAAATCTCCACAAGCTATTTTATAGATATTGACAAATGATTTTAATTTTATGTGGAAAAGCAAACTGTATAGATTATCCAACTCAGTATGATGAAGGGCAAAGTTGAGGAACTTACTCTTCTCGATTTCAAGAGCTACTATAAAGCTAGAGTAATCAATACGGCATGGTATTAATGAAGGCATAGATAGTCAGATGAATAGAATAGAGAGCTCCAAAATAGATACACACAAATGTAGTCAACTGATATTTGACAATGATTCACAGGCAATTCAATGTAGAAAGAATAGTCTTTTCAACAAATGATCCTGGACAATTGGTTGTACATATGTAAAACAAAAAAAAGGAAAAAGACCCTAGACACAGACCTACATACATTTTATAAGAATTAACTAAAAATGGAACACAGACCCATATGTAAAATAGAAAACTATGAAACTTGTAGAATAAAATATAAAAGGAAATCTACGTGTTGTGGTTGGTGATAAACTTTTAGATAAAGCACCAAAAGCATGATTCATGCAAGAAAAAATTTATAAGTTGCATTTTAGTTAATTAAGAACTTATGCTGTTTGAAAAGCACTGTCAAGAGAATGAAAGGATATACCATGAATTGGGAGAAAATATTTGTAAAACATTTATCTGGTAGACGACTTCAACAATAAGAAATTGAACAGCCCAACTAAAAGATTTGAACAGACAGCTCACAAAGATAATATGTAGATGGCAATAAACATACAAAAATATTTTCAACATCATTTTTCATTACAAAAATGCAAATTAAAACAACAAGATATAATTAAACATGGATTAGAATATCTAAAATCTGAAAAATACTGACATTATCAATTGCTGGCAAAGATGCTGAGCAAAGAAACTCATTTATTACTAGGGGGAATGCAAAGTGGTACATTCACTTTGGAAGACAATTTGGTGGATTCTTACAAAGTTAAATATATTCTTACCATATGACATAGCAATCAATGAATTTGGTTTAAAACTTATGACCACACAAAAAAACAGCCCATAAATGTTCATAGTAACTCTATGGTGTTCATAATAACTTCATAATTATCAAAAACTGGGAGCAACCAAGATGCCCTTTCAAAAAGATGAACAGTTAGACAAACCATGATATATTTGCACAATAGGAAACTATACTGCAATAAAAAGGAATCAGCTACGAAACTACACAAAGATATGAATGAATCATAAATGCATATTGCTAGGTGAAAGAATAGAATTTGTAAAGACCATATGGTACATGATTCTATGTATTTGGCCTTCTGAAAAAGGCAAAAAAAAAAAAAATAGAGGAAGGAATAGATTAGTGGTTGTCAAAAGTTCAGGGATAGAGGAAGAAGATTGAATATGGAATTATTTAGGGGAGAAATATTTCATATGATAATATAATGGGGGACACATGATATCGTGCATTTATCAAAACCAGTGGAACTTTACAACACAAACAATAAACCTTAATGTATGCAGATTTCTAAAAGTTCAGAAGGTCACGATGAAATGCAAAATATGATAAAAATAATGTAACTATATTACTAAAGTGGGAAACTATCTTGTTTTAGGGGATGGGTGAAAAGGTGATGACTTATGTAACTCTGGAAATGAATGGACTATGTAAGACTAAAGTAATTGTAATTAAGCACTCTATTTTAGTTTTTTTCCCATGGACCTACAGGTTAAGAATTCTGAAAAATACACATTTACCTGAACTGAACAGTTAAGTAAATGGATAGAGCCAGGTTTTTTACTATTGGATTAGGAAGTTACAGATAAGAAAGGAGAGGAGACAGAATAATACATGTGTTAATGGATTACAATTGGAGATACTGGTATGAATTCATGCTTAGCTTAATGTTGGTACAGAAGGGGACATATATAAATATTTGCAAATTTGCAAATATTTGGAGATTATATATTTATTATATAATATTATATGGTACTTCTATAATAGAATATATGTATTTTATATATATATATATATATATATATATATATATATATATTTATTTATCTTTGCTCTGCTGGCTATTGCTAGAACAAGTGGCAATGAGTATTCCTAGTCCTGAGATCTTGGTTTCTAATATGATTTTCCAACAAAATGAACCAGGACTCTTTGGTGACATGGCTGATTCTTAAATTGGGGCAAGAAATATACAAGATGAGCCTGGTGCATCTTACAGGGCCAGAAAGTAAGGAAGTATACCAGGAATCATATAGCTGGAAGTATACCAGAAAGACTGGAGTATATCAAAGTGGAATAGAAATTAACTGAAAGTATTGCTAAGAGCCAAAGCTGGCACAATTAGATATCAAAATGAATAAAGTAGTATTGGATTATAATTTAAAATATAAGTATCCAGAGTATATATATAAGTATCCAGAATATATATTGAAGAAGGAAATGGCAACCCACTCCAGCGTTCTTGCCTCGAGAATCTCAGGGACGGAGGAGCCTGATGGGCTGCCGTCTACCGGGTCTCACAGAGTCAGACACGACTGAAGCGACTTAGCAGCAGCAGCAGAGTATATATTACCATAAGTAAGTGATTGAATAAATAAATAAATGGGGGAATAGACAAATCTCCTCTATGGATGAATTCCAATAATTTTTGTAGATACTTTGCCCTCAACAAGATTTAGTATAGCCCCCCACTTCTTAACTAGGCTGTGCACAATGACTTCCTCCTAAAGAGTACAGTGTGTAAAAGGGTGTTGGGGGGGGGTGATAACTACTCAAAGGAAAAACAGAATCATAAGTATATCAGCCAGGTGATCAAGGCCAATATCAATAATAACAAATTATGCTCAAAGTGACCTGACCAGATGTGATGAAAATGGCACTTTATCTCTGTGATCTTCGTTTAAACTCATAACCCCGGACTAAGTATGCGAAAAGCATCATAAAAATTCCAACAAAGGGACATTTGACAAACTACCTAACCATTATTCCTCAAAAGCAACAAGGTCATCAAAAACAAGGAATGTCTGGAAATCCATCTCGGGCAAGAGAAGCCTAAGCAGACACGGTGACTAAATGAGCTGTGTTATCCTGGAAGAGCTCCCAGAAGAGAAAACGGACACTTGGTCAAAACTAAGGACATATGAATAAAGCATGAACTTCAGTTAATAATAGTGTATTGTTTGTTTACTTCTGACACTATAAAACACTGCTGCTGCTGCTGCTGCTGCTGCTGCGTCGCTTCAATCGTGTTCAACTCTGTTTGACCCCATAGACGGCAGCCCACCAGGCTCCGCTGTCCCTGGGATTCTCCAGGCAAGAATACTGGTGTGGGTTGCCATTTCCTTCTGCATATAAAATACTAAGTTATGTTAATATATTAATAATAGAGAAAACTGAATGTGGGGTATGTTGAACTCTCTGTACCGTTGTCACAATTTTTCTATAAGTTTAAAACTATTTGAAATTTTAAAAGTTAATTAAAAGTATGTACGTTTGAAAGGCAAAATTATGAATTTAATAGAGTAAAATGTGGGCAAGTATCTTTGAGACCTAAAGTCAGCAAATGAGAAAAAATAAAACAAAATACAAACCATGCTGTGAGGGAGGAAGAGATGAATTTTATGAAATCAATGTTAAGGCTTTCTATTCAATGAAGGTATCTTTGGACAAAGTCAATCTACAGAAGGTAAAACAGGAGAGATGTTTTGCATGTATAACATTTGCAAAAGGTTAATACATAGTATACAAGAAATTCCTACAAATTAACAAGGAATAGAAAACAACAGTAATAGAAAAGTAAGCAAAAACTATGACCAGGCAATTTACAAAAAGGAAATCCCCAAATCAAACACACACACAAGAAGAAATGTTCAAAGTCATGAATAATCAGATAAATACATTTAAATTACAATGTGTTATTTCATAGGTAAAAGGCCAACAAAACCAGAGAGCTGATGATACCACTGTTGTGGCTCATGAACTATAGCATACATTCAGCAGAGACTGCTGACATATTTTAGTCAAATGTATAAGATGAATATCTTGTAGTTATGAATTTTTGCTTCATATCCCAAAGAAATCACTGGTATGCTTTGCATGCTTAGACAAATAATTGCGCATTTTTATTTATGAAGGTGTCTCAGTGGCATCATTTGCATAATGGGGAGTGGGAGGAGATAACCTGGGTGTTCCTCACTGGGACAGTGACAACACTGGGAGAGAACTGAAGTGTGGTGGGTGAATGCAGGTAGAACACTGTGTGTGTGTGTGTGTGTGTGTGTGTGTGTGTGTGTGTGTGTGTGTGTGCGTGTGTGTGTGTGTGTGTGTTAGTCACTCAGTTGTGTCCGACTCTTTATGACCCCAAGGCCTGTAGGCAGTTTAGAAACAGAGTGTTAAGTGGGAAAGAAAAAGAGTGAGATATGTAAGTGTATGCTATTTACAAGAATTAAAAGTGCCTAGAGAAAATACCCATTTACCATGAACCACACAAAGCAACTAGAGAAGGAAATGGCAATCCACTCCAGTATTCTTGCTTCGAAAATTCCACAGACAGAGGAGATTGGAAGGCTACAGTCCATGAGGTTGCACAGAGCTGAACACAACTTAGCGACTAAGCATGCACGAGTGTGCACACGAACTGAACAATCAGTAAAAACAAGAGAGAAGGCCTGTATGCACCGCTGATAATAAGGCATGATTAACTGAGAAATGTAATAACTCAAAAGTAACGTAATGTAATAATCAGGAAGGACAGTTCAGTAGGAGCCATCATTTTAAAAGAGGGAAAATCAGTCTGGGACAAGTTAGGTCAAGCATATACTAAGTGAATATATAGATGATATATTTTTATATTAGAATTTCAATGGAAAGTTTAAGAATGTTAGTCAGCTCCCCTACAACCAGAACTTTTGAATTATTCTTATCAGTCATCCTTACCAATATAAAATATGCTAATTTGTTAATGAGTTTGATTAAGGAGAGAAAAGAGAATTTATTTTTTCCTCCTGATGTTTTTAAGGCATACACAGGATCAACAAAATTTCAGGCTCGTCCAGGGAATGCAAGCTGCAGATAAACGAAACGAACAAGCAAACAAAAAATACTAAAAAGATTCATTGCTGATGAGAATGCAAAATGGTATAGTAACTATGGAAAACATCTTGGCAATTTCTGACAAATGTAAACATAGTCCTAACTATAGGATCCAGCAATCTATTCTATATATTTATAAAAGATTGACAAAAGGATTTAAAACAAGTAGATGTTCAATAGCCTAATTATACAGTGAACTAACAAAACAGAGGATTTTATGTGATACTAATATGATGAGCCATCTTCACAAAGATAAAGACACAGGAAATTAATTAGGTGAACTCTTCCTTCTGGTGTTTTCTTTCAAATATTTTTCAAAAATATCATTAGACTTCCAGTTTTAAAAATGACTCATCATTGTAAGTCATCCTTTTGGCAATTATTATTACTTTTTAAATGACCACTTGCCTAGACAAAGAATTATTTTTGTTAGATCAGGAACAAAGAAGTTTGATGTGATTTAATCTATTAGCTACAATTTTAGTTGATGTTTGCTAAATATCAGAACTGCTTCTAATAATTATCTTGGTCTTGCTTGTGCCCTTTTTTCAACAAAGGAATTTAACATATTCCCCATCAGTTGGGGGAGAAAGGAGCACAAAACAACCTTCCATGGCTGTCTTAGCCTTGAAGATAAAGTGCAAACTCCATAGGATCAAGATATTTAAGACCTTTGACGGTCCAGCCAGTGCTTGCCTACTTCTCATCCAGGAATTCTCAACCTTGACACTTGATATTTTGGGCCACATAATACTCTGTTGTGGTGGCTGTTTTGTGCATTATAAAATTTTAGTAGCATCCCTGGCCATTAACTCCTAAGTGTTTGTAGCAAACACCACCCCATCTCTCCCCATACTCCATTTGCTGTGATAAAATTCTCTCTAGCTATTGTTGATGCCTCTATAGGACAGTATCCTGCCCTTGTAAGAATCACTGCTTCTAGGCTCTGTGAGGCTCCTCTGTCCATGGGATTCACCAGGCAAGAATACTGGAGGGGGACCTTTCTGACCCAGGGATCGAATCCAGAATCCTGGACTACAGGCAGATTCTTTACTGAGCTGAGCCACCACCAGGGGAGCCCCTTTCACCATTACTACTGTATTAGTTTCTATCACTGTCATAACAAATTACTACAATTTAGCAGGTTAAAACAATACCGATTTATTATTGCACAGTCTCATCAGTTACAAGTTTGAGTAGGTTGTTTTCTCTTCTCTTGGATTCACACGGACAAAAATAAGGTCTTGGCTAGTTGGGCTTTTAGCAGGAGGCTCTGAGAAGAATTGACTTCCAAGCTCACTCAAATTACTGGTTGTATTCAGTTCCTTGTATCTGTAGAACTGAGGTTCTCCTTTACTTGCTGATTTGTGGAGGTCATTTTCAGCTTCTAGAGGCCATCCACACCTGCTGGCTGTTGTCCCTTTTCAAAGCCAGCAATCTCGGGTCAATTCCTTCTCATACCTCAACTCTCTCTTGCTTCCTGTTCTGCCTCATCACTTGGCTGCATCTCTCTGACTCTGGCTAGGAAATTTCCCTGCTCTCAGTGGCTCAAGTGATTAGATTTGCTCAGCCCTAAATAATCCAAGAGAATTTCTCCCTTTTCAGGAATGTAATTTTAGTCACATAGACAGAATTTCTTTGGGTAGCACCTAGATTAGTGCTTGATGAAAAACTTAAGGTCAATCTTGGGGGGATATCATTAGAATACTACCTTTCATAAATCCCCACCTCAAATACTACATCCAGTAAACCAAATGACCTATGATTCTGCAAATGTGTGTTCTTAAGCTTGTGAGTAGTCATGCTTCTGGACCCTATGCCCTGTCTTCACTTAACTCTCCCTTTGAGGTGTGCTAGGATAAGGGCTCCAGGGAGCCTCTCCTGACCATATCCTGAGGGCATGATTGTATATACATCCTCAGAATACTGCTCTCATCTGAATCATAGCACCTGACACATTACACTGGACAACCTAATTAGTACAGAATGAAAATTCAGTGTTGGTTGAATTAATAAAAGAAGCTTATCTGTGTCAAGATTTGCCAGAAATGCAGAGCACTTCATGGATGAATTAAAGATAAAATGTTTCCTATGCACTTTGTGGAGTATTTCAGTGTTTCTACCTATTATCAAATATTTTCAAGTACTCTTCATCTTCATATAAAATCATTCTTAATATGTATTTTATCCCTATATGCGGGATCTGAAAAACCTAGAGCTATTTAGAATCTATCTGAACCTCAAGAGTTAGGTCATTAGAATTGGATAATCATTGATAATAAGGGTGAATTAATTGAAATAAGGCTCCTCACTGTATCAATGCTCAATATTTTGTTTGTATTAAAACTATAATCGAGAAACAGAGAGAAACCTGCATTCCTGCTGAAATTGTCCTCAAAGAATCAATTTTAAAACATTTTTTCTGAATACTTACAATTTTACTATGGTAGAGACAATTAAGACTTAACAAAAATCTTCTTCCTGTTTTCTTTTCCTTGCCCCCAAATTTTATTGTCAAAAGTATTAGGTAGGTCCCAGGGTGAAGGGGCCAAGGGTGTCTAGATCAAGAGGGTTGAGGGAGTGACCCTCCGAGAGCAAATCACAGGGCCAAAGCCCAATCAGAGTAGGGAGGGTATCTATACAGGAGATTTGTGCCATCTACAGTATTATAAAAGGATAAATCAGGTTTAAAATATCTGTGGTGACATAAATAAGTCATAATGCTAGCTTAGTAACCGGAGACAGAGAGCAAAGCAGTCTCACGTGCCTGGTGAATGGAAAAGACTTCTAGATGTATTGAAGCCACGGGTCTTCCTAGAACAAAGTACCTACCCATTTTTCTCACTCTCCCTGGTGGCTACTTGTATGAGAAAACACTTAGACCAAGAGTGGGTCTGGAAAAACTGCCTTCATTGGTGATACCCTGGTGAAGACCCTGATTCTAGGTATCATGCAATTTATCTGCCAGTAAGAGATGGTGCCAAGCTCACCAACAATGAATTTAGAATTTCCTCTGCCTCAAGTATTAACTTGCTACCTGATTTTTCCAACATGCTATCATGCCATGAAAGGGAGAAAAAGGGAGCCAGTGTGTCTGTCCTAGAGAATTCAATAATACATTATTTGTATGCCTTGGGATGTACTTAAGATCCTAACATTTTCCGACCATACTTTAGAATTCAAATCATTTAAGGAAAGTCTTACGACAATATCTCGGTATCACTCAAGGGACCTGTCATGCCCTTTCTTGAGTTTCACCTAGAAAACAAGAACATATCTTGAATAATTAAACATTTTGATGCACAGAGAATAAGGAAATAAGCAATGGACATTTACCATGGCTGAAACTGAGCCACTATTTTCTGAAGTTGGCCTAAAATACTAAGCTTTGCAAAGTAATTTTAGTGTTTATCCTTATGTCTTTATGCAGCTATGCATTCAAGTGCTTCCCAGAATATTTAGACAGTGCTAATGAAGCAGAAGACTCTCAACAAGTGGTCTGACATTAATTGAAATGGACTGAACTGAAGCTTTTTTGTTGTTTTAATTTTCTTATGGAAATGCTGCTATTTAGCTTATGAGGGAAAGAATAATCTTGTATTGATACATCTTGTGAAATGTACATTAATGATTTTGTACTTCAAACAATATTGTGAAAACACAGCCAGTAGTGAAACATCTCTCTTAAGATATATTGTATCATACAGTACAAGGTTCCACAGATCAAACTTATCTTTTATTCTTCTCTTATCTGTTATTAGATTAACACTGATATGAATGATACTATCAGGATTCATACTGTACAAACTAGAGCTTTTGCCTCATTTGAAAGCCAGATTAGTTTGGTGAATAACAACATGCACATAAAAAGTGATTTATGCATCTGAAGAAAATAAAAACTTAGATATTTTAATATCTCAACAGAATTTATAAATATGGCAATTTTTACTGTTCATTATCAGTCAATAGGAACAACAGCCGATTCTGGAAGTGAATTCTACCAAGTGGTATGACAATTACTGTTATATATCTCAGCAATCTTCTAATAAATAATATGAGGCTTGTTTGCATTTATCAGAGTGATCCTTAAGCAAATACCCATGTAGGAAAGAAAGCTTGCATATTTATAAGAGTAAATTTACATATAACTACACATAAAATATTCCATTCCTTTGTAAAATACTTCTTTATAATTTCCATTAAAATCATCATGTAATTATACCAGAGATACAAACCTAACAAAAATTATGCCAAGCATTATTAGAGGGAGTGCTTTTCAATTGCAAGGGCATCTGTTCTGTGAGAATTTTCTAGTTTCAATTTCTGTTGCATCAAAAGAGAGAGAGAGAGATAAAATAAGGACTTTGTCCCTTGAAAGGACTGTATTCAAAGGTCATCCATCAAAATTATTTTAAAACTATGGTGAAAGTGATTATAATAAAGTATTAGATTGTGTTATTATAAACAATAAACAGATCTATACAGAAAGAGGGACGTTCTTTTTCATCCTGTGGATAGGAAAAGAACTGTATCATAAACACATACTATTATGGGTGTTTCAACAGATAGTCCTTCATTCAGCAGGCCTTTTCACTGAGTACTTGCTGTGTTTCAGCACCTACGTGCTGCACTTGGATTTGGAAGTGAATGCCTGAATCCCCTAGACTCCACTCTAAGAGAAGTACATGAATGAGGCTGAAAAATAAATAAACAATTGTCTCACAGTATAGGGTACTTACCTCCGTGACTTAGCCAAATGAAGACCAAGCCTTGAAAGGCTAGGTAAAAGGGTCAGGAAAATAATAGAGAAGAATATTCTAGGGATAGGAAAAATGTGTTAGATAATGGCTATAGAGAAGAGAATGCTATCAGGGAACTATAGACAGTTGAATGTGTCAGGAAACCTAGGGTCAACCCTGAAGAGATACAAAAGATAAAGATGAAAAAATGTAATCTAGATATCTTTACAAGGAGCTTGGCTTTTGTTTTGAAAATGTTTAGAAATAATAGTACTAATGTATTTTAGACAAATGATTGCCATATTAAAATTTATATTTTGAAAAATCTTTCCTCTGAGTAATGGTGCTCAGAGCATGGCCATTGGATCACTGGTATCAGCATCACCTGGACACTTAGAAAAGCAAATTCTCAGGTGTCAGCACAGACCTACTGGACCCAACAATCCATGTTGTAGCAAGCCCTTAGGTGATGCTGGTGAGTACTAAAATCTGAAAAACATTGGTGCAGAAAATGAAACCGTGGAGGCTTTTTCAGTACAAATATTTTCAGCTACAAAATCCTAAAAATCTGATCAACAGTAGCTTAAATAAGAGTTTATATTTATTCAAGAACAAGAATTACCAGGAAAGACAGTCCAGGGATGGCACAGTATTCAAACAATGCCATCAAGAATACAGGCTCCTATCTTTCCACTTTATCGTTATCAGGATAAGACTTTGGTTGTTTAGGGTTACATGCTGGCTGTTCTACTTCTAGGTTCTATGCCTGGCATCCCCACAGAAAGGCAGCTGGGTGATGCAAGAGAAAATGTTTATCCTCTTGTGCTTTGTTTTACTTTTATGGCAAAGAGGCAAAAATGAAAACATCTTAAGGCTCTTCTGCCCAGATCTTGTTAGTGAGGACCATGTCAAGGGCCTTCTGATTAATAGCTCCAAACCTGCTAAATGGGAGATGGCTGTCTTGAAAAGTAAGTTCTTCTCCCCACAAGTTCTCATTTATTGGGTACATATTTTTTCTCTGCTAAATATCTCTATGAAATACACATATTTTAAGTGTCTTTTGCCGTGGAGGTGCAGACATAAGGAACAGACTTGTGGACACAGTGGGGGAAAGAGGATAGGATGAACTGAGAGAGTAACACTGAAACATACGCATTATCATATACAAAATAGAGAGCCAGTGGGGATTTGCTCTAAGATGCAGGGAGCTCAAATTGGTGCTCTGTGACAAACTAGAGAGGCGGGATAGGATGGGAGGTGGGAGGGAGGTTCCAAAGGAAGGGGACATATGTCCACCTATGTGAAAGTCGCTCAGTCATGTATGACTCTTTGTGACCCCATGAACTATACAGTCCATGGAATTCTCCACACCAGAATACTGGAGTGGGTAGCTGTTCCCTTCTCCAGGGGACCTTCCCAACCCAGGGATCGAACCGAGGTTTCCCACACTGCAGGTGTATATTTTACTGCTGAGCCACCAGGGAAGCCCCATGTATACCTATGACTGATTTATATTGATGTATGGCAGAAAGACGAATACAGTATTGTAAAGCAATTATCATCCAATTAAAAATAAATAAATTTTTTTTAAAGTGTCTTCTGTACTAAGAGGAAAAAAATACCTGGATAGTGAAGCCCTAGTTTCCTTGCTGGATACTCAGTGATTCTCAAATATTGGCTACCTATTAATTCCAGGATTCTCTTCGTAGGTCCCTTGAAGGCATATTATAATTTTTCTAAATATGTGTATTACATTTCTTTAGAACAGTGTAGACTGTATGAAATAATTCTCAGAAACTTGAAACTACATCCTAGAATTACTTTCAATTATTCAAGCAACTATCTGGGGTAATTCATGCAGAAATACCTAGTGTGGAAATTCTCCCTTGGTATCACTTTTGGGGCTCACTGAATCTGGAAATTTCCCCTGGATCAAGGCTGGATATCCTACTTTTGTCCTGAGGGTTGACAAATGCACACAAAGACAAACACATACTTGAGTCAACCATCTTTCTCACCTGCTTCTCTGTAGCCTTTTTGCATGACCTTCAGTATTGGTTTCAAGTATGAGACAAGTACAATTATCGTCATTTATCAGCTAGAAAAGCTGTTGTGATGAAACTGAAAAGCATTTACTCTTAGAATCTGACATTTGTAAACTGCTAAGCAATTTGCATATTGGTGGAAAGCAAGAATCCTAATTCTTTATTTCCATATTTCCTCTAAAATACAATATAAGCAAAAAAATCTGTTTTTTAATATTTGTTGAGGACTATCAGGAAAAAAATCCCAGTGTCCTGTGGGTCCATTCTGCATCTATCACAGGCTATGATGATAAGTGGTCCTAGCTTAGGAATTAGGAACAGAGGCTATAGGCGACCCTGAGGAGTAAACACTATTTAATCAAGAAAACAAGCAGCATCATGAATAGTCACTGCTGAATAAATGCAAATACCTTAAGAAATATGTTCTTCTGGACACAATTCAAAAACATTTGGGAGACTGAAACCTTACATGTTATAATTACACGCAGACACTGACAGGAGGGATGAACATAAACAATAGCACTAACCATTGCTTTTTAGTTGAAATAAAGACAATTTAAAAACTTCAGATCACTGAGCAAAAGGCAAGAGTACCAACTTCAATTTCAAAATCATTATCAATAGTGTATAACACATTGTCAAACAAACACACTTCTCTTGCTGTGCAGTCTGCTCCTATTGGCATTTGGCAGTCTGAACACACAGTCATGCAATCTAATGCTCATATTTTCCAAACAAAGCAAAAGGAGAGCAAAACTCTGCAGATTACTAGAAAATATTAGCAAGCATATATATTAATGGATCTGTTTTAGTGGATTTAGATAAAGGGCAAACTCTAGATCTACTTACCTCTGTAATCATAATTTTTATATGTGTATATCTAAAGAGGTATATACTCTTATGAGATATTATAGTTAATGGCAAGATATGGAGTTTTTTGAAAGAATATTTTATATACCAATCAATTTGAGAAGAAAAGAAAGGACCAAGGAAGAAAGGAGAAAAATACTATAGATTTTTGTCTAATCATGTTTGAGCCTCTGCTTATTATTAGAAACAATATAGGTTTGCTGATGTTGACTATTTGGAGACTCCAAAATAATGATCTTTTTTTTAAGGCTCAAGTTAGTACTAGATGCATTCACATTTGCTAGTTTACTAACAGAAATCTATATTACTATTTCTAATAATAGATGTGGACAAGGATGCTGAACTTGGCCAGAGCCATAGTATTTTTATGCAGGAATGCCAGATTTAAATTATGGACTATTAAATCTACAGCCCCTTCTTTTTCCACTTTAGTGGACTTCTCACAAAGGACCTAAACCTGTCTCAAGCAATTCTCAGAAAGAAAATGATGAACTATCTACCCTTTCCACAGGCACACTCCTGGTTATTCCCTGAGAGCTATAAGGGACCTCTAACACTGGTCAGACACCAATTAATGTGCAACATTTTGTCTTAACAAGTTAGAAGCAATAATAGATTTCCCCTCAGCATTCAGATGAGGTTAGAAAGAAGGAAAAATGGATATTCCAGCATTAGACAGAAAGCATCTCTTAGATGAGTTCCAAACCAAAAGAACCCAGGGGTCCAAAGCCTAAGTACAGAAGTTAAGAAAATCATTCCTAAAAGAAAATAAAACAAGAAGCTGAGATGTTGCTCAGCTTATACTACTTTTCATGAATCTAAATTGAGAATTCCTATAATCTCAATCAATATTTTGAGCAAACTAATCAATATTTTGAGCTATTAATCAATATTTTGAGCAAACAGTTATACCCTCTGGAAGACAGGAAGGATGGGAAAACAAAGTAAGGGAGTAAGGAAAATGAAGCCACACAAAAAACCCTGCAAACATTTTTCATCTAGTGCTGGTCTGCTTATGGACATTAGCAGACAGCACTTTTAGAAATCTGTGTAGTGCTGATCTGGGAATTAGAGAGACATATGGATTCCTCTGGACCGGGCCACACTTGGTAACAATTAAGTCCTGGTATGTGAATGTTTGAATGATTCAATCTTGATATTAATCTATTGACAAAAAAGGTTTTTGTTTGCTCTTGTTACTATTTCACATTTAAGTGGCTTATTGTACTTACATATTTCTCCATAGAAGCCTTGTAGAAAGATAGCAGCCCTCTTTCTTTCTTCATGACAGAATAAAGTATAAAAGCTTTCCCTTTCCTGGTGGCTTAGTTGGTAAAGAATCTACATGTAATGCGAGAAACCTGGGTTCTATCCCTGGGTTGGGAAGATCCCCTGGAATAGGAAATGGCAACCCACTCCAGTACTTTTGCCTGGAGAATTCTGTAGACAGAGGAGCCAGGTGTGTTAAGGTCCATGGGGTCACAAAGAGGTGGATACGACTGAGCAGCTAACACATTAGTCGAAAAGCCCAAGTCTTTTACCTGATTATTAGCTAGGAAGTTAGGCATGAGCAGTGAGGGGTGGCCTAGCCAAAATATGGGTGGCCAAGCTGATCACTTCCTTGGAAGAAAAGTTATGACCAACCTAGATAGCATATTCAAAAGCAGAGACATTACTTTGCTGACGAAAGTCCATCTAGTCAAGACTATGGTTTTTCCTGCAGTCATGTATGGATGTGAGAGTTGGACTGTGAAGAAGGCTGAGCATTGAAGAATTGATGCTTTTGAACTGTGGTGTTGGAGAAGACTCTTGAGAGTCCCTTGGACTGCAAGGACATCCAACCAGTCCATTCTGAAGGAGATCAGCCCTGGGATTTCTTTGGAAGGAATGATATTAAAGCTGAAACCCCAGTACTTTGGCCACCTCATGAGAAGAGTTGACTCATTGGAAAAGACTTTGATGCTGGGAGGGATTGGGGGCAGGAGGAAAAGGGGATGACTGAGGATGAGATGGCTGGATGGCATCACTGACTCGATAGACATGAGTCTGAGTGAACTCCAGGAGATGGTGATGGACAGGGAGGCCTGGGGTGCTGCGATTCATGGGGTCGCAAAGAGTCGGACACGACTGAGCGACTGAACTGAACTGAACTGGAGCTGATCACTAAACCCACCCCAGACATGCCCAAGTGCGGTCCAGGAGAGCTCAGACATATGCTACAAAATAAATAGAGACTTTTCTTCAACTCCAGTCCATGTGCCCTAGGCACACAGTGGATACAAACTAACCACAGAGGCCTCTCTCACTCATGCCCAGAGATGCACAGCTGTTTCCTTGAGTGACCTTAGGCAGCCAGGAGCCTATTAAGGGTTCATAAATATTCCATACATACATACATCTGATTATATCAGAATGAATTATGGGAAAGCCATGCCCAACGGAGCTTGTTGTTATGCAAGTTGCAACTGACAATCAAAGCTATCAGTCCATGCCCACCTAGATGAATATGTAAAAGCCCTGTCTTGAAAACCACCCCCCACCTTGTACCTCATCATTCCAATGCCAGTACCCCTCTTGAGGTGTTCTTTCTGTTCTTCTTAATGAACTTGTTTTTGCTACGGGTAAGACCTCAGATTCTTCTCTGTGTCCTTACCAAGAACCAAGGCCCACGAGGTAGGGTCCTCTTTTACCCTCCCTACCCCGTAATACAACCATATTTAGCATTTTCAGAGATTGTCATGTATTCCGTTTTCTATTTTAGTAGCAAGCCAGAAGGACTAGTTCATTCAACTCAGCTCTTAAACCTCAAGCTCTTGAAGGCTATGCATTTCTTTACTAACTATGCAATGCCTTGTCATCACCCCACATCTTTCTTTAGTGCTTTGTGGTTTATATATAAGGGAAAGGGGAAGAAATAAATTTTAGAGTGGTTATTTTCCAATTATTGGTCAAAAACCCCTCCTAGGGTTGACAGATATTTGTTTCAGGAGGGCATTTATAATTCTTGCTTCCATATGCTCCCAGATTTGGATAGATAGTCCCTAACAAGCCAATATTATATTTATCCATGTAAAAAAGTAAAAAATCTCTCCTGCTGTCAAACTTTTTATCTTCTAATCTCTGAGAACTCCTCTGTCATGTCATTTTCTTTATTTTTTTCCTATACATAAACTTCATTTTAATGTTTCTAATCTGCTAAGAACCCTTCACTTTGCCCTTTTGGCCATAATATCAGAATCTAATTCAATTATAATTAGCTTGGCATAGGTTCCATATTTCAATTTCTATTTCAGTTTGAGATGTGGGATTAACCATCCAGAGTGGGCATTCAAGGTCCTGCTCTGAGGTTGGTATGTAAGATTTGCCCTCATAGGATAAAGCAGAAGTGTACAGAGATTTCTAGAGAGCTCTTTGCTTCCACCCCTTCAAACCTTTCTTCTGTATTTTGCTTTTAGCCAGAGAGAGAGAGCATCAAAGGATTTTGTCAGTCATGGAGAGAAAACCTCTATACCAACAAAAAGGCTTTGGACTTTTGTCATAATGCTAACAATAAATTGATCATTTCATTAAAAGAAACACCACAGAGACAAGAATTCTAATAAACAGATTCCTTAGTCCCTAGGAAACCTCTTCTTAACAGAGCAATGTGTAAAACAGCACAGTATGCCTATCAGAACAATTTGTCCTTGACAATCATATAAATAGTTTAGGGAACATAGCCCTACAAATAAATTGTTGGTAGCGATTTGGGGGAGCAAGACTAAAAGAGTAACTCTTTTGATGAAGGAATCTGGCAGGCTTTCTATTCTAATGATAGTGAGTTATGTGACTTGTTAGAATTTCATCAATTTCTAAATAAATGTCAGTAGAGTTTATTGCAAAAAAAAAAAAAAAAAATGTTTTCAGTATGCCATCTTGGGTGTCCTGGAAGGATTTCTACTTATTTGTTAGCTTCAGAAAACATTTTTACTAAACTTCCCTTTTTGAAAGAGGGAGGATAATACAAAATATGCAAAAATCTATGAAGAAATTACTACGTACAAGGACAATTCAACAACATATTTTATTATGGATTTCATTTTCTTGTTAACCTACCCTGAATGGCTGATACAGTCTCCCTAAAGCTGGCATATTTGTTTAATTATGCCTTAAAAAGAAAACTGTAGCCCAGCTAATGTGTGGAGAAAATGTGAAAATTTCAAATATGCTTCTTGGCCTCTTCCTCTAGAAAATAGAAAAAATATTTTAAACTCTAGTTTTAATGTTTTGTAGTTAATAATTTTTGACCTTACAGTATGACATACTATTTTTATTGCTGAAGAGAAAAATCACAGATGTAGAATTTATCAATTTACTGTATCTATCTGATTCACATTCTGATTTTGAGAAATGAAACATTATATTATGGTGTCAAAATGGAAGGAAATAAAAAGGCAGCCTTAAGAGCATTTGGATAACTTAACTATATAAGTCGCTAGAGTCAAAGCTGCTAAGATTTAGTAATTTTTTTAAAGTTGGTAGATTTTTTTTTTGCACTTTACTATCTTTTCTAGTTTCACATAAGTACATAAGTGAGAAAAAGAACTATCCATTACAGAACCTCTCAAAAAGTCATGTTTTGTTCATCTGCCAGACTCTTTCAGCAAATGTGTCGATGATGAATTTCTCTCTCCCATCCCTCTCTTTTATTCCATCTCTATTTGAGAAAATACAGTTGCAGGATTGGCCTTAAAGAAATTTTTTTTTTTGGATGCACTGAGAGATTTGGAAGGCCAGATGAAATATACTTATTATTACTTAAAGTGTTGTAGGAAGAGGAAAACTCAGGAGAAGATGACATTTATTAAGACCAAACAGCAAATTCCCTTCTGTTACTTTTGGACTCTTCTGTGTAATGAACAGTTTATTTTCCAAATTCCTTTCTTAGGTGTGTGTACGTGTATGTTGATATATATGATAGGTTTCTCTATAGTCCTATGGAAATACTAATTATAAAACTAAATTTTGTAAGGCCAGAAAATATACTCTTAGATTAAAACCTCTAATTTTTCCATTTTCCCATCCATTAATCCAAGGAGACTTTCTCTTCACCATCCTAGAGACCTTGTCATAAACCTTCCATATTCTTTTTATTTAATAAGTCTTCTCACTTTAATTTCCCCCTTACTGTCACAAACTGAAATAACACTATTCATCCTTCCTCTGCAATGCAGGCATGCTTAAGTCCCTTCAATTGTGTCCAACTCTGCGTGACCCCATGGACTGTAGCCCACTGGGCTCCTCTGTCTGTGGGATCTTTTCAGGCAAGAATATCGGACTGGGTTGCTATTTCCTTCTCCATTCCTGTGCAATGTTAGCTTCTAAACCTTGTATTCTTCATTCTATTAATCATTTTAATCCCCAGCTTTGCATCAGTCCAAACTCTTTCTTTCTTTTTTCTTTTTTGTGGTTACTGTACAAGGATCAAAGAACCAGGTATAAGTAAGATAATTCATACCGCTGCAAATGTTCCTTGGAAGGAAAGCTATGACAAACCTAGATAGCATATAATAAAACAGAGATATCACTCTGCTTCAAAGGTCCATATAATCAAAGCTTTGGTTTTTCTAGTAATCATATACGGATGTGAGAGCCGGACTATAAAAAAGGCTGAGCACTAAAGAATAGATGCTTTCAAATTGTGGTTGGAGAAGACTCTTGAGAGTGCCTTGGACAAAAAAGAGATCCAACCAGTCTGATGCTAAAGCTGAAACTCCAATACTTTGGCCGCCTGATGCAAAGAACTGACCCATTGGAAAAGACCCTGATGCTGGAAAAGATTTAGGGCAGGAAGAACAGGGCAGCCAAGGATGAAAGAGTAGGACGGCATCTCCAACTCAATGGACCTGAATATGTGCAAACTCTGGAAGACAGTCAAGGACAGGGAAGCCTGGGGTACTGCAGTCCATGGGGTGGCAAAGAGTTGGACACGATTTAGCAGCTCAACAATAACAACAGTAAATGTATCATTACCAAAGTCGTTGGTCTTTTTAGTTACCTCCTCAAACTTATGCTTTACCTAATCAGAAAAAGTAGTCTCCAAATATTAATCTGACATATTTATCTGAGTTCTCAGATGATTACAAAATCAAAATGACCTAAGTACACTGATACCCATCTTAAATTAAAAAAAAAAAAAGATATCCACTGTATTTCCTCTCACATTCTCATCTCTGATGGTGCCTTTACTATCATCAATTTCTCACCAGAGTCAGCATAAGTTTCTTCCTCATCCATCAGTCTCCAAGATAACTTAAACTCTGGGTCTGCCTTTACACAGAGAGAATTGTATACTATCAATTAAAATATGAGGCAGAAAGAACAATGAGCACGTCTAAGGTGGAAACATTAGGGTTAATCCCCAATATCTTTTTCTTGCTCAGTTTCCAAATCTAATCTGTCACCCAAGAAGTCTTGATGAATCACCTTCAAGAGTGTGTCTTGAAATGATCTCCTTATTTCATCTCTAATGACAACACCTTGAAGCATATCCTTTTCATTTCCTGCATGGAATACTGCAATAGACCCCTGTTCTCCACACCTCCACATCTTTGTTCTCATGCTTCACCACCACACTTTTTTTTTTTTTTATAACACATTCACCTAAGTTTCTGAAGACTTCTTATTTTCTAAATCAAGGGTCTAGAAAATTTTCACTGTGTAACCCACTAATAAAAAAGGTTGAACAGGCACTACAAATCCAAGTATCAGTCAGTTTGGTTCACATCAGTCGTTCAGTCATGTCCAACTCTTTGTGACCCCATGAATTGGAGCACGCCAGGACTCCCTGTCCATCACCAACTCCCAGAGTTCACCCAAACTCATGTGCATCGAGTTGGTGATGCCATCAAGCCATCTCATTCTCTGTTGTCCCCTTCTCCTCCAACCCCCAATCACTCCCAGCATCAGGGTCTTTTCCAATGAGTCAACTCTTCACATGAGGTGGCCAAAGCATTGGAGTTTCAGCTTTAGCATCATTCCTTCCAAAGAGATCCCAGGGTTGATGTCCTTTAGAATGGACTGGTTGGATCTCCTTGCAGTCCAAGGGACTCTCAAGAGTCTTCTCCAACACCACACTTCAAAAGCATCAATTCTTTGGCGCTCAGCCTTCTTCACAGTCCAACTCTCACATCCATACATGACTACTGGAAAAACCATAGCCTTGACTAGACGGACCTTAGTCGGCAAGGTAATGTCTCTGCTTTGGAATATGCTATCTAGGTTGGTCATAACTTTTCTTCCAAGGAGTAAGCGTCTTCTAATTTCATGGCTGCAGTCACCATCTGCAGTGATTTTGGAGCCCAAAAAAATAAAGTCTGACACTGTTTCCAGTGTTTTACCATCTATCTCCCATGAAGTGATGGGACTAGATGCCATGATCTTCATTTTCTGAATGTTGAGCTTTAAGTCAACTTTTTCACTCTCCTCTTTCACTTTCATCAAGAGGCTTTTTAGTTCCTCTTCACTTTCTGCCATAAGGGTGGTATCATCTGCATATCTGAGGTTATTGATATTTCTCCCAGCAATCTTGATTCCAGCTTGTGCTTCTTCCAGCCCAGTGTTTCTCATGATGTACTCTGAATATAAGTTAAATAAGCAGGGTGACAATATACAGCCTTGACGTACTCCTTTTCCTATTTGGAACCAGTCTGTTGCTCCATGTCCAGTTCTAACTGTTGCTTCCTGACCTGCATACAGATTTCTCAAGAGGCAGGTCAGGTGGTCTGGTATTCCCATCTCTTTCAGAATTTTCCACAATTTATTGTGATCCACACAGTCAAAGGCTGTGGCATATTCAATGAAGCAGAACTAGATGTTTTTCTGGAAGTCTCTTGCTTTTTCCAGGATCCAGAGGATGTTGGCAATTTGATCTCTGGTTCTTCTGCCTTTTCTAAAACCAGCTTGAACATCTGGTAGTTCATGGTTCACGTATTGCTGAAGCCTGGCTTGGAGAATTTTGAGCATTACTTTGCATGCAATAGATACTTACATGTACAGATACTTACAAATTGCATACATGTACTACAGATATGTACTTTGTGTGCTACAAAGATAGTTTCAAAAACAGTTTTTTGGAAATGAGATAATACAACTATGAAATTTTAATATTTTCATACTGCACCTTAAAGTGCCATCTTTTATCACTCATTAGCTTCAAACATTCCATTTTGGAGACCATTAGTACAGTTCAGGCTCTCTCATTCTTGGGCTACTGATATTTGGGCTAAAAAAATTTCAGGGGTTCATGCAGCATGCCATCCTGTTCATCATAGGGTACTTAGCAGCATCTTTGTTGTTTCCAGACATTGCCAAATGTCCTTCGAGTGACAGAAATTGCCTCTGGTTGAGAAATGCTAGTCTACATGGAGATAAATTAGAAAGAAATAAGCCCAATTTATAAAGCCATCTGTGGTCTCCAGCTTTGTGTCACTCATACCACTCCATCTTTATTCATGTTATCAGCTCCATGCAGAACCCATTCCTACCCCTCTTTCTTTGAACAAGAATCAATTCAAATTTCTCTGTGGAAGAGGTTACCTCTATCGCACTTGTACATTTGCTGTTCCCTCCTTGTATCTACGTGGGCTTCCTTGGTGGCTCAGGTAGTTAAGAATCCACCTGTAATTCAGTAGACCTGGGTCCGATCCCTGGGTTGGGAAGATCCTCTGGAGAAGGAAATGCCAACCCACTCAAGTATTCCTGCCTAAAGAATCCCATGGACAGAGGAGCCTGGTGGGCTACAGTCCGTGGGGCCACAGAGAGTGTGACACAGCTGAGCGACTAAGCATGCATGCATGCTCTGTAACTGCATATCTCTGTCTATTATCTCTATCTTAATCTATCACAGTGTTTATTTCTAACTAGGTTGTGAGTTCTTGCAGGTTAGCATTTGCATGTATCAGCTAGAGTGTGCTCATCAGTGGTGTTTTGGATTGAATAAATTCTGGAATGACTCACATAACTCTTCCAAAACTATGCCATTGCTCTCAATTACATAAAGGTGTTTGTTTGTTTTTTTTTCCTGAGCTATTCTCTCTCTGTTTGTCTCTGTCTGTCTGTCTTTCCTGCTATCTCTCTGCTCTCTCTCTCAGTTTTTCCTGTGCCAAGTACACAACTATGGCAATTAGCTCCTTAATTTTACCTAAAGAACCAGTATCTTTAAACACAACATTTTATTCCTGAATTATTTAGTTTAGATGAGTAAATAACTGTCAACGCTTCCCTTTGTTTTATATGATACAAACTTGGGTTTTTTTCAGAGCCTCACAACTTCACTGCACATGATCTTACATTCCACTCTATTCTTTAGAGTGAAGGAAATGAATTGGACAGGGCCAGTCTGCTTCATATAGGCAGAGTTGATAACTAGCTATGGTGTATTTTACGAGCATGATAATAGTTGCTCTATTACAGCTTGTTGATGTTTTATGTTTATTAACATTTACCATATGAAATAGTATGAAATTTAAGGATATACAAAAAAAGATTAAGTGAATTAAAAAATAAAGCAGAAAATGGGAGGGAAGTGCAAGAGGGAAGGGGTATATGTGCGTGTGTGTGTGTATATGTATATATATGTATATATATATATAGCTGATTCATGCTGTTGTATAGCAGAAGCTAACATAATCTTGTAAAGCAAGTATATTCCAGTGAAAAAATAATTTAAACAATTAAAGGAGATTATGTGCAGTGTTTATACAGGTTATTTTCTTTCCTTCAGCAAATATTCATGGATTATCTATTTGTCAGGGACCACATTAGTCAAAACATATATGGCAATCACAAGCCTTGCTCTTGCCGGTTTCTTGGATTCCCTCTGGATAGGCTAATTTGAGTAATTTGCTGGAGTCCAAGTGGTGCTAGTGGTAAAGAACCCACCTGCCAATGCAGGAGTCAAAAGAGATATGGGTTCAATCCCTGGGTCGAGAAGATCCCCTGGAGTAGGAAATGGCAACTCACTCCAGTACTCTTGCCTGAAGAATCTGATGGACAGAGGAGCCTGGTAGGCTATAGTCCACAGGACTGCAAAAAGTCAGATATGACTGAAATGACTTAGCATAGAGCATAAGAGCCATCCCTGGTTATCTGGTACTTGACTGGGGGCTGATTTGGGTGGGTGCATAGTGATTCCAAAGTGGTTGTGGTAGGGACTTAATCAGCTACTTGAGATGAACTGATTATCCTCTAGAAAGGGCTTTAAACATGGGTTAAGGTAGCACTTTTAAAAAAACTGAAAAAACAAAAGCCACCAAACTGTATTACAAGGTACTGATGACTTAAAGTCTCAACAAACTATAGATACAAGTATGTTGCTACTGAAAGGAAAGTACACTTTGAAAACTTTATTGTGATTAGGAAAAGAGAAAAACAGTACCATTGTTATGAAAATATACAAAGTGAGGAGGTGAAAGAACCAAGAAAATTTTTGCTTTCTCCTGTTTTGCCTAGAGTAAACTAAAATCACACTTTTTAAAATCAATGAATGAAATACTACTTAAAATATTAAACTGAAATTTCAATGTTCTCTGACTCATGCTTGTCATCTATTATTCTGAAAGATTATTGCTATTGAAAAATAAGAATAATCTTTAAATTTTATCAAATATTTACTACATACCAAGCAATGTGCTAAGCCCTTTGCATGAGTTATCCTTTTTAATCCTCATAACATTCCTAATGAAATAAATATTTTCCTTGCCTGATTTAGACTGATAAGCCAATTAGGCTTAGAGAGGTTAAGTGATTTAACTAAGGCCATTTAGCTAATAACAGGCTGACCCTGCCTTCAAATCCAGGTTTAACTGAATCCAAAGCCCATATTCTTAATCACTGTATCATGGGTTATAGATGATAAACAGATGATAGATGGATGATTACTAGATTGGTGGATATATTAGTAATTAACAGATTGACAGATACAGGAAACACATTATATAATTTTGTATTCCATTTCACCCAACCATTCAATGCTGAGAGGGGAGTGGTAGGCAAATACTTCTCTCTCAGCTTCTGTGAACATTCAGAAAAAGAAAAAAAGAAACATTTATGATTTAAAATAAATTCCTAAAAATCATCTGCATGTGTTATATTTGGTTCATCAACAGGGGAAAAAATAGACACACGCATTGAAAATGAAATATCTATGCTAAATGTCTTTGACATCCTGCCAGATTTACCCACAGAAGGTCTTGACTATAAACAAACAGCTACTTACACATGTATGACCCTGGAAAGAAGACTGAGTGGGCACAAAATGGTGTCTGTTTTATCTTGGGTTTTTTATTCATTTTGAGCTGTCAGATTTTCACCTCCTTTCAAGGAAAAGAAAAACAGGAACTGCGATTCTGCATTTAGCATTGGAGGAAAGAATTGTGTAACCATTTCCAAGTAGCTGACTTATACCTTTGCTAATGGAGAGGATTGTTTTCAAGGGTGAAACAGCATTTTGTGGCAGAAATGGCACGGTGACAACTACCACTCCAATGAATAGAGACACTTCCTACACTTGGTTTTAATCACATCTCAGTCAGATCATAATATTTATTAACTATTCAGAATACGTCCTAAATCTTATGGTTCTCTAACTCTTTTTGGTTTCTGCTTTACTTTAAGAGGGACTGTGTTTTTCTGAAAACAGGTTTAAAGACTTGAGTAATAGTTTACAAAGGATGCAAAAAGAAACCTAGATTTTAATTTCCTTAAACGCAGATCCCATGCCCTTTACTTCTTCAATATCTCTTCATTCACAAACCAAAAAGGCACTAACTCAATAGTAAGAATATAACAGATGGTCAATAAATATTGATTGATAACACTCAAAATGAATTGTTTCCCAAGCTAAGATTTAGATCTTTCAATTATAATGACACAAATATCCACCTACAACAGTGTTAGTTAACACTCTACAATCTATTTACAGCAGAAGCACTTTCATTTGCACTATTTTGCATGAAAATTTAAAAATGAAAAAGCTGCTTATGTTTTTTAAAGGATATTTAAAGTTTTTTCTAAGTCCAAATGATTGTTTTATTTGAACACATTTTTTTGATTGCTCAGAAATACTTACATAGAATTTACTTCAGAGAAACTGGAAATTGAAACTGTTAAATATTCAAATACTACTTGCTTTGCTTTTTTGGGGGTGTTGTTTATGTAGTATTTTGTGATTTAAATACAGAGTCTTTTTTTCATCAGTGTAATTGATTTTTACTTTTATAAGCTTAATGAAGAAAAAGGGACAAGGAAGGAATTAACACAGGCATTTTAACATATACTTCAGAATTTGTTATATTTTATATTGGCATCATATTTCATAATAAGCCCTATTTTATTTAAGCAAAAGTAAAGTGTTTAAAAAGTTAATTTTTTAGTTTGTAAAAAAATTTTTCATAGAAATCTTGGGATCATATTTTAAATATATGATTGAGTTCAGGGCCCTTACTGGCTACAATGTGACATAAATTTTAAAAGCAAAGAACATTATACATATTAGAAAAGTCTATCTTCCAATAAGTAAATAATTTGGGTGAAGTAATTCTAATAGGAATCATAAAGAGCCAAGGGAAGTAACATACTTCCCTTGTGACTCAATTTAGAAACTTGATGTCTTTGATTTTACACTGAAGATTCATTAAGGCTTTCTGATTGACAGCTATTTAGGGTTCAGTGACTACTATATTAGGACAGCTTTGAAAATGGAAAAGACCAATATTCTAAATTTCTGTCACTATGAGACTTGTGATCATTAAAAATATTAAAAAGCTAAGTTATTTAAAGCTGTTGGCCATTTTGATTTAGCTGTCACACAGATATAAAACAATCAACCAATCAGAAAATATTTAGTGCATATATACTTCATGCCCAGCAGAACACCCTCAATCCTTGGCTTAACTTTCACTAAAATTTCCTCTTTATCACTTAGGTTTTCTCTTTGTAAAATAGAAATAATGAATTGTCTCATGTCTAATTCACAAGAGTATTTATTTGAAGACTAAAAACTTCATATTGTTTACCAATGATATGACTACATCGTCCCTCACTAAAAGAGACATAAAAGATAATTGCCTCCGATATATTATTTGGAAAGGATGACTTTAAAGCCAGTAAAAACTGAAGCCATCTTTTTGCAGATTATCTCTTCAATTTAGGGATTTTAATTCCAGTAATATTATGTAACAGTCCACATCTTGAGCTGCTGAATAACACGTTTAGAAATTAATTCTTTCTGAAATATTCATCAGCACAGTATAATACCCAAAATTAAATATTCCAAAATATCTTTACAATTCATATCACCCTTTGTGTTAGCTACCTGGAAATAGTTGCTCTGAAAATCCTTCAGCTACAAATCATCTTAGTCAACTTTCTACAATAAAATTTAGGGAATTGAAGAAATCAATAAATTATGTATTATATAAAACCTCCAGTAATTTTCTGGTGGAGTCTTTAGGGTTTTCTATGTAGAGCATCATGTCATCTGCAAACAGTGAGAGTATAGTGGACTTTTGGACTCAGAGGGAGAGGGAGAGGGTGGGATGATTTGGGAGAATGGCATTGAAACACGTATACTATCATGTAAGAATCGAATCGCCAGTCTATGTCCGATGCAGGATACAGCATGCTTGGGGCTCGTGCAGGGGGATGACTCAGAGAGATGTTATGGGGAGGGAAGTGGGAGGGGGGTTCATGTTTGGGAATGCATGTACACCCGTGGTGGATTCATGTCAATGTATGGCAAAACCAATACAGTATTGTAAAGTAAAATAAAGTAAAAATAAAAATTAAAAAAAAAAAACCTCCAAGAATTTTGTTTAATTTTGTATTATATATTGAAGTGTAATTGATTAACAACATTCTGTTAGTTTCAGGTATATAACAGAGTGATTCAGTTATTCATATACGTGTACCTATTATTTTTCAAATTATTTTCCCAATTAAGTTGTTACAGAATATTGAGCAGAGTTTCTGCTCAATATGCTATACAGTAGGTCCTTACAGGTTATCCATTTTAAATATAGTAGTGTGTACATGTCAATCCCAAACTCCCTTACTACGTCCCCCCGTACCCTTCAGTTTGTCCTCTGAGAGTCTGTTTCTGTTTTGTAAATAAGTTCATTTGTATCATCTTATTTTTTTTAGATTCCACATATGACCAATACTATGTGATATTTCTCTTTCTCTGTCTGACTTACTTCACTTAGTATGACAACTCTGTGTTGAAGTCGCTGTCATGTCCAACTCTTTGTGACCCCCATGGACTATATATAGCCTGCCAAGCTCCTCTGTTCATGGAATTCTCCAGGAAAAAATATTGTAATGGGTAGCCATTTCCTTCTCTAGGGGATCTTCCTGACCCCAGGATCAAAGCAGGTCTCCTGTATCGCAGGCAGATTGTTTTACCATCTGAGCCACCAGGGAAGCCCTAACAATCTCTAGGTCACTCCACATTGCTGCAAATGGCATTATTTCATTCTTTTCAATGGCTGAGTAATATTCCATTATATTTATATATGTGCCATATCTTATTTATCCACTTTTCTGCCAATGGACATTTAGGTTGCTTCCATGTCTTGGCTATTTTAAATAGTACTGCAGTGAACATCAGGGAGCATGTATTCCTTGGGGCCATGTTTTTCTCTGGGAACATGTCCAGGGGTGGGATTGCAGGATCATATGGTTGCTCTATATTTAGTTTCTTAAGTAACCTGCATGCTGTTCTCCATGTGGCTCCAAGAATTTATTGAGATAATCTCTTCAATTTTTCTATAGGCCACTCTGAAACCAACTTCTAAGTAGAGATGTGAGTTTCTTATGTTGAAGAGATCATTTTCAAAAGACTTCTAAGTTTTCCTAAAAGAATGCTAAACTTGTCATTTACTTTTCAAGTTTTCAAAGCCTATGGATTCACTTCCAAGTAGCAACTCAGAAGAGATTCCAGAGTCTTTAGTGTGAATACCCAACGTTGGGCATTTGTTGGAAATTTCTCATTTCCATAGGTCACCTTCCAAAGGGCAATTACAGTTTCTCATGTGTGCTGGCCCACCTGTTTCTGTGCCATTAAAGGCTTGGATTTTTGCTTTCATTTACATTTTTCTTAGTCCTATCTCTTTACCTTGTTTATACCACATTATTATTTTGTTATATGTGTAAACTATTTCAAACTGCTTGTGTAAGAAAGCAGAATATAAACAAACAAGACCCCATGATATTACACTTGGAGATAATATTTAGTCTTTCTGAGAAAACGTGCAATTCAACATAATATTACAGGCAGACTATAGATAAGTGAGTTGTATCTAAAACTTCATTTGTGGGCAGTGAAGTGTAATTCAGATTTTTTTTTTCTATGAAAGCAGTGCTTTGGATGTAAGCAGTTGGCAGTTTTGCACAACCTATTTAACTCATGAAATAACTTACATAAACATTATTTGCCCTGAAAATACTTAAAACAATATTGTTTCAATGAATTTTATTAAATAAACCAAATTTTTAAAATGAGTCCTTATGTAATGTATTTGTTTATCTCCTTTTTGGTCAGGAAATGTGCCTTACTTGTTTTCACATTTCCACTGGGTAACATAGTGGGAGGAAAGAATGCTCTAGAAATGTTCATGAAAGATGGGAAGGAGAATAAATAACTGCAAGAAGGGAACAAAGATACCTAAAGCATGTAAAAGAGACTTCTGGGCATAGTCATAGTTATAGAAACCAATGGCAGCAAGTCTCTATTTTGTCTAATTGTAACAAAACACTTAGACATCTATTTCCTTGACACCGGAAACCTTATGCATTATTAGATTGGATTTGATTTATTTGGCTAGAGGAAAAGAAAAAGACATGAGGGCAGAATGGAAAAAAAAGACTTTTTTTTTTTTTCATTTAGGTGAGTATGCACGACCTGGGAGGAAAAAAACGAATCAAACATTTTTACAAAGATATATGTGTTCATAGGATAAAAAAAATACTTTGCTTAATAAATAAACTGTTTTAGAAGTAAATTGTAAAGAAAAAAATGGGAGCAGGTCAATTGCACCATTCTTTTGAGACAGAAAAAAGGCAAGGGTAGTGAAGATTTTTGTGTAGTATCCCATGTTGGTGCAACCAAATGGTACCATCATCATAGCAACACTCACGTGAATAAATTTGTGCAAAGACTAAAAAACTGGAGAATGAATTTAGGATTCTGGGGAAAGAGAGGAAGCTATATCACATGGCCATCTGAGTGTACTAGGTATTAATGAAGATATGTTCTTATTATACTATTTTTGTTATAGATAAGAAAATTTTATCATTATCTGCCTTTCCCTTCCACAAGTCATATATACATATATATATATATACACACACACACGTATACATATATGTATATAAACATTTTATTCTGTCAGTTCAAAATAGATCTCATTTCTTAAAAATACATTTTATTTAATAATGATATTAGTATTACTTGAAGACTAAAAAGAAGACATTTTCACAGCTATTAGCCTGGACCCTGTCAAAATGGCTGAAGGTCAAGATTAGAAGGCAAATGAATGTGACATTAGGAGTTATCATTGTCTCCTAATTGACCTTGACATTAGATCATATCTTCCTGCCCCTTGTAAGTTTTCTAGCATCTCTCCTTCCACTAACAAGCACACACTTTGTAATTATAACTATGTAAAAGACCTATTCAGAATCTTCAAATCTATGTTACTGAAGTCTATATTTGGAAGTATTTGTACATTTTAAAATAGAGATATTAAATCATTTTTCTTAAAATACACTGTTAATGACAGAACGAGGGTTAGTATTCTAGATTCTCTAGAATCTTGTTTAACACTTCTAAAATTACTAATTGATGAACTATCCTATATTAAATAAATGTTAGAATCATCTTTTTAAACAAGAAATAATTTTAATATCATTATTTTCAGTTATTTGTCCACCCTGTGAAACTAGCTACATACAAAATGAGTTGTTCATTTCACATTCAATGCTGAAAGTTAAAACTATTTATAAATAAAGATATCTGAGTTAAAGATATGGTTTCTCCACTTAATTTTCAGCTTTCACTGTAAAAAAATTAACTCAAGCAATTATTGAGTATTTCATTGTGTTATCATTCAAATAGTCTAATGTAGTATGGGTTTAAGAGAAATACAGAAAGAAGGAAAATTTTAAGAAAACATTTAAACTTTGACATGTTTAAATTAATGTTACTATTTGATTCAGAGAAATGAAAGATAAAAATTTCATCTACTCCACAAATTATTGCTATAAAGACATTTCCAAGATACTATGCACCCTCTCTGTGCTCCTTGCATATTTATTCCCCAGTTTGCAATTTCTTCATATTTTAGTACATTCTTCTACAAGTCATTGTATCTCTTCGATGTTTTGAAAGTAAGTAATTTTTTTTTCTTGTTATATTATTTAAGTGTTGCAATAACTCTACATCTGACATGGGATGAAGAGCACCTGTGCTTTGAATGGAAGCAAGGCCAAGATCGGTCTTTCCTTTGTGGTTTTGATAATAAAACAGAAGAACAGGTAACAGTAGCCAATTTCATGGATGATACTAAGATGTCACAGACTTGAGGACTTAATTTTTGTTGCTAGTTAAGGATAATTAGGGCCTTTGACTGTGTGGATCACAATAAACTATGGAAAATTCTGAAAGAGATGGGAATACCAGACCACCTGACCTGCCTTTGGAGAAATCTATATGCAGGTCAGGAAGCAACAGTTAGAACTGGACATGGAGCAACAGACTGGTTCCAAATAGGAAAAGGAGTACGTCAAGGCTGCATATTGTCACCCTGCTTATTTAACTTATATTCAGAGTACATCATGAGAAACGCTGGACTGGAAGAAGCACAAGCTGGAATCAAGACTTCCGGGAGAAAAATCAATAACCTCAGATATGCAGATGACACCACTCTTATGGCAGAAAGTGAAGAGTAACTAAAAAGCCTCTTGATGAAAGTGAAAGAGGAGAGTGAAAAAGTTGGCTTAAAGCTCAACATTCAGAAAACGAAGATCATGGATGGTATCTGGTTCCATCACTTCATGGGAAATAGATGGGGAAACAGTAGAAACAGTGGCTGACTTTATTTCTGGGGGCTCCAAAATCATTGCAGATGGTGATTGCAGCCATGAAATTAAAAGATGCTTTTCCTTGGAAGGAAAGTTATAACCAACCTAGATAGCATATTCAAAGCAGAGAGATTACTTTACCAACAAAGGTCCATCTAGTCAAGGCTATGGTTTTTCCATGGTTATGTTTGGATGTGAGAGTTGGACTGTGAAGAAAGCTGAGCACTGAAGAATTGATGCTTTTGAAGTGTGGTGTTGGAGAAGACTCTTGAGAGTCCCTTGGACTGCATGAAGATCCAACCAGTCCATCCTAAAGATCAGTCCTGGGTATTCATTGGAGGGACTGATGCTGAAGCTGAAACTCCAGTACTTTGGCCACCTCATGTGAAGAGTTGACTCATTGGAAAAGAATCTGATGCTGGGAGGGATTGGGGGCAGGAGGAGAAGGGGACGAGAGAGGATGAGGTGGCTGGATGGCATCACTGACTCTGTGGACATGAGTTTGGGTAAACTCCGGGAGTTGGTAATGGACAGGGAGGCCTGGCATGCTGTGATTCATGGGGTCGCAAAGAGTCGGACACGACTGAGCGACTGAACTGAACTGAACTGAAGGATAATTATTTTTGGAAAAACAGAAAGGCAAAGGTATTTAAAGAAATACATTATATAGATAAAAAATAACAGGCGATGTGCTTTCTTGAATGAACAATTATATTCAATGGAAAGAAAAACTATAGTGAGGAGGAATAGTTGTATATCCTAAGCACCTGAGTTATACATCCATGTCTAGTCTCCAATGTAATGACACAACTGAAGCTATCTCTGATTCAGCTTTTAAAAATCAGCAATTTGCTATTACAATCCTTTCAGGATACTTGAAGGGTGATATTTGAATATAATAGATAATAGAGAGAAAAATTATGCCTATAGGTCTTTGAGCAGTTAACAAGCAAGGTAGAAAAATCTGTTCAGGACAAAACTTGTCTAGAATATTGAGTTAATGTGGTGGCATTTTGCAGCATATGCATGCTGTAGCATCTTATGCTTCATTCATAGCACTTGTGAAATATCCTTATTTTGGTTGATACATTTCTCATTTCCTAACTGTGTCTCTTCTAGGCAGAAGGAAGTGTCTACGTGGTCTATATCTTTATTCTTCAAATACTCACTTTGAAAAACATATAATTGGAAAGACAGAATCATGGGAGAAAAAAAACACAAGTATGTTTCATAGATGAAGATTAAATTTCCACTAGCTTTCTTCAAAAGTAAACATGTTTCAGTGATTTATGAATGATTTAAAAGTAGAAACTTTATGTAGAATTACATGTAGCATATATTTCTACATTTCACATCCTATCATTGAGTTGTCTTCTAGCATTCAAAAATATAAACAAAAATACTGAAAAACAAAAGGTAGTAAGGACAATACATTTGGTGGGGGAAAGCTTGATTTTATTGCTCCTCGAAGTATACCCAGGAAAAATTTTAGATTTGTTGTTCCTGTCCTACTTATTCTCTTGCAACCCTGATATTTTACAAAATTTAAGACTTCTTTTAATCTGTCATACATATCTTTGACCTATGTTAAATAAGAAGTAAGTATGTGTAAGGTATATTTAAATGTTAGTTCATGTAGTGTCATATAAAAGTTAAAATGGAATAATATACTTCTTGGAATTATAGTATAAATTACACCATGATCTGAATCATGGTTCATGTTTGGGAACACATGTAAGAATTAAAGATTTTAAAATTAAAAAATAAATAAATAAATAAAAAATAATAAAAAAATAAAAAATAAAAAAAATTAAAAAAAATAAATAAATAAAATAAAATAAAATAATTGAATGCTATTTGGTAAAGCCAAATGAGAGACCAATTTGGCTATTTCCAGAGAAACTGAATTTACCCATGCCTTATAACCCAGAAAGTTCAAATCTGGATGTAAAAACATAACACGGAGAAACAGATGCAGAGGTATATCAGGAATCATCAGGAAGAACAGTCATTTGTAGCCTTATTTATAATAGTGAAAAGTGCCCAGCATCTAAATGAGCATTAGTAGAAATATAAATAAATATATAAATTTACTCAGTGGACTATTATGCCGCAGGTAAAATGAACAAGCTTTTGCTATATATAACCACATGGAAAAATCTTTTTCAGCTTTATTAAGATATAACTGACATATAACACTGTGTATATCTAAGGCATGCAACATGATGATTTGATACACCTGTATGTTGCAATAATCACATAAAGGTTAATAAGATCTAAAACATCTATCATCTTACATAATTATCATTTTCTGTGTGTGGTGAGAGCATTAAAATGTTTATCACATTTAGCTCAATACTGGGTGATACACCATGCCTTCTGAGGACAGACATTTTTCCCCTTGGTTTAAGTATCATCTTTTTCTCAGTCCTCCTCATTATTTGTGATGTTCAGTAGGGTCTAATTAACTTTAAACTTATTACTTCATGAATAATTTTTACATTCATGTGCCCCACCTTTATTTCCAGTGAAAGTCTGATTCCATATCCTATTAGCCTTATCTCACTTCTCTCTAACAAATCCTGCTCTGGGGCTTAGTGTCTTAGTCTTAGCAAGTCCCCTCCCCACGACTATCGACCCTTCTCTGAATTTTCATTACAGTTTATAAACTGACAGGCACCTAACTGATTCACCACAGAATACTAGACCATTTCCAGGGATCAACTATTTCATGAATGCCCAGTACTGTAGTATTTGTTAGTAATCCCCAATCCCCAATCCCCATCCTTCTGTTTCGTGCATTGCCCTTCAAGGGGTCGAGGTTTCCCCCTACTACTTCATCTAAGATACTATTTGCTAACATTTATTGAGTATTTCAGCTTCTCTCTGGTGGCTCAGATGGTAAAGAATCTGCCTGCAATTGACCCAGGTTCAATCCTTAGGTTGGGAAGATATCCTGGAGAAGGGAATTAGGCTACCCACTCCAGTATTCTTGCCTGGAGAATTCCATGAACAGAAGAGCCTGGCAGGCTACTGTCCACTGGGGCACAGAGTCAGACATGACTGAGTGGCTAACACTAACTAACTATTGAGTATCTGCTATGTAACAGGCATTGATTGGTGTGCTCTGTGTCTACTAAACTCATTTAGTGAACAACCCAATAAGGTAGGTACTATCATTCATTTTATAGATGAGGAAACCCCATGTTGATTCATGGGAGGTTAAACAAATTGTTTAAGGTCATGCCATTGATTTAATCTCAGGAAAACTGGTTTCACTTATGTTCTTAACCACCACTTTATACTGACATAGTAGCCAATTGATAAGCCACTGGCATTTATCCTTCAGTTTAGGGTCATGTCAGATGAACCCTCCCCTGTCTTTCTCTTACTTTACTTAAGTGATAGGGGGCTCCCACTTAGACATAAAGAAGCAAGGAATGAATCCCTATTGAATGGTATTATTTCCAGTAGCAGGACATGCACAGTCCAAGAAATCCATACTTTGGCTCCACTGTCTTTTCTCTTCAGGGAGAATTTCTAGCAATCTAAGTGTTTTCTCTCAATAATTTGAGTTGGTGCTTAAATGAACAATTTCATTCTTTTGCACCATCTTGCTAATAAGACTTTGGCTTATTAGCCAAATGACATGGTGAGGTGTCATTTGGCTCAGTGGTACACTGTAATTTGATTTGTCTGCCCTGACTCTTATCACCATTCAATAATCTCTTTAGGGCCCATGTACTAGCCCTTAATCATATAAACAAAAAAGTAGTAGTATATTGCTAGGATATTTGTATAGTAGCATCAGTAGAGACCAAAATAACAGTAGCTTATGTAAGAGAGAATATTTATTTCTTTCTCATTAAAAATTTTGACTTGACAGGACAGAAATGGAGAAACAGACATAGAGAATAGACTTATGGAAATGGTGAGAGGGGAGGAGAGGGTGAGATGAATGTTGAGAGTAACATGGAAATTTACGTTACCTGTGTAAAAATAGATAGCCAACAGGAATTTGCTGTATGTCTCAGGAAACTCAAACAGGGGCTCTGTATCAACCTAGACAGGTGGGATGGTGAGGGAGATGGCAGGGAGGTTCAAAAGGGAAGGGATATATGTATAACTGTGGCTGATTCATGTTGAGGTTTGACAGAAAATAGCAAAATTCTATAAAGCAATTATCATTCAATAAAAAATAAATTAATTAAAAATAAATAAATTTATTTAAAAAATTTATATGACTTGAAAGTGATCCAATGAAGTGTGATGGCTCCATAAGATCATTTATCTACTTCTCTGTCTACCTGCTATGGTCCTACCTGCTCCATCCTTAGTCTGTGGCAAGGAGGAAAGAGAAATTGGAGGGCAAGTTGCTTCTTTTAAGGACACAGATAAGAAGTAATATGAATTTCTTTTGCTCACATTTCACTGGGCAGAAGTTAGTCATGTCAAAAGCTGCAAAAGAAGCAGGAAATGTTATCCCAACCTGTATAACAATGTGTATTGATAGACTTTTATTTTATTTGGTTACACAGTATTGTATCAGTCAGAGTTTAGTTCAGTTCAGTCGCTCAATTGTGTCCAATTCTTTGCCATCCATTGAACTGGAGCATGCCAGGCTTCCCTGTCCATCACCAACTCCCAGAGTTTATTCAAACTCATGCCCATTGAGGTAGTGATGCTATCCAACCATCTCATCCTCTGTCGTCCCCTTCTCCTCCTGCCTTCAATCTTTCCCAGCATCAGGGTCTTTTCCAATGAGTCCGTTTTTTGCATCAGGCGGCCAAAGTATTGGAGTTTCGGCTCCAGCATCAGTCCTTCCAGTGAATGATATTCAGGACTGATCTCCTTTAGGATGGACTGGTTTGACCTCCTTGCAGTCCAAGGGACTCTCAAGGGTCTTCAACACCACAGTTTAAAAGCATCAATTCTTCAGCACTTAGCTATCTTTACAGTCCAACTCTCACATCTGTACTTGACAACTGGAAAAACCATAGCTTTGACTAGATGGACATTTGTTGGCAAAGTAATGTCTCTGCTTTTTAATATGCTGTCTAGGTTGGTCATAACTTTTCTTCCAAGGAGTAAGCGTCTTTTAATTTCATGGCTGTAGTAACCTTCTGCAGTGATTTTGGAGCCCAAGAATATAAAGTCTCTCACTGTTTCCCCATCTGTTTGCCATGAAGTGATAGGACCAGAAGCCATGATCTTCGTTTTCTGAATGTTGAGCTTTAAGCCAACTTTTTCACTCTCCTCTTTCACTTTCATCAAGAGGCTCTTTCGTTTTCCTTCACTTTCTGCCATAAGGGTGGTGTCATCTGCATATCTGAGGTTATTGATATTTCTCCCAGCAATCTTGATTCCAGCTTGTGCTTCATCCAGCCCAGCATTTCTCATGATGTACTTTGCATATAAGTTAAATAAGCAGGGTGACAATATACAGCCTTGATGTACTCCTTTCCCTATTTGGTACCTGTCTGTTGTTCCATGTCCAGCTCTAACTGTTGCTTCCTGACCTGCATATAGGTTTCTCAGGAGACAGATGAGGTGGTCTGGTATTCCCACCTCTTTCAGAATTTTCCACAGTTTGTTGTGATCCACATATTCAAAGGCTTTGGTGTAGTCAATAACGCAGAAGTAGATGTTTTTCTGGAACTCTCTTGCTTTTTTGTTGATCCAATGGGTGTTGACAACTTGATCTCTGGTTCCTCTGTGTTTTCTAAATCCAGCTTGAACTGGAAGTTCTTGGTTCACTAGACCATTCAGGTATGACCTAAATCAAATCCCTTATGATTATACAGTGGAAGGGAGAAATAGATTCAAGATTAGACCTGATAGACAGAGTGTCTGAAGAACTAAGGACAGAGGTTCATGACACTGTATAAGAGACAGTGGTCAAGACCATCCCCAAGAAAAAGAAATGCAAAAAGGCAAAATGGTTGTCTGTGGAGGCCTTACAAAGAGCTGAGAAAAGAAAAGAAGCTAAAAACAAAGGAGACAAGAAAAGATATACCCATTTGAATGCAGAGTTCCAAAGAACAGCAAGGAGAGATAAGAAAGCCTTCCTCAGTGATCAATGCAAAGAAATAGAGGAAAACAATAGAATGGGAAAGACTAGAGATCTCTTCAAGAAACTTAGAGATACCAAGGGAACATTTTATGCAAAGATGGGCACAATAAAGGACAGAAATGCTATTGTCCTAACAGAAGCAAAAGATATAAGAAGAGGTGGCAAGAATACACAGAAGAACTATACAAAAAAGATCTTCATAACCCAGATAATCACGATGGTGTGATCACTCACCTAGAGCCAGACATCCTGGAATGCGAAGTCAAGTAGGCCTTAGGAAGAATCACTGGGAGCAAAGCTAGTGGAGGTAATGGAATTCCAGTTGAGCTATTTCAAATCCTAAAAGATGATGCTGTGAACTGCTTCACTCAATATGTCAGCAAATTAGGAAACTCAGCAGTGGCCACAGACATACAGAAACAAGGCTACTGTCTGGAAAAGGTCAGTTTTCAATCCAATCCCAAAGAAAGGCAATGCCAAAGAGTGTTCAAACTACCACTCAATTGGAAAAGGTCAGTTTTCAATCCAATCCCAAAGAAAGGCAATGCCAAAGAGTGTTCAAACTACCACTCAATTGCACTCATATCACATATTAGCAAAGTAATGCTCAAAATTCTCCAAGCTAGGCTTCAATCAGAGTATTATTAACAATCTCATCCGTCATCTATAATAACATGACTTTGTTCTCACCATTGGTCAAGGAAAGACCCAAACAGTTCAAAAGAAGTTTTCATCAGTCTTTTAACTTCAGAGTCAAGTGAAAAAGCCAGACTCCCTAAAGGTACAGAGGTTCATAAAAGAATTTCTACTCTGTTTAGCCCTGTGGCCCATCTGTGGAGGGTGGCCTAGTTAGTCCTGGACTCTTGGGGTAAACTGTAAGTATGTCTTTCAGGTCTTTTCTCTTCTCTTCTTTTGTTTTTCCCTCACTTACAGCACCTCAAACCTGTTGATCCCTTTATTATCCCCTACCCATTTTGGCAACCTACTCCAGTACTCTTGCCTCTGAAAATCTCATGGACAGAGGAGCCTGGTAGGCTACAGTCCATGGGGTTGCAAAGAGTGGGACACGACTGAGTGATTTGACTTCACTTCTTCACCCATTGTTCCACCTTTTCTCCTGTATGGTTTGTGGCTTGACATGGTTCTTGTTCTTCTGTACTCTGCTTTTAAATAGCAAATGGAGTGCTAGAATTCTAAAATAAGAAGGAAAATGAGGCACTCGTGATGATTTAGCCTGGATATACAATCTAAATAAGAAGATATTTCACTGCATGAGCCACCCTTCTATTAGTCTACCTAAAGTGACTGTTTATGTTAAAAGATTGCATATCATTCTCATAATTTCTGCTTATTTCAGAAGGCCAATTTCCAATACATGAGCTTCCATGAATACTAACATTTAGGAATAGGGTGGGATGATTATAATCTTCACCAATTCAAAGACCTTAAGACAACCTTGTTGTTTTGTTCAGTTGCTAAGTTGTGTCTGAATCTTCGAGACTCCATGAACTGTAGCCCACAAGGTTCCTCTGACTGTGAGATTTTCTAGGAAAGAATACTGGAGTGGGTTGCCATTTCCTTTTCCAGGGGATCTTTCCAACCCAAGGATCAAACCTGCATCTCCTGCATTGGCAGGTAGGTTCTTTACCAGTGACCCACCCGGGAAGCCCTAAGACAATCTACTTGCTTTCAATTTTGTTTGTTAGCATTCATCTCAGAATTGAGACCCTCATTACCAGACTACGTAAGGGCCATCTTATATTTTTTTTGTATTTTTTGTCTCTTTTCAATAGTTATCACTTTCTCTGGAATTATTGCATCTCTTCTTCATGGGGAGCGAGGGGGTTAAATGTCTCTTTTTTTTCATCTTCTATTTATTTTAAGGTATATTTTCTGCTTTTTTTCTTAAAGCTTTTATTTCTAATTATTTCTTGGGTTTATAAAATTTTCTAATTCTGATTTATGTTTTTTCTTTTAAGTATTGGAACATTTACTTTGTGTTTTTTAGCTCATTTTTTAAATGTGGTTTCAGTTTCATTTTGTTTTCTGGTCTTATCTTTCTTATGTGAGGAAATTATTGTTATTTATTCATTTTCTTTGTATAGTTATTTTCCACTGAATTTGACAAGTACTCAACTCTATAGACAATACCTAAATCAATGAGCATGGCTGCGTTCTAATCAGATGTTATTTACAAAAGCAAGTGGCAGGTTGGAGTTGGCCCATAAGCCATAGTTTGTATATTTCTGGTTCAATTTGTCCAGTAGAAGTATAATGAGAACCACAAATATGAAACACATATGTAATTAAATATTTTTTTAGCAATCACATTTTAAAAATGGCCAAAAGGTAGATATCAACTTAGATATGTCAACTTGGATAAATTAACCAATATATCCAAAATGTTATCATTTTAACATGTAATCAAATATTTTAAAATTATTATAAGATAATTTATTGTTTTTATTCTGTCTTCAATAGCTGCTGTGTAACTTATAGCACATCTCAACTCAGCCTCAAAGTGCTCGCCACATTACAATGGCTATTGGCTACATTATTGAACAGCACAGATCTAGACCTTTCCTTTGCTTGTCTATGTTTCTTGTCCCTATTTCTCCTCCGTACCCATTCTATCCCCTTAAAATTCTTCCCAATGTGGGGCCCTGTCCTGGAAAGGACGCCTGATGGGCCAGGGTGATAGAGTTCATAGAAGACACTGTCTCAGCCTTTCAGGCCCTCCTTGCACTGGTTCCTGCATTTACCTGGAACCGGGAGGGCAGAACCGCCTTTCCTCCTTCCCCCATTCCTAACTGTTTTTCCCATCAGGCTTTTCTGTGAAGACTTGATGGCTGCTTTGAGGTTCTCCAGTTCTAAACTACCTAGTTGCTTCCTGTCCTTATTCCAACATCATGCCCATGGCTGTTAATGGTTTGTCTGCATCCACATGTTTAGAGTCTGTGGGGTATTTTTCTACTAGATTTATTCACCTTTCTTCTTTTATATATATATTTTTTACTTTATCCCATCTTTAGCCTTCATCTCTGATTATGTTCTCATCTCTCTCATCATACTGTAATCTCTTTAAATCTTGGTAAACAGAAATAAAAAACAAATACTATGAACCCTGTCTGCTTATAAAGATGTTGTGAAAAGCACAAGGAATCATGTCTAGGAAATCACTATGTGAACTCTAAGTTATTTAATAAATTCAAGAAAAATAAATTTTTGGAATCCTAAAAGAAAAAAATTGCCAGATTAATAGAATTTAGCAACCTTGGTATACAGAGCTTTCTCTGCCTTAGATGTCTATTATTTTTTCCTAAAATTTACGTAATGAGAAAATTGGGTATAACATCCAAACATTTTCTTAATAATACTGATTCTTTACCTTGATTTTACAAAATTTTCTTAAGATAATACATTAAATGCTTGTAACAATAATTTAATTCCATTAAAAATTAAATGTAATAAACCCTTTTCTTCTTCATGGGAAGATCAAAAAAATCAAACAAAAGAGTGGTACAACTCAAAAAAAATTAGGCATCTAAATAATTAAGTCATTCTATGATTTTTGAAATTTCTGCTTCATTTGCTCATTGTGGCTGCTATTTCATTTTGATAATAAGAGAGTGAGGAAGTTAGTTATATTTCAGTTAGGTCATATTTTTAGAAGTATACTATCAGCAACCCTGGGGTTCCAAACACTATTTACCTAGTGAGATTTTAAGAGAGAATAACCTGCCCTTGAGTCTTTCTACAGGAAGCCAAGAAGACATGACAAAATATGAGCCATTGTTCTGTCTGTTTCAGCTTACTCTTCTTCAGGAGAAGATGACCTCTGCCTCTCGTCCACCTTTTAGATATTGCATGAGAACATCTAGGTGACGTTACCAAGTCTCATTCAGAATAGATGTAAACAAAATAGATGTTAAAGGTCCAATTCAAGAATATATTAAATCTTTCAGACAGGTGCCTAGTTCTTGTCAATTTATGGCACCAACTTCTGCTCCCCTTCCTCTCAGCTGATCCTTTCTTAGTCTATGTCACTGTTTACTGTTTTCTATTCCCAAATAAACAGAAATCTCCAGAGCCTTCACTCTTGACTTTCTCCTCTTTCCTCCTTATGCGTGGGAACATGAGTTCATGTTCCCAAGACTTCCTAAGGCACGAGCTCATTTCAGGGGTTCATGTCATTCTGTCTAACAATCACTGTGAACAAATGTTGCACTTCTATATTCAGTTTTAGGTGTCTCATAATTGGACCATATAATTAAGCATTCAGGAGCATAGAGACTTGGAAAACAGTATCTTGGTCAATTTCTAATACAAATTGTTATTTATTTTAAGAAAATATAAAGAGTACATTTTGTTATGAAAGATTAAATTTTTTAAAAAGTGACATAAATTCTTTAGGAATAACTTCCTTTAATCTAGTTCTACAGTGCTCATGGAAAGCCAATTACAAGTCATTTAGAAATCTGGGGTGTTGACTCTAATTCTACAATTTTCAGAGATTTGACAGACATGGTTATATATTCAGAAAATATCTGAAGCACAAAAATGTTAAAATTTAAAGTGTACTTAATGTCAGAGAGCTAAGGGAGTAAAATAGTGAATATGTATATCAGCAATGTGTGTGTTTTAAAGCATTTCAAAACATTTAATATCAGAGCCCAGATATATAACTCATGTCTTTATTATAAAAAGTGATCATATCATAGAAGTAGCGCACACACTATGAGATTTGGTAGTTGTCATGGTAACTATATTTTTTTTACTGAAAAGAAGAATAAATAGCTATGCACATTCTTTGCAATTTATTAAGCTGGTAATTTACAGTGGCTTTAAAGATAGTGTGCCTATTCATTCTTTTTTAAAATTCAAATTGGAATATACCCATTTTTATTCTTTTGAGTCTGTGAAACAAAATAAAGAGTTATTTGTTTCATACCTTTTTAGTTTTTTTTTGGTTGTTCTCATCTCAAGCATTAAAGGGGGAAAAAAGGTACATTTCCAAGTTATATTCTGGTACTTGGAAATTAAGGAGCTGTTTTTCCAAGAGACTTTTTATGTGATATGTCAGGCTACTCAAAAGTAGAGTATTTATGTAACACTGTTCTAAATAGTGTTTATTCTGTGGCTGAATATTTTCTAAGAACTTTATAAATATTAATTTATTTAATATTAATTCATAAAATCATTGTACATTTCTTGCCATTTGTACCTCTCTGGAAGTCAGGTCAATAACAACACCAAAACTAAGTGAATGAGAGAAAGAAAAAGAAAATCCTTTGACCCCTTTTGCAGTAACTTCCTCTTTATTCATGCAAAGAATAAGGTATTCAATATCTGGTAATAAAATATTACATCTGAATAAAGTAGAAATATATTAACATAAACAATATACATTTCCTCTGAAAAACATATTCATTTTTACCCCTCCTCCAAACTGACCCTATCATCATTCTCAGAAACTCTTAACTCTGTTTTAACAGATTTGACGCAGTATTTTTTTTTTTTCGGAAAGTTTTTGTCTCTCTCCCTTAGCAGCTCATTTATATCTTATATTAGGCCATAGGTTTCTTCTGGGGGGCGCAGTTGGTCTTCTCCTAAATTCTGAGAATTATTTTTTTTCAGTGGCTATTACTTGTATTTAATTATTTTTATTTTAACAATCTTTAAATAGAGAAATTAAAAGGAGAAGTGATACCTGCTATAATCTAAGTAGAAGTGTTGTCAGCATTTTAATTTCATTTCAAATAAATGCATTTATTTACATACTGTCTATTATATATCATATTGTGTATATGGAATATATTTTGCTTTATTCACTTAACATATTATTCAGTTTTTTATGTCTCCATAAATATTTCTAATGGCTCCATAGTAGGCTATCATTGTTTGCCTCTCCATTCCCCTATGATTGGAAATTTTAATTTTTTTCTAATTCTGTTTCATTATAAATAATGTTGCTTTGTTTGCCTCTACTCATAAGGCTTGTTTTATGTTTTATGATTTTTAGTCTAGATTCCTAGGATCAGAATTGAAGGGTCCAGATATTCTGAATTTAAGTCCAGAGTTCTTTAAGATCAGAATTTAGACTCTGCAGAGAATTACCAGAAATAGAGAAAGGAGGTGTCAGAGCTCAGTTTACAGCTCGAACCTTATGTTCCTTCTACCTTCCACATAACATGGGTTCTCCAAGGAAGGCCAGATATTGCAGACAACATCGAAGAACCTTGGACAGGTATTTTGTTTATTGGGCCCTGCCCTCTGTCCTAAAATGCTCAACAGAAAATAGGAAAATCTACTGTGAGCACAAAATTTTTGTGAGCACAAACAAGATAATTAAATAGGAAAATAGCATGAGAACTCAATGGTGCATTCAGAGATCAGGTAGGCAGCAAAACTGAGACAAAAATTAAAGTGGTAGCAACAGTGATCAATTGAGCAAGTGAGCCCAGGATACAAGTATCAGAAGGAATCTACAGCACATGGGCCACACAGTTACACCCCTGATTTATATTAGTTAGCTACCAATTTACAGCCCTGACTTAAAGCAACTTTTCTATACTTGGCTTGCCTCACATGCTCCTTTAGCCTCCTTTCCCAGTTGAAATCTGGATTTTTTGGTCCACCATTGCTACTGCACATCTGCAATGCCTCCTACTCTTCATCTGCTCCCTAACTCATGAATATGACACTGAAGGGTTAAATCCCTTCAAGCCATCATGTAACTTGTGTAACACTGAAATGACCACCCAGTATTTCTTATCATTACTCAGAAGCATTCCACATTCTAATCAGCTTTCTTATTGTTTTTAATACATATACTATACAACTGGGCTTTCCAGATGGCGCTAGTGGTAAAGAACTCGCCGGCTACTGCAGGAGAGACATGAGACTCGGATTTGATTCCTGGGTGGGAAGATCCCCTGGAGGAGGGCATGGCGACCCGTATATACTGTACAAGGGAATGGGGGCCTGGGGGAGATATTAATGTCTTGAGTAAGATTAGACCAATGTAGGACGTATAAGATATTTGAAATCCAGTGTGTGTTTAGACTGGGAAAAAGAACCATCTTAGAAGCAGGAATGTCATTTTTAATCGGAAGAACAGAAATATATTTGCTTCAAGTCTACAAATAGTTGGGGGAGTGGAGAGAGCTAATTTTGAAAACAATGCAGAGAACTTTTTCATCTTAAATAAAAAAGAAAAAAAGTTATACATTTATTTTATACATATAAGTATAATGATCATTGATAATGCATTCTATATTATATGGTCTAGAAACATTGAAATAGAGATGAGAGAACCTGGAAGATTTATGATTACTCTTTAAAAAAAAAAAAAGACCATTTACTGAAATTTAGGTTTTACTCAGGCAGGCTGGAACCTTAAGGTTTTATATACCTTTGTATGTTTTAAATTTTTATTTTGATTATATATTGCATGCATGCATGCTAAGTCGTTTCAGTTGTGTCCAACTCTTTGCAACCCCATGGACTGCAGCCTACCAGGCTCCTCTGTCCATGGAACTTTTCAGGCAAGAATATTGGATTGGGTTGCCATTTCAAAAATAACACACAAACCTCTTCTGGAAACAGATTACTCCCAGAGTGGGCATGTGAACCCAACCAGTCTGAATTTCTAGGGAATTGATTTATGGATGCTAGGATATTGTGAGCTTAGGGTTGTCAGAAGCCACTCACCCGTTTTCAGAGAGAGAGAGAGAAAAATCAGCAGAGATAAGCAGAGGTGAGAGTTCAAGATGATGGGAGGGAGAGGTTAATGAACCCACTTAAGTCATTTGGTTAGACTGTGCCCCAAATGCAGCACACTTATTTTTTAAGCAAGTTTGAGTTGTTTTCACTAACTTGTAATCAATACGTTTCTGAATTATATCCTTCAATTCCTGGTATCTGGGTCTGTGCTACCATTAGTCTGATGAAATTGCTCTCTAGATACTTTAATACTTTAATTGCCATTCAAATTCCCTTAACAGTCATGATCTTAACATCTCAGTGTTTTGTCTTTACTTCCCTATCACCATAGATATTTCAAGCTGAAAAGGATTTCTTTTTTTTTATATGGACCATTTTTAAAGTCACTTATTGAATTTGTTACAATATTGCTTCTGTTTTATGTCTTGGTTTTTTGGCCTTGAGTCATGTGGGATCGTAGCTCCCTGGCACCCCTGGCATTGGAGGTTAAGGCAAAGTCTTTTTTTTTTTTTTCTTTTAAAATTTGTTTATTTTACTGGTTCTGTTTTTTTTTTTTTTTTTTATTTTTATTTTTACTTTATTTTACTTTACAATACTGTGTTGGTTTCGCCATACATTGACATGAATCCACCACGGGTGTACATGTGATCCCAAACATGAACCCCCCTTCCACCTCCCTCCCCACAACATCCCTCTGGGTCATCCCCATGCACCAGCCCCAAGCATGCTGTATCCTGCATTGGACATAGACTGGTGATTCGATTCTTACATGATAGTATACATGTTTCAATGCCATTCTCCCAAATCATCCCACCCTCTCCCTCTCCCTCTGAGACCCAAAGTCCGCTATACACATCTGTGTCTTTTTTGCTGTCTTGCATACAGGGTCATCATTGCCATCTTTCTAAATTCCATATATATGTGTTAGTATACTGTATTGGTGTTTTTCTTTCTGGCTTACTTCACTCTGTATAATCGGCTCCAGTTTCATCCATCTCATCAGAACTGATTCAAATGTATTCTTTTTAACGGCTGAGTAATACTCCATTGTGTATATGTACCACAGCTTTCTTATCCATTCATCTGCTGATGGACATCTAGGTTGTTTCCATGTCCTGGCTATTATAAACAGTGCTGCGATGAACATTGGGGTACATGTGTCTCTTTCAATTCTGGTTTCCTCGGTGTGTATGCCCAGCAGTGGGATTGCTGGGTCATATGGCAGTTCTATTTGCAATTTTCTAAGGAATCTCCACACTGTTCTCCAAAGTGGCTGTACTAGTTTGCATTCCCACCAACAGTGTAAGAGGGTTCCCTTTTCTCCGCACCCTCTCCAGCATTTATTGCTTGCAGATTTTTGGATCGCAGACATTCTGACTGGTGTGAAGTGGTACCTCATTGTGGTTTTGATTGGCATTTCTCTAATAATGAGTGATGTTGAGCATCTTTTCATGTGTTTGTTAGCCATCCATATGTCTTCTTTGGAGAAATGTCTATTTAGTTCTTTGGCCCATTTTTTGATTGGGTCGTTTATTTTTCTGGAATTGAGCTGCATAAGTTGCTTGTATATTTTTGAGATTAGTTGTTTTTCAGTTGTTTTATTTGCTATTATTTTCTCCCATTCAGAAGGCTGTCTTTTCACCTTGCTTATATTTTCCTTTGTTGTGCAGAAGCTTTTAATTTTAATTATATCCCATTTGTTTATTTTTGCTTTTATTTCCAGAATTCTGGGAGGTGGATCATAGAGGATCCTGCTGTGATTTATGTCAGAGAGTGTTTTGCCTACGTTCTCCTCTAGGAGTTTTATAGTTTCTGGTCTTACATTTAGATCTTTAATCCATTTCGAGTTTATTTTCGTGTGTGGTGTTAGAAAGTGATCTAATTTCATTCTTTTACAAGTGGTTGACCAGTTTTCCCAGCACCACTTGTTAAAGAGATTGTCTTTACTCCATTGTATATTCTTGCCTCCTTTGTCAAAGATAAGCTGTCCATAGGTGTGTGGATTTATCTCTGGGCTTTCTATTTTGTTCCATTGATCTATATTTCTGTCTTTGTTAACCACTGTATCTCCAGGGAAGCCTCAGGATTTTTAATAGAGAATTGAATGCCTTCAAAATTGTTAGAAGTCCAGGTGGAGTGGAGTTCGGGAGATTGCCTCTGTTATCATAGGTGTGAAAATCATTCCATTTTGCTTTGATGCAGATGTCAGGAATCTGTAGCTGCTAAGGCTTCTTCTACCACTGCCACTGCTGCAGAGACCTCACACAGCAAGGCTGGCAACTGGGCACTGGAACTTGGGGTCTGTCCACCACTGTCAGTCATTGAACGATGACCTCTGCCTCTCTTTCATCTTTTAAATGTTATATGAGAGCATCTAACTGACAGCATTCAAATCTCATGAGGAAGCCTAGCTACTAGGAAATTTAGGAAAAACAGATTTTAAATCCATAGCTTTTCCAAATAGGATGAGGACAAAATGGACATTGAAAGACCAGTTCAAGAATCCATTAAATCTTTCTGATAATTGCCTACCTCCTGTCAACATATGGCATCACTTTTCTGTCCCCCCTTCTTTTGGCTGCTCCCTTCTTGTTCTACTTCCCTGTTTAACATTTTCTACTTCCAACCAAAATAGGAATTTCCAGAGCTCTCACTCTAGACTTTTTTCTCTTTTCTCCATATGCTATCTTCATATACTATTCATACACCTTGATTTTAAATATTATTTCTCTCCCTTTTACTAAATTCCAGGATGTCACAGATCCAAAATGATGGAATAAATTGAAAAAGGAGAGGGAACTGAATAAAGTGATCTGAAACTCATGATGAATAAATTCTTCCAAAGAGCTGTTCTAAATGTTTGTATCCCTAAGTCCAAGTTAATATATTAAAGAGAAAGCATCATGAAGCATCAGTGGATATAGAACACATGTTTATCATATCAAATGGAATTCTTTGAGCTACAAGCAAACATACAACCCACACTGAATTAAATGTTGAGCTGTGTGTAATCTTCTATAAACAAAATATCTAGGGGGAGACTGTTTTACAGCTAATTTGTTTCTTAATGATATCATCAAAGAATCAGAGACTTTTCATTTATCCACTCTGCCAACTTCGCTCTATCATTGTCATCTTTCCTCCTGGTTGTAAGACAGCTATAGTAGTTTCATGTTTCATATTCACAACTAGTGAATTTTTATGGAAGAAAACCTTTCCACAAAGCCCTTAGGCATCATCCAATGGTCAAACTCCATTGGTCAAGATTAAATTACATATAAACGACCTATCACAAAGAAGGCTGGGAAATGAATACTCTTAATACTCATAATACCATATTGGAAGGCACACTATGAGAGCCAGGAAGCAGAGGTGCTTTTGGGAAAACAAACAAACAAACAAAAAACTATAATGTCTGCCATTTTATTCAAATTTTCAGGTTACATGAATTCATGATGAATTGTAAATGCCTTGAATGACAGAGTCTGGACAAAATAACTGACTAACCTTGAGTAATGAATTCAGTCCAACAAAGGTAATTGTAAAATCTGAATTTGGAATCTGCGCTTAATTTTGCTTGGTCAAAATACAAGTGGTATACAAAATATAAAATACAAGAGAAAGACCTGAATTATTGTTCTCCAATAAGAACAAAGGAAATAAATCTATGTGGCTGCTCAAAAAATGAGTTTAACCTTATGATGATGGAAGTTTAAAATGAGGGGGAATCAATTTTTCTGGATGGTTTCAGAGCTGACAAAGCATTCAAATGTTTGGTAAACTAGAATATATCAGAACAGACAAAGAGGACTGTCATTTAATTTGAGGAGCTGGATAGGGTTTTCCTGAGGAAGGAGAGTCCCGGTCCTCCTTATGCCAGTCTTAAATGTGTTCTGAGGGTTAGGGTCAGTCTCTAAATACCTCATAAATGCAATCAATAGGGAAACGAGAGGCAAATTTATGTAGTGAAATGGCAACCCACTCCAGTATTCTTGCCTGGAAAAATTCCATTGACAGAAGAGCCAACTGGGCCACAGTCCATGGGGTCCCTAAGAGTTGGACATGACTGAGCTACTAAGTACCATCACTACTATAAAAACTCATTTGTTTTCTGTTCTTTCCCTGTATCATCATAGGCTTCCATTTATTCCATCTTTTTAGAAAACTGTATCCATTTACTTTCTTCCTGAATTTTTATTCCTATTTTACAAATGATTTTTGTCATTTTCTGCCATTTTTCTACCTTCTTCTTTTGCCTTGCCTCTATATTTTCTCATTAAATTGACTTTATTTTCCTCTACTCATTTTAATACATCTTTTTTTCTTTCTTTCTGGATGTGTTTCTGTTACAAGAAAGATAGTGACAAAGAGTCGAAAGAGTCTCCAAATACTTCCTTTGGGTAAGTATCTCCAATATTAATTACATGTTAAACAGCTAACTGTATTATTAGAAACAAATTTGGTTCAAGAAAGAGAATGCCTATAACACTGGCCCTCCATTAGCTTGGGTATGGAAGAAAAACAGACAAAAGATAAATAATAAAAAGTTAAAAGAAAATTGGAAAGCAAGGAGGAAGGAGAGAGAAAAAATTCCTTGAAGAACAAGCTATTATTTTAAATAGATATTTGTAGACTGATGAATTATAAGTTTGATTCCTTTGGGACTGGGTTCTTTCCAAGACATGGGAAGTTTTCCATGACCATGAAAATATTACATCCATCACTACACTCCTTGCCATTGGCCTGGACTGTTGACAGTAGTGGTTCTCAAGAGGAGTGGTTTTTGCCTCCAGGGGATATTTGGTGACATTTAAAGATATTTTGAATGATAACAACTGGGGAGGAGGAAACTACTGGCATCTAGTGGGTAGAGGCCAGGATTGCTGCTAAACAGATAAACAGGACAGCTCCTCATAACAGAGAATTAAATGCCAGTTTTACCCGGAGTAAGGCACAACTCATCAAAAAGAGGCATTGAATCTATTGCTAAGTGTTAATCACTCAGTCGTGTCCAATTCTTTGGGACCCCATGCACTGTATTCCACCAGGCTCCTCTGCCCTTGGAATTCTCAGTAAAGGATGTTGGAGTGGGTAGCCATTCCCTTCTCCAGGGTATCTTCAAGACCCAGGGATTGAACCTTGTTCTCCTGCATTGTAGGCAGATTCTTTACCATCTGAGCCATCAGGGAAGCCCGTGAATTGCTAAGGAGTTGCCAAAGGATACCAGAAAGCAAATTTGTTTGTTATTCGTATAACAATTTTATAATGTTTTCTATTACCATAGTTGCAAAATAGATGAAGTTACTGGAGGCTTTATATTTTAGGTTTTGTATCACATAAAATGACATATTCTATTGTCTTTTTCCTGTCCTGTGACTACAAACTCTTTAAGGGCTTTCTATTGTTATAGTCCACTGGTGGTACATAATAGGCATTCAATAAGCATTTATTTTTTAATAGATTACTGCCTTAATAGATTAACTTAGTAGGGCTAAGCTATCCAATTTTTTAAAAAATAACTTTAACTTTTTTCCATTCCTTTTCCCCTTCCTTTCAGCCTCTAACATTTTTTAATAGGCACTTTGGTAAATCAGGCAATTGTTAGGATTCCTGTCTTCATAAATAATATAAATGTGAATACATACAAATATTTTTATTCAATTTTAGACATCTGAAGACATTTGTAAGCTCATAGGATCCATAGTTTCCAAGTAAAAACTATTTGAAAACCTCTAAAACCATAAATACTGTAGTCAACCAAATATCCTGCTTTTCTAGATATGGTAAACCTACGAAGGAAGAAAAAAAGTGATCCTTACCAAAGTCAATCAACAAGCTACCTAAAGTATTTGTACCTATGGAAGGGCTCTCACTGAATTAAAAAATTACTTATAGAAACATATGTAGTAAGTATTGCTTATAAGTTCTGAAGTACTCTGTAAGTGGAGAAGTGTATTTTCCCATTTAATGTTTTTAATCTGCTTATAAACAAGATCTTATTTAACATTTCTTATAGTAATTTGATTAAATTACAAAGTTCAGCCAGGCTTTCCTTATTCATGACCTGTTTGCAAGGAAAAGGCAAAAGGAGTGCAATATGTCTGCAGGGAGATTATTTTCTATTGATGGGTGTCTGTTGACAGAATCCTTATCATTTCTTGCCAATTTTCTCAAAGAACATTGTGACAACTGCTCACAGCAGGCAGAGTCAGACTCCAGAATTGATTTTGGCAATCTGTATTGATCATATTGTTGATGATCTTTAAAACATCTTGCTGTTACAGACTTTACTTATGTCAAGGAGAATTAACAAATCTATCTGATGCTGGTATGTTCATGCCTTTACCAAATCTTGAATTCTGAAAATAAAAGCATAGGAAGTACATTGTAATTGTCATCAATATTTAAGAGTCATCTCCAGCCAAAAAGCATCAACAAGCTAATAGAACATTTTGCAAAAATACTGCTCCCATTTTATTCAGCTACATAATGACTTCAGAGATTCATAAAATGAAAGTGATAGGGAAGCATGTTTCTTTTTGAACTTATTTTGCTTTTGTTCTTCGTGCAAAAATCCAAAAAGATGTGGAAGCCTGCAATAGAGGCAAAATGAAAGGAAAGGAAAAGAAGGGAAATAAAGATGCAAAGACAAGTTGAAATAAAGAATTTTTAAATGTTTGCCATAATTTTCCTGCTAAAATATAAGAAAAGAGATATCAGAAAACTAATGATAGAAAAATGAGAAATTGGAAGCCAATGTGACATTGATTTAAATAAATATATCTGTGTATGTGTACATGTGCACATAGATACATATTATCAATGTATTTGATTACTGAATATTCCTTTCAAGAGCACTAGAAAATATATTTTTGCATATGTTTTCTTTCTCTTCTTACATCATTCTCATTTTACAGAGGGAAAAAATAAAGGGTAGAAAGAGTAAGTGATGAATAAGACATTACCCCATCAGTGGGAAGAATGAAGGGTATTTAGTTCTTTTGAGAGTTAATCAATGATCTACCCCTTAAATAATTTCTAGGTCATGAGAGATATGATATGTACCAAAACAGAAAACAGTGCTAAGAGTCTGATGGTTTCATTTCACTTAAAACCAAATTAATGTTTTCAGGCTTTGGATTTAAGCCTCCTGCTTCTGGTTTTTAGTTTTATTTTTACAGTAGCCTCTAGACTTCTCCATCTATACAGCACCGATGATAAAACATCTAGGTTAAAGATGAAAAGTTTCTCCACATTGAGGGACACTCAGAGAGGTTCACTGAGTTACATGGAGAAGAGAAGATGGAGGGGGTAGTTAGAGGTAACTGGAATGAGATGCGGTGAGATCAAAAGAGGAGAGAGCAAGCTAGCCAGTAGTCACTTCCTTATGTGCGCTCTATAGTCTGGACCGCTCAGAGGTATTTACGGAGTTATACAGGGAAGAGGAGAGGGAGGAAGTAGACAGAGGTGGCCAGGAGGATAACAGAGAGGAATGAGAAGGAGAGAGACAAATCCTGCCAGTAACCAGTTACTTAGGTGTTCTCCACCGTCTGGAACACACAGAGATTCACAGAGTTGGATAGAGTATACTAAAGATGGCAATGACGACCCTGTATGCAAGACAGCAAAAAAGACACAGATGTGTATAATGGACTTTTGGACTCAGAGGGAGAGGGAGAGGGTGGGAGGATTTGGGAGAATGGCACTCTAACATGTATACTATCATGTAAGAATCGAATCGCCAGTCTATGTCTGACGCAGGATACAGCATGCTTGGGGCTGGTGCATGGGGATGACCCAGAGAGATGTTATGGGGAGGGAGGTGGGAGGGGGGTTCACGTTTGGGAACACATGTAAGAATTAAAGATTTTAAAATTAAAAAAAAATAAAAAATAAAAAAAACAACAACAAAAAACCAAATTAACCTAAAGGGATGATCTGACTTTGAAATCCAAAGTGGCTTCTGTTAGGTCTTCCCTGGTGGCTCAGACAATAATGAATACCTGCAGTGCAGGAGACCCAGGTGTGATCCCTGGGTTGGGAGGATCCTCTGGAGAAGGGAATGGCAACCCACTCCAGTATGCTTGCCTGGAGAATTTAATGGATAGAGGAGCCTGGAGGGCTACAGTCCAAGAGGTCTCAAAGAGTCGGACACAACAGAGCAATTAACATTTTCACTTTATGTTAGTGTCTGTTTCAAAGATAGGTTAGGGACTAGGCTTAGGCCAGTGGCTATCTGTCTATCCTCTGGATATACCAGTCTGAGTCAAGAATGCCTTCAGCATGTGTACATTAAGTCAGACTTGTTTTGCATATCTTGAACATTAGAGTTTTATGTTATTTCTTTTTTTTTTCAAATGAATTTGGCCTAAAATGTTAACAAAATTGGAAACAGCTGTGTTAAGAAACTACTTTCTTTTCCATTTATAGTCTTGTCGACCAATATAAACTTCATCGTTTTAGAGGAGCCTCTCCCCCACATCCAGATGTTATAGATTTCTCAATAATCCTCAGCAAAAATTGCCAAAACCAACAAGAAGTTTTAACATGTAAATTCAACACATTGTTTCATGCTCATCATGGCCTTTTCTCCATCAACCCCATCCTCATCAGATTTCAGATGCTCGGCAGTTGACACAGCTACAGCAAAGGACTCTGAGTCATCATCTCATTGTGGGATGGGTTCCTTTTAAATTTTTTTTGTCTGATTCATGAACTGCTTTTTGAAAATCTAAAAATGGTTCATGAATTGCTTGGGAGTTGGCAAAAATTAATAATAATGAGCCCATTTTCAGTACACTGAAATGAACTGATTATCATTGCAAGCTGTTGCTAATTTGGATTCTTGATGGCAAGAAAGGGTTTCTACAGGAGCTCTTTTATTTGCAAGTAGGACAGATTTCACGGTGTAGCAGAAGAGCACTTTTGTAACCTTTATCTTTATGTTTCCTTTTAGGATTATGGGATATGTAGGATTGATAGGGCTGTGATCGAGACTGAGTTATTTTTTAACCTAATCACACAGGGAAGCTGATATAACCAAGCGATCATTCTACACAAGTGGTAAAATGCAGACATGTCACTTAATCCAAGAATAGAATTTGGGTGTTTTTGCAAATGCTAGGAGATTATGTTCTGCAGAATAAGCATGGATAAATCTGGATATTTTATCCTAATTTATTATCCTGATATTGTTAGTTTTGCTCATATCAGTTTCTAATCATTTTCTCCTAAACTTTCAAAGCTATTGGCTTCAGCAGCATCCTCTAGTTGAATTTTTTACTGGGGAAAGTGTATGTTACACATAAAATGGGAATTCCTCTTGCTTATGTTTGATGAAAAAAAAGAGTGTATGGCAAAATTAAGATTGTCTACAGATATTCCTGAAAAATCAGAAATGATACTTATCAGAAAATATTTTTGGCATAATTTGGGAAAATTTAAATGAAACAGACAAAAACCAAAACAATATGAGAAAGAAAGCTTTGTCTTCTCATGAACTTGCAAAATCAAATATTTTAAAATCTTGTTTTCATAGTAAACATGTACTTACAATAATGTTCCTGTTTTAGAATCAAGTAAGTGATCTTAGAAAGCAATAACCTAAATGCTAAGTAATTGTGAAAGAAATAACTTGACCTTATATGGTTAAATACACAATGGGATGAATTACTTTAATTTGTGGTTGAATTATACAAAATACCTCAAAGTAATTAAATAAACAGTACTTGAGAAAGTCATACTATCCTTCCTCATGTTATAGCTATGGGAATATTAAACTTTTTGACCAAAACTATTCATTGTCCAGCTACATACTGGTGGCAATGGAAATCTCTTGCAGTATAGGAAAGTTCTGTTTAATCGTGCATTCAGAGTTCTAGTTCATTCTACAATTTTAAAAATTTCTCTGAATTATTCTCTTTGAAGTTTTATTTATCAAAGCCAACAAGTACAAAAAGGTTTGAAAATAGTAAGTGTATCTCTGACAATGTGCAGGAGAGCCACAATTTAAGTGTAACCTAAAATTTTTAAATCAATAGCAAGAAATCTCCTCAGATACCACATTAAGAAAAGCTAGACAAATATATTAAGTAAAACATGGAATGCCTATGAAAAATGTCAGTGTAATGGAAGACGGCAGAATGAAGCTCTTGGATTAGAAATGGTACCTTTATTTGGTGTTAAGTAAAAATAGACATATGAATCTTACTCTTGGCAAGGCAATTTCAAAATCTTTACTTTTTGGAATCTGAGGGTTTACTATATCCAGAAACTATCTAGAAATCATAATTTAAAGCAGGTAGTGTTTCAGTCTCTCATACAGGATATATAAATGCCAAATCATGTTACAGTTTGATGCAGAAAACTATTTTATTCTCAATGAAAGCTTTAAGTGTGAAAGAGAACCAGAAATATCACATAGTACACACAGAAATTTAAATAATTTTACAGTATTTCTAAAAAAATAATTTAATAATTTTAAAAAACCTCTAGAGTCAGTTAACTTAGCCATTATTTTGAAAAACTTGAATTCATTGGTCCATCAAACCTAAAGGTCAAAGCACTCCATCTTTATCTTAATGTGCTAGACTTTATTTTGAGACAGAATTGTGGGGTGAGGGTGGGGGCCAAAGAAAGAGAAGGATCTGGTAATCTTGGTCTCTTTAATTTTACTCTCTGCCACCTGCTAAAGACACCATTTCAGATCTGTTTTCTCAAACTCATTTTTTCTTCCTTAATTTTTCTTAAGACCAAATAAGAGGGGAAAGAAGAGTATATGGGAGGTGAGGGGTTAGTAGAAATATTTAAATTCATATTAAAATAAAATTCTGTACCAATCTGTGACTTTAAAAAGCTTCTAAATATAATGCTAAATGTTTAGGTCCACTGTAAAAGAAAATTGTATTTTCCATCTTTTGAGAACTAAGAGTCATATCTTTAGAAGAATATATCTAGTTGGTTTTTATAGCTAAGAGTTTTCTGAAGAGGGGGAAATATAAGGGAACTTCCCCTTAGGATTCCATGCTCCCACTGCAGGGAGCCGGGATTTGGTCCCTGCTTGGGGAACTAAGATCCCACATGCTACACGGTGTTGGCCAATAAAAAAGAGAGGGAAATATGAAGTCAACTACAATACTCGGTAGATAAATCACAGAGAGTGGGCTGGCAGATCCTGCATGTACATGAGATAGTGTTTCTCTGAGAAGAGACTGAGACTTCAGGAAACAAGAAAAGCACAGACATGGACACCTCATTGTGATGTTCTGAGTTGCTGTTTTATAGGGATAACAATATATACTTGCAAAGAATTCTTCCCCTTGATGCTGTTTCTATCATCATGTCTTCTATGCCTCCTCAGAGTCATGTTCTCTTAATATTCTTGCCTCTGTGATTCTGACTCTACATAAGGATGTAGGCATTTCTTATCATTATATGAAACTATTAGATTGCCATAATAGTAAGAGTCAGCAAGCTATGGCTGATCAACTAAATCTGACACCCTACCTGTTTTCAAATGGCCTTTGTGTTAAGAATGAGTTCTGTATTTTAAAAAGGTGAAAAAAATCAAAACATGTTTATTATTTTATGGCATGTGAAAACTATATGAAATCTGAATTTCAGAGTCCATAAATAAAGTTTTATTGGAACACTGACATGCGCTTTCCCTTAAATAGTACCCATGGCAGTTTTTGTACTACTGCCGCTGCTACTGCTAAGTCACTTCAGTCATGTCCGATTCTGTGCGACCCCATAGATGGCAGCCCACCAGGCTCCCCCGTCCCTGGGATTCTCCAGGCAAGAACACTGGAGTACTACAAAGGACTGCAAAACCTAAAGTAGTTGTTATTTGGCCCTGTGTAGACAAAAACTGCTAAAAGACACCATAACTTCCATAACTTCCATTACCTCTTTTGCCTTCACTTTTTCAGGAAATGGTATCAACAGTCTTCTAGTAATTTGGGATGAAAATTGTACAGCTTTTCTTTATCAGAGTTTTTAACCAGTGTGACTTTCCTGGGTTATAATGTGTCCAGTCATCAATCCCCACTGACCCAAGGTATAAAGGAATTAATAAAACAACAATTTTCCCTTTTAGGTTACCATGTTTTTAGGTTTAGGTTTTCACATCATTTACCTATCCTCCCAAAAAACTTTATGGATTTAATATGCTGCTGCTCCTGCTGCTAAGTCGCTTCAGTCGTGTCCGACTCTGTGTGACCCCATAGACGGCAGCCCACCAGGCTCCTCTGTCCCTGGGATTCTCCAGGCAAGAATACTGGAGTGGGTTGCCATTTCCTTCTCCAGTGGATGAAAGTGAAAAGTAAAAGTGAAGTCGCTCAGTCATGCCCAACTCCTAGCGACCCCATGGACTGCAGCCTACCAAGCTCCTCCGTCCATGGGATTTAATATGAATTTATTCCAAATTCCAGAAATCCAGAAGGCATTGCCCTAGATTCCCTTATATGCAGAATCTGACCTGAACTGATTTGAGCTACTTATCATCTCAATTTATCCAATTTAAGAATGAATATTTCTCAAACAACCCCATCAAAAAATGGGCAGAGGAACAAAATGGACACACAGATGGCTAACAGGCATGGGAAAAAATGCTCAACATTACTGGAAAAATGCAAATCAAAGTACACTGAGGTATTACCTCACTCTGGTCAGAATGTCCATCATCAAGTCTAGAGAGGACATGGAGAAAAAAGCACCCTCCTACACTGTTGGTGGGAATGTAAATTGGTACAGCTGCAATGGAGAGCAGTATGAAGTTTTCTCAAAAAACTAAAAGCAAAACTACCATATGATTCAGTAATCTCACTTCAAGGCATGTATCCTGATAAAACCACAATTCAAAAAGATACATGCACCCCATTGTACACTGCAGCACTATTTACAATAGCCAACACATGGAAGCAACCTAAGTGACCATCGACAGAGGGATGGATAAGAACATGGTACATATAGAGAGAGTGGAATATTACAAAGCCATAAAAAAGAACGAAATATTGTCATCTGCAGCAACATGCGGGACCTAGAAATTATCATACTAAATGAAGTAAGCCAGAGAAAGCCAAATATTATGATATTGCTTATATGTAGAATCTGAGTAAAAAAACCTACAAATTAACTTATTTACAAAACATAAACAGACTCACAGACATAGGAAATAAACTTATGGTTACCAAAGGTGAAAAGGGTGGGGGAGGGATAATTTAGGAGTCTGTGATGAACATATGTACACTGCTGCTGCTGCTAAGTCACTTCAGTCGTGTCCGACTTTGTGCGACCCCATAGATGGCAGCCCACCAGGCTACCCCGTCCCTGGGATTCTCCAGGCAAGAATGCTGGAGTGGGTTGCCATTTCCTTCCCCAATGCATGAAAGTGGAAAGTGAAAGTGAAGCCGCTCAGTCGCAGCCAAGTCTTAGCGACCCCATGGACCGCAGCCTACCAGGCTTACCTATCCATGGGATTTTCCAGGCAAGAGTACTGGAGTGGGTTGCCATTGCCTTCTCTACAAAATAGATAACCAACAAGGACCTACTGTATAGCACAGGGAACTATACTGAATATCTTCTAATAACCTATAAAGGAAAATAATCTGAAAAAGAGTATATATATAACTGAATCACTTTGCTGTACATGTGAAATTAACATGACATTGTAAATTAACTATACTTCAATAAAAAGTATATTTAAAATGACAATGAATATTTCTCCTGAAGAGACTTTAACGTGCTTAATAAAATGTTTAAGAAATAGTCTTGTAGACTCTATTAGGGCTGTTATATGATACAAATTGTGTGAATGTTACCTTTCTCAATTCTGAAATAACTAGATTCCTATACATGTATTTCCAAGAGTTTCAGATCAGAAATTGTGAACCTACAGCCCTCTCAAAATTATCATTAACTACCTAAAAACTTCTCTTCCTCGCTCATCCCCATACCATGCTGTCTGTAAATGATACTGTCAGTTACTCAGCTGTGCTAGATGAAAATATATCTAGAATCACTTCTTGCCAGCTCTGCCATTATCACACTGATCTGATATTTTCTTCTCTGGGTTACTACAATAAAAGAAAGTGAAAGTGTTATTCGCTCAGTCATGTCCAACTCTTTGTGACCCCATGGACCATAGCCCACCAGGCTCCTCTGTCCATGGAATTCTCCAGGCAAGAATACTGGAGTGAGTATTTCTTCTCCAGGGGATCTTCCCAACCCAGGGATAGAAACTGAGTTTCTTGTATTGAAGGCAGATTCTTTACTGTCTGAGCCTAACCTATAGACTATAGTCTTCCTTCTAATTTGCCCTCTCCATAGTGAATTCTCCACAGATAATCAGAATGATCTTTTTAAAAGTACATTTCTCATCTCACTCTCCTGGTCAAAGCCTTTCAACTTTCTCTCAGATATCCAAGGAACTTCAAGCTCTTTCATATGGTCTACAGAGCCCTACAAGATCCCCCACAATAGGGCCTCTGCCTAAGAGTATCACTTTGTACCACTCTGCCTTAGCTGGTCAGCTAATGGTATTATAGGTCTCTTACCCATTTCTGTCTCAGGGTCTCTCTTTCTGAGGGATCTGTACTGGCTGTACATCTTGCTTTGAACTTTCCTCCTCCAGATTTCACATGACTCCCCTCATTGGCGTCATGATTCTGTTCAAGTACATCACCTAATGGAGGCATTCCATGACTACCTTATACAAGTAATACTTCCCTCAGTACTGTGTCATTCTCTACTCACAGTTAGGGTTACTTTCTTCATTCCTATGGCTATCATTCTCTAGAGTCATCACCTTATGCTTGCCTGATACACGAAACTTAACAATAGAGTAGAGCTGCAGATAAAGCACTAGGTTTGAGGAGACTTGCATTCTACTGAAGCTGCATCACACAAGGTCTGTGATTTTTCTTGACTTCAGCTTCTTTATCCCTAAATGAAAAATTCTGACCTATATGATCTTTGCAGTATTTAACTTTCTCAAATTCTAAGTTGTTTTTTTTTTGTCTGCCTCAATTCTTTTCCTCCTCTAGTTCAACATGTACCAGTTCTATTTTATCAGTTTGCTTTTCTTACTCTCCACTGATTGTCCAATAAAGTGCAAAGTATACTCCCTAATCTATTAAAGATGCTCTTTCCACGTGCTTATCTCCTGATATAGAAGCTGCAGCAAGTTATCCAGAAGATTGAGCTAAGATAGAAAATTCACCACAAAGCCCTTTCTCCAGAATCAAGGGAAATTAAGAATAATTTAAGATGTTTTAACTGTGAAACTGGAGGAGGAAAATGGCAACCCACTCCAGTATTCTTGCCTGGAAAATCCCATGGACAGAGGAGTCTGGGCTACAGTCCATAGGATTGCAAAGAGTTGGACATGACTAAGCAACTGACTGTGAAAAAGTAGAAACAATGCAAATATAAAATAAAAAATAGGTTTTTGATTGGAATCACATTAATTTACAAATCAGTTTGGAAGAGAGATAACATTTTTAAATGAGTTTTCTAATTCAAGCAATAATAGACATTGTTACTCTGATTTAAAAAGTTTAATGCATTTGCAAATTTAAATATAAAATGTAAATAAGTTCTCCATGTGAGAAATAAAAATAATATATAGCCAATGAAAGCCTCCTTGAATCCCACTCAGTTCTAATCCCTGAGATAACTTCTGTCATTCAAATGGGATGCATCACCTAAGAACTCTGCCTATGCATTTACCTACATATATTTTTGTACATATGAAAAAATAGTGTTTTGCTTTAAATGAATTATGCCTTGGGTATTACTTTACAATTTGATTTTTTAACTTACTATGTCTTGAAGAGCATTCCATTTTGCATGCATAGGGTATAAAACATGACCAAATTATTTTGACTGTTTTATATTTCATAATGTGGATGCATTGCAATTTAGGTCTTCATTCCTCTATTAATAAGATTTATTTTTCTCAATTATTTTTTCTGCTATTACCAAATATGATTATAATAAAAGTAGACAGATCAGGGTTGGATTTTAATTTTTGTCATATATAAGAACCCCCAAAATCTTTGTGTTTTAATTGTTATAGCTGAGATCACTGGTATTTGTCACCTTATCTTGCGCTTTTTGTTTAAATGGTTTCTGAATGTTTCTGTATTTGCCAAGAAAGATTATGCTGCCTTTGTTTTTATCTAGTGAAAAATATGCATCCTTTTTCCTAGCAGTTCTATAACTACAAACTTAAAGCTGTGTTCTGAAATAATCAATGCCAAGGATAAAATAATTTCTTGTTCCCAGCATTATTTACAATGATCAAATAGGTAAAATACCTTAAATGTTCTTGAATTCCTTATGATAGATGAGAAAGAAGAGACTTTTTTCCTATAGTTTATTGGGGAAGGGAGGAAATATCTTCTCTGAATCACATTGCCAAAGCAGGGTAGGATTCCAAGTAGCTTTGGGAAATTTTCTTTTAAACGTATGTACCACCTTGGAAGACTGTAAATGCAAAGGAGTTTTGAACATGAGCCATGAAAAAGACTTTTACTGGTAACTCTGAGCTCTGAAAAAAGCTCTAATTAGAAACCTGTGTGTGTGTGTGTGTGTGTGTGTATGATTGCCTTCATGTGTGCCTTTATGTGTTATTTTTAAATGTCTAAATCCAAATATACCTATTTGGTAAGGACTCTTACTGTGGGGAAAAGTAGCTGAGTCATTAGCTAAGTAAGCCAAAAGAAGGCAGAGGGAGATAAAATACCACTTCTGAAAGGCAAGATTAAATAATAAAATATAAACTGCTTTATTATTGAATGAATAAATAGCAAACAAATGTGAAAGAGTAGATTTCTCTCAGGTATTAAATTACTGTTAACTGATATTTTGATTTCCTGAATTGAAATAGAAAGTGAGAGAGAGCTGAGATTTGCAACTTGCAGAGTGAGAACAGATTTTAGGCCAATGTTTGTGGTTAGAAGATTCCCAGACATAAAGGCAGATCTGGGACACAGATCCTATGGTGGGGTTAGACGATGGAACTTAGGAAGAGACATCTACATGGATTATAGGTTTTCCTTTTTCAGCTGTCATTCCTTTAACCCTCAAGTCCTTGGTAACTTTATTAGTTACTATATTCAAGTGATAGTCTTATGTTGGCACAAGCTTGGGAAATTAACTAATTATATCCATATTTCAAAATAAGACTGAAAAAATCTGGGATAGCATGTAGATATGGTAAAGAGATGGCAAGAGCTACCGTTCAAAGGGAGAAATGTAATAAAACATAACTTTTGGATCCTAAGAAATATTTGACAGAACATTATCTTTCTTCCAAGCTCTATGGAATGATCTCCAAAATACTTTTTCAAGTTTTAAAAGGAAGGGTAATCGTAAAGCTTAGAGGACTTGGAGACACTGGTTATTGATTCATCACTAGACTGGCTTCATTACATAAATATTGTTTTTTAGAAAGTCTACAGATAACAAGTTTTCTGAGTCTTATATACAATAGCATGTGTTTATGTTGAATTTGCATATTAATCACAACTTCTCTGGTCTTAGGAATCTTGGGTCATGACCTGATTCATCAAAACTATATATTGCTCCATGATTTTCTGGTATTTCTTATTAAAGAAGAAAATCTGAGTCTAGATGGATTTTACTTCCTTTGAAGAAAATCTGTTCTGCTCTGCTTTGATGATTATATGATTCTTTCTTTATTCTTGAGACATAAACTATCACCAAGTTATTTCAAATACTCATCTATTTTACTAATTTAATTATGACCTGGTTAATTCTTTTGAAATGATTTGGATCTTTCTTACATTCAGAATATTTTAGATTATTGTTAGAATCTGTATGTTCTTGTCTCACTTTAAGAAAAAGCATCATATACATGTGGCAACATGAATATGCTATCATCTATATCTAGATTTTTCCCCTGTCTCTTTATTTTAAACTTGTACTATTTTTCTCTATATCCACAAATATCCAGCACTTCAAGTTGGTTCATGTTATTGATTTTCCTTTTTACTGTTTTAATCCACCTTCTGATTTTGCTGTACTGTTTTACCTTCTGCAAATAATTTCAAATTTTTTAGTTCAATTTTAAAATGATCTCTAACTTATATCTACCCCTTTTTTCATCTATGAGTAACAGTTAATAGATTTAAAAAACCCTATTCAAACTGTTCTTTAAAAAAAATTCTATTGACTGTGTTTATTCCTTCATTCAACAGGTTCAATTGATGTTATTGAGACTCAACAATGTCATTAAAAGCCTTGCTTCTTTCCTGCCCTCTCCATAGTGTCACCTTCATCCACAGGTCAATCCCAATTAAAGTCTCAATAGTTCCCAATACTTCTGCAGCTACATATCCAGCAACACGTCCAGGAAGAGAGAAGTTGGGTCTCCTCCAGAAACACTCAGAAGGCAAAGAAGCATTCAGTAATCATTGACATTATATTGGCCCAAACTGGATTACATGTCTCCCTACCCAGTGCTAGCTACATTGTCTGCAGACCTCAGTGCATTCATGAAAACGAAGAGTTCAAAATTCAGCTTTTAAACACTGCATTAAATGTGGTAAAATATAAAGCTTTTCATTTTTCCTCTTACTTGACCTCTCATAGTGTTTCATATTTGCTATTTAATGTTATTCTAAGTAAATAAAAATTTGAATTATTAGCAAACAGTTTCACCATTCTTTACTTTGGGAAATGCCAATGTTTTAAATGCAAGTAGAAGAACATTAGGAGAAGGCAATGGCAACCCACTCCTGTACTCTTGCCTGGAAAATCCCATGGAAGAGGAGCCTGGTAGGCTGCAGTCCATGGGGTCACGAAGAGTTGGACACGACTGAGTGACTTTACTTTCACTTTTCACTTTCATGTATTGGAGAAGGAAATGGCAACCAACTCCAGTGTTCTTGCTTGGAGAATCCCAGGGACAGGGGAGCCTGGTGGGCTGCCATCTATGGGGTTGCACAGAGTCGGACACAACTGAAGCGACTTAGCAGCAGCAGCAGCAGCAGGAGAAGCACATTTAAATTACACACAAAATCAACAAAACTGTTGTAATACATAGCTGGTACTTGCATGTGTATTTCATTCTTACCACTACTGTCAAGATCAACTCAGCTGTTTTTATTTTACTCCTTGGTATATGCCACACTCTACCAATGCTGTACTTTCAGCTTAGTCATAAAAAAGCAAAGAAAAGGACTTTCCATTTCTTTTCCAATGTCATTATTTTCCATTATTTTCAATGTAAACAGTTGATTAATACACAGAAGTTACAGAAGTAGGAAAGGATATGATAGTGTTCCTTAATCACTTATGTTTTTTAGAACTCCACTGCCTTCTTTCCATGTGAAGCAAAGTCTGGCTTAAATGATTCAAAAGGAAAGCATGTCTCCTCTCTGAGGGCTGTCAATGCTCTCCCTCAGTAGTAGATGTGAAACACCTCGTACTAACTCAGATTTGCTAAACCTCTACCGGCCGTGGGGCCAATGGTGTTCTGTGCTCAGCTCACAGGCACACACCACATGTAGCAAATACTATACACGACCAGTGACAGACCCACAGCACTTACCTACTCTGCTCACGTACGTGCTTCATTATCTCATCAGACTTCACCTACAAAACACAAGATCAAATATGAAATTATAAAGAATTTTAAGACAGCAACAACAGAGCATTAAATCAACTACAAGACCCCTCGGAATGCAGGGACCTGTGCAACTGCACAGGCTGCCCTTACGAAGCCAGCCTGGAACACAACTCTGCCGATACCTACAACGTGGGCCTAAGAGTGCTTTGGGGAGCAAGGCCTGAACTCAAGGGTACCGTTAGCCTCCAATGGCTGAGTGAAGATGAGAGAGTGAAGAGAGATGGAGATAGAGAAGAGAAAAGTATGGTAACTACAAGGAGGGGATGGACTACAGAGAAGCAGTTAAGCACTCATTCAACTGTATTTCTCTATCCTCTCAACTTTATTTCAGAGGGTCTATATTTTAACGTTTTTATACATACAGCAGTTTTTATTATCAAATTGTCTCCTCTTTCCTGTAGTAATTATCTTTAGAAAATATTTTCCCACTGTAACCTGAGTGCCATGTTTGTTGTTCAGTTGCTAAGCCAGGTCTGACTCTTTGCGACGCCATGGACTACAGCACTCAGGCTTTCCCATCCTTTGCTGTCTCCCAGAGTTTGTTCACATTCATGTCCATTGAGTCGGTATACCATCCAACCATCTCATCCTCTGTTGCCTCCTTCTCCTGTGCTCAATCTTTCCCCAGCATCAGTGTCTTTTCCAATGAGTCAGTTCTTCACATCAGGTGGCCAAAGTATCGGAGCTTCAGAATCAGTCCTTCCAATGAATATTCAGGGCTGATTTCCTTTAGGATTGACTAGTTTGATCTCCTTGCAGTCTGAGATCCTCACGTGTCTTCTCCAGCACCCAGCACCACAGTTCAAAAGCATCAATCTTTGGTGCTCAGCCTTCTTTACAGTCTAACTCTCAGATATGTACATGGCTACTGGAAAAACCATAGCTTTGACTATGGACATTTATTTTACAGATTTTCTCATAGGCACCACGCTGTTTATTGTTTGTTTCTGTTTACTCTGTTTCATTAGAGTAAAAGTTTGCACAGTCTTGATGTTTGCATACGGGTAAAGTGGGAGCAGTCTCCTTTATTTGTTTTATGGTCAGCATAGGTTACTGAAAATATTTTCACCTAATGTTGAGCCATGAATCTGCATGATACAAATTGACACGACTAAAGCCCCAACTAGACAGAAGCCAACCTACAACCACCAAGCTGTGTGAAAGTGGGGTATACTAGCAGGTCTCTTTGCTGTGTTTCTTCTCTCTCTTTTTCTCACTGATGATGATGATGAGTCAGCTGCATATCCATGTTTCTGGGCTTCCCAGGTGGCACTAGTGGTAAAGAACCCACATGCCAATGCAGGAGACAGAAGAGCCCAGATTCAATCCCTGGGTCAGGAAGATTCCATATTTATGTTTGGTTTGGCCTAGCCAAATAGGCCCACTAAGTGGTTTTTCACAGGATTCTTCTTGGTTTTGCTACTAATCACACTCTGTGCTTTCCTCCTTTGGGCCCCATGTTTAGATATTAAATAAAGCCTTTGACATGATACACAGTAGCAAAAAAAAAAAAAAAAAATGCTAGTGCATATTTTTATGATCAGATACCTGCTAAGTGAGCACAGATATGCTTTAGTATCAGTTTCCTAAGCATTTTATTTAAAGAAGTGAAGAAGACTCCAAATGGAGCAGTCATGCTCATGTTTGTCCCCAATCCTCTCTCCTCCTAATCAATGGATTTTATGTTTCGAAGGCAGGCTTTCCTGTTTGCCTAATGAAATTGGTAAATATATATATAACTGATTAACTTTCATGTAAAGTAACACCTAACACAACATTGTAAAGCAACTACACTCCAAAAAAATTAATAATATTTTTTTTTCTAAAAAGACATCTAGGTTAGAAAATGTACCTTTAAATATACTATTATTCTTTTTTTTTATTTTTTTTTTCAGTTTACTATTATCCCCTTATACATTTACTGATTCTCTCTCTTGGTTCCTTTTAACTAAATCCTACCCAATAATTTTTTTTGTCTGTGCTATGGAAGTGGCTTAATGGTTTTATAGTAAGAAAAAAAGTATGGTGGCACTAGCAGTAAAGATCCTGCCTGACAATGCAAGAGAAATAAGAGATGCAGGGACAGTTCCTGGGTCAGGAAGATCCTCTGGAGGAGGGCATGGCAACCCACTCTAGTATTCTTGCCTGGAGAATCCCCATGGACAGAGGAGCCTAGTGGGCTACAGTAGTACATGGGGTCACAAAGAGTCAGACTGAAGTCAACTGAAGCGACTTAGCACACGTAGAGTGTCTTAAGTTTTTCAAGTGAAAGCTAAATACATATAATTCAAATAAAGAAATAAATCAATAGACATGGAGATGCAACATGTATGGCTATCTGAAAGTCTGAGACACACAGTAAGCAAAATGCACTCCATCTACATTATGGCAATGTCCCTAGAAGGCAAAGAAAAAAGTGTTAACAAGGATAATTAGAATGAGTTGAATATAGTTAGTATCTAAGATAGAGTGGTCATACAAAAGAGTTGATGATAGAAGAGTATTATAATGAAGTAAAAGCATATTGAGGGAAATTTTAGAAGTGTGAAAACTGAAAGGGCACTTTTATCAAAGCATGAGTGATAAGCTGACAGTGTTAAATTATAGAACAATTTAAAAACTCTGTTTCAAAGTTCAATATATACAATAGAATAAAAACCTTTTTTATAAACTAAAGAAATTAGAAAAGTATTTTCAATCTAGAGATAATTGATTTTATAAGAAATTGCAAAGATTTAAGTAAGGCCAGTTAATTTTATTTGAGTGACTTCTAGAAGGCTTAAAGTTAAAATATTTACAAACTTAAAGTGAAAGGGTAGAAATCTAATGTAAGAAAAAAATATAAAAATTATGTATACACATAAGTTAAGCGTGTGCTCAGTAGCTCAGTCTTGTCTAACTCTTTTCAACCCTATGAACCATCCAGGCTCCTCTGTCCATGGGATTTCCCAGGCAACAATACTGAAATGGGTTGTCATTTCCCTCTCCAGGGGATTTTCCTGACCCAGGGGTTGAACCTGCGACTCCTCTGTTGGTAGGCAGATTCTTTACCACTAAATCACCTGGGAAGCCCATGTATACACATATATACTTATAAATACATATACATCAACATGCACAGAAAGTAGAGTGGTTAAAGAGAATGAAATATAAAATGCAACTAAAGTGTTGTTCCATATTCTAAAAAATTTATATAGAATTCAATCAAAAGCATAATTAATCTACCAGAATGTAAAATAAATGTTACCCCTTTGTATGTAGTCAACTAGGAAATTATATGTATTCCAGTTATATTGTCAATGTTTTGTATTATAATTACAATCTCCTCTTTCCTGGGGTAGCTGATTAGTGTCAAACTATTGCCGTTAAGGGTGGGTTTGGATTTTGGAAGCAAGGAAATCACCAAGTACAAAATCAGCTGAAGGCAAGTAGCCAATTAGTTTGAAAATCATCTAGCCAACCTCCAGTTGGGAGAATGGAAAGAACTCTAGAATTTAGGGTTTAGTTAGAATGCTTTTGATTGTAAGCACGGAAGCAGAGCATAAATGATTGGATCATCAAAGAGAACTTATTGTAAAGAAACTAAGCACATCAAAGACTCAAAGGACAGCTGCCAGAATCAAGTTAACTCTGGGGCCTCCTGGGTTTACAGTGGGACCTTTACATTAGTTATCTTCATTTTCTGACTTTTTCCATGTAGTGGAGATGGCCAGAAGCAGGTTTGTGATAGTGACTTGATGGCTTCAAAGTTAAAGTAGGGAAAGAGAACTGTTCCTATTAGCTATTGCAGAAAAAGTAGTGGGGAAGGAACAGTAACTGAGTCTGTCTGGATCCATTGTCCAATTCTAAACCAATTTGGGGAGATGGTAATGTGATCTTTTGATAATTTCATTGTGGTCTTACCCAATAAGCTTAAAATAAAAAATCAAAACTAGAATTTGTCACTGGGAGAGGAAGGGGATTTGACCAGACAAAAACAATAGCCACCACAATCATGTATGTCAACACATCCCATGTAAGACAACTTGTAGTTAGTTAGAAATGCTTGCGTATCTTAACATCATGTCCAAAATCAAGTTCATAATTTTCTTCCATTTCCTTTCCACACAGATACATCTTCTCCCAATATTCTCTGCAGCAATCTTTCAAACAAAAGAACTAAACTATAGCAAGTTATTTAACCTTTCAGAATTTTTCCTATATGCAAAATGGGAATAATAACAATTTCCCATTAGTAAGGGTTATACTAGATAGAGTTAAAAGGGTGAAATGCCTACCTGAATGCCTGCCATAAAATAAGAATTAATTAAAATTTAGTCCTTTTCTACTCCTTTCTCCACTTAAAAAAAAGTCAATACTTTTAAATAGGATATATAAAAATCCTTCCACAACTTGTTTCCTGCCCTTTCCAGATCAAACTTTCTCTACTTGAACTTATGTGGAACTACTTGCAGTTCTCCTAAATTCAGTATGATTCCACACATTGGTAGGTGTTGTCTTCTTTATATGAAATGTTATCCTTGCCAGACTCCCTATCTTTCTCCTAGCCTTATCCATTGGCAAACTTTTATTTAACAGAGCTCAAAGAGCATGTCTTATATGAAACACTCATCAAATCAGAGTTAAAATCCCCTTGCTTTTTATTTCCCTAGTATTATCAGCATGTTCTTATTAATGGCTCTTACTATTTTCTGCATTGTTGTTTATGTATTACTTAACTTCCAAAATAAAACTATGAGCTTCCTGAAGGACAGTACTATACGCCAAGTGTTGTATACCATGCTGGGAGTGCCAAGACACTGTGCAGTGTGAGACATAACTCTTGGCATATACTACCTGACCAATAAATATTTGATGACTGCATGAAATTTATATGCATGTCATTGATTACATGGATTTAAGTATAAATTAGTGTGCACGTGTATGTGTGTAAGTCACTTCAATCATGTCTGACTCTTTGTGACCCTATGGAGTGTAGCCCCCAGGATTCACGGTCCATGGGATTTTCCAAGCAAGAATATTGAAGTGGGCTGTCACGCCCTTCTCCAGTAAATTGGTACACTGGTTCATAAAAAAAGATGTACTATGTTAATATTAGTCAATTTTCCTTCTACTAAAGTATTTAGAAATACTTTTCTATTATTTGATGGTTCTCTTTCGCAAAGTTAATTGTTGTCCATGTTATTACTCACCAGTATATAAATGGCTATGGAAGATCCAAATATAGAGGCCCAATAACATACTGTAGAAGATACTTGTTCCTAGTTACGAATCCATTTACTTCATTCGCATTTTACCCCAATTTTTCCACCCTTTTATTAAGGTTGGTATTGAAGAGAGTGTCCAACACCTTTTTGAAATGCAACCTTTACAAATAACTTAGTAGAGTTCAGTTGCTCAGTCATGTATGACTCTTTGCGACCCCATGGACTGCAGCATGCCAGGCTTCCCTGTCCATCACCAACTCCAACACCAATAGACATGAGTTTGTGTACTCATGTAAACAGTTTGTTTACTCATGTCTATTGAGTCTATTTACTCATGTCTATTTGTCATGAGTTTGTAAACTCATGTCTATTGAGTTGGTGATGCCATCCAACCATCTCATCCTCTGTCATCCCCTTCTCTTGCCTTCGATCTTTCCCAGCATAAGGGTCTTTTTGAATGAATCAGTTCTTTGCATCAGGTGGCCAAAGTATTGCAGTTTCAGTTTCAATCCACCCAATGAATATCCAGGACTGATATCCTTTAGGATGGACTGATTGGATCACCTTGCTGTCCAAGGGACTCTCAAGAGTCTTCTCCAACACCACAGTTCAAAAGCATCAATTCTTCGGCACTCAGCTTTCTTTATAGCCCAACTCTCACAACCATACATGACTACTGGAAAAACCATAGCTTTGACTAAATGGACCTTTGTTGGCAAAGTGTCTCTGCTTTTTAATATGCTGTCTAGGTTGCTCATAACTTTCTTTCCAAGGAGCAAGCGTCTTTTAATTTCACAGCTGCAGGCACCATCTGCAGTGATTTTGGAGCCCCCCCAAAATAAAGTCTGTCACTGTTTCCATTATTTCCCCATCTACTTGCCATGAAGTGATGGGACCAGATGCCATGATCTTTTCTGAATGTTGAGTTTTAAGCCAACTGTTTTCACTCTCCTCTTTCATTTTCATCAAGAAGCTCTTTAGTTCTTCTTTGCTTTCTGCCATAAGTGTGGTGTCATCTGCATATCTGAGGTTACTGATATTTCTCCCGGCAATCTTGATTCCAGCTTGTGCTTCTTCCAGGCCAGAATCTCTCATGATGTACTTTGCATATAAGTTAAATAAGCAGGGTGACAATATACAGCCTTGACTTACTCTTTTCCCAATTTGGAACTAGTCTATTATTTCTTTCCAGTTCTAAAGGTTGCTTCTTGACCTGCATACAGATTTCTCAGGAGGCAGGTCAGGTAGCCTGGTATTCCCATCTCTTTCAGAATTTTCCACAGTTTGTTGTGATCCACACCATCAAAGGCTTTGGCATAGTCAATAAAGCAGAAGTAGATGTTTTTCTGGAACTCTCTCACTTTTTGATGATCCAACGGATGTTGGCAAAGCCTAACAGAAAAGGAAATGAGACATTTTGGGCAGAATTTGTTAACTATTTCTGACAACTAGTACATGCTTGTTTAGAAACTCTCTGTTTTGCAATACAGTCCAGAAGTTACCTATGATAGACATAAATTTAATGGGTCAATAATCTGTCACTCACACTATATTTATTTCTGAGAAAATTTCAATAATCTTCTCAAGCATCAGTTTTTTTGAATTTCCTGATTTTTAGGTTATTCAAAGAGTTGCAACAGTTGCTCAGCAATTTCTCTGCAAAGTGATTTCATGATAGTAAGTGGTGAAAATTTTCTGTGACTGGAAATTACAGAATATAATTCTTAAAATATTTTGGGTAATGTTCCCTCTGTCTAGCGATGATGCCTCTTCCTAGAATAATCAGACGGTCTACCGATGTGAGCATTTTAAAAGACAATATTCATCTGGAACCTAAATTGAAGATTGCATGCATACTCAATCTGTCTGACTCTTAGTCTGACTTAGTCTGACTCTATAGTCCAAGGCCTATAGCCTTCCAGTCTCTTCTGTCCATGAGATGTGCCAACAAAAGCACTGGAGTGGGTTGCCATTTCCTTCTCTGGGGGATCTTCCCATCCCAGGGATTGAACTCGCATCTCCTGTGGTTCCTGCATTGCAGACAGATTCTTTACCACTGAGCCACCGGGGCATGGCATTTATTTATTAAAAAGACAAGCACTGTATCTCCACATTTAAGAGTTAAATTTAGCATTCATTTTCTTAGAACTGGACAGTACCTTAACAATCAACTTCCTAATTTTTTGGATTAAGAATAGTATCCTTTGAGAGATGAAGCTGTAGATGATCACATATTTCATTAGTGGTAGGACTGAGGCTGCATGTCTGATCTCTCAGCCGCCACCTACATCAGAGACTGTCAATGTGAAATCCACATGAGACTTTAGAGAAACTTCTGAGCTACTATATTATATGGAAATTTTGTTAACATGAACAATTCTTACTGTTAAGTGACAACTTTCATCGCTTTCTCAAAACAGTTCATGAAGCAAAATGTTAACGACTGGTCTAAATCAAATTTGTAACTACAGTTTCAAAACTAAATGAAACAGTAAAGTATAAAGGTAGTTTAAATATGAATGTTAGAAATATATTCCTATCCTTATGAACTACTGACAGAAACAAAATCAGAAAAAAAAGTTTAAAGTTTTCACTCTATTAGCATTAGGTCATGCTCTTAAAATCTTATGCATTCATCAGAATTGCTCCTGAATATAATGATAGCCTAATCATCACTAGAGTGCAAGTTGGTTTATGAGGATTTGCATATTTGTTTTGTAAATGTTTCATGGGTAAAATTATTAATTAGCATCTAATTAATATTTGTGTTGCTGAGAACATATTTTTTAAACCTCAGAATCAAGAAAATAGAGAATAGTTAATTATCCATTGCTGATCTCTTCTTTAAAATCCCTCATTGCTAAACTCAACAGCATAAAGAAAAGATTCATAAAAATAACCTGAAGTAACTTATTTGTATCCTTTTTATTTTGTCCAATTACTGAGATTCTTTATGTCTTCATCTATTCTAAAGCATTATTAAATAAATATTTTGTAAGCATTTAATAATCTTGGAAAAGAGAATTATTGTTAGTACTTAAGGAATTACGCTGAAGAATTTCCCCAAAATGCTGGAATGATGAAAAATATAATTTGAGCTATAAAAAAGCACCTAGGTGAAATATGTCCAGTCCCCTAAGCATGGAGTTAAAAGAATATAATGCAAAATAAGTAAGTATTACTTTCAGTCAGGTGATCTGGGGTAGTTCTAGACTGGTAATACAGTTTTCTTGGATCTATACTATATGGGGTACTTCCCTGGTGGCTCAGAGGTAAAGAATCCACCTGCCAATGCAGGAGATGTGGGTTCAGTCCCTGGGTTGGAAAGATCCCCTGTAGAAGGAAATGGCAACCCACAGCAGTACTCATGCCTGGGAAATCTCATGAACAGAGGAGCCTCGTGGGCTATAGTCCACGGAGTCACAGAAGAGTTGGATACGACTTAGTGACTAACAATACTATACAGGCTTAGATTCAGAAAAAAAACCTATGCTTGATAACCTCCATCCACTTACTGGCTGTGCAAAAATGAGTAACTGACTTACCTCTCTATTTCTTAGTTTTCCCATCCAAAAACAGGGAATGAGGACATTAAATGAAATAATGCTTGACAATTAAGAAGCAGTCAGTAAATGGTATCTCCCTGTGCATGCTCAGTCATGTTCATCTCTTTGTGATGGACTGTAGTCCACCAGACTCCTCTTGTCCATGTAATTTTTCAGGTAAGAATACTGGAGTGGGTTGCCATTTCCTCCTCCAGGGAATCTTTCAGACCCAGGGACTGAACCCATATCTCTTGTGTCTCCTTGCATTGGCAAGCAGATTCTTTACCATTAGTGCCACCTGGGAAGCCAAGCCATCAGTGTTAAAGTTGTGGTCCAGACCAGAGTACTAATACAGGTAAAGCGATGGAAATGAAAACAGACCCAGAAGATATACAGAAGAATACACAGACAAGGATGTGTAAGTAAAGAACTTTGCTATTTCACAGTGTACACTGTCCAGAGAGGCAAGGTAATCTTGTTCAAAAGAGTTATTCTCATTCAGTGTCCACATCAGAAAAGTTTCTCTAGCTATCCTCGCTGATAACTTTGGGTGAAATCCACTCTAATTTCTTCTGATTATAATCTGATTCTCAGAGAGTTGCCTCCATTGGGAGAAAATATGCTAGTTAAGTGGATTTGAATAGTCTGGACTTTGTGACAGGTGTCATTTCTCATTGCAAACTAACACATTGGCATTTTGAGGTTAATGCCAACTTCTGGGCCAGGGACTATTTTAGTAAGTTTCTGGTCACCCTTGAAATCTAACAATAGCAAGTCTTACCTAAAGTCCCTGAGAGGGGTTCAGTTAAGTTCAGTTGCTCAGTCGTGTCTGACTCTTTGTGACCCCCTGAATTGCAGCACACCACGCCTCCCAGTCCATCACCAACTCCCGGAGTTCACTCAAACTCACGTCCATCAAGTCGGTGATGCCATCCAGCCATCTCATCCTCTGCCGTCCCCTTCTCCTCCTGCCCCCAATCCCTCCCAGTATCAGAGTCTTTTCCAATGAGTCAACTCTTCGCATGAGGTGGCCAAAGTCCTAGAGTTTCAGCTTTAGCATCATTCCTTCCAAAGAACACCCAGGACTGATCTCCTTGCAGTCCAAGGGGCTCTGAAGAGTCTTCTCCAACACCACAGTTCAAAAGCATCAATTCTTCGGCGCTCAGCTTTCTTTACAGTCCAACTCTCACATCCATACACGACTACTGGAAACACCATAGCCTTGACTAGACAGACCTTTGTTGGCAAAGTAATGTCTCTGCTTTTGAATATGCTATCTAGGTTGGTCATAACTTTCCTTCCAAGGAGTAAGCGTCTTTTAATTTCATGGCTGCAGTCACCATCTGCAGTGATTTTGGAGCCCCCCAAAATAAAGTCTGACACTGTTTCCACTGTTTCCCCATCTATTTCCCATGAACTGATGGAACTAGATGCCATGATCTTCGTTTTCTAAATGTTGAGCTTTAAGCCAGCTTTTTCACTCTCCTCTTTCACTTTCAACAAGAGGCTTTTTAGTTCCTCTTCACTTTCTGCCATAAGGGTGGTGTCAATTTAGCTCCAAAGGAGGCCATGTCTTAGTCCAAAGTACCTGTCACTTAATATTCACACAAATCACCCAGTAACCTTGTGAACATTCAGATTCTGATTCAGTAAATCTAGGTGAGGCCTCAGATTCTCTTTTTCCAATAAACTTCCAAGTGAGGCCCTTGCTGATAGAGTGTAAGACTTTTAATAACCAAGGCCTTTGATTCTAAACTAGAGTCATCTGTAACAACTCCTAAACTACATATACCTGCTGCACTGGAATTAACAAGGGTGGGCTCATAGTTTTAAATAATACATGGGTGATTCTAACGAAAGCCAGAGTCAGGATTCGTTGTCTTATGTGTTTCCCCAATTGACCTCCTTCAAACTTGTACAAATATAACCAAAAATCTGAACATATGATACCTACCATTGTTAAGTACTTGAGATACTATTTGGTGATCTTTTCATAAAAATATAAAAATATATGACTTACTGAGAAACATGTTAGTGTCTATTCAAAAGACTGTTTTTTTCTTTTCCACCCGGTAGTTTGCCATTTATTTGATAGTTCATGGGCTTTTTAGATACTGAGTTTTGGAAAGAGAGGAAACTAAAATGGTGATAAAAGGTGAGAAATTAATCATTATTTAATATAACATAAATGAATATATATATAGAAAAAAGCATTGGATATGGAATTATAATGAAAAATTATTTATTAATTTCTAGTGTTTATTAATTGGAAACCTCTATGTTAGGGGTTTTGGGGCTTCCCAGGAGGTGCAGTGGTAAAGAATCCTCCTGCAATGCATGAAACTCAGATTTGATCCCTGGGTCAGGAAGATCCCCTGGAGAAGGAAATGGCAACCCACTCTAGTATTCTTGCCTGGGAAATCCTGTGGATAGAGGAGCCTGGCCAACCACATCCCATGGGGTCAAAAAAGAGTCAGACATGACTTAGCAACAAAGCACATGTGTTGTAGGTTAACAACTGGTAGACTTTAGGTCCAAATTTAAACTGCAAGTGTGTTTTGTTTGAGTTAAATAGTATGGTTGTTGTTTGTTTGATATGCTCTTTGAGTTTGAATATGTTTAAACCAAGCATACATTCAGACACAGGTCCAAATACATTTTCTCATTTTATATACATATTTATATTACTATCTGTCCTATAGGCATTTGAGTTTTTATTCCATATATACATATTTCATGTATGCAAACACTGGATTTTCTTATCATATTAGCCGGGCTAAAAGATAGTTTATAGCAATAAAAAATGACAAAGCAAAAAAAAAAAAGATAACTATATCTGAAAGGCAAAACAAATATTTAATTTAGTTGTATATTTTAAAAAAATCTTTGAGGACCTAAATTAAAATAATCCATATGAATTACACTCAAAAGAAAATGATCATGCTTCAGAGTCCTGAATAATTTCTACATGTTCAAATACATTTGCTATTGTATAACTGTTTTAAAATTCAAGTATTGACACACAGCATTCCTCTGCAAACCAAGGTTTGCAAAAATATTATCCTATCAACTATTATATACGATCAGTTGTCCTTTAATTTTCTTTAAGATGAGTCATATTTAATGAATCAACTTGAAATAATCACTTATTCACGCCTGAATTTTCTTCCATACAATCTAATCTCCTAGAAAACAACGCATCAAGATCTAAAAGCTACAATTTGCCCAAAATAAATATCAGTTAGAACTTATGTACTAATTAAACCTTATGATTATGTTGTAAAATTTGTCCTAGGCATTTTTTTTGAAAAGGTAGAAAGGCAAAATCTGATAGTACTGTTACGAGCCACATGTGTTTTTCAGAATATCTGAACTTGTCATTTTCCAAACTTGTCATTTTCAAGGTAACTTGCTTCCTTGAAAAAATATGATTTTGGTGAAATTACAGTTTTTTGTTTGTTGTTTACAGCTCAGATGAGGACTTTTAAAGCTCATTATTATTATTAATGAAACAGGTGTCACTTCAAGAAGCTTTTGAAAATTGCATATAAACTTTGTTTAGTTTATGATGAAATGATAGTTATAACAACTCGTACAACCTTCTACTGACAAGAAAATTGGTCACAAAAATTCACAAACTACAATGTCAACCTCCTGAAAATATTTTGTATGTAAACCTGAAATATTGAGAGAGATGTTGCTTATAATATATGCAGAATAAGAGCATTCTTAATTTTTAAAATGACAAGACTTTTAAGTTAAACCATGTCACATTTATGACAAGAGAAAAACTACTTATTTTGGCAGCTTGTGACTTAATGAAGCATTTAAGTATCAATACAAGGCTTCATTAAATGGAAACATATGGCAAACCATATCATTATTTAGTTATTCAAATGTTGAAGTACTGTTACAGTTTAACAATGTAAATAATACCTACTAAATGCATCACTTCATTGCAAAGTTTCAGAAAATATTTTAATAGATCATTATAGATCTTGCCACTATATTCCGTATTTACAACTATAATAAGAGTTAATTTTAGTGGTCATCATACTTCATTCAAAAGAGTAAGTATGAAAAAATAGGTTTAAAAAAAGAGAAAGTGCGTCAGCAGAAAGGGAGTTTCCTGGACTTGGAAGAAGTTTCATACTTAGACCAAATATATCATTGGTAAAATTATAATCCTCAAGTTTAGGAGAAAAATCCTTACATCTCTAGACTATAATAAATGGTTTTTCATGAATGAATATATGTATTAGCATATCAGAGAAGTTATGACTTATATTTTCACACTAAGATCACCCACTGTAGCTCTATGGTGATAATGTGATAAAAAATACATGTTTGGTTATTCAGATGACCAAAATATATATCTCATATATATTTAGTCTTTGTTCAAAGTTTCTGACCTACATCTCCTAAAAACTTTGAAATTTCCTGTGATAAGGGTTATAAAAGTGTTTTTGGCTTTGTTAATGGGGTAACTTTTGCCACCCACCCACCCACCCACCTAGCCAACACATTCCTAAAGATGGGAGCTGGTTGCCAGGAGAACAAGTCACACGACTAGAGGATTAGAACATTCAGTCCTACTCCATGATTTCCAGGAAGAGAGAGGACCTAGAGGTTGAATCAGTTGCCAATGAGCAATAATTTAATCAGTTATGACTACACAGTGAGTTCAGTTCACTTCAGTCGCTCAGTCCTGTCCGACTGTTTGCAATGCCATGAACCACAGCATACCAGGCCTCTCTGTCCATCACCAACTCCTGGAGTTCACCCAAACTCATGTCCATTGAGTCGGTGATGCCATCTACCTCATCCTCTGTTGTCCCCTTCTCCTCCTGCCCTCAATCTTTCCCAGCATCAGGGTCTTTTCAAATGAGTCAGCTCTCTACATCAGGTGGCCAAAATATTGGAGTTTCAGCTTCAACATCAGTCCTTCCAATGAACACCCAGGACTGATTTCCTTTAGGATTGACTGGTTGGATCTCCTTGCAGTCAAAGGGACTCTCAAGAGTCTCCTGATTTCATGGCTGCAATCATCATCTGCAGTGATTTTGAAGCCCCCCAAAATAAAGTCAGCCACTATTTCCACTGTTCCCCCATTTATTTGTCATGAAGTGATGGGACCAGACGCCATGATCTTACTTTTCTGAATGTTGAGCTTTAAGCCAACTTTTTCACTCTCCTCTTTCACTTTCATCAAGAGGTTCTTTAGTTCTTCTTCACTTTCTGCCATAAGGGTGGTGTCATCTGCATATCTGAGGTTATTGATATTTTTCCCGGCAATCTTGATTCCAGCTTGTGCTTCATCCAGCCCAGCATTTCTCTTAATGCACACTGCATATAAGTTAAATAAGCAGGGTGACAATATACAGCCTTGACGTACTCCTTTTCCAATTTGGAACCAATCTGTCGTTCCATGTCCATTTATAACTGTTGCTTCCTGACCTGCATACAGATTTCTCAAGAGGCAGGTCAGGTGGTCTGGTATTCCCATCTCTTTCAGAATTTTCCACAGTTTATTGTGATCCACACAGTCAAAGGCTTTGGCATAGTCAATAAAGCAGAAGTAGATGTTTTTCTGGAACTCTCTTGCTTTTCCAATGAACCAGCGAATGTTGGCAAATTGATCTCCGGTTCCTCTGCCTTTTCTAAAACCAGCTTGAACATCTGGAAGTTCACGGTTCATGTATTGCTGAAGCCTGGCTCGCAGAATTTTGAGCATTACTTCATTAGTGTGTGAGATGAGTGCAATTGTGCAGTAGTTTGAGCATTCTTTGGCATTGCCTTTCTTTGGGATTGGAAAGAAAACTGACATTTTCCAGTGCTGTGGCCACTGCTGAGTTTTCCAAATTTGCTGACATATTGAGTGCATCATTTTCACAACATCAACTTTTAGGATTTGTAATAGCTCAGCTGGAATTCCATCACCTCCACTAGCTTTGTTCATAGTGACACTTCCTAAGGCCCACTTGACTTCGCATTCCAAGATGTCTGGCTCTAGGTGAGTGATCACACCATCATGATTATCTGAGTCATGAAGATCATTTTTGTATAGTTCTGTGTATTCTTGCCACCTCTTCTTAATATCTTCTGCTTCTAAAGCCTCCACAAAAAACCCATAGGACGGAGGAGGTTCAGAGAGCTTCTGGATTGGTGAACTCTTGGATCTGCTGAGAGGGCTGCATCCTGGAGAGGGCATGGAAGCTTCATGCCCCTTCCCCATACCCTGCCATATTGGCTACCATTGAAACAGTACCTCCTCCATCTAGCTGCTCCTGAGTTATATCCTTATACAGCAAACTGGCTATCTAGTAAGTAGTATGTGTCTCAGTTTTGTGAGCTGCTCTAGCAAATTAATGAAATTCAAGGAGAGAGTCATGGAAACTTCTGATTTATAGTCAATTGGTCAGAAGTACATCTAAGATAGGGGGAGGTGGGGTCAGTCTTGTGGGACTGAGCCCTTAGCTTATAGAATCTGATGCTGACTCTGCGTAGATGGTGTAAGAAATTAGTTGAATTCTTGGACACCGTGATGGTGTCTGAGAATTGCTTGGTGTTGTGTGGGAAGCATCCCCTCCCCCACATACACATATTCACACTGCAGTTGGGTCCACAAACCCAAAAATGGTGCTCTCAAAAATGTCTAATTGTAAATTTCACATAGTGGGTCTTGGTAAATATAAATGTGTATAACCCAATAAGTTATAAATAATTTGATTATTTGGGGACATTTTAGTAGCTCTGATATATGTGTTCTATTCCAGTTTTTAATCATTCTTCATTCTCCTGTGTATACTACTTTCCAAAGCCTAATTAAAGTATTTCTTAAATGTTTTGCTTTGCTCAAGGTAAACTTTTTATATACACTCTGAAATGCCTATAATTGCCAGATATTTTCTATATAGGGTAACAAAATGTCAACAAAAGTCTTTTTTTATTCTAAAAACACATTAAATCTTAATGAAGCAATGCTTTGTGATACACTCACTAGCATAGCTGAGTTACTTTTAGACAATTTATGTACAAAATTAAGGAAAACTTGGATGGAATCCAGAAGCAAATTATTATACTCTACTTAGTGTCACTGAAAACAGGACCATTTTATTTTATATTGAATCCTTCCTCATTTTCAGGTACTTAGAAAATACTGTAAATAATTCAAGGAAAATATTAAATAATAGAAAACAGGAGAGAAATAAATTTAAATAGTATAATCAAATGAAGAAACATTTTTAGCTAAGAATGGAAATGAGAATGAAGGCTGCTGGTGCTGCTGCTAAGTCGCTTCAGTCGTGTCCGACTCTGTGTGACCCCATAGACGGCAGCCCACCAGGCTCCCCCATCCCTGGGATTCTCCAGGCAAGAATACTAGAGTGGGTTGCCAGTTCCCTCTCCAATTCATGAAAGTGAAAAGTGAAAAGTGAAAGTGAAGTCGCTCAGTCGTGTCTGACTCGTAGTGACCCCATGGACTGCAGCCTACCAGGCTCCTCCATCCATGGGATTTTCCAGGCAAGAGTACTGGAGTGGGATGCCATAGCCTTCTCTGAGAATGAAGGCAGTGATGTTTATAATGAGATATGGGATGGCTACTCTGTGCAGTCAATGACGCATGACAGCACTGGAGTATAATGTGGGATGAGAGGCAATTAAGAATAGCATAAATACAGCCTGAAAGAGTCTATCACTACCAAAACTGAGTCGACCCATCCAGTCTGGTGACTCGTTTCATTTTGCAACACAAATTATATATATATTTATTTATAAAACAAACTATATATATATTTATTTATAAAATTATATATATACTTATATATTGTATATAAAGGGGAACGTCTCTGGTGGCTCAGACGGTAAAGCGTCTACCTGCAATGCGGGAGACCTGGGTTCAATCCCAGGGTCAGGAAGATCCCATTGAGAAGGAAATGGCACCCCACTCCAGTACTCTTGCCTGGAAAAGCCCATGGATGGAGGAGCCTGGTAGGCTACAGTCCATGGGGTAGTAAAGAGTTGGACACAACTGAACGACTTCACTCACTTATTGTATATAAAACAAAGTCTGTAATGAGTAAATGAACTTTAAATTACATAGCTGCTTGAAAATAATCATTCATTTTTTCGCTTCTGGCTAAATCAATATGCAGAAAATTTTAATGCACACTGTTGCCTTCTTCAGCATATCCTCAACTGTTTATTTATAATCTAATATATATGTAAGGATGACAGATGAAATGCTGTTTGAGGTGATGAACTGTTTGTCTGACTAGTGACAAAGCATAGTGCAATGATTAAGAACATGGTTTGAAATCAGTCTAGTCTTGGTTTGAGCTCTACATATGCCACTTAGTTATGCAGCTTCAGATACTTTTATTAATACTGCATCAATTAATGTTGCATTTCTATTAACATTGCATCTATTACATCTTTATTTCTCCATCTGTAGTAGAAAAATAATAATAATATCTACCTCACAAATTTGCTGATATTATATTAGAATTAAATAATGCATGCAAAAGATTCATGGGAATGCTACTTAAAAATTTTCTGGAGAGATTTTCTTTCAAATGAGGCTTCATATGATTTAGAAACCCCAAAACTTTAAAGAAGTGTTTTTAAAAGAACAACATGAGGGCTATCTTGGTGAGTTTATCAGAATAAAACACAAAAGCAAAATTCCAGATGGGGAGCCTCACATATAAAAGCAGAAACAAATCAGAAAGCAACTCATCCTGAGTAATGAGCAATGTCAAGCATACACATATATACCAAAAGGAATCAGAGACCAAGAACTTCATATCCTTCAGCAATCAGATGAAGATTATAAAATAATTTGTGCAATTATGAAAGATTTTAAAGAGTAATAGAAATCTTAATAAAAGAACAAGACACCATGAAAAAGAACAAGGTCATCTGAAAAAAAATTTGAAAAGCAAGAAGTCTAGCAATTAAAATGTAAATTGTAAAAAGACGTGTTATAGGAATAGTTCAACATTCAAGAAACTAAGATCATGGCATTTGGTTCCATCACTTCATGGCAAATAGAAGGGGAATAAGTGGAAGTAGACAGATTTTATTTTCTTGGGCTCCAAAATCACTGAGGATGATGACTGCAGCCATGACAAAAAAGACACCTGCTCCTTGGAAGGAACGCTATGACAATCCTAGAGAGCATATTAAAAAGCAAAGCTATCACTTTACAACAAAGGTCTATATAGTCAAAGCTATGGTTTTTCTAGGAATCATATGCCTGTGAGAGTTGAACCATAAAGAAGTCTGAGCACTGAAGAATTGATTCCTTCTAATTATGGTGCTGGAGAAGACTCTTGAGAGTCCCTTGGATTGCAAGGGGGAGGAAATCAGTCAATCCTAAAAAAAAATCAATCCTGAATGTTCATTGGGAGGACGGATGCTAAAGCTGAAGCTCCAGTACTTTGGCCACCAGATGCAGAGAGCCAACTCATTCGAAAAGACCCTGATGCTGGGAAAGATTAAAGACAACAGAAGTGGATGACAGAATGAGATAGTTGGATGGCCTCACCGAATCAATGGACATGAATCTGAGCAAACTCCCGGAGACAGTAAAGAACAGGGAAGTTTGGAGAGCTGCAGTCCATGGGGTCACAAAGTCAGACATGACTTGGTGATGGAAGAGCAACAACATAGGAGTAGTTGACATAGTTGAAGAGCTGACTAGTGAATATTTACTAATTAGAAGAAATTAACCAAATGCAACAAGGATAGATGAAGTTAAAGTATAAAAGAGATGTTATAAGACAGGGATGGTAGAAGGAAAAGGTTCAAAGCAGATGCCTGAAGATCTAGGAGGACAGAGAGAAGAGAGAGAAATAATGGAGACAAAGACTGAGAATTCTTAAGATGTGATAAAAGACAGGAATCCTCAGATTCAGGAAGGACAAAAAGTCTTCAGAAGGATTAACACATATTTATTCAGTTGACCCTTGAACAACACAGGTTTAACTGTGAAGATCCACTTATACACACATTAAAAAAATAAATGCACACATTAAAAAAAATCCACACAGTAATACACCATACATGGTTGGTTGAATCTGCAAATACAGAACCATGTATATTGAGGGCTGACTAAGCCACTTGAGTATCTGGGGATGTTGGTATCCTAGGCTAGTACTGGACCCAATCACCCATGGATAATAAGTGACTCTATTTCCTAAATTCAAAAACAGAGATAAGATCTTAAACACCAGAGATAAAAGATGGATCTTAAAAACAACCAGATTAGAAGGCAGAAGGCTTATAAAGTAATACCGTTAGACAAAAAATAGATTGACCAATAAAAATACACACACACAAACACACACATTATATATATTTATACACACACACACACACATATACACACACACAGAGAAACTTCAAAAAAAAAACCCCTCAAAATCCTTAAATAGCTAAGACAAAAGCAATGACAACAACTCAAATATTTTGCTTCTAATAGATTGCTGTTGTATGAAATCTTAATTCAAGAGGGAAAGTCAATCTAGAAGTAGAAATCAGAATGAAAAGAAAACAGTAGAAAATGTATCATGTAGATAAATCTAAAGAAGTGTTGACTTTATTTAATAACAATAGCTATGCCCAATTTAAGGGGCATGAAACAAAGTAGAACTAAAATATAGGGTGATAAAAACTCTCAGAAAAGTAGAGCAATGATTGCAGATAAAATGTTATAAGTTTGGAGAAGGAAATGGCAACCCACTCCAGTATTCTTGCCTGGAAAATCCCATGGACGGAGGAGCCTGTAGGCTACAGTCCATGGGGTTGCAAAGAGTCGGACACGACTGAGCGACCTCACTTTATATTACTGTTGGCATAAGGATACAGATATTGATTAACTTTAGACGTTTTGATTCAAGAATTCTGTAAAAATTGAGATTAGCCATTAAAAATCTAACAAAATAGGTTGAATATGAAATACACTGTTTAGATAAAAATAGGTTTAACATACTAAAACCTGTTTACTTAAAGGATATTGAAGTAGGCATATTTCTGGCTGCTGCTGCTGCTAAGTCACTTCAGTCATGTCCAACTCTGTGTGACCCCATAGACGTCAGCCCACCAGGCTCCCCCGTCCCTGGGATTCCCCAAGCAAGAACACTGGAGCGGGTTGCCATGTCCTTCTCCAATGCATGAAAGTGAAAAGTGAAAGTGAAGTCGCTCAGTTTTGTCCGACTCTTCAGGCTCGTCTGTCCATGGGATTTTCCAGGCAAGAATACTGGAACGGGGTGCCATTGCCTTCTCCTATTTCTGGCTAGAATAATCCAAAAAATGAACAAATAAGGAATATTAGGGGGCTTCTGTCTCTGATATCACTGGAGAGATATCTTTAATAGCTCTCACAACTAGGGCAACCTGGCAAGCTGAAGTCAATATAAGAAATTCTGTTGGAAGGTGTCTTGAGAGGTAGGTAATAAGAGAGTAACGAATTTGCAGGTGATGATGGAATAGGGCAAAGGACAGAAACTTGATGAGATGAGCCCAGGGTTTATGGCTACTTTTTTCCTAAAAGAATTTCCTAATTGAGGAATTCGCAGCTCAGAGCCTGAACAGCACTTTTGGTGAAGTGCTGTTAAGAGGTGAAGAGAAAAGACACTGGTGCAGAGCTTGCCTGCAGAGCACGAGGACATTTTGCTAACACACTTCTTTCTTCCTATTGAATGTAAACCATAAAGATGTGAATCCTAGGAGTAAAACCATCCAACAGGTGGTAAAACAAAAAGGCATCTATTATTTCACAGTCTGGAGGATAACAGTCTAAAATCAAGCTGTCGGTAGGGTTGGTTTCTTCTGAGGGCTCTTAAGGATAATCTGTCCCATGCCTCTCTCCCGGCTTCTGATGACTGCAGGCAGCCTTTGGCATTGTTTGGCTTGGGAATGCATCTCTCCAGTCTCTGCCTCCACCTTTACATGCCATTCTCTCCACGTGTTTGTCTCTTCTCGTGGCCGTGTACCATATGGGCAAGTACATTATGGTCATAGAACAGACAAATACAGGCATATCTCAGCGATGTCATGTGTTTAGTTCCAGATCATCACAAATAAAGTGACTATCACAATAAAGCAAGTCACACAAATTTTTTGTTTCCCAGTGCACATGAAAGTTATGTTTATACTATTGGTGTATTAAGTGTGCAATTACATTATGTCTAAAAATCAGTGTACTTACCTTACTTTTAAAAATACTTTATTGCTAAAAAAAATAGACTTAATATCCTCTGAGTTTTCAGCAGAGACATAATCTATTCGCTGGTGGAGAAATTTTGAGAATTACCAAAATGTGGCACAGAGGCATGAAGTGAGCAAACACTTTGGAAAAATGGAGCCAACAGATATGCGGGATGCAGGAATGCCATAAGCCTTCAGTTTGTTAAAACAAAAAATGAACAAGAACAAAAGATAAATAAACAAAAAACAAACAATAACAAGAAAAAACCCTCAATATCTGTGAAGTGCAATCAAACAAAGCACAATAAAATGAGGTATGCCTGTAGATCAGTTAAACAAAACAGAGAGCCTGAAAGTAAACTTATATTCTTATAATAAACTGAATTTTCACTAAGGTGCCATAGCAATGCAGTGAGAACAGGGAAAGTGTTTTCCACCAACCTGCTGGAAAAATATTAGATACCCACTTAAAGAAGGACCTCAATCCTTATTTTATACCAAAACAAAAATTAATTTGAGGTAGATTCTGAAACATAAAATCTAAGCCAAAAATTTTTCTAGAAGAAAACAAGGGGAAATATTTTTTCAACTTGGGAGAAGTAATGCTTTCTGAGACAACACAGAGATAGCATTGATCAAAAAAGAAAAATGGTTGAAAAACTGGATATTATGGGTTGACTTGTGTCCCCCTTAAAGATACACTGATGTCCTAACACCCACTACCTTAGAATTTGACCTTATTTGGAAATATCTGCAGATTCAAGATGAGGTCATACTGAAATAGGATGGCCCCTAAGCCAGTACGATGTGTGCCCTAATAAGATGGTGACCATGAGAAGAGATAAATACAGGAAGAATGCCATGTGGAGACGGAGGCAGAGATTCAACCGATGCATTTACAAGCTAATGAGTGCCAAGGATTGCCAGTAGTCACCAGGAGCTAGGAGAGATGCAAGGAACATAATCTTCCTAAGAGTCCTCAGAAGGAACCAGTCTTAATGACCTCTCTATTTTGGACATTCATTCTCAAGACTATGCAATTATAAATTCTTGCTATTTCAGCCCCTGATTTGTGACAGTTTGTTATGACAACCCTGAGAACCTAACACATTAGACTTCTTAAAATGAAAAACTTCTGCTCACCAAAATCCATCATTTAAGAAAACTAACAGGACACTCATGAACTGGAAGAAATATTTACAGAACAAGTACCTAACAAAGGGTTATAGACAGGATATAAAATGAATTCTCACAGCGGAATAATAAAAAGACAAACCACTCAGTTAAAATAGTGAAAGATTTAAACAGATACTTTGAAAAGGAAGATATACAAATGATCAACAACCTTAGGAAAAAGATGCCCAATATTTAGTAGCCATCAAGAAAATATTCATTAAAATCATAATGACATAGCACTAGACACCCACTGGAATGGACAAAACTAATAATGAAAGCATCAACTTGTTAATGAGGACATGGAGTAGCCAGAACTCTCACTCTTGGTCAATATGCAAAATGATACATTTTGTAAGTTTGACAGCTTCTTATAAAGTTAAATAAATACCTGTTAATCTAACAATTCCACCCTTAAGACATAACTCAAAAGAATAGAAAATATGTATCCTCAAAAAATGTGGTTCCCAAATGTTTAATGCAGATTGATACATAGTAGCAAGAAGCTGGGAGAAGGTGATGGCACCCCACTCCAGTACTCTCGCCTGGAAAATCCCATGGACAGAGAAGCCTGGTAGGCTGCAGTCCATGGGGTCGCGAAGAGTCGGACACAGCTGAGCGACTTCACTTTCACTTTTCACTTTCATGCATTGGAGAAGGAAATGGCAACCCACTCCAGTGTTCTTGCCTGGAGAATCCCAGGGACGGGGGAGCCTGGTGGGCTGCCGTCTCTGGGGTCGCACAGAGTCAGACACGGCTGAAGCGAGTTAGCAGCAGCAGCAGCAGCAAGAAGTTGCAGACAGTCCAAAGACCATCAGATGGAGAATGGATAAAGAAGTGCAGCATACTCATACAGTGTAACACTATTCAACAAGAAAAAGGAACAAGCTACAGTTATGTTAAATAGCATGGCAGATCTCAGGAACATTATACAGAGAGAATGAAGTCTTGCATGAGTACATACTGTATGATTCCATTTCTATGAAATTCTAGAAAATGCTAAAATAATCTATGGTCAAAAAAATCAAAAGAGTGTCTGGGAGGGTTGACTGAAAAGGGATGGAGAGAGCTTTTTGGGTTGATAATAATATTTTATTTACTGATAGAGATTTGGGTTCGTTAGTGTATGCACTGTTCAAAACTCAGTAAGATGTAATTTTTGCATTTCAATGTGTATAAATGTTATCTTAAAAAACAGGTAAGTATCAAATTCTATTTGATATGTATCCTTAAGTTTTAGAAGTGCAGTTTAATATGGGATTCATTACAAAAGGTAAGAAAAATTGATGAATAGATAGAGATATGAATAGATGGATATATGATACAGTAAAATAAATATAGCAAAATTTAACTGTATAATCTTGTTGATGAGTATATCGTGTTCACTGTACTATTCTTTCAACTTTTAGGTATTTTTGAAAATTTTTATGATGAAGGATTCTGGGTGGAAAATGGATGCTAATTACAGCTGGCAAATATAATGAGCTAATTATAGGAGGCAACTATAACAAAAGATATGCTAGAAGTGAACGTTCTTTGGTAGGACTGATGCTGAAGCTGAAACTCCAATACTTTGGCCACCTGATGCAAAGAGACAACTCATTGGAAAAGACTCTGATGCTTGGAAAGATTGAAGGCAAAAGGAGAAGGTGGTGGCAGAGGATGAGATGATTATATAGCATCACCAACTCAATAGAGTCAATCTGAGTGAACTCCAAGAGATAGTGAAGAACAGGGGAGCCTGGCATGCTGCAGTCCGTGGGATTGCAAAGAGCTGGACACAACTTAGCAACAGAACAACAACAACAATGCTAGAACCATTATAGAACTGTGATGGTAAAACAGAGATGAGATTATAAATCAGTGACAAAAGACTGAATCAGTCAATAAATGGTGCCTGGACAATTGGCTCTCCATATGGATGAAGTCATCTCACACCTCACTCAAAAATAAAATCCAGATGGATAGAAGATCTAGATGTAAAAGCAAAACCACATTACTTTTAGGAAAAAAACAGGAATATTTTGAATCTTGGGGTTGGCAAGGATATTCTAAAATAGCCATCAAATCCAAAAATCATAAAAGAAAATAATTTCACATTAAAATGGAGATAATTTCTGTACAGCAAGGACATCGTAATAAAAGTGAAAAGACCAGCCACAAACTGAAAGTTACATTTTTTAACACATATAACCGACCAACTGTTATATCCAACATAAAAGAAAATTCTCACAAACTAAAAAGAACAACCCAGTCAAAATGGACATCAGGAAGTTCATAGAAGCAGAATAGAATATGGCCAAAAAAATTTTTTAATATGCTGAGCCTCACTAGCATTTGGAAAAGTGGTAAGCCAGAAGTAAGTAAGAGATCATTCATAATTAATATCCTATCACATGATCTGTGGGGAAGATATGAGGAAAATGTATTTCTTATCCATACTGATGGAAAGGCAGATCAGAAAGTCAAATATGTCCATACCCTAGACCCAGCAACCAATGTAGGGATCTTCTCTTGAGAAACTCTCACACATGTCCATAAAGACAAATCCAGCGATGCTCCCTACAGCTCTGTTTGTAACATGATAAAAATAAATTGCTTTACTGTCATAGACTTACATAAACAATGAAACAGTGGGACCTAGAAGTATACATGAATTTATCTATATATAACAACATGAATGTACCTCAAAAATGTGATGTAAATAAAGAATATAATTGAAAATATCAAATTCAGAATGATACCAATTATGAATAACATTAAACACAAAACAATAGAATATATAAGTTAGAAATATATACATAGATGGAAAATATTTTTAAACATGGTTTAGAATGCTATCAATTGTAAGAAAATTATTTGTCTCTTGAGGGAGAGGGAAGGGAATAGAATGAGAGATATCGAGCTATAAATCTGGGTGTCCCTTTAAAAAAGAGTTAAGTTAACTATCATCAATATGGAAAAATATTAATATAGATATCTCTTGTGTAAGTTTCAGGTTTGGTTGAAATATTTCAGAATAAAATTTAAAATATTTTAAAAGGAAGAAACATTTATGTCAGTTTATTTGGCTAATTTAAAAGGAAATAATATATAGCTTTGAATGGCAAGATATGTGCCTCATTTTAATTATTTATATGTCTGAAAGCACCTATTCATATTCTTTTGAGATGCTGTGTATAATGCCTTCATGAAAATTATTTGCCCTTTGAAGATCACTTCCATAAGATGCTGGAAATGGTAAGTAAAAAAACAGCAGTAACCAATGTTCAAGCAATAGGATAAATGGACAGCTTAAAAGACGCAGCAAAAGGCAAAACCCTCTGTGACAATGTATAATTCTTCCATTCCCTGGAAGTCCAGCCAGAGGCGGAGAAAATGAACCATGTTTATCCTGTACATTTCTTATTCAATATAGTTTCAGTTTTTGTTTTGTATCAAAAATGGCAGCTTAGACAGATAGCCCACAAGTGATATTTAAGACTCCTGATGTGAATTATCAGCAAAATTATAAACTTTTAGTTCTCTAGTCATCAAATTGTGGTGTTATTAGTTTGTAAATACTGATTTTGTAGGTGATTTTTTATCCCAACTAGTGTCATTTCAGTTTTGAAATATTTCAAATGTAGATTCCATATGGAATCATAAAATAAAAGATATTATTTAAAACTAATAATATGTTTAATATTATTGTAGACTATCTGCATATCAGCCACTATGCTGTATGATATTTCTTATAATACTGAATAATAATTTTGTAACTGAGGATGTTGAGGATATTATTCAGTATTTCCCAGGGCATATCACTATAGGGTTTTATCTATTGAAATACAGGGAGTGAGTGTAATAGTATATTATAAAATATGGCTGTATTCAGGAAATAGTTGGTGTGTTTGTCAAAAGGATAGAAAACTAAGTGGAGGGTTGATGGATAGAGGGATAGATGAAGATATATTTTCAAACCATGGCCCCTTTTACTGCACCATATTATTTTCATAATTAGTTCCTTATTAATCAACAGGTGTATACTGGTGAAATCACTGCAGATGGTGACTGCAGCCATGAAATCAAAAGATGCTTACTCCTTGGAAGAAAAATTATGACCAACCTCTATAGCATATTCAAAAGCAGAGACGTTACTTTGCCGACTAAGGTCCATCTAGTCAAGGCTATGGTTTTTCCAGTGGTCATGTATGGATGTGAGAGTTGGACTGTGGAGAAGGCTGAGAGCCGAAGAATTGATGCTTTTGAACTGTGGTGTTGGAGAAGACTCTTGAGAGTCCCTTTGATTGCAAGGAGATCCAACCAGTCCATTCTGAAGGATATCAGCCCTGGAATTTCTTTGGAAGGAATGATGCTAAAGCTGAAACTCCAGTACTTTGGCCACCTCATGTGAAGAGTTGACTCATCGGAAAAGACTCTGATGCTGGGAGGGATTGGGGGCAGGAGGAGAAGGGGACGACTGAGGATGAGATGGCTGGATGGCATCACTGACTCAATGGACATGAATTTGAGTGAACTCCGGGAGTTGGTGATGGACAGGGAGGTGTGGCGTGCTGCAGTTCATGGGGTTGCAAAGAGTTGGACACGACTGAGCGACTGAACTGAAGTGAACTGATACTGGTGAATTGTTATCTATCTAAAAGGCTAATTTACTTTGAGAGGTATATTTTAAATCAGATTTCTAAACTGTATAAGAATCTTAGTGGGTGAACTGACACATTTATTTACCTCAAACTTATTGCTCAATTAATTTCATCTAAAACCAAACATAAGATTCCCATTTACTTCCCAAATAAGGCATCTAACTCTTAGTGTGTATATATTATTTTCCTTTGTAGGTGGTTTTTCTTTTGATAGTATCTGGCTAAATATCATATACAAATATCATTGTTTAATACATTTTAATTGATTTATTGAAATTAGATGAATATATAGCAAGACATTTATCTCTAACATATATATGCTGTATGTATTCATTCATTTATTGAACAAATGTATATTAAACATAAAGTGTATTATGTAGACTATAGTAGAGAGCCAAAACTATACCATTTTGTGCCCATGAAACTTAAGGGTTAGTGAGGGAAACAACCCAAAATATTGACAAAGAAATAAATCAATTAATAATTACAAATAATACTAAGTTCCATGGAGAAAATAAACATTGTGGAATGATATACAATAAGAGTATGCTTACTCAGATAAGGCAGTCAGAGAAGGCTTTTCTGAAGAGGTGTTGCTGAAAGTGATGAAAGTATAATCACTTCACCCTGCTAGTTAACGATAAAACACTGAGTTAATGTCAATAGGAAAGACGTTTCATAACCTGAAAGACGGAGTTTCATAGACTTATTGCTGGAGATTTTAAAGTTTGTTCTTAACCTAGAGTCCATAATATGTATATACTTGTACATGCTCCGTTGTGTCCAATTCTTTGCAACACTTTGGACTGTAGCCCATTAGGCTCCTCTGTCCAAGGGATTTTTCAGGCAAGACTATATATATGTGAATTCTAATAATCATTCCTTTTCCACATGGTAATAATCTGGGGTTCCCTGGTGTCTCAGATAGTGAAGAATCCACCTGCAATGCAGGAGACCTGTGTTTAATCCCTGGGTTGAGAAGATCCCCTGGAGAAGGGAATGGTTACCCACTCCAGTATTCTTGTCTGAAGAATCCCATAGACCGATGAGCCTGGTGGACTACAGTCCATGGGTCACAGAATCATGATAACAATCTAGGGAATAAAATTTTTAAATGAGTACCATAAGTGGAAATGGATAGAGTGTGACCCTCATACTAGAAATTCTAGTTAGTTTCCTATAGTACAACAAGAAGAAAGAGATGAGAGACTAATCCTCGGCTCCATCTCCTAAAAAATCAGCACAGCTTCAGTTAAGATATGTCTTGGGCAAACGACTTAAAGTGACCCCTAATGAGAAAAATGATGACTGAGGGCAAGAGTTGGTTATAAATAGACTGTAGTGCTAAAATTATACCTTTCCCAACAAGAGACCAAAATACTTAAGGAATTGACACAGAAAAATCTCGGGATTCTCACAAAGGCAAACTGGGGGAAAACCTGCATTGTGGGGACCTCCCCCTGATATAGCAGAGTATTTTGGTGGATATAAGTGCCAGGAAGTGGGACAAGTGCAATCATGTTTTGTAAATTGTGTGGAGTTTATGGAAAATTCAAAACTAGATATGAACCTCAACTTACAGTTATCTACTGAGTAAGACAGGGGTCCCCAACCTTCAGGATCTAAAGCCTGATGATCTGGGGTAGAGCTGACATAATTAATAATAAAGTGCACAATAAATGTAGTATGGTTAAATCCTCCTGAATCCATATCCCTCCCAAGTTCATGGAAAAATTGTCTTCCATGAATTGGTCCCTGGTGCCAAAAGGTTGGGGACCACTGAAATAAGATACATCCTATGTAGAAACACTTGAAAGTTCTGACCCTTCTGTTCTTTTCAAAAAGTTATCATGATGACATTCGTGGGACCACACTTTTCCAGTATGGTGTCATTCTTTAAAATCTTAAAAGGAAATTTTCTTTAATCCCTCTTAACTACCTTTGTCTATCTAACTAAGTGTCTATCCTTTGGTCTTGGTGTCCACTCCTACAAGCTCATCTCTTGCTCCCCACAGTCTTCTGGGCATAATATTTGCATTGTTTCAACTGTTCTACACATGGAAATCTAGATGTCTTTCTGGAGCTAACACACATCCATGTACACACACAAGCATTGAATATCAAGGGGTCTGAGTATGAAATTCTTCAGGCTTCATCCTATTCTTACTCACCTACATCCTGAATGCTACCTCTCATTTTGAATTATTTTAATTCTTCCTAATAGCATATACTTTGGCCTCTGGACCTCTGAACATTTTTTCCCCTCACTACTTAAAGCTTCCTCTGCCATCTGTTCTTAAACTTTTGTCATCCCTAAGTACTTAGACTAAAGATTTACTGAGCATGGCCCCACCCATCAGAACAAGACCCAGTTTCCCCCTCAGTCAGTCTCTCCCATCAGGAAGCTTCCATAAGCCTCTGATCTTTATCCATCAGAGGGCAGAGAGAATGAAAACCACAGTCACAGAAAACTAACCAAACTGATCACATGGAACACAGCCTTGTTTAACTCAATGAAACTATGAGCCATGTCATGTAGGGCCACCCAAGACTGATGGGTTATGGTGGAGAGTTCTGACAAATCGTGGTCCATTGGAGAAGAGAATACCACTTCAGTATTCTTGCCTTGAGAACCCCATAAAAAGTATGAAAAGGAAAAAAGATAGGACACTGAAAGGTGAACACACCAGGTCAGTAGATGCCCAATATTCTACTGGACATCAGTGGAGAAATAACTCCAGAAAGAATGAAGAGATGGAGTCAAGGCAAAGACAACAGCCAATTGTGGATGTGACTGGTGATGAAAGTAATGTCCAATGCTATAAGAGCAATATTGCATAGGAATCTGGAATGTTAGGTGCATGAATCAAGGCAAATTGAAAGGGATCAAACAGGAGATGGCAAGAGTGAACACTGACATTTTAGGAATCAGAGAACTAAAATGGACTGGAATGGGTGAATTTAACTAAGAGGACCATTATATCTACCTTGGTGGGCAACAATCCCTTACAGGAAATGGAGTAACCCTAATAGTCAACAAAAGAGTCTGAAATACAGTACTTGGATGCAATCTCATAAATGACAGAATGATCTCTCTTCATTTCCAAGGCAAACCATTCAATATCACAGTAATCCAAGTCTATGCCCCAACCAATAATGCTGAAGAAGCTGACATTGAATGGTTCTATGAAGACCTATAAGACCTCCTAGAACTAACACCCAAAAAAGATATCCTTTTCATTTTATGGGACTGGAATGCAAAAGGAGGAAGTCAAGAAATACCTGGAGTGACAGGAAAATTTGGTCTTGGAGTACAGAATGAAGCAGGGCAAAGGCTAACAGACTTTTTCCTTGAGAATGCACTGGTCATAGCAAACACCCTATTCCAACAAGACAAGAGAAGACTCTACACATGGACATCACCAGACAGTCAATACCGAATCTGATTGATTATATTCTTTGCAGCCAAAGATGGAGAAGCTCTATACAGTCAGCACAAACAAGACCGGGAGTTCACTGTGGCTCAGATAATGAACTGCTTCTTGCCAACTTCAGACTTAAATTGAAGAAAGTATGGAAAACAACTAGACCATTCAGGTATGACCTAAAACAAATCCCTTACAATTATAAAGTGGAAGTGAGAAATAGATGCAAGGGATTATATCTGATAGACAAAGTGCCTGAAGAAATATGGGCAGAGGTTCGTGACACTGTAGAGAAGGAACAGATCAAGACCATCCCCAAGGAAAAGAAATGCAAAAAGGAAAAATGGTTGTGGAAGGAGGCAAACAAATAACTGAGAAAAGAAGAGAAGCTAAAGGCAAAGGAGAAAAGGAAAGATATACCCATTTGAATGCAGAGTTCCAAAAAATAGCAAGGAGAGTTAAGAAAGCCTTCCTCAGTGATCAGTGCAAAGAAATCAGTGATCAGTACAGAGGAAAGCAATAGGAAGGGAAACACTAGAGATCTCTTCCAGAAAATTAGAGATACCATGGGGAATATTTCAGCAAAGATAGGCACAACAAAGGACAGAAATGGTATGGACTTAACAGAAGAAGAAGATATTAAGAAGAGGTGGCAAGGATACACAGAAGAACTATACAAAAAAGATCTTCATGACCCAGATAATCACAATGGTATGATCACTCACCTAGATCCAGACATCCTAGAACGTGAAGTCAAGTGGGCCTTAGGAAGCATCACTACAAACAAAGCTAGTGGAGGTGATGGAATTCCAGTTGAGCTATTACAAATCCTAAAAGATAATGCTGTGAAAGTGATGCACACAATATGTCAGCAAATTTGGAAAACTCAGCAGTGGCTACAGCACTGGAAAAAGGTTTCATTCCATCCCAAGAAAAGGCAACGCCAAAGAATATTCAAACTACCGCACAATTGCACTCATCTCACACACTAGTAAAGTAATGCTCAAAATTCTTCAAGCCAGGCTTCAACAGTAAGTGAACTGTGAACTTCTAGATGTCCAAGCTGGATTTAGAAAAGGCAGAGGAACCAGAGATCAAGTTGCCAACATCTGCTGGATCATCAAAAAAGCAAAAGAGTTCCAGAAAAACATATATTTCTGCTTTATTGACTATGCCAAAGCCTTTGACTGTGTGGATCACAACAAACTGTGGAACACTCTGAAAGAGGTGGAAATACCAGACCACCTCACCTCCCTCCTGAGAAATCTGTATGCAGGTCAGGAAGCAACAGTTAGAACTGGACATGGAACAACAGACAGGTGCCAAATCGGGAAAGGAGTACATCAAGGCTGTATATTGTCACCCTGCTTATTTAACTTATATGCAGAGTACATTAAGAGAAATGCTGGGCTGGATGAAGCACAAGCTGGAATCAAGATTGTTGGGAGAAATATCAATAACCTCAGATACACAGATGACACCACCCTTATGGCAGAAAGTGAAGAAGAACTAAAGAGCTTCTTGATGGGCGTGAAAAAGTTGGCTTAAAGCTCAACATTCAGAAAACTAAGATCATGGCATCTGGTCCCATCACTTCAAGGCAAACAGTTGGAGAAACAATGGAAACAGTGAGAGACTTTATATTCCTGGGCTCCAACATCACTGCAGATGGTGATTGCAGCCATGAAATTAAAAGACGCTTGCTCCTTGGAAGGAAAGTTATGACCAACCTAGACAGCATATTAAAAAGCAGAGACATTACTTTGTCAACAAAGGTCCATCTAGTCATGGCTGTGGTTTTTCCAATAGTCATGTATGGATATGAGAACTGGACTGTAAAGAAAGCTGAGCACTGAATAATTGATGCTTTTGAATGTGGTATTGGAGAAGAGTCTTGAGAGTCACTTGGACTGCAAGGAGATCCAACCAGTCCATCCTAAAGAAAATCAGTCCTGAATATTCACTGGAAGGATTGATGCTGAAGTTAAAACTCCAATACTTTGGCCAACTGATGCGTAGAACTGACACAACTGAAAAGGCCCTTATGATGGGAAAGATTGAAGGTGGGAGGAGAAGGGGATGACAGAGGAAGAGATGGTTGGATGGCATCACTGACTCAATGGACATGAGTTTGAGTAAGTTCTGAGAGTTGGTGATGGACAGGGAGGCCTGTCGTGCTGCGGTCCATGGGGTCACAAACAGTGGGACACAACTGAGCGACTGAAGTGAACAGAAATGAAGTAGTTAGCGTAGATGTTACCTAGTCAAGAGACCTTGTTCAAGAGACCTTCCCTTGCACCTCCTCTGCCAAAGCAGATACTTTGTATGTCTCCATTGAGAAGCAGATGACTTGCCACTACCTTGCACCACTCACGATCATTAGCATTGTTTTAAATGTTTTCTCCCTGCAAAAATGAGTTCGATGAAGATAGTAATGTTGCCTAGAAGTTCACAGTTCTTTCTTTAGTGCCTCAATTGTTTTGTTTTGATGTTTCTCTATATATTTCTTGGGTGAATGAATAAATAGAAAACAAAACAAAATATCAATGAAACCTTCAAGAAAAATTTAGAAACAAAATGACAGTTATGAAGTTTCTCAATAAATATTTTTGTTTTGAAGTTTCCCAATAAATATTTCTCGGGTGAATGAATAAATAGAAAACAAAAGAAAACAGCAATGAAACCTTCAAGAAAAATTTAGAAACAAAATGACATTTATGAAGAACATATCAGTATGCCAATAGATATAAATTAAAATCTTCCACAAAGATTTTTAAGTTAGACTAAAATATGAATTCTAACTCATGTTGTATAATCAACTAAAATAAGGTGTGTGTGTGTGTTATTTGCTCAGTCCTGTCCAACTTCTTGGGACCCCACGGACTGCAGCCCTCCAGGTTCCTCTGTCCATGGGATTCTCCAGGCAAGAATACTGGAGTGGGTTGCCATTTCCTTCTCCAAAAATAAGATAGCACAATAAAATTAAAATGAATTGAGCAAAAATATTTAAGAATATTAACAATACAAAGTAAGAAGGCAAAGTGGTATTAGTATTAAAAAAAATAATTTAAGGAAATGTTTATTTAATGGAATAGTTTCCAAAAGGTATAATCTACACTGAATATTTGTTATTTAGTCGCTAAGTCGTGTTCGACTCTTGAGTCAGCAAAATAAATCAATGAATATATAACTACACTAATATTTACATTCTAAATAACATATCAATGATATATTTTTTAAGTTTATCAGATTACCAACCCCTTGTCGGGCCCCAACAGGGGTCCTCCTGCTGGACGCTGGTTTTGTGGGCCCAAGGAGACTACATTCTGTTGAGAAGCAAAAGAAAGTTTAAAATTTTTCATCAAAGAATGGAGAGGTACGAAATCAAACTCTGCCGTGCACACTGTACGGCCAGTCTGTGGGTGGGCTACTGGATACGGGTCTCTGCAGTGGGGTGAAGGCGGAGTTCTGGTGATGGCCTAGCAGGGCTACAGGCACAGGTGTGCTGCTCCAGCTCTGAGAGCCCCGCCAGGTGAGGCGGCTGCGCACGCAGCCCGCCGCCGCCATCTTGGGTTGGAGAGTCAGCAGCCGTGCTTCTGCGCCCGAGGCTCCACGGAGCTGAGGTGTCAGCACAGGCATTTCTCACTCGGCGCTCCGGTCTGAAGTGCCAGAATGCAGGGGCCTCGGCACGCAGCACCCGGTGAGCAAGTGAAAGTAGATGAAGCACAAAGGGAAAGTTGGGGCGGGGGGGGAGGGGGGGAAGGTTAGCCATTATTTTATTAACCAGATCATGGGGTCCCCAGTCTTCCAGGAGTGGACCAGTACCTCCTGTCAGATTAGCGGCAGGATTAGATTAGAAATAAAGTGAACAATAAATGTAATGCTCTTGAATCATCCCGAAACCATCCCCTCTAGTCCGTGGAAAAATTGTCTTCCATGAAACTGGTCCCTGGTGCTAAGAAGGTTGGGGACTGCTGACACAGATTCTATTTTCACGTGTGCAGGGGTTTTTCTTTCTTTCTTAATTTTTATTGTATTCTTTTACTTCCGCGGTGGCTCAGGTGGTAAAGAATCTGCCTGCCAATGCAGGAGTCACAGATTCAATCCCTGGGTGGGGAAGATCCCCTGAAGAAGGGAATGGCTACCCACTCCAGTGTTCTTGCCTGGGAAATCCCATGGACAGAGGAGCCTGGTGGGCTGCAGTCTATGGGTCACAAAGAGTCAGACATGACTGAACATGCACACGTGCATGCATAGTTGCTTTACAATATTATTTGCTGGTGAGCAACAAAGTGAATCAGCCCTATGTATACATATATCCCCACTGTTTTCGATTTCCTTCTCATTTAGGTCCCCATAGAGCACTGACTAGAGTTCTGTGTGCTATGCAGTATGTTCTCATTAGTTCATATTCTTTTTTTAATTTCTTGAGCACTGTTGAAGGGCTTTGCTGGTGACAAACTCTTCCTGGACAGACCTGGAGTCTCCAAATTTCTGGGCCTCATTCCTTCTTGAAATGTAAAATTCTAGAGAGAGAGTGCACCTTAGAGCACATGCTTCAGGCTGCAACTAATTGGTCCTCTTGAGGAGCTGAGATATTATAAATCTTTTCAGATCAGAGTAGTTTACTAGATGAATGACTGTAGATCTAAATCTCATACTTCATGAAGCCTTAGAGGTTAGGGCTTTGTATAGGATCACTGAGAAATCCTAGGAAAAATTTGATTTCCCAATTCCACCCCTTGTTCTGGAAAGCATTTTAGCTCCTGGGGAATTTAACAACATGTATGCCATATCAGCCACTCTGACCAGCAAAACCAAGATTGAAATTCAGTTCAGTTCAGTTCAGTTCAGTCACTCAGTCGTGTCCGACTCTTTGCGACCCCATGAATCGCAGCTCGCCAGGCCTCCCTGTCCATCACCAACTCCCGGAGTTCACTCAGACTCATGTCCATCGAGTCAGTGATGCCATCCAGCCATCTCATCCTCTCTCGTCCCGTCCTCCTCCTGCCCCCAATCCCTCCCAGCATCAAAGTCTTTTCTAATGAGTCAACTCTTCGCATGAGGTGGCCAAAGTACTGGAGTTTCAGCTTTAGCATCATTCCTTCCAAAGAAATCTCAGGGCTGATCTCCTTCAGAATGGACTGGTTGGATCTCCTTGCAGTCCAAGGGACTCTCAAGAGTCTTCTCCAACACCACAGTTCAAAAGCATCAATTCTTCGGCGCTCAGCCTTCTTCACAGTCCAACTCTCACATCCATACATGACCACTGGAAAAACCATAGCCTTGACTAGACAGACCTTAGTCGGCAAAGTAATGTCTCTGCTTTTGAATATGCTGTCTAGGTTGGTCATAACTTTTCTTCCAAGGAGTAAGCGTCTTTTAATTTCATGGCTGCAGTCACCATCTGCAGTGATTTTGGAGCCCCCAAAAATAAAGTCTGACACTGTTTCCACTGTTTCCCCATCTATTTCCCATGAAGTGATGGGACCGGATGCCATGATCTTCATTTTCTGAATGTTGAGCTTTAAGCCAACTTTTTCACTCTCCTCCTTCACTTTCATCAAGAGGCTTTTTAGTTCCTCTTCACTTCCTGCCATAAGGGTGGTGTCATCTGCATATCTGAGGTTATTGATATTTCTCACGGCAATCGTGATTCCAGCTTGTGTTTCTTCCAGTTCAGCGTTTCTCATGATGTACTCTTAGGCAACATTTAATCAGAGCTATAGTCCCCAAAATATGTCTCTTTGGCATAAGGATTATTTTAGGTTGATTATTTTTAAGAAATGGAAGACTTTGGAAGTCTTTTTACCACATTCTTAGCTGTATAAAGAATTAAGGTAAAGGACCTGAGACAAGAAGAGCAGTATTCTCAGAGATATCTGCAAAGAATGTGGACTAGATGTGGTAGAGAGAATTCCAAAGACTGGCAGGACTTCCAGACATTTACTTTTCCTTGAGAATTGCCTACCTCTACTTTGATGTCCCACTGCTATCCCCCAACATCCTCTTTTGTCTTTAGCTGAAGATGATACTTACGGTGAACGCTTCAGTCATTTTGGAGAGTTATTCAGTTTCCCTGGGTCTCTTCCATGAATAAATGTTGTTAGACTTTGTTTTTCTCCTGTTAAAAACTAAGTAAAAAAAAATGTGTCAATATGTGGAAAGACATTTTTAGAAGACATAATAAGTTTGCACACATGTGTATGTATTAGATAAATGGAGCAGGGTAAATAAAACATAATAAATTATACATCAATATATTGTAATAGAGGAAAACCTGCACTTTTAATGCAGCCACAGTTGTTTATTGAAATAACTATAATAAAACCACAAATATAATTTTAATAAGTTAAGATAGGAGATAAATGGTCACATTTATAAGAACTAAAAAAAATATTGTGAAGTAATAGCAAAAGTTTAAAGTAAGGTCAACTTGGAAATCAGCAGTCATTATTGTAGTTCTTGAATCAAATAATAGATTAAAATTGCAAAGTGAATATTTCGAGAATAAGGGCAATAAGGAAAGTACACATCAGAACTGTTGTCTAAAGACTGAGTTCACCTCTTGGTGGGTATCGAGCCAGTAGACAACCAAGCCAAAGATCAGGAGAAGGAGGGATTTATTATTTGCAGCAATTAAGGAGAACACTGAGTATCTTTCCCAAAGCAGTGTCCCAGAACAGCAAAAAAGGGAACATTTTAAACGAAGCCTGTATGCATATTCATGAAGGGGCTTGAGCTGGCGATTTCAGTGTAGAATTGGGGTAAAAGTTAACAAGTCCAAGTCTTAGTTGATTGAAGTCAGAAGGGTCAACATCATCCTTCATTCTCCACCTGGGTGGTGCCTTAGTTCCTGCAGAACTCAAAGATATATTAATATGTATATCCCTCGAGGAAGAACTAGGACTTGCTTTATCACTGCACTGTAGTTTTACTGCTGTTTTCCTGTTCCTACATTGCTTTGTTCCCTTAAGATCATTAATTACTGAGACCTGTTCAAGGACAGGCATTGTGGCCAGGCTTAGATCACAAAATGTTTCAGGCCAAAATAACTTCTCTTATGTAAAAAAAAAAAAAAAAAAAAAAAATCCTTGTTCTCTTTCTCCAGGGACTCTCTAACCTGTCTACTTATAAAATTAGTTAAATATAATTAAAGCTGTAAGCAGAGGCAAATTCACAGCCTGAAATGCTTTAATTGTTAGGCAAAAATAATAATATAAATAAGCTAAAATTTTATTTCAAAATTTCAGATGTAAAAATATATTGATAGGAATATTAAGGAAAAAAGTAATAGTGACAAAACCTGAAAAAAACTACAAATAGAAGTTTTATAGAATTATCAATTTATAGAATTGATAAAGATATTTAAGAACTATAAGCAGCATAGATAGAACAACTCTACATAGGCAAAGCAACAAAGTTTAAAGAAAGAAATAAGAATTCAAAAGAATTTAAATGAGACAATATAATCGCAGCCACAGAGAGGATTAATATGCTAAGTGAAACTATGATATAAATTTAAGCATAGAGATGAAATAGAAAACCACCTAGAAAAACATGATGCACTAAAATTTATAAAAGTACAAAATCTGAAGAAGTATGAAATGTATCATCTCCTTTTTCAAGGGTATGAGACAGATAATTTTATAGGTGAGATAATTCTCCTTTCTCAGGTTCAGAGATTAAACAATTGCCATGCCTGCCTATAAAATGTTTCAGAACATAAAATACTTGCTAAATCTCTCTAAATAAATAGAAGCTACTATGTACTGTATCAAAGTCAGCAGTAGCCACACTATCTTCTAAAATCACCCATGAATATATAGAAATAACAACATAATATCAAATTAAGCCTAATGTTTTCTTGCAAAAATTGCTTCAATAACCAGAATGTGTTAGTTTTACAACTGCAATTCAATACTAGGAAATATGTTAATAATATTTTTCAGTATATCAGAGAAGATGTAATAGGATCACCTCAATCTATATAACAAGAAGGAATTTGCACTTTGGAGCTAAAATATTTTTAAAGAGCAGTTTAATAGAAAAAATTTTAAAAATGCATATCTGTCTAAATTCACCAGTTAAAATTGTGATGAATGGTGAAAACACTAAAGCATATTTAGAAAATTGAGGAAAAGACAAGGAAGAGGCAACTGTTAACCATTATTTACAATTATTTTCAATCTAGCCAAATCAGTAGCAGATACACACATGCAGGTACACACACACACACACACACACACACACACACACACACACAACTATATAAGAAATGAACAAAAAACACACCTACCAAGACACATTATTATTAAATCCTAAATCATTAAAGATAAGGAGACATGATTAGACTCAGTGTAGGAGGTTGAAAGAATTACATATTACCTGTAAAGGATTAATCATTTTTGGCTGGTATCAAGCCTCTCATGACAATGCCGCATGCTAATAGATATTAAAACCCTTTGAAGATTAGGGAGAGGATTGTTTTTAGTCTTAGGTTTTCCACCCAGCCAAACTGTCAACCAGCGTGAAAGTCAAATTAAATCATTTTAACTTCAACTTTTAACTGTATATATCCATTTACAGAGGAGGGGTTCCCAGGTGGCACTGGTGGTAAAGAACCCGCCTGCCAATGCAGGAGACATAAGACACATGGGTTCGATCCCTGGGTTAGGAAGATCCCCTGAAGGTGGGCGTGGTAACCCACTGCAGTATTCTTGCCTGGAAAATCCCCATGGACAGAGCAGCCTGGTGGGCTACAGTCCACAGGGTTGCAAAGAGTCAGACAAATAGCAGGCACACATGCATGTAGAGAGGAAAAGCAACAAAGTAAAAACTGAATACAAGAAAAGAATGAAACTAACTTCTGTACCAGGTTTGGAAAAAAAATAATGCGTAAACTGTAAGGGTTATCAAATAGAGTGCAAGAATAATAATGTTAAAAAGAATAGATTGATAAGGGAACTGGATGATATCAGACATTTTCAGTTAGAAACTCCAATAAACATATATTTTTTTTAATTTTTATTTTTACTTTATTTTGCTTTACAATACTGTATTGGTTTTGCCATACATTGACATGAATCAGCCACGGGTATACATGAGTTCCCAATCCTGAACACCCCTCCCACCTCCCACCCCACACCCCATATCATCTCTCTAGATCATCCCCGTGCACCAGCCCCAAGCATCCTGTATCCTGTATTGAACATAGACTGGCAATTAAAAATGGAATAAAGTGCTCCAAATATGAAGTGAACTAAGATTTAAGTTTGAACAATTGGAATAACATGAGAAAAGACTATGAAGTATGATTCTAGGAACATTTGATTTTGAGTGGCAAAACCATATCATCAACCCATAAGGAAGGAAATGCAACGGAAGCACACATATAAACAATATTTACAAAATTATGTGACATCAATGCTGATTAGCAACTTTTGGTGTGATCTATAGAAAAGGTTAAGAAATCTTAATTATGGTTGTAAAATAAAATGCAGATGTCATTGATCTTGGCAGTGCAGTTGATAAAATGTTAGAGGTAGAAAAGAAAAATGAGAGATTATAGTGTGCTAAAATTCCTTTTTTCAAAATGGAGAGCTAATAATTATAGTCTGAAATTGATTAAATAGTATTTTATATTATATAAATGACTATATTTATTATATGTGTATTATTTATATACTATATAATAAATAAGTACATATTTAATTATATTATTTAAAATTTTAAATACCATAGAAATTAAAAATGGAAATTCAGAGTGAGGGTGGAAAGGTGGTATAAGTGAGCTAAATCTTCATTCTTCATGTCCAGAAGCAGTAGCTAATATCTCATTTTAATAAATCATGAACTGGCAATTAAAGCTTATTATTTAGAGCCATGAAAGATTTTACACGTAAATGGTTAAAACGGTCTTGGGCAACAGAACTAAGGATATAGAAAACACAGATGAGGAGACTTGCTTATCATTAAGTAGCCTTCTGTACTATTTTTGAAATTATATTCATGTGTTATTCTGATAATTTTTGTAGAGATTCCCGGATCAGATATCAAATGAAAATCACAGTGCATGAATATACATGACTATTGCACCCCAGTTAAAAGGACAAAGTATTCAGAGCTCTTTATAAAATTATGCCTTATAACTATGTGTTGCCACACGTCTCCTCCAGAATTCATGAGTTTCATGTGAATAAAGAGTTTAAAATTATGTTTAAAAAAAAAAGATGATGATCTTATAGCCACAGGTTTGCAATCACTGGGGAAATCATTGATAAGCAACTTAACCCTCCAAGGTCATCACACAAGCAAATAGTGCAGCCACTTGTATAATGCCATTATTCAATTGTTTAGCTGGAGCTAAAATGTGACAAAGATATGGGAAGCTGGAGAAATAAATCCAGAATAAAGAAGTGTAGTAATTGGTTGAAAACTGTAGTATAAGGTGGTAGGGGGAAGAACCCAGAAACCCCTAAAAATGTATTTTCTTTTCTTGTTTAAGAACAGGTCATGTCAGATAAACAAAGGCTCAAATCAATGCCCATATGACCGACTCACAGAAGGAATGAACATGAATTACAGTCTCTCATCTCCAGTTTTTAGTGACACCTCCATATGGTTTATCCTTCAGTGAGACCATGGAGTTCTGTTAATGAGCTTGCAAGAGTTGGCTGGTTAGTTGGCAAGAGTTACCTGCCATTAGCTATTTAGAGTTTTGTAAATCAAATTACAGTTTCTGAGAGACCCCTCCCCCTTCACCCCAAAACGTGAGTGAGTCATTCTCTCATTAGTGGCCTGCTTTCAGCAATTCATAATTACAGATTGTGTCTCTGTTAATCGCTTGACAAATGATACTTCTCTGCCAACAGGTTTACTGAACTTAGTTTATTTTGAAATCATGTCAAATGAGTCTGATGAAAAAGTTTGATTTTGATTGCTTACTTCAGTCCTCCAGATATGTAACCTGAATTTTAACTTTTCCTTCCCTCACCAAAAGGAAACCAATATAACTCACATTTCACAAATAATTTCACTCTAGGAACATAGTCTTTAAGGTATGCTTAGATGCACATTATTAAACACTAGTACATGTCAGTGTTTTCCTGGCTAAGAAAGCATTTGACAAGATTCTGTCCATAAATTGCTTTAATGTGCTTTCAGTTTAATAATTTTCATCTCTTTCTCCAATCTTGTGCCCCTCCCCTACACCCAAGAGTTGGGGTGGGGAGGGGGGTAGTGGAGTAAAGAATATAGTGTGCTATAAAAAATGTCTTTTAGTAAGTCTGGCAGCACCCTCAATTTTTCCAGGCAGGCCTTCATTTCAAACAAAAGACCAGAAATTATGGCTGTCTGAAAATCTAAGAACAAGAGCAATAGAATGTATGCTCCAGCTTTATAAATAAGAAAAGCACCATATAGTACATAAGCAACTGCACTCACAAAGCTCTGGTCTTTTTCCTATACTGGAGTCTGTGTGACATCATATGATTTCGACACCTAATTTGCCTCCCTACCCCATCCATATATGGTAGTGCTTGGATGCTAAAACAGTCTAAATTAAGCACGTGCACTAACTTTGTAAAGAAACTATCAACGTTCTATCAAGGTATTTATTTAGTAGACAAATAGATGAACACTTAATCCCTTTTGTCTTATTTCAGGTTGTCAGTTTTAGAAGTCCCCCCCACCTCCCCTCTGCTTTTTATTCCATTTGTATTGTTTATCTTAGAGCATTAAGGTCCCCCATTCTTTCAATGACAAAATCCCAAAGGGCATTATCATGGTGAAGAAGAAAATAAATGACTGCCTTTTGTTCGTGAGCATCCTGTTTGCAATTCAAATTGAACAGGAATGCTGCTAATATTGAAAGGACAGAAGGTCAAGGAACTAGGCTCCTGGAAGTATATGATTGCATCCTTTTTTTACATAAATAATAAGTTGCAGTTTAGAGCTATCTTCACTTAAATTGACCCCAAATAAAACTTGTAAGATATCGTGAGCACATCAATAGGAGTGAAGTAGCTATTTAAAGACTAATACTTCAATTTCTTAAAATTAATCAGTTATCTGACAATCACTGAATCATAATAGAGAAAAAGTTCCTTGTCTTAGTGTGCAGTGTTAGAAAATAGATAGCTGATTGCTCTACAAAGTACAAAGTGGGAGGACATAAAAAAAGAATGAGTGACTCTTCTGAAAAGGAGAATAAATCTAGACTACATATTGCAAACACAGGCTTTCATAAATTAGCATGGTTTTAGTTTTTATCCATTGGTCAAACTTTTCCATACTGATATATTGAAATGGCAAAAACTGACAGGTATGACAGACACACAGGTCCAGAATCTCTATATATATTCAAGTCTTGAATATAATACTTACACCAAGTACTTTCAAAAAAATGCATTTCCCAAAGTTGGAATATCAGTTAATAGCGTAGTTCTTAGTGAACAGAGCCCAAATAATCTCTCTTTTTATTTGGAAATCAAGTTGAACAAATATTTTTCAAATACTTTTCATATGGCTAATCTCTAAGATAGCTAATACCTTAGATACCTTCTTGTTTTTGTCCTCTTTTTGATGGTTCCAAAATCACTGCAGATGGTGATTGCAACCATGAAATTAAAAGATGCTTACTCCTTGGAAGGAAAGTTATGACCAACTTAGAAAGCATATTAAAAAGCAGAGACATTACTTTGTCAACAAAGGTCTGTCAAGTCAAGGCTATGGTTTTTCCAGTAGTCATGTATGGATGTGAGAGTTGGACTATAAAGAAAGCTGCACACCGAAGAATTGATGCTTTTGAACTGTGGTGTTGGAGAAGACTCTTGAGAGTCCCTTGGACTGCAAGGAGATCCAGCCAGTCCATCCTAAAGGAGATCAGTCCTGGGTGTTCATTGGTAGGACTGATTTTGAAGCTGAAACTCCAATACTTTGGCCACCTGATGAGAAGAGCTGACTCATTGGAAAAGACCCTGATGCTGGGAAAGATTGAGGGCAGGAGGAGAAGGGGACGACAGAGGATGAGATGGTTGGATGGCATCACTGATTCAGTGGACGTGAGTTTGGGTGGACTCTGGGAGTTGATGATGGACAGGGAGGCCTGGCGTGCTGCGATTCATGGGTGGCAAAGAGTCGGACATGACTGAGCGACTGAATTGAACTGAACTGAACTGAACTGAACTGAAATGAGTGTAGGTTTTAAAATTTATATTAGACTAAATTAATCACATCACTTTCAGACTATTACTGGGTTGCTAGGCACAAAATTTATCCCATTCCTTTCCTTCATTCGCTTACATATTTTGTAAAGGGAACTTGTATTACAAATAAAAGAACACACAAAAGACATCAGGGAAAAAGGGAGACTTACAGAGTAAATCATCAAAGATCATTTGATCTTATTGGCCTGAAGTTACATAGTTCAGTTCAGTCACTCAGTACTGTCCAACTCTTTGCAAACCCATGGACTGCAGCATGACAGGCCTCCCTGTCCATCACCAACTCCCGGAGTTTACTCAAACTCATGTCCATTGAGTCGGTGATGCCATCCAACCATCTCATCCTCTGTTGTCCCCTTCTCCTCCTGCCCTCAATCTTTCCCAGCATCAGGGTCTTTTCCAATAAGTTGGTTCTTTGCATCAGGTGGCCAAAATATTGGAGTTTCAGCTTCAGCATCAATCCTTCCAGTGAATATTCAGGACTGATTTTCTTTAGGATGGAGTGGTTGGATCTCTTTGCAGTCCAAGGGACCCGCAAGAGTCTTCTCCAACATCATAGTTCAAAAGCATCAATTCTTTGGCGCTCAGCATTCTTTATAGTCCAACTCTCACATCTGTACATGACCACTGGAAAAACCATAGCCTTGACTAGACAGACCTTTGTTGGCAAAGTAATGTCTCTGCTTTTTAATATGCTTTCTAGATTGGTCGTCCATGGGATTTTCCAAATGGCAACCCACTCCAGTGTTCTTGCCTGGAGAATCCCAGGGACGGCATTGGAGCCTGGTGGGCTGCCGTCTATGGGGTCACACAGAGTCGGACACAACTGAAGCGACTTAGCAGCAGCAGCAGCAGGTTAGTCGTAACTTTTCTTCCAAGGGGCAAAGCATCTTTTAATTTCATGGCTGCAGTCACCATCTGCAGTGATTTTGGAGCCCAGTAATATAAAGTCTCTCACTGTTTCCCTTGTTTTCCCAGCTATTTGCCATGAAGTAATGGGACCAGATGCCATGATCTTACTTTTCTGAATGTTGAGTTTTAAGCCAACTTTTTCACTCTCCTGTTTCACTTTCATCAAGAGGCTCTTTAGTTTTTCTTTGCTTTCTGCCATAAGGTGGTGTCATCTGCATATCTGAGGTTATTGATATTTCTCCCAACAATCTTGATTCCAGCTTGTGCTTCATCCAGCCCAGTGTTTCTCATGATGTACTCTGCATAGAAGTTAAATAAGCATGGTGACAATATACAGCCTCAACGTACTCCTTTCCTGATTTGAACCAGTCTGTTGTTCCATGTCCAATTCTAACTTGTTTCTTGAGCTGCATACAGATTTCTCAGGAGGCAGGCCAGGTGGTCTGGTATTCCCATCTCTTGAAGAATTTTCCACAGTTTGTTGTGATCCACATAGTCAAAGGCTTTGGCACAGTCAATAAAGCAGAAGTAGATGTTTTTCTGGAACTCTTTTGCTTTTTTGATGATCCAGCAGATCTTGGCAATTTGATCTCTGGTTCCTCTGCCTTTTCTAAATCCAGCTTGAACATCTGGAAGTTCAGGTTCACATACTGTTGAAGCCTGGCTTGGAGAATTTTGAGCATTACTTTGCTAGCATGTGAGATGAGTGCAATTGTTCAGTAGTTTGAGCATTTTTTGGCATTGCTTTTCTTTGGAATTGGAATGAAAACTGACCTTTTCCAGTGCTGTGGTCGCTGCTGAGTTTTCCAAATTTGCTGGCATATTGAGTGCGTCACTTTCACAGCATCATCTTTTAGTATTTGAAATTGCTCAACTGGAGTTTCATAACCTCCACTAGCATTGTTCATAGTTATGCTTCCTTAGGCCCACTTGGCTTTACACTCCAAGATATCTGGCTGTAGGTGCGTGATCACACCATTGTGGTTATCTGGGTCATGAAGATCTTTTTTGTATAGTTTTTCTGTATAGTCTTGCCACCTCTTCTTAACAGCTTCTGTTAGGTCGATACTATTTCTTATTGTGCCCATATTTGCATGAAATGTTCCCCATAGTATCTCTAATTTTTTTGAAGAGATCTCTCGTCTTTTCCATTCTATTGTTTTCCTCTATTTCTTTGCATTGATCACTGAGGAAGGCTTTCTTATCTCTCCTTGCTATTCTTTGGAACTCTGCATTCAAATGGGTATCTTTCCTTTTCTCCTTTGCTTTTTGCTTCTCTTCTCTTCACAGCTATTTGTAAGGCCTCCTCAGACAACCATATTGCCTTTTTGCCTTTCTTTTTCTTGGAGATGTCTTGATCCCTGCCTCTTCTACAGTGTTACAAAGCTCTGTCCATACTTCTTCAGGCACTCTATCTATCAAATATAATCCCTTGAATCTATTTTCTGACTTCCACTGTATAATCGTAAGGGATTTAATTTAGGTCATACCTGAATGGTCAACTGGTTGTCCCTATTTTCTTCAATTTAAGTCTGAGTTTGTCAATAAGGAGTTCATGATCTGAGCCACAGTTAACTCCTGATCTCGTTTTTGCTGACTGTACAGAGCTTCTCCAATGTTGGCTGCAGAGAATATAATCAATCTGATTTTGGTATTGACCATCTGGTGATGTCCATGTATAGAGTCGTCTCTTGTGTTGGTGGAATAGGGTATTTGCTATGACTAGTGCATTCTTTAGGCAAAACTCTATTAACCTTTGCCCTGCTTCATTCTGTACTCCAAGGCCAAATTTGCCTATTATTCCAGGTACTTCTTGACTTCTTACTTTTGCATTCCAGTCCCCTATCGTGAAAAGGACATCTTTTTGGGGTGTTAATTATAGAAGGGCTTGTAGGTCTTCATAGAACCATTCAATGTCAGCTTCTTCAGCATCACTGGTCGGGCAAAGACTTGGATTACTGTGATATTGAATGGTTTACCTTGGTAGTGAAGAGAAATCATTCTGTCATTTTTGAGATTGCACCGAAGTACTGCATTTCAGACTCTTTTGTTGACTATGAGGGTTACTCCATTTCCTCTAAGGGATTCTTGCCCACCATAGTAGATATAATGGTCCTCTGAGTTAAATTCACCCGTTCCAGTCCATTCTAGTTCTCTGATTCCTAAAGTTCAACATTCACTCTTGCCTCTCCTGTTTGACTACTTCCAATTTGCTTTGATTCATGAACCTAACATTCCAGGTTCCTATGCAATATTTATTGCTCTTTATAGCGTCAGAAGTTACATAAGCAGGTGATAAACAGTTCTGATTTCCAAGCTGGAATAATTAGGAAAAAAAGATAGAGAGCTGTCACTGATGTTTCTTGATTCAGGTCTCTATTTAAGTTAGAGAAGTCTCCTTCCTTTCTTCCCTCGGTTATGCTCTGTTCTCTTAAAGTGCTTTTACCTTTTAGCTCTTAACACTACCTGACATTGTTGTCTATTTATTATTTGTCTCTTCACTTGAATTTAAGCTCCATGAGGTCCAAGACTTCGGTCCTTTTTGGATCCTTATGAATCATAAGGCCCAGTTCAGCACGAGACACCAAGTAGAGGCTCAGCACATGTTAGCTGAATGAAGGGATGTATGTAGTCCATTTGTATGTGTAAAATCAGCGCACATCATTTTGTTTAGTCATATATAAGTTTACCGAATGTTTGTCCTGTGATTCACTTTTCTGTTTGGACACCTGGATCTGCTGTTGAATAGGTGTAAATGTAGATGGTGAGTGAAGGAATGATTAAACACATCATCATCATTTTTGAACCATATAGAAGACAGTTGTTTCAGATTTTGATATTAGAAATATTCTTCTGAGTAGCAGATTTGCTTTTGTTTAATGGGTTAATTGATCAGATTTACCTTTTTAATTGGCTGCTGAAAAACAGCTAAGAGTCGGACACGACTGAGTGGCTTCACTTTCACTTTTCACTCTCATGCATTGGGGAAGGAAATGGCAACCCACTCCAGTGTTCTTGCCTGGAGAATCCCAGGGACCGGGGAGCCTGGTGGGCTGCCGTCTATGGGGTCACACAGAGTCAGACACGATTGAAGTGACTTAGCAGCAGCAGCAGCAGCAGCTGAAAAACAGAGTATAATATGTAGATTTTATTGCATACATTCTTATTAGCCTAATTAAGACCTCCATTTTATGATCTCAAATGTTTATTTCTTATTTCCTTCTCCTGTTTCCTATTTGTGTTTCCTTGCTGTGTTAGGTATTCAGGTAGTCAGATTCATGGTCAAGATACTATCAATAGCTTTAGAACTAGCTGGTTGCAGCAAATCCTGTTTGGCCAGCTTTACCAGGCTGACCTTGGGCAAGCTAGTTAGCATCTCTGCACCTCCATTTCCTCATTTGCAAAACAAGGATAAAATTAGTACCTACATGACAAGCTCACTCACCCATAGTGCTCTTACAAGGATTAACTGAGTTAAAAACACATGAAGCACTTGGAACAGTGTCTGGCACAAGTTAAAGGCCTCATGATGTTAGCTATTATTTTTATCAAGCAGTTTAAGTCCTTTCTAGAACACAGTGAGGCAAAATAAATTTTTGAAATACTAACCATCTCTGATGAGCCAGGCACTTTATTAAGTGCTGAGGAGATAGAGATGAATAAAGTAAACACAAAAAGATATTTCGCATTTGGTATAGGAACACAGGGGGAGACATGACTATAAACTGAGATGTCACAAAAAGGGTGGCCTGAAGAATGAGAGGAAGAGTTGGGAGAGGAGCAGCGTACCCACAGGCTGGGAGGAACATGTATGTTTCTGAAAAGTCAGAAAGAGCTTGGAAAGAAAGGAGGCCAGAGATGTGGCTGATATGGCAGACCTGCACCAGATCTCAAAACAGTTGCCAAATTTTCATTTCTGTATATTCAGAGTGTCTTCCCATCTTTTGGATTCAAAAGAACCTTCCATCATTCAATTCCTTACCTCTAAGCCAGAGGCCAGCCCCACTAGGAAGGTGGTGTTGTGCCCAAGTCACGAAATCTCGCAATGACCACCAGGGAGCCAATATCCGACGCAAAAGCAAGAGAGTTTTTATTACCAAGCTCGAGCTGGGGCTCCCACTGATACCGACGCAGCAGCTATAGGGAGGAGCCCTGAGCTCTGGGTTACATTGCTTATATAGGGTATTATTGCGCGAAAAATTCAAAAAAACGGGAGTCTCCAGGTCTGATTGGTCACCTTCTGGTGAAGGGTTAGGTGTTGAGTTCTGATTGGTTCTCCTTTCCCGGGCTTGACTCGAATTTCCCGGCCTGGCCAAGGGTTCTGATTGGTTCACAGGTGGTGGGGTGAGGTCAGGGGATTTCCAAAGGCTCTTTTCCCGGAACCTTACAAAATGGAGTAGCTTTGATTCTTCAGTGGCTCCTGTGACTTAGTCTGACTTGTTCCCAGGGTATTAGAGAAACCTCTCCCTTAAATAGACTTGCAGTGGGATTGGTGCTCCTGATAAATGCAAGAGGTGCCATTTCAATAAGAGGTTAGAGCCGTAACACTTGGCTTGGTGGGTGTGCTTTCATTTCACCCTCCTGCTTCACACTCCTCTCTCTAATCCACTGCCTCCAGAAACAAATCCAGGTGTTTCTTAAACTCTTTGAATCATCTTCCGTAGTAATTTATTCCATATGTTTATTGCTCTGTGTGTGAAATAATTTCATCAAGTTCCTTTTTTTTTTCTTTGTCACTGCATTCAAATCAGCTAGCAGTAGAATCCCGATATATGAGTAACACTTTTAAAAACACCAACTCCCGTGCTGAGGGAAGCCAAGGGATGTGGTAGCACATGAGCAGAACAAGGAGAAAAGAACAACAAGCAATTGGGACTTGATGACATTAGTTGAAGAGGAAAAGAGAATTTCAGGAATACCTAGCAGGGGTTGGAGAAGCAGCTTGCTAAAGTTCCTACTCTAGTTTGCATTTCCCCCGGGTGTCAATTTTATGAAACAAAGTGACGGGATGATTTCTATCACTTGAGAAGCTGTGTTAAAAAAATTTGATGCACTGGCAACAGCAAAAATTGTTATGGTAGGAATCAAATTGGTGCTTCCTTGCTGGAAATGAACGAAGTACTAGTGCCTGTCAGTTTATTTCTGAGCTCTGCTTTTCAAATTTTAATTTGAGAGGGTGGGAGGAGGTTTAATGGAAATCTGAATCACTGTTGGAAGAGGACTATATTTTAAACTTCGATTTCATAGTTGTCTCTATGTTCAGAAGGAAATTATTCTTTATACTGAGAAGTGAAAGCACTGTCAGTTCTAAATCTATTAATGAGGGGGGTTAGGAAAGGGGAAAGACAAGGGGTGTGGTGTGTATAAAATGAATGGATTCTGTAATTAGTAAATAAAAATGTTATTCCTAGATTGATGTACTGTCTATACTGTATTAAGCATAAAAATATTAAATTATTTACCTTTAAAAATGATCAAAACCTTGCTTTCTAATCAGCTTCTGCTAATATAACATTCTCACACTGAGGTTGAAAATTACTAACAAACATTTCACTGTTATCCTTTTCTTCAGAAAACTCTTTCTAAAATAATTGCCATTGTCTTTTTTTTTTTTTTTGCAGCTTTCCCTGCCAGGGAGAGAGGGAACCCATGCAACAGATGATGGTAACCACTGGATACATTTTGCACATGGAAAATTAAAAGAATGCTTAGATGCCAGTTTACTGTTGTAACTCTCACGAAACACGCATGCTAAGGGTTGATGATTGAAAATTATAATCAGTATGAAAAACAATTGTTACTGAATTGTTGAGCGTTAGTTAGAAGTTACACACCATATTCAGCACTGTGCTCAGTCCCTCAGTCGTGTCCCACTTTGCTGTCCCATGGATTAGCCCGCCAGGCTCCTCTGCCCATGGGATTTCCCAGGCAAGAATACTGGAATGGGATGTCATTTCCTATTCCAGGGAATCTTCTCAACCCAGGGGTCAAACCTGCATCTCTTGTATCTCCTGTATTGGCAGGCAGATTCTTTACCACTAGCGCCACCTGGGAAGCCTTATATTCAGCACTGCATGTACATTGTTTCACTAGATCTTTCAAAACCTCTATCATGCCATTTAAATTATTATCCCCACTTTACAGATAAAAAAACTAAGGCTCAAATTGAAATAGCTAATAGCTGGCAAAGCTGACATTCCACCCCAAGTCCATCTGTATCTGGAGCTTAAACTTGTAGTTAAATTGTACTCAAAAGTATATTGCAATAATATTATTTCAGAGATGATTCATTATACAAATTATTGAATCTGGCTCATAACTTTCTTAAAATGTTCCTTGAGGCTGAAATTTTCTATACTTGGTGTCCATCCAACTGTGTGGTGGCAGGAGGCAAAGAAAATACAGCAAGTTCTGGTAGAGGCAGGAACAGATTTTAGGATTCTGTTTGGATTTTGAGACAGGCTGGAGCCTGGACCGGAATCCAAAGCCTGTTGAAACAGAGTTGTCTCTTTATAACAGCATGGAATAAGAATTTCCATAGAAACTTAACTCAAGCACAAAACTTGACCTCGAACTAACTAACTGAATAAATCGACACAATTTATGCTTAACTTTTGGTTCGCATTGATGTCTAGATAATAGATAGGATTGGGTTGGTTTTCTCCATCCGGTGAGAAGTGGACTAGAGCTCTCCAATCCTAGAGCAAGAGTGAGGCTCCACCGTCTCTTATGTAACTACCAATGCACCTTCGCTCCATGTTCTGTTCCTAGATTTGAGGAAGATCATAGTGCTGGGGTCTGCGCTGGGAAGTGTTAACGTGGCATCCTGTGAGCTCCCTACAAAGGCAAGAGGGTGATTTCCCTCTTGTTTCTCTTCTCCCCCTTCACCTGCAGTACCCTGTCCTGACCTGCACGTTAGCCCCGAGTTGTTCATGTGTTTCTGTCCAATGTCAAGCCTAAACAAAGCTGGAACACTCAGAATGGTAGAGGGGCCTTTGTGTTTATATCTTCTTTGTAGGATAAAAGAGACACAATTTCAGATCCTCACATATGCTTCCTGTTCTAAAGAGTGACTTTGAAAGTACCTGGATCATGTTCTAGCCTCAGCAGTGTCTACCTTTTTGTGGAATCACTCTCTTGCTTGTTACTGCTGCTGCTTATACAAATTCTACTGTACTTATCAACACATAGTGTGTTCTTTTGTTTCCAAGCCAGTCTCCTCCACCCAACATTGATATTTCTGAGATGTGTCTTGCTCAGCTTATACCTCAAACACACATAAGAAGAATGATATCCGTTAAATGTTGTTACCAAACCAAGGCATTCAACACATAGAAACCTTCTTTTATTAAACAGTCTTAACATTTCTTTAACTGTGAGAGTATGTGTCCAAAGTCGCTTCAGTTGTGTACCACTCTTTGCAATCCTTTGTACCATAGCCCATCAGGCTCCCCTGACTGTGGGCTTTTCCAGGCAAGAATACTGGAGTGGGTTGCCATGCCCTCCTCCAAGGTATCATCCCGACCCAGGGATCAAACCCACGCCTCTTACATCTCCTGCATCGGCAGATGGGTTCTTTACCACTAGCACCACCTAACCATAGTCCACCAGAAAATAAAACAATTCATGTCCCTATGTGCTCAACTTAGAAACTCATAATTAAAATGTTATAAGTATGTTTATTTATATGTTTGCAACATTTATTAGAAATGGAAAATATAATGCCCTATTTTGAATTAACTGGATAGTGTTCATACTTCAGCAAAGTGTTTGTTGTTCATCTACTGTATACAAGCATCTACTTACAGACTGACCAGCAAAGTTAAACAAAGATTCCAGTCTTTAGAGAACTTGTATTTTGGTAAGAGAGATAGACAATTGCAAATAGGAAATAACTAAATTATATGGTATACATGGTGGCAAGTCAGACATGTTTTAGTGACTAAACAGTTACAATACACCCATATATAGATAGATTTCAACAAGTAGAAATAGTCAAATACAATATCCACACATAGAAATTGCTTTAATAGTCATTGGGTTCTGTGAGTGCCTCTTTGATAAGTGGAACTGGTGACACAGAAGTGTTGAATCCCTGAACACTGACAAGGTGATTTTTATGACAATCTATATTGTCTCATCTGGGAAGGGCACAAAGTTATTCCTAAGAATATGAGACTAGGACAAGGCAGCTGTAATAGAAGAGGAGCAAGTAGTGCTAGAAGAGAGCCAGCCAGGGAGAAGCAGAAGAGTGGGCCCCACCAGCTCCATGGTAGATGGTTGGGTGGGGGGTGGATGGAAGATGCACCTTATCCACTTGCCAGTTGGATGTCAGGTTGTCCATGGAGGCATGTGGGCCAGGACAGACTATCAGAGTTTGACTTGCTTCAAAAAATTCCTTGGCTAGAGAGACCTGAGTTAACCTCCATGGGCAGAAGCTGTACTCTGAAACCTGGCAGAAATCGAGTGTTTGACAAATTTGTGGTAGTTTGACTATTAAAATCCCTAGTCACGGATAATAATGCAAAGCTCCTTGGAGGGCAAAATGAAAAGCTATCAGAATAATATTTGCTTTCATCTGCTCAGATATAATGCTGAAAGCACCTGCTTGTTTGTGGTTTCTTCCTGGGGAGCATTCTGAATCCCATCAATTTCAGTTCCAGAGAGAGCTCAGTAGAGCAGTGCTGAGGTGGAGAAAAAAGCCGAAATTTCTCTTTTCTGATTTAAAAACTATACCCCACAGTGAGCTTCTCTGTTTGTTAAAATCTCTAATTGGTGTTTTCTCAACTTGCTGCTTGGCTGGTTTCTTTTTATTGATTTCATTTTGGGTTTGTAAGGCTGTATTTGGAACCCTTTCCAGAGTTTGTTTGGAAGCTCATTTTTAATTTTAATGAAAATGCATTTTTTAAAATGTATATTACACCACCCTGCCGATTTTGCTCAAATAAACCTGCTACTGTTTTCAGTGATTTCCAACCATTTTAGTGCCCTTAGTCTCACTTGCTAAAAGGACCCCTGTGCTATTCCTGGCAAAGTAACAAAATCAAGTAGAAAAATGAATGTTCTTCACTGCTTTTGAAGGCTCTTATACAACAAAGGAAAAAGATTCATTCAGGAGACTGCCTTGGGGAATAATACATCAGGCTTCAAATAGAAGAGAGTTTTCCCCATTTCAGTTCTAAACAACTTTTGTTTCCCAAACAGAACTCTTTCATTATTCTGAAGAACCTTGATCCAAAGCCATCAGCCAAGGAAGAAATTAAAATCAATTATCAATATTAGATTTAGACTTAAAACATGATGTACCTATATTTCAATAAATTTGGTAACTGCAAAATGTTCAAATTACTATGTTCCATATTTATTGTCTTTTGAGGCTCAGAGAGAGTTTAAACCCAATGACATAGAACCTAATGCCAGCATGAAGCAGATAGCAGCACAAAGGATCCATTTTTAAAACATAACAGCTCTGGGATTTATTACCAATTCTGCCATTCTTTTTTTAACTCAAAGTTTATCCTGTCATGGGAATCTCCACTATGTCAGGTGTCCAGACTGAACAATATGAAATCACCTTGAACTCTTCAATCTCTTCCATCTGCAAAGTGGTCCTGAGACCTGGACATCCTATTCGAAATAAAGCGTCTGTCTACAATGCAGGAGACCTGGGTTTGATCCCTGGGTTGGGAAGATTCCCTGGAGAAGGAAACAGCAACGCACTTCAGTACTCTTGCCTAAAAAATCCCATGGATGGAGGAGCTTGGTGCAGGCTACTGTCCATGGGGTCACAAAGAGTTGGGCACAACTAAGTGATTTCACTTCACTTCACTTCACTTCTGAAATCTAACCTCATTTCCCTTCTACTTTAGATCAAGACCTTTCCATTTCTCCTATAGATTATCACAGGAGATCCTCAACTATCTGTTTCTTCTTTGATCTATCCTTAATGTTGCCATGACTGCCTTTCTTAAACAAAATCTGATAACATCTGCCTTAGCTTTAAAAAAGCTTACTAGAGAAGAGAACAAATATTCTCCAATGTAACTAAATCAGGTTCAAATTTCCCCAGCATAGCAGGTTCTTCAGGAGCTTATCTTAACCTACTCTCAAGCTTTTTTTTAAAATAAAGATTTCTCCTATGAGCTCCTTTCTCCAGCTATAAGGAAGGGATGTGGGACCTCAAAACATCCACTGCCCTTTCAAGCCTCTGTGAGCTTTTATACATGCAATTCTCTGTATGGAATGCAATGTGATGGAGAAAAAAACTGATCTTTGAACAAAATCTGTTCAGAATACCAAGTCTATGACTTACTAGTTGCTAATAGCCCTGCAAGAGTCTGAGCCTTAATTTCTTCAGTTGTAAAATGGGCATAATAGTATACACTTCCAAGGAATATTGAGAGGAATTCAGAGAGGTGATTTATGTAAACTCACTAAATAGAGTTGTGTAAGTGTATTAGGCATTTATATAGGTTGACTTCCTTATTTATAACAAATTTTGAGTTAAATGAAAGCAAAAAAAAAAAAAAGAGGAAAAAAAATTAAGGAAATTTAAAAGTCAGTTGTTCAGTTGTACCTGACTCTTTAAGATCCCAGGGACTGTAGCCTGCCAGGCTCCTCTGTCCAGGGAATTCTCCAGGCAAGACTTCTGGAGAAGGTAGCCATTCTCTTCTCCAGGGAATCTTCCTGACCTGGGGATCAAACCCAAGTTTCTTGCATTGCAGGCACATTCTTCACCATCTGAGGTACCAGAGAAGCCCATCGTAAGTGAAAAGAAATAGCTAAAGGAACCCAAGGTTAACTGGGCCCTTGAACACGGTAGAGATTCTTTTTTCACCTTACATCTCTGTTTTATGGGCCCATCTCATTAATCTTTTCTCTTTCTGAGTGCTGAATGCTCTGTGATTCAGTTTAAGTGGTGGGGTGTGGGTTTTTATACTCCTAATTTTTATATGCATCATTCCAGACAACTGAAAACTTCAAATGACTTGATTTCAAATGCATGGAGAGCTCTCCTGTTCTTGGTTTAGGTAGTCACCAAAAGGAGCATGTCTATTGCTCTGAAGTAGTAGGTCTGCAGAAATGTCTTTTTTGCGAAAACATAGCTGGCAGGTGCTACCATGAGTGCATCACACATCTGTAAATGTTCTTTTCCTCCTCTTTTCTCCTCCAACTGTCCTTTTATGCCGTGACATTGATAGTGAGTTCAAATAACATCTCCTCTGAAATATTTTGCCCAGTTCCCTCCAATGCCCAGCAGTTTCCTGATATCACTATTGAACTTATAGCAGTTTTCAGGAAGAAACAATTTTCAAAGTGCTGTCAGTCTTATACTTGGGTTAGTGAACACCTTGAGGGCAAATATGCCATCTTGTTTATCCTTCTCTCCCAAGCGTCTGGATATTCCCTAGGGCAGAGTCATCCTCAACTCATGTTTGTTGATATTTTAGAAGTGTGTGCATTGGTAGCTCGTCTGCCTTTTTTTTCAAGGAATTAGATCTTCCCTTTGGTTTTAAAGTCAGATGAAGATGTTATGGTGTCACAATAGTAGTACTGTTCAAATTGCTGCTCAGAAAAATTTGACTTATAAAATAGAAACTTAATGAATTTTCCGCAAACTATTGGTGCAGGCTACTGTCCATGGGGTCACAAAGAGTTGGGCACAACTAAGTGATTTCACTTCACTTCACTTCACTTCTGAAATCTAACCTCATTTCCCTTCTACTTTAGATCAAGACCTTTCCATTTCTCCTATAGATTATCACAGGAGATCCTCAACTATCTGTTTCTTCTTTGATCTATCCTTAATGTTGCCTTCTCTTATTCAGGGACACTGCTAGTATTATTTTATTATCGAAGTTTGAAATCTTGGAGTCATATTTGATTAGTTTTTCTGTCACTCCTTATACCCTTTTATCAGGTCCCATCAACTTTTTCCTTAAAAACATCTCATTTCCTTTAATTTTCTTTTTCAGTATGCATTTATGGTATCCTTTGCTATGAATAGCACAATTCTAGTCTCTAGTGATACAAAGGGATGGGATATCCTGAGGGACTTACAATTTGATTGTTTTCTTAGAAACCCCACAATGAAGCAGCCTATGCATAGGTTGTGGAGAAGGAAATGGCAACCCACTCCAGTATTCTTGCCTGGAGAATCCCGTGGACAGAGGAGCCTGGTGGGCTGCTGTCTATGGGATCGCACAGAGTTGGACAGGACTGAAGCGACTTAGCATACATGCATTTATTGGAGAAGGAAATGGCAACCCACTCCAGTAGTCTTGCGTGGAGAATCCCGTGGACAGAGGAGCCTGGTGGGCTGCCATCTATGGGGTCGCACAGAGTTGGACACGACTGAAGCAACTTAGCAGCAGCAGTTTTTTCTCTCATCAAAGTTGAACCTTTGTACCTGGCATTCCAGGCCCATTATAATCTTCGAGCATACCTGTTGCTCTCCTCCAAGTGTGCTTCTCTATATGTTAGTCACCCAGTCCTGTCTGACCCTTTGTGACCCCAGGGACTGTAACCCACGAGGCTCCCCTGTCCATGGAATTCTCCAGGTAAGAATACTGGAGTGGGTTGCCGTTTCCTTCAGGCTTCCTGACCCAGTGATTGAAACTGGGTCTCCTGCATTGCAGGCAAATTCTTTACTGTCTGAGCCCTTTTTTGAAACCGCATCTCCCTTAACCTTATTCTTACTCACTCCAGCCTCACTTCACTTCCTGTTGTTGTGTTCACTGATTTTTTTTTTCTGCTTCTTCCTCCAGCCCATTTGTGTTAGTTACCTCTTGTCTCCCTCCTCCAGGCTGCCCTTGGGGACTGTTTTCACTAGCTGCCTATATTCTCACGTTACATTAAAAGTCCATACCACAGATTTTAGCATTTGAATACCTACTGTCCTGTATTACTCAAGAATGATCTTCTTTGTGAGTCCTATCTAAATAGCTGGTTCCTTGACCTCATGCTCAGCTTTCCCCTGTATGCCCAATTATCTATCTCAACTGCTGTGTGGTGAAAACCTGTAGACTGATAGATTACTGGTCATAAATCTGACTTCTGTGGATTTAACTTCAGCTTCAATTTTCAGCTGATGTTTCCTTAACTTACTATGAAATGTGATTCAAAGAACACATGAAAAGAACAGCCTGAGCCAGGTTAAATATTCATTGTTTTAAGATTGTTCTGATATATTATTGATAAGATAGAACTTTCCCTGCCTCACCACTACAGTTACCATTATCCTGTGATTGAAATTTTACTGGCTTATGCATATTTTTAGTCATGTATTAGCTGATCTCAGGGATGGTAGTGGTTTTGTTGTTGTTTTTGCTTTTGTTTTTTCAAACTTTGTATTTAATAGCCTTTCTCAAATTGTGAAAGATACTTGCTTACTGTAGCAAGTCAAACTATATATATCCAGTCTCCCCAATTACTCCCCTTTAAGGCAACTTTTCTTTTCTTAATAAAAGTAGGAATAGTTATGGTTCCTTTCATACACATCTCTTCATGCTCAGACAAATGTATGCAAATATATGTATAGCATATCTGAATGTACACATAAATACAAATATGTACATACATGTTTATGTGTGAGATTTTTTCTTCTTTTCTATAAAATTAAATCACATATGCACATATGTCTACAATTTCACTTTTTCTCCTTAAAAATGAAACACAAACACATTTCAGGCTGGTATACAAACCTAACTCATTGTTTTCTTTTTAATAACTGCATAACATTATGGACATCCCATAATTTATTTGATTATTCCCCATGGATGACCATTCAGATCGATTCTAATTTTTGTTATTATAAAACAAAGTTCCATAATAAACATCATTGTTCGTAGGTCCCACATACAAGTGATTCTTTTTCTGTAGGAAAGATTTCTGACCTCTGTATCACAAATAGGATTGCTAGGTTAAGGTATGTTAATATTTTCAATGTCACAGCAACAAGTTACTGTCCTAAAAAGGGTTCCAAAGGTTTATAATTCCCACAATGTTCATTATCTTAAAAATTTTGCTATTCTGTTGGACACCTTTATTCCTCAGTCAGCCAATGAAGTTGAAACAAGATTTGGCTTTAATCTGCACATCATGTAGTATATTCCAAGTGTTATTCACTGCTTTTATTCCTGTAACTGGCATTATACAACTTTATGTATTGTCTGTTGAGAATTTTGTAATTTAGGACTTAACATTCAGTGGTTATCAATTCCCTATGGTGAACTGATGCTCCTAGACTTAGAGCAGGAAAAGGTATTATGAAGAAATCACATGTCTTGTTAATAAAAAGTTCTTTTGTTTGTTAAAACACACACACTAGTAGCTTTCTCTTGAGAGTATTTGAGATTCTGTACTTTTACCATAAATCCTATGGAATCCATGACGGTAGACACAAAGCATTGAGGCCATTAGAAGGAGGAAGTCACGTTACCTCAGTAGGAATCTGAGACCTGATGAAATTCTCTGACAACCAGTTCTACATGTGGTTCTTCTCAGTGTGTTTCTAGAGTTGAAGCCTAGCCCACCAAGGATAGTTATCCCAGCTAATATTTCCAACAGTTTTATACCATGAGAGCAAGTCTGGTGACAGGCATTTCTAGCGTTAATCTTAAGACCATCAAGAATTTTCTAGGAAAAATTTTGCATTTTATTTTTTCAAATATAAGATGAAGATAACCATATTTACCTGTCTCACAAAGAAATGTTGGCATACTAATTGAAACGTTTGTGTGGTCCTCTGGGAGTTGATGACATGTAGATACTAAACATTATTATAAGCATGGAAAGTATCACATGAAAATCCTTCACATATTTTCTTACACATTCTCTAAAATAGTAATATATATATATAGTTGCCAGTTAAAATAATTAATAATCTTAAGAACATTCAACATTTTTATTATTAAACTTAATACAGTTATGGCTAATCATTATAATTAATTATTCATATGATTTATGATTATTAATAAGTTTTAAAAGAAAGTAAAATAATAAGGATAGTTACTGATATTTGCTCAGTCAGAAATAAATTGACAGAAAAATAAAGCATAGACTAAAAATTAAAAAACACAAGAAAGAATCAACCAGAAATACTTTCTTGGCTTCTAAAAAATAGCTTCTAATATTAAAACTTTAATAGTTAATATTAGAATCATATTTGTAAGACTTTCCGGGTAGTCCAATGGTTAAGAATCCACCCGGCAATGCAGGGGATACTGGTTTGATCCTTAGTTCAGGAAGATTCTACATGCTGCAGGGCAACTAAGCCCGTGTGCCACAACAACTGAAGCCCACGCATCCCAGAGCCCAAGCTCTGCAATAGGAGAAGCCCCGGCGATGAAAAGCCCACACAGCGCAACTAGAGAGGAGCCCCTGCTCGCTGCAACTAGAGAAGGCTCAGGCACAGCAACGAAGATCCAGAGCAGCCCAACATAAATAATTTAATTAATTGTAAAGTTTAAAAAAGATCATATTTGTAAAAAACCAAATATTTCCTTTCATTCATTTATTTAAACAAATATCATTGAATAACTTCTATGTGCCAGGCCGCAAGAAACTTGCAAGAGCTAGTTGCAGAAAACAAATTCAAAGAAAGAACTATAAAACATGCCAGTTTAGTATAAAAGTGTATGACAAGCACTGTGGTGGCCCAAAGGAGAATTTCACAGGCAGGGCGACACTCAACCTGCATACAGGTGGTTGATCAGGAAGCATCTTGGCAGGAAGGTGAAAAGTCCTCTCCAAAGAATAACATATATGAAACTATTTTCAGGGAGTTGCAAGTTATCTACACGAGTCTGGAGCAATGGTTTTCACCTGGGTATTATTTACCCCCAGGGAATATTTGGCAATATCTCGTGACATTTGGGATTGTTGCAACTCAGGGTGTGGGTACTATGAATATGCCCTGGAAGGAGCCAGTGCTATTGCTAAATATCTTAGTCCCAAGGAACAAAAAGAATTATCTCCATAGTCCAAGATGTCAATAGTGTACAGATTAGGAAACCCTATTCTCGAGTATGGGATGCAGTGGTACAATGCAGGTGGAGAGGTCCTGAGGGAATTTTAATGTGTAATTGAAGCTGTGATAAGGGATAGATCTAAAGCCATGTAGCTTTGGCACCACTGCTGACTCCTTCCTTTGGAAGCCATGTACCTTTCATATTAAGGCAGTCTCCAGGTTCCTATATTCTTTAGTCCTATTCTACCTCTTTCTTCCTCCTAGCCTCCCCCTTTCTACCTCCATTCCCACATATACTAGGGTGTTTCATGGGGTTCTGCCTTGGACTTGCTGATATTATCTCTTTGTACTTGGCTGATGATGTTCCTTCTCATGGACTCATTTATTGCAAATCTATGAGAACCAGTAGTGTGGAGTGGAGAAGGAACTGGCAACCCACTCCAGTGTTCTTGCCTGGAGAATCCCAAGGATGGGGGAGCCTGGTGGGCTGCCGTCCATGGGGTCGCACAGAGTCGGACACGACTGAAGCGACTTAGCAGCAGCAGTAGCAGCAGTGTGGAGTAGTTAAGAAAACATGCTAAAACCAGAGTTCAAATTCTGATTCTAATACCTACCATTTTTGCAAGATAGTGTGAAATGGCAATAATGTTAGTGCTTAGAAGGTTGTAGAGAGGAGTAAGCTGAGCTAATATACACAGAGCACTTAGACCACATAATAAATTCTATGTCCACATCAGACTTTTCTAAAATTTCTAAGTTCATATGACTGAAGTGTTAGATTTTCTCTGAGTATCTTGTGTATGTGAGCTTTTAAAATTGACAGTGTTCAGAACTGAACTCCTTATCTTTCTTGCTTCCATTCCAGTTGATGCTATGCATTCTGCTATTGATGGCACCAGGATTATTAAGGAGACTTAGCAGACATCCCTGGAGAAGGCAATGGCACCCCACTCCAGTACTCTTGCCTGGAGAATCCCAGGGACGGGGGAGCCTGGTGGGCTGCCGTCTGTGGGGTAACACAGAGTCAGACATGACTGAAGTTTCTTAGCAGCAGCAGCAGCAGACATCCCAGAAGAGCCTCTCTCTCTCTCTGATGTCTCATCAAATTAACCACTAAGTTCTATTGATTTTTACCTCCTATACACTTCTTGAACCAGCCCCCTTCTTTCCATCCACTACCACTCATCTATTAAGTCAACCGCTGATTGTCTTTCACATTAACTACCAACCAGCATCCTAAATAATTCCCAACTCTAGTATTGTCCCTCTATGATCATCCCTTCATGTAGCTGCTGGAGTAATTGGTACTTACGAACTCCTCATGACCTATAAACTAAATCTAAGCTCCTTAGTGGAGATGATCATATTAAGCAAAGGAAGTCAGAAAGACAAAGATAATTACCATATGATATCACTTATATGTTGAATCTAAAATATGACGCAAGTGAACATATCTATGAAACAGAAACATACAGATTCAGAGATCAGAACTGCAGTTGCCAAGGGAGAAGCAGGTAAGGATTGAGAGCAAACACAAACTATTATATATAGAATGGATAAACAACAAGGTCCTACTGGATAACACAGGGAACTTTATTCAATATCTTGTGATAGACCGTAATGGAAAAGGATGTGAAAAACAATATATATGTATATACATGTACAACTGGATCACTTTGCTGTGCAGTAGAAATTAACACAAAATTATTATTCAGCTACATTTCAATAAAACTTAAAAAAAATCTAAGCTCCCTAACAAGTCCTACAAGACCCTCCTTCATGTGAATCCTGCCTTCTTTACAACTTCATTGCTTGCCACACTCTGTCCTGAACTGTGATAAAGAATGGAATTCAAGGTGTACAGTGATTCCACTTTTTCCCTATCCCATCTGCCAGAAGTGTATCTCTTAGCCTCCCCAACTTCTACTTATCTTCTACCCTTCCAAAATTGTATTTATAATTTTCCTCTGTCATCCCATTGCATCCTCCTATTGAACCTTCCCCACACCTCATAAAGTGAACAAAAGTTTTCCTCTTGTGGGAAATGACTGAATATACTTGTGACAAAATCTCAGCTTGTAGTATAGGGCCTAGAATAGCATAGATGCTTACAAAGTGTTTGCTGACGAAATGACTAATTGGAGTCATCACGTGATTAGTAACACAGAAGTGAATGAGGTGGTTTGATGGACTGAGAAGGGGCTGGGGTGGAAATACAGAATCATGAGAAAACCAGCATTTGAGGAGAGAGATAAAGATGAGGAGCAACATGAAACCTGAAGAGAACATTGTCAGAGAAGTAGGATAATAACCTTGAAAGACAGTGATGTGGAAGCTGAAGAAGTTGGAATTACAGTAGAGAAAGTGGTCTGCCATGTCCAATGCCATAAAAAGTATGCATTAAAATATAATGGGATATCCAGAAATGTAATTGCTGTGTATGTAGAAATAAGTGAAAGGTGAGGTTATAGAAAAGGAAGAATAAATTATGTTTCAATGGCTGGATGGCATCACAGACTCGATGGACATGAGTCTGAGTGCACTCTGGGAGATGGTGATAGACAGGGAGGCCTGGCATGCTGCGATTCATGGCGTCGCAAAGAGTCAGACATGACTGAGTGACTGAACTGAACTGATGAAGCAGTAAAGTTAAAACAGATTCACCAAGTATTTTGTACATCTTTAATTTCTCTCAAGTGGTAAATCTCTTTATAATGGTAATCAATAGTCATATCTTTCAAATATTCAATATGTGACCAAACCTTCTCTGCTACCATCTCATTCAAGGACTCTAAACTTTTCTTTCTTGATCTCACTTAACATTGTTGGATCCAATCTCCAGAACCTCACTCTCCACTCCAAGAACCCCCAGAATTACTGCCTTTCAAACATCGAAGGTAATCTTGTCATTCCCAAATTTAAAAATGTCTGGTGGTTATGAGATATCTATAGGTTATTTTCTAAATACTGCAGTTCTTCATATATATATATATATATATATGGTATGTAAAATTGACCTTCATCGGCCTGTCTGGTCTCATCTCTGATCACCTGGGCTACTTCCCGCTCTTTCCTGTCAGTGTCCAGTCTCAAAGTGAAGTCTCTCAGTCGTGTCCGACCCTTTGCGACCCCGTGGACTATAGCCCACCAGGCTCCTCTGTCCATGGGATTCTCCAGGCAAGAATACTGGAGTGGGTTGCCATTTGCAGGCACCCCACAGACCAAGCATCTTCACAACTCAGGGTCTTTGTTCATGCTGTACCCTCCCCTGGCTAACTTGTGCTGATCGATCTTTTAGGGCTTAGCACAAATGTCACTTCTTTTAGGAAGTTTTCAGGGGCTTCCCTCAATGGAGTTAATTATTCAGACCTATGCACTACAAGCACTTTGCTTAGCACACAACACATTTTGTTCCCCTTTTAAAGATATCCCCCATTGGACTTGATGCTCCTGGAGCACCCACTGAGCACAGTACCTGATAAACACTGAAGTTTTTGACTGAATGTATGAATGAATGATTGGTGTAAGATGCTAGAATCAAGGATAGAAAAACTCAGTTGTTCCTGTGTTTGTGAAACTGTAATATATGTAAAATATTTTACAGCTCTGTATTTTTTATTAGATTGCTTTTCCTATTTTAAAAAGGAAGTCTAATTGCAGGGGTGTGTGTGTGTGTGTGTGTGTGTGTGTGTGTGTGTGTAAAGCTCCATGGGATAGCTGCACTGTCTGTTCCTATGTCTCTGACTATGAACCCAGAAAAGTGGTATCACTTACCAATCAATGGAGACAAGTGCTGGGTCTTGAAGTGCTGACTCCACACTTGGGAGGGCAGCCACACTGACAGTATCCATTAGAGGATTTAGAATGTTCATTTATTCTTGGGAAAGTCTTTGAGATGAGGGTATAATGATAAATGAATAGAATGAGAGAAAACTGAACTAGGAGCGAGTGGTCTAGGTTTTAAATCATAGCACCTAACCAGGTAGTAAAAATAACAACTATTTATATTTTCCAATAGAAGATATATGTTTATAAATACTGCTTAATAATTTTTATTGCCTATAAAACTTCTAGTTCATTAGGGATTTGTGGAAGTTGAGTGAATGCCTGAATATTCATAAGAGTTCTTTACCTGTTTGAGCAATTTGATACCTTCCCATGGAACATATTCTGTGAATTAGCTTAAGTCGACTCCTTGGAATCAGTATAACTAAGAAATGGAAAAGATAAATCTTGGTCTCATAACTATGTTTATTATTTACAATGAGAATCAAGAATAGAAAATTTACTATGCTATGAATTGGAGGTTCTATTAATATATTTGTCCTACCTGATATCAGCCTCATCAGTTTGGTTGCAGAGTATAGGACCAAACCTCAAATCTTAGCACCTTCTATTTGCTTCCCAGGGCCAGTAGACTTAGTTACCAGGCCTCGTCCTCTCAGCTTTGACTCATAGCAGAAACATATGAAGTAGTTCTCTAGTGCCACTGGCAGAATTGCCCAGTTCTTTCAAGAAACTAGATCAAAATTTTCTAGTTATCCTGAAGAATCAAACTGATACAGTTGTCAATATTTTAATATACATAGCTCCTCTGAAGAAGCATAGCACAGGTTTGGGTATTATTTTTGTGACAACCAGATGAAACTGTGCCTTACTCCAGAGTATTACACAGAGTTACTGAGTAAATACTATTCACTGGAAGGACTGATGCTGAAGCTGAATTTCCAATACTTTGGCCGCCTGATGGAAAAAACTGAATCATTGGAAAAGACCCTGATACTGGGAAAGATTGAAGTCAGGAAGAGAATGGGTTAACAGAGGATGAGATGGTTGGATGGCTTCCCCAACTCAATGGACTTGAGTTTGGGAAAGCTCCTCAAGTTGGTGATAGACAGGGAAGCCTGGCTTGCTGCAGCCCATGGGATCGCAAAGAGTCAGACACGACCGAGCGACTGACTGAACTGAACTGAGTAAAAGATAGAAATGAACATTGTTATCCTAGGTGGTGCTAACAGTAAAGAACTTGCCTGCCAATGCAGGAGACATAAGAGATGCAGTTTTGATCCCTGGGTCAAAAAGATCCTCTGGAGGAGGGCATGGCAACCCATTCTGGTATTCTTGCCTGGAGAATCCCATGGACAGAGGAACCTGGAGGGCTACAGTCCATAAGGTTGCAAAGAGTTGAACATGACCAAAGCAGCTTAGCACACGGGGTACTGTTTTTATATTTATTTCTTTACTGTATTTGTGTACTAGCCTATATAGGTCAATGTTAAAGAAACTCTGCAGCAATCAAGATCTGTTCAACATAAGGGCTTGTCTCATTTTACTGTCTATTGACCCTGTAAACTCTTGCTTGGGTCAGGATTTATGCTAACACTATATAAGGAGAGTCCTATAGCAGAGCCATGGTTCCCATAATTTTCCTATGAGATAGGAAATGTTTTCTGTTCATTTGAAGAGATGAAGAAACTGGGACGCAGAGAGGTAAAATAACTTGCCCAAGGTATATCAGATAGTAATGTAGCACAATTTGGACACAGGCCATATTAATACGTATTCCATGGCTATATATAGATAACATGGGATAAGTGAGAATGAAATTTATGTTTAAGTGTTTCTGAATTACTGGAAGTTTCTCCCTGGATCTTTTGCCCAAATAGAATGAAATTCTGGGTTAAGTCTTATAAATTCTAAAAAATACACAAATAAGATATCATAAAGGTGCTGTAATAGCTGCAAAGTATTTCCTGAGGGACCCTTCTACCCACTGTATCAGGTACTAAATCACATGTGCAGAGTGAAACTCATAAGACAAACCTCTATATTATATAATTCTCCAAGGTCAATTATGAACTCAGCTTTAATGATCCTGGGGAATGATAGAAATGGTAAAATTATAGTGTTATATGAAGACACTTTAGACTGGACCAGACATGAGATATACCTTGAACAGCATATATAGTCTATCCTTGCTGTTAAATTTGAAGAAGGCAGCAGTAAAAACATAAGGAAGACAACTTGCCAGGACTTGTATGGATTCCTATTGCTTGTGCGTCTTCTTTTTCCTTATACCTTTTATCTCTTTTTCTATGACTCTTAATCTTTTCAGTGTAATTCTGGGGGAAATTTCACTTTGATTTGCATTTCCATCTTTTTCTAAATATAAAGCATCCTGATCTCCTTAGAGGCAAGGTGCTATAGGACTGTAATATAGGGATAGACTAAAATTAGAAATATTATCACATTAACATCTTTTCCCCAATAGTTTGGTACTTTTGACAATGTACTATTTTAGTGTATCATGGGATTTTACAGTGATTGTAAATTAAAGCTTTCTTTATGAAGACTGAAAACGTGCCTGATTTGGTAAATTCTTGACTTTCTGAGAACTCCATTTAAGGGAATCAGTGTTCACTTTCTTTCTTTTTTTAACCTTAATATATTAATGACTGAAATGAACAATAGAAAAAAGAAAATGATGAAGTATAAACAGTGGGCTTGTTCACTGAGCCAGGTGAATTGTGATCAACTTTTAGACCATTGATTCAAACTGATGTTTTTAGATGCACATTTTGCTTCAGAAAAGAACTGAGGCGGGACACATAGGTTCATGGCTTTTTCTCACCCTTCCCAAGACCTGGCACATAAAACAGCAGCTGAAGAACTGAATCCTTCTGTTTTCTGTTTTGTTTTGTCAGTAAAAGAGGGCATCAGATGGATTACTCGAGAATATTTTTTTCAGCATGCCTATGTTTGTTTCCCTGCCTACTTGAAGTAATCCATTTTACTTAAAATTAGCAATACATTCTTCAACTTTCAAAATTCCAAATTAGCATTTGGAAACATAAAATTGTTTATTGGCCTGCTTTGCAGCATAAATAAATGTCTGTTCAGCTCCATTAGTTTTAAACCCATGATTTAGGATTCTTTTAAATGTGCTAAAATTAACAAGACTTAACTCTGTGGGGACAGAAAATGACAATACGAAATAATAAGTCATGCTGAGAATTGGACATTTGACAGGATTTCAATTTTTAATCTGGCCTCCCAGTCTGAGTGATCCTTCCTTTGTGGCAACAGAACAGAAAATATTTGCTTGTCAATAAATGTAGGCTGTTGCTACACCACAGCAGACCTGGGTAAGTCTGAAATTTAGAAGGTAATGCCAAGCCAGGAGAATAGCTGTAAAGAATACGGTTTGATTTTCTAAACCATCGAGTGATTTGGTAATTGTAGTTTATATTGACAACTGAATTCAAGATGTCACAGTTTAGTACATGGCTAAGGTCAGTTATTGCTTCATTATAATTATTCAGGGGCATCATTATAAAATGTTTAATTGAGTTTCTTTCTTCTAAACACTAAAGAATTACAAATCTTTCTCAGTCTGTATTATATGCTTATTTATGTTAAGCTACCTAAAAGAAAATGCTATTTTGAATCCCTATTATGTGGCACTTAAAGGAATTCATAATAAACTAAGTTTGGGCTTCCTGTATGTGAATTATGTTAAACAAGCATATAGAGTAAACTGTTAATATAATTAATTATTTTACAGAAATGGTTATCTAAGAGAATGAACCACTTTTAAGGCCATTACAAGTATCCTTTATATTCCATCAATTAATATAATAGTTAGAACTTATTCTTATTCATTAGCTAATATTGAGCCACTTGGAAACACTACTTAAAAACTATATGTCTTTCTTTCTTGAAAAAAATCATTTTAAAAAAACTTATAGAATTTTTATATTTATGAAAATAACACATTGTGTACCAGAATTTAATTTGACTAGATTAGCAGATTGTTATTAAAATTATATAAGTAATTTCCCTCATTAGTTTGGATAAAACTATAGCTGATTGCCAATAGTCTGTGGTATGAAAGAAATGATGTTTTCTAATTAAGAGGAGAGTTCACAAATACACATTTAATTGGTAGTATAAAGAATTTTCTGCGAACCACTTCAACACCACTTCTAGGAACTGGCAAAAGTGAGTAGTATTAAAAGCCTTACAGAAAAATCTCTGGAGGCAGAGAACCTGGATCAAATCCTGCTTGACTCTGGCACGTTCCTGTCACTGTGTCTTAGCTCTTCACCCATTCAGGCTGGAAAGGCAAGGTCTTTGGAAATGTTCCTGAGGCAGAAACACTTCATTCTATTTAGAGAACCCCATTTGAAGTAAAGGTCACAGTAATTTTTCTGACTTTGAAACTGAATACAAAACTGTGTACTGGCCCATTTTACAGGACCAAAAAGTTGTGTTTTCAGTCAGTCCTGATACTTTAGGAATCTACCCCATAGAGTTTTGCCAAGAGAATGCACTAGTCATACCAAACAACCTCTTCCAACAACACAAGAGATGACTCTACTCATGGACATCAGCAGATAGTCAACACTGAAATCAGATTGATTATATTCTTGCAGCCGAAGATGGAGAAGCACTATACTGTCTGCAAACACACACACACACACACACACACCTGGAACCGACTGTGGTTCAGATCATGAACTCCTTATTAAAGTATGGAAAACCACTAGGCCATTCAGGTATGATCTAAATCAAACCCCTTACACTTACACAGTAGAAGTGATGAATAGATTCAGGGATTAGATCTGATAAACAGAGTGCCTGAAGAACTATGGACAGAGATTCGTAACATTGTTTAGGTGGCAGTGATCAAAACCATCCCCAAGGGAAAGAAATGGAAAAAAGCAAAATGGTTGTCCAATGTGGCCTTACAAATAGCTGAGAAAAGAAGAGAAGTGAAAGGCAAAGAAGAGAAGGAAAGATATACCCATCTTCATGCAGTGTTCTAAAGAATAGCAAGGAGAGATAAGAAAGCCTTCCTAAGTGACCAATGCAAAGAAAGAGAGGAAAACAATAGAATGAGAAAGACAGAGCTCTCTTCAAGAAAATTAGAGACACTAAGGGAATATTTCATGCAAATGTGGGCACAATAAGGGACAGAAACAATACTGACCTAACAGAAGCAGAAGATATTAAGAAGAATTGGCAAGAATACACAGAAGAATATACAAAAAAAGAAAAAGATCCTAATGACACAGATAATCACGTTGGTGTGATCACTCACCTAGAGCCAGACATCTTGGAATGTGAAGTCAAGGGGCCTTAGAAAGCATCACTATGAACAAAGCTAGTGGAGGTGATGGAATTCCAGCTTAGTGTTTTCAAAATCTAAAAGATGATGCTGTTAAAAGTGCTTGACTCACTATGCCAGCAAATTTGGAAAACTCAGCAGTGGCCACAGGACTGGAAAAGGTCAGTTTCCATTCCAATCCCAAAGAAGGGCAATGCCAAAGAATGTTCAGACTTCCAACACAATTGCACTCATTTCACATGCTAGTAAAGTAATGCTCAAAATTCTCAAAGCTGGGCTTCAACAGACATGAACTAAGAACTTCCAAATGTACAAGCTAGATTTAGAAAAGGCAGAGGAACCAGAGATCAAATTGCCAGAATCCACTGGATCGTAGAAAAAAAGAGAATTCCAGAAAAACATCTATTTGTGTTCCATTGACCATGCTAAAGGCTTTGATGTGTGGATCACAGCACACCAACAAACCGTGGAAAATTCATAAAGAGATAGGACTACCAGACCATCTTACCTACCTCCTAAGAAATCTGTATGAAGGTCAAGAAGCAACAGTTAGAACTGGACATGAACAATAGACTGGTTCAAAACTGAGAAAGGAGTATGTCAAGGCTGCATATTGTCACCCTGCTTAACTTACATGCAGAGTACATCATGCGAAATGCCAGGCTGGATGACTCTCAAGCTGGAAACAAGACTGCTGGGAGAGGTATCAGTAACCTCAGATATGCAGATGACACCACCCTTATGGCAGGAAACAAACAGGAAAGAAAGAGTCTCTTTGATAAATGTGAAAGAGGTGAGTGAAAAAGCGGGCTTAAAACTCAATATTCAAAAAATAAAGATCATGTCATCTGGTCCCATCACTTCATGGCAAATAGTTGGGGAAACAATGGAAACAGTGAGAGACTTTATTTTGAGGGGTCCAAAATCACAGTGGACAGTGACTGCAGCCATGAAATTAAAAGATGCTTGCTCCTTGGAAGAAAAGCTATGACAAACCTAGACAGCATATTAGAAAGCCAGGACAAGTACTTCACTGACAAAAGACCATATAATCAAAACTATGGTTTTTCCAGTAGTCATGTATAGATGTGAGAGTTGGACCATAAAGAAGGCTGAATGTTGAAGAATTGATGCTTTTGAACTGTGATGTTGGAGAAGACTCTTAAGAGTTCCTTGGACTGCAAGAGATCAAACCAGTCCATCCTAAAGGAAATCAGTCCTGAGCATTCATTGGAAGGACTGATGATGAAGCTGTAGCTACTGGTGCACCTGATGCAAAGAACTGACTCATTGGAAAAGACCCTAATGCGGGGAAAGATTGAAGGCAGTATGAGAAGGGGACGACAGAAGATGAAATGGTTGGATGGCATCACTGACTCAATGGACATGAGTCTGAGCAAGCTCTGGGAGGAGGTAGACAGGGAAGCCTGGCATGCTGCATCCATAGCGTCGCAAAGAGTCAGACACAATTGAGCGACTGAACAACAGCAACAACCACTTATTAGCTCTGTGCATCTGAACAACTCATTTAAAATCTCCAGAACCAAATTATTTTTGTCTGTAAATGGGGAATATAGTAAACCCTATACATGCTATATATTGCAAATATTATTATATGTGTTGTTTTTCTTTTGAAAAAATTTCCTGACTCTTCTGTATTAGAGTTGTGATGAGGCAATACATGGTCAAAAGCAAGAAGATAAATTATTAAAAACAGAACTTTGAACAATCTGAAACCAGGCAATCTCTTAATAACAAAACTAATATATAAATCAATTTCAAATATAAAGATAAATAATACAACCATGCTTCATATAAGAAAATATTCTCACTTTGTTAATTAGGATTTTAAACTCTAAATAGCATCCTGATTTAATCTTTATTAATAGTACATTAATTTAAATTCGTATTTAAAATATTAATTATTCTAATAACATATTTACTGGAAGACTTTCAAGCATATTCTAAATTAAACAAATTAAAAAGATTAAAGATATTTAGGATACGAGTATATTGTGGTTATTTACCATATTCACAGTCTTTGAAATTGTATACATCACACATTATATATAATAAATCTCGGTTAAGCCAAATATAGTATTTACTTAATCAGAGTAGGTTATGTTCCAACCATTCTGAGAAAAATGAATTTTAATATTTTGTAAATTCAAAACAGTGAGATTCTATATTTAAAAATATTATATATATGTATATATATTTCTGTATATATATATATATATGTACACATATCTTATATGTATATACATATATATTTATAGTTAAATGCCTTAAGACTCTATTGTGATTGAGGTAGTGGAAAATGAAACAAGAAAGTCCAGCTTTTTACTGTGTTATCAGATATAGCAAAGCATAACTGACAGGTTTGCATGTTTGATGGTATTTTCTCTATGCCTAGGGTTTAGACAGCGCTTCTCTTTAGTTGCATTTTTGTTTGTTTTGGCATTTCCTCTTTTCTGTCTCTGTTAGTTTGCCCATAACCCCTTTCTGTTGAGAATGAGATGTCTCTAGAAATACTGTCATTTCCACAAAATTTCACAAAACATTTGGATTTCTGTGGAATTTCTTATAGCAGTCGTTGTTCAGTGAGTAACATATGAATCATATATATATATATATATATATATATATATATATATATATATATATACACACACATGTACAAAGGCATATATAACTTTCTTTTAAAGTTAGCACTGCTTGGTTGCCAAAATGACAACTGTCATTTTTTCTTTTTTGTAGAAACAGCTAAACCTTGCCATGACAGATATTGAATGCATTATTTTTACCTTCAGAATTTCCTTTTGAGAATAACAGAGAGCATTGAACAACATAGCCCTTTATTAATCTGCTTTAGTATATTTCAATCCACCTTCCCTAATATTACTCTAAAAATTCTCTTGTAGCATGTCAGTGTTCCGAGTCATCAGTAGGGGTAAAGGTGGTTTCTAATAGTGTTAGTGGCAGAGCCTCATTCTGGGGACGCCAGTGCTCTCTGGTGACCATTTACAGTGACATGATCTGCTAATGTTTCTCCATGCAGAATGCCGCCTCCTTTGAAAGATGAAGAATGTCTCACTTACTGTGACCATCAGACAATTTGTATCACTCTTGTCCATTCAGCTTCTCCTTTGCAAGTGTCCTGACACATATGTCATAGTGCCAGGCTCTCCCAGAGGAAACCCCCTGGACCCCAGAGGGAGATCGCACCCTGCAATTTTGTCAATCTGGGAGCATATCAATTTCCAGAAGCCCTGAATAGGTGGCAGTTCCCACCATATGTGCCTAAGTGTACCCTTTTCACTGCATCCTCCTCCATGTTTGTCAGGACTACTATCAAATATTTCCCTGATACTACTAGATGTTAGTAACCACTGTCTGCATAGGGTGAACTCTGGATCTAAGAGCAGTTTTGTTTCATATTCTCTGATATACAACATAACTTTCATCATTAACTTTGCTGCTATATTCAGTTTAGGAGAAATATGCCATCTTTTAGGAAAAACATGATTTTTGAAAATACCTTGATTTAAGACACCTCCTCCTAGCATCACTTATAAATTGCAGTGAATTAATTTCTTCTCATATTTTCTGAAATAGTGAGTTAAAGACAAATATTGAAGACAGCTTGCCTTGATATTTTTGGAGAAGTCATCTCTTTGTAAGCACTTGTAGATTTTGTATATCAGAGTTAATAAATATCAGAAATAACAATACTACTTGACATTTAGATATTACTTTATTAATCCAAGATCTATTTCAAATCAGTTGTACTTTTGCATAAGTTCAAAATAATTTTTTCAGGAATAGACAAATTCTGAATGTTTTGACAGGAAAATTTTATGGTCATTAACATTTCATGTCTACATTTATATCTGTTCTCAGATGCTGTAAGCACTAATAAAGCTGAGGAAACAAAGAGAACAGCCCTATCAATTTGGTGCAATGCTATCCTCTTTCAATGATAACAATCATGATAAGAATTTTAACTTGTTAAAGTTGTAAATGACTTCTAGGAAATACTCACTATGGCCATGCTAATTGCATTTGTTCAAGCAGTAATCTACAGAAAGACACATATTCTGACCACAGTGGTTTTAAATTTCACATTCTATTATCAGCTGATTTTATCTATTGTAAACTTATTTAAGGTTTTCTAAGGAGTGGAGAAAATGTCAGCAAATTTGGAAAACTCAGCAGTGGTCAAAAGACTAGAAAAAGTCAGTTTTCATTCCAATCCCAAAGAAAGGCAATGCCAAAGAATGCTCAAACTACTGCACAATTGCACTCATCTCACATGCTAGTAAAGTAATGCTCAAAATTCTCCAAGCCAGGCTTCAGCAATACATGAACTGTGAACTTCCAGATGTTCAAGCTGGTTTTAGAAAAGGCAGAGGAACCAGAGATCAAATAGCCAACATCCGCTGGATCATCGAAAAAGCAAGAGAGTTCCAGAAAATCATCTATTTCTGCTTCATTGACTATGCCAACGCCTCTGACTGTGTGGATCACAATAAACTGCGGAAAATTCTGAAAGAGATGGGAATACCAGACCACCTGACCTGCCTCTTGAGAAACCTGTATGCAGGTCAGGAAGCAACAGTTAGAACTGGACATGTAACAACAGACTGGTTCCAAATAGGAAAAGGAGTACTTCAAGGCTGTATATTGTCACCCTGCTTGTTTAACTTATATGCAGAGTACATCATGAGAAACACTGGGCTGGAAGAAGCACAAGCTGGAATCAAGATTGCTGGGAGAAATATCAATAACCTCAGATATGCAGATGATAGCACCATTATGGCAGAAAGTGAAGAAGAACTAAAGAGCCTGTTGGTGAAAGTGAAAGTGGGGAGTGAAAAAGTTGGCTTGAAGCTCAACATTCAGAAAACTAAGATCAAGGTATCCAGTCCATCACTTTATGGCAAATAGATGGGGAAACGGTGGAAACAGTGGCCAACTTTATTTTTATGGACTCCAAAATCATTGTAGATGGTGACTGCAGCCATGAAATTAAAAGACGCTTACTCCTTGGAAGGAAAGTTATGACCAACCTAGACACCATGTTAAAAAACAGAGACATTACTTTGTCAACAAAGGTCCGTCTAGTCAGGGCTATGGTTTTTCCAGTGGTCATGAATGGATGTGAGAGTTGGACTATAAAGAAAGCTGAGCCCTGAAGAATTGATGCTTTTGAACTGTGGTATTGGAGACGACTCTTGAGAGTCCCTTGGACTGCAAGGAGATCCAACCAATCCATCCTAAAGGGGATCAGTCCTGGGTGTTCTTTGGAAGGACTAATTTTGAAGCTGAAACTCCAATACTTTGGCCATCTGATGCAAAGAGCTAACTCATTGGAAATGACCCTGATGCTGGGAAAGATTAAGGCAGGAGAAGGGGACGACAGAGGATGAGATGGTTGGATGGTATCACCGACTCCATGGACATGGGTTTGGGTAGACTCCAGCAGTTGATGATGGACAGGGAGGCCTGGCGTGCTGCGGTTCATCGGGTTGTGGAGAGTCGGACATGACTAAGCAACTGAACTGAACTGAAGGAGTGGAGAGGGCACTATTCATTCAACATATATTTCTATATTGCAGGAATTTGGAAAGTGTTATAAATCCTGCTGGGATCAAGGCCAAGACAGTCAAGGTCCTTACCATCACTTCTTTACATCTGATGCTCCTCCCCCCTCTCCCCTTCACGTACAAACAGGTATCCAGGCAATCAGGTCTTGTGTGATTTAAGAGTCATGGAGGAAGTACAGGTGCTATGGCAGCATGTCTGGGAGAGATGCAAAGAATTCAGCTAGGATATCAAGTGGCATTAGAAGACTGCCTGGCAGAAATATTCAAGTTGAGACCTGAAGGGAAGGTAGAAAAGAGCCAAGTGCAACAATAAGGAAATGAGGGATGTGTGTAAGTGGAGGGGATGGGGGCATTGACTCAAGGTGGGGAACTTAAAAAGGACAGGCCATAGGTAAAGCCATAGAATGAAGTAATGGAGCTTTGGGAATCACATTAAAGTATGTGATTCCTCTTGAGGACAATGTGAGACACTGAAATGATGGTTTCTTAATCAGTATTAACAAATGTTACTCAAGCTGTAGTGAAGGAATTGTAAAACAGGAGAAAAAAGAAGTGAGGCCAGTCAAAAGGTAGCTGCAGTAGGCTAGGTCAGAGATGACAGCACCCCAAAGTAGATGGTATCATTTCATGTGGATTGAAACATATTCAAGATATATTTAGATCTTGGTTGGGTGTGAGGGACAGGTGGGAGGAACATCTAATACAACATGCATCTTTTTTCCTGAGCTTTGGGTGTTTGAGAAAGACAAATAAGAGCCAGGGAAAGCTTAGAAGAGAAAGACTTATTCATCCAATTCACATTTTAAGTGACCTATATTTACCACTTACTACTAGACTAGGATTATAGCATTAGAATGTAAAAGACAAAATTTTTACCCTCAGGCAGATTTATCATATTAAGTAGTGCTGAATGCTAAGGAAAAAAGAGGCGGACAAGGAAGATGGGAAAGTGAGTAGCAGTGGGGAGAGGGCATTACAAATTTGCATACAGTGGCCAAGAAAAGCTTCACTGAGAAGGTGAGTTGAGTAAGGGAGGTGAAGGAGTCAACCATGTGCATGGGCAGGGAAATAGCACTCCACAGAGGGAACAAAAAAAGGCTCTGTTAAATAATACTTAACTTAAAGCAGTCAAATTTATCTATGTTTATCTTAACATCTGTGTCCTACTTAAGAACTAGTTTTCAACACCAAGGTTATTAAAATATTTTTATATATTATCTTTGACTTTGTTGTTGTTCAGTCACTATCATATCTGAGTTGTCATGATCCCATGGACTGCAGCACACCAGGCCTCCCTGTCCCCTACAATCTGCAGGAGTTTGCTCAAACTCATGTCCATTGAGTCAGTGATGTCATCCAACCATGTCATCTTCTGTTGGCCCCTTCTCCTTTAGCTCTCAATCTTTCCCAGCATCAGAGTCTTTTCCATTGAGTCAGGTCTTTGCATCAGGTGGCCCAAGTATTGGGGTTTCAGCATCAGTCCTTCCAGTGAATGTTCAGGACTGATTTCCTTTCAGATTGACTGGTTTGATCCCCTTGCTGTCCAAGGAACTCTCAAGAGTCCTCTCCAGCACCACAGTTTGAAGGCATCAATTCTTCAGCACTCAAGCTGAGTACATGACTAATGGAAAAATGATAGCTTTGACTGTACAGACCTTTGTTGGCAAAGTAATGTCTCTGTATTTTAATACACTGTCTAGGTTTGTCATAGCTTTTCTTCCAAGGGGCAAGCGTCTTTTAATTTCAGGCTGCAGTCACCATCCACAGTGATTTTGGAACCCAAGAAAATAAAGTCTGTCACTGTTTCCATTGTTTCCCCATCTATTTGTCATGAAATGGTGGGACTGGATGTCATGATCTTAGTGTTTTAAATGTTGAGTGTTTAAGCCAGGTTTTTCACTCTCCTCTTTCAACTTCATCAAGAGGCAATTTAATTCCTCTTTGCTTTCTGCCATAAAGGTGGTGTCATCTGCATATCTGAAGTTACTGGTATTTCTCCCTGCAATCTTTTTCCATTTGTTTGTTTTTTGAATTAATTTATTATTAAATTGAAGGATAATTGCTTTACAGAATTTTGTTTTCTGTCAAACCTCAATGAGAATCAGCCATAGGTATACATATATTCCCTCCTTTTTGAACCTCCCTCCCATCCCACCCCTCTAGGTTGATACAGAGCCCCTGTTTGAGTTTCCAGAGACATACAGCAAATTCCTGTTGGCTATCTGTTTTACATATGGTAATGTAAGCTTCTATGTTACTCTTTCCATGCATCTCACCTCTCCCCATGTCCATAAATCTGTCTCCCTGCAATTTTGATCCTGGCTTGTGCTTCTTCCAGCCTGGCATTTCTCATGATGTACTCTGTATATAAGTAAAATAAGCAGAGTGACAATATACAGCCTTGACATATTCCTTTCCCAATTTTTTAAAAAAATTTTTATTTTTACTTTACTTTACAATACTGTATTGGTTTTGCCATATATTGACATGAATCCACCACGGGTGTACATGAGTTCCCAAACATCAACCCCCCTCCCACCTCCCACCCCATATCATCTCTCTGGATCATCCCTGTGCACCAACCCCAAGCATCCTGTATCCTGCATCAAACATAGACTGGCGATTCGTTTCTTACATGATAGTATACATGTTTCAATGCCATTCTCCCAAATCATCCCACCGTCTCCCTCTCCCTCAGAGTCCAAAAGTCTGTGGTACACATCTGTGTCTCTTTTGCTGTCTCGCATCAAGGGTCATCATTACCATCTTTCTAAATTCCATATATATGTGTTAGTATACTGTATTGGTGTTTTTCTTTCTGGCTTACTTCACTCTGTATAATCAGCTCCAGTTTCATCTATCTCATTAGAACTGATTCAAATGTATTCTTTTTAATGGCTGAGTAATACTCCATTGTGTATATGTACCACAGCTTTCTTATCCATTCATCTGCTGATGTAAAAGAATGAAACTAGATCGCTTTCTAACACCACACACAAAAATAAATTCCTTTCCCAATTTGGAATCAGTCTGTTGTTTCATGTCTGGTTCTAACTATTGCTTCTGGACCTGCATACAGATTTCACGTGAGGCAGGTAAGGTGATCTGTTATTCCCATCTCCTTAAAAATTTTCCACAGTTTGTTGTGATCCACACAGTCAAATGCTTTAACATAGTCAATGAAGCAGAGTAGATTTTTTTTTTTCTGGAATTCTCTTGCTTTTTCTATGATCTAATGGATGTTGGCAATTTGATCTCTGGTTCCTCTGCCTTTCTAAATCCAGCTTGTACATCTGGAAGTTCTTGGTTCACATACTGTTGAAGCCTTGTTTGAAGGTTTTTGAGCATAATCTTGCTGGCATGTGAAATGAGTGCAATTGTACAGTAGTTTGAACATTCTTTTTTTGCAATTGATGGTTATGGTTATACAGGTCATTAACATCTTTTTTGTATAGTTCTTCTATTTATTCTTGCCACCTCTTCTTTGTATCTTCTGCTTTTATTAGGTCCATACTGTTTCTGCTCTTTATTGTGCCCATCACTGCATGAAATATTCCCTTGTTATCTCTAAATTTCTTGAAGAGATCTGTAATCTTTCCCATTCTATTGCTTTCCTCTGTTTCTTTGCATCATTCACTTAAAAAGGCTTTCTTATCTCTCCTTGTTATTCTTTGGAACTCTACATTCAGATGGGTATATCTTTGCTTTTTTTCTTTGCCGTTTGCTTCTTTTCTCAGCTATTTGTAAGGCCTCCTCAGACAACCATTTTGCCCTTTCACATTTGTTTTTCTTGGGGATGATTTTGATCACTGCCTCCTGTACAATGTAATGAGCCTCCATCTGTAGTTCTTCTGGCACTCTCTCTGTCAAATCTAATCCCTTGAATCTACTTGTCACTTCCACTGAATAATCATAAGGGATTTGATTTATGTCATACCTGAATGGCCTAGTGGTATTCCCTACTTTATTCAATTTCAGTGTGAATTTTGCAATAAAGAGTTCATGATCTGAGCCACAGTCAGCCCTGTCTTATTTTTGCGGACTGTATAGAGCTTCTACATCTTTGGCAGCAAAGAATCAATCTGATTTCAGTATTGACCATCTGGTGATGTCCATGTATAGAGTCATCTCTTGTGCTATTGGAAGAGGGTGTTTGCTGTGACCAATACTTACATACAATAACTTACATACAGATGTACTCTTTCTTCCCTATCCCTCATCATCTCCCAGAGTTTGCCCAAGTTCACGTCCATTGCATTGGTTATGCCATCCAACCTACTCACCTGCTGACACCCCCTTCTCTTTTTACCCTCCATCTTTCCAGTATCAAGGACTTTTTCAGTAAGTCAGTTATTTGCCTCAGGTGACCAAAATCCTGGAGCTTCAACATCAGCATCAGTCCTCCCAATGAGTATTCATGGTTGATTTCCTTTAAGATTGACTGTTTTAATCTCCTTGCTGTTCAAGGGATTCTCAAGAGTCTTCTCCAGCATCACAGTTCGAAGGCTTCCATTCTTTCACACTTTGCCTTCTTCAGGTTCAGCTCTCACAATCGTACATGACCACTGGGAAAACCATAGTCTTGACTATATGGTCCTTTCTCAGCAGAGTGATGTCTCTGTTTTTCAACACACTGTCTGGTGCTTGTCGTAACTTTCTTGTCAAGAAGCAATCATCTTCTGATTTCACAGCTGCAGTCACCATCCACAATGATTATAGAGCCCAAGAAGAGGAAATCTGTAATTGCTCCCACCTTGTCCCCTTCTGTTTGCCATGAAGTAATGGGGCCAGATGCCATGATCTTAGTTTTTTTTTTTTAATATTTAATTTTAATCCAGTTTTTTTACACTCTTCCTTTACCTCCTTCAAGAGGTTCTTTAGTTCCTCTTCACTTTCTGCCAATAGAGTGATATCATCTGCATGTCTGAGGTTGTTGATGTTTCTCCCACCTATCCTGATTTCAGCTTGTAAGTTATCCAGCCCAGCATTTGACAGCATACATGTTAAATAAACAGGGTGACAACAGACGGACGTGTCATTCTCCTTTCTCAATCCTAAACCAATCAGTTGTTCCAGACTGGGTTCTAACTGTTGCTTCTTGACCCACATACAGGGTTCTCAGGAGACTGGTATAATGATCTGGTATTTCCATCTCTTTAAGAACTTTCCACAGAATGTTATGATCCACAAGTCAAAGGTTTTAACATAGTTCATGAAAGAAAGGTAGATATTTTTCTGGAATTCCCTCACTTTCTCTATGATTCAGCAAATGTTGACAGTTTGATCTCTGGTTTCCCTGTGTTTTCTAAACCCAGCTTGGATATCTGGAAGTTCTTGGTTTGCATAATGCTGAAGCCTACCATTCATGATTTATTTTTTTATATTATCGTCTAAGTGCTTATTGTTTAGCTTTAAACATTAGGTCTAAAAATTACTTGGATTTGATATTTTGTGTGTAGTGTAGGGTACTTTTTAATCTTCCTAAATGTGTAATTTTCCAGCTTCATTTATTGACATATGAGTCTTTTCTCCTTGCTCTGTAATGCTGTATTCCTCTTAAATATGTGAATATGTGAGAATTTGTTTTGGGGCTCTCTGCTCTGTTCCATTTGTCTGTTTATCTATTGTTGAACCAATACTGGACTGTCTTATTGTGACTTTAGTAGGCCTTCATATCCAGAGGAACCGGTTTTTCTACCATGTTCTTGACTCATTTCTGTAGCATCGTGGTGGTCACATTACATTTGCCTCATACCTTGTGTTTTTTTTCAAGAATGTCCTGACTATTCTTTGTCTTTGCATTTTCCTAATATAGAATCATGTTATCAAGTAAACCACCTGAGCTGAAGAAGATATAGGTGGGTTTGTGTGTGTATGTATACAACAAAAACTGGACTTATGTCAGAATATATTATAATAATAATAAGTATACTCCTACACATCAAATGTTTTAAAGATACACAATCCAGTAGAAACAATGTCGAAAGATTTGCAGTCATTTCATGAAAGTGTGAATTCAAGTGACTAATAAATATAGAAAAATACAAGCAATGTCACTAGTAATGAGAAAAATACAAATTAAAATAATGAAATTTTACTGCCATCAATCAGAATGGCCAAAATTTAAAAGTCTGGTAATACCTACTGCTGAAAAGATGTTGAAGAATGAGCACTTTTATACATGGAGGTGAGCATCCAAGTGGGAAAAATCATTTGAAAGTATTTCGGCATCCTATCTAGATTTAAAGGTGATGATTTATAACAGTTTCACTCCAGTTATACATCCTTGAGTCAGAAATGGAAGAAAACTAAATAAGTATTACAATAACAATAGATTAATTGTGGTATGCTTATATAGTCTCTTGGACAGCAAGGAGATCAAACTAGTCAATACTAAAGTAAATCAAACCTGAATACTCATGGGAGGGACTGATGCTGAAGCTGAAGCTCCAATAATTTTGCCACCTGATGTGAAGAGCCAAATCATTTGAAAAGACCCTGATGCTGGGAAAGATAAAAGTCAAAAGGAGAAGAGTGTGGCAGAGAGTGAGAAGATTGGATAGCATTGCCAATTCAATGGACATGAACTTGGGCAAACTCCAAGAGACAGTGAGGGTCAGGGAGGCCTGGCATGCTGCAGTCCATGGAGTTGCAAAGAGTCCGACATGACTTAGCGACTGAATAATAGTGACACAAATATACAGTGTAATCACTTCTGAAAACTGATAGAAGTTAGTAAAGGTAAGCATAAACATAAATTATTTCCTAAAATTCCTTGTTAGACATATTCCCATAAAATAGATGAATATGTTCACCAAAAATCTTTTGAGTTCCTAGGAGCACTATTTACAATTTCCCTCAATTGGAAATCACTAAAATACCATCATGAGTTGAATGAATAAATTAGTTGTGGAATCTTCACCTAACAGAATACTTTGCAGCAGGAGAATGATGGAAACACCATTCGACATAATGCCATGGGAGAAGTTCACAGATATAAGGCAGAGTGAAGGAAGCCAGATACAAAATAGCACATACTGTATGACTACATGCATATGAAGTGCAAGAACAGATGAAAAAAATCCATGCTAGAAGTCAGGATCATGGTTACTCTGGACAGGGGATGGGTAGTGACAGGAAGAGAACATCAACAGACATCTAGGATACGAGTAATGTTTTATTTCTAAGCCTAGATATTAGTTACGTGGATGTGTCAATTTATAAAACTTCAGCGAGCTGTATATGCCATGGTATCAGATTCTAGTTCTACTTTAGGTAAATAAAAAAGTAGGTTTTTTTTTAATTCATGTATTTCTCTCTTGTTAAAAATGCTTCAGTGACTTCTGATTGGCTTTGAAATAAAGTCTAAACTCTAGATGATTGACCACAAAGATCTTTATGACTCCAGTATATTTCAACCTTGAATTATATCACTTCTACCCTACTATCTATAACCAGACTCACTGATCTTTGTTTCCTTCCTTAAACACATTACTTTCTTTTCTGCCTCAAAGCATTTTTACTTCATGGAAATCTCTTCAACAGGGATTTTCTCCTGATGTCATCATTTCTCAGCTTCATGGCTACTTTCTCCAAACTAACCACCATCTCCCTGATTATTCAATCACATCAGTTTCTTAGTCCCATTCTAGCCCTTGTAACCATAGAAACCGCATTTAAAATTTTTATTTGCTTATTTATTTGTTGTCTGTACAGACCACAAACATTTAAGCTCTTGTCTCTTGCTTATCATCATGTTCTCAGCATATAGCAATTTGTTTTAACACAAATTAGGCACCTATTACCAAATTAGACTTCCCTGTAAGCTTAAACAGTAAAGAATCTGCCTGCAATGTAGGAGACCAGGGTTCAATCCTTGGGTTGCAAAGTTCCTCTGAAAGAAGGGAATGGCAATCCACTCCAGTATTCTTGCCTGGAGAATTCCATGGACAGAAGCCTGGTGGGCTACAGTTCATGGGGTCACAAAGAGTTGGACATGATTGAGTGACTAACACACACACAGTCACCCACTGAAGAATTGTTATGAACAAATGAGCGTTTATCAAGCTTGGCAAAACAATGTGAAATAAATCTATGAATTTCTGTGGTCACGAATAAATAAAGTTTTGGAAATATGGAAAGTGTGTAGAATAAGGCTTAAAAGAGGCCTTACCCAGATCCCTGTGAACCAGAATGATTTAAGGGGCAGCCAGAGGAAGAAACCATAAAATATATGGAGCTGGAGAGGACAGAGACAGAAGCTAGTAGCCAGGCCATACAGAAAACAAAACTCAATAAAGACAAACAAAATAGCAAACAGACAAGTAAAAAAGCAAACAAAACAATAAATGTGGTATTATGGCTGTCAAAAAGGATGAACAATGCTATCAGCTTTGATTGGATTTCAAAATAAAGGAGTGCCTAATGACCTTGCTGAGAATAGGTCACCAGAGCAGACAGATTACGGGGAGCTGAGGAGTGAAGGAGAGATGAGAACTGAGGACAGTGAAAGATGCCTCTCTTTCAAAACATTCTGTTGTGCACAGAAACACCATTGGTCAGTTATGTTATGTATATGCTTAGCTGCTCAGGTGTGTCTGACTCTGCAGCCCCATGGACTGCAGCCCACCAGGCTCCTCTGTTCAGGGATTCTTTAGGCAAGAATACTGGAGTGGGTTGCCATGCCCTCCTCCAGGGTATCTTCCCAACCCAGGGATCAAACCGAGATCTCCTGCATTGCAGGCAGGTTCTTTACCATCTGAGAAACCTGGGAATCCCCTTAGAGAATTAGGATACAAGGAGAGGTTTGTTTTGTTTCATTTTTAGATAGAAGAAATTTAACATTCTTAAATGTTGATTGGAGAGCATCGTTGCTCCTGCAGAAACAGAAAGGGAAGGGAACCAGAGCAGAAGTAAGAGAGTTAGCCATACAAGGAAGGATGAGAGGAGTGGAGGCTGGAAATGTAAAAAGTTAAAGGTATGATATAAAATAACATGAGTATAGATGTCTTTGAATCCTGTGCTAAGAGTGAGTATGCAAGGGACACAAAAATGACATGTAAAGAAGAAGAGGGAAGTAAATCACAATAAAGACAATGAAGTGTTATGGTGCATGCTTGTCACCAACAACACTATAACAGAAATATCCACAACTCACCTGAGCTATTCATTTGGGAAATAAATATTTTGGTTTGACATTAACTCTGTCCTTTTTTAGTTACCATTAAATTTTTTCCCATTTATTGGATATTTACTGTTCATCTAGCCTAGACAAAATTGTGGAAACTTATTTAATTGTTTGAAAATTGCTACATTCTGTTTAAATATGCTTCAGCATGTTTTAGAATAATACTATTATTATAAATGTGCCTTATGAAGTCATTTTAAAACCATGAGCAATTTGTTCATTACAAAAAATACAGAGAAAATTCCAGCATAAATTATGTAATTTTACTTTTTTAATATATAAATGTTTCATGTATAGTATAAATAATCTGTTGTGGCAAGGCTGCTTTCATTTTCTACATATTTTCAAGTGTTTCTAAATTTCTAAAAATGTTAATATATCTATAAAGTTAGAAAAATATTAGTATATGTTCATAATTTTTGCCTTAGGAAAAGCATCTTGAGGTAGACTCATGTGGGCCAAAGGGTATGAGTTTGTTTGCTACTCATTACCAAATTTCCTTACAAAAATATTGTACCAATTTCAGATAATGCTAGCAAAAGCAAACGCTTATTATGAAGAAAGCACACATAACTCTTAAAAAGAATTTTCAGAGATCATGGCAAAAACAAAACAAAACAGGACAAAATTAAAAAAAAAAGCTTCAGAATTTTCTTTTGACACTTCTTAGTGGCAGGGGGTGCTCTTAGGAGCATCTCCAACTAAGGAGGGACAGAAGTTTGTATATCAATAAGCCAACTATTTTGCTCACTGGTGGGGCAAACCTGAGGTTATATTTAACACAGCCTTTCAAATGATCTCCAGCAGGATTGAGCCCAGTGGTGATTCACTAATTTAAAAAACTCTTTATTGGCTTTTCCCCTTCCCTATCTTACCTTTCCATGACATTACCATGCATCTTGGGTTTACCTCCCAAGTCATGACCTGGCACGTAAACCTGGATCTGCTTTTTGGGAAGTCCAGTGTAAGACATATGGAAGAATCATATTAGAAAGTATAAGTTTTGTTTTTGTGTCCTTTTACTTTTCTGTTTTTAATCATGGAAGTGAAAACATGTGTCTAAGAATATCTCACATTTTAATTGAGCAACTGCTGTATTCCTAGCACTGTGCCAAACATATTGCATAGGTAACCTATTTAAATCTCACAGGAAGTGCTAAATATGGTATAGGATTTGTGAATAGACAAGTCTCTCATCTCTTTATTCAACCAATAGCGATTTCCTACTGTGTGAAAATGTGCTCTGCTTGGTGATGACAGACTGCATCATTATGGAACTTGCAGTAGTGGGACAGAGAGATAACCAAATAAACCAACATGTAAATAGCTATTTAATTGCAATAATGAGAAGTTCTAAAGGAAAAGCACAGAGTGACATGAGCTAGAAGTTTAAGAGGGGACTTAATGTCATCTTGTGGAGGTCATTGCCCGGTGGTGACATTTAATGAGATGAAAATTTTGGATAAGAATTTATCAGTTGATAAGAGAAGGAAACACATTCTAAGCTGAGAAAATAGTGTGCAAATACCTGAGGGGGAGGAGATTAGCACTTCTGAGACCCTAGAAGGTTGTTGACGGTAGACCCTACCAAGTGAAGAGGAAGGTGGCTTGACAGGGAGCCTGAGATCTGGGAAGGTGTCAGATCATGTGTGGCCTTGCAGGCTATGAAAAACAGTGTATTTCAGGCCAGTCAGAAGTCAGAACCACTGAAGGATTTTAAACAACATGCTATTTTTCCCCCCTGCTGTTTTTAGTACATTTCAATTACCAGTCAAGTTCTTCGGTTAGGCTCAGAGAAAGAAAGGTTTCTGGTCTTCTAACAGGGCTTGTTAAGCCTGAGTGCTGAAGAGCCAAGTATGGACCTCTGATCTGTTTTATTCCCAATGGATTGGGCCACTTTTAAAAGTTTAAATTAGCTGTTAGCCAACATCTGGGTTTCCAAGATTTCTGGTAAAAGAGGATATCAGGCAATGCTAGGTTGGTATTTCTCATGACATAAATCTGTAGTAGACTTGAGAAGATACAAACGTCTTTAAATTTGCCTTGAACTCTGGATTTCACAAGCTCCATATGCATCATGAGAGTCTTCCCTGGTGGCTCAGATGGTAAAGCGTCTGCCTGCAATGTGGGAGACCCGGGTTCAATCCCTGGGTTGGGAAGATCTCCTGGAGAAGGAAATGGTAACACACTCCAGTACTCTTGCCTGGAGAATCCCACGGGCATAAGAGCCTGGTAGGCTACAGTCCATGGGTTGCAAAGAGTTGGACATGACTGAGCGACTTCACTTACACTTTCATATGCATCATGAAGCTACCATATTGCAGAGTATCATTTAATTACTGATTTATGTTGTTGTCTATTCTTTGTAGATGAGTTTGCAAAGCCTGTATTGTAACATATGGTAATGCAGACTTTAGAGCCCTTGAGTAAACTAGCTTGTGAACTAGATTATGGATTTATTCTATAATAGATGGTGGTTAACAGGCCATCTTAGAAGAATAAATAATGTAGAGCAGTTAAGAGCATGAGTTTTAGATTCAGATGTACTCAGGTTCTATAAGAGGCCTCAAACTTCATGACCAGTGCCATTTCTGACCACTTGATCCTAACCATAGATGTCACATCTAGGTATTTGACATTCTTCTTTATATCAAGGTTTTCATGTGTTCTAAGCCTTCCTTGCTGTTTTGTCTCCTCTAAAGCCCTCTTCCTAGTTTTCCTGTTTATCCTTCAGTACCTAGTTGAAATGTCACACGTTCCTAGCCAAGTTACTATTCTCCTCCTGCCCACTCCAGATTCTTCTGGGTTCCTGTAGGATTTGAAACATTCTACCATCACAAAACTTACTACATCATAACAATTTATTTGTTGCCCTGATGGTTACACAGAGCAAAGAAAGTAAATGGATGAATGAATAAAGTGCTTATTTTTTAAGATGCTTCTACTTACTCTCATAATTTGAAAGTTACTCTTGCAGAACTATGACAGGAGAAGAAGGAAGAGGAACGGGAATAAAATAACCTAACTAGAAGGTGATGACAGGGAAATGAGAGGGAATATGTATTAGAATCCTGAGAGGGCCTTGAGGGTTGAGAGCAAAAGTGAGGGAGAAATTAAAGCAGGTCAGCCAGGTGGGGCGAAAGAGAGTGACCACAATGCAAGGAGCTTGCTGATGGTGTGTTCACACAACTGACCCAAAACAGAACTTAGTAAGAACCTGGAAGCTGTGCAAGTGAGAACTGGGAGCACTGATGTGTAAATGAGGTACAGGATGAGAGAGAAGATGAACAAGACAGGAAGCTAGGACCACAGGACTTGCCAGCAATATTCTGAGATCTGGAAGCGAAAGAAGGAAATGCAAACTGTGGGAAGGATCCAGGGATGCAGATGGATGAAGTTTATATACCAGAGAGTGGATAAGGAGCAGAGATTAGGAGACATGGTTCAGATGGTAATTTAAGATTTTGAGGTAGATTCTAGGTTCTTAGACTGGGGGACCCAATCACTGAGAAGTGTCTTTAATTCTCTGAACGTATAATATAGTAAGGAAGTGACATCAACAACTAGGAGTTGGGGAAGAAGAAAATAAGGTTTAAAGTCCTATTTTTAAAAATGTTACAGATTTTTCTGATTTTTAAAACCATTGGAAACACATAGTAGAGTTAAATATGTTTTTCTTTCTTTTGAGTGTTTTTAGGCTCAAATGAGACAATTATAATAATATCTCACATGTGTATTATTATACAATATTTACAAAATATGTTGGCATATATTATTATCATTATCACCACCTTATATAACTTGAACATTTAATGTTACTGCTTGGGTTGTTTTGTATCCTGTCAACAATAAAAACAAACCACAGTACGCACTCACAAACACCCACACACATATTTTTCTAATCCCACTCACTTAATTTTTGTCATGCTATTTTTTAGCTTGTGCTACTTTATTCCATTTTATACATCTTTACAACTCTCTGGAAATCCTTTCTGTAACAAAGTACTGGTACAAATATACAAGTGCCATTTAACATTATGAGGTTTATCTTCTGGAAGATTTTGATTATTTTAGCTATCATCCATAGGTTTACAAAGAAAATAATGGCAACCTTAAAAAGGTTTATGGAAGATCTCTTCTCCAGTTAAGCTTAATTTTTTATCTGAGGATACCAAATGTAATAGTAATCACCATAGAGATTTAAAATGTTAGGAAATGTTAACAGGCCTCAAGTGAGCTTTTGAACATGTTCAAAAATATGCTCACAAATTCCATCCTTGCAAATGATTTCACCACATATTTCTTTGGTCTAGAAACTCTGTATCTTTGCACTAAACAAAGATGATCCTTGTTCTTTATCTCAGTTATACAGCACAAGAAGAGAAAGTCAGAAACATCCCTTGAGCCCTTCACATCCAGTTTTAAAAAAAAGTGAAAGTGTTAGTCTCTCAGTTGTGTATGACTCTTTGCAATTCCATGGACTGTAGCCCACCAGGCTCCTCTGTCCATGGAATTCTCCAGGCAAGAACACTGGAGTGGGTAGCTGTTCTCTTCTCCAGGGCATCTTCCTGTCCCAGGGATCAAACATGGATCTCCTGAATTGCAGGCACATTCTTTACTGTCTGAGCCACCAGGGAAGCCCCTCACATCCACTGAAGTCCCAGTGTATATCCTTCAAGGGTATGACTGACTTAGTCTGTATTCTAGACAAAAGATATGAACAATTTTTAAATATTTTAACTTCATTGAGCTAATAGCATCTGATAAATCATGCAACACAAGTCAACAGAATATACCTAAATGAACCAAAATTCTGGAGCATGCTGCCCATGCTCATGTTTGGAATCTAGACCAAACTGTCAAATCAAGAAATGAAAAAAAAAAAAAAAAGAAGGGAGGTGGCAGAGATATTTAGGATATATAAACTAGATTAAGAAATCAAACAACTTATGATCCTTACTAAACCTGAAAATTGAAAAACATTAACATCTTCCTTGGCACAACACAGTTCTCAAATCTATATGACATCGCTTGGCTCCATTTTTAGTCAGCATAATTTTGGCTTCTATTCTTACATGGCTAACAGCCAGATTCATCTGTCTTCTGTGTCCAATCCTAGCATCTTTGTTTAGTTCCTCGACTGAGATTCTGTTTTAAATAGCCTGAAACATTACTGTAAAGAAAGAGATTTTCCTGAGCAATTTGAAGTATCTTTGTCAAATCATATAGTTATCAGCTGAAGCTTTGTTTTCAATTCAGTGGTTTGAAGAGTGTAGCTTCTTTCTGTTAACTTGCTTGGAAATTTCCATGTCTCCTTTTACCAGAAATTGCTTTGATTAATGTAATTCTCCTTCTGCTATGATTTCTTTTGCTATTCTCTGCCCTCTTTGATGAGTGAAAAATGCAGGTGCTAGATTTCTCAGGAGGGTTAAGCTGGAGGGCAATGTGTGCATTCCTATCTTCACTGTCACAAATTGCTTTTAAAAATTTAGCTTTTACGTTTGTTTGCAAAAACCTGGAAGATTATCTTGCAGGTCCTAGGCCTGTTTGCCAGCAGATTGAGTCCTCCTCCTTCTGACCCCAGAAGGCTTATTTTCTTGGCTCCTCTGCTAGCTGACTTTTTGCATGGGAAGTGAAGATAAGAGATGGAGGGCCAGATGAGGGAGGCAGCTAGAATATCCCCATGTTAAGCAGTTTCACTAGTAGCAGCTTGTCTCTTCTGTGACTCCAGCTGCCACTCTCCAGGGCCACCATAGTCTATCATCCAGCCTGAGAGGCAACTCACATTTTGGGCACCAGTCTTCTGGTTTCCTCCTCTTATTTTTGAAAAATCAAAGAATGTCAGTGAATTCCTGATGGTATTAGTCTATAAGTTACTCTATTTCTATTGTTACCAGTTATTGTTCTCCACTATTCTGTCACCTGTGAAATTAATTCCCTGCATTAAATTCCCTTCCTTGTAAACTACTGAAATGGATTATGTTTTCCTGGATAGGCCCTAGCTGAACAAGCATCAGTTCTTGGCTAAATATAAATAGGAAGATTTTAAGTATAACAAATTCATCCCTGGCAGTTGCAGAAGAGGATTTATGCAGGCTATTATATAATTGGGATAAATCAAATCCTATTTATAATGAAAGTTACTGTTTGGAATAAAACTACAAAAAGTTCCTAGTAATGAGATTGCAATTCAGAAGGTGATTAATATAGGAATACTTGAGACATGTAAAATTTATTAAGAAAAACAATTGAGTCCTTTGTAAGATATTCCTTTTCTTTGTAAGATATTCTTATAGGGCATATAAAATCTTATTTACTTTTACTAATTTCTAAAAACAGATTTTGTATCCAAGCATTTCGACCTGAGTTTTTTCCTCCTAGGAAGAAAATCTCAATTGAACTGATGTAAAACATAAACAATGACACTGTATTATAACAATTCTGAAAACTGATATATACAGAAAAAAAAAGACAGGCAAAAACTAAAAAAGTTTCCATTCAGTTCAGTTCAGTTGCTCAGTCGTGTCTGACTCTTTGCAACCCCATGAATCGCAGAACGCCAGGCCTCCCTGTCCATCACCAACTCCCGGAGTTCACTCAGACTCAACGTCCATCGAGTCAGTGATGCCATCCAGCCATCTCATCCTCTCTCGTCCCTTTCTCCTCCTGCCCCCAATCCCTCCCAGCATCAGAGTCTTTTCCAATGAGTCAACTCTTCGCATGAGGTGGCCAAAGTGCTGGAGTTTCAGTTTTAGCATCATTCCTTCCAAAGAAATCCCAGGGCTGATCTCCTTCAGAATGGACTGGTTGGATCTCCTTGCAATCCAAGGGACTCTCAAGAGTCTTCTCCAACACCACAGTTCAAAAGCATCAATTCTTTCGCACTCAGCCTTCTTCACAGTCCAACTCACACTTCCATACATGACCACTGGAAAAACCATAGCCTTGACTAGATGGACCTTAGTCGGCAAAGTAATGTCTCTGCTTTTGAATATGCTATCTAGGTTGGTCATAACTTTTCTTCCAAGGAGTAAGCGTCTTTTAATTTCATGGCTGCAGTCACCATCTGCAGTGATTTTGGAGTTCAAAAAAAAAAAGTCTGACACTGTTTCCACTGTTTCCCTATCTATTTCCCATGAAGTGATGGGACCAGATGCCATGATCTTCATTTTCTGAATGTTGAGCTTTAAGCCAACTTTTTCACTCTCCACTTTCACTTTCATCAAGAGGCTTTTTAGTTCCTCTTCACTTTCTGCCATTAGCGTGGTCTCATCTGCATATCTAGGTTATTGATATTTCTCCCGGCAATCTTGATTCCAGCTTGTGCTTCTTCCAGCCCAGTGTTTCTCATGATGTCCTCTGCATAGAAGTTAAGTAAGCAGGGTGACAATATGCAGCCTTGACGTACTCCTTTTCCTATTTGGAACCAATCTACTGTTCCATGTCCAGTTCTAACTGTTGCTTCCTGACCTGCATATAGGTTTCTCAAGAGGCAGGTCAGGTGGTCTGGTATTCCCATCTCTTTCAGAATTTTCCATTTTCTTGTGATCCACACAGTCAAAGGCTTTGGCTTAGTCAATAAATCAGAAATAGATGTTTTTCTGGAACTCTCTTGCTTTTTCCATGATCCAGCGGATGTTAGCAATTTGATCTCTGGTTCCTCTGCCTTTTCTAAAACCAGCTTGAACATCTGGAATTTCACGGTTCACATATTGCGGAAGCCTGGCTTGGAGAATTTTAAGCATTACATTACTAGTGTGTGTGATGAGTGCAATTGTGCGGTAGTTTGAGCATTCTTTAGCATTGCATTTCTTTGGGATTGTAAGGAAAAACTGAACTTTTCCTGTCCTGTGGCCACTGCTGAGTTTTCTGAATTTTCTGGCATATTGAGTGCAGCACTTTCACAGCATCATCTTTCAGGATTTGAAATAGCTCAACTGGAATTCCATCACCTCCACTAGCTTTGTTCGTAGTGATGCTTTCTAAGGCCCACTTGACTTCACATTCCAGGATGTCTGGCTCTAGGTGAGTGATCACACCATTGGGATTATCTTGGTCTTAAAGATCTTTTTTGTACAGTTCTTCCTTGTATTCTTGCCACCTCTTCTTAATATCTTCTGCTTCTGCCAGATCCATACCATTTCTGTCCTTTATCGAGCCCATCTTTGCATGAAATGTTCCCATGGTATCTCTTATTTTCTTGAAGAGATCTCTAGTCTTTCCCATTCTGTTGTTTTCCTCTATTTCTTTGCATTGATTACTGAGGAAGGCTTCTTATCTCTTCTTGCTATTCTTTGGAACTCTGCATTCAGATGCTTATATCTTTCCTTTTCTCCTTGGCTTTTCACAGCTATTTATAAGGCCCTCCCCGCCAGACAGCCATTTTGCTTTATTGCATTTCTTTTCCATGGGAATGGTCTTGAACCCTGTCTCCTGTACAATGTCATGAACCTCAGTCCATAGTTCATCAGGTACTCTATCAGATCTAGTCCCTTAAATCTATTTCTCACTTCCACTGTATAATCATAAAGGATTTGATTTAGGTCATACCTGAATGGTCTAGTGGTTTTCCCTACTTTCTTCAATTTAAGTCTGAATTTGGCAATAAGGAGTTCATGATCTGATCCACAGTCAGCTCCTGGTCTTGTTTTTGTTGACTGTAGAGAGCTTCTCCATCTTATGCCTAATTAAATAATTAATAATAAAATAACTAGATCAGGTTCCAGAAATAAAGGGTTTTCCTTTGCAACTATTTGTTATTTTCCTAATTTGGATCCAGATAATAAGTATTATATCACAAAGATCTTTGCTTTTTGAGATATACCACAAGATAAATATGGTAAGTAGTAAGAGTAATTTTAAAGTCATTTAATGCCTCCATACGCCCTGAAAAGTACTAGCCTTGCTTTTACTTTTGTGTCCATGTGTTATCTGTGGAATCATGAATTAATATCCTACACATTTCTGTCAGCCTTTATATGTGATCCTTACATATTATTTATATGTATGTACAGTCATAATCAGAAAAAATATTTCATAAGTTATCCCTATTTGGTTTTCGTGTGGCAGAGAGAAGAAACACACATGTAACATGTAAACATGTTAGACATGTAAAGACACATGGGACAAAGTGGAGAATGTGCTCATCCCCCGATTCTCTTGGCTGCAGTCAGCATGTCCACAGTGAAGGCAGTGGGTAGAGGGAGACTGGCCAAGGTATTGATAAGAGCAAGCACTGCTGTGACCTTTTTAGTTCCTGTAACTATCTGAAGCTTTGCAAACAACATGAAGATGATTTTTAAATGCCTCAGTTTCAAAATGATCATCTTTATATGAACTGGTTCCACTGGTGTAATATGGATTGACATCTTGAGGTAGAAATTTGTAACAATTTCCTGAACTCATAACTGAAGAATTGCAGTAACTGACAAAGCTACTGTGGTCACTTATTCCTCTGCAAACCATAGGATAGACAAATAAAAATAAAACTTCCCTTTCATATGGATTTATATGGTCATATTTCTGTTGGGCTGACATTGTTAAGAGTGATAGAGTTTTTTTCCCAAATGATATGTAAACCAGAAATATTCAAAAACAAATATTCTTAAAAAAAAACACACACACATTTATTTTTATGCAAGTAAAAGGTGCCAGACTGGTGATCTCTCTTCTGTTTGAAGAACACAGTATAGGCACCAAGATCTTCCCATCCCATCTTGGTACCTTCTTATCTTCTAATTTCTCCATCTCTTTGTTTCTTCTAGGTTTTGAGACAGTAACCTTCTAAGGTTCGAATTAAAATGGTGTTTCTCAAACTCTGAATTGCATACAAATCACCTGGGGATTCTGTGAAAATGCATGTTCCACTTCAGTAGGTCCAGTCTGAGATTCTACAGTTTTAACAAGCTGCCAGATGATGCCCATGTGCTAATCTTAAGATCACATTTTGAATAGTAAGTAATTAAATTTTTGTCTTCCCTAAAAACTGTATGCTCCTTGAAGATAAGAAGTGCATCTTGCTTGTCTCATACACAGGGACATATAGTACATATATTTCAGTGATGGATTTATTATATAAATGTTCTAATCATTCTCTGCCCCCTGAGAGAATATAACATGGTCAGTTGCTGAGTCATGCCTAACTCTTTGCTATCCCATGACTACTGCCTGCCAAGTTCCTCTGTCTATAGTTTTCCAGGCAAGAATACTGGAGTGGGTTGCCATTTCTATTCCATGGGACCTTCCCAACCCAGGGATTGAACCTGTATCACTTGTGTCTCCAGCATGAGCAGGCAGATTCTTTACCACTGTACCACGTGGGAAGCAAATGTGTGAGATAAATATATCAAACATATTAGATTTTTAATGTATTTATTTTACATATCAATATATGTTTATATATGGTTCTAACTTGGAGAAGGCAATGGCAACCCACTCCAGTACTCTTGCCTGGAAAATCCCATGGATGGAGGAGCCTGGTAGGCTGCAGTCCATGGGGTCGGAAAAGTCGGACATGACTGAGCGACTTCACTTTCACTTTTCACTTTCATGCATTGGAGAAGGAAATGGCAACCCACTCCAGTGTTCTTGCCTGGAGGATCCCAGGGATGGCAGAGCCTGGTGGGCTGCTGTCTATGGGGTCACACAGAGCTGGACACGACTGAACCAACTTAGCAGCAGCAGCAATAATTTTGAAACAATGGTATTGAAATTCCAAAGGAGGAATCTTATCTGAATGCTTTGTCCCTAAATGCTAGTATTATAAAGGTTCACTGCAGTGAATAGTAAGTAATAAGTATGAAAAGTCTTATCTTAGAAAGAATATATATTTGGTGAAATATTTAAGAATCATCTTTACCTTATACACCATTATATTTAATAATGTAAAATTCGATAAAATATGAAGGATTATAGAGTTAATAAATGTAGTTCAGCCAATCTAGTATTATTCCTAGTTTTACATTTAGAATTACAAAACAGAATTTGCTTTACTCATTAGGGAAACGTGGAGAGGTATGAAAGAGGTTAGGATAGGCAAACTGATACAGCTTTATTTAAAAAAAAAACTATTTATTTTAAAATGAAAGATAATTGCTTTACAGTATTGTGTTGGTTTCTGCCATGCATCAACATGAATTAGCCATAGGTATAGATATGTTTCCTCCCTCTTGAAATTTTGTCCCACCTCCCACCCCGTATCATCGCTGTAGGTTGTCACAGAGCACCAGTTTGAGCTCCCTGAGTCATATAGCAGATTCCCACCAGCTATCTATTTTACATACGGTAATGTATATGTTTCCATGCTACTCTCTGTTCTTCCCACCCTCTCCTTCCTCCCCTTGTCCACAAGACTGTTCTCTGTGTCTGTGTCTCCACAGCTGCCCTCCAGGTAGGTTTCAGTACCATTTTTCTAGAGTCCATGCTGCTGCTGTTGCTGCATTAATACACAATATTTGTTTTTCTTTTCCTAATTTAATAAATTCATAGATTCTTTGACTTTCTGCACAAGAGATGAAATCTGTATTAATGTTCTATGTGAGTGGTGGTTCCAGAATGTCCTACAAATTAAAGATAGTTTGGGGGTACATGATGTGTGTACACAGTTTCTGAAGATTTCCATTTTCTGCTTCTTTCTCCCCAGAGAGACCCATAGTAAATCCCATTGCTAACAGAAACTAACTTGATCACAAGGAATTCTGAGACCCACACCCCCCTGTTGGCTTTTAGTATTTCCTGGCTTTTCTGATTCCTCCTCCCTCTGGCTCTCCCTCGCTTCTCCAGCTCCTTACCTTCTTCCTGTCTGAGCAGAAAGGAAAAGAGGATGTTGATACATAGGCTAAAGGACTCCGGTCAAAAAGGAAGTCGAAAAAGACAGTAAAGATTCAGAGACTGAAAATTGCTATTTTACTTAATCTGTTAGTATCCATATGCCTGTTAGGATGAAGTAGAATTGTTTCTGTTAGGAAGTTGTTTTCTAAAATGCTAAGCTTCTTCGGATGTTGATGACTGAAGTACGACAGCTCATATGTACCGTTGAATACTCTGACAGCATGAAAAAATTTACTGGCTCCTGGATGTCTTATCTTACTGTACCTACAAGTGCCACATATATTACAGTTTCTTCATGCTTAAAAGGTTTTCCATTGTTGTACAGGAATGTTTGTTTTCACCTCCTGATTTCTTCACTGGGGCTTTCTCTCCCATCATTGAAGCAATTTCTTTTCATAATAAGTTCCAATCACTGTCTGTGGCAGTATTTTCATTTACATGTTTAAAAGTGATTAATTGCTTTCTATCAGCTATATTTATAAAATGTACTTTTTTACCACAAATAAAAATAAAATGTGTCTGTACTATTACCAATTCATGTCTGAAAACTTAGAAACAACTATATGACTATATTTGGAATATTTTTTCCAAAGCACAACAGAAAACACTATCCATATATACATATCATAATGCTATCAGTATATTAGTTTCCCAATATTTGATGGTTAAAAAAGATGATAAGAAATGTCCATATCCCATTAATATTACTCAATGAATTTTTTAATTTTTATTTTTCCCAATCCAAACTTTTCAGTAAAGTGAGTAATTTCTGAGTATATAGATAATAAAATCAAATAAGGCCCCATTTAGAATTATCTTGTCTTCACTTTTTAGAATTTGGTAACACAACTTCTATTCAAGGACCTAGTTTAAGATCTCAGATATAAAACTAAAGTATTACAAAGCAAGAATGGGTTGGCTTGTATCAAGATAAGCTAAAAATCTCAAACACTCCATTTCCAAGATCACCTCAGAGAAATAGAACAGCACTTAACATCTAGGAAATCCTATCCTATAGAATCACAAAAAAGAAGTAGCTGTTCAGATTAAAAAATACAGAGTACTGCCTTTTCCTTCCAATATGTCTGAATAGGTTTTATTTACAAAGACAGTCCTCACATAGCAGTATACATTTTATATATTCAAGAGTACTTATGAAGAAGGTAATTATCCAACATTTCTTTGACTTTAGGAAAAAACAAACAATGCTCATAATGTGGCTACAACATTATTTCATTCACATACTTGAGGTAAATTGCTGAAAACAAATATGATTTACTATGCAAACAATTTTATCTTAACATTATTTAGACAAGCAGATATTATTGGATGTCTGATTTCTGATAACACAGAAGACTTTCAAAAAACTTGGTAATAAAATGTTTGGTGGGATATTATAAGTTAAAAGGACTTCATCAGCCATGAGGAAGCCATCTTGATAGAGCAAATTTCCAGAGTTTTTCCAGATGATTTGTGGCTAAGCTGTTCTATCTGCTCTGTATCTTCTTGCTATGGAATTGACAGAGAATTTTCCAAGATGAGAAAAAAAGAAAGAAAGGTGTTTTGGTCAAATTAGGCAAGTATGGCCATGAAAAATTTAGGATATTATACTGCCAAATTTGGATCTGAAACTATTCAAAAGACCAGGGAATTAACATTCCAAGCTGACTTCTTGCATTGCTGTGGCTATTTATACAGTCTTAGTTGACTGAAGAATCAATTGATTTAAGTATCTGTGCTCACACATGATAGAAAGCCTCAGAATTCTTCCTATCACACTACATGTGAGCCAAATGTTATACATTAGTACTCATTTTACAACTTTCACTATAACTTAGTGACGGTAGTGTGTGTGTAATTATAAATATTTAGTTCAGTTCAGTTCAGTCACTGAGTCGTGTCCGACTCTTCGTGACCCATTGAATCGCAGCACGCCAGGCCTCCCTGTCTATCACCAACTCCCGGAGTTCACTCAGACTCAACGTCCATTGGGTCAGTGATGCCATCCAGCCATCTCATCCTCTGTCATCCCCTTCTCCTCCTGACCCCAATCCCTTCCAGCATCAGAGTCTTTTCCAATGAGTCAACTCTTCACATGAGGTGGCCAAAGTGCTAGAGTTTCAGCTTTAGCATCATTCCTTCCAAAGAAATCCCAGGGCTGATCTCCTTCAGAATGGACTGGTTGGATCTCCTTGCAGTCCAAGGGACTCTCAGAGTCTTCTCCAACACCACAGTTCAAAAGTATCAATTCTTTTGCACTCAGCCTTCTTCACAGTCCAACTCTCGCATCCATACATGACCACTGGAAAAACCATAGCCTTGACTAGATGGACAACGTACTGGCAAAATAGCATCAGTAAAGAACGTAAATGGAAGACATTTTACATAGTTTACAAAAAGGAAAAAAAAAAAAAGAAAGGGAAATAACCTTCTGACATTTAATTCAACTAAATGACCCTTCTTCTCAACTGGGGCATCCAGTGAATATTATCTTCAGATATATATTTTATTTTCTATAGTAAATCACAGAATTCATTATTTCAGTGTAGGTGAATAATCTGAACTGGTCCTAGAACTTTCTTAATTCAATTCCTCTCTTCTATGAACTTACACAGCTGTTTAGTTCTTTTGTAAACAAGGAAGGATAGGCACTCTAGCACAGATCTTTTTAGCATATGAAACATATTGACATGAATATAACATATGTGCCAAAGCAATATTATTCAGTTAACATTTCAACGAAATGCAACATAAAATTTTAAATTACATATTTCTGCATATGTTTGACTCTTGTTTACTGTATCTGCTCCGGGGGTGGGGGGAAGACTCTTATTATGAAAAAACATCTCTAATATCTTTACATTTTAATATTATTAGATAAGAATGGTTATAAGCAGTCATGTATTTCTAATTGCTCCAAAGTCATGAAGTATCAGCACAGCAATTTTAGTTGATCAGGAATTTTGATTCACATGGAAAATGTCCAGGAGAAGGGCAGTGACAGATACAAGTATGTCAAAAGCAGGTAGGATCATTTTGTTTATTGAAACAGGAAGGTAAAAGACAGGTTTCCACTCTGGTTGAAGTATATCACCTTAAATCTCTCATCTTATCACCTTAATTCTTCAAATAGAACACACAAATTCTTTTCTTTTCTCAGGTAGAATAGTGTGATCATTGATTACTTGTTCTTTACAATAAAATACTCATGCAGCGTACTAAATTATCTATTTTTCTTTTTAATCATATTTGCTAAATCTCCATTAATGATATCTTTCTATAATTTAATACTTATCTTCTGTTCTCAGAAATACAGAACTATTAAAACACTAAATATCTACCAAAATATTTTAGAAATATCTTTTGACTTTTACTCATTGTATAAATATGTGGAATTGTCAATACCATAACTGGAACATAGTGTTAGGCTCTTATTTATAATTGTACAACAATTATATATTCCATTAGAATGTAAATTTCATAACAGTATGCATAGCTGTCTTAATGCATACTTAAATGTCTTAATACATACTTGAACAATATGTCCTTTCATTGCTTGATACTTTACATAAGTATATCTCAGAGTAGAACACAAAAGTGTTTTACAAGTGGAGCAGTTCCCAGAAGTCAAAAGTAGGCAGCTATTTCTTCCAAAATGTTGGTATCAATTTTCAGATCTTAAATACAGACTGAATGAGGAAGAAAAATTAGATAGGAGCATGGTATATATTATGTCAACTGCATATGAAGTTTCAGATTAAGGTCCATGTCATTTTTACCTGCTCACACAAATAACAATTCATGTATATGTTCTCTGGACGATAATATTTTTACTTTTCTTCCCTTACCTAAAAAGTAAAGAAAACAAAAGAAAACTCAAGCCATATATTGCAGTTTGACCCAAGCAACAAGGAAGGGTGAGGAAGTGATACCAACTAAGCACTTGACTCCTTGTAAAGAGAAGGCAAATGGTTTCTCTATAAACAGAGGAACTGAAGGGAGGCGCAAGGATATTAGATATTTTGCGATATGCTGTAAAAGCTCCATAATAAAGTGCTGCTGTAATCTAATTTCTTTCTCTTTCCTTTTTTATTAGTAAAAGTGAAGTACTGGCCAGCTTCCTTCCTTCTATGGCTATTCTGAGTCCCTAATCTTCAGAAGGTATCAGTGCTGCTGACAAGTCATGCCAGTTATCACTTAGTTTCTGAGCTTCCGGGAGGGACTTGACAAGAGAAACAGAGAATTTTAGGTAAAGGAAATTTATGCTGACATTCTCTGCAGTGGAGCTGATTTTTAGTATCTGATTAAGAGAAGGAAGGCCTATTTGGGATAGGTCTCTGACTTGTTATTTCCTGAACAATCATCCCTCAGGTTTTGCTGGCTTAATTTGAACACCAGTTAGGCACTAAGAAAAAGCTTGAGAAATTCCTCTTCTAGGGATTTCTAGCCTTGATGGCCCTGAGAGGTAAAATTCTTAAATGTGCCAGGTTTAGTTAAAAAAAAAAAATTAATGCTTCATTTATCCTCCCTAGCAATCATTTCAATAACATGAATTATTTTCCAAAAAGATCCACGCAGATTAGTTGGCTATTTTTCTTGAGGGAAGAGTTGAAATGGCAATTCAACTTCAGCTTCAGTCAGAAATTTTGTGATTTTTAGCTCAGTCTTTGTTGCTGTATAGGGTCATGAGCTTGCTAAAGAGCCTCTGGTGCCATTACACAATTTTGTGCTGTGTGAAAAGAGGGACCCCAGTGTTTGGACAATTCTACAGTCTAACTAGACTTTTTGGTTTACTTCCCGGAAGGAGCTTTGTTACACCTAAAGTGAGGTGGCTTTAATGAAACTCCACTGCTGATGGCCAAAGGGTTTCCTGTGTCTAGTTAGATTTTGGAGAGGAGGTGAATTGAGATCATTCTCATTATGCCCGGGGGAAGCATTGTTAGCATCCGGGAGAATTTGGTTTCCAGAGCTTACGTTTGCGTAGATTCCACACTGTGTTATCCATTGCCAGTGGGATAAAAGGGGTTTTTGAAGAGAATTGATACTGTGATTCTCATATGAACAGGGCTTCATGTGATAGGCATGACCAATCCAAAGATAAGTATTTCAAAAGGAAAGGAGAAGCAAATTCTGTTCTTTGGAGTAAAGCATGCCAAGAGTGGGAAAATATTAGAGCTGGAAAAAAATTGTACCATAGGTATTAACTCAAAAGAATAGAAACAGCAACAAAAATATTCTCATCAATTACTAGAGCTGATTTGTGAAAAAAATACTTCAAATTTGTGCATTTGTGTTTTCTTATCAGTGAAAATCTTGGTTTCACATAAACTTCTAATTTTGTTAAACTGCTATCTATTTGAATAAGTTAATACCACCTCTCCCTCTACACACACAATCACTTGTCTCTAGACATGTCTGAGGATTCACACACAGAGAAATGATTTAAAATATGTGAATGTTACATTTATTTTAGGCTCATAACCTATTTCTCTAAAACAATTTTTTCATTCATTCCACCAGATCCTAAGTAGTTTCAGATAAATATATAGATTATTTCCTAAGTGTTACAGATTTCTTCATCCAAAAGTATCCTTAGTAATTATTCTAACTTTTAAACATTTGATTCCAGTCCAATAATTCATTCTCATTGGATGTGAAGATTGACTGATGGCTCTTCTGCCTACAGCAACCAGTTACATTACTGGATTGCCTTATGAAGTTGTCTCTCGGTTCTTTTGCAGCTATACTTAAAATTCTGGTATTATCTTGTCAATTATATAATCATAAATACATTGTCTTGCTTTCTTCTAGCCTGTTGATATTGACACAGGGAAAAATCTAGAAACTGATGAGGGATTTGGAAGTCTCATTTATATTTTTAAGTAGTAGACACATGTTTACATGTTGATGGTGCACATTCTCCATCAGCACTCATACTCCTACCTCTGACTGGATGTCAGTATGACGTTTGCCTTGGAGAAGGCAATGGCACCCCACTCCAGTACTCTTGCCTGGAAAATCCCATGGACGGAGGAGCCTGGGGGGCTGCAGTCCATGGGGTCGCTGAGAGTAGGACAAGACTGAGCGACTTCACTTTCACTTTTCACTTTTATGCACTGGAGAAGGAAATGGCAACCCACTCCAGTGTTCTTGCCTGGAGAATCCTGGGGACGGGGGAGCCTGGTCGGCTGCCGTCTATGGGGTTGCACAGAGTCAGACATGACTGAAGTGACTTAGCAGCAGCATGATGTTTGCCTTATTGTGATAAACAGTGAGGAGAATAGAGTCAAGAAAAACAAATACTCAATATTCATAGATCTTTCCTATCGAGTCAAATTTGATCTGGGTCAATTCTGACTCCAATTCAGCAAGCTAGTCAAGAGGCATGCTTTCAAGTTTTCTCTTATTAGAACTCCCTGCCCACTTCTAACATTTTGACTTATTCACTCAAATAATGAGTCAAAAATCAAAAAGCAGTCAAGCTGAATGCAATTAAATTCAGAATGCCAGTCTTACTCAGGTCAGAACAGAAATGAAAATTATAGAAAGTGCCAGATTTGACTATAATTAGAAAAGATAAAGTCTGAGATTTTAAGTTTAACTGCTGTGTAGTAATTTAAACCTCAAATTTTTATAGACATAATGTTTTCAAATATTGAAATGATTTTTTTCTTTTTAGAAAAATAAAATATTTCAAGGAAGCATAAATTTCATATTTTTCTTACCTGTCCAACTTCTCCTATACTTTATTCCCCATATGGTCATCTCCCCTTCAGAACTCTTCTTGATTATTTTCACTTACAATATTTTCCTCTTGTCAGATGTCAACATGATTCAAATAGCTGTCCTAACCACGTATTTTCCACAATCACATGCTGTAAGGTATAAACTTTATTATAATATCTCCATCTACTGTTTTCAGAGTAGCAAAATAATCCACTTACATTTTCTTTATATCCTTCAAATTTCAGGCTTTTTGGTTGCAAAAGTGGATATCTCTAAGTTCTTAAATATTGACATTGAAAACCCACTAGAGAGGAAGGACTCTCACCTCTAGTCTTCCAGTTAGAACTCTGAAGTTTTATACTCAAGAATAAAGGAATTTATTTACAAAACAGAATTTATTCACAAAATACTATTTCACAAAACAGAAATTCAGCCACGAATCAGTTGAATCCTAACTGAAGTCTGAAGTTCTTCCTCTAGGCTTAAACCAAGAAGCAATCTCACAGAGTTAAGGGGTCAATAACTGGGTTGAACTAGGGCAATCTGCCCCTAGCTTGATTACCTACTTAGAATCAGAAGTAAATACTCTCTGGGGAAAGAGTTCATCCATCAGAGACTGAGCCACAAATTATCTCTATTGATTTTCATACATAATGTCTGACATGTAACAAAAATTTCTTTGCCTTGACAGGACACAAAAAGTAAAAGGTCCAAAATTAAGAGAAAAAAATAGACAATACAATTAGATCCACAGAAGATACAGATACTGGAGTTATCAAGTTCTTCAGTTCAGTTCAGTCGCTCAGTTGGATCTGACTCTTTGTGACCCCATGGACGGCAGCATGCCAGGCCTCCCTGTCCATCACCAACTCCCAGAGTATACTCACACTTATGCCCGTTGAGTTGGTGATGCCATACAACCATCTCATCCTCTGTTGTCCCCTTCTCCTCCTGCCTTCAATCTTTCACAGCATCAGGTCTTTTCAAATGAGTCAGCTCTGCGCATCAGATGGCCAAAGTATTGGAATTTCAGTTGCAACGTCAGTCCTTCCAATGAATATTCAGGACTGATTTCCTTTAGGATGGACTGATTGAATCAGGTTTTTTAATAAATATAAAAAACATTTTCAAGAAAGTAAGACATACTCTTGAGATTTTCAGCAGGAAACTGGTCTGTGTAAAATAAGCAAATTGATACACTAAAGATGAAAAACAATAATTATTCAGAACACAGATGAGTTTTACGGAAGATAAAGTTTTTAAATTTTTTGCTTTCTGCAGAGTGAAAGATTAGCAGGAGTTGGACAAAGATTTTTTCAGCAAGACATAACTTCTGTAGAAAAGAGGGTCAGTAAAAAGAAATGTAGGTCAGGAGAAAATATCCAAACTGAAGCACAGAAAGTATGAAGAATGTAAAATATAGAAAGCAAAATAATAGCCATATGGTATGTGATAAAATGACTAAATCATGTGTATGTGTAGTATCAGAAAAAAAGAGAAAAGTAAGAATAGGGAAAGAAATATTCATAGAGTCAACAGAAGAGAATTTTCAATCTAAACAATGACACAGAAACACAAAAAAATTTGCGATATCAACCTCAAGAAGAACAAACACAAAGTAAAGCACTCTATGATACATAGTCTAACTGCTGAAAATCAAAGTTAAAGAAAACATCTTAGAGTATCCAGAGATTCTGACATGTTATATTCAAAGCAAGAAGACTAATAACCTATTCTCAATAGTTATAGTAGAAGCCAGAGAACAGTGAAATGACATTTTTTCCAAAGGGCCAATCTAGATTCTATAAACACAGAAAATATTCCTCATTAAAAAAGGGTAAGTTTCACTTTTCACTTTCATGCATTGGAGAAGGAAGTGGCAACCCACTCCAGTGTTCTTGCCTGGAGAATCGCAGGGATAGGGGAGCCTGGTGGGCTGCCCTCTATGGGGTCACACCGAGTTGGACATGACTGAAGTGACAGCAGCAGCAGCAGAAACAGTTTCATAAACTGAGCAGAAACATATTAAAGAAATGTCTCAGCAAGTTCTTCAGAAAAACATAAGCAAATGTCTACAAGAAGAAATATAAAATGGGTAAAAATGTGGGGTAAGTACAAGTGGCTGTTTACTATCTAAATCAATAATGCTAATATCTTACAGAATTAAAAATATATTTTTCTAACACATGATATAAGGCCTCAAAACACTGTTGAAAGAAATTAAAGACTTAATTAAGTGGAGGAATATGCCATCTTCACCAGTTAGGAGACTCACTATTGTTGTGTCAATCGTTACTCAAGGTAAATAAAATTTAATAGAATCCCAATCAAAATTCCCTTAAAAATTTTTGGGTGTAGAAATTTAAAAGCCGATTCTAATGTTTCTATGGAGGAATATAAAATCTAGGGGAAAAAACCTTGGAGAAGAAGAAAGCTAGAGAATATACACTACCAGATATCAAGGTTCACTATAAAGTTAGAGCAATTAGGTAGTATGATATTGCATAAAGATTGGCAAAGAGCCACCACTACAATTCTAGAGGTAAGAAGTATAGTCTTTCTAAATAAATTAATACATGGAAAACATATATTCTTCCCTGCTTTACGCTATAGGCAAAGATTATTTCAAAGTGAATGGATCATACCAAAATGTGAAAATTTTAAATCTAAGTCATCTAGAAAAAAAAGAAAGGCAATGCCAAAGAATATTCAAACTACTCCACAATTGCACTAATCTCATAGGATAGCAAAATAATGCTCAAAATTCTCCAAGCCAGACTTCAACAGTATGTGAACTGTGAACTTCCAGATGCTCAGGCTGGATTTAGAGAAAGCAGAGGAACCAGAGACCAAATTGCCAACATCTGCTGGATCATCAAAAAAGCAAGAGAGTTCCAGAAAAACATCTACTGCTTTATTGACCATGCCAAAGCCTTTGACTGTGTGGTATACAAAAAACTGTGGAAAATTCTTCAAGAGATGGGAATACCAGACCACTTGGCCTGCCTGCTGAGAAATCTGTATGCAGGTCAAGAAGCAACAGTTAGAACTGGATATGGAACAACAGACTTGTTTCCAAATCAGGAAAGGAGTATGTCAAGGCTATATAGGAGATGGAAATGGCAACCCACTCCAGTACTCTTGCCTGGAAAATCCCATGGATGGAGGAGACTGGTAGGCTGCAGTCCATGGGGTCGCTAGGAGTCAGACACAACTGAGCAACTTACTTTCACTTTTCACTTTAATGCATTGGAGAAGGAAATGGCAACCCACTCCAGTGTTCTTGCCTGGAGAATCCTGGGGACGGGTGGGCTGCCATCTGTGGGGTTGCACAGAGTCGTACATGACTGAAGCAACTTAGCAGCAGCAGCAGCAAGGCTGTATATTTTCACCCTGCTTATTTAACTTATATGCAGAGTACATCATGAGAAATGCCAGGCTGGATGAAGCACAAGCTGGAATCAAGATTGCTGGGAGGAATATCAATAACCTCTGATTTGCAGATGACACCACACTTATGGCAGAAAGTGAAGAACTAAAGAGCCTCTTAATGAAAGTAAAAGAGGAGTGTGAAAAAGTTGGCTTAAAACTCAACATTCAGAAAAGTAAGATCATGGCATCTGGTCTCATCACTTCATGGCAAATAGATGGGGAAACAATGGAAACAGTGAAAGACTTTATTTTTCTGCACCCCAAAATCACTGCAGATGATGACTGCAGCCATGAAATTAAGGTTCTTGCTTCTTGGAAGAAAAGCTATGACCAACCTAGACAGCATATTTAAAAGCAGAGACATTGCTTTGCCAACAAAGGTCCATCTAGTCAAAGCTATGGTTTTTCCAGTGGTCATGTATGGATGTGAGAGTTGGACTGTAAAGAAAGCTGAGCACCGAAGAATTGATGCTTTTGAACTGTGGTGTTGGAGATGACTCTTGAGAGTCCCTTGGACTGCAAGGAGATCCAACCAGTCAATGCTAAAGGAAATCAGTCCTGAATATTCATTGGAAAGACTGATGTTGAAGCTGAAACTCCAATACTTTGGCCACCTGATGGGAAGAACCGACTCACTGGGGAAGAACTGACTCATTGGAAAAGACCCTGATGCTGGGAAAGATTGAAGGTTGAAGGATGACAGAGGATGAGTTGATTGGATGGCACCATCAATGCAATGGATATGAGTCTATATAGGCTCCAGGAGTTGGTGATGAACAGGGGGGCCTGGCATGCTGCAGTCAATGGGATCGCAAGGGGTTAGATATGACTGAGTGACTGAACTGAACTGAACTGAAGTCATTTTAGAAGGAAACAGAGGAAACTATTTGTGAGTTTGAGATGGGCAAGCATTTCTTTTGCAGGATATATAAAGAAAAACTTCATAAGATTTAGCTAAATTAGATTTAATTAAAATCTATAACATCTGTTCATCAAAATTTATTATTCAGAGGATGAAAGACAAATCAGAAACTAGGGGAAGATACTTGCAATGTCTCTGTCCAACAAAGGACTTAAATTCATTACATATATAGAATTCCAACCAAAAAAAAAAAAAAAAAGACGACTCAATTTTAAAACAAGCAAAAGAATTCAACAGGCATTTCACAAATACAAAGCTATCCAAATGAACAATAAGCATATAAAAGCATATTTAACTCCATTACTAAACATGGAAACTAAATGCACAATATTATTTCAAAATATACCCACAAGAATGGCTAAAGTAAAAAAAAAAAAAGTGCAATAATGGGAAGAATGGATCAATTGTAAATTAATACATCGTTGATGGTAATGTAAGTTGTACCAATACATTTGAGATCTATTTGTAGTGAACTACTGAAACTAAACATGCACCTAGTCTGTCATCCAAAAATTCCACTGCTATATATCGTTAGTCGCTAAGTCATGTCCAACTCTTTGTTACTCCATGTACTGCTGCACTTCCAGGTTTCCCTGTCCTCCACTATCTCCCAGTTTGCTCAAATTCATGTCCTTTGAGTCAGTGATGCCACCCAACCATCTCATCCTCTGCTGCCCCCTTCTCTTCCTGCCCTCAATCTTTCCCAACATTAGGATCTTTTCCAGTGAGTTGGCTCTTCATGTCAGATGGCCAAAGTATTGGAGCTTCAGCTTCAGCATCAGTCCTTCCAATGAATATTCAGGGTTGATTTCCTTTAAGATTGACTGGTTTGATGGCTTTGTTGTCCAAGGGACTCTCAAGAGTCTTCTTCAGTACCACAGCTCAAAAACATCAATTTTTCAACTCTCAGCCTTCTTCGTGGTCCATCTCTCACATCAGTACATGACTACTGGAAAAACTCTGGGAGAAATTGAAAAATAAATATTACTTGAATAAACCAAAAGAAGCCAAGAAAAGAAAAAAAGAAAAAAGAAAAAGGAACCCAGAACAGTTGGAGCAAGCAAACAAATGGATGGTAGATTAGATACAAATTTGTCATTGGTTATATTAAATTTAAGTGAACTAAATATTCCAATTAAAATACAATTCTCAAGTTATATTTTTAGAATATGTGCTGCTTACAAAAGACATATATTAAATATGTTTGCAGAAAAACTGAAGGAGGAAGAATGCAAAAAGATATACTGTGTAAACACTAAAAAATATTAGTATAATTATATTTATATTAAACAAAGTAGATTTTAAGACCAGTAGTATTGCTAGAAATAAGAAATTTTATAAACCCATAAAAACTTCAAAATTCTAAATTTTATGCACTCAGATAATGACAATAAAACCTTTTTCAATCCACTATTTTCCTCAAGAATTTTAAATCTACTCTGAAAAAAAATAGTATGTTTTCATTTCTCTTTCATTCTTTAAGCTTTGCCAATCAGATTCTATTTCCAACAATATTAACCTCCAACCTCCTAAACTCGTGATATCCTTTTAGTTTTTCATGATATCCATCCCATCCTAGCCAAACCATTCCTTGAAACTCTCCCCATTGCCCTAATTGTTTCTTGTATGCCTATTATACTCTAAGTGTTAGTGTCTCAGTCGCGTCTGACTCTTTGTGACACCATTGACTGTAGCTTTCCAGGCTCCTCTGTCCATGGAATTCTCTGGGCAGGAATACTGTAGTGGGGTGCCATTTCCTTCTCCAGGAGATCTTCCCGACCCAGGGACTGAACCCTATGTCCTGCATTGCAGGCAGATTCTTTACTGTTTGAATCAACAGGGAAGCTGATTATTGTACTGTATCTACTGTCTATTTATATAGACAAATTATAGGACTTCACTTTAGTTCAAATGGTAAAGAATCTGCCTGCAACGCAGTAGACCAGGGTTCGATCCCTGGGTTGCGAAGTTCCTCTGGAGAAGAGAATGGCAATCCACTCCAGTAGTCTTGCCTTGAGAATTCCATGGACAGAGAAGCCTGGTAGGCTACAGTCTGTGGGGTCACAAAGAGTCGGACACGATGGAGTGACTATAACACACATTCTGTCTATTTACTAGGAAATCTCTTTTCCTTTTGTCTGGTCCTTCCAGGTAGGCAGACCTGCATAGCTGAAGATAAAATTCCCTTCTCTCCTCACACTACATGAACTCTGAAACCTCGTCAACCTTGGCAACATCATACATTTATTTCTATGTGAATGATTCCCAAATTTCATGTATTGCCCTGCACCTATCTTGGCTTTCTAAATATTGAAGTATGAATGCTTTTCTGATTACTCACCAAAGTCCATTTATCCTATTCCTTAAGATACTTTTGGAGTCCTTGTCACTTTTTCCCCAGCACCCCTACTCTAACTTAGATATCAGTAATTTAATGTAGACATCATTTCTTTATTTTATGGCTTTTGGCCCTGCAGCTCCAAACTAAAGTCTTCACTTTCCTAAAGTAAAAATTTTATAGAAGATTCACATCAGAGATATTCCTTGAAGAAAAAAAAATCAAAGATCAAAAATACGTAAGTAATGCTACATCTTAGTGCCTGTTTGCAAAGATTGATAATGAATACTAGGACATAAAAGGCTGTAGGAAATAACGGCTTCAAGAATCTGATATTTAATCATGCATTCTGTAGAATATTCTTTGGCAAAAGCTGTGCTGAAGTTGCTAAAGTTTTTCATCCCTGCTCCTCATTAGTAGGACCAACCCTCCGCCTCTGTCCTCTAAGGCTCTCATTCTACTATGCATCACAGTCCATTTAACACAATATTGTTTCTTAAGAGGGAACAGTCTGTCTCATTCTTTTATTTTTCATGTTGCCCATCATGATCTACTCTGGCTGTAAATAATGAATATTTTAGATTCACAATATTGGATTTTATTTTCTTTACAGATTAATTTTAAAAGTAATACCCTCCTATTTTTTAAATTTAGTGTTTTCATTAATACTTAATGAACAGAATATTAATCATAACTTTGTTCATGAAAGTGTCAGACTTTTTGAAAAAGTTCTTAATCCAGGCCCCCCCCAAAAATATAGTATAAATTTCAAGATGTTATGTCGTTCCATCCTGAACTGAATGAGTTAAACTTACTCCCATAGCACCTAAAACCCTGGAAGGAAGTGATTTACTTAGTTTCATGAACTCATTAATTAAGTGCTCATCATACTCTAGACTTTAACCAAAAATAGAGATGATTCGGTCTCTTTCTGAAGAGACCATCTTCAGTTTCTATCCAACTGTTATTATTAGAATACGAATGCAGCTTATTGGTATCTGCCACCCCTTGGGGACAATGAAGCACATCACAAAGAGAATATATTGGCACAATGATTGTCTTCAGCTAAAATTGCCTAAGAAACAGAAATTACTGTTGAATAGGTTGATGTGTGCTGGCGGAGTTCCCTGAGAAGTTTAAATTGCATCTTTCTGCAGTATATCTAATGTGTCAAGCTGTTTGTTTCATAGGGATAGATGTGGTTTATCACACCTTTCATAACTCAAGATAGCTCAAAGCAACAAGCTTCTTGATGGTAATACCGTGCATATATGGGCAAATATGGTAACTTTTCTAAGAGAAACAAGTTAGGACACTAGAGATGCCTCTGTTTCTTCTTGAGCTGTGATACGATATCCCCCTTCTATCTACTGAAGCTGCTGTTTATATGCTATGGATTGAAAACGCCTATTGTTTAAAAAATTAAATCTTTTCATATATGAGCATTGTTAGGTATTCAATGGAAAGTAAATCAGTTGGGAAAATGAGGTTAATTTCTTAGTCCTGAACATGAGAAATTAAATACTTAATCTTGCTGAATTCCTAATGGAATCTGTGACTCTAAATCTTTTTATGCCATTACCTAGTTACTGCGAAGTTATGGGGAACATGGAAGTTTAAATGTTTCAGCTATTTATTTGGAAAGAACTTTCTTGTGCATTTTAAGTTCATGGAATTGCAGGGGAAAGAAAAACAGTTCTGCAATTTAAGTCATGATGCTCTTGATGATCAGGTCAGACCAGCTGATAAGTTCTCGATCGGAATGCAGCACAGCAATCGACTGTCATAAAGATTAACATCCATTTGCTGAGCTAATGAGTTCCATATGTACAGCATATCCAAGGCTCATGCTTTAAAAGGTTGTATCCATTTTTATCATCACATCTGGAAGCACATCCAGTGTGGTATACAGCTGCATGACTGATTTTCATGTTTGTGGTTGGTAATCAGTCTCGTTAATTTTTAGTCATATTCCATATATATTGGTGTACTTGGAAATATATATTATTGGACATCTGGAAAAATTGACTTTTCAGGTGTTTATAAATGTATTTCAGCACTGTTCTTCTTTCTCTTTGACCTTAACTGGTTTTCTTTTGTTAATTTTGACATGTGTAATACCTTACAAAGGACAGCCCTTCACCAGGTGATAACACAATGAAGGTTTGCACAGGGATTGCTTTAAATAGACATTTTCAATTGCAGAAGAGTCACATGACCTCATTTGGTCTTTTTCAGTGCTATAAAGTAAGGAAAAAAAGAAAATACGTTCACAAAATGTTCACTGTTGAAAATTAGCCTTTTCTATATTTTGCTTTGAAATACCTGCATGTATACCTTTAAAGATGTCTAAATGATGTGTCATGTTATGTTGAGTATCTTCTTTCAAAATAAATCCTGCCCCTCAAGGGTATCTATATCCAAAGTAGCTATGCCGTAATGTAGACTATAATAGCCCTTCTGTGCTAAGAGGAACAGGAATAGAAATAGATACTGTATGACTAAATGCTGATTGACAGCTCCATCGCAGGCATGGTACTTCTTTAGCTAAACTGCAATAAAGAGACTTCATATCCTACCATTCAACAGATAATAAAATAGCATAAACAGATGTAACCTTGTGGGAAAAAATTGTCTACTCGATTATAATGATAACAAATTAAACATTTACTTTTTAAAGATTTTAGATAAAGATCACAAAGAGTAACTGTTGATTCACAACGCAAACTTTCTTCTCAATTATCCTTTTAAATGTTGTTTCTAATAGAAAATAACCCTACATCTGGGTACTCTTTAAATACATGAAGGCAAAATATTTTCTTAGAATATAAGAATTTTTAAAATGTAAGCACTGATTGAATGTCTCCAAGTTACGAGCTGGAGACAGCTTAAAAGCTCCTACAAAATGAAACTTCACTTTCCAACCTGTCAAAGTTTACTGCATTGATTTATTAGGGGGAAAAACCTGAAAAATTCTTGTCATCAAAACTTTTACAAGAAAGAAGAAGGATGCTTTCAAAAGTAAAGACCTTTGCTACTCATAGAATCACACATGACAATGAATGGTGTCAGTATTATGAGTAACACAAACTCATTATCTAAATGTACCCTTAGAATTACAGAGCCCTCAAGAACTCCTTATCAGTTGCAAGACTTTGTATAAAATTTTATGGAGTAAAAACTAACAATTTAAGCCCCTAGTGTTGACCATACTTAGTAACTTTGTCATATATACAATGTCTCATTTTGAGTTTTTTTCCCCCTTGGATTTCTTTTGATTCTATTGTTAGGACTCCTAATAACCACATTTCTAACATCATCAAGTTACTACTGGGTCACCCACATAATCAGTATAACTCATTTTCCATCTAAATTGGTGAGAGATTTGATGCAAAATACACGTGATTACATCCATTTTAGATTTCATTTCACTCTAATGGCAACACTCTTGCATGATCTTTTTGTTAATGTTAAATATGTGTTTAAACTGAAATTAACAGTTTCTGCAGCTAAAATTCATATCTGTTTTGACCCATGTAAAGAAAATGAATTGAGATACTCTCAGTGATAGAGCAGAGGGAGTGCAATTAATGGCATCCACACAGAATCCTTGGGACATATAGGGTTTCTGAATCACTGAATTCAGCAATGCTGTCAGTGTTTTGGCTGGCAGCCTATAACCCCCTTTTAACCCAAGCCCAGCTTACTCAGCAAGCTATGGCAAGTGACTGCTGAGCTGTTATTTTCTTTTCAAAATACACCTCCAGTTGAGAGAGGGACATGCTCTTTTACATATGGTTTGGGATTTTGTTTGGGAACTCAGTTTTTCTGTTATGAGTTCTTTAAAGAAATGTGAAGCAACCATGGCAAAAAAAAAAAAAAAAAAAAAAAAATCAGAAACTTTGGAAAGGAAAGAGAGGGGGTGAACTCACAGAAACTGAGATGCAGTACTTGTTTTGGCCAGGCACAGAGATGTTGAGAAACACTCTGTAGGTGGGCCAACAAAATCTATCATGTAGGATAGGGATGAGAGAGTTCTGAACTAAAGTCCTTCCATGCAGTCTGTCATGCCACCACCATTCACAGCTAAACAAGAATAGCTTTATTCTACTCTTCCATGTGTTTACATAGCTAATGAAGTAGTGTTAGAGGTTGGGGAAGGCAGGCAGGGATTATCCTGACATTGTGTAGATGAGAGGGTATGTAAGGGGGAAGGAAGAGAAAATTGTGATAAAAGTGATGTGCTATTTCCTAAAGAGTGTTGATTATAAGCACAGTAACTACAAACTCCCCACACTGTCCGGGAAACATCCTATGCTATCAAACCTAATTTCTGGATTGTCAAGTAGAACATTCAAGCAATATACTGTATCCATTTGTTCATTCCACAAATACTAATTGAGAACAGTGTTCAAGACACTGGTGTAATGTTGTGGCTATACTGCTGAACAAGATGAAGACCTTGCCCTTTTGAAGCATATAATCTATTTGGGAAGCATATGATAAACAAGTGAATGCACCATAGATTTCAAGCAGTAAAAAAATACCCTTAAGAAATATAAGAAAAGATAACAAAGAGCATAGATATTTACAATATGTGGTGAGGGAGGTGAACATTATTTCTTTTTAAAAATTTTTTTAAATTTTATTTTATATTACATTGGGATATAGTTGATTTACAATGTTCGGTTAGTTTCAGGTGTACCACAGAGTGAATCAGTTATACATATCCACTCTTTTTCAGATTCTTTTCCATATAGGTTATTACAGAATATTGGGTAGAGCTCCCTATGCTATGCAATAGGTCCTTGATGATTACCTATTTTATATAAAATACTATATGTATGTGAATCCCAACCTCTTAATTTATCTCTCCCCTCTCACTTTTCCCCTTTGGGAACCATAAGTTTGTCTTGAAGTTTGTGAGTCTCTTTCTGTTTTGTTAGTAAGTTCATTTCTCTCATTATTTTAGATTTCACGTATAAGTGATATCGTATGATATTTGTTTTTCTCTGTCTGAATTACTTCACTTAGTCTGCTAATCTCTAGGTCCATCCATGTTGCTGCAAGTGGCATTATTTCATTCTTTTTGTGGCTGAGTAATATTCCACTGTACATGGACACCACATCTTCTTTATCTGTTCCTCTGTTGATAGACATTTAGGCTGTTTCTATGTCTTGGCTGTTGTAAATAGTGCTGCAGTGAACATTGGGGTGCATATATCTTTTCCAATTAATGATTTTCTCTGCGTATTTGCCCAAGAGTGAAATTGCTGGGTCATTTGGTAGTTCTATTTTCAGTTTTTTAAGGGACCTCTACATTATACTACATATTGGTTGTACCAATTTACATTCTTACCAACAGTGTAAGAGGGTTCCTTTTTCTCCACACCCTGTACAGTATTTACTGTTTGTAAACTATTCAGTGATGGCCATTCTGACCAGTGTGATGTGATACAATATTTTAATTGTAGTTTTCATTTGCATGTCTCTAATAATTAACGATGTTGAGCATTTTTTCTGTGCTTTTTGGGCATCTGTGTCTATATGCCTTATTTATAGAAACGTCTATTTAGATCTACCCATTTTTTGATTGGGGTGTTTGTTTTTTGAGATTGAGCATCATGAGCTGTTTACATATTTTGGAGATTAATCCCTTGTGAGTCGCATTATTTGGAAATATTTTCTTCCGTTATGTGGGTTGTCTTTTCATCTTGTTTAAGATTTCCTTTACTGTGCAAAAGCTTTTAAGTTTAATTTGGTCCCATTTGTTTATTTTTGCTTTTATTTAATCTTGGAGGTGGATCCAAAAATATATTGCTGTGATTTATGTCAAAGAGTGTTCTGTCTATGTTTTCCTCTAAGAGTTTTGTAGTATCTGGTCTTAAATTTAGGTCTTTAACCCATTTGGGGTTTATTTTTGTGTATGGTATTAGAGAATGTTCTAATTTCATTCTTTTACATGTGGCTGTTCAGTGTTCCTAGCACACTTATTGAAGAACTATCTTTTCCACATCATGTATTCTTGCCTTCTTTGTCTTTGATTAATAGACCATAGATCTATGGGTTTATTTCTTGACTTTCTACCTTTCCATTGATCTATATTTCTGTTTTTGTGCCAGTACAATACTGTTTAGATGCCTGTAGCTTTGTAGTATAGTTTGAAATCAGAAAGCCTGGTTCCTCCAGCTTCATTTTTTTCCCCTTAAGATAGCTTTGACTATTCAGTGTCTTTCAGGTGTCCATATAAATTTAAAAATTTTTGTTCTAGTTCTGTGAAAAATACCATTGACAGTTTGATAGAGACTGCACTTAATTTGGAGATTGTCTTGGGTAATATAATCATTTTGACAATATTGGTTCTTCCAATCCAAGAACATGGTATAATCTTTCCATTTGTTTGTATCATCTTCAATTTCCTTCATCAATATCTTATAGTTTTCAGAGTACAGATTTGTGCCTTCTTGTGAAATGGAGTGAAAGTGAAAGTCATGTCTGATGCTTTGTGACCCCGTGGAATGCAGCCCTGCCAGACTGCTCTGTCCATGAAACTCCCCAGGCAAGAATACTGTAGTGGATAGCCATTCCCTTCTCCAGGGAATCTTCTCAACCTGGGAATCAAGCCTGGGTCTCCTGCATTGAAGGCAGATTCTTTAACTTCTGAGCCATCAAGGAAGCCCATGTAGGTTTATTTCTAGGTATTTTATTCTTTTTGATGCAATGGTAAATGAGATTGTTTCCTTAATTTCTCTGGGTGATCAATGAAGACTAATATAAGGAGGCAGACTATGAACAGAAATATAAGTTAGGCAGTGAACCAGACAGAGACTTGGGAAGAATTTTCAAGAAAGAGCAAATAACAAATACAAAGGACCTGAAATCAATATAAGTCTGGTTTCTAGCATTAAAGCAAAATGTTCACTTGGATAGAGTGAGAATTAAACATTGAATGAATAGAAATTGATAGGAAATTAGGCAAGAGCCATATTATACAGCAATTCATAAGCCATGTCAATGGGTTTGACTTTTATCTTGATTAGAAATCACTAGAGATTTTTCTATAGAAAACAGGGTATTAGATAGGTTAAACTTTTAAATGATTCCAAGGTTCTGGTCTGAGCAAATGGATGAACAGTGGTGTTATTTGCTAAGGTGAGGAAAACTAGAGAGGAATATATCATGGAGAGAGCCGAGGGAAGGTAAGAAGTTCTAATTTAGATTAAGGTTGTGATGTGTATTAGACAATGAGAAGGAAATGTTGAGTAGGCAATTGAATACAAAAATCTAGAGCCCAAGAGAGAAGTCTGTATTGGTAGAAAAATTTAAATATCAGCAGCATATATTTAATGTCATGGCACTAGAAAGGATTTTGTGGAGAGTGACTGTAGAGAGAAAATACTACAAGAACTAAATCGAAGCTCTCTAACATAAAGAGGAGCATGCAAAGGCAGACAATCATTAATGAAGAAGCAAAGAAACCAGTGTAATGTCTTATAAACTGAATAAATAAGTCAATAATGCAGCAGTGGGCAACTCCGTCATATGCTGCCAAGAGATCAAGCATTAGGACGGCTGGGAGTAGCTCATTGAATTTGGTAAATTATAGTTGTCAGTAATGTCCCAGACAAGGTTTCAGTAGCATGGAGTGGATGAAAGCCTACTGGAGAGGCTGAGAAGAAAATTAAGTGGAGAAGTGGTGAAAGCAAGGTATTTAGTTGGAGCTTCAGTTTCCTCATTAATAAAACACGGAACTCAATCTATATAATCTGAGATTCCTTCTATCCAAACATTTTTCACATTTTTATCATGAGTCTGAGCTCTTTTTATGTCCTCCATTTCATCAAATCCTAAATTCCTGGATCATTTCATTCCTTCCCATAGCAATGAAAAATGAGAGAGGAAAAAATTATTAGATATTAGTGATTTCCCCCCAGAACCCATTTTTCAGCTTCGTAGGTCAGGTGACATTTTTCATTACCTGTTAGATGATGCTAATATTTTAGGCTGTTATTTTGGAGATGTTGCCAGTAACAGGAAAATATTTTCATCTCTTGATGTTCAATATTTTCTTAATAAATTATTTTCAAAAATGACTGCCTCTTGCTCTCTCTAAAGAAAAAATGTAAAAATTGGCTACTTTGCAAGAAATTTTAAAATATATCTAATATCACCTAAAAGGAGTTAATAAAATGCTTCTCATTTTTGATTCAAAGTGGGCAATTGTTTCAACAATTAGACATTTTAAATACAATTATTTGGAATATTCCTAATGGGTGAAATGAACTCTCAAGTCTATGAATTACTGCCTGTGGAATGAAGAGAATGAAAGCTTTCTGTTTAGGTTCTCTCTTCTATCTGCTAAGTATTAAAAATGTAAAAACTCTGACTCGTTAGACAATATTTCTATTGCTACTATTACTTTTCATGAGTAGTAATGGATGTGGTCTACCTTGCAATAGAGTGAGCAGTAAATGGTCAAGCAATTCTCTGGTCAAATATTTACCTGTGGTGCATGTAGCCACAGATCTGTCATCATTAAACCACTGTTTCTATAAGGCAGATTGAATTATGCTGGGAGGGGACCTGTGATGCTGTGATTTATGATAAGAAATAAATATATTTGATCTCTGTCTGGTTTCTGCCACAGAGTCAAGACCCTTGCAATTTCCTAAGTGAAGAGAGCGAGAGCATTAAATGTATCTTGTTTTGTGAACAAGGAGACTTTTGGAAGTGCCTAAAAATGATGGCTGGTCATTAGAAGAATTAACCATGTGACTAGAGAGTTGAAACTTTCAGCCTCACCCCCCTTCCCCCCCAACCCCTGGAGAGGGCAAAGGGGCTATTGATGGCCAATGATTTAGTCAAGCAGATCCCAGTAATGAAGCCTCCATAAAAATCCAAAAGGATACTATTCAGAGAGCTTCTAGGAGGTGAGCATGTGGAGGTGCTGAGATTGGTACCCGGGAGAGAGTATGGAAGCACCAGGTCCCTTCCTCATATGCTGCCCTAGCATGCATCTCTTCCATCTGGGTGTTCTGAGTTGTATCCTTTTACAGAAGCACTGGTGATCTAGATTACCATGTTTCTCCAAGTTCTGTGAGCTACTCTAGCAAAGTAATCAAATCTGAGGAGGGGGTCCTAGGACTCTTTAATTTATAGCCTGTTGGTCAGAAGTACAGGTAACAATCAGGGGTTGCAACTGGCTCCTGGAGTGTGCGAGAGTGATGGTGGGCAGTCTTGTGGGACTTAGCCCTTACCCTGTGGAATCTGATGCTATCTCTGAGACGATAGTGTCAGAATTGAGTTAAAATCCCAGACACCCTGCTGATGTCTGAGAATTAGTTGATGTTGTATGGGAAGTCCTCCCTTAACCCATCTAAACATACACACACACACACACACACACACACACACACACACACACACGCACACACACACGCACACACACACATATACACATTTTGGAATTAAATCCAGGCCTGACTGAAATTCAGATTGTATGTTTAATTCAAATTATGATCTGATTTATCAGGAAGATAACCCATTAAAGTGATTTGATGGACCCATTTCCCAAAATACAATGATTCAATTCTTATACACTATTATTTCTAAATGAATCAAGGCTTATTTTCAGGTCAATAACAGGCAAGATATTCTGAATTATATTGGTTTACTATAATGTTAAACTATATTATTCTTGTATATTTTGAGATATTGTGCCTCATTAAAAATTCTAGTTGGTAGTTTATTTTGAAAATTTTCTGAAAGAATTTTTCTTGTTTGGAGGAAATGGCGTTTCTTGTTACTTCAAGTCAAAGAAACATAATTCATAAACAAAAGTAGTATTATGGAATAAGTCAGATATATTCATATGAAACAAATAATCACTTGTCCTTTTTGTCAGACTGTACACATTAAGGACTTCTAGAGCTTAGGTTTAGCAAACCAGTATTTTCTAATTAGCCAGTAGACTGGCAGTCACACCCCATCTGCTCTTCCCGCAACTCGTAACACACTCTGTCTATCTCTTCCAACCCCACATCAAGCTCCTGCTGTTCTACACTTAGCATTGACTTCCTTTCTGCCCTTCTCCTAACCCATCCTTGTTTGGAGCTGTCAGCTCTGGTTCTTCTGTGACTCAGCACTGAGTTTCATACCAGACTAAGTTGAAATCCATTTCCAAGCCATTAACTCTGTATTTGCTCAAGCCAAGAGTCACAACCCCACCTAAACCCTCTGTATTTCCCCTTAGGTCTTGACCCATTCTTTTGTGGGGCTTCTAAGTCCTCCCTCAGTCAGTCACAATAAAATCCAAATAAGGGTTAAATCCTGACCCTACTTGGGTTTGAAAACTTTTCCCACTCCAGAGGCACACAGAGAAAGACTTGAAGCTACAAGGACAAAATCCGATAGAACATCTCTTTCCCTAGTCATGTGCAAGGATAGATTAAAGCTAAACATGGCTCAGATCAATCAAAAGTTAAGACTGCTGAAAACTGCTCTTTGACTCTGGGAAACTGATACACTTTGCTATTAGGTAAAAATCTATGTACTTGAGAAAGCTACCATTAAGACATTTTTTAAAAGATAGACATCATTTCTGCTGTGACCATAGATTATGATAAACTATGCTGTGTTCCTTCATATATGATGGATAAACTCATATTTGGAAGTGAGAATACAGAAGAAAAGGAACATTGCTTATCTATTTTGTTATTAATAGAAAACAATGTGTATGTGTGGCATTTAATCCATTCATATTCACATATAACATGTATTATTGTACTTTTTTTTGGCTTGATCATATTTTAGTGGTTAGTGACACCAAAACAAAGATTTGCACATGCTTTGAGTGGACTATACCTCAGCTGCTGAAATTTCCCTTCTCACTTTTCCACAACATCTTAAAAAACAGGAGCATGCCCTGCTGCTCATACTCTTACACATAGTAAAAGATTGTACAAGATTAGGCTCTAATTATTAGAAGAAAATGCTATCCTAAGTTGCAGGAAAGTCTGTCTCTTATTTCCTTGTGATCTGACTTTTTTTTTAGTAAATGTTACACATTGTATCATTTCATACCTTTATTTATAATTAAAAAAAAAACTATTATTCCCAGAAAGCATATGAATCTTTTCAACATATTTTGGAACATTCTTTACCCAGGGATTCTTGTCTTTTAAAAAAAAAGAAAAAAAAAATCTAGACTTCTTTTTGGCTGCTCCCTCGAGGAGTATGTTTATACCAGCAGGATCTTTGAGTCCTCCTCACTTGCTGCTAGCTGTGATGTGGCAGATTGGGTCCAGATTCTGACTTAAATGTCTTGGGTAGAAAAACTCAGAAGGTGAATTTTCAGTGGGGCCTTCATACACTAAAAGCTGCTGCTTAACTGGCAGTAAATGTAGCAGCAAAATTAGTGCCTGTAAGAAAAAAATATTTTTAAATATCTTGAACATGAGCATAAGTTATGAACAAAGATTAAGTGCCACCTGCTTACAAACCATCTCACTTCAAGCCATGTGATACATCATTTCTGATTTTAAAATAAGGAATGTCTTTTATTTATTTATCTGTCTTCAGTCAACAAATAGTCAATAATGCTGCTGCTCGATTACCAACACAGCCTACTCGTTTTCTGAGCTGGTTAGCTCTAACCTTGTCTCAGTCAGTGCTCACTCTCTTTTACCTACCCCTCCAGGGCCCAGAAAACTTGCAAAAATAAGCAATGGCTAATTAAAAACAAAGAAATACCATTTGGGGTTATATGCCAATCAGGCAATAATCTGGTAGTGACTCTCCAGATTTGACAGACAGAAACATTTAGCTGTGATTGTGTATGATGTCATGCGAGTGAGTTAGGATCATGTTGTGTTCATCAGTCTGTTTACATCAGGAGCTTATAAAGAAGAAAATCACTTTACTTTGTGATGATGACTCTCTCTGTTTGACCTTTCCTAGCACCTGCAGAGAACAGATTACGCAGTGATCCCATCAAGCAAATTCCTTCATACTCCCCCCTCACTCAACTCCACACAGTGTAAACTAAGTATTCAAAGAGAAGTGTAACTATCCAAGGATATGTATTTAAATTATAAAGCTTGTTTGTTTTTGAAGTCTAAAATCTCATCGATTTTGCAGTAGTAGAACTGCTTCTTTCTCTCATGTGAACTTGACCTTTCTGGATTCATTCTAAGGCAGCAATCTAAATGATGGAAATTATAGATACTAATAATTGATGACATTAGTTTTTAAGTCCAGGGAAAAAAGAACCTAATAAGAGAGCAAGAAGACATATTTGTATTGGTAGATTATTTTGTAATTATCCATCAAATAGATGGATCTTTTTGAACATATCTACTAATAATGTTCTCTTTTCTTTTATTATGTATAGTAAATGGGCACTTGATCAAATTACTTCTGCTAGTTTTCTATACATACAGTAAATGATTTCAGAAATTAACTCAGTAGAGCTCTTTGTTAAAATTTGTCATTTATCTATTAAAATTCTTCAGCTTTTGTCAGACAATGTACTTAGCTCTGTAATAAGAGTCCCTGAAGATATGTGTGTGTGATTTGTCAAAAGAGAGACAAAAAGTGTATAAAATGCTAAAATGTCAGCAATCAAGAGATTTAACAGACTTCAGTAAATTTACATGGAATGAATAGAAATCTTTGATATTAATAAACTTAGCTCGGGGGAGTACAATAGAGGGGGCAAAGAATGATAATTTGAATACAATTTCGACATTACTTCTTCCAAAATTAAAAATTTTATGGATAAATGTGTGATATAGTTTAAATGATATAAGTGTAACTGTTTATTGCCACCCCAGAGTTTCAGAGTGAGAATATTTTTTATGAAGTATACCAGTATAGTATATAATTTTTCACTTAGTTTTTCTTTTTCTAACACAGGGATTAATATTAAATGAGACATATTAACACAACATTGTAAACCAACTATACATCAGTTAAAAAAAAGAAAATGAGACCAGCCATATCACATATTATAAGATGGCCTGGCAGTGAGTGGATAGGGAGTGGCTTTACTGAATCCAAAAATATGTTGTATTAGTATACTAGGACTGCCATAACAAAATACTACAGACTGGGTAGATTAAACAACAGAAATTTATTTTTTAGCAGTTCTGGAAACCAGAAATCCAAGATCAAGGTTTGATACCTTCTGAGGCCACTCTGTTTGGCTTGCAGATGGCAGTCTTCCTGCCATGTCTTACCTGGTCTTTCTGTGTGCATGCTTCCCTGATGTTTCTTTGTGTGTCCAAATTTCTTCTTATAAGGACACTAGTCAGATTGGATTAGGTCCATCCTAATGGGTTCATTTTAACTGAACTGCCTCTTTAAAGGCCCTGTATCCAAATATAGTTCAATTCTAAAGTACTAGAGCTTCAAGAAATTAATCTAGGAGGGACACAGTTCAGCCTGTATGTGTCCTGGAGTTAGGATACTTACAGCCACAATCTTGGCAGTGCCCTGAAGCCGTCAGAGGTGGGACTTTCCAACCTACATATTGGTAGGACTTCTGTCAGTGAAAGGGGAGCTCATTTGAAAGATTCTAAACCTCTTAATGCTTTGATCAGATCCTGTCCTTTCCCTGCTAAGATAACATTGCAGGGCATGAGAGGAGTGGTAGTTTAAAATACCCTTTTATAGCTTCAATTCCAGTCCCACATTTCCAGTTGACTACAAAGAGTCTCTGAGCATGGAATCCTCAGTTTCCTTTGCCTCTTTTTCTCCAGTACCTTCCTTCCTTAATGCTTTTCCTTTTCATTTCCATTCAGAGTGCCAACCAGCATACTGCTGTAGAACAGAGGCCATGTTGGTGTGTGTGTGGAAGTAGGTCAGAGTAATGCAAAATTCAGTATGCAGAGAGAAGAAAGATCTTCTTTTCTTTTGGTTATTCCTTAATCGCATTCTTGAACTGATATCACATGCAAAAAATGTATTAGTTAATAAATGGAACACACTAACATATTTTCCCTTGTAACTGAATTTCTGATTATGGAGAGTTGTGGAACAGGAAAAAGTAAACAATGTTGGCAAAACTTACTCTGGCACTTGAAATTCTATACTGAACCTTTATCTTAAAAGTTTTACAGAGGGCTTAACTTCTTCGTACTAAAGGCTTCCTATTATAAAACTAATTAATTTATAAATGGTTGAAGAAAAGTCACTACACCATCATCACTACCAACAACAGTAACAACACACAGAGTTGACTATGTGCCAGGCGTTGTGCTTAACATTTTACAAATACTAACTCTTTTGTTCTCACATCTATCCCGTTAGGTAGATTATAGTATTGTGTCCATTTTATAGATGAAGAAACAGAGCCACAGAGAGGTTTAATTGATTAACCAGGGACATAGTAAGTGGCAGAGACAAGCGCTGCACCCAGGCAATCTGACTCCACGGCCCAGGTTTTCAGCCATTACTTGATGCATCTATAATAAAAAGACATATATCCCAGTGACTAGTATTCATGGCAAATGGTAATTCTAATTTATGAAACAGGTCTGCAGTACCATTAACAGAATAGAAAGGCAATTTTTTCAGAAGGAAAAACATTTTAGCTGAAATACTGAGACCATATGGTAAGGAAATACATGCCTTTGTACTAAAGCCTCCCCCTCTGGTTCTGTTTACTGATGTCCTGTTTGGATATTTGCCGACAACTATTGCATATCCTATTTGTCCTAATACATTGTGGCTCCTTATAAAACAGTCAGAACATAAATTATCCCTGCCTAGATATTTCAAGCCTAGGACTTTAGAATTATAAGGCTAATTTCCATAATAAATTCAAAAGATTTTTGAATGAAATTTCTGTCTTCCTATGATTATGCAGTTTACCAAAGCACTTTTTTATATGTGTCCTTAAACCTGTTGTTACTGTCTGAATGTTCAATTTGTTGCTTCACTAACCAATATATTTGATATTAAAAATATATATGGCATGAAGAGTGACCTTACTCTTTGCTCAGAGAAACTATACTGTCAGATAAGACTCTAGTTTGTAACCACAAAAAGGAAATAGACATATAAATTAAGCCTTTCTTTATCGGGTTGGACCTATGTATAAGAATATTCCAGAAGATTCACTGGCCAGTTTGGGCAGAGTCTGTTACTACTGCATGCATGCCTCTACATTTCCTGTCTTCCTTTGCAGTTAGGTGACAAATTTTAGGCTGTGGACTGTCAGCAGAAATATCGGTTCTGTTTCTAAGGATTTAAGAATAAGTATGCCTCCTCCAGGGCTTCCCAGGAGGGAATTCACCTGCCAGTGCAGGATATGCAAGTTTGATTTCGAGGTCAGGAAGATCCCATGGAGAAGGAAATGGCAACCCACTCCAGAATTCTTGTCTGGAAAATCTCTTGGACAGGGAGCCTGGTGGGCTACAGTCCATGGGGTCTGGAAGAGACAGACATGACTTAGCTACTAATCAACAGCATGCTTCCTCCATTCTTCTCACTTCGGCAGAGACCTTCGTCTATATTTTCCAATGGGGCCACACTGGAGATGTACGATTGGTGTGTAAGCCACTGAGATTTGGGAATTGATTTGTTGCCACAACCTAACTTAGCCATGTCTAACGAAAATGAAGATGGCTTTACTTGAACAAGTGTGGAAGGTGTGAGTGGGGGTGAGGATTTAGGCTTTTGTATAGGCTCAGTGCTCAGTGTTCAGTCTCTCAGTCGTGTCTGACTCTTTGCAACCCCATGGACTCTAGCCCGCAAGGCTCCTCTGTCCTTGGAATTTTCCAGGCAAGAATACTGACGTGGGTTGCCATTTCCTCCTTCAGGGGATCTTCCCCACCCAGGGGTCGAAGCCAAGTCTCTTGTGTTTCCTGCACAGGCAGGTGGATTCGTTACCACTGTGCTGCCTGGAAAGCCCTTTGTATAGGCAAACTCAGTGAACTCTCTGTATATATTTCCCACATCTGAAAACATATCCCTTAAAAGATACAAAGATAGTATACTTTTTAACTTATTCTAAATTTCCTCTTCAACTCAAATACATGATAGTTTGAGATAGATATTATCAAATGTATAATTATGAGTATAGACATAAAGACAAGTTCAAGAGAAAAGCTACTTGGAAAAAGAAAAAAACTTGCATGTCTTTAACTACCAGTGCCTAATGAAATTTCCTCCTTGCCAATGTCACACTCATCCTGTAGCCAATCCTTGTGCTGAAGAGGTAGTTCACTTGAATGGCTGCCATGGCACACCACCCAGATCCCCTTTTAGGACCCAGGTATTCATTCCTTTAGTTGCCAGAGTCCCTCCTCAGGAACTGCATCCAGCTAAAGACCACTGCCTGCTCAAAATATTCACCCCCCTAAAGTATAAAATTTCTAATAACTTGTGCTACCTGGTGTGTACAAAAGTCTTGCCTTTATTTTGAAAATCACTGAACTGTGATCCCAGTTTGGAAGCTAACTATTCTTTTTTAAAAGCCTAAGATGCATGGCCTTATTTGTAATTCTGAATTCTTACAAATAACAGGTCTTTTTCTTAATATATGTTTCATTGATGTATAGTTAACTTACAACATTTCAGGTGCACCACAAAGTGATTCAGTTATACATATATACATATATTTTCATTTTTAAGATTATTTTCCATTATGGGCTTCCCTGGTGGCTCAGACAGTAAAGAATCCGCCTGCAATGCGGGAGACCTGGGTTCAGTCCCTGAGTTGGGAAGATCCCCTGGAGGAGGGCATGGCAGCCCACTCCAGTAATCTTGCTTGGAGAATCCCCATGGACAGAGGAACAGGAGTATGGCGGGCTACAGTCCATGGGGTCACAAAGAATCAGACACAACTGAACAACTAAGCCCACACAGCACACTACGACAACAGGTCCTTGTGCTATACAGTAAACCTTTGTTGCTTATTGAATTCTCACAAATAACAATTTTAATATGAAAAATATATTAAATAAGCATCATAATTTTAGTTTTCTAAAGTTGCAAAAATAATATGGTGTTCATACATAATTTTCACTCAGTTTTCTCTGTTAAAAGATACACAGATACTTGAGTAAAAAATCTATTTGAATCTGGGAGCATCCAGTCTAGCAGATAGAAAGGAACACCAAGGAGCTCTTCAAAATATAGACTTTTTACAATCAGAGGGAAAAGGAAGTTTTGTGTGCTCAGTCATGTCTGACTCTTTGCAACCCCGTAGACTATAGCCCACCAGGCTCCTTTGTCCATGGAGTTCTCCAGGCAGGAATACTGGAACGGGTTGCCATTTTCTCCTCCATGGTATCTTCTCGACCCAGGGATCAAACCCACGTGTCTCCTGTGTTTCCTGCATTGGCAGGTGGATTCTTTACCACTGAGCCACCTGAGAAGACCCCAGGGAAATTATATTAGGCAAAAGAAAAAAAAAAATGGGTTGGTTATTGCAAGGTTATTTTCCTTCAGAGGATATCAGGAATCTATCAGGCTGATGACCTAACTAGTGTTGATCAGGTCATGGCTGATTGGCTATTTTAAGATTCCATTTCTGGGAAAGCCAAAACTCTAAGTCTTAGTTTGGTGATATGGAGCTTAACGTAAGCAACTCCATTTGGCCCTACTGTCTTGATTTTAACACCTCTATTGTCAATATCTTACATTACTGTGGCACCGTTACTGAAACTAAGAAATGAACATTGGTATATAAGTATTAACTAATCTCTAAACTTTTTCAGATTTCTCCTGTTTTTCTATTAATTATCTTTTTTCTGTTCTAGATTATATCCAGGATACACCGGTCAGAAGATAGTAGTTACTTTTATTTGAGAAAATTAATAAAACACATTGATGTATGTATGTGTGTATATATAAATAACTTTTAAGTGATTAATAAATATAGGTAATATTTTTCTAAAGCCTATATAAAATAGCCTACCATCTAATACTAAGCAGCTTTATGACTTTGTAGATATTTCTTCACTTCTCTGAGCTTTGATCAGCATATCTATAAACAAGATGGGGTTAATTAAATTTGATGGTATCTTGGATTCTTTCCATTTCTTACATTCTATACTTCAATACTGTTAAAGATAAGATGAAATTTTGCAGGGCATTGTAAAGAAACATTTCTTGTTAAAACAATTGGTACAGAAGTTTTCTAATTTATGTAAATGAAGTGGGCATACCTCGCTAACCTTCATGGATTTTGTTGAAATTTATGTTAACTTGAATTTAAAAAAATATCAGATAATTCTCTTGAGCAACTAGCATAAACAAATATTGAGATATAACAAGAAGAAAGAATCTATAAAATGAAGATGCTACTTGAAGTAATTCTTAGGAGAGTTTAGATCAGAAAGAGAAGGTTCTTAAAGATCCATAACTCATTAGCTACTTATATTTGTGTTGGGTCAGCAAAGAAATGGCCTGGATTGGTAGAACTGCTGATTAGAAAGCCTCAGAAGATGCCATGTTCTGATCAGCACTTAATTATTTTTTGTAAATATGAAGCTAGTTCAGCAGGTCAAAATGAGAATAATTATTATTCTGAAGAAGAACATTATTTTTTGAAAATAAATTATGCTAATCTTTAGGCATGTTATTGTAAAAAAAGAGAGAAAATATATAAAGAAATACAGTACATACTTTAATTAAAATCTCTCACATTATGAGTCATTTAATGAAACTCTGCTTGTAACAGATAATGGTAATGTGTTAATAAACATTAGCTTAAATATGAACACTAAATGGTATTGTAAACTTTGCTTGAAAAGAAAAACTATAATACAAAGAGTGATTATTTATTTAAATATATTCTAAAATTGTCAGTAGATGTTTTAAACGTTTTCATCTGAGTCAATTTATTTAGAAAAGTAATGTAGTATATTTAGATCGTAATACAAATTAATCAAATTACAGTAGAGTTCAGAGCTTAATTTTTAGCAATGAGCATATATTGTTTTCCTAGTTTGTTAACAGCATTTTAAATATTGATCATCTTGCATAAGGAAAACCCTATGGAAATTTCTATCTTATCCATTTACCTGTATGTGTAGGTCATATGAATCGTTTGGAAATAACTTTGCTAAATGGGGAGAAGGCAATGGCAACCCACTCCAGTACTCTTGCCTGGAAAATCTCATGGATGGAGGAGCCTGGTAGGCTGCAGTCCATGGGGTGCTAAGAGTCAGACACGACTGAGCAACTTCACTTTCACCTTTCACTTTCATGCACTGGAGAAGGAAATGGCAACCCACTCCAGTGTTCTTGCCTGAAGAATCCCAGGGATGGGGGAGCCTGGTGGGCTGCCATCTATGAGGTTGCACAGAGTCAGACACGACTGAAGCGACTTAGCAGTTGCTAAATGGAAATGGACACAATGTTCACGAATATGATGGAATTTTATTTAATTAATGGGATAATAGTATTTATGTGCTCTAGATAACCTACTCAAGCCACAAAACTTTCTAGAGTGAAATCTTTTAGGTGCAGAAGTTCTGAAAAGAGTATGTATGTGTATGCATGTGTGTGTGTACTCCCACATGTTGGGGAGATGAGCTGTGAGGTGGTTCAGAGCTCTGAAGACCTTCATAAGTAGGCATAAGGTCCTTTTTAGCTCTAGCTGTTTTCAGCTTGGAAGAGAAATGTGGTTTTAAGTTATGGCCATGGTTCTTTCTGATAGATGATGATTCTTTTTCTGGGAGAACCTGCAAGCCATCGGAAAAGAGTCAGGCTTGCAGCTACTGCTCTGACATAGCTGTTGTGTTGTTGTTCAGTCACTAGGTCATGTCAAACACTTTGCAACCCTGTTAAGTTCAGCATACCAGGCTCCTCTGTCCATCACTATCTCCCAGAGTTTGCTCAAACTCATGTCCATTGAGTCAGTGATGCCATCCATCCATCTCATCCTCTGTTGTTCCCTTCTCCTCTTGCCCTCAATCTTGCTCAGCATCAGGGTCTTTTCCAAAGAATCAGGTCTTCTCATCAGGTGGCCAAAGTATTGGAACTTCAGCTTCAGCATCAGTCCTTCCAATGAATATTCAGGGTTGATTTCCTTTAGGATTGACTGGTTTGATCTCCTTGCTGTCCATAGGACTCTCAAGAGTCTTCTCCAGTACCACAGTTGGAAAGCATTGATTCTTTGCTGCTCAGCCTTCTTTAGTCCAACTCTCATATCTGTACCTGACTACTGGTAAAACCATAACTTAGACTATTTGGACCTTTGTCAGCAATGATGACTCTTTTTTAAAACACTATCTAGGTTTGATATAGCTATTCTTCCAAGGAGAAAGAGTCTTTTAATTTTGTGGCTGCAGTCACCATCCACGTTGATTTTGGAGCCCAGGAAAATGAAACCAGACACTGTTTTCACATTTTCTCCACCTATTCACCATGAAGTGATAGGACCGGATGCCATGATCTTAGTTTTTTGAATGTTGAGTTTTAAGTCAGCTTTTTCACTCTCTTTCACCTTCATCAAGAAGCTTGTTAGTCAACCCTTGCAATTCAGTTATTTTGATCAAATCAAATAAGGGGGACCTTTCATAGATTAAATGTCTTTTTGTAGTATGAGTAGCCCAACTCTGTTACCTAAGTATTACATAGAAACAGTAGTTAGATATTTCAAAAGGGTAGGTGACATTCAAATCTTTCATATTTGGCTTTGTAATCCATGATATTATTATTTTTCCAGCACATTTGCTTGCCTAATTGTGTTTTGCTTAGATTCATATTAAAAAGAGTTTGTCTTTCCTGAGCACACACCAGCTGGGTAGTAGGAGGAAAGGGCCTCAGAGCTAACCAAACAGTGGGGCAATACAGCACTAAGATTCAAAATTAGTCATGAATAATTCACAAAGCAGATAATCCACCCATGGATAAACAAAAGGTACTGGAATCATCCCAGGATTATTTTATCCCAGGTTCTAATTCTTAGGCTACTAAATTTTTCTTTAATTTTTCTCCACAGGTTAGCAAATACACTAAGATATTTTATTTAAAAAATTTAATTTAAATTGATAGCTCTTTAAAAACAAAAATATTTAGTTTACTCTTGTTTACATTTCCTTTTTACTTGAAAGAAAGATCTCACATTATGTATGTGTAAATAGATATTAAAGCATGAGGTTAAGATGTTTTCAAGATCTAGTAACTCATGAATGTTGGGTTTTCATTTAATTTCACATTCAAATAGGAAACAATTGTTTTGCCTCTCAGTGCTTCAGTTACTTCCTCCAGATTGGAGATGAAAATGACAAAACCTTTAAAGACATTCTGAAAATTAATAAGGTAACATAGGTATATAATCAGTAAACAAAAGGTACTGCAAGTCCTTCAAACTTCTTTCTTTGCACATGTCCATTGCCCTATATCAGCCTCATTTATTACCGTGAAAGTGATGCACTCAATATGCCAGCAAATTTGGAAAACTCAGCAGTGGCCACAGGACGTGAAAAGGTCAGTTTTCATTCCAATCCCTAAGAAAGGCAATGCCAAAGAAAGTTCAAACTACCACACAACTGTACTCATCTCACATGCTAGTAAATTAATGCTCAAATTCTCCAAGCCAGGCTTCAATAATAAGTGAACCATGAACTTCCAGATGTTCAAGCTGGATTTTAAAAAGGCAGAGGAGCCAGAAATCAAATTGCCAAGAGAGTTCCAGAAAAACATCTATTTCTATTAACTATGCCAAAGCCTTTGACTGTGTGGATCACAAGAAACTGTGGAAAATTCTGAAAGAGGTGGAAATACCAGACCACCTGACCTGCCTCTTGAGAAACCTATATGCAGGTCAGGAAGCAACGGTTCAAACTGGACATGGAACAACAGACTGGTTCCAAATCAGGAAACGAGTACATCAAGGCTGTATATTGTCACCCTGATTTAACTTATATGCAGAGTACATCATGAGAAACACTGGGCTAGACGAAACACAAGCTGGAATCAAGATTGCCAGGAGAAATATCAATAACCTCAGATACGCAGATGACACCACCCTTAAGGCAGAAAGTGAAGAACTAAAAAGCCTCTTGATGAAAGTGAAAGAGGAGAGTGAAAAAGTTGGCTTAAAGCTCAACATTCAGAAAACAAAGATCATGGCATCTGGTCTCATCACTTCATGGCAAATAGATGGGGAAGCAATGGAAACAGTGTCAGAGTTTATTTTTGGGGCTCCAAAATTACTGCAGATGGTGATGGCAGCCATGAAATAAAAAGATGCTTACTCCTTGGAAGGAAAGTTATGACCAACCTAGAAAGCATACTAAAAAGCAAAGGCATTACTGTGCCAACAAAGATCCATCTAGTCAAGGCTGAAAAGCAAAGGCATTACTGTGCCAACAAAGGTCCATCTAGTCAAGGCTATGGTTTTTCCAGTGGTCATGTATGGATGTGAGAGTGGACTATAAAGAAAGCTGTGCACCGAAGAATTGATGCTTTTGAATTGTGGTGTTGAAGAAGACTCTTGAGAGTCCCTTGGACTTCAAAGAGATCCAACCAGTTCATCCTAAAGGAGATTAGTCCTGGGTGTTCATTGGAAAGACTGATGTTGCAGCTGAAACTCCAATACTTTGGCTACCTGATGCATAGAACTGTCTCATTGGAAAAGACCCTGATGCTGGGAAAGATTGAGGGCAGGAGGAGAAGGGGACGACAGAGGATGAGATGGTTGGATGGCATCACTGACTCAATGGACATGAGTCTGTGTAAGCTCTAGGAGTTGGTGATGGACAAGGAGGCCTGGTGTGCTGCAGTTCATGGGATTGCAAAAAGTCTAACCAACCTAATGACTGAACAATAACCCTTTGGATATCTTACTCCTTCACCTTACATGTATATCCTTGCAGAGAGAACATAAACTGAACTGTAGATAAGATAGTTTAGCTCAGCAAAGTGCCATACTTCTAAGAAAAGTGAAATCACACAAAGATGCATGGTATCGTCAAATATGATATCTTTGTGCCACAAAAGAGTGAGTATATCTCTGTTTTCCATCTGCCACATAGATATTATAAGAACAGAATTCTTTTTATATATACAGCTTACCTTTGAACAACATAGGTTTAAACTGTGCTTGTCTATTGATACATGAATTTTTTCAATAGTAAATGCTATAGAGCTTTGTGATCACAAGTTGATTGAATCCCCAGATGTGGAGAAACCACCCATATGGAGGACCATCACATGCAGATTTTCAGTGCATGGAAGGTTGGCACCACTAGATCCAGCCTTGTTCAAGGGTCAGCTGTAAGTGGGTCTAGTCCTTAGAACTGTGAGAAATATTTAAGACTCTATTTCTTCAAACATGCCTATTGATTAATTGTGGGTTTTTTTCTCTTTTTGATTGTTGAAAGATTTTTAGTTTTACAATTCTGTGAAATGGTAATGTAATTAGAATTCAGTAAGCATCTCTCTCTGTGGTAATGTGAATCTTATTTCTCCCGAATTAAGATTTATTCTTGCTATAAATTATATACTGGAGAGTAGCTTATAGTTTCCTTTTATTTTTCTTTTATTTCTTTTATCTCAGCTTTATTATAGTATAATTCATATATAAAGACTACTCATATTTAATGTATACAATTTAAGAAGTTTGGACTTAGTTTCTTTTTCAAAATGAGCATGGTTGTACATGAAATTACCACAAGTTACTTAAGATATATCTTAATTAATACCAAACATTAGTTTAGACTTCACTCATTATTGGATGATCTATATGCTGTTTGATTGCATGATTTTTACAGTTCAGAGTTTCCTAGGAGATAATTCTTTCCTGTTCATTTAGATCAGATTTGGAAAAATATATTGCAATAAATAGAGATTTTCCCATTATAATGCTTATTGTTTAATGATATTTTAGATGTTCCATTTTTAATAATGTATGAAGAAAAGTTATAAATATTAAAGAAGGCAGTGTGCACATGATATCATTGTATCCCTATGAAATTTTGTGAAATAAGCAAAAGAATTGGAATTATGGAAGTTTAATAAGATTAGTGGCTGTATGATAAAGACATAACAACAAGAACTTTCACATGAAAGCATTTTTAGTAAGTTAGAGGACATAATGGGAAAAAACCTACTTACACCAGAAAATAAAAATAAATCTAAGAGAAATCTTAAATGTCAACCAAAAAGACTCTTTAAAAAAATATTCAGAAAGCTTACCAGTTGATCTCAAATCTAACTGAAGAAAATCAGCACAATTTGAGAAATACTGATTTTAATAAAGGGAAAAGAATGGAATATTCATGGACAGAAATAGCATAACTAAAAACATGTTTCAGTTCAGTTTAGTTCAGTTACTCAGTCGTGTCCGACTCTTTGCAAGCACTCCAGGCCTCCCTGTCAATCACCAACTCCCAGAGTTTACTCAAACTTACGTCCGTGGAGTTGGTGATGTCATCCAGCCATCTCATCTTCTGTCATCCCCTTCTCCTCCTGCCCCCAATCCCTCCCAGCATCAGTCTTTTCCAATGAGTCAACTCTTCCCATGAGGTGGCCAGGGTACTGGAGTTTCAGCTTCAGCATCATTCCTTCCAAAGAAATCCCAGCACTGATCTCCTTTAGAATGGACTGGTTGGATCTCCTTGAAGGCCAAGAGACTCTCAAGAGTCTTCTCCAACACCACAGTTCAAAAGCATCAATTCTTCGGTGCTCAGCTTTCTTCGCAGTCCAACTCTCACATCCATACATGACCACTGGAAAAATCATAGCCTTGACTAGATGGACCTTTGTTGGCAAAGCAATGTCTCTGCTTTTGAATATGCTATCTAGGTTGGTCATAACTTTCCTTCCAAGGAGTAAGCATCTTTTAATTTCATGGCTGCAATCACCATCTGCAGTGGTCTGCAGTCTGACACTGTTTCCATTGTCTTCCCATTTATTTCCCATGAAGTGATGGGACCGGATGCCATGATCTTCATTTTCTTAATGTTGAGGTTTAAGGCAACTTTTTCACTCTCCTCTTTCACTTTCATTAAGAGGCTTTTTAGTTCCTCTTCACTTTCTGCCATAAGGGTGGTGTCATCTGCATATCTGAGGTTATTGATATTTCTCCCAGCAATCTTGATTCCAGCTTGTGTTTCTTCCAGTCCAGCATTTCTCATGATGTACTCTGCATATAAGTTAAATCAGGGTGACAATATACAGCCTTGATGTACTCCTTTTCCTATTTGGAACCAGTCTGTTGTTCCATGTCCAGTTCTAACTGTTGCTTCCTGACCTGAATATAGATTTCTCAAGAGGCAAGTCAGGTGGTCTGGTATTCCCAACTGTTTCAGAATTTTCCATAGTTTCTTGTGATCCACACAGTCAAAGGCTTTGGCATAGTCAATAAAGCAGAAATAGATGTTTTTCTGGAACTCTCTTGCTTTTTTGATGATCCAGCGGATGTTAGCAATTGATCTCTTGTTCCTCTGCCTTTTCTAAAACCAGCTTGAACATCTGGAAGTTCACATGTTTAGTATTTCCAAATAAATTTATAAGTACAATTAAATGTTAATCAAAACTCCAAGGAAATGTCTTGAAACCAAAAAACAAAGAGTAAAATATTTTTTAGAAAGTAAACCAGCCAGAATAAATAAATAAAATATTTTTGTAAAAGAAGAATAATAGTGGAGACTTTGTATACCTTGTATTATTATGTATGACACAGCAATATGAAAGAATACACTATTCAAAAAAAGAATAGCCACACCAGGAAAACTCGAGGGTTCTAGAAACAAATCCTTTTATATATGAAAAATGTTTGTGATAAAAGAAATGTAAAAATTAGCAGGGAAGTTGACAATTGCTTAATAAGTAGTGATGAGATTTCATCCCCACTAGAATATAATTCAGTCTCTATACGAGAAGAGAAAAGGCTCAAAATTTTCATTGTAATTTAGGTACAAACCCCTGGCTTTAAGTTATAAGAAAACTGCTTATGACCATCATGAGGTGGAATTTGTGCTGAAGATCTGCAAAGTACTTTGCAATTCCATCCTTACTTACTAAGAGTTGTGCCACAGGGAATATTGTCCTTCAAGATATCAAAATTACTTATTACTAGAAAGTATGTTAACATCCAAAACATTTTGAGTAAGCAGTAAGGTAATACGGAGAAGGCAATGGCACCCCACTCCAGTACTCTTGCCTAGAAAATCCCAGGGACGGAAGAGCCTGGTAGGCTGCAGTCCATGGGGTCGCTGAGTTGGACACGACTGAGCGGCTTCACTTTCACTTTTCACTTTCATGTATTGGAGAAGGAAATGGCAACCCACTCCAGTGTTCTTGCCTGGAGAGTCCCAGGGACGGGGGAGCCTGGTGGGCTGCCGTCTATGGGGTCACAGAGAGTCGGACACGACTGACGTCACTTAGCAGCAACGTAGCAGCAGCAGTAAGGTAATAATTTGATTCCAAATTCTCTCAGTGTCTCCCCTCTCCAATCCTCACCGTTTATTTGGTTATCTCTGAAGTACAGTTCCTAAAATGTTCCTTTCAGTGATGAAAGCTGAAAACCACCAGTGCTTTTGCATTATATATCCTCATATGCTGAAGCTTCTGTGTTCTCAAAATAAACTGTTTACAAAATCCTGCAATGCATGGAAGCTAATAGTCAGTTCAGGAATTCAGTCTTGTCCGACTCTTTGAGACCTTATGGACTGTAGCACACTGGGTTTCCCTGTCCATCACTGACTGCCAGAGCTTACTCAAACTCCTGTCCATTGAGTCGTTGATGCCATCCAACCATCTCATCCTCTGTCATCCCCTTCTCCTCCAGCCTTCAGTCTTTCCCAGTATGAGGATCTTTTCAAATGAGTCAGTTCTTCCCATCAGATAGTCAAAGTATTTGAGTTTCAGCTTCAGCATAAGCTGAAATAGTCCAATGAATATTCAGGACTGATTTCCTTTAGCATTGACTGGTTGGATCTCCTTGTTGTCCAAGGGACTCTCAAGAGTTCAACACCACAGTTCAAAAGCATTAATTCTTCAGCACTCAGTTTTCTTTATAGACCAACTCTCACATCCATACATGACTACTGGAAAAACCAAAGCTTTGACTAGATGGACCTTTGTTGGCAAAGTAATTTCTCTGCTTTTTACTATGCTGTCTAGGTTGGTCATAACTTTTCTTCCAAGGAGCAAGCATCTTTTAATTTCATGGCTGCAGTCACCATCTGCAGTGATTTTGGAGCCCCCCAAAATAAAGTCTTTCACTATTTCTGTTGTTTCCCCATCTGTTTGCCATAAAGTGATGGGACCACATGCCATGATCTTAGTTTTTTGAATGTTGAGTTTTAAGCTAACTTTTTCACTCTCCTCTTTCACTTTCTTCAACAGGTTGTTTAGTTACTCTTTGCTTTCTGTGATCTGCATGTCTGAGGTTATTGATATTTCTCCCAGCAATCGTGATTCCAGCTTGTGCTTCATCTAGTCCAGCATGTCTCTGCATATAAGTTAAATAAGCAGGGTGACAACATACTACCTTTACATACTCCTTTCCTGATTTGGAACCAGTCTGTTGTTCCATGTCCAGTTCTAACTGTTGCTTTTTGACCTGCATACAGATTTCTCAGGAGACAGGTCAGGTGGTCTGGTATTCCCATCTCTTGAAGAGTTTTCCATAGTTTCTTGTGATCCACACAGTCAAAGGCTTTGGCATGGTCAATAAAGCAGAAGTAGATGTTTATCTGGAACTCTCTCACAAGGGGACTATTATGATGTTCACTCAATTGCTTGAATTCTTTGCTTTCTAAAATATCTCTAGTGACTTTTCTGAAATTGTTTCCCCTGTAACTTACAATAGGTTCTGTAAATGAAAAGAATGGGGAATGGGCATGGTAGAAGGAACCTGATTTATGTTGGTTTTAGGGAAACCACTAAATTTATTCATTATTGTACACAGATATAAATATGCAAATGAACTTGCTTTGATCTTTAATATAATACTTTATTAGACATCAAAAACTTCTTTTTAAAAACTTTCAATTTTGCATTGGGGTATAGCTGATTAACAAATAATGTTGTGGCAGTTTCAAGTGAACAGCGAAGGGATTCAGCCATGCATACACATGTATCCATTCGCCCCCAAACTCCCCTCCCATCCAGGCTGCTACATAACACTGAGCAAATTTCCATGTGCTATACCTGAGGTCCTTGTAGTTTATTCATTTTAAATATAGCAGTGGGTACATGGCCATCCCAAACTCCCTAACTTTCCCTTCCCTGCATCTTTCTCCCCAGCACAGTAAGTTCATTCTCCGTCTATGAGTCTGTTTCTGTTTTGTAAGTAAGTTCATTTGTATCATTTATTTTTAGATTCTACATATAAGGGATGCCATATGGTATTTCTTCTTCTCTGTCTTACTTCACTCAGTGTAACAATCTCTAGGTCCATCCATGGTGCTGCAAATGGCATTATTTCATTCTTTTTAATGCCTGAGTAATTTTCCATTGTATATATGTACCACATTTCTTTATCCATTCCTCTATTGTAGGTATCAAAACTTCTGATAATTAAAATTTCTTCTGCAAATTTTTTTGAAGATTGCCTTTCAGCCAAAAATTAATACATGAAAAAATTTAGTAAAATAAAGAAAATAATATCTATACACCAAACATATTAGATATAACCATCTTTCCTGTCATTATAGCATCTCTCTGTTTCTGCTTCTTGATTTCTTTTTTGTTTAACATTTTAACATATGAAGTTTATAAAGAATTCACAGACTTCATTGCCTTCAAAATGGTTCCTGCTATAAATTCTTGCTTTCCTTATTTTAGAATCTATAGGGTAGTTTCAAATAAAATATTAATTTAATTTTGCAAGACACAGAAATACTCTTTGCAAGTTAGTAATACAGTAATCAATCTTATTCACAATTAACTTAAGATCATGGAAACACAAAACAAGGCAAGAATCAGTAATATTAAGAATATATGCAGTTTTCATGTAACAAGCCAGGGGTTTAACCCATAAATCAGTGAAGTATAAGTATAATACTTAAATAGGAATATTACCACTGTACTGAGGGGTTAATGAACTAACGCTTGTGAGTATTATAATGGTATGTTTTTTCTCTTCTTAAAAAAACATAAGAAACTCTAGAAACAGTAAGCTGAAGTGGGTCTCCAAGATCCAACTTAGTTCTTCCCATTTCTTCTCCCACTCCTAACTTCTTATCAGACTTGGAGTTGGGATCTTATCATTGCTATTTTAACAGAGATCACATCTCCATAGTCAATTCAGGAAACTCATTCAATGTTAATTTAAAAAACATTTTAAGCACCTTTCCTGGCCTGGGGAGTGCGGTGAGCAGAGTAAGTATTTTCCCTGTTTTATGAGACTAACATGCTGCCTACTGAGTTAAGGAGGGAGATAAGCCCTGTTTTAATTGGCTTACATTTTGATTAGAGAATCAGAAAATAAAAGTTACCAAATAAAACTAAAGAGAAAATTATAATAAGTGCTACTAAAGAAACAGAGGGATCAGGTAGGGAATAACAGGTGAAGTTTGCAGGGTTACTTAAGGTCAAGGCACAAAATCAGGGTGTTAGTTATTAACTTATTGCATTTTTTAGCTCTGAATGAACCCTTCAGTAGATCCTTTTTGCTAAGCAGAATTTCTTTAAGGATTTTCCCTTTAAAGTAAGCAGGATGTTAAGCTTTCTCAGTGGTGGATACCAGGGAGATACTGCAGATAGAAGAGGCCTCCTCTCATTTCTGGCAACAGGTTGGGGCGGGGGGGGGGATGGTGGGCAGGAGAGAGATGGCTGGTGTTAAGAGTGTACACTCGATAGACTTGAGTTTGAGCAAGCTCCAGGAGTTGGTGATGGACAGGGAAGCCTGTTGTGCTTCAGTTCACAGGGTCGCAAAGAGTTAGGCACGACTGAGTGACTGAACTGAAACGAAGAGTGTATAAGTGTGAGGGCATCTCATAAAGGTTGCCCCAGTTAAGGGCCCAGAAATCTGTGGACCCTTTCTGTACCAGAACCCCCAGGAAGCTAAATATCATCATAGTTTCTCTCCCTGTTAAATAGTTTTCAGGTACCCAAGTGTCACACACCTATCACCCACCCTCGGGAAACCTTCCCCCAACTCTGCATGGCCCTAAGGCTCTCAAGGCCTTCTATCACTGCTGACTGCCATACTCCTATTCCATGTTCAGCCACCCATTGCTAACCATCTTTCCGCCTTCTATATTCCTGAGGGTTTCCTTTTGTTCACCTAGCAAGTCCACACCAGTTCAGTTCAGTTCGTTTCAGTACAGTTGCTCAGTCGAGTCTGACTCTTTGCGACCCCATGAATCACAGCACGCCAGGCCTCCCTGTCCATCACCAACTCCCAGAGTTCACTCAGACTCACGTCCATCGAGTCAGTGATGCCATCCAGCCATCTCATCCTCTGTCGTCCCCTTCTTCTCCTGCCCCCAATCCCTCCCAGCATCACAGTCTTTTCCAATGAGTCAACTCTTTGCATGAGGTGGCCAAAGTACTGGAGTTTCAGCCTCAGCATCATTCCCTCCAAAGAAATCCCAGGGTTGATCTCCTTCAGAATGGACTGGTTGGATCTCCTTGCAGTCCAAGGGACTCTCAAGAGTCTTCTTCAACACCACAGTTCAAAAGCATCAATTCTTTGGCGCTCAGCTTTCTTCACAGTCCAACTCTCACATCCATACATGACCACTGGAAAAACTATAGCCTTGGCTAGACGGACCTTTGTTGGCAAAGTAATGTCTCTGCTTTTCAATAGTGCACACCAACTCTGGTCTAAATACAGCAGCAAACTTCTCTGGTATCTGGTGGCCAAGCCATACTTCTTCTAATGAGATGTAAATCATTTCCAAGTGTTTCCTGTTTTGAGTTCTCTTCTTCAGCCTTAGGGCACCATGTAGAACTTTATTACATATTATTAATGGTTAGTCTTTTATCATAGTTAGTAGGTCTTTCAGTTAACATCCTCTGTTTAACCCACTGCATGCTTTTCTTTTTTTTTTTAATTGTGACTGGACCCAGAGGCCACCCAGATCTGTAAGATGGCCTCTCTGGAACTGAAGGATAAGGTAAGAAGCAACACACCATGTGGAGAAGGGCAGAGGATGTTTTGGGCAGATACTAACATATAGGAAGACATGTAGGAAGAGAAGAATCTGGTATGTGGAAGATGACAGGGGGTCAATGTGTCTGAAAGATGTTGAATGATTAGGAAATCAACGTGAGCTTGGAGAGAGGATACACCACAAAAAGAAGTTTAAGTTCAATGGAAATTTTTTAAAAATGTGGTTTCCAGTGGGTAGAGGAAGGAGGGAGGGACAAGATAGGTGTATGGAATTAAGGGGTACAAACTACTCTGTATAAAACAGATAAGCAACAAAAATATATTATATAGCACAGGAAATACAGGCATGGCTTTGTAATCACTTTAAATGGAGGATAAAAAAATTTTAAATATATCGAATCACCATACTGTACACCTGACAGTAACATATTGTGGATCAACTATACTTCAATTTTTAAAAAGATGGAGGCATGAGGTACGATTTTTACTGTAATAAGATCCTGCTTGCCTTTATAAGGAAGTGAACTGCAGAGTACCAGGAATAAGAGTGGAGACTGGTTTGGAGGTTATTGTAATCATCCAGGTAAGAGATGATGGCAGACTGTACCTTCATCATTGGTAGCTCTATAAACAGAGAAATATGGTAAATTTGGGAGCAGAAGATTATCTATCTGAGTAGATATGGTTAGTGAATGTATGAATAATGTTGCTTCAACTCATGACCCATCAAATCTTTGTCTAGTCCTTCTAGAAGCCTTCTTTTTTTAGATTTAATTAGAGCAACACTATCCAGTCACCAACTTAATGGACATGAATTTTGGCAAAGCCCAGGAGATAGTGAAGGATAGAGAAGCCTGGCGTGCTATAGTCCATGGGGTCAGAGAGTCAGACACAGCTCAGTGACTGAACTAAAACAAAGCAAGTTTCTAGTGTTTCCAATCCCAAATAAGAACATAAGATCATATAAGAACTGAGGTTTCGTTAAACCTGAGACTTGATCGTCTAGTGTGCTTGCTCATCTTTCAGAAAAATCATATATCCTGGTTTATCCCACACCACTCAGCCCAACACCCTGGCATCTTCTTTTAAATGTGTACAGATTACACCAGGAATACCATGATTTAGGGATTCTATAAGTCTAATTTTTGGGCCAATATATCCCCTCCAAAAAATTCCCATTCTTCTTCTACCTGACTCAAAGCATTTAGATTTCTTCTCCATTCTGTACCCAGACCAAAAAAAAAAGAAAAGAAAACTCATTTAATTTATTCATATATATTTTTAAAGACTGAATTTTTCTTAATCTTCAAAAACAGAATTTCAGGATTTAGTCTTCTGTCTCTTTCATGGAACACTCTGATGCCGTACTAAATAGTCCTCTTCATTATTACCTTACTTCTTTCACACGTTATGAATAACTTCATATGTATTACCTCATTTACAATGGAATAGCAGAGATTGGAATCCGGTCAAAGACAATGAACTCAGTCAAACTTTTCAATATATAGATGGGAAACTGCATTAAAGCTAAAATATTTTTCAAGATCACATAGCTATAAACTGTTGCACTCACATCAAGAACCTTCATCTCCCAATAGACAGTGCAATCCACCTTATATAGCATGCTGTGTTTTCCTTGATGGCCTACATTAGAGTGAAGGCTATGCCTACTTCTCTTGTTTTGTAGAGCTTCTAACATAATGCTACTCTTTATTGCTTCTGCTGCTGCTAAGTTGCTTCAGTCGTGTCCGACTCTGTGCGACCCCATAGATGGCAGCCCACCAGGCTCCCCTGTCCCTGGGCTTCTCCAGGCAAGAACACTGGAGTGGGTTGCCATTTCTTTATTAGGCCTCAGTATTCTTTCCAAATAGAAGCAGAAAAAGCCAAATAGCATAAGACTCATTTCCAACCTCAAACAAGTTAGATGACCACTCAAAATGCAAATTAAAAGTGCAGAATAGGTGGATCTGAAAATTGGAGGGTGTGGGACATAAAGACTTCTTAGCCCCAGATTCTCCGGGAAGAGCATTGCAGCTTCTTAATGTGTATAGGAATTCTCTGGTGATCTTGTGGACAAGCAGATTCTAATGCAGGATTCAAGATGGGGTCTGAGATTCTGCACCTTTAATGAGCTGCTAGGTCCTACAGATCCTGGAGGTCTGCAGACCTCTCTGAGTACATCAGGCATGAATCTGAGACCCTCAAAACTGATGCCTGAGGGCGCCCTCTGCTGGCAGAAGCTATGTAGGAACCATATAAGCAGTTAAATCACCCAGTTGGCAATCTATGAAAGAGAAGTGAGATTTAAGGATTAGGGTTTTTAAAGAGATCTTCTTTTATGTTAATTTTATGTGTCAACTTGGCTAGTCTACAACTGGCTAATGCCCAATTTTTGCTCAAACACCCATCTCTATTTTGCTGTAAAGGTGTTTTTTCAGATCTGATTAACATTTTAAATCTGTGGATGTGAGTAAAGCAGATTACTCTCTAAAATGTGGGTGGGCCTCATCCAATCAGTTGAGAGTCTGAAGAGAAAAAACTGAAATTTCTTAGAAAGGACAGAATTACACCTCCAGAGTGCCTTCCAACTCAAGACTGCAACATTAACTTTTGCTGGTCTGCACTGCAGATTTCAGACTTTCCAGCCTCTGCAATTACATAAGTCAATTTCTTAAAATAAATCTCCCTCTCGATGGGTTTTGTTTCTCTGGAGAGCCCTGACTAATATAATTTAGAGAATTAACAGTTCCCCAGCATAATACCATTATCAAGTCCTGACAAATGTAAAGAGAAAACACTAAAAATATTGATAATTCACTTATGAAAAATATTTGGTCATGTCCTTATCCAGTGTCAAGGCCTCTTACGGGCCTTCGGGATATAGAAGTAAGGAAGACAATGTCCCCACCCTCATTGTTATTGTTTACTCACTAAGTCATGTCCAACTCTTTGCTATCCTATGGACCGTAGCCCACCAGGCTCCTCTGTCCATGGGGTTTCACAGGCAAGAATACTGGAGTGAGTTGCCATTTCCTTCTCCAGGGGATCTTCTAGACCCAGCAGTCAAACCTGCATCTCCTGCCTTGGCAGGTGGACTCTTTTTCACTGAGCCATCTGGGAAGCCCCTCACCCTCACTGGGCCTATGTTTAAGGGAGGGAGACAGACTACCAATACTGTGAACGAGAACAGCAATAAGTGAGTGTCATGAAGAAATGTAAAGTAGGGAAAGATGAAAGTGGAGAGTAAGGGGCTCTCTGAGGAGATAGTATTTGAGCAGAGGACCTTCACAGTAGTTCACATGTTCGCCTGACCAATAATCTTTAAGCGTTTTCCATATTTCATGTGATTTTCCAGATGCTAGGGATAAAAACTTAAATAATATCTGTCTTTAAGAAACATGACCTTTGAAAATAACAATCACCCACACACTCAAAAAAAGAGGGTATTTATTAAAATTACACCAGAAAGGGCAGCCTGAACTGTAAAATAGCCAGAGGATAAATAAAAGTTGGATTGGATAAATCCTTTAAGCCAGATGAGCAGTGACAGAAATATATAGTGTATGTTGGGATTCAAACCTTAAAATAAGTTGTTTTTTGAACATACTAAATTACCTAATTTATTTTGCTCTCAGCAGTGTTTCTTTGAAGATCTAATTTCAGCTCTCATATAACAAATGCTATCTAGCTATTGATCCTTCCAACTTTCAAGTCTCAACATTTGTTCTTCTGTTGTTTCTTTATGACTGGTAGCTATTAGGGCTGTCATTACACAGTTCTCCTCTGATACCCATATGAAGTGTAGTACATAAAAGAAGGCATTGTTCAAGGGGGTCAAGTTGATGCTGGTTGGCCCAAATTATAATCTTCTCTACTTACCTCAACCTACTTATTAAGTCTATGTAACAAGTTTTGTATTTTTTTTGTTTTTCCCCTAAGACTGGAGTTTGCTTTTCATATTAAATAAATAACAAGAAGTAGAAAGTATAAAGGTTAATAATATAGCTATTCACAAAAATAAGAATATGTCTTAAATATAAGGTCAGGTGCATTTCAAAATTTGAAAGTGAATGTGCTTTTATGCATAACACATAGTTTGTTTATTTTACAAATGTTTGATGAGAAACTACCTGGTTTGGGAGAGGTTGAAGAGAGCTGCTATTTGTCAAGATTTTTATAAGATCTCTTATTCAATTTTTACAATGTCATAAAAATGCTGGAATCTGGGTCTATCTCTTCTCTTGCCTAAAGTGAAAGTCACTCAGTTGTGTCCAACTCTTTACAACCCCATGGACTGTATGTAACCCACCAGGCTCCTCTGACCATTCTTGCCTGGAGTTCTCCAGGCAAGAATACCAGAGTGGGTAGCCATTCCCTTCTCTAGGGGATCTTCTCAACCCAGGGATTGAACCTGGGTCTTCTGCATTGCAGGCAGATTCTTTATGTTCTAAGCAACCAGGAAAGCCCTATTCAACTATAAATTCCATGTTCTCTCTCTCTACATCTTATCGATCTTCCTAATTTGTGCAAGAGACATAATTGTTCTGTGCCTACTTTAGTCTCCCTCCACTCAAGACAGAACAATGTTTAGAAAATGCATATCTCACGATATGAACTGCTCATGGATTGAAAAACCTCCCTTGACTTTCCATTACCCTAAAATTAAAGGAAAAACTCAATACACTAACCACTGTCTGTGAAACTGAATTCTTAGGCCCTAGTATTAATCTTCAGCTCATCATATGCCCACCCACACCACACCTTTCTGCTTCTGCCAGGTGCTGGTCATTTTTTGTGATCCTTCCCACAGAATCTACACATGCCAGATTGTTTGCCTGAAATATTCTATCTTCACTCTGAATCTAGTTAAGCATCTTTCAGTTCCTGGTTCAGGCACCCACTCATCAGGACAGGTAGATCAGGAATGGGGAGGAGGTAACTAGAAGTTTGGGAAGGAAGGCCAACCATGATCCAGGGGAAAAGGAGCTTCAATATCACCACCAGTCAGTGCTGTAGACCTCTACTTGCATTTCTCAGTATCCTTTCAAGAATGTCTCTTTCTGTATGCCACTTAAATATTGATGTTCTTAGGAACTGTGTCTTCAGCCTTCTTTTCTTTTCTTCCATGTGGTTTCATGAGCAACCAAGTCATTCAACAATATTTTGACTTTCATTTGTTCACTAATATATCCTGCTCAACAGTGACTTAATAAGTAGTTACTAAAACTCTTCCGGGTTCCAGGTCCTATGTTTGATGCCAAGGATGCAAAAATTACTTAACATAGACTCTGTCCTCAAAAAGAAAACAGCTAGGTGTGGAATCAGACAGATTTGGTAAAATTTATGGTTTGTGAGGTAAGCACAATGAAGGATATGCATAGATTACTGTGGGCATCTAAGCCTGCTCAGAGAGCTGAAGTGTCTAATAGGTTCTGAATCTCAAAGAAGGATGTTGATTGTGTATGTGAAAGAAACCTTTCAGGAAAAGGGAACACAAGAGAAAAGATCTTGAGGAGAGAATCAGGCACATTGGTGTTGCTGGAAATTCAAGCAAGACTGGAAGGGATGAGTTAGAAGACTGATGAGGCAAGTCATAGATTAGAGCATGAACAGCCTTGACTCCCATGTAAATAGCATTGTGCTTTATTCCATAGGTGATGAGGAGTAACCAAGTTTATGGTAACAATTCCATAATTAGATTGCATTGCAAATGCAAGACTCTAATCGTGTGGAAGAATAATGGATAAAAATGGTTAGACAAAAGATAGAAAGACTTGTATTACAGGAGTGGTAGTGAAGTAGATATCAACTCTGAATATTCATTGGAAGGAGATGCTGAAACTCCAATACTTTGGCCATCTGATTCAAAGAGCTGATTCACTGGAAAAGATGCTGATCCTGGGAAAGATTTGAGGGCAAGAGGAGAAGGGGGAGACAGAGGATAAGATGGTTGGATGGCACCATTGGCTCAATGGAAATGAGTTTGAGGAAACTTAGGGAGATAGTGAAGGACAGGGAAGCCTAGTGTACTGCAGTCCATGGGGTTGCAGAGAGTTGGACATGACTTTGCAACTGAACAACAAGTGAGGTGGAAAGACTGGGATAGATTTATGTATTTCTTCTACTGTAAGACCCCATGAATTGGACCATAGAACATTTCTTTCTGTACCACTGCTGCTGCTGCTGCTAAGTTGCTTCAGTCGTGGCCGACTCTGTGCGACCCCAGAGATGGCAGCCCACCAGGCTTCCCCATCCCTGGGATTCTCCAGGCAAGAACACTGGAGTGGGTTGCCATTTCCTTCTCCACTAAGAGGAAATAAAATCTCTGCTAATCAAACTGTAACATTACATTGATTGTTGCTTATTGAAATGTAATCTGATTTCAAAGATGTTAAAATGGAAAGTCTCCATCTGTAGCTGATGAAATACAGTATTTAGAGGGGCTTCCTTGGTGGCTCAAATGGTAAAGAATGCACCTGTAATGCGGGAGATCTGGGTTCAATCCCTGGGTTAGGAAGATTCCCTGGAGGAGGGTATGGCAACCCACTCCAGTATTCCTGCCTGGAGAATCCCTATGGACAGAATGCCTGGTGGAATACAGTCCTTGGGATCTCAAAAAGGTGGACATGACTGAGTGACTAAACACAGTCGCTCAGTTCAGTCGCTCAGTCGTGTCTGACTCTTTGCCACCCCATGGACTGTAGCACGCCAGGCCTCCCTGTCCATTGCCAACTCCCGGAGTTCACTGAGACTCACGTCCATCAAGTCAGTGATGCCATCCAACCATCTCATCCTCTGTCATCCCCTTCTCCTGCCTTCAATCTTTCCCAGCATCAGGGTCTTTTCAGATTTTGCATCAGGTGGCCAAAATATTGAAGTTTGAGCTTCAGCATCAGTCCTTCCAGTGAATATTCAGGACTGATTTCCTTTAGGATGGGCTGGTTGGATCTCCTTGCAAGAGTCTACTCCAACACCACAGTTGGAGAAGACCACAGTTCAAAAGCATCAATTCTTTGGTGCTCAGCTTTCTTTATGGTCCAACTCTCAGAGTACTTAGAGAGTTCAATTTTCGAAAGTAAAGAGAGTGAAAAAAAAGTCTTCTATTTTCAGTTATGGATTAGAAATTGATATAGGCAGATTAGGCAGAAAATATAGGATATGAGCTGCTTTAAGATAAAAATGATGTTTCACTTCTGACGTATTGAGTTTGCTCTTGTGGGATATTTGCAGTTGAGAGTATATACTCTAAAGTGCAGATACAAGTCTGAGCTGGAGAGAGAGAGACTTGGCAATCACCCACATATTGGTCAGGTATGCTTGAAATCATGATCCTGGATGAAATCTCACCAGAGTGATCTAATGCTTAATAGCAGTTATATAAGGGCCAAACTAAGCAAGAAACAGAATGAGAGAGAGAAACAGGAAGAAGTAAATGAGTATAGTGTCACAGAAGATAAGGGAATTTAAAAAATTGAGAAAAGCTCATTAATATTCACTGAAAAGAATTATCTGGCAAGATAAAAACTGAACTGTTCACTGAGTTTGATTACTCTTGAGCTCACCAAGAACAGTCTATCTGTAGAACAGTGGGGACAAAAGCTAGGTTGCAGGGTGTTAGAGGATTAATGTGGAATGAGGTAATAGACATCTGAGATGAAACCAATTGTCCATTAAGTGTACATGAGAGGAAAAGGGACAGAGTTTGCCAAAAGATATATAATGAAGGAAATAGTTATAGAGCAAGGGAGCAGGAAAAAGTTTTAGACTATGGAAAGAGACCACTAGAGAGAAAGAGGCTAAGAGAACAGGTGAAAGAAAGCAAATGTTCAGAGGACGAATGGGTAGATTATTAATCTTTAATTTTCTCCCTAAAAGAGGGCAAAGTCTTTTGCTATATAATTTTGGTATTGGGAAAATTTTCTGATTATGACAAATTAAAAGCATTTTCTAACTTAATAAGCAACTTTTCCTATGATTCTAAATGTAGAGTAAATTAGCCAAACTTCAGATAGCAAAGATATAGCAAAGCTAGAGGGACTGCTCTGATAGAGATCCGTCAGGCAGATGGGCTTTATTACTCTAAATGCTGGGTTTCATTATGTCTGCACAAGGCATAAGCCATGAACTGCCTAGCCATGAACAACCTATAATAATAACCCAGGGTTATGTCTGAAATGGTAGTAAGACAAAAATGACAGAATGGTGAAGAGGGCATTGAAAACAACCCTTAACTTTTTATCCTTTTCATGTCACCTTTACTACGCAGAGTTTCAGATAAGACAATGCAATGAATACAATTATTTTACTTACAGAGAGAGCACTAAGAAATATTCAACTGACTACCAGAGCATTAATAGAGACTTTCAAAATTACAAAAAAGCAGCTTGATCTCTTGACTTTCTATCATGAAAAATGAGTAATCAGAGTTATTCACCAATTCTAGAATGAAATAATAAAGAAAATTTCTGAAAATATACTAAGATTTAGAAATCATATTACCTATGAAAATTTTTCTGGAAATGCATTCTCTAGAGTTTCTGAAGATAGCAATCACACTGATATCCTCTGCTCTGTTGAAAGGTAAATTCTTATTTTATACCTGCTAGTAGGTAGTGGGCAAATGTCATAACGTCAACAAAAACAATTTCATTTTAAATAAATCCCCACTAAATATTAATGAAGACATTAAAGTGATGGTTTTCCTGAATGCTTCAAAATTGATTTTATGATCAATTTAATTATTAAATTAAATATTTATATGCAATAAAAGAATATTTTAAACAACAGATTTCAAAGTAAAAACTGTTTTGTAAACAATAGCTGAGGATCATAAAGATTTCTGCATAAGTAAGGTAAAGACTTTTTTCTAGATACATTCAGGATCAGGTTTAAAAAATAGTTAGGCTGTTGTAGATATTGGTTAAAGGACCATGGTTGAGAAGTTGCATTATATAATCTATTGAAGGTGACAGCTGTGTATTACATGAATGTGTAGTTTTGGACTTCTGAATATTTATTACTTGCTTACTAGTCTACAGTGGCTTTGAATGGTCTGCTACATAAGTATATATTTAATCATTTCAAAAATGCATGTTATTATTTGGTAGACTTTACACCAAAGCATGATAAAGAGGTATTGTTTTCTCAGTACTATTCTGGGGCCATGCCAGGTATTTACAAGTAAGCCTCAAACATGTTATTTACTGGTATGAAGTTTGAAGTTTTGTGAGTTTATAAAAGAGGCAGTGCTGCCCCAGTATAAACTCTACAGACGTGTTTTTTTTTCAGATATATTTATCTAAGAAATGAAAAACCTGATGTCTGCTTGGTTCAACCCTACATTTACCTTTGACCTTGCCCTAGACTGTCTTCTTGAAAAAAAAATATAATCTTGACAGCAGTCGATTACTTAATTGCCACCTCATTTCCTGCCTTCCCTTTAACTGATCTCAGAAAAATGTCTACACCTGTAACACTGGCATCCTATTTCCAGTTCACAGCTAGTTTCCATCTCCTGAAGTTCAGCCTTTCAAGATCTTACAACACTGAACTAATTATCAGTAGAGAGCCTAGCACCATATTTTCTCATTTGTTTCTTAAGATTCAGTATGCATTCCTCACAACCTGCCCTTCTTGTCTCCTTCATTCTCCCTATTGATTTTAACATAGCCTGCATTCTATAATTCACACTGTAAAAATTATCCAAATTTTCTATGAACTTATGTTCATCGGTAACTTGGAATCATTGAATAAATGGAAAAAATAGCAATTTATAAGCACACCTAGAATCATAGAATTTTGGAGTTTTCTGTAACCTCGCAGGTCATATAATGAGATCCTTTCATTTAACTGATGTGGAAAGCTAAGGCAAAAAGAAAAAATGACCTTGACCCTATCATTGATAAATGACAATGCCAGGACTAAAATGTAGCTTTTCCACAAACTTCATTGTTGTACCTACTGTAGTTTCTCATCACAAAAAGTTAGAACTACATTATTTTCATATGTTGTATTTTATATGGCCTAAGGTAAATTTGATTACTGATGAGACTTCCACCAAGCTTTCTTGAATCTGGAATCCCCAGTCCCTTAAATTTTCCTTGTCTTTTATGGAATGGAGAAAAGACTATGTGATCAAAGATGCAAAGAAGGGAAAATGCATAAAATATATTTTAATATACATTTGGAGATCATTCAGTTTAGTTCAATCACTCAGTCGTGTCCAACTCTTTGTGACGCCATGGACTGCAGCACACCAGTCTTCCCTGTCCATCACCAACTCCCAGAGCTTGCTCAAACTCATGTCCGTGGATTCGGTGATGCCATCCAACTATCTCATCCTCTGTTGTCCCCTTCTTCTCCTGCCTTCACTCTTTCCCATCTTTAGAGTCTTTTCCAGTGAGTCAGTTCTTTGCATCAGGTGGCCAAAGTATTGGAGTTTCAGATTCAGCATCAGTCCTTCCAATGAATATTCAGGACTGATTTCCTTTAGGACTGACTGATTTGATCAATCCAAAGGACTCGCAAGAGTCTTCTCCAACACCACAGTTCAAAAGCATCAATTCTTTGGTGCTCAGCTTTCCTTATAGTCCAACTCTCACATCCATACATGGCTACTGGAAAAGACGGACCTTTGTCAGCAAAAGTAATGTCTCTGTTTTTTAATATGCTGTCTAGGTTTGTCATAGCTTTTCTTCCAAGGAACAAGTGTCTTTTAATTTCATGGCTGCAGTCACCATCTGCGGTGATTTTGGAGCCAAAAAAACTTAAGTCTCTCGCTGGTTCCATTGTTTCTGCATCTGTTTGCCATCAAGTGATGGGACCAGATGCCATGATCTTGGATTTTTGAATGTTGAACTTTAAAAAAATTATTTATTGTTTATTGAAGGATAATTGCTTTACAGAATTTTGCTGTTTTCTGTCAAACCTCAACATGAATCAGCCATAGGTATACATAACCCCCTCCCTTTTGAACCTCCCTCCCATCCTGCTCATTTCCTGAGCCATACAGCAAGTTCTCATTGGCTATCTATTTTACATATGGTAATATAAATTTCCATGTTACTCTTTCTCACCCTCTCTCCCCTCTGCCCATGTCTGTAAGTCTGTTCTCTATGTCTGTTTCTCCATTGTTGCCCTCTAAATAAATTCTTCAGTAACATTTTCTAGATTCCGTATATGTGTGTTAGAATATAGTATTTATCTTTCTCTTTCTGACTCACTTCACTCTGTATAATAGGTTCTAGGTTCATCCACCTCATTAGAACTGGCTCAAATGCATTCCTTTTTATGGCTGAGTGATAGTCCATTGTGTATATGTACCACAGTTTCTTTATCCATTGAGTTTTAAGCCAATTTTTTCACTCTCTTCTTTTACTTTCATCAAGAGGTTCTTTAGTTCTTCACTTTCTGCCATAAGTGTGGAGTCATCTGCATCTGAGGTTATTGAAAAATAGGAATGAATGCAAATGGAACATTTGATGAAAACGGGGAAACTTAAGTTCTTGTTAAATCAAAAATAAATATTTTATTTGTCCTTCAGCCTCAGATTCTTCCATCAGTGGCTGTTGGGGAATTCTCTAGCACATTTCCTAATGCTTCTTCATCGGCAATTATAAATCTCATAGCATGAACTGTTCATGTCTGAATGTATTAGGCTGGCTTTTCTTTCTTTTCATTCTATATTCTATTCTCTACATTGAACCACAGAAATCTTTTTATCTGTGTGTTCTGGAAATGAATTTCTCTTTCTCTTAGAAAGAGTTAAATATATATATGCATATATATATTTTTAAATACATTTACTATCTCTTTATATATATATATATATATACTTCATATGTGTACATGAAAAAGAGAACATCTTATCCTTGATTGATGCCTACAAATGGCCATTTTGCACATATATGGCTATAATAGTAAAAATTAATATAGAACTTTAAACAGTTAAAATAAAATTGCATTGGCATTAATTCTATCACCAAGTTTATGTTTCACTAATTTTTCTATTAATTTTAATATTTAACCATATGTCATTAAGTTAGGCTCAATTTTATGTTTACATCTTGGCAAATTAAGGTTGCTAAATTAAAAAAATATAAACACTGTAATTTAAATTTGTGTTGCTTCCTTATGCAAAATTGTCAAAAAAAAAAAAAAAAAACGGAAGCATTTACCAAAGGCAGTGGGAATTCATGATTGCTGTGTTCAAGTAAAAGTTTTGGAATTTAAGAAGCACTTAGTTGCTGCATTAGGCCATTTAGGATGTTTCAACGTCTCAATTGACTGTAATTCCAATCTGTTCAAGTGCCCTGTTAATGACCTTCCCTCTCCAAGTAAGCAGAGGAATTCAATGTTTATACTTTAAAAAAAAAATGTCTCTACCACAAACAGATTGAAGGACAGGTTCTTTTCATTGTATCTTTACTGTGGCAGGAGAGAGTAAATTGTTACCATGACATCAACTGAGAGAGACTAACCTTCAGTGGCTCTTAATGAAAGCCCTCATTGACAAAACAAAATCAGCAGATCCAGGTATAAGAAAGGCACGTAAGTGTTTTCATTTCTTATTGTCTAACACTGAGTAATTATATTCATGAAGTCTAAACAAGCAGTGAAATTTACCCACACTTGCACTTTAACTTTGGTGACATGTAGTAAACAGGTCTCTAGGCTTCCTGTAGAAGTGTCACTCCAATATATAAATATATTCACATTTCTATGCAGAGCGAAAAAGTCGTAACATCTGGGGATGCTGTTACAAAGAAGTACCCTATTCAACTCCCATGCCCAAAATAATCTAGAGGCCCAAAATACGCCAATATTTATTTGAAGCAGTACCGAATTAAGAAGACAGCAAAACTTGTTTCAACTTCTCTTAAAGGAAAGAAAAGAGGCTACGGCTGACTGTTGGAATCTCGTGTAAGAAGCCATTGTGTTTCAAAGACAAGTTGAGGTATTGCATTTAATATACAAGTCTTTAATGTCAAGCTCTAGGCATCTGATGTCATTTCTCTTTATGAGCATAAGAAAGGCATTTTGTATCCTCTAACATACTTATTCTCAGATGACTTATTTCCAGCAGTGTACAATATGCTCCTTCTAATCTAACCAGGAAAAATATTTCTTCTTATTGTGTACAACATGATTTTGTATTCAAAGAGGCAAAAACCCTGGAGACAAAATGTCAGCAATAATGACATAAAGTCCTGTAATGTTTCAAAAATAATGTTAAACATATGTATAAAATTTTATACTTTTTCTGTTATATTTATTCATAAATTTAAACAATGATATAATGCAATTTCTTTATAGTAAAAGTAAATACGCCATGAGTGTGACTCAGCTTTATCATATTAACAGTCATTCTTCCCATATATTTTCCACACAGTAAATGAACAGATTAAAAAAAAAGGAAGGATAGTATTGAGCAATAAATTATCTAAGCCCTTCAGCACAGAAGAGGTGAGCTAATTCACTCTTTTCACTGCCTAAACACTGTGTTTGCTTCTACACCGCAGATAAAAATGAATCTTAAAAAGTGCAAGACAATGAAAAATTATCACAAGGAATTTTACAACAAATGAAGGCTACCTGCCTGAACACAATAAAGTTTGTTCAGGCATTTTGTGTAGACCGCTGTCAGCTTTCCACTTGACCAGGAGAGGAGGAACTGATCTGTGTGGCTGGAGAGAAAGCAGGAAAGGTGGAGAAGGAAGGACCTGCTGTGGAGAAGGAGAAAGGGAGTGAGTAACACAGAATGGAAGTAGAGAAATAGACCTGAACCAGACTGAAAAATGCATATTTTTGAGGTTTAGATTTTATCTGTGAGTCGTAGGGAAACAATGGTGGTTTTTCAAGGTAAAGAGTTATTCTTGGCTTTAATCTTTCTGTCTCAAATTCCACCAGTAAATAAGTGTCCTGAAAAGAGTGTCTCTATGATTTAAAGAGTTTAATGAATATTTTTGAGAAAGTGAGTATTCTGATGGTCAATGGTAAAATTTCTATAGAATTGGGAGAACATGGAAAGCAAAGGAAAAGCATCTTAGAAAGGGAAGTGGCTTGTGCAAAATCTGATCACAGAGAGCAAGTATGCATTTAAGCAATGAGAACCAGAAGTGGGCTTGAGTTTGCAGTCACACTCTAAAATGTTATGGTTCAGAACAGACACTTTGGAGTCATCTAGACTTGAGTTCAAATTTAAGCACTTACACATGCTCTTGCTAAATAATCCATAGCAACAGAAATGTAATTCCACTGATCTATGCAAAAAAACTAAAGGAAGGGAGGGAGGGAAGGAAGAAAAAGAGAGAAAGAAAAAGGGAGAAGGGAGGGAGGTGAGGAGGGAGAGAGCTAGGAAAGCAAGAGAGTGAGGAAGGGAAGGGAAGAAGTGAACTTATCCACAGAAGTGGGATAGTAACTAAAGTATTGAAATAGAATCTTGCTCCAATGGCAGGAACCAGGAATCTCTGGTGAGTCTGCAGCAGAAACTAATCACTAATAAATATTCTTTTCATATGCTGCCATCATACATGTCTTTATTATTACACTCAAAATTTTTGTTCAGGAAGAGCATCTGGAAAGTCTTGCTCCATCCTTGGCTAAAGAGTGTAAATCACTTTGAATGACATTTCTTCTAGGATATGAAGTTGAGGAGCTATTACCAGAAGATAGGGAATAAGTTGCATACACTGAATGCCTGCTCGGTTGCTCAGTCATGTCCAACTCTTTGAGACCCTATGGACTGTAGCTGCCAGACCCCACTGTCCATGGATTTCTCCCGGCAAGAATACTAAAATGAGTTGCCATTTTCTTCTCCAGGGGAACTTTCCCACTCAGGGATCAAACCTGCCTCTCCTGCATTGTCAGGTGGGTTCTTTGCCAGTGTGCCATGACTTTTAGGGAATGAGTAGTGGATGGCAAAACCAGTAAATTTCCAAAACTACAAGTATAACTTATCCTTACTAAGTCTCTGTTTAATGGAAATAGAATTAGTTATTTACTAATACTTTAGAGGGTTGGGATAATGAAAGAAGATAAAAGATGTAAAGTGCTGAGCAATTTTTTATAGAAACTATATAACCAATGCTATTGTTTAGTCACCAAGTTATGTCCAACTTTTGGTGATCCCATGGACTGCAGTATGCCAGGCTTCCCTGTCCTTCACTATCTCTCGGGGTTTATTCAGACTCATGTCCATTGAGTTGGTGATGCTATCCAACCATCTCACTTCTCTTCCTGCCCACAGTCTTTCCCAGCACCGGGGTCTTTTCCAATGAGTCAGCTCTTCTCATCAGGTTGCCAAAGTATTGGAGCTTCAACTTCAGCATCGGTCCTTCCAGTGAATATTCAGAGTTGATTTCCTTTAGGATTGACTGGTTTGATCTCTGCTGTCCAAGGTACTCTCAAGAGTTTTCAGCACCACAATTGGAAAGCATCAATTCTTCAGTGCTCAGCTTTCTTTTTGGTCCAACTCTCACGTCTGTACATGACCACTGAAAAGAAATCATAGCTGTGATTATACAGTTCAGTTCAGTCGCTCAGTCGTGTCCGACTCTTTGCAATCCCATGAATCGCAGCACGCCAGGCCTCCCTGTCCATCACCAACTCCCGGAGTTCACTCAGACTCACGTCCATCGAGTCAGTGATGTCATCCAGCCATCTCATCCTCTGTCATCCCCTTCTCCTCCTGCCCCCAATCCCTCCCATCATCAGAATCTTTTCCAATGAGTCAGCTCTTCGCATGAGGTGGCCAAAGTATTGGAGTTTCAGCTTTAGCATCATTCCTTCCAAAGAATACCCAGGGCTGATGTCCTTTAGAATGGACTGGCTGGATTTCCTTGCAGTCCAAGGGACTCTCAAGAGTCTTCTCCAACACCACAGTCCAAAAGCACCAATTCTTCGGCTCTCAGCTTTCTTCACAGTCCAACTCTCACATCCATACATGACCACCGAAAAAACCATAGCCTTGACTAGATGGACCTTTGTTGGCAAAGTAATGTCTCTGCTTTTGAATATGCTATCTAGGTTGGTCATAACTTTTCTTCCAAGGAGTAGGTGTTTTTTAATTTCATGGCTGCAGTCACCATCTGCAGTGATTTTGGAGCCCAAAAAAATAAAGTCTGACACTGTTTCCCCTGTTTCCCCATCTATTTCCCATGAAGTGATGGGACCGGATGCCATGATCTTCGTTTTCTGAATGTTGAGCTTTAAGCCAACTTTTTCACTCTCTTCTTTCACTTTCATCAAGAGGCTTTTTAGTTCCTCTTCACTTTCTGCCATAAGGGTGGTGTCATCTGCCTATCTGAGGTTATTGATATTTCTCCTGGAAATCTTGATTCCAGCTTGTGCTTCTTCCAGCCGAGCATTTCTCATGATGTACTCTGAATATAAGTTAAGCAGGGTGACAATATACAGCCTTGACGTACTCCTTTTCCTATTTGGAACCAGTCTGTTCTTCCATGTCCAGTTCTAACTGTTGCTTCCTGACCTGCATATTGGTTTCTCAGAAATTGCTATTTCATTATGAGGAGTATTGGAGATGATCCTGATTTAAAAGGATTGAGAACAGATTATAGAAGGATATAATGTTAAGCTAAAGGCTTTGAATTTTAGGCTCAGTGATAAGAATCTGCCCAGAATGCAGGAGACCTGGGTTTGATCCCTGTGTTGGGACGATCCCCTGGAAAAGGTAATGGCAACCCACTCCAATATTCTTGCCTACAGACTCCCATGGACCGAGGAGCCTGGTGTGCTACAGTCCATGTGGTCACAAAAAGTTGGATATGACTGAGCAACTGACACTTTTATTTTTGAGTACTTTGAACTTCATCTTGTAGCTAAGGGGCAGATTTTTGTTTTGTTTACTTTTGATCAATGTATAAATACCCCCAGCATAGCACAGATCATAAGTATACCACTTGATAAATTTTTACCAATGAACATATTTCTACCATCTAAACAGAAAGCAAATCAGAACCCAAAATCTCTCCTTATGTATGGATCAGGTTTTAAGCATGAAGATTCACTTACAAAAGTAATATTTAATAAAGGGAAATCTGTCAGTGGGTTACAGATTAGAAACAAATTGATAAAAACTTAATATTTGGATAAAGTTATATAAATATCAGGGAAGCCCAAATATTAGGCAGAGACAAATAAAATAGATTTGAGTATGGACCAGCTAAAATTGAGGATACCATTGACAATTAGAAATTCAGGAAAAAAGCCAAATTTTGGAAGAAAAATATGTTTATTTGTTTTTTAAAATATTTTCTTACTATAAAATCAAACACATACACTAATTATGAAAATAAATGGAAAATACAATAAAAAGAAAGTAGAAAAATGAACAAGAACTACTCTCTATCCTATGGTGTGTACTCTCCCTTTTCTCTCACCCAATATATATTTGTGTGTGTGTGTGTTTAAAATATTGTGTTACATTCTATATACCATATCATTGCCTACATTTTTTTATTTTGGAGAAGGAAATGGCAACCTACTCCAGTATTCTTGCCTGGAGAATCCCATGGACGGAGGAGCCTGGAGGGCTACAGTCCACGGGGTCTCAAAGACTTGTGCAAACCTACCTTGACCATAAATATATCAAGAGCATCTTTTCACATCAGTTATAAAACTGCATTTATTTGACTATATAATATTTTATTGTATGGATATGCCATAATTTTTAAATAATCATCTTCTGTTACACAATTAAATTATTTTTGTATACATTTATATAAACCATGCTGTGAGATATATATGTATATATATCTGATACAAATCATACATTTCTTACCCTAAAATATATGCCCAGAAATGAAATTACTGGTTTATATTCACTACAGTATATTAAGGCTTTTTGATATATATTGCCAAATTTCATTTAAGAAAATTTTTTTCAAGTTACTCTTCTGTCAACAGTATATAAGAGTGACCATTTCCTTACACTGTTGCCAATGCTGCTGCTAAGTCACTTCAGTCATGTCCGACTCTTCGTGACCCCATGGACTGCAGCCTACCAGGCTCCTCCGTCCATGGGATTTTCCAGGCAAGAGTACTGGAGTGGGTTGCCGTTGCCTTCTCTAACTCTTGCCAATAGTCTCTACTATAATTTTTAAAATAATCTTGACAACTTAATAGATTGTAAATGGTATGCCTTTTTTTGTTTTGATTTGAATTTCTCTGCTAACTAGTGATTTTGAACATTTTATGCTTGTTAGTCATTTATCTTTTTCATTTTGTGCATTTCTTGTCTGCATCTTGACATTTTTTATTAGAATACATATTAATTTTTGTTTTAAACATGTGGACTTGGGAGTTAAAGTAAGATGATAGGGAGGAAATCACTAAACATGTGAATATATTCTAATGGTCTTGTGAGAAAGGTCAGAAAAGAAAATGTGAATTTAGTTTTAGCATAAGACAGGAGTGTTTAAAGCCATAAGTGTAAATATTTTGTTAAGTGCGTAAAAAGAAGAGAGCAAAGAACCAAAGACTTATTCTTAAAAAAACATCCATAGCCTGAGCACAAAAATGAAGCAGAAGGACTCAAAGAATAGAAGGGAAATGAAGATAATAACTTTGTTTATGGAAATTTGTATAACTGTTTTTCAGTGGAGAATATCAAATGTTTCAGACAAGAAGGATATGAAATAAGATCTGATGGCAGGTAGTGAGAAGATCCTAGATGTCCCTAGAGTGAGGCAGCCAACAGTTAAGCCTAGTATTGAATGTTTTCTTACATTTAGGGTTTCTTTCTTGCTTCATTGAGTTTGGCACTGTCCACTGTGGCCCTGTGCAGTTGTCACAACTGGGCAATGAATTCGATAGATAGATGCCAACAGACTTTTGCAGAGTGAGAGACGCAGTGTCACCCCAGCCAGGGAAAATATTTCCTGGTATCCAGAGACCCTTAGAATGAGCACCATGTTTAGCCTTCAAGAAGCTCTCATGAGGCTTTGTGTCCCTCCTGTCTCCCCCAGCTCACTAGTTACAGCTTCTGTTTACTCATCAGGTGGAGGAAACTATTAACAATTGCTGCTTTTCTCTAATTATTTAGCATAACAGAAGGAAAGTTCAGTTTCTAAGTTCTATGACCACCAGATATAGACTTAGAATCTGCAGGTTTTCAGATTATTTATATTCCATTTCATCATAATTCTTGACTTTTAATTAATCATACTGAAAAAGTAAGAATATTTTCCCTGTGTGTCATTTTTCTATTTCCTTGCCTTCTTTCTCTTTTCTTTTATTTTCATCTCTTTTTTAAAAATACAGTACCTATACTAAGAATTATCAGATATTTCAGATAGACACAAACACAAATAATTCAAGTTTCTAAAAAATTTCAGAAGTAGATTAAGGAATTTTGAATGATAGCATTAGTAATTGCTTCTACCTTATTTTAGATATCCTTACTCCACTCCAGTTCTGACACTCAGAATTTGCAGTATATAGCAGGAAAGCACATGGTCAATCTGAATTCAAGTCCAGCCATGCCATTGAATAAGAGCTCCAAGACTCGAGAAGTTAACTCTCTTGGGCTTGGTTTCTTTATCTATACCCCTTCTTAGTTACTAGTTGTGTCTGACTCTGTGGCATCATGGATTGTAGCCTGCCAGGCTCCTCTGTCCATCGAATTTTCCAGGCAAGAATACTGGCTTGGATTGTCATTTCCTCCTTCAGGGGATCTTCCCCACCTAAGGATCGAACCTGAGTACCCTGTGTCTCCTGCATTGGTAATTGGATTCTTTACCACCAGCATGACTTTATCTATAGTGTGGACATAAAAAAAATTATCTCACAGAATTATTAGGAGAAAATATGTAAATTTGTTAGCACAAGGATTGTTCTGGATAAACATCAGTTCCTCACCTCATGTGAATGTAGCTGAAAATTCAAATAACAGAAGCCTAAATGTTGAATTATGTCAATATAGTATCATCATGCATAAACAACTTTAAACAGTCTGTTTAAAATTGTATGATATGTTCCTTCATTCTCTCAATTTATAATATATATTCCTCTTAAATTTTTGACAGTTTTAAAATAGCTCAGTGTTTTTCATTCTCATACCCTATTTATATACGTGAGGTTCTTGAAGAGTCTTTTCCTCTTCTAACAGAAGCCTCTAGTAAGTTTGAGCTCCAAAAAGTTACTGCTGCTGCTGCTGCTAAGTCGCTTCAGTCGGCTCCCTGTCTCTGGGATTCTCCAGGCAAGAACACTGGAGTGGGTTGCCATTTCCTTCTCCAATGCATGAAAGTGAAAAGTGAAAGTGAAGTCGCTCAGTCATGTCCGACTCTTCACGACCGCATGGACTGCAGCCTACCAGGCTCCTCTGCCCATGGGATTTTCCAGTCAAGAGTACTAGAGTGGGGTGCCATTGCCTTCTCCGAAAAAAAAAAAAAAATTACTAAAATTGGTCAGCTCTAGTGTCAGGCACAGCAGCAACAATTACACCTACGTCCCATGCAATACTCCCATGCTAGCAAAAGGAAAACTTCATCTTTTGAACTGTAGTACTGTGTCAGCTAAAAATTCTATTGATACTGAATATGGATAAGTTCATTCATTTATAATTTACTTGGGTCATATATCTATTTACAGATAATCACTAGCTATAGGTAAATTAATCATAAAACACTGTACCCAAAGGTAAGCGGGTATATATAATACAGGGACCTCAGGTTGGTGCTCTGTGATGACCTAGAGGGATGGGATGGGGTGAGGGAGGAAGTGTATATATATATAATGGGTGATTCATTTTGTTGTGCAACAGAAACTAATACAACATTATAAAGCACCTACACTCCAATAATAAAAGAAAAATAACAATGAAAAAAGTTAAAGGAGTAGTCTACAGAAAATCATCTTGCAGCCCAAATGCGGATTTTGTCCTAGCAGTATGAAGCTGAACAGCAGCAATGTGGGAGCAGCTTGGTTCATTGTATGTAGATACAGCCAGCAACTGTTCTCTTGGTCTGTTTTTGCTCCTTCCTACCATTTACAGGGTAGATGGAGTAGTTAGAGGGGGCCTCTTGGTACTGAAGATGGGCTGTGGTCTCACCCAAGCAAAAGCAACAAAGGAAGTGTAATGACAAAACAGTCTTAATATTGTGAACTGCACTTCCCAGAGATTTGAGAGAACATCAAGAGACTTTCCTTTTGTCCTTCATGAAATCAGCTTGAAAGCAGGGTTGAATCTAAACAGTTCGTAATCAGCCATCTCCTTCCCCCGAATAAATGTTCTTTTGTAAAGCGAAATTGACTATCCTTTTTACACATTAATAGCGTCTTAAAAGTTGGCAGAAGCTAGATTATTTTGTTTCTGATTTTATCTTTTCAAAGGTTGAGTCTTAAATGTTTGGGAATTTTAGTTCACAAAAAACATCTTATTTCCTTTACATCTTACAATGAGTTCTGTTTATAATGAAATCTATGATAAAGTTTAATAACATCAATATTTCTCAGCAATTAATGAATTCATAATAAAGATCTGGGAAAAAACTATACAGGGTATGTGTCTGGAACTAATTATCTATTAAAGAAGTATAGGTTTTGTGAGTAAAAAGAATAATATTACTGTGAGTTGGGAAATAATAGAAGGGAAACAAAAAGAGGGAGAAAGGGACAGATGGAAGATGGCAGAAAGTAGAAAAGAAAGAATAAACAAACACATAAAGGTAGAAATAGTATATGACGTATAGGGGAGAGAGAAGCACCTGTTTAAACTAGGGCAGTAATTTTGTCTTAGGATTTGGTTTTTGCTCATAGATTGGACTAGAGAGGAAAGAAAAAGGCTTCAGGACTACTATCTTCTAAGTAAAATATAGGGCACTTATTTAAATTTGAATGTAAGATAAATATTATTTCATTTTTATTTTATTGAAGTATAGCTTATTTACAACGTATTAATTTCTGCTGTACAGCAGTGATTCAATTATACATATGTGGTGGTTTAGTCACTAAGTCGTGTCCAACTCTTTGTAACCCCATGGACTGTAGCCCGCCAGGCTCCTCTGCCCTTGGGATTTCCCAGGTAAGAATACAGGAGTAGGTTGCCATTTCCTTCCCCAGGGGCCCTTCCCAACACCGGGATCAAACCCAGCTCCTGCATTGCAGCCAAATTCTTTACCGATTGAGCTATGAAAGAATCCCCAATTATACATATACATATATTCTTTTTCATTATGGTATATTATAAGATATTGAATACAGTTCCCTGTGCCATATAATAGGACCTTGTTGTTTATTCATCCTATGTATAATAGCTTGTATCTGCTATTCACAAACTCCCAATCCATTCTGTTTCTACTACCCCTTCCCAGACAACCAAAACTCTGTTCTCTACGTCTGTGAGTCTGTTAATACTCTATGGATGAGCTCATTTATGTTACATTTTTGATTCTGCATATAAGTGATATCATAGGGTATTTTTGTCTTTCTGATTTACTTCACTTAGTATGATAATCTCTGCTGCTGCTAAGTTGCTTCAGTTGTGTCCGACTCTGTGAGACCCCATAGATGGCAGCCCTCCAGGCTCTCCCGTCCCTGGGATTCTCCAGGCAAGAACACTGGAGTGGGTTGCCATTTCCTTCTCCAATGCAGGAAAGTGAAAAGTAAAAGTAAAGTCACTGAGTCGTGTCCAACTCTCAGTGACCCCATGGACTGCAGCCTACCAGACTCCTCCGTTCCATGGGATTTTCCAGGCAAGAGTACTCTAGGTTCATCCATTTTGTGTAAATGGCATTATTTCATTCTCTTTTGTGGCTGAGTAGCATTCCATTGTGTGTATGTGTGTGCGTGTGTATACATCTTCTTTATCTGTTGATGGACATTTACGTTGCTTCCATGTCTTGGCTATTTTAAATAGTGCTGCTGTGAACGTGTGGGTGCATGTATTCTTTCAAATTATAGTTTTTGCCCAGGAGTGGGATTGCTGGATCATATGGCAACTCTACCCTCAGTTTTTTAGGAACTTTCATGTTGTTTTCCATAGTGACTATACCACTGAATGCAAGATGAATTTTAAGTGTATTAGTATAACCAAAACAATATAGGCCACATTTTGGCTATGCCGTACACTTAGGCTAAAAGAAACTGTGTTTTTAATCTGAGATTCTAATTCAACTGGGCCTTTAACCTGAAAATGTGAAATAAAAACTACAAAAAAATCTGTTAGTCTTTTAAAGTTAGTTGAGTTATATTGTACAAAGACATACATTTATAGTGGAATTGCATTAACAGGTGTAATTTTGGTCTAATTTCAAGTCACGTAAACATCATAGAATTCTGCTTCACATTGATACAGGACTAACTCATTTTATTTCTTTATTTGGAAAAAGACTCAATTTCAGAAAACTTTTGTGTTTGGATTATCAGTTCAGTTCAGTTCACTTCAGTCGCTCAGTCGTGTCCGACTCTTTGCGACCCCATGAATCGCAGCACGCCAGGCCTCCCTGTTCATCACCATCTCCTGGAGTTCACTCAGACTCACGTCCATGGAGTTGGTGATCCCATCCAGCCATCTCATCCTCGGTCGTCCCCTTCTCCTCCTGCCCCCAGTCCCTCCCAGCATCAGAGTCTTTTCCAATGAGTCAACTCTTCGCATGAGGTGGCCAAAGTACTGGAGTTTCAGCTTTAACATCATTTCTTCCAAAGAAATCCCAGGGTTGATCTCCTTCAGAATGGACTGGTTGGATCTCCTTGCAGTCCAAGGGACTCTCAAGAGTCTTCTCCAACACCACAGTTCAAAAGCATCAATTCTTCGGCGCTCAGCCTTCTTCACAGTCCAACTCTCACATCCATACATGACCACAGGAAAAACCATAGCCTTGACTAGATGGACCTTTGTTGGCAAAGTAATGTCTCTGCTTTTGAATATGCTATCTAGGTTGGTCATAACTTTTCTTCCAAGGAGTAAGTGTTTTTTAATTGCATGGCTGCAGTCACCATCTGCAGTGATTTTGAAACCCAAAAAAATAAAGTCTGACACCGTTTCCACTGTTTCCCCATCTATTTGCCATGAAGTGATGGGACCAGATGCCATGATCTTTGTTTTCTGAATGTTGAGCTTTAGGCCAACTTTTTCGCTCTCCTCTTTTACTTTCATCAAGAGGTTTTTTAGCTCCTCTTCACTTTCTGCCATAAGGGTGGTGTCATCTGCATATCTGAGGTTATTGATATTTCTCCCAGCTATCTTGATTCCAGCTTGTGTTTCTTCCAGTCCAGGGTTTCTCATGATGTACTCTGCATAGAAGTTAAATAAACAGAGTGACAATATACAGCCTTGACGTACTCCTTTTCCTATTTGGAACCAGTCTGTTGTTCCATGTCCAGTTTCGGATTATGTATCTATTATATTGGGTTATGTGCATACATGCTAAGTCACTTTAGTTGTGTCTGACTCTCTTTGTAAACCTATGGACTGTAGCCTACCAGTCTCCTCTGTTCATGGGATTCTGCAGGCAAGAGTACTGCAGTGGATTACCATACTTTTCTCCAGGGGATCTTCCTAACCCAGGGATCTTGTCTCTTGTCTCCTGCATTGGCAGGCAGGTTCTTTACCACTAGGGCCACCTGGGAAGCCCATATTGGGTCATATCATTTACTGACACTTTGTTTTTTAATAATAGAAACTGAAAGTCCAAGTCAAAAATATCACACCATGCACAAATGACATGAAGCTGGAATTCTGCTTTTTTGTTAAAGCATTTTGTTGAAAATGAAACAAGATAGTACATGAATAGCCCTTTGTTACAGAAGTGACTTTCAATAGAGCAGGTATATAATACTGTTAATCACTTCAATAGTGTTATAACACAATCTTTCCAAGTAATATTGAAAAGGCTACTTGACTATCAACTAGCTCTTATCAAACAATGTTTTGATTAGAGAAACTGAAGAAATAATTCACAGGACATTCACAGGTGCCTGTTCATAATATAAGTGGTATCAGTGCTTCCTATTTTCATTTGGTCTCTGACCTGGAAAGGATTGAAAAGAATTTCTCATAAGTCCAAGAAGGAAGTTTGGTGTTTGCTTGTTTTGAGATCCTGTAATAGAAACATCATCTATGTTTCATTCCTTAAAATAAGATCAGAGTAGTGAAGCTTCTAAATGATGTGATTATGCCATAGAAGTGAAGTCTCCATCAGAAGCAAAATACAGTAACTGTTCCATGCTCTCAAGAACCTGCCACCACCCTAATGTGAAATTATTTTCAAAGACAGAGTACACGCATATAGATTATCCCTTGTTGCTGTCTTGTCTCTAAGTTCTGTTGAACTCTTTTGCCACCCCATGGACTGTAGCCCACCAGGCTCCCCTGTCCATGGAATTTCCCAGGCAAGAATACTGGAATTCTGAGAATACTGTGTTGCCATTTCCTTCTCTGGGGGATCTTCCCAACCCAGGGATCAAATCCTGTATTGGTGGGCAGATTCTTTACCACTGAGCCACCAAGGAAGTCCTGAATATTGTCTCTAAATGTCCACCATTAAGATATGCCCGTAACAACAGTTGGGAGGAATATAGCCTATTGCTTTTTCATCATTAACACAGTGGCTTAACATATTACATAACTTTTAAGGGTGAGCCAGAATGTCTATAGACTGTGTGGACATTCAGTCTATACAATAGGAAGGAGAGAGAGCACATCAGCAAAGACCAGCAAGCTCACGTGTGGAGAGTGGAGGAAAGGAAAGGCCTGAACTGACCACTGGAATGAGGATTCACGAGCATATGGAGTCACATAAATAAAGCACTGCAGAAGATGAACTAGCTGGGTCCCTGCAAACATCAGAACTCTTAGTTAACCTAGGATCAAGTCTTACTGCTCTCTCCAACTCCATTTAATCTGTCTTTCCCTGGCCTTTTGTCCTTGATCCTCATATCATCTCTACCTCTGTCTTATTTACAACAGAGAGAAAGTAAGCAAGTAACCAGGCTGAAATAATTCCTTAATGATATCATTAAGATCACAGAGCTAGTAAGTCAGTGCTGAAATTTAAATCCAGGTCTACCTGGTGCTAAACAAACATGCTTTCTATTGCACACTGCTGGTGAGGGGGAAGATAAGGAATGAGAAAGGTTGTGGAAGGAAGGAATTTTGATAAAGAGGATATCTCTAGCATATTAGGTGAAATTCACTCATTCAGTTTATATATATCGAACCTTAGCCAGTTTCCATTCAAATTAGGATTAGGTTAAATTCTCAAGAAAATATATTCATATAAATTATAGTGGAGCAATATTTCTGAAGTCATGTATTGACTTTTCCTTTCTGCATTGGTCTTTCTCTTTATACCGCTTTATAGTACATTTTATAGTCTTTTTACCTCTATTCACTCTACTAAATATAATCTTTAACAATTCTGTTTGATTTATATACATTTTGATATTGATTTTATAATGAAAACTAAAAGTTTTTTTCTGCTTTCACTTTTCTTTGTATCACTCTAGATAAGGATATAAATTTGAATTATTACCCAAAACATATTAATACTTCAGGTTTCTTTGTTTTATTCATAAAGAGCTTTAAAATCTACTGTTCTTCTTTAAAAGGATGTTCTTTTAAAGACAGACACCCCTATATCCTAGTAATAAAGTCCTGTCCACTGAATAGGACCTGAATTTTCCCTAAAATACCCAATGCCTCATCTGGAAGTACCTCAGTCATTCCTCTGGGTGATGTCAACCAAGTAACTTAAAATTTTAGGCAACAAGTAAATTTTACTGCTTTGAACTTGATAGTATTTACTGTATCTCTGTGTTTTCAGGCTTAGATATTGATTTGGAAAGCTTTAGTTTTTCATCTTTTCCTCAGTTACAGTACATATGCTTGATCTTCTGGTCTACTTTGTTAGAACAATCAACCGTAATTACTTGAAAGAGACATCTCAGTGGTTACATAGCACATATATCTGAGATACTTTCTCTTCTTTTCTGTCTTGAATCTACCCTCTGTTCTCTCTTTTTTTTCTTTCTTTTCCTTCTCTAGAGAATCTTTTCCGAAAGAAATGTTTCAAAGTCCATCTTGAATTTCAGCCTAAGTAAATAAGGACTCATGATAGCCTCCAGCTTATAGTTACTTTTTTCAGTAGAAATGTAATCCTTGGCTGTTAGTATTCCTACCACATTTATTTAACATTGGTGAATAATTTGCTTCAATGTAAAAGAAGCTGCATATTTTGTGTCCTTCTTCATTTATAAGAGCTGAATATTCACTTCTGTAGGATTTGACCCATCACCATATGTCTTTTTTTTCCCAGAATTCATATTATTCATCTGTTGTATAGTTGCTATGTGGCTTTAGAGTTAGATGTACACATGGGTTAACAAACCTACTAAAGTTCCCTTGTTTTAAAAAAAAAAAAGAAACAGCTTTATTGGGATATAATTCACTTATTATAGTTCTCCTATTCAAAGTGTAAAATTCAATGGATTTTAGTATTTTCATAGTTATATGTAACCATTACCCCAATCAATTTTAGAACATCTTCATCATCTCAAAAAGAAACCCTAAACCTTTTAGCTATTACCCTCACTGCATCCCCTACTCATTTACCTCTACCCCCAGCCCTGAGCAACCACCAATCTGCTTTCATTCTCTATATTTCCTTATTCTGGACTTTCATATTAAAGGAATCATACAATATGTGGACTTTTGTGATGGGCATCTTTCACTTAGGGTAACATTTTCAAAGTTTGGACAAACAGGCAAGTATATCAGTACTTCATTTCTTTCTATCACTAAAAAATATTTCATTGACTGTATATATCACATTTCTTCAGAGCATGGATATTTATATTGTTTCCACCTTTTGATTTTTATGAATAATCATGCTGTTAACATGAATATACGTAAGGTTTAGTGTAGATATGATTCCATTTCTCTGGATGTGTATCTAGGAGAGAAATTGCTGGGTCATATGGTAATTATGTGTTTGTTGGAGGAAACACTAGACTGTTATCCAAAGCTGTGGCACTCTTTTACATTCCTACCAAGAGAGCTTGAGGACTCTGACTTCTCTGTATTCTTGCAAGAACTGGTTAATATGGAACTTTTTGGTTCTAGCTATCCTGATAGCTGTGAAATAGTTTCTCATTGTGATTTTGATTTGCTTCCCTTGCTTATCTTTCATGAGCTGTTTGGCCATTTTTATATATTCCCTGGAGAAATAGCTATTGAGATAATTTATCCATTTCTTTTTAGGTTTTTTGTCTTTTTATTATTGGATTGTAGGGGCTCTATATAGTCTAGATACAATCCCTTATAAAATATTTGTTTTGCACATGTTTCCCCTATTTGATGTCTTTTCACTTTCTTGAAGGTGTCCTTTGAAAGCATAGACATTTTTAATTTTGATAAAGTTCAATTTGTCTTTTTTTCTTTGTTGTTCATGTTGCTGTATCTGAGAATCCTTTGCCAAATCAATATATTGACTATTTACCTCTGTATTTTGTCCTAAAACTTTTATCATATTAACTCTTACATTTAGGATTTTGATTCCTTTAGAGTTAATTTTTATATGGTGTGAGGTAGGGATCCAACTCCATTCTTTTCCATGTAGATAAACAGTTGTCTCAATACTGTTCCATTGATTTATATATTTGTCCTTGTGCCAATGTACACTGTCATGATTACCATTGCTCTGTCATAAGCTTCAAACTTAGGAATTGTATATGTGAAATAGATCACCAGTCCAGGTTCAATGCATGAGACAGGGTGCTCAGGGCTGGTGCACTGGGATGACCCTGAAGGATGGGATGTGGAGGGAGGTGAGAGGAGGACTTCAGGATGGGAAACACATGTACACCCATGGCTGATTCAGGTCAATGTATGGCAAAAACCACTACAATATCTAAAGTAATTAGCCTCCAATTAAAATAAATAAACTAAAGAGAGTAAAATAAAATTAGGAATTGTGAGACCATATATTTCATTCTTTTTTTGAATTGTTTTGGCTAATCCACATCTCTTACAATTCCATATGAAATTTAGAATCAGCTTATCAATTTCTACTAAAATGTCAGCTGGGATTTTGACAGGGATTGCACTGAATCTGTAAATCAGTTTAGGAAATACAATCATCTTAATATTAAGTCTTCTGATCTATGATCTATGCTTTAAGTTTTTGTCAACTATATTGTGTAGCAATTTTTTTTTCAACTTGCTCTTACTAATATGCCTGCTATACCATCCTATAAACATTCAGAAATATTTCATTCCAATGATATACTTTCTCTCTTCACTGCTGTCATATAAGGAAATTGATTTATATACTCCACTAATTTGAGATGTAAAGAAAACTTCTGGGCAGAGTATTAGTTATAAAAATCCACTACCACCCCTTTTACTCAGGAAAATCTCATATGCTAATAATATTTTGTGTTGGATTATTAGCTATTCATAAGCAGAAGCAACCAAAGGTAATGGCTTGATTGACCTCACATTGTTTCTGCATTTCAGTGCTTCTTGTATATTGCGCAAGGGTTACACATATGTAGTTTAACATAGAAATTGGGTGGGGGTTGTATTTAAAAACTTGTTCAGTTTATATTTCATAAAATTTGCTATTATGAAAATATTCTATAGTTTTTACATATTCCCAAACTCCACAATGCTCTCTTATTCCTATGTAAATCTCCCCTGTTCACTTTTGTATTGTGCTGGATTTAATAATTCAGTGCCATTTGCCAATAACTACAGAAATAAAACTTGAAATTATAACTTTCAGGTTTCCATTGTTCATCCATGAATTTAATATGCAGTTGGGGGTCTCACTTGAATTGTAGCTCTGAAAGCTTTGTAGCATGCCCACTTTTTCCATCAACCTGACACATAAGTGTGAAATTATGTGTACTTCTTTTGAGCCTTCCATAGATGGTCTGAAACATACCAGAGAGATCAGAAAGAAAAAAATCATGATAGTTTTGCACATTGTCCAAGATTGTATTGCAGCTAATGGCACTGGCAAAGTTGGTGGTCTGGTAATTAAGTAAGAATCAATCCACAGCTTGTGTGTTTGCATACAGTAGTTCTCAATGAGAAATCCTAAGTGGTCACTTGAACTTTGGTGGCAGGGAGCCAAATCCTTCTCTAAAATATGCACAGGCAATTCTTGCTGCCTTCAGCAAGCATAGATCTTATACTGAGTGGAATATTCTACCCTTTCCTTCTCTAAAGAAATACTGCAAACAATAATTTTTCAACACTCTAGAAAGCATTTGTAGAATAGAAAAGATAGATGTAAATAATGATGAAGGCCAATTCTCGTGTCACATAAAATGAATGTGAAAAAGGAACCAGATGAAATGACTGATTTATCTCTCTTTTATGCAAGCTTATGTTTAAATAATTACATCTCAGTTGCTTAAAATGTTTTCTTCGACTGACTTGAAAAGCAGCTCCAAATTCATTTAATTTTAGCCTTAAACAACTGTGTTGTTGCTGATAAAACATCAACTTAAACTGTGGGTTTCCTACTTCTTCTGAGTAAATACAACTTACAAAACCTACTTATGTGCAGGGAAGGGATAAACTCAAGTTTTGATCTAATCTTTGCTCTTTTTAAATGTCTGTGACAAAGACCATTTTAACTTCTTGGGTTACTTGTTTTAGTTCTTCCTGTTATTCTTGAGTAACTACTTCAGTGTGATAAACAATTTAAGCATAACACTTTGATACACTGGTCCTACACTTTTCATGGTATGTATTGATCTTTCTTTCAAAAGTAGATCAGATTTCAAGTCCAAATGATAAATCAAAACAGAGAAATTTAATTTTATTATTGATAAAGGAGAAAGAAAAAGTAAATGAAGATTTAAATATATTCAGCACTCAGTTGAAATAAAGTATACTTCAAATGTTAGAATTTATATTATAGTAAATTTATGTATTATTGGGTGAAATAAGTGTATAAAATAATGACTGATTCCATGAGAATATTAAACATTAATTTGCAGCATTAAAACCACTCAATTTTCTGATCCATGAAATGGGGATAAAGATAACCCATTAATTATTAGATCATGGTAAATATTAGGCAAGATAATGCACAAATTTTTATTTGGAATATTATGTCATGTACTGTGGTCTTATTAGAATACCATCATTTTAGAATATGTGTAATAGTAAATCCTTATAGCACTAAACAGACTGTTAATTTTACCACAACCCTTCAACACAAACGCAATTTTGAAATTTGATTTTGAAAGTATTTTTAAAAGAAGCAAATTTAGCCATATGTAAAATAGATAGCCAGTGGGAATTTGCTATATGACTCAGGGGCTCTGTAATAATCTAGAAAGGTGGGATGGTGAGCAAGATAGGAGGGAGGTTCTGGAGGGTGTACCTATGGCTGATTCTTATTGATGCTTGACAGAAAACCACAAAATTCTGTAAAGCAATTATCCTTCACTCTAAAAAGTTAAGTGGCTTTATATATATATATATATATATATATATATATGTATGTATGCATATAAGTGACGTTGCTCAGTCATGTCCGACCCTTTGTGACCCCATGGACTGTAGTTTACCATGCTCCTCTGTCCATGGGATTTTCCAGGCAAGAGTACTGGAATGGGTTGCCATTTCCTTCTCCATGTATATATATATATATATATATATATATATGAAGTGCAAAAAAGAAGCAAATTTAATTTCAATTTATTTGCAAAAGAAGGAAATACTGCATTAAAACATATGTTTTATGCAATCAGAAATAGTAGAAGGAAAATATTCAAAAAGATATGCAGAGGCCAACAAATAGTAATGATATCTTGTAGTAAAATATAGGCATCTAAGTTATTTTATCATGCCATACATTTGGTGCATAAATCCCTTAGAGAAAGAAATGGCAACCGACTCCAGTATTCTTGCTTGGGAAGTCCCACGAACAGAAGAGCCTGGTGGGCTACAGTCCATGGGATCACAAAGAATTGGACACGGCTCAGCAACTAAACAACAGCAATATCTTCTTTAATACTTCCCTGCTTCTTACTTCACTTTCAGTTTTACAAAATTATCTATACAATCACCATTTGCTGAACTCTACTATATATCGGACACCATTGAGGAGCTCATCGATTTTCCCAAGAAACACTCAGACACAAAAGTATACTGTGACAAGTGCAAAACACACATATTTATACTTATATATGGGTCCAAACTAGTCGAAGTCTTTCCAACTTCCTTCACTTCCCACCCACCCCATCCCCTGCAATACATGCAAGATGGCTGGGAAATATAAACAAAGCAATTTAATGTTTGATAAATATGACTGTGTCTACCAAAGAATGCTGCAGAAGGCAGATGAAATCTGGGCCTTAAAGACTGACTGAGTCAAATTTTGACAAATGAGATTGTGAATAAAGGACAGTATAAGCAGGGGAAAGAATGAAAGCCCAAAGGCAAGAAAACCTCATGGTATTGGATGTAGAAATGTTCATTATTTCTGCTGTGGTGAAGACTAATAGTTATTCTGCCAGTATCTGTTCTTTTCTTGTTCTATAGTTGTAGAAACTTTAGCTGAGTCTGGATTAATTTGGCTAAAGAATTTATTGTGTAGCCTCTTTTGCATCTAGGGATTACCATGGGAGTAAATTCTTATCTATGAAATGTGAGAGGAATGATATATGCAATGTGTGGGGTGTGCTACTAGAGGAAAGGAATATGTCTTTCTTCTCTTTCCATCACACTTGCCTGTAGATTCCTGGGGAAGTCATTTCAGTCACGTGTATGAAAAAAAACCCTAGCAATGGCAGGGGAAGGCGATGGCACCCCACTCCAGTACTCTTGCCTGGAAAATTCCATGGACGGAGAAGCCTGGTAGGCTGCAGTCCATGGGGTCGCTAGGAGTCGGACACGACTGAGCGACTTCACTTTCACTTTTCACTTTCCACTTTCATGCATTGGAGAAGGAAACAGCAACCCACTCCAGTGTTCTTGCCTGGAGAATCCCAAGGATGGGGGAGCCTGGTGGGCTGCCATCTATGGGGTCGCACAGAGTCGGACACGACTGAAGCAACTTAGCAGCAGCAGCAGCAGCAATGGCAGAGCAAGAAGACAGAAAGAAGAAGAATCCTTGAAACCATGAAACTGTCATACCTTTCCTGGCTATTTACCTGGAAGGAGAGAAATAAAATTTTCTTCTGCTTAGGTCATATTCTCTTTTTTTGAGGAGTGGGGTGGGTTGATCAGTAGGCAGTTGTGCTGCAGTGAGGTTGATGGCAGAGGCCAGAGATTTCTTTTTCAAATGTTTCTTTCAAGTGATTACACTGGGGATTGGATGTGGACAGGGGTGACTTTGATTCTCCTTTAAAACACTTCTGTATTTGTGAAAATGTTCTTCTTAAGCCAATTTCTTTTGGAATCGCTTTCTACAGCAAACAAGCCTGTATCCTAATATAGACTCTTCTAGGGAATATCAATTCTCTCTCTTTTGGTGATATCTTTATAGCTTTGCAATGAACATACAATTATAAGTTTAAAGCTGCAAATGCAAAAAAAAACCCTGCTTTGAGGTTGATTACTCTCCGAATGTCAAGTTGTGAATATATAGGTTAAGCAGTACATTTCATTTCAAAGGTACTGCAAAGAATTTTAAATTCCTATGCTGTAGGGTTGGATGCATATAGCACAATGAAATAGGTTTAAAGAGATAACCTTCATACTTCAGTAGGACTGTGAGTGGTCCTGTTTGAAAGCATATCTCTGTATCAATGTAAGACGACTCTACTACATGATAAAAAACAGAAAAAACATATTATGTTGTTGGGTAACAAAAAGGAAAGGGTAAGCAGTAACAGAAGAAAATTTAAAAGAAAATAAAACCACCTTCTCAGGAACTTGTAGTGAATTTTTCAGGCTACAAGTCACAAATTTCAGATTTTGTTCACTTCAGGGGTGGACAAAATCAACTGTCCAGATAGTGGAAGAACAAGAAGTATAGAAACGTCAGGGAAACCAAGTTGGAAATGAGCGGCTAAAAACACAGAGATGTCCCATGTATTAATATTTCTTCTCTTTCAAATGAATGGGTATCTCTTCATATTAATAAAATATTAATTGGATATTTAATATTTGTGGCTCATCTGGTAAAGAATCCACCTGCAATGTGGGAGACTTGGGTTCAAACCCTGGGTTGGGAAGATCCCCTAGAGAAGGGAAAGGCTACCCACTCCAGTATTCTGGCCTGGAGAATTCCATGGACTGTATAGTCCATGGGGTCACAAACAGTTGGACATGACAATGACTTTCACTTCACTGCATTTCACTTAATATTCCATGAAATTAATTATCCAGAGAATTTTGTGAGACTATGTGTTGATACAAGAACTATGAATTCTATAGCAATAGTAAGTAAAATGGTCATATGTAACTGTAAAAGTTTTATAAGGATTAAGTGAGCCATTCCGCATAAATTGCTTAACATGATGGTTAGTATATAGTAAGTACTCAGTGAATTTTAAAAGACAATCCAGATTATGAACCAGGTTTAGAGTTTGGAGCATCAAAGAAAAGAGATACAGATTTGGATTTTTTTTTTCAGCAAATTAGGCACAAATTTGGTTTGTAGTACTCTTATCACATATCTGTAAATCAATTTCTCATCTCAATGCATTTTTTTTAACATTTTTCCACTGGGAAATGATACTAGATATTAGTGTATTTTTTTTAACTTATGGCTGTTTTAAGCCCTCATTTTTAATTAGCTGCAGATAGAAAACTTTCATGGTTTCCAAAGTAAATCATTAAATAATACATCAAATCTGAATTTCAGCTTTTTCATGCTGCTTCATACTCTTATAAAGTAAAAAAAAAAAAAAAAAAAAGCAAAAACTGAGATGCTCTCAGTATAAAGGAGCATATTGTGCAATGTGTCATGCTAAGAGAGGTAGGTTTTATGTACATTACATTAAACACAATGTTAGGTCAACTTTTTAAAAGAATGGCAATGTTATAAATATATTACATCATTTCTACCTTTAGTGTTCTAGTCTATAAAACAGGGATAGTAAGTAATCCTATGATTTCAACCCATTCCTATCACCTAGATGTCAACACTACCTACCAACTTAGTAGATGGTTAATTTGGAAATAAAATGCACTAAGGGACATTTGCCAGTACATAGGTGAGCAATAGACTAAAAGCACATTAACGAGGATGAGATGGCTGGATGGCATCACTGACTCGATGGACATGAGTCTGAGTGAACTCCGGGAGATGGTGATGGACAGGGAGGCCTGACATGCTGCGATTCATGGGGTCGCAAAGAGTCAGACATGACTGAGCGACTGAACTGACCTGAACTGAAGGAAAAAATGGCCTTTCCAGATGGCTCAGTGGTAAAGAATCTGCCTGCCAATGCAGGAGATGCAGAAGATGTGGGTTCAATCCCTGGGTCAGGAAGATCCTCTGGAGAAGGAAATGGCAACCCACTCCAGGATGCTTGCCTGGGAAATCCCACAGACAGTGGAGCCTGGTGGGCCACAGACCAAGAGGTTAAGAAGACACAGAAAGAAGAAAGGTCTGTGCAAGAAAACACAGAATAACACAGAAGAAGAAAGGTCTTAATGACTCAGATAACCACAATGGTGTGATCACTCACCTAGAGCCGGACATCATAGAGTGTGGGGTCAAGTGGGCCTTAAGAAATATTACTGTGAACAGAGCTCATGGAAGTGACAAAATTCCAGCTGGGCTATTTCAAATTCTAAAAGATGATGCTGTTAAAGTGTTACACTCAATATGTCAATAAATTTGGGAAACTCAGCAGTGGCCACAGGACTGGAAAAGGTCACTTTTCATTCCAATCTCAAAGAAGGGCAATGCCAAAGATGTTCAAACTACCATGCAATTGTGCTAATTTCACATGCTAACAAGGTTATGTTCAAAATCCTTCAAGTTATGCTTCCGCAGTTCGTGAACTGAGAACTTCCAGATGGACAAGCTGGTTTTAGCAAAGGTCAAGAAACCAGAGATCAAGTTGCCAACATTTGTTGAGTCATGAAGGAAGCAAAGGAATTCCTGAAAAGCATCTACTTTTGCTTCATTGACTATGCTAAAGCCTTTAACTGTGTGGATCACAACAAACTGTGGAAAATTCTTCAAGAGGTGGGAGTGACTGACCACCTTACCTGTCTTCTGAGAAACATGTGTGAGTCAAGAAGCAGCAGTTGGAACTAGACCTGGAACAATGGGCTTGTTCAGGATTGGGAAAGGAGTATGACAAGGCTCTCTATTATCACCCTCCTTATTTAATTTTCTATGCAGAGTACATCATGCAAAATTCTGGGATGGATGAATCACAAGCTGGAATCAAGATTGCCAGGAGAAATACCAACAAATTCAGACAGGCAGATGATACCACTCTAATGGCAGAAAGTGACTGCAGCCATGAAATTCAAAATGCTTGCTCCTTGGAAGGAAAGCTGTGATGAACTTAGTGTGTTAAAAAGCAGAGACACATTTTGCGGACAAAGGTCCATATAGTCAAAGCTATGGTTTTTCCAGTAGTCGTGTACTGATATGAGAGTTGAATCATAAAAAACCCGAGTGCCAAAGAATTGATTCTTTCAAATTTGTGATGCTGGAGAAGACTGTTGAAAGTCCCTTGGACTGCAAGGACATCAAACCAGTCAATCCTAAAGGAAATCACCCTTAATATTCATTAGAAGGACTGATGCTGAAGCTCTAATACTTTGGCCACTTGATGTGAAGAGGTGACTCATTGGAAAAGACCCTGATGGTGAGAAAGATTGAAGGCAAAAGAAGGAAGTTGCAGAGGATGAGATGGTTAAATAACATCACTGACTCAATGAATGTGAAGTTGAGCTAACTCCAGGAGATAGTGAAGGACAGGGGAACCTGGAATGCTGCAGTCCGTGGGCTCACAAAGAGTAAGACACGACTTAGTGACTGAACAACAGCAAAGTAACATTCACAGATTCTAGAGATGAGGAAATGAGTATCTTTGGGGGAGACAAGTATTTATCCTATCACACTCCTTAATAATATTAATTCCTGTGAGAAGTGCCAAAGTGAAAAAAATATAAATGATAATCCTTCGTAGGCTCCAAATCTTCCATTTGCTTGACATTGTACACAGCATGAAATATGAAAAGTTTACTATAGTCTAAAGGCCCTGCATGATCTGACTGTCTATAATCTCACCAACAATATCTAACACCGCAAATCATTTATTAACTGTGTTCCAGACACATGGACCTCTGCTGTTCCTTAAATATGTGAAACAGACTTTCATCTCAGGGCTTTCGTATTTGCTCTTCCATCTACCTGGAAAGTTCTGCCTTCAGATATTCACGTTTGCCTTCCCAATTGCATTCAGGTTTGTAATCAAATATCTAATTGCAGGTCTTCTGTGAGTACCACATGGAACTCAAACATCCAACCCTCATCCTGCTTTGTTATTTTTCATAGCCCTTTATGTCCATCTGAAATAATATGTATTTAATTGCTTATTGTCTTTTTTCTACTTCAGGTACAGTATTTCATTGTTGTTCACTGTTATGTCCCTAGTATTTAGAATAATGTCTGACACAGAGACATACTCAAATATTTTTCTTAAAGTGTAATAAAAGAGTAAATGTTGAATGAATGATTTCTGAACCACTGTCACCAAGCACCCTCTTAAAAATCTTTGTGTTCTGTTTGCTATTGTCTTATTCTTTTCTTATTAAACATGAAATGTAAAGATAATTTATCATCTCAACAATAAAACAAATACTATTTTCTACCATTTTATTGCAAATACATATTACAAGACCAATATAACATTATAGGCTTGCCTAGATGACTGTTGACACTCTTTCTGTAGCAAAACATTTCCCAAATTAAAAATCAGTGACCTTTCAATACATTATAAAAATATGATCTGTTTATAAATTTGTAAGACTATTGAAACATACCTATTTGCATAAAAAATGTACAATGTGTATTTATAATCAACTAGCACATTTGAATTCATGGGAGGTTGCTTATGTGAACAAACTGTGTTGAGGTAATGATAATAATATTTAGAATTACTTTAACACTTTACTAACACATTAATTACTGCTCACACTATCACTGCATTGTCATCTCTCCTTTACAGATTTAGAACCTAGGGGATAAGGAAGTGACTTGCCTAAGCCACTGAGGAACCTGGTGTTGAGATTAGAACTTAGTGAATCATGGCTCTTAGAATGTGTGCTACCACTAAGCCACACTCTTCCCTCTCGAGAGAAGACGTGTCAGCATGGAATTGTACTGTGGCAGAGATGCGAAATGGAATTATTACATATCTAGCTAGTGGGAAGGTCTGGGGAAGAATCTACCAGTGCTAACAGAGAGGCAAGCCATATGACACCACCATATGTAGAAATCCCATTGACTATCGCTGCAAAGTAAAGCTGGGAGAAATGAAAAATAATCTGCATCATACAGAAAACACAGCCACCCCACACCCTTGGAAAAAGGAAATTAAACCTTCTTTGTTTGATTTGACCTCTAATAATATGGATAATTATCTAATAACTCACTTTCTTACTTCATGATTGTTTTGCAGATCGAGAATGTATAAGCAAACCCTGATCAAGTTTACTCATTAAATTTCTCATTTGATTTTGCTTACAGAGAAGTAGTAGATTTCACATTGTTTCCCATTAATAGCATGCAAAAGACTTAAGTCTATAGTCTGACTTCAACTATTAAAATTATACACAGACGTGATTTTATTAAGCATTGATTCTTTATACTTTTCCTCTTAGAAGACACCCACACTTCTTTAAAAATAAGTTGGGCAAACACTAACTGTGAATGTGTTTTTGTTTTCTTAATGGAATATCAATGGGAGTTGTACACACAGATCACGAGCTGTACACATATTATTATCTCCAAATAATTAATATTTGTGTATTATTTTCCCTGGGCTGGTTATGCATGAATACAGAGGCACTGGTACTACTCATCACAAAATACAATGTTAGCTAGTTCCAGGGTGCCTTTGTGAATAGTCCCTGCCAGTGGTTGAAGAGCCCCTGAGGAAGCACCCTGCTGAGTCTCCTCCCGTCCTCCTCAGGGAGTATGTGCTAATTCTATCTTTTATTGGGAAAGCAGCCAAAGGCAGGAACAAGAAGGACAGCCCTGTATTCCTAGAGAGAGTAAGGTGCCAACAGTCAGGAATGGAGAAGAAAAATGTGAATTTTATAGAATAAGGATAAGGGAAACAGTGATTAGCGCCTCTACCTTTCCATTACAGTCAGAGGGAAGTCTCCCTCCTAAAATGGGCAGACAAGGCAACAGCATCCAGTTGCAGCCTTATGCTTGCACTATACGTATGAAGTAGATTAGAGAAAGGACATCACTTAAAGAATATAAACTATGGGACAGGGGATGCAATCAATGGACTCATTATCTGGCTATGGTCTGTGTTCCACCTCTGCAAGATCTCACTAGCTATCTGGGCTCTCTGCTTGCCTTTGACCTTGGAAGCTTGGCCAATAATTTAGTATCTGTCTTTGAGGGGGGCTACCCTGGTGGCTTAGATGGTAAAAAAAAAAAAAAAAAAAATCTGCCTGCAATGCAGGAGACCCAGGTTTCATCCCTGGGTCAGAAAGATCTGATGCAGAAGGGAATGGCTACCCACTCCAGTATACTTGCCTAGAAAATTTTATGGACAGAGGAGCCTGGCAGGCTACAGTCCATGGGGTCACAAAGAGTCAGACACAACTGAGTAACTAACACACACACACACACACACACACACAGGTTCATTAATAAAACTAGCTCTACAAGACATTTGGTTCTTATGAAGTGGGAAAAGCAGATGGTGGGTGGGGGAGATGCTACTTTTAAACAGTTTTAAAAATGAGAGTAAGAAATATGTTCAATGGTAAGTCACTTCATAAAATGCTATCTTGCTGGGAAATACAACTAATTATGTGTCATATATAAGTTCACCTGAGCTGACTGCCTTTCTCATTATAGTGTTGAAATACATCTGCACAGTTATTTCTCAGTGCTTACATTAAAAGAAAGGGTGTGTGTTTAGTTGTGTCTGACTTTTTGTGTCCCCATGGACTGTAGCCCACCAGGCTCCTCTAGCCATGGAATTTTCCAGGCAAGAATAATGGAATAGGTTGCCAATTCCTACTCTAGGATATCTTCCCAACTCAAGGATCCAACGTACATCTCTTGTGTCTCCTGCACTGGCAGGCAGATTCTTTACCACTATGCTGCCTGGAAGCCCACCTTTAAGAAAAAGAGCATATTAAACAGTTTTGAAAATACAACAATTCTTTAAACAGCTGAAAACTTACTTCACTATTCTGAGAACATTAAATAGAATATAAATGATCATTATGTATACAAATATATCAATGCCACAATAGAAGTGGCTTTCTCCTTTAAACATTTTACTTAAAGAATCCATAAAGTGAAGGAAAATTAATATTTAAAAATTCTTTTAAAATTAAAATCTCTCAGTTCCATGGTAACAATCTATTATAATGTTAAGCAGCAATCACATATATAAGTAAAGCAGTAATTATATGTATATTTAGATCAATATACAGTCCTCAATTTACTTAACAGAGAACATTGCAAAAATCAGAAATTCATGATGTTTTCCTTCATTCAATTCTGAACTTTAATTCCCTCCTCCCCAATTATAATTTACATACTCTATAATTTAATCCCAACCCAAAATCCAGGAAATAAATATTTGGGATGCAGAGAATTCATTCAAAGGAGGTAAAAATATTAGCTGTGTAATATTTCCAAGGCAATCAAAAAATGAAGCCACTGGTATTTGAAAGTGGAAATTATCCATAATTTTAGGCTTTTACATGAAAAACTGTAAAAGAGAGAATGTAAACTTTAAGAACTAGCCACAGGGACTGAAATGTAATTTCTTTACTTTGACATTTTCTGCAAGATAGAGCACCAAAATCATATTCTGCATCTGCTAATTTGAAACTTTGTCTCTTCTGAAATCTGAAAGGAACTGCTATTCTGTGGTCTGGCCTGTTTGGATTCATGATTAAAGAGTACTTCAGTATCATGAAGCTAGACAAAGATTGCTAGAAGAGATCCTTTTTATGGAAAAGTGGGTTTTACCAACCTTCATAATGATAGCAGCCTGGTTGGTTTATCTCAAAACAGTGGGCTCCAGGAATAAACTGTGTCAAACTATACTTTGTGGTCCAAGAAGCAGACAATGTAAAAAGACTTGGAAGTCTGAGACCAGAATTCAAATTACAGCTCCTCATTATTTAAAGTAGGGAAAGTCATCTAACTTTCAGTGCCTCAGTTTCCTTATCTATAATACAGCGAGTAATAGCAGAATATATTTAATAACTATTTTTGAGAGGATCAGATCAGGTGATTATGGAAAGATTTTGGCAATGTGGCTTATTTAAATATTGTTAAATTCATGTTTGCTATTGATGCTCTTACATGAAATTCCAAAATCTGCTTAAGTATAATCATTTACAGTTTAGGACAACGTTTATTAGTAATATTTCCTGAAAAGGGAGATTGTCAATATAGTATAATATGATACACTATAACAAATAATTTTAGACCCAGAAGAAACCTTAAAGATTTTATAGCACAACACAATTACAGTACACCTTAGGAAGCTGAGGCCCAGGGATGTGAAGCATCTTATCCAAAATTAAAGTTTTGGGGGTTTTAGAAAATGTAACAGATAAATTTCCAAAGCTAATATTTGTAACACTGTTTTCCTCAGAATCATTAACTGATTTGAAAGTTTGCTACTTTGTAAACTCCTACTCATCCTTTGTTTTTTCAAAACAAAGTAAGCAACCTCTGAATAAACCAGCTGATATAACAAATTAACTATTTCTTGTAAAAGAAGAAATTTACTATTTCTTGTGTTAATGACGTCAGATGATAGGGTCAAAAACCAGCAGAGATGCCCTCTGGCAGCTGAGATATTCTCATATTATTAAACACATCTGTAAAATTATCTTAATAAAATTATCTTAATAATGTGGAATTGGTATTCCCACATGCATTGGAAAAGCTAAATTGTTACTAGCTTCCCCAGGGCTTTGATTCTTTCTATGGCACCTTCAATGATGTTGTGGCTGTTTAAGTATTATAAACTAGAATCTGCCTGCAATGCAGGAGACCCCAGTTTGATTCCTGGGTTGGAAAGATCTGCTGGAGAAGGGATAGCCTACCCACTCCAGTATTCTTGGGCTTCCCTGTGGCTCAACTGGTAAAGAATCCACCTACAATGCAGAAGACCTAGGTTCAATCCCTAGGTTGGGAAGATGCCCTGGAGAAGGGAAAGGTTACCCACTCCAGTATTCTGGCCTAGAGAAGTTCATGGACTATATAGTCCATGGGGTCGCAAAGAGACAAATAGGACTAAGTGACTTTCACTTTCACTTTCATCACAATTTACCCACATAAAAATGAAACCCAGTGCTTTGAAGGCCTTAATTGCTTTAAGATAAAGGATGATTATCTGCTTAACAATTAGCAAATGAATGAACAATGTAAATCAAGTTCACAAAGATAAAACTGTGGAAATTGAATTATATGGACCAAAATAATCAAATAATCTGGGTTACTGTGAATATTCTTTTTTTATTTCTGTACTATTATTACATTCTGTACTATATAGTATAGCTGCATTCTGTACTATTATTACATATTAAGTTGAAACAGATTATAACACATTCTAGTTTGCAGAAAGGTAAATACATGAATGATATACTTGATTAATAAGATAAATAGAATGTAGATTTTATAATAAAAGTGAAGTTTTAGTAGGAAAATTTGCACAGGCATTGAAAGGATTGTGAATGTATTGAATGTCGTACACTTCAAAAATGTACATTACAACATTTGTGTTCAGGCTTAAGATGAATAACATTTTCATTGGATTTCACTAATAAATTGGGATGTAACTGGATTGGGAAGGCAACCTAATGAGCCTAACAGAGAAAAGTATGATTTTAAAGCTCTAACAGTCTCCAAGGTTGGAACAAAATAAGGGCTCTTGAACAGTAGACAGTACATTAAGCATTCAATTTATTACCAATAGGTGGATGGTTACATAGATGGAAGAACAAGGATTCATGTTGCTGGTGACTATACCAGTAATTAATGCTCAATCATTATAGATACTATTTGATAAATCATTTATGATTAGATCAAAATATTTTACTGCTATCCAAATAGGATAAACTAAAATGTAAATTTCCAGCATCATTTTATTCAAGTCAAATGTATTGAGCTATTTTTTGCTTTTCAAATTTGTTGTTGTAAATTTTTAATGAAACAGGCTTTATTTAGATTTACCTAGTATCTTTCAGTGTTGGCATTACCCACAATAATATAAGGATTATCATAGAACAAAAAAAGAAAGTCTTCTCAGCTCTACTAATCCTTAATCAGTAAATTAGAATCAGTAAGGAATAGACCTTTTGAAACATACGCTCTTCCAAGATTAATTCATTGTTGTGGCTACAGAGACAAACCACATAAAAATATGTGCCAAAGCCCTGCAAACAGATAACACAAATCTAAATCCTAATATATTTCTTTCCATCTCTTTTTCACTACTTCCTCTTTCCCTTCATCTCTTTCTGCTTCTGTGCCTCCTCCTTCCCACTCTTCTCATACTTGCTTTCGCATACCTCTCCTATACAAACCTGAACATGATTCTTTCAATAGAGTGTTCACAGTTAAACAGAGATAACAGATATATAAATAATATGTATGCAAAGAATAATAATTTCATAGGGGAGACAGTGGTTATTAATTGAGTCTGAAGGAGGGCCAGGAGAGGCTGCAAAAGTAACCAATATGAGTTGGACATTGTAAGATGTCACCAGGTAGACATTTCAGGCAAAAGGAACAATTTTTACAATCTTCTCAGGGAAGAGAGTTAATTGCCTCTTTCTTTTACATCAGTCTATATGTGCATTTTAGGATTTATATGCCATCCTTCCACAGTTGCCATCTGTATCATTTTTTTTAGATTCCACATATAAGTGATGTTGTATGACATTTGCTTTCCTCTTTCTGACTTGCTTCACTCTGTAGGACAGTCTCCAGATCCATCCACAACTGCCATGCAACCCATGTGGTAGCAGTTGGGTTAAGCCTTGTTCATTTCAAGATAGCAAATACTTTGGGGCTTCATTTTCTTCCAATGCTAGGGCTTATTGGCTTTCTAGACTGCTCTTCTCAGGAAATAAGCTTGAGAAGTAAACAAAAACTAGAAATTGATTATTACCTGTAGCTAAGTGAGAATCAATCTAAGTGATGCCATAGACTAAGAAGAAACTTGGAGGGAAAGTCCAGAAAAGTCAGGGAGAGTTAACTTTCCAGGACTTAATATTCAACTAGTCATTGCTCTTCCTTTCTGAGAAAAGATGAAAGGAGGAAACTATTAAGTGCCAAAAATTTAGAATATAACTTTGCACATGCTTTATAATGTATTGAGTCCCTTTGGTGGCTCAGGAGGTAAAGAGTCTGCCTGCAATGCAGGAGACCCGGGTTTGATCCCTGGACCAGGAAGCTCCCATGGAATAGGAAACGGCAATCCACTCCAGTATTCTTGCTTTGAGAATCCCAAGGACAGAGAAGCCTGGCGGTCTACAGTCCGTGGGGTCACAAAGAGTCAGACACGACCGAGTCACTAACACTTTCACTTTTCACTTGTGTGAACCGAAAATCAGTTCAAATCAGTCAAATCAAGCCCAACTCAGCAGAGAGAGTTTTTCTTTTAAATTTTATATGACAAACTGCCTGCTTTCCTCCCAATTTCACCCTGCTCTCAATAAACGACAGGGATGGAGGATGTTGGTGGTGAGATTTTAGATAACTCTGTAAGTAATGGTATAATAAAACAACTTAGAACTGACACTAGTAACAGGGCCTGGAATATAGTAAGTGCTAAATAAATATTTATGAATGAATATGTGTAAGTTTATTCCCATAAGGAACAAAAAACAAATTTCTGGTGCTGTCTTACCTCTCTTGATATTGATTTTCTGTCAGTTACATGGAAGTGAATGGAGAAAAGGCATAAGCTAGAAAGCTTTCTGACTGCTTAAAAAATAAGGTTTCTTGTATTCTATGTTAGGATAAGATTTTCAACTAGGTACTCAGGGGATAATTAAATTATAGGAATTGGGTAATGGAAAATGTAAAAGGGTAGAATATATATATATACATCAATATAAATGTTGTTATAAATAAAATGTATGTATAAATATACATACATACAGGCTCCTGGGTGGCTCAGCAGTAGAGAATCTGCCTGCAATGCAGGAGACACGGGTTTGATTTTTGGTCAGGAAGATCCTCTGGATGGAGTAGGGCATGACAACCCATTCTAGTATTCTTGCCTAGAGAATCCCATGGACAGAGGAGCCTGGTCGGCTACATTCTGTAAGGTCACACAGAGTCAGATACAAGTGAAGCAACTGAGCACACACGCACACACATACATATATAAAAAATTTTCTCCCCAAATTTCTCATTATGAAATATATGTATATAAAATACACATATGTAATTCTAACATATATATGTTATATATATCAAGAGTTTTATATATGCACATTTATGTATGTAAATATAAATATATATTCATAGAATATTTATAGTTTTATAATTAATATATTGGGGCTTTCCCTATGGTCAGAGGTAAAGAATCAGCCTGTAATACAGGAGACACAGGAGATGCGGGTTTGATCACTGGGTCAGGAAGATCCCCTGGAGGAGAAAATGGTAATCCACGCCAGTATTCTTGTCTGAAATACCCCATGGACAGAGGAGCCCGGTGGACTACACTCTGAAGTGAAAGTGGCTCAGTCGTGTCCAACTCTTTGCAACCCCATGGACTATAGTCCTTGGATACTCCAGGCCAGAATACTGGAGTGGGTAGCCTTTCTCTTCTCCAGGGGATCTTCCCAACCCAGGGATCCAACCCAGGTCTCCCTCATTGCAGGCAGGTTCTTTACTAGCTGAGCCACAAGGGAAACCCAAGAATACTGGAATGGGTAGCCTATCCCTTCTCCAGCAGATCTTCACGACCCAGGAGTCGAACCCAGGTCTCCTGCACTGCAGGCAGATTCTTTACCAGCTGAGCTATCAGGGAAGCCCTGATACTACAGTCTAAAGAGTCAAAAAGAATCAGACATGACTGAGCAGACACACAAAATAAGTATATATTTATATATAGTATAAAATATATACATGAATTTCTATATATTATAAATAAAAGTGCTTATTTACTTAGAGAGATTCCAAAAGACTTGTTTTGAAGTGTGTCAAATCTATAAAAAACAGTCTTCTTTTTCTTTTATTATATGTACAAAAAGATTTTGGTGATCTTTAACTGTTTCTAAAAATGATCTCCAACTATTTACCTTCTTTTAAAACTAATAATTTCAGGAATTATTTTAAAGAATTCCTTTCATGGGCCAAAGTTTGATAGATGCTCGGTAGGTAGGTGGATAGATAGCCAGAGATTTTTATAGACCTATTGATACAAGGCATTGTAAAAGAAATTCTGATATTGATTATAGCTATTGAGATGATAAATAATATTAGGTAAATTAGGCAATCTTCTTAAAAGTTGTTACCATCTTGTAGAGGATGGTTGTCTTAACATATGAAAAAGCACCACGTTTTTATTTTTATATTTTTCCTCAGTGATGCTCCCACTGTATCTGGAGAAATTTTCACAAAGGAAACAGCCTTTATTCCTAGCAAATAGACATTTTTATTTATTAAAATCATATTACTCCATTTTTCTTTTAGCAAACAGTTTTCAAGCTTTACCATGAGTTTTTTCACTGTCTTGAGCTCTATAGATAAAGTTAATTTTTTAATTTTAAAAAATAACATTAAAAACTTCAGATTTTATTTTTTATTCAGCCACTTCTCTGATGGAAGTCTTACAGTTAAGAAGACTGTCTAGGACTAGAGCGAAAGATCATTTTTTGAGGATACTAAAATTTGGAGGATACAAAGAGGTCTTTGAAGAGAAAACAGCATATGACAAGGATCATGGCTAACCACTGAGCAACTCTCTTTGGGTTGATTTTAAAAATAATAGCAGTAATAGTACTAACACAGTAGGTTAATCATAATAATGATATAATAAAAGGTTCTTAAGTGGTAAAAGTTTTCAAGGAGGGCAAGGAAATACCACCAATTAAGACTGGAGCTAATGTAAAGGAAAGGGCTTCCCTGGTGGCTCAGACAGTAAAGAATCTGACTGTAATGTGGGAGACCTGGGTTCAGTCCCTAGGTTGCCCTGGAGGAGGGCATGACAACCCACTCCATATTTTTGCCTAGAGAATCGCCAGGGACAGAGGAGCCTGGAAGGCTACAGTCCACAGGGTCGCAAAGAGTCAGACTCAACTGAGTGACTAAGCACATGCACACACACACACACACACACACACACACACACACACGAGGTAAAGGAAAAGAGACTTGGTTTTCTAATACTGATTTTGCCACTTACTACCTTTGTGTTTTTTGAGCAAATGTTTTAAATTCTCTGGGTCTCAATTTCTTTATTTCTAAAATGAAAGAAATGGAATAAATGATATCTAGGAGAAAAAAAAGGCTGGGGCTAAAATCTGCAGCCATGAATATAACTTCTGGTTCCTTAAAGTTCCCTGCTTAGGAGGCTTTATTGGAGGACACGTTGAATGGGTTTCTATCAAGCAACAAAACTTCACGAAAGGGGCTGATCTGAATAATCCAGATTGATAGCTCTAGGTAACATTTTTTGCTTTCTCCTGTATATTCTATACTGAGAAAGAGGAGATGTAAGCAATCAATTATTTAAAATTCAAACATTTTGATGTCACTCTCTTGCACACACATAAAAGAAAAAAATAACAAGAAACAGAAAATAAATGAGAAATGACCCAGAGTTCTTGTTCTCTAACTACAGCCTTACTTGAAATATGTGGATTTAGGAGGCTAAGTCATCAAGGTACAAATCCTTTCTTTTCCATTTATTATGTTATAATTTTCTCTGGTCCCCAGTTCCCTCATTTGTCTAAATGAGGCTAATGATATTTTAAGTATTGTTTGCATGAATTAAAAGCAGTGTATGTTGAGAAATACATACAGTCCCTGTACCTACTAGGAATTGTTACTAGACCAGAGGTCTTATAAAACAAAAGCTCTCCATCCAAATAATAACATTTTCTCAGAGAAATAGGATATGTCCTGCAGAGCGAAGAGATTATTTTTTCTGTGTTCCTACACAGACATAAATTTATTGGTTAAAATCAATGTTATAATAAGTTAACATTGTCTGGACATAATAATTAACATGTGAAAACTCTTCATTTATATTATTTCAAAGTTCACTCATGTTGTTTTAAATTCATAGTAATCTACAGCTGTATTAATCACCTGAGCTTTTGAAAAATTTTGTAGAAAAGAATTTCACAGAAGATTTGCATTTCACCCTGTAGATCCTTTTGTTAATTTCAGTTCATTTCAGAAAATGTCTAAAGTCTTTAATGAAGTGCTATCTTCATTTATTAGTGCACTATAATTTGGTGAACTTCAGAAGCTTAAAGTACAAGGATGACTTAATCAATTATAATTGTTTTAGAAATGTTTTTGTCTTAATTTTTTTAAAAAAGCTCCAAGATAATAATAGCACTTTTCATCACCAAAATACCTTATAAAGGTTAACTAATAGGAAAGGACTGTTCTTTGGTGGTTCAACAAGAAATTGAGTTCAGAGAACTGAGTTCTATTTCTGGTCCTTCTATTGTCTTCAATTGTTTTAGAGAAGTCATCTAACACAGGCTGTACTTTTCATATATAGTATTTCCTACTTTAAAAGAGGTAAAAGAAGTACTTCTTTATTTCTGTTGTATAGGGAATAATTACATTTTGTTGTTCAGTCGCTAAGTCGTATCTGACTATTTGTGACCCCATGGACTACAGCATGCCAGGCTTCCCCATACTTCACTGTCTCCCGGAAAGTGAAAGTCGCTCAGTCCCTGTCCAGCTCTTTGCAACCCCATGGACTGTACATTCCATGGAATTGTCCAGGCCAGAATACTGGAGGGTGTAGCCTATCCCTTCTCCAGGGGATCTCTCCAACCCAGGGATCGAACCCAGGTGTCCTGAATTGCAGGCAGATTCTTTACCAACTGAGCTATCAGGGAAATCTGAGTATGAATCTGTTCAAACTCATGTCCATTGAGTCAGTGATGACATGCACCCATCTCATCCTCTGTCACCCCCTACTCCTCCTGCCCTCAATATTTCCCAGCATCTGGGTCTTGTCTAATGAGTCAGCTTTTTGCATCTGGTGGCCAAAGTATTAGAGCTTCATTTTCAGTATCAGTCCTTCCGATGAATATTCAGGGTTGATTTCCTTTAGGATTGACTAGTTTGATCTCCTTGCAGTCCAAGGGACTCTCAAGAGTCTTCTCCAACACCACTGCTCAAAAGCATCAATGCATCGGTGTTCAGCCTTCTTTGTGGTCCAGCTCTCACATACATACCTGACTACTGGAAATACCATAGCTTTGACTAGACAGACCTTTGTCAGCAAAGTGATGTCTCTGCTTTTTAATATGCTACGTTTGTCATAGCTTTCCTTCCAATGAGCAAGTGTCTTTTAATTTCATGGCTGCAGTCACTATCCACAGTGATTTTGGAGTCCAAGAAAATATAATCTGCCACTGTTTCTATTTTTTCCCCATCTATTTGCCGTGACTGGTAGCTCATCTGGTAAAGAATCCACCTGTAATGCAGGAGACCCCAGTCTGATTCCTGGGTTGGGAAGATCCCCTGGAGAAGGGACAGGCTACCCACTCCAGTATTCTTGGGCTTCACTTGTGGCTCATCTGGTAAAGAATCTGCCTGCAATGTGGGAGACCTTGGTTCAATCCCTGTATTGGGAATATCCCCTGAGGAAGAGAATGGCTATCCACTCCAGTATTCTTACCTGAAGAATGCCATGGACAGAGGAGACTGGTGGGCCACAGTCCATGGGGTCGCAAGGAGTCAAACACAAATGAGTGATTTTCACCTGGACTTGGACTTGGATGGGACCAGATACTATGACCTTAATTTTGTAAATGTTGAGTTTTAAGCCAGCTTTTTCATTCCTTTCTTTCACCTTCATCAAGAAGATGTTTAGATCCTCTTCACTTTCTGCCATTGGGTGATATCATCTGCCTATCTGAGGTTGTTGATATTTCTCCTGGCAGTCTATGATTCATCCAGCCCAGCATTTCACATGATAAACTTTGCATATAATTTAAATAAACAGGATGACAATATATACCCTTAATGTACTCCTTTCCCAGTTTTGAACCAGTCCATTGTTTCATGTCTGGTTCTGACTGTTGCTTCTTGACCTGCATACAGGTTTCTCAGGAGGCAGGTAAGGTGGTCTGGTATTCCCATCTCTTTAAGAATTTTTCACGGCTTGTTGTGATCCACACAGTCAAAGGCTTTAGTGTAGTAAATGAAACAGAAGTAGATGGTTTTTTTTTTTTTTTTCTGGAATTCTCTTGCTTTGTCCATGATCCAACAGATGTTGGGCAATTTGATATCTGGTTCTTCTGCCTTTTCTAAATAGAGTTTGTACACGTGGAAGTTCTTGACTGACACACTGTTGAAGCTTAGCTTGAAGGATTTTGAATGTTATCTTGCTAGCATGTGAAATGAATGCAACTGTGCAGTAGTTTGAACGTTCTTTGGCATTGCCCTTCTTTGGGATTGGAATGAAAACTGACCTTTTCCAGTCCCCTTATCCATATCACCCTATTTTTTACTTGTATTCTCTCCTTTTTATTTTCCAGTTTGTATATCTTTCAGTATTTTACATATGGGAATGAGGCAGTTAATGCTGGATATTATTCTAAAATAAAAACTCCAACTTGGAGACAAAAGCACATGGGTTCAAATTCTGATTCTGCTTTTAATTATCTGCATATCCCTGGGCATGTCACTTCATTATTCTCAACTGTGTCCTTGTAATGGAAGTATAGTTAGTGATACCTGCTTATTAGGATAGTTCTAAGGAGTTAGTTAAATTATATTTGATATACACTGTATCCCTTTTCCTAACTAGGGTCCTGATTGGCAATTGGTATACTTTTTATAAAAATCCAGAGTCTTTACAAGGAACCACGAGTCCTTGAAATTTCACCTATATCTTCACCAAAAAAAAAGAAGAAGAAGAACAACAGCAACACACACACACACACACACACACACACACACACACACACACACCAGCCAGCCAAGTACTGAGGCCTTCAGCTCTACAGCCCATAAGGAACTGAGTCCTGCTAAGAACCACATAAATGAACTTGGAAATGTATTCTTCCTTGAGCAAACCTTTGGATAATTCTGATCTAATTTCTTAATCAGTTCTTTTTCTTTCTCTCTCACATCTTCCTTTCTAGCCACACTGACAGCCTTATGTTCTCTAATATAACAGAATTACTTCTGTCTCAGAGCATTTGAACTTGGTCTTCATTCTTCCTGCAAACTTCTTCTTTCAGATATTATGGCTGTTTCTCCTCTCACTTCCCTTCAGGTTTTTGCTTAAGAGTTATGATCTGAGTGAGTCCTTTTGTGACCTTGCTGTTCCAGTTTGCCACGTGCTCGTCACTTAACCCTTCCAGTAGTGTCTCTCTTCTTTACCTATTTTCTCTGCTCTCTTCTTTAATTATCCATTATTGTATATGGATAGCAAATTATCCCAAAAGATAGTGGCTTAAAACAACTAACATTTACCTTGTCACCTCTTCTGTGGGTTAGGATTCCTGACATAGCTTAGTGAGGTGCCCGAGTTTTGAAGTCTGTCGTGAGAATTCAGTCAAGCTTATGGCTGTGGTTCTGGGCTTATTCAAAGCTTTGCTCAAGGAAGAATACATTTCCAAGTTAATTTATGTGGTTCTCAGCAGGACTCGGTTCCTTGTGGGCTGTAGGGCTGAAGGCTCCAGTTCTTGGCTGGCTGTTGGTCACAGGCCTCCCTCAGTTTCCTGCCATGTACACCTTCCCATAAAAAACTCACCATGTGGCAGCTGGCTTTCTTCAAAGAAGCGCAAGCAAAACAGTGAAAGAGAATTCCAAGACGGAAGTCCAGTATGTATGTAACTTAATTTCTGAAGTGACACTTTTGCCATAATCTCTTAAAAAAGTCACTACATCCAGCCAGCATACAAGGAAAGGGTTTTGCACAAGCAGGTGAACACAAAGTGGAGATCATCGCAGGCCATTTCAGAGGCTTCCTACTACACCACACAAGTAGGGAACTTTGTTTTATTCATAGTTATATTCCAAGAGTTTATAAAAGTGCCTAGAAAACAGTATGTTTTCCATATATGTATTTTTTGAATTAGTGAGTTTAATCCAGAAGCTGCAAGTAGTGTTTAATAAATGATTGCTACTATTATCAGTTCTTGAATATGCTTTCTGGTAGTCATTCTTATTCTTTTTTTGTATTTTAAATTTGAATTCCTATGAAGTCACTGAATTAGACAATAAGAAAAAGCACCCTGGGGTGCTTCCTCTAAAGGTTTCATGATTTGGAAACAATACATCTCCTCTGGTTATCAGACATGCACAAAATAGAAAAACCAGAATGACTACATGAAAAACTGTGAGACCAGTAAGAAAGAAAACTAAACATTGATAGTATCCATCAAGTTGCAGTATATAGTAGTTGTTGAAAAATGAGGTTCATGGAAAAAAGTTTTGGGAAATTGATTCTTTCCTGCTGTGCAATTCTATGTGCTTTTTTTTTTTTTTTTTTTCTGGAGAAGTCAAAATTGCTGCTACAAAATAAGTGTTTATTCCTATTCTCCTTCATGAAAACAAGGTCATGCCCTTACAACAGATGTTCACTGGGGATTTTATGCCTTTAAATACCATTGAGCTTAGACCTGAGAAAATCTTCAGAATTCGAAATTCGCAGTAGAAGAACATCCATAGCAGAAAGAACATCTTGTTCCCATTTGAAGCTAGGTGAGATTCAACTGAAGAAAAGTGCACAGTTTGATGAGTTCAACAACATCTGTTTCTCTTGTTTTCAACTGTTCTTGTGAGTAAATGAATAAATGGCAGGTGCTGAAGAGAGGAGGATGCCAATAAAGCTTGTCTAGAGATGGATGTCGGAGAAGGCGATGGCACCCCACTCCAGTACTCTTGCCTGGAAAGTCCCATGGATGGAGGAGCCTGGTGGGCTGCAGTCCATGGGGTCGCTAAGAGTCGGACACGACTGAGTGACTTCCCTTTCACTTTTCACTTTCATGCATTGGAAAAGGAAATGGCAACCCACTCCAGTGTTCTTGCCTGGAGAATCCCAGGGACGGGGGAGCCTGGTGGGCTGCCATCTATGGGGTCACACAGAGTCAGACACGACTGAAATGACTTAACAGCAGCAGAGATGGATGTTGCCCTGTCTTTAATGGCAGCTGTGAAATGACAGAAAACCTGGCTGTTTGCAAGACTGGCTTAGGAGAAGCTAACTTCTCCTAAATCAACCTTATGATACCAAGCACCCATCCTGTGAGAGAGATCCTGTGTGAGCCAAAATAATTGACCCTATGATTCAGGAGACACAGGAGACATGGGTTTAATCCCTTAGTTGGGAAGATCCCCTGGAGGAGAAAATGGCAACCCACTCCAGTATTCTTGCCAGGAAAACAGACAGAGGAGCCTGGCAGGCCACAGTCCATGGGATCACATGGAGTCAGACATGACTGAACACACACACACACACACACACGGGGGAAGCTGAGAAATCAGACCCCTCATATTGTTCCTGTGTAACATGTTTCTGAAGAAATAGGGAAACAGTCCCCTTTGCACTTTCGCTTTGGTTCACCATTGCTCTTTGAACCTGCTACTCTAGGTTAATAATCTGGTACCTTCTCATGAATGTTATTCTAGGAAGTGACATTCCTGTTACACTGGAACTGAGGTCGCTTAAAGACCTTGTTATCAACAGAGCAGATGAAAGTGTTTTTATTTTTCACTCTTAACTACCATTGGCCCCAAAAGTTGTTGTTGTTTAGTCACTAGGTCTTGTCCTACTATTTTGTGACTACGTGGAATATAGCCCACCAGGCTCCTCTGTCCATGGGATTTTCCAGGCAAGAATCCTGGAATGGGTTGCCATTTCCTTCTCCAAGGGATCTTCCCAACCCAGGGATCAAATCTGTGTCTCCTGCATTGCAGGTGAATTCTTCACTGCCGAGCCACCCTCAAAGTATGGGCATCAAATTTTATGCCCAAAATGGCTGGATGTTCATGGTTATACACTTACTTTTTTGAGATCACCAAGTGAGCTGAATCAACTGCACAAACACTTCCACTGCAGTATTAATGTGGCCTGAGTGAAAGGTTTAACTGGAAAGGACTGGGGACTTTCACTGCCTGTAACCCAGATGGAAAGAGTTGGTAAGGCAGAAGCCCCTTTCACTTCCTCTGTAGAAATACAAGGGAGATAGTGCTTTTCTAATATGTCTTCTTTAAAGAAACAAAAGCCTTGAGAAGATTAAGGGATTTTTCTTAAATGATCCAGCTATCAACACCTAAATTGAAATTTTAAACAAGCAATCAGGAAGTGCTAGAGAAAAAAATATTTAAATGATCATATCAAGAATAAAAATAAACTACTCTTTATCAGCCATGAGATTATAAAGATGACATTTCTTCTTTGATGTTATCTAGAAGTTAAACTGATGAGTGTCGAAAGAGAATACTCTTAGTTTCTCAGCAAACAATTGCAATATTAGATCATTTTAATTATATTAGAATTACTCCTGTGTGAGCTGTAACAGCATTTGTGCAGCAGTGACAGAATCAGGATTCATAGAAGGATAAGTGCAGAGGAGTTGAAGGCTTTAATTAGAATTGAAAAACAGGAACACTGCTGTATCATTTCTTTTAGAATAGACCCCAACTTCATTTAATTTAGAATTAGAAGATTTGCAAAAGAATGAAACAAATATGGTTAGGCTAGAGGTAGCAAAAAAGTGTAAAAACAGTCAGCAAAAATATGCTAAATAAAAGCTGTTATTTACATTAGCACTTAACAGAGTAAACAAGGAAAAAGATTGTTTTACTAATAAAGACAAAGGTAACAATGCAGTTGTAACAATTCAGGTTTTTAAAACTATATTTCAATCATTTAAGAGGCATTAATGAAAACTGCTGTTAAACCGAATATAAACAACTGTGAAAGCAAAGAGGTAGTGCATTCTAATGGGTAGAGCACTGAGCAGGAAATGCCTGCCTTGAAATTATATTCAGTTGGGCTTTGATTCTTCATGAGACTCAGGGAAAGGCACTTTATTTCTCAGTGCTGCCACCTTCTCCTCTACAAAATAGAACCCATGAACATCTTAACTATATTTAACACCAAAATATACTATGTGATATATTGGTTCAATTTCAGATATGCAGAAAACTTGCAAAAATTTATCTAAATATTTTGTACTGATTCATTTAGTCCTGCTACTCTTTCTTCAAAATAAGGCCAGGGAAACTCCAGTATATGAAACAAATCAAAGTTGAGTTGCTCTTGTGGAACTGAGAAATGTGCAGACTACCACCCTCTTACCCTCTATACCTTTATTTATTTCTCTCTGGCTACTACTGCAGGGAGTCAAACAGTCCCACAGCTCTGTGGATGACCAAAAAATACTCATCTTCATGATGCTAGCAGCTAGATACTGGGGCTGTTTCAAATAGTTTTTTCTTTTTCTTCTATTTTTCATTCAGTTTTTCAAGTACATGGTTTTAATGGAATGATCATTTTAAATAACATTAAACTATAAAAGGCATTGTAGAGATTCAAGCTTCAGTATCTCCTCTTTTATTCTTCTCAATCAAAAAATAGGTAGAAAACAAAATTCAATACATTTCAGTTTTTCAGGTAAGACCAAACAATAAATACCTCCAGGCAAGCATTTATAATTTCAAGGAACTCAATTCAAAGGAAGGTTGAGTGACAGCAAAAAACTTTCTACACTAGTAATTGAAAGGCCTGAATCCCTGGGTTTAGCTCTAGCTCCTTCATTTATTGTTCATATAGTTTGAAAACTTCATATAATCTATTTCCTCTTGGGTAAAATGGGAATCATACCCAAAAGATGGCCTTAATAGAGATAGTGTTAAAATGATTACCGAAGTCAAGGTCCTTTTCAGTTATTTCAGTAAATACATAGCATTTTGATCAAATTTTTATTGATGGGAGGAAGAAAAGGAGAGAAATAATACATTATTCTTTACCAGTAGATTTCTAATACGGAGATTCCCCTTGTGTCTAAACTAAGACTGATTTCTTGCATTCATTTATTATTCACTGAAGGAAACACGATCATCAAATGAGGCCAAAAAGAAGAATAGTTGTGCCTGAGAACAATAGTGTGCTCAGAATCCCTGTACATCTGAGGGGAAGACATTTTAAGTTATAAGATTTTAATCTGTATTCAGATTTTTAATATTATTTTTACTAGATCCTCCATGCTATCTTCTGCCCCTCCACTGAGTCACAACCCCTCAAGTCACCCCATCCACCTCTTGCCACCTTCACTTTCTTTATTGAAATTTCTAGCTCATGGATCAAAGCTTTAATTGGTTTCTGGATTTTCTGCAAGCCTACAGTTGACTTTTTCTTAACTTTGCCCACATAGTTACAGGATAAATTATGGCCATATAATTATACTAAAATGTGGATAATGCTTAAGTCAGTTAAAAGAATTAATGCATATCCCATCAGATAAGAAGCTATTAGATGAGTAGCAGCAAAGTGGGTGTTGGCATTTTTACACTGCTCTACTTAAACCCCGGAAAATTAAAATCATCAAAAGAGAGAGCGCTTTGACTGTCAATACTACATTATTACTAATGTCCTGACCAACTCTTTGTATAAATTTCACTTTGTTATAATTATGACTAGAGAAAAGACATTACATTAGCACTCTATCAGATCTGATTAAGGGTATTTTGAATTAAATGCCTTAAAATTGTTTCAGTGTAAAAATAAGTTATTTTGATTATGTAGATGACATCTTTGTCATTTGGAAAATATGAAAACAAAAATGCTAAAACTTTAAACTTAAATATGCTTGTTTCTTTAGTAGCGATGAAAACACAACACATTATTTTTTAATGTACACAAAATTTTTCACCCTGTTTTCTAAAAACATGCTTCACAGTTTGATACATTAGCTATTTTACTTATAAGTAACTCAGCTAAAGACAATAGTTATCAGATTTAAAAAATACATTTAAGATCATAGTGATCTTATTCATACATTGGAATACTTTATTGTTCCTAACAATGACATGCTAGGCTTAATACTGGCTATAAATAGCACTGCATAAGACTGCAGTTAATTTCTTCAGCCTCCACCCTGTGCATTAGTTCTTGATTTCAATTTCTTAAAAATCCTGTTGTTACTAAGAGGGTCCTTTGGTGTCAAATACTTTAAGAAATATGCCAGAAATATGACACAGTTCACCCAAACTTGAAAAATAAGTACTGTCACTCGAGTGTACTGGTTTCCATTATTACTTTATTTAATGCCCTTATTAACAAAAATGCTATGGTTAAATGTGGAGAAACTATATCAAAATTCATGTAAACTCTGGCCAAAAATAGTGTTGCTCAGTTTGACCCAAAACCTTTCTATGACCAAAGCTTGGAAAGATTACTGGATTTTTTTCTCTCCATTTTCTTTAAGCACAAATGCACTGACCCAAAGTTGTTTTTACATCTTTTTCTACCCTAATGATATTACATTTTCACATCACTCTTCTTTGATGTTCACATCTAGTAGATCACTATAGTAGTTTCAGTCAAACATGACCTTCTAATCTGAACATTTTCAAATGAATGCGAAAGACATTAGTTACCTACTTTACATATTACTGAGGAACAACATCTGATAAATGATGATCCTTTTTCTAATTGCATAGTTTTACTCAACTTGCGTGAAAAATAAAAAGCGTATGATTCCACTAGTCACCTTGGAATAGAATTTTTGGAGGACAATAGCAATCTTACACTGGCATTGTTCAATGCAGCACCTAGCACTTCCTGGGTGCTTAATAAATATTGAACAACCCAGCAATCAAGCCCTCCAGGCAATGGTTGCAGTTGTTAGTTGACACATACGCAGACTGTACACAGTAAGAATTGCCAATCAAACAGCCAGATCTGAACACACAGAAAATAGCAGAGACCATAATGGCAGCATCACCTTCAAATAAAGGACAATTTATATGTATGTATTATTCTACCTATGAATTTAAAAGTATGCATAGCTTTCTTTGCATTCTATTGTGCATTTAAAGCTTGCTGCATGTGAAATTAGCCAAATGCACACACTTCCATGAATACGCTTAAGAAAACGTCAACAGTCTCAAATGACTTTTGAAATAAATAATTCCTTTGCCTGACCTAAACTCAAAATTGTCCTGAGTACAGGTAGTCTTTTATGCCATCAAAAGTGGAATTTCCTCCAAATCTACATAAATACTTAGAGTTACTTATGAACTCCACAGGCATGAGAGTCCAGTGTGTGAAATAGGTTTCTCTCCTAGCTAACAGGTCCACTTAAGAATTAGATGCATAAACTTACCTCTAGCATAATGTGGTCACTTTGAGATTTAAACCTTTATCTTTAAAAACCATTATTTGGATATCAGACAATGAAGATACCAGCTAGTAAACTGTATTATTGTCCTTTTTGCAACATAATCTTCCTGGTGGCCTTGGAGAGTTAATGAATCTCAATGTCCCTAACTTTAGCTTTTCCTAAGGGATCTGACCCAGTTTTTTAAAAATAAACATTAAACCCCATGTAAAAAGAAAGATAAATGAGGATATGACTGTAGTGAGGTGATGGGAAAAGTCTTGGCACGCCTATCGTTTCCCTTCTCACCTACTCTTTCCTGTGATCCTTGTTCTTGTGTCAACCGTTTAGTGAATACTGCTTGAGCTGCTTAAAATTATACATTTAATGTCAGCTTTCTGCTCTAAGGAATATTTAATGTAAGACATCATTCACCTTTGCATAGAAATTAGCTCTGCAGTGTGAAAACTGGCTTCAGGTGAATTCTACTTTAAAAAAAAAATTCAAGTGCGAACAGGAAGAACCAGAAAGCAAGCACCACAGTAATAAGAGGAGCACCACCAGCAGCTGGAGGGTTCAGTATATTCAGAAAATTGTCTTATATTCCAGATGAGAGACATCTATTTACTGTACAAAAAATTACATTCAAACTAGGGAAAATAAGAGTCCTGGCATCTCTAAGTATGCACAGAATTTTTTTTTCTACCTTAGATTCTCAAGTACACTGTGAACTTGATTCACCCTTTGACATTTAAGAAGGCACTAAAAACACAGTACAGGGAAGAGCTTGTTTTTTATTTGCTCTTTAATGCACCTTGATACACTATTATTCCTCCTGACCAGCAGGTAATATTGAATCACCTCACCCAAACCCAACCCTTGACAGACTTGGATCGTTTTTTCAATATTTACTGAGTGCTTATACTGTGGCAGGGATGATAACAATTTCAAAGTGTAAATGAGGAAGATATGCTCACCCCCCTGCCTCTAGGAAATGTACACTCCAGAGGAAAATTTAGATATATATATACACACAATGCAACATGGTAAAAACTAAAATAGAGGCATGAACAAAATATCATGGAAGCACAGATAGATTCCAGGGAGAAAGTGTAGTTATCCATGACTTCTGTTAACCTTCCTCACTGGTTCCTTCAGAACATCTCATTATAGGGCCATACAGGTTTCCCTCTCAAGTGGATGGTGATGCAGTTATTCTTCACTTTAAAAAGTAAAAGTACCTGGAATATCTTCAAATGATTTGCTACTTATCACTAAATAAGAAATGGATTTCTGCCAATCTTCCTAATGTCAGCAAAAGTGGTAGAGGTCACTTTACTTGGCACGAAGGATAGAAAGATGAATATGCTTTCACCTGGAACATTAATTCCAACATTAACTGTTATGTGCAATTACAGAAAGATGCATTGGATACAATATGAACATGGTAATACACGGAAGCATCAAACAGCACAGTGGGTACCAGGCTCTTCAAAAAGTTAAGTATCATAGAACATAAGGAAGAAGGTGGAAGACAGAGGTGAACCTGAGGAGGTGAATAGGCATCAAATGCTTGAGAGATAGTATGTGCTTTTGGAAAGAGTTTGATGTTAAATTTTAGTCACTGGACAGGCATTTCATAAAGTTGATATCTTTTTTTAGCTTTTCCTTTCTTTCTTTTTATTTTATATTGAAGTACATTCAGAAAATGAAGATCATGGCATCCGGTCCCATCACTTCATGGGAAATAGATGGGGAAACAGTGGAAACAGTGTCAGACTTTATTTTGGGGGGCTCCAAAATTACTGCAGATGGTGAATGCAGCCATGAAATTAAAAGACGCTTACTCCTTGGAAGAAAAGTTATGACCAACCTAGATAGCATATTCAAAAGCAGAGACATTACTTTGCCAACAAAGGTCCATCTAGTCAAGGCTATGGTTTTTCCTGTGGTCATGTATGGATGTGAAAGTTGGACTGTGAAGAAAGCTGAGTGCCAAAGAATTGATGCTTTTGAACTGTGGTGTTGGAGAAGACTCTTGAGAGTCCCTTGGACTGCAAGGAGATCCAACCAATCCATTCTGAAGGAGATCAGTCCTGGGATTTCTTTGGAAGGAATGATGCTAAAGCTGAAACTCCAGTACTTTGGCCACCTCATGCGAAGAGTTGACTCATTGGAAAAGACTCTGATGCTGGGAGGGATTGGAGGAAGGAGGAGAAGGGGACGACAGAGGATGAGATGGCTGGATGGCATTACTGACTCGATGGACGTGAGTCTGACTGAACTCCGGGAGATGGTGATGGACAGGGAGGCCTGGTGTGCTGTGATTCATGGGGTCACAAAGAGTCAGACACGACTGAGCGACTGAACTGAACTGACTGCCAATTAATAATGTTGTGATAGCCTCAGGTGAACAGCCATACATATACATGTACCCATTCTCTCCAAACTCCCCTCCCATCCAGGCTGCTACGTAACATTGAGCTGTGTTCCATGTGCTATACAGTAGGCTGTCCGTTTTTAATATAGCAGTGTGTACATATCAATGCCAAAATTTAGTCACTTATCAAGATTGCAGGAGAAATAAATAGCAGAGCTGGAGGTCTGGTTCAGGTCTGTTACATTCTAGGGGCCATCCCCTTGATGACTACTCCATAAATGATTATCCTAGAGTTGAGGGGATATTTTCAGATCTTTCATCAGCTCAACTTTCTTTTTCATTCCTCTTGATATCCATCAATGATAGGGTCAAAAGAGCAGGGTTTGGGTAAAAATCACGCTGAACCAGGAATGCACTGGGATTTACAAAGATGGCAGATCTGAAATTGTTGGGAAGAAGCATGCCACATAAGTACTTACGTGATATCAGAAGCCAGTGGTTTTATTTTTCTGCTAAAGCAGCAGAGTATTACAAAATTAAAGTCATAGTTGGGCCCAGAATGCTAATAGATACAGTTGTATAACCCAATTAGTAAACAAAGGAGACGACAGAGAGAAAGGAGATAGAATGGAAAAATGCATTGGTACTGAATGTGCAGCCTAGATAACTGGAAGAGGAAGGGGGGTAGATGAAATGTTATCATAAAATATAAAAAATAATGCTTCTCAAAGGGAGGGAAATTATTTTTATTATCTAGCAGTGATATAATTAGAAATATTGAATTTAAATTGATAAAGAACACTAGTTTATGTAGTTGAAAACAATTTAGCAGTAGGGCCAACTGCAGAATACAAGAACTTTGATATATGTGGAAGGAAGAAATCACTTAAAATTTTCAAACTGTAATTTTTCAGACTAATTGGATCCATTCTACACTCACTAGAATAGTTCATCATTCAGCAAGAGCTAGATGACTTCAACGGGGGCCCTTTCTGTCCTAAGTTTCAGTGATGCTCTGACATCGCAATAAGTTTCACAGAAATATGGTTCAAGAAAATGGTTTGCTACACTCTTTGAAAAAGCAACATTGTGTCAATAATAGCTGACAACTGAAGGAAACCATGATTACTCTCAAACACAAAGACAACCTGTCCATCCCTTTTCCTCCTGCTCTGAATGAAACATGGGAGGGCAAAAAAGGTGTTGAAGTTAAAACAGGAATAATCAATCTATCACAGCTATCCATGCCCTTTGAGCTTCTGTACGTTTGTATTGCTTCTGTCCAGAAATTGGTCAGATTATAAATCTGAAAGGATTGAAGTGTCTATTTGAGGAATAGTTTTAAAGCTTCCGGTTTGAACACAAAACGTTATTTGAACACAAAATGTTATTAAGCTGGGGTTTGTCAAAGAGGAGCATCTTCCCACCAATTTGCTATGGATTTATTTGAAAATATACTGACAAATGCAGCATTCTGATCTGTGCATACATCTATTTATTTAGGACAATATTGCAGGTAACACAGAGAGACATTTGTATTTGGCATTAATCTTATTATTTCTCAGATGCAATACTTTATATACAGAGCATAGGTCAGTTGGACTATAAATCCTTCCCCCAAATAGTTATTGAATGCTTGCCATTTAAAAGCATTTTTAGAGATGGCAGAGCATATGATGAAGTACAAGACATTATCTGTATCCTCAAGGCACTTATAAAAGTTGGGGAGAAATACTTAAATACACTTAAAGATTTCAATGAAATTAGTACAAATGACTGATATAAAAAATATTAGTCAGCAAAGGGATAGAGACTGATTTACAGTATAATTCACAGCCTGCTTGAAATGACAGTGATTTGATGCTATATGTATACATCTCAGTTGTCTGAGCAAGCTCACTTCTCAGTTTCCAAAGCAACCATTTTGCATCCCTCTCCTCAACCCATCTGCTTTCCTTTGTAACTAGACCCATACTTCATTAACAAAATAGAAGACCTTATAAATCAGTTGGCCTCATTCTCCTGCTTAAAATTATATAATTGCTTTCACTGTTGAAGTAGAAGTCAAACATTTACCATGATCTACAAAATTGCAGATGTCTGTCACCTGCCTTTCTCTCATCCCTTTTTATACCTCTTTCCCTTTAGCCCTCATGGCTCCTGAGGGCTCCAGCCTCATTGACCTGTTTTGCTTCCTTGCATAGACCCTCCTCTTTGCTGTCTTATGCCTCTGCACCTGCAGTTCTCTCTGCCCAGAACATCCTTCCCTGTGATCAGCCATTTCTCATTGTTCAGTCCTCAGCTCAAATGTCGCATCTTAAGAAAAGCCTTCCCTTAACGTTTTATCTGAAGAAACTCCCACTGTACCGTTTCCCCTAAACAAATCATTTTCTACCACATAAGCTTATCTTAAAAAAAAAAAATCAATACCAAACTAAGGTTTTATTGGAGCAATTTTTATATATTCACTTCATTCTAAAACATAGGAATAAGGGTCTCCTGCTCTACTGACTGAGCTAGCCAGAACTCATGTACACCCATGGCAGATTCATGTCAATGTATGGCAAAACCAATACAGTATTGTAAAGTAAAATTTAAAAAAAAAATTAAAAAAAAATATATATATAAATAAATAAGGGAAAAAAAGGAAAAAATAAAGCATAGGAATAAATATAGCAAAAGTTATTTTCTCATCATAGAATGAGTCCATTATTACAAGATTTATAGATGTCATATTCTTTAGTATATTTAGTATATTATTTAGTATATATATAATCTCCAATATTTCATCAGTCTTCTCAAACATTTTTATACCAATCATTTATGCATGCATGCGAAGTCACTTCAGTCATGTCCAACTCTGCAACCCTGTGGACTGTAGCCTGCCAGACTCCTCTGTACATGGGACTCTCCAGGCCAGAATACTGAAGTGGGTTGCCATGCCCTCCTCCAGGGGACCTTCCCGACCCAGGGATCGAACCTGAATTTCTTACATCTCCTGCATTAGCAGGTGGGTTCATTATCACTAGCAACACCTAGGAAGCTCATATAGTAAGCTTATATCTTACTGTTTTTTATATTAAAATTGCATATATTTAAGGTGTACAGGACTTCCCTGTAGCTCAAATGGTAAAGAATCTTCCTGCAATACAGGAGACCAGGGCTTGATCCTGGGTCAGAAAGATCCTCTGGAGAAGGGAATGACAAGCCACTCCAGTATTCTTGCCTGGAGAATCCCATGGACAGAGGAGCCTGGTGGGTGCCAGTCTGTGGGGTTGCAAAGAGTCAGACATGCCTGACAAACTAACACACAAGGTGTACAATATAGTGTTTTGATATACACAGTGAAATGATTGTTTTCCCTGGTATCTTAGATGGTAAAGAATCTGCCTGCAATGCAGGACACTGGGGTTCAGTCCCTCGGTCAGGAAGATCCCCTGCAGTAGGAAATGGCAACCTAATCCAGTATTCTTGCCTGGAGAATCCCATGGACAGAAGAACCTGGTGAGCTACAGTCCATGGATCTCAAAGAGTCAGACATGAATGAGTGACTTTCACTTCACTGCACTTCAATGAAATGATTACTGCAGACAAGCTAATTAACTTAGTCATCTCCTCCCATGATTGCTATTTGTGTGTGTCCCTGTGTGATGAGAGCACTTGAGATCTACTCTCTTAGTAAATTTCCATTATACAATACAGTGTTATTAACTATAATCATTATGTTGGACCTTATATCTTTAGAACTTATTCTTCCTACATAATTGCAACTTTGTACCACTTGACCAACATCTCCGCATTTACCTCATCTCTCCTCCCCTTGTTTTACCACTGTATAATTCTCTACTTTTATGAATTTGACTTTTTTAGATGTTACATATAAGTGAAATCATGCAGTATTTTTCTTTCTGTGTTTGGCTTCTATCTTGTTTCTCCTTAGCACTATGACTCTCTGAAACTATCTTTAGCTGCTTACTTTTTTTTGCCTGCCCTGTCCTACTGAATGGAAGCTATATTAGGAAAAGGATCTATCTGATACCCTTAGAACCTCACCCTATGCCTGGCACATGGAGTTAAAAAAAATACCTATTGATTGAATAAATTAATACATAGCTAAAAGAATAGGAAAGCTTCAAGACAGATGTGAAAAAGAGTGAAGTAGAAAGTATGTTCTTGTAGGTTAATCCTTCAGTTCAGTTCAGTCGCTCAGTCGTGTCCGACTCTGCAACCCCATGAATCACAGCACGCCAGGCCTCCCTGTCCATCACCATCTCCCGGAGTTCACTCAGACTCACGTCCATCAAGTCAGTAATGCCATCCAGCCATCTCATCCTCTGTCGTCCCCTTCTCCACCTGCCCCCAATCCCTCCCAGCATCAGAGTCTTTTCCAATGAGTCAACTCTTCGCATGAGGTGGCCAAAGTACTGGAGTTTCAGCATTACCATCATTCCTTCCAAAGAAATCCCAGGGCTGATCTCCCTTCAGAATGGACTGGTTGGATCTCCGTGCAGTCCAAGGGACTCTCAAGAGTCTTCTCCAATACCACAGTTCAAAAGCATCAATTCTTCGGTGCTCAGCCTTCTTCACAAGCCAACTCTCACATCCATACATGACCACAGGAAAAACCATAGCCTCAACTAGACAGACTTTGTTGGCAAAGTAATGTCTCTGCTTTTGAATATGCTATCTAGGTTGGTCATAACTTTTCTTCCAAGGAGTAAGCGTCTTTTAATTTCATGGCTACAATCACCGTCTGCAGTGATTTTGGAGCCCCCCAAAATAATAAAGGCTGACACTGTTTCCACTGTTTCCTCATCTATTTGCCATGAAGTGATGGGACCGGATGCCATGATCTTCGTTTTCTGAATGTTGAGCTTTAAGCCAACTTTTTCACTTTCCTCTTTCACTTTCATCAAGAGGTTTTTTAGCTCCTCTTCACTTTCTGCCATAAGGGTGATGTCATCTGCATATCTGAGGTTATTGATATTTTTCCCAGGACTCTTGATTCCAGCTTGTGTTTCTTCCAGTCCAGCATTTCTCATGATGTACTCTGCATATAAGTTAAATAAGCAGGGTGACAATAGACAGCCTTGACGTACTCCTTTTCCTATTTGGAACCAGTCTGTTGTTCCATGTCCAGTTCTAACTGTTGCTTCCTAACCTGCATACAGATTTCTCAAGAGGCAAGTTAGGTGGTCTGGTATTCCCATCTCTTTCAGAATTTTCCACAGTTTTTTGTGATCCACACAGTCAGAGGCGTTGGCATAGTCAATAAAGCAGAAATAGATGTTTTTCTGGAACTCTCTTGCTTTTTCCATGATCCAGCGGTTGTTGGCAACTTGATCTCTGGTTCCTCTGCCTTTTCTAAAACCAGCTTGAAGATCAGGGAGTTCACGGTTCATGTATTGCTGAAGCCTGGCTTGGAGAATTTTGAGCATTACTTTACTAGCATGTGAGTGCAATTGTGCGGTAGTTTGAGCATTCTTTTGCATTGCCTTTCTTTGGGATTGGAATGAAAACTGACCTTTTCCAGTCCCACAGGAGTTAGAGTTGTATAGACTTCCAACTCTAGTACTCAGATGTGTAGAAAATATTACAACTTTGTTGTTAGTTGTGTGCTTGGTTATTCTAAAGCATGAGATAAATCCAACTTATGTGTGGTTTGATTTGATAGAGAAGCAGGACTATAAGATATTTATAATATGATGCTGACTTTGATTTACATAATTTCCACCCACTAGTTTTACATCCACGTATTTTTGTAACATGTCATGCTGTCCAGTTGAATTGGATAAATCATCCACCAACAACAAATTTTTAACTGTGATACAGCACAAATACATGTTCACAAGTATATTAAGGAATGCAAACACTGTTGAGTAACTAATAGTCTATTATCTAGCAACCAAAGTGTGACACTCTCCTCTAAGACCCGAAAAAAAAAAGAGATTCTAACTTACCCAAGCTATGAGACCAAAAAGCTATAAGAAAATGCTTATTGTTATAACATATGCCAGGATTTAATGCTTTTTAAAATAGGAGTAAAGGTTACATTTAGTGAAATAAGTGTTCCTTTTAATGTTTCTTAATTTAAGTTTTAACATTTCTTTAAAGTGGACTCAGGAAGAGCAAAAAGAAATTGAAGAACCCAAATCAGAGCAAGTAGGCAAGACTATTAAAATAATTCTCTACACATTTTTCTTTGCACACTTTAAATTTAACATGAATCTCAGCATAGCTGCAAAAAGTGAGTACCTCTTAAAAGACTTTTAGTTACTTTTAAAACCACTCTCTGGGTTCTTGTAGCCTCTTTAAAATTAAGGTGGCTTAGGGAAAAACTCCTACCATTCCTGAAAAGAGCTTTTTAAGTAAAAATCTTTTTTTTTCTTTTCTTAATTTTATTCTTCCAGCTATTTCCTTTAATGTACTTCCTGATATAATGCAGGATAATGTCAATCCTAAGTTCTGAACATGTAGTTATGGACTGATAATTTCATAGGTTAGAACATTCGGTCAGAACAGTCATTTGATTATCATGTCCTCTATCCTGTTCTATAACTTTTCATATATCCATATGTCTATCTAAACACAAAAGAGTGGCTGCTCTCTGCTGAGAGATGAAACAGAAATCTCCATTACAATACATTGTCTCCTGTATGAATGCTCTGCATTTTCAGCTGTCTTTGCTGTATTAACTGATGTCATCCTGTGGATTTTTAGCCTTGTCTAAACTGCTCTTGCATTGACACTAATAATGAAAAGATACATCATGAGCAGCAGTTATTAATATATAGCACTAATTATATAAAGCATCGTTTTGTCTAGTACTACTATATTACATGAAAAACTGCCCTCTCATGCTCATTTAATGTCAACACAGTCTATACATGGAGAAATATATTTTGAAAGGGAAATTGGTTAACTCTTTTTAAAGTTTTATGAAAATTGGTTTTGAAATGACTATATATCACCAACCAAGCCATTATATACATTTGCTTTTGTGAATGAAGATCAATCTGAGAAGCAAACATTTAATAATATGAAATGAATTTGAATTATTAAAAAAGAGCAGACATTTAATGTTTTCCTTTAATGAAAATGCCAATTAAAAAAAAGTGGAAATGTCTTGCCAATTTGGAACTTTTTGCAGTTTTGTGATTTCTACTCATGTAGCTATGACAAAATGCTCTATAATATGAAAAGAACATGGAGACCACCATATTTAAAATTTACTGAATCAATACATGTCTTTATCAGCTAGACTTTCTCTTACAAATTCCAAATTCAAGTTTTTTGCTGACAAGAGATAAGATTAGAAAGAGAGACAATGTAACCACATTTTATATATTTATTTTTTAATATAAATTTATTTATTTTAATTGGAGGCTAATTACTTTACAATATTGTAGTGGTTTTGCTATACATTGACATGAATCCGCCATGGGTATACATGTCTTCCCCATCCTGAACCCCCCTCCCACATCCCTCCCCATCCCATCCCTCTGGGTCATTCCAGTGTACCAGCCCCAAGCACCCTGTCTCATGCATCGAAACTGGACTGGCGATCAATTTCACATATGATAATATACATGTTTCAATGGCATTCTCCCAAATCATCCCACCCTCGCCCTCTCCCACAGAGTGCAAAACACTGTTCTATACATCTGTGTCTCTATTGCTGTCTTGCATATACGTTTGCCGTTACCATCTTTCTAAATTCCATATATATGTGTTAGTATACTGTATTGGTGTTTTTCTTTCTGGCTTACTTCACCCTGGATGAGAGGCTCCAGTTTCATCCACCTAATTCAGTACAGCTCAGTTCAGTTGCTCAGCCGTGTCCAACTCTTTGAGACACCACGAGTCGCAGCACGCCAGGCCTCCCTGTCCATCACCAACTCCCGGAGTTCACTTAAACTCATGTGCATCGAGTCAGTGATGCCGTCCAACCATCTCATCCTCTGTCGTCCCCTTCTCCACCTGCCCCCAATCCCTCCCAGCATCAGGGTCTTTTCCAATGAGTCAACTCTTCACATGAGGTGGCCAAAGTATTGGAGTTTCAGCTTTAGCATCAGTCCTTCCAATGAACACCCAGGACTAGTTTCCTTTAGGATGGACTGGTTGGATCTCCTTGCAGTACAAGGGACTCTCAAGAGTCTTCTCCAACACCACAGTTCAAAAGCATCAATTCTTCAGTGCTCAGCTTTCTTCACACTCCAACTCACACTTCCATACATGACCACTGGAAAAACCATTAGTTAGTTAGTTATTTCAGTCGCTCAGTTGTGTCCGACTCTTTGCGACCCCATGAATCACAGCACGCCAGGCCTCCCTGTCCATCACCAACACCCGGAGTTCACTCAGACTCACGTCCATCGAGTCAGTAATGCCATCCAGCCATCTCATCCTCTGTCATCCCCTTCTCCTCCTGCCCCCAATCCTTCCCAGCATCAGACTCTTTTCTAATGAGTCAACTCTTTGCATGAGGTGGCCAAAGTACTGGAGTTTCAGCTTTAGCATCATTCCTTCCAAAGAAATCCCAGGGCTGATCTCCCTTCAGAATGGACTGGTTGGATCTCCTTGTAGTCCAAGGGACTCTCAAGAGTCTTCTCCAACACCACAGTTCAAAAGCATCAATTCTTCAGTGCTCAGCCTTCTTCACAAGCCAACTCTCACATCCATACATGACCACAGGAAAAACCATAGCCTTGACTAGACAGACCTTAGTCGGCAAAGTAATGTCTCTGCTTTTGAATATGCTATCTAGGTTGGTCATAAATTTCCTTCCAAGGAGTAAGCATCTTTTAATTTCATGGCTGCAATCACCATCTGCAGTGATTTTGGAGCCCAAAAAGATAAAGCCTGACACTGTTTCCACTGTTTCCCCATCTATTTGCCATGAAGTGATGGGACCGGATGCCATGATCTTCGTTTTCTGAATGTTGAGCTTTAAGCCAACTTTTTCACTCTCCTCTTTCACTTTCATCAAGAGGCTTTTTAGTTCCTCTTCACTGTCTGCCATAAGGGTGGTGTCATCTGCATATCTGAGGTTATTGATATTTTTCCTGGGAATCTTGATTCCAGCTTGTGCTTCTTCCAGCCCAACATTTCTCATAAAGGGTGACAATAGACAGCCTTGATGTACTCCTTTTCCTATTTGGAACCAGTCTGTTGTTCCATGTCCAATTATAACTGTTGCTTCCTGAGATGCATATAGGTTTCTCAAGAGGCAGGTCAGGTGGTCTGTTATTCCCATCTCTTTTAGAATTTTCCACAGTTTATTGTGATCCACACAGTCAAAGGCTTTGGCATAGCCAATAAAGCAGAAATAGATGTTTTTGGAACTCTCTTGCTTTTTCCATGATCCAGCGGATATTGGCAATTTGATCTCCAGTTCCTCTGCCTTTTCTAAAGCCAGCTTGAACATCTAGAAGTTCACAGTTCACGTATTGCTGAAGCCTGGCTTGGAGAATTTTGAGCATTACTTTATTAGCATGTGAGATGAGTGCAATTGTGCAGTAGTTGAGCATTCTTTGGCATTGCCTTTATTTGGGATTGGAATGAAGACTGACCTTTTCTAGTCCTGTGGCCACTGCTGAGTTTTCCAAATTTGCTGGCATATTGAATGCAGCACTTTCACAGCATCATCTTTCAGGATTTGAAATAGCTCCACTGGAATTCTGTCACCTCCACTAGCTTTGTTCATAGTGATGCTTTCTAAGGCCCACTTGACTTCACATTCCAAGATGTCTGGCTCTAGGTGAGTGATCACACCATCGTGTTTATCTGGGTCGTGTAGATTATTTTCATACAGTTCTTATGGGTATTCTGGCCACCTATTCTTAATATCTTCTGCTTCTGTTAGGTCCATGCCATTTCTGTCCTTTATCGAGCTCATCTTTGCATAAAATATTCCCTTGGTATCTCTAATTTTCTTGAGAGATCTCTAGTCTTTCCCATTATGTTGTTTTCCTCTATTTCTTTGCATTGATTGCTGATGAAGGCTTTCTTATCTCTCCTTGCTATTCTTTGGAACTCTGCATTCAAATGGGAATATCTTTCCTTTTCTCCTTTGCTTTTTGCTTCTCTTCTTTTCACAGCTATTTGTAAGGCCTCCTCAGAGAGCCATTTTGCTTTTTTGCATTTCTTTTCCATGGGGATGGTCTTGATCCCTGTCCCCTGAACAATGTCACAAACCTCCATCTATAGTTCATCAGGCACTCTATCTATCAGATCTAGACCCTTAAATCTATTTCTCACTTCCACAGTATAATCATAAGGGATTTGATTTAGGTCATCCGTCTAGTCAAGGCTATGGTTTTTCCAGTGGTCACGTATGGATATGAGAGTTGGACTGTGAAGAAAGCTGAGTGCCGAAGAATTGATGTTTTTGAACTGTGGTGTTGGAGAAGACTCTCGAGAATCCCTTGGACTGCAAGGAGATCCAACCAGTCCATTCTAAAGAACATCAGTCCTGGATGTTCTTTGGAGGGACTGATGCTAAAGCTGAAACTCCAATACTTTGGCCACCTCATGAGAAGGACTTCCCTGGTGGCTCAGATGTTAAAGTGTCTGTCTACAATGTGGGAGACCCGGGTTCGATCCCTGGGTCAGGAAGATCCTCTGGAGAAGGAAATGGCAATCCACTCCAGTACTATTGCCTGGAAAATCCCATGGACAGAGCAGACTGGTAGGCTACAATCCATGGGGTCCCAAAGAGTTGGACATGACTAAGCGACTTCACTTACTGACATGAGAAGAGTTGACTCATTGGAAAAGACTCTGATGCTGGGAGGGATTGGGGGCAGGAGGAAAAGGGGACAACAGAGGATGAGATGGCTGGATAGCATCACCGACCCGATGAACATGAGTTTGAGTGAACTCTGGGAGTTGGTGATGGACAGGGAGGCCTGTCGTGCTGTGATTCATGGGGTCCAAAGAGTCGGACACCCCTGAGCGACTGAACTGAACTGAACTGAATGGTCTAGTGGTTTTCCCTACTTTCTTCAATTTAAGTGTGAATTTGGCAATAAGGATTTCATGATCTGAGCCACAGTCAGCTCCTGGTCTTGTTTTTGCCAACTGTATAGAGCTTTTCCATCTTTGGCTGCAAAGAATATAATCAATCTGATTTCGGTGTTGACCATCTGGTGATGTCCCACCTCATTAGAACTGATACAAATGTATTATTTTTAATGGCTGGGTAATATTCCATTGTGTATATGTACCACAGCTTTCTTACCCATTTGTCTGCTGATGGACATCTAGGTTGCTTCCATGTCCTGGCTTTATAAACAGTGCTGTGATGAACTTTGGGGTACACGTGTCTCTTTCAATTCTGGTTTCCTTGGTGTGTATGCCCAGCAGTGGGATTCCTGGGTCATATGGTAGTACTGTTTCCAGTGTTTTAAGGAATCTCCACACTGTTCTCCATAGTGGCTGAACTAGTTTGCATTCCCACCAACAGTGTAAGAGGGTTCCCTTTTCTCCACACCCTCTCCAGCATTTGTTGCTTGTGGACCTTTGGATCACAGCCATTCTGACTGGCATGAAATGGCACCTCATTGTGGTTTTGATTTCCATTTCTCTGATAATGAGTGATGTTGAGCATCTTTTCATGTGTTTGTTAGCCATCTGTATGTCTTCTTTGGAGAAATGTCTGTTTAGTTCTTTGGACCATTTTTTGGTCCAAATTGGGTTGTTTATTTTTCTGGAATTGAGCTTCAGGAATTGCTTGTATATTTTTGAGATTACTTATTTGTCCATTGCTTTGTTTGCTATTATTTTCTCCCATTCTGAAGGCTGTCTTTTCACCTTGCTTATAGTTTCCTTTGTTGTACAAAATCTTTTAAGTATAATTAGGTCCCATTTGTTTCTTTTTGCTTTTATTTCCAATACTCTGGGAGATGGGTCATAGAGGATCCTGCTGTAATGTATATCAGAGAGTGTTTTGCCTGTGTTTTCCTCTAGGAGTTTTATATTTTCTGGTCTTACATTTAGATCTTTAATCCATTTGAGTTTATTTTTGTGTATGGTGTTAGAAAGTGTTCTAGTTTCATTCTTTTACAAGTGGTTGACACTTTTCCCAGCACCACTTGTTAAAAAGATTGTATTTTCTCCACTGTATATTCTTGCCTCCTTTGTCAAAGATAAGGTGTCCACAAATGCATGGTTTTTTCTCTGGGCTTTCTATTTTATTCCATTGATCTATATTTCTGTCTATGTGCCAGCACTATACTCTCTTGATGACTGTAGCTTTGTAGTAGAGCCTGAAGTCAGGCAGGTTGATTTCTCCAATTCCATTCTTCTTTCTCAAGATTCCTTTGGCTCTTTGAGGGTTTTTTATATTTCCATACAAATTATGAAATTATTTGTTCTAGTTCTGTGAAAAATGCCATTGGTAGCTTGATAGGGATTGCATTGAATCTTTAGATTGCTTTGGGTAGTATACTCATTTTCATTATATTGATTTTTCCAATCTATGAACATGAGATATTTCTCCATCTATTTGTGTCCTCCTTGATTTCTTTCATCAGTGTTTTTTTTTTTTTTTTCTATATATAGGTCTTTTGTTTCTTTAGGTAGATATATTCCTAAGTATTTTATTCTTTTCCTTGCAATGGCAATGGAATTGTTTCCTTAATTTCTCTCTGTTTTCTCATTGTTCGTGTATAGGAATGCTAGGGATTTCTGCGTGTTAATCTTACATCCTGCAACTTTACTGTATTCATTGATTAGCTCTAGTAATTTTCTGGTGGAGTCTTTAGGGTTTTCTATGTAGAGGATCATGTCATCTGCAAACAGAGTTTTACTTCTTCTTTTCCAATCTGGATTCTTTTTATTTCTTTTTCTGCTCTGATTGCTATGGCAAGAACTTCCAAAACTATGTTGAATAGTAGCAGTGAAAGTGGGCACCCTTATCTTGTTCCTGACTTTAGGGGCAATGCTTTCAATTTTTCACCATTGAGAATGTTTTCTGTGGGTTTGTAATATGTAGCTTTTATTATGTTGAGGTATGTTCCTTCTATTCCTGCTTTCTGGAGGGTTTTTATCATAAATGGATATTGAATTTTGTCAAGGGGTTTCTCTGCATCTATTGAGATAATCATATGGTTTTTATCTTTCAATTTGTTAATGTGGTATATACATCAATCGATTTGTGGATATTGAAGAATCCTTGTGTCCCTGGGATAGAGCCCACTTGGTCTTGATGCATGATATTTTTAATATGTTGTTGGATTCTATTTACTAGAATTTTGTTAAGGATTTTTGCATCTATATTCATCAGTGATATTGGCCTGTAGTTTTCTTTTTTTGTGGCATCTTTGTCAGGTTTTGGTATTAGGGTGATGGTGGCTGCATAGAATGGGTTTGGAAGTTTACCTTCCTCTGCAATTTTCTGGAAGAGTTTGAGTAGGATAGGTGTTTGCTCTTCTCTAAATTTTTGGTAGAATTCATCTGTGAAGCCATCTGGTCCTGGGCTTTTGTTTGCTGGAAGATTTCTGTTTACAGTTTTTCAATTTCCATGCTTGTTTTGGGACTGTTAAGATTTTCTATTTCTTTCTGGTTCCATTTTGGAAATTTGTACTTTTCTAAGAATTTGTCCATTTCTTCCAAGTTGTCCATTTCATTGGCATATAATTGCTGATAGTAGTCTCTTATGATCATTTGTATTTCTGTGTTGTCTGTTGTGATTTCTCCATTTTCCTTTCTAATTTTATTGATTTCATTCTTCTCCCTTTGTTTCTTGATGAGTCTAGCTAATGGTTTGTCAATTTTATTTATCTTCTCAAAGAACCAGCTTTTGGCTTTGTTGATTTTTGCTATGGTCTCTTTTGTTTCTTTTGCATTTATTTCTGCCCTAATTTTTAAGATTTCTTTCCTTCTACTAACCCTGGGGTTCTTCATTTCTTCCTTTTCTAGTCACTTTAGTTGTAGAGTTAGGTTATTTATTTGACTTTTTTCTTGTTTCTTGAGGTAAGCCTGTGTTGCTATGAACCTTCCCCTTAGTACTGCTTTTACAGTGTCCCATAGGTTTTGGGTTGTTGTGTTTTTATTTTCATTCATTTCTATGCATGTTTTGATTTCTTTTTTGATTTCTTCTGTGATTTGTTGGTTATTCAGCAGCATGTTGTTCAACCTTCTTATACTGGAATTTTTAATATTTTTTCTCCTGTAATTGAGATCTAATCTTACTGCATTGTGGTCAGAAAAGATGCTTCAAATGATTTCAAGTTTTTTTGAATTTACCAAAGTTAGATGTATGGCCCAGGATGTGATCTATCCTGGAGAAAGTTCCATGTGCACTTGAGAAAAAGGTGAAATTCATTGTTTTGGGGTGAAATGTCCCGTAGATATCAGTTAGGTCTAACTGGTCTATTGTATCATTTAAAGTTTGTGTTTCCTTTTAGTTTTCTGTTTAGTGGATCTAACCATAGATGTGAGTGGAGTATTAAAGTCTCCCACTATTATTGTGTTATTGATAATTTCCCCTTTCATACTTGTTAGCATGTGCCTTACATATTGCAGTGCTTCTATGTTGGGTGCATATATATTTATAATTGTTATATCTTCTTCTTGGATTGATCCTTTGATCATTATGTAGTGTCCTTCTTTGTCTCTTTTCACAGCCTTTATTTTAAAGTCTATTTTATCTGATATGAGTATTGCTTCTCCTGCTTTCTTTTGGTCTCTATTTGCATGGAATATCTTTCTCCAGCCCTTCACTTTCAGTCTGTATATGTCCCTTATTTTGAGGTGGGTCTCTTGTAGACAACATATATAGGGGTCTTGTTTTTTTGTCCATTCAGCCAGTCTTTGTCTTTTAGTTGGGGCATTCAACCCATTTACGTTTAAGGTAATTATTGATAAGTATGATCCTGTTGCCATTTACTTTGTTGTTTTGGGTTCGAGTTTATATACCCTTTCTGTGTTTCCTGTCTAGAGAAGATCCTTTAGCATTTGTTGGAGAGCTATGTAACCACATTTTATGAATCAATAACTAATAGTAGAACGTGAAGTGTTGAAAGCTGTGTTAGGAACCCCAGTGAAATGTGTTAAATTGTCATGGCCTTTAAGAAACTAGTCTTTTAGTGTGGTGAGCCTACCCTAGCAAGGTTGCAGATGGGACTGCAAGAAGGCACTACAGTTTTTGGCACCACAATTCCTTCATGCTATCTCCTACTTCTCTGCCTGCTATGTCTCACTGTTGGCTTTCCTGCTTTCTCCACCCTTTCACAGTTACCCCTTAGCTCGTAGTCCCTACACACTCCCACCCTGTGGTTTGGCCAAGTATGTTCAATTACTTATCCTAGCAGATCTCAGTACCTTGAAGGGCATGATTTCCACTGTCTACCTGGTGACTTTATCCTTTCACTTCCTTTTCATAGGCCCTCTCCAGCCCAAGCTGGTTCAGTGGATCCTCAACTTGGTCCCAGATGGTCCTTCGTATGATAGAGAGGAGCAGACAAATGCATATAACTTTCAGGATGGTAGAGCACTCTGTAGGGAAAGTGAAAATGTTAGTCACTGAGTAGTATCTGACTCTTTGCAACCCCATGGACTATAGCCCATCAGGCTCCTCTGTCCATGGAATTCTTAAGGCAAGAATACTAGAGTGGATAGCCATTCCCTGCTCTAGGGGATCTCCCAACCCAGGGACTGAACCCAGGGTCTCCTGCATTGCAGGCAAATTTTTTTATCATCTGAGCCATCAGGGAAGCTGCTCTCCCTAGGGGGTTGCAGATAAAACAAAGGACTCTTTCAGGGGCATTGCCAGAATATGTGGCAGGTAGAGCCTGAGGAATTTTTGGTCACTCAAACACAAACTTTTCTGATAGAAAATGTGCTATAACTGTCTGCAAATGCATATGAAGCCACTGGGTGAAAGTCATGTAGAAAAAAAGGGGGACAACCAATAGGACTTCTGTTTCCATAAAAATGCTAGGGAGGCCTTGCGTGCTGCGATTCATGGGGTTGCAAAGAGTCGGACACGACTGAGAGACTGAACTGAACTGAACTGACTACATGTTTTAGATTAACTGCTGTATTTTTGAGTCAATAGCAAAGGATAAGCATCTATCTTAGGTTAAATCCAGGCAGAAAGAATATTGCTTGCAGAACTATGAGCATAGGCAATTATTTTGGATCTCTTGTTCTAAGCAATGACCTGGATTCTGTAGGGTGTCTATGAAGTTTATAAATGCTACATGAAAAATAAGTGAATGAAGACATAGCAGCAATCTAAGCAAGAAATCATTTCAACAGATAGCATGTTTGAAGAAAATGTTCTTCAAAAAAAAAGAAAATGCAAAAGAGAAAAATTGGATAAGAAGAAAATAATATGATCTATGTATGTAGAAATAAAGGCAAGCATAGTTTTAAACTCAAGGAGGCAAAATATAGAACTGGCTATGAAAATGAATGTGACATAATGTTTTTTTCATTCTGTGAGTAGATTAACAATAACTTTTATTTAACCTGTGTATTCTGAAACAATGAGCTCTGGGAGATAGATTCAGTAAGGCAAAGAATCTGTGAGTCACTAATAAAAATAGAGAGTAAGATAGATATTGATTGCCCTAAGAATTTGTATCTCAGAAATACACCACAAAATTTAGGCTCTTCAAAAGAAACAGCTATTATACTATTCATTTTAACCTCAAAGACTATTGCTTACAGTAAAAATTTTAAAATTCAGAGAATACTCCAAAGTAACTAAAGAAAATTGTAACTTTATCAGTCTGATAAGTTCTCTGTCAGAACTGATTCATTTGCTATTTATTGTATTTGCTCATTTGTTATTCATTGTTATTTGTACTTTTATCATCATAACTTAGCATTAATTACCACAGCATTAAAATAAAATGCCATTGTAATTCTATATTCAGGGCCTAAGACTCAAAGTGACATCCATGCTTAGCAATTTGTCTACCAAACAGAAGTTCATTTACCCTTGAAAGACTTTTCCAATAAGTTAATATGTTAATTATTTTGTTATCCAATTAATATAGATATTAAAGTATCTTCACATTTTTAAAAATTTAGTTAGTGATGTGCCATTCTATCATCAAATTCGAACCAAGATTCCATTATTAATTGAATTTTGATCTTATAAGTGGAGAGAAGATAGTGTGTGTTTGGGGCGGAGAATTATCTTTTTCTCACTGAAATACATTTAGTCAACCCTATTCTCTATCTAACCAAATATAAATTATCTTATCCAGTGATTTTTCAATATGACATAATGTTCCTAAAATTAAGTGCTACTATAATTCATCTCTGTGTATGGCCACCTGCTGCTGCTAAGTTGCTTCAGTTGTGTCCCACTCTGTGTGACCCCATAGATGGGAGCCCACCAGGCTCCCCCATCCCTGGGATTCTCCAGGCAAGAACACTGGAGTGGATTGCCATTTCCTTCAATGCATGAAAGTGAAAAGTGAAAGTGAAGTCGCTATTCCTCCTAACACATTCTTTGTTTGGCCCCTATTCTTTTGCAAACATGACCCTTCAGTAGATTGTTTATCTTTTGTCTGATCGTACTGTGGGTTTCCCAGGTGGTTCAGTGGTAAAGAATCCATCTACATATTCAGGAGATGCAAGGAGATGTAGGTCGATCCCTGGGTCCAGAAGATCCCCTGGAGTAGTAAGTGGCAACCCAGACCAGTATTCATGCCTGGAAAATTCCATGGACAGAGGAGCCTGGTGGTCTACCATGGAGTTTCAAAGAGTCAGCAACTGAGGGGACAAAAAGAAAAAATCTTAATTCAGTAATATAACTTGACTACCAGATATTGGGGTATCACAGTAGAACTTGCTTATTGAAGTTTTCATTTGTGAGTGATCCCTTGGATGCTCCATACCCCTAGGTTGTGGAAACCCAAGAGCACTGTGTCACAGATGCACATATGTTGGGTCAAGAGTCCAGATCCACAGGAATATGAATAGCAAACTCAGCAACTTCAACCTGATATCAACCCACTGTCTAAAAACATTCTATTATGTAAACTTTAACCACCTCTCACTTTTATGTTAGTTATTATCAAACTGTGAAGCATGAAAGAATTCTAATACATAAGTCTGTGGATAAGATACAGGAGCTGCATGTTTACCAATAAGTCGTGTAATGTCATTGCAGGTGATTAATGCTCAGCACATCGAGAAATATTCTGATACTCTAGAAGATAAAGGATTTTTACCGGAATAAATCCATTTTATGAGGCTGTACAAATGAATCATAATTTGTTCAGCATCTTGTGAGACTAAACTAAGCTTCAATCACAATGCTCAAGGATCAGAATAGGCTATTAGGAAATGCCGTAGAAAGGTATGTGGTCCAGAGCCTCTGCCCCTGAAGAGAAGAGCAGAATTCAGAATTTACATAAAGACCTGTCCCTTCTCCATCTACCAAGTTACCTGGGCCTTTCTGAAACCCAGGGATGGACAAGACTCTCAAGAAGTGACTCTCGTTTGTGACTCTAAATTTTTCCAAGTAATTTTGAGGAACCAAAATATGTTTAAAGTTTTATAGTATCAATAATATTAATTGGCAAATATTACAGCACTCTATAGAACGTAGTGTGAAGACTTACACTGTGTGTGAATGCACGTGTCAGTCCTGTCACCTCAGTTTTAAGATGTGTTACCTGCTATGATTACAGGCACAAGGACTTAAAAATGATGACATCACCACTTCACACGATGAAATGGTCCAATTATACCTTGCTACCTGTATCAAAAATTGATAATTGCAGAGACATAAACGTATAGGTTTACAGCTCTCTGTTGCTAATTGATTTATGTGTGAATATGCTAATACAATCCTGATTTTGTTTTAGAATTTCTAATGAGACTGAGCTTGAATACTTATTGTTTATGACCTAAAATATTTTAAAGTTTGAAAATATAGAGCTACTATTCTACTTTCCCTAAAAAATAATATCTAGCCATAGGCTACATAAGTATCCTTGAAGAATTTAAAATAACTTTTCTTATAGTCTAGATAATAAATATGACTGAGAAGTAAGAGCAGGCAGTTTAGTACATAATTATTCATTTAATATCTGGGAGAAGAGAAGTTACTGTTGATTTCTCCTTTTAAGAACTGAATAGATGTGGACAGCAAGTAAGGAATGAACTAGCACATTCCAAAGCATTTCCCCCAATAAACTACCCACTATAATGCATATGAGTGTGACTGTATATATATATATATATATATATATATATATATATATATATATCCATATGTGTATAGCTATGTGTGTACATGCTCAGTTGATTCAGTCATGTCTGACCCTGCAACCCCATGGACTGTAGCCTGCCAGAGGCCTCTGTGCCTGGGATTCTCCAGGCAAGAATACTGGAGTGGGTTATCACGCTCTCCTCCAGGGGAATCTTCCCAACCCAGGAATTGATCCTGGGTCTCCTGCATTGCAGGTGGATTCGTTACCACTGAGCCACCAGGGAAGCTCCATGTATGGCAATATAGAATATATAGTATTATTTACATTATTTGTAGTCATATTGATCATTTTATAGACTATATAATCTTATATGAACCACTAACAGTTTCTTTCTTAAAATCTTGAGTCAAATTAGCTCCAAACATCAACCAAGATATAAAGAAAATAGTTATGTTTAGAAAGAATTTTCACTCAGATTATTTTGGAATAAGTATTACTAGATATTTTAGAAACAGTATTAGGAAAGAAGTAATATAATGATTTGTTTTTCTCTCCCTTTTATGAAGGGATTTGACTTCCTGAAGCCCACTAAGCAGGAAAAGGAAATAAAGGAATCAATTACTGCCTAAATATTCTTTTCAAAAGTCTTTAAAAAAGCTAATTTTTCCTTTGTGGAATATTATTTGAATTCAAAAGAGCTAAACAATGAAACTGGCAACATAAAGTATAATAATGTTAGCAGATGAAATGTTTTTTAAGATAATTTCTTATTTGGTATTTGTTTTCATTTACACATTTGCAAACTTGAATGGCAAAGTAAAAAATATTTGATCCCATAAAGATTCACTTTACTTCTTTAAATTGAGGTTTACTCTGTAGTGTGGTATATAGTATATAAATGTGTACGTTAGGCTTATATGATTTGGCCAAGATTCAATGGCAATTTTTTGTAACATAAAAAAATTATAATCACTGTGAAATTTTATGTATCAAATACTGCTCTATATTTGTCAGGCTATACATTTTTCTGTTCCCATAGATCCAATTAATTGACTACACATGTGATAGCACTGATTATATAGTTGTTGAATGAAAACAATAGAGGGAAGTTATTGTACTTACTTATATAAAGGAAATAATAATATAAATGAAATATTCAAGAGTTAAAATGTCAAGAATTTTTAATAATATAGACCAACTAGATATGTGAAATTAGATACGTGAACCAATATAGGTACCTGAATCGTGAACTTGCAGATTTTCAAGCTGGATTTAGAAAAGGCAAAGGAGCCAGAGATCGAATTGAAAGCATCCACTGGATCATAGAAAAAGCAAGAGAATTACAGAAAAACATCTATTTCTGCTTTATTGATTATGCCAAAGCCTTAACTGTGTAGATCACACAAGCTATGGAAAATTATTCAAGAGGTGGGAATACCAGATCACCTTACATCCTTCCTAAGAAATCTGTATGCAGGTCAAGAAGAAATAGAACCAGACATGGAACAACAAACTGGTTCCAAATTGGGAAAGGAGTACATTAAGGCTATATATTGTCACTCTGCTTATTTAATTCATATGCAGAGTACATCATGAGAAACGTTGGGCTGGATGAAGCATAAGCTGGAATCAAGATTGCCAGGAGAGATATCAATAACCTCAGATACGCAGATGACACCACGCTTATGGCAGAAAGCAAAGAGGAACTAAAGAGCCTCCTGATGAAAGGGAAAGAGGAGAGTGAAAAAGCTGGCTTAAAATTCAACATTCAGAAAACTAATGGCATCTGGGCCCTTCACTTCATGGGAAATAGATGGGGAAACAATGGAAACAGTGAGAGACTTCATTTTGGGGTCTCCAAAATCACTGCAGATGGTGACTGTAGCCATAAAGTTAAAAGACGCTTGCTCCTTGGAAGAAAAGTTATGACCAACCTAGACAGCATATTAAAAAGCAGAGACATTACTTTGCCGACAAATGTCCATCGAGTCAAAGCTATGATTTTTCCAGTAGTCATGTATGGAAGTGAGAGTTGGACTATATAGAAAGCTGAGTGCTGAAAAATTGATGTTTTTGAACTGTGGTGTTAGAGAAGACTCTTGAGAGTCCCTTGGACTGCAAGGAGATCAAACCAGTCAATCCTAAAGGAAATCAGTCCTGAATATTCATTGGAAGGACTGATGCTGAAACTGAAGCTCCAACACTTGGACCGCCTGATGCAAAGAACTGAATCATTGGAAAAGACCCTGATGCTGGGGAAAGATGGAAAGCAGGAGGAGAAGGGAACAACAGAGGATGAGATGGTGGGATGGCATCACCGACTCATTGGACATAAGTTTGAGCAAGCTCTGGGAGTTGGTGACGGACAGGGAAGCCTGGCATGCTGCAGTCCATGGGGTTGCAAAGAGTCGGACATGACTGAGTGACTGAACTGATTGAAACCAATTAGAACCAAATATATATTCAACATGTGGCTAAAGATAATTATCAATACAAAACTTTGCTCCTTGAACTGAGTAGTCAGACTCTCAGAGACAGTAGACATAGGAAAGTTTCATTTGGAAAGTTATTGAAAGACAAACACAGTTTTTATAGAGAAAAATGAGAAGCTGCAAGTAAGGCCCATGGGGACACGATAACTTGAGGGGACCTACTACAGAAATAATGCTATTAAAATCTTCATTGTCAAATGTAGAAATTCAAATCTGACAGAGTCTTGTCTGGCAGAATCCAAGTTAAGATTTAGAGTAAAGCAAGAAATAAAGGCAATTAGATAAATGGGACACAAATTTGGGAAAAGAAGAGGGGAGGTATTTTATACCATTTTGAAATAAGCAGAAAAACAATTAATCATTTTTGGCTTTTGGAATTTGATAAGCCATGGCCCATGACCTTGTGGTACATATACACAATGGAGTATTACTCAGCCGTTAAAAAGAATACATTTGAATCAGTTCTGTTGAGATGGATGAAACTGGAGCCAATTATACAGAGTGAAGTAAGCCAGAAAGAAAAACACCAATACAGTATACTAACACATATATATGGAATTTAGAAAGATGGCAATGACGACCCTGTATGCAAGACAGCCAAAAAGACACAGATGTGTATAGTGGACTTTTGGACTCAGAGGGAGAGGGAGAGGGTGGGATGATTTGGGAGAATGGCATTGAAACATGTATACTATCATGTAAGAATCGAATCACCAGTCTATGTCCGATGCAGGATACAGCATGCTTGGGGCTGGTGCATGGGGATGACCCAGAGGGATGTTGTGGGGAGGGAGGTGGGAGGGGGGTTCATGTTTGGGATCACATGTACACCCGTGGTGGATTCATGTCAATGTATGGCAAAACCAATACAGTATTGTAAAGTAAAATAAAGTAAAAATAAAAATTAAAAAGAAAAAAAAAAAAGAATGTTACAGTGATAAAATTGGATGGCTTGGTGTATGGGAAAAATTGGAACATCCATTTCACATTGTTCCTAATGTGTTATATTTTCCAGACCCTCTTACAGTAAGGTCTAGATATGATCTGGGTTCAAATAATCAGAGATAGTCTCATGAGATTTGGAGGCAGAAGCAAAATGGAGTGATGCTTCCACTGTGGTTTAGGGGTTTTTTATTTGTTGGTTGGCTGTTTGGTTGGTTGTTTTGGCAAGCATAGTCATGATGACATTGGACTTCTCTGTGACAACATTAGCAGAGATCCCAGTGTTATCAACTTCACAGGTCTTAAGAGGCAAGGTACAGGGCATTTATTTTGGCACATTTTCTCCTACGATGAGAATATATGATCTGGAATTTAAGGGTAAGTCTTCGTATAAAATTTCCTTATTCTTCTCACAAATTTGACCTACCCTGAGGCCTCCTTATAATCTAAAAGTAACGGGAGAAAAAATTTTCTCTGTTGGATAGGAATATTAACCTTGACTTTAAGGGGAATAGGGCTACTCCTAAAAAGTGTGTCAGGGAGGATTATGTATGTGTCTGGAATGGAGGGATATTTTGAGATGTGTCCTTGTATTCCCATATCCTGAAGAAGCACTTCATGGACAATTCCAGGTATTCCAAGACAGTCATGACTACCAGTGGCTCAGATCCAACGGAAATGAGGGTTTGCTTTAATCCACTCCATTATTCTTGCCTGGAGAATTCCATGGACAGCAGAGCCTGGCAGGCTACAGTCTGTAGGGTCACAAGAGTTAGGCACAACTGAGTGACTAACACATACTTTTCACACACCCACCATTTAACCCCCAAAACTGAGACCAATGAAAATATGGAATTTAAAGTAGAAAAAAAAAAAAAGATGCTATACATACAAACAGGGCCTTATGACCATTTGGACCATTTGGAGAAAAAACAGGCTGCAGTAGCCTCTTTATGTATTTATTTCTCTTTAACATATATCCTTTTTATACTCCATTTCTCTCATTTTGTATTATATATCTTTCTTTGATAGTTTCGTAGGGTATGTAAATGGGAAGAGTAGTGAACCCAGGCAAGAAATACCACCTCAGGAAAGATTCTTTGACTAATAGAAGTTTGGGTTTCTTCTCTTGTGGACAGTGTAAATGTTTTTATTTCTATGTGAGAAGAGCTGCATTTTATTGAAATCAGTTGTTGCTGTTGGAAAATTTATGTATGGGAGAGTGGGAGTTACTGTGCATTGCTGCTCGATATCCATTCACCACCCTCTTTCTAGTATGTTTTCTTAAACTTCTGAGGTTGAGAAGCCAAAATCTATATTTCTAAGTCTCTTTTGCAGACGGTACTCAGAGTGTGGTTTAGATTTGGAGAGTTAGTCAAATTCCTGTGGTATTTAAAAAAGGGAGTATAGTGGAGATCACAGGCCTACAATTTCTGTTGGTCATCATAGTCATAAAAGCCCTGGATTCTTCTCCAACAACATTTGCAGGTATTCCAATGTCTCATAATTAATTTGTGAATGTTGAGAGGGCTCAGGACATCCATTTTTTCTTATGCCAATATATAGGTATAATGTGGTTCTGGTGTCAACAGTACATAGTTTTCCAACCTAAAAATTGCAGCTGCTAAGATAATACATGCCTGGACTCTATGGTTGCAGTGACAATGCTATAGATTCTTGATTATAACAAAAGTAGAGATTTGCCTGGTGATTTACTTCTATGATAAAGTCTGCCCTCTAAGCTTTCTATAAGTTGTATGAACTTAATTCCTGTATTAAATAATTTTCTGCTTAAAATAGAGTAGTTTCAGTTATCTACAATTCAACCCTGACTCAAACAGATGGTATAGAGAAAGTAACACAATTGACCAAATTAAACTATTCGATGTGATGAAAATCCATTCTCCCTGAACATGTGAAACTGGAGACAATCATGTGTAGGAAGAAAAGATAACTTCAATACAAAGGATATGGACTGATTTATCAAATAACAAATGTAATTTTTAATTTTCAGTGAATTTTTACTTTCTTATAGACTTATAGGCATAGCCAGGTAAAATGACATCACCAACAGAACTAGTTCAATTCTAATTTGAACCTGAACCATTAGGTCTTTATATAACAGACCACACATATACTTTTATCTAAATTTCATGTTAGTTTAATAGTCACAGTTGTTTACTTGCCACTTATATGATTCTTATAAACTATATATTTATCAACAAATTTGACACCTGAAAAGCAATGATGAATATCCATATGGATGTTTTCATAGTATAGAAATGAAAAGATGTATGTCATACAGATGATAAAATCTAACAGTTTAAGAGAAAATGTCCATATCTGTAAACAGAAAGAAAACTCATAATTAGGTTTAGCTCAGATCAAACATAAATATTTATATGTTGATTTAATTTTTGTTATAATCTCTAATTATTTTTCAAATCAGATTGAGATAGTTAGAGAGATAAACACAGAGATGCAGTCATAGGTCATGCACATTTCTGAAATAGTAGCTAATTACAAAGGTCCAATCTAGGAATGGGTAGGATAAGTCATCTACAGTTCACTCAAAAGAGCAAATGAGTTTATACTGATGTCTCAACTCTAATTCACTATAAGGCAAGTCATTCTAGACTTCTTCCCTACTTATCTATAATTTCCCCCAAAAGCTGTTAAAACTAATAAATGAAAGCAGAAAAGTTGCAACGTACAAAGTGCATATTCAAAAATCTGGAGCATTTCTATTACACTAACAGTGAACTCTCAGAAAGAAAAATTAAGAAAACAACCCCATTTAAAATTGTGTCAAAAAGAATTTTAAAACCTAGGAATAAATTTCATCAAGAAGAATAAAGACTTACATACTAAAAGCTATGACATTGATGAAAGAAATTGAAAACACACAAAAAAATGGAATATTTTATGCTTATAGATTGGAAGTATTAATGTAACAATGTCCATGTTACCCAAAGCATCTATAGATTCAATACAATCTCTGTCAAAATTCCAGAACATTTTCCTCAGAAGCAGAACAAACAATCCTAAAATGTGTGTGGAACCACATAAGACCCCAAAAGTCAAAGCAATACTGAGAAAGAAAAACAATCTGGAGACATCACACAGCATGATTTCAAACTATACTACAAAGCTAGAGTAATCAAAACAGATGGTATCAGCATAAAAACAGACACATAATACAGAATAAAAATAGATCAATGGAACAGAATAGACAGCCCAGAAATAAACCCAGGCATATATGGTCAATTAATTTATGACAAAGTAGGCAACGATATACACTGGGCAAAAGACAGTTCCTTCAATAAACAGTGTTGAGAAAACTGGACTACTACATACAAAAGAATAAAACTAGACCACTATCTTAAACCAACATAAAAATTAACTCAAAATACATTAAAGACTTAACTGTAAGGCCTGAAACCAGAAAACCCCCAGTAAACTCCATGACATTGCTTTTGGTGACATTTTTTTTTTTTAATCCAACTCCAAAGAAAAAAGAGTGGGACTACATCAAACTAAAAACTTCTGGATAATGAAGGAAACCATTAACAAAATAAAAAGACAATCTACTGAGTGAGAAAAGATATTTGCAAATAATATCCAATCAAAGGATAATATCCACAGTGTATAAAGAACTCACCCAACTCAACATCAAGAAATAAATAACCCAATTTTAAAAATAGTTGGAATATCTGAATAAACATCTTTTAAAAGAAGACATACAGATGGCTAAAATACACACTGAAAGATTCTCAGGATCACTAATCATCAGAAAAATGCATATCAAAACCACAATGAGATATCTCCTCACACCTGCTCAAAATGGCTATGAACAGGAAATAAGTGTTGGCTAGGGTGCAGAGACGGAGAAGGCAATGGCACCCCACTCCAGTACTCTTGCCTGGAGAATCCCAGAGACAGAGGAGCCTAGTGGGCTGCCGTCTATGGGATCGCACAGAGTCGGATGCGACTGAGGTGACTTGGCGGCAGCAGCAGCAGGGTGTAGAGATATGTTAACCTTAGTGCGCTGTTGTTTAGAGTGTAAATTGGTGCCATCACTATGGAAAACAGTTTGGAGGTTTCTCAAAAAGACTGAAAATTGAAAGTAGAGTTATGGTATGACCCAGCAATTCTACTTCTGGGTATTTATCAGAAGTAAATAAAAGCACTAAGTTGGAAAGGCATATGCATTTTATATTGATTCCAGCATTGTTTACAATAGCCAAAATATGGAAGCAACCTAAGCACCCATCAAGTGCTGAATGGATAAAGAGGCTGTGTGTGTGTGTGTGTGTGTGTGTGTGTGTGTGTGTGTGTATACAAACAATGGAATACTACTCAGCCATAGAAGAAACTCCTGCCATTTGTCACAGTACGGATGGACCTTTAGGGTACTATCCTAGGTGAAATAAGTCAAACTGAGAAAGACAAATACCATATGATTTAACTAATATGTGGAATCTAATAAACAAAACTGACTAGACCAGACTAAACTCATTGATATAGAGAAAAGATTGGTGGTTGCTGAAGAGGTGGGAGAATGGTGGGGGTGGGGTGGGAGTGGTGGGGTGGTGGTGGAATAAAATAAATGAAGGGAATTAAGAGGAAAAACCTTACAGCTATAAAATAAATAAAACATTAGGATGTAACATAAGGTATGGTGACCATAGTCAATATATATTGTATTGCAAATTTGAAAGTTGCTAAGAAAATAAATCTTAAAAGTCCTCATCCACAAGAAAAAAATTTGTAACTCTGTGTGGTGACAGATGGTAAACTAGACTTATTGTGGTGATCATTTTGCAACATATACAAATGTTGAATTATGTTTTACATCAGAAACTACTATAATGTATGCCAATCATACTTCAATAAAGAAAGAAAACAAATGTTTTCTAAACAGCTGACTTGCTTTTGAGAAACTCCATCTTCCAAGAAAAAAAAAGTAATTTCTAATATGTTATTCACTTAATATTTTGATCTTTTCACATTCTCCCCAAACCTCAAAATCCATTAATCTGTAGTAAATAATACTAACAATATCCATATAAAAGGCCAGCATAATGGTAACAGAAAAAAAAGCTCACTAATATCATAAATGCAGAATATTTATATTTTCCATCTTTCCCATATAAAATTTAATGTTCAGTGTCCTCTATATTTATTTACAGTTGCAAATAATAATTTATGTTTTCACTCTTGTTTTAACTTATGTAACACTGACTTTCCCTATCTTTGGGGAGGACAGGCTCATACATATATTTGTGAAAAAGCCACTACTTTAATGTTTAATTATGGGTACAAATCTGTCCTCTGAGCTAGGCAAAACACTTGTGAAAGATTAAAGATTAAAATTATTTATCAAGTTGATTTCCTCTTTTGTTATATATTGCTAGAAATACAGAATATGAAAAATGCTATAATTTCAAAACAGGGTGAAAATCAGAGTATTTCTTAAAAATAGAAGAGTAAAATATTTATATAAACAAGTCAAAAAGTTTCCCCCAAAAAAGCTAGCCCACAGACAGAAATAATTAGATACTGAATTAATGAAAAGTGAATCATTAGAAGACAGATTTATATGTGGCAGATTCAGGGACTGTCCCTTTGCCCAGAGCTTTGTTTCCTTTTCAGTGTTTTTGGCAGCTTATAGAAGAGAAATAAATTTTATGATAAAATTACTTCTAAATATCTTGGAGCAAACAGTACTCACTGTGACTTCATGTTTTCTCATCCCTCTGTGTCCACAGACAGCAGGAAACCCTCTTGTTGACTAAGGCAGTGTTTGATAATAACCTTTTTCTCCTTGTTATATTACTTGGAGTGCTCATCATTTGAGAGAAGTAATGTGTTGGGAATCTCCTACAGTCCACTTCAATTGCCAGGCACCATACCTTCCATATTCTCTCTGCACGCCATTTTTTAAAATCCAACTTTCCAGCTGAGTAGATTGAGGCATACACTATTTTCTGAGTATCCCATGAATTTCACATATGGAATTGGCAACAAAATGTGTGCTGACCTGTCCACCCTACCCACCTCCCACCCCGGCATACAGTCATACAGAATGAGAAAAAGCTTCTTACACTTGATGTTTTCCCCCTTTATCCATAGTGCCTCCAAACACTTAGAAAATTAAATAACATATTTGAAAGAGAAAACCAAATTGAAACTAGAAGACAAAACAAAGTCACATAAACTTCCAGGAAGAGTAATGGATTTTTTCCCCCTTCTTTTTTAAACTTTAATTGGAGGATAATTACTTTACAGTATTGTGATGGTTTTTGCTGTACATAAACATGAATTGGCATAGGCATACATATGTCCTCTCCCTCCCGAATCCCCTCTAACCTCACTCCCCACCTCATCCCTCCAGGCCATCACAGAGCCCTGCCTTTGGATGGCCTTCATCATTTATCAAGCTCCCACTGAGTATCTAATTTACATAGGGTAATGCATATGTTTCAGTCCTATTCTCTTAAATCATCCTACCCTCTCCTTCTCCCACTGACTCCAAAGGTCTGTTTTTTATGTCTGTGTCTGCTTTGCTGCCCTGCACTTAGGATCATCTGTACCACCTTTCTAGTTTCTATATACAAGCGTTGTAATACCATTCTTGTCTTTCTCTTTCTGACTTACTTCACTCTGTATAATAGGCTGTATGTTCATCCACCTCATTAGAACTGACTCAAATATGTTCCCTTTTATAGTTGAGTAATATTCCATTGTATATATGTACCACAACTTCGTTATTCATTCATCTCCAGTGGACATCTAGGTGGCTTCCATGTCCTAACTATTGTAAATAGTGCTGCAATGAACATTGAGGTATATGTGTCTTTTTCAATTCTGGTTTCCTCAGAGTATATGCCCAGTAGTGGGATTCCTGGGTTTTATGGTAGTTTGGATGAGTCCCTGATAGCCCAGAATATGCTTGCAATGCAGGAGACCTGGGTTTGATCCCTGGGTTGGGAAGAACCTCTGGAAGAGGGCATGGCAACCCACTCCAGTACTATTGCCTGGAGAATTCCATGGATAGACAAGCCTGGTGGCCTACAATCCATAGGATTGCGCAGTCAGACACAACTGACTAAGCAGCAGCAACAGCAGTATGGTAGTTTTATTTCTAGTTTTTTTAAGGAATCTCTGAACTATTCTCCATAGTGGTTGTATCAGTTTGCATTCCTACCAACTGTGTAAGAGGGCTTCCTTTTTCCATAATGAAAATTTAGCATTTGTAGATTTTTTGATGATGGCCATTCTGACAAGTGTGGGATGATACTTCATTGTGGTTTTGAAGATCACAAGTCTAGTCAAGGCTATGGTTTTTCCAGTAGTCATGTATGGATGTGAGAGTTGGACTGTGAAGAGGGCTGAGCGCCAAAGAATTGATGCTTTTGAACTGTGGTGTTGGAGAAGATTCTTGAGAGTCCCTTGGACTGCAAGGAGATCCAACCAGTCCATTCTGAAGGAGATCAACCCTGGGATTTCTTTGGAAGGAATGATGCTAAAGCTGAAACTCCAGTACTTTGGCTACCTCATGCGAAGAGTTGACTCATTGGAAAAGACTTTGATGCTGGGAGGATTGGGGGCAGGAGGAGAAGGGGACGACAGAGGATGAGATGGCTGGATGGCATCACAGACTCAATGGACGTGAGTCTGAGTGAACTCTGGGAGTTGGTGATGGACAGGGAGGTCTGGCGTGCTGTGATTCATGGGGTCGCAAAGAGTCAGACACGACTGAGCGACTGAACTGAACTGAATAGTCAGTGATGTTGAGCATCTTTTCATGTGTTTATTAGTTATCTGTATGTCTTCTTTGAAGAAATGTTTGTTTAAGTCTTCTGCCCACCTTTTGATTGGATTGCTTGTTTTTCTGGTATTGAACTGCATGAGCTGCTTGAATATTCTAGAGCTTAATTCTTTTTTAACTGTTCTTTTTTGTTGTTGTTGTTGTTATTTTCTTTCATTCTGAGGGTTGTCTTTTCACCTTGCTTACAGTTTCCTTCATTGTGCAAAAGCTTTTAAGTTTAATTAGGTCCCATTTGTTAATTTTTGTTTTAATTTCCATTACTCTAGGAGGTGGGTCATAGAGGATCTTGCTGTGATTTATGTCAGAGAGTGTTCTGCCTATGTTTTCCTCTAAGAGTTTAATAGTTTCTCAGAGGATAACATGGTTGGATGGCATCACCGACTCAATGGACATGGGTTTGGGTGATCTCCGAGAGTTGGTGATGGACAGGGAGGCCTGGCATGCTGTGGTTCACAGGGTTGCAAAGAGTCAGACACAACTGAGTGACTGAACTTAACTGAACTGAACATCTTACATTTAGGTCTTTAATTCGTTTTCAAGGCCACCATCACCCTGATACCAAAACTGGACTAAGATGCCACAAAAAAGAAAATTTCAGGCCACTATCACTGATGAACATGGATGCAAAAATCCTCAACAAAATTCTAGCAAACAGAATCCAACAACACATTAAACAGACTAATATGCCATGATCAAGTGGGCTTTATTCCAGGGATGCAAGAATTCTTCAATAAATGCAAATTAATCAATGTGATACACCATATTAACAAATTGAAAGATAAAAACCATATGATCATTTCAGTAGATTCAGATAAAGCCTTTGACCCAAAATTCAACACCCATTTATGATAAAAACTCTCCAGAAAGTAGTCCTAGAAGGAAATAGCTCAATATAATAAAGGCCATATATGACAAACCCACTTCAAACATTATCAGTGGTGAAAAACTGAAAGCATTTCCTCTAAAATCAGGAGCAAGACAAGCATGCCCACTCTTAACCACTATTATTCAACACAGTTCTTTTTTTCTGCTTTTTCTTTTTTATTTTTTTCCACTTTTTTTAAAATATAAATTTATTTATTTTAATTGGGGGCTAATTAATTTACAATATTGTATTGGTTTTGCCATACACTGATATGAATTCTCCATGGGTGTACATGTTCCCCATCCTGAAGCCCCCTCTCAACTCCCTCCCCATACCATCCCTCTGGGTCATCCCAGTGCACCAGCCCCGAGCATCCTGTATCATTCATTGAACCTGGACTGCTGATTCATTTCACATATGATAATATACATGTTTCAATGACATTCTCCCAAATCATAGTTTTGGAAGTCCTAGCCACAGCAATCAGAGAAGAAAAAGAAATAAAAGGAATCCATATTGGAAAAGAAGTAAAACTCTCACTGTTTGCAGATGACGTGATTCTCTACATAGAAAACTCTAAAGATACCACCAGAAAACTACTAGAGCTAATCAATGAATGTAGTCAATTTGCAGGATATAAAAGAAATACACAAAAATCCCTTGCATTCCTATATGCTAACAGTGAAAAATCAGAAAGAGAAAATAAGTAAACAATTCCATTCACACCATTGCAACAAACAGAATAAAATATTTAGGAATAAATTTACCTAAAGAGGCAAAAACCTGTATGTATAACACTGTAAGACACTAATGAAAGAAGTCAAAGATAACATAAACAGGTGGAGAGATATACCATATTCTTGAGTTAGACAAATCAGTATAGCGAAAATGGCTATAGTACCCAAAGCAATCTATAGATTGAATGTAATTTCTGTCAAACTACCAACGATATTTTTCACAGAACTAGAACAAATAATGTCACAATTTGTATGGAAACACCAAAGATCCTGAATAGCCAAAGCAATCTTAAGAAAGAAGAATGGAACTGGAGGAATCATCCTTCCTGACTTCATACTATACTACAAAGTTACAGTCATCAGGACAGTATGATACTGTCACAAAAACAGAAATATAGATCAATGGAACAAAATAGAAAGCCTGAAGATAGACCCATGTGCCTAAGGACACCTTATCTTTGACAAAGGAGGCAAAAATAAACAGATGAAAAAAAAATAGTGTCTTCAACAAGTGGTGCTTGAGAAACTGGTCAACTACATGTAAAAATTTGAAATTAGAACACTTTCTGACATTACACACAAAAAGCAATAGCTTTTAATAAAAGATTTTAAAGATTGGGGCTTCCCTGATGTCTCAGCTGATAAAGAATCTGCCTACAACATGGGAGACCTGGGTTTAATCCCTGGGTCGGGAAGATCTCCTGGAGAAGGGAATGGCTTCCCGTCCCAGTATTCTGGCACATGCAAAAGTATGAAATTAGAACACTTTCTGACACTATACACAAAAAGAAATAGCTTTTAACAAAATATTTTAAATATTAGGAGTAAGTAAATAGAAATATGCCTTGGAGGCATTTAAACATTGGCACTAAATGTGACAAAACTGTCTGAATAGTTCTGTGACAGTACAGTTTCCGGCCAACTGGCCAAAAGAATAATGCTATTAAAAGAGACATATCTAGACTCTGTTAGGATAATAAAGTATAATTTTGAACTAGATTCTGAAGTCAAGATATGGCTAATATAAGGCATTCTCAAATTTTCAACACACATTTATTCATACATCTTGTGGGAAAAAGGCAGTATTTGTTCCTGAGTTTTTACTCAATGCAAACAAACACACAAATGTGCATAAAAGACACATATACACACTCACACATATATACATATTAACACACACATCTAGATATACACATAAAACACATATGCATACATTTGACCACACGTAAATATGTACACAGTACACTTACCTATCTATACACACACACACACACACGTACACACATAAGTATACACAGACTTGCCCTCTCTCAGAAGAATGTATGGCAGGTTAGTAGCTTGGCATTATCTTTTTGTGAAACATTCATTCCTTCCCTCCATTCTTTCTAGATTTTACATAGCACCAAGATCAGGAAATGACAAACCTCAGCCTATGGGTAGAATCTGATCAGCCACCTGTTATAATATGGTCTGTGAACTGAGTGGTGTGTACATTTTTAGATTGTTTGAAAAAAATTAACATGATATGTTAAAACTGTATGAAGTCCATATTTTAGTGTCCATAAATAGTTTTCTTGGAATGCTGCCATACTCATTTATCTCAGATTATCTAAGACTGTTTGGGCTACAACAGGAGATCTGAGTAGTTGCTAGAGACTACATGTGGCTCTCTCACTGCTTCAGACTGCTATTCAGGACACTACCAATCACAGTTATGCAGCTATAAATCCACAGTGTTTCCAGTGCCACACATATCTCCACTCTAGAACTTTTAATATTTTTTTAATTACCAGTATATATGCATTATGTTAAAACAGAAGAGAAGTGGACTTATGTTGTACTATCAAGACATAATAGAGTGTAGGTTATTTTGTTATTGAGAAAGATCAGTAAATAAGAAATTAATAAATAAGGCATCAACATACTGGAAGTCCTAACAAGAATAAAATGCATAAAAAGAAATAAAAGGAAACCAAACTGGAAGGAATAAAATGGTCCTTATTCATAGATGATATGATTGTGTACATAGAAAATCTCATAGAAGCTACAAAAATTTTCTGAAGCTAATAAATGAATTTAGCTAGTTCACAGAATAAAGATCAACATGAAAGGTCAATTTTACTCATATGCTGGCACGGAACAGTTAGAATCTAAAATTTAAAAACTAAAAATCACTTAAAGTAGCACCACCCATGAAACTTAGGTATACATCTACTATACAGAAAACTACAAACCACTGATAAAATAAACCATAGAATACCATAACAACAAATAAAAAAAAAGAATACCATAACAAATGGCGAGAGATAGAATGTGCACAGATTAGGTTTAAGATGTCAGTTCTCCCAAACTTTATCTACTGATTCAAAGTAATCCCAGTCAAAATCCTAACAAGCTTTTTTGTTGATATCAATAAGCTGATTCTAAAATTCACACAAAAAGGCAAAGATCTAAAACAACCAAGACATTTCTGAAAAAGAACAAAATTGGAATATTCAAATTAACCTGATTTCAAGACTTATTCTAAGGCTGCTGCTGCTGCTGTTTAATCACTAAGTCGTGTCCAACTCTTTCTGACCCTATCTACTGCAGACTGCCAGGCTTCTCTGTCCATGGGATTTTCCAGGCAAGAATACTGGAGCGGGTTGCCATTTCCTTCTCATAGGGATCTTCCTGATTCCCAATCCAGGGGTGTATTAAAGTAAGCAGTGTGGTATTGGCACAAGGATAGACACAAAGATCAACAGAACAGAATAAAGAGCCTGCAAAAATACAGTCAACTGAATCTTGGCAAAGGGTAAAATGTAATTCAGTGAATACAGGATAGTTTTTCAACAAATGTTGCTGGGAAAATTGGATGTGAATTTGCAGAAACAATAAACATAGACACAAACTTAAAAGTTGGTTCAAATTAGATCATGATGCTGCTGCTCTGCTGCTAAGACGCTTTAGTTATGTCCGACTCTGTGCGACCCCATAGACGGCAGCCCACCAGGCTCCCCCGTCCCTGGGATTCTCCGGGCAAGAACACTGGAGTGGGTTGCCATTTCCTTCTCCAATGCATGAAAGTGAAAAGTGAAAGTGAAGTCGCTCAGTCGTGTCCGACTCTTAGTGACCCCATGGACTGCAGCCTACCAGGCTCCTCCGTCCATAGGATTTTCCAGGCAAGAGTACTGGAGTGGGGTGCGTTGCCTTCTCCAAAAATAGATCATAGACCTATATTAAAATAAAAATATAAAATTCCAGAAGTAGACACAGGAGTAAATCTCTATGACTTCGAGTTTGGCAATAGAGTTTTAGACACAATCGGTTCAGTTCAGTTCAGTCGCTCAGTCGTGTCCAACTCTGCGACCCATTGAATCGCAGCACGCCAGGCCTCCCTGTCCATCACCAACTCCCAGAGTTCACTCAAACTCACATCCATCGAGCCAGTGATGCCATCCAACCATCTCATCCTCTGTCATCCCCTTCTCCTCCTGCCCCCAATCCCTCCCAGCATCAGAGTCTTTTCCAATGAGTCAACTCTTCACATGAGGTGGCCAAAGTACTGGAGTTTCAACTTTAGCATCATTCCTTCCGAAGAAATCCCAGGGCTGATCTCCTTCAGAATGGTCTGGTTGGATCTCCTTACAGTCCAAGGGACTCTCAAGAGTCTTCTCCAACACCACAGTTCAAAAGCATCAATTCTTTGGCGCTCAGCTTTCTTCACAGTCCAACTCTCACATCCATACATGACTATTGGAAATACCATAGCCTTGACTAGATGGACCTTAGTTGGCAAAGTAATATCTCTGCTTTTGAACATGGTATCTAGGTTGGTCATAACTTTTCTTCCAAGGAGTAAGCGTCTTTTAATTTCATGGCTGCAATCACCATCTGCAGTGATTTTGGAGCCCCCCCCCAAAAATAAAGTCTGACACTGTTTCCCCTGTTTCCCCATCTATTTCCCATGAAGTGATGGGATCGGATGCCATGATCTTCGTTTTCTGAATGTTGAGCTTTAAGCCAACTTTTTCACTCTCCTCTTTCACTTTCATCAAGAGGCTTTTTAGTTCCCTTCACTTTCTGCCATAAGAGTGGTGTCATCTGCATATCTGAGGTTATTGATCTCTCTCCCAGCAATCTTGATTCCAGCTTGTGCTTCTTCCAGCCCAGTGTTTCTCATGATGTACTCTGCATAGAAGTTAAATAAGCAGGGTGACAATATACAGCCTTGACGTACTCCTTTTCCTATTTGGAACCAGTCTGTTTTTCCATGTCCAGTTCTAACTGTTGCTACCTGACCTGCATACAGATTTCTCAAGAGGCAGGTCAGGTGGTTTGGTATTCCCATCTCTTTCATAATTTTCCACAGTTTATTTTGATCCACACAGTCAAAGGCTTTGGCATAGTCAATAATGCAGAAATAGATGGTTTTTTGGAACTCTCTTGCTTTTTTGATGATCCAGTGGATGTTGGCAATTTGGTCTCTGGTTCCTCTGCATTTTCTAAAACCAGCTTGAACATCTGGAAGTTCATGGTTCACGCATCTGTGATTAGATACATACATATCAAAATCACATTGAGATAGCACTACACACCTATTAGAATCACTAAAATCCAAAAAATTGATAGTAACAAATGCTGACTAGGATGTGGAACAATAGAAATGCCCATACATTTCTAATGAAGAAGGAAACCAGTACAGTCACTTTAGAAAGCAATTTGGCAGTTTCTTGTAAAGTAAGCATAGACTTCCGACACAACCCAGAAATTGCACTCCTAAATATTTACCAGGTGTTTTGTACATTTAGTTCTGCACAAACACATCTGTGTGAATGTAATAGCTTCCATGTCTTAGGAGTGGTAAAGTTTTATTGTGATGTATATATACATATATATATAATCATTTTTTGGATCAGGGTTGAAACTGTAATTTTTCTGAGTAAGAAGAACCACTCTCAACTACTATTAATGAATACTGAATTACTTTGGAATTAGCCATTGCTGAAGAGTTAGTAATGTTTATTACTGAATTCAACTTAGAATTACAAAGCCAACAGTGCTTTGACATGAGAAATATATACTATGATAAAATTAATTTGAGGACACTAATGCTTTTGGATTACAGGTAAATCAAGCTGCTTTATACACTATTTATAATATCAAATGTTAAAACAAGGTGTGAGGTATGCATTTCCAAAAAGTATTTTAGTGTTTCTATTTGATGAACACAACAGTAGTTTCAGTAGCATTTTTGAGACCTCAGTGCAAGTGCCAAAAAAAATTCTATATTTCAAAATCCATTTAACTGTACAACTGAGGAACTTCCACTTATCTTTCTATTGAAGTGGTTAATCTGCACATCAGTGACACAGTAAATGGCAAACGTCAAGAGAACAATCTATGTATATTCTAGATTTTTATAGATGAACTGTAAATGAAAAATGTGTTTAAGATCATAACTCATGGATTGCTATCAATGTTTAGCAAAACCTAAAGGGATTCCCTTGTGGCTCAGTAGTAAAGAATCTGCCTGCCAACACAGGAGATGTGGGTTTAATCGCTGGGTTGGGAAGATCCCCTGGAGAAGGAAATGGCAACCCACTCCAGTATTCTTCCCTGGGAAATCCCACAGACAGACGATCTTGGTGGGCTACCGTCCATGGGGTCTCAAGAGTTGGAAATGACTTAGCAACTAAACAACAACAAAAACAAATCTGTGTGAAAGATTTTTTTAAGATGAAACATGTAAAATCTCCTCAAAGATCAGCTTTAACAGATGAATATTTGCAATTTATTTTGTGTGTGTTCAGTCACTCAGTTGTGTCTGACTTTGCAGTCCCATGGATTGTAGCCTGCCAGGCTCCTCTGTCCATGGGATTTTCCCAGCAAGACTATTGGAGTGGGTTGCCATTTCCTCCTCCAGGGAATCTTCCCAACCTAGGGATCGAACCCAAGTCTCTTGCATCTCCTGCATTGCAGGCGAATTCTTTACAGCTGAACCCCTTGGGCTTCTCATACTAACTGAACTGAAAATTAAGCAAAATAATATCCTAAAATTGAATTCCATTCTTTTCATTAGTAGATGTGAATTACTTCAGTGAAAAAAATATGCAATCATTATTACTATATTTTTATTTACACTTTAATATTTGCTGATAAAAATGTGGAAGTTTGTTTTGTCTCATTTATGAGTACCTACATAGTAGCCTCAATTTTGCCTCTGGGCTCAAAAGCCAAGATATTTATTATCTGGCCTTTTACATAGTTTGCCAACCTGTGCCCTAGAGTATTTGACATCATAACTAGAGCTGTTATGCTCTCCAGGGACCAGAAGAAACTCTAATCCTGCTCTCTGAATGGGAGTTAAAGGGAATAGTTTTCTTTTCTCAGTGCCATATATTCTAACATCAAGGTTGAAACTTGGAAACTATTTTTCCATAAAATAGTTGATATTAGTTTGTATGAAATAAGTGTATTACTGGTGGAACCTGTTCTTCCACCCCATTAAACAGTAAATGTGCTTTGGTGAGCCTAAGCACCTAAACAGCATTTTAAGTAGATTTCCCAGGAAAGTGAATGCTGGGTTCCTTAAAAATAACTAGAAATCACACTTGCAGAACAGAGCTCTATTACAATTCAAAAATCACCTATAATTGTTTTATGCTTCCCTTAAATAACAGCATCAAGGATAGTTTGCACTAGTCCTCACCCAGGTTCTAATTGCAGGGCAGTGTTCTAACTTCCCAGCTTATTGTCAAAAAGCACCTTTGGTACATATACACAATGGAGTATTACTCAGCCGTTAAAAAGAATTCATTTGAATCAGTTCTGATGAGATGGATGAAACTGGAGCCGATTATACAGAGTGAAGTAAGCCAGAAAGAAAAACACCAATACAGTATACTAACACATATATATGGAATTTAGAAAGATGGCAATGACGACCCTGTATGCAAGACAGGAAAAAAGACGCAGCTGTGTATAACGGACTTTTGGACTCAGAGGGAGAGGGAGAGGGTGGGATGATATGGGAGAATGGCATTCTATCATGTATACTATCATGTAAGAATTGAATCGCTAGTCTATGTCTGACGCAGGATACATCATGCTTGGGGCTGGTGCATGGGGATGACCCACAGAGATGTTATGGGGAGGGAGGTGGGAGGGGAGTTCATGTTTGGGAACACATGTAAGAATTAAAGATTTTAAAATTAAAAAAATAAAAATAAAAATCATATTAGTGACTGGGTACTTGATCAGCAAACAACTCTGTTAAATATAAATCAGTTGATGTTGATAAATACACTAAGAATTATGAGCATGATATTAGATTGTTTATACTATTATCTCCAAGTAGAATGGAACTGCTGGGTGAAATAATACCACTCCTCTTTCTGGTAGCCAGACTGACTTCCAGGCAGGAAACCACCTCACTCCCTTAAGGTAGATAATTACACCCTAAAACCCACATGAGTCTCATTAATGAGTGGGCCAAGGTAATAAACAGAGCCCACAACTTCCTATTAGGCTGATATGCCTGCACTTGGGGTAAAAAATAATTCCACATTGAATAAACCTGATAATCAACAGTTGAGTTAGGCAAAAGTGTTAGTGTGGGTATTGAAGAAAAATATGAAACAAAGGCAGGAAAATAAGCATACATGTAATAAAAATACCTATTTATTCATTTATTCATCCACAAATCTCTTTTTTAGAAGTTTTTATTTCCTGCAGATGCAAGTCAACATCCACTTTTTAAATTTATTTTCTGTTTTATAATCATTTTTTCCTTTGACAAATATTGTTTTTACTAGATTCTAGGCAAGTTGTTAAGACATATGTCATCAATATGCAATGGGAAAATAGGCAATAAATGTCTAATTATCAAAATATATAAATGGATGGTAATTTCTTACATTGAAGAGCTTTTACAATTTAAGATTATTTTACCCACATTATATCATTTGTGACCCATAACAACTCTATTAGATAATAATCATTTATTTTATACTTAAGAAAATTTATACTTTCAAGCGAAAACATTTGTGAATGGTTCTACAATAAACTCAGATCTTATGATTCAAAATTTAGAAGTTTTTTCACTACACCAAATATATGTTATTCTTTTTGATAATATTTATTTTGAATTGACTGCTGTTTCTTCAACCTCAACACTTAAATAACAACTTTATCAATTTTTTTCTTACTATTTGAAGAACCATACTTTCCTTGTTTTTAGTACCTTCACAGCATCTTTTAAACTCCTTTTCATTTGTCTTCTCCTCAAATCAAATGTAGCAAATGCTACTACTTTTATTATGATCTTACATTCAATACCTTTTTCTCTATCTCTTTGGAGAATCGCTCTTCCACGTTTTCGCTTATTGAATTTACTACCATGTTAGAACTTTCCTTCTCTATAACTCAGCCTAAAAGACTGTGGACTAAACACATTTTCCCCTGAAAATTGTGACATGTCATAGTGGAGAAAGCATTTGTCTAGGGATAAAATACTTGATCCGCCGTTGAGTTTCTCTTTTGATAGGTCTCTAACTCCTCAAGATTTGAAGTAGTGATGACTGTAGACTACCTTGGAATTGTCACTTGAATTTCTAATAATGACATTTTGTGGGAGAAAATTATTAATAAAATAACAATTCTAATATTCAATAAAGGTGTACTATGTGCTAGGCATTATGTTCATCACTTTATGTGTATCATCACTTGTAATCCTCAATAAACCTCTTTAAGGCAGATATTCTCACTCTTAAATTGCATTGGTGACCCCAAAAATAATGTGGTTAATAACATGAGCTCCATAGCCAGACTATCAGGGGAAGAACCCTGCTTCCATCACCTTCTACTTTTCTTTTATAAAAATACTGATTTTAATCCTTTTGAACATTTGCCAGATAGTCTTCAGAAAGAAGACAGGCGTATGTGTTTGTGCATGTGTGTGTATGTATCTTTTTATGTGTGTGAAAGTGAAAGTCGCTCAGTTGTGTCCGACTCTTTGTGACCCCATGGACTGTAGGCTCCTCTGTCCACGGGGATTCTCCAGGCAAGAATACTGGAGTGGGTAGCCGTTCCTTTCTCCACAGGGTCTTCTCAACCCAGGGATCAAACCTGGGTCTCCCTCATTGCAGGTGGATCCTTTACCATCTGAGCCACCAGGGAAGCCCGTGTGTATGTGCAAACATATTTGAGCGTATATGTGTATTGTGTGTATGGATGTTTGTGAGTGTTTACATGTGTATTTGTGAGTGGGTGTGTATGTTTTATATGTATGCATGCATGTGTGTTTCTATGTGATTGAGTGAGCACTCAAAAGCTAATGTCACCCCTCTCTCACAAAGGATATGTACAGATAGTGAGTTGTGTGCTATTAATTTGGAGATACCCATGCATGAGCTATATCTTGGCTTCAGAACCTAGTTCAAAGTACATCATACAAATGCACCATGAATTTCAAATGTGTGAGGAAAAAACCCACTAGCTTCCAGTATTTCTGCCTCTAAACTGCTAGTTTCAATGTATATTATGATATTTAACTGTTTATATATTCTTTTTATTTTGTAATTTTATTACCTTGGTTAATTTTTTTATTTTCTTGTATTTGGGTATATACTAATTTTATTTGCAGAAAACCTTTTCTAAATGTATATATTTTACTTTCATATATTTATATCTTATTTTCCTCTTTTAAAAGCTATGGCTCAGTATTTTCTGGTGTATTATTAAATAGAGTTGGTACAGAATATATTCTTATTCCTACTTTTGAAAGGAATAACAATAAACATAAAGTTTTTCCACTAAGCATAATGTTAGTCCCAGATTTTAAATGTTGGTCATGCTTAGAAAGAAATACTCAAACATAATTTTTAGTGTTTTAATTAAAAATAGATGCAGAGTTTTAGCATTTCCTCTTATCATCTATTGGGATAATTATATGATATTTTTTATCATCTTTCCTACTAATGTGATGAATCATATTAATAATCTCTCCTGTACTATACAAGAATTTTTTGACTACACTAAATCCTACTTAATAATAATGGAAACATGTGGTTTAATTTAATTATTTTTAATCTTTGAATTGAGTTAAATGTTATTTTTAATTTTAATATCTCTATTTACAGATGAAGCTACCTGTCACTTTCTTTGGACTGGTCTTTTTATGTGGTTTAATATTTTTATTTCTAAATGTGATCAAGATAAGATTCAGTGTTCTTAATAAATTTATTTTCCCCTGGAAAATAAAATAATAATTCTTCAGTAAATCTATTTGAGTCAGGACTGATGCAGAAGATTCTAGTTTCTCAAATGTGGTCCTAAGGGGTACTTTGTTCAAATTCAGTTCAGAGGGTCTTAAGTATGTCCAACTCAGACTTACTGACAGGGCCAGTTTATGACTTTTGTGGACTACAGGCACTTTTCCCATCATGGGCTCCTTTCTCCATAGGAAAATACTAAAAATTACATTTCACTTATATGTTAGTATAGGTAAAAGCATATGAATACTATGTATTTTAAACATCTTTTTTGATTTGAAAGTTCATATATTTTTCTTCTGATTAAAAAAAAAAAAATTTTTTTTCATAGGCCCCTAAGATTGACTGGGCCCTAGAACCTGTGCCTCTTTAGACTAATTGGAACATGGGCCCTGCATACTAGACCAGACTCTTCAGGTGTAGGAGGCAGAAATCTGCTTTTGAACAGGCAGCTTCTAGGGGTCAAGTGCACAGTGAAATAGTGTCTAAGAGAACTAGGTTCTCTGAGGACCAATCTAATCTTTGTCACTAACTGACAGCTAGTAACAGTTATTTCTATTAGTTAATAGTAGACAAGTAAAAGGGCTAGTCTCAGCCTGTTCGGTGTTAATAGTTTTGTCTTTAATGACTCTATATTCCTCTTGCTACAGATTTTTATGAAGAAGTTCTCTAGTGAGAACTGATGACTTTCTCATCTCCTCATGTAATCTTTCATCCAACATCTAGATAAATGGATACATCAGAAACTGTGCCAAGCAGTGTAGGAGGGACTAGGAATACTAGTCACTGAATAACATATATTTGGACCCTGACACCTTTGGGCTTACAGTATAGTGGGGGGAAAAGAGGTTCAATAAATGAAAACAGTTGGGGGATGTTAAAATAAGAAAGTATGAAATGATAAGACGTAATCTAGGCTAGAAAGCCAGATAATGCCATACTTGAGAATGAGTGGTACTTAGCAGGTCAGAAATGATGTTAAGGTTACAGCTGGAGAAAGCACTGTACCTGAATGCATGAAGGCAATGTAATATGATGCATTTGAAGATCTAAAAGTAGGATGGCTGGAACATAAATGGAAAGGGAAAGAAGAGCATTTTATGTGGATTGAGAAGTTCACTTTCCATTGTTTATTTCATTCCAAACAGAATCCAAGATGACTTGTTTATTTATTCATATTGTCCCCAAACCATTTATTTAGGCAATATTTACTCAAAACTTCTCAGCTTACACACACTGCTACAATAAATGTTGTAATGGGCCTTACTACCTTTGGGTGAGACAGACATTGAGCAACTAATTGAACAACTAATTATGTAATTAAGCTTATACTAATGCTACAGAAGAAAAACACAGCAAGTTATAAGAACATAAGAAAAAAACTGAGTCTACTTTAATGCTGAAAACTGGAGGGTAAATAGAAATCTGAATTTCTAGAGAAATGTGAAAATAAAAACTTTCTAAGAAGAGAATAACCTGTGGTAAGAACCTGAAATCAAAAGAGCTTAGCAAACTCTGGTTGTATTTTGTAAAGTTTTAACAATTTAATCTTTTCATATTAATATATAGCTAAGTCATGTACATTGTGGAAACAACATTTGATCAAAAATCACAGGAATAGTCTTAACAATGCAAACAGCTAGCTATTTAGTTAATTAAAATCTCTTCATCTATAAACTGTATATTGGATTAGATATTTCAAAGACTAATATACATTTAGTTGTTATAAAGCATTTTATATGTGCCAAACACCATATTAAAGTATTTCATTTATCTCTTCAGTTATCTAATGAGATAGACATTCTTTTCTGTATATTTTTATGGGTATATGCTTTAATTCTTTTGAATACATACGTACCCAGTGTGGAGTTGAGAGATCAAGTGATAACTCTATTTGTTTCATATTGTGAGAAATTATCATATTGTTTTCCATTTAAGCTGTACTATGTTTTTACATTCCCACCAGCATTGCATAAGCATTCCATTTTCCCCGCATCCTTGTCCACACTGGATATTTTCTTTGTTTTAGTAATATCTTTTTGTTGGGTATGAAGTGTTACCTTATTCTGGCTTTGATTTGCATTTCTCTTATGAGTGATTAGCGGTGTCCTTTATTTTTTTTAAAAAAAAGAGTTTATTTAGAAAGTATCATAGTGTAAACAAATTGTACCACTTTGATTTTCTTTTAAAACAAGATTCAATGCAAAGCTGAAGCCACTCATGAGGATTGTGCTTCTGTAGAAAGTTGGGTTGTTGTTTTTTTATAAAGAACATCTGTGAACCATACATGATTAATAAAGATCTCCTTTAAGGCAGAGGCTGGCCGGGATTCTGCTGTTTCATCTGTCGCAGACAGTGGACGGGGTCTCGTTTCTCCCTAAGCAGCCACGTCGCCTGAGCAAGGGCGGTGGGGCGAAGGGTGTTATCACGAGGACTAACTGATGCTAAAGAACGTACAGGTTACATACCTTAAGGGATCCTAGGCCTACGGCAGCTGATTTCCAAGGGCATCGGTATAAAGGCTTCATACCCAGGATGGCGTGAATCAGGACACCAGGGACGTGGCCGAATGCAACCCTGCCTGCCTTGGTCTGGAGGTCGAGTCGATGCCCTCTGCACACAGGAGACGGGCGGCCTCCCGGAAGGCAGACCCAACACAGGGTGTCCGCTAGCGGTGTCCTTTAGCAATAGAAACCTTCCTCAGAAATTATCTAGTTTCTTTTGATAATGTTTTGGTTTGTTTTCCATTATTGATTTTTGTTTGTTTGTTTGCTGCCCTCTATAATGTTTTTACTCTTATTTATACCTACAGAAACTGACATACTGATTTTGGGTTTAAAAATCTCAAAAATTATATTTCTTTTTCCCTCTAATAATTTTTTTCATTTTTCCTTTTATTACTGTTACTGTTATTTAGAATATATAATTCAATATTGCTAGGTGTTTTATTATTTGTAACTCTATTATATGGTCAACTTGTTGATTTCTTCTAATGTTCAGAACAATGAAATCTACCATACCATATAGCATTATAGTAACTCCATCTCACCTTTATTTTTATGGGCAAAATGCTCTTAAAATATTTTTCCCATTTGATTTTAGTAGTAAAAAGGTAAAAAATAGTAAAAAAAAAAAAAAAAGTAAAAAAAGCTGGAGGTTGTTTGCAGTTCAGTCAATTGCTTTTCTCTTCCAAGAGAACTGTCTCTTTATGTATTGTTATTCCTCTTTATTTCATTTTAAAATAACCTACCATTTTTTACATTCTTCTACTATTTATATATTTGACAGCAGTTCCAAATAATTTAGTGTTTATTTTTATTAACTTAAAAAACTTTGAACTCTATCCCCAGAAAGATAAGGAATCTAGCATCTTGACTCTATCATAGTCACCTGAAAAACCATTTTGAGCTCTTTATATTTATACAATATTTAAAACCTAAAAAAAACTTAGTCCAAATTAATACTGATTTTATTTTATTGAAATGTGGGCTTCCAGGTGGCACTACTTGTAAAGAACCCATCTGCCAATGCAGGAGACATAAGAGATGCAGGTTCGATCCCCAGGTCAGGAAGATCCCTGCAGAAGGGAATGGCAACCCAGTCCAGTATTCTTGCCTGGAAAATTCCACGGACAAATAAGCCTGGCAGGCTACCATTCATAAGGTCTCAAAGAGTGGGACACGACTGAAGCAACTTAGCATGGCACAACATGACATAACTCTTTATCTTGGCCATTTTTTTTCTTGCACACTATGAACTTCTTGAGGGAAGGCACAGTGCCTAGAAGAGTATCTGGTACTAAGAAGAATCACAATAAATATTTCTTTCCTCTTGATTTTAACAAACAGTTAACAAATACCAAGTGGCTAGAATGTATCAAACATATTGAGTAATATATCAACAAAAATACTGTGAGGTTGGTACCACTGTACAAATGTATAAATAAGAAAAGTGAGTACAGATAAGAAAATGCTTAACAGTCAGCATGTGGCATAACTCATAAATGATGCTACATAGCCTTACCCTACTTAATCACTGTCCTGGGCTTATACATTAGAACAGTTTCTCTCATAGGCCTTATCTACACAGACAAAGTGAAAGAAAGTGGCAGTTACTCTGAATTACTTCATTAAAACCCTTTTATCCGGGAGAACGGGAAGCATTCAAACCCTCTTGGCATATTACTATATTTAAATGTACCATACTTGAGCCCTACTTGTGTCTACAAAATAGCAATAATCAGAGTGTCCTTCAATGTTGCAAGAGTGATGGTCAGAGAGAAAAATGGGCCTTTAGGTATACTTAAGTATTAGAAAATATAATACCTGAAATCAAATCTCCTAAAAATAGCTATGTCATCAATTTGCCACACTACTATAAGTTTAGCACAATAACCCAAAGAATACTCTCAGTTTTTATAATTTCATCTTTAAGGGTCATCAGAAAAATAAAAGGTATTTGTTATTATATCAATGTAAAAAATAGTCAAAAGTTCCTAGAAATTCAATTCAATGCAATTCAGTTGCTCAGTCGGGTAGGACTCTTTGTGACCCCATGCACTGCAGCATGCCAGGCTTCCCTGTCCATCACCAACACCGGGAGCTTGCTCAAACTCATGGCTATCAAGTTGGTCATGCCATCCAACCATCTCATCCTCTGTCGTCCCCTTCACCCCCTGCCTTCCATCTTTCCCAGCATCAGGGTCTTTTCCAATGAGTCAGTTCTTTGATCAGGTGGCCAAAGTATTAGAGTTTCAGCTTCAGCATCAGTCTTCCAATGATCAGTCCTAGATCTGACTGATGGAAACTACTAGAAATTATCCAAATGGAAAAATAAAGATTGATTTTTTTTTTGTCATAGCAAGGGTACATGGAATTTTATTTTAATTTGTCAAATGACATAAGTGACTTCAGACATGATTCCAAATAAATTTATAAGAAGTGCAATGTTCAAACTTACTGGTAAATACAAAATTAAATTTATAGAAATCTCTTCTTTGTGACTTATCTAAAATTAAAATTATTTTCATCATTGATATCTAATTTACATACAACATGTTATTAGGTATTTTCTCTCATGTAACCTTCAGAGATTTGTAAGGCTATCTTCTACAGAACATGTCACAATTATAAAAGTACCTCCACACACTTTCTTTGGAAACATGCATTTTTATCATATTCTTATCAGTATAAGCCTTTAATATTCCTGCTCCAAAGATTTATTACTATATCCATTTCAACCAGAAATGCTGTATCTTTTCATTTCTTTGTGTCCTTCTTATCTCATTATTTTCTTTCAAGCCTATAACAAACTATATGATTATTGTTCTCTATGGGAATTTTCCCATTGCTTCCTTGATACTGTCACCTACGATGACAACTCCAAGTTTTTTAAGCATTTATTGATTTAGGCATCATCCACTAAAACTCTTTAAATTAGACTTTCATCTATTATTGTACAGAACAGAGTGCAGATATAGCCCATATCTTCCCAGAACTCAGTAGGTGATAAGCAATTAGTTAAGAATGTATTGGAGAATTGGGTAACACAATCAATTAACTGCATATTTATACCCAGGATTTTGTAATGGAAAGGGCAATAGGTGTTGATGTATTTTTGACAGTATCTTCATTGCTAAGAGGGAAAAGAATGAATAAAGAATAGCAAATTTGGAGGAATATGTAGAAAGAGCATTAAGTGGGAATGAGAGAGAAAACAAGTTCAATTTTTCTAATCTAAATGCTAAAATATTGGTATGTGGAAAAGTGAGTATTTATGTATCCTGCCTATTTATATTAAATGTCTCTATAGGAGATGCAAAAGACTGTGCCAGATGCTTTAGAGGGATATAAACTTGGGTAAGAAAATTCCTGTTCTAGACTCTAGGAATCACTTGTTCAGAGGCTGATCACAAATTGTTAAATTATCAATAGAATTCAGTAAGTGAAAACTGATAACCTCTCTTTACTTTGAGATGTGGGCATTGAACATACGTCACAAACATGGAAAAGCTAAGAAAATACGGAAAGTTTAGAAGAAATAGGTGTTGTGTCCTGCACAGGAAGAATTCAAGGTAGGAGGCACATGCACTCACCCATAAAGAGCCAGAAGAGTTTTAAAGTGTTTCAAAAGGAGAAGGTGGTATATGAGCAAACAGAAAGTAAATGACTCATTTAGAGAAAGGTGAAATTGTTACATTTGACTAAGAGTGTCAAATGCATAAAGGGGCTACTTACTGTGAAATGTAAATAGCATTCAAGTTATATGCAAATAGGGGAAGACCTTAAAGGCTTTAATGAATTAGGGGTTTTGAGTAAATATGTCATATTGATATATTCAGCAAATAACTAAAGAAGAACATCTAGCATTTAGACCAGGAGATAGTGATTTGGAGATCATATCCATAGGCATGATAACTATACACAGAGATAATGCAGATAGGAGGAAGCAAGCATTAAAAGAAAAGAGGGGGACTTCCCTGGTGGCTCAGTGATAAAGAACCCACATGCCAAAGCAGGAGGCACAGGTTCAGTCCCTGGTAGGGGAAGATCGCAGAGAGGCAACTAAGCCTGTATGCCACAACTACTGAGCTCTCACTCTAGAGTCTGCAAGGCACAACTATGGAGTCTGTGCTCTGCAACAAGAGAAGCCACCTCAGTGAGAAACCTGTGCACACAGCTAGAGAGCAGCCCCTGCTCGCCACATCTAGAGAAAAGCCCATGCATAGCAATGAAGACCCAGCACAGCCAAAAATAAACAAATTACATGTTTAACTGCATAATTCTTTTTAAAAAGAAAAGAGAGGATGGCTGAGGAAAAGATTTTATAATATCTGTTTAAAAAGGAAAATGAGGGAGGACCTCCAAGATGGTGAGGGAGTAAGATTTGGAGATCACCATCCTCCCCACATCTACTTCTGCTTTATTGACTACACCAAAGCCTTTGACTGTGTGAATCACAACAAATTGTGGAAAATTCTTCAAGAGATGGGAATACCAGACCACCTGACCTGCCTCTTGAGAAACCTGTATGCAGGTCAAGAAGCAACAGTTAAAGCTGGACATGGAACAACAGTTCAGTTCAGTTCAGTCACTCAGTCGTGTCCAACTCTTTGCGACCCCATGAATCGTGGCATGCCAGGCCTTCCTGTCCATCACCAACTCCCGGAGTTCACTCAGATTCACGTTCATTGAGTCAGTGATGCCATCCAGCCATCTCATCCTCTGTCGTCCCCTTCTCCTCCTGCCCCCAATCCCTCCCAGCATCAAAGTCTTTTCCAATGAGTCAACTCTTCACATGAGGTGGCCAAAGTATTGGAGTTTCAGCTTTAGCATCAGTCCTTCCACTGAACACCCAGGACTAATTTCCTTTAGGATGGACTGGTTGGATCTCCTTGCAGTCCAAGGGACTCTCAAGAGTCTTCTCCAACACCACAGTTCAAAAGCATCAATTCTTTGGCGCTCAGCTTTCTTCACAATCCAACTCTCACATCCATACATGACTACTGGAAAAACCATAGCCTTGACTAGACGGACCTTAATCGGCAAAGTAATGTCTCTGCTCTTCAATCTGCTATCTAGGTTGGTCATAACTTTCCTTCCAAGGAGTAAGCGTCTTTTAATTTCATGGCTGCAATCACCATCTGCAGTGATTTTGGAGCCCCAAAAAATAAAGTCTGACACTGTTTCCACTGTTTCCCCATCTATTTCCCATGAAGTGATGGGACCGGATGCCACAATCTTCGTTTTCTGAATGTTGAGCTTTAAGCCAACTTTTTCACTCTCCTCTTTCACTTTCAACAAGAGGCTTTTTAGTTCCTCTTCACTTTCTTCCATAAGGGTGGTGTCAACTGCATATCTGAGGTTATTGATATTTCTCCCAGCAGTCTTGATTCCAGCTTGTGTTTCTTCCAGTCCAGCGTTTCTCATGATGTACTCTGCATATAAGTTAAATAAGCTTGGAACAACAGACTGGTTCCAAATAGGAAAAGGAGCACATCAAGGCTGTATATTGTCACCCTGCTTATTTAACCTATATATGCAGAGTACATCATGAGAAATGCCAGGCTGAATGAAGCACAAGCTGGAATCAAAATTGCCAGGAGAAATATCAATAACCTCAGATATGCAGATGACACCACCCTAGTGGCAGAAAGCAAAGAAGAACTGAAGAGCCTCTTGATGAAGGTGAAAGAGGAGAGTGAAAAAGCTGGCTTAAAACTCAACATTCAAAAAACAATGATCAAGGCACCCTGTTCCATCACTTCATGGCAAATAATTGGGGAAACAATGGAAACAGTGAGAGACTTTCTTTCCCTGGGTTCCAACATCACTGCAGATGGTGACTGCAACCATGAAATTGAAAGATGCTTGCTTCTTGGAAGAAAAATTATAACCAACCTAGACAGCATATTAAAAAGCAGAGACGTTACTTTGCTGACAAAAGTTCATCAGCAAACAAAGCTATGGTTTTTTCAATATGGATGTGAGAGCTAGAACATAAAGAAAGCTGAGTGCCAAATAATTGATATTTTTGAACTGTGGTGTTGGAGAAGACTCCTGAGAGTTCCTTGGACTGCAAGGAGATTGAACCAGTCAATCCTAAAGGAAATCAGTCCTGAATATTCATTGGAAGTACTGATGCTGAAGCCAAAGCTCCAATACTTTGGCCACCTGATGGGAAGAACTGACTTATCAGAAAAGACCCTAGTACTGGGAAGGATTGAAGGCAGTTGGAATAGGGAAAAAATGAGGATGAGATGGTTGGATGGCATCACTGACTTGATGGACATGAGTTTGAGCAAACTCCTGGAGTTGGTGATGGACAGGGAAGCTGGATGTGCTGCAGTCCATGGTGTCGCAAAGAGCTGGACATGACTGAATGACTGAACTGAACTTCCTCCCCACAAATGCATCAAAAATACATCTGCATGTGGAACCACTCCACATACTGGACACTAGCAGCTGATCTCAGCCTTCCCAAAAGGCAAGTTAATCTCCACATAACAAGCTAGGGCAAAAGGCAAGAATAGAAAAGGATACAAACAGGATATGTAAAAATAATTATTACTTAATGAATGGAGGGTTCAGTTTAGTTCAGTTGCTCAGTCGTGTCCAACTCTTTGCGATCCCATGAATCGCAGCACGCCAGGCCTCCCTGTCCATCACCAACTCCCAGAGTTCACTCAGATTCACGTTCATTGAGTCAGTGATGCCATCCAGCCATCTCATCCTCTGTCGTCCCCTTCTCCTCCTGCCCCCAGTCCTTCCCAGCATCAGAGTCTTTTCCAATGAGTCAACTCTTCGCATGAGGTGGCCAAATTACTGGAGTTTCAGCTTTAGCATCATTCCTTCCAACGAACACCCAGGACTGATCTTTAGGATGGACTGGTTGGATCTCCTTGCAGTCCAAGGGACTCTCAAGAGTCTTCTCCAACACCATAGTTCAAAAACATCAATTCTTTGGTGCTCAGCTTTCTTCATAGTCCAACTCTCACATCCATACATGACTACTGGAAAAACCATAGCCTTGACTAGACGGACTTTTGTTGGCAAAGTAATGTCTCTGCTTTTCAATATGCTATCTAGTTTGGTCATAACTTTCCTTCCAAGGAGTAAGCATCTTTTAATTTCATGGCTGCAGTCACCATCTGTAGTGACTGGAGTGTAGTATAGAGCAAAATATACTTAAAGTGCCTTTTATCTTAAAAATAGGAAATGAAATACTTTGGAATCTATGTATGATGAGGACATGGAGGAGAGCAGAGCAACCCACTCCAGTATTCTTGCCTGGAGAATCCCATAGACAGAGGAGCCTGGCAGGCTACAGTTCATGGGTTCACAAAGAGTTGGACATGCCTGAGCGACTAAGCACACGTATGATGAGAATACATAAGCTTGGATTTTAAAGGCTATACAAATTTCTCATTTCACTGTGGTGAAAATTCAGTGGGAAATAAAAAGCTTTCTGAAAAATAAAAATGTAATTGTTCTGATATGGCTCAAGAAGAAATTAGCTAATATGCATTGTAGTGGACTTTGTATATATGGTTAATAATATCCTTAAATATAGCTGTCCACCTCAAACATGGAGTATAACACATGGAAAGTGAAAGCATTAGTCACTCAGCTGTGTTCGACTCTTGGTGACCCTATGGACTGTAACCCACCAGGCTTTTCTGTCCATGGATTTATCCAGACAAGAATACTGGAGCGTGTAGCCAGTCCCTTCACCACAGGATCTTCCTGACGTAGCGATTGAACCTGGGTCTTCTCCACTGCAGGAAGATTCTTTACCATCTGAGCCACCATGGAAGCTATAACACATGGAAGGTAGATATTATTTAAGGTAATGTTGGTAATAAAAATAGGTCTGAAAATATTAAGTAGGTGGAAAAGTAATTGATTCTATAATGCCAAAAATTTTGCTCAATAGTTGGTAATAATAAAGATTCCAGTTAAACAAAAGCAGAGCAATAGATTGTGCAAATGGGGAGGCTAAAGTTCATAACAAGGATGAGAAATTGTACAAAAGCAAAAGAAATGAAAAATCTAGACTAGCAAGTAATAAGTTAGGAAATGTAAAGGCATTTGCCCATCTATGCATTGCATAGGAGAGTTAATGATAAAGATTCAACATGGTGGTAAAATAATCAGTCACATTAAACTGCAAAATATAAAATCACTTAATGACTTCTAATATCCCTGGTGATAAAACTGGCTGAGGTGTAATTATTTAGAGGCTACTAGAAATCTGGAGTAACTCACCTCCTGGAAGGCACTAAGTGTAGTTAGAAAATGGTTAAGTTGTGGCTGATTTGTTTTTTGATTGAATAAGTGGAAGTTTGAATGCCAAATGGATATGCTCAGGTATCAAAAATGGATACTAAGTAAAAATAAGGAGATTGTTCAACTTAAAATTTATTTCCAAATCAAAGCCATTTGAAAGAGTAAAAAATTGCTGTTAATGATTTCTCCCTATATCCAAAAATAGCCTAACTATGATTTCTAGTTTAGATAGTTGCAATACCTGGGGGAGAAAAGGGAAGCAAAACTGTCCTGCAATTAAAGTGAAAAAAGTTGTTGCTTTATACATTTGAAATAATAGATAGAGTCTGGGGATTGTGTGATATTGTATTGCATGGAAACATTTTGTTTTAGAGTGTTTTGAGTTCAGTTATTTTGAAAACAGTATGCATTTTTAAAGTGTGTCAAAGCAATGAAAGCTTCTTAATAGCAGAAACTGGAAATTGCCTGACAAAGTGAAATATTTTAATGATGTCAACTCTTCTGAAGCAGAATCCAGTCATTGTTAAAAAGAGACAATTTATTTTTTAATTCAATAATAATTCTAGTCAATTTTAAGCTATATTCTTTCATAATTCTAACAATAAAAGGTAGTTTGCTGAATTAATATTACTTAAAAGAATATTTCTTTATCTTTTTTCTACTGCATTTTACAGCAAAGAACATTTAACACAGTTATCTTTGGTGAATTATACAAAATTAGTATTTTACCATTCCAGAAGTCACACACATTTTGGTCTCCATTCAAGATACTTGAGAGCAGCATGAAATTAAATTCTTAGTAATAGAAGACTACTTCAAAATGGTGGGGAATCCAGAAAAAAAAATAGGCTTGAGCAAATTACATGAAATAACAACTTAGAACAAATTACATAAAATAATTTAATAAACAACCAGCATGATATTTTGGTGATGTAATCTTGGAAAAAGTAACTTTGGTAGGGATAAGATGCACACAGCAAAGCTTAGGTCTAATAAACTCACTGAGAGCTTAGATTCAAAATTCCATTTATGAAAACTGAATTCTGTCTTTAATACTGAGCAAGTGAATATATAGGTATACAAATAAGACATTGAATATAAAAACTTAAAAGTTTGAAATAATTGGCTCTAAAATTTCAGGATCTATATTCATTTAACCAGGCAAGTATTTGGTTAGGTCTGTTGTAGATCAGACACTATGGTTGGCCTGAAAACTACAAAATTTAGTAATCCATGAATTCTACTTTCAACATCCTCATATTTTAGTAAAGGAGAAATACAAAGAAAATATAATTTAAATTTTTGTTTAGATTCCTGATTATTTTTATTTGTCATATTTATGCTTATATGTATATACAAAATAAAGCACACTAGGAAAGTAAAATGCTAACTATATATGAAATGATACAGCATAGAAATTACACCTATAGGCTGTAACTGCCAACAGTCTGGGATCAACTCCCAGTTCCGTTGGTAATCAGTTGTAAGTTACTTTAGGTTTCTCAGCTGTAAAATAGTATAATATCTACCTCAAAGCTGTTATAATGTGGGTTAATGGAATAATGCATTCAATACACATATTAAAGTACATTTGGTATTTAATAATCACCTGGTAAATGTTGGTTAAATAATTATCATTATTAAATGAGAGGTAGCATTATGTTACAGATGATGAATAGAAGCTTGTCAGACCAATTGTGGAGGAATTACTATGCAAGAAATAGATGTAAAAAAATAAGATGCCAAATGTGGTAACACCCTTAATAGCCCCTTTCTTTCTGTCAGGCTTTAAAAACTGGAGTTCCTTTTTTATTCTCCATCCTTTTTTTCTAGACCATCTCAATTATTCTCTTGGTCATAAATGCCATCAAAATGTTGATTACTTTCAAATTTATATCTCTAATGCAAACATCCCATTTAAACTCCAAGGTCAAATCTATAACCTTCCACCATCCAGTTCATAAACTAGCATCAATATCCACCCAGTAGTTCAAGCTAGAGACCCAGCACTCATTCTACTTGCTTCCTTTCCCCATTCTAAATGGCCATACATCAATAGGTCATTTTGATACCTGATTTTATCTCTACAGTGTATGTCCACTGTAACTATCCTCTCTGCTCGCCTCTTCTCCAGCAGCAACCTTGTTTGCACAATTTCCTTCCAGTCCTTCCACACAGAAGCCTGTCCTTATCTTTGCAAACATAAATTGGGTTGTGTAATACCCCTGTTTAAAACTGTCCAGTCATTTTATTATAGCTAATAAAAAAATCACCACCCACTACCAGACAACAGTTCTAGTAAGATCTGTTCCCTGCTTAATCTCTCAACTACCTTTAAAGATCCAGACACATTGGACATCTGAGTTTTGTGAAAGAGGCAAGATCTTTAAAAAAAAAAAAATTTACTTGTTTATATGTTTCTGACTGTGCTAGGACTTTGTTGCTGCGCAGGCTTTTTCTCTAGTTGCAGTAGGCAGGGCTACTCTCTACTTGCAGTGCAGGGGCATTTTGCTTCTATTATCTCATTTAATACAATAACTATGAACTAGGTACTATTTATTGCTTCCATTTTAGAGATGATAAAACTGAAACACAAAAAGAATAAAAGACTTGTCCAAAGTCACACAGCTAGTAAGTGCTAAGTCTGGGATTCAAACAAAGGATATCTGTCTCCAAAGTCCATGAAATGATGGGAGAAGTCCCAAGATGGAGCTGTCAGATGATTGAGTAGCCGATGTCACCCTAAACTGACGAAAGAAGTAGAGGAGCTAGTAAAATATAGTGAGAAGGAATGGACAAAAGGAAAATCAAGACCAAGTGGTGTGATGGTGGGGATGAAATTTTTTAAGGAGAGAAGAGCCATTCCCATTGAATTCCACTGAGGGATAAAACAAGGTATAGAATGAGAAGGAGCCCCCTGAACTGAGAATATTGGCCTGCAATCTCAGTGGAGTTGTGGGAATGGTGAGTGCCTGGAAGGTGAGTGATTGAAGACAAAGTTATTGCATAGAAAGTTTCTTTGTAATGTTAAGGCACATGATGATGTAGAAAGAATAAATGAATGTAAGAATGTAGTTGGTAATTTAAGAGCATCCAGAGAAGGCATGAACAATAAGTTAGAGAGGTCCTAAGTACCACATAGCAAAGGTCCTTATATCCCTGAACCTCTCCATGAAAATAATTGCAGTAATTGCTATTGAGCAAGCAAGCAAATGTCTCATTTTATTATTTCAGAATGACATATGCTGCAAGGAAATCAAACCATCATATTCAAAGTATTTAATGGGAATATATAATAAATGATAAAATTTGTAAATTTTAATCTCTCAGTTTTGCATATCCAAGTTTTGTTTAGAGTTGTTAATTGGTAAATCATCTTGGGTAGATTTTTTTTTAATTGTAGTTGACCTTACATATAGTAAAATGCATGGATGTTAAGTGCATCATCTGTACCTTTTGATTTATTATGTGTCTTATTGTGTTAGAAATTTTAAGTAATTCAGCCTGTGGTCAATTGCACATCTATTGAAAATCATTTCTCATCTATGAATGTTACTCTTAGATCTCTCAACAAAATGTAAAAGAACAGAAAAATTGAAAATAGAGTGATTAGCACTTTGAAATCTGTAGGTGCTACACAAATGTAAGAAATATGGACCAGAATCACTTTTATAGTAAAACTTCTTCCTATGGAATTATGTAAAAATTGTTTTAATAAATTGGATACACATATGTAAAACTTTTATAAAAACATCTAAAAGTGGTAAGTATCTTGGTAGAGAAAAAGAACTAAAAATCCTAAGAAAGACAGACACATATATACCTGTGGCTGATTCATGTTGATGTATGGCAAAAACCATCACAATATTGTAAAGTAATTATCCTCTAATTAAAATAAATAGATTAATTTTTAAAAGAAAACTGTTAATCACTGATACATTGTAAAGAAAATGTTAGAGTGTCTTACTATTGAGCCATTTTTATAGGTCTTCTTGCTAGACTATTACTACTTTACTCATTTCTTTGAACTTAAATGGTGGACTTTGAGAATGACATGTTTCCAGTGACCTCACCGCTATTGTGCAATGATTAATCATCATGAATACAAGTTAAGATGAAGCCATGGGAAGCTTGTCTTCTCCCATCTAATTTGATTAATGAGTTTTATGGCTGAGATGAATTGTGAAGAAAAAGTTAAAAGTACATGAAGCAAAGTACAATTGTGGTCCATCTCACATGAATTTTTAGCCAAATAGAAACAATCCTAAATATGAAAATTTTATAGTTAGGACAGGATTACCCAATATGGCTACATATGATCATAAAAAATTGGAATACTCTGTGCACTCTGAACATAAATAATAAATTCCCTTTCTAGTTACTTTCTTGTTGATAGCTACTAACACACTCTAGTAACCAGTAAGAGAGTATTGCTTCTTTAAATTGGTGTCTTTACAAACCCAATAACATCAATCTTTCAGAAGTAATGAGGGTGATTCAAATATTGACATTGTCAGTCATAAGACAGTGTAGTTATTTACTTCAGTAACAGTAGAATTGCATTTATGACATGTAATTAAAGAATGGCCCATGGCAGCTTTTTAGGCCTTAATGATTCAGTGAAAAAATATAATAATCTTTTAAAACAGTCAATTGAAAGTAAAGCTCAGCTTCAGTGATTTTTAAAATGTCAATAGAGAGCTACAAAGAACAGATAAACTCTCTTCGTCACGTTGTGTACAAAATCCTTATTAGCATTAGAACTTATAATACTCACTTTTTAAAATTATAACAATTAACCTTTATTTCTAGGGATCACATATATTCCTGACCTAAATTTACAGATATTTTCTAATATATTTTTATAATTTGAATATTGAAGTTCTTTTGACATTTACTTGTGAAGTAAATGTTTTCCTTGAAACTTCCTTACCTCCAAATTTCTGTTCTAACTGACATTTATGTGTGTCAGAATTCAACATTTTAGTCTCATTATTCACAAACACACATCTTTTATGGTCTCGCTTACATAGAAACAAAATGGAAAACACAAATCTATTACCAGTACCTAAGATGTTCTCTTTTGGGCTTTGGACTACAATACAATTCTATCCAGAAATAGTGACCATTGTATCAGTTTACTAGGCTGCCATAACATATTACTACCAATTTAAATGATTCAAAGCAACGGATATTTATCGTCTCACAATTCTAGAAGCTAGAAGTCCAAAATCAAGATACTGTCAGAGCCAGGCTCTCTCCAGAGGCTCTCGAGAAGGATTCTCCCTTGCCTCTCCCTGACTTCTAGTGCTTCCAGTCCTTGGGGTTCCTTGTCTTGAAGATATATCACTCCAGTCTCTGCCTGCAGTCACATGGCATTCTTCCTGTGTCTCAGTCCAAATTTCTCTTCTTAGAGGGACTCTAGTCCCTGCATTGCTGCTGCTGCTGTTAAGTCGCTTCAGTCCTGTCCGACTCTGTGCGACCCCACAGACGGCAGCCCATCAGGCTCCCCCGTCCCTGGGATTCTCCAGGCAAGAACACTGGAGTGGGTTGCCATTTCCTTCTCCAATGCATGGAAGTGAAAAGTGAAAGTGAAGTTGCTCAGTTGTGTCTGACTCTTAGCGACCCCACGGACTGTAGCCTACCAGGCTCCTCCATCCATGGGATTTTCCAGGCAAGAGTACTGGAGTGGGGTGCCATTGCCTTCTCCAAGTCACTGCATTAGGACCCACATAAGGTAAATTTGGCAGAATCTGTAAGAACCAGTAAACTTTCTTTTGAGAGTGAGAGTGAAGTCGCTCAGTCGTGTCCGACTCTTTGCGACCCCATGGACTGTAGCCTATCAGGCTCCTCAGTCCATGGGATTTTCCAAGCAAGAGTGCTGGAGTGGATTGCCATTTCCTTCTGCAGGGGAACTTCCCAACCCAGGAAGCGAACCCGGGTCTCCTGCATTGCAGGCAGACGCTTTACTGTCTGAGCCACCAGGGAAGCCTGAACAGCCACACATATACACAAGAGGACCTGTATGAAGATTTTCATCATAATCATTGTTTAGAGCACAAAATTGTAAATAACTTAAATGTCTATCAAGTATGGTAAGCAAATTGTCACCTATCCACACTATGAAACACTGTGCAACAGTCAATGATACAGAAATCTGTGCACTGATAAAAGATCTTCATGGTATATTTTTGAGTAAAAATAGCAGGTTGGTGGCATTATATTATTTACTTTTCTTGAGAATAAATACAGAGCGGGGTCAGTTTGTAAGAGCTCTGCAAATCTATGATAACTGAGACCTCAAGAACAACATACAAAAGAATATTTATCTTTCTGTCTTTCATAGAAGAGTCATTTATCCAATTCACACAAAAGTGGTATTAAGTCATGTGGCATATATTAAAGGCAAGGAATGGCAGAACACAAAACTGGTTTTATCCCACTAGGTTATCTGCCACTAAGCATCTTTCCAATACTTACCCACATGGCAGTAAAGTTGTACATAAGCATTAGCAGTTAAGAGTTTTTGTTGCATACTTATTGTTGTTCAGTCACTAAGTCATTGTCCAACTATCTGTGACCCCAGGGACAGCAGCATGCCAGACTTCCCTGTCCTTCACTATCTCCTGGAGTTTGCTCAGACTCATGTCCATTGAGTCGGTGATGCTATCTATGTGTTCTTGTAGGTTATCGCAAAGGCACTTCCGGTTTATGGACTCCAAGGTAGAGAAAAGGTGTGGACAAACTTAGGTTGTTCTGGTAGATTTATCCACAAGATCACAGAGCTTTTAGAAGTATCAATAACTGGACAATGGTGCCAAAAGTCTGCCTATGGTTTGTTGCTGCTGCTGCTGCTAAGTCGCTTCAGTCGTGTCCGACTCTGTGCAACTCCATAGATGGCAGCCCATCAGGCTCTGCCATCCCTGGGATTCTCCAGGCAAGAACACTGGAGTGGGTTGCCATTTCTTTCTCCAATGCATGAAAGTGAAAAGTGAAAGTGAAGTCGCTCAGTCGTGCCCAACTCTTAGCAACCCCATGAACTTCAGCCTACAATGAATAAATGCCTGAGGAAGCCAAGCTGTAAGTTACAGACTTTTGAGATGAAAAATCCAAAGAGCTGCTGTGAGGGAAATTTAATCTTTCTTTGTTGGATAAATTTGCTATAAAGAAAGAAGTCCCAGCAGAAAATCACATTATTCTTCCATGGGTCCATATCAGAGAGAAAAAGTAGGTTGAGGCCCCATTTCTAGGACCATATTCATGGATGTCATGAACACCTTTGACATTTGAGCTTATGGTAATGAAATTTATATGACCCCATGATATAGGTTAGTTAGGAAAATGCCCTCATGTCATTTTTATGCACACAGGATTGGGGTAGAAATCATAATCAACCCATGTGATATCATAAACACCAAGTGACACAGGTCTAAAACTATATATAAAAACAGAATTCCCATCAAGAGTTAAAGCCATAACAAATTAAAACAAGAAATTGCATGGATGAAATAGAAGACACATTTTTATACCTGAAATAGTGTAGCTATTTAATAAGCTACATGTTTCAAAAAAATCCATAAAATTAGAAATCTTCAAAATTTGTCTATAAGATTTTCAAATAAAGGACCAATCTTTTTTTCTGTTCTTATGTAGGGGTCTTTCCAATGAAGTAGTTCCATCAGAGATCTCCTCAAGTGTGGAAATAACTCAGATGTAAACACTTTTGGTCTAAAAGCATTCCTCTGACATATCTTTGTAGCAAAATCTTCCAGGTAAGTAGTGAATGTATTTTTTGAAAAGGTAGAGAATTTCACTAAGTTGCAGGTTTATTAATCAATTAGTTCATGTTGTATAATGTCTTCTACTGACCAATTCAAAGAGGTCTAGAGGTTCCAATATCTAATTTCTGAGAAAAATATTCAAAGTACAAATTGAAAGTTTTGCCTTATGGTCATCCAAAATACTACCCAAACCAGTAGGTTTTATTCATTGCTACATTTCCTTTGAATGTGTTGAATGAAATATATATCAGAGGAAAAAGAATTGCCTCGGTAAAATAACAGTAAAATGTTGTTAAAGACGGAGAATATGGTTTCCTCTCTAACCGTACACAACCATCATTAATGAATGCAATTAATGTTAAGTGATTTTCATGGAAATTGTCCTAATCAAAAGAGGAAACTAAGGACATTTTAAGGAACTGAGATAAGTCTGTATGGATACAGCAAACAAAATAATAATGTGGATAATGATGGAGATGTGACAATAATAAAAGCCATAATGTATGGGGGGCTAAGTGTCTGACACTGCACAAACGCACTTTTACAGATTTGTTCCTCATAACAGCTCTAAGAAGTGGATGTTATTTTCTTCATTCTGTATAGTAGGAAACTGAAGCTTAGCAAAGTTAAAAGGCAGGCCTAAGTTCACAAAGCTGTTAATATTGATAACAGGACTCAAACCCAACCAACTTGGCTCCAAAGCTTGAGTTCTTTAAGAGTTGCTGAATGACTGTAATTCAAGTGTCTCTGAAAGACAGTTCATTCAAATTTGGTCCTATTACTCTCTGCCAGTCTGCTCTAGGTACTCAGGATGCACCAGTAACTATATAAGTGTTTAAACATACAATATGGTCAAGAATGATTTTAACTTGACAAAAACTAGTCCCATGTGTGCACTTGTCATACAGGAAAGTATATTGTTGCCTCTTATTTTTTGAAAGCTAAGAGATGTTAACCGTACTAAACCATCCTAAATGGATATAATATATCCATTTAAAATGATGCAGCATTCCAATCAAGTAGCAAAATTAAAAGAGGGAAAGCATAATCAATATTATAATTTCCTGAAGTTTAATAGAACTTACCTATGTTTTTTCAGTTTCACTTTTTAATCCTGAAAGCATGACTTCAGTGTGTATACATTTATGCTAATCATATACCACAGCCATGGGTTCTTCTATCAATATGAAATGTTTTGTACTTGCTGTTTTTGTGCATCTTGTATTGTTATGTGCAATATACAAAATAATGTGTCTAACTATGCCATTTATGCTTTTGAAAGAAAAAGCAAATTACTTACTGAAGAGAATGGCATTTGCATGCATGTGTGTCAGCTTTCAAGCCATTTCCTTCTACAAAATATTGCTTTCTACACTTAGAAAATGCATCCATCCATCAGTTACAAACCATTTCAAAGCACTTTATGAATCTACAGAGCAAAATGTACTTATCTTACATTGGCAGTGTCCCAGCTGTTACAAAATTGCTATTGTCCTAATACTTACAAGGCAATTTTAGCATCAGTTAATAATTTTACAGGATAGATAACTGCTAAAGCATTATAAAATGACAGACATTAAACAATAGCAACTTAGCATTTTTTGAAACAGTTCATGACAGCTTAAAAACTAAAGTGATTTTAATGTATAGTCTATGCAGTTTTCGTTTCTCATTGACAATTCCTTTAGAAGATGAAAATGTGAAAATCCTTTTAAATAGTGGGTGAAAGAATAAAACAAATTTATCTTTAAAAGATATTCAGTAAAAATCTCAATTAGGAATAATGTCTCAAATCTTCCTGTACAGATAGTAGGTGACAAGAATTTGAATTTATTTAGGTAGAAAAAAATGATGGTATCATTTAATGGTAGGGTACCACAAAATAAAAAGGCGTATCTATTCATTAAAGCTAATACAAAAAGAAAAATACCACGAATAGCATTTTCTATAAATCAGTATGCATTATTTCTTCCTAAATACTGTTTTCTATCAATCTTAGTTTAAAAGCTTCAGTTAAAGGAAAAATCTGGGTAATTGAAACACATGTGTTCTCTCTTACTCCCTTTGTTTAAGTTGTTAGGATAGCCATACAACCCTTTTTTGGCTAGATATTTTACCATTCACCTTTGATAGCTAATGCCTTGATGGTACAGAAGGAAAAATAGCTCTAAACAAATTACATTAATTGGCAGTTTGATGCCATACGTGCACAGTCTCTTCAAGAGAAAAAAATGCTTTTGATAAGCACCAACGTGCAACAGTGGTTATTTTCATAAGTGGACTTATTAAATAAAACCAATTATTCCATGAATGTTCACAAAGGCCAAGTAATTGACCACATCATCAAAATACAACCTAAATTCCCCTGGTACACAATTACCATCTTCTTTATCACTGAGCACATTGATATTGCCTGGGCTCGTTATATACCAGCCACTCCAGAAAATCAAGTACAATATGAATTTTCAAATGATGTAATTTATGTTCACACATTTAATTTTCTGTAGGATGTTACATGAATGTTTTAATACTGCCATTGTCTCAAAATTATAAAATGAGAAGATTGCACAATTTCAGCCTTTTTCATGGCACCAGTGTATCTAAAGAAAACTGTAATTCAAAAAGCCCTTAATACTTTTTCAGTGTGCATTACAAGTTACTATTAAACAGTTGTGTATTGTAAGACAAGCAATCCTTATTTTACTCCTACTAGAAGGAATGCATACAGGAAAATACATCAAATTGCCAGTCTATATTACTAGCTGCATGGAGGTAGGGATCATGTCTCTTAAAGACTGCTTCATTCCTGGCATCACACACCCTGCCTGGAATGTATTGGGTGCATCATAGGTGTTTGTTGATTGGCTGATTGACTGAACTGGTCTGATTCAATTGAGATTAACTATTTCAATTCTACATTAACTATTTTAAACTATTTTTTAATTCACATTTTAAATTTCAAACTTTTCTCAGTGTACATATGGAGAATAGTTCTTGAAAAGAATAGTCTTGGCTTGGACTTAGAAATCAAATAGCCACTTCTTGTCAACATTAATTGAGAAATATAAATATTTCTATTATAATTATTCTATTATATACTTACATGTCACTTACAAGCTTTGTCTTTAATAAAATTATTCCTATTAATAATATGAATAGGATACTCACATCTACAATGAAAGTATAGAATATGAAGGTAATATTGTAGATGCTTCTTTCTGCTTACCTTCGTATGTCATAAAGTTAATAACAGACCTATTTAAATTATCAAATATTTGCTTACTGTGGCCTTTGCTAATATGTTTATTATTAACAAGTATTAAATATAGCATGTTATATGCAACATAACTGAATAAAAATATAAATAATGCTTGGTACTGAAAGAATAATATTTTAATGAAAATTCTACTTTCATAGTACCATTAAATTCAATCATTTTTGAAACTCAACCTCAAAATACACATCCATCTCCCCAAATTTTTGCAAGAATGTATTTAATGACAGTGGTACTGAATTACCTTTGAATGAATGAACATAGGTACAAAGAAAAACTTATTTATTTGGGGAGAATGCCACAGGAGTAGGGGTATGAAATTTGGCAAGCATTAGTTTTCATAAATAAGGAAACAGCCTAAGACTTTCCATCATCTTTTATTATTGGACTCTAAGATATTTCAGACGTGCAATCTTTGAAGTGTGTTTATAAAATCTCTTGAATAGATCTTGAGTAGGTTTCCACTTTCCTTGCCACACCATTACATGGCCATGCTCCATTAGTACCATCTATGTTTAACCAAATGTGAAGCTTTTCTAATGCTCCTATCAAAAGGGGTCAGACATTTGACCTGAAGAGCAATGAACCTGAGTTCTTGAACCTAAACTAAACCTGGACACAGTAACTAGAGATGAGACTACACTTTGGGAGGATTCCACAGTAGATTTTTAAGCATATGACTAAGAATTACAATACATATTTATCCTGTTGTTGAATTCCTAAACCTAAAAACTTCTTGCTAACTTAGTTTTCTTTGCCAGCTTCTCACACACACCTGCATTGCATGAATTATTAATGTAAACAAATTACTTTTTAAAGTTGTTATGTATTATTCAGACACACATCAACCACTTTCAGCAAGAAACTTGAAGAGCAAAACATGACTATTTAAACAGGAAAATTACTTAAAGGAAATAATAGCATGATGTTCTACATTTTGAATATGACTCTAGATACCACGCTATTTCCAAGAAATTGGCCCAGAATGATCATACCTGAAATATCCTCCTAAGACTTCCCATTGTTTTGATTGGTCTTATCTAAAGTAGGCAGGCCCAAATCTGAGGAATAATACAGACTATTCTGATTTCTGGAGTATACCATACACTAAAGTCAACATGACCCTGCCCCTCTGGAGTTGGCTGAGAGTCACTCTGCCCAGCACATCTCAGACCCATTTCACTGAAATTGCCTCTTTGAATGGCTGTACTATAGCTATTGCCCACTGTCTCTCTTGGATATGAATGCGACTTGTTAGAAATAAACGATCAACGCTGTTTGAATCTGCCAACAAATTTAAGTTGGCCCTCACACCACAGTAGCACAAGCTGAGACTTCCCTTAAATAATGAGGAGTGTACCTCCTCTGAGCCCTAGAATGGCTTTATCTACATATGTTCAATAAGTTAATGTTTGAGCGTGCACTCTAGAGCTAGAATGCTTGGATTCAAACCCTAGTCTAGCATCTTTACTATGTGTAACCTTTGGAAGACCGCTTGGCCTGTCCAAACATCTTTCCTTATTTTAGTTTTATCATAACCCTTCCTTATACTTTTCATTCTTCATGGTAAGGAACAAACCATCTCTTCCTAAGTTTAAGTCTATAAACATAATAATGGCAGTTTTTTCTTCTTGATAAGTAGTGATGTTTATAATGGTTAAATATTTCTATGGCTCAGTGGTAAAGAATCCATCTGCCAAGCAGGAGATGCAGGTTCAATCCCTGGGTCAGGAAGACCCCCTGGAGAAGGAAATGGCAACCCACTTCAGTATTCTTGCCTGGAAAATTCCATGGACAGAGGAGCCTGGCAGTCTACAGTCCATGGGGTCACAAAAAAATCAGACATGACTGAGCACACACACGCACACACACATTAAATCCTCACACATATTACTCCATTTGTCTACACTCATCTTTTGATTTGATCTTAGATTTAAATATAACTTCTCTTAACTTACTCACATTTCAAAGGATGGAACTAGGATTCTTATGATAGAAATAGTGTTTTCTCCAAGAATTTCTTGAAACATGAAGATTCAGATCATGAATAGCTTTTTCAATCCTATGCTCGCAAATTATTCCATTTTATTGATCATCTTCCCATAAATATTTTGAAGTTCTTTATGATATGTATGGTCTTTAAGTAGAGGGTGCATATGATGACTTTCCATAGCTGAAAACATTTATAGTACAGAAAGGCAAAGTGGCAAACTTAACGTTGACTATGGGCAGACTTTTTAGTAGGATTGACTAAACTTTCAAAAACAAGTGGGAAGGAGAACCATCTCATCATAGATCATTACCCATACGTCTTTAGTACTTTTGTATTCAAAGTGATCTGTGATTAACATACTTCAAACAATAAGCAAAATATACATTGACTAGTTGCTGTTTGTTACATGTTATGGGAATAATGTGTAAGAGATCAACCCAGCCTGGCTCTCAGGTACATAACAGTGTAACCAGGAAGATAAAATTAAAGTTCGGGGAACTAACTTGGGAAGATCATTAGGTATTAAAATGTATAGAGCAGTCTATAAGTGTGCCAGAGGTCATATTTTAACAATACTCAGTGCATCTTGAGAGGTACTCCTTTATGAGTTTCTTTTCCTACAACACTTTTGCTACTTCGTCCAAGTAAAGGAGAAAGTGAATGCCATGTAAGGTAGAAGAAGGGAATGAACCAAAGCAGTTTCTGTCAGATGGAGAAATATAAAGACCTTCCATCTCTAGGGAAGAAGACAAGAAAGACAAAAAATGAAGGAAAAGGCATGATGTCGATCATGAGCATACTTTCTTATCATTCCTCCATCCTCCAGAAAATGAGGGAGCCAGGAGTAATGCAAACAGACTGTGTGTGTGTGTGTGTGTGTGTGTGTGTGTGTGTGTGTGTGTGCTGAGTTACAGGTATTTATTTCAGTTTTACCTGTATTTATTTTAGTTTTCCTTTTGGTAGTCAGAGATCATTGTTAACCTTAACTGAAACCATTTTTCACACCACTGAAACTGGCTAACTTTGATGCATATTGAAATACTCTTTAAAATACATGGATTGTCTTAGATGATCACTAGGGTAAAGTGCAAAAATTTTAATTTAGACATCCAGAAAAGTTGCACAGATCATACAAAGAATTCTCATTCACCCTCTTCCCAGTTTCCCACAATTTTACATCTTATATAACTATTGTTCAATTATTAAAACCAAGAAAATTTATGTTTAAACTCAAAAATAAAACAAATGAATAAATATGACAAAACAGAAGCAGACAGATGCAGATAATAAGTTAGTGGTTACCAGAGGGGAGAAGGGTGGGGAAGGGCCAAAATATGTGAAAGGAATTAAGAGGTACAGACTACTAGGTATAAAATAAATAAGTTACAAGGATATATTTGTACAGCACAGGCAATAAGCCAATACTTTTCAATTACTTTATTCGTAGTTACTTTATAAAAATATCAAATCTCTATATTGTACACCTAAAATGAAATAATAGCATAAGTCAACTATACTTCAATTTAAAAATGTAAGAAATCAACAATGATGTCATATTACTAACCAATATAAAAGCCTTATTAGAATTTTACCAGTTATTCCACTAATATCCTTTTGTTTGGCCCAAGATTCAATCCAAGGTCCCATATTGGATTTAGTTGCATTTGGGGGTTCTTCAATCTGTGATAGTTCCTCAGTATTTCATGTTCTTGACACATTTGAAGAACTCATGCCAGTTATTTTTTAGAACATCCTTCAATTTCTGTTTCTCTAGTGCTTTCTCATAATTAGATTGTTGTTAACGTTTTGGCAAAAATATAGCAGAAGTGATGTTATGTCCCTCTCTGATGCTGCTGCTGCTAAGTTGCTTCAGTCGTGTCCGACTCTGTGCGACCCCACAGATGGCAGCCCAGCAGCCTCCCCCGTCCCTGGGGTTCTCCAGGCAAGAACACTGGAGTGGGTTGCCATTTCCTTCTCCAATGCATGAAAGGGAAAAGGGAAAGTGAAGTCGCTCAGTTGTGTCTGACTCTTCACAACCCCATGGACTGCAGCCTACCAGGCTCCACCATGTATGGGATTTACCAGGCAAGAGTACTGGAGTGGGTCGCCAGTGCCTTCTCCATATGTCCTCTCTGTACATCATATATTGGAATAAATTAGGGCAGTATATCTTATTATTGGTAATGTTAACTTTAATCACATGGCTGAATGGTGTCTGTGAGTCTTCTCTGTTCAATGTTAATATTTCCCCCTTCATAATTAATAAGTGTTTTGTGAGGAAATACTTTAAATTATACAAATATCCTATTTCTCATCAATCATTAATTTTAGCATCAACTGATGGTTTGAACAACATGTAAGTAGGGAGACAGATTTCATAAATATTACTGACATGTTTGTTTAATGGTGACTTTAATTTCACTTACTCCTTGTAGATTTATTCCTTTATATTCTCCTGTAGAGCAGAGTTATTGCTGTTGGTGCTCAGTCATTAAGCCTGAGTCTTTGCTACCCAATGGACTGCAGAGCACCATGCTCCTCTGTCCTTCACTATCTCCCCTCATTTGCTCAACTTCACATCCACCAAGTCAGTGATTCTGTCTAACCATCTCATCCTCTGCCACCCCTTCTCCTTTTGCCTTCAATCTTTCCCAGCATCAGGGTCTTTTCCAAGTAGTCAGCTTTTCACATCAAGTGGCCAAAGTTTTGGAACTTCAGCTTCAACATCAGTCCTTCCAGTGAATATTCAGAGTTGATTTCCTTTAGGATTGACTGGATTGATCTCCTTGCTGTCCGAGGAACTTTCAAGAGTCTTTTCCAGCACAATTCAAAAGCATCAATTCTTTGGTGTTCAGCCTTCCTTATAGTCCAGCTCTCACATCCATACATGAATACTGGAAAAACCGTAGTTTTGACTATATGGACATTTGTCAGTAAAGTGATGTCTGTTTTTTAATATGCTGTCTAGGTTGGTCATAACTTTTCTTCCAAGGAGCAAGCGTCTCTTACTTTTGTGGCAGCAGGCACTGTCCACTGTGATTTTGGAGTCCAAGAAAGGAAAATCTGTTACCGCTTCCACTTTTTCCCTATCTATTTGCCATGAAGTGGTGGGATTGAATGCCATGATCTTAGTTTTTTGAAAGTTGAGTTTCAAGCCAGCTTTTTCACTCTCCTCTTTCACCCTCAACAAGAGGCTCTTTAGCTCCTCTTCACTTTCTGGCATTAGTGTGGTATTATCTGCATATCTGAGGTTGCTGGTATTTCTGTCAGCAATCTTATTTCCAGCTTGAGATTCATCCAGCCCAGCATTTCACATGGTGTATTCTACATAGACGTTAAATAAGCAGAGTGATAATAGGCAGTCTTGTCATACTCCTTCCCCAATTTGAAAACAGTCCAATGTTCCATGTCCAGTTTTAACTCTTGCTTCTTGACCTGTATACACATTTCTCAGGAGACAAGTAAGGTGGTCTGGTATTCACATCTCTTTAAGAATTTTCCACAGTTTTTTGTGATCCACACAGTCAAAGGCTTTTACATAGTCAATGAAGCAGAAGTAGATGTTTTTTTCTGGAATTCTCTTACTTTCACCATGATCCAGTGAATATCAGCAAGTTGATCTCTGGTTCCTCTGTCTCTTCTAAAACCAACTTATACATCTGGAAGTTCTCAGTTGATGTCCTGCTGAAGCCTAACTTGGAGAATTTTGAGCATTACTTTAATAGCATGTGAAATGAGTGCAATTGTGTGGTAGTTTGAATATTCTTTGGCATTGCCCTTCTTTGGGATTGGAATGAAAACTGACCATTTCCAGTCCTGTGCCAAACTTGCTGACATATTGAGCATAGCACTTTCACAGCATCATCTTTTAGGATTTTAAAGAGCCCACTTAGAATTCCATCACCTCCACCAGCTTTGTTTGTAATAATGCTTAAGGCCCACTTGACTTCCCACTCCAGGATATCTGGCTCTAGGTGAGTGACCACACAATTGTGGTTATCCTGGTCATTAAGATCTTTTTTATACAGCTCTGTGTATTCTTGCCACCTCTTCCTGATCTTTTCTGCTTCTGTTAGGTCCTTATACTTTCTGTCCTTTATATGCCCATCCTTGCATGAAACATTCCCTTGATATCTTCAATTTTCTTGAGGAGATTTCTAGTATTTTCCATTCTATTGTTTTCCTCTATTTTTTCCCATTGTTCATTTTAAAAGGGCCTCTTATCTGTCCTTGCTATTCTCTGGAACTCTGCATTCAGTTGAGTATATCATTCCCTTCTCCCTTGCCTCTTACTTCCCTTCTTTCCTCAGCTATTTGTAAAGCCTCCTCAGACAATCACTTTGTCTTCTTGATTTCTTTTTCTTTGGGATGGTTTTGGTCACGGCTTCCTGTTACAAACCTCCATCCACAGTTCTTCAGGCACTCTGTTTACCATATTTAATCCCTTGAATCTACTTATCACCTCCACTGTATAATCTTAATGGATCTGATTTAGGTCATACCTGAATGTCTTAGTGGTTTTCCCTACTTTCTTCAATCTAAGTCTATATTTTGCAATAGGGAGCTCATGATCTGAGCCACAGTCAGCTCCAAGTCTTATTTTTGCTAATTATAGATAGCTTCTTTATCTTTGGCTGCAAAAAAACATAATCATTCTGATTTCTGTATTGACTTTCTGGTGATGTCCACATGTAGAATCATCTCTTGTGTAGGAAAAGGGTGTTTGCTATGACCAGCACTTTCTGGTGGTCAAAAACTCTGGAAAAACTTTTAGCCTTTACCCTGCTTCATTTTGTTCTGCAAGGCCAAACATGCCTGTTACTCCAGGTATAGCTTGACTTTCTACTTTTTCATTCCAACCCTCTATGATAAAAGGGTATCTTTTTGGTGTTAGTTCTAGAAGGTTTTGTAGATCTACATAGAACCAGTCATCCTCAGTTTCTCTGGCATCAGTGATCAGGGCATACCCTTGGATTACTGTGATATTGAATGGTTTGACTTAGAAATGAACAGAGATCATTCTGTCCTTTTTGAGATTATACCCATGTATTGCATTTCAGACTCTTTTGTTGACTAGGAGGGCTACTCCATATTTGCTAAGGGATTCTTGCCCACAGTAGTAGATATCATGGTCATTGGAATTAAATTCCTCCATTCCCAGCCACTTTAGCTCACTGACTCCTAAGATGATGATGTTCACTCTTGCCATCTCCTGCTTGACTGTGTCCAATTTACCTTGATTCATGGATCTAACATTCCAGGTTCCTATGCAGTATTGTTCTTTACAACATCAAACTTAACTTTCACTACCAGACACATTCACAACACATCCTCAGTCTTCCAGTGTCATTATCTTTTTGCCTTTTCATACTGTTCATGGGGTTCTTGCAGCAAGAAAACTGGAGTGGTTTGCCATTCTCTCCTCCAGTGGATCGCATTTTTTCAGAACTCTTCACTGTGACCCACCTGTCTTTTTTGGCCCTGTATGGCATGGTTCATAGCTTCACTGAGTTATACAAGCCCCTTCACCATGAAAAAGCTGTGAACCATGAAAGGCTAAAGAAGAGCACTCTATTCTATTTATTTACTTTTCCATTTACATTTTCATATCTGTGTAGTCATTCATAATCATTTTTAATCTAGAGGTTGTAGTTCAAGCTAGGGCTTACCTGGCAGCTCAGGGCTAAAGAATCCACTTGCATATGCAGGAGATGCAAGATCCATCCCTGGTTTGGGAAGATCCCCTGGAGAAGGAAATGGCAGTCCTCTCCACTGTTCTTGCCTGGGAAATCCCACAGACAGAAGAACTTGGTGGGTTACAGTTCATTGGACTGCAAAAGAGTCAGACACAACTTACTAACTAAACAACAGTAATTCAAAAAAGCATTATTTGGGTTGTTCTCTAATTGATCCAACTTTGGTCATTGGGAGTTCATAAACTTGTTTTTTGTGGTGATTTCTAGAGTTGCCCTGTCATTTTGTGGATGCTTCTACACTTTCTTTTATCTTAAAATATTCCAGTCTTATCTTGTTTTTTCCTACCCTGGTCTTTTCCAGCACCAGCTATTTCTCCAAGGAGTCCTGGTTCCTTTTACTGGAATGATATTCAAATTCTAAGATCTAAGAGTTAAATGTGGTTATTGCTACTGGGAAGTAATTGTTTCTACGCCCCCGCAGAGAACAAAGCTGGGAAATAGATGTATGTGTAATAACACATGAATACACACAACTGTTTATTTCTGTAACTATCCAACTGTGTGTGTATATACATATATATATTTAAAGAAAACTGAGTTCATTCTGATATGTTTTATTCCAATTTAACATGACAACTCATTTTATTTTTTTCTCATTTTCATTAGTAACTTCTTCCTCTGCCAATGAGAAACATGGTTCTTATGAACAAAAGACAGTATATTTGCTTATTTATTCTGACCTAGTATGAACATGGAGAAGGCGATGGTACCCCACTCCAGGACTCTTGCCTGGAAAATCCCATGGATGGAGGAGCCTGGTAGGCTGCAGTCCTTGGGATTGCTACAAGTCGGACACGACTGAGCGACTTCACTTTCACTTTTCACTTTCATGCATTGGAGAAGGAAATGGGAACCCACTCCAGTGTTCTTGCCCGAAGAATCCAAGGGACAGGGGAGCCTGGCGGGCTGCCATCTATGGGTCGTACAGAGTCGGACACTACTGAAGCGACTTAGCAGCAGCAGCAGCAGCAACAGCAGCAGTATGAACATAAAATACTTTCAAAATTCCACACGCACACCCATGTTAGAAGGATTTCGCAGGTGGCACTAGTAGTAAGGAACCAACCTGCCAAAACAGGAGACATAAGAGACATGGATCACTTGGTTGGGAAGATCCCCTGGAGGAATGGCATGGCAATATTCTTGCCTGGAGAATCCCCATGAACAGAGAAGCCTGGTGGCCTAAAGTTCATAGGGTTGAAAAGAGTTGAACCCAACTGAAGCAACTCAGCATGCAACCCATGTTAGAAACAACTTTACTAAACAGATTGCAGCATTTGTAGGAAACTTTTTTGTTTGTCTTTAGATTTACTATACTTAGTCAAAATATTGCTTTCTACAGTTACTCATTTTAGTTCTTTTGTTTTCACTTTCATCAGTGTAGTTATTTTATTCATTTATAATACAATCAGGTTCACTTGTTACTATGTTTCCAGTTTGGGTTTTCCTTACACCCTGTTTTCTTTAATCATTTATTTATTTGACAGGTATATAAAACAGTAACATGATTCTAAGAGTAAAAGCTATAAAAACCGTATAATCACAAAAGTATTACTTCTCCCTCAGTCCTACACAATGTTACCATTGCCTCTTTATTTCCATACCTTTTCTACTCATGCCGGTACATAATCAGTCTCTTTAGCGTGTTTTATTCCTTTCTATAAGTCTTTTTCACAAATAAGCAAATACATGTATATTATCTTATTCTTCCTTAATGCTTAAATAGTCACATACTAAAAAGTGAAAGAGGAGAGTGAAAAAGTTGGCTTAAAGCTCAACATTCAGAAAACTGAGATCATAGCATCTGGTCCCATCACTTCATGGGAAATAGATGGGGAAACAGTGGAAACAGCAGAAACAGCCTCAGACTTTATTTTTGGGGGGCTCCAAAATCACTGCACATGGTGACTGCAGCCATGAAATTAAAAGATGCTTACTCCTTGAAAGGAAAGTTATGACCAACCTAGATAGCATATTAAAAAGCAGAGGTATTACTTTGCCAACAAAGGTCCATCTAGTCAAGGCTATGGTTTTTCCAGTGGTCATGTATGAATGTGAGAGTTGGACTGTGAAGAAAGCTGAGCACTGAAGAATTGATGCTTTTGAACTGTGGTGTTGGAGAAGACTCTTGAGACTCCCTTGGACTGCAAGGAGATCCAACCAGTCCATCCTAAAGGAGATCAGTCCTGGGTGTTCTTTGGAAGGACTGATGCTAAAGCTGAAACTCCAGTACTTTGGCCACCTCATGCAAAGAGTTGACTCATTGGAAAAGACGCTGATGCTGGGAGGGATTGGGGGCAGGAGGAGAAGGGGACGACCGAGGATGAGATGGCTGGATGGCATCACTGACTCAATGGACATGAGTCTGAATGAACTCCGGAAGTTGGTGATGGACAGGGAGGCCTGGCGTGCTGTGATTCATGGGGTCGCAAAGAGTCGGACATGACTGAGCGACTGAACCAAACTGAATAAATGCTTTTTGCACTTTCCTTTTTTTACAGAATAATATAAACTGAAAAGATCTTTCTCATTTTCATTCAGATGCATGGTACTCCATTGTGCAGATGTAGTAGTTTACTCAACTGTTTTTCTTATGTGTGAGCATTTAGGCTGTTTACAATATTTCACAAGTATAATAAAGAAAATTTTAAGAGATTTCCAGTGAGAGAATATGTTTCTATATCCTCAGGATATTGACTAGGAAAACTTCAATAATCTTAGACAAGCTCCACATCAAACAGGGCACTGGGAGTATGGTACCTCATGAGCTAAGAGGATAGAAACTTCTCTGGTGGTTCAGTGGCTAAGACTCCACTCTCTTAGCTAAAGGGGCTTGGGTTTGATCCCTGTTTGGGGAACCAAGTTCTTGCATGCCACAGCTAAGATTTAGCATGTCACAACTAAGACCTGACATAGCCAAATAAATAAAATAAAATCCTTTTTAAAAAAAGAAGAAGAGGTTAAGAGGATAAGAACAATATATGGTGGTAGAGCATCAGACATGATGTGTGGGGCATCCACAGGCTCAATTGCTGAGACTACAAGTAGACCACAGTAGACCAGGGTCCATTGCAAAGATGAAGGATGAAAGTATTTCATGACCAAAAGGCATGACCAAGTTCACAGTCAGAAGGAGTAGATTACAGAATAATGTCCAAATGAGACAAGTTCTCAGTGGACTCCATTGAAAAAAAGTGTCAAGGTGAAATGAGGGTCCCTTCGGCAGAGGGAGCAGGGTCTAGAGAATGGTATAAAATATATTCACTATGAATTTCCTCTGGAGAACATCCATCTTGGATGAGGAAGGAGAAACTCGGAGGAAGTTGGAATTCAGGGAGAAGCTCATCTTATCAGGGAGATTGAATTTCAAATCACTAATTGTTACCTTACAGAGACTATTATATTAATTATGTATTGCTGTGTAGTAAATTATCCCAAAACTTAGTGGCTTAAAACAACAAACATTATCTCAAAATGTCTATGGCTCATTAATTCAGGAACTGCTTAGCTGGGTGGTTCTGGCTCTGGGTTTCACATGAGATTGCAAACAAAATGTCAGCCAGAGCTTCTGTCACTGAAGTCTTGATTGGGGCTTCAGAGTCTGCTTCCAAGCTCATTCACATGGCTGTTGGCAGGAAACTTCACTTCCTCACTAGCTATTGGCTAAAGGCCTCAGCTCCTTGCCACATGGGTCTCTCTGTGGTCTTTTTTAGTGTCCTTATGACATGGCACTTGGCTTCCTGTAGACTCAGTGGTCCCAGAGAAGGAGCAAAGAGGAAACCACAGTACCTTTATGTTCTAATCTCAGACGGGACACATTATCAATTCCACCGTATTCTTTTCTTTGAAAGTAAGTCACTAGGTTAGCCCACATTCTGGGGAGGGGAATCAGACTCCACCTTTCAAATGGAAAATTAAGCCAGAAAGAAAAACACCAATACAGTATACTAACACATATATATGGAATTTAGAAAGATGGTAATGATAACCCTGTATGCGAGACAGCAAAAGAGACACAGATGTATAAAACGGACTTTTGGACTCTGTGAGAGAGGGAGAGGGTGGGATGATTTGGGAGAATGGCATTGAAACATGTATACTACCATGTAAGAAACGAATTGCCAGTCTATGTTCGATACAGGATACAGGATGCTTGGGGCTGGTGCATGGGGAAGATCCAGAGAGATGATATGGGGTGGGAGGTGGGAGGGGGGCTCAGGATTGGGAACTCATGTACACCCGTGGCGGATTCATGTCAATGTAAAAAAAAAAAAGAAAGAATATGTGGACATATGTTACAACTGTAATAACTGTTTTAATCTTGAAGAGATGAGCTACTTATAATTAACAAACTAAAATTTGTTTCTTTCATCAACAGGGCTTAGGCTCCAGAACAAGATCAGCACAAAATAAACTCTTGTTTTTAAATATGTTATATGTAAGTTGTTCTATGATTTGAAGTGCTGAAAAAAACCATATACATTCTCAAATAACTTTTTAAAAACTTTTTATCTTGTATTGGAATATAGCCAATTAGGACTTCCCTGGTGGCTCAGACAGTAAAGAATCTGCCTGCAATGCAGGAGACCTGGGTTCAATCCCTAGGTCAGGAAGATCCCCTGGAGAAGGGAATGGCAACCCACTCCAGTATTCTTGCCTGGAGAACCGCATGGACAGAAGAGCCTGGAGGGGTACAGTCCGTGTGGTTGCAAAGAGTCAGACACAACTGAGAGACTAACATACAAACACATAGCTGATTAGCAAACAATGTTGTGAGAGTTTCAGGTTGACACTTTCTTTTAATATTTATTTTTATTTATTTGGTCACACTGGGTCCTAGTCACTGCACGGAGGGTCTTCGATCCTCATTTTGGCACATGAACTCTTAGTTGCAGCATGTGGGATCTATTCCTAGACCAGGGATCGAACCCAGGCCCCCAGCATTAGGAGATCAGAGTCCTAACCACTGGACCACCAGGGAAGTCCTCTCAAATAAATTTTTAAAAACTGAATCTATACTACCTCTATGAAGTCACTGACGACATAACCTCAGCCTGCATTTGTATCATCAGTAAGATTGGAGAAGAGTTTAAATTCTCATTTCCATGACTCGAATTCTACAGTGTAAAATAACTTAGGTTTTATAATAATAAACCTTGATAGAATGATGTATATTCAGACATACATTGGTTAGAAACTCATTTCTAGTTACTTGCTAGTTTTGTGTGGAGGTTTCTTTGTGCTTCCATCTTTAACACCTTCTTTTTAGTATTGGTATATCACTAAAGCACCTAGCATAGTACCAAGAACATGGTGGATACTCAAAGAAAGAATGATATTATCACTCCATGCCATGCAAATATAATTATATTGGTATGGTTTTAAGATTGAATTTCCTAACCCTCATTCTGTTTAGAATTCTGCAAAGTGCTATACCTAAGTATCAAGGACATACAATCAGATGGCATTGGGAGATAAACTTTATCATCTTCATCAAGTGTGCTAAGCTAAGTCTTTTCAGTCGTGTCCGACTCTGTGTGACCCCGTAGATGGCAGACCACCAGGCTCCCCCGTCCCTGGGATTCTCCAGGCAAGAACACTGGAGTAGGTTGCCATTTCCTTCTCCAGTGCATGAAAGTGAAAAGTGAAAGTGAAGTCGCTCAGTTGTGTCCGACTCTTAGTGACCCCACGGACTGCAGCCTACCAGGCTCCTCTATCCATGGGATTTTCCAGGCAAGAGTACTGGAGTGGGTTGCCATTGCCTTCTCCACATCAAGCGTGTATGTGTGCTAAATCACTTCAGTCATGTCCAACTCTCTGTGACCCTATGGACTATAGCCTGCTAGACTCCTCTGTCCATGGGATTCTTCAGGCAAGATACTGAAGTGAGCTGCTGTGCCCTCCTCCAGTGAACCTGAGTCTTCTGTATTAGCAGGCGGATTCCTTACCACTGAGCCACCTAGAAAGCCCATCAAGTATAATATTCATAATAAATTAAACTAATAAAAAATATATTCATAAATACCTAGGATTAGAACACAACTTTTCAGTTACCAAAGTAAGATTTCCAAGAGTTAAGGACTCTGATACTGGAGTCAGATAGCCTGCATTAAAATAACCAGTTCCATACTTACAAAGTGTATGACTTTGGGCAAATCAGTAACTTCTCTGTGCCTGTTTCATTATCTATATAACAGAAGTAATAGTTTCTTTCTCATAAGGTTTTGGGAAGATTAGTTAATACATTCAAGTAATTAAATGAAAACCTAGAATATAGTAAGTGCTGAATAAATGTTAGCTGTTTTCATTGACATGATTATTACTATTACAATTATTACATTCATTTGCTTTTTTTTCCTTTGGAAAAAAAGAAGAGTTTTAAAGTTAAAAACAAGAAAATACTGTTAGTAATTCCAAGTGATGTTTTAAAATAATTTCCTGTTTGGATTTTGTGAGCTATTTTAAGAATAGTAAGGAAAGATTTTATTTTTAACCCTTCCTCACTTGACAGAAGAATCTCAGAAAACCCAAATGTTGTATGTAGGTAAATTTTGGAGCTGAAAAGGTCCTTTTTCAGCATTTCTGAATCTGGATTAAGATGTATATCTGTTAGTCATTCTGAGGCCAAGCTGAACAGAGTGCCTCAAGGGAAGAGAGACTTGTAAGGAATTCCCTGGTGGTTAGGACTCCACACTCTCACTGCTACGGGCCTAGGATCAGTTCCTGGTCAGGGAACTGGGATCCCACAAGCTGAGGGTGCAGCCAAAAAAGGGAAGAGTTGTAGCTACTTTTGTGATCCTAGAGTGATCATGATTCTCCCTGCTTCTGCAGCCCTCTGTCCTCCATGTGCTAATCACTGAACAGAATTCTCACAAGATTATTGACCCAGTTACTTATTTCCAGTGATAGACTAAGCCCCTCACAGGGCTTTCCCTGGTGACTCAGTCATAAAGAATTCGCCTGGCAGTGCAAGAGACTCAGGTTCTATCTCTGGGTCGGGAAGATCCCCTGAAAAAGGAAATGGTGACCCCTTCCATATTCTTGCCTGGAGAATCCCATGGACAGAGGAGCCTGGTGGGCTGCAGTCCATGGAATAGCAAAAGAGTCACACATGACTTAGAGACTAAGCAATAACACTAAACGCCTCAACAAGGAAGAGTTAAAGTTCCTGAACTTGAGAGAAATTGCCATGGGGTTAAGTACGGCCAAGAAAGCTTGCTTCAGAACCTAGGAAAATAACACTAGCTTTTCCCCATACCATATATTTGAAAGCTTGATTCAACTGAGAATTTTACACAAAAACAAAAACCGGCTTAAAATATGCACTGATTATTACTAGAAAAAATGTAGAATTTAAGCTGAAAAATTTTAAAAGTCACAACTTTGCACAATATAGTGGTAGCCTCTTCTGGTTGACAGAGGTCTAGTAGTCTAAGCAAATATCACCCCAGCCCAACTATGCCTTGTGGGAAAAACTTGTCCAGTATCCGAATATCACTAGCCAGTGATTATGAGAGTGGTCACATTTACAAAAATGGTCAGACTGTTGCTAAGTCTTAGTGCATATACATTTTATTGCACACCTCATCTTTTCCTCAAAATTCCCTTTCTGAAATTCTCAAAGGGGAGCCTCTCATGTCTTCCAGAACAAGTTTTACTTCTATTTTTCATCTCTGCTCACTTCAGAGAAATCCAGTACTCATGAACCGCTTGAGGATGCAGTCACACCCCATTACTGTTGCCTTTCTCCACCATCCCCACTCTGACTGTCCCTTAGGATGTGAATTTTGCACAGAAGTCTACAGTGGAGTGACGAGTCAGAGATAGCCCTCTGGCTGCCTCCAAGTGGAATTTTAGTGGTGTTATCAAGATGATATGGTTGGAATTAATTTCTACTAAAATGTTAATGACTTATGTATAGTATTTTCATTGTAAATGAAGTAATTTAGTGCCTAAGTTTAATAGAAAAAATGACTTTTATTTTTTGGCCATACAATAAGGTGTGTGGGATCTTAATTCCCCAACCAGGGATCAAACTCATCCACACTGAAGTGGAAGCACAGAGTCCTAACCATTTAACCACCAAGGAATTCCCTGATTTTTAACAGAAAAAAAGTCTTCACTGAAAAGCTACTACAAGAGATTGTGTGGATGATGTAGCCTTATGGTGGTGATGGTGGTGAAGTTGTGTCTGACTCTTTGCAACACTATGGACTGTAGCCTGCTAGGCTCCTCTGTCCATGGAATTTTCCAGGCAAGAGTACCAGAGTGGGTTGCCCTTTCCTTCTCCATGGGATCTTCCTGACCTAAGGATAAAACCAAGTCTCCCGCATTGTAGGCAGGATACTTTAACACTGAGCCACCAGGGAATCCCTATGGTATCTTTCAAAATCGAGAACTGACCTCAACATTACAGAATCAATGAAGTAGTATAATTCTTGGCAACAAAAAAAGGGATAAAAAGGAAAATTTTTTAAATGGAGAGGTGAAGATTCATCTTTGCTTCTTTTAGCAATCAGGCAGCCTCTTGAGTGAGTCCATAAACTCCAGGTTTTTGTTTCATTCTAAGCTTTAAAAATGGATTTATAAATCTTTGCCTAGTTGAGATGATAAGTAATAACTCCAGGGAATCAGAGTAAAGCACACTTTATAGATATAAAATGTTTTGCAAAAGGAGGTTGACCTCTTTGCTGAAATTGGTAGACCATTTCTTCATATGCTTTCCTTTCATAAATAGAAAGGAAAATGCTTACACCTTAAACAATAATTTCCTCATCCTCTGAAAAGTTGTCATTGAACTAACAAAAGCACATTAACTCTCACCTCTGGTCTGTAGTGAAGGAAAGAATTAATTTGCTTTCAGGCATAGTTCTTTAAACTTCAAAGTAGGTACTATCACACTAAGTTTGAATTGAATGAGTAAAAAGAAGTTTCAATTAATGTAAAAGTAAACTCAACTCTGAATCTTTGATATTTAAAAAATAGAGTTAAAATTCTCATTCATTTTACTGAAAATGTATGGTTTTCCTTAGTTCAAATGATATTTATTTAGCATGTGACTTAAGTAAGCTCCCTGTTGGATAGGAAAGAAGTTATATTCTTCAGGAAAATAAGTGGAACAGAAGTCTCTCTGGTGCAATATGGGCTGACAACAGGAAAGTGACAGGCACAGAGGTGATTAATAAAGGAGGCTAATTTAAAAACTAAAAATTAGAGGGGAAGATTTTGTAGCCCAGGGAAGATAAGCTATTTTGTGAAAAATCATTAATGCTCCTATAAAATAAAGCTTTTATGGAAGTAATTCTTAGCTTATTAATTTTAGTACACTATAGTGCTGCAAAAAAATATTTTTTTACCTGTTAGTCTGGAGTAGGTTCTTTATGAAGAGAGCAAAATGTTCCAGATTTCATTTCTTGCCCTTCTTGTGTGCACAGCTCATCATAGAAGAAGGTGTTCTCACTCTGAGATCTTTCTGTTTAAGAAAAATGATCAGTGTCACAAACTAGAAATGGACCCGTTCTAGGAACTGCACCCTCTAGACCTAAGTCATTTTATGTGACTTTGAAGTTTTTTGTAAAAGGCGACTCAGATTGCGGCCCATTCTACTGAAATGAAGTGGAGGGAGGAACCACACTTTTTCTGAAGTTCTTGGTGTCTGAAACCATGGCATCAATTTGAAGTATTTCAACATTTAAATTTAAGAAAAAGCCAAATAAAAAAACAGCAGAACTCTGGTTGATGAGATACGGTCAAAATGAGTGTGTTATCATAATCATTTGCATCTTTATATAAAGGTGCACCTCACCTAAATCTTCTTACTATCATCTTATACTTAAAACACCTCAACTCGTTCAGTGCCCCCTGAAAATTTCATCCAATGTTTATCCTAAAGACATAACACTGATATTTTTAAAGTACAATACAACCTATTTCACAATAAAGTTATCTATTTTATTAATCTATAAAACAATTAGTGAGGTTGTCTAGAAAAACAGTTCATTTAACTTAAGGTGCCTATCTATAAAATTGAATCCTATATTTTATTTTATGATAATTCATATTTTATTTGAAATGTTCATTCTAACCATTTTAATTTTTCAAAAGAGGTACCCCCTTCAAGAAGAAGTAAAAATGTGGTATCAAATGATCTGGAAAATATGATATCTTTGACTATCTGAAGAGACAGAAATCTTATTAGTGTGCTTTTAATCTTTTAAAACAATAAAGAGAGTATCTTCTATTCACTTTCAATAGGACAAGACAATATTAAAACAAGACCATCCCATCAGAGAAGCTTGATTATTTTCTCAGGGTTTTAAATTATGCATATGACTGGTGACACAAATACATGTTTAAGTGGTTGCAAATTTAAAAAATCAATATTCCCAAAGAACTAAAATTATGCCCAATCATAAATAACAAATTAATTCACCTGCATATTTTGATTTACAACTTTCCTTATGAACATGAACATTTTATAAAAGAGAAGTATCTTTTCATATCACCTTAGGTTCATTGTATTTCATACAAATATAATTCAAACCAAATGCAAGCCTTTCCAAAGAGGGGGAAATTAGAGCTGTTCACTGTTCTCTCCTTGCCCGGATGATCTTGTGTGAGATCTGGACTGCCATGTTGCACCAAACCCACAGCAACCAGGACCCATTGTTCCCAAGGGAAACAGCCTATGCGGGAATGCAATAGTGCACCCTGCGAGGAACGTGGAAAATAGCATATGTCACTACTGTACGAAACACAACAGACAATTATGATTCAACTGTCCAAATTATAATCAGTTTGACAAATGTCCACAAGTGTCTTCATTCTATTTTATATTTTCCCTAAGACAAGGCAATCACACAACCAGACAATTCCATCAGGGAAGCTTGTTAGCTGCTTAGTCTGTTAAACCCTGGTTGCCATAGCATCTAGAGTTGAAAAAGCTGCAGATTGGCATGAAAAAGCATGTCGACAATTGCCCTGTCACAGCATGCAAGCCAGGTCTGCTCAAAGGCAGCACACTACAAGTTTTCTTTCCCAGTTTGCACTACCCCATGCTGTTTAATAATATCCATTTACTGGTATTGGGATTGATCTAGCACAGTGTAAAATTCACATCTAGTGAGACTTTGCTTTTCACATGGAGTGAAATTCTTTAACAAATGGGAGTATGGCAATTAATTTAGAAACGTAATACTGTATATACTAAGAAGTATATTTAGATTTAATAGAGAAACTGTCCAAAATTTTAATGCACAGCTCTTTAAAGAGCCAAACAGTTTTACTTGGCAATTTTTCAGTTGACTTTCCAGTCATTTATGAAACCTAGTCATACTTTGGAGAGGACAGACAGTATTCAAAATTCAGTAGTACATTTTAAGCATGTTTTAATCATACCATAGTCATTTCTTCTTTACATGCATGGTATAATTTAATTAAGCATATGCATTTCTAAAATAACTATAATTTAATTAAAGATTAATATCATGAACATTAAAATTATAGTCTAGAGAGCAATGTGCATCCACTTTTTTTCCAGAGGAATCATATACTTAATGGTGATAAATTACCATGTATTAATAAGAAAAATTGTGTTTCTACTGAAGGGTATTCAAATCCTTGCCAACTCTCAGATTTGTATGGTATATGGATGTTCAATAAAGTAAAGCATGTTTACAAACAGCCATTGTTAACTTATCAGAACTATGGAAATATAAAAACGTCTACATAAGTTGTGAGACTTACAAAATAATTTTTGCTCAGAAGTTTGTGTTAATTCAGTCTTTCCTTCTTCCATTATCTCCTTCTTTTCTAATCTGTCACTTCAATTTAGTTTTCTTTCAATGCCACAAAGAAAAGAGATATCTTAAGATTCGTGCTCGGGAGCAAATTAACCTGGCAAACTAATAAGTATTTCTAATAACAGATATTTGTCTATGTTTTCTACAATACTTGTTCTTTCCATTAATATCCACTGCTTTGCTCACCAAATGTCACAAAATCATATTTAATAAAGTAGAGTTTCATTTTCTTGAACTTTACATGGCAAAAAGTTGATAGTTTAACCACAATACAAGAAAGGGAAGTTAATATTTACACTAAAATAGAGATGCTGAAGTAATGTTTTCTCATTCCTGAACTATTGAAGACCTTTTTATTCCTAAACAAGATTATTGAAGATTTTTTTAGACAAAATAATCAAAGAATAACACATTGAGTTTTACATGTACATATAAGTAGATGAGTATGAAAATAGTGTTAATGAGTGAGCCTCTTCAGTAAAATTCAGTATAAATTTAAATCTGTCATTTTCTAGGAATTCTCAAAAATCTCAAATCTTGGGATGAAACTTGGTTCGCATATGGTGTCCATGAATGTGTTTTCTTATACCACATCTTCCAGTTTTTTAAAAGAGAGGAAAGCTGTTTACTTGTTAAAGGTCTTTTTATAAGCTTTGATGACTCAAAAACACCTTCATTTTAACACATGGAATTTGGCAAAGAACTTAACCATGTTACCATTTGAAAGACTTTGATATTTTGAAAAAGAGAGAATTAAAACAACAGAGATTGAAACTCAAGTTGGCTTTGTGTATAGAACATAATTTTCTCAAGTATATTTTTTAGTATAAGGATTTACTATTGAAATGTATCTGAAAGAACACTATATCAAAACTATAGTTATCCGGAATGAACAATGGTGAATAGAGCCTCAACCTGTACTCTGGTGTATCAAGTTAAACATACACACACACACACACACACACACACACACACACACACACAAAGATTCTTGGTATAGCATCACAGTAATCTAAACAGATAAATGTGTATGTCGAATAAAAAGCTTAACAAAGGTTGAAACAAAACGTCTTCTAATTACGCTTTTCCAGAAAGATTGTACTCAAACTTTACTTCTCGTTCCCGTAATTCACATACCATACAGTACAGTGCAGTTCTTCCAGTTGGATTAAAGGAGCTACCACCTCTACACAAGTCTTTAGAATGTGTATTTTCAGTCCTCTAAGTGTTTGGTTTGCAGAATTCCACAAACTGGGTAGCATGGAAATAAAAGTTTTTGCCTTAACTCAGAGTACCTTTGCTTTAGTCAGGATACCTCAAATGTTCCCTGTAACTCAAATGCTGCTTTTGTCATTGATTTACAAACAAATGCTGTTCTTTATAACTGTGCTCTATTCATATTCTCCATTCCCACTACTTAAAAATCTGTTAAAACTGCATTTTTTATATCTAAGTTATTGCGTCCACATTCTTCTGCTCTAAAGTTGGAAATTATGTGATCCTTTCTGAATTGCTTCGAACATTTCATTGGATATCATTAATATTTTTGGACCTCCTCTACAAATAATCTACCTTTCAGTCCTTTTGATTTTTGCTGAATGAAATTACACAAGAAAATGTTGATAAATCTGAAAAGAAATCCATAAAATGAAAGAAACAATGTTGACCTGTGGTGGCAAAGAGGTGGTATCTTGCAATGGCATCAGTTCCTTTCTTAATACAAAGGGTAAATGTCCTAATAAAGACACTAAACTGAACTGCTTTATTTCGTAAAATTCAGGCACCCTGTTCATTTCCCCCAAGTGAACTACTACCTTACACAAAATGCAGGTTTCAAGTAAGCACATACATTCTTCTGTAAGATAGCTCTTGTTTTTCTGGGTGATTTTGCCTTATTTAGAAATTTTCTTCACCTGACTGAAAGCACATTAACTGCTGGATAGGCATCACACGGCCGTCCCCATGCTGTAGCATACAGCCGTGAATTTGCTACGATCTGTTTAATCAGCAGTGTATTGATTTTCCGCAGCTTTCCTTCATTTTAGCCCCATAGCAGGCTTCTGTAATTTCCTTTGGACAAAGTGTAACCAAACTGTGCTAAGTGATGTTGATTTGCAGGCAAAAGTAAAGGGGTAAATATAAATTAACAAGCTATAAACATTTTACAAGTGGGGAGTCAATAAAAACAGTGTCTGCAGTTTCTTTTAGAAAAAATGATTTGAAGCAGATTGTTAACAAACGTGTCCAAAGAAACTGACATGAGTCTGAGAATAATTTTTGCGCTTTGTGATTAAGAATTGATCAGTCTAAAAGCCTCGGATGCAACTGAATCACCCATAAGCTGCTGGCCTGAAAAGGCTCAGCAGGGGCTGGTATTTGTTTGTTAAACTCCCATGATTCCAAGTAGATAATTGGTCTGTGAAGTTCATGGCAGAATCTGAATTTGCTTTCTTGCTTCCCAGCTGGCTGAGCACTGGTTTATAGACTTCTGTGTACAAATTTAGCCAGCAGCAAACCTCACATCTTTAATATAAAAGGTGTTTTGTTGTGTTTTTCAGGTGTTGAGTGGAAAGCCCACACTCCAGAAGCTCATTAAAAGGGCCAAGTTACAGTACAGGTTTATTTCTGTCACAGCGTTTCTGAAAACAGTGACAAGGATTAATATGTTTCTTTAGTACTGGAAAAAGCCTGACACAATCCCTTGTGAATTTGATCATCTGTTTCATTGCCTGTATAAGATTCAATCTCTTATTATATCCTGAAGTTACAGCTGTAAACTAATGCTGGTAAGAATTCATAAGCTATTGCAAAAGCCTGGGGCAAAACTAATTGTTTTATTCAACAGTCACTTATTTATTTATTATTTGTTTCATGATTCTCTCCTATCATCTTCTTCCACTGTTCCTCCTCAAAGTCAAGATGATCTTGGCTCTTTGTCTACATGCACAGAGCAAATATAGAGACATGGGAAGTTCATGTTGCCAGGAGCTTTCAAAAAAGTTGATACAGATCAGTGTGTTGTAGAAATGTAGCCCAATCTACATTTTTTAAATAAAACTATTCTTACTTTTCCTTCCTGAAAATAGAAATTCCTATTAAAAAGCAATAGCTGCACAAACATTATAACCTTTGTGTTCCATATAATCATGTGACTTTAGACTCTATCTGCTAGTGGTTGCTATGTTTCTGGGGCATGATTTAACATGTGGTACATGCAAATCCTGGTAAAGTGCAAACTATATCATAAAATGATTCTGTTTTACGTCAAAGTAGATAGGCAAATAGCTATTTGTCATTTTCAAAAATTAACAGAGCTATAACAATACACGGTGGATACCATAAAAAAGTAATCTTCTAAATTTAAATTTCAGAGAGCAATCTCTCTGAATCTCTAAGTCAATTTCTTTCTCTTTCTCAAGTCATTTGTAGAGAAATATTTATTCCCTACCTATCCGTTTTTGTTATTATGGCAAATTACATGTGACATTAAAAATTTACATGCAAAAATTTATATTCAAAATTTCAAACTTTAATGCAAGTGCATAATAAGGCACAAACAGAACAATTCCTAATAATTCATTTGTACAAACTTTAATAAAGTTGGTAGAAATTAAAGCACGATTAGAAGTATGTTCAGGGAATGTTTGAAATTACACATGAGGCTTTCATTCTTAACAGAAGTTGGGTGCTAATTCCCTATGCATCACAGACATTTTAACCCATAATAACTGATTGTAAATACAGTATGAAGCTAGCTGTAGCCTTATTTACACCTGCCAATTTGCTGCCCTCCAGCACTAAAAACAAAAACAAAATGGTAGCACAAGCACTGCCAAGCAAGCACACTCTGCCCCTCATAGACACTCCGTTCTATTTCCACAAACAGAACCTCTTGCTTCTTGTTTTCCATCAACAAACTCAACTATGGGGTTTGAAATAAAGTTAAGGAGAAAGACACATGACATAACAATAACAAACGATTGTTAAAAATGATCATCTCTTTCAAATGCGTCCCCTTAAAACGTTGTAAGTACTGTAAGCACTTCACGGCACTATTAACTGAGGGAAGTAACACGTGTGCCATGCAATGCATATGTTGCAATGGCAGCCACTTATTTTTACTGGGTAGCTCCAAAATTTGCACTCAATTTTGTTCATATAATAAAAGCCCATATTATGTGTTAAAAAGAAAAATCAAAGATATTTGGTTGACAAAGTAGCACTTTCTGTTTTTTATCCCCTGTGCCTTTCCATCATATCTCATTCATCTAAATTATGACAGTCCAATTATTTCTGTTTCTACTGTTTTTCAGAAGCTTAAAGCATTTGTCAATATTTTAGGGAAGTTTTCCCTACTACCTTAATTCAATAAAAAATAATTTCTGCTAAATATTAGACAGTGTTTTACCCTTCTATTGTGGACAGCAGTGCTTTGCATATTATTGAATATATTACTTAACTTGTATATATTGAAACTAACATAAGCATATAATAATGACTTGCATATATAATAATATGAATAATTTGTGTATCAATAGCATCTTTTTTTCAGTGAGTTCAGTGCCTGTTATTTGATACTGAACTCTGTCCTTAAATATTCGATAAATTGAGAACCGAAAGGACTCATATATTAGACCAGAGTAGTTACCAGAGGGTAAAGGGTAGGGAGTGCAAAATGGGTGGAGGAGATAGATGAAAATTAAATTTTGGGTGGTGAGTACATGTAGCGTGTACAGAAGTTGAAATAGAATGTTGTACACATGAAGCTTATAAATGAATGTTACTTCAAGAAAAAATAAATTTTAAGAAGTACATATACATCTTCATTAGCTTTTCAAGGTTGTTGAGAACAATTATTATTTTTATCACCTAGAAAAGACTGAAGATTACTCCATGGACAAAAATTGGTGGCTAAGCCAATATTAGAATTTCATACTCTTTAGACTTTAGACCACATCTTAATATTTTATGTCAAAAGTTTATGATTTTGAAGGCTGGTAAGCACATATGTGGAGATCTATGTTTTATTGGCTAAATTGTAGGACCCTGAGGGCAAGATAAATGTCTCATTTAACTTTTAACCAACATCAAACATGTATTTGAGGAGAGCATGGCAACCCATTCCAGTATTCTAGCCTGGAGAATCCCCATGGACAGAGGAGCCTGGCGAGCTACAGTCCATGGGGGTCACAAAGAGTCAGACACAACTGAGCAACTAAGCACAGCATAACACACAAACGTGTATTTAGTGTTCAGTAAATATTCATTAAATAAACTGAGGCTTTCAAGACATAAATTGCCAACATATGATATCTTGTAGAGTATACAAATTCTTGGCACTTATGGCAACAATAACCAGTTCTTCATGTCAATATGTTATAATTATAAATCGTTGCACAGACAATGTGTATTGTGCCTTCTAATGGGAAAAGAAATGAATGAGTAACAAATAAAATAGTAAACAATGTCTGCTGCTGCTGCTGCTGCTGCTGCTGCTAAGTCGCTTCAGTCGTGTCCGACTCTGTGCGACCCCATAGATGGCAGCCTACCAGGCTCCACCCCTGGGATTCTCCAGGCAAGAACACTGGAGTGGGTTGCCATTTCCTTCTCCAATGTATGAAAGTGAAAAGTGAAAGTGAAGTCGCTCAGTCGTGTCCGACTCTTCGCGACCCCATGGACTGCAGCCACCAGGCTCCTCTGTCCATGGGATTTTCCAGGCAAGAATACTGGAGTGTCTAGCATGCTGTATTTGGGTGTTGCATCACTCCTGTTAATTAAAAGGATCAGGTATTTTAGGAGACAAAAAGGTGAAATTTCAAGAATTTTCTTTTTCATTTTAAGTATGTAAAGTATAGAATCCTATGAAACATTAGTAAGCAAGAAAGTAAATACAAGAAAAATTCTATAAAAGGCATGATTGCTATAGATTTTGACAGAATACAAGTAAACCCATATCATTCATTAGAAATTGAATGTAAAAAATATAAAGTTTCAATTGTGTGGCTGTTTGAGTAAGTAAAAATCATGGCCTTAAATTTACCATGAAAATATATAGAAGAAAGAGACTAAAACAGGCATAATTTGTTGAGACAAACTTTGAAAAAATTTTCTACCAATTTCTGTTCTCATGTTAAACCCTCAAGTGTTCAAGTATTGAATTAAGTAATACAGGTCTGTGATAGAAATCTGAAGCATATTTCTAAGGACAGAATTTGTGCCAACAGTGTCAATCAGACAGTGAGAAAGTACTGTTTATTTAGGATGATTAATGACTATCTAATGTCTTTGTTAACTTTTCTTTGCAGTTAAGTGGTGGTCTCAAGTTTATTTTGGTAATAAAGCACTGTTCTGGGAAATGAATTTAAACCTTGAGTTTTTGTCTATTTAAACTTTAGATTTTTGTTAAGTGGAAATCATGCTTTGTTCCCTTCATTTCCTTTTTTCTGCATTATACTATACCTTCTCATTCAAAAATGTCCAAAACCGGTAATCAGATACATACTATAACTTACTACAATCTGTAGCTACCCTTAGTTCAAGTAACTTCAGAGAGTTAAGATAAGCTAATGATCAGTTAATCAGTGTGAAAAGAGTGTTGCAGATAATAGTGTATTTGTCCCCATTGGAGAAGGAAATGGCAACCCACTTTAGTGTTTTTGCCTGGAGAATCCCAGGGACGGGGGAGCCTGATGGGCTGCCACCTATGGGGTTGCAGAGTCGGACACGACTGAAGTGACTTAGCTTAGCTTAGAACAAAGAAAATGATTTGTGCTTTCTCAGCTTTTCTCATCCACTATTTTTAATTGTTTTAAATTCTTTTATTCTTGAATATCAAACACATGACTCTATGTAATTACTTTAGGCTCTATGAAAAGAATAAACATCCCAATTAATATGTGTCATCAGTATAGGTGATATATCCTAGGGAATTGCATAACTAAAATAACAAGAAATAATAAATATTTACATAAGGTATACAGATACATTTATCTCATTATAACCAATAACAATACCATGGATATGGCACTTAGACTGAAACTACTTCTTTATTCCCCAATCATAGAGTTTCATTTTTGTTGAGCTATTTGTTTGGAAATTTAAAATACAGTTATTTGACTAATTGATTCTTCTTACAGGAAGCTATTCCTTTGGGGGTAAATTATAGCATCAGGGAGGAGATTGGCCCAAGCAAATTTCCAAGGTTTAGTCAACAATATTTGCGTGTGTGTACAGGCAATGGCACCCCACTCCAGTACTCTTGTCTGGAAAATCCCATGGACGGAGAAGCCTGGTAGGTTGCCGTCTATGGGGTCGCACAGAGTCGGACACGACTGAAGCGACTTAGCAGCAGCAGCAGCAGCAGCATGCTCAGTCATGTCCAACTCTTTGCAGCCCCATGGACTGTAGTCCACCAAGCTCCTCTGTCCATGGAATTTTCCAAGCAAGAATACTGGAGTGGGTTGCCATTTCCTACTCCAGGGGATCTTCCTGACCCAGGGATCAAACCCACGTCCTTTGCATCTCCTGCATTGTTAGGTAGATTCTTTACCACTAGCGCCACCTGAAAAGCCCATCAACAATATTTACTAAGCTTTTATGATAAAACAAAATAGTATATCAGGTTTTATATGGAAGTAGTAAAAAAAAAAAAAAATGAGTGTAGGATATGGGATTGCTCTCCACAGAGCATTTTAGTATATACTGGAAAATTAGAGCATTCATCAAGAAGACTTGAACACTTTTATTAACCAGTGTTGCATAAGTACCATGAAAATGCCAAGTGAAGGCATGCTCATAATCAAGTGGGACCCATCATGGAAACAATTGGTTTTAAGCTTGGTTTTAAAGTAATTAAGAACTATTGAATGGAAAAGGGGAGAGAATTATAAGCTCACCAGAAGAGAAGTAAATGTCATTCAACAAGCACTGAATGCTTTCTATGTGCAAGGAAGGCACTATCCTCTGAACTTCACTGATGTGTGAAAGACTCGAAGGCATGCCTGCCCTCATGATCTCTCCAACTAGTGATGGAGATACAGAGACAGAGACTGACAACAGTGGATGGCATGGGCCAAGGCTCAGGAACAGAGCCATATCTTCTAAAATTTTTAGAGAACCAAAAAACTTTTGTTTGTGCTAAAGATTCCATGCAGAAGGGAAATGAATTAGTTTATGAGAAAAGCTGGAGTGGGTCATCAGTTGGCAGATGATATTGAAAGCACATGCATCAGCTAGGAACAGTTTCAGTCCTGAGAGCTATGAATCAAACTCCAAAATGCCATCAATGTTCCAGGTTCCTTCTTTCTTTTGGCTTAATGATTCATAGTATGAAACTCAACTATGAAATGGAAGCATCGTGAGCTTGAACTTCCCTCTCACATGCACCCATGTGGGTGCACACACACACACATTCTCCATCTTAGTTACCTGGGACCCCATTCACCCAAACTACAAATATAGGAATCATCTTTTCTCCCCTTCCTCACCACTTGTAGCAATTCCTATAAGCATTACATCCAAATTACTCCTTACATTTAGCCATTATGTATTACCATCTTCACTAATACCACCCTAATTCAAACTTCTGTAACTGGATGGAATTATTACAATAGTCGTTTACCAGATCTCCTTGAACTCTTATCCCTCACCATATAGTCTCCTCTGATAACCAGAGTGATTTTCTAAAGAATATGTATCAGATTATTCTGCTCACTGCCTTAAAACTGCTGACAAGCTTTCCATTGCAATTAGAATTAAGACTTCAGATTCTGTATTATGGCCTGCCTATGTAGCCATAAATGAGCCAACCCCTCGGCGCTCTTCCACTCATTCTCTCCACATTGACACACTCCTTGTACTTTACACAATTTCCTTTTTCTTCTTTTAATTAACTAGTTTGACTGTGCTGAGTCTTCATTGCTGCATGGGGCTTTCTCTAGTTGTGGCGAACAGTGGCCACTCTCTAGTGATTGTGTGCAGCTACTACTCTGTAGTTGTGGTGTGCAGCCTTCTCATTGCAGTGGCTTCTGTTGTGAAGAACAGGCTTTAAACGCATGGGCTTCAATAGTTTCAGAGCATGGGCTCAGTAGCTGTGACTCGGTGGCATGTGAAATCTTCCTGAACCAGTGATCAAAACCATGTTCCTTGTATTGCAAGGCAGATTCTTAAACACTGGACCACCAGGGATGCCCTCTTATTTTCTTATATTTCATATACTTACACTCTGTAAACGTTCTGTAGAACACATTAAGATCATTCCTACTTGAATGTTTACAATTACTGTTTGTCCTTCCTATAATACTCTTCCCTCTAGTAAGTGCATTCATATATGTAGCTCCTTACAGTCTTCCCTCACAGCTCAGTTGGTAAAGAATCCACCTGCAACGCAGGAGACATAGGTTCAATCCCTGGGTTGGGAAGATCCCCTGGAGAAGGGAAAGGCTACCCACTCCAGTATTCTGGTCTGGGGAATTTCACAGACTGTATAGTCCATGGGGTTGCAAAGTCGGATATGACTGAGCAACTTTCACTTTCATAAGCTCCTTATCTTTCAGGTCTCAGAGGCCTTCAGAGTTCAGTCTATCTAAAGTGGTCTCTTTTTACCTAGGTACCATCCCTGTTCTATATTTTTCTTTGTATCTTTCACTCTGTAAAATATGTATCTCTGTATACATTGTGTATTGTCTGTCCAGTAGAACATAAGCTCCATATTAACAGTCATGTGTGTTCTTGTTTCTCAGCAGGTACAGCAGCTGCTTCTTCAAAACAGGCCCTCAGTACATACTTGTGGGATAAATAAATGATTACTAGAATGGCTTCAGAAGATGTCCACATCATTGTCATTGAAATGAGGTAAGTTTTATCTTCCCAAACCAAGGAGAAATATTAACACTATATATATATATATATATATATATTTTTTTTTCTTTTTTTTTTGCAGTAGGAAAAGTAATACTATAGGAGGAAAAAAAATTAGTTACAGGATGTCCTGGGACATTCTTCTTCAGTACACAGCAGGCAAAGGAACAAGGCTATTCAGGTTTGGAACTGAACTGAAAAAAGAATAACAGGATCAGAGACTATAGACTCTAGTAGAGGAACTATACAACCCATTTTACTCAGTCACAATTTACATCTATTGTCTCAACTTAATTATGAACCATGCTCCCTTTTCATTCTCAAACAAATGTTCCTTGGATGAAAAATTATATGATCATCCTAAGTTTAGGATGCTAAAGATTACCCATGGAGTTTCTACAAGCCAATGAAGTTTAAATGGAGATTCTTCGGTAGTTTTGTACCATGTTACTTGCTCCTCTGAAATGCAGAACATCTCAGAATGTTTTCCAAAGGCATAGGCCTCAAAGGGATCAACATGGACTTTTCCACCAGCTGCTTCAGTGACTGTGCAATAAGCAATCATCCAGGGAACTCAGCCTGAGCTCCTGCGAAAGTATTTGGCAAAAAGGAATTAACACTGCTACTTCTGATGCAAGAACAGCAAGTACTTCCCTGAATCATCAAGTCAAACCAAAGATGGAAGGAGTCCCAGAATGCCAGCTGGGCTGGGTTCCTACTTTAGTAAGCTAAATACAAAAGCTCCATCAGGTCTCAAATGGCATTCATTTAACATTCAGGTAAAATGGGCCATGTGAAGAGTACACAACATGAATAAACCATACAACTATTTTATTGCATTTGCAGATATGGGTCTAATACTTTTTTTGTTCAATTTTCTGTAGACTTATTCCAGCTCTGAGTTTAGACAGAAATTTTTAAAAGCATATATAACAAGTTTTCTCTGATAAACTCTGTTACAATTTTTGTCATTAGCAGAATTAGCATAGTAGTTTATAAGCACAGGTACTTGCTCAGAAGTTTATGTAAGTTATATCAATTAATCTCCATACAAGCATATTCCAGAGATACTGTTAATTCAACTCTAGACCAATGCAATAAAGCAAATATCAAAATAAAAGCAAATCACATGAATTTTTTTGGTTTCCTAGTGCCTTTAAGACTTATAGGCACACTATACTGTAGTCTATTGAGTGTCAAATGGCAGTATGTCTAAAAATAGAATGGATGTACATGCTAAGTCACCTTCAGTTCAGTTCAGTTCAGTCACTCAGTCGTGTCCGACTCTTTGCAACCCCATGAATCGCAGCACACCAAGCCTCCCTGTCCATCACTAACTCCCGGAGTTCACTCAGACTCATGTCCATTGAGTCAGTGATACCATCCAGCCATCTCATCCTCTGTCGTCCCCTTCTCCTCCTGCCCCCAATCCCTCCCAGCATCAGTCTTCTCCAGTGAGTCAACTCTTCGCATGAGGTGGCCAAAGTACTGGAGCTTCAGCTTTAGCATCATTCCTTCCAAAGAAATCCCAGGGTTGATCTCCTTCAGAATGGACCTGTTGCCTTAGTCATGTCTAACTCTTTGCATGTCTAACTCTGTTGACTATAGCCAACCAGGCTCCTCTGTCCATGGGATTCTCCAGGCAAGAATACTGGAGTGGATTGACATTTCCTTCTCCATGGGATCTTCCCAAACCAGGGATTGAACCTGCATCTCTTATGTCTCCTGCATTGGTGGGCAGGTTCTTTACTACGTCACTACTTTATTGCTAAAAAATGCTAACCATAATTTGAGCCTTCAGGGAGCCATAATCTTTGTGCTGGTCGAGGGCCTTGCTTCTATGCTCATAGCTGCTGAGTGAGCAAGGTAGTGGCTGCTGAATATTGGGGTGGCTGTGACAAGTTCTTTTCTAATTTATTTTACTTTTAAAAGTTAATTTTTATTGGAGTAGAGTTGATTTACAATGTTGTATTAATTTCTTCTGTATAGCAAAATGAATCAATTATACAGAAACATGTATCTACTTTTTTTCAGATTTTTCAGCTTCTGTTCCCATGTTCTATTCCCATTACAGAGCACTCAGTAATAATCTATATGGGAACAGAATCTGAAAAAAAGTGGATACATGTATCTGTATAACTGATTCACTTTGCTACTAACAGTGCGCTACACAGTAGGTTCTTATTAGTTATGAATTAGGTTCTTATTAGTTATGAATTTTAAATATAGCAGTATGTATATGTCAATCCCAATCTCCCAGTTTATCCCTGCCTGCCACTGGCAATTTCTTAAACTAAGAAAACAATGAAGTGTGCTCTATCGATTTACCCTTCCTCTCATGAACAATTTCTCTGTAGCATTCGGTGCCATTTGATAGCATTTTACTCACAGTAGAACTTCTTTCAAAATTGGAGCCCATCTCTCAAACCTTGCCTCTGCTTTATCGACTAAGTTAGTTTATTTACTATTCTAAATTGCTCGCTATCACTCCAACAACTATCATAGTATCTTCACCAAAAGTAGATTCTCTCTCAAAAAATCACTTTTTTTCCTCATCCATAAGTAGCAACTCCTCATCTAGTCAAGTTTTATTATGAGACTGCAGTTAATTCAGTCACATCTTCAGACTTCAGTTCTCTCTTTCTCTTGTTATTTCCATCACATCTACAGTTACCTCCACTGAAGGCTTGAACCCTTCCAAGTCATTCATAAGGGTTTGAATCAACTTCTTCCAAACTCTTGTTAATGTTGATATTTCTACCTCTTCCCATGAATCATGAGTGTTCTTAATATTATGCAAAAATCCTTTCCAGAAGGTTTTCAGTTTACTTTGCCCAGACCCATCAGAGGAATCAGTCTGTGACAATTATGGCCTTATAAAATGTATTTCTCAAATAGTAAGACTTGAAAGTCAAAATTAATCCTTGATCCATGAGCTGCATGTTGTTAGCAGGCATAAAAAACATTGATTTCACTGTATATCTCCATCAACACTCTTGAGTGACCAAGAGCATTGTCAATGAGCAATAATATTTTGAAAGGAATCTTTCTTATGATCAGCAGTCTTCAACAGTAGGCTTAAAAAATTCAGTAAACCATGTTATAAACAGACATGATGTTATCCAGGCTTTGTTGTTCCATTTACAGAGTGCAGGCATAGTAGACTTAGCATAATTCTTAAAGGGCCTAGAACCTGGGGAAGGGTAAGTAAGCTTTGGCTTCAACTTAAATTCACCAATTCCATTAGCCCCTAACAAACGATTCAGCCTGTCCTTTGAACTTTTTTTTTAATTTTATTTTTTTACTTTTCAATACTGTATTGGTTTTGCCATACATTGACATGAATCCACCACAGGTGTACATGAGTTTCCAACCCTGAACCGCCCTCCCACCACCCTCCCCATATCATCTCTCTGGGTCATCCCAGTGCACCAGCACCAAGCATCCTGTATCCTGTATCGAACCTAGACTAGTGATTCGTTTCTTACATGATAGTATACATGTTTCAATGCCATTCTCCCAAATCATCCCACCCTCTCCCCCTCCCTCAGAGTCCAAAAGTCTGTTCTTTACATCTGTGTCTCTTTTGCTGTCTCGCATACAGGGTTATCATTAACATCTTTCTAAATTCCATATATATGTGTTAGTATACTGTATTGGTGTTTTTCTTCCTGGTTTACTTCAGTCTGTATAATCGGCTCCAGTTTCATCCACCTCATTAGAACTGATTCAAATGTATTCTTTTTATTGGCTGAGTAATACTCCATTGTAATACAGCTTTCTTATCCATTCATCTGCTGATGGACATCTAGGTTGCTTCCATGTCCTGGCTATTATAAACAGTGCTGTGATAAACATTGGGGTACATGTGTCTCTTTCAATTCTGGTTTCCTCGGTGTGTATGCCTAGCAGTGGGATTGCTGGGTCATAAGGCAGTTCTATTTGTAGTTTTTAAAGGAATCCCCACACTGTTCTCCATAGTGGTTGTACTAGTTTGCATTCCCACCAACAGGGTAAGAGTGTTCCCTTTTCCCCACACCCTCTCCAGCATTTATTGCTTGTGGACTTTTGGATCGCACCCATTCTGACTGGTGTGAAATGGCACCTCATTGTGGTCTTGATTTGCATTTCTGTGATAATGAGTGATGTTGAGCATCTTTTCATGTGTTTGTTAGCCATCTGTATGTCTTCTTTGGAGAAATGTCTATTTAATTCTTTGGCCCATTTTTTGATTGGGTCATTTATTTTTCTGGAATTGAGCTGCATAAGTTGCTCGTATATTTTTGAGATTAGTTGTTTGTCAGTTGCTTCATTTGCTATTATCCTTTGAACTTTTGAAGGAGGGATTGACTTCTCTCTAGTTATGAAAGTCCTTGATGGCATCTTCTTCCAGTAGAAGACTGTCTCATCTACATTGAAAACCTCTTGTTTCATGCCAAAGGCACATGAAAAATGTTCAATATCACTAATCCTCATGGAAATACAAATCAAAACCATACCTAGATATTACCTAATACCTAAAAGAATGGCCATTACCAAAAGCATAGCAAATAACAAGTGTCGGCGAAGGAGAACACTTGTGCACTATTAGTGGCGATGTAAATTGGTGCAGACACTGTGGAAAACAATATTAAAATTCCTCAAAAAATTAAAAATAGAGCTACCATATAATCCAGAAATTCCACTTCTGGGTATTTATCTAAAAAATAATGATAGTAGTAATTAGAAAAGATAAATGCACCTGTATGCTCTGCAAGGAGTATTATTTACAACTGGCAAAATACGGAAGTAACTCAAGTACCTATTGGGAAATAAATGGGAAAACAAAATGTGGTATACATAGGCAATGAAATATCAGGCATAAAAAAGAATGAAATCTTGCTACTTGCAACAACATGGATGGATCTAGAGGGTATTATGCTAGGTGAAATAAGTCAAAGAAAGAAAGACAAATACTGTATGATTTCATTATATGTGGAACCCAAAAAGCAAAATAAATGAATAAACATAACAAAACAGCAACAGAGTAATAGATACAGAGGACGAACAGGTGGTTGCCAGAGGAGAGGGGAGTACAGGAGGAAGCAAATAGGTGATGGAGATCAATAGACACAAACTTCCCATTGCAAAGTAAGTAAGTCACAGGTATGAAATGTACATTATGTGTAATATAATGGACTTCCCTGATGGCTCAGAGGTTAAAGCATCTGCCTCCAATGCGGGAAACCCGGGTTCGACCCCTGGGTCAGGAAGATCCCCTCGAGAAGGAAACGGCAACCCACTCCAGTATTCTTGCCTGGAGAATCCCATGGACAGAGAAGCTTGGTGGGCTACAGTCCACGGGGTCACAAAGAGTTGGACACGACAGAGTGTCTTCACTTTCACTTTAAATATAGTCAATATTTTTCTTTGGTGACATAGTGTAACTAGCCTTCTGTGGTGGCCATTTTTAAATGTATAAAAATATCAAAATAGACTATTTTGTAACAGAAATTAATATAGTGTTGTAGGTCAACTGTATTTTTAAAACAAACAAACTCATAGAAAAAGAAATTATATTTATAGTTACCAGTTATAAGGGGTGGGAAAGGAGAAATTAGATAAAGACAGTCAAAGAAACAAACATAAATATTAGGTATATAATGTAAAACATGATAAATATAATTAACACTGCTGTATGTTATGTATGAAAGTTGTTAGAGAGTAGATCCTAAGAATTACCATCACAAAACATTTTTTTCTATTTCTTTAATTTTGTATCTATATGAGATGATCAATGTTCATTAAACATATAGTGGTAAAAAAATATTGTGGTAATCATTTCATGATGTATCTAGTTGAGTCATGCTGTACACCTTAAACATATTTCATGCTGTATGTCAATCATATCTCAGTAAAACTGAAAGAAAAAAGTACTACATATGTAAAAGTAAATCTGTTGTTCAGTATGGCCACTTTCTTTTTTAATGACGTATAGTTGAATTGCAATGTTGTGTTTGCTTCAGATGTATAGCAAAGTGATTGTTATACATATATATGAATATGTGTTATACACATATGTTAAACTATATGTTATAATATATGTTATACATATATATATAGTATGGGAGTTCCTTTCAAAACTAAAGATAGAGGTACAACATGATCTAGCACTGCTGGGTGTATATATATATATATATATATATATATATATATATATATATATATATGAAAGAAAAGAAAACGCTAATTTGAAAATATACATGCATCCCAAAGTTCATAGCAGCATTATCTACAATGCTCCACCCCCTTGAACTGCCTTTTGGTAACCTTAAGTTTGCTTTCTATGTCTATGAGTTTGTTTCTATTTTGTGTATAAATTCATTTGTATTAGTTTTTAGATTCCACATGTAAATGATGTTATATAGTACTTGTTTTTGACTTTTAGTAGTATCGTATTCTCTAGGTCCATCCGCATTGCCACAAATGGCAATATTTCATTCTTTTTATGACTGAGTAACATTTCATGTCTATATATTCCACATCTTCTTTATCCATTCATCTGTTGGACATTCAGATGGCTTTCATATCTTGCCCATTATAAATAATGCTGCTATGAACATTGGGATGCATGTATCTTTTCAAATTAGTTTTTTATTTTGTCATATATATATGTATATGTATACATATATGCTTCCTTTGCTAAAGATTAATTGACCATAGGTATGGGTTCTGACCAGACCTCATCTCCACATCCTCCTATCCATTTGTTCTTTAGATCTTTAGTTTTGAAACAGCTTTTCCGCTAGTATTCGGGTTGTTCTCAGAGATAGTTGCTCTATAAGTAGTTATAATTTTGGAGTGCTCACATGAGGAAGTCAGCTCAGAATCTTCCCACTCTGCCATCTTGATCCTGTCTCCTATTTCATCAGTGTTAACACAGTGCACAAAGTTAAGAGGAAACTAGGGTTAGGTCTTTTTTTTTTGATATTCAATAGTTCATGGAATTATTTTATTATATAAAATTATAATAAAGCATATTAAATATCAATCTATTTCTTAAGACCCATTTTTACTATAAAGTAATTATTAATTAATTATAAATTACTTAATTACTATGTGATTAAAATTATATGCTTTTTTGGTACTGTATAATATTCAGCTACAAGAATATAACGACAATTGATTTTTTTTTAATTTTTTTTATTTTTTACTTTATTTTACTTTACAATACTGTATTGGTTTTGCCATACATTGACATGAATCCAATGTGTATACAAGCTCCCAATTCTGAATCCCCCTCCCACCTCCCACTCCATATCATCTCTCTGGATCATCCCCATGCACCAGCCCCAAGCATCCTGTATCGAACATAGACTGGCACTTCGTTTCTTATATGATAGTATACATGTTTCAAGGGGTAAGTCTTGAGCTGGAATTGTGGGGTATCTGAAGCTCTCTGTACTTCGGGAATGGCTTTTCTGTAAGCTTAAAAATGTTCTTTTAAAAAAGTAAATATGCACCTGGTTATGTACGTTCATAAAAAAAATTATGGTGGCTGAGACAGTGAATGTAAATATAATCATATTGCAGAATTTGTTAGAAGATTTGGTGAAGATTTCAGGTTACTTGAGCTTGAATAACTCATTATATATATATATATATACACACACACATAAAGAGAGAGACAGAGAGAAGGAGAAAATTACAAAGTTCTTCTCAAGATAATCAAATCATGACAAATGAAATGTTGAACATAGGCCAAGCACAAGAGAATCTCAACAATAGTGTCTTGAATATAACCTTGGAATCATACATGTATGACCACTGACTTCTACACTTATGTGTAATTAGGCCCAAAATCCCATCCATGCTTTCTCAGTTTGCCTCTCCTCTTGAGTCTCACTGCCATCTCCTCTTCAAATTTCACGTGGACTAAAGCCTTTGAGCTCAGTGGTTCACAACACTTGTGGCAGAATTGAATCATTGATTCAGTGATGTGCCCACACAACAGTATTTTTAAAGTTCCCAAGGTAATTCCAATGTGCATCTGGAGCTGAGAAACAATGTTTTAATTAAATTCTCTATTTCTAGTCTCTCTTCTTAAGCCTTCTTTAACAATATTTATATGTCTTTGTAGTAGGCAGATTTTTAAGTACAATTATTCTGTTTAAAACACTTCTATTAGCTTTCCATAGCCAGAAAAATTCCAGATTCCTTAGAATTGCATTTAAAGTCCTTCAAGCCTCTGAATATAATCATTTTTTGTTTCATACATCCTCATACACAGTCTTAAGTTCAATGAGACTAGAGCATTCATCATTGCTGAAACATGCCATTTATTTTCATGCCTAGCCTGTACCATTGATTGTCATACTTTGGTGAGTGTAAGTAGAGTATGGGAAAGAGCTTATGAAAAATGAACATTTCAAAGGAAAAAAGTTAAAGTGCACACTTCAACAAAATGGAAACAGTCTCATAGATAGAAATAATTGGTGGTTGCCAGAGAGGAAGGGTTCAGGGGGAGGGAGAAAATAGGCGAAGGAGATTGAGGTACACACTTCTAATCATAAGATAAATGTCACAAGGATGCAATGTACAGTATAGGAAATAAAGTCCATGATATTGTGGCAATTTTGTGTGGTGACAGATGGTAACTGGATTTACTGTGGTGATTATTTGATAATGATAAAAATATTGAATCGCTATGTTGTACACCTGAAACTAATGTAATATTATATGTCAAGAATAACTTAATAATGAAAAATGGCAAAAACTCAATGAAATAATATAAAACTGGGGTACAGGTTGGGACATCTGGTCTCATCCTGATTTAATAAAGTATTTGTGTTCTATTTTAAAAAATTAAATAATGAAAAATGTACATTTCAAGTCAATGTACTGCATTATGACCCAAAATAGTCCAAAGGATCTTCCTGGTACAGAACAACCAAATATTTGATAGAACAGGTTTCCATGCATTGCTGAAGTCACAGGAAGTAAGGGAAATGCTAAAGGCATCCTCTACAGCGGGGCAATATCTGTTTGCTGAACTTTATTCCGTGACCCCTATCTTGGTTCTCCACTTTTCCTCATTAAGTTGTTCTCAACATCTATGAGTCTGTTTCATTTTTGTTTCTGTTTCATTAGTTTTATATTTTAGATTCTACATATAAGTGATATCATATAGTATTTGTGTTTTCTGTCTGACTTATTTTACTTAACATGATACTCTCAAGTCTGTCCATGTTGTCGCAAATGGCAAAATTTCATTCTTTGCCATGGCTGAGTGGTATTTCATTCTTTATATGTACCACATTTTCTTAATCCAGTCATCTGCTGATGGCCACTTGGGTTGCTTCCATGTCTTGCCTATTGTAAATAGTGTTGCTATGAACACTGGGGAGATCATATCTTTTTAAATTAGTGTTTTTATCTTTTCCAGATATATACCCAGTGGTAAAATTGCTGGATCACATGATAGTTCTGTTCTTAGTATTTAAGAAGGCTTCATACTGTTTTCCATAGTGGCTACACCAATTTGCATTCCCACCAACAGTGTAGAAGGGTTCCCTTTTCTCCATATCCTTGCCAACATTTTTTTGTGTTCTTTTTAATGATAGCCTCTCTCACAGGTGCAAGGTGCTATCTCATTGTGGTTTTAATTTGCATTTTTTCTGATGATAATGATGTTGAGAATCTTTTCGTGTGCCCTTTGGCCATCTGCATGCCTTCTTTGGAAAAAATGTCTATTCAGGTCTTCTTGTCATTTTTAATCAGTATTGTTTGTTTTTTTTTGATATTGAGTATATGAGCTGTTTCTATATTTTGGATAGTAACATCTTATGGGCCATATCATTTGCAAATATTTTCCCCCATTTAGTAGGTCATCTTTTTATCTTATTGATGGTTTCTTTAGTTCTACAAAAGGTTTAAGTTTAATTAGTATCCATTTGTTTATTTTTGCTTTTATTTATTTTACTTTAGGATACTGATTTAAGAAAAATATTGCTACAATTTATATGAGTGTTCTGCCTATGTTCTCTTTTAGGTGTTTTTAATGATCTCAAGTCATACATTTTTAATGATCTTACATCTTACATTACACTCACATAGAGCCAGACATCCTGGAATGCAAAGTCAAGTGGGCCTTAGGAAGCATCACTATGAACAAACCTAGTGGAGGTGATGGAATTCCAGTTGAGCTAGTTCAAATCCTAAAAGATGATGCTGTGAAAGTGCTGCACTCAATATGCCAGCAAATTTGGAAAACTCAGCAGTGGCCACAGGACTGGAAAATGTCCTTTTTCATTCCAACCCCAAAGAAAGGCAATGCCAAAGAATGTTCAAACTACTGCACAGTTGTACTCATCTCACATGCTAGAAAGTAATGCTCAAAATTCTCCAAGCCAGGCTTCAACAGTACATGAACCATGAACTTCCAGATGTATAAGCTGGATTTAGAAAAGGCAGAGGAACAAGAGATCAAATTGCCAACACTGTTGGATCATCGAAAATGCAAGAGGGTTCCAGAAAACATCTGCTTTATTGACTATGCCAAAGCCTTTGACTGTGTGAATCACAACAAACTCTGGAAAATTCTTCAAGGGATGGGAATACCAGACCACCTGACCTGCCTCTGGAGAAATCTGTATGCTAGTCAAGAAGCAACAGTTAGAACTCAACATGGAACAACAGACTGGCTCCAAATAGGGAAAGAAGGACGTTAAGGCTGTATATTGTCACCCTGCTTATTTAACTTATATGCAGAGTACATCATGAGGAACGCTGGGCTGGATGAAGCACAAGCTGGAATCAAGATTGCCGGGAGAAATATCAATAACCTCTGATATGCAGATGACACCACCCTTATGGCAGAAAGCAAAGAAGGACTAAAGAGCCTCCTGATGAAAGAGAAAGAGGAGAGTGAAAAAGTTGCCTTAAAGCTTGACATTCAGAAAACTAAGATCATGGCATCTTGTCCCATCACTTCACAGGAAATATATGGGGAAGTGGAAACAGTGAGAGACTTTATTTTGGGGGGCTCCAAAATCACTGCAAATGGTGACTGTAGCTGTAAAATTAAAAGATGCTTGCTCCTTGGAAGAAAGACAAACATAGACAGCTTATTGAAAAGCAGTGACACTACTTTGCCAACAAAGGTCCATCTGGTCAAAGCTATGGTTTTTCCAGTAGTCATGTATGGATGTGAGAGTTGGACTATAAAGAAAGCTGAGCACTGAAGAATTGATGCTTTTGAACCGTGGTGTTGGAGAAGACCCTTGAGAGTCTCTTGGACAGCAAGGAGATCCAACCAGCCCATCCTAAAGGAAATCAGTACTGAATATTCATTGGAAGGACTGATGCTGAAGCTGAAACTCCAATATTTTGGCCACCTGATGTGAAGAAATGACTCATTTGAAAAGACCCTGATGCTGGGAAAGATTGAAAGTGGGAGAAGAAGGGGATGACAGAGGATGAGATGGTTGGATGGCATCACTGACTCAGTGGACATGAATTTCAGTAAACTCTGGGAGTAGGTGGTGGACAGGGAGGCCTTGTGTGCTGCAGTCTATGGGGTCGCAAAAAGTCTGACACAACTGCATGACTGACGTGAACTGAACTGATGATACAGTTAGATGTTTAGTACTCCAGACCTCACTCAAAGTTGGCAGCCTTTTGTGTCATCCAGTATATAGACCAGAGGATTATTCCTGTATATATAGAGAGAATTTATTGCCTGCAGAACCAAAGAACCAAAGTAGGTGATTTACTTTTTGTTAAAGGGGACAAGATTAAGGAATTTTTCTTCTTGAAGGGGAATTGTGGCTTTCTCCTGGCTACTGTTTACCTGAAATCTTCACTAGCATAGTCCCTGAGTCTTCTTGATGTTTATATCTCACCCTCTGGAACAGAAGTGTCTCACCAAAGTCTCTTGTTGTTAGCCATCTCTTGTTTGTCTGGACCAGTCAGTATGATGTGTTGACATAATTTTTCAACCTGATGTTCCGTGAGATGTCAATGCAGTCCATATATTTTTTGGCAATATGATAACAGTGGGTTAGAGAATTAATATAGCACTGAGTCAATACTCTAAATTAATATTTTTGTCCATAACATGTGAATGCAAACTGTATATGATTTTCTTTGCAAATTAGAAGAGCAAAGGATGCATTTGCTAAATTTTTAACCACATACCATATGTCTGAGGCATTGTTCATCTGTTCTGACAATGATACCAACTTCAGCACAATATCTGAAATCATCTGCAGTCATTCTCCAGCACCCATCCAGTCACTATAAGACCAACCTGACTAACTAAATAGGTACTGATGGGGCAACCACACCTGCATCCCTTAGGTCTTTAAATATTGTGTTAATCTCCACCATCTCTCATAGAGTATTATATCATTTTTAATTTACTATCTTGATGGGGAGGACTGGAGGGCATGGAATGTTTCAGAGGTTTTCACTTGGACTTCTCTGCTTCTACAGTACTTGCCCCAAAAGCCAAAGAACAAATATGATTACTCCAACTGCAAGTATATCAATTCAAATTACACATTCAGACACTCAGAAAATGAGTACTAGATGGATCCACAAACATAGTGGAGACACTCTGAGCTGGCTTCTAAGCCAGGATTCCATTTATTACATACCACCCTTAAGTCTCCATTCTAAAAGGGGAATGTTGATGAAAACTTAAATTTCCACATACAGATATCAACACAAACTCTGGGTCTAATATTCCTCAAAATTAGAAGTAAGAGTTCTGCTTGTCCCCCTTTCTCGTCTGTACGGTCATTTATGTACATTGCTAGAAATCCTTCCTCAGTGGAAGACAACAGAATCTAGTTTCTACAACGTATCAGCCACAATATGAAATATATTTTTAAAACAGTAGATTTTTTTTTCAATTTTAATGCCTGTTTTATTAGAGATATTTGTGACTGTATCTTTTTATTGAGTTATAGTTAACATACATTATGTTAGTTTCAGGTGTCCAACATAGTGATTCAATACTTTTAGACACAATGAAGTGAATACCTCAATACGACCAGTTACCATCCATCACCATACAAAGTTTTTACAATATTATTGACTGTACTCCCTCTGCATGAACTGCATCACTGAGACTTATTTTATAGCTAAAAGTTGGTGTCTCTTAATCTCCATCTATTTAAGTAGGTGTTTTTTAAATGGTCAAAAGTGAATGACGAAACTAGTCAATAGAAAAGTGTTAGTTGCTCACTTGTGTCCAACTCTTTGCAACCCCATGGACTGTAGCCTGCCAGGCTCCTCTGTCCGTGGAATTCTTCAGGCAAGAATACTGGAGTGAGTAGCCATTTTCTTCTTCAAGGAATCTTCCCAACCTATAGATTGAACCTGTATCTCCTGCATTGTAGGTGGATTCTTTACCATCTGAGCCACCAGGGAAGCCCAGTCAATAGAACCAGAGTACAAAGTGAATCAAACACTGAAATCAGTAAACAATGATTTTGAAGCAGCTATTGTTAATCAGTTCAAGAATTTAAAGGAAAATTTGGTTATAAGTGAATGGATGGAGAATCTCAGCTGAAAAATAAAAACTATGAGAAATGAGAATTCCAAAACTGAACAGTACAGTCTGAAAGTAAAAATCCCCTGTATGGAGTCAAAGATTGTAGGTGGCAAAAAAGAGTTTTACTGAACTTTAAGACAAAGCAATAGTAATTATTTCCATCTTAATTGGTGCTTGTGTCCTAAAAGATATTTTTTCCTCTGTCATGTAAGCTTTGAAGCCAACAGAGATAACCTATAGAAAAAAACACAGAAGAAGTTGTTGTTTTACACATGCCTACAGAAACACACACACAAACATACACTCAAAGAGTAAAAATATATGTTTTATTATTAAAATTAAGACTTAGGTCTGCTGAGTTCATTCATTTCTGTTTATTTTATCTAAATAAGACTATCAGGATATATTATATATATATATAGCTATGCTAAGTCACTTCAGTCATGTCCGACTCTGTGCGACCCTATGGACAGCAGCCCACCAGGTTCCTCTGTCCACAGGATTCTCTAGGCAAGAATACTGGAGTGGGTTGCCATTTCCTTCTCCAGTACTATATATATATATATATATATATGTATATATATATATATATATATAGCTATAGTTATGGCTGATACCCATTGTTGTATGGCAGAAACTAACACAACATTATAAAGCAATTATCCTCCAGTTTTAAATAAAAGAACATCTTATATTATAATGTAAAAAATGTTTTTTCATGTATTCATAGGTAAAATGCACACAAAAATGCAGAAAATGCAGAAAAGTAAAAATAAGAAAATATGTATCACCAAGAGACTATGACAATTAGCATATTACATTTTGATAGACTTATTTCTATTATTTCTATTTTTGCCTAAGCAAATATAAGCATATTATTTTTACTAAACTAGATCTTTATGTAAATAATGTTATTGGGTGCTTTTTCTTTCTTTCATTTCTTTTTTATTGACTGCAACAAGCAGGATGCTAGTACTCTGACCAGGGATCTAACCCATGCCCTTTTTCATTAGGAGTGTAGAGTCTTAACCACTGGACCACCAGGGAAGTCCCAACTGCTTTTTCATTTAACATTTTTTTCATGATCATTTTCCTATTTCATTAAGCATTCTTTTAAAATATAATTTTAATTGCTTTTATATCTGTATCATAAATTACAAATCTGTTCCTCTATTGTTGAACAATGAGTTGATTTCATTTTTCAACATTGCAAATATCACTGTAGTAGATTTTATTGCACACAACTGTGCCTGAATTCCTTCTTATTTAGAAAACCTGGAATTGAAATTATTTATGTAACTGTACAAGTTTGCTAGGACTACTACAACAAAATAACACAAATTGGGTTTCTTAAACAGCAGTATTATCTCACAGTTTGGGAGGCCAGAAGTCTGATATCAAAGAGTCAGCAGGACTGATCCTTTTGAGGGCCACAAGAGAAGGATCTCTTCTGGGTCTCTTGCCTTGGATTATTAATAGATGGCCATATCCTCCTTGTGTCTTCAGATTGTCTTCTCCCTGTAAGTGTCTGTGTCCGAATTTCTTCTTCGTATAAAGACATCAGTCATATTGGAATAGGGCGCACCTTAATTACCTCATATTAACTTTAACCCTCTTTTAAAATCTTACCTCCAAATACAGTCACAGTCTGAGGTACTAAAAGCTAGAACATCAACTTCTGAATTTTTTGAGAATACACAACTTACTGTGTAACAAATGGCACTGAACATGTTTAAAGATATGAATACTTTTAATCAAACAGGCCACAATAAATTAAATTTCTATCCAGACTCAGGATAATCTTTTCCAAGAGCATATGGAGAATTCATATACAACAAAAGTTACTCACAGTATTTCCCTCCAAAGGTATACATGGAAAGTAATTCCATTTGAAATTGGAGAAGATATCTGTATCAGGCAGCATCTCAGTGTTTGAAGCATATTGAGAATTAATTTATCATACATGTAATTTAGTAAGAGCTCCTGCAGAAATACCACCTGGATTATTTCTCTATTTTGAGAGACATGGATTTTAATCACATTATCTAAAAGTTTAATATTAGTTTGTCTTATATTACATATGTATACAATATACTTTACCAGTATGTTATAGTTTTTTTTACAGATGAAACATTTTAGATGAACTTCAAATGTTTCTTCTGCCATATTTTGAAATGTTACTTGCAATCAGGCAATAAACTGAAAGGCAACTAAAGAAGTCCAACACAGCTGCTGGAATAATCTTACATAAATGTTGTTTGGATAACATCATTCCCTCTCCTAAAAAAACTACAAGGGCTTTCAACTTCTTTTTGTTCCAAATATGAACTTCTAAATATTTGCTACAAGGTTTGGAAAAATTCAAACCACCTACCAAGACAAGAGTTTTCTTTGTCTGATGATTCACAATCAGTTTCTATTCTATCAAACAACAGCTACTTAACTTCCGGGGCATGTGTATCTCATTCTCATGGTTGACTTTCGGCTCAGCTATTGTTACCAACCAAAATTTCTTTTCCATAAGCTCACAATCTTTCTTTCCATTAAAATTTTTTTATAAAATTTGTCTACACCACAATGTCTTTTTTCTAAAAGAGCAAAAACACAGCAAAACAAACAAGCAAAATATTTCATTCAGGTACTCCAAGGGGCTTCCGTGGTGGCCCAGAGGTAAACAGTTACCTGCCCATGCAGGAGATACGGATTCCATCCCTGGTTTGGGAAGATCCCACATGCCGTAGGGCAACTGATTTTGTGTGCCACAACTACTGAGCCCTCCTGCCACAACTAATGAGCCCTCCTGCCACAACTACTGAAGTCTGTGCACCGTAGCGATGTGCTCCTCAAAAAGAGAAGACATTACAATAAGAAGCCCAGAGACAGCAACAAAAAGCAGGCCCTGCTCCCACAACTGGAGAAAGCCTGTGCAGCAGCGAAGACCCAGCAGAGCCAAACTAAACAAATAAAACACTTATAAAAATTAAAAACAAAAAAGATAGTCCCAACAAATTCTAGCACTGTTCAGTTCAGTTTCAGTTCAGTCATTCAATCATGTTTGACTCTTTGCGACCGCATGGACTGCAGTACGCAGGCCTCCCTGTGCATCTCCAACTGCCAGAGTTTCTCAAACTCATGTCCATTGAGTCAGTGATGCCATCCAACCATCTCATCCTCTGTCATCCCCTTCTCCTCCTACCTTCAATCTTTCCCAGCATCAGGGTCTTTTCAAATGAGTCAGTTCTTCGCATCAGGTGGCCAAAGTATTGGAGTTTCAGCTTCAAAATCAGTCCTACCAATGAACACCCAGGGCTGATCTCCTTCAGAATGGACTGGTTGGATCTCCTTGCAATCCAAGGGACTCTCAAGAGTCTTCTCCAACATCACAGTTCAAAAGTATCAATTCTTCAGTGCTCAGCTTTCTTTATAGTCCAAATCTCACATCCATACATGACTACTGGAAAAACCATAGCTTGGACTAGATAGACCTTTGTTGGCAAAGCAATGTCTCTACTTTTTAGTATACTGTCTAGGTTGGTCATAACTTTTCTTCCAAGGAACAGGCGTTTTTTAAATTTCATGGCTGCAGTTACCATCTGCAGTGATTTTGGAGCCCCAAAATATAAAGTCTGTCACTGTTTCCCCATATATTTGCTGAGAAGTGATGGGGCCAGATGCCATGATCTTAGTTTCCTGAATGTTGAATTTTAAGCCAACTTTTTCACTCTTCCCTTTCACTTTCATCAGGAGGCTCTTTAGTCCTTCCTTGCATTCTGCCATAAGGGTGGTGTCATCTGCATATCGGAGGTTGTTGATATTTCTCCCGGCAATCTTGATTCCAGCTTGTGCTTCATTCAGTCCAGCATTTCTCATGATGTACTCTGCATACAGTACTGTTAGGTACATTTAAAGGCCAGCAAGTAGCCTTTATTTGCCCAGGTCTCATCTGCCTTTTCAAAATGATAATCCTTATTAAAGTCAATATAGCTTTGCTTGCTTTTTTGCATAGCTTGCTTTTATAAATTTTTGAAGCATTTTTTAGTTTTCAAACTGTTTTGTATAACTGAAATTATTATGGTATACCCACCAAATGTAGTTCAAGATTTCTACATTTTTAATGACAAAATATTGCATGTTATTCTCAAACACCATGGCTGGAGGATAAATTTGTGTAACATTTTTGAGAGAAATTCTATATTGAACAAATAATTTTAAATTTATACTTCAGTGAAACAGGGGGTTCCACTGGATATGGTAGATACACAATACAGTCATATATGTTTAAGATATTAGTAGCACCATTATCTAATGGAAAAGGGTATTTGACAAAAAATTGATGGCACATTATGCAGCTTTACAATAAATGAGCAATTTAGAATGAAGTAGCTTTATATAGAAATAAAGTTACTAGACATAGGGAAGTGAGTAAAAGTCACTGCAAAAGTATACATAATGTATGATACTATATGTTTAAAATAATGTTAGAAGTGCTTATATCTGGTATTATCGTACTTTGAACTTCCCCTTTTCAAATAGATCTGAGCATCTATTTATTTTATTTTATGTATTTTCACTGTTCTGGGTCTTCATAGAGGCATGTAGACTCTTTTTTGTGGCTTGAGGGCTTCTCTGCTTGAGACATGTGGGCCTCAATAGTTGTAGCACATGGCTTTAGTTGCCTCCTGGAATGTGGGGTCTTCATTCCCCAACCAGGGATTGAACCCATACCCCCTGTATTAGAAGGCAGATTCTTTACCACTGAGCCACTAGAGAAGTCCCTTGAGCATCTGTTAAGTATAAAATATAGAAACAGATCCCTTCAAGAATTACAGCCTTGTCCTGGCAAAGATACTTGCATAACTCAATGAATCCATGAGCCATGCTGAGCAGGGCTACCCACGATGGACAGGTATATTACTTTGTCAACAAAGGTCCATCTAGTCAAGGCTATGGCTTTTCCTGTGGTCATGTATGGATGTGAGAGTTGGACTGTGAAGAGGGCTGAGCACCAAAGAATTGATGCTTTTGAACTGTGGTGTTGGAGAAGACTCTTGAGAGTCCCTCGGACAGCAAGGAGATCCAACCAGTCCATCCTAAAGGATATCAGTCCTGAATATTCACTGGAAGGACTGGTGCTGAAGCTGAAACTCCAATATTTTGGCCACCTGATGTGAAGAACTGACTCATTTGAAAACACTTTAATGCTGGGAAAGATTGAAGGTGGGAGGAGAAGGGGACAACAGAGGATAAGATAGTTGGATGGCATCACCAACTCAATGGACATGAGTTTGAGTAAGCTCCAAGAGTTGGTGATGGACAGGGAAACCTTGAGTGCTGCAGTCCATGAGGTCCCAAAGAGTCAGACACGACTGAGTGACTGAACTGAATTGAACTGAACTAATAGCTCCAGAAAGAAAGAAGAGACTGTGCTAAAATAGAAACAATACTCAGTTGTTGGTATGTCTGGTGGTGAAAGTAAATTTCAATGCTATAAAGAACTAGAATGTTAGGTCATGAATCAAGGTAAATTGGACACGGGCAAGCAGGAGATGGCAAGAGTGAACATCAGTATCTTAGGAATCAGTGAACTAAAATGGATGGAAATGGACTGATTTAATTCAGATGACCATTATATCTACTACTGTGGGCAAGAATCCCTTAGAAGAAATGGAGTAGCCCTCATAATCAACAAAAGAATCCAAAATTCTGTACTTGGGTGCAGTCTCAAAAATGACAGAATGATCTCAATTCGTTTCCATAGCAAACCATTCATTATCACAGTAATTCAATTCTATGTCCCAACCACTGATGCCAAAGAAGCAGGAATTCACTGGTTGTATGACAACCTAGCACACCTTCTGGAATTAACACCGAAAAAGGTATTCTTTTTATCATAGGGGATTGGAATGCAAAAGTAGGAAGTCAAGAGAAAATTAAAATAGCAGTCAAGTTTGGTCTTGAAATACAAAATGTAGCAGGGCAAATAGTAACAGAGTTTCATTAAGAGAAAGTGCTGGTCATAGCAAACACCCTTTTCTAACAACACAGAGAGTTCTACACATGGACATCACCAAATGGTCAATACTGAAATCAGATTGATTATGTTCTTTGCAAGATGAGGAAACTCCAGACAATCAGCAAAAATAAGACCTAGAGCTGACTATGACTCAGATATGAACTCCTTATTGCAAAACACAGGCTTAAACTTAAGAAAATAGGGAAAAACTTCTAGGCCATTCAGATATGACCTAAATCAAGTCCCTTATGATTATACAGTGGAGCTGACAAATAGATTCAAGACATTAGGTCTGATAGACTGAGTGCCTGAAGAACTGTGGACAGAAGTTCGTAACATTGTACAGGAGGTGGTGACCAAAACCATCCCAAAGAAAAAGAAATGCAAGAAAACAAAATGTTTGTCTGGAGAGGCTTTACAAATAGCTGAGGAAAGAAGAGAAGCGAAAGGCAAAGGAGAAATGGGACTATATACTCAACTGAATGCAGAGTTCTATAGAATAGCAAGGGGAGATAAGAAGGCCTTCTTAAATGAACAATGCAAAGAAATAGAGGAAAACAATAGAATGGGAAAGACTAAAGATCTCTTCAAGAAAATTGAAGATATCAAGGGAATATTTCATGCAAGAATGAGCATGATAAAAGACAGAAATAGTAAGGACCTAACAGAAGCAGAGGAGATCAAGAAGAGGTGGCAAGAACACACAGAAGAACTGTACCAAAAAGATATTAATGATGAGGATAACCACAATGTTGTGAATACTCACCTAGAGCCAGACATCATGAAGTGTGAAATCAAGTGAGCCTAAGGAAACATTACTACAAACAAAGCTAGTGGAGGTGATGGAATTCCAGCTGAGCTATTTCAAACCCTAAAAGATGATGCTGTGAAAGTGCTGCACAGAAAATGTCAGCAAATTTGGAAAACTCAGCAGTGGCCACAAGATTGGAAAAGGTCAGTTTTCATTCCAATCCCAAAATAGGACAGTGCCAAAAATGTTTAAACTACTGAACAATTGCTCTCATTGCACATGCTAGCTAGGTGATGTTCATAATCCCTCAAGCTAGGCTTCAGCAGTACATGAACCAAGAACTTCCAGGTATACTACCTAGGTTTCTAAGAGGCAGAAGAACAAGATATCAAATTGCCAACATTCACTGAATCATGGAGAAAGCAAGGGAATTCTAGAAAAACATCTGCTTCTTTAACTACACTATAGCCTTTGACTGCATGGATCACAACAAACTGGAGAATTCTTTTTTTTCGCTATGTTTTTATTTTATTTTATTAGATTAATTAATTATTTTAATTGAAGGATAATAACTTTACAATATTGTGATAGTTTTTGCCATATATCGACATGAATCAGCCATGGGTACATATGTGTCTCCCCATCCTAAACCCCCGTCCCACGTCTCTTCCCACCCCATTCCTTTGGGTTGTCCCAGAGCACCGGCTTTGGGTGCCCTGCTTCATGCATTGAACTTGCACTGGTCATCTATTTTACATATGGTAATATACATATTTCAATGCTATTCTCTCAAATCATCCCACCCGCGCCTTCTCCCACAGAGTCCAAAAGTCTGTTCTTTACATCTGTGTCTCTTTTGCTTCCTTATATATAGGATCATCTTTACCCTCTTTCTAAATTCCATATATATGTACATTAATATACTGTATTGGTGTTCCTCTTTCTGACTTACTTCACTCCGTATAATAGGCTCCCAAACTGGAGAATTCTTAAAGAGATGGGAGTACCAGACTGCCTTATCTGTCTCCTGAGAAACCTGTATGTGGGTCAAGAAGCAGCAGTTAAAATTGGACATGGAACAATGGACTGCTTCAAATAAGGAAAGGAGTATATCAAGGCTGTATATTGTCACTTGCTTATTTAACTTCTAGGTAGAGTTCATTATGTGCAATGTAGGGCTGGGTGAATCACAGGCTAGAATCAAGATTGCCAGAAGAAATATCAACAGCCTCAGATATGCAGATGATACCACTCTAATGGCAGAAATTGAGGAGGAACTAAAGAGCTTCTTGATGAGGGTGAAAAAGGAGAGTGAAAAAGTTGGCTCCAAACTCAACATTAAAAAACCTAAGAACATGGTGTCCTGGCAAATCATTTCATGGCAAATAGAAGGGGGATGAAGTAGAAGCTGTGACAGATTTTCTTTTCTTGGATTCCTAAATCACTGCAGCCAAGAAATTAAAAGATGCTTGCTCCTTCAAAGGAGAGTTATGACAAATCTAAACAGCATATTAAAAAGCAGAGATATCACTTCCCAACAAAGGTCCAGATAGTCAAAGCTATGGTTTTTTCCAGTAGTCATGTACAGATGTGAGAGTTGGACCATGAAGAAGGCTGAGCACTGAAGAATTGATGCTTTCAGATTGTGGTGTTGGAGAAGACTTTAGAGAGTCCCTTGGACAACAAGGAGATCAAACTAGTCAATCCTGACAGAAATCAACCCTGAATATTCATTGGAAGGACTGATGCTGAAGCCCTAATAATTTGGCCACCTGTTGCAAAGAGCTGATTCATTGGAAAAGACCCTAAAGCTGGGAAAGATTGAAGGTGAAAGGAGAAAGAGGCAGTAGAAAAGATGTTTAGACAGCATCATGGACTCAATGGACATGAATCTGAGCAAACTCAGGGAGATAATGGAGGACAGAGGAGACTGGCATGCCGCAGTCCAGGGGGTTGCAAAGAGTCAGACATGACTTAGTGACCAAACAACAACACAGAGACAGGTTTGCTCTGCTGCTCTCAAGAGAACTAGGCTGATGGGAGCTGGAGGAGGGAAAGTTGGCCTAGCAGAAGTCAGGATGGGAGGTGAGTAGAGAAGATAGAAGATTGAAAAGTGGAGGAAGAGTGAGAATAGAGGGAAGAGAAGGTGAAGAGGAAGAGAACAACAATGAAAATAAGACCAAGAAAAAGTAGAACCCAGAAGAGGAAAGGACAGGAGATAAATTATGGAAGCATCAGTTCAGTTCAGTTCAGTTCACTTCACTTCAGTCGCTCAGTCGTGTCTGACTCTTTGCGACCCCATGAATCGCAGCACGCCAGGCCTCCCTGTCCATCACCAACTCCCAGAGTTCACTCAGACTCATGTCCATCGAGTCAGTGATGCCATCCAGCCATCTCATCCTCTGTCGTATGCTTCTCCTCCTGTCCCCAATCCCTCCCAGCATCAGAGTCTTTTCCAATGAGTCAACTCTTCGCAGGAGGTGGCCAAAGTACTGGAGTTTCAGCTTTAGCATCATTCCTTCCAAAGAAATCCCAGGGCTGATCTCCTTCAGAATGGACTGGTTGGATCTCCTTGCAGTCCAAGGGACTCTCAAGAGCTTCTCCAACACCACAGTTCAAAAGCATCAATTCTTTGGCGCTCAGCCTTCTTCACAAGCCAACTCTCACATCCATACATGACCACTGAAAAAACCATAGCCTTGACTAGACTGACCTTAGTCGGCCAAGTAGTGTCTCTGCTTTTGAATATACTATCTACGTTGGTCATAACTTTTCTTCCAAGGAGTAAGCGTCTTTTAATTTCATGGCTGCAGTCACCATCTGCAGTGATTTTGGAGCCCCCCAAAATAAAGTCTGACATTGTTTCCACTGTTTCCCCATCTATTTGCCATGAAGTGATGGGACCGGATGCCATGATCTTTGTTTTCTGAATGTTGAGCTTTAAGCCAACTTTTTCACTCTCCTCTTTCACTTCCATCAAGAGGCTTTTTAGTTCCTCTTCACTTTCTGCCATAAGGGTGGTGTCATCTGCATATCTGAGGTGATTGATATTTCTCCTGGCAATCTTGATTCCAGCTTGTGTTTCTTCCAGTCCAGCGCTTCTCATGATGTACTCTGCATATATAAGAAGCCACATTTGGCAGAATGTGTCCTGCTCAAGTTTAGCCCCTCATCGTGTCATTTTTTCTATTAGGATGCTACTCAGGACTTCCTTAGTGGTGCAGTGGATGGGAATCCGCCTGCCAATGTTGATTAGGGACTCGGATTTAATTCTCAGTCCAGGAAGACTCCATGTGTCATGGAGCAACTAAGCCCATGTGCCACAACTGCTGAGCCCACATGCTTTAACTACCGAAGCCCATGCACCTTGAGCCTGTGCTCCACACCGAAGAGTAGCCGCTGCTTGCCACAACTGGAGAAAACACACATGCAGCGGTAAAGACCCAGTGCAGCCAAAAAAATTTTTTAAAAATTAAAATTCTCCCAGTCTTTCCATAAAGACAATTAACAAGCTGTAACATACTTAACTTTCATTAAAAGTTTTAATGCTAGTGGTAAAGAACACACCTGCCAATGCAAGAGACATAAGAGATGCACATATGATCCCTGAGTCAGGAAGATCCCTTGGAAAGGGAAATGGCACCCCACTCCAGTACTCTTGCCTGGAAAATCCCATGAACAGGGGAGCCTGGTGGGCTACAGTCCATAGGATCTCAAAGAGTTGGACACAACTGAAGCGACTTAGCATGCACACATGCACGCATATATGTATATAATCTTATATGAATACAAGAATTCAAAACTTTACATATAATATTATGTTCTATGATTATAATAAACATTATGCACTCTACCATGGAGTGCAATTATATTTATGGAAATATATTTAGATAACTAAATTTCTGCTTCTTGAAGTAGAATATCCCAAACACCTGAGTCAATTATTTTTTCCCTACCTTTCCATCTATTGCTCAAAATCACACTGTGGTTTATTTTTCTGCATACTTAGAACGTTACTTCTTGCAGAATATTTTTCTTTCCTGAAATTTCCTGGAGGCTCAAATTAATTTTCTTTATTTTTATATATCAAAAGAAACATGTCTTTATATTTATTACTAAGATTATTCAGAGCTTTGTACTTATACTATTTGATACAGTGCATTTTTTTAAAGATATTTATTTCACATCAGTCTGACTTAAAGCTTAGTTTGATTGTTTTATAGGTTTCCGTTCAGTTCAGTCACTCAGTCGTGTCTGACTCTTGGTGACCCCATGAGCCGCAGTACGCCAGGCCTCCCTGTCCATCACCAACTCCCAGAGTTTACCCAAACTCACGTCCATTGAATCGGTGAGGCCATCCAGCCATCTCATCCTCTGTTGTGCCCTTCTCCTCCTGCCCTCAAACTTTCCCAGCATCCGGGTTTTTTCAAATGAGTCAGGTCTTTGCATCAGGTGGCCAAAGTATTGGAGTTTCAGCTTCAGCATCAGTCCTTCCAGTGAACACCCTGGACTTGATCTCCTTTAGGATGGACTGGTTGGATCTCCTTGCAGTCCAAGGGACTCTCAAGAGTCTTCTCCAACTCCACAGTTCAAAAGCATCAATTCTTCGGTGCTCAGCTTTCTTTATAGTCCAACTCTCACATCCATACATGACTACTGGAAAAACCATAGCCTTGACTAGACGGACCTTTGCTGACAAAATAATGTCTCTGCTTTTTAATACACTGTCTAGGTTGGTCATAACTTTCCTTCCAAGGAGTAAGCATCTTTTAATTTCATGGCTGCAAAAGGTTTAATACATAGTTATCAGACTATTATTTATTTTTGTTGCATTCTTGGGATAATCCTATTTTTTGCATCTTTAATCTTTATTTTTCTTGAATTATTTTTTGTGTGTGTATTTGTTTTGCTTCAGTAAATCCTCTAGTTATCCCCGAACACAAAGCATTGAGCTAAGGTCAATATCTATTGGAAAATATTTTTATTTTGACATTGGTTAGTAGTTTGGCTTTATTTCTTTGCTCTATTCCTTTGTTGTTGATGTTTAGTCGCTAAGTCACATCTGACTTTTGGTGACCCCATGGGCTGCAGCCTATCAGGCTCCTTTGTCCATGGAATTTTTCAGGTAAGAATACTGGAATGGGTTGCCATTTCCTTTCCCAGGGGATCTTCTCAAACTGGGGATCGAATCCACATCTCCAGCATTGGCAGGCAAATTCTTTACCACTCTGCCACCAGGGAAGCCCACCATATTCCTTAGCAAAGAAGGAAAACATGGAAGTTCTGAAACCAATAAACAGTTGCAAGATATGCATTGTTTTAGAGATAAATTGTAAGTAACTAAACCCCTGTGGCAGGCCAAATTATGGCATCCCAAAGACATCAATGCCCTAATCCCTCTATCCTATAAATTTATTAAATTACATCAGCTCTGACATCAGAAGAGATACAGAAAAACTCAGACTGTAAGGACTAAATGATGATGGAAAAGCAATGTAATGAAAATGTGGGTGGACTTAAAGAGAGGCTCCCAGTTGACAACGAGCAGAGAGGCAAAACCTCAGTCCTATATCCATGAAGAAGTGAATTTTGCTGACAACCTAAATGAGCTTGAAAGTGGGTTCTTTCACAGAGCTTCCAGATAAGAGCCCAGAACTACTGCAGCTTTGATTTTGACCTTATGAGACCTAAAGCAAAGAAAATTATTGAGCCCACACAGGCTTCTGATCTATATAACTGTGAAATAAGAAATGTATATTGTTTTAGCCTGCTAATAATAATGTGGTAATTTGTCATGGCAGCAGTCTAGAACTAATTCTTTGGAAACTTCAAGGCTCTGGAGTACCAACAAAGAATTTATGAAAACAACTGAAAAAAAGAAGATACAACACCAAGAAAATGGAAAACCATTCACAGGGAGATATGCCAACTATGTTTATCCTCTCCAAGGGCTTGTTACAAGTTTTTTATCTGGAAATAAATGGAAATGAGTGTTCAGAAGATGTACTAAGAGTGCTCTTGGCATCTACACAACAGAAAGAAAGAGAAGGAAGAAAGATTGGGCAGTGGGAGAAAGTGAGCTCTCATGCAGTCTAAATGAAGACCTCAGTCAATCATGCATGGGGTTCTGAAGTTGGATGGCTGTGCAGAATTATTCCAAGACAGGATGAATGGTTTAGATTTTTATATCCATACTTCAAATAATATGGCAGCCCCAGTAGAGACTGTATCTTTGAACAAGGACACTCATTGCACCTGAAATAATCCCTCCATTTAGGTGGCTGACCGTTGAGGAAGAGGAGAATCACTATGTTAGTAGCATTTATACCAGCAGCAAAAGTAAGGCCTTCATTCTATCACATCACAGCATCCACTGCATGATTGCTATTACCAAATCACCTGAAGTTATGTAGTAACATAATATACTGTGTCTTGTGGTTAAGAGAACATAACTACAATCTATGATTTCTTTATGCATAAATTAATTCAACAGACTTTTGTTATTAAGTATCAAAATGCCCCAGGTACTCCTTATAGTCTGAGTTTTTCTGTATCTCTTCTGATGTCAGAACTGATATAATTTAATAAATTTATAGGCTATAGGGATTAAGGCATTGACATCTTTGGGATGCCATGATTTGGCCTGCCACAAGGGTGTAGTTGCTTATAATTTATCTCTAAAACAATGCATATCCTGCAACTATTTATTGGCTTCTTACTTACATAATTATTTGCATGCTTTGTAAGGTTTTGATTCTTTTTAGTTTATTGAGACTTGTTTGTATCACAGCAATTGCTCTATCTTGGTGAACATATTCTGCACAGTTGTAAGAATGTATATTCTTCTCCCAGTGAATATTAATTAGGTCAAGGCAGTTAATAATATTGTTCAGATCTTTACTGATTTTTTTCCCAATTTTTCTATCAATTGCTGGGAGAGGGTTGTTAAAATATCTAACTAGGATTGTAATCTGTTTCTCTCTTTAATTTTGTCTACTTTTCTTGGAGTCTTCCCTGTGCATGTATCAGCCAAAGACATAGGTGAATTTTACAAACAAATTTTGGAGATGCCTTTTTTCTGGTTGTCTTCTTTCTGGGATATTTTCCAGTGGCTATGGTTGCTCTGAACTCTGTCCTCCAGTTATTCAAACATGTAAGCTTGGAGCCTTCTCAAATAATGTTTTCTAAGGGAACTTTTCTAAAAGAATGCTTCTGGTGCAGTTGGAAAAGACTTAACACTGTATTCTTACAGCAACGGTGCAAAGTCCTTCCTCAAGGGCATCTGGCTTCTCTTTCGATCAAGGGCCTTGAGTCTGTGAACTGAATTAAAGGTTGAAACTGGGTGAGAGCTGGTAGTGACACAAATTAGGTTTTTCTAAAAATATTTATTTACTTGGCAGTGCTGGGTCTTAGTTGAAGCTTATGTGATCTAGTTCCCTGACCAGGGATCAATCCCAGGCCCCCTTGCCTTGGGAGAATGGGGTCTTAGCCGCTGGACCACCGGGGAAGTCCCACAGATTAGGTTTTTGGATACCAGACTTAAAGTTTTTCCCTTTGTATAGTTCAGGAAATAATCTGTTAGGCTATCTATTTCTTTCCTAGAGACTCTGTAATCAATTAGCAACTATGAAAGGTATATATGAGAAAATGCTTTCTTATTTCAATTCTTTCCTGACATTTACGAGTTAACATATTCACATTATATTTGACAATTAAGGGTAGCAACAGGGGAGATTTTGGTATATATTTAGGACAGTAAGCATTTCCTTCCAAACCATCTTTTCAAGTGTAATTATCACCAGTTTATCAGGCAGAAAAGGCTAGCCTCTTTGGACACCAGAAAGCAAGCTACCTTTCGTGATGAGGGCATCTCAGAACGGCATGTGGACTCAAGACTGTCAGTTGCACTTAGGTCCAACCAGAAGTCCCCCTTGCAAGTTTTAGAATTCTATTATTCTCCGCTTTCACATGAGAAACCTAGCAAGAGTATGAATTTACCTGTCATTGTAATTTAGCAACTCACACAATTAAATTTTGCATTTTTCACCAATATCACTCTTGTGATTACAAGAATTAAGAGCATTTCTAGCCTTTTGGCTAAGATCACATGTACGAGAATTAAAATATTTTGAGGAACATCATAGAAGCTCTCCGGTTATGAAGGTATGAGTTAAGTTTAGAAATAGTGGAATTATTATTTTCTCCCTATAACCACTCAGGTGCACATGAAAATATTTCACCCCACATTCCAGTCATTATAGAATTCATTACTCCCAATGGTTAAGTGTAATAGCCACTTGAGTTCCCAAGAAATGCACTTTAGTTGGCACCTCATTACAATTAACCACAGTTGGTAGCTTAATTAGCTGTGATGCCATACAAGGCATGGATTACTAGCATCTATTTCCTGTTGACAAGGAACTCAGCACTGTGCTACTCAAGAGCATAGCCAATCTCAAAATCCCATCTTCAAGAGTCTACTTCCTGAGATACATTCCACTTCTTATACCAATTCTGAATCAATCTAGATCCAATTAGGAGATAGGAACATCATAGTGATTTAAACAGGAGATGTTTAATATAAACAATTATTAAGATATGATGAAAGAGTAACTATAAAATGTAAGGAATTTCTGTAAATCTCCCTAAGACTTTGAGAGAGTACCTAAAGGGAAAAAGAAAAAAAATACTTGGACTGAAGGTTCTTTCTATAAGGGTGAGGTTCAGATTTCACTGGAGAAGGTGTAGCTGCAGAGCAGGTGTTGCAGGATGAATTTGGAGCTGAGATGCAGTCAGTTGATATCAGATGCGTCTCCTATCCTTCTCCTGTCCACTCTCTCCCCTTTCCAATCAATTTATTTGTTCTTTTATTGGACCAATATTATGGGGCACTTATCATGTCTCTTTTCAGTTCCAGGGATAACGCGCTAGGCAAGACAAAGCCTTTGCCCTTAGGTCATTCTATTACAGGGGATAATAAACTAACAAATAATATATTCTCAGATTATGATACAAAAATCAAATAAAATATCATGTTTAGCAACTTTTTTATAGAAAACAAAACAGACTAAGAAGGTGACTGTAATTTAAAAGACATAACCATTTCAGATAGAATGCTCAGCAAACCTTTCGAAAGTGGTAACTTTCAAACAGACCTACTTACTTACCATTAGGACCTACCAACAAGCACTCTGCCAGTTATCAATCAAATGTCACAGTTGAATCATGTCATTTTCTTCTCAAAAATCTTTCATAACTCCCTACTTAAAAATAGATTAAGCAGATCAAAGCCACATTCAATAATAAAAGTGATCAGGACAAATCTTTAATCCTAGAAGGGTCATGTTAAGGTAAGCAACAAATGAAGACCGAAGCGTGTTTGGAATGAGTAAGCCCCAGTAGGATGAAGAAAATTCATGGGGGAAATGAGCCCATGTTTCACTTGGGCTAGAGCCTCCTATGAGTCATTTCCTTTGGCCACAGATAGTACAACTCATAATGGAAAAACTGCATGTCTTGAAATGGCCCATCAATACCTGTGACAGGGGTTCAGTGTATAGGTTCATGCCATACACTCTAAGCTCTCTCTTCCCACTGATATCCATTAGAAATGAAATGTTTTAATTTCAACCTGGTACTTGCTTGCTTCTTTCTTTTTAGAACTTGGAAAACTCAAAGTTGACTCTCTCCTGGTCTCCTTCAGAGGCACAAAGAGTAGATTGTGAGAGACTAAGCATCTTGCCAAAGATGACATAAATTTATTGGTGGCAGGCATGATTCAAATCCTAATTTTTGTGCTATCATAATTCTTAAAGTATGTGCATAATAAGTTGGTCTGAGAAGATGCTGAATGAGAAACACCTTATGATCAAATAAAATTGGTAATCATTTCACACCATAGTGCTCTTTTAAAAATTTAGATTATACATTTGCATAATAAAAGCTCTGAAAAGTCTAAGATTTGAAGGAAGAAAATTTTGCTTAACTTTATTTATTCATTCATTCATTTAACAAATATATATTGAAAATTTTACCAAGTTCAGGGCATTCGAGGCAAAAGAAAGAGTACAAGGGTCCCGGGGTTAAAAAAAAAAAAAAAAACTGGCTTGTGTGAGGAACTTACAAAAGACTGATATGTCTGAAGTGTCTTGATTACATGAGAACAGTGAGATACAAGGTTTCAGAAGTTGGCAAGGAATTAATAGACTACCAGAAGAAATTTGATTTCCATTCCCAGTGTAATCAGAAGCCTCAGAAAGATTTACACCAACATTAAACTTACCTGCTCACAATCTTCTTTATTCACATAAAATTTTGATAAATAGATGCTTCTTTATACTTTGCTGATCCCCTTTCACTGGTAGAAACTGATTCTGACCTAGATAAACTCCTCCAGAGCTGGATAGATACTATAAACCCTAGGATAGACATAGTAACTACTCAGTAAATCATTTTTGGAATGGATTCAATTAATGAAGAGATGGAAAGCTATGACGTTTGATAAATGTTTGAAAGAACTCAAAATGTTTCTTCCTGCCATCTGGAAGATTTATCAGAGAACAAGACACAAACCTTGAATGTCTGCAGTGGTACTAGAAGACAAATTGGGGCTTCCCAGGTGGCACAGTGGTAAAGAATCTACCTGCCAATACAGGACATGCAAGAGACACAGGTTCAATCCCTGGTTTGGGAATATCCTCTGAAATGAGAAATGGCAACCCACTTCAGTATTATTGCCTAGAAAATTCCACGGACAGAGAAGCCTGGCAGGCTACAGTCCATGGGGTCACAAAGAGTTGGATATGACTGAGCAATTGAACATACACAAAAGGCAAAGTACATTGGCTTTGTAAGGCTCAAGAAGATGTGCTCCTAGTCTGGAGCGATGAATTGTAGTTACAGAGAAGCAGACAATAAAATAGACATGTCAATGTCATTGAAGCAGTAAATTTCTTATCACTTGTTTTCAACAGAAATCAAGAAACAATTATAGGAAATATCATTTATTTATCAATAAAAGGCTGCATTCAGTTCAGTTCAGTTGCTCAGTCGTGTCCAACTCTTTGCGACCCCATGAACTGCAGCACGCCAGGCCTCCCTGTCCATCACCATCTCCCAGAGTTCACTCAGACTCACGTCCATCGAGTCTGTGATGCCATCCAGCCATCTCATCCTCTGTCATCCCCTTCTCCTCCTGCCCCCAATCCCTCCCAGCATCAGAGTCTTTTCCAATGAGTCAACTCTTTGCACGAGGTGGCCAAAGTACTGGAGTTTCAGCTTTAGCATCATTCCTTCCAAAGAAATCCCAGGGCTGATCTCCTTCAGAATGGGCTGGTTGGATCTCCTTGCAGTCCAAGGGACTCTCAAGAGTCTTCTCCAACACCACAGTTCAAAAGCATCAATTCTTCGGCGCTCAGCCTTCTTCACAAGCCAACTCTCACATCCATACATGACCACAGGAAAAGCCATAGCCTTGACTATACGGACCTTAGTCGGCAAAGTAATGTCTCTGCTTTTGAATATACTATCTAGGTTGGTCATAACTTTTCTTCCAAGGAGTAAGCGTCTTTTAATTTCATGGCTGCAGTCACCATCTGCAGTGATTTTGGAGCCCCCCAAAATAAAGTCTGACACTGTTTCCACTGTTTCCCCATCTATTTGCCATGAAGTGATGGGACCGGATGCCATGATCTTTGTTTTCTGAATGTTGAGCTTTAAGCCAACTTTTTCACTCTCCTCTTTCACTTTCATCAAGAGGCTTTTTAGCTCCTCTTCACTTTCTGCCATAAGGGTGGTGTCATCTGCATATCTGAGGTGATTGATATTTCTCCTGGCAATCTTGATTCCAGCTTGTGTTTCTTCCAGCCTAGTGTTTCTCATGATGTACTCTGCATAGAAGTTAAATAAGCAGGGTGACAATATACAGCCTTGATGTAGTCCTTTTCCTATTTGGAACCAGCTGCATTACATACTTTAAAAATCTCTTTCAGCATCCCTAAGATTCTGGGATTACTTTTGGAAAGGATTGGAGGAAGGAAAATGATTAGATGAAGAAGTAAGTGTGGCTAGAGAAAACTTTTAGATAACATTCTTTTAAATTTTGCAAACCTTTTATCTAATTAAGGCAGAATAAAGAACATTATTTAAAACAATGAAAGGAAGCAAAGGAACTTCCAATAAAGGATGGCAGTATAAAGAAATTCTTATTAGACTCCTCACTCTGACACTAACATGAAAAAAAACACAAGCCACTAGAGAATAAACTGTTCATCAGTAAAGTCTATAAAACTCTTGGAATTCCAAGTCCAAACCTGTAAAATCTGTCAATAAAACTAAAGGAGCCACCTAAAAAATTGTAGAATTCTTGAAATATTTCTGTAATACACAAGAAAGCACTAAGAGAAGAAAACTTTAGAGAGTGAGGATTGGGTTTATGGAAAGATGTGTGAACTTCTATTTTTCGCTTTGTACCTTTCCCTACTCTTTGAACATTTTTAGATAAATATGTATATATTTTATATTTTAAAAACAATTTCAGAAGGATAAACGTGATAGAAGTAAATTTGTAATGAATATATTAAAGATTCTTTCAAGGAGATGTGTCTTCACTGTTATGAATCTGAGTACATGACAACTTAAAATAGTTCTCTGAGAGGAAAGCAAAGGGATGGCCAATAGAAAATGTATTCTGCTTCTAGATCCTACAGTCCTACAAAAAATAAGCTCTGTGACAATGGAACTTTTAATTTCAATGGAAGAATTAGATTCATACCACACTGTAGAAACACCTGGATGCTAATAAGATATAATGCACAGGCATGTGCTCAGTCTCTCAATAGTGTGTGACTCTTGAGACTTCATGAACTGTAGCCCACCAGGCTCCTCTGTCCGTGGGATTTTTTCAGGCAAGACTACTGGAGTGGGTTGCCATTTCCTCCTCCAGGGGATCTTCCATACCTCAGAATCAAATACGCATCAAAATATAACATACGCGTTATAAACAAAAGTCATAATAAATGTCCAGACCTCTGATCAACAATAAGCACAAGTCCATGAACACGACTGTAGGTGTAGGCTATGCAATAGCTGATAATTAAACTATAATTTCTTCTTAGACACTAGTATGTAGCCTATGAGTAGCACCTTAACAGTCATATTTCAATGGAAAAAAAAGAAAAACACGAGTGGAGAGATAATTTTCCCAAATTTCAAGTTCAGGTGGATTTCAGTTGAAGAATATATTTTGTCTTATGCTAAATTTATTGCTTTGGAAATATTACCCTGATGCCAAGTCATATTTATTTTTTTTCCAAGTCATATTTAAAAGGGAAATTTTCTTTTAATGCCATTTACAAGAAAAGACCTGGAGCTTTACAGAAGTAATGCCATTGGCCTTTCTTTTTTAAGAAATCTACATTCCACCCCAAGCATCTGTAGGCTACAGAATATTATCAGACAACTAATACATCCCAATCAGACTGAATTTATTTATAGACAACGTTCTTTTTGCAATGTTAGATGCCTCATTAACTTGATTCAGCTTGTGCATAGCAAAAATATTCCCTCCCTCTTCAGATTTTTGATAGAGTGAATTATAATTTCTTGTCTCTCTCATTATAAACCTTTAGTTTGGAGGACATTTCAGAAATGTGTAGTGCTACTTATGTAAATCCTGGATTACTTGCCCTGGATTAATTATGTGCTTTATTTATCTTTATTTGGGAGGAATATGTGGTGGTATAGTGACCATTCTTATTTTTCACTTTACATGGAAAATAAGTTAAAATTTAATTTTGCTATAAACCCCCTCCTGGGAGAAATGAAATGTGAATTTGCATTTGAGTAGATTCCATTATAGACATTATTGTCAAGTTAGCGGGGTGTAGGTAGTATAGTTGTGATTTTAAGACTCCTAGAGCCTTAATAATTCAATGTACTTTTTAGGTATGTTCATCGGAGAAGAAAACCAAGGAGATACTGTGAAAAATCAGCACATATAGCTCCCATATTATGTTACACATATTTGAATTGTGAAATTTCCTTTTGAATATCACTATGCAACTTTGGGTTGTATGCTCTTTTAATTTGGCTTGCACTTCCACAGCATAGGGAAAAAAACGATTTTTCGTTCCAAATATTCCACTACAACTGTTTCAGACTCATCATTTTAAAAACCAGATTTAACAGGTTAAATTGAGCTCAGGAAAAAGATGATAATTAAAAAGCTAACTTCTATTTCTCTTAAACTCAACATATCGTGGTTTCAATGAATTTTCACACAAATAAATAGGAATATCTAATGTTTGTTATAAAGTAGCCACAAATTAAACTGAGAAGTATTTCCACATTTTATTTTAAACAAATGGTAGTTTTGTGAAGAAGAAAGAAAATTTTTTCTTAAATTTCAGCCTGCAATGTTTTAAATTTACTCTATATGATTTATTAAGCCTGTTTCACATACTGGAATATAGCAAATATAAAATATCCAATATATGTTGTTTTATTGTCTGCCACATAATAGGGAACATACTTACAATCTTGTAGATCTGATATGATCATAATTAATTTAACCAAAATTGATCATATAACAACAGCAAAGGTGGTTTCATTGCTGAGTCTTAACTAAAATGTGTAGCAGAAGTGTGAACACATTAAGCAAGTTTCAGGATTTCTGTTTTTAGTCAAGGAAAAATGCAGAAATTTTTTCCCTCTCCAAAACAGGTTATTTTTTCTTTATTATGTGTATTCTAAGTAAGCTTCTATTCAGAAAAAGAAATCTCTAAATGTGAAATCCTTCATGTGATTGGAAAAAAAAAAAAAGTTTTAAAATCCACCTATATCCAGTGTTTTATCATAAAAAACCATGACATTAACTAGAAGAAAACTTCCCTTTCTAGGCCACAAATTGTCCTGGATCCACATTGTTTGATAAAAATTCCGATTCTCACAAGAGAATGGGAATTTATGCACAGTAAGACCTATGTTCATCAGATGGAGTGCTTTTCTTTGTAGTGGGAATGGAAGAAAATTAAAAGCATTTAAAATTAAGATGGAGTTCCTAAACTTATAAAATTAGTCTAGTGTGCCAAATGTATGCCAAATGATATGGAGCATAGTTTAAGCATATATAACTGGATATAGATGAGCAGCCTTTTTCAGAACACATAAATGAAAAGTTATGTGTAAGCTCCCACCCCCCTGGTTTTTTGGGTTTTTTTTTTTTTTTTTTTGGTCCTAGAGAAATTCCAGGTTTGGTGGCTCAGAGGTTAAAGCGTCTGCCTCCAATGCGGGAGACCTGGGTTCAATCCTTGGGTCGGGAAGATCCCCTGGAGAAGGAAATGGCAATCCACTCCAGTATTCTTGCCTGGAGAATCCCAAGGATGGAGAAGCCTAGTAGGTTACAGTCCACGAGTTGCAAAGAGTCGGACACGACTGAGCGACTTCACCTTCACCTGTTAATCAGGTTTTAAGGCTTCAGGGTACATATGGTAAGCCCAAACTAGAGACCATCTCCTATTCTGATCACAGTTAAAATCAGCTGTGGGAGGCTGCCACCCTTGAATGGCTTATAATCAGCTTGAGACATGAAACTGACTCACTTCTGGAAGTGTGGGGGCTGTTCTTTCACTCTCTTCAGTACAAGAATGCCACCATAAAATAAGATTAAAAGCTCTGGGGTTTCCCCTGCTGCTTCCCTTCCCTATTTGTTAGCTTTTCATGGTATGTGGGCTTATACTGTATTTATGTGTTCTCTGCTACAAATTATCCCACTCAGGTCTTTGTTGGACAGCCTGCTTTGCTATACTTCCAAAACAAGATGTGTTTTTTTAACTATGCTATATTTTTATGATGTTATTTTTAAAAGATTAATACCTTAAATATAAAAGATATAATACTTAAACTCATTAGAGTTATCTTTCTTGGTGCCCCACTCCGTTCAATGTCATCTCTTGGGAGAAGATTACTTGTGAGCTTCTTTCACTCTGTCTAAAGGTAGCTGTAAACTTGTCCTCTAAAATACTATTATTAGGGAATCACACTGCAATTACAGACTTTCTTCCTGAAGCTTCTAAACTTCAAGTTATAGTGTTTTATTTCCTTCTTTTAAAAGTATCTTGGTCCCCTCAATTATGGACAGATATCTTCCCGGATCTTATAGATATTCATCTTACTTAAATTAATGTTCTCTTGCATTTTGAAAAATCTTACTCAAATTTTAAAGGAGGAAAAGGCTTAATGTACTCAATCCACTCTCAAATGGGTTAGAAAAATAGATTACAGAGAGAGGTAATATAGAAAATGTGGTAAGATGTTAATTTAAAAAATCAGTAAATCTTAGAAAAGAATAGTTTTCTGTACTATTCTTGCAACACTTCTGTAAGTTTGAAGTTATTCCAAATGGAAAAATAGGGAATTCCTTGGGGGTCTAGTGGTTAGGACTCCACATTTTCATTGCCAAGGACCCAGGTTCAACTCCTAGTCGGGGAACTAGGATCCCATAAGCTGCATGTTGCAACCCAAAGAAAAAAGAAAAAGAAAACAATATTAGCATTAAGTATAACATGTGCAGGTATGCAGCAAATAATATAACAATGTGGCAAATAATACTATGATGACAACAATATAAATATAACATGAAGTGAGATAATAATTGGGATGTGGGGTCCTTTCACTAAAACCCTTCACTTTAATATCAAGAATTTAACCAATCATTGTATACTTTTGTATCAAAACATAGAATGATAAAATCCATTTGTGACATTGAGATCAGAGAAAAGTATTCGAATTTGGTGGAAGTAGGCATTATGCAGAGAGGTAGGAAGGAGATTTACTTCATTTATATACTTACTTATTTTTATTGAGATAGCACTGGTTTATAACATTAAATAAGTTTCATATAGAGAACATTGTTTTTCTGTGTCTGCATACACTACAGTATGCTCACCACCAAAAATTTAATTTGTATCCATCACCATCCAGATGATATTCTTTACACGTTTTGCCATCGCTGATTCCTTTTCCCTCTGGTTACCACTACTCTATTCTCTTTATCTGCATGTTTACTTTGGTTCATAAATTTATTTTAGGGGTTTTTTTTCATTTTTTTATATTCCATATATGAATGAAATCCTAAGATATTTGTCTTTTACATTTGATTTATATCACTTGGTATTGTATTCTGAAGGTCCATCCCTGTTGCCACAAATGGTATGATCTCATCTTTATTATGACTGAAAAGTATTCCATTGTATATATAAATATATAATAGAATATGTATATGTATATATGTATGTATGTATATATATAAAACATGTGTGTGCTCAGTGGCTCAGTCATGTTCATCTCTTTGTAACCCCATGGACTATAGCCTGCCAGACTCCTCTGTCCATGGGATTTTCCAGGCAAGAATACCATAGTGCGTTGCCATTCCCTTTTCCAATATGTGACATATATATACATATATGGGCTTCCCTGGTGGCTCAGGTGGTAAAGAATTCTCCTGCAATGTTGGAGACCTGGGTTCGATCCCTGGGTTGAGAAGATCCCCTGGAGAGGGGCCTGGCAACCCACTCCAGTATTCTTGCCTGGAGAATCCCCATGGACAGAGGAGCCTGAAGGGCTACAGTTCATGGGGTCGCAGAGTCAGACATGACTGAGCAACTAAGCACATACACACACACACACACACACATATATAGTCACATCTTCTTTGTCCCTCAATCTGTTGATGGGTACTCAGGTTGTTTCCTTGACTATTGTAAATAATGCTGTGATAAGTACAGGGGTGCATATATTTTTTCAAATTAGTGTTTTTGTATTCTCTGGATAAATATTTGGAAGTAGAATAGCTGAATCATATAGTAGTTCTACCTTAATGTTTTACGAATTCTCCATACTATTTTTCATAGTGGCTATAACAGCTTGAGAGTCCCTTGAACTACAAGGAGATCCAACCAGTCCATTCTGAAGGAGATCAGCCCTGGGATTTCTTTGGAAGGAATGATGCTAAAGCTGAAACTCCAGTACTTTGGCCACCTCATGTGAAGAGTTGACTCATTGGAAAAGACTCTGATGCTGGGAGGGATTGGGGGCAGGAGGAGAAGGGGACGACAGAGGATGAGATGGCTGAAGGGCATCACTGACTCGATGGACATGAATCTGAGTGAACTCGGGAGTTGGTGATGGACAGGGAGGCCTGGCATGCTGCAATTCATGGGGTCGCAAAGAGTCGGACATGACTGAGCAACTGAACTGAACTGAACTGAACTGATACCAGCTTACATTCCCACCGACAGTGTATGAGGGTTCTCTTTTGAAAGAGATTTACTTTAAATAAATAAAACATTGGCAACACACACACAAGTCCTACTTAAGTAGAAAGAATTTAACTATATGATTCATTCAAGGTCTGCAAGTAGTCACAATCAGAGCTATACATGCAGATAATGATACTTGAAAAATGATAAGACAGTAACAAGCAATGAGAAGTTATAAAGCAACCAAAAAAGAATAATAGAAAAGACAGGACAGATGCATAGCACCAGAGAATTTTTAAAAAGAAAACCTGAAGCAACTGACTCTGTCAGATTAAGCTGACTAACTTGGGTGAGAGTTGATTCTGACTAAGCCCAAACTGAAGAGACTTAAAGGGTTCCTTGGAAATAAAAATTAGAAAATTCAGACTGGCTTGGAAGAATGCAGAAATGGGATCCAGTAGAGTGTTTAGTAAAGGTTTATCTAAATAAACCTTTTATTTTGGAATAGCTTAGATTTACTGAAAAGTTTCAGAGTTAGTACAGATAATCCCATATACCATTTCTCCCATTATAAACATCTTATATTTGGGTGGTACATTTGTCGCAATTAATGAACAAACACTGATACATTATTATTAACTAAAGTCCACATTTTTTCAGATTTCCTTCGGTTCAGTCACTCAGTCGTGTCGGACTCTTTGAGACCCCATGAAGCATAGCATGCCAGGCCTCCCTGTCCATCACCAACTCCCACAGTTTACCCAAACTCATTCCCATTGGGTCGATGACGCCATCCAGCCATCTCATCCTCTGTTGTCCCCTTATCCTCCTGCCCCAAATCCCTCCCAACATCAGGGTCTTTTCCAGTGAGTCAACTCTTCGCATGAGGTGGCCAAAGGAGTTTCAGCTTCAGCATCAGTCCTTCCAATGAACACCCAGGACCGATCTCCTTTAGGATGGACTGGTTGGATCCCCTTGCAGATTTCCTTAGTGGTTACCAAATACTATTTTCTACTCCATGGTCCCATCCAAGATATCACATTAATTTAGTTGGCAATTCTTAATCTCTTGGCTGTGATATAGTTACTCAGACTTTACTTGTTTTTGATGACCCTGACACACTGTAGGAGTACAGGGCAGGTATTTTGTTCAATGTCCTTCTATTGAGATTTTTCTGATTTTTTTCTCATGATTACACTGGTGGTGTGTTTTGGAGAGGAAAATCACAGAGGTAAAGTGTCATTTTCATCACACCACATCAAGAATATATATTATCAACATGAATTGTCATTCTTGATGTTAATCTTAGTCACTTGATTGAGGCAGTGTGTCAGGTTTCTGCACTGTAAAGTTACTCATTTCCCCCCTTTCTATACTCTAACTCCTTGGAAGGAAGTTCCTATGCATAACCCACACTAATATCAGTTTGGACTCATGAATATATATCTGTTCTTTGGGTTATTGCTGCTGCTGTTAAGTCACTCAGTTGTGTCCGACTCTCTGTGACCCCATGGACTTCAGCACACCAGACTTTTCTGTCCTCCATCATCTCCCGGATCTTGCTCAAACTCATGTCCATTGAGTCAGTGACTTTGGGTTATAATTTGATACTATTTTATTTTGTTGCTCATATAATTGTATCTTTGTTTATTGAGAGGTCTTTACTTGGCTTCTGTGTCTCTTTGACATACTCCCATCATTGTTTGTCTGTGTATGTGTGTCAGTCATGTGGGTTACTTTTTAAAATTACAAGATTTTCCCAGTTTATCTTATGTATTTCCTGCCTTGGGCTTAGAATCAGCCATTTCTCCAAGGAGCCTTAGTTCCTTTAATTAAAGAATGGTTCTGGAAACCAAGATCTGGGTGTTAAGTATACTTGTTGCTACTGGGAGTCTTCACCTTCATGGATCACAGTCTTGTCACGGTGAAGGAGCTTGCATAACTCAATAAAGCTATTAGCCATATCAAGTAGGGTCACCCAAGATAGGTGGGCCAAAGTGAAGAGTTCTGATAAAACGTGGTCAACTAGAGAAAGAAATGGCAACCCACTCCAATATTCTTGCCTAAAGAACCTCATGAACAGTATGAAAAGTCAAAAAAGATATGACACCAGAAGATGAGCCTGCCTGGTTGAAAGGTGTTCAGTATGCTACTGGGGAAGAGCAGAGGGCAATTATTTTTAGCTCCAGAAAGAATGAAGCTCCTGGGCCAAAATGGAAATGATGCTTAGTAGTGGATGTGTCTGGTGGTGAAAGTAAAGTCTGACGCTATAAAGAACAATATTGCCTAGGAACCTGGAATGTTAGGTCCATGAATCAAGGTAAATTGGACATGGTCAAGCAGGAGATGGCAAGATTGAACATCAACATCATAGGAATCTGTGAACTAAAATGGATGAGAATGGGTGAATTAATTCAGATGACCATTATCTACCACTACTGGCAAGAATCCTTAAAAGAAATGGAGTAGCCCTCATAGTTAACAAGAGTCCAAAATGCAGTATTAGGTACAATCTCAAAAATGACAGAATGATCTAGAATCTTTTCCAAGGCAAACCATTCAACATCACAGTAATCTAAGTCTTTGCCCCAACCACTGATGCTGAAGAAGCTGAAGTTGACCAGTTCTATACACACCTATAACCTTCTAGAACTATCCCCAAAAGAAGATGCCCTTTTCATCATAGGGGTTGGAATGCAAAAGTAGGAAATCAAAAGATGCTGAAATAACTGACATTTTGGCCTTTCAGTACAAAATGAAGCAGGGCCAAGGGTAACAGTTTTGTCAAGAGAACATGCTTGACACCTTCTCTTGACATGTTTGTCCCAACAACCCAAGAGACGACTCTATATGTGGACATCACCAGATGGTCAGTACCAAAATCAAATTCATTATATTCTTTGCAGCCAAAGATGGAGAAGCTCTATACAGTCAGCAAAAACAAAATCTGGAGTTGACTATGGCTCAGATCATGAGCACCTTAGTGCAAAATTCAGGCTTAAATTGAAAAAAAGTAGGGAAGGCTCAGCGGTAAAGAATCCACCTGTCAGTGTAGGAGATGCAGGAGTGATGGGTTCAAATCCTGGGTCAGGAAGATCCCCTGAAGGAAGTGATGGTGACCCACTCTAGTATTCGTGCCTGGGAAATCCCATGGACAATGGAGCCTGACAGGCTATAGTCCATAGAGACGCAAGAGTCAGACACGTCTGAGCATAAGCAGGAGCAGGAAAGGGAAAACCACTAGGCCATACAGGTATGACCTAACACAAAACTCTTAGATTATACAGTGGAGGTGATGAATAGATTTAAGGAATTAGATCTGGTAGACAGAGTGCCTGAAGAACTATGGATGGAAGTTTGTAACATTGTACAGGAGGCAATGACCAAAACTATCCCAAAGAAAAAGATACACAGCAAGGCAAAGTGGTTGTCTGAGGAGGCTTTACCAATAGCTGAAGAAAGAAGAGAAATGAAAAGCAAGGGAGAAAGAAAAAGATATACCTAACTGAATGCATCCAGAGAATGGCAAGGAGATAAAAGAAGGCCTTCTTAAATGAACCATGCAAAAAAGAAAAAAAAAAAAATAGAGGAAAACAATAGAATGGGAAAGGCTAGAGATCTCTTCAAGAAATTGGAGATATCAAGGGAACATTTCATTCAAGGATGGGCACAATAAAGGACAGAGGCAGCAAGAATCTAACAGAAGCAAAAGAGATTCAGAAGTGGCAAGAATACACAGAAGACCAATACAAAAAAGGTCTTAATGACCCAGATAACCACAATGGTGTGGTCACTCTCCTAGAGCCAAATATCCTGGAGTGTGAAGTCAGGTGGGCCGTGGGAAGCATTACTACAAATAAAGCTAGTGGAGGAGATAGAATTCCAACTGAGCTATTTAAAGTCCTAAAATATGATGTGTTAAATGCTACACTCAATATGTCAGCAAATTTGGAAAACTCAATAGTGGCCACGGGACTGGAAAAGGGCAGTTTTCATTCCAATCCCAAAGAAGGGCAATGCCAAAGAATATTCAGACTACCATACAATTGTGCTCATTTCCCATGCTAGCAAACTACTGCTCAAAACCCTTCAAGCTAGGCTTTAGCAGTACATGAACCAAGAGCAATTGCCAACTTTCACTGGATCATGGAGAAAGCAAGGGAATTCCAGGAAAAATATATTTTTGCTTCATTAACTATGCAAAAGCCTTTGTGTGAATAAAAACAAACTGTGGAAAATTAAAGAAATGGGAATACCAGATCAACTTACTTGTCTGCTGAGAAACCTGTATGCAGGTCAAGAACAACAGTTAGAACCAGACATGGAACAACTGAATAGCTCAAAATTGGGGAAAGAATATGACAAGTCTGTATATTGTCACCCTACTTATTTAACTTATATGCAGAGTATATCATACCATATGCCAGGCTGGGTGAATCACAAACTGGAATCAGATTGCAGGGAGAGATATCAACAACCTCGGATATGCAGATGATACCTCTCTAATGGCAGAAAATGAAGAGGAACTAAAGAGCCTCTTAATGAAGGTGAAAGAGGAGAATGAAAAAGCTGTCTTAAAACTCAGCATTCGAGAAACTAAGATCATGGAATCCAGTCCCATCACTTCGTGGCAAACAGATAGGGAAAAAGTGGAAACAGTGACAGATTTTATTTTCTTGGGCTTCAAAATCACTGCAGACTGTGACAGCAGCCATGAAATTAAAAGATGCTTACTCCTTGGAAAGAAAGCTATGACAAACCCAGACAGCATATTAAAAAAGCAAAAATATCACTTTGCCAACTAAGGTCTATATTGTCAAAACTATGTCATGTATGGATGTGAGAGTTGGACCATAAAGGATGAGTAGCAAAGAATGGATGCTTTAGAATAATGGTGTTGAAGAAGACTCTTGAGAGTCCCTTGGAGTGCAGGGAGATCAAACCAGTCAGTCCTAAAGGAAATCAGTCCTGAATATTCTTTGGAAGGACTAATCCTGAACCTGAAGCTGCAGTACTTTGGCCACTTGATGAGAAGAGCCAACTCATTGGAAATGACTTCGATGCTGGAAAAGATTGAAGGCAAAAGAAGAGGGGAGCAGCAGAGGATGAGATGACTGGGTACATCACTGACTCAATGTATGAATTTGAGCAAACTCCGGAAGACAGTGGAGGACAGAGGAAACTGGGATGCTGCAATCCATGGGATCACAAAGAGTCAGACACAACTTGGCCGCTGAACAACAGCAACAACTTCTTGCATTGTTTCTAGGATTTCTCAGCTAACACAATTTTAAAAAAATATGTGTTCTGCATACATTAAAAGCTGGAGAGGGTGTAGAGAAAATCAAATCCTCTTACACTGTTGGTAGGAAAGTAAATTGATACAGCCACTATAGGGACAGTATGGAGGTCCTTAAGAAACTAAAGATAGAAGTACCATATGATCCAGCAATCCCACTCATTGGCAAATATCCAGAGAAAATAATAATTTAAAAAGATACATGCACCCCGCCTCCCACAATGTTCACTGCAGCACTATGTACTATAACCAAGACATGGAAGAAACTTAATTCCCATTGACAAATGATGGGATAAAGTAGATGCGGTACATATATACAATAGAATGTTACTCAGCCATAAAAAGCAATGAAATAATGCCTTTTGCAGAGACATGGTTGGACATAGAGACTGTCATATAGAGTGAAGTAAGAAAAGAGAAAAAACAGATATAATATGACTCATGTGGAATCTAGAAAAATGATACAGATGAACTTATTTGCAAAATAGAAACAGAGACACAGATGTAGACAGCAATAGCAAGGACACCAAGGGGGGAAGGGTGACAGTATACATAGGGAAATTGGGATTAACTTATATACATTACTATATATAAAATAGATAACTAATGAAAACCTACTGTACAGCAGAGGGAACTCTACTCAATTCTCTGTGGTGACATAAATTGGAAGGAAATCCAAAAAAGAAGGGATATAAGTGTATGTAGCTGATTCACTTTGCTGCACTGCAGAAACCAAAACAACATTGTAAAGTAACTATACCCCAAAAAAATCAATTCAAAAAGAAAACATGTGAATGTATGTTCACCTTTGCATATATGTGTGTGTGTACATGTACATATATATACATAGAGGGAGAGAGAGAGACATACTTTGGAGCTACTGAAAGTTCAGTTCCAGGGCACTGCATTAAAGCAAATATCATAATATAGCAAGTTACATGAATTTTGGAGTTGCCAATGCACATAAAAGTTATGTTTATACTACACTATACATGGAACAAGAGACTTGTTCCAAATGGGAAAAGGAGTACGTCAAGGCTGTATAGTATCACCCTGCTTATTTAACTTACATGCAGAGCACATCATGAGAAACTCTGGACTGGAAGAAACACAAGCTGGAATCAAGATTGCTGAGAGAAATATCAATAACCTCAGATATTCAGATGACACCACCCTTATGGCAGAAAGTGAAGAAGAACTAAAGAGCCTCTTGATGAAAGCGAAAGAGGAGAGCGAAAAAGTTGGCTTAAAGCTCACCATTGAGAAAACTAAGATCATAGCATCTGATCTCATCACTTCATGGCAAATAGATGGGGAAACAGTGGAGACAATGGTTGGCTTTATTTTTCTTGGCTCCAAAATCACTGCAGATGGTGATAGCAGCCATGAAATTAAAAGACACCTACTCCTTGGAAGGAAAGTTATGACCAACCTAGACAGCATATTGAAAAGTAGAGACATTACTTTGTCAACAAAGGCCCGTCTGGTCAAGGCTATGGTTTTTCCAGTGGTTATATATGGATGTGAGAGTTGGACTGTAAAGAAAGCTGAGCACAGAAGAATTGATGCTTTTGAAGTGTGGTGTTGGAGAAGACTCTTGATAGTCCATTGGACTGCAAGGATATCCAACCAGTCCATCCTAAAGGAAATCAGTCCTGAATATTCATTGGAAGGACTGATGCTGAAGCTGAAACTCCAATACTTTGGCCGCCTGATGCAAAGAGCTGACTCATTTGAAAAGACCCTGATGCTGGGAAAGTTTGAGGGCAGGAGGAGAAGGGGAGGACAGAGGATGAGATGATTGGATGGCATCACTGACTTATAGAGATGGGTTTGGGTGGACTCTGGGAGTTGGTGATGGACAGGGAGGCTTGGTGTGCTGTGGTTCATGGGGGCGCAAAGAGTCAGACATGACTGAGCGACTGAACTGACTGATGATAGTCTACTAAATGTGCAATAACATTATGTGTAAAAACAATGAATATATATCTTTGTGGAGAACATGATATGACACTGAAAGATGAACTCCCCAGGTTGGTAGGTGCCCAATATGTTACTGGAGAAGAGTGGAGAAATAACTCCAGAAAGAATGAAGAAATGGAGCCAAACAAACAAACAAACAAAAAAAACCGCCCAGGTATGTATGTGACTGGTGATGGAAGTAAAGTCCAATGCTGTAAGGAACAACATTGCATAGGAACCTAGAATGTTAGGTCCATGAATCAAGGTAAATTGGAAGTGGTCAAACAGGAGATGGCAAGAATGAACATCGACATTTTAGGAGTCAGTGTGCTAAAATGGACTGAAATGGGCTAATTTAATTCAGATGACCATGATATCTACTACTGTGGGCAAGAATTCCTTAGGAGAAATGGAGCAGCCATCATAGTCAACAAAAGAATCTGAAATGCAGTACCTGGGTGCAATCTCAAAAACAACAGAATGATCTCTCTTTGTTTCCAAGACAAACCATTCAATATCACAATAATCCAAGTCTATGCTCCAACCAGTAATGCTGAAGAAGCTGAAGTTGAACGGTTCTATGAAGAACTTCTAGAACTAACACCCAAAAGAGGTGTCCTTTTCATTATAGGGGACTGGAATGCAAAAGTAGGAAATCAAGAGATACCTGGAGTAACTGGAAAGTTTGGCCTTGGAGGACAAAATGAAGCAGGGCAAAGGCTAACAGAGTTTTCCCAAGAGAACACACTGGTCATAGCAAACACCCTCTTCCAGCAACACAAGAGAAAACTCTACACATGGACATCACCAAATGGTCAATACCAAAATTAGATTAATTATATTCTTTGCAGCCAAAGATGGAGAAACTCTATGCAGTGAGCAAAAACAAGACCAGGAGCTGACTGTGGCTCAGATCATGAACTTCTAATTGCAAAATCAGGCTGAAATTGATGTAGGGAAAACCACTAGACCATTCAGGTAGGACCTAAATCAAATCTCTTACAATTATACAGTGGCAGTGACAAATAGATTCAAAGGATTAGATCTGATAGACAGAGTGCCTGGAGAACTAGGGATGGAGGTTTGTGACATTGTACAGAAGGCAGTGATCAAGATCATCCCCAAGAAAAAGAAAGGCAAAATGGCAAAATCGTTGTCTGAGGAAGCCTTACAAACAGCTATGAAAATAACAGAAGTGAAAGGCAGAGGAGAAAAGGAAAGGTACACCCATTTGAACGCAGAGTTCCAAAGAATAGCAAGGAGAGATAAGAAAGCCTGCCTCAGTAATCAGTGCAAAGAAATAGAGGAAAGCAACAGAATGGGAAAGAATAGAGATCTCTTCAAGAAAATTAAAGATACCAAGGGAAAATTTCATGCAAAGACAGGCACAAAAAAGGACAGAAATGGTATGGACCTAACAGAAGCAGAAGATATTAACAACAGGTGGCAAGAATACACAGAACTATACAAAAAAGATCTTCATGACCCAGATAACCACAATGATGTGAGTACTCACCTTGAGCCAGACATCCTGGAATGTGAAGTAAATGGGCATTAGGAAGCACGACTAGGTACAAAGCTATTGGAGGTGATTGAATTCCACTTGATCTATTTCAAATCCTAAAAGATAATGCTGTGAAAGTGCTGCACTCAGTATGCCAGCAAATCTGGAAAACTCAGCAGTTGTCACAGGACTAGAAAATATCAGTTTTCATTCTAATCTCAAACACTGGCAATGACAAAGAATGTTTGAACTACCACACATTTGCACTCATCTCACACGCTAGCAAAGTAAGGCTGAAAATTCTCCAAGCCAGGCTTCAATCATATGTGAACTGTGAAATTCCAGATGTTCAAGCTGGATTTAGAAAAGCCAGAAGAACCAGAGATCAAATTGCCAACATCCGTTAGATCATAGAAAAATTAAGAGAGTTCCAGAAAAACATACGCTTCTGCTTTACATACGCTTCTGCTTTACATACGCTTCTGATTTATTAACTATGCCAAAGCCTTTGACTGTGTGGATCACAATAAAGTGTGGAAAATTCTTTGAGAGATGAGAAAACCAGACCACCTGAACTGCATCCTGAGAAATCTGTATGCTGGTCAAGAAGAAACAGTTAGAACCAGACATGGAAAAAGAGACTGGGCTCAAATTGGGAAAATAGTACGTCAAGGCTGTATATTGTCACCCTGCTTATTTAACTTATATGCAGACTACTTTATGTGAAATACTGGGCTGGATGAAGCACAAGCTGGAATTAAGATTACTAGGAGAAATATCAATAACCTCAGATATGCAGATGACAACACCCTTATGGAAGAAAGTGAAGAAGAACTAAAGAGCCTCTTGATGAAAGAGAAAGAGAAGAGTGAAAAAGTTGGCTTAAAACTCAACATTCAGAAAATGAAGATCATGGCATTCAGTCCCATCACTTCATGGCAAATATTTGGGGAAACAATGAAACAGTGAGAGGCTTTATTTTGGGGGGCTCCAAAATCACTGCAGATGGTGACTGCAGCCATGTAATTAAAGGATGCTTGCTCCTTGGAAGGAAAGCTATGACCAACCTAGATAGCATATTAAAAAGCAGAGACATTACTTTGCCAACGAAGGTCCATTTAGTTAAAGCTATGGTTTTTCCAGTAGTTGTGTGTGGATATGAGAACTGGACCACAAAGAATGCTGAATGCCAAAGAATTGATGTTTTTGAACTCTGGTATTGGAGAAGACTCTTGAGAGTCCCTTGGGCAGCAAGGAGATCCAACCAGTCCATCCTAAAGGAAATCAGTCCAAAATATTCATTGGAAGGACTTATGCTGAAGCTGAAACTCCAATATTTTGGCCAACTGATGTGAAGAACTGACTCATTTGAAAAGACCCTGATACTGGGAAAGATTGAAGCCAGGAGGAGAAGGGGATGTCAGAGGATGAGATGGTTGGATGGCATCATCAACTCTGACATGAGTTTGAGCAGGCACCAGGACTTGGTGATGGAGAGGGAAGCCTGGCATGCTGCAGTCTATGGGGTCGCAAAGTGTCAGACATGACTCAGCAACTGAACTGAACTGAATGGAAAACATACTTTATTACTAAAAAGCAAAGATCATGGCCTCTTGTCCCATCACTTCACGGCAGATAGATGGGGAAACAATTGGAACAATGACAGATTTTATTTTCTTGGGCTCCAAAATCACTGAAGATGGTGCCTGCATCCATGAAATTAAAAGATGCTTGCTCCTTGGAAGAAAAATTATGACAAAACTCATCAGCATATTAAAAACCAGAGCCATTACTTTGCTGACAAAGGTCCATATAGTCAAAGCTCATGTATGGATGTGAGAGTTGGGCTGAGCACCAAAGAACTGATGCTTTTGAACTGTGGTGTTGGAGAAGACTCCCGAGAGTCCTTTGGACTGGAGATCCAACCAGTCAATCCTAAAGGAAATGTCCTGAATAATCCTTGGAAAGACTGATTACCAAGCTGAAGTTCCAATACGTTGGACACCTGATGAGAACAACTGACTCATTAGAAAAGACCATGATCCTGGGAAAGACTGAAGACTGGAGGAAAAGGGGACGACAAAGGATTAGGTGGTTGGATGTCATCACTAACTTGATGGACATGAATTTGAGCAAGCTCCAGAAGTTGCTGATAGACAGAGAAGCCTGGCATACACCAGTCAATGGGGTCACAAAGAATCAGACATGACCTAACTGATCTGAACTGAGCCTCGTGGGAAACAAAATTAAAATACGTTGCTTATGTATAGTTTCTTCCCTTGCCTTTAGTCTAATGTCTCCACCCTTCTCCAAAACTGCTTAATCCAGATGCCATGGGTTTTGACAAAGGCAGAGTGTCATGCATCTGTCACTCCAGTATCATACATAATACTTCCCTCCACAAACCTATATCTGTTTCTGAATATATGGTGCACACTGTTGTGAAAAATGTCTTACCTTTTACTTACGTCAATTTGTAATTAGATTTTCTTTACCCTTTGTAGCTCAAAAAGCACCTGATGGATCATCTCAAATACATAACTGTACTTCTGAAGGCAAGAAAAAAATATATATATATATACATACATATATATATTAAGGGTTTTATCAACAGCTTTATAAAATATAGAATCTGAAAAACTGTATTGTAATTACTTATTGGGGCTTCCCTGGTGGCTCAATGATAAGGAATCTGCCTGCTAATGCAAGAGACATGGGTTCAATTACTGAGTCAGGAAGATCTCTAGGAAAAGGAAATGGCAACCAACTCTAGTATTCTTCCCTGAGAAATCCCATGGACAGAGGAGGCTGGCAGGCTATAGTCCATGGGATGGCAACACATCTTAGAGTTGAGCACAACTTAGCAACTAAAACAACAATTACTTCTTTACATATTTATAAATTCATGAGAGCTTACCTATCTTATCGTGAATACCCATGCCCAGCACATATTTAGCACATAGTAGAAACCCAGTGACCTTTCAGAATAAACATGTTAATACCAGTTAATCCTAATTAAAATAAGCAGTACATAGTTTTCATTCTGAAATGTTTCTGATTTTTCAAGGTTTTTATTCGAAAAAATGTGGAAAGGTAACTAAAGCTTTGAGATTCAATATATGTTCTATGGGGCTTCCCAGGTGGTGCTAGTGGTAAAGAACCTGCCTGCCAATGCAGGAGAGGCAAGAGACGCAAGTTCAATCCCTGGGTGGGGAAGATCCCCTAAGGTAGGACATGGCAACCCACTCCACTGTTCTTCCCTGGGAAATCCCATGGACAGAGGAGCCTGGCAGATTGCAGTCCATAGGGTCTCAAAGAGTCGGATATGACTGAAGTGAGCACACAGGCACACATTTATTCTATAGACATATTTATAATTCAGCTCATTCATTTGGCTCTACAGAGTCTTAATAACTCAAAGGGGATTCTGCATACACGTAATGAATATTTCATCATGTCTTTGCGTATATACTGAAAATACAGACAGTTTTTAATAGCTTAGATTTCCTCTTCTACAATTCTACAATGCTGCAAGAAATTTTGAAAAAGAAAATGATGTATTTTATGTCCAAAACAAAAAAATGTTTACAAGTTTTATTTTCTGCAGTTTGGAATATGTTACTTTTATTGGCAAATAAGGTCAAGCTTATGATTTTCATAAATGTAATTTTGCAAATTTTATAAAAGCTAAAACTTCTTTTATTTAATGTAATGAACAGGTGATGGTGACATGCATAATGCAATTTTCATAAATGAAGGTAAATGTAAGTTCATATTTCTGTATTCAAGAAAAATATAAACTAACTCAATAAAGATGAGCAATATTAACCTTAAGGAGTTAATCATCAGAGTGAATGAGGGAAAATAGTATAATTAGCAATATATGAAGGTAGTCATTAAGGTGAACCAAGGCACATAATATAGTTTGCAACATAATGTAAACAAAAGCCAAAGTTCCCATAGCAACACAAACTTTTCTCCAATGTACATATACTCTATTTTGGATTACCAGTTAGATTCTAAATTTGTAATTTTTTATGCAGGTGAGTAATAAGAGTATGTCTGAAAACAATAACATTTATGTATTCAAGTTTAGATGTGTTTAAATTTGCAAGCTTCACCCTTAGTTTTCTTTACAGTTGTTGTTTTAGTAGCTAAGTTGAGTCCTACTCTTTTGCAACCCCATGGAACTATAGCCCCCAGGCTCCTCTGACAATGGGATTTCCAGGCAAGAACACTGGAGTGGGTTGCCTTTTCCTTCTCCAGGGGAACTTCTCCACCCAGGGAGCAAACCTGAGTATCCTGCATTGACAGGCATATTCTTTACCACTGAGCCACCAACTGATAGTCCCAAAAATTGTGCTGGTGTGCATGCTAAGTCACTCCAGTCATGTAGAACTTAGTGTAATACTATGGACTGTACCCTGCCAGGCTCTTCTGTCCATGGGATTCTCCAGGCAAGAATACTGGAATGGGTTGTCATGCCCTTCTCCGGGGGATCTTCCTGATCCAGGGATCAGAGACCTGATCCGGGTCTCCTGCTTTGCAGGCCGATTCTTTACCATCTGAATCACTAGGGATATGCTGGCATTTCAAGTTAATGCCATGAAATAACATTTATCTCATTTGTGGCAATGTTTGTAAATACCTTAATTGTTTTAAGTTTGCATGTGTTAGGATGCATGATATGCTTAAAAATCTTTGTTGATTAAATCTAGTATTTAAATATAAGATTATATAAATATTAGGAAATCTAATAGCTATCCCTAAATTATTTCACATAAGCACTAAAATGGCAGATACCATAAAAATTATATTCTTTGCTCAACATGGGTGATTATACTGTTACTCTTTCTGCAGGGAAAATTTTTTCTTCTACAATTCTAGCTCAGTAATCCATTCCATTATAAAACAGGACTGTTTAAATTTACAAAGTTTTTTATAATCATTTGTATACTAATTCTCATAAAATTTTTGTGAATATGTCAGATGGATGGTAACTACAATTACTTGTATTTTATATATGGAAAAAGAAACAAACACCCAAGATCACACAATAAGAGCAATGGTAATGATAACCCTATATGCGAGACAGCAAAAGAGACACAGATGTATAGAACGGACTTTTGGACTCTGAGGGAGAGGGAGAGGCTGGGATGATTTGGGAGAATGGCATTGAAACATGTATACTATCATGTAAGAAATGAATCGCCAGTCTATGTTCGATACAGGATACAGGATGCTTGGGGCTGGTGCACGGGGATGATCCAGAGAGATGATATGGAGTGGGAGGTGGGAGGGGTGTTCAGGATTGGGAACTCATGTACACCCATGGCTGATTCATGTTGATGTATGGCAAAACCAATACAGTATTGTAAAGCAAAATAAAGTAAAAATAAAAATTTTTAAAAAGAGCAAATTGGCAAACACTATATTTATTCAGCATACCCAACTTTAATTTACATGTTATATGTGTATTATAAATGGAAAGTGGAAATAACTAAGAGAAAAGTCATGTATTTTATTTCATATTTACATATTTTATTCACCTAGATATAAATTCTTATTCATTTGTATTGACTCAATAATAAAATGCTCAGAATATTCTAGAGAATCCTCAATTCAATTCAGTTCAGTCACTCAGTCATGTCCTACTCTTTGCAACCCCATGAACCGCAGCACGCCAGGCCTCCCTGTCCATCACCAGCTCCTGGAGTTCACTCAGACTCACGTCCATCGAGTCCGTGATGCCATCAAGCCATTTCATCCTCAGTTGTCCCCTTCTCCTCCTGTCCCAGATCCCTCCCAGCATCAGAGTCTTTTCCAATGAGTTCACCTCTTCGCATGAGGTGGCCAAAGTAATGGAGCTTCAGCTTCAGCATCATTCCTTCCAAAGAAATCCCAGGGTTGATCTCCTTCAGAATGGACTGGTTGGATCTCCTTGCAGTCCAAGGGACTCTCAAGAGTCTTCTCCAACACCACAGTTCAAAAGCATCAATTCTTCGGCGCTCAGCCTTCTTCACAGTCCAACTCTCACATCCATACATGACCACAGGAAAAACCATAGCCTTGACGAGACGGACCTTAGTCGGCAAAGTAATGTCTCTGCTTTTGAATATACTACCTAGGTTGGTCATAACTTTTCTTCCAAGGAGTAAGCGTCTTTTAATTTCATGGCTGCAGTCACCATCTGCAGTGATTTTGGAGCCCCAGAAAATAAAGTCTGACACTGTTTCCACTGTTTCCCCATCTATTTCCCATGAAGTGATGGGACCGGATGCCATGGTCTTAGTTTTCTGAATGTTGAGCTTTAAGCCAACCTTTTCACTCTCCTCTTTCACTTTCATCAAGAGGCTTTTTAGTTCCTCTTCACTTTCTGCCATAAGGGTGGTGTCATCTGCAAATCTGAGGTTACTGATATTTCTCCTGGCAATCTTGATTCCAGCTTGTGTTTCTTCCAGTCCAGTGTTTCTCATGATGTACTCTGCATATAAGTTAAATAAGCAGGGTGACAATATACAGCCTTGACGTACTCCTTTTCCAATTTGGAACCAGTCTGTTGATACATGTCCAGTTCTAACTGTTGCTTCCTGACCTGCATACAGATTTCTCAAGAGGCAGGTCAGGTGGTCTGGTATTCCCATCTCTTTCAGAATTTTCCACAGTTTATTGTGATCCACACAGTCAAAGGCTTTGGCATAGTTAATAAAGCAGAAATAGATGTTTTTCTGGAACTCTCTTGCTTTTTCCATGATCCAGCGGATGTTGGCAATTTGATCTCTGGTTCCTCTGCCTTTTCGAAAACCAGCTTGAACATCAGGGAGTTCATGGTTCACGTATTGCTGAAGCCTGGCTTGGAGAATTTTGAGCATTACTTTACTAGCATGTGAGATGAGTGCAATTGTGCAGTAGTTTGAGCATTCTTTGGTATTGCCTTTCTTTGGAATTGGAATGAAAACTGACCTTTTCCAGTCCTGTGGCCACTGCTGAGTTTTCCAAATTTGCTGGCATATTGAATGCAGCACTTTCACAGCATCATCTTTCAGGATTTGAAATAGCTCAACTGGAATACCATCACCTCCACTAGCTTTGTTCGTAGTGATGCTTTCTAAGGCCCACTTGACTTCACATTCCAAGATATCTGGCTCTAGATTAGTGATCACATCATCATGATTATCTGGGTCCTGAAGATCTTTTTTGTACAGTTCTTCCGTGTATTCTTGCCACCTCTTCTTAATATCTTCTGCTTCTGTTAGGTCCATACCATTTCCTTTATCGAGCCCATCTTTGCATGAAATGTTCCCTTGGTATCTCTAATTTTCTTGAAGAGATCTCTAGTCTTTCCCATTCTGTTGTTTTCCTCTATTTCTTTGCATTGGTCACTGAAGAAGGCTTTCTTATCTCTTCTTGCTATTCTTTAGAACTCTGCATTCAGATGCTTATATCTTTCCTTTTCTCCTTTGCTTTTCACCTCTCTTCTCTTCACAGCTATTTGTAAGGCCTACCCAGACAGCCATTTTGCTTTTTTGCATTTCTTTTCCATGGGGATGGTCTTGATCCCTGTCTCCTGTACAATGTCACAAACTCATTCCATAGTTCATCAGGCACTCTGTCTATCAGATCTAGGCCCTTAAATCTATTTCTCACTTCCACTGTATAATCATAAGGGATTTGATTTAGGTCATACCTGAATGGTCTAGCGATTTTCCTCATTTTCTTCAATTTGAGTCTGAATTTGGTAATAAGGAGTTCATGATCTGAGCCACAGTCAGCTCCTGGTCTTGTTTTTGTTGACTGTATAGAGCTTCTCCATCTTTGGCTGCAAAGAATATAATCAATCTGATTTCGGTGTGACTCTTTATTTCAAAGAGAAATTGAAATTTTCATGATTTAAATTATTGACAGATTTTGCTAATTGTAAAATGGAGAGTTTAAAAGAGGCATTATTTTTGCCCTTCTATCCATCCTCAATTTGAATGCCCTCAAATATTTATGTCTTTGAATTACATTATGATAGAGACAGAAGGATCAATCTTTAAGTGAAGATTAGTGTGAAGTCTCAAAATTAAACCATTTCGGAATTCAACTCTCCATGACACTTAACTTAGGTATATAACAAAGTATCTGACACATGGCAGATAATATTATTTATTTTACAATTTTCAAAGACAGAATGTAAATATAAAAATATCACTAAACTTTTCAGAAAACATAGATTTCCATTTCTCTATTAGTTAAAATATATTTTTGATAAGCATTTATGAAGTCAGAGATGCTGCAAATGTTAAAATTCCTCTTCAATTAAAAATAAAATGAAATTAATAGTTATAAGGAGTATAAATGACATCAATATTTTAGCATTTTCTAGGACTTAGAGATATTCTCACTGTGGTGCAAATATAAATGGTTTCATTCATGTTGATATTAAAGAGAAAATACATTTGTCAGAATACAAATTTTAAAACAATGATGTCCAATTTCAGGGGAAGAAATTATCCCTTTTGAAGATAATAATAAATATTCAAGTTTTCCTCTCTGAAGGTAATATTTTTTGTCTAAATCAACATACTTTACCATTTTTAAACTTTTCTCATCATATTTCTGACAGCAGGTTTTCCAATTTTGACAGCTCTTTAAAAGTGATTTTAACAGCCGAGTGATTTCTCTTCTAAGCAAAGTCAGATTATGTGAAATGTCAATGTAAAAACTATACACTCTGACACATAATCATTTTTAGTTGAATTTACTTATTAATTTTGCTTGCTATTGCTAATAAAACATAAGTGCTTAGCTAATTGTATTGCCTTTTGAAATGTTTTAAACGTATTAAAACTGTATCCTTTTCACTAGAAAATGTCTCACTTTATCACGGTTACCGTTCCAAAAATGGAGAGGAGAGAGGAGTAGCAATGCTAGATAGAAAAAAGGCAACCGAGGGACTCAGTACACTGGCTAACGTGAAAATACAAGCCTACATTGGTTAAACCAGGATGGAAACCTATCTGTGTTCCCTGAAGAAGCGCTTGCAAAACTCAAGCATGTCTCTTCTCCCCTTCCTCACTTAACACAATATTCCCAACTCCCATTACTGATATTCTGATTATTTCCAGAGCAGGTGATAGAGAATATTTTTCCACCTACCCACACTCTCACCCGATTGAAAGTCCCTGAAATGTTGTTTTAGTTGTTGCTGTTTAGTCGCCCAGTCATGTCCGACTCTTTGGAACCCTGTGACTGCAGCACGCCAGGCCTCTGTCCCTCAACATCTCACAAAGTTTGCCCAAAGTCATTGCCTTGGTGATGCCATCCAGCCATCTCATCCTCTGACTCCCTTTTCTCCTTCTGCCCTCAGAAATTCCCTGGAGACAGTTTAAATCAAATCTGACAATTTTTTTGACTGAATTAATACAGTTAATTTCCTCAATCCTTTATTTCATGATCAAAGTGTTGAAGTAGGTGAAGTGATCACCTGGTAAATATAAATGAATGGGCTGTCAGTTCAAAAGTTATCTTCTTGGTATTTTCTCTAGTCTCCTGTTTCTTGATTACTATTTTGGCAACTGAAAGCTTGTCTCTTCATAGAATGACTTTGTCATAATTTTAAAGAAAAAAAGTTTTACAGAAGAGGGCTTCATTTTAGCAGATGATCCATCTAACCACAGTTCTAAATAGAATTAAAATGTCATCTTTGTGCATAAAAAGAAATTCCAGTAAACCAAAATTTTAAACCTTTAAAAGTTTTTAATAGCAAAAATTTTTAAAGTTAGATTAGTCTTATTAGATGAATTCATTGAGGATTCAGTTCAGTTCAGTTCAGTTCAGTCACTCAGTCGTGTCCGACTCTGCGACCCCATGAATTGCAGCAGACCAGGCCTACCTGTCCATCACCAACTCCCGGAATTCACTCAAACTCACGTCTATCAAGTCGGTGATGCAATCCAGCCATCTCATCCTCTGTTGCCCCCTTTTCCTCCTGCCCCCAATCCACACATTGTCTAAATTAGTAAATTGAATTCTAAATTATCCTATGTTCCTCATCACTGTAGAAATGTCCCACTTCATGTTGAATGAGTAGACTTTCCTTAGACAAATTAGGAGCATTAATTACATTTTGAAAGCTAAACTAGTAAACAAACAAACAGTTAAAATTACAAGCAAGATTCAACAACTCAGTAGCATCACTCAATGGGAAGTGGAAAACGATAGAGAAATAACTTTAAAATTCCAAGAGAAAATTATTTCCAATCAGACTATCAATCAAGTGTGAAAGCAGAATATAAACTTTTTAGGTGATATGTAAAATAATTTATCTTGTATTTAGCCTTTCTCAGGAAGCTATTGAAAGATGCACTCCACCAATTCAAAAAAGTAAGCAACGCTGTAGAGTCCAGCAATTCAGCAAACAGGAAATCAAACTCAGGAAAGAAACAAAGGGAATTTTCAAAGTGATGAAAAGTAACTATGCAGTAGGCCTAAACTTCTGGTTGTGCAGGCTAGATCAGAAGAACAGACATACTCAGAAACATAAAAGGAGAAGAAATTAATATGTTGCCTGATGTGTTTGAATATATGGAAACAATTTTACAGTTTGGGTACAAAATTGGCTCTGAAAAAATGATATAAAAAACAAATGTAAAGCTATGTAATTATGAATCAAATTTCAAGAAAAAGTTGTACAAGAAAGTTAATGCAATTAAAGGAAAAGAACACCTAAACCATGAACAAAATTTACATTGTAAAAAACATGTAACAACAGAATATTTTTAACAATTGTATTGATATGTGACTCACATATCATGATCCTCAGTCTTCCAAAGCAGACACTTGAGTGGTTTTAGTATATTCTGCAGGCTTGTGCAATCATCTGTACTATCTAAATCTATATGAAACCTATACCCATTACCAGTCATTCCCTATTCCTTTCTTCTCCAACCCCTGGCAGTCAATAATCTACTTAGTATCTCTATAGATTTACCTAGTCTAGACAATTTTATAAATGGAGCTATACAATATATGATCTTCTGTGACTGAATTCTTTGATTTAGCTTAGTGCTTTCAATATCCATCTATATTTTAGCCTGTATCAGGACTTCGTTTTTTTCATTGCAAATAATATTACGTCGTAAGGATATAGTACGTTTTGGTTATCACCCATCTGCAGATGAGAATTTGGGTTGTTTCCACCTGTTAGCTATTATAAATAATGTTGATGTGAATATTTGCATACAAGTTTTGGGAGGCTTCCCAGGTGGCGAGGTGGTAAAGAATCAACCTGCCAATACAAGAGACACAAGAGACGTAGGCTCGATCCTTGGGCTGGGAAGATCCTCTGGAGTAGGAAATGGCAACCTGCTCTAGTATTCTTGCCTGGAAGATTCCATGGACAGAGGAGGCTGGTGGGCTCTGGTCCATGGGATTGCAAAGAGGCAGACATGACTGAGCACCTACACACACACGTTTTTGGATGAACATATGTTTTTTTGTTTCTTTGGGGCACATACCTAGCAAATTGCTAGGTCATCTGGTAACTCTATGTTTAACATTTCAAGAAATAGCCACATCATTTTACAAAATAGTTTTACCATTCTGCAATCTCATCAGCAGTGCATGAGATTTTCAATTTCTCCACATTCTGGTCAACACTTGTTTTTTTCCATCCTTTTTATTTTAGCCATCCTCATGGATGTGAAGTGTTATATCATTGTGGTTTTGATGTACATTTCCCTAATGACTAGCAATATTGGGCATCTTTTTATGTGATAAGTGCCAATTTAATATCTTCTTTAGAAAGACATCTACTCAAAACTTTTTTCAATTATAAAACTGGGTTAGATATTTTTGGTGAGTTGTAGGAGTTCTTTAGGAGAAGGCAATGGCACCCCACTCCAGTACTCTTTCCTGGAAAACCCCATGGATGGAGGAGCCTGGTGGGCTGCAATCCATGGGGTCGCTAAGAGTCGGACACGACTGAGCGACTTCGCTTTCACTTTTCACTTCCATGCATTGGAGAAGGAAATGACAACCCACTCCAGTGTTCTTGCCTGGAGAATCTCAGGGACAGGGGAGCCTGGTGGGCTGCCGTCTATGGGGTCGCACAGAGTCAGACACGACTGAAGTGACTTAGCAGCAGCAGCAGCAGGAGTTCTTTATATATTCCAAATACATGTGTGTGGCTGGGGAAGAGAAGATTTCCCAGCAGAAGGAACAGGAAATGCAAATGTCTTGTGGCAGGAGCAGTTTTGGTGTAAGTGAGGCACTGTTGGGAGACTAGTATGGCTAGACAGAATGATGGAAGAAGAGAGTAAATGGCTATGAAGCCACAAGGGTAGGGAAGAACACTGGTAATGTGGGACCTTTTATATCCTTGTAAGAATTTTGGCTTTTAGCCTGACTAAAATGAGAAAGTCTCCCTGGTGGCTCAGTGATAAAGAACATTTCTGCCAAGGTAGGAAATATGGATTGATCCCTGAGTTGAGAAGATCCCCTGGAGAAGGAAATGGCAACCCACTCCAGTATTCTTGCCTGGAAAAATCCCATAGACAGAGGAGCCTGTCGAGCTACAGTCCATGGGGTCACAAAAGATGTGGACATAACTTAGCTACAAAACAACAATGGAATAAGAGAATAGTAGAAGGCTGATCATAAAAATTAGATTGTATAAGTTAGATTTGAACATTTCCTTGTTACTGCTTAGGGCTTCCCTGATCGCTCAGTTGGTAAAGAATCTACCTGCAATGAAGGAGACTCCAGATTCCTGGGTTGGGAAGATCCCCTGGAGAAGGGATAGGCTACCCACTCCAGTATTCTTGGGCTTCCCTTGTGGCTCAGCTGGTAAAGAATCTGCCCACAGTGTGGAAACCTGGTTCAATCCTTGGGTTGGGAAGATCCCCTGGAGAAGGGAAAGGCCACCCACTCCAATATTCTGGCCTGGAGAATTCCATGAACTGTATAGTCCATGGGGGTCCCAAAGAGTTGGACATGACTGAGTGACTTTCACTTTTTCACTTTGCTACTGGTTGAGTAAAAACTAAAGAGAGACAAAGGCAGAAAGCGGAGGCTTTTGTGATAACCCAAATGAGATATGGGAAGTGGCTTAGGCTTGAGCTATGGCAATGAGGGTGAGCAAGAAATGGGTGAATTTGGGATACATTTTGAAAATAGCACTAACATAAATTACTGACAGCTTAGATACTGTATGTGAAATAAAAGTTAATAGCCAAAGACTATTCTAAGGAATTTTGTTTTGTGCAATTGGAAGAAAGGAGTTGCTTTAGGTTGTCAGAGAATACCAGAAGGTTACTTTTGGATACAGTGAACTTAAGATGTTTCTTTGCTGTTCAAGTGGAGATATCCTGTGAGTAAATAATGTAATTTACAAAATAAATTTGAACTGATCATTTATATGTATATAATTAATTATATATGTTTACTGGTTATATGGAGCTTCCCAGGTATCTCAGTGGGTAAATAATCCACCTGCAATGCAGGAGAGTCAGGAGACCCAGGTTCAGTCCCTGGGCTGGGAAGATCCTCTAGAAGACAGCATGGCAACACACTCCAGTATTCTTGCCTGGAGAATCCCATGGTCAGAGGAGCCTGGGGGGGTCTTCTGGAGTCCATGGGGTTGCAAAGTGTTGGATATGACTGAAGCGACTTAGCACGAGTACAATTGGCTATACATTATATATTTTACATATAAGTATATTTTATAAATAATGTATACTTTATATTGGGCTTCCCAGGTGGTGCTAGTAGTAAAGAATCTGCCTACTAATGTGGGAGTCATAAAAGATGAAAGAGAATGCCCGCAGCAAAGGAGACTGGAGGGCTACAGTGCATAGGTTCACCAAGAGCTGGACACAATTGAAGCAACTTAGCATGGATGCACATACTTTATATCATTATTAAACATACACTTGTGTATCAATGACAGTTAAAGGCTTGAAAGTGGATGTGTTCAACAGAGCAATTATTTGGGATAGAAAAGAGAATTGATATGAGTACTGAGTCTAGGGACACTGCAACATTCAGAAGTCAGGGAAAGTGGGCAGAGATAAAAAATGTAAGATGAAACAGCCAGAGGTAGGAAAGCAAAACAAACATAAATAGAACCACACTGTGAGTTTGTTGTTCTGGAAACCAAATAAAGAAAGTGGTTTAAGTAGGAGACGGTGATCAATTTGGTCAAATGTTAATGAGATTTTAAGAGTTTAAGTGCGAAGCGGTCTGAGAATCAACCATTGGATTTAGCAACATGGAGTTCATGGTTGACCTTGATAAAAGCAATTTCAGTGGAGTTCTGTCGCTAAAAATCTGTTTAGAAAGGATTAAAGATTGGGGAAAGAAATTGGAAACTTCATATAGAAACTTCTTTTTCAAGTTTTGTTTTCAGAGGAATGAGAATAAAAGGAAATGTTGTCAAGGGAATGAGCCAGGAGGGGAAGTAGAGTCAAAAGTGAGTCTTTTTAGAAATACAAGACATAGCAGCATGTGTATGTGCTGTTGTCAACCATCCAGTATCAAGGGAAATATATTCTGTACAGTAAAGAAAAGGGAGAATGGTTAGTCCCACATCACAGAATCAGTGAGAAGGGGAAAGACTCTAGTACACCAGTTGAGCGCTAGCTTTTTCTGGTGTGATAAATAAAGGTCAAGTAAATTTGCACACATAAAGTTAGGTCAAGAGATGCAGAGTCTGGGAAAAGTCTCTTCTGTTTGCTGCAATATTTTTAGTGGAGTGGATATCACAGTCAACAGCTTAGGATGAGGATGAGGGAAAAGTGTTGGAAATTTGAGGCAAGAAGATGTAGAATACATTTTATTAATGAACTAGGAAAATGCAATATGATTTTTAGACCACATGAAGGACCTGCTGGTGAAAAGTGATCCTATTTTTTTTTTTTTTTTTTGCCTGTGTCATGCAGGATCTTAGTTCCCTGGCCAGGGACTGAACCCAGGTCCTTGGCAGTGAAAGCATGGAGTCCCAACCACTAGACCTTCCCAAATGACTCTAAATTTAAGGTAAGATTAGTCACCTGTTTTAGATTTTTTTTTTTCTCTGATTGCATTCAATCGTAAGTGGGCAAACGTTGAGTAGATTAAGGGTTTGATTTAACAAAAGTGGTGCTTTATCCAACTGAGCATAATGAAGCAAGAGTGGGGCAAAGGAGGGGATGTGTTTGCTAGTAAGTGGTTATCACTGATAGAAGGTCTTTAGAATAGCTTAAAGTTAAGACATAGTTTTAGCATTTCTAGATTGCATCAGTTCTAAGTTTTACAGTATTCCTTGGCAGGACAGAAAAATCACAAAGTTTTATGTGATCCTTTTCATTTTGTGGTTGTAGACAATGTACTTTTGTTGTCTGCTATCTTTTTTTTTTTTGGCTGTACTGGGTCCTTGTTGCTTCTGGGGGTTTTCTCTAATTGTGGCAAGCAGGACTGCTTTCTAGTTGTGGTGTGCAGGCTTCTCATTGTGGTGGCTTCTCTTGTTGTGGAGCACAACCTGTAGAACGCACAGGCTTCAGTAGTTGAGGCACTTGGACTCAATACTTGCAGTTCATGGGCTCTAAAGCACAGGCTCAGTAATTTTGGCCCATCGGCTTAGTTCTTCCATGGCATGTGGGATATTCCTGGATCAGGGATGGAACCTGTGTCTCCTGCTTCAGCAGGCAAATTCTTCATCACTGAGCTATCAGGGAAGGCCCTCTGCTAGTATTTAAATAGCATCATTTGAAAACCAGAGTCCTTCACTACCAATATATGTAGTGGTATCTAGGATGTGGTTTTCTCCGGAACAGCAAAAAGTTTTTAAAAAAACAAAACACTTAAAATCAAAAAACCAGTAATGTAAAATTATCCCTGAGTGCACATTATTTAGTTCATTAACTTAATTGTTTTCTAGTAAAAGTGAAATGTGCAATATGCAAATTAAATAATATTATGTGTCAGAGTTTGAAAGAAATATTCATTTAACATTGGAAAAGGTTTTTTTCTTTTCCCTAGGAAATCTTGTTCATTTATTTTGCAAGAATTTTTGTTTGTCGCTATTTGTTCAAAACATAATACAATTGTGAGACCCAGTGCCTGCTGGCAAAGTTGGAATAGCTGTCAGCAGGAAATGGCAAACTAATAATAAGTGCTGGTAAAATATTTATATTATAGTTTACTGGGAAGCTGAATGTAGTTTTGTATTTCATTAGAGCTTGAGGCAATACATAGTAAAATAGTTGTGCTCCAAAATAAGTGGATAGAATTCTAAATACTATAGTAACTTGTCTTTCAACTATCTGCTGGGAAGAAAAAGAATTAATAATAATAAAGCCTTTTACAAGTTGAAATTTAAGAAATTTTACACGAGGTCCATAGGGCAGTAATTAGCAGCATCTCACATTCAGTGTTATTAGACACTAGGCTGCTGGATCAACCACTTCTGTATGAGGCCTAAGTAATTTAGCTCTGGTTCATAATTTTCAATAACAGAGCTATTCAAGAGGGAGGAGTGGTCCTAAACCACCAGAGGACTCAGAAGTATGGTGATGTTCAAGTACAACACTGTGTTTATGTACTCCCCAAAGTGTATCAAAGCTCAGATCCAGAGAAATAAAAGAAAAGTCAAACAAAACAAGCATTAGACTGCGTAAAATAAGGTATGGACAAGGCAAACAGGTGAGGCATTGTTTAGGTGGCTAAGGTAGATCAATATCTATTCTTGCAAGCCAGGAATCCTGCCTGCTTTCCTCTGGCGCTCTGCAGATCATCTTACGGCTTGCAGACAGACTGTCGCCTAAAGCCAACTGACAGACAACCTATTTCACCCTTGTAAAAATCATACCCATCTTCTTTCTTTGTGGTTCACTAAGGACAGAAAAAAATACAACTGCCAAAATAAAATAATTATCAAATTAGCTTTACCACACTTTAACATCCCTTTTCATTAACTTACTTACAAAGACTGGTTCCTAATTTCTTTTTCATATATAATTTTAATCTACTCGATAAAAGGTAAGCATGTTATGAGCATAACAAAGTGTGCATGTGTGTATGTTTGTATGTGTAAGGCCACCAAATTCATTGAAATAGTAAACATAAACTGTTGTACAAAATAATCACTCTATTATCATTAGCTAATATCAATATTCCTATCATAGTTTTTAAAACATAACAGAGGTATGCAAAAAGTATCAATTAGAAACTGAGGAAATCAATGTTTATAATTGTAATTCATAGGTTAAAGGGGTACTATTTCAGTAATTTTGAAAACATTTAAGCAGCTCACCATAGCTCAACTTTGAGTAAATAACAGAAAGTCAGATTATGTTTTGTGACAAAGTAACACTAATTATCATTCTTCTGACAAACTACAAGTTGAGGCATAACTGTTAGTCATGTTAGCTTTCCTATATAAAGTTTTAGTTCTGAAATCAGGTTTTAGTTCTGATTTAGTTTAGAAAATCAAAAGTAGAACTATTTGCTCAAAAGTAAGTATTACACTTTAGTTATATCAAAAATAACCAAAATATAAAGCCTGTCTTCTGGTGCCATAGGACTCTAAAAGGTTATACAAACTTCCTTGCAAATTGAGCATTATATAAAATTTTTACGTTACATGTATGTATATATATTTTCCACTTCATAAGTTTAATCAAAAAGTTCAGTTCAGTTCAGTTCAGTTCAGTCGCTCAGTCGTGTCCGACTCTTTGCGACCCCATGAATCGCAGCACGCCAGGCCTCCCTGTCCATCTCCAACTCCCGGAGTTCACGCAGACTCACGTCCATCGAGTCGGTGATGCCATCCAACCATCTCATCCTCTGTCGTCCCCTTCTCCTAGAATACCTTTACTGAAGTAAAAATAATGTAATTGCTATAATAACAAAATCTATGTGTAGATGAGAAATTAAAACAAAGGCTCCTTAGCAAAATATAAACTATAAAAGTGGTACACAGTCCTCTTAATTCTGCTTTGGCAAATAGGAGATATTTCATATATCTGACTCCCGAGTATAGCGTTTACTGAGAATTGTTCCTTTCATATGTGTACAATAACTTACAGATTTCATTTTAAACAGATTTTTATATCAAAACTCATCCTGATTTCTTTTTGCCCCCTGGGTTGACTAATGAAAGGAGTGACAATTTTAATAAAATATTTAAAATACCAAAAGTTAAGACAAATCTCTATTTTAGTGGTTATAGAGGTTTTGTCTTAATATTGAGAGTGGAAAAAGTCTTATTTTATAGGCTGTTGCGTATCATATCTCTGAGCAATAAGAATATGTCTTTTCATCGCTTGCTACAGTTTTCTGCTTACCTCTTTATGGTGGAAGAAATGTAATTTACTTGTCAGATTGAAATGTTTGATATAAATTCTTATCCTACCTTTAGAACTAGCATTTCTGAAACTACATTGTAAACAAATGGCATGTTTAATTAAACAACTACTAACAAGAATATGTAGTAAAGAGAATATGTGAACAAGAGAGTATGATTAGATTAATTTAATAGCAAGCTCTGTGACTAGAATTTAAAGAAACCATTTTTAATTCAGCAAGGATATATGATTATACTAATCTAAAATCAAGATGTAGTTGAAATGTAAACAAAGTATTTTAAGTTCCTCTCCAGAATATCAAAGGAGTTTTCTTTAAAAGTTAAAACTAACATGATTTAGAAGATATTAATTTACATTAAAATTTCTTCTGTAACCTACTAATCTACATAAAAAGCTAAATTTAAAGTCAATTGATAGTTTACTGTGATACTAAAAACTCATTTTAAATAAAAACAGTTGTGATTTTTCCAAGGGATTCATTTTACTTTTCTATAGGATTGCTTTTTCACAGCAACAGGTTAGCAATTCTGAAATATACTAGCTCTCTGTTCTAATAAAGAATGAAAACATAGTGAGGTAAATTCAGCTGAATAATTAGGCATACTATAATGTACATGATAACATACATGCATACTTATGTGTGTTTCTGTGTGTATGCAAATACATATTTAATATATAATATCTATAATTTTCTGAAACCCAAGGATTAATTTTACCTTCAAATTTCAAAATATTAAATAGATTTGCTGTAATCATTCACAGGCACTTGATGCTGAAGGTCAGTCTATTTCTACTCATTTGTAAGAACAAAGGAAAATAAAAATCCATTGGGTTCTGACCTATTTAAAGCCATAAATTGTTTTTTAAAACATGCATTGTCAGGATCATAATTATCTTGTGTTTGTTTAGATAGATAAACAGATGAAACATTTCGATGCAGATGTGACAATCTCAGTGCTGTCATTTACCTTTCAAGGATCATAGAATTTTTGCTTTTAACACATTCCCTCGAGTACCTACATGTTTTCGTTTTGAACCAGTAGTTGAGAAAACATGTCAGATGCTAAATTCAAAATCCACCATGCAGGAAACACAGGGAAATGTAACAACTGTTTTGGGAGAAAATGTCTTCAAGTCAACTTACATAAAATCTTTAATGGTTTGCGAATGAATAATAATTAACATTTATGTTAGAACTGAAAATGCTAAACAATTTCTGCTTAACTACTATAGGGTTAAAGTTATTTCTGTCAAAAAAATAAAATCTTAAAATGCCTACATTTTATAATATAAAAGTTTAGTGATACAAAAGCAGAATTTGTAATATCAATTTATGAAACAAAAGGAAAAAAATAGTTTGAAGTCTAGAGCATTTAAACCTTTTTAATACTTAATACATCACATGAAATCTCATACAGAATATGTGGAACTCAAAGTAATAATTTCTGATATTAATATTCAATAACTTGTGTGTCCAAGTAGACTGAAAACTTAGAAATTCTCTGAGAGGCTCACATTCAGTAGAGTAAGAGAATTAAAGCTTTAGGATGCTTGTGTAAAGGTTAAAATAACTCAAGTTCTTTTCTCAGTAAATACTTCCCTATCTTTAATTGTGACTCTAAATTATAAAGAAAATGAATTGTATAATACAAACAATATAAGCAATGAAATGTTATATGCAAAGATAGATAATGCAAGACAACTGAGCTTAGAATGCATAACACAAAATTTTTAATCATGGCTTTATGTGACTATACACAATAATTTATTTCTACTTAATAAAATAATAAAAATGCTTTTTTCCTACTTTTTAATGTATATTTGCAAACATTTCCTCTCATAGAATTGTTCAATTAAATACTATGCATTTCCAATTAAGAACTAATGTATTTATGGATATTCATTTTTCAACATTTATTTATTTAATAAAGGCTAAAGCTGGTTAGGCTAACATGGAAACAAAAATTATGATGTTATTTTGAACTCTATGACCTCTTTCAATTTGCAAACAGGTAATTATATGAAAAAATTGTAGAATGCACTAAAAAAGCAGTTGGAAAACAACAAATATTTCATGAAAGAATTATTAATTAGTGTTATAATCACTTAGAACAGAAATATGTGCATGAATATATAATCGCCTAAAGAATTTCAGTCTTTAACTTCATTTAATTAAGAAAACAGTCATTTAAGAATGTGCCTTGATGAGTATCACAAACATATCCTTTGGTTAAATATGAATAAAAGAAATAGTTTGATTTCTAATAAAAATAACAAAATATAAGACCAACTTAATATATGCATATCAATTATAAGAAAATGATTAAATTATTTATACCTTCCAAAACAGTATCAATATAATTAAAAGTACTCTTATTGGAAATGAACCCATTAATATACACAGCCAATCTCTAACAGATTACTGGTATTACTAAAATATGAGTGTTGAGTGCTAGTTGCTAACATTTATGCCTTGGATAAAGTGTACAGTAAGCAGGAAGTTTTAATCTATTTCTTTAACCATGATGAAAACCATCATGAAACATTAAAAGGCTGTCTTTTGGAGACTGTCTTTTTGGAATCCATGGGCTAAATGGGTTTTAACATAAGGCATCCTCTCATCAGTAAAGGGGAACTATAGAAAAAGTCGTATTTTGGAGAATCATAGCAAAGTTTGCACTGTGGATAGTTTACTGTCACAGCTTTTCTTCATTGGAAAAATTCTTAAATCTAAGGTTGTCAATTTGCCGTTTTTTGAGTACTGTAGTTACTTAGAAATAGCAGTTAACAACAACAAAAAAAAAACTTCTTAAAAGCATTGACTTTTATACTTCATTCTAACAAAACAATTCACTATTTACTTATTTTACAGTTAATCTCCATGCTAAATCTGAAAGTATGCTCTCAATAACAACTGTAATAAAAGAGCATCAGGATAATGACACAAGATGATAAAAGCAAGGAAAATGTTCATTTGAGGATATAATCTCTTTCACATATACAAGCTTTTTTTCCCCACATATACAAGCTTTAAGTAAAAATAAAGTAGGATAAATGCTCAAAAAAAAGTTCTACAGAGAATATCTATACAACCAAATTTATCAAAAACTGGTAGAAAGTCTTCCTAGACGTCAGTCCCTGTTGATTAAAGGCTTTCTAACGGGGGATACAAAGCTCTATAAAATTGTGTGCAAATAAGTTTTGTAAGCAAGAGTTTCTACCATTTTCAACTAATTGATGAAAAATTAGAGCAGAATCATAAAACAGTTTTGTTGGTAAGGAAGAGATACTGCAATGTATTCAGCAAACCCATTTATTATTCCTTCTAAACACATAACTAAATTATATTCTCAAAGCTTCACTGCAATTAGATTGGGCCTCACATGACTGATTTCAGGCCAGTAGAATACGCATTACCTTTTGGAATCCTCAACAAGATTTCTTCCATTCCTACCCAATGCAGAGTACCCAGAGGAGGACTTGAGGGTTCTAGTAGATAGCAGAGCCATTCTTGGGCCCCTGAATGACTGAATGGAGCTGGAAGGAACAAAGACTTACCCTCCCTCTCTACCTGACCCACACAGGAATATGACATAAAGGAGTAATAGATCTTGCTGCCATTAAGCCACTGAGACTTGAGAAAGGCTAGATTACTCATTCATTTTTATATATTTCTCAAATATTATGAATAATAAAGAAGGGCATCAAAATAAAATTTGATACTTCAGAGGAAAGCAAAAGTGGTAATTGTACTGGATCTAAATGTGAAGAGTAGCGATGGTTCTTAGAAACTTTATGATTTCAAGTATTCTGCAATTGGTCCCTGTCACAGTCTTGCCTCCCCAATCATATGCTGAACTTATATCATCTTATTATGATAATAATAATTTATCTTAGTGACAAAAGCTTACAGCATTAGCTACCATTCATTTCATTCCATACCATACTTCAGAATGAGTGCTAAGCACTTTATATGAATTATCTCATTTAACTTCAAAGTCACTATATGAGGAAGTTTTGACAATACACTCATTTTACAGAGGAAACTGATGTCTATAAAAGTTAAGATGATCTTATAGCTAGTAAGAAAGAACTCAGAAAGTTTTTGACTCATATTAATATATATAATTACATTGGTGGTAACATTTGGTCCCAACCAAATATTGTTTGAGCAATTGTAATTCACTTCAACTACTAGCCTTTATATCCATAGAATCATGCAGTTGTATGTTCATTTTGTAGGTCACAGGAAAGACTGACAGAAAGGGTTGATCTTTACAAACATAATTCTGGATCTGTCCCTCATAATAGAAACCTTATACTCTAATTTTATCAAGATGCCAAAAATGTATTCATCTATCAAAGGTTCAGTTCAGTTCAGTTCAGTCACTCAGTCGTGTCCGACTCTTTGTGACCCCATGAATTGCAGCACGCCAGGCCTCCCTGTCCATCACCATCTCCCGGAGTTCACTCAGACTCACGTCCATCGAGTCAGTGATGCCATCCAGCCATCTCATCCTCTGTCATCCCCTTCTCCTCCTGCCCCCAATCCCTCCCAGCATCAGTCTTTTCCAATGAGTCAACTCTTCGCATGAGGTGGCCAAAGTCCTGGAGTTACAGCTTTAGCATCATTCCTTCCAAAGATCTCCTTCAGAATGGACTGGTTGGATCTCCTTGCAGTCCAAGGGACTCTCAAGAGTCTTCTCCAACACCACAGTTCAAAAGCATCAATTCTTCAGCGCTCAGCCTTCTTCACAGTCCAACTCTCACATCCATACATGACCACAGGAAAAACCATAGCCTTGACTAGACGGACCTATCTATCAAAGGTAGATATACAATAATCATCAAAATAGTAATGTTTTGAATCAGAAATAAGATTATCCATAATTCATTTACGATGAATAACTTAAATGAAAAGAACTTCATTGAAAGCCTTGGATATAGTTACTCACCTAAAAGTAACTACTATTTTAAGTGAAATATTTGAAGTTCATCCGATTATTATATATTCTAAGAACAAAGATTCTTCAGAAGCCAAACAATAATCCAAATATTATTTGGAAAATATAGATTCAGAATGAAGATATTTTTGTGGGTAGAATGTTTAACAGCATCAAGTTTAAAGAGCCTGATATACATTCACAACAGGAATGGCCTTTCATTGGGACTGAAGTCCAATGGAATTGAATCCACTCCCTCATCTCTGAACCATATGTGGACACACTTTCCCTTCATTGCTTCTGACTTTTATCTGCTTTCATGGCTAAAATTTTTTCTGTAGATATGCCAATACCTTCAATTAGTTGATGTCAAATCCTGCTGCATAGAATTTGTTATTTTAAGATAACTTTGCACATCCTCCAGATGATTTGTGCTGATCTTGAAATTTAACAATCAAAAGCTGATCTTATCTAGTGTCTATTTCAAATTTCTTGCTAATACCTCTGTCATTCTAATCTACAAGGACAAAACACTGGCAAGAACTCAAAGAATTAATTCCAGGATAATACTCACTGAAAAATCATGCCTATTTGTGAGAAATGAGTTAGCAGCTGTTCTCTTTTTCTTTCACTTAGGGTAGAAGCACTATATCCACAGAATTTAATCATTTTAACCATCTTGATTGCTGGGGTAAACCTCTCCAAACTCTTCCTACAAGAGATACCATGTTTCTTTTCCTAATGGTACCATAGCTCACACTAAGAATATTTGAAATCACAGCTGGCATACATCAGGGATAGATGATCCTAGCCACTTACACACTTATCAATGAAAAACTAAGCTCGTTCAAGCTTTAGGCTGCCACAGTACCATCTATTTCAAGAGCAAAGTCCAGTGCCATAGTTTTAATGTTCTCTTATCCACCTAGAAAAGTGCCAAGAGGAGCACTTTTCCACACACAAGTGTATGGGAGATAGTAAATACAATAACAGGGCTAATTAACCCACCACGGTGCTTCAAGACTGGAATGATTCAGTCAGACAGAAACAAACGATTTTTATTCCTTTATTATTATTTCTTCTTTATCTGTGGAATTAGAGGGTGGGAGGAAGACCAAGAATTCAGACCTGGGACAAATCTGGATGAACTTAGGATGCTACCCAGTAGTTGGAGTATATTGTAAGAAGTGTTCCAAAAACAAAAAAGAATGAAGCAACTTTCTCTGGAGATGCATCATGTGCAGAGAGTCCCCATGAGTATTTTTGCTTGCATCCAGCTACTTCTTCTTGAATTGGAAGACACATTTTGGAAACTTCTGGTTGATGACAGCACACCAATTAACAGTTATTCTTTGATTCAAAATGAACAACTGTTGCCATCAAGCTTCATCGCACTGACCTATGTGAGAAATCTCTGAAAATAACAACATGAAAAGGACAAGAAAAGAGATAATCAGTACAAAAAAAGGCAAAACTTAATAATAAGAGAAATAGACAAAGGTAAAAATTAATTTACAAAAGCAAACACAGTTGTTGTTTAGTCACTAAGTCGTGTCTTAACTCTTTTGCAACCCCATGGACTGCAGCCCACCAGGCTCCTCTGTCCATGGGATTCTGTAGGCAAGAATATGGGAGTGGGTTGTCATTTCCTTCTCCGGGGGATCTTCCCGACCCAGGGATCGAACCTGTGTCTCCTGCATTGGAAGGTAGACTCTTCACCAGTGAGCCCCCAGAGAAGCCCCAAAACAATTTTTAGCTATATTAATACTGTATTTGCAATGTTTAATTATGATGTTGTAGTATATAACATACTAAATTGTATTTTTATTAGTAGAACTAATTCATAATGAAGGGAGGGAAATTCTATTAAAGTAAGCATTGTCTATGGTGTCACTGTAAAGACTTGATAAGATCTGAATATTCGAGCTATTTCAGTAAAGCAAAAAAGAACACAGGAAAACATGTTGTGTTTAACTGAACACGTGCAAAGTTACCCTTCTCAAAAACTGATGAGTAGGGAAATTAAAATAATTTAAAAGAAAAAAATGTCAAGAGTAATTTAAAAAACATTATACTACAGATTCTAAAAATCTAATTATCTTAGTTCAATTCTTAACCACTGCAAAAGATAAGACACAGAAAAACAAACTAACTAGCTATCACTTGGTTCTGCTTAATAACAGTTTCCTATAGGTAATAATAAGCTGAGTCATATAAATGGAGAGAAATCAGAATCACAGATTTCTGTAAAGAAAATAATATATTACAAAGGAAAAAACTAAAGAAATATCTAATTAAACAACTGAAATAAAAGGTAACTACTGTACTATATGAGCTTCTCAGGTGGCTCAGTGGTAAAGAATCTGCCTGCCAATGCAGCAGATGAAAGAAGGTTCAATCCCTGGGTCAGGAAGATCCCCTGGAGAGGGGAATGGCAACAAACTCTAGTATTCTTGCTTGGGAAGTCCCAGGGACAGAGCAGCCTGGAGGGCTACATGACTTAATGACTAAACAACAACAACAACACCTGTACTATCTGGCAAAATGAATGAATGGGAAAAAAATCAGAGCAAAATTAAAGTTTTGTTTCATCTTCACTACCACCGAATCGTAACTTGAGGTACTAGCCCCAAAATTGTTTTTTTTTTTGGACAAATGACTTTTGTCTTGTGGGTTTTAAAAAGCACTATAGCTAGATAGTATATGCATAAATAAATAACAAACCATGAAACTTGTCCTAAGACTTAGAGATTACTTTCAAGAAACAATCTCAGTTATAGTAGTGGAGGAATCTTCCATAGAAGTAACATGTTAGTCCTAAGTAGTTATATTCTGAGAGGCAGGATTTTACTTTCAAGTCCTAAAAAGTCATCATCATGAGGCTCTACTTTGGTCATGTAATAGCACATTTGATCCATTTTCTTTTCGGAAAATGGAAAATCAAAAGGAATAAAGTACTGGCCACACTTACAATGTTTTCTTTAAAGTCATGGGAAACATGGTGCCTACTGTTCATTATTTAAGTGGGACATTCGGTTTGTCTTGTCTACAACAATTTAACAAAGATGAAGGCTTTATGTTTTAACATTTTTCAGTCAGAAAAAGAAAGCTCAGATACTGTGAACTACCTGTCGTGTTTCATAGGGAGCACCTGTATTATTGCCACACATCTGTGGAAGCACAGTATCAGCCAACTGTTAATCAAGGATCACTTCCCTTCAAAGTGACTGATGATCCACTGTTAAAACAGCTTATAAAAATAACTTCTCCTTCGAAAAGGTGCTTCAGGGTTTTCAGACACATCTCACTGTTCCTGCTAGTTTAATGCATGTTTGAAAGTTAATTTCTCATTAATATTTAAAGAAGAAATGACTTCAGAACAAATTTTTAATGATCCATTACATTTTAGAAATAAAATATTATTGGCATTATTTTCATCTCGATTACAAGGAATAACAGTGTCCAAGATTAAGATTAGCTTTTAAAACTGTTAATGAGCCCTGGCAATGTGAAAAAGATATGGATTAGGTAGATGTAATGAGATATGATTAAAGGGTGCAGGCACTGAAGGGTGTTGGAGAAATTCTTTTCAGAAAGAGTATAATTAGTGCCTGATAAAAGTACTTAGTAGATAAGATATTTGAAGAAGAAAGGTTAAGATAAACACATACTTTATGACAAATCTGCTGAATTTTTCCCCTTTGGTTCTCTTACATTCTCAATATTATGTTGAAATTTCATACATAACCAATGTTTGTCGAATATTTGATGCAATTCTACCAGACAATTAGAATGTTTTAATTGCCAGACACGGAGAGCAGAAAATGTGTTGAAACATCTTATTCCATTCTCAGTGTACATTTCTTTGTTGATTTATGTAATGTAGCTAATAATATGCAACCTACCCTAGTTTTAAACAAACAAATGAACTTCTAAAAAGCAAGCTTTCCATTAAGTTGCTAAGCAACTCCAAAGGCACATTTTATTAATTTAATAAATAACATGTAGATGAAAAATCCTCAAGGAATATTTCTAACTCCATTTTATAAAAAGTAGAAAATCGAAGCAGGTACTCTTCTGATTTTCCTATTTCCAAGACCTCAGGGCTAAGAAGAGACACTGCCATTTTCAGAGGTACATTTGACTCACTAAACAAAACATTTTTTTCATCAAAGTTGTTACTATAATAGAAGTTAGGTTCTGGGACTGCTTGGGTAGCTCTCCAGAGTTAAGAGTTCATGCTTCATTCCCACTGAAGGTTTCTCAACCTCAGTACAATTGCTTTTGGAGACTAGGTATTTCATTGTTATCAGGAGTCTCTCTGAATTGTAAGATATTTAGTAATATCTAGCCCTGGCTTCTACTTACTAAATGCCAATAGTGGCCCCACAGTTGTTAGAACTAAAAATGTCTCCAGGCATTTCCAAAAGTGCCCACATGGGTTGGTGGAGGTGTGTCAAAATCACACCCAGTTGAGAACCACTGAAACTGGATCATGGGTTAATACGCTAAATGAGAAAGGTTTCTTGAGCTGTAACTGGTGATGAAGATATCCTGAGATTAGTAACCATCAGTCAACACCTAACATCCCCTATCACCACCAACAATGAAGAAAAAAGTAGTAACACATATTCCAGTGGTCTGTGGCTCTTACCCTATTCAAGACTCCTTACTGATTTTATTATTTCAATGTAATTTCCACTGTACAAAAACTGTGAAGAAAGGGCCTAATGATGACTCTGTCTACAGCCACTCTATAGAAATATACCATTCTAGAATTCAGAATCTTTTTTCATACTCTTTCTCTCTCAATTTTCACTATGCTCAGTTGCTGGCTAGAATCATTTTAAACATAAATCTCAATTTTAATCATGCCATCCTCTGCTTACAGGGCCACCACAGGTCAGCATCACCTCTACTATCAAATACAAACTCCTCTGCCTGGTCTGCAAGGTTTCCTACAAATTACCACCAAAACTCCATCTCATCAAATATCTTTCTCATTTTCCATTTAAGCCACCTTTACCCCCTGGAACACAAACAGCTTGCATTTTCAATCTTCCTATGTGGTACATCAAGGACAGATTCATTTTCTCCATGAAAGTTTTCCTAATTAATCCTTCCTGTATTTCTTATCAGTATCATATTTCGGTTAAAAGAATGACATGACTGCAAATTAATTTGTGAGGCAGTTGTTTACTGAATGTTTTCAATATGCCAGACACTGAACATTGCTTAGTAGCTGTTTCTATTAATTTATATTCACATTATTTATGCCCAACTAGATTGTAAGTTCCCAGAGGATAAGAACAGGTCTTATTTGTATCCCTCTGATGCCTCTTAATAATGATTCTAATAAATACACTTTAAATTTGATTAGCAATTATAACCTTTCAAATTACTTTCATGGTTATTAGTTTTTTGGTTATATATTTTCACTATTTTACAGTCAATGAAAGTGGGACAGTAAATGCCCTAGGGACTAATCTGTAGGTTACACAACTGGTGCGCAGGAAAATATGCATTTAACATGTGTTGACTGACTGAATCACAACTATGAAAATTTCTCTCCTGGTTACATAAAGTTCTTACAGCATTTAAAAACAAATGCTATCATAAAGAACGAGAACAGTTGAATGATGCAGAAGACACAGTAGAATGATGCAGAAGTGAATCAAGTTTGACAAGGATTAAACTGTAACGTAGCAGGAAAGCAAAAGAGAAATCTCTTAGTTTTTGCCTCAAATTGCCTACAAGAGATTAACTTCATAAGGCCTTGACCTCTTACCACAGAAGGCAAAACTTTAAAAAGAACGCAAAATGCAAAGGAAAAGTCACAAAAGGGCTGATAAACCCCCAAATTCTAAAAATCACAGCATTTTACCTCATACATATGAAAAAGTTCAAGAAGACACTTTGAATAACTCTAGTAAGAGATTTCCCCCAACTGTTTTGAGGAGTCCCTAAAAAACATCAAAATGCCCATAGGAAAAAATTTACCAACCTTTCAACTGAATACAATAAAATAACGTAAATGAAACGTCAGCTGATTTCTGAGGATGCCTACCACGCCTAAGCACCATGTGCATATGAAGCAGCATCATCCATCCGGGCTTTCAGGGCTTATTGCATGCCTACTAAGTGCAGGGGCTGGCCGAGGCCCTTCGGGAAAACAGGCCTAAATCTCAGTTGCTGGTGTGAACTGGTGCGGGGAATTGGAAAAGGGGAAAGGTGACCTGAAAAGACAAAAAAAAAAAAAAAAAAAAGAAAAGAAGGATTTATCTTCAATGAGCTTTTTCTTTAAACCTTTGGCCCTCCTCTACTCCGCCCGCCCCCCCCCCCCAAGTTTAAGGTGGCGTAGAAATTAAAGTAAAAAAGAAATGAATGGAACAGGTAAAGTTCCCACCGGCCACGGAAAAGTTGTATAAAACAGCTCTCAAAAATATTCTTCAGCGAGGTGATTGGGCGGGACGCCAGAAGCCCACGGGCCGGAAGTGCTGGGGAGGGGAGAGTCAAGGTAACCCCCCTCCCCCGCCGGGGGGACCGGAAGTGCAGGACCTGAGATGCGCGGGAGAAATGGGCCTAGGCAGGGCTTGACTCAAACACCAAGACATCGAGGCCTCTTGAGAGTTCTCTGAGCACCAGGCCCCAACGCACCATAGCAGGCTTTCTGCAAAATAAGCATTTTGGAGCTTTTCCGAAGAGGTTCCTAGAGGTGGCGGTAACCTTGACGGGAGGTCTGCAGCGAGAGTCCGCGCTCTTCTCCCATCTTCTCCTGGGCAAATCTGCGACCCCTCCTCCCCCACTCCGGTACACGGAGAACGGACGCCCCGGACCCCCAGTCGCGCGGGTGAAATCCTGCTCTGCGTCGGCCGCTCGGTGCTCTCTTCCTGAGGGAGAAAGACGAATGGGCGACGGGGCGGGGTCACGGCGGGCCGGGTGCTAGAAAGCTGGCCCTTTGGGGGTCCGAGGCTCCGACGCGTATCTGAAAATGTATCTGAGGCAGGGGCTCGTAGCGTGGGCTTTGTTCTGGCCGCCTTTTCCAAGGCCGCGGCCGAGACGGCGGAGCCGCTGGAGGACCGGGCAGAGTACCGACTCCGGCCTCGCCGGACGCCCCGGGCTCGCGCAGCGCTTTGCGACCGGCGGAGGAGGCAGAGGGGGCACCGAAAAGCCTTTTTGAAACTAAATTGTTAAGAATGAAAGTTGGCTCCAGGGTTTTTATCCGGGCATCTAGAAACAGTAGAAACTCGGAGTCTTGTCTCTTGTCTTCTCCGATCCCGAATTAATTCTGAAGCTCTCGGCCTGGCCCGCATATGCGGAGCGAGAGGACAGGGAGCGCCTCTCTTTTCCACCCTCTCAACCTCTCTCTTCCCTCGTCGGAGCGCCCTCTCCCCCCTGAATGAGTCGCCCCCGCCCCTACCTTCATCCCACACACTTCATTGGACCGTCTCAGCAGTCCCTGACATATTTCACAGAACACAAAAGGACCTGTGCGCTCCACTTCACTCATTCTCAGTACTGGGCGACGTACATCAGGAGAGCTGGGGTTTCTTGCTGGTCATAATATGATTAAAATGCACCGGTCCCGTGTGTTCCCAAAGGCACAAAAGGAAAAGTGTTTGGACTCAGTAGTGATGGTCATTGGATCTGCACAACGTCGCTTATCACTTTTAAGACCCCCCCACCCCCACCCGAGGCGTAAACTGAGAATTCAGTTGTGATAGGAAATAGCTTTTGAGATGATTTTTCATCACATTAAATGTATGACACTTCCGCAGTCTCTACTCTCTCTGAATGTCCAAAGATGGGATGGAAACTCTAGGTTAATTTCCAAATGTTAGTGACCCATAGGAGCCCTAACTCCCCTTCCTGCACTGCCTGGTCCCTCTCATCTTGGCAATGGAGAGAAACCCTGGGGTCTGTAGGACCCTAACCACTTCTGATTGTTGAAAGCGGGAGGAGGGATGGAGGAGAGAGATGGAAAGGGGAAAACACACACACACACACACACACACATTTTTGTTCATTTACACATTTCCTGTGCAGAACAAAAAAGTCCCACCATCAGCAAAAGAAGTCTCTTCCTCCAAAATAGCAGCCAAAGAGGGAAAATTAGAATATGCATAAATTTCTTCATTTTCATTCTCTCAGAGCACGATTTCCGGCAGATTTGTATTTAAACTGCTCGATTAATCCCAATTTCTGAACAGCATTTTACTTAGCATCTTCCAAAAAAACTCACCTAGAGTATTGCTCTCCTCCCACTACCCTGTTTTGAAGCCACCTCCTTCCCTCTTCTCCAACTGCCAATGAGGATTTCATTGATAAGACTGTCACTTTATTTTTCATGTCCATTGTCTTCTTTTCAAAACTGGACTGATGCATTGGATTGCACTTTAATACAAGCCCGCTACTGTCGGTGAAACCATAACTGCAAAATGAGAGCCTAGTGGAAAGGATCTGGTTTTGAAATGTGTACCCAAAAGAAAATAAACAGGATGGGACCAATAGACTTTTGCAGCTATTCTCTTGGCATGGAATCCTTTCCTTTTGTACACAGGTCACACCCGCCCACCGTTAGTAATAGTTAAGACTCTTGGACATTTCCACCCTCAAAACTTCACCCCATCCTCCATTTTTATGGAGTGTGATAGTCACACAGCCTTCTTCAAAGGAGTATTACTCATAAATATTCAGACTGTCAATTCATTAAACACTCCCCACAGCCCATTTTTAAAATATTTATTGTGTCACTTGTGCAACAGATCTACCTGTATCTGCCTTGAAAAATTCTTTGTTGGAAAAAAATGTTAGCATCATTTAAAACCATTCCTTTTCTGTGATATAATAATTTTACTTGGGCTTACCTCTCTTGTCTTTGAAACTGTATTTATTTCTTTTATTTAATAGCAGAATATGAATGTTTAAAGAATGAAATGACTACATCTTCATTTACTGAAAACATAAATAGATCTTAACTCCACTTACTGCTAAGTTCCTCACTCCTGCACACCCTGAACAGAAAGAAGCCTATATGTGCTTTACAATACAGTCCAAGCAGAATGTCATGGTTCTGGCTTTCCTTCAGTGTTTACAAATCACAAACACCAATTATTGGTGGTTAAAAGTTAGAAATACTAATATGTTTAGTTCTTAGTTTCTAAAGTGTACATGTTTAAACTATATTCAGCATAGTATGTATGGTATATGTGCATAAGCATTTACATTTGTTGGCTAACAATGTTTTTAAGATACTGGGTTATAGAAGCCTACTAATTTTGTTAAATGGGTGCATAAACAGTGCAGGTGAATGTCTGCATGACTTTTACTACTTTTTGAAATGTCTACTTTTATTGCTTCTTTACTTTCTGTCAAATATTCCCATTATAAATGTATTAATTTAGTTTATTTTAGTTAGGCATGTCTGCAATGACTCAGAGGTTATCAGATATGTACAATTAAAACCAAGTTGTTTGAAAATAAATTCTTAAAAGCCATACTTTGGGAATGTACATAACAGGATTGAGGGTTACTTTTACTGGCGTTGTTGGTTTCTTTTCATTTTCTGATGGAAACAAATGGTAGTTGTCTTTTAATCAAGGAACAATTCAAATGAATAAAAACAATCCCAGTAACTGAGAATATTTTCCATAAAATGTTTTAATTAGAGTTGGATTTTATATGGAAAGCTCCAGTTTGATTTCAAATTGCTGAGTTGTACTTCCAGAAGAGTGAAGTGAACTTAGTAGTTATTAGTTATTATTAGTGCACAGAGAAGGTCTGGGGGGTGCTACTGAAAAGCAGTGCAATATACAGTTGCAACCAAAGTTGTCTTTCTCCTGTAGCACACTGAGCATCACCTCAGTGAATTTATGCCTAGAAATGAAAGCTCCTCATTCTCTGCTGATCTTTCGTGAGAAACAGTCTCATGAACTGTAATATTTTCATACGTTTTTAAGTGAAAAGACTAGATGGAAATGAAAAAAGATCCTTCAACCTCCCTGCTGTGAAAGGTGAGGAGACAGATGCACTATATGTAAGACCAGCAGGGGAGTTGCGTCCTTCTTTTTTTCCCTCCCTTCCTTCAACTACCATTTGGTTTAGTTATGGATTGCGTGCATATGATAATATCTAAAGAAAAGACTTTTCTTGAAGACAAAACTGGCTATTGATCATATGCCTTTCTTTTTGTAATTGTGTTTTAACAAGGCATGAAGATCTTATAAGTTTTCAAGACTACATTAATTTGCAGGAAACAGGACAATGCAAACATATCTTACGATCACCCTTCTTTCCTTTTAAACTGTCCTTCTGTTGCTAAAGTTCTTTTCCATTTGGTCCTACCCAAATTCCTTCCGCTGGGCTGCCAAGGAATTTCTCTTATTTTTTGCTCTCCTCTCCCACAACGGCCCGTCCTCTTCAAACCAGCTTTCGTTCCCCTCCAAAATGAAAGCAGTTACCCAAACAACCTGCTTTGACCCCAACATCTGCCTGACAAACACAGTCTTAATTCTCTCCCTATCCGCTTTTTATTTTCTTTCATTTCCTTTTTCTTGGGGGTGGGGCGCATAGGGGGCTCAGACCATAAGGAGAACTTTGGGCTGAGAGGAGAGTTAGAAGCCTGCAGATGCAAACTCAGTGGCCGATTCCTTCCAGCCTCGTCTCGGGAACTGGTGGCTGTTCTTGTACCTGGAACAATAAACCTTGACAGGTTTACAACTGATAAAAGCACCTCTCCCTCCTCCTAAACAGATGGGTCAGCTTTACCAGCTAGATCCCTTGTAGCTCAGTCGGTAAAGAATTTGCCTGCAGTGCAGGAGACCCCGGTTCGATCCCTGGGTTGGGAAGATCCCCTGGAGAAGGAAATGGCAACCCACTCCAGTATCCTTGCCTGGAAAATCTCGTGGACAGAGGAACCTGGTGGATTTCAGTCCATGGGGTCGCAAAGAGTCGGGCACGACTGAGCGACTAACACACACACAACACACACTAACATCTTCCACCTGGTCTCCTTCCTCCCTCTACTTCTACTCCCTCCACTTTACTGTCCTCTCTACATCCCTCCATTTCTAAAGAATCAGAGCTCATCCTGGAGGCCCTAATTTCTAATTTTTTGTCTCGCCCAATGACCTGAGTTCCTTAGGGCCAGAATTCTCTTTTGATTCATGGAACCTTAGTTCCTATGCCCTTCTCAAACTTCTTAGCTTTGTGAATGTGAGTCCCAAATATGACAACTTGACCATTCACCAGAAGAGCTCCAGCCAGAAGGTAAAAGGTCCTTCTACTCAAGAATCCCTTCACCTGTCTGTCTCTGCTTCCAGGCCCATCCTGGGTTGATTTATTTGGGAATAGTGTCCAAGGGGGACATGCCTGTAGCAGTGAAGAGGGGACACAAAAGTACTCAGTGACACTAAAAAGATCCACCATGTTAGACCAGGGGAGTCTATTAGAACACAAGTTGGGCAGGAACGGATCATCCATCTAACCGTGATACTAGAAATCAGAGATTCGAATGTCCAACTGCAGCCATGAAACACAAATTTCAGACTGAAATAGATTCCGTCTTCATCCTGTTGGCCAGAAAAAATATTTTAAAGTTGTTTGTGCTATTATTGTTTGTATTATTATTATTAACATTTTATTTTTGTCATTATTGCTGCAGTTTTTATTATTTTTGTTGTTGTTGTTGCTATTATACTACTCAACAGAAGTTTAGAAAGATTAGTCAGATTAATTAGTTTATTGGTAATTTAAAGCTGAAAACTAGTAATTAAGCCAAAAACTAAAAATGATCAGGGATGATTCATACCAATGTAGGATTTGGGAGGAAGAGAATCTAAATTTTGGATATAAAATTTGGCAGCTGTGAAATAAACAGGACTTGGGGATCAGAACTATGGTAATTGGAATATTCTTAGTCACTTAGTCTCTCTCTCTCTCCACAACGTGCTCCAAATTCAGCTAAGATCACTCTGTGATTTGTTTGATAAAGGGGAAAAAATACATTTGTTTTTGTTGACAGAGAACAAAGACCCCAGGCTTGTTCTTCAGTCATTTGCATTTGCACGTGAAGTCCTCTGCTTAGGATCATCCAAATACCTAAGATCTCTCCTCTCTAAGTTTGCTTCCTTCATCTCTTTGCTCTTATTACACATCTCACTGAAGAGGGTGCATCATATAAGACAGGTATACAATTTCAGCCCTCTCCACAGACACATTCCATGGAAGATAAATTCAATAATGCAATTCTCTCCACAACAAGCTCTCTGCTATCTTTCAAATATAATTAATGTTTTGATAGTGCCGTTCTTTAACTACATATATACACACAAAAACAGACGCACCCTCTAGCTTTGCTGTTTGTGAATCTAAAACAGAAATGGATTCGGCTCTTTCGGTGACTCCTAAAATTCCTCAACTCAGTCAGCCTACAGAGAAGAAATCTGCTTGGGTAATAACTGCACAGTCTGTTGTATGCCCCAAAATACTTCAAACAATAAAAATGCAAGCCCCTAATTTTTGACAGTCATTTTTGTCAAATTTCCTAGTAATTAAAGGCTATTCTGAATTGATATTCTGATACAGACATTCATCAGATAGCAGTCGAAATCAACAAAAACACTGTCCTAACCTACTGGTTGTCTTTTCCAAGTTTTGATGATGGAAACTGAATTTCAGTACCTTCCATTTATCCAGTTGGGGCTAAATCGACAGAGATGTATAAAAACTAGCAACCATAACAATGGCTTCCACATGAGACTGCTTATTCTGTCAGATACCTCAGTTATATGTTTCAGATGGGTTAATCCACCTAATTACAGTTGGTTATATACTGACATATTTGTATGTGAAATAGATGGTCAGAAAGACAGATACATAGATAACCACCTATGCAATAGCAGTTAAGTGAGCAAATGCTGCTGAGCTCCTATATTCAAATGTACAATATCCCTAACATTTTATTCCTACAAGCTGACTACAATTATAAGAGGATGAATAAACTTTCAGACTGCAGGACATGATATGTTTTCAGTCTTAGAAGAAAAACATGTAATCTGTAATACTTAATCCAATGAAAATATAAACCTTAATCTCCCTATATTGTTACTGAGTTGAAGGAGCTAGTTATTTGGAACTGATACACTGATTTCCAAGCATTTGGGACATTTTGTTTGATTTATGAATGTATATGAGGTGCTGGAAAGGATAACACTTTACACATTTCTGCACACAATTTTTAGAGAAGATACATAAAAAGAATTTTTAAAAAATCTTTTGAGGTTTTATTTTCTTAGTCTTCATGTGGCAGTTGATGTTTGGAATTGTGAAAGAAGGTAAAAGAATGATCAAGTAAAGGAGTACATGTGGCTAATTCTAAATAAGTAGATCTTTTTATTAGACATGAAAGAAAAATATTTCCCCAATACAATTGTGCAGAAAGAGGGGAGAGTGTGATTTGTGGAGCTCACCGTGCTTTTTGTTATTGTTTTAGATGGTGGTGGCCCATCAGGGTTCCTTTAACATTACTTTTCTCCAAACTGTTTTCCTTGAAAGCATAAATGTGAGAACTACTTATCCCTTCATTCCTTCACAGGATAATGTATAACAGCAAATATTTCCATTAGATTTTCAATAGAAAAAAGTCTTTGCAGGTTGGTAGTTTCTATTTTAATACAGGACCAAATGATCCATCCCAGTTGTGTAGAGGCAGTTAACTTGATTTTTGCCAATACTGAGCTGCTGTGTGTGTGTGTGTGTGTGTGTAAGATTTTTACAATATTGATCAGCAATGATGTGTGAGCTATCAAAAAGAAATGTTAGGCTTTCTAGATTTGTTCTGATTTCTTCCTTCTTTCCTCCTGTTTGATTTGTTTTTGAGGCAGTGACACGACTACTTCTCTTATTCCCAAATGAGGTTTTGTTTGGCTCAGGTTAATATTAAAGAAGATCACATACACGGTTGGAAAATATTGTTATTTTTCTTTAATGGGGAAAATTGGACTCCCGCGTGTCAGATCTGTGGTTTTCTGAAGGGCAATGGAAATGGTACTGACATCACTTTGCACTTTAACAATCGGATTTGGTCAGGGTACAAGTTGTTTGTTTAACCCGACAGCTCGGTGCACCCCGTCGCACGCTTTGCACACTCATTAAAACGATTATTCACGACCTGTCGAGTGTTTTCGGGTTCATTCACAGGAAAGGCTTGGAGCGAGCGAGATTAATTCAAGTCAACACTGTCCACTACCCCGACGCACGTGAGGACGAGCTGGTGCGTGCGTAGAAAGGGGCGGGGGGGGGGGGGGGTGTGTGGGTGACGCCTTAGCTCTAAGTCCGGTTCATCTGATGCTCTGGAATCTCAGTCTCGAAAGAATGCTGAGTGCTTGGTCCTAAAGGGCCATATCTCTGTGTTAACTTCAAGGGCTTGGCACGGGACAGAAAAATAAAAATAGACAAACAAACCCCAAAGCTCTCCCTCTGCTCCTCCTTTCAACCTTCCACAAAGCTTAAGGTCCCAGGGCTCGCCCACCTTCTGCCTGTAGCCGTCTGACTGTGAGGCTCCACCTCTCAGAGCACCGATGCTGAGGATAAGTAGTTTCAGGAAAACTCGCCAGGGTGAGGAGAGTTAATTCCATATCTCAAGGCCCTTTCCTTCTTAAGAAAGAATTCGATTAATTTTCCTCTATATTCTTCGCAGATACCAGAGAATGGGGAAGCGTGAGAAACGAACAGAACTATTAACCGTATTTGGTAGATGAATTCCAAATTATTAGTAAGGAAAAATTGACCCTCCAGACTGCAATAAAAGATCTGTAAAGTCAGAAGCAAATAGCCCTCGATGAATTTGGCCACTCTTCCCCCTCAACCCCCTATTTCCAAGTCATCTTTGAACATTTTGTAATGACAGTAAGAGAAGCACATGCATCTCAATGTAAAGAAAAAGGCCTGCTGTCACTTCTACCTGATTCTACTTTATTCCTTCTAGAGTACTGTCTTTTACATATACAAGTCATACCCCCTGGTCTTTAGTTGCCCCATTTGTTCAAATCAACTTTGATGCATAACATTCACATGTGAACTTTTAGTTCAAGAGAAATGCCAATCTTCATAAGGTATAATTGTAGACATACACTAAATAATAGAATATATGCATTTAATATGTACTGAAGAACCTGAGAATATCCTGTTCAGCATACCCCTGGCATAATCTAGAGGTAATAGATGTTTTACAACATTGCCACTTCCATATTCAAAATCCATTGCTCCTTGATTTTCAATAGCATTAGTAAACCCAATGGTCACTTTATTGTCATGAGGGTAACTTAGTCATGTCAATGAAAAAAATAAAAAACTCATTCATCAGTTTCATTCTATCACACCTAACATCATATAATCATCCGTTTTCCTATTTTATAAAAACAGAAGCACAATGTTTGAAGAGAAGAATGGAAGCTTTTGAGTAGTGTGAGATTTTAATCAGAGACAGATTCCTAATTGCTAAAAAAGTAAGTATGAATAAGTAATTTCATAAACTCTTTGGATTGCCATAATTCACTACCAAGTTTACTTAAAATTGATCTGTCAAATGTGTTTCCTATATAAGCTCTTTCATTAAAACCAACCTGCGATAATAATCAAGAGGCAGATGCTGAAATATATAAGTAAATAACTGAAAGTCTGCATAAATAAACACAAATCAATGCAGTAATAGACCACATCATCGATGCAGGAATGATCGATTTTAGTCTTCCAGCTACAATCAGAGCTCCCAATGTATAATTAAAAGTAGATTTTTCAACTCCACTGCTGCTACTACTACTACTACTACTACAATTACTACTACTGGAAATAAATAAATAAACAAGCCCTGTTGCCACCTCTACCTGATTCTACCTTATTCCTTCTAGAGTATATTTGATGGGGTGGGAGGAGTACTCTAGTTTTTCTAACAAAGCTTTGCCAAATTTAAAATTACATCATTAATTATAAAAATTATAAAAATATTAAATAATAAAATTGCCACCTTATTCATGTTCTGAATTTTCAACCTTCATTATAGCCTCTAATTACTCATTCAGCACGTTTTAACGGGTAAAAGACACACAAAGTGCTCATTAGTTTTAAAGATTTTTTTAAAACTACTATGGTACCTTTGGCTTTATAGGTTCTTTGGGCCTTTTGTTAAAAGAGTAAAAATGTTATTTCCTCAATATTCCCTGGGAGTTATTATGCCTATGCCTGCATATGCAAGCAGTCTGAAACAAGGAAGTGGGGAAGAGCATCTGCGTTATTCCAAAATTGTTTCATAAAGTGATTGCAAAACAAACAAGTGTCTGACTCAAAGAAATAAATATACTTTGGATTTCTAGAAATTCACATCTGAAACATTTCAGATTTTGCTTAAAGTTAAATTTCTTTTTTGAGAATATTTATCCCTGGAGGGCAGAATTAATTTAAATTAGCAAGTACCGGTGTATGGGTGTATGATGAGTTTGAGTATTTAGGTTCTGTAATGAAAATATGGTGTTCACATTTTTTTCTTAATCAACAAAGATGCTTATTTACATTCATCCCTGAATTAGGGTGGTCCTTCTGAAGCACAGGCCTCAAATTTTTTCTTATTTATGAAATTCAGCTTCTTTGAAAGTGATTTTTTTCCTTGTATGATATCACTAGCACATAAATATCTATTTTTATTATCTTTATATAATTATGTGACCAAACGTTCTCTTTGACTCCTCTCCTTTCCATCCAGGAAACAGGATGCAAGGGCAACTGAACCCAAAAGGAAAATATCACCAGTTATTGTTTAGAGCTAATTTAACAGATAATTTAACTTCAAACAACAATGATCAGGTCATTAAATTTCAGAGCAATGAGAAAATGAAAGAACTGAGAGATAACTCAGTTTATCTCTAACCCCACTACAGTTTTTAGTTTTCTTGCTCAGTCAACAGAATCAACAACGCCTTGCCTTCCAGACCCGGAGCTAAATAGGTTTGCACCTTAAATACATTCCGATTAAAAGGATTAGACAATATGAGGAGAAGAAAAGGGGAATAAAACTGAGGAAGATGGCCCCAATTCGAGGAGTGCTGTGTAGAAAAATTCAACCTAAATCGAAATTGAATATCCCACACATGTCTGGCAGTGGAACAATCTCTTTCATTCGGATAATAATCCCTAAATCTTGCAGTGTGCAATGTGCTTTCCTCCCTTGCAGCTTTTCCGAAAGGCTGAAGAGGAGGGCTGGAGATTTGTATGCATCAGGCAACACACCATGAAAAGGACATGGGACATCCTATCTCCTCTCTCACTCTCACAAGCAGAATTTTGAGAGTCACTGGCTATTTAAAATGTCTTTTCCTGATCTCAACAATTCTGGAATTTCTGCCTACCTCAAGTTTTGATAGAGGGCCAGGTGAGGATGGGGTTGAGTCATAGAAATTGAGTCTTATGGAAGACGGGGAAGGGACAGTCGGAAATGTTGAGCTCCATTCTTCATGGTTCTTTCTTTTCAAGGCTAAAGATCACTGCTGAGAATCCCCTTCGCACAGGCAGGATGCTCTGCCCACCTAAACCCCTGCCTCCCTTTCCCTGGACCAGGGACACCTTTAAAAGTGTTGAGGGAATTCCTACCCCAAAGGCTACCTCTTTTCCTTGTAAGAACCCTTCACTTCGGACCACAGGTTTGGGCAGAAAAGAAACACAGGGTAGAAAACGAAATGGAAGAGTAGAGAGTGGAAAGGAGAAAAGGTGTCTACTACAGAGAAAACAGTTCTATCAACTAGCAAGTGCTGAGGTCTGAAATCGCACCAGGTAAAACAACTTTGAAGGGGAAGAGGGCGGGTGGAGAACACGGAAGAAAAAGAAGAAAGAGAAAAGGTGTGGAAGCCCGCCGGTCAAGCTTCTGGAGTCAATTTATCTGGCATCAGCCGGTGTTGAGCTATCAAACGCCAAGCTCCGCTTTGTCCTGGGCAAGAGCGCCCTCACCTTGCTACTCCCTGCGCAGCGCCCGGCTTCCCCTCTGCGGGCATCTCGGCCGCACCGTCCCGGGAGCGCCTCTCCACCGCGCCGCCAGCGCCGCCGCGCCCCGGCCGCCCAACTCACGTTTCTACACAATTCCAAAATCCGAGAAAACCACGCTGCCGAGTCCCTGCCACAAGGACCTCAAGTCCCGCCATCGTGCTGAAGTCCCCGAAGCGCCAGAAAGACTAACGGGAAACCTCGGCGAGGGCTCCAAACTCGCTTCCGGCCGACTCAACCTGTCTCGCGCGCCCGCAGCCACTCTCGGGATAGATACCCTGGCTCTCGAGCTTACACCGCCGTCTCCTAAGTGTGCATTAAGAATCAATTATTAGCCTGAGATCCCAAAGCCGGGAACTGAGATATTCCCAGCAGGGACGAAGTCAAGCCCAGAACGGTGTTCATTTCCTTATTCCTTCGAATAAGGGAAAGAGAGCCTCCCACCCGCGACTCTACCTGGAGCAACGCCGCTAAAGCCCGCAGGGACCCTCGCCCGACCCAGGCCAAGGAGCTGGGAGCGGAGGGCCAACTCTGGGGGAGGTGGGCAATGTTGGTGTGAAAATAGGGGGAGGAGGGACATCCCACCAAGAAATAAAGAAAAAAAGTAAAAAGAAAAGAAAACTTTAGAACGAAGCAAGCCCTTGGCTCTCGAACAAAAACCTTTGTCTCAAATAGGGGGAGCAAATACATACAGGCTTGAGCCTTAAGTCTCGTTAGTGTCTTCTCGCAGTTTCTTTAAGACTCAGAAATTCTTTTCCTACGAAAAGAATTACTTTGCACTTTAGAACCTACTTCAGTCTCCCACTACCCTGGCTCCATGTAAATTCTTCTCCTTTCCTCACCATCCCTTTTTACCATGACTACACCCTTTTTACTTAGGGATCCACCGTGACTCTCTGCCGCCGAGGGGAAAAAAAAATCATGCATTCTTTCAGCTACTTCTGCTGATAGCGCGCCCTCTAAGAAAAATATTTTTTTTTTTTTTAAGAGTTCTTTAGTCCTGGACCTCAAAGTCTCAGTTTGAGCCTTGGTCAAAATCAGCTGGTCGGGCACAGCTACCCCGCCACCCACATCCCGGTAAATCACTTTCACTTACCGATCTTGGGGTAAGAGCGCTTCCAGTCCTGAAGTCTTTTTCTTCCGCATCCTTCGGGCAACATCAGGCACAGTCTTGGATGGAGGGGGAAAAAAAGATAGAAATTGGAAGGCAGAAAAGAGATTCAAAATATAACACTACATCATATATTCCCATGAGCCACCTTGGCCTACATCCTTAGGAAAAGGTCCCGGTGAACTGACCGCTGGAGTGGAGAAAAGGTCGGTTTGGGGGCCGAAAACCAAGAGGTGGATTATTTTAACTGCTGGTGGTTGGGGGGGGGGGGGGCAGGGGGGAGGGGAGACTCTGGAGGGAGGGTAGAGAAGGGAGAATGATTGGGATGGGGGAAAAAAAGCTTTAAAAAAAACGCGCGCAAAAGAAAATCAAGAATGAAGTACTGTGAAAGATAGCGCCTTTGAACTCTTACAGGTTGGAAGCTCTTAGGGAGAATGCAGACGTGTATCTAGATGACCCCTATTCTTTCTGTATCTCCAGGATCTGGCTTCAAGTGGGGGGGGTGGGGGGAAGAAGGGGGAATTTTAATTTCAGTTTCACCTACCCTACTTGTTGGAATGGTTGCGCAGATTTTCATGCTGGAGAGTCCCATCTGTCTGGCAGAAGCTGGAGTAGTGTTGGGGGCAGGTTATCTGGTGAAGTAGGAATGTACAGGAACCCCGCCCTCTAGGCACAGTTACACAACCCCAGCAACCCGTCTCAGCCCCTTCTAAAACCTCTAATGGTCTTCACCTTCACCCTTTGTTAGCCTATTTCTCTAACAGGCATTGAGTCCCAAACACAACCAGCCAATTTAGCTATTCATAAAATTAATTTCTCAAAAGCAAAATTACTTCATTGCATGCAAGTTCTTCAACGATGTAGAAAACAGACTTTTAAAAACCATATTTATATATTTAGAGCTCTACATATTTTGGATTTATCCACCTACTTGGGTGAAATAACCACCAATTTAAATATACATAATTAAATCAAACACTACAAGTCTCATTTTCTTTACCTCTCTACCCTCAATTTGATGCGAGTCATAGAAACCACATGAAATCTTCCATAAGCATAGATATTTGTATTAAATCTTGTTAGTTCCGGGCTTCATATTCTGGTAATTTCCAATTTTGAAACAAACTGAAGAAACATTTGGAAGAATCTTTTCACTGCTCTAGCTTAAGTAAGTCACTTTCTCAATGTTTTATATATTAATAATTTGTATTAACTTGTAGCAGACAAAATACTTTATACCTGGAAAGAAACTGCAATTTGAGATGTCAAATAAGTTATGATCACTAAGCACTTTCAGTTCCAAAATCTCAAAAAGAGCAACCTTCATCTCATTAAAAACAGTTATAAGTATAAAAGAAGAAAAGCTTCAAAAAGTTTCAAAATGTTTTTCCAGCATAAGTTAATTTTAACTGGCAAAGGTTGAAGATAACAAATATCAACACAATGTAACAACCAATTTGTTGCAAAAAATCTATTAAATGCCATGCTAGATTTCTGTATGTTTTTGAAGAGGATAGTTTGAGGGACGATAGGACTCATTGAGATAAATGAAATGTTCACATTGGGCTTCAGGAGGCCTTCACAAAGTTCTTTTTCTCTGTATATCCCCCTTAGTATCTAGTATGCATATTAAACAAACTATTCTTACTTCTAATCATATCCATTGTATGTGTAACTTGGACACATATCGAAGTAGAACTTTCTACTCCAGTCCTTAGTTCCTAATCAATTCAAAGAAGTCGATTTTACTTTTGATTTCAGAACATTAAATTTGCCACTAGAATTCTATTTCTTGATCATGCAAATAAACAATCAGAAATAATAGTTATCTAATATGGCCAGAAAAAAATATTTATGGGGGAAATCTGTCTTCTATATATATGTCCCTTTACCTCAATATGAGTCCAACTGTCTTTGTAGCTTTTGATAGGCAAAAGACTATATTTCTTCTGTCCCAGTACATTCTTATTCTACAAATAAAACCCATGGTGAAAGCAAACAATACATCATCACCTTTTCCAGTCTAAACACATGCTTGTCTTTGAGCTGTTTTGGATCACAAATGTGTAATAGGAATTTCCTTTGCCTAACTTCATTCACTTGGACGCTGTAAGTATTTTTATTATCAGTCATACATTTGGCTTCTAAAACAATTTATTTGTGGAATTTTCTTTCATGCTTCATCCTAAAGAACTGTTAAATTTCACGAAACTTGGACCTCTGGTGAAACTGCTCTCATACTAAGAAAACAGAATCTTGTCCAGTCTGCTTAAAGGAGACAATTAAACTAGCTGTCTTGGTCTATTTTAGTTCTTTCCCCATTTGTGTATATTTGGTTCCAGCTCTTTTAATTTTTTCCTGGCCTTTTTCTGTCTTTCTTAGATCTCTCTCTCCTCCTCTCTCTCTCATTCATTCTTTCCTTTTGGTAGCAGGGACTTTTTTTTTTAAGGTTCAAGATCCTCTTTCCCTTTCTTCCCTCTAGCTGTCTCTTTCTCTATCTCTCCATTCCACAGGCCACCCATTCCCATATTCTAATATTAACTATTCTATAGTTGTATTTCAAATCTGTTTCAGTCAGCCTGCTTCTCGCCTAGGTTTTGTTTTTCTCGTTGTTTTTTTTTCCTGACTGACTCTCTTAAGTGTTTGCTGATAACATCTTGGGGACAGATTATTTTTCATTGGGCCCTTTGTAAGAAGTAGCCAGCTTATTGCATTACTTCAGAACACATTTCAGACTATACAATTGTAACAAATGAACAACTTGTCCTCCACAGACTCACCACAGGATCCAATTAGTTACTAAACCTTTTAGTTAGGTTTACTAATTATTTTCTGGAGTCCCAGCAACTGGACTGCTGAAACAACTCAAGAAAATGTTTTCATTTTGCTTCAGATTTATATCTATATGCATATATGTGCATGCATATGTATACTGCAAGTTAAAACCAAATTATGACTAAGCAAGAGGACAAATTTCCAGATAAAACTACACAGACATATTTAAAAGGGAATCAAGAAATACTTCTATAATGTAAAAATGAAAGAAAAGGAGAGAGAGGCATTTTACTTCTTCTGAACATCTGGAGCTTTAAATTGTTATAATTTAAAAATAAAATATAAACATTGATCTGCAAGTCATTACAACAGGTGATCACTTCAGCAAAATCTATATTGCAACTTCAGCACATCTTTATTAGAACTCTTTCATTGTGGGTAAACAGCCACAAAAATAAATGCTGACTTAGAAAGTATAAATACAAATATTTAAACAAAAATATTTGCAGCATTCATAGCGCAAATTGTACCTGAACTGAAGGGCTCTGTGTGTCTATATATATTACATATGTGTGCATTATATTCACTTCTATCTAACCATATACATAGATTTATTTATAATTTGCCAAGTGCTATAAACAAGATACCTGAAACAAAATATATAAAAAGCATTCTATCAACTGATTTGAAAATAAACACAAGGTAAATAGCTATGCACATAAAATTAAATAATCTCTTTTTGCTGTATATCTACAGAAACTTAAAGATATCAGCTGAAAAGCCTATATTTTGTTTAAAGCTAGCATTTATTAAATAGCCTGCTCCTTGTAAAATTTGACTCCACAATGGAAAAAATATTTTCATTTGAAAAGTCTCAGTTCAAATGAAAGGAGCAGTTTAAATTTCAGTTGGCTGAAAAAGCCTTTGAATTCCCTAGAACTTTAATGATTTTTTAAAAATTAGTTCTACTTAATAAAAGAGACAAAAGTATCAAGATATATATGAATTTAGCCTATTTTTTTATTTCTGTGTGTTCATAGTAAACATTTTTGTAAGTGACAAACACGGGCATATGACCACAGTATCACAATCAAGAAATTTTAAGACAACATTAACAATCACTCAAATTTATGCGGCATCTGCGCAACACAGGTTACATATTTGCAAGGTTTACCTATAAGTACAATAGGTATTAACATTTCACTACATTTAGAAAAAATAAAAGTGACCTGTTAGTGACCACATACATCAAAATATACACAACACAAACTGAAGGCAATCATTAATTTTGTCCCCTTCCGATTCATTTGAATGGGCAGTGCTGCCAACTGAAACAACTTTCTTTTTTTTTTTTTAATTTAAATACTTAGTATACCAAGTGCATTTTCTAGAACCCAATCTTTGGTCTAAAAGTAAACAAAATTTAAAAAAAAAAAACAGATTTTTAAAGAAAAGGACAAAACAATAAATGGCCAAAATAATTTCTTGGGCACCTCTACTACGAATGCTTCTTAAATACAAATTACAGTTTAACATTTTAAAACTCTCTCCATAATTTAGGTTGTTCTCAAGGTCTGCATCCACCATAAAGATCCATGATAATTTATAATACTGCACACATGGAAATCTGGCGGCTCTTAAGGATAGACTTGTCAGGTTTGAATGAAAATGGAAAAGCAGTCACTATTTAGATACACATTCTACTATAATTTTGACTTCCAAACCTTATATTCTACAATGTATTCTCCCCACATTGCACCTCGCTGACACTCCACACCTTGTTAGAATAATAAACAACCCTAAAGACTGAACAAACGTACAGAAATGGGCGGGGGGGGGGCTTAATAAAAAATACCTGGACTTATTTTTTTAATTATCATTTACAATGCAAATGTGTGTAAAACGTTCACTTACAGTCTGGTCCCAGGGATGTTAATGTATTAAAGGGTTGGAAGAAGACCCCTGATTTTGATGTGTGAAATAATCAGACAGTCCCCCGGACAGTCCCGTGGTGAAACTTGGCAAAGAGGGTCTTAAAGACTCACAGGGCAGGGTCGAGGGGGCCTGCGGAGACGTGGACGAAGACGCGGCCCGGGCGCTCATGGACGTGCTGCTCTGCGAAGTCATTGACGGGTGCGGGACGTGGGGGAAAAAGTAACTGGTCTGGCCCGCGAGCAGGTTGACCGAACAGGGGTTGAGGGAGTAGGTCCCGGAGCAGGGCACCGACAGGCCGCAGGGCACCGAGGCGGCGAGCGCGGCGGCCGTGAGGTGGTGCGTGGCGTAGGGGATCTCCCCGTTGACCAGCCGGTCCACGCTCAGCCCGTTGGCCGTGGAGAAGGAGTGGTTGTTGCCCAGCGAGTTCTGAGTCAACACGGAGCTGTAGGGCATGGGGTGGCTGGGGTAGGCCGACGTGGTGCCGTTGTAACTCAAAGTGCTGCTGGCGCGGGGGTGGTGCAGGGACAGGAAGGGAGACATGGGCCAGTAGAGGGAGCCGGCGCGGTCCATGAAGGTGAGGCCGGTGGAGGTGAGGCGCGCCCCGCGCTTGAAGGCCAGCTTGGCCCGCGACGTGGTGGAGCGGCGCCGCAGCTTGCCCGTGGTGCCGCCGATGAACACGTCGTCGCTCGACGGGTCCAGCATCCAGTAGTTGCCCTTGCCCGGGTCGTCGTAGTGACGCGGCACCTTCACGAAGCACTTGTTGAGGGACAGGTTGTGGCGGATGGAGTTCTGCCAGCCCTGCTTGTTCTCGCGGTAGTAGGGGAAGTTCTTCATGATGAACTCGTAGATGCCGTTGAGCGTCAGCCGCTTCTCCGGGCTCTGCCGGATGGCCATCATGATGAGCGCGTTGTAGCTGAACGGCGGCTTCTCGTACTTGCCGTTCTTCTTCTCGCCCTCCTTGCCCCCCTCCCCGTCCTTGCCGCCCTCGCCCGCCCCCTTCTTCTCCTCCCCCCCGGCGCCGGCGCCCTTCTCCTTCTCGTCCGGCCCGACGGGCGCCAGCTCCCCAGGGCCGCCGCCCGGCTCGCCCTTGCCGCCCAGACCGTCCGCTTTGGCCCCGTCCAGGGCGGCGGCCGGGGGCGGCGGCGGCGGCGGCGGCGGGAGCAGCAGCTGCTGTGGGCCCTTGTCGTCGTCGGTGGCCGGGGCGCCCCGCGCCTGGGGTGGCTGCGGTGCCTGGGGCGGCGGCGGCGGCGGCGGCGGCGGCTGCTGCTGCGGTGGCGGTTGCGGGGCGGGCGGCGGCGGGTGGTGATGATGGTGGTGGTGGTGATGGTGATGCTGGGGGTGGTGGCTGTTGTGGTGGCCGTGGCTCGCGTGGTGGTTGTCGTTCTGGACCGCCTCTGGCACCAGGCTGTTGATGCTGAACGAGGACTTGGGGATCATTTTCACCTCTTTCCTATCTCCCATGTCCAGCATCACCCAGTCGTCGGGGGGAAACGGCGACGGTGGCGGCGGCGGCGGCGCGGGAGCCGGGCAGCGGCGCAGCGGGCGGCGGCGACCGGTGGGTGCCGAGCGGGGCGCGGGCGGCGCGGGCGGCGGCGGCGGCACTGAGCGCTCCGGCAGCAGCGCAGTTGGACCGCAGGCTCCGGCGCTGGCAAGTCATGTAGCAAAAGCAGCAACCACCCCTCAGGAATTAGAAGAAAAAAAAAAAGGAAAAGAAAAAAAGAAAGAAAGAAGGAAAAAAAAAAAAAAGAAACAACCACCGCCCCGGGGGTGAAGCTCCCTCGCTCCCAACTCTACTTCTTGGTCTCCCCCCCACCCCCCCGCTCCCCCCCCCTCTGCTGCTTCCTCCTCCTCCTCCTCTCGCAGCAGCAGTCACAGCAGCAGCAGCAGCAGCAGCCCAAAGGGGGGGAGAGCCGGGCGGCGGGCGGGCGCGTCCCGGAGCGGCCGCGGCGAGGCTGGGGAGACAGCGATCGTGGCGGCTATAGCCACAATTAATTTTCCGAGCTACAGGCGCACACTAGGGCTGTAAAAAAATTTTTGGTTTAACCTTTCCTACCGCTGGGCCAATCAGAGCCGGCGGCGTGCGTGAGCGTCTCTCCCGCCGTCGACCAATCGGCGGGCCCGGGCCCACCCACCCCCGCCCCGCCCGTCCGCCCGTCCGCCCGCCTGCCCGCCGGCTCCCGCCCCCTCGGGCGCTCGCCTCCCCCTCTCCGCGGGCTCTGGGCCTCGCGGCCGCGCGGAGCCGCGTAGGGATACTCCGGCGGGAGCATGCTGCGCCGCGGCCCTTCTCAGCGCACCCCCCTCCCCCCCCCCCCCCGACCACCTCCACTTCACCCCTGCCACCCCGCGGGTCTGCTCAACCGAAATCTCCCTGTTAGGGTAGATCTCTTCCATTTTCGGCTTCCTTCTCACTCCATTGAGTCATTTTCGTTTGAGCGTCAATATTTGTCCTTATTAATTAAAGTTTGTATCCAATTTTATTTTTAAAAGCGGGGGCGGTGGTGGCGGCGGCGGCGGCGGAGAGAAGTGGGAGTGCAGGGAGAGGGCAGGAAATGGAGGAGGAAGAGGCTAGGCACTACTCCGCGGGGTCGGCCTTGCAGGCCCGGGTCCAGCATTTCTGAGCCCGTAGGAAAACCGTGCGTGTCGTAGGTAAAGCTCCTACGAGGCTTCGGAAGGTCGGGGAGGAAAGGCCCGCCTCGGGCGTGGAGCGGGTTGGGGATGGGGGTGGTGTCCTAAACCTTGAGGGAGGAGGGCCCGGGAGAGGTTTGGAAAAGAAGAGATGAGGAAGTGGGCTGGCGAGCGCGGGGCCAAACAGGGGTTACTTACTCGGTTCCTGCGGCTCGGGCGGCGGCGAGCTCGGGGCTCGGGCGCCGCCGGGAAGCCGGGCCTGGGGCTCCCGGCGCTGCGGCGGCGGCGGGCGAGGGGCGGCTCAGTGGTGGGCGCCTATGATGGCCTTCCGAAGTAAGGGGTGCTCAGAGAGAAAACAATACCAAACAATCTCGAAATAAACCAGGTAACACATGCTCTGTCTATGCGTCTCTTCCTTCCCTTCTCTCCCGCTCCAGACCTTCGCTCACGCTCTGGGCGACTCGGTGCCGTTTTCTCCTCGCTGCTCCAGCGTCTTCTCAGCTTCTAATCCGAATTGGAAGCGAGTAGCCGTGAGCGATCACCCTGGAAATGTTTTCATTTTGCTTGTTGACATTGGAAGGGGGGCAAAAAAAAGGGTGGGCGTCTATTTCTTTCCGGTGGTTTTTTTTTTTTTTTTTAAGCCTTCCTATTTTCACTCCCTCTTTTCTTTTTCGTTTCGTTTCTCAAATGTTTTTAATTTGTGCGGGCCTTAATCCTGAAATAACCTCATGCTTCAGCCAGCCCTTTCCCATCCTGAATGCTGCTGGAGGGCACCCAGGAGCCTTGGGAACGTGCGTCCCACAATTCCAGCTTCTTGGGCTTTAGGACTGGGAGGTTCGGTTGAGGGTTGAAGTGAGTGGGGAGATTGTGATTCGAGGGCTTTAAAGGGATCCCGTGGCCAGGGGCAGGGCTAAGGCCCAGCATTTCCCAGGGATTGGAATTTGGTGCGGAGCACACTGATCAAAGGCTGTTTCATCCCACATGGGCACGAAACATAGCACAGTTTACGGAGGATGAAGCCTGAGAGAAGAGGGAGGTGGAGGAGAAGCATACATGAAAAGCACCTTTACCTCTGTAAGGTAAATAATCATACAATGTAAACCTTTCTTCACTTTGATAAACTCTCAAATTATCTGACAGATTTGGTTATTTACGGAAACGAAGAAAAAAGCGGTGCCTATTTGTGATAAAAGTTCGGTTCTAATATTAAAGAATGCAATTGATGAATACTCAGGTTGACAGCTATTCTACTCTCCCCATCCCACCCCACCTTGAAATTATGAGAAAGAATAAATGCTGAAGGGAATAAAAGACAATTACAAATAGCTAATGATTCTTAAATTTGTACCTATGAGGAATCGCAATAAAGGAGCTTTGAACATTAGACTAACCTCCACTATCTATTCACTGTATGTATGTGTGTGTGGGTTCCCCCTATGTCTACACAATTCCTTACTTTAAACTGTATTTACATGTGGGGAAATTCAAAGGTTCTAGCGATCTCCGTTGATGGTGACAGGGCCCCAAACTCTTGACTTCTAAGCTTCTGATTTCTCACAGAGCCGGGTGAGCTAATGGGTTTTGCGGGCCCGGCTGGAGAGATCTGTGGGCCTTCCTCTTTCGGCTCACTTTTCCTCCTCCCACCCTTCTCCCCGCCCCAAGCCTGTTATTCCTACTTTTCCTCAACTCGCATTCCTGCCTCCTCCCCTCTTCCCCCCTCCTTCCCCCTCACTCCCCCCACCCCTCAACTCCCTCTATTCCTCTCCCTCACTCCATTCCTCCACCTACTCTTCCCCATTCCAACCCCCCACTCCCCACCCCACAAAGCCCCCCCTCCTCATCACCACTTATAATGGCACACAAGGGCTCCCTCTGAGGTGGACGGCCCGGTACGTTTCGTAGTCGGTCTAGCGTGAAATGATTCGGTGTAACCGGATTCTTGGGAAAGGACAGGTTACGTAAACATTTACTGATGTGGAGTAACTATACTATTTGTACTCTGATATGCAGGAAGGAAAGTGTTGATTAACACAGAAGAAAAAAAAAGCGAAATTAGCTGATTGCATGCTCATAAGTGCAAGCTGTCATTGAACTGCTTTTAAAATAGACACAGCTGGGTGTTTGTGTTGAAAAATTTCTTGTGTTTTTGCTAATACTGAAATAAGCATGATTTTGTATACCAAACATTTTCAGATCATTAAAATTTGTAATCTGTGCTGGTTTTAAACACAAAGAAAAGAAACAGAATCATTTCGATGTAAAATTTGCTGATATTATATTAACTCAATCAGGTCTGTACAAATTGTGCATTGTGCCTCCTAAAATCTGTTTGATCAATTTAATACACAAAGTGCCAAACGTGGGTATTGTTTGTTAACATTGGACATTTTATTCAAATCCGAGCTCAGCAGCAAACTGGAGGAGCATTCCTTGAATACAACACTAGCACTGACTGATGAATTTTTAATGTTTTTTAAGGTGTTTCTTAGGTCGAAGCAGAGTGTTCATTGTTTTGTAATCCTGCATAAAATTTTAGCAGGTGAAAATAAGTTTTTCTTCTGTTTACTTTCAAATAGCAAAAACTGGGGTCTGCTAATGAGAGCCGGATTAATCTGATTTTATGTGCCAGGAGCATATATTGACTGGGAAAATGTTTTGCATGCAGATTTAAAATGTGTTATATTATTTCAAGGGTTGCATGGATGCAAGTCTTAAAATAAGATATTTGTGGTAGGAAGAAATAGACTATAGTTTAATATAATCATATTAAAGATATATTCTTAATGACAAAGGTTATTTGCAGTGAGGGGGGGAGGTGAGCTTGAATTCCAATAATTTTAATTAGACTTTATGATGAGATAGAATGATATGTACATCTATATTATATATATGGGCTTGTTCAACAAAACATGCACTGTTTACTCAGCAGCCCACATTTATCTCAGCAATGGCTTCTTTTTAGAACTGCTACTAGATGAAATGGAGGGGGAGGGGGTTCTTGGACAGAGTATTGTTCAAGTTGAAAGTCCCTGGATAGAGCTTTGTATATCCTACCGGCCAATTTGGGTGCAAATTGGATTTGAAGGACTGCCCACATCCACCTCAGGCCTCTTTCCTCAACACATGAGACCCCAACTCTGTATTTCCACCTCATTCAGTCTCTGTGTTACCTTCAGAAGACAGAAGGCATCTGGTGGTCTCAGATCTGAAAAAAATTTCTCTATCACTTTAATATTGTATCATCAGCAGCTTAATCTTGAGCTCTCATACACATGGATCTATAAATGTACAGTGTTAACGTCAAAGCCTAAGTTAGAGCAAATGTAATTTTCTGGCATATATAGTGGTAAACTTCTCTCTCTGCCCCCCACCCCCATCCCCCTAAATGAGGGCAGGCCTTGTAGAGTGAGCAGATCCAAGGGAAGAATTCCTTGGGAAATGAATTAGATTATTCCATCTCTAGTTTTAATTAAATAGCCAAGGCTCCACGGCCAACTTGCAGGGAGCAGCACGTTTGGTTTTTCCATTTGGCGGGGTTACCCTGCGTCTTCCTTAGGGCCTGTTTGCCGCCTGGTCGGTGCTTTGCTTCTTTCCCCCTTGTTACCTGCTGGTTAAAGGAGGGCGAGCCATCTTTGCCTAAAATTCACCCTGCTCTGGGCTCCCTGGATAGGGTGTCCTTGGAGCAGCGCCCAGCGCCCAGCTCTGGATAAAGCTCTCTTCCTGCAGATGCAAGGGGAGTCTCTGGCCCGGTGACGTTTGGGAGTGAGCGGAACCCTTACGGAGGCATCCAGGTATTTCCAGAGATCCCGTGACTATTAAGGTCTGCTCTCGCTCAAGCCAACTTGTCCGTAATCCCTTCCTAACAGCAGGTAATGGTGCTAACATTTACTGATTGTAAGTTACTCTTTAGCGTGTTCTTGTTCTGTGGGTTTTGGTTACAGGTTATACGATTAGGTTTGCGAGAACAGTAGTGAACTAAACTTCTCAGTGAGAGGTCTTCACACCAGGGAAGTGTTACTTTTCTGCAGCAGCCCTGCCTCATCACTCATTAGGGAGCTGCAGGTTGTCAAGCCGCTGCTCTTAGAACGCGCGCGCACCCTGAATATCCCCAGGGGCGCGCACATGTGCGCGCGCACATACGCGCGCGTGTACAACACACACACACACACACACTCCCCTCACTAAAACTAAATTAAGAAGCCGATGATTAAGACAAGCGTCTACTAGGCCTGTCATTTCAGCATCCTTCCATCATAACATTGTGGCACCGGCAATTTTGCTTGAGAACCTCGAGAAAAAAAAAAAGAAATCCATGGGAGAGCCTCGTATTTGAGTGTCGAGATGCTTAACTTGTAAAAGCTAGGGAAACACTTCGGAAGTGAGAAAGTCCAAAGTTAAAAAAATTAAAAAGAGAAGCAAGAGGAGGTCTGGATAGAGACACTGGGACTCCCCAGGCAGGTTTCTGTGACTCTGCCAGAGAAGTTCCAAGCTCTCTGAAGGCAAGCACATATTCATCCAAAGGAATCATCTTGGGACCTGCAACAAAATACACTCCGGAGAAGCTTCTTCCCATTGCTAATCCTGCAGACAGCCAGGTATGGAGAAATCCATAAGGAAATATCACCACCCTGACGTTGAAGGACCTTGAAAAAGTCTCTCTGAACAACCTTTCAGTGGAATACTCTGCACAGACCTTTTAAATATAAAATGCCCACTAGCCCTTTACTTGTTTCCCCTTATTTGCCAGCATGCTTGGGATCTCTGATTGTGGACAATTTGCAGAGGGAGTTGAGTTCTGCTAATGTTGAGTGCAGGCCTGTTCCATTTTTTTGACCTGATCCAATTGGGAGAATAAGTCCCACACCTTTTGGGCAATCGTGCCCTGAGAGGCCAGTTTCTTTTTTTTCTTCTAGTTGCCCTAGGAAGAGACACAGCCCATCCTTCAGAGGGGTCAGGAAATGCGAAAGGCAAAGACAAAGAATTGGAGGGGTGATGGTAAGCGGGAATGACGGAAGCTAGTGTTGGGTCCTTAGCTTTAACCCTTGAGTCTATCTGAAAAGGGAGGAAGTGAGAGTTAGCCAAAGTCAGCACACAAGACAATGCTACCTTGGATTTTCCATCAGTGGAACACTGAAAGGGGGGGGGGGGGATGATTTCATAAACATATTTCAGTCTGAAAGAAGAACTGACAGGCCTCGAAATGCTGAGCTCCTGGAGTTCCAGCTCCTTACTGTCCCCTCACTGTTTTTTTTAATTAGTTGGAGCTTCATTTTGATTTCCCACAGGAGACCAAATAATCTACTTTGGGAAATGCTAACAGCACTGTTCAGAGAATGTGGGGCATCGAGTCTCCTCTTTTCTGAAGCACCGTTCCAAAAGGTCCCCCAAAACGCCACTCGTTGAGAGAAAAGATGAAAAGGTATGGCTTAGTGGCAGTTATTAGGACAGTCGGCTCCAAACCAGTCACTCTAAATAGTTAAAAAGTACATGAAGAGCACCGAACAAAACAGAAGATTGATGAGTATGTGTTAGACAATGCTCGCACCCACTGATGGCTTGTGCAGGAAAGACGAGGGAGAAAACTGCCTGCGTTGGGGTGAGCAGGCCCGGAGGCACGCGGAGACCCCTCCACCCCCAAGCCCCCGTTCGCATTTGAAAAGTCATATGAGACACAGAACACTTTACTAATCAAATACATCCGCTTCCTTTCTAAAAACCCAGGTGGACAAACCCATCAGCCAGTTTCTACTTCTTGTCTATCTCATACCCACCTGCCTTCCTCACTCTCGAACTGCAGTTCCTGTAGATCTTCCCCTCCCCCTCCAGCTCGAAGCAGTGGAAGATATGTTGAAGCAACGTTTCACAAAAAGTCCCGATCTTCTCCCTCCCTCGCTAACCCCTGGAGGCTGTAACGTCGACCGTTCTGGCCAGGAGCAAAGCGGAATACTGGCTCCCTGGCCTTGTGAGCCGCTCCTCCCCGCCCGCACTCGCGCGCCTGCCCCGCGCTCCTTTGTCGCCTGCGCCTGCCGAGCGCAATCCTCCTAGAAGACTTGCTTTTAGGTTTCATTTCCGGATTTTCCCCTCTTAGAGTTACCTTTTAAGCCCAGATGTCTGGTGTTTGCACATCATGCCGGAAGCAGGCATACAGATCAATATTTTTGGGCTAAGAGGTCATCTGCCACAGTGAAGGCGGAAAAAAAAAACCCAGTTAAAGGTTTTCAGATTATTATTTGTATAAAGCACAGCTCAGAGTTAAAAGACGGGGGTGTGTGCAGGTGAAGTTAACTTGAATATTCAGTTACATGGAAGGGGTGATGGGGGAGAGCAGTTATAACCCTATTTCTCTCTGGTCCTTTCGAAGGAGGCGAAGGCAGGGAGGAGAGAAACGGCCAGGGTAAGGCCAGATGCAGGATAGCGTCAGGAACAAGTGACCGTTATCATGGGCAAACAAAACAACTCTACTCTTCCAGTTCAGAATCTACAAAAAAGGTAGTGGTGGTGATGGGGGGGGGGGGTCACTCTTATTTTAAAAACAATCATAGATAGGTTCTTGTTTAGTATCTTCCATCTAGGCTTGTCCTAAGCACTCAGGAGAGAAAGTACCCGTTCAAGAAGAAAGCCGGATCGGCAAGTTTGGCTCCCGAGCGTGTGAACTATGAATCACCAAAGTGAAGATCTTTTCCCTTTTTTCCTCCCTTACCCTATTCTTTTCTCTTGGAGCGTGAACTTGTTAGATAAGATAGATGAGGCCACAGGGAAATGGGATCGCTGAGAAAACCCGGCTCCTTGGAGAGCAGCCTTGAGGCTGGCAGGCAGTCGCTGAGCGCAGCCTTGGAAAGAGCGGAGGGGCGCGGGGCTCCCTCCCAAGCGGTCCCAACTCAAGTCCCTGCAGCCGCCCGCGGGAGGCACTCCGCGCTGTGATCGACGCCTAGGTAGCCTATCCTTTGGCCTTAGAGGAAACACCCCAGAAGACGAAAAGCCCCTAGCTGAGCTGAGTATCTGCTTTCCAGCGCGGCCCGCAGGTTTTCCTAGAAATCCGAAGTCCGGACCACAAAGCAATCGGAGGGTGGGAGACACTAGATTTTAAAGAAGTCTGGAGTCACGCGTGAACACTGTTTTCCCCATTGATTAGAAGTGGCTCTCTTTTCCTATTTATATATACTCCACATGCTATTGATTACACACGGCGATTTACTTGAAGAAATGCTTAGAGTATCTTTAGCACACGCTCCTCTGTCTTTGTCCCTCTCAAAGATTTCAGCTGATAGTGTGGCTGGTTGGGATCAATTAGCACTGGATTTTGCCCTGGGATTGCTCCCCAGGGCGGACAAATGGAGCCAACTCATCTCCGGCGAATTTTTTTTCTTCTCCCACGTGCGTATCCACGCCAGAGCTTTAGAAGCAGTTTAAAATCCCCAGCCTAGGTTTCACTTGATTTTGTTGTTATTGTTATATTGATAAATATTGGGTCAGACACAGCCACTTGTCAGAGTCTTTGGCTCCGACTGGCATTTGTAGCTCCTAGAGGGGCGTTTGAGTTGTGTTCTAGGAACTGGAGAGATTTGTTGGGAAAAGCATTGCAGTCTCTGCTCTCTTCGTTGCAGACATGGCCCCTTAAAATCCTACTCGTTCCTGTCTACTGTTTTATTTCTTTATTTGTTCAGATATGTGAACGCTGGGTGTATGTGTCACCCTCCCCCCAACCGTGTATCTTGTAATTGAAATTATCTTTAAAACAAAAAGCTATTGATCTCAGTTTTCCAAAGTATATCTGAAACTAGAAAGAACATAGGCGAATAGACAGATAATTGTAATTTCTGGGGGATGGTTGGGTAGGTAGGACGTTTGGGGGTTGTGTAACTGGAGTAATATATACAGTTTATCTTTCCACGGTGCTGTATATACTCTTTCCCTTGATACTTATTGCACACGGACTGAGCCCAGGGTCGGCTTGTCTTGGCATGTTTGAAGCCCCAGACACCCAACAGTATCATTACAGGAAAGAGACAAAACCCCAAAGACTAGAGGCAAGGAGGCGTCTAGTTTGAGGTGAATGGAGAGAGAGTTCGTCCTGGCGTTGGACTTTTCGGGTAAGTGCACACCCACTGGTTCAGACAGCCTTGGCAGCGCAGAGTTCAGGTCTTCCCTGCACCGAAGTTCAGGGAGCGGGGTGGGTGGGAAAAGAAACAGCTGATTTTCGACATTTCAAAGGGACTCTTTCTATTTATCAGTGTTACCGAAGTGTACGTTACTGGTGAAACAACAAAACAAGCATAGAGCTGCAATTTTCAAGAAAATAGGATCTCCAAATATAAAAATAAAAAAGTAGCAGATAAGATGTATAATTCAATCAAATTACACAAAATTGCTTGAAAATCCAGAACAGTAGCGATCTATTATGCCTCTGTTTTATTAGTGACAAGTACAATTACTCTAAAATAAAGAACACTGGTGAATATATAATTGGCTGTAATCATGTTAGTGTTTGAATAAAAATGACGGGAACATTTAACACTTTGACAACAAAATGTTCAGAAATAACTTATTTATTCAAACAGTTTTTATTTTCCACCAAGTGAAGGAGAAACACAGTTTGCTTAGAAAAATCAATGACTTTTCCCTGCAATAAATAAATATCCAAAAGGGGGGAAGAACAGCCCCACACCTCTATATTATTACTATTATTATTTTTAACCAGCAAGAAGCTTAATCCTGTGTTTGGAGTCAGCACCGCCTAACGGTTGTTGGGTACCAACGGCCGCCACCTAGAGGAAGAGCTATGCAGTTCAGCCAACGCCAACCGGTTTTCCGGCGGTGACCTCGGGAATCAAAGTTAATATTCCTTTGCAAATTGCTCTCCAAACTAACTCCCCCCTCCCCCACCCCTTAGTCCCCTTCCGCCCTACAACATCATCATAATATTTTCTTAATAATTGCTCTGTGCAATTGACGGAAGCGCCTAGTCTCTGACGGAGCGATCCTCTTCCAGCAAAGCGCCAGAGCGCGCCGGGGAAGCAGGTCAGGGAATATTGGGATCTGGAGAGAGAATCCACTTTTGACCAAAGTTCGTCCAGAGCAGCCTGAATTCAGGTCTCAAAAGGCAACAGTTGATGCCGGAAACCCACATACGAGTGCTTTTTGAAGGGCGTTCTTAGGGAAATTACACAGCTCGGACCCCGGTCCCCCGTCTGCCAGTTGTTCACCGCGGGGCCTTTACCCCCGAATTCTCCCCGGTCCACATCAGGCCCCTCCCCGCCGCAAACGCGGAGTTGTGCGGCCCGGGTTCCTCTCTAATCGAACCCTCGAGCCCAAAGAGTCCTTTGATTTTCTTAAATGGGTTGTTTGAAGTTCTGAAGTAAAGGTGTTGGGAGAAAGCCATGTTCGGGGGGGGGGTCACCCATGTGGCCCGGGAAGGCCGAACCAGGAGAAATCCCAGGTCTTTACACTGAATCCTGGAGTTCGCGAAACGTCCACATTTTGCAGGGTAATTTGAGACTGGACCCCGAAAGGACCAGAGACGTTTTTGGATTTTAGTTTTGGTGGCTCCTAGCTATCGGCCGGAGAGATAGATCTCCTATCTCATCGCACAGAGAAAACCAACCTTACATCCGGATCTTGCCTGCTGCTCTCAAGCAGATCTTGGGGAAAGGAGATACTAAGCGGGTGCGAGGGGCTAGGAAAACTGAAGTTAGGGGGGTGCCCTGCTTAGTAGCGAGCGAGCTGTCCACAGCTGCGCGCCGACCCTGCATGCGTTTCTACCCGCCCCATCCGTCCAAAGTTTTGTTTTGCATATCTTTATGTACCTAGAACATGTTCAAGCTGAAAGTTTGCTAGAAAGCCGAGGAAAAAACAAGCTGAATTCGTATGGGGCAAACCCCAAACCAAAACCCTACCCTGATAAATAATTGGACTTTAATTTGGTTTCATTCCTAAAGTTTTCCCTTCCTTTTCTTCCTCCCCTCTTTGCTTTCCTTTCCCAATTTCTCACCTTCCCCATGCCTATCTTTATTTCTGTCTCTACAACCTATCCAAATAGTGTGACAGAAAAGACGCAGTGCGAGGTGGGTGGAGGTGACCATTTCTATGCTGAGTTTCTCAGAACCTCTCTACTTGTCAGTTCTCAGCCCCGACGCGCTGCCGGAGCTTAAAGGAGACATCCCAGAGACAGCCTCAGAACCATGGACCTCTTTTTCATACTGCAGAAAGTATTTTCTAAATAGTCGAAATATAGATACAGCTATATCTCTTCTGAAACGGATGGCCTAGTACATGCCTCCCTGGTGGTGTGAGGCAACGCCCCAAACCCTAAGAACTTAAGTCCCCAGCATCTTCTCGTTTTGTTTTATATCAAACTAGCGCTTCCACTCTCAACTCCCAGGTCTATCATTCCTTTCCCGCATTATATTAACAGGCGATGTTAGCCTTCCCCTACGTGTTTAGGCTGCTAATGCAGTCCACTTAACGCAACAAAAATGCTCATCTGTGGAGATTTTCCCAAGGCTGGCCGCGATGCTGGCTCCTCTTTTCAGGGCACGTCCATTCCTCCCCCGACTCTTCTTTACTTGAGGTGGGGACTGAGAAGGGGGTCCAACCACTGTGCGAGGGTGGGAGAGCTCCCCTCCCTCTATCCCCTGGCTGCCAATACACCCGAGGGATAGTGAATTTTTGGTTTTCTCTTAGGAGCCGAAAAATCTGGAAGCTTCAGCCGTGGCACTTGGTTGCCTCTTTGGTTAACTTGCCTTCCTCTTTCTTCTCACCTCAGTGTGTGAAAGCATTTCAGGATTGCTCACAGCCTCCTCTGCTTCCTTCTTAGCTCCTGCCTTCTGAAGAGAACTCTGCTGGCTTTCTTTTCTGTTTTGGCAGGAAAGCTGGGTTGGAGATGCTCTCTGTATCAGATTGTTTATGTGTTGTGAACGCTTGTCTAGTTTTAATAACTTTATGGAGGAGACTGTCCTGGGCTTGCTGGCATTTCCTCTCCCAACCTCTCTTTGTAGGAGACTGTCCTGAGGAAGGAATCACCTGAGCTTAGCTGATGGCCTTTTGTCAGGTTCTCTTACTTCTTAAAGTCTGGCCTGAGAAAGTCCTGTGTCATCAGGATTCGAATGTATCCAGTTTCCAAGGAGAAGGACATTACACAGAAAAATAAAATTAATATATAATAAGTATTTTTTCAGTTTTGGTTTAAAAGATGATTACCTTTGTTGCTCCCATTTAAAATATTTTAGTTTTTTTTTTTTAATCTAAAAAAATTATAGATGTTAGAACAGAGCTTTGCAGCTCTGGCTCTACCATGCTCTTCTTATGACTCCTTAGCAAGTTACTTCACCTTTTTAGTTTTTTTCTTCATCTGAAAAATAAGTGATCTGCATTCGTTAATATAGAAGATATCATCCACTCATCAGAATCGCAAAAGCAGTTAAAAACAATTTTCCCAAATCCCAAGAATTTTTTTTTTTTTTTGGAAGAGGTTAAAAAAATCTTATTCAAACAGCAGCAGCGACATCTAGTGACCATAGTGCTCAATAGTAACTGGAAAGTTAACTGAGGAGTGGGCTTTCAGAGTGAGATATCTTGGGTTTTCTAATAAATCTTAATTGTCTGGCAAAAAGTACTCTTTTGTATTCAAGGAGATCTTAAGGAGTATAGATTATGGCAATGAGAAAAAGAAAGATGCTTACCAAATAAATAAAGAAATAAAAAGAAAGATGCTTACCAACCTCAAGTGTGCATATACGGCAGTTACAAATGATTAGAACATTCTCCTAATGTTTTAAATTCCATGTCAAGAGACTGTTGTTGTTGTTCAGTTGCTCAGTCATGTCTGACTCTTTGCAGCCCCATGGACTATATAGCACACCAGGCTTCCCTATCCTTCACTATCTCCCGGAATTTGCCCAAACTCATGTCCATTGAGTTGGTGATGCTATCCAACCATTTCATCCGCTGTTGCCCTCTTCTCCTCCTGCCCTCAATCTTTCTCAGCATCAGGGTCTTTTCCAATGAGTTGGCTTTTTGCATCAGGTGGCCAAAGTATTGGAGCTTCAGCATCAGCATCAGTCCTTCCAATAAATATTCAGGACTGATTGCCTTTAGGATGGACTGGTTTGATCTCCTTGCTATCCAAGGGACTCTCAAGAGTCTTCTCCAGCACCACAATTCAAAAGCATCAATTCTTCAGCCTTAGCCTTCTTTATGGTCCAACTCTCACATCTGTACATGACTACTAGAAAAGCCATAGCTTTGATTATATGAAGCTTTGTCAGCAAAGTAACATCTCTGCTTTTTAATATTCTGTCTAGGTTTGTCATAGCTTTTCTTTGAAGAAGCAATTGTCTTTTAATTTCAAGTGACTAGTTCTAAAAAATAGTTTTATGGATTGTGCTTTATTTAGCTAATTTTCCAAATTAAAATCAATTGTATTACTGCACAAATACTTAACAAAATTGGAAAAAAAATTAGAAATTTCCAATATTTCATTCCATTTGGGTCAACCATTTAGATGATTTCAGATTGCTGTCTAGTCAATACCATGGAACACACTAAAAATAACTCCCTCCTTTAAGTCACCATATTTATATACTCTGTGTAGATCACCTTGCTTGAAATATTTTTAAATTCAAAGAAATGGGATTCCCATTGCTAGATAGTCTTCGTCTCTTTTTGTATCAAGGATTATCTGGGCACAGGTGAAGTCTTAGTAATGACAGAGAGACTGCATAGCCTAAGACATTTCAGAGTAACTATGTTAGCATTTTCTTGGCATTTCATACTTTAAACAGAGGTAAAGAATTCATCTCATTCTCTGTGACCTTATAAGTTGGCCATGTGTGTGGGCATAGTTTGTTCACGCACTCGGTGAAGTGTATGTTTCAATTCCTAATAGCAAAGCAGATGATGACTGCTGGAATGTATGGATCCATGTTTTATAACTTTAAAGGAAGCCAACTTTGTTTATTATATTTTACACTTGACCAGTACTTTCTGCGCTTTTACTATGTAATTTCGCCACTGATTGACTTACTAGATATTTTAGCCTGGTAGTATTTTAGTCTGATAAGACAACTAGACACATAATTAACTCCAGGGAGAACCTAAGCTAGTCACACCACTTTCTTTCTTTATTTTAAATTAATTAATTTATTTTTAGTTGTGTTGGGTTTTTGTTGCTGCACATTGGCTTTCTCTAGTTGTGGTGAGTGGGAGCTACCTTTGTTGTGATGTACGGGCTTCTCGTGATATCTTCTCTTGCTGCAGAACACAGGCCCTGGAGCACGGGCTTAGTAATCGTGGCACATGGGCTTAGCTGCTCTGCAGCATGTGGAATCTTCCTCGACCAGGGAATGAACTCGTGTCCCATGCATTGGCTGGTGGATTCTTATACATTGTACCTCCAGGGAAGTCCCATGCTACTTTCTTGACCTTAGCTTCCTTAATTACAAAATGAGGAGGTCGAACACTCCATGTCCCTATTGCTCAAAACAACTGTAAATCAATAACTCTACAGTCCTCATTTGCCAGGACCCTCTTTGGGTGACTCTGTGGTCATTTGTGACTCTTCAGTGTAGATTCTGAATTCTCCAGTTAGGCATCTTGTCAGAAATTGCAATTAAAGGAACTGAGGAATCCTAGTTCTTCATGTCCTGCCCTTCTCCCCCTTGGTCTGATTTTTAGAAATGGCAAAAATATTAGACTTTCCAGTCAACATTTACCAATTCGTTGGCATTCACTCAGCCCTCTGCTGTCCATCCAGAAAAATCACAGTGTGGGAATGGAACAACTGAACACAAAGCTGGGGCAGCTGTATTTGAGTTTATCTAACATGTTCCCATATCGTCATGGTAATGATTATTTATTATTATTATTAGCCAGAGCCAAAGTATTCTGGCTGCAAGCAGCCTACATTTCCTTCCCGTTTCTGGGGCCCTATGAATACATTTCTTCAAGAGATGGCAGTAAAATGTCTCCCATTTCTATGTGGTTTAAAATATCATCACACATACTTCTCAAGGAGAAGATTGTTCACAGGAGGCACATATTACCCTATGATGCAAATATGGCGGTAGTGGTTTAGTCGCTAAGTCATGTCCAACACTTGTGACCCCATGGACTGTAGCCCACCAAGCTCCTCTGTCCATGGGATTTTCCAGGCAAGAATACTGGAGTGGGTTGCTATTTCCTTATCCAGATGCAAATATGCTCAGCATTTAATATAGGCTCCAAGGAGGCTCAAGACATTTATGAGGAGAATCAAAACTATACTGACCTGGGTTGACAGAAGGAACAGTTTCATCATAAAGAAAATTCTGAATCTCTGAAGGGCTTATATTTAAGATGCTTTTTGCTTTCTCTTTTCTCATCTCTCTAGATGTCCTCCTGCTCTTCATACAACTCAGACTGGTAATAAAAATACCCTATATTGGTATAAAATTAGCAAGGCATATTTTCTTCTGTGAATTCCTCTCAGATTCAAGAGACGGGTATTATTTTACTTTAGAAGTGAGGAAATTGGCCTAGAGAGACTAAATTATTCACCTGATCTCGTACCTCTAGGAAGCCCCAGAGCAGCAGCATGAATTCTGGCCTCGACTAGGTTGCATCTTACTGCGGGGGGTCCTCAGGGTTGAGGTCCTCACACTGGGAACCAGGGTTACTGACTGGCCTGCTGCTGTTCCTTAGGCCTCACCGAGATCCTACCACATATATTTGAGAAGTCTCAACTTTTAGGGGATTATTGGGAAACTTGCACCATGACAGAATCTGTGCTTGCTGCTCTTCACTCATGTATGATTTTCTCCTCTTAATGCTAACATATTTATATTATCTATACTGTTTATATTTTCTTCTTGAGGCTAATCTTTGTAAAAAGATAACAAAAATAATGTAAAAATTATAATATTTATATTTTTTATAGGAGGGACAATCAATGCAAAAAGATTATACTCAAAACATGTTTGTTAACGACTTAGGATCCTAGATTTTGGAACTGAAACAGATGTAAGACATCCTCTGATTCAGCAGCTCTGGAGAGAGATCACTATCTTAATCAGTGGCTCTTGGGATCTGTGCTGATTCCCAGTTTGAATTATTCTGAATGTTTTGGCCTTGTTTTTTGCCCATCTCCCTTCCTTCTTGGCTTCATACATTAATGTATTTGGGAATTCCATTCTTGCTGGCTACCATGTGCGCTGGCTTTCCAAATGGGCTGCCTCTTCAGTAGCAGGCTGTAGATCTGGCGAAGGACCCTGCTCTCAACTGGGAGCTGTTTTCTTCCTCTTAAATGTTATTTTGTCTGAAGTAGCTCTCTGCTGCCCTCCACTGGCACTTAGCCACTAGAGCTAGCAAGCCTTCTGCTTCTCCACTAACACTGCGTCTAGCTCTCCAAACGAGTTACCAGAGTATTACCAACCACAGGAAGTCCAGCACTGTGTGTAGTTTTTATAGCATGAAACATAGGACCCAGGCCTCTTCATGTCCACTTATACCTCATGGTCTCGCTTTCTGAGAAGGAATTTGCTGATGGGCTGTGCATGAGTATCTGACTTTTACTGATTTCAAGTATTTGTGCTGGAGTATTTGGAAGGGATTACTTAATTACCAAGCTGAAATATACTTCAATGTATTGAAATGTATTGAAATACACTTCAATGTATTGAAATACACTTCAATGTATTGAAATGTATTGAAATACACTTCAAATGATACTCAGCCACAAATTTCTGAGCATGCTGTACTTATTCAGTCTTAAGTAATATTAAGCAATTTTATCTTGTTGCTATAAAGATATAGTGAATTGTATGAAATTCCTAAATGATATGTACAGTTTCCATTTATTCAACAATTATGTATTTGACACACGCTATGTGCCAGACACTCTGCTTGGTGCTGAGAATACAGTGCTGGATAAAGAAGATGCAAACTATAAAAATGCCTTCTGCCTTTACTGAGCTTGTTTACTAGCCAAGAAAGATAACTATTGAACGAATTAATAAGCAAAATGCCCTTTGAGGGGATGTGACACTACCATATCTAATAATTCCTGTCAGAAAAACATTTCAGGGATTCCATGTTTTTAAGAATATCAGTATTAAGATTGACAGTCATAACCAAAGTTAGATAGGGACTTTTGCTACAAATATTTAATGTATTATTCCTTCATTCATAAATTTATTATAAATTGAGTGTGGGTCTATTAAAGCAATTGATGCACGTGAATGTATGAATCCTTCAGCTGCAAAGATGTTTCATCTTTTTATTCTATTTTAATTTTCTCTTCTGTTAGAATGTCTGATGTTTACCACCTTGTCACCCTCTGTAAGAGCTGTCATGGAAGCCCCTGCTATTGCTCCCTTGATTATGGAATCTATTACTGTCTTTCCTTTTTCCTTTTTTTAAAAAATTAAGTTCTCTTCCTCTGTTTTTTGCTTAGATACAGTCTAGATACACTCTAACGCTCTAGATACACTCTAATGCTCTAGATACACTGCAGATACACTGTATCTTGTATCTAACTCACAGATACACTCTAACAGAGGCTTGCATGTGTGCTAAGTCGCTTCCATTGGGTCTGACTCTGTGTGACACTATGGATGGCAGCCTGCCAGGCTCCTCTGTCCCCGGGATTCTGCAGGCAAGAATTCTGGAGTGGGTTACCATACCCTCCTCCAGGGGATCTTCCTGATTCAGGGATTGAAACTGCGTCTCTTATATCTACCTGCATTGGCAGATGGGTTCTTTACAACTAGCGCCATTTGGGAAGCTCAGTCGAACAGATATCACTGGCAAAATGGAATAAGTTTTTCCTTTCTAATGTGGAAGGACCAATCATAAGTAAACAGGTATAGTTACTTGGTCTTCTGTAATATACCAGGTCTATTTGAAATGAATGTCTGTCCCAAGTTAAACACAGATGGTTTGGGGAAAACAAAAGTAGTATTGATATTAATTACAGGTACAACTTTCAAAAAAATTCTATATTGATTGAAGAGGTCTTCCAAGCATGATGTCAGGGACTGAGGGTCACAACAAGCTGCTTGTCCTTCCTCAGGAATAATGCAGTTGCTTCACCCAGGTTCTGAGCCATCCACCAGAGATATATAAAGTACTTGTCAGAAAAGCAGCTTCTAGATCATGGCCTCTGGTGCTATCACTTCATGGCAAATAGATGGGGAAACAGTAGAAACAGTGGCTGACTTTATTTTCTGGGCTCCAAAATCACTGCAGATGGTGATTGCAGCCATGAAATTAAAAGACACTTATTCCTTGGAAGGAAAATTATGACCAACCTAGACAGCATATTAAAAAGCAGAGACACTACTTTGTCAACCAAGGTCCGTCTGGTCAAGGCAATGGTTTTTCCAGTGGTCATGCACAGATGTGAGAGTTGGACTATAAAGAAAGCTGAGCACCAAAGAATTGATGCTTTTGAACTGTGGTGTTGGAGAAGACTCTTGAGAGTCCTTTGGACTGCAAGGAGATCTAACCAGTCCATCCTAAAGGAGATCAGTCCTGGGTGTTCATTGGAAGGACTGATGTTGAAGCTGAAACTCTAGTACTTTGGCCACCTGATGCGAAGAGTTGACTCATTGGAAAAGACTCTGATGCTGGGAGGGATTGGGCGCAGGAGGAGAAGGGGATGACAGAGGATGAGATGGTTGGATGGTATCACCGACTCAATGGACATGGGTTTGGGTGGACTCCGGGAGTTGGTGATGGACAGGGAGGCCTGGTGTGCTGCGGTTCATGGGGTCGTAAAGAGTCAGACACGACTTACTGAACTGAACTGAAACCATCTCAGTCAAGTAGGAAGCTAGATAGTTTCATTCCCTTATTTTTGAGTGAGCTTAGCGGTCTAGCTGGAGAAGGCAATGGCAACCCATTCCAGTACTCTTGCCTGGAGAATCCCACGGGCGGAGGGGCCTGGTAGGCTGCAGTCCATGGGGTCACTAAGAGTCGGACACGACTGAGTGACTTCACTTTCACTTTTCACTTTCATGCATTGGAGAAGGAAATGGCAACCCACTCCAGTGTTCTTTCCTGGAGAATCCCAGGGATGGGGGAGCCTGGTGGGCTGCCGTCTTTGGGGTTGCACAGAGTCAGACACGACTGAAGCGACTTAGCAGCAGCAGCAGCTATCTAGCTTCAGAGTCCAGAGCTGACACATATCCAATGTCTTTGGCCATCAGTTCAATAATTGCTTTATATATCATTGGTGGCTAACTTGAAATGTTGTGCATGTAACACATTTATACTGTTGCCTGGGTACGTTCCTTGCACAAACTCTGAAACAACACATTTGTATATGTCTTCTCTATCCTTTGCCCTGCGAACCAGTTGTTGGTCAAGTTAAGTGGTTTGTTGATTTTTGAGAGAAGAGTTCTGGACTTAGGAAATGTTCTTAAATGTTAGAGGTTTTGGCAGTTTGGAGTTTACAAAATCAAGGTTTTGCATTATTGATTTGAGGTGATCAAATGGAAGAGGTGAGGGGTTGGAATGTTTAATTGAATTGGACACATTGTAAAGTGAACCATTATTTAAAAGACTGTAAAGAAAGAAAAAAGTGCCGTGAATTTACATGCCATGCCATGAAGTGTGAGATGCATCCACGCCTCAGAGATGTTAAAATATAAACATCTCACAATCACATGAAAGGTGGTATTTCTTAATCTTCGTTGAGATGGATTCAGGTAAAATGATAGCATAGCTTCTTGGGACGACACATCCATGATATAGCAACTTCATAGTAATACACTTCATGACATAGTAACAAGAAGAACAAAAAGACTAGACAACAGAAAAATCATTAAAATAGAAAAATTATGTATTTTCATGAGTTTGCAGATGTTTTAAAAAATAATTTGTGAAAAATCTTTAATCTTTAATTGAAATTCTGAGAAATCTCAGGATTTCCAAGTAAGATGTTTTAAAAGAAAAAAAGTAGTCCATATTTTGGCAAAAACTCCATATACAGAACTGATTCAGGGTTGTTGGGTGAGAATCTTCATTGCTGGAAATTTCTAGTTTTGTTTTTATGGTGCAGTCTTACAGTATTGTCTTCTATCAGAAATACATGCCTTAATTTCACTGTAACATGTGAGTCAGGACAACAGGAAGAATCTAAAGCCTCATATGTCCTTATATGAGGTAGAAATGTGTATATTTTTATTGATAAATTATTTTATAAAATACCTTTAATTTTTGATTACTTTTAATTTTATACTGCCCCCCACTTTATTTTTAGCCACACTGTGCAGTTTATGGGATCTTAGTTCCTCAACCAGGAATTGAACCCAGGTCCCTGGGCAGTGAAAGTACAGAGTCCTAACCACTGGACTGCCAGCAATTCCCCTGAGAAGATCCCCTGGAGGAAGGCTTGGCAAACCATTCCAGTATTCTCACCTGGAGAATCCCATGGACAAAGGAGCCTGGCAGGCTACAGTCCATGGGGTCACAAAGAGTCAAACACAACTGAGCCACTAACACTTTGACTTTTTCACTAGCTTAACACAGACTTGCTGAGAAAATTTTCCAGTATATTAAGAAAAGAAATATAAATCACCCACTAAGACAAAACCTAAAGATAACTTCAGTTAATATTTTGCATAATTTAAAAGAAACAGGCCTTTTCCTCTGCAGAAATATATACTATATAGTACACTTTAAATAATTTAAGTCATTCTGTGAATATGTTTTGCGTTATCCATTTTTTCATCAGTGTTTTACCATGAATATTTATTTCCTCACCAGTATTATTATTTCTGAAAACGATTAGCTTTTAACTTATTTTTGTTATTTTATGCATTAACAATGAAAATATAACAATTGTCTATTAACTATTGCTTCACAATTAGGTTGATTCTAATTTTTTATCATCAAGTGACTTTAGATGTACATCTTTGGACATAGAGATAGTTCTCTTAAAATGTTTTTCTTAGGGGAAGAATTTTTTTGGGTCCCATAGTATGAATTTTTAAAAGACGCATACGTGCCAGGACTTTACTGGTGGTCCGGTGGCTAGGACTCCATGCTGCCATTGCTGGTGGCCCGGGTTTGATCCCTGTTCTGGGATCTAGATCCGCAGGCTGCATGAAGATCTCATGCAAGAACTTCACTCTAGGAAGCAAGAACACACTTTTTCTCTAATCGTTCCTATTTTTTCTATTAATTCATCCCCCAGATGCAAAAAGGCATTTGTTTTTATGCTCACTATCCATGCATGAATTATGTGTTTACAATTTTGAAATGCCTCAATAGATATTATATTAATATTAGAGCCAACAGTGATGAAAAAGCACAATCCAATATCTGCCTGCTTGGTGGTATGTGTTATACGGATCTTAAGGTACTTGAACATCTTGGCTCAGAGATGCTAGATAGCTGACAACTTATTTGTTAAATCTGACAGGGTTATATTTATGTTTCCTCCAATAATCAGAAGGATCATTTTAAGCATAAGGATATTGTAGGCAGCTTTATAAATGTAGCTCATAAAAAGGTGTTTCTTAAACTTCTTTCATAACCTGTTACAATTTACTATCACTCCTAACTACTTTAGCTGGCAAGTATAGAATGTTGTTCTAGGTTTCATGTGGGTGTCTGTTATTTCTTCTACTTATGCTACTTCAGTTCAGTTCAGTTCAGTCGCTCAGTCGTGTCTGACTCTTTGCGACCCCATGAATCGCAGCACGCCAGGCCTTCCTGTCCATCACCAACTCCCGGAGTTCACTCAAACGCACGTCCATCGAGTTGATGATGCCATCCAACCATCTCATCCTCTGTCGTCCCCTTCTCCTACTGCCCCCAATCTCTCTCAGCATCAGAGTCTTTTCTAATGAGTGAACTCTTCGCATGAGGTGGCCAAAGTACTGGAGTTTCAGCTTTAGCATCATTCCTTCCAAAGTACACCCAGGACTGATCTCCTTCAGAATAGACTGGTTGGATCTCCCTGCAATCCAAGGGACTCTCAAGAGTCTTCTCCAACACCACAGTTCAAATTCATCAATTCTTCAGCGCTCAGCCTTCTTCACAGTCCAACTCTCACATCTGTGCATGACCACTGGAAAAACCATAGCCCTGACTAGACGGACCTTTGTTGGCAAAGTAATGTCTCTCCTTTTGAATATGCTATCTAGGTTGATCATAACTTTTCTTCCAAGGAGTAAGCGTGTCTTAATTTCATGGCTGCAATCACCATCTGCAGTGATTTTGGAGCCCCCCAAAATAAAGTCTGACACTGTTTCCACTGTTTCCCCATCTATTTCCCACGAAGTGGTGGGACCAGATGCCATGATCTTAGTTTTCTGAATGCTGTGCTTTAAGCCAACTTTTTCACTTTCATCAAGAGGCTGTATGCTACTTGTGGTGAGCCATTTCTCGGCATGTGGGAGTGGGAGAGGCTTTGAAAATTACTTAGTTTAGGGACTTCCCTGGTGGCCCAGTGGTTGATGGTCTGCCTTCCAATGCAGGAGACGTGAGTTCAGTCTCTGGTTGGGGAACAAAGATCCCACATGCCGTGGGGTCAACCAAGTCTGTTCACTGCAGCTAGAGAGCCCATGCGCTGCAACTAAGACCCGGCACGGCCAATAATTAATTAATTTAGAAAGTTACTTAGTTTGGAAACAACTCATTGCAGGTTTTACTACTTTACAAATGACTGCTAATTGAGACCTGACAGGATATATGTGTTTTAGTAGTTGAAAAGGACTGGAAACCATCATTTAGTAGAAAGACCATTGAACATCACAAGACTTAAATCCTAGACTCTATTCATTATTGGTCTTTCTAGTGGCTCAGACAGTCAACAATCTGCCCATAATGCAGGAGACCTGGGTTCAATTCCCGGGCCAGGAATCCCCTGGAAGAGGAAATGGCAACCCACTCCAGTATTCTTGCCTGGAGAATCCCAAGGACAGAAGCCTGGTGGTCTACAGTCCGTGGAATTACAAAGAGTCACAAAGGACTGAAAAATTAACATTCTATTATTAGAATAGATACTTCATAACTCTGTGATAAAGAGCCTCTCCTTCTAATCTCTCTTACTTTCCTTTGACCTAAAATATATTTTGAAACACCTGCCAAGTCTAGCTCTGAAATTTATTCATAGCAAGTGAGCAAGTGAGATGTAATGATGGGGTTTTGTAAACAGAAAAGTTAATATTCTGATTTTACTTTTGGATTTGGTTTATGTTAGGACTGCAAATCGCACAAATATTCCAAAAGATAAGAATATTTATTGTCACCAACTACTCACTGTTGCTTGATCTAAAGCCCTCATATATTCTATAAGCATGTTGAATTCATTGTTTGACTATGACACTGTTCCTTATGTATTCAAAATAAGTATCACCAGAAAATCTTTGCAACTAAAAAAATTTATATACTTTATATGGTGTCTAAAACTATTCATGCATTTTAATAAAATTGAGTAATTCTTAAAATATGAAGTTTTAGTATAAATTCACACACCAACTGGGAAGATACAGTTTCAATGCAGCTGCTGTACAATTTTCTTCACAGATTATTTGCAATGTCATTAGTCATTGTTAGGTCTATTAGTCAGAAGTTTCAAATCTATAAGGTGGTTGTCATATTTAGTAATTATTTTTTTAAATACTGACATACAATTAAGCATCTTGAAATTCAGCTTTATTCATAGATTTTCCCTTCTGTTCTTTTGCAAAATCAATTTGGATAATCTCAAAATAACCATGCCTCTCTACACTCTAAGCATTTTAGATGTGTCATCATATTAATTTTTTGCCCTTTACTACTTCCACTAATTAATTTTGCCCTTTAACTTTTGCTGATCAATGTGGACTAAATTGTAATTGCAACATTTCTATGAAATAATACCAAATTAAGACTGATAGTGTCATGCTGTGAGTTAGTGAGTGGTTTTAACATTTTTGAGCTTGGTGTGTTGATTTAAAACTGGATAGACTTAAAATCAACTTTAAAATATTTTATGATTTGAATTATTTTAAAATTAAAAATTTTTTGAAGTATAGTTGTTCAAATCTATGTGTTACAGGAGTACAATATAGTGTCACAATTTTTAATGATTATATTCAATGTGCAGTTATTATAAAATATTGTCTATATTCCCTGTTGTACAACATATCCTTGTAGTTTATTTCCTACATATTAGTTTGTATCCCTTAATCTCCTCCCCATATTGCCTCTCCTCCTTCTTTCTCCCCACTGATAACCCCAAGTTTGTTCTCTATATCTGTGAGTCTACTTCTTTTTTGACCGAGAACCACCGTTTGCTTTACATTTAAATTCTAGGTGTGATGAATTCTGAATATTATATTATGGTTAAAATTCCCTTGCAGTGTCTGCTAAACACTGGTGGTTTGGAGACATGTAGCTTTATGTGATCACTAGCCCACTAGAGTTAAAATGTATGACGAGGGAATGAAAGAATTAAATATCTCTTGAATGTTTGTATTCATGCTCACAAATGGGTCAAAATACTGATTTTAATCTAGATTACCCAATATGATTGATTATTTATTAAGTGAATATATAATTATTATTTATTCTGCACCAGATAATGTACCAGGAGATGAGGGTAGAGTGGTGAATAAAATTTAATTTCTACTCCCAAAGAACCGTCTGGTTGAGGAGATGAACACATAGTCATATGTGTACAGTAAAATTAGTGCCACATTGGAGGTATGCATTGAATACTATGCAAGTACAAAGAAAAGTCACTTAGATCTTCAGGTTTATGAAGGATATGACACCCAAACTCCTTCAAAAAGTTTTTAAAAAATTATAAATTGAATACATGAACATATAATAACAATTAAGAAGAGTTTATGATTAAAGTAAAAGAACTGTTTTTATTCAACAGTTTTTTGGTTTCCTAAAGGCAAGCTCTTTTGAATATTTTTGATTGCATTTCCTTTGGTGGTTCTCCAGAATATTAAATCATATGATTATACATTCTCTGTGTATTTTAGGGTTATATATCTATTACTTCTGAAGGTTAATTTTTTGATAAATAATACACTGATACACTACTGAGAGGTGATATTATTGCCTGTACTATTTTGTTCACTTTTTTACTTTCATCAGTCTTCACCATTTATCAACTGCCTTGTATTTTTATTTTTTAAGATTGAAAAAGAATAGATATATTCATATGTATAACTGAATCACTTTGCTGTACACCTAAAATTGATGGCTCAGCTGGTAAAGAATCCACCTGCAATGTGGGAGACCTGGGTTTGATCCCTGGATTAGTAAGATGCCCTGGAGAAGGAAAAGGCTATCCAGTCTAGTATTCTGGCCTGGAGAATTCCTTGGGGTCGCAAACAGTGGGACAGGACTGAGCAATTTTCACTTTCACTTTCACTCACTAAAACTAGCACGTTATAAATCAACTCCAATATATTCCAATATAAAATAAAATTTAAAAAAATTCAGCATTTAAAAATACTGAAAATTTTCTTTGAAAAAAGCCTCTTAAATAGTGCAAAAATAGATTGTTATATTTCTAATTTGATATGAAACAGCAATCAACAGAATCTTTTCATTCTTTATTCATAAATTGACTCTGAAAATGTTCACTTTTTAACTGTGCTGGGTCATGTACTGTGCTGTGGCAGAATGGTGTTTCTTTTCTCCTTATCAATTGGCTAAGATCATGCCAAAGGTTTACTTTCTCCACATTTGAACTATGGCTTTTTCCATAACTTTGCTTTATTTTTTATTAAGCTATAGTTGATAGTTTACAATATTTTGTTAGTTTCAGGTATATAGCAAAATGATTCTGTCATATAAATATTTATTTGTATGTATGTAATACATTTATACATATGTAATACATACATGTCCTTCTGGAGAAGGAAATGGCAACCCACTCTAGTATTCTTGCCTGGAAAATCCCGTGGAGGAGCCTGGCAGGCTGCAGCCCAAGAGTTGGACATGACTTAGCAACTAAACCTACCTAACACGTACATATTCTTTTTCAGATTCTTTTTCATTATAGGTTATTGCAAGATATTTGGTACAGTTTCCTGTGCTATATAGTAAATCCTTGTTGTTTATGTATTTTATTTATAGTGGTGTGTATCTGTTAAGTGGTGTGTATCTTGGAGAAGGAAATGGCAACCACTCCAGTATTCTTGAGTAGAAAATTCCGTGGACAGAGCAGCCAAGTGGGCTATAGTCCATGGGGTTGCATATGCACAGAGCCGGACATGACTAAGTAACTAACACAAGGAACCTCCATACTGTTGTCCATTTTGGCTGCACCAATTTTATATTCCTACCAACTACAAAGGAAGGTTCACTTTTCTCCACACTCTCTCCAGCACTTAATACTTGTAGACATTTTTTCTTGGCTGTGCCTCATGCAAGATTTTAATTCCCTGACCAGGGATCAAACTTGTGCCCCCTGCACTGAAGCACAGTGTCTTAACCACTGAACTGCCAGGCAAGTCTCTATATGTAGACTTTTTAAGATGGGTATTCTAACTGGTGTGAGGTGATACCTCATTATAGTACAACTTTGTTTTTTCCCCTTTAGGTTAGCAATTAACTTTTCTCTTTTGTTTGTAAAAAAAAAATGTTATATGCGTCTTACATTTTCATATATATTCCTTATATCTTCTCAAGCTGAGATCTTTTCTCATATGCCTTCCTCCTAGCACCATCAATTTATCTACTCTGATCTGAACCAGTTGCTTTCTAGGGCTACTGAATGGCCTCTTTCTAGAAATTTCCTTTGTTACTTTCCTGACTGGGATCCACACATTCTAAAGCCCATCTCTCCTCTTTCTCTTTTTAAAATTTTTCCCTTATTTTTGTAGTCAGCATCATAAAGTAATTGTTTGCTTAAAGATATATGGTAAATACATATTAGCAAATGTCTGTATTTTGCTGTCAGGGTGTGTGTGTACGTGAAAGAAGGAGAGACTAGATATTGGACTATATCATTTTAGAGTCAAGAAATTTGGCTGTAAACTGAAAGGCATTTATCAATTTTCTTGACATGCAATGGTGGTGATAGACCTAAGTCAATACATCCTCATTCTATTTTAGATAAGCTGTTTTTAATCTTGAAAACTTTTAGAATCGTCTCTAAGTGTGGGTCTTAATTACAATCATTTTACTGTTACTTTGTAGTTTAAATTTTTTTAAATATAAATTTATTTATTTTAATTGGAAGCTAATTACTTTACAATATTGTATTGGTTTTGCCATACATCAACATGAATCTGCCATGGGTATACACGTGTTCCCCATCCTGAACCCCCCTCCCACCTCTCTCCCCATGCCATCCCTCTGGGTCATCCCAATGCACCAGCCCTGAGCATCCTGTGTCATGCATCGAACCTGGACTGGAGATTCATTTCACATATGATATTATAAATGGTTCAATGCCATTCTCCCAAATCATCCCACCCTCACCCTTTCCCACAGAGTCCATAAGACTGTTCTATACATCTGTGTCTCTTTTGCTGTCTTGCATATAGGGTTATCATTACCATCTTTCTAAATTCCATATATATGTGTTAGCATATTGTATTGGTGTTTTTCTTTCTGGTTTACTTCCCTCATATAATAGGCTTCAGTTTCATCCACCTCATTAGAACTGATTTAAATGTATTCTTTTTAACGGCTGAGTAATACTCCATTGTGTATATGTACCACAGCTTTCTTATCCATTTGTCTGCTGATGGACATCTAGGTTGCTTCCATGTCCTGGCTTTCATAAACAGTGCTGTGATGAACATTGGGGTACACGTGTCTCTTTCAATTCTGGTTTCCTCGGTGTGTATGCCCAGCAGTGGGATTCCTGGGTCATATTGTAGTTCTATTTCCAGTCTTTTAAGGACTCTCCACACTGTTCTCCATAGTGGCTGAACTAGTTTGCATTCCCACCAGCAGTGTAAGAGGGTTCCCTTTTCTCCGCACCCTCTCCAGCATTTATTGCTTGTAGACTTTTGGATAACAGCTATTCTGACTGGCATGAAATGGGACCTCATTGTGGTTTTGATTTGCATTTCTCTGATAATGAGTGATGTTGAGCATCTTTTCCTGTGTTTGTTAGCCACCTGTATGTCTTCTTTGGAGAAATGTCTGTTTAGTTCTTTGGCCCATTTTTTGATTGGGTCATTTATTTTTCTGGAATTGAGCTGCAGGAGTTGCTTGTATATTTTTGAGATTAATTCTTTGTCCGTTGCTTCATTTGCTATTATTTTCTCCCATTCTGAAGGCTGTCTTTTCACCTTGCTTATAGTTTCCTTTGTTGTGCAGAAGCTTTTAATTTTAATTGGGTCCCATTTGTTTATTTTTGCTTTTATTTCCAGTATTCTGGGAGGTGGGTCATAGAGGATCCTGCTGTGATTTATGTCAGAGAGTGTTTTGCCTATGTTCTCCTCTAGGAGTCTTATAGTTTCTGGTCTTACATTTAGATCTTTAATCCATTTTGAGTTTATTTTTGTGTATGGTGTTATAAAGTGTTCTCATTTCATTCTTTTACAGGTAGTTGACCAGTTTTCCCAACACCACTTGTTAAAGAGATTGTCTTTTCTCCGTTGTATATTCTTGCCTCCTTTGTCAAAGATAAGGTGTCCATAGATGCATGGATTTATCTCTGGGCTTTCTATTTTGTTCCATTGATTTATATTTCTGTCTTTGTGCCAGTACCATACTGTCTTGATGACTGTGGCTTTGTAGTAGAGCCTGAAGTCAGGCAGGTTGATTCCTCCAGTTCCATTCTTCTTTCTCAATTTGCTTTGGCTATTCAAGGTTTTTTGTATTTCCATACAAATTGTGAAATTATTTGTTGTAGCTCTGTGAAAAATACCGTTGGTAGCTTGATAAGGATTGCATTGAATCTATAGATTGCTTTGGGTAGTATCCTCATTTTCACTATATTGATTCTTCTGATCTATGAACATGGTATATTTCTCCATCTATTAGTGTCCTCTTTGATTTCTTTCACCAGTGTTATATAGTTTTCTATATATAGGTCTTCTGTTTCTTTAGGTAGATATAGTCCTAAGTATTTTATTCTTTTTGTTGCAATGGTGAATGGAATTGTTTCCTTAATTTCTCTTTCTATTTTCTCATTATTAACGTATAGGAATGCAAGGGATTTCTGTGTATTGATTTTATATCTTGCAACTTTACTATATTCATTGATTAGCTCTAGTAATTTTCTGGTGGCATCTTTAGGGTTTTCTATGTAGCGGATCATGTCATCTGCAAACAGTGAGAGTTTTACTTCTTCTTTTCCACCTTGGATTCCTTTTATTTCTTTTTCTGCTCTGATTGCTGTGGCCAAAACTTCCAAAACTATGTTGAATATTAGTGGTGAAAGCGGGCACCCTTGTCTTGTTCCTGACTTTAGGGGAAACGCTTTCAATTTTTCACCATTGAGGATAATGTTTGCTGTGGGTTTGTCATATATAGCTTTTATTATGTTGAGGTATGTTCCTTCTATGCCTGCTTTCTGGAGGGTTTTTATCATAAATGGATGTTGAATTTTGTCAAGGGCTTTCTCTGCATCTATTGAGATAATCATATGGCTTTTATTTTTCAATTTGTTAATGTGGTGTATAACATTGATTGATTTGCAGATATTGAAGAATCCTTGCATCCCTGGGATAAAGCCCACTTGGTCATGATATATGATCTTTTTAATGTGTTCTTGGATTCTGATTGCTAGGATTTTGTTAAGGATTTTTGCATCTATGTTCATCAATGATATTGGCCTGTAGTTTTCTTTTTTGTGGCATCTTTGTCAGGTTTTGGTATTAGGGTGATGGTGGCCTCATAGAATGAGTTTGGAAGTTTACCTTCCTCTGAAATTTTCTAGAAGAGTTTGAGTAGGATAGGTGTTCATTCTTCTCTAAATTTTTGGTAGAATTCAGCTGTGAAGCTGTCTGGACCTGGGCTTTTGTTTGATGGAATATTTCTGATTACAGTTTCAATTTCCATGCTTGTGATGAGTCTGTTAAGATTTTCTATTTCTTCCTGGTTCCGTTTTGGAAAGTTGTACTTTTCTAAGAATTTGTCCATTTCTTCCACGTTGTCCATTTTATTGGCATATAATTGCTGATAGTAGTCTCTTATGATCCTTTGTATTTCTGTGTTGTCTATTTTGATCTCTCCATTTTGATTTCTAACTTTATTGATTTGATTTTTCTCCCTTTATTTCTTGATGAGTCTGGCTAATGGTTTGTCGATTTTATTTATCCTCTCAAAGAACCAGCTTTTGGCTTTGGTGATTTTTGCTATGGTCTCTTTTGTTTCTTTTGCATATTTTTCTGCCCTAATTTTCAAGATTTCTTTCCTTCTACTAACCCTGGGGTTCTTCATTTCTTCCTTTTCTAATTGCTTTAGGTGTAGAGTTAGGTTATTTATTTGACTTTTTTCTTGTTTCTTGAGGTATGCCTGTATTGCTGTCAACTTTCCTCTTAGCACTGCTTTTATAGTGTCCCACAGGTTTTGGGTTGTTGTGTTTTCATTTTCATTCCTTTCTATGTATACTTTGATTTCTTTTTTGTTTTCTTCTGTGATTTGTTGATTATTCAGCAGCATGTTGTTCAGCCTACATATGTTGAAATTTTTAATAGTTTTTCTCCTGTAATTGAGATCTAATCTTACTGCATTGTGGTCAGAAAAGATGCTTGGAATGATTTCAGTTTTTTTGAATTTACCAAAGCTAGATTTATGGCCCAGGATGTGATCTATCCTGAAGAAGTTTCCGTGTGCACTTGAGAAAAAGGTGAAATTCATTGTTTTGGGGTGAAATGTCTTATAAATATCAATTAGGTCTAACTGGTCTATTGTATCATTTAAAGTTTGTGTTTCCTTGTTAATTTTCTGTTTAGTTGATCTATTCATAGGTGTGAGTGGGGTATTAAAGTCTCCCACTATTATTGTGTTATTGTTAATTTCCCCTTTCTTACTTGTTAGCATTTGTCTTACATATTGTGGCGCTCCTATGTTGGGTGCATGTATATTTATAATTGTTATATCTTCTTCTTGGATTGATCCTTTAATCACTATGTAGTGTCCTTCTTTGTCTCTTTTCACAGCCTTTGTTTTAAAGTGTATTTTATCTGATATGAGTATTGCTTCTCCTGCTTTCTTTTGGTCTCTATTTGAATAGAATATCTTTTTCCAGCCCTTCACTTTCAGTCTGTATGTGTCCCTTGTTTTGAGGGTCTCTTGCAGACAACATATATAGGGGTCTTGTTTTTGTATCCATTCAGCCAGTCTTTGTCTTTTGGTTGGGGCATTCAACCCATTTACCTTTAAGGTAATTATTGATAAGTATGATCCCATTAGGCTTCCCTGGTGGCTCAGACGGTAAAGCGTCTGCCTACAATGTGGAAGACCCAGGTTCGATCCCTGGGTTGGGAAGATCCTCTGGAGAAGGAAATGGCAACCCACTCCAGTACTCTTGCCTGGAAAATCCCATGCATGGAGGAGCCTGGTAGGCTACAATCTATGGGGTCTCAAAGAGTCGGACACGACTGAGCAACTTCACCTCACCTCACCTCATGATCCCATTGCCATTTACTTTATTGTTTTGGGTTCAAGTTTATACACCCTTTTTGTGTTTCCTGTCTAGAGAAGATCCTTTAGCATTTGTTCGAGAGCTGGTTTGGTGGTGCTGAATTCTCTCAGCTTTTGCTTGTCTGTAAAGCTTTTGATTTCTCCTTCATATTTGAATGAGATCCTTGCTGGGTACAGTAATCTGGGCTGTAGGTCATTTTCTTTCATCACTTTAAGTAAGTCCTTCCATTCCCTCCTGGCCTGAAGAGTTTCTATTGAAAGATTAGCTGTTATCCTTATGGGAATCCCCTTGTGTGTTATTTGTTTTTTTTTCCCTTGCTGCTTTTAATATTTGTTCTTTGTGTTTGATCTTTGTTAATTTGATTAATATGTGTCTTGGGGTGTTTCACCTTGGGTTTATCCTGTTTGGGACTCTCTGGGTTTCTTGGACTTGGGTGATTATTTCCTTCCCCATTTTAGGGAAGTTTTCAACTATTATCTCTTCAAGTATTTTCTCATGGTCTTTCTTTTTGTCTTCTTCTTCTGGGACTCCTATGATTCGAATGTTGGGGCATTAAACATTGTCCCTGAAGTCTCTCAGACTGTCCTCATTTCTTTTAATTCATTTTTCTTTTTCTCTCCCTGATTCATTTATTTCTACCATTCTATCTTCTACCTCACTAATCCTATCTTCTGCCTCCATTATTCTACTATTTGTTCCCTCCAGAGTGTTTTTGATCTCATTTATTGGACTATTCATTAAATATTGACTCTTTTATTTCTTCTAGGTCCTTGTTAAACCTTTCTTGCATCTTCTCAATCCTTGTCTCCAGGCTATTTATCTGTGATTCCATTTTGTTTTCAAGATTTTGGATCATTTTCACTATCATTGTTCTGAATTCTTTATCAGGTAGGTTCCTTATCTCTTCCTCTTTTGTTTGGTTTGGTGGGCATTTCTCCTGTTCCTTTACCTGCTGGGTATTCCTCTGTCTCTTCATCTTGTTTATATTGCTGAGTTTGGGGTGGCCTTTCTGTATTCTGGCAGTTTGTGGAGTTCTCTTTATTGTGGAGTTTCCTCACTGTGGGTGGGGTTGTACAGGTGTCTTGTGAAGGTTTCTTGGTTAGATAAGCTTATGTTGGTGTTCTGGTGGGTGGGGCTGGACTTTTTCTCTCTGAAGTGCAATGAAGTGTCCAATAATGAGTTATGAGATGTCAGTGGGTTTGGAGTGACTTTGGCCAGCCCGTATATTGAAGCTCAGGGCTATGTTCCTGTGTTGCTGGAGAATTTGTGTGGTATGTCTTGCTCTGGAACTTGTTGGCTCTTGGGTGGTGCTTGGTTTCAGTGTAGGTATGGAGGCGTTTGATGAGCTCCTGTCTATTAATGTTCTCTGGGGTCAGGAGTTCTCTGGTGTTCTCAGGATTTGGACTTAAGCCTCCTGCTTCTGGTTTTCAGTCTTATTTTTTACAGTAGCCTCAAGACTTCTCCATCTATACGGCGCTGTTGATAAAACATCTAGGTTAAAGATGAAAAGTTTCTCCACAGTGAGGGACACCCAGAGAGGTTCACAGAATTACATAGAGAAGAGAAGAGGGAGGAGGGAGATAGAGGTGACCAGGATGAGATGAGGTGGAATAAAAAGAGGAGAGAGCAAGCTAGCCAGTAATCACTTCCTTATGTGCGCTCCACAGTCTGGACCACTCAGAGATTTTCACGGAGTTATACAGAGAAGAGAAGAGGGAAGAAGGAGACAGAGGTGGCCAGGAGGATAAAGGCAGTGGGGGAGGGATCAAAAGGAGAGAGACAGATCCAGCCAGTAATCAGTTTCCCTAAGTGTTCTCCACTGTCTGGAACACAGAAAGAGATTCTCAGAATTGGGTAGAGAAGAGAAGGGGGAGGGAGGAGATAGAGGCGACCTGGTGGAGAAAAAGGAGAGTCCAAAGGGGGAGAGAGCAGTCAAGCTAGTAATCTCACTCCCAAGTAAAAATGGGTACTGAAGATTGGGTTCTTAAAGGTACAAAATTGATACTAAATACCAAAAAGCAAAGATTAAAAATCTAGAGTAGAGGTTGGATATTCAAAAATACAATATTAAAGAAAAAGAGAAAAAAAAAACAAAGTCACAAAAATTATAAAATATATATATATATATATGTATGAAGTTTGCTTTAAAAAATAGGGTATCTCTTTTTTTGCAAAGTAATAGTAGATTATAAAAAATGAAAATTAAAGGAGTAATAGAGGACTTAAAAATAAAAACAATTTAAAAATTAAAGAATGATAGTAAAAATAGTAAAAATATATCTAGGACTTTGGTGTTGTTATGGGCAGTGTGGGGTCAGTTCATTTTTGGATAGTTCCTTGATCCGGCTTATATTTCTCAAGATCTATAGGTCCCTTCCCATGTAGTCAGTACTATCTACAGTGTTTTAATCTATTGTACCTGTCACTTCCAAGGAGGGTCCCTCTGTTTTAGCTTCTTTTGTTTGCTGGTCTCTTCAGTGTCTCATTTCAGCCCTGGCACAAGGTGGCGGTGGTGGCCACTTTTTTAGGCTCACTTGTTCAGTCGTGCTGTGGGGAGAGAGGGACACTGCAAACAAATAACAGTGGTGTGTGCTCAGAGCGTCTCAGCCACACTGCGTTTGCCCCTGCTCACGGTGAGTGTTCTTTCCCTGTCTACACTGCTTAGGCTATAGGTTGCTTTGCCAGGAATGGTCTGAGGCCAGCCCTGGGTTGTATGCACTTCCCAGGTCTAAGCCGCTCAGCTTCAGGTATTTGGGTAGTCCTCAGAGGCGCAGACTTGGTTAGGCCTGCATTTTGTGCCCTTTCCAGATCCGAGCAGCTCAGGTGACCAGGTGTTTGGCGAGTGCGGTCGCTGCGACTTAATTCTTCCCCCGTCCCTGCCACTCATTTTTCTGGGTGTGCATCTGCCGCACCTTCTCAGGCAGATGTTGACCATCCAGAATCCCAAGAAGTCTTGGTTAGCAATGAAGCCTGCTTGCAGTTCAGCAGATAATGCCTGTCTGGGGCTGCGATTGCCCCCTTCTGACTCTGGCCGCCCTTGCCTGCTGTCTCCGGAGGGGGATGGGCTGGCCTGCAGCCAGCTAGCTCTGCTCAGTCCTTTTTTCTGTGAGTGGGCCTGACGATGTCTTAGGTTAGGGCTTTTCGTGTGGTAGTTATCCCACAGTCTGGTTTGCTAGCCCAAGTTAGTCCGCTCAGATTGCCGTCGGGGCATTTAGGCCTGGTCCTTACTCTAAGCAATGCAGCCCGTGCCTCCCTGCCCAGCCCCCACTTGCTAGTGGTGGATGCAGGCGCCTGCGCTGCTTCTCTACTGGGGGAGTTACCACTGGGCACGTAATCTGTGGGTTTTAATTATTTATTTATTTTTCCTCCCGGTTATGTTGCCCTCTGTGGTTCCAAGGCTTGCCTCAGACTTGGCAGTGAGAGTGTTTCCTGGTGTTTGGAAACTTCTTTTTTAAGACTCCCTTCCTGGGACAGAGCTCCGTCCTTACCTCTTTTGTCTCTCTTTTTATCTTTTATATTTTTTCCTACCTCCTTTTGAAGACAATGGGCTGCTTTTCTGGGTGCCTGATGTACTCTGCCGGCATTCAGAAGTAGTTTTGTGGAATTTTATCAGTGTTCAAATGTTCTTTTGATGAATTTGTGGGGGAAAAAGTGGTCTCCCCATCCTATTCCTCCGCCATCTTCTACTTTGTACTTTAAACACTCAAATATTTCAGCTGTAAAGAATTGGTCTGTTATTTCTCTTTCTTCTCCATTTTCTTCATTCATTCTTTTTGAATTTCTGTTATTCAGGTGTTGGATTTCTATGATGGTTCCTTATAACTCATCTTTTCCCTAGTACTTTCTGACTCTTTACATTTCTGCTTTAGACTCTAGAAGAAGGGCTGAACTTTATTTTCTATTTTTAATTTCATTTAGATAATTGTCTTTCTGGCACTTTCCAGCCTCTAGTAATCTTTTGATATGTCTTATTGGCTGATAATATCTCTCCTACTTTTTTTTTCCTCAGTTATGTATTAATTCTGTATTTATAAAAGGCTTCTTTTTTGGTTTATTTTATTTTTTTAAATTTTTGGCTGCACTGGGTCTTCATTGCTTTTGCACAGGCTTTCTCTAGTTGCAGTGAGTAGTATGCAGACTTCTCATTGCAGTGGCTTCTCTTGTTATGGAGCACACACATCTAGGCAAATCATGATAAAACTTCTGAAAACCAAAGACAAAAAGAAAACTTTTCTTTTTGAAAGAAAGCATCTAGAAAAAAAAAAAAAAGATATATTGCCCTCACAGGAGCTAATAAAGGTAAAATAAGAGTGACAACTATCCTCTCTAAGTAAACAATCGAATCCAGAAAATAACAGAAAGATAGCCTTTAAAGCACTAAAATAAGTTAATATATAGAACAGCTTATGATTAAAACCTAGTCTATTTCTTTTGTTTAATTTTCTGTTCAATAAGGAATGTCACTGTTCATTAAGACAATACTTTCCTGGAATAATGTCCAGTTTCACAAAACCTTAAGAAAAGAAAGATTTCATAGTGGAAAAAACATTGAGTTTAGGAGACTTGAAGATCATTGTAAAAAATCATAATTTAAACAGTTAATTCTGTAAGATGATGGGCTAGGTAGCGTAAATAATATTCATCCTCTGTGTGTGTGCTGAGTTGCTTTTCCGCAACCCCATGGAATGTAGCCTGCCAGCCTCCTCTGTCTATGTGATTCTCCAGGCAAGAATACTGGAGTGGGCTGCCACACCCTTCTCCAGCAGATCTTCCCAACCCAGGGTTTGAACCCAGATCTCTTGCATTTCAGGTGGATTCTTTATTGTCTGAGCCACCAGGAAAGCCTTTAATATGTTCTAAATGGTTGAGTCATGCTCAATCTAGAGTCAATTTTTTAACTCTCTTTAGCTCTGCTGCTGCTGCTAAGTCGCATCAGTCGTGTCTGACTCTGTGTGACCCCATAGACGGCAGCCCACCAGGCTCCTCTGTCTCTGGGATTCTCCAGGCAAGGACACTGGAGTGGGTTGCCATTTCCTTCTCCAATGCATGAAAGTGAAAAGTGAGAGTGAAGTTGCTCAGTCGTGTCTGACCCTTAGCGACCCCATGGACTGCAGCCTACCAGGCTCCTCCGCCCATGGGATTTCCCAGGCAAGAGTACTGGATTGGGGTGCCATTGCCTTCTCGGCCCTTTAGCTCTAAAGTTTGATAATTTCTAAATCTCCTTCATAACATTTGTCATAAGAAAGTTGACTCTTAGGTTAACTATAGCAATATTTGATAAACATTTTAAGGGCAATAATGAAATAAAAATTTTATGAATGGAGGGTGTGTACAATATAGGGTTTATAAAGAGAGGTCAAAGTGGATCTTTTAAAGAACTGTTAGATAATAATTTTTAAAATGGGATTGTCTATTTTATATTCAGTCAGATATTATGAAAATAACATTGAGAGGCAGTATAAGATAATGAGTGAAGACTTGTGCTCTGGAGTTTGATTTCCTACTTGAAAACAACAGCTCTCAAAATTACTAGCTATGTGACATTTGGAAATTTCGTAGTTCAGTTCAGTTCAGTTCAGTTCAGTCACCCAATCTTGTCCGACTCTTTGCGACCCCATGAATCGCAGCATTCCAGGCCTCCCTGTCCATCACCAACTCCAGGAGTTCACTCAGACTCACGTCCATCGAGTCGGTGATGCCATCTAGCCATCTCATCCTCGGTCGTCCCCTTCTCCTACTGCCCCCAATCCCTCTCAGCATCACAGTCTTTTTCCAATGAGTCAACTCTTCGCATGAGGTGGCCAAAGTATTGGAGCTTCAGCTTCAGCATCATTCCTTCCAAAGAAATCCCAGGGTTGATCTCCTTCAGAGTGGACTGGTTGGATCTCCTTGCAGTCCAAGGGACTCTCAAGAGTCTTCTCCAACACCACAGTTCAAAAGCATCAGTTCTTAAGCACTCAGCCTTCTTCACAGTCCAACTCTCACATCCATACATGACCACAGGAAAAACCATAGCCTTGACTAGACGGACCTTAGTCGCAAAGTAATGTCTCTGCTTTTGAATATACTATCTAGGTTGGTCATAACTTTTCTTCCAAGGAGTAAGCGTCTTTTAATTTCATGGCTGCAGTCACCATCTGCAGTGATTTTGGAGCCCCAAAAAATAAAGTCTGACACTGTTTCTACTGTTTCCCCATCTCTTTCCCATGAAGTGATGGGACCGGATACCATGATATTAGTTTTCTGAATGTTGAGCTTTAAGCCAACTTTTTCACTCTCCTCTTTCACTTTCATCAAGAGGCTTTTTAGCTCCTCTTCACTTTCTGCCATAAGGGTGGTGTCATCTGCATATCTGAGGTTATTGATATTTCTCCCAGCAATCTTGATTCCAGGTTGTGTTTCTTCCAGTCCAGCATTTCTCATGATGTACTCTGCATATAAGTTAAATAAGCAGGGTGACAATATACAGCCTTGATGTACTCCTTTTCCAATTTGGAACCAGTCTGTTGTTCCATGTCCAGTTCTAACTATTGCTTCCTGACCTGCATACAGATTTCTCAAGAGGCAGGTTAGGTGGTCTGGTATTCCCCTCTTTCAGAATTTTCCATAGTTTGCTGTTTTCCACACAGTCAAAGGCTTTGGCATAGTCAATAAAGCAGAAATAGATGTTTTTCTGGAACTCTCTTGCTTTTTCCATGATCCAGCAGATGTTGGCAATTTGATCTCTGATTCCTCTGCCTTTTCTAAAACCAGCTTGAACATCTGGAAGTTCACGGTTCACGTTTTGCTGAAGCCTGGCTTGGAGAATTTTGAGCATTTCTTTACTAGCATGTGAGATGAGTGCAATTGTGCGGTAGTTTGAGCATTCTTTGGCATTGCCTTTCTTTGGGGTTGGAATGAAAACTGACCTTTTCCAGTCCTGTGGCCACTGCTGTGCAGGCATATTGAGTGCAGCACTTTCACAGCATCATCTTTCAGGATTTGAAACAGCTCAATTGGAATTCCATCACCTCCACTAGCTTTGTTCGTAGTGATGCTTTCTAAGGCCCACTTGACTTCACATTCCAAGATGTCTGGCTCTAGATTAGTGATCATATCATCATGATTATCTGGGTCCTGAAGATCTTTTTTGTACAGTTCTTCTGTGTATTCTTGCCACCTCTTCTTAATATCTTCTGCTTCTGTTAGGTCCATACCATTTCTGTCCTTTATCAAGCCCATCCTTGCATGACATTTTCCCTTGGTATCTCTAATTTTCTTGAAGAGATCTCTTGTCTTTCCCATTCTGTTGTTTTCCTCTACTTCTTTGCACTGGTCGCTGAAGAAGGCTTTCTTATCTCTTCTTGCTATTCTTTGGAACTCTGCATTCAGATGCTTATATCTTTCCTTTTCTCCTTTGCTTTTCACCTCTTTTCTTTTCACAGCTATTTGTAAGGCCTCCCCAGACAGCCATTTTGCTTTTTTGCATTTCTTTTCCATGGGGATGGTCTTGATCCCTGTCTCCTGTACAATGTCACAAACCTGATTCCATAGTTCATCAGGCACTCTGTCTATCAGATCTAGGCCCTTAAATCTATTTCTCACTTCCACTGTATAATCATAAGGGATTTATTTTAAGTCATACCTGAATGGTCTAGTGGTTTTCCCTAAATTTCTTAACCTACCTGAATTTCAGTTTCTACATCTATAAAGCCTTTTAAAGATTATGACATAAAATTGTAAGCTTTCTTCAATTGTTAGGTTTTTGTTTTTGGCCACTCCATGTGGCTTTGGGATCTTAGTTCCCCGACCAGGGATCAAACCCAGGTAGCTGTAGTGAAAGCACCGATTCCTAACCACTAGACCACTAGGGTTAGGGAATTCTCATTAGCTATTATTATCATAATAAAAAGCTGGCAAAACAAAGTTAGTACATTCAAACTAATTGTACAGTATTTTTTGCTAGATTCTGGTATTTGGCTCAGACAAAACAAGTACCCAAGGAACTTTGAATTTTACAAAACAATGAAAGAATTAAAAAAGAGAAAAAATTATTGAATTTCTACGAATAGTAGGAATTGTGTTGACAGTTCACTTCTGTAATTTTTTTAACCTTACAGTGAGTTTATAATGTAGGTATTATTTTTATTATTTTACAAATAAGGAAACTGTCTTAGAGATGTTAAATATCCTATATGTTTGCCAATTTAACAAAATAATCATTTATCAGTGATCAAAAGGGATGAATTTCAGGGAGAAGACTGGTTTTCTTATATCAATTCTAGAAAAAAATAATTATTATTAGCTGCTTCAATATAAAACTGATTTCTACTGTAATTATAATCATACATCTGCTATTAACAATGCTACATTTCTTTGTTGGCTGATTATTTAGTTTATCTATTGATTTCTTTTAATTTTCATTTTATTTGCAGTAGAATCAATCAACTCTAGACTAAATTAAAAGTAGATTAAGTACAGCTTTTCACTCTAAGAAATACCTCACTCATTTCTACTTTTTATGTACCCTCAGTTCAGTTCAGTCTCTCAGTTGTGTCCGACTCTTTGTGACCCCATGAACCACAGCATGCCAGGCCTCCCTGTCCATCACCAACTCCTGGAGCCCACCCAAACCCATGTCCATTGAGTTGGTGATGCCATCCAACCATCTCATCCTTTGTCATCCCCATCTCCTCTTGCCCTCAATCTTTCCCAGCATCAGGGTCTTTTCCAATGAGTCAGCTCTTTGCATCAGGTGGCCAAAGTATAGGAGTTTCAGCCTCAACACCAATCCCTCCAATGAACACCCAGGACTGATCTCCTTTAGGATGGACTGGTTGGATCTCCTTGCAGTCCAAGGGACTCTCAAGAGTCTTCTCCAACACCACAGTTCAAAAGCATCAATTCTGCAGCATTCAGCTTTCTTTATAGTCCAACTCTCACATGTACCCTATCCTTCAATAAAAAATATTTTTGGAAAAATATATGAAATCAATCTTTTATAATGGGATATAAATTCAAATTGTTTTTCCTTCTCAGAAGATTATCTAGAATCTTATCTTCCCTTTAATAGGCATTTTACTCTATTAAAAGAAATCTGAGCATTTGTGAGGAAGCAAGGTAGATTTGAGTAAGTGTATAGAAATATCATAAATTAGGTGCAGGGTAATTTACCTATATTTTATACAAACCATAAAATAAAAACAAACTGTTATTAAATATCTTCTTGTTGAAAAAAGATTTAAATGATTTTTTTAAATGTCAAATGTCACTTTATAAAGTCTTTTTAAAACTAAGTCTTTCTTTTATTGATCACCAGACTCTGACCTTCAGTAATTTGGAAGTCCCAAGTTTTTATATAAAGTCCAATCATGAAGTTTGATTATCTACAGTTGTTGAATTTAGGTATCATCACTATACTTGGGTTACATTAGCAGAATTTGTTCCTTTTAAAGATTGCTTATGTTTGGATATGTGGATGCCTGGCTATTCTCAATTAGATCAGACATGCTGATCAAGAATAATGAAGCAAAGTACTGATAATGTATTTCTTGGACAATTTCAGTGAACAGGAAATATTTGTCTCTATTAGTCTAAGACTAGAATGCAATGGCAGGCTTCCCAGGTGCCTCAGTGAGTAAAGAATCCACTTGTGATGCAGGAGGTGTGGGTTTGATCCCCAAGTCGGGAAAATCCTCTGAAGGAGGTATGGCAACCTACTGCAATATTCTGGCCTGGGGAATCCCATAGACAGAGGAGCCTGGCGAGCTACAGTCCATAAGATCACAAAGAGTTGGACACGACTGAAGTAACTGAGTACGCATGCACTCAGGATGCTATGGCAAAGAGAACAATGAGTCAATATGTTAAAGAAGATGGAATCAGGCTTCTCTTTTAAATAACAGCCCAAACTGAAAGGTTCAACTCTGCTCCATGAGGTTATTCAGAGACACAAGTTTCTTCCATTGGTTGCCCAGTCATCCCCTTAGGATTGTCATTCTTTGCATGGTAGAAAAGGAGTCTCTGTGGCTCCGGGGTGAGAAAGAGAAAGACAGCGTGGTAGAGGCATACTCATGGTCCTAAGACTTAGATCCATTAGAGGGATGTGTCACATTTTATTCTATGGAGAAAAATAGTCACACAAGGCTGGAAATTTTTGTTTAGTTTTGTGTCTAGGAATAAAGGGAAAATACATTTTAGTCAACAGCTAACAGTCTTGACTTTATGACCTGTGCCGTTTCTGTTGGTCACATTGAGATTTCCTGATGATGTATCTTTACCTCTTGAAAAGGGTAAGGATTGATACAGTTCCTGTGTGGACTCTTAAACTGGAGAAATAATAACACCGTTTGTTATTTTTTCAGACTGCGTGCATTATTATATCCTGCTTATAGTGGTGAGAAATTATAATCTTTCTTTGAATAAGATCCTCTCCGCTATTTTTTTTTCAACTCACCGGGTCTCAGGAGGATGTGTATGTGTGCTAAGTTGCTTCAGTCGTGTCTGCCCCTTTGTGATCCTCTGGACTGTAGCCCTCCAGGCTCCTCTGTCCATGGTATTCTCCAGGCAAGAATACTGGAGTGGGTTGCTGTGCCCTTCTCCAGGAGATCTTCCCAACAGGGATTGAGCCCATGTCTCATATGTCTCCTGCACCAGCAGGCGCATTCTTTACCACTAGCCCCAGCTGCAAAGCCCCTCAGGAGGATAGGAAGCAATATTAAAGTTCTGTAAGTTATCTATGTCTTGTAACTCTGTTTCTAGTCTCCCCCTTTTTTAGAGAGAAAAGAGCCAGCTTCTTCTAATTGTACAGTGAAAAATAAGTTCTTGTAGATTAAAGCACATTTTAATGTTCTTTCTTTCTGAATCAGGGCTCTGTTTGAGCATTGCTTAATAGATGTCTTCTAATGTGTCTTCTTTTAAAATAATCGAATATAGGCAACTTCTCAGGGGAAAGTCACCAGAGAATTACTAATACATACTCTAGTTTAAAAGAACAGAGAATGATATCCACTTGTGTTGGATAATTATTCTCATAATTATTCTATTATAATCAAATTTATATTTTTCATATATAAAGATGCCAATAAAACCAAGAATTCCCTTCTCACTGATTATCATCTATGCTTAGTAGCATATGCCTAAATTTCTCAAGTAGAGGGACTTCCCTGATGGTCCAGTGGTTAAGGCCTGTGCTCTCAATGCAGGGGGTCCAGGTTCAATTCCTGGTCAGGGAACTAGATCCCACAGGCTGCAACTAGAACATCCCACATGCCACAACTAAGACCCAGTGCAGTCAAATAAATAAATAAAATATTTTTAAAAATTTCTGAGGTAGAAATTATTTATGTGTACTTAAAGACTTTTATTGCTACAATTCAAATCTCTCTGCAAAAATTAACTCTTTAAACTTTATAATCATTTTATATTTTATTCTGGCTGAATTTTCATTGATTTTCTTTCGGTTTTATTTTTATATGAGCAAGTAGAAAACTTAAAGTAGTTGTGAGCCCGTCCATTGTTAAGGGAAATGAACAGAAAAGATTTTGTTTGTTTGTTTGTTTGAAAGACTTGTTTAATTTGTGGATTTGTTTTTCATGGAAGGTCACCTTGAGTTCCAATTGGTTAATAAAGGATAAATTAGAACTGATCATGCCCACTAAAAGAATTTATTATGTACAAAAGTCATTAAGCAGTCCCTGAATTTTTAGCCTTTATTTTGAGTTAGAAAATTACTATTGCTGATTTAATGAAAAAACATCCTCATTTACTAAAGCACTGTGACGGTGCATTACTTACCTTGACTCTTAGCTTGTTGGGACGGCACCTGGGACCTGGTGTCTACTCCTGTTGTCTGTGCCTGCTGACCTGTAGCCTCCATGCATGACTGCATCTCCATCCACCTTGGCCAGGTTGGTGTCCAGATCAGTAATGTCTGCTGGGAACGCTACTGCCTGGAGCATGGCATCCAGCCCAATGGCCAGAGGTGCAATGACAAGACTACTGGGGGAGGATATAACTTCTTCAACACCTTCTGCAGTGACGCAGGCACTGGCAAGCATGTGACCAGCACAGTGTTTGTAGATCTGGAACCCACAGTCATTGATGAGGTTTGAACTGGCACCTACTGCCAACTCTTCCACCCTGAGCAGCTCATCACTGGCAAAGAAGATGCTGCCAGTAACCATGCCCAAGGTCCCTACACCATTGGCAAGGAGATCATTGACCTTGTCTTGCACTGAATTCAGAAACTGGCTGACCAGTGCACAGATCTTTTAGGGCTTCTTGGCTTTCCACAGCTATGATGGGGGAACTGGTTCTGGGTTCACCTCCTTGCTGATGAAACATTTCTCTGTCAATTATGGCAAGAAGTGCAAGCTAGAGTTGAGCCCTACCCTAGCTTTCCACAGCTGTAGTTGAGCCCTACAACTCCATCCTCACCACCCACACCACCGTGAAGCACTCTGATTGTGCCTTCATGGTAGCCAATGAGGCCATCTATGACATCCATCATAGAAACCTTGATATTGAGTGCCCAACCTACACAAATCTTAACCACCTCATTAGCCAGCTAGTGTCCTTCATCACTGCTTCCCTGAGGTTTGATGGAGCCCTGACCGTGGATCTGATAGAGTTCCAGACCAACCTGAACCTGGTGCCCTATCCCCGCATCCACTTCCCACTGGCCACATATGCCCCATCATCTCTGCTGAGAAAGCCTACCACGAACAGCTTTCTGTAGCAGAGATCATCAATGCTTACTTTGAACCAGCCAACCAGATGGTGAAATGTGACCCTCGCCATGGTAAATGGCTTGCTACTTGTACTGTGGTAATGTGGTTCCCACAGATGTCAATGCTGCTATTGCTACCATCAAGACCAAGTGCGGCATCCAGTTTGTGGACTGGTACCCCGCTGGCTTCAAGGTTGGAATCAATTACCAGTCTCCTACTGTGGTACCTGGTGGAGACCTGGCCAAAGTATAGCAAGTTGTGTGCATGCTGAGCAATACCATAGCCATCACTGAGGCCTGGGCTCACCTGGACCACAAGTTTGACCTGATGTATGCAAAGCATGCCTTTGTTCACTGGTATGTGGGTGAGGGCATGGAGGAAGGAGAGTGTTCCGAGGCCCGTAAGGACATGGCTGCCCTTGAGGAGGGTTATGAGGAGATTGGTATGGATTCTGCTGAACAAGAGGGAACGGAAGAAGGTTGCCATTTCTTCGAGCCCTGCAGCATGTCATACTCAGAGCATCAGCATTAGGTGTCAGGTGTAAAAACTTTCTGACTAGATTGTCTTAGCTTTCAAAGGTGATCACGTATTGCTTTTCCATGTGCACCTGTAAGACTTCTTACTCAAAACTGAAAACTTTAAGAAATATAAAAAGGCACTGTGAATTGAAAATAGCAAGATTTACTTCATCAGTTCAGTTCAGTTGCTCAGTCGTGTCTGACTCTTTGCGACCCCATGAACTGTAGCATGCCAGGCCTCCCTGTCCATCACCAACTCGTGGAGTTCACTCAAACTCACTTACTTTTCATAAATCATGCTAAAAGTTTTGATAAAGGAATATAAAAATTTATATATCACTTTAAGGATAAAATGTATTGATGATAAATCCAAAGGGCAGGCGAAATAGAATTTAAGTAACATACTTTTTAAAATAAGGATATTGATCTACCATTGATATTCTGAAGCTGTTATCAGTCAAATGTTAACATTTATTTTCAGCCCTTGGCCTACTGAGTTTTCTACTCACCAATTTTAATCTGTTTTTTAAAATTGGAAGTAACACTCCTTGATGATGAAGGAAGAGCTTTTCCCCTAATTGGGGGAAAAAAAAAAAGATTCCTAATGTTGTAAGATTATTTGAGTGTTTAGGTCTTTGTAAGTTGTAAAAATGAAGTTGTAAAATTTGTGTTAGGTAAATCTTTCACTTTAAGTTGTATTCAAGACATTATCATGGGTGCCTTAATTGTAATAGTGTGAATCCTTGAACTCTACTTTGGATCTAATTGACAACTATATTGTCAGCTCTTGTACATGGACCATGTTTTAGTGGCTTCCCAGGTGGTGCTAGTGATAAAGGACCCACCTGCCAATGCAGGAGACATGAGACGTGGGGCAGGAGACATGAGACGTGAGTTTGATCCCTGAATTGGGAGGATCTCTTGGAGGAGAGCATAGCAACCCACTCCAGTATTCTTGCCTGGAGAATCCCCATGGACAGAGGAGCCTGGCAGGCTGCAGTCCATTGGGGTCACACAGAGTTGGATATGACTGAAGCAACTTAGCATGCCATGTAAATGTTTTATTAAACTCTCTATACCTAGTTCTTGGTATATAGGAGATAATCAACAGTTTAAGTGGACACTCAATAATTCTTTAATAGGTTCATAGTCAAAATTAGTTCATAATTATTGATTCATTTTTTTCTGTATTATGTGATAAGAGCTAAAGATGAGTAAGACAAATGATCTGGTTAATAGAGGAGAGGAAATTTGAAAAGGGCAAACATAACTACATAAAAAGTGAGGTAAAGTGAGTATCCTGAGATAAATGTAAACAGTGTAACAACAGAGGTTCCAGGGGCAGAGAGTTTGGAGATTCAGGAATGCCTTCAGGAGGCTGTGACATGTGAGGTAGTCATGATGGCAGAGGACGCATTCCATATAGATAGAGGATCGGTGCCAATCAGACTATTTTCTTCCTCTCAAGTGCCATATATATTCCACAGCACTTGATTCATAATACATAATAATGATTTTGTGCTGCGGTTATTGCCCTCATTCCCTTCACTAAAATATAAACTTTTTGAGGGTTGTATGTTGATAAAGCTTGTGTCCTCTATTAAATCTATGCGTGCTCTGTGCCCAGTAATATTTTAACAATTTACCTGTCTTTCAAACTACCAAAAATTTTAGTTTTGCTAATTGTGTTAAATCCGGACCAGCTGAATGTCATCTAGTGACCTCAGCTGACTTCATGTGGAGTTTAAGTATGATACTTATCCCCTACCGGATCCCTTGACTTGATATCATTAATCATGAAATATAATAAATGGCTATTGTTGTAAAATACGAAGTTTTCTGTTAGTTTGTTACATGGCCACAGATAGGTAGAGCAGGCTGTTATGAAGATTAAATGAGTGAACTTCTATAAAAACTTAGCACAGTATCTGGTACATAGTAAATATTTCATAAACATTAGTTGTGCCATAACCACAATTATGAAATCTGTGTTTGTGTGTATGGGTCTGTGTGCTGTATGATTTGTAAAGTGAAAATGAACTTAAAATGAAAGGCAATAAAATGATACAGCTTCATACAGAACACGCTTTGAAAAGTAGTCATTCAATAAGAAATTCTTGCTTTTTTCTGGCTTAGCATTAAATACTGAGTTATTTTTTCTTCAAGGTGTTTATTGTTTCCTAGACTTTTTCTCATATCACTTTACACTGGTCCTCTGAATAGCCCATCTGAATAATCTTCAGTACTTTCTTGGCTTCAGTTCCCATCATTTGTTCATGAACCCCAAATATTTATTTTTAGCCCATCTTATTTTTGAACTTCAGATGTGAATATTTAATTGCTTACTGAAAATCTCCCAAGTGGTAAAAATGGAACCCATCAACTCCTCATCTCTTCTCAAATTTCCACTCAGGTGTTTAAGTCAAAACCTGAAAAAAATCTGGTCTAAGACCACAAACCACATTGGTTGTATGTTCACTAAAATAGGATCCTATCTGTAGGTGATAACTGAAAAGTTTGAAGTCTTCATAACAAAACTTATGTGCTGAAACTTCTAGGTGTATGAAACAGCAATGCATATAGATAGTGAAGGACATCTTATAAAGTATTTGATATTTGGGATATGCTAAGAAAACTGTAATAGCTTGGAAAGACTTCAGATTTAGACCTTTTTTATTTCTAGTTTGTTCTTTTTGCTCAAACCTTATTGAAGCTTGTGACCATATTCTTTAATTGAAATTTAATCTGAAGGGTGTCAAACAGGCATATATTCATCATTTGTCCATATACTTCTTAATGATTTGGTACCTTTAGCAGTAATAAAGCCCATGGCTTTTTCCAGCTGGCACACGGCACCTTTCCTCTCCTCTCCATAACCTTGTCGAGAACAGCCATTATTCTACACCAGCCATGTGTCCTGAACTGTGCTGTGCTTAGTTGCTCAGTTGTGTCTGACTCTTTGTGACCCATTGGACTGTAGCCTGCCAGGTTCCTCTGTCCATGGGGATTCTTCAGGCAAGAGTACTGGAGTGGGTTGCCATTTCCTGCTCCAGGGGATCTTCCTGACCCAGGAATCGAAGCCATGTCTCTTGGGTCTCCTGCATTGGTAGGCAGATTCTTTGCCACTGAGCCACCTAGAAAGCTTGACATAAATATTTTAAATCAAATTTAATAAAATATTTATATTTAATTATTTCCTGTCTCCTTGTGTCAATTTTTTCTGTATCATTTTTCATGTATTTTAATATAACTTTTGGTCATTTGTGATGCTCTTATCTTTAACTCCTGAAAATAATTTTAGCAAATATTTCAATGACTTGAATTGGGGAAACACTGTATCTTTCCGTTGAAGCTTTACCATATATGATAACATGCTTAAACTCAAAAGTAAGGGTTTTCAGGGAAATTATACTTGTTTAGTTTGTTCAATCTAGTGGTTGCCAGAGAACTTAAAAATGCATAACATTTGTCGTGCTGTTTATTCTTTAGTTGGAAAGACTTAGAACTTAAAAATTGATACTTTAGTTAACTTCATGAATGCTTTTTCTAGTGCATGAACTAAGTGGGAGAGGAGATCTTTCATATGTATACTTTCCACTTGGTTAGACTACATAAGAGCCTTTTTTTCTCTTAAATGGCTTCCTTAGGTGTTCACTATCACCTCAGATGATTTCCAAAATTCCTTGACAATCAGTCTCAGATGGGTTTGCTTTCTGAAGGTGAGATTCTTCCCTTCCATTGTCCTCATTATAATTTACTGAATCTGTGTGTCCTGTTTCTTTTGACTCTTTGACTTTTTTCTTTCTTTTCTTACACTTCAGACTTTGTCTTGCCAATGTTTCTTCAGCTTTATGGGTGTATTATTATGTTTGTGTTGTCACAATGATTTTATACAAATTTTATGTTAGAGGAGAGGTGTTTATCTCAGAATGTTTCATTTGACAAAATTATTTTTGCATAAGCTGGTGGCTCAGACGGTAAAGCGTCTGTCTACAATGCGGGAGACCTGGGTTAGATCCCTGGGTCGGGAAGATCCCCTGGAGAAGGAAATGGCAATCCACTCCAGTGCTATTGCCTGGAAAATCCCATGGACAGAGGAGCCTGATAGGTTACAGTCCATGGGGTTGCAAAGAGTTGGACACAACTGAGCGACTTCACTTTCACTTTAACCTGAAACCTTCGCTGCTCCTCAGATGGGTTCTAAATATCCTGACTTTTCAGAAACATCAGTTGCATGAAATGAAGCATATCTGTAACATGCTTATAAGCATGTGCTAATGTAATAGGACTAAAGGACATAGAGTGTTTTGGAAGAGAAACTTAATTAGCTGCTTTAGTAGAAACAGCTACAGCTCTCCTTTCCACTTGGCATAGAAAATGGACTTTGGTCTTTAGATCAGCTCATGTAAGACAATTAACTGGCAGGAAAGTCAGTGATCTTTGCTACATGGATCCAACAATATCAGGGAGGTATTAGAATAACTTAAACTTCCCCAATGAGCTTCAGGGCTTTAATGAGAAGATTTTCTATTCTTGTGTGATTAATATTGCTCTGTAAGAGAAATAGGACTTTTTTTTTCCCCTGAAGAAAATGTAGAGCAAAAGACTTCATGATAAATGATTAAGAGGAAGTTTAGAAGTGGTTAATCCCTTATAGCCCATAGGGAATTAATTATTTTTAACCAATAATAGCCACCAGCATGTATAACCTCTCCAGATAATTAGTCCAGACTGCAATATATTAACAAAAACCTCTTTTTAAACTACAATCATTTTAATTGTTTATTTTATGAGTTCAATCAATCAAGCAATCCGTGCAGACTGGCTATGTAATTGTGTAAAACTGTGAACCTGTATCATGGTGGTTTTTTGTTTGTTTTTTTAGCTGCATGGTTTGTGGGATCTTAGTTCCCTGACCAGGAACCAAACCCAGGCCTTGGCAGTGAAAGGGCTGAGTCCTAACCTCTGGACTGCCAGGGAATTCCCTTTATCCTGTATTTAGTGACACTGTTATTATTTATAAATAATAGTGTCTGTAAAAATAGTCATTGTGAAAAAGTGAAAGTGAAAGTTGCTCAGTTGTGTCCAACTCATTGCAACCCCATGTCCTATATAGTCCATGGAATTCTCCAGGCCAGAATACTGGAGTGGTAGCTGTTCCCTTCTCCAGGGTATCTTCCCAACCCAGGGGTTGAACCCAGGTCTCCTGCATTGCAGATGGATTCTTTACCAGCTGAGCCACCAGGGAATTATCACTGAGTCAAAATGGACAAACTGACCATGTGTGTACACATGTTTTGTGTGTGTGTGTGTGTGTGTGTGTAGGAGCACAGCTTTGTATGTGTGGGCACATTTTGAAAGTCAGTAGGTTAAGAGAAACAGGATGGGAATGAAAGAATAAGAAAAAGAGTCCAAAAGAGTCGCTGAACTAAGATATTATTAGGATATGTGTGCATACACAATCAGTGGCTTCTTTGCATAAACACAACTCTTTTTTGCATTATTTGTTTTCATCATCACTTATACACTAAAGCAGATTTTAAGATGTCAAGGAGAAGTGAGAATTTAATAAGTAGAAGCATCCAAAAGAAGTGGTGACAAGAAGTAGCAAGGATGTCAAGGGGAAGTTTGTGAGAGAAGTAAAATGCAAGTAGGTATTAAGTAGATGTTAACCATGCACATTGAGCAAAAAACTGGCCAGAAGGTTGATGAAGCTTAGGAGACTAGGGTGGATACTTAAATTTTAATTGGGGAAGTGGTAGCTATAGAGAAAAAGGAGAAAAAGCAAATGCCAGAGGATAGAGGAGGAAACCATTTCACTATTGGTATTAACTCTCTCTGAATGTGTTTGGGATGTTTTAATTTCAGCAGGGGACATCACTTTCACTCGCTGAAAAATGTGGTTTAATTGATGGTGTTATTGTTAGGGACCAAACGACGGTCTCTAGGACCTGAGTCATGTTTACCAGAAAGAGACAGGATATGCGCTCATCCTGCCTGGCCAATCATGTAACGCCAGCTACTCCTGTAACTGAGACAAAGAACTGCCTGTATATAAGCCGCCATACTTCTTTGTTCGCGGCTCTTGTCAGATTCCCTTGTGTGGGATGAGACTTGGGCCCTAGCGCGCTAGGAATAAACAAACTCCCTTCTTGCGTTTGCAATACTGTGGTGGCCTTGCTCTTTCGGTCGGTTCGGAGATACGGGCTCGGAGCATAACAGTTATAACTCAGCTATGCTTCTTTGGCCACTTGATGTGAAGAGCCAACTCACTGAAAAAGACCCTGATGCTGGGAAAAATGAGGGCAGGAGGAGAAGGCAGTGACAAAGAATGAGATGGTTGGATGGCATCACTCACTCAATGTACATGAGTATGAGCAAACTCCAGGAGATAGAGGACAGGCAAGCCTGGTGTGCTGCAGTCTGTGAGGTCACAGAGAGTCAGATATGTCTTAGCGACTGAAGCTTGTTAAGAAAGGTGGTCTCCTGCACACAGTCTTTCAACCCCAGCTTGGCCACATAAGAATGGGTCCTGGATCTAGATCAGTGCACTTACCAAGAGATAAGGAACCCATACAGCCTTGCTGGGCTTATCACCTTGTGTAGGAATATCTTTCCCTGTTTCATAATCAGTGTGTGCTCCTTTCTACTGCTTAATGTCAGATGTCTATGACCCTCGGGCACCGCCCCTTCCAACTTTCTGTATTTCAGACCTCACAGGGGAATGTTTGAGGTCCTTGCTCTGCAATAAGAAGTGAGGTGCATGCGGCCACACTATCTATGAAGCTGTAGAAAGGATCTGCTGGCCTTGGAGGACCAATGCATTGCAAAGGATTGGGTCTTGCTACTCTTTCATCTCTTGCTACAAGTAAACACTGTACTATTTGATTCTGGTGTGTATATTATCTGTGTGCAACCTTGAATACTGCTCTAGTCTTTAACCTGAGTATCACTTACCTGCCTCTTAAGCTTGGCTGTGCTGTGTTTGGTGGCATAGTCATGTCCGACTCTTTGTGGCCTCATGGACTATAGCCTGCCAGACTCCTCTGTCCATGGGGATTCTTCAGGCAAGAATACTGAAAGTGGGTTGTCATGCCCTCCTTCAGGGGATCTTCCCAATGCAGAGACTGAACCCAGGTCTCCCGCCTTGCAGGCAGATTCTTTACCATCTTTGTCACCAGGGAAGCCCCTAAGCTTGGCTACACTCACGTTATTTTCTATCCTGGGGCATAGACCGACCATGTAGTGAACAGTGAAACAAAACCTTGCCAATCATTCAACAATCATAGTACCACTGACAATGACTACTTCAAGTCTATCAGTTTGTTGCTGCTTCTGTATCATTCTTAGGACATAGAACATTGGCCAATCCATCAGTCAGCTCAGATTAGCTGATGTGCCTCTGACCAAACTTCTGAGATGGACCCACCACCTTTGCTCTCTGGTCTTATGGTCTTCCTCTCAGGAATTCTTCCAGGAATAAGGGGTGGGTTTCCTTATTGTTTGGGTTTCTCAGACCTCTCTAATGTCATGCTTAGAGGAATCTCCACTCCACACCCTCTCTTGCAACATTTGATATTACCATTAAAACTAGAATACAAATCATTACCAACAAAGATATTATTTACATGTCCTTGAACCAGAAAGCATACTCTTTTAAAATATTTCATGAAGGAAGGGAAGGTATACCATCTATCTAGGATGGCAGAGAAAGGGGAAAGTAATAAAAGAGTTAAATGTTCATACTGAGATTATTTGAACATTCACATTCTATCAAATTTGGATTTAACTGTGCATGTTATTTTCAATAGAGTGGTACAAATAGATCTTAAGAAATAAACAACAAAAAAGAAACCTACTTTTTAAAAAATTGAAGTCAAGGAGATATGGAAATTCTTCCCATTTTAATAATTCTTTGATTACTGGCCTTTCTGTGGTTGAATTTCTATCAACAAAGATATTTGGAGATTAAGGCAATTAATCAGAAAATTCGGTTGAAAATAGCAATTGAAAAATAAGTGAAATTTCCTGCAGAATTCCAGGGTTTGGTACCTGTGATTCATTAGGTGGATGCATAACTCTTTTCTTTACTCTTATGAAAAGGTTGTTCTCTAATTGTCACTGTAAATAAAGTAAAATGAAGATAGATTATACAAATATTCTAATTGACTAAAGATTAAAATTGTGAGTCTTCCTAGAAATATGTCAGGATTCAAGAATATCTTATTGCAGTTTTCTTCCTACTGTAAATAAAGGGTCAACCAACATTTTCTAATAACTTACAATTGCCTCTTTTCTTGTTAGAACATGCCATCCAGCACTTTTTGATTAGATGTTCTCAGATAATAGCTGGGGCAGATTGACCAAAGGAGAGCAATTTCTTTAATCAGGATAACATAATGATTCCATCGCAAACTTCAGATGAGATGGTGGGTATTACCATTTTGTTGTTGTTGTTGTCTGCTAATAGTGCTATATCCTTAGTGGAAGCAAAGACAGCTTTCTGCAGATCTCAATACAACTTTGTAAAAGACCGTAATAATGCCTTTAGAATCAAATCCATTTGCTGTTTCTAGTAGTTTGGTTATAATTGGAGGACAGGACTGAGCAGTGGGATGTAGTAAGTGAAAATCCGAATCTTCTGTGTGGTAAAGACAGTGACCTTGAGCTTCTCCATAATCTCAGGGTGTTTTGTGGGCATTGGTTTCTTTACCTATGAAAAGAAGGATTTGTCCAACATGTTCTGAGTTTTTTCCGATTCTAACTATTTTTGGCTTATTTACCTAGAACTCAAGGGATTCTCTGAATCTGACTGGTGTGTGATATAAACATTGCGTGCTCAGCCACTCGGTTTCTGACTCTTTTGTGACTCCATGGACTGTAGGCGCCTCTGTCCATGGGATTTTCCACCACACTGGAGTGGGTTGCCATTTCCTTCTCCAGGGGATATTCCTGACCTAGGGATCGAACCCATGTCTTCTGTGCCTCCTGCATTGGCGGGCAGATTCTTTACCACTGAGCCACCTGGGATGATTATAAAAAAAATTTTTGACTTCCAAATGGGGAGTTACAAATGTTGTATGGAAAATTGTTTGGTATCTCAACATTTGTGATTTGGGAAGCAGAATCAATGTGATTAAAATCATAAGTACAATGAATTGCCTGTTTACTTCAGTCAAAGAGAAATAATTGCCTAAAAATAATATGAACTAAGTGAAAACACAATACTCCATATACTAGTTGGAAGTGTAAACTTTATTATTTTTATATCTGATAAAATGCCAGCTATATCAGGATAAGTGGTTTGAATGTATTAAATGTAATGAATGTATTTAAAAAGAAGCTTTTTAGCTGGTTGAACAGTTTATACTTTGTGAATATAATCAATATATTTATTATTTTCAAAATGTATATCAGGAGGGCGAGGGATCAACATGGTAGAGTAGGAAGATTCTGAAATCACCTCTTTGCAAAAGCACAAACTTCAATTACCAAAAAAAATTACAATTACTTACAAATTAACCCTTTCTGAGAATGCCCTGAAGTGTAGCAGAAAAGATTTTCCATAGCTAAAGATATAAAAAAGAACCACAACCGCATGGGTATGAAGGATGGAGATGTGGTCTAGTCAGGACCCACACTCCCAGGTAGGTGACCATAAGCAGGAAGGATATCTCAATTGCTGAGATCTTCCTGGAGAAGTGAGGAGGTTCTCACCTGAATCCCACATTGAGTTGAGAGGCAATAGTTTGAAATGTCTCTGAGTCAGACCCACTTGGTGACTTGGAGAGCCTCTTGGAAAGCCTCCTGGAGAGGGACGAGGGAGCTGGGACTTTTTTGTGATCTTATTCTACCCTGCTGACAATGGCACTGGTGGGCACCATTTTGGAATCCTTCCCATGGCGTATTAGCCCTGGGGGCCTGCCCCACCCGCAAGCATACCTGTAGCAGTCACATGCCACTAGGCCTTGCAGCCAGTACTGCTGGAGGGCCTATCCTGCCCACCAGCATGCCCACAGCAACCATATAGGGCAAGGCCTTGCAATCAGTTGCTTCAGTGTACCCACAGCAGTCAGCCTCACCAAAATAGAAGGGAGCACACAGCCCATAAAGAAGACAGACACCCCTGGAACATCTGTCTCTGGTGGCCAGAGGGGAGTCTGCTGCTGAGCTCATAGAGCATCTCCTACATAAGACCACTTCTCAAAAGATTTGGAGACGTAGGGCCTAATACACACCTAACACGTAGATATAAATAAAGGATTAGGCAAAATGAGAAGAAAGATAAATACATTTTAAATTTAAAAAAAAGGCAAGACAATACCTCAGAAAAAGAGCTAAGTGAGATGGAGATAAAAGATCTACTTGATAATGAGTTCAAGGCAGTGATCATAAAGATGCATACCAAACTCAGGAGATGAATGGAACGACACAATGAGAACTTTAATAAAGAGTTAGAAATTATAAAAAGAACCAACCAGAACTAAAGAATTGGAGAAGGCAATGGCACCCCACTCCAGTACTCTTGCCTGGAAAATCCCATGGACGGAGGAGCCTGGTGGGCGGCAGTCCATGGGGTTGTGAAGAGTCGGACACAACTGAGCAATTTTACTTTCACTTTCCACTTTCATGCATTGAAGAAGGAAATGGCAACCCACTCCAGTGTTCTTGCCTGGAGAATCCCAGGGATGCGGGAGCCTGGTGGGCTGCTGTCTAAGGGGTCGTACAGAGTCGGACACAACTGAAGTGACTTAGCAGCAGCAGAGCTAAAGAATACAATAACTTAAATGAAAAATATGCCGAAGAGAACCAACAGCAGATTAGAGCAGCCGTCCCCATCCTTTCTGGCATCACGGACCGGTTTTGTGGAAGACAATTTTTCTGCAGAACAGGGGGTCAGGGGGCTGGGTGGGGAGGGATGATTTCAGGTTGATTCAAGCACATTAAATTTATTGTGCACTTTATTTATATTATTACCATTATTTCTATTATTTTATATGTGAAATACAATGAAATAATTGTGCAGCTCACCAGCATGCAGAACCAGATCATCAGGCATTATTAGATTCTCACAAGGAGCACACAGCCTAGACCCGTCACATGGGCAGTTCACACTAGGCTTTACCCTCCTGTGAGAATCTAATGGGCTTCTCTGGTGGCTCAGACCATAAAGAATTTGCCTCGGATGCAGGAGGCCTGGGTTTGATCCCTGTGTTGGGAAGATGCCCTGGAGGAGGGCATGGCAACCCACTTCAGTATTCTTGCCTGGAAAATCCCATGGGATGCCGCCGCTGTTCTGACAGGAGGCAGAGCTTGTAATGTGAGTGATGGGGAGTGGCTTTAAATACAGACGAGCTTGCTCCTCTCCTGTGAAGCCCGGTTCCTAATTGGCCATGGGTGGGTACTGGTCCATGGCCCGGATGTTGGAGAGCCTTGGATTAGATGATACAGAACAGATCAGAGGTTCGGAGCACAGAGTAGTGTAAATCACCCAGCTGGAATAGCAAAAAGAAAAAAAATAAAATAAATTCGTATAGTTTAAGGGCCCTCTGGGACAACTTCAGCAGTTCTATCTGATAGAATCGTGTTGTTTGTATGACCATTTCTATTTTAATAGAAAAATATAGAAGTATGCTTTTAACTGACACTTCTTAAACATATAGAGTCAATTGATAATTTTCATGGATATAAAATTACTACTAATAGTTTATATTTCTTCAGTACCTGCACTGTTTTAAATCCTAATATTTATTTACCATTTGATCCTTTTAACAAACCTATGAGAAATTTAGTATTATTATAATCATACTCATCTTACAGATGAGGAGATTGAGAACCAGAGAAGTTTACTGATTTGCCTAAAGGTACACAGTCAGTAAGTGGTAAAGCCAAGGTTTGAAGTTTAGCATTCTAGTTTAATGCTCTTAACTAATTGTAGTATTGACATCCAATGATGATTTCTGAAAGCACTACTAAATTATGTAAAATATATTAATGCATACTTATTTATTTATCTTTACTAACAAAAATGGGCCTTTTCATGTGCTCAAAGAAAACTTTCTCCTTCATTTACATCTGTAATTATAATCACTATTTCTTTGCACTTTGTAAAATAAGAAGCTGTAACATCAACCTTTTCTTTTGTTTTAATCTGAGATTGCAACATTCAGTTATTGATTTCCTATTGTGTGCTAGAATATGTCAATACTACTAATCTTTTGCTTTTAATATTAGGGAGCTAATTTCTAACGAATTTCTCTGAACTGAGAAGTACTCTGCTCTCTATGAAGTCATAAGTAGTCCATATATATCTCTTTTGATTCTTTTAAGAGGACTTAGTTTTGTTAGCTTAATCTCACCCAGAATGTATTGTATTTAGAAGTCATTGAATCATCTGTTTTACTCAAACAGCTGACATTCAATCACACATTAATATTACTTCACTTCTTATTCAGAGTTTTAAAACTCTATCTCTTTCATTATCTTTCAAAACCTTAAAAGGGATTGACAATTATAATGGTGTGTCTTGTGATACAAAGCATAATAAATTGTAAATAAGCCATGAATAGGAATGAAATAAAAGGAAAAAGGCTAAGAAAAAACCCAGTCAAATAATGTACAATAGTTTCTTCTTTCAGTCAAGGAAATAAATACTTGTTGCAATAGAATCTAACTATTCTAAGACCCTTTAAGGACAATTTCTATTGCAAAGTGAGAACATTTGAAGTTCCATTTGAATAAAACAGCACTTCTGGCCTATAAAAGTAGATAAGCTTTCAGGATTCTTCTTGTAGAAAAGACAAGCCTAATGGGGGAAAAAAAAGGCCCATCAGTAGATACATCTTAGCAAGGAAACAGTTTCCTAATGGTGGGCAAATAGGTCTCTGTTCCTGATTTAATGGCTCTATTTCTATAAACACTGAATCTCAGAGGGTCACACTGATAAATGGTTAGATGAGAAATTAAATTCCAGTGATTTTGTATTGAAATCTATGGTTTAAAAATGAAAAAGTTTTGATTTGATCAATCTGAAACTTAAGTTGAATCATTTTAGCTGTATCCAAACTTATTCAGAATATATATGAAATTATATCATGGAAATTTGATAATTTGGAGCTAAATTTTGCTTTTTTTAGAGCTGCCTACTGCTTTTCTGAACTCTAATCATATTGCTCAATCTTTTTATGGGTAGTAAAGTGAGTTTTTTAGGAAGTAGTGCATATCAGTTAGAAGGCTTTGTGAAGCCAGTGATTGAAAAACTGACTTAGGACTGTTTAAAAATAAGAAAATTTATTATCTTCCAGGATGGCATCAAGGTGGATTGATTCATCAACTCAATCTTGCCAGCAAGGGTCCAAATTCTTTTAGCCTCTACCCTGATGCCTACAACACCAGCTTTATATACCCCTGGTTTCCTTAATGATCTTGAGATGGATGCTTTAAGGGTTTATGTTTTTGTCGTGTGTGTGTATGTGTGCGTGTGTGTGTGAGAGAGAGAGAGAGAGAGAGAGTAAGATGGAGGGAGAGAGAGGCTTTTTATATGAACACTTGAATTAAGTTGGAATTATTTAAGAAAGAACTAAGATAAGATCCCACATGCCACACAACAGGGCTGAAAAAAGAAAAAGAGAACAGAAAGGAAGAAAGGATGCCTGGGCAATCACCAGTGTCCAATACAGGGAAGCAACGTAAGAAAACAAAACCATGTTACTGTGTTTAATAATAATATTTGTAGATAGCATGCTGCTGCTGCTGCTGCTAAGTCGCTTCAGTCGTGTTCGACTCTGTGTGACCCCAGAGACGGCAGCCCACCAGGCTCCCCCATCCCTGGGATTCTCCAGGCAAGAATACTGGAGTGGGTTGCCATTTCCTTCTCCAGTGCATGAAAGTGAAAAGTGAAAGTGAAGTCGCTCAATCGTGTCCGACTCTTAGAGACCCCATGGACTGCAGCCTACCAGGCTCCTCCATCCATGGGATTTTCCAAGCAATATTCTATTATAATTTGACTCTACTGGACTAGCATTGTTGTGTACAGTATTGAAAGCCATATTGAAAAAAATGTTAAATGGTCCCTATTTGTTGGAAACATTTTTTGGAATTCAGTTGTAGCCTCTTAATACTTAAGCCTAAATTCTTAATTATGCAGATGAAAAGTGGAATTTTGAAAAATGCAATGTGATTTTATATTGATAAATTTGTGAACCTTATTGTATATGGCAGAGATTGCTACTTACTCTCACAAACTTGAGTTGGTTATGATTGCTCAGAATAAAAATTGCTTGGCAGCCTCGCCAGCAGCTGCTGCTGCTGCTGCTGCTGCTAAGTCGCTTCAGTCGTGTCTGACTCTGTGTGACCCCATAAACGGCAGCCCACCAGGCTCCCCCATCCCTGGGATTCTCCAGGCAAGAACACTGGAGTGGGTTGCCGTTTCCTTTTCCAATGTATGAAAGTGGAGCTCCTTCTCCGTGGAGCCATATGATCAAGGTCTTCCATTGGGATGTGAGCAGAAGTGATGTGTGCCGCTTTCAGTTTATGCTTTTAAAGGGCAAGTGTAACACTTTATGGATGGTAGAAACAAGAAGAAGGAATCTGGACACCTGGTGACTTTAAACAGAAGATCTAAACATATCTAGCTGCATTGTTTACAAGATCTAAACATATCTAGAGGAGAAGGCAATGGCACCCCACTCCAGTACTCTTGCCTGGAAAATCCTATGGACAGAGGAGCCTGGTAGGCTGCAGTCCATGGCGTCACTAAGAGTTGGACACGACTGAGTGACTTCACTTTCACTTTTAACCCACTCCAGTGTTCTTGCCTGGAGAATCCCAGGGATAGGGGAGCCTGGTGGGCTGCCGTCTATGGGGTCACACAGAGTCGGACACAACTGAAGTGACTTAGCAGCAGCAGCAAACATATCTAGCTGCATTGTTTACAGGATCTAAACGTATCTAGATGCATCAGCCTAGATATGTATGTCTAGCTTGTAGAAGTCATTTTTAATTTAGGTTGAACCTATATCCCAATACCATAAACTATCTAGAAGTAAGGTGTGGCTCCTTGAGACTGGAAACTGAATTACAGTCCTTCTGGGTACATTATGAAATACCTTGTTTGGTTTTAAATATTTTTAGGAGGGAGTAGCATCATATGGACCTCCCAATATTTTTATTTTGATATTGTAGTTCTTTATGCACACAGCAGATTTAACTGTTTTAAGGGAATTTACTCATTTTAAGCAATTAACATCCAATCACTTTGCTTAAAATAATCAAACCATTTGTGTGTGTGTATATATATACACATGTATATATATACACACACACACAGCATACATCTCCACTGTTTACTGTCTCAAAGCACTTTAACAAGCTATTGTGCTGGCAGAATTAATTAGATCTGAAAACTGGTATAATAAAAACAATGAAAGCTATAAGAATGCATTAAAATAGAATACCAAAATAATAGAAACTAAGGTTTTTTAAAGTTGTATTTGACTAGTCAAATGTTCCTTAATAACTAGATGCATCAGAATACATTGTTCATTATAATATTAAAAGGAATGTAATAAAATGAAAATTGAGGCAACAGAGAATTCAGTATGCATAATTATTTTAAATTTAAAATCTTCCCCATAATGAACATAGCTAAAAACATAAAAGACAAATGATAGCGGAATTAGAAGCAATTATCAAAGGAATTCTCAGCAGAAATTTTTGATTTAAATTAAAGCCTGTGATTAAAAATCTTCTGCCTCTTTGTCCTTCTCCACTTTTCCCACAATCCACTACAGCTGCAGCACCTTGCAACTTAATTTCTTTTCCTCCAAGACAGTCATGCTATGCTTGATCCATAGCAAGAATGTACATATCAACTTTAGGTCTTTTCTGGTTTTTGTTTTTACATGCACTAATGCTTGCACTTCTACATGCACTAACATTTAAAAGAACAAAGATAAAAATGCTATTGTATAAGTGAAAGTGAAAGTGAAGTCTCTCAGTCGTGTACGACTCTTAGCCACCCCATGGACTGCGGCCCACCAGGCTCCTCTGTCCATGGGATTTTCCAGGCAAGAGTGCTGAAGTGGGGTGCCATATGAAAATGGAATTATTTTCACCAACAAATTTTGTTACTTTTGTAAGTGTAAAGGAGGACATTTTCAATTTCATTTTTTTGAGGTTTGAAATGTAGTACAGTGTATTTTGGTGACTGGGGCTGAATTATAAGTATTTAGGTGCCTTAAACGTGGAAAAGATTATCGTGCATCATCTCCAGATATGATTCATTTATTCTTTCAATCGAAAATGGTTTTGAGCATATGCTCAGGGAGTGTTCCAGGTGCTGGAGACACAGCGTTGAACAAAATAACTTGTTCTTATTTTGTTTTATATTCTGGCGATTGAATTAATACACCGTAAAATAAAAGTATGAAGCAATTCAATAAAGTTCTATTTTTTTGATGAATCTATTTTAGTTCTTTGGGAATGTACGATTCTTTTAAAATTGTACTCTTTTGTTACTAAATTGTGTTCCTTTGTTCAGTTCAGTTCAGTTCACTCAGTCATGTCTGATTCTTTGCGACCCTATGAACTGCAGCATGCCAGACCTCTCTGTCCATCACCAGCTCCCGGAGTTTACTCAAACTCATGTCCATAGAGTTGGTGATGCCATCCAACCATTTCATCCTCTGTCTTCCCCTTCTACTCCCACCTTCAATCTTTCCCAGCATCAGGGTCTTTTCCAATGAGTCAGTTCTTCACCTCAGGTGGCCAAAGTATTGGAGTTTCAACTTCAGCATCAGTCCTTCCAATGAATATTCAGGACTAATTTTCTTTAAGAGGGACTGGTTGGATTTCCTGGCAGTCAAAGGGACTCTCAAGAGTCTTCTCCACCACCACAGTTCAAAAGCATCAATTCTTTGGTGTTCAGCTTTCTTTATGGTCCAGCTCTCACATCCATACATGATTATTGGGAAAACCATAGCTTTGACCAGACGGACCTCTGCTTTTTAATATGCTGTCTAGGTTGGTCATAATTTTTCTTTCAAGGAACAAGCATCTTTTAATTTCATGGCTGCAGGCACCATCTGGAGTGATTTTGGAGACCCCCAAAATAAAATCTCTCGCTGTTTCCATTATTTCCCCATCTGTTTGCCATGAAGTGATGGGATCGGATGCCATGATCTTTGTTTTCTGAATGTTAAGTTTTAAGCCAAGTTTTTCACTCTCCTCTTTTTCACTTTTATTGGCTCTTTAGTTCTTCTTTGCTTTCTGCCATATGGGTGGTGTCATGTGTGTATCTGAGGTTATTGATGTTTCCCCTGGCAATCTTGATTCCAGCTTGTGATTCAATCAGTCTGGCATTTCTCGTGATGTACTCTGCATATAAGTTAAATAAGCAGGGTGACAATATATAGCCTTGATGTACTCCTTTCCCAATTTGGAACCAGTCTATTTTTTCATGTCCAGTTCTAACTGTTGCTTCTTGACCTGCATACAGATTTCTCAAGAGACAGTTCAGGTGGTCTGGTATTCCCATCTGTTGAAGAATTTTCCACAGTTTGTTGTGATCTACATAGTCAATAAAGCAAAGTAGATATTTTTCTGGTATTCTCTTGCTTTTTCCATGATCCAATGGATGTTGGCAATTTGATCGGTGGTTCCTCTGGCTTTTCTGAATCCAACTTGAATGTCTGGAAGTTCATGGTTCACATACTGTTGAAGCCTGGCTTGGAGAATTTTGAACATTACTTTGCTAGTGTGTGAGTTGAATGCAATTGTGTGGTAGTTTGAGCATTCTTTGGCACTGCCTATATGTTCCTTTGTGCATATACTTAAATTACATATTGGCTAATACATATTGATACCATTTATTTGTTCAGTATATCCTTTGTCATTTTTCAAAAGTCACTGGTAATAAACTATTATAAAATAGTAATTAAAAATCCTTCATCTAATATATTTGTTCACCCCTTTTGAAATTTATAAGGTCCCAAATGACCAACTCACATGAAAAAGTGGAGAAATTTTAAGTGGTTTTAAAAGTTGAAATCATTAGTTGCATTTTGTTGAAGAGTGGTGTTAATTTTATTTGGAATTCTGCATTCTTATATTTACATAATGCAGCGCCTACTTCTCGAGGACATATCAGATAATTTCCCAATGTAATATAATATCTGACACATAACAGAAAATCTATATAATATATAGTCAGGAAAGTAACCATAACAATAAAGAAACAAGAGTGTAGCATCCTACTTAAAAACTAGATTATAATTAATATTGTTTTTTGGTAATATTTTATAGGAAAAATAATCTTTTCTGAAATTTTTTTTTGGTTAATGTCTACCTTCTTATATTTTAACTAATAACTATACAATATTATGAGTGTTACCTTAAGAAATATTTATTTCCTCCTTTTTTAAATACTAAAGATAAGCTTTATTTTGAAATAATTTGAAATAATTATTTTGAAATAATATGGCAAGACCAATATAAAGAACCTTTTGTCTGACAATTTGAAACTGAGTTATGATATTATACCTCATCATTCTCAAATGTTTATTGTATAATCTCCACAAACACATTCTCCTACCTAACCACAATACAGTAATCAGTGCCAGAATATTGACATTAAAACATCACTACCATTTAATCTATAGTTCCAATTAACTGTTTATCACTGCCAATAATAGTCAATCCAAGATCATGCATTTCCTTTAGCTGTCACTTAAAAAAATTTCAGAGCAGCTTTAAATTCACAGCAAAACTAAGTGAAAATATAGAGTTGTCATATATTTACTCCCTGCCCTCATACACTTAGACTTACAGGTTCCTCTTTAGCAACATCCCAGACCAGATTGGTTGTTGTTTAGCTGCTAAGTTGTGTCCGATTCTTTGCGACCTCATGGACTGCAGCCTACCAGGTTCCTCTGGCCATAGGATTTCCCAGGCAAGAATACTCAAGTGGCTGCCTTTTCCTTTTCCAGGGAATCTTTCCAACCCAGGGATTGAACCCACATCTTCTGCATTGGCAGGTGGATTCTTTACTTCTGAGCCATCTGGCAGGCCCACATCAACCAGATTGGTACATTTGTTATCACTGATAAATCCATACTGGCATATCATTACCATCCAAAGCCCATTAGCATTGTACATCCTGTGGTTTTTAACAAATATATAGCATGTATCACCACAGTATCATATAGAATAGTTTCACTGCCCTGACAGTCCTGTGTGCTCTGCCTGTCTGTCCAACTAGCCCCTGGTAGTCATTGACGTTTTTACTGTCGATCCTTTTTCAGAATGCTGCTTATTATACTTGGAATCATAACAGGTTGTAGCCCTTTCAGATTGGCTTCTTTTACGTAGAAAAATGCATGAAACTTTCCTCCATGTATTTTCATGACTTGATAGCTCATTTCTTTTCAGCACTGAATAATATTTAATTGTCTGGATACAGTATCTCAATTTATTATCCATTTACCTGTTGAAGGACATTTTGGTTACTTCTGAGTTTTGACAATTATCAGTAAAGCTGCTATAAACATCCATGTGCAGGTTTTTGCATGCACAAAATTTTTCATCTCCTTTGGGTAAATACCATGCTGGATGGTATAGTAAGAGTGTATTTATTTTTGTAAGAAACTGCCAAGCTGTCTTCCAAAGTGGCTGTATTCTCATCAGCAATGAATGAGAATTTCTGTTGTACCACAACCTCATCAGCGTTTGGTGGTATCCTGTGTTTTGGATTTTGGTCTAATAAGTGTGTAGTGGTATTCCACTGTTGTTTTAATTTGCAATTACTAAATGATATATGATGTTGAATGTCTTTTAATATAATTATTTATCATCTGTGTATATTATTTGGTGACTTGTCTGCTTAGGTCTTTAGTTCATTTTTTAATTGAGTTGTTCATTTGTTTATTGTTGAGTTAAAAGAGTTCTTTGTGTACTTGGATAACAGATCTTTGATCTGTCTTTTGAAAATACTTTCTCCCCATCTGTGGGTTGCCTTTCACTTTCTTGGTAGTCTTTCACAGAGCAATTTTTAAAAAATGTTTCTTAAGTATTATAAATTTTTATTGATGTATAATTAACATAAAACATTATATTTGTTTCAGAGGTATAACATAATGATTCAATATTTATATGTATCGTGAAATAATCACCACATAAGTCGTTAATATCCTTAACCATATATAGTTACCAAATTATTTTTCTTGTGTTAAGAACTTTTATCTCCTGTTATTTAGTTCTTTGATATATTTCGTCAGAACTTTGCAGTTTTCCTCAGAGAGGTTTTCTGCATGTTTTCTTAATTTTCTTTTTTATTTATTTTGGGCTGTGCTGGGTCTTCGTTGCTACACGGGCTTTTTCTCTAGTTTCAGCAAGAAGGAGCTACTCTCTAGTTGCGGTGCCTGGGCTTTTCGTTAGGTGGCGTCTCTTGTTGCCGAGCACAGGCTCTAGGCGCGCAGGCTTCGGTGGCTGTGGGTCCTGGCGCTAGCGTGCGGGCTCAGGGGTTGTGGTGCACCGGTTTAGTTGCTCCGCGCCGTGTCGGATCTTCCCGGACCACCTGTGTCTCCTGCACTGGCGGGCAGATCCTTTACTACTGAGCCACAGGGAAGTCCCTACATATTTTCTAAGATTTATATATGTAAGTGTTTTATTTTGAGGGTGCTAATATAAATGATATGTGGGTTTTTTTTTTCCATTTAGTCATTTAATTGTTCAGAGTAAAGTTAGTAGTATTACTGTTGTATTGCGTGTTGAAGTCATGTTGCCTCAGTGAAGCAATTACATTCCTAGCATACAGATTTTAGTTTCTAGTGATCATTTCTGACTAAAAGATGAAAATGAGACTGTCCATACCCTTATTTTCTATACAATGATTTACTGGAACTCATTTTATATGATGCTGACACTTCTACATTATTCTGTATTTCTCAATTGTTTTTCACAATTCATCGAGTCATTTTGTCTCATATTATGATAGAATGTATATATATTTAAAATATATTTAAAATATATATCTTTAAAATATATGTATATATATATTTCAGCCATATATATATATATATATACACATATATTTTTTCTCAGATTATTTTCCATTATAGGTTACGTAATGTGTTTTGAATTTCAATTTCTACTTGTTCATTGATGAGATCACTTTTCTTAATCTTCTGTTTAACCGAAAGAGCCCGTCAGTCTTCCCTGGACTTCATGGACTTTCTTCACAGTATGAAATTTTCAGGCCGGTTGTTTAGTAGAATGTCTCTTTGTTTGATATTTTTCCATGATTAGATTCAGGTTGTGCATTTTGGGCAGCTAGTTCGCAGAGTGATATTGTGCTCTTCTCATCTCATACTATCAAGTGGTGCATGGTTTCCTTTTGTCCCCTTACTGAAGACGTTCACTTTGATCCTTCTGGTAAGTAGGTGCCTGAGAGGTTTCTTCACTGTAATTTTGCTCTTTCTATCCTTTTATATATTTTCAGGGAGACCTTTAGATACTATACAAGTTTCCCATTTCTCATTAAAGTGTCACTGAATTTACTTTTCCAATTATCACCTACTATGTAACAAATCACTCCAGAACACAGTGATTTAAAATACCTATTTTATCTTTCAAGTATCTGTAGGTGGATTGGGATATGTTAGACCATTCTTGCTTGGGGCCTCTCATAAGACTGAAGTGAAATAGCGGTTGGCCTGATGTGACATGAAGGCTTGCCTGGGCTGGTTGTACAGGTTGCTCACCCACCCACTCAGCATATCTGGGAGTTGAGTCTGGAGGTTAGCTGGATGACCAGCTGTGGCTGCCAAACAGAGGCCTCCAGCCATGGCTTCTTCATGTAATTTGGGTTTCTCATATCCTGGTAACTAAGTTCTGAGAGTGAGAGCAGGAAGGGCAGGGGAGGAAGGAAGGAACATACAAAAACATAGAATAATAGTTATGCACACACACGCATTTATCATTGGTAGTTTGTGTTGTGCCCTGATAGGGGTATTTCCACAATGTAAAAATGCTCAGGGCTCTTCTTATGGCACCACTGTTTCAATACCATATCATCAAATCCATTTCCACTTTCTGTCCCCTACCTCTTTCTACCCCTTCCCACCACCTCCCTGCTTTGAATATTGAACAACCTCCCATCACTAATAATTCCTTTTTCTCTCCAAAAATAAGATTCTCCTTCTGGCTAGACTCCAGCCAGAGCCACTGCCAAGCCACTTCCCCCTCTACACATGCCTTCTTCCCACTCAAGTGATCTGATACCCCGAAACTGGGACATACAGGTACTGCTCTTACTTAGCCTCATCTATTGGCTTTTGTACAGAATCATTCAAGGAGAAAGGGAAAATATAAGAAGAAACTTTTCATTATTTTTCAGTTGAGCCAATTATTTTCTACATATTGATTTTAAAATTGTTTAGTAAATAAGGCATTTGATAATGGGAGAGATTGACATAGAGACTTTGAAAAGTCTTCAAATGTAACTTGGAGGCTATTAGAAAGTAGAAAAGGTAGCATCTGAAAAGTGAAAATTGTCATTTAAGAAAGAAAGGAACAAAGATTTCTATTGTCAGAAAGGAGCAAATATTTCTGTTTTGTTATTTTAGGGTGCTTTCCCCCCTATAATTGTATAATCTTTATCTTATACAAAATCCTCAAATTAGGAGAGCGATTTTTAACTTACTGAAGCACTCAATAACATTTTACAACTAATTGTCTATGAATGGTGTTACTGGATAAGTATTATCATGTTTAAGCACTACTTAGAATGACTATTGAAAAAAGAAATACCGTGAATGCCATTGCTATTTATGTTCTTATGTTTATTTTTTATTGAAATGTAATCGACATATGATATTGCATGCATTAAAAATATATAGCATATTGATTTGAGATTCATATATATTGCAATGTGATTAGCACCATAGTATTAGCTAACGCTTCTGTCATTTCACATATTTATCATTTCTATTTGTGGTGGGAATAACTAAGATACAGTCTCTTAGAAAGTTTGAAGTTTATAACACAATATTGCTGACTATGAGTTTCCTGAGTGACTCAGCAATAAAGAATCCACCTGCAATACAGAAGACACAGGAGATGAGGGTTCAATCCCTGGGTCACGAAGATCTTCTGGAGGAGGCCATGGCAACCCACTCTAGTATTCATGCCTGAAAAATCCCATGGACAGAGGAGCCTGATGGGCTACAGTCCATAGGGTCTCAAAGAGTCAGACATGACTTAAGTGACTGAACATGGTATGGCATGCTCCTCTTGACTATAATCATTATGCTATGCAGTTGATCTCCAAAATTTATCTTCTGTTTTCAAGTCTGTGCCCTTAGACAACAGCTCCTGAATTCCCCCACCCTGCTATTATTATACTCTCTGTTTTTACGAGTTTGGTTTATTTGAATTCCACATGTAAGTGATGTCATACAATATTTGCTTTTTTCTATCTACATTATATCACTTAACATAAGATCTTTAAGGTCCATTCATGTTGTTTCAACTAGCGGAATTTCCTTCTTTCTCATGGCTGAATAATGTTATATATGTATATATCAGTTCAGTTCAGTCCCTCAGCCATGTCCGACTCTTTGCGATCTCATGAATTGCAGGCTGCCAGGCCTCCCTGTCCATCACCAACTCCTGGAGTTCACACAAACTCACGTCCATTGAGTCGGTGATGCCAGCCAGCCATCTCATCCTCTGTTGTCCCCTTTTCCTCCTGCCCCAAATCCCTCCCAGCATCAGAATCTTTTCCAATGAGTGAACTCTTCGCATAAGGTGGCCAAAGTATTGGAGTTTCAGCTTTAGCATCAGTCCTTCCAATGAACACCCAGGACTGATTTCTTTAGGATGGACTGGTTGGATCTCCTTGCAGTCCAAGGGACTCTCAAGAGTCTTTTCCAACATCACAGTTCAAAAGCATCAATTCTTTGGTGCTCACCTTTCTTCACAGTCCAACTCTCACATCCATACATGACCACTGGAAAAACCATAGCCTTGACTAGACGGAACTTTGTTGGCAAAGTAATGTCTCTGCTTTTGAATATGCTATCTATATTGGTCATAACTTTTCTTCCAAGGAGTAAGCGTCTTTTAATTTCATGGCTGCAGTCACTATCTGCAGTGATTTTGGAGCCCCCCAAAATAAAGTCTGTCACTGTTTCCATTGTTTCCCCATCTATTTGCCATGAAGTGATGGGACCAGATGCCATGATCTTAGTTTTCTGAATGTTGAGCTTTAAGCCAGCTTTTTTACATTCCTCTTTCACTTTCATCAAGAGGCTTTTTAATTCCTCTTCACTTACTGGCATAAGGGTGGTGTCATCTGCATATCTGAGGTTACTGATATTTCTCCCGGCAATCTTGATTCCAGCTTGTGCTTCTTCCAGTTCAGGGTTTCTCATGATGTACTCTGCATAGAAGTTAAATAAGCAGAGTGACAATATACAGCCTTGACGTACTCCTTTTCCGATTTGGAACCAGTCTGTTGATTCGTGTCCAGTTCTAACTGTTGCTTCCTGACCTGCATATAGGTTTCTCAAGAGGCAGATCAGGTGGTCTGGTATTCCCATCTCTTTCAGAATTTTCCACAGTTTATTGTGATCCACACAGTCAAAGGCTTTGGCATAGTCAATAAAGCAGAAATAGATGTTTTTCTGGAACTCCCTTACTTTTTCCATGATCTAGAGGATGTTGGCAATTTGATCTCTGGTTCCTCTGCGTTTTCTAAAACCAGCTTGAACATCTGGAAGTTCATGGTCCACATTATTGTTGAAGCCTGGCTTGGAGAATTTTGAGCATTACTTTTCTAGTGTGTGAGATGAGTGCGATTGTGCGGTAGTTTGAGCATTCTTTGACATTGCCTTTTTTGGAAGTGGAATGGAAACTGACCTTTTCCAGTCCTGTGGGCACTGCTGAGTTTTCCAAATTTGCTGGCATATTGAGTGCAGCACTTTGACAGCATTGTCTTTCAGGATTTGGAATAGCTCCACTGGAATTCCATCACCTCCACTAGCTTCATTCATAGTGATGCTTTCTAAGGCCCAATTAACTTCGCATTCCAGGATGTCTGGCTCTAGGTTAGTGATCACATCATCATGAGTATCTTGATGATTATCTTGATTATCTTGATGATTATATAGATTTTTTATATATATATTTATATATATATATATATATATGAAGGTGAAGGTGAAGGTGAAGTCGCTCAGTCGTGTCCGATTCTTTGCGACCCTGTGGACTGTAACCTACTAGGCTTCTGTGTCCATGGGATTCTCCAGGCAAGAATACTGGAATGGATTGCCATTTCCTTCTCCAGGGGATCTTCCCGACCCAGGGATCGAACCTGGGTCTCCCGCATTGGAGGCAGACGCTTTAACTTCTGAGCCACCAGGGAAGCCCATATATATATATATATATATATATATATATATATATATATATATCTCACAACTCCTTTATCCATTAATCTTTTGACAGGTGGTTTCCATATCTTGACTATTGTGAACTGCAGTAAACATGGGAATGCATGTATCTCTTCATTATCCTCAGAGAAGGCAATGGCATCCCACTCCAGTACTCTTGCCTGGAAAAACCCATGGACGGAGGAGCCTGGTAGGCTGCAGTCCATGGGGTCGCGAAGAGTCGGACACGACTGAGCAACTTCACTTTGACTTTTCACTTCTATGCATTGGAGAAGGCAATAGCAACCCACTCCAGTGTTCTTGCCTGGAGAATCGCAGAGACGGGGGAGCCTGGTGGGCTGCCGTCTCTGGTGTCGCACAGAGTCGGACACGACTGAAGCAACTTAGCAGCAGCAGCAGCAGCAGCTTCATTATCCTATTTTTCACTTTCTTCTGGGTATATACCCAATATTGGATGGTAGTTCTATTTTTAACTTTTTGATGCATCTCCATACTTATTGTTTTCATAGTGGTTGCACCAATTTAAGTTCCCAGTACCAGTATATGAGGGCTCCCTTATCTCTACATCCTTGCCAATACTTTTTAATCTCTTGTTTTTGAGATGATAGCCATTTGTACAGATGATATCTCATTGTGATTTTAATTTACATTTCCCTGATGATTAGTGATGCTGAGAATCTTTTCATGTACCTGATGGCCTCAAGGATACTGGGGTAGGTTGCCATATGCTCTTCCAGGGATCTTTCCAACTGAGGGACTGAACTTATATCTCTTGTAACTCCTGCTTTGGCAGGTGGGTTCCTTACCTCTGGCACCACCTGGGAAGGCCCTTTTTTATATATTCTTATCTTTTATATATTCTTAACTTTTATCTGATACACAGTTTGCAAAATATTTTCTTCTATTCTGTAGGTTGTCTTTTCATTTTTAGTTTAATGTAGCTCCTCTTGTTCATTTTTACTTTTTTTACATTGGAGTGTAATTTCTTTACAATGTTGCTTTAGTTTCTGTTATACAACAACATGAATCAGCTATATAAATACATATATCCCCTTCCTATTAAGCCTCCTTCCCACCTCCCACCCTACCTCTCCAGGCCATCGCAGATCACTGAGCTGAGCTCCCTAATCTATAAAGCATCTTCCCACTAGCTATCTATTGTACACACAGCAGTGGATATATGTCAATGCTAATCTCTCAATTCATCCCATCCTCTCCTTCTCAAATCTGTGTCCACAAATCCATTCTCTATGTCATGTCTGTACTTTTTAGTGTTTCTACCAAAAGTTTCAAAAGAATGAAGCAGGAAATTAGTCATTTATGAGAGAAATGTAAATAAGTAACTTTAATATATCTTACAAATACTAAAAACAGATATTTATAGACTAAACTTATGGTAGATACTGTTGGTGCTCCCCCTACATTTCATCAAGATTCACTACTGGACGAGTGCATGCTAAGTCTCTTCAGTCATGTCAGATTCTTTGCGACACTATGGATTGTAGCCCACCAGGCTCCTCTGTCCATGGGGATTCTTCAGGCAAGAATACTGGATAGGTTGCCATGCCCTCCTCCAGGAGATCTTCCCAACCCAGGGATCAAACCCACATCTCTTATGTCTCCTGCATTGGCAGGTGGGTTCTTTACCACTAGCGCCACCTGGGAAGCACTTGCTATTCTATGGCCATGATCAAAAATCTAAACACACTAAATACTGGAGAAGGTGTTGTGCGAAGGGAACACTCTTGCACTGTTAGTGGGAAGGGAAATTCATACAACCACTATGGTGAACTGCATGGAGGCTTCTTAGAAAACTAAAAATAAAAGCACCATATGACCCAGCAATTCCGTTACTGGCCATATAACCTGAGAAAACTATAATTCAAAAAGACACATGTACTTCAATGTTCATTGCAGCACTCTTTTTAATAGTCAGGACATGGGATCAACCCAAATGCCCATTGACAGATAAATAGATAAAGAAGATGTGGTGGATATATACAATAGGATATTACTCAGACATAAAAAGGAATGAAGTTAGGTTACTTGTAGTGATGTGGATGAACCTAGAATCTTCCCGACCCAGGGAATGAACCCTCAATATATTCCAATTGCTTTAGTATATATTTTAAAATTGTATCAAGTTTTTCCTCCTGGTTTATTTAATTTTCAAGCTTTTTGCATTGAATACTAAGTTAATTTGTTTGTAATATTCAGTTTTATTGATTAAAAAATCTTGAATGCTGTCCTCTCTCAATTTTGTACATACAAAGGGAGGCACTGAAAACATATTACTATTCTACATTGTTATTTAGGAAGAACTAATTCTGTGTTTCTGGCATGCTTGGGATTGTCAACAATTCTGTATACAAAAAGGTTATTTTAGAATTCCATCCTGAATTCAGATTTTAGAAGAACCAGTTCATCAAGTAAAAGTCACAAAAGACATTTTAAGAAGAAAAGAAAAAAATCCACACAATTACCAGAATTACCAAAGTTTTATTAAGTTGTTCATGGTATAGTATAAAACAATTTTATCATATGATTATAATTTCTACATGGATAATTACATATCTTCAGACATCAGCATTATAAAGAGGTTAGTAATATGGTTATTATCAAGTGGTGTCAGTAACTTATAGGAAGTGAAGATCTCATTTGTTCTGAGGAACTAGTTGCATTTTTTTTTTTTTTGGTTTATCTAAAATTGGAAAGTGTTTATTAGTTATGAAGTGCATTTTACATACTTATCCCCAGTAGCAGCAAGGTGAAGTATCAATTTTACTGCCATAAACAGGAACAATGTGTTTATTATCTCCAAGTTCTTCAAAGTTCTTAGAATAGTGTCTTGCATATTGTAGGCTCTTAATGACTCTTGTCGTATTTGAAGCATAGTTTGCAAAAGAGTTATAGGGAAAACTTTACCATGTTTGAACCTCTATACTTGTGTAAGTCTTAGAACAGGAAAATGAATTTCTGATTACAAAGTTTTAAAAATTTAATGAACGTATTTAGGGTACATAAACTATGTTAGAGAATATGCATCTATTATAGCTAAGGAAGTACAAAGAAGCTTGTCTTACTTTAAAGGTTATTATGTGAAAAAAGTAGCGTTCAAAGGTATAAGAATATCTTTTTCCACATCTGTAGTATATAATTAACAAACTTCTCTACACTGATTCAGGAAAGAAAGTAATAAACCACTTGTAAATAATGGTAGGCTTGCATTCTATATACTTAAATGTCAATAATCTGAACATAAATTTTCTCCTGTTCTTAGTGATATAGCTATGTTTTTAAGATAATGTAGAGACAGGTATCATTACCATTGCTGTAGTTCCATTTTCTATAGATTTAAATGAATTAATGTAAAACATGGAGGATAAATGAAGAGTTCCACTATTATTGAAAACCAGAGTGCATGGAAATTAAATCAATATGCAGCTTTTAATACCCCAACATGGTGACAGCAGAGAAGTGAGATTTGACTGCATTCCAGGAAAAGAGACAAAAGTGGTAGGTGTCTATTAAAATAACAATCACAGGGAAAAGAAATAAGAACATATTCTTTCCATGTTTTGAATGCTTGATGTTCTGCCCTTTGATTTCTCAGGATTAATAACTCCAGTAAAAAGGAGGCTTTTGTAAAAATGTGTGAATAAGGACTGACTTCAAGAAAATACAGAGGGTAATTTTTCTCCATCATTTGAAATGGACTTGGTTTTACTTTGTAAATTTCTGAGCAACTGGAGTGATATATTCATGTCACATAGGTTAATTTAATGATCAATAACTAATGTCAATAGTAAGTTTTCTTCTGAGGACCATTCAGATATTTAATAATACCATAGATAAACCATGAAACAAAACATGTATCCAGACATTAAATAAGAAGAAGTAAACTCAGTCCTCAATATTTAGGAGTTCAGGTGATATCAGTAGTTATGTTACCAATAAATCCCAATGGTCAATCTAAAGGCTATGGTTGATGATGGAAGAGTGAAAAACAGTTAGGAGAACAGTTTTAATATAAGAGTAAGGTTTATAGTAAAATTTAATAGCAAAGTACAATTTATCTAAATAAATCTTCTAACTGAATTATATTCTTAACAGCACTGCTTTCAGTGGAGTATCAATAAAAAGGGAGATTTAGAATTCCTCTATTAAAAATTTGCTTAGATACTATGCATGGTTGGGATCGAACCCAGATCTCCCACATTGTGGGTGGATTCTTTACCAGCGGAGCCAAAAGGGAAGCCTATTATGCACGATTAATATACTTTTAGATCATGGCATCCAGTCCCATCACTTCATGGGAAATAGATGGGGAAACAGTAGAAACAGTGTCAGACTTTATTTTTGGGGGCTCCAAAATCACTGCAGATAGTGATTGCAGCCATGAAATTAAAAGACGCTTACTCCTTGGAAGAAAAGTTATGACCAACCTAGATAGCATATTCAAAAGCAGAGACATTACTTTGCCAACAAAGGTCTGTCTAGTCAAGGCTATGGTTTTTCCTGTGGTCATGTATGGATGTGAGGGTTGGACTGTCAAGAAAGCTGAGCACAGAAGAATTGATGCTTTTGAACTGTGGTGTTGGAGAAGACTCTTGAGAGTCCCTTGGACTGCAAGGATATCCAACCAGTCCATTCTGAAGGAGATCAGCCCTGGGTGTTCTTTGGAAGGAATGATGCTAAAGCTGAAACTCCAGTAATTTGTCCACCTTATGCGAAGAGTTGACTCACTGGAAAAGACTCTGATGCTGGGAGGGATTGGGGGCAGGAGGAAAAGGGGACGACAGAGGATGAGATGGCTGGATGGCATCACTGACACGATGGACGTGAGTCTGAGTGAACTCCGGGAGTTGGTGATGGACAGGGAGGCCTGGCGTGCTGCAATTCATGGGGTCGCAAAGAGTCGGACACGACTGAGCGACTGAAACGAACTGAACTGAACTGAAGGTATTCTAGGGTACTTAATATGTTTATACACACATTTTATGCACAGTGAGGTATAAGGTAGTTCTCAAATTGCATTTGGTTATATTTTGAAATTTTGAGGTTAAATTGGTTGTTTGAAACTTACAGTATCCTTTTTTCAAATAAAATTAGTATATTGAGATTTTTGTCTTTCTGCCTAATGCAGAAAATAATTTAGACCATAATATAGCTTGAACCTTGTCAAATAGGAAATAAGTGAAAACAATTAAGTTGCAGAAGTGTAAATTAAAACTGAAAACTAAGATCATGAAAAATCATTTTTTATTTACTTTTCATTTTACTGCTCAAGGAGAAGGAATTTCTTTATACAATTAAGGGGAAAAATATGTGGAATTTTTGAAGGAACTCATGTATATTTTAATAGACTTTTACAGATTTATTGAAGATAGCTATGTTTCTATATGAATATATTATGCCATTTTCTAACTTAGAATTCTCAAATTCTTTAAAACATTGCTAGAACTCTTCTCCCCTGTAGTAATTTGCTAAGGCTGCCATAACAGAATGCTACCGACTGACTGACTGGTTTAAACAACAGAAATTAATTTTTCTGATGATTCCAGAGTTTGGAGGTCCAGGGTCAAAGCTTGATTTCTTCTGAGGTCTCTCTCCTTGGCTTGCATATTGCTGCCTCTTCACATGTCTTTTCCCTGTGCATGCAAATCCTGCTGTCTCTCTGTTTCCACATATTCTCTTTTTATAGGGACACCAGTCAGACTGGATTAAAGTCCACTCTAATGACTTTAACTTAATCACTTCTTTCCATTTATTTTGTCTTTTCCAGTTTCTTTTATCAATGTCTCATATTTCTCAGTGTACAAGTCTTTCACCTCCTTGGTGAAATTTACTCCTAAGTATTTTGTTCTTTTTGTAAATTGTAATTGCAATTTTGTAAAATGTGAAAAAATTGCAGTTGTAAATGAGATTGTTGTCTTAATTTCTCTTTGTTATAGTTTGTTACTAGTATTGGATTGGCCAAAAAGTTCATTTGGGTTTTCTACACCATCTCACTGGAAAACCTGAGTGAAACTTCAGCCAATTCAATATAAAAATGCACTGATATACAGATTTTTGCTTTTTAAAACAAATTAATACAAACATGATAGGGCTTCCCAGGTGGCTCAGTGGTAAAGACTGCCTGCAATGCAGGAGACACAGATTCAATCCCTGGGTCTGGAAGATCCCTGGAGAAGGAAATGGCAACTTTTCCAGGGTTCTTGCTTGGGAAATCCCATGGACAGAGAAGCTTGGTGGGCTACACTTCATTTGGTCACAAAAGAGTTGGACATGACTTAGCTACTAAACAACAACAACAAACATGGTAGCTTAGAACAACAGAAATTTATTCTTTCTGGAGGCCAGAAGTCTGAAATAAAATGTTGGCAGCATTGGTTCTTCTGGAAGCTCTGAAGAAGAATTCATCCCATGCCTGTCTCTTGGCTCCATGGCTCACTGTAATCCTTGGTATTCTTTGACTTACAGATTTATTACTATAATCTCTGGCTCTTTCTTCATATCTGTATGTCTGCTCACTTTTTCTTCTAAAGATACTTGTTATTGAGTTTAGAGCCCTCTATAACTCAAGATGATCATCTCAGGTTCCTCAACTTGCTTTGTCCTGCAAGAACTTTTCCAAATAAGGTCATGTTTACAGGTTTTAGGCAGATACCTTTTGGGAAGCTACCACTCAACCCAGTACAATAGATATAATTTAATGAAATATTAAGGATAATTTAGCTAACAATATCATATATTTGATAAATTATTTATAACTCATTTTTTTAGCACATTTAAGGTTTGATATTTAAAATAAAGCCTAAAATTAATGAAGGTAAATTTCTTGCTTTTCAAACATGAATATTGGAGAAGTTAGACATTTATTTCCATATAAACTATAAGAAATGAAATCCACTACGAGTGGGAGAAAGAATTAGAGTAATAATGGCTAGTGATAATGACAATTATTATTCAGTATTTACTACATGCATAATACACTTTTTTAGTGAATAAAATGAATTTATTATATTATGATTACAAAATTTCTGAAATTTTTCATGCCCAGCATATTAATTCTTACTAAATGTAAGGAAAATAGGTGTCAAATGTATTTTTTATAAATAGATTTGTATTATAGTACTGAGCCTGGTTGACACCACTAGCTGAATCATCCGGGATTCAGATTTATGGCTGTCTTTTCTTTTTTTTAAATTAATTTATTTTTTATTGAAGGATAATTGCTTTATAGAATTTTGCTGTTTTCTGTCAAACCTCAACATGAATCAGCCATCAGTTCAGTTCAGTTCAGTCACACAGTAGTGTCCAACTCTTTGCGACCTCATGAATCACAGCACACCAGGCCTCCCTGTCCATCACCAACTCCCAGAGTTCACTCAAACTCATGTCCATCAAGTCGGTGATGCCATCCAGCCATCTCATCCTCTGTCGTCCCCTCCTCCTGCCCCCAGTCACTCCCAGCATCAGGGTCTTTTCCAATGAGTCAACTCTTTGCATGAGGTGGCCAAAGTATTGGAGTTTCAGCTTCAGCATCAGTCCTTCCAGTGAACACCCAGGACTGATCTCCTTTAGGAAGGACTGGTTGGATCTCCTTGCAGTCCAAGGGACTCTCCAGAGTCTCATAATCCTTTATATTTCTGCACTGTCTGTTGTAACCTCTCCTTTTTCATTTCTAATTTTGTTGATTTTATTCTTCTCTATTTTTTTCTTGATGAGTCTGGCTAAAGGTTTGTCAATTTTGTTTATCTTCTCAAAGAACCAGCTTTTAGTTTTATTAATTTTTACTGTTGTTTCTTTCATTTCTTTTTCATTTATTTCTGCTCAGATCTTTATGATTTCTTCCCTTCTACTAATTTTGGGTTTTTTCCTTCTTCTTTTTCCAGTTGCTTTAGGTGTAAAGTTAGGTTGTATATTCAATGTTTTTCTTGTTTCTTGAGGTAGGATTGTATTGCTATAAATGTCCCTCTTAGAACTGCTTTTGCTGCAGCCCATAGGTTTTGAGTGGTTGTGTTTTCATTGTCATTTGTTTCCAGAAATTTTTTGATTTCTTCAGTAAGCTGTTGGTTATTTAGAAGTGTGTTGTTTAATCTCTATGTGTTTGTGTTTCTTACAGTTTTTTTCTTGTAATAGATATCTACTGTCATAGCATTTTTAACACACATTTCTTTAAATCTGCTACATCACTTCAACATCATAAAAATCGTAAGGTACACAACAGTGAGCTCAGAATAGCTATAAAAAGCTTCTCTAATTGGAAAATTATAGTAACTTTGAGAAGTATACCAAATTTGGGATAATTCATAAATATCTCGGAAAAGGCAATGGCAACCCACTCCAGTACTCTTGCCTGGAAAATCCCATGGACGGAGGAGCCTGGTGGGCTACAGTCCATGGGGTCGCTAGGAGTCGGACACGACTGAGCGAGTTCACTTTCAGTTTTCACTTTCATGCATTGGAGAAGGCAATGGCAACCCACTCCAGTGTTCTTGCCTGGAGAATCCCAGGGACAGGGGAGCCTGGTGGGCTGCTGTCTATGGGGTCGCACAGAGTCGGACACGACTGAAGCGACTTAGCAGCAGCAGCAGCATAAATATCTTAAGTTTGAAATTTTTTTTGAATAGTTGCTATGTGCTTAGTTAGTCAGTCGTGTCTGACTCTTTGAGACCCCATGGACTGTAGCCCACCAGGCTCCACTGTCCATGAGGATTCTTCAGGCAAGAATACTGGAGTGGGTTGCTATGCCCTCCTCTAGGGTTCTTCTCAACCCAGGGATCGAACCCAGGTCTCCTGCACTGCAGGCGAATTCTTTACTGTCTGAACCATAGGTTAATGCAAGCATAGCTATGACTTATCTATAACTATGGCAGGCCAACTAATTGCATGGAGTTTTAATCTCTGGAGAAAAATAACAAGATGGTTTGCTTTGGAGAAAGTCTGATTTGGAGTTTCTGGAACGTGAAGGCAATAAATGATGGTGACGTGCTCCTTTTTCATTTCACAAGAGACATCTTGAAAGGCATAAGATTTCTTTTGGGCATTGGTGTTGTTGAGAAAAGCAGAGCACTTGATGAAATAGTGACACACAAATTGTTTCTAGTCTAGTACCTGGTTGATATGATGAAACCACTAGCTGAGTGAAATATAATTGAAAGGACAATGATATTATTATTGGTGTCAAAGTAAAAGGCTGTAATATCTCTTTCTGTATTGAAATAACTATTCTACTTAAGAGGAAATGTCTTCTCTTTGGGAGATGGGAGAAACTGTGATTCCACTGGTTAACTCTCAGTATTAGAAGTGGTGGTGGTGGTGGTGGGGCAGCCACAGTAGAGAAGGGTCCTCAAAAGAGCAGTAGGATCAGGACCTGGCTTGTAATAACTAGTGCCTGCAGAGGTGCAGGAGTTGATGATTTGTAGTCAAGTGTTAATTAATAACAGCAGTATCGAGAGCCAACTGGAGTAGGATGTTAATTAGATAAAGTGTGATTTTTGCATTACCTTCTTTGTGTAAGGAGGAAATTGTCACTTTCAGATTGTAGAATTGATCTTGGCAGAAAACTTTGGTGTCTCTTGGAGCCAAAACTCTTTTAATGTTATATATTTTCGAAAAGGGACCAGTAGGAATAAAGACTACAGAAAAGTTTTTTAAGTCATGTAAGAAATGCTTTTCTCCTGAGGACTTGAAATTGGAATTCCCAAAATATTCGTGACATTGTATTATTAAAATGTTTAAAATGATCATATATAATTACCAAAATTGGTGAAAAAAAAAGATCTTTGTTATTTGATTAGCTTATAATGTATTTGCAAAGTTATGAAGTACCACTTTTATCGTAATATAAAGCCTCTTAGTAAATTAAAATGGTGTGTTTTGGGGATATAATTTTCTCTCTCTTTCCTCTTATCAAAATATATTAAACTTGCAAATTAAAAAATAAAATCAATGTGATTTTCTTTGGAAAATTTTGATCTGAGTAAAAATGGAAGGTAACAGAAAGATCACAATACACACCCACCTGGAACTCTAAAGAACAGCTTTACTTGTTCTTGTACATTTATTGCATTCTGAAACAATTCATCACTAGGACTTATAACAGAAAACTGTTATAAAGGATAATTGTTGAGTAGCTATTTTAGGATAGAATAATTAATTGCTGACCCTACCACATACTTGTTTTTTAATTTTAGTGTTTTTCCTGCTCTGTAGGAAACATTAAAACACCTACAGATCCTTTCTTAGTTTGGTAAGAAAAACAACAAATAAAAAAACCCATAGTTATATAATCTACTAATTTGTTTTGTTTCCTTTCTTTTTTCCAAGTTACTTCTGAATAATACCTTAATGCTGCTAATTATCAATCCATATGTAAATATGAAAGAGGGATATATGAGAAAGGGTATTTCTTGAATTCAATTTTGGAATCTTTAAATTTTTATCTGGGTATCTAAGAGGAAAGTCTGATATTAGAAAATAGATATCTTCACTTAAGTCTGAGCTATTGTATATAAATTTTTGCAGGGAAATAGGATTTATCATCTGTCCTCCATTATCTAGGGATAGATGATTTTCTTTACAAAATTGCCAGCTTCCTCCTGTCTTTTCTTTTGTTTAGCAATGCGCCACAAAAATCTTGATGTGACCAACCCAGTGTATTCAAAGAACATTGCTGTTGTTGTTATTTAGTCAGGATGTTGTGTCCTACTCTTTGCAACCCCATGGACTGCAGGAATACTGGAGTGGTTGCCATTTTCTTCTCCAGGGGATCTTCCCAACTCAGGAATCCAACTCAAATTTCCTGCTTGGCAGATGGATTCTTTGCCGCTGAGCCACCTGGGAAGCCTCACTCAAAGAACACTACTTGTTCACAATATCTATATATCTATGAATGAAAACTGTGTGGCAGTGGCTGCTAGTTTATGAAAATGGGTCACTTATTGCACTTCAGGTGTTTGTCTGTGGACCTTGAAATAAGTGTGAGGGAAAATAACTGATTTTGAAATCATTTTTTTTCTACCAAAAAACCTTATATAATATATTCTATTAGAATAAGGACATTCTTAAAAATGTTTCCTATAACAAAATTTGAGAATCTCAAGCTTAAGAATCTTTGGAGCTTAGTACAATTTTTTAATACGAAGGGAAAACTGTTCATCTTACTAAGCAGACTTAGAAAAACAACTCTGATGACAAGATATATAGAGTTAGTATACATTTAGTTTAAATCTTAGATGGCAGAGTATATAAGCAGTTGCTCATCAGTCTTTCTCAGTCAGGTGACACCAGCATATTATTAGCTCTAGTTTCTGAACACCTATTGTCTCAAAAAATCTTGATGGAATAGAAGGACCTGTGCTTATCTTTTCCTGTGAGAACACCAAAACGGCAACTAGCTGTTGAACAACCACTGACAGAAGGATGTTGGAACCCATCAAAAAAGATAACCCATGTCCAAGGACAGAGGAGAAGCCACAACGGGATGATAGGAGAGGTGCAATCATGATAAAATCAAATCCCATACCTGCCAGCTTGGTGATCCATGAACTGGAGAACGATAATACCAAAGAAATTCTTCCACTGTCATGAAGGTTCTAGGCCCCACGTCAGACTTCCCAACCTGGGGATCTGGCAAAGGGACTGGGATCCTCAAGACAACAGGGTTTGATTACAGAACTTCCACAGGGCTAGGGGAAACAGAGACTCTTGGAAGGCATAAACGAAACCTTATGGGTACCAGGACCCAGGGGAAATGAGAGTGAGCCCAAAAGAGACTGAGTCAGACCTGCCAGCGAGTGTTTGAAGGTTTGTAGGTGTCCAGTATGCTACTGTGGAAGAGCAGAGAAATAGCTCCAGAAAGAATGAAGAGGCTGGGCCAAAGCCATCCCCAAGAAAAAGAAATGCAAGAAGGCAAATTGGTTATCTGAGGAAGCCTTACAAATAGCTGAGAAAACGAGAGAAGTGAAAGGCAAAGGAGAAAGGGAAAGATAGGCTGAATGGAATGCAGAGTTTCAGAGAATAGCAAGGAAAGAAAGCCTTCCTAAGTGATCAGTACAAAGAATTATAGGAAAATGATAGAATGGGAAAGACTAGAAATCTCAAGAAAATTAGAGATACTGAGGAAACATTTCATGCAAAGATGGGCTCAATAAAGGACAGAAACAGCAAGGACTTAACAGAAGAAGAGACTAAGAAGAGGTGGCAAGAATACCCAGAAGAACTCTATGAAAAAGGTCTTAATGACCCCAATAACCACAATGGTTGATCTCTCACCTAAAGTTAGACATCCAGGGATGTGAGGTCAAATAGGAGCTAGGAAGCATTACTACGAACAAAGCTAGTGGAGGTGATGGAATTTCAGCTGAGCTATTTCAAATCCTAAAAGATGATGCTGCGAACCTGCTTCACTCAACACACCAGCAAACTTGAAAAACTCAGAAGTGGCCACAGGACTGGAAAAGGTCAGTTTTCATTCCAATCCCAAAGAAAAACAATGCCAAACCATGTTCAAACTACCATGCAATTTTATTCATTTCACATGATAGCAAGGTAATGCTCAAAATCCTTCAAGCTAGGCTTCAACAGTACACGAACTGAAAACTTCCAGATGTATAAGCTGGATTTAGCGATCAAATTGCCAACAATCGCTGGATCATAGAAATGGCAAGGGAATTCCAAAAAAGCATCTGTTACTGCTTCATTGACTATGCTAAAGCCTTTGACTGTGTGGATCACAACAAACTGTGGAAAAGTCTTAAAGATATGAGAATACCAGACTCCCTTACCTACCTCCTGAGAAACCTGTATGCAGGACAAGAAGCAACAGTTAGAACCTTGCATGAAACAACTGACTGGTTCAAAATTGGGAAAGGAATACATCAAGGCTGCATATTGTTATCCTGCTTATTTGACTTCAATGCAGAGTACATCATGCAAAATGCCAGGCTTTTTAACTCACAAGTTGGAATCAAGATTACTGGGAGACTGAAGACTTACAAAAAAAAAAATTCTGTGAGAAATATCAACAACATCAGATATTCAGATGATACTGCTCTAATGCAGAAAGTGAAGAACTAAAGAGAGTCTTGATGAGGGTGAAAGAGAAAAGTGAAAAAGCTGAACATTCAAAAAACTAAGATCTGGCATTGGTCCCATTACTTCATGGCAAATAGATGGGGGAAAAGTAGAAATCAATGACAGATTTTATTTCCTTGGGGTCTGAAATCACTGCAGACAGTGACTGCAGTCAGGAAATTAAAAGATGCTTGCTCCTTGGAAGAAGAGCTATGACAAGCTTAACGTACTCAGAAGTAGAGACATAGCTTTGCTGACAAAAGTCTATATAGTCAAAACTATGGTTTTTCAAGTAGTCATGTATGGATAAGAAAGTTGGACCATAAAGAAGGCTGAGCATCGAAGAATTCATACTTTTGAACTGTGGTGCTGGAGAAGACTCTTAAGAGTCCCTTGGACTGCAAAGAGATCAAACCAGTCAATCCTAAAGGAAATCAATCCTGAATATTCATTAGAGGGGCTGATGCTGAAGCTGAAGCTCCAATACTTCGGCCAGTGGATGCAAAGAGCCAGCTAACTGAAAAAGACCCTGATGCTGGGAGGGATTGAGGGCAGGCAGAGAAGAGAGCAACAGAGGATGAGATGGTTGGGTGGCATGCCAACTCAATGGACATGAGTTTGAGCAAACTCTGGGAGATGGTGAAGGACAGGGAAGCCTCATGTGCTGCAGTCCACGGAGACGCAAAGAGTTGGGCAGGACTTCATGACTGAACAATAACAAACACCTGTTGTGGGAATTCCCTGGTGGTCCATTGCTTAGGAGTCTGTGCTTTCACTGTGGAGGGCACGCATTCCATCCTTTGTTGGGAGCTAAAATCCCACAAGCCCTGTGACAGGGACAAAAAAGGAAAAAAACAGAAACCAAAGCACAAGTTGCGTATCAGAAACTATAGAAGATGCTTTTACCTAAGTTATTTCTTAGTTTAGTGAGAAACCAGATTTCTGAATAAACATAAGAGAGACTCATTACATTTATTATATAGCAGCTACTAAAGTAGAAATATGAACATTTAAAATAGATATTTTGAGCCAAAAGTGTAGAAAGAAAAAATTTTCTAGTTAGATGTGGATTTGGGGGAAAATGGTTAGAGATTTAATACTTAACTTCCCTTTTTGCATCATCTAGAGTTTGGAAACTGTTGTCAGAAGTAGAGTTGGGGAAATAGAAATCAAATGTACCTTTATTACCAAAACTGCTTTTGGTGTGAATGTTTATGTTTTGTTTTGAACACCACGGAGAATATCCATTGGCCTGGCAGGGGCATGGTCCAGTTTGTGGTGTGTGGGTTTTTAAGGGAAGCTAACAAGGTACAGGTGGAGTCCACAAGGTGTGCTCTGTGATTTCAGGTGTCCGTGGGTAGGATGTGTGGGTCCTGATGGAGAAGAAGAGAATGGGCTGGGGATGCCCTGAGGGCCAGAGGCAGCTCAGCAAACTGCCTGAGTTGTTGCAGCTGCAACCTCTCTTCCCAGAGGAAGCCTGATCTCGTGGGATATCGTGAGATTTACCAGGGCTGGCAGGGGAATCCTGGGGTGGAGACCTTTGGGTCCTGGGTGCTGGAGGTTGCTGTTCTGGGCTTATTCCTGAAAAGAGGAAATGAGCTCTGGCCCAAAAGCTATGCCGAGTTGAGATCCTGTGAGGTCAGGAATCATGTTCATTGGTGGGTTTGCTGTCCTTTCTGCTCCGCAACTTTAGACCTTAAGACAGCCATTGAAACGGAACGATTGAGTGTGATAGCTTGTTGCTAGTGGAAGGTGAGTCCGCAAATCAAGGAGAACTCACAGGGATCTTACCAACCAATCAGAAAACCACAGAGAAGTGAATTGAAGGTATGTTCAACTGAGAATTGCTCAATTAAGTGAGATATGTGCTATACAAGTAACTGTTTTTATCCATAAATGTTAGTTAACCATGTAGGAAAAGAAGGCTGTAATGTGTAGGAAACAGCCAGTAAGACAAGACAAGATATGAGTGAATTTTAAACTGTGTAGCTTAAAGCATCAAATATATGAAATTTCAAGGAGTGGTGGAATCAGTGATAAAGAGAATAATACCAGATTATAATGGAGATAAGTTAGTGACTGTCTATTAGATGATTTCTATAGCTTATTTCTGTCATTAAAATGACAACACCTTTCATTCTCATGATAGCAGAAAGGAGATTTTCTATTCCCATTTTTTTAGATGAAGAAACAGTACCAGAAATTGTAAGTGAATTGGGAGATAATATACAGTGGCAGATAAGATCTTATCTGTAGATTCAGACTGCCTGGATTCACATCCCAGTTCAGTTCAGTTCAGTTGCTCAGTTGTGTCCGACTCTTTGTGACTCCATGCAGCACGCCAGGCCTCCCTGTCCATCACCAGCTCCCAGAGTCCATTGAGTCACTGCTGCCATCCAACCATCTCATCCTCTGTCGTCCCCTTCTCTTCCCGCCTTCAATCTTTCACAGCATCAGGGTCTTTTCAAATGAGTCAGGTCTTTACATCAGGTGGCCAAAGTATTGGAGTTTCAGCTTCAGCATCAGTCCTTCCAAAGAATATTCAGGACTGATTTCCTTTAGGATGGACTGGATATATCTCCTTGCTGTCCAAGGGACTCTCAAGAGTCTTTTCCAACACCACAGTTCAAAAGCATCAGTTCTTTGGCGCTCAGCTTTCTTCACAGTCCAACTCTCACATCCATACATGACCACTGGAAAAACCATAGCCTTGACTAGATGGACCTTTGTTGTCAAAGTAATATCTCTGCTTTTTAATATGCTGTCTAGTTTGGTCATACCTTTTTTTCTAAGGAGCAACTGTATTTTAATTTCATGACTGCAGTCACCATCTGCAGTGATTTTGGAGCCCCAAAATGTCACATCCCAGGTTTGTTAATAATATATTGAGTCACATTGAGAAATTTAGTTCACCTCTTTAAGTTGCAGCTTCTTTACTTGTGTTAACACATGTTCGAATGCAGACATACAGTGAGGCAAAACAAATGGAAACATTGGGGTTTGGAGCAGAGTAAGGGTCATTGTAAGGCCATGCAAGTAGATGAGGTTGCTGCTAAGCTGCTAAGTCGCTTCAGTCGTGTCCAGCTCCTAGCGACACCATGGACTGCAGCCTACCAGGTCACTCTGTCCATGGGATTTTCCAGGCAAGAGTGCTGGAGTGGGTTGCCATTGCCTTCTTCAAGATGAGGTTGGTTATGCCCTAAAAAATCTTGAGCTTCCCGAAGGTGTTGGCTAAGCATTTTTGACAGCCAGAGGAGGGGAGGGATCACAGAGTAAGTGGTCAGATTTTGCACAATTCTGACTGGCTGATGATGAGGGAACAGGGTGAGGTCACAGGGGTTAACTTTATTCCTTCTTAGACTCCAGGAGGCTTGGGGCTCTGTGCTCATGGTCACCAAGTAGTTAGCATATTCCATTTGGTGGGGCGTCTGCGTACCTGAAAAACTGCCCAGGAAAATTGGCATCAAATACTATTATCTAGGTACTTTAGTGAGAAGCTAAAGCACAGGATATGCGGGGAAGTTCTGTCCTGGGAAAGCCCATAGGGTCCTGCTTGGTTACATTTATGCAAGGGGGAAATCTATGTATTTTATATTGATACCTGGGGTGGAAAAAAATAAATTATATTAAGAAAAAAAACCCTTTGGTTTTAAGGGAGATCATAATCACAGTATCTGTCTTATTAGTTATGAGGGTTACCCTTAGCACAGGGTCTGGCAAATGGTACATAGATATTATTATTATTATCATTACTATCATTATCAGAGCTCATTCTGGGACTGTGCTGAGGCATGGATAGAAGCCAAAATTTCTATCTGCACAACTACTTATGCCCACATTGCTGTCATACGAAGCTGCTTTAGTGTATGCTACAGGGTAGATGATCAATAAATATTTTTTTGAGCTGGATTAAACTCAGGAGTCACTGGGAACATAAGTTGAACATTCCATTGCAGCACCTTTCCATACATTGTGGACACAACTGAGGATGCCCTTCACACTAGAGTCTCTTGTTCTGATGAGCAGTAGCCCTTTCTGAGTTACATTATCTGTTGCAAAATATATAACCGTATTTACGAGGGCAAAGAAGGCACAAAGGTATGATGTCTGACTCACAGCAATGTTTTCTTGAATTTTCTGAGACAACTCTTGGCTCTTCTCATGTAGGGGATATCACACATTACAGGATGCTTCACTGTCTTAGACTGTCATTTAAACACCAGGGACATGACCCTGTCAGTGTGACACAAAAACACTCCCATACATTTTCAAATACACCCTAAAACAATGGCACTGACCCCAGAAGAGAATCTCTGGTCTAAACCAGTGACTCTCAACATTTTTGTTCATTGTTGTCCCCATAAGCAGCCCTTCTAGACCATTTATGAAATTATTTTGATATCTTCCAAGAGTGACCACTTTCCCTTTATAATTTCAATCTGTATATGTCTTTACTATGAATCTCTTTTTGTGCTATCTTAAGTTTATACATTGAGACTATGCTTAAAAAAACAAAACTGAAACTTTGTGGCTTAAGACATAAAAATTTCTCTTTCACCTAGTCTGCCTTTATGTGGGATGGCTCCCTTCTAAGAGCAGACTTAGAAATCTAGGCTGTTTAAATCTTGTGGCCTTGCCTTCTCAATAAGTAGATTCCACTATTGCAGCAGGTGAAGGGAGAGCAAAAGGTTTATATATTGGCTTTTCAATGCTTCAGTCTAGGATGAGCGCACATTATTTAGATGCATAGTCTGTTGGCCAGAACCAGTGCAGTGCCACCACCAAAGTACAAGGTGGGCACTGAAATGTGGGTGAGCATGTGAATAAACAATGTGTAGTAAATGCCTCTGTCATGCAAACAAATGAGCCTAAATAAAATAAAACTCTTGATACAGATTATTATCAGCATGCACTGTACAATATGGAGATGGATTATAGTCCTTCGTTAATCGTGTTGAAAGAATCTGGCCCTTGTACTTGGTCATATTGAATGTTCTTTCAAGAATATCATCCCTTTATTTAGCTATTATTTGTTTCTTTTTTATTTTATTTATTTATTTTTAAATTTTTATTTTTACTTTATTTTACTTTACAATACTGTATTGGTTTTGCCATACATTGACATGAATCCATCACGGGTGTACATGCATTCCCAAACATGAACCCCCCTCCCACCTCCCTCCCCATAACATCTCTCTGGGTCATCCCCGTGCACCAGCCCCAAGCATGCTGTATCCTGCATCGGACGTAGACTGGCGATTCGTTTCTTACGTGATAGTATACATGTTTCAATGCCATTCTCCCAAATCATCCCACCCTCTCCCTCTCCCTCTCCCTCTGAGTCCAAAAGTCCGCTCTACACATCTGTGTCTCTTTTGCTGTCTTGCATACAGGGTCATCATTGCCATCTTTCTAAATTCCATATATATGTGTTAGTATACTGTATTGGTGTTTATACAGAGTGAAGTAAGCCCGAAAGAAAAACACCAATACAGTATGTTTCTTTTTTTTAACTTTTATTTATTTATTTTACTTTGGGGAGTTTTCTTTTTATTTATTTACTTTACTTTACAATATTATATTGGTTTTGCCATCCATAGACTTGAATCTGCCATGAGTGTACATGTGTTCCCCATCCTGAACTCCCCTCCTACCTCCCTCCCCATCCCATCCCCCTGAGTCATCCCAGTGCACCAGCCCCAAGTACCCTGTATCATGCATCAAACCTGGACTGGCAATTCATTTCACATATGATATTTACATGTTTCAATGCTATTCTCCCAAATCATCCCATGCTCACCCTCTCCCACAGAGTCCAAAAGACTGTTCAATACATCTGTGTCTCTTTTGCTGTCTCGCATACAGGGTTATCGTTACCTTCTTTCTAAATTCCACATATATGCGTTAGTATACTGTATTGGTGTTTTTATTTCTGGCTTACTTCACTCTGTGTAATAGACTCTAGTTTCATCCACCTCATTAGAACTGATTCAAATGTATTCTTTTTAATGGCTGAGTAATATTCCATTGTGTATATGTACCACAGCTTTCTTATCCATTCATCTGCTGATGGACATCTAGGTTGCTTCCATGTCCTGGCTATTATAAACAGTGCTGTGATGAACACTGTGGTACACGTGTCTCTTTCAATTCTGGTTTCCTCAGTGTGTATGCCCAGAAGTGTGTTTGCTGGGTCATATGGCAGTTCTATTTCCAGTTTTTTAAGGAATCTCCATACTGTTCTCCATAGTATTATTTGTTTCTTTATAGGAAATAACATGAGGAGAGTTATGATAATCGAAGTGGGGCAAGTGGGTAAGAAAACTAACTACTTAAGGATGTCATAACTTTTATTGTGTGCTTACTTATAACCTTAGATTGTTGTTTTATTGTTTAGTCTCTTGGTCATATCTGACTTTTTTGAGACCCTATGGACTGTAGCCTGCTAGGCTCTTTAGTCCATGGGCTTTCCCAGGCAAGAATACTGGGAATGGGTTGCCATTTCCTTCTCTAGGGCATATTCCTGACCCAGGGACCAAACCTGGGTCTCATGCATTGCAGGCAGATTCTTTACCATCTGAGCCACGAGGGAAGCCTGTAAGCTTAGATGCTTATTAGAAATATAATAATAAAACACTCTAATTCACACTCAATGTATTTAGATATTTATGTTCTGCTTTATTTTCTACAGAGGAAGAAATTATATAATTAAATTGCTATCTTATTTTATTTGTTGAATGTGTATTATTGATCAAAATAAAAATGTAAAGTTTAAAGCAGTTAGATGCATTTGTTGAAAAATGCAATAAATAAAATGTTTCAGATAGTTTTTAATAAAACTAGACTTTTGAGTTAAGTCTTACAGGTGATATTGAAAATAGTGATGATGATAATAATCATAATTAACACTTACTGAATATTTGTAACCTGCCAAACTGTTCCAAGCACTTTATATATATTTATCTCTCTTAATTTTTACTAATCCCTCTGGGTAGGTTATTTAGTATTTTAAAGATAAGGACACTGAGGCACAGCCATGGTAAGTGACTAGCCCAGGGAACAGTGCTTATGTTTATTTATGGAAGGGAATTAAAATTACCTGTCCACCCCTCTGCTCTCCTTCTACTGATAAGGCCCCAACTTGCTCAAGTTTCCAAAATAGAAATTCAGAGCAATGACATAGGTATCCTGACTCCTTGCTGTTCAGTTGCTAAGTCGTGTCCAGCTCTTTGAGACCCCATAGACTGCAGCACACCAGGCTACCCTGTCCTTCAGTAGCTCCCAGAGTTTGCTCAAATTCATATCCATTGAATCAGTAATGCTGTGTAACTATCTCATCCTCTGCTGCCCTCTTCTCCTTTTGCCTTCAATCTTTCCCAGCATCAAGACCTGTTCCAATGAATTGCCTCTGCATATCAGGTGGCCAAAGCATTGGAGCTTCAGATTCAGTCCTTCCAATGAATATTGAGGGTTGATTTCTTTTAGGACTGACTGGTTTGATTTCCTGGAACTCCAAGAGACTCTCAAGAATTTTCTTCAGCATTCCATTTCGAATGTATCAATTCTTTGGTTACTCAGCCTTCCTTATGGTCCAACTCTCACATCTGTACATGACTATTGGGAAAACCATAGCTTTGACTAGGTAGCCCTTTGCCTGCAAAGTTATGTCTCTGCTTTTTAATACACTGTCTAGGTTTGTCATAGCTTTCCTTCCAAGGAGCAAACTTCTTTTAATTTTCAGCCTGCAGTCACTATCCACATTGATTTTGGAGCCCAAGGGGGAAAAAATCTGTTACTCTTTCCACTTTTTCCCCTTCTATTTTGACATGAAGTGATGGGACTGGTTACCATGGTCTTAGTTTTTTGTATGTTGAGTTTCAAGCCAGCTTTTTCTCTCTCCTCTTTCACCCTCATCAAGAGTTACTTTTGGAACTCTTTGCTTTCTGACATTAGAGTGGTGTTGTGACTAGTAGTATCCTGACTCCTAGATCAGGTTAAAAAAAATCAGGTTTTATAACCAAACAGCTATTATTTAATCTGAAGAAAATGTTTAAATTGCCCTTTTAACTCTTTGAACAAAAAAAATTTTTTTCTGGATTGTAATACTGCTATGGAATAGGAATTAGCGTAAGGTGTGAGGCTTTCATGAGTTGTGAGCTCTAGAGGCAAGTTATCAGCCAAAAGAGATGCTAGCTCTAGTGTGATATTTCACTTTGATATATTTAGAGGAATAAGAAATCCATAACTCATATAGACTCTTGTAAAGGCTTATATTTTTAAAAGATAAAAAAATGTCAAGCTTTAACTGGTTCTCTGTGAAAGTGCCTTGTATCATATCAGTTCAGTTCGGTACAGTCTCTCAGTTGTATCCAACTCCTTGTGACACCATGGACTGCAGGACTCCAGGCCTCCTTGTCCATCACCGACTCCCAGAGTTTACTCAAACTCATGTCCATTGAGTTGCTGCTGCCATCCAACCATCTCATCCTCTGTCATTCCCTTCTCCTCTCACCTGCAATCTTTCCTAGCATCAAGGTCTTTTCAAATGAGTCAGCTCTTCACATCAGGTGGCCAAAGTATTGGAGTTTCAGCTTCAGCATCAATCATTCCAATGAATATTCAGGACTGATTTCTTTTAGGAAGGACTGATTTCCTAGGGTGGACAGCAAGGGTGGATCTCCTTGCTGTCCAAGGGACTTTCAAGAGTCTTCTCCAACACCACAGTTCAAAAGCATCAGTTCTTCAGCCCCCAGCTTTCTTTATAGTCCAACTCTCATATCCATACATGACTACTGGAAAAACCATAGCTTGGACTAGATGGACCTTTGTTGGCAAAGTAATGTCTCTGCTTTCCAATATGCTGTCTAGGCTGGTCATACCTTTTCTTCTAAGGAGCATTAAACTGTCTTTTAATTTCATGGCTTCAGTCACCATCTTCAGTGATTTTGGAGCCCAAAGTAAAGTCTGTCACTGTTTCCCCATCTATTTGCCATGAAGTGATGGGACCAGATGCCTTGATCTTAGTTTTCTGAATGTTGGGTTTTACGCCAACTTTTTCACTCTTCTCTTACACTCTCAAGAGGCTCTTTAGTTCTTGTTTGCTTTCTGCCAAAAGGGTGGTGTCATCTGCATATCTGAGGTTATTGATATTTCTCCTGGCAATCTTGATTCCAGCTTGTGCTTCATCCAGCTCAGCATTTCTCATGATGTAATCTGCATATAAGTTAAATAAGCAGGGCGACAATATACCGCCTCGACATACTCCTTTTCCTATTTGGAACCAGTCTGTTGTTCCATGTTCAGTTCAAACTGTTGCTTCTTGACCTGCATACAGACTTCTCAGGAGGCAGGTAAGGTGGTCTGGTAGTCCCATCTCTTATAGAATTTTCCACAGTTTGTTGTGATCCACACAGTCAAAGGCTTTGGCATAGTCAATAAAGCAGAAGTAGATGTTTTTCTGGAACTCTCTTTGTTTTTCCATGATCTAACAAATGTTGGCAATTTGATCTCTGGTTCTTCTGCCTTTTCTAAATCCAGCTTGAACATCTGGAAGTTCTCAGTTCACATACTGTTGAAGCCTGGCTTGGAGAATTTTGAGCATTACTTTGTTAGCATGTGAGATAAGTGCAATTGTATGGTAGTTTGAGCCTTCTTTGGCATTGCCTTTCTTTGGGATTGGAATGAAAACTGACCTTTTCCAGTCCTGTGGCCAATGGTGAGTTTTACAAATTTGCTGGCAGATTGAGTGCAGCACTTTCACAGTGTAATCTTTCAGGATTTGAAATAGCTCAACTGGAATTCCATCACCTCCACTAGCTTTGTTTGTAGTGATGCTTCCTAAAGCCCACTTAACTTTGCATTCCAGGATGTCTGGCTCTAGGTGAGTGATCACACCATCATGATTATCTGGGCCATGAAGATCTTTTTTTGTATAGTTTTGTGTATACTTGCCACCTCTTCTTAGTGTCTTCTGCATCTGTTAGGTTCATACCATTTCTGTCCTTTATTGTGCCCATCTTTGCATGAAATGTTCTCTTGGTATCTCTAATTTTCTTGAAGAGATCCCTAGTCTTTCCCATTCTATTGTTTTCCTCTATTTCTTTTTTTTTTAATTTTAATTTTTACTTTATTTTACTTTACAATACTGTATTGCACTGATCACTGAGGAAGGCTTTCTTGTCTCTCCTTGCTATTGTTTGGAATGTTGCATTCATAAGGGTATATCTTTCCTTTTCTCCTTTGCCTTTCGTTTCTCTTCTTTTCATAGCTGTGTGTAAGGTCTCCTTAGACAACCATTTAGCCTTTTTGTATTTCTTTTTCTTGGGGATGATCTTGATCACTGCCTCATGTACAATGTCAAGAACCTCCATTCATAGTTCTTCAGGCACTCTGTGAATCTATTTGTCATTTCCACTGTATAGTCATAAGGGATTTGATTTAGGTCATACCTGAATGGTCTAGTGGTTTTCCCTACTGTCTTCAACTTAAGTCTGAATTTGGCAATAAGGAGTTCATGATCTGAGCCACAGTCAGCTCCTGGTCTTGTTTTTGCTGACTATATAGAGCTTCTTCCTCTTTGGCTGCAAAGAATATAATCAGTCTGATTTCAGTATTGACCATCTGGTGATGTCCATGTGTAGGATCTTCTCTTGTGTTGTTGGAAGAGGGTGTTTGCTATGACCAGTGCATTCTCTTGGCAAAACTCTATTAGCCTTTGTCTTGCTTCATTCTGTACTCTAAGGCCAAATTTGCCTGTTACTCCAGATATTTCTTGACTTTCTACTTTTGCATTCCAGTCCTCTATAATGAAAAGGACATCTTTTTTGGGTGTTAGTTCTAAAAGGTCTTGTAGGTCTTCATAGAACCATTCAACTTCAGCTTCTTCAGTGTTACTGGTTGGGGCATAGACTCGGATTACTGTGGTATTGAATGGTTTGCCTTGGAAATGAACAGAGATCATTCTTTCATTTTTGAGATTGCATCTGAGTACTGCATTTTGGACTCTTTTGTTGACTTGATGGCTACTCCATTTCTTTTAAGGGATTCTTGCCCACAGTAGTACATATAGTGGTCATCTGAGTTAAATTCACCCATTCCACCTCATTTTAGTTAGCTGATTCCTAAAATGTCTACATTTACCCTTGCCATCTCCTGTTTGACCATTTCCAATTTGCTTTGATTCATGGACCTAACATTCTAGGTTCCTATGCAATATTGTTCTTTACAGCATTGGACTTTGCTTCCATCACCAGTCACATCCACAACTGGGTGTTGTTTTTGCTTTGGCTCCATCTCCTCATTCTTTCTGAATGAATTTGTTGAATATTCAATCACTCAGCCATATTCCTAACAGCAATACTTTGGAAATCTATTAGTTGCTACTATTAGTTGGTGATTTGGATGGGTACACTAAATGATTATGTTTTATAGCCCCATTTGTATTGATATTATCCCCCCTCTTTTATTAACAGTTACATATTTTACAAATTAGGAATGTATAGAGAAAAATATAACTCACACTTTTGTATTATCAGTAAAGATTAACAAGATTAATATTTCCCTTTGTTTTTCAAATTCATAATCTTTACTGAGCGATAGGAAGTCACCTTTCTACTCCTTCCCAGCACTGTATTCTCCTCATTTCCTCTCCCGAGTCAACCTCTATTTCGAATTTGGAATGTGTTCTTTCATTTTCTCATATTAAATCTTAACTTATGTTTATGCATGAATAATTTTAAAATTATATACATGGTAACATACTAGACGTCTTCCTAATTTGCTTTTTTAAGCTTGTTGATATGTTGCAAATCTATTTGTTTTCATACCTTTTGATATAGTGCCTACATTTTAATTGACCTTTCCTTGAATATGTCTCTTTGGAACAAATGGAATTACTGGATTGTATAATTGTGCTTTGAAAAACTTCATTAGGTAATGCTGAATTGTTCTCCAAAGTGGCAGTAGTAATTTATTCTCCCACTAGCATGTAGAGAGTTCCTGTGATTTCCCCCATATTTGGCAATATTTTGTTAGTAATACACTTTAAAAATTGCACTTTCTCCCCAACTTTTAACTGTTTTCAATTTTTTAATTGAATTGTTATATTCAGTAAAAAATCTTTTTCTTGACAACTATGTAAGTTTGTCTGCTTTTTACCAGGCAGTATTTTTATTATGGTAAATGCATGGCAGATATGTTTAAGAAAACTATTCTTAAACATGTTATCCTCTCAAGTTATATAATTAAACTTGATAAATATTTTATAGATAAAATTACCATATGTATTTAAGATTGTGCTGTGCTTAGTCACTCAGTTGTGTCTGACTCTGCAACCCTATGGACTATAGACAGCCAGGCTCCTCTGTCCATGGAATTCTCCAGGCAAGAATACTGGAGTGGGTTGCCATGCCCTCCTCAGGAGATCTTTTCAATCAAGGGATTGAACTCAGGTCTCCTGCATTGCAGGCAGATTTTTACCTGAGCCACCAGGGAAGCCCTATTTGAGATTAATTTATTTCAATTCAATGACTTACCTTAAGTTCAAGCTATAGTCTAAATTATATGTTTGCATATTATAAATGGCCTTGTTTATTGTGCATATTATCTATAAAATCAATCCATCTATCCATAATTTATAATGAATAATATAGGTAGGTTCAACTTCCAGAATGTTTATTTTGTGTTACTTGTATACTTTGCTTCCCATTGCTGTCCTTCAAATTATTAGAGTTTGCCCTGAAGATAAATTCACAGCTTGAACTTTTCATTTAGTTAATTGGTACTTGTTTCTGCCACTGAGTTGTTCTCATTCAACTGGGTAATGAAACTGAAAATTACTTCCTTGCAGAATCTCATTTAATGAAGACAAACCATAAACATGTCAGTACTTTGCTTAAAACTGATATGGAGATAAGATAGCCCTTGACCTTAGATCAAAAAGTCAGGCCTGAGAGTGAACATTTTGCTATGGCAACATGAGGAGGTCAGCAAATTCTTTCCTCAAGAAGCAACTAATCAAAAACAACCATTTCAGGGCTCTGGAAATCTACCAAAGGTGTGCAACAGTGAGAAGTGTTAATTCATGAAAAATGACTGAACTTCAGGAGAGTTCAGTAGGAAGTAGTGACATTCTTGCCTATTCCCCTTGCTTCCCAGTTGCATAATGCAATTATTGTACCAGGGTGCGGCAAGCTAGGAAAACCGGAAACTTTTACTTTTGGATGGGTCTTTTTTGATTTGGAATGGAAGGTGAAAAACCTGTACTCAGCAGTGTTGTCAGTAAAAGTAGTGAACTTGATAGCAAGTCACTGGGCCAGCAGCTTGGCTAGACTGAGGTTGCCATTCTGGTTTTAGCAAGAGGCTACCATGACCTAGACAAATTTTTAATGAGAGTATCCAAGAAATGAGATAGAGGAGGGCTTGATAACTTTCCTCATATCCCTGGCTAACTGGAAGTCTGCATAAATGTTCATAAAAGACTGAACAGAATCCAGACTTTTTATATGTTCATCCACAGTTGACAGTCAAGACAGTCTGATGTTAGGAAAACCTGGAGCACACCTGAAAACTGCTGAACTTTTAATCTGCTCCCCAACTTGCACGCAGACCCTTGGGCAGAGGTTGAAAGTATTTCTTGGGTTAAAGTGTTTGAGTACAACCTATAACCAATATCTGGTTGGTCACAGTCTATGCAGATACAAGGTCAATCCCTAGCAAGCCAACCTTAAAAATTAAAACAAGAATTTGAAAATCTTCCCAAGTTTAGACATCAGCAGTGACATACCACAACTGAGACATATTTAACAGATTTAGTTTAGGCAAGTTACTAAACAAGCAAAGGATTTTTGAATCATGCTAGACCTTGAGCTTACCTGGTATTTTTTTTCAGAAAAAAATCAATCCTTGCCATAATTAGTGAGAAAAATGATAATGCTTTTCCTGATAGACCAATCAGAAGGTGCTGGACTTTTATTCCATCTGAGTAGTAAACTATAAATTCCTACAGAAACCAGGAGATTAATATGGACACAGATGGAGAACCATTACCATTGCTTTTAGCTACAGAAAGTACTCAATGTGGGGTTTCCCTTGGTGGCTCAGCAGTAAAGAATCCACCTGCCAGTATAGGCAATGTGGGTTCGATCCCTGGGTGGGGAAGATCCCCTGGAGAGAGAAAATGGCAATGCATTCCAGTATTCGTGCCTGAAAAATCACATGGACAGAGGAGCCTGGTGTGTTACAGTCCATGGGGTCTCAGGAGTTGGGCATAACTTAGCCACTCAACAACAACAGATTATTCAGTGTACAAATTTAGTAGTTAAAGTCACTGGGCTGGCAAATAAGAGTACATGCTTTAGCCTACATATATCAGTACATGGGCAAAATAGTGCGTTGCTAAGCTTCAGTCTATATTACAGGGGTAAAAACTGTTATCTATGACCAACTGAAAATAAACAATTTTACAAACAGCTAGAATGGACTTCCCTGGTGGTGCAGTGAATAAGAATTCGTCTGCTAACGCAGGGGATATAGGTTCGATTTATGATCCCGGAAGATTCCACCTGCCACGGAGCAGGCACACACAACATGCGCCACACAGGCACCACAACGACTGAGTCCATGCTCTAAAGCCTGTGACTTGCAACTGCTGAAGATGCCTAGAGCTTGGGCTCTGCAACAAGAGAAGCCACCAGCAATGAGAAGGGCCCATGCACTGCAATGAACAGTAGACCTGCTCACTGCAACTAGAGAAAGCCCTCTCAAAGCAACAAAGACCAAGTGCAGCCAAAAAAATAATTTTCTGAAGTGTTTTAAAAACAGCCAGAATAGAAACAAAACATATCAAAATCCTGATGCCCAGATTTGTAAGGTGTACATGTACTAACAAGATGCTATAGACTGAACATTTGCATCCTCCCAAAATTTATTTGTTAAACCCTAATACTCAATGTGATATTTGAGTTGGGGCCTTTGGGAATTGATTAGATCATGAGAGTAGAGCCTTCACGAATAGGATCAGTGCCTTTATTAAAAAAAAAAATCCCATAGTGCTGCTTTTGTTCTACCATGTGAGGACACAGTAAGAAGATGGCTATCTATGAACAAGGAAGTGTGTTCTTACACTGTCTATCTTGATTTTGGACTTCTCAGCCTCCAGAATTATGTTAAATAAATTTCTTCTTATAAGCTGCCCAATCTATGATATTCTGTTATAGCAGTCCATATAGTCCACATGGACTAAGTTGCAAGGTATATAGGAAATTTGAAGATTTTGTTATTTGGCTAATTTAAAATAAATACTTAGATATAGGAGATATAGTACAATTTTATTGTATATGATACCATTTGTGATAGGCAGAACTCTAGATGGCCTTTAAGATCTGATCCCTGGTAAACACACACCTTATCCCAATTATTCAATTGAACAGTAGTCTAGGTGCTGCTGTGAAGGAATTTTGCAGATACAGTTAATGCCCCAAATCAGCTGACCCTGAGACTGAGAGATAATCCAGGTGGGACAACTTTAATCAAAAAAAACTCTTTAAAGCAAAGATAATTCTCTGGCTGGTCACAGAAAAGGAAATGAAAGATATCAGATATCAAACAGACTTGCTGTATCTGATTGAAGATGAAGAAGACTGCATGGCAAGGAATGTGGGCAACCTCTAGGAGCTAAGAGTGGTCCTGGCTGATCAGAAGCAAGGAATAGGTCTTCCATAGGAGGACTTCCAAATAGGAGGAATTTTGCCTCCTCCAAGGATAAACTGGCTTTTCTAGATCTCTCACATAAGAACTCAGCTTGGCTTATATCTTGATATTCTGAGGAGAGAGCCCAGTCAGGTTGTGCTGGACTTCTGACCTACAAAACAGTAAGTTAGTAAATGGGTGCTGTTATAAACCTCTAAGTTTGTGATAATTTGTTACATGGCAATAATAGCTAATACTTCATTTAATTGGAAATAACAGTTACCATTTTATTTCCCTTTTTAAGGTCCAGGTCTGAAATGATTTCATGATATTTATTAGCCTTTATGAAATTTAAATTAAAATATTCTGTACTATAGTTCACTAATGGAGGGTAAATGGGGATATATAAACACATTTTATATCTCAACATTTCCTCCAGGGCAGTACACTGGCATTTTGTTCCCTTGGGAAATCTATTTTAATGAAGTAACCTTGGTACTAATCCTGAAATATTTATGTTTCAGTCAAAGCTTAATCTATAGACTCAAAAATATTTGATTGCTTATTCATTTGAGAAGGATTATAGCTATGTGAACAGGAAATACTCCCTATGTGCTCTAAATATAATTGTAAGACCTTCACTATTTTCATGGATGACAGCATCAATCTGATTAACTACTGCAACTTACCCTGGGTGTGTGACACTGATTATTCATCCAGGGTCTGTGTTGGTGACATTGACAGCCCTTACTCATGATGACTGATATGAGTCATGACACTGTGACTGATTGAGAGCACTGCCAGAAAGTTTCTACATGAATCCATAAAGCCTGTAGTTATTGCCAAACACGTTTTTGATTTAAATTTGGAGGTGACTCATTTGAATTAGTGCATGACTACCAATGACTCTCAGGGAATAGCATGGAAAAGTACAGGACTGTCTATAATCTAATTTAGTCTCAATCAAAGCAACAGTTCTAGTTTAGTCTCAATTAAGGAACTCTCCAATGGTTAGCACTCATTTCCAGGACCATGAAGTTTTGGTTTCCTAGGCTGATTTTTGAAGCAAATTGCTTTGTGACCTTGAACAAGTTTTTAAGTATCTTTTCTTCTTTTAAAATAGTAACAAAATTGAAATATCTGAAGCTCTCTCATGAAGTGTTCTGGGAATTCATTTTTTAAACAGCAGTGAGAGACTGAGAGGGGTGAGATGGAAAGCCAAATCATCACAAATAATAAAATTAATAGCTCACCAAATGTTTGTTACTTCTCATGTTAAATCAGTACTGAAAAATAAAATTCTTGGCAATAAATGGTAACGGTATCTCTCACAGTGACTGGAAAGAAGGTACTAAAAAATCAAGAGAGTTAGCCTGACAGGAATTTCATAATCCATTTAAAATTTTTAAAAACTTATGTTATAAAAATTTTCAAGCGTAACATTGTCAAGTAGAGGAATAGTATAATGAACTTCAAGCACTCTTAAACCTTAGAAACTCTTAAAGTTTCAATAATTATCAGCTCATTCAGATCTTGTTGGGAGTATATCATCAGCTCAGATTATTTTGAAGAAATTCCTACATGATATCAATTTATCTCCGAGTCCAGCTTGTTAGATAAGATACAGTAAATTCAAATGTGTTTCCAAATGGGTTTCAATCTAAAAAAATTATTGCATTCATTAATCATTACTCAGTTGAACCAATAAAAATCAAAATTTGTTAAAAAAAGTACAGAACCAAGAGATTCTTTTGAAATGTAGAAAATAAGTAGGCAGTACTAAAGATTTATTTATCATGTCATAGTGTAGAAACCACTACTATTCAAGGGAAACCACTAAAAACCAAATAAACTTTAAAAATATTTTTAATTGAAGGATAATCGCTTTTCAATACTGTGTTTTTTTCTGCCATACATCAAAATGAATCAGACATATGTCCCCTCCCTCGTGGCCCTCCCTCCCACCCCATCCCACACTTCTAGGTTGTCACAGAGCACCAGTTTGAGCTCCCTGAGTCATACAGCAAATTCCTACTGTCTATACACCAAACAAACTTTTTCAAGGCAAGAAGTAACATCTATTCCAACTATTGCAAGAAAAAATACAATGCTTTTAGTACATTTTTAACTAATGAGACTTTGTTTTGAATTTTAATTTTAGCATTTGCTTCTTAGATCATACACTTATTTGCTTGCTTACAAACATCCCTGACTTATTTTTATCAACTCTATCACTTTTAGCATCATATGGTCTCAAATTAAATTAAATTCATCCCATATATGTGGACAATAGGAGCTACATACTTTCTATGTTGCATTGAAAATGTTTATGTTTAGCCTGACTTCTCTGTCATTAATAAAACATATTTCAGGGTGGTTTCAATGTTAAAAAATTGTTGCTAAAATTTTATGTACTTAAATATACTCTTCCTATCTTTATGACAGTTTAAATCTTCCTTTCACAAATGAGAACCTTACTAAGATTTCCAAAATATGAACTCAAATCAAAGTCTTTGGAAATAGTTAGGATTTTATGATGAAGAAGTCTAGTGTACAGGAGATTGCTGTCTCATGGAAAAAGTGCCAAAATAGCATTTAAACTAGCAGATAGATCATGGTCAATATTGGGCTAGTCACATGACATGAAACTGAAATCAAATCCACCTAGGTATAGAAATAAAAACTTTCTTTACTCTTCTATAAAAATTTCACTTACTGAATGGAAGGGAATTAGAATAGTTGACCTGCTGTCTGTCCTGCTTGGGTGCAGAGAGGGAGACCCTTTAGGGAAGAGAAAAGCATCAGGTGATATGATCTAATTTCAGTTGAAATTCTGAAAAATATACTAATGTATTTTTATCTCTGAAATGCTCTTAGCAGAATGTCCCTAAGGATTAACTATATAAGTAGAACCCAAGGGCTAAGACATGGCTTCCTGGAGAATGTTACCACAAAGGCTTTTCAATACGCTGAAGTGTAGAATGAACTTCTTTTATAATCTAAACATGTTCTTCAATGTGAAGAACTCCCCAGATCTCATCTATTCTGGGTCAGAGACACATGTCCTAGATGGGGATGGAAAGACACAGGGAACTGCCTTTGATGATTTAGATTTCTGTTTGCTTTAACTGAACCTCATTTAAAACTTTTTCACTTTTGTTGTTATGGTGAAACTAGTGGTAACGAAGCCCCCCTGCCAATGCAGGAGACGTAAGACACTTGGGTTCACTTCGTGAGTCAGGAAGATCCCCTGGAGAAGGAAATAGCAACCACTCCAGTATTCTGGCTTGGGGAGTCCCCCCAGACAGAGGAGCCTGATGGGCTATGGTCCATGGGGTCGCAAAGAATCGAATACAACTGAGTGACTGAGCACATAAGTTTTTAATGCAAGTATGGTTGATTTACCATTTTTTAATTTAAGTATGATTTATATTAGTTTTAGGCATACAAAATAGTGGTTCCGTCCTTTTGCAGATTATACTCCATTACAGGTTATTGCAAAGTAGTGGATATAATTTCTTATGCTACAGTATACTCTTGTTTATGTAGTTTATATTCAGTAGTTTATATCTGTCAGTCCTCCAACAGATTTGGCCCTTCCTGCTTCCCTTTCCCCTTTGGTAACTACACATTTTGTTTTCTATTTTTGTGTCTTTCTGTTTTACACTCATTTGTATTAGTTTTTAGATTCCACGTATAAGTGGCATCTCTAAGCATAACATTCTCTAGGTCCATTCACATTGCTGCAAATGGCAGTGCTTCTTTCTTTTCTTTGGCTGAGTTGTATTGCAGTGTGTGTGTCTGTGTCTGTTTGTGTTTACACACTCCACATCTTCTTAATCTATTGGTCTGTTGATGGGCACTTGGGTTGCTTTTGAGTCTTGGCTATTGTAAATAGTGCAGCTATGAATTTGGTATGCATCTTTTCAAGGGCTTCCCAGGTGGCTCAATGGTAAAGAATTCACCTGCCAGTGTAGGAGATGCAGTCGATGCAGGTTCGATCTCCTGGTAGGGAGGATTCACTGGAGGAGGAAATGGCAACCTACTCCAGTATTCTTGCCTGGAAAATCCCATGGACAGAGGAGCCTGGCAGGCTCCAGTCCATAGCGTCGCAAGAGTGGGATGTGACTGAACATGAATTCACACGCAGATCTTTTCAAATTAAAGTTTTTGTTTTATTCCAGATATACACCCAGGAGTGGGATTGCTGGATCACACGGTAGTTCTATTTTTAAGTTTTTGAGGAATTTCTGTATTGTTTTCCACAGTGGGTGTACCAATTTACATTCCTACCAACAGTGTACAAGCATTCCCTTTTCTCCACATCCTCTCCAAAATTTATTTGTAGGCATATAAATCATAGCTATTCTGATAAGTATGAGGCATTATCTCATTGTTTTGATTTTAATTTCTTTAATAACTAATGCGTGCGTCCTAAGTCACTTCAGTCATGTTTGACTCTTTGTGATCCTATAAACTGTGGCTCACCAGGCTCCTCTGTCCATGGGGATTCTCCAGGCAAGAATAGTGGAGTGGGTTGTCAAGCCCTTCTCCAGGGGATCTTCGCCACCCAGGGATTGAACCTGTGTCTGTTAGGTCTCCTGTACTGGTAAACAGTTTCTTTACCACTGGGGCCACCTGGGAAGCCCAATAACTAGTAATGATGAGCATTTTTTCACATGCCTGTTAGCCATCTCTGTTTTTTGGGTGGAAGTGTCTGTTCAGGTCTTCTACCCATTTTCTGATTTTTTAAAAATATTGAGTTGTATAAGTTGTTTGCATATTTTGAATATTAATTACCTGTCAGTTGCATCATTTGCAGATATTTTTTCTCATTTTGTAGGCAGATTGGCTTTTTGTTTTTTCAGTGGTCTCCTTTGCTGTGAAAAAGCTTTTTACATTTAATTAGATCTCACTTGTTTATTTTTGTTTTTTTTCTTTTGCCTTAGGAGACTGAGCAACTTCACTTTCACTTTTCACTTTCATGCATTGGAGAAGGAAATGGCAACCCACTCCAGTGTTCTTGCCTGGAGAATCCCAGGGACAGGGGAGCCTGGTGGGCTGCCATCTATGGGGTCACACAGAGTCAGACACGACTGACGTGACTTAGCAGCAGTAGGAGACTGATCCAAGAGAACATTGCCGCAATTTTATGTCCAAGAGTGTTCTGCCTGTTTTCTTCTAGGAGTTTTACGGTTTCAGGCCATATGTTTAGGTCCTTAAACCATTTTGAGTTTATTTTTGTATATCATATATCCCTTATATATAAAGGAATTTTCTAATCTCATTGTTTTGCATGTGACTATCTAGTTTTCCCCAGAGAAGGCAATGGCACCCCACTCCAGTACTCTTGCCTGGAAAATGCCATGGACAGAGGAGCCTGGTAGGCTGTAGTCCATGGGGTTGCGAAGAGTCGGACAAGACTGAGTGACTTCACTTTCACTTTTCACTTTCATGCATTGGAGAAGGAAATGGCAACCCACTCCAGTGTTCTTGCCTGGAGAATCCCAAGGACTGGGGAGCCTGATGGGCTGCCACCTATGGGGTCGCACAGAATTGGACACAACTGAAGCGACTTAGCAGCAGCAGCAGCAGTCTAGTTTTCCCAGCGGCACTTGTTGAAGAGACTGTCTCCATTGTGTATATTCTTGCTTCCTTTGTAATAGATTAGTTAACCAAAAGTGTGTAGGTTTGTCTCTGGGCTTTCTATTTTGTTCCATTGATCTATGTGTCTGTTTTTATGTTAATATGAACTATTTGCTTAACTTTTATTTTTATTTATTTATTTTTTTAGTATAGTCTAAGTTCTGGGGGTTTAACCTGCAAATTTGTTCTTTTTTTTTTTTCCCAAGACTGCTTAGGCAATTTGAGATCTTTTGTGTTTCCATGTGAATTTTAGGATTATTTGTTCTAATTTTCCAAAAAATGTCACGGGTAGTTTGATAGGGATTGCATTAAATCTTCAGATTACTTTTGATAATATGGCCATTTTAACAGTATTAATTCTTCCATCTGAGAATGCAGGATACCTTTTCATTTCTTCGAATCATCTTTAATTTCTTTTATCAATGTTTTATAGTTTGCAGAGTATAGATCTTTCACTTCCTTGGTTAAGTTTATTCCTAGGTAATTCTTTGTGATTTTTAAATGGGATTTTTTTTTAACTTTCCCTTTCTGATATTTCATTATTAGTGCATACACATGCAACATATTTTGTATATTAATTTTGTATCCATCACTTTGCTGAATTCATTTATTAGTTTCAGTAATTTCTGGAGTGCAGATTTTAGGGTTCTGTATGTAGAGTAGCATATTCAAAACCAGAGACATTACTTTGGCAAAAAAGGTCCGTCTAGTCAAGGCTATGGTCTTTCCAGTGGTCATGTAAGGATGTGAGAGTTGGACTGTGAAGAAAGCTGAGTGCCAAAGAATTGATGCTTTTGAACTGTGGTGTTGGAGAAGACTCTTGAGAGTCCCTTGGACTACAAGGAGATCCAACCAGTCCATTCTAAAGGAGATCAGTCCTGGGCGTTCATTGGCAGGACTGATGCTAAAGCTGAAACTCCAATACTTTGCCACCTCATGCGAAGAGTTGACTCATTGGAAAAGACTCTGATGCTGGGAGGGATTGGGGGCAGGAGGAGAAGGGGACGACAGAGGATGAGATGGCTGGATGGCATCACCGATTTGATGGACATGAGTTTGGGTGAATTCACAGGAGTTGGTGATGGACAGGGAGGCCTGGCATGCTGCAATTCATGGGGTTGCAGAGTCGGACACGACTGAACGACTGAACTGAACTGAACTTATGTAGAGTATCATGCCACCTGAACATTGTAACAGTTTTACCTCTTCCCTTCTAATTTGGATGACTTTTATTTCTTTTTCTTGTCTAATTGCTGTGACTAGAACTTCCAATACTATGTTAAGTAGAAGTGGTGAGAGGACGCATTCTATCTTTCTTCCTGAATTTAGTGGAAAGGCTTTAAGCTTTTCACTACTGAGTATGATGTTGGCTGTGTTTAATAGCTTTTATTATGTTGGGATATGTTCTCTTTATACCTGTTTTGATGAGAGCTTTTTCATGAATGTGTGTTGAATTTTGTCAAATTCTTTTACAGTGTCTACTGAGATGATCTTGTGATTTTATCCTTTTACTGATGTGATATATTGCCTTGATTGATTTATGGATGTTCAGGCCTCAGAATAAAATCCAACTTGGTCCATGGCATATGATCCTCCCCCCTTTTTTAAAATGTATTATTGGATTTGATTTTGCTAATATTTTGTTGGGGACTTTTACATCTATATTCATCAAAGATATTGGCCTGTAACTTTCTTCTTTCATAGTGTCTTTGTCTAGTTCTGGTTTCAGGGTAGTGGTGGACTTGTGGAATGAATTTGGGAGTATTTCCTCCTCTTTAATTTTTTTGCAGTAGTTTGAGATGAATAGATACCGGCTTTTCTCTAAATGTTTGGTGGATTCTCCTGTGAAGCCATCTGGTCTTGGAGTTTAGTTTGCTAGTGTTTTTTTTTTTTTTTTTTTAATTACAAATTCAATTTTCTTTCTAAGGATTGGTCTGTTCAAATTGTCTGTTTCTTTTTGACTCAGTCTCTTGGCAGGCTGTATGTTTCTAGAAATGTGTACATTTCTTTTAAGTCATTCAGTTTGTTGGCATGTAACTGTTCATAGTTACTTATAAATTCTCATGATATTTTTGCCATGAGTCATTATTTCTTCTCTTTCAGTTATTATTTTATTTGGGTACTCTCTCTTTTCTTCTTGGTAAACCTGGCCAAAAGCATATTAATTTTGTTTATCTTTTTTAAAAAACTAACTCTTTGATTCATTGACAATTCCTATTTTTTAACATCTTTATTTTCTCTTTGATATTTATTATTTCATTCCTTCTGCTCAGTTTGGGCCTTTTTTTTCCTTTTTTCTCTAATTCTTTCAGGTGATATGTTAGGTTGTTTATTTGAGATTTTTTTTTATGCTTGAGAAAGGCCTATGTGGCTGTGAACTTCCCTTGAACTGCTTTTGCCACATCCCGTGTATTTTGAAAAGTTGTATTCCCATTTTCATTTGCCTTGAGGTATTTTTAAATTTTCTCTTGATTTCATTATTGACCCATTGGCTTTTTAGTACCATTTTGTTTGGTCTTTGCATGTTTGTTTGTTCCTGTTTTTGTTTCTATAGCTGATTTCTACTTTCATACCATTGTAATTTGGAAAAAAATGTTTGATATAATCTCTTAAATTTGTCAAGGCATTCGTAGAGTGGGGAAGGAACAGAATAATCTCTCTCCTTTTCTTATGTATAAAAGTTAGAAATATGTACAGAGAGACCAACATAAAATAGGTTCATTTCATGTTGCCATACTTTCTCAGAATGCTAATCAGGTAGTTACCCTTTTCTCATCCTTTTCTCTCTAAAGACTGGAGACCCAACCATGTGTGTCCAACTTTACCTGAACACCAGTTCAAGAGAAAAGATATTTGGTGGAACAAACCCAGATTTAAGCATTTCTCCTTTTAGTGGTAATTCATGATTCTTAGAAAGTGAAGCAATATAATTGAAATTTCAAACAAAAATGAATTATATGAATAGTCCTCCTATTTGTTTGGGATATAGATAATCAATTTCTAAGGATGTACTGCCCATTGTACAAATTTTTATAACTGAGTTTTGCTTTTTCCCTGAACTCTCTCTTGGTAATGTATACATCCTATGGGTTGTGCAGTTTATTGTGGGCTATTTCCTGCAGAATCTACTTCTAGGTATTGCACCATACTGAACTTTCTCATCTCCTACTTGCTTTTTCTGCCGAACACAACTTTCTCATATTACAGCTGTCTACTGCCATTGGACTTTTCCTTTCTCTTTGTGTTTCTATCTTCTGTGCTAAAAGCTATTTTTACTCTTAGATTTTACTATTCCAGAATTGATGCCTAAAGGCCTATGAGAATAATAATTATTTCTTAATAAAGCTGGACTGGAAGAAACAAAAGCTGGAATCAAGATTGCTGGGAGAAATATAAATAATCTCAGATATGCAGATGACACCACCCTTATGGCAGAAAGTGAAGAGGAACTAAAAAGCCTCTTGATGAAGGTAAAAGTGGAGAGCGAAAAAGTTGGCTTAAAGCTCAACATTCAGAAAACGAAGATCATGATTGGTATCTGGTCCCATCACTTCATGGTAAATAGATGGGGAAAGAGTGGAAACAGTGTCAGACTTTATTTTTTTTGGCTCTAAAATCACTGCAGATGGTGATTACAGCCATGAAATTAAAAGATGCTTACTCCTTGGAAGAAAAGTTATGACCAACCTAGATAGAATATTCAAAAGCAGAGACATTACTTTGCCGACTAAGGTCCGTCTAGTCAAGGCTATGGTTTTTCCTGTGGTCATGTATGGATGTGAGAGTTGGACTGTGAAGAAAGCTGAGCACTGAAGAATTGATACTTTTGAAGTGTGGTGTTGCAGGAGACTCTTGAGAGTCCCTTGGACTGCAAGGAGATCCAACCAGTCCATTCTAAAGGAGATCAGCCCTGGGATTTCTTTGGAAGGAATGATGCTAAAGCTGAAACTCCAGTACTTTGGCCACCTCATGTGAAGAGTTGACTCACTGGAAAAGACTCTGATGCTGGGAGGGATTGGGGGCAGGAGGAGAAGGGGACGACAGAGGATGAGATGGCTGGATGGCATTACTGACTCAATGGACGTGAGTCTGAGCGAACTCCGGGAGTTGGTGATGGACAGGGAGGCCTGGAATGCTGCGATTCATGGGGTCGCAAAGAGTCAGACATGACTGAGCGACTGAACTGAATCCAAGAAAATGACAATTCTAGACTTTATAACATTTTGTCTTAAATCTTTTCCTGCTCACTAGAAGTGAGTTATACAAACTCATGTTCTTTAAAATGAGATAAAATCAACTGGAGGAAGCAACCCCTAGCTACTAGGTTTTGTTTTTAGAAAATTCATGAAGGATATGATCTCCCTTTCTATCGTGCTTTCCACTTCTAGTCCTATCCTCATTAATACGGACTGCTTTGCTAGGTTAGTTTTTCTAAGACTCAGCTATGATTTTCATTTTCATGCACAAAAATGGAGAGCAGCTTCTCCACACTGAATAAAGTCTATGCCCTGTGAGTTGCCATTCAGGGCCTTTTATTTAACCTTACATTGACCTTAACCTTAACCTGCCTTTCCACTGGTACTTCTCTCATGTATCCTTTCACAAATTCACTGAATTACTCATTCTTTTCTGTATACACAATATATTCTTCAGCTCCAGAATTTTGAATTACTATGTTGGCTTCTGCCTGGATTGTCATTTTTTAAATCCCTTAGTGACCCATGTCCACTTTATATTTCATGATTTAATTAACTAATGATTTTGATATCTCCAGAGACAACATGTATTCTTTATTTTAAAGTTATTTTTGATTAAAGTATAATTGACACGCAATATTAGTTTTAGGTGTACAACATAGTGATCTGACATTTATATACATTACAAATTGATCACCATGATAAGTCTAGTAACCCTCTGTCACCAGACAAAGAAGCAGTATTACTGACTATATTTTTTATGCTGTTTTATATTCCTCTGACCTTTTATAAATGGAAGTGCCTGTTAATCCCCTTCATCTGTTTCACTCTGCACCCCCAAATCCTGCTCTTTTGTATCTAAGAGTCTGTTTCTATTTGTTCATTTTGTTATTAAGACTCAACACAAAAGTATAATCATATGGTATGTGTCTTTTTATGTCTGACTTATTTCACTTAGCATGGTACCTCTAGGTCCATCCATGTTGTTTCAAGTGGCAACATTTAATACTTTTTATGACTGGGTAATGTTTCATTGTTTCTATATACCATATTTTCTTCATCTAGTTAGCTATTGATGGACATTTACATTGTTTCCATATCTTGGCTATTATAAGTAATGCTGTAATCAACATAGGGGTGCATATATCTTTTCAAAATAGTACTTTTGTTTGCATCAGATAAATATCCAGAAGCAGAATAACAGATTGTACAGCAATTCTATTTTTAAGTTTTTGAGGAAACTTCATATTGTTTTCCATAGTGGTGGGACCAATTTAAACTCCCACCAACAGTGCATAAGAATTCCTTTTTCTCCATATCTTTGCCAACACTTGTTCGTTGCCTTTTTGATGACAGCTATTCTGACAGATGTGAGGTAATAGCTCATTTTGATTTGCATCTTTCCAATGATTAGCGATGCTGAGCATTTTTTCATGTGTTTTGGTCATCTATATGTCTTCAAGGGAGAAATCTCTATTTAGGTGATCCACCTCTTATTTATTTATTTATTTTATGTTGAGTTTCATGAATTTCTTTTTATATTTTAGGCGGTTGGATGGCATCACTGACTCAATGGACATGAGTTTGAACAAACTCCAGGAGTTGGTGATGGGCACAGAAGCCTGACGTGCTGCAATCTGTGGGGTTGCAAAGAGTTGGATATGACCAAGAGACTGAACTGAATTGAACTGTGTTGACCACTTGTCAGGTATACGATTTGGAAGTATTTCCTGGAGTTTGATAGGTTCTCCGTTCATTTTGTTGATGGATTCATTTGTTATGCAGAAGTTGTTGGGTTTTATGTGTCCCACTTTTTAATTTTTGCTTTTGTTGCCTTAGCTTTGGTGTCAGAGACAAAAAATATTATTGCCAAGACCAGCATTAAGGTGATTACCACCCATGTTTTCTTTAGGAGTTTTAAAGTTTTTGGTCTTAAATTCAAGTGTTTAATTATTTTGAGTTAATATTTGTGCGTGGTATAAGATGGTGGTCCAGTTTCATTCTTTTGCATACGACTGCCCAGTGTTTCCAACACCACTTATCTAACAGACTGTCCTTTCCTCATTGTATATTCTTTCCCCCTTCACTGTAAATTAATTGACCATATAAACTTGGGTTTATTTCTGGACTCTCTATTAGGTTCCATTGATCTGTATGTCTGCTTTTGTGCCAAAACATACTGTTTCTACAGCTTTATAATATAGTTTGAAATAATGAAGTGCTATGCCCCCTTTTTGTTCTTTCTCATGAAGCCTTTGCTTTTGTGTCAGTCTTTTGTGATTCCATACAAATTTTAGAATTACTTGTTCTAGTTATATGAAAAATGCTACTGGAATTTTGATAGGGGTTGCATTAAATCTGTAGATTGCTTTGGGTAGTATGGACATTTTAACAATATTCATTCTTCCAGTCTATGAGCATGGAATATCTTTCTATTTATTGGTATCTTCAGTTTCTTTTATCAATGTCATATTTTTCAGTATACAGGTGAATTTTATTTTTTTTTGATGCAGGTGTAAATGGGATTGTCAGTCTTTTTGATAGTTTGCTGTTATAGTTTGATAGTTTGATAGTTAATATAGAGAAAGAAATGTAACAAAATTTTGCATATTAATTTTATAGCCTGGAACTTAACTGAATTTTTTAGTTCAAATATTTTTTCAGGTATTTTTAGTTTTTTTTTAATATATAAAATCATAATTGCATATAGTGACAGTTTCATTTCTTCCTTTCCAATTTTGATGACTTTTATCTCTTTTCTTATCTGATTGCTGTGGCTAGGTCTTCCAATACTACGTTGAATACAAGTAGTGAAAGTGGACATTGTTGTTCTTGATCTAGAGGGAAAGTTTTCAGCTTTTCATCATTGAGTGAAGTGATTTAAGCTGTGAGTGTGTCATATATACTTTTTATTATGTTGAGGTATACTCCCTCTTTATCTACTGTATTTAGAGTTTTTATCATAAACAGATATTGAATTTTGTCAAACTCTTTTTCTATACCTATTGGGATGATCATGTGATATTTATCCTTTGTTTTGTTAATGTGGTGCAGATCACATTGGTCTGCAGATATTCAAGCATCCCTTGCATTCCTGAAATAAATCCCACTTGATGATGGTGTATAGTTCTTTAAATGAAATGTATTGTTGAATTAAGTTAATATTTTGTTAAGGTTTTTCATCTATGTCCAAAAGGATATTTTTTTGTACTCTTTTTCTGATAATATCTTTATCTGGTTTTGGTATCAAGGTAATGTTGTCTTCATACAATAATTTTGGAAGCACTCCCCCCTCTTCAATTTTTTGAGAAAGATAGGTATTAACTCATCCTTAAATATATGGTAGAGTTCACTTGTCCTGAACTTTTGTTCAGTGATATTAAATTACTGAACTTTTGTTTAGAGAGTTTAAATTATTGAATTGACTTCACTACTAGAGATTAGTCTGTTAAAATTTTCTCTTTCTTCCTGATTCATTCATGGAAGATTGTATGTTTCTAGAAATTTATTCATTTTTTCTAGGTTGTCCTATTTTTTTGGCATATAATTATTTGTTATAATCTCTTACCTAATGATCTGATCTCTATGATCTAATCTTTCTTATGATTCTTTGGATTTCTTTGGTATCAGTTGTAACTTCTCTTTCATTTATACTTTTATTTATTTGGGTCCGCTGCCTTTTTTCCTGATGGGTCTGGCTAAACATTTATCAACTTTTTTCATCTTTCTTTTCACAGAAACAACTTTTAGTTTTATTGTTCTTTTCTATTGTCTTTTAAGTCTTATCTTTTATTTATTTCAGCTCTGAATTTATTATTTCCTTCCTTCCACATCCAGGCATCATTTCCACTTTAGTCCAGCCTCTTTATTCTTTCTAGAGCTATTTCTTTTCCCCAGTAGCATATTGGACACCTACCTACCTGGGGGTATCATCTTCTGGTGTTATATCTTTTTGCCATTTCATACTGTTCATGGGGTTCTCAAGGCAAAAATACTGGAGTGGTTTGTCATTCCCTTCTCTAGTGGACCAGGTTTTGTCAGAACTCTCCACCATGACCCATCCTTCTTAGTGGCCCTGCATGGCATGGCTCATAGTTTCATTGAGTTATATAAGGCTGTGATCCATGTGATAATTTTGATTAGCTTTCTGTAATTGTGGTTTTTGTTCTGGAAGCTGTGGGGTGGTAGTTCTTGCTTCTGTCTGCCCTCTGACTGATGAAGAGGCTTGCACAAGCTTCCTGAGGGGAGGGACTGGCTTAGGTTTAGGTTTAGGATTGCTTATTTAAAATTTTTCTTGTTTCCTGAGGTAGGCCTGTATCATTATAAGATTTTCTATTAGAGCTCCTTTTGCTCTGTCCCATAGATTTTGAAATATTGTGGTTCTACTTTTGTTCATTTCAAAATATTTTTTTAATTCCCTTTTTGATTTTCATTGACCTATTGGTTGTTTAGAATTAGCCTCCCTATGTTTCTGTTTTTCCCAATTTTCTTCCTATAATTAATTTCTAGTTTCATACTCTTGTGGTCACAAAGAAATGCTAGATATGATTTCACTTTTGTTAAATTTATGGAGACTTCTTTTCTGTGTATCATATGATCTATTCTGGACAGTGTTACATGTTCACTTAAAAAATGCATGTTCTACTGTTTCGGGGTGGAATATTGTGTATATCTATTCAATCTGCTATAATATGTCATTAAAGGCTGATGTATCCTTTTTTATTTTCTCTCTAGATGATATATCCATAAATGTCTACCATTGGTGGGTAGGTTGAGTGAGGTTGGTGCTCAGTACCTTACCAGGGCAAGGTACATTGTGTTAGCTAAAAGTAAGAAGAATAAAAACACTTAAGAGGAATCCTTCAGCCCTTCCGTCCCTGGAGAAAGTTCTACCAGATCCCTGCCTCTCCAGCATCTGACCTGAAATTAGTTAATCAGTCTCCTTGTTTGACCCAACTTGCTTCCTGTGCACTGGGACTTAGAGTTGCTGAATTTATGCATGATTCTTCAAGAGTACAGTCTTAGTACTCTTAGTACCCACAGCTCTTCAGCTGTCCCAGACATAAGCTTCATTGGTTTCCAAAGCCAGACATTATGGGGGTTTGTCTTCCAAGTGCAGGTTCCCTAAGCTTGGGGCTTGGACCCCTTGCTTCTCAGAGAGGACTTGGCTGCAGTTGTGATATCTCTTTTGGTTGTGAATCACTCCACTGGGGGTATGGATTCTGAGTAGCCTGTGTCTCTGCCCCTCTTACCCATCTCAATGTGGTCTTTTATTTATATTTTTAGTTGTAGAAAATCTATTCTGCTAGTATTCAGTTTCTTCTCAAAGATAGTTGTTCTATATGTAGTTACAGGTTTGGCATGTCAATGGGAGGTGACCTCAAGATTTTCATATTCTGCCATCTTGATCTGGACATTTTATGATTTATCTTAAATATGTCTGTGTCTCTAAGCCTGAAATGTTTACAACTGTTTTCTCCAGATGCTCAAAGTAAACCATCCTCATTCTAAAAATCAGTGGCACTTATATTTTATCTTGAGCTTAGTCACAATAAAAATAGAACATCTAACCCATGTCAAACACAATTTAGGCCCTAGGGATGTAGCAGTGAACAGAGTAGACAAAATCTCTTGTCCTCATGGAGCTTATCCTGAAGTGTATAAGTGCCTAGGCGAGTTTTAAAATACTGATTTTATAATTACTTAAATTGATGAGTGAAGAGAGAAGATCAAGTTTCAGCACATTTACACACTCCTCATGTTTTTACAAAAGCAAAGATAAATGTTCTCATTAATAAATGCTGCTCTGTGACTGGAAAACATGTGATCTTTCTTGCTATTATTCTACTTTGTTACATTAAGAAATATAGTTGTTCTTGGGATATTGAGCAATAAGTGCTATTTAGGAGAGATGGATTAGTGAATCACAGGCTCTCAACTGTGACAGGAAAAGAGAGAATTGACATAAAAGAGCTGCCAGATTCACCAGGCAGACTCACTCTTTCTGGTGTGCATCCTGTTGTTTCAAGTTCTTTTATGAAACTTGATTCGACTCCTCAGCTCTCCCTGGATAAGCAGTAGAGATGAAAGCCCGTACATATGCTTACCATCACCCAAGAGGAGTCCTGGCATTATTTTTATTGTCATCATTTTATTCCCTTTTAGTCCTGGTACCAAGGAATAGTTTGGTGGCTTCTTTGCTAATAGCAAGCTCAACAAACAAACACCTTTCTCAAGAAATTCGTTGAGAGTTAGGATGAATTTCTCTCCCTTCTGCTTTTCTCTTATAAAGTCTTTTGGGACCATCTATTTCTTCATGTTTTACAGTGAGCTTGTACTAACGATTATAATCAAGATTTCACTTTGGTCATGTTTCAAAAGTCTCGTATCTCCAAACATATCTTGGAGTTCCTGATGAATGCTTCAGTATTTGTATCAGTAAGTTGGTTGAATGACCACATGTTTTAGTGGGCAAAGTTGTTACTGAATCATACAGTATCTTCTGAGACCAGTTAGTCATCTCAGAACCATTTTTGTTTCTTCTGGGTACCATAATGCTTACAGGTGCTGCTGTTGATGGCATCCTTGGGTATCAACACATACTGCAAGTGTCATGTCTACGTCATGCCTTGCTGTTCTATTTCACTGGGCATCAAAGATAGCTACCAGGCAATGTCACCATGTTTTTCATCTCCAATTAGGTGCTACAACTGAAAAAGTTGAATTTTTCATGGAACCCAAACTGCTCAATGGTCCATGGAGAAGTGAGGAGGGAGAGATTCTCTCCCTTTCGTATGTTTTATTCTTTTGTAGGGGAGCAAGAACAAGCCTTTACTCTTACACACTTCCAGAATAATTTCACTATACTTAATTTTCTGTTTCCCTTTCCCTTTTTCTTTCTTTATTTTCTTCCTTCTCTCTTTCCATTCTTACTTTTCTTCCTTCTTCTCTTTCTTCCTCCATCCCTCCCTCCTTTCTTTCTTCCTTCTCTGTCTGTCTCCTTTTTCTTCATGTTATCTTCTTAAGAAATGGGCCTTAGTCCCTTTATTCTCTGCCTGTAAATTGGCAGAACTTTTTCTTAATATTCTCCCTGTTCTTATGGTATAAATCATTTCCCAGAAACTTCTAAACCTCTCAAGTAAAGAGATCATGGAAGTCAAGCTCAACTGATTCACCAGGTTCTGTAATATAGAAAGAGCTCAAAGAGCAACTGTTGATGAATAAATAAAATAAACACAGTATATCAGTTAAGTGCTCTCTGAAATTACTCTACAGAGTTACTTTGGTGCATATTTTATTTCTTCTAAAGTTCATAAAAGCTAGGTTGATTTTCATTTAACTTTGTACCTTCTAAGGCTCCTCACTTAGTATTTTGCATGTAATGGCTTAAACAATTTTTAAGTAATGGCTAATTTTTCTTCTACATTTGCACTAAATTTCATATGAGTGAGATGTATCACTCACTCCTTATTACCAAATTCAGACTCAAATTGAAGAAAGTAGGGAAAACTGCTAGACCATTCAGGTATGACTTGAATCAAATCCCTTATGATTATACAGTGGAAGTGAGAAATAGATTTAAGGGCCTAGATCTGATAGATAGAGTGCCTGGTGAACTATGGAATGAGGTTCGTGACATTGTACAGGAGACAGGGATCAAGACCATCCCCATGGAAAAGAAATGCAAAAAAGCAAAATGGCTGTCTGGGGAGGCCTTACAAATATCCGTGAAAAGAAAAGAGGCGAAAAGCAAAGGAGAAAAGGAAAGATATAAGCATCTGAATGCAGAGTTCCAAAGAATAGCAAGAAGAGATAAGAAAGCCTTCTTCAGCGATCAGTGCAAAGAAATAGAGGAAAACAACAGAATGGGAAAGACTAGAGATCTCTTCAAGAAAATTAGAGACACCAAGGGAACATTTCATGCAAAGATGGGCTTGATAAAGGACAGAAATGGTATGGACCTAACAGAAGCAGAAGATATTAAGAAGAGGTGGCAAAAATACACGGAGGAACTATACAAAAAAGTTCTTCACGACCCAGATAATCATGATGATGTGATCACTAATCTAGAGCCAGACATCTTGGAATGTGAAGTCAAGTGGGCCTTAGAAAGCATCACTACGAACAAAGCTAGTGGAGGTGATGGAATTCCAGTTGAGCTGTTTCAAATCCTGAAAGATGATGCTGTGAAAGTGCTGCACTCAATATGCCAGCAAATTTGGAAAACTCAGCAGTGGCCACAGGACTGGAAAAGGTCAGTTTTCATTCCAATCCCAAAGAAACGCAATGCCAAAGAATGCTCAAACTACTGCACAATTGCACTCATCTCACATGCTAGTAAAGTAATGCTCAAAATTCTCCAAGCCAGGCTTCAGCAATACGTGAACCATGAACTCCCTGATGTTCAAGCTGGTTTTAGAAAAGGCAGAGGAACCAGAGATCAAATTACCAACATCTGCTGGATCATGGAAAAAGCAAGAGAGTTCCAGAAAAACATCTATTTCTGCTTTATTGACTATGCCAAAGCCTTTGACTGTGTGGATCACAAAAAACTGGAAAATCCTGACAGAGATGGGAATAGTAGACCACCTGACCTGCCTCTTGAGAAATCTGTATGCAGGTCAGGAAGTAACAGTTAGAACTGGACATGGAACAACAGACTGGTTTCAAATAGGAAAAGGAGTACGTCAAGGCTGTATATTGTCACCCTGCTTATTTAACTTCTATGCAGAGTACATCATGAGAAACGCTGGACTGGAAGAAACACAAGCTGGAATCAAGATTGCCGGGAGAAATATCACTAACCTCAGATATGTAGATGATACCAACCTTATCGCAGAAAGTGAAGAGGAGCTAAAAACCCTCTTGATGAAAGTGCAAGAGGAGAGTGAAAAAGTTGGCTTAAACCTCAACATTCAGAAAATGAAGATCATGGCATCCGGTCCCATCACTTCATGGGAAATAGATGGGGAAACAGTAGAAACAGTGTCAGACTTTATGTTTTTGGGCTCTATTTCCCATGAAGTGATGGGATCGGATGCCATGATCTTCATTTTCTGAATGTTGAGGTTTAAGCCAACTTTTTCACTCTCCTCTTGCACTTTCATCAAGAGGGTTTTTAGCTCCCTTTACTTTCTGCCATAAGGGTGGTGTCATCTGCATATCTGAGGTTAGTGATATTTCTCCCGGCAATCTTGATTCCAGCTTGTGTTTCTTCCAGTCCAGCGTTTCTCATGATGTACTCTGCATAGAAGTTAAATAAGCAGGGTGACAATATACAGCCTTGACGTACTCCTTTTCCTATTTGAAACCAGTCTGTTGTTCCATGTCCAGTTCTAACTGTTACTTCCTGACCTGCATACAGATTTCTCAAGAGGCAGGTCAGGTGGTCTACTATTCCCATCTCTGTCAGGATTTTCCACAGTTTATTGTGATCCACACAGTCAAAGGCTTTGGCATAGTTAATAAAGCAGAAATAGATGTTTTTCTGGAACTCTCTTGCTTTTTCCATGATCCAGCGGATGTTGGTAATTTGATCTCTGGTTCCTCTGCCTTTTCTAAAACCAGCTTGAACATCAGGGAGTTCATGGTTCACGTATTGCTGAAGCCTGGCTTGGAGAATTTTGAGCATTACTTTACTAGCATGTGAGATGAGTGCAATTGTGCGGTAGTTTGAGCATTCTTTGGCATTGCATTTCTTTGGGATTGGAATGAAAACTGACCTTTTCCAGTCCTGTGGCCACTGCTGAGTTTTCCAAATTTGCTGGCGTATTGAGTGCAGTACTTTCACATATATGCATCCTGTAGATTGTGCTAATGAGCTCAGTCGTGGTCAACTCTGCAACCCCATAGACTAGCATGCCAGGTTCCTCTGTCCATGAAATTTTCCAGGCAAGAATACTGGAGTGAGTTGCCATTTTCTTCTCCAATACTATAGGTTAATTTTTGTTAAATGGTTACCTTTAATCTTAAGGGATAGGTATATTTGTAGCCTTCTAATTTTAAAGTTTCTATTTTAACTAACTGTTCATATTTGACATTTTGCAAAGCAGTTTTTTGCTTATGTGATTCTTATTGTCAGACCTGTTTCTTTCTTTCCCTTGATTCTTGCCTCATTGCAATAAAAGTTTGAAACAGTGGACTAAAGGGTTTATAACAAGACAAGTTGCAGCCCAACAGACAGATCTTTTATTAAGCAGCCACTCCCAAGACATGGGAGCAGATCAACCCCAAAGAAGTCATCATAAGGATTTCTTTGGCTTCCCCCTTTTTATACTTCCTGTCTCCATGCTTTGTTTCTGCCCTGGGTAAAAATAGAGCTTGTACCCACCACCAATCAGGAGAGGGAATGCAAATGGGCATAGGCTCAAGGCCAATTGACAGTTGTAAGTTACGTAACAGGCTCTGTGTGCATGTCTTCCCATAATTCAGTCTGTTATAATAAGATGTATATATGTGTAGAATGTTTATGAACACTTAATGGGCTTCTAAGGCTGTGTAAGATTACTTGAGGAAGCCCCTGTGGTTAGTGTGTATCCACTGTGTGCTCTCCTGGGCATGTCTAGGTTTAGAGATCAGCTTGCATCCTTTTCCGTTAGGCCACACCTTGTTGCTTATGCTTAACTTCCTACCTAACACTATCATAATGAATGATTTTTTCTCTAAACAAATGAAAAAAATTAGATATTAAGTCAATATACTACAAAGCCAACAGTCACAAAATGTTATCATCATTTTAAAAGAAAATAAATGTTTTTGCCCAGGGGCTTTATGCTAAATATTATTTATATTTTGTGTTTGTTATGATTATTTAAATGCTAGAAATATTTAAAATTTCTCCTATTAGCAGTAGATTATTATTTTGTATACTAGTTCATCTAATAATACATGGATGCTGTTAAGGTGGATGGGCTATAGAAACAGCAATAAAGATGACCTAAAGGAAAGTGTCCATTGGTGACAAGAGAAGCTGAGTTTTAAAATTTGTGGAAAGAATAAGACCCATAAATGGGCTGAGTTGTTTACCTGGAGCTGAAATTACGACAAGTTAGGATGGGAAAATTTGAGGTGAGACAAGTGTGACAATATTAGCATGATTCTTTATAATCATGATTTGAATGGTTTAATATGTTTTTACCAGACAACTGGAATGCCTTTGTCTTATGTATCTAATCAGAATATTCATGTTATTTTTTTGAAATCAAGGGTTTTTAAATTATAAAGAGTATTTCACTTGAGGATTACATTACAAGGAGATATGAATGAAAAATTAATGAATTATGGTGTGCAAGTTCCATAGTTTAGTGAATGGTATCTTTATGTTACTCAGGCCAGAAGAAACTTTTTTTTATCCTGAACATCAAATCCATCAACAAAGCCTCTTGATTTTACTTCTTCACTATCTTATAAATCTTCCTGTTTCTTTCACCAAAATCATTGTAGTCCACATTACCATTGTTTTCATCTGAACTACTGAAATAGCCATTAAACTCATCTTCTTACATATCTTTTCTCTTTCCTCCAATCAGTTTTTTTTGCAGTGTAGTTATTGAACTTTTCAAATGGCAAGCCCTACAATGTTATCTTCTTGTATAAAATCTGTCAGTGACTTCCAATGCTCTCAGAATACAGACAAACTTATTTCACATGTCCTACAAAGGTCATCAGGATTTGGTCTCTTTATCCAGTATTATCTAGCTGCTGATAACTCATATCTATAAATACAGCCCTGATTTGTCCCATAAACTTCCAGACACATTTGTGATTGCCTAAATGCATAAAACTGATTATCTCTCTTCTCCCAGATTTTGGAGACCTTTGTAATATATTTATTTCAGAGTATACAGCCATTTTGCTTAGGCTGTCAGTTTTTTTTTGGGCATCCAATTGCTTGTAATTTTTTTCTTGTTACTTTAAAAAATATCTCTAGGTTTGATATAACATGAAAGTCATTCTTTTTTTTTAATTTTTATTTTTACTTTATTTTACTTTACAATACTGTATTGGTTTTTCCATACATTGACTTGAATCCACCATGGGTGTACATGCGTTCCCAAACATGAACCCCCCTCCCACCTCCCTCCCCATAACATCTCTCTGGGTCATCACCGTGCGACTTTTGCACACCTTTCAGGAATTTAATGGTTGAAAATCAGCTATCCTATACAATAATCCCATTAGAGGAATGATAATCCCATTGCAAAATATTATCAGTGATTACCTGGAGATAGTTACAAGTAATTTTCCTTTTTATTTCTTTGCACACTTATATTTTATAAATTTACTGCAATAAACATGTTTTGTCTCTGATGATAAACAAAAACAACTCTTTTTAAAAGGTCAGTGTTTAAACTGAATTAAGAGTATTGGCTTGTGTGTGTGCTAAGTTGCTTCCAGTCATGTCTGACTCTTTGGAACCCCAGGGACTGTATCCCACCAAGCTCCTCTGTCCATAGGATTCTCCAGACAATAATACTGGAGTGGGTTACCGTGGACTCCTCCAGGGGATCTTCCCAACCTAGGGATTGAACCCATGTCTCCTGCATTTCCTGCAGGCAGGTTATTTACCACTAGTGCCACCTGGGATAGAATTAAATATTAACGTAAACTCTGGGGATAGGTAGCCATTGTAAAGTCTGTATAAAATATGAAAAAACATAAAGGCACTAGAAAGCATCTAAAATTAGAATCTGTAGGCGGTTTTACTCTTGAAAAACTATCCATAGAGGGTAAGAACAGAATGTGTAGCTATTTTTCCTGTAGGTTCTCGTCAGTTGCTATCTACAACAGCAGAAAACTACCTACTTTCTGTAGGTGTAGAAACAAAACAAAACAGCTTAGGGCTGGAAGGATTTCTGGAAGTTTAAGAGAATGATCTGTGAGAGAGCTACAGAATGCAAAAGACCTCAGACTGAGAATAACTTGCCTAAATCTCTGACTGACAGCTAATTTACATATCTTTGGGGAAGGATCTAGTGGGATTATCCCCAAAGAGGTAGAGACCAGGGAGAAAATTAGCCTTGAAAATTAGAACTCCTGTGGATGGGATTTGTGAGTTTGCTGGTAGTTTTGTTGTTCAGTTGCTCCGTCATGTCTGACTCTTTGCAACCCCATGGACTGTTGCATGCCAGGCTTCCCTGTCCTTCATTATCTTCCAGAGTTTGCTCAAATTTCATGTTTATTGAACTGGTGATGCCATCCAACAGTCTCATCCTCTGTTTCCCCCTTCTGCTCCTGCCTTGAATCTTTCCCAGCATCAGGGTCTTTTCCAATGAGTCGACTCCTTGCATCAGGTCACCAGAGTATTGAAGTTTCGGCTTCAGTGTCAGTCCTTCCAATGAATATTCAGGGTTGACTTCCTTTAGGATTGACTGGTTTGATCTTCTTGCAGTCCAAGGGACTCTCAAGAGTCTTCTCCAGTACCAGAATTTGAAAGCATCAGTTCTTTAGTGCTCAGCCTTCTTTATGGTCCAACTCTCACATGTGTACATGACTACTGTATGAACCATAGCTTTGACTATACGGACCATTGTCAGCAAAGTGCTGTCTCTAGTTTTTAATATGCTGTCTAGGATTGTCATAGCTTTTCTTCTAAGGAGCAAATATCTTTTAATTTCAGGGCTGCAGTCACTGTGCACAGATATTTTAACTGAATATATTTCCAAAACAATGTCCAGCTTGGTGGTAGACAGCTGAAGCCTTATGGGTTTGAGGTATCAGAGAACAGATTTTGAAGCTGGAAGAGCAGTTAAAACTTAAGGGGAGAATTCCCCAAAGCAAGGTGACCCTAGGATAAGTCCCCAAATCTGTGTATATACTCTGCTCAAATATTGGTTGCCTGCTGAGCTGTGCAGATGTAGGGAACACTCTCAGGGTTCCAGGCTATGAAATGTAGCACTGGGAAGTTGTAAAAATTAAGCAGAGATTTGTAAAATTCAACGTAGACAGAATTTGCATTTTGAATCTGGAGTAGGTAATTCCCTATTATAGTAACATCAATGAAACACAGTAGAAAACAAGAAAACGATAGCAAAACAGTAATAAAAAACAAACCTCAGAAGAACCCAACAGATTACATCTACACTGTCTTAGTTTTCAACTTTAAAAACACTGTACCTGCCAAGAAACAGAGAAGAATGACCTCCATGTAGGGGGGAAAATGCAATTAATAGAATTTGACTTTGAGTGGGTCCAGAAGTTGTATTTAGAAGATAACAGATTCAAACTGCTAGTATAAGTGTGTTCAAAAATTAAAAGGCACATGATTAAGTAATAAGAAAAAGTGAGTGAAGAATTGGGGGAAAATCAAGAGAGAAACTGAAGCAAAAAAAAGATATTCTGGAGCTGAAAATTACATTAACTAAAAGGAAAAAATGACATATAGTCTCAACAGAATTTGGGAGTGGGAGGAAAAAATAGTAAGCTTGAAATTAGATCAATAAAAATTATTTAATAGAGGATTTTTTTTAATTATTGTTTTTACAAAAACTAAACAGAGAGACTTAGAAGGCTGTGGAACAATATCCAGCAGCCCAATATATGTGCAACTTATGTTCCAGAAGCAGAGAAGGGAGAGAAAGGTCAATGATCAAGAAAAATCTTGAGAGCAGCTAGAAAAGAATAAGACCTTACATGCAAGGGAATAGCAGTACAATTGATGATTGACCTGTCATCAGAAAAAAAGAATCTGGAAGACACTAGGGTGACATGTTCAAATTGATGAAATTGTCCACCAAGAATTATATATCCAATAAATCTAGCATGCCTGCTCTAAAATTTCCAAAGGAAGTTTTTTAGACTGAAGGAAAAGGACACAGACAGTAACTTAGATCTACACGAAGAAATAAAGTACATAGGAAATGATAAATAGGTTGCTAAATATAAAACCACAGCACTTTCTTTTTCTATCTTTAATTCTTTAAAAGACATATGGTGACTCCGAGCAAAAGTTAAGACACTGAGTTATTGGGTTTATAATATATGTAAATATGATATGGCACTGGTGGTATAGTTGCTAAGTCATGTCTGACTCTTGCAGCCCCATGGACTAGAGCCCACCAGGCTCCTCTGTCTGAAATAGATGGCAACAATAACACAGGGGATGGAGCTAACTATAGATATACTGCTGCAAGTTTCTAGTGTTTTGTCTTAAATAATTAAACTTAAGCTCTAAAAGATTGTCCTGACCTGCCTCTTGAGAAACCTGTATGCAGGTCAGGAAGCAACAATTAGAACTGGACACGGAACAACAGACTGGTTCCAAATAGGAAAAGGAGTCCGTCAAGGCTGTATATTGTCACCCTGCTTATTTAACTTCTATGCAGAGTACATCATGAGAAATGCTGGACTGGAAGAAACACAACCTGGAATCAAGATTGCCAGGAGAAATATCAATAACCTCAGATATGCAGATGATACCACCTTTATGGCAGAAAGTGAAGAGGAACTAAAAAGCCTCTTCATAAAAGCGAAGGAGGAGAGTGAAAAAGTTGGCTTACAGCTCAACATTTAGAAAACTAAGATCATGGCATCTGGTCCCATCACTTCATGGGAAATTGATGGGGAAACAGTGGAAACAGCGTCAAGACTTTATCTTTTTCGGCTCCAAAATCACTGCAGATGGTGACTGCAGCCATGAAATTAAAAGACTTACTCGTTGGAAGGAAAGTATTGACCAACCTAGATAGCATATTGAAAAGCAGAGACATTACTTTGCTAACAAAGGTCTGTCTAGTCAAGACTAGACAGTTTTCCCTGTGGTCATGTATGGATGTGAGAGTTGGACTGTGAAGAAAGCTGAGCACCGAAGAATTAATGCTTTTGAACTATGGTGTTGGAGAAGACTCTTGAGAGTCCCTTGGACTGCAAGGAGATCCAACCAGTCCATCCTAAAGGAGATCAGTCCTGGGGGTTCTTTGTCTAATACTTTTGCCACCTCATGCAAATAGTTGACTCATTGGAAAAGACTGTGATGCTGGGAGAGATTGGGGGCAGGAGGAGAAGGGGACGACAGAAAATGAGATGGCTGGATGGCATCACTGACTCAATGGGCGTGAGTTTGAGTGAACTCTGGCTGGTGATGGACAGGGAGGCCTGGCGTGCTGCAATTTATGGGGTCGCAAAGAGTTGGACACGACTGAGCAACTGAACTGAAGAAAACTGTGATGCATTAAAGATGAATGTTATAATTTCTGACACAGACTAAAATGAAATAGAGGAATAGAGCTGGGAAAAGAGAAGAATACTAAAAATAAGTCTGAGTAACAAAAAACAAAGCAGGAAAAGAGGAAAAGAAGAGCACAGGTTCAGTAGTTGTACCTCACGGGCTTAGTTGCTCTTCATGTGGGATCCTCCAGAATCCGCGACCGAAACCATGTCCCTTGCACTGGCAGGCGGATTCTTGATCACTGAGCCACCAGAGAAGCCCCAAAACTGACCGTCTGAACACATCTCTCTCAGTTATCCAGAGAACAATTTCTCAACAAAGAACTAACAAAGAACATAAATTATTTGACCATTTCTGTTGAATATCATGGGCTTTCCAGGTGGCTCAGTGGTAAAGAATCCGCCTTCCAATATAGGAGTCATGGGTTTGATTGCTGAGGGGTGGGGAAGATCTCCTGGAGAAGGAAATGGCTACCCAATCCAGTATTCTTGCCTGGGAAATACCATGGATGGAGGATCCTGGTGGGCTAAAGCCCATGAGTTTGTAAAAGTGTTGAACACAACTTAGCAACTGAACAACAATAACAACATGAAGCACCATAATGCTGTATAGTTTTAGGTTTTTTATTTGGTCTATGATGCAGTTTGGGTAGACTTTTTGGTAGAGAATGTGAGATATGAAGAGAAACTCAATCTTCTGTCTATGCTGGAAACATGTTGAAAAGAAAACCATTTCTACATAGAACTGACTTTGCATCTTTATGTAAATTAAGTAAGTATTTATATGTAGATCTTTTCATACTGTTCATGGGGTTCTCAAGGCAAGAAAACTGAAGTGATTTGCCATTCCCTTCTCCAGTGGATCACATTTTGTCAGAACTCTTCACCATGACCCGTCCTTCTTGGGTGGCCCTACATGACATGGCTCATAGTTTCATTGAGTTAGACAAGGCTGTGGTCCATGTGATTAGATTGGTTAGTTTTCTGTGATTGTGGTTTTCAGTCTGTCTGCCCTCTGATGGAGAAGGATAAGAGGTTTATGGAAGCTTCCTGATGGGAAAGACTGACTCGGGGAAACTGGGTCTTGTTCTGATGGGCAGGGACATGCTCAGTAAATCTTTAATCCAATTTTCTGTCAATGGGCGGGGCTGTGTTCCCTCCCTGTTATTTACCTGGGGCCATACTATGGTGGAGGTAATGAAGATAATGGAGACCTCCTTCAAAAGGTCCTGTGCATGCACTGCTACACTCAATGCCCCCAACCCTGCAGCAGTCCACCGCCAACCCATGCCTCCACCAGAGACTCCTGGACACTGACAGGCAAGTCTGGGTCAGTCTCTTGTGGGGGTCACTGCTCCTTTCTCCTGGGTCCTAGTATGCACAACCTTCTTGTACCCTCCAGGAGTCTGTTTCCCCAGTCCTGTGTAAGTTCTGGTTGCTCTATGGTGGGGTTAATGGTGACCTCCTCCAAGAGAGCTTATGCTATACCCAGGTCTAATGCACCCAGAGCCCCTACCGCTTTGGCAGTCCACTGCTGACCCATACCTCCACAGGAGACTCTGAAACACAGCTCTGTCTCAGTCTCTGTGGGGGTCTCTGGGTCCTGGTGTGCACAAAGGGCTCAAAGTTGTTTGAGCCCTCTGAGCGTCTCTGACAGATATGGGGTTTGATTCTAAATGCAATTTTGCCACCCCTACCATCTTGCTGGGGCTTCTTCTTTGCCCTTGGACATGGGGTATCTCCTCAAAGTCGTTCCAGCACCACACAGCTGCCACTCCAGTGCCTACTTGGATCCACGACAGCTGCTCCGGGGTCCTGGGGCGGGAGGGGGGGGGGGCGGGTGCTGGGAGTTTCCTGACAACATCCATTGGATCATCAAAAAGCAAGACAGTTCCAGAAAAACATCTACTTCTGTTTTATTGACTATGCCAAAGCCTTTGACTGTGTGGATCACAACAAACTGTGGAAAATTCTTAAAGAGATGAGAATTCCAGACCACCTGACCTGCCTCCTGAGAAATCTGTATGTGGGTCAGGAAGCAACAAATTAGCACTGAACATGGAACAACAGACTGGTTCCAAATTGGGAAAGGAGTATTTCAAGGCTGTGTATTGTCACCCTGCTTATTAACTTCTATGCAGAGTACATCATGAGAAATGCTGAGCTGGATGAAGCACAAGCTGCAATCAAGATTGCCAGGAGAAATATCAATAACCTCAGATATGCAGATGACACCACCCTTATGGTAGAAAGCAAAGAAGAACTCAAGAGCCTCTTGATGAAAGTGAAAGAGGGGAGTGAAAAAGTTGGCTTAAAACTCAACATTCAGAAAATGAAGATCATGGCATCTGGTCCCATCACTTCATGGCAAATAGATGGAGAAGCAGTGGAAACAGTGACAGACTTTATTTTGGGGGGCTCCAAATCATTGCAAATGGTGTGTGTCCTGGGTGTTCATTGGAAGGACTGATGCTGAAGTTGAAATTCCAATACTTTGGCCACCTCATGTGAAGGACTGACTCATTTGAAAAGACCCTGATGCTGGGAAAGATTAAGGGCAGGAGGAGAAGGGGACGACAGAGGATGAGATGGCATGAGATGCGTGGCATCACTGACTCAAGAACATGAGTTTGAGTAAACTCCGGGAGTTGGTGATGGACAGGGAGGCCCGGTGTGCTGCGATTCATGGGGTCACAAACAGTCGGACACGACTGAGTGACTGAACTGAACTAAGTGTAGATCTATTACTGGACTTTTTATTGCACTGCTTTCATGTGTAATCTTATAGGCTATTTTTTTTTTTTTGAAGACCACATACTACATGTCTACCTTATGCTAAGTATGGAAATCAGGTTGTGTAAGTCATTCAAATTATTCTTTTTCAGAATTGTTTTGGCTATTGTAGTTCCTTTTCCTGGACATACAGATTTTTGAAACAATTTGTCAAGTTCTAAAAAAAAAAAAATAAAAGAATTGTTGCAGTTTTGATTGGAATTACATTGTATGTGAGTTTGGAAAGAATGGACATCTTAACAATATTGAATTTTTCAATGCAGGAGTATGGTATATATTGCACCATTAATTTAGGTCTTATTTAACTTCTTTAATTAGTGTTTTATATTCTTGTACATAAAGACTACATGCATTTTGTAAGATTTTTGCCTGCGGTATAAGACATTTGGTGTCACTGTAAATTATAATTTTTATTTCAATTTCCAGTTATTCATTGCTGCTATATAGAATAATATTGATATTTTCATATTGTCCTTGTTTGTTTTTTTTTTTTTTTTGCAGTCTTGATAAGCCTGTTTTTCAGTGCTAGCTGTTTTTTTTAAGATTCTTCTAGAATTTTCCATGTAGACAATTTTGTTTTCAGAGGATGGGGACAGTTTTCTTTCTTTCTAATCTGTTTCTTTTTGTCTTATCAATACTCTGAGTACAGCAACCGATGAGATGTCAGCTAGGACTGGTGAGCGCAGAAATCCTTGCCTTTGTTCCCTATCATAAAGAAGGAAGCATTTGTTTTTTACTATTCAGTATAATTTTAGCAGTAGGTTTTTTTTTTTTTTGTAGGTGCCCTTTAAAACTTGATGATGATCCCTACTATTACCAGTTTGCTCAGAGCTTTATCATGAAGAGATGTAGAGGTTTTCAAAGAGCTTTTCTGTGTCTATTGAGATAACTATTGTTTTTTTCTTCATATTCTGTTGATATGGTGAATTTCAGTCAATCTTCATTATTCATAGATTCTGTATTTCTGAATTTGCCTACTTCTTAAAATTTTTCTCTAATCCCCACATCAACATTTGTGGTGATTTTGCAGCATTTGTAGATGTGCACAAAGCAGCAAACAGTTTGAATCCCCTAGTGTGCATGGTCCCAGCTATGGTCAAAAAAAAGTGATGCTTTACCATTTTTCAACTGTCATACTGTAACTAAGGATCATTTTCATGACCTCTTTATTGCCACCTTTTCCACTTTTTTGAGCTCTTTATTGGTAGTTTTACTTACTAAAATGGCTCCCAAGCATACTGCTCAAGTGCTATCTAGCGTTCCTAAGTGTTATGCAGTAAAGAAAAAAATACACGTGTGATATAATTTTTGTTTCAGGCACGAGCTATAGTGCTGTTCACTGTGAAGTCAGTGTTAATGGATCAACAACATACTAAGCAAGGGGTCTTAAAACAGAAACACACATAAAGTTATATATTTATTTGTTGATAAATATTTACCAGTGAAACCACATGAGTCTGCAGATTGCTTTGTTAGTGAGTTTTTAGGTATAAATAGAATTTCTTTAATAAATCTAGAAATATTGAGTTTATTTCTTCTTCAGTGAGCATTGGGAGTTTGAGTCTTTCAAAGAATTTTACTATTTAGGTATTTGAATTTATGGGTGTAGAGTTGTTCGTAGTATTTTCTTGTTAACATATCACAATATGGTCTTTTTGATTTCTGACATTTGTAATTTGCTTATTTTCTCTTTTTTCCTGGTTCGCCTGACTAGAGGCTTATCAGTTTTATTGACTTTTTTCCCCCCAAGGAACATGCACTTGGTTTTATTTATTTCTTCAATTTTTTTGTTGTTCTCAATTTCATTGATTTCTGCTTTTATTTTCTTCCTTCTACTTGCTTGGAATTTAATTTTCTTTTATTCTCAAATTTCTTAAAGTAGAGATTTTGGAAAGTTGACTTAAGATATTTTCTCTAACCTAATATATGCATTTAATGTATAAATTTCACTCCAAGCACTGCTTTAGCCTGAATCTCCCACATTTTAATGCTATGTAGTTACTGAATTTCTATTTGTTCTGTTAATTACTGAGAGAGGAGTTGTGAAGTCTCCAACTGTAGCTGTGGATTCTCTTCGGTTTTATTAGTTGTACCTCATACTGTGAAGCACTTTTGTTAGGCCCATAAATATGTAGAATTATTACTTCACTTTGGATATTTGCTTTTATGATATATTAATATAACCACTCTTTTATTCTGATTAGTGTTTGCTAGAGATAGCTTTACCTATACTTTTACTTTAAGGTACTTTAATGTCGCTGGATTAAAATCTACCATCCTTTTAACAGTTTTTGTTGGCTTAATTGGATACTGATTCCTTTTCCCCTCTTTTTCTCTGACTTCTTTTGGATTGAGTGTTTTTATGATTCCACTTTATTGTTATTGTCAGTTTATTCAAATGCCTTTTACATTTTTCCCAGAAGTTGCTTTGGAATTTACTGCTGCTGCTGCTGCTAAGTCGCTTCAGTTGTGTCCGACTCTGTGCGACCCCAGAGACAGCAGCCCACCAGGCTCACCCGTCCCTGGGATTCTCCAGGCAAGAGTACTGGAGTGGGTTGCCATGGCCTTCTCTGGTTGGAATTTACTATATATATATATATATATATATATATATATATATATATATATATATATATATATATATATAATTAATCTGAATTTATCTTCAATTAGTATTAAACACTTCAAATGTAGTATACAGACCATAAAAGGGGATATTCTGATTTTCTTCCTTTGGTCCTTTGTGCTCTGACTATCGGAGAAGGCAACAAACACTCCAGTGTTCTTGCCTGGAGAATCCCAGGGGCAGGGGACCCTGGTGGCCTGAAGTCTATGGGGTCACACAGAGTCAGACACGACTGAAGTGACTTAGCAGCAGCAGCTCTTACTATAGAAACGTGTACATATGCTTGTACAGTACACTATCCTTATTTTTGTTTGGTTAGTAATTTATCTTTTAGAACAATTGACAATAAGAAAAAAAATAATTTTATTTTTATCTTCATTTATGACATTTCCAGTGTTCTTTGTTTCTTGATGTGGATACAGGTTTTTCTCTAGTATCATATTTCTTCTGCCTGGAACATTTCCTTTAACTTTTGTTAAAGTACAACTCAGCTAGCAGTGAATTCTCTAAAGCTTTCTTTCTCTGATCATGTCTTTATTTCCTTCTTATTTTTGAAAAATATTTTTAGAGGATAGGATTCTTAGTTAACAGTTTTTTTTTTTTTTCTTTCTTTCATCACATTAAAGACATTACTGTATTGTTTTCTGGCTTGCATGGTTTATGATGAAAAGTTTATTGTAATTCTCATCTTTATTCCTCTGTTATGTGCCTTTATTTTATTTAAAATTCTTTTATTTTATATTGGAGTAAGTGTCAGACTTTATTTTTTAGGCTCCAAAATCACTGCAGATGGTGATTTCAGCCATGAAATTAAAAGACGCTTACTCCTTGGAAGAAAAGTTATGACCAACCTAGATAGCATATTGAAAAGCAGAGACATTACTTCGCCAACAAAGGTCCGTCTAGTCAAGGGTATGGTTTTTCCTGTGGTCATGTATGGATGTGAGAGTTGGACTGTGAAGAAAGCTGAGCGCCGAAGAATTGATGCTTTTGAACTGTGGTGTTGGAGAAGACTCCTGAGAGTCCCTTGGACTACAAGGAGATCCAGCCAGTCCATTCTGAAAGAGATCAGCCCTGGGTGTTCTTTGGCAGGACTGATGCTAAAGCTGAAACTCTAGTACTTTGGCCACCTCATGCAAAGAGTTGACTCATTGGAAAAGACTGTGATGCTGGGAGGGATTGGGGGCAGGAGGAGAAGGGGACGACAGAGGATGTGATGGCTGGATGGCATCACCGACTCGATGGACGTGAGTCTGAGTGAACTCCAGGAGTTAGTGATGGACAGTGCTGCGATTCATGGGGTTGCAAAGAGTCAGACACGACTGAGCAAATGAACTGAACTGACCTGATAGTTGATTAACAGTGTGTTAGTTTCAGGTGGATAGCAAAGTGATTCGGTTGTACATATACATATATCTATTCTTTTTTGAATTATTTTCCCATTTAGGTTATTGCAGAGTATTGAGCACAGTAGTTTATTTTATGCAGTAGGTCCTTGTTGGTTATCTATTTTAAATATAGTAGTCTGTACATGTCAATCTCAGATTCCGAATCTATCCCTCCTTCCCACTGTTCCCCCCTGGTAAACATGTTTGTTCTCTAAGTCTGTGAGTCTGATTCTATCTTAAAAGTAAGTTCATTGTATCATTTTAATATTTCACCTGTAAGAGAGATCATATGATTTGTGTGTGTGTGCCTTTAATTTGGCTTTTCTCAAGGTATTCTGCTTCTCATCTGAGTAGTTTGAGAAGTCTAAATGTGCATATATTTTATATTTATTTTGCCTAATATTCATTGAGATTTTCGATCTGTGTTTTGGAAAGTTGTCAGCCATTATCTCTTCAAATATTTACTTTTCCTAGTTTTATTTCTATCTTCTTTTAAGATTTTAATGTCATAGATACTAGGCTATTAATATTGTCTCTTAACTCTGGTTTGTACTCCTCTGTTATTGCTGTTCTTATCTCCTGCTTGTTGTTCAGTCTGGATTATTTCTATTGATTTGTTTTCAAGTTCACTGATTCTTTTCTTTGTTGTATCAAATCTACTGATGAAATTATCAAAGGCACTCTTCATTTGTTTCCATTATTTCATTTCAAGCATGTCCCTTTAAATTTCTTTTAATTTCCTTTTTCTGCTGAACTTTCTTATCAGATACTGAATGTCCTCTACCTTTTGTATTGAAGCTTTTACATACTAATCATAGTTATTTAAAATTTTCTGTTACACTTCTCATACTTAGGAACTTGTATTGTTGATTGTTTTGTCTCTTGAAAATAACTTTGTTTCTTCTTATATCTTTACTTTTTTGTTGAAAACTGACATCCTGTGTAGGAAAATATAGATGGAAGTGAATAGGTTTTTATGCTTTGAAAAAAAAAAAAAAGATTTCTGAAACTGAAGCCATGTTTATTGGGAGACCAGGGCATGCCAGGATCAGGGGTGTGTGTCCGTCGGGGGAGGGAGGTGTAGAGACTGGTACCTAACACCTCCTCGGGACTCATTCCTGGATGTAGAGGTTGCTGGGGGCAGTGGGATCATTTGCTTGGCGTGTCTTCCACCACAGGCCTAGGGGAGCCAAGCAGATGGAAGGTGAGGGTGGGGTCTCTGAGTTCCTGCAGCAGCTGGCCTGAGCCTAGAGCCCACACCTGCACTCCATGCTTCTAGACGGTCTGGAGCCGACTGGTGACCATAGCCCCGGCCTTCACTGCTTCAGTCATGGGGATCTCTGGAGTTCAAAGCCTCTAGACTGGGGCCCCCTCTGGGCTCACCAGCTTCAGGGACCCGTCCATCAACACCATCACCTTGTCTTCCTCGACCTGAGTTACCTGTACTGGTCCCTTGTGCTTTGCTTGAGAGACCGGGGTTCAGGGACCAATTTCACCGTATTACGCCTTCCTCCACTAGGCCCCCTCTCCATTCCCAAGCAATCCTGCTAAACCAAACCCATTACAGAATTCCCCACCTATGCTTAAAAATGAATGCTTTTTTTTTTTTTTTTTTGTCTAGGCCTCTTGTACAAAGGGTTGAGTCAATCAGGAATTGTGGTGGGTTTGGTTTATTTTGTTGCTGTGGTTAGCCTCTGTACACCACAGACTTTAAAGTCCTCTCTCAGTTCTTTGTGTTTAAGGTGGGGCTTGTCTTGCCACAGGATTTTTCTCAATATTTGCTTTTTTCTCAGCTTCAGGTCTTCCTTTTGAACTTACACATCAGACAGGGATTTTCTTTACCCTTTTCCGCTTTTTCCAGACAGAAAACTGCTGTTCCTGAATGCTTGCTAGTCTGGTGGTGGGGGCAGAAAAACACAGGCATTCTCCATTGTTTTGGTTCAACATCAGTCTTCCTTAGGAACTGTGTCCCCAGCTCTCCTTGGGGACAAGAGTGTCTGCTCACTGATCCACCCTCTTTCCTCTTCTTGCAGTTTCCAGAGCAGAATTTATTTTTCTTCCCCCTCAGGGGCAGAGGGATTGTCCCTTTTCCTTCCTTCAGATACATCAGTACTTTAAAGAGTGCATCTTCACTAAATGGTGTAAAGGACAAGAGAGTTTGCTGCCTTTTACCTAGCATTTTAAGGTTTTTGTTCCATAAGGAAAATAGGGAGAAGCATTGGGCAGAATATCATTCCTTTTGTGCAGTACTTTTGTCTGTTTTAACCATTTGTATCTGTCTTCTTTCATTCAGCAGTGTGTTTGAAATAATTTCATGTTGTTTTGGGTATAGTTTGTTGATTATTTTTTGCTGAAGAGAATATAATGTATCAATGCTCAATATGCTGCTATTTTTAAAATCTATTCTATTGAATAGATTTTATTGGATATTTGGGGTGTTTCCAGTTCAGGTCTGTTATGAATAGAGCTGCTGTGTATATTCTTGTACATGAGTTTTGGTGAACATATATATGTTATTTCTTGAGTATAGGTGGCACTGAAAGTGGAAGTCGCTCAGTCGTGTCCAACTCTTGACCCCATGGATTCTAGCCTGCCAGGCCCCTTTGTCCATGGAATTCTCCAGGCAAGAATACTGGAGTGGAGTTCCCTCCAGAATACTGGAGTTCCCTTCTCCAGCAGGTCTTCCCAACCCAGGGATCAAACCCAGGTCTCCCACATTGCAGGTGATTCTTTACCATCTGAGCCACCAGGGAAGCCCTAGAATTTGCCTGTCAAAGCAGGAGACACAAGAGACATGGGCTTGATCCCTGGATCAGAAAGATCCCCTGGGGCAGGAAATGGCAACCCCATTCCAGTATTCTTGCCTGGAAAATTCTATGGGCAAAGGACCCTGGCAGGCTGTGTCCTGTGTCCATGGAAATACAAAGAGTCAGACATGACTGAGTGACTGGGCTCATATTTATATCTATGAGATAAACTACTGAATACTTTGCTATGCATATAACTTGGGACTTCAGGGAATCCTGCCTAAAAATTTTCAGAGTCCTTATACTGATACACACTTCTATTAGCAATGTAAGCTAGTTTCAGTTTCTCTAAATTCTTACTGTACTTGGAATTTTCTCTTCCTTCCATTAAGCCATTCTGGAGAATGTTAAATTGCTTTAAGTTTACCTCCTGACTCATGAAGTTGGCCACTTTTTTACATGTTGGGTATTTGGTTAGCCTCTTTTTGAAATTGCCTAATCAAGTCTTCTATTCATATTTCTACAACTGGCATTTTGTTTATATTTTCATGACTGGTACAGAATACAAAGATCAGATACGGACTGCATACATACATATGTCAACTAACTTAAGATTCTACAGTGTAGTAGAGGGACTGTCTTTTTCAGTAAATGTGGATGGTAGGATTATGGATGACTTTAATTCTTTTAGCTTTTCATTTTCCCCTAAATATTCTATAATGAATATAAATAACTTTAATTAATAGAAAGATTTAAAAACTAAAAATTGTCTTGTCAAATATTGTTTGTTGATATATATTGATATGTACACTCTGGTTTTGATCCAGGAATTGACTCAATCAGCAGCATCATAAAATTGGGCTAGAGATTTAAAATTTTTAAGATGACAAGAGGAGGAATTATGTATCTTTTATTCAGTATTCTTTTTACAGTGTTTGTGATAACATGAATGTATGAATTCATGGGTAAATAATGACTTGGAGAAATCCCCTTTGGTGATTAATGAATAATCTCGATATTTACTACCCATAAGTACTATTATAATATTTATTTTTAATGTAATGTTAAATCATTGGCCTCAGATCTGTGTTAGCTTAATTGTAAAGGTTAAATATATGGGTTATATAATTTTTAAGGGCATTAACTGAAATGGTTGTTGTATTCTTGGAAAGAAATTATGTCCTTGTTGAGTCCTTCCAAATGTTAAGTAGTATAGCATTTTAAATAGAGAAGAGATTGATTTTTAATTGCTGATGGCTTATCATTTTTATTATCATTGTTCACCTTACTATATCTCTTTTAAATATGTGTTTTTGCCTTTTTGGAATAGAATTTACTAGGATTCATATCAGATGAATGTAGGGTTTAAAAATAGTAAACTTTGAATATCAATTTTATAAAATATGAAACCCCTTTACAAAATTTTTATTTAGGACAGGACATAGCTTTGTGAGTCTGATACAAGTATTATGCAATTTTACAGCAAATAGTTGTTATATCATGCGATATGTTTACTATAATGTTCTCTCCAAAGTCAATTTAAAAAAACAGTTTTTATATTAGAATAGAATTGGGTACAAGTTAGCAACTGAACAACAATATTAGAATAGGAAAGGTCATGAGAAAAGTGGTTGGATTTGTTACTTACAAGTTATCTAAATGAAACACATATATACTATCCCACCAAAATAATTTCATCTGATTTGGTTACTGTTAGCACACCCTCAAACATAACTCACTAAATAATATGTCTGCAAACCCACTGATTGTAGACATTGACAATGCAAAATGTAAAGCTAACAGTAACTAATGCTCTTCAGAAGTATGGTAGCCTTTGCAAATTGTTTGGAATTAATTTGTTTTGAGTAAACGGAAATTAGTCTGTTAAATGAAGCATGTAAAAAAGGATTACAAAGAGGTAGGAGACCATCTCACCAGGATAGCTTAAAACCCACACATTTGTATGAGTCAGGAGAAGAACTGTCCTTTAAAAATGATCTTATTCCTTCCAATTGCCTGAGCTTTGTGCCTCCTGATGTGATCCAGAGATCTGGCAAAGTAGAAACATATTTAGAGTCTAATTCATTAGAATATTGAACTCATCCGTCAGCCTGATTGACAAGGTCTTAGACAAAGCATTTCGCCTGGCACACAACCTGTACTGAGGTTTTCCTATGGCTATAATGTAGCACACCTGACAGATGTTTACGTCATTTAACACAGCAGGAGGTGCTCATAAACACCACAGCTTGGCATTCAACGTGATATGGATTATTTTTCTTTTGTCTGCCTGAAGTTATATGGCTTATAATCGACAAAGGATTTAGGCATAAGGAGCTAAAACACAGGGTGTGATATCATTTATATGCAATATTTCTCTTGCTATAAAGCTTACCAAATGTCCCAGAAGCTGAGATACTTTTTGGCACAGGTTAAACACATTTTACATGTTTCCCTTTTTGTGATCAGAAGTGGTTTAAAAAAGTGTCGAGGGCACTATCTGAGCATTATTTGCTCATGGAGTAAAGATAACACATCACCTATTTATTTTCTTGATAGTTCCTTAATGATATAATGGGTTTTCTTAAATCCATGTTAATTTTTCACTTCAACATGGTGGTGATGAAGTAGAACAGCTATAATGACACTGTCTCAAAATTTCCAGTAACTGTGTCTGGATCAGAGGAAGAAAGGCAAAAAATAAATATACACCATTTGTAGTTTAAAAGTTATATGTCCTAAGGGATGGAGATGGATGCTATTAATTTAAATGTCATGCTTGCATAGAATGAAGCATGGTAGTTTTAAATTTGGCTTTATTAAAGTTTCTTTTTTAGCTCAAGTTTCACATTTGGTAAATAGCAATTGGAAAAAGTATTCACTGATAAAGTTTATTTAGGTCCTTTGGGGAGCAGTAACAGGCAGGATGCACAGTACTTTCAGAATAGCATTTTATTGCATTTACAAATTATTATATAATCAAAATAATCTTGCAGTCTACAACTACACTGGGACCTCAGAAATAGGGAAATTAACAATGTCTTAAAGGAACAAATTAATACCATAATTGAACCATAGCATGTCCCTAGCATATATCACACTTAAAAGTTTGGTAAGTGTGAGTTTGTTGGAAAAAGATTATAGTTCTGTTCTGCAGAGGTCATGGGTTGTTTTTTTTTTTTTTTTTTTTTTCCAGTTTGCTTTAGGGTTCAGTGATTTGCTGGATGCAGCTGCACATGCAGATGCAAAGGCTGTTTCATCCTGGAAAATAACCATGGCTTAGTATTTATGTGTCAGGATAAGCTTGTAGAAGTTAATGAAAACATTCTTTAAGGCTGTGTCCCCAAATGAGGTGTAGCTGAAATTCAGAAACCACATATATTTCAGAAAGGCTGAAATTAATCAAACATTTATCTCCCAATATTTTATTTATTCCTGTTGGTAGCTACAGTATTCTGCTTTCCTAACACTCATACTCTAACCCCTATAATTCCAGGCTGATGACCCATACTGACATTTGAGTTTTTGGTCCTTTGATGGTGATATTTTAAGTCAGATTTTTTCTTAGCTAGCTTCAAGATTATATGTTCTGCCTTGCTAGCTCCTTTGGGAAGGAACTTCTAAAGTCCTATGTGATCTGTATACATATATCTCTGCTTTTGTTTTCATTTTCAATGAATTCATACAGGAGGGAAGAAATCAGAACTTTGAAATAATATAAATGGAGTCTACACTCTGGGCACTGACTATATGCTAGTCCCCTCAGGTGGAAAGTTTCCTTCAGATTTGAACTCCACTTCTGTTTCCTTAGGAAGGTGTGATACAAGAGCAGACTCATGGGAAAAGACCCAGATTCTGGGAAAGATTGAGGGCAAGAGGAGAAGGGTGTGACAGAAGATGAGATAGTTAGATAACATCACTGATTCAATGGACATGAGTTTGAGCAAACTCTGGAGATAGTGATAGACAGGGAAGGTTGGCTGCAGTCCATGGGGTCACAAAGAATGAAACATGACTCAGTGGCTGAACAACAAAGGGAAGCCTGACTAGACTAGCTCAGGTCCCCCTCTTACGTGCTTTCAAAATACAATACAACACTTCTTTTTAATGAGTGTCTCCATTACAGTTTCACATTTATTTTTGATTATTGGATTAATGTTTGTCTTTCCCACTAAACAATGGGGATTGTGTCTGTTTTTCTCATCCTTTTATCCTTGATGTTTCACATGTGGTGGGGACTCAGCAAATGGTTGTCAAACAAATACATTTTATTTTATTTTTTTTTTTATATTTATTTATTTATTTTTTTAATTTTAAAATCTTTAATTCTTACATGTGTTCCCAAACATGAACCCCCCTCCCACCTCCCTCCCCATAACATCTCTGTGGGTCATCCCCATGCACCAGCCCCAAGCATGCTGTATCCTGCGTCAGACATAGACTAGCGATTCAATTCTTACATGATAGTATACATGATAGAATGCCATTCTCCCAAATCATCCCACCCTCTCCCTCTCCCTCTCCCTCTGAGTCCAAAAGTCCGTTACAGACAGCTGCGTCTTTTTTCCTGTCTTGCATACAGGGTCGTCATTGCCATCTTTCTAAATTCCATATATATGTGTTAGTATACTGTATTGGTGTTTTTCTTTCTGGCTTACTTCACTCTGTATAATCGGCTCCAGTTTCGTCCATCTCATCAGAACTGATTCAAATGAATTCTTTTTAATGGCTGAGTAATACTCCATTGTGTATATGTACCACAGCTTTCTTATCCATTCATCTGCTGAGGGACATCTAGGTTGTTTCCATGTCCTGGCTATTATAATCAGTGCTGCGATGAACATTGGGGTACATGTGTCTCTTTCAATTCTGGTTTCCTCGGTGTATATGCCCAGCAGTGGGATTGCTGGGTCATAAGGGAGTTCTATTTGCAATTTTTTAAGGAATCTCCACACTGTTCTCCATAGTGGCTGTACTAGTTTGCATTCCCACCAACAGTGTAGGAGGGTTCCCTTTTCTCCACACCCTCTCCAGCATTTATTGCTTGCATATTTTTGGATCGCAGCCATTCTGACTGGTGTGAAGTGGTACCTCATTGTGGTTTTGATTTGCATTTCTCTGATAATGAGTGATGTTGAGCATCTTTTCATGTGTTTGTTAGCCATCTGTATGTCTTCTTTGGAGAAATGTCTATTTAGTTCTTTGGCCCATTTTTTGATTGGGTCGTTTATTTTTCTGGAATTGAGCTGCATAAGTTGCTTGTATATTTTTGAGATTAGTTGTTTGTCAGTTGCTTCATTTGCTATTATTTTCTCCCATTCAGAAGGCTGTCTTTTCACCTTGCTGATATTTTCCTTTGTTGTGCAGAAGCTTTTAATTTTAATTAGATCCCATTTGTTTATTTTTGCTTTTATTTCCAGAATTCTGGGAGGTGGATCATAGAGGATCCTGCTGTGATTTATGTCTGAGAGTGTTTTGCCTATGTTCTCCTCTAGGAGTTTTATAGTTTCTGGTCTTACATTTAGATCTTTAATCCATTTTGAATTTATTTTTGTGTGCGGTGTTAGAAAGTGATCTAGTTTCATTCTTTTACAAGTGGTTGACCAGTTTTCCCAGCACCACTTGTTAAAGAGATTGTCTTTACTCCATTGTATATTCTTGCCTCCTTTGTCAAAGATAAGGTGTCCATATGTGTGTGGATTTATCTCTGGGCTTTCTATTTTGTTCCATTGATCTATATGTCTGTCTTTGTGCCAGTACCATACTGTTTTGATGACTGTGGCTTTGTAGTAGAGCCTGAAGTCAGGCAAGTTGATTCCTCCAGTTCCATTCTTCTTTCTCAAGATTGCTTTGGCAATTCGAGGTTTTTTGTATTTCCATAGGAATCTTGAAATTATTTGTTCTAGTTCTGTGAAAAATATGGCTGGTAGCTTGATAGGGATTGCATTGAATTTGTAAATTGCTTTGGGTAGTATACTCATTTTCACTATATTGATTCTTCCGATCCATGAGCATGGTATATTTCTCCATCTATTAGTGTCCTCTTTGATTTCTTTCATCATTGTTTTATAGTTTTCTATATATAGGTCTTTAGTTTCTTTGGGTAGATATATTCCTAAGTATTTTATTCTTTTCGTTGCAATGGTGAATGGAATTGTTTCCTTAATTGCTTTTTCTACTTTCTCATTATTGGTGTATAGGAATGCAAGGGATTTCTGAGTGTTGATTTTATATCCTGCAACTTTACTATATTCATTGATGAGCTCTAGTAATTTTCTGGTGGAGTCTTTCGGGTTTTCCATGTAGAGGATCATGTCATCTGCAAACAGTGAGAGTTTTACTTCTTCTTTTCCAATTTGGATTCCTTTTATTTCTTTTTCTGCTCTGATTGCTGTGGCCAAAACTTCCAGAACTATGTTGAATAGTAGCGGTGAAAGTGGACACCCTTGTCTTGTTCCTGACTTTAGGGGAAATGCTTTCAATTTTTCACCATTGAGGATAATGTTTGCTGTGGGTTTGTCATATATAGCTTTTATTATGTTGAGGTATGTTCCTTCTATTCCTGCTTTCTGGAGAGTTTTTATCATAAATGGATGTTGAATTTTGTCAAAGGCCTTCTCTGCATCTATTGAGATAATCATATGGCTTTTATTTTTCAATTTGTTAATGTGGTGAATTACATTGATTGATTTGCGGATATTGAAGAATCCTTGCATCCCTGGGATAAAGCCCACTTGGTCATGGTGTATGATCTTTTTAATGTGTTGTTGGATTCTGATTGCTAGAATTTTGTTGAGGATTTTTGCATCTATGTTCATCAGTGATATTGGCCTGTAGTTTTCTTTTTTTGTGACATCTTTGTCAGGTTTTGGTATTAGAGTGATGGTGGCCTCATAGAATGAGTTTGGAAGTTTACCTTCCTCTGCAATTTTCTGGAAGAGTTTGAGTAGGATAGGTGTTAGCTCTTCTCGAAATTTTTGGTAGAATTCAGCTGTGAAGCCGTCTGGACCTGGGCTTTTGTTTGCTGGAAGATTTCTGATTACAGTTTCAATTTCCGTGCTTGTGATGGGTCTGTTAAGATTTTCTATTTCTTCCTGGTTCAGTTTTGGAAAATTGTACTTTTCTAAGAATTTGTCCATTTCTTCCACGTTGTCCATTTTATTGGCATACAACTGCTGATAGTAGTCTCTTATGATCCTTTGTATTTCTGTGTTGTCTGTTGTGATCTCTCCATTTTCATTTCTAATTGTATTGATTTGATTTTTCTCTCTTTGCTTCTTGATGAGTCTGGCTAATGGTTTGTCAATTTTATTTATCCTTTCAAAGAACCAGCTTTTGGCTTTGTTGATTTTTGCTATGGTCTCTTTTGTTTCTTTTGCATTTATTTCTGCCCTAATTTTTAAGATTTCTTTCCTTCTACTAACTCTGGGGTTCTCCAATTCTTCCTTTTCTAGTTGCTTTAGTTGTAGAGTTAGGTTATTTATTTGACTTTTTTCTTATTTCTTGAGGTATGCCTGTATTGCTATGAACTTTCCTCTTAGCACTGCTTTTATAGTGTCCCACAGGTTTTGGGTTGTTGTGTTTTCATTTTCATTCGTTTCTATGCATATTTTGATTTCTTTTTTGATTTCTTCTGTGATTTGTTGGTTATTCAGAAGTGTGTTGTTCAACCTCCATATGTTGGAATTTTTAGTAGTTTTTCTCCTGTAATTGAGATCTAATCTTAATGCATTATGGTCAGAAAAGATGCTTGGAATGATTTCGATTTTTTTGAATTTATCAAGTTTAGATTTATGGCCCAGGATGTGATCTATCCTGGAGAAGGTTCCATGAGCACTTGAGAAAAAGGTGAAATTCATTGTTTTGGGGTGAAATGTCCTATAGATATCAATTAGGTCTAATTGATCTAATGTATCATTTAAAGTTTGCATTTCTTTGTTAATTTTCTGTTTAGTTGATCTGTCCATAGGTGTGAGTGGGGTATTAAAGTCTCCCACTATTATTGTGTTATTGTTGATTTCCCCTTTCATACTTGTTAGCATTTGTCTTACATATTGCGGTGCTCCTATGTTGGGTGCATATATATTTATAATTGTTATATCTTCTTCTTGGATTGATCCTTTGATCATTATGTAGTGGCCTTCTTTGTCTCTTTTCACAGCCTTTGTTTTAAAGTCTATTTTATCGGATATGAGTATTGCCACTCCTGCTTTCTTTTGGTCTCTATTTGCGTGGTATATCTTTTTCCAGCCCTTCACTTTCAGTCTGTATGTGTCCCTTGTTTTGAAGTGGGTCTCTTGTAAGCAGCATATAGAGGGGTCTTGTTTTTGTATCCATTCGGCCAGTCTTTGCCTTTTGGTTGGGGCGTTCAACCCATTTACGTTTAAGGTAATTATTGATAAGTATGATCCCGTTATCATTTACTTTATTGTTTTGGGTTCGGGTTTATACACCCTTTTCATGTTTCCTGTCTAGAGAATATCCTTTAGAATTTGTTGGAGAGCTGGTTTGGTGGTGCTGAATTCTCTCAGCTTTTGCTTCTCTGTAAAGCTTTTGATTTCTCCTTCGTATTTGAATGAGATCCTTGCTGGGTACAGTAATCTGGGATGTAGGTTATTGTCTTTCATCACTTTAAGTATGTCTTGCCATTCCCTCCTGGCCTGAAGAGTTTCTATTGAAAGATCAGCTGTTATCCTTATGGGAATTCCCTTGTGTGTTATTTGTTGTTTTTCCCTTGCTGCTTTTAATATTTTTTCTTTGTGTTTGATCTTTGTTAATTTGATTAATATGTGTCTTGGGGCGTTTCGCCTTGGGTTTATCCTATTTGGAACTCTCTGTGTTTCTTGGACTTGGGTGATTATTTCCTTCCCCATTTTAGGGAAGTTTTCAACTATTATCTCCTCAAGGATTTTCTCATGATCTTTCTTTCTGTCTTCTTCTTCTGGGACTCCTATAATTCGAATGTTGGAGCGTTTCATATTGTCCTGGAGGTCTCTGAGATTGTCCTCGTTTCTTTTAATTCGTTTTTCTTGTTTCCTCTCTGATTCATTTATTTCTACCATTCTATCTTCTATTTCACTAATCCTATCTTCTGCCTCCGTTATTCTACTATTTGTTGCCTCCAGAGTGTTTCTGATCTCATTTATTGCGTTATTCATTATATTTTGACTCTTTTTTATTTCTTCTAGGTCCTTGTTAAACCTTTCTTGCATCTTCTCAATCCTTGTCTCTAGACTATTTATCTGTGATTCTATTTTGATTTCAAGATTTTGGATCATTTTCACTATCAATATTCGGAATTCCTTCTCAGGTAGATTCCCTACTTCTTCCTCTTTTGTTTGGTTTGGTGGGCAACTCTCCTGTTCTTTACCTGCTGAGTATTCCTCTGTCTCTTCATCTTGGTTATATTGCTGGGTTTGGGGTGGCCTTTTTATATTCTGGCAGTTTGTGGAGTTTTCTTTATTATGGAGCTTCCTCACTGTGGGTGGGGTTCTATCAGTGGCTTGTCAAGGTTTCCTGGTTAGGGAGGCTTGTGTTGGAGTTCTGGTGGGTGGAGCTGGGTTTCTTCTCTCTGTTTTTGAAGACAATGGTCTGCTTTTCTGGATGCCTGATAACCTCTGCCAGCCTACAGAAGTTGTTTTGTGGAGTTTGCTCGGAGTTGAAATGTTCTTTTGAGGAATTTGTGAGGGAGAAAGTGGTCTTCCCGTCCTATTCCTCCGCCATCTTTATCCCGTCCTAAACAAATACATTTTATAAACCACCTACTTGATTTTATTTATATAATTTTAAAATGTTTAGTTATAATTTTCAAATATCCTTAAAACATGTAATATTCTTCCAATATTTTGCTTGATGTATATTGTATGGTTTTGGCAGATCAATCACAGCCTCTTTCCTTCCCTACTGTAAATCGACTGAGAGATATATATCCAAAATTCAGACATGGATTGGAGGACATGGCTTAAATGTGTGGCATGGTGGTGTTACTTATTCTTTGTCTTTGCTCATTTCAACCTCATTGGACTGTTCTTTCCCAAGTAGCAACAGTCAGGTTCCTACTCGGGAACAAAGGGAGATAAAAATTACCTTTGTTCAAAGGATAACTAAGGCATGGGAAACACCTCAAAGGGGAAAATGTTAGGAAAGGGTTTAGAGAGGATTCAAGAGATCTTGAAGGTGAAGGAAGTAAACAGGGTGACAACAATAACCCTCAGTAGTCATTTACTCTTTTCACCTGATTGAAAAATAAGAACCACTGAGCAAGAAGAGAAACTCTAGATTCTTGCTCCATTTTCCTATGTTCAGGCATTAAGTTAGAAGACTGAACTATTTGTGAATTTTAAAAAATACATCATCTGGAAAAATGAAATATACTTCTGTGAACTTTGATATTTGAGGCTTAAAACTTTCAGATATGGTATTAGCTTTTTTGGTATTACAGCAGATCCCCAACCCTTTCTCTAGTGTCCTTCATCATTTCCCATGATACTGAAGTCATGATTATAAAGCAAGCAATATATACACCAGAGTGCTGTTAATACTTTAGATATACAGCCTCATTTTATCTGGGAGACAGTAGAGTGCAGATGTACATTGTTTGCTTCTAGAATCCCTTTCTTTGAATCCCTCCATTCCTTTTCCCGGCTATCACCAGGCTAGCCCAGGTCATTACCATCTTTTACCTTGTTTTTTGTCATAACCTCCTCTCATGACCTTCGTTTCCTCTCTTGGCTTTCTGCATTCTGTCCTCAACATTGAAACTGGAGTGATCTTTCAAGACTTCCTATCAAATGGAGTCACACCTTTGCCTAGTATCCCCAGTGACTGATTAGCCCAACTGCACGAAGCAGCTCCGTCTTCTCTAGCATTGTCTCTTGTCACGTTTCCCTGTTCTCTTCTCACTGATTCAATTCTTAAGATGTATCTTCATCCCATCTGATGTAAATTATTGCTTGTTTTTCATTTGTATCATTATTTTTACATGTTGAGTCTTAGAGTTTTTATTTAAATATAACTTTCCCCTGGAAGTATCCCTGACTCCCTCTCTTCTCTCAAATATGGATTAAATTCTCTGCTATATGCTCCCACTTCAACTTGTACTTCCTCTATCACAGTACATGTCCTGGAGCTTCATAATTTTCTGTTTATTTGTCGGAATCCCAGACTACAAAATATCAAGTCATGGTCCATTTCCGTTTTGTAACCAATATCTCTTAGTGCCCAATAAAGAGCATATGATATAGTTGATGCTCTAGTAGTACTTTCTAAGGGAATTGAGTGCTGAAGAGTTTGCACAGTATTATTCTATAAATATAAACAATTCTGAATGTGTATTATAGACAATTTAAGTTAAATGAAGAGCTTGACAATTTTATTAGTGTAAATGGCCAATTTTGATAATTTGACACATTGCTGCTGCTGCTGCTAAGTCGCTTCAGTCATGTCCGACTCTGTGCGACCCCATAGACAGAAGCCCACCAGATTCCCCCATCCCTGGGATTCTCCAGGCAAGAACACTGGAGTGGGTTGCCATTTCCTTCTCCAATCCATGAAAGTGAAAAGTGAAATGGAAGTCGCTTAGTCATGTCCGACTCTTCGCGACCGTCGTGGGATTTTCCAGGCAAGAGTGCTGGAGTGGGGTGCCATTGCCTTCTCCGAATTTGACACATTAGGATCTCACTTTTACCCATCTGGAGTATTTTGACAATTATTTAAAATAATTTGTTAATAAAGATAGCATCTTCAAATTGCAGCCTTATCATCTTTTTCTAATCTGTCACAATATATTGAGATTTGAAAAAGCCTGAATTTCTAAAACTTTGATTAATACAAATATACCTTCTTCAAATCATATTTGCTCATGAGTATTACAGTGTTTTAAACTAGACTCTTTTCTCCTTAGCTCTGACTAGTCATTTATCACTTTTTATCTGCAGAACATTGTTCTCCATGCTTAAGTTAATTATAATTTTCTATAATTTGCCTGTAACTGAATATCTTCCCTATTCTCTCTAGGTCACTTTGAATTCTTCTGTTATCTTTTAAAACCTTCTAATTGAAGCTATCCTGCACATGGCCATTAGAATAACCTTAATGTATTCAGTGAATTTCTTTCAGTACTTATAGAGCTTGGTTTCAAAATTTGTAGCACGATATATTTTCCTTCCAATTAAATCCTTGTAGAATGTCTGTTTTATAAATCAGATGTATGTGGCTGTTGATGGGTGCTTGGCAAGTAGCCATCCCTGAAAGAAAAAGGTGATACTAGTTTTAAGAACAGGATAGTCAGGAGAAAAAGAAGTCACAATGTTTATAGAGTTAAGGCAGAGGAGATCTGAGCAAGAATCTTGAGACTTAAAACTATGGGAGAGGACAAAGATAAAGCTAATTTTCAAGATATTTTGTGGTTTTAAGCAATGAGGGACTCTCATCCTTCACTATTTCTTCAAGAAAATGTGTTGAACCAAGAGATCTGATGGGATATAGACTATACCTCTCACTACTAAAAACACATGTTGAAGCTCTAATCTCAAGATCAGTAACAAAAACTGTCACCTGGAAAGTAGCTTTACTTTGTCATTCACCTTCCCTTTAGTATTTATTCAGTAGAGGCAATTATTCCCTCTCATGAATGAAAATTCAGGCAGGTCCATGATTTTCAGCTCTGTTTTTGGAAAAAAAATCATGGTCATTTAAAATTTCAATTATAGTTGTTATCCTGTAATTAAAAGTAGCTGGTTGTTGTTGTAGTTTAGTTGCTAGGTCATGTCTGACTCTGCCATGCCATGGACTGCAGCACACCAGGCTCCCCTGTCCTTCACTGTCTCCTGGAGTTTGCTCAAAGGCATGTGCATTGAGTTTGTGATGCTATCTAACCATCTAATCTTCTGTCTCCCTCTTCTTTTGTCTTCAATTTTTCCCAGCATCAGGGTCTTTTCCAATGTGCCAGCTCTTCACATCAGGTGGCCAAAGTATTGGAGCTTCAGCATCAGTCCTTCAAATGAATATTCAGGGTTTATTTCCTTTAGGATTGACTGGTTTGATCCCCCTGATGTCCAAGGGAGTCTCGAGAGTCTTCTCCAGCACCACAATTTGAAAGCATGAATTCTTTGGTGCTCAGCTTTCTTTATGGTCCAACTCTCACATCTGTACATGACTGCTGGAAAAACCATAACTTTGACTAGATGGACCTTTATTTGATTAGATGGAACTTTGTTGGAAACCTAGACAGCATATTAAAAAGCAGAGACATTACTGTGCCAGCAAAGGTCCATCTAGTTAAGGCTATGGTTTTTCCATTAGTCATGTATAGATATGAGAATTGGACTATAAAGAAAGCTGAGTGCTGAGGAATTGATGCTTTTGAACTGTGGTGTTGGAGAAGACTCTTGAGAGTCCCTTGAACTGCAAGGAGATCCAACCAGTCCATCCTAGAGGAAATCAGTCCTGAATATTCATTGGAAGGACTGGTGTTGAAGCTGAAACTACAATACTTTAGCCACCTGATGGGAAGAGCTGACTCTTTTGAAAAGACCCTGATGATGGGAAAGATTGAAGGCAGAAAAAGAAGGGGATGACAGAGGATGAGATGGTTCATGGCATCACTGATTCAATGGGCATGAGTCTGAGTAAACTCTCGGAGTTGGTGATGGACAGGGAGGCCTAGCATGCTGCAGTGCATGGGGTTGCAAAGAGTCAGACATGACTGAGTGACTGAACTGAACTGAACCTTTGTTGGCAAAGTGATGTCTTTGCTTTTTAATATGCTGTCTAGCTGGTGCCATGTTATATTCAAACTTTGAGTTAAAGTTAAATTTCTCCCCAGTTGGGGTCTTTTGCATGTAAGCCTTCGTTTTCACCGTTACTTTCTTGTTTTACTGACTTTCCCAACCCTGTTGAGGCAGGGGAAGAAAGGGTGGGGAAGAGAAGCAGGGGTGTTTTTGGATTCTGGCTTTGGTTGTTGCTTCTCTTGCTGTTCACATTGATTGGCTCTTGGAAGACTGCCATTTTGGGGGAAACTCAATATCCACTTTTCTGATTAAGGTAGGTGAACTCTTCTTGGACTTATCGCTTATGCTTTTCTCTGGCCCTTGGAAATTTTGTGATTTCCTTGCATGTTCTCTCAGCAGAAGTCCTTTTGCCCCTTGTGGTATACAAAATACAACCTTAAATTCTTTAAATTCCTCTTACCACGAAGCAGAATCTGCCTCCCTATTCTATGAACCTGATTTGGCTTTGTGGTTTGCTTTGATAGGATGGAATGTTCTGGAAGTGACATTATGTGACTTCTAAGCTTTGGCTTCATTCTCTTGAAATACTTCTGTCATCATGTGAGGAAGCCTGAGATGAAATACAGCTTGGAGAGAGGAAGACCAGGTCAGCCATTCTAACATTTCTGTCACTTCAGCTGCAGCTCCTTAGACGTAAGTGAGGCCACCCTTCCACTCTCCTGACCCATCCAAGACAACTGACTTCCCAGTCAGTCCACAAAGCTGAGGAAATAAGACTTAAAAAAAAAATTCTTATTTATTTATTTATTTATTTTTAACACAAAAACATTTTGTATTGGGGTATCAGTTCAGTTCAGTTCAGTTCAGTCACTTAGTTGTGTCTGACTCTTTGTGACCCCATGAATCACAGCACGCCAGGCCTCCCTGTCCATCACCAGCTCCCAGAGTTCACTCAAACTCACGTCCATCGAGTCAGCAATGCCATCCAGCTATCTCATCCTCTGTCGTCCCCTTTTCCTCCTGCCCCCAATCCCTCCCAGCATCAGAGTCTTTTCCAATGAGTGAACTCTTCGCATGAGGTGGCCAAAGTACTGGAATTTCAGCCTTAGCATCATTCCTTCCAAAGAACACCCAGGACTGATCTCCTTTAGGATGGACTGGTTGGATCTCCTTGCAGTCCAAGGGACTCTCAAGAGCCTTCTCCAGCACCACAGTTCAAAAGCATCAGTTCTTCAGCACTATAGCTGATTAACAATGTGATAGTGTCAGGTGAACAACGAAGGGATTCAGCCATACATATATATGTCACATGCATCGGCTATATTTAAAATGGATAACCAACAAAAACCTATTGCAAAGCACATGGAACTCTGCTTCATGTTATGTGCCAGCCTGGATGGGGAGATTCAATAAATGAAGATGTTATTTTAAGCAACAGTCTGGGGTTGTTACACAGCAATAGATCACGGACGCACACTTCTAGGTGATTTTGCTGTTTAGGCCTAGAAATATCTCATGTCCTTGTGCATACTTTGTCCTGACACATTTGGGGGGTGCAGGGTGAATTCTATGCAACCACCTCTTCTGCTAGATGATTTAGCTCTTCCCTTCTGGGTTCTCGAGGCAAGAGCTAGGCACCAGTCCATCATATCCTCCTAAGGAAATGGGTTTATTTCCTGAGAGTTGTTGTGGAAACTTCTCTGATTAGATTTTGATTTAGGAAGTATTATCCCATTTCTCTTGCTTTGCCAAAGAAACCGTCTTCAAATTGTTTTTTTCTTCCTATGTTGATAAAAGATATAGTATTATATATGTGGCTTTAAACTACTGGTTTATAATTATCTATAATTTTGAAATTTAAGAAGTTGTAAAAAAGTAAAGAATGAACAAACATCTGTGTGTGTGTGTGTGTGTGTGTGTGTGTGTGTGTGTGTGTGTGTATGAGGTGGGCATGGCAATCCACTACAGTATTCTTGCCTAGGGAATCCCAGGGACAGAAGAGCCTGGAGGGTTACTGTCCATCATGTCACAAAGAGTTGGACATGACTGAAGCAACTTAGCACAGCACGTACAAATATATATAGATATAGATGTCTATCTGTCTTACATATTTATTTGGCAATAATACCCCTCTGAAACTAACCTGAGGCTATTTATAATCTTATCCTACTTGAGAATATGCATACATTTTGCTGCAGAAATATTGATATATATAATATACACCAAGGGTATTATAAAATACAGTATACTACCTTTTGAAAATCAAAAAACAATAATGAAATATATATCTGAGATAGTTAATTTTATGTATCAGCTTGACTGAATCAAGCCATCCACAGATTTCACCAAATTTATCTCCTTGTGTGTGTGAGGTGTTTCTGAGTGAGATTACCATTTGAACTGGCAGACTGAGCAAGTGAAGCAGATGACCCTTCCCAGTGTGGGTGGGCATCATCCAATCCTTTGAGAGCTCTAGAGAATGAGAAGGTGGAGGAAGAGAGTACTGGTTCACTTTGATTGGTTACTTCAGCTAGATATCAATATTCTCCTGCACTTTGATCAGGCCTCTACTGTGGCTAACCTGGTTCTCAGGTCTTCAGACTTAAACTGAAAGTGTAGCACTGGCTTTCCTGAGCCTCCAGCTTGCAGATGGTAAGTGATGGGATTTCTTAGGCCCCATAATTGTGTGAGCCAATTCTGTATAATAAATTCTTTTCTCCACCCTTCCTTCTCTCTCTCCCCCCAATATATTCTATTGGTTTTGTTTCCTTTGGAGAACCCTGACTAGCACAACAGCCTTCCTGAAATATTTCAGAAAAGAGGCTTTGTGGCTGCACAGAAGCAACGATTTATTTTTTCTTTGAATCTTTGCATCCTGATTGAGCACCTCATTTTGATGTCTGATATCTATTGTCTTATTGTGCTGGTCAAAATGCCCATTTTAACATTTTTTGCATATAAATTAACATTTTTCTTCAAGTTCTAGCACTGGATTTATGTTTCTTTTAGAAGGGTTACCATGTATATATGTTCAGTCACTAAGTCATGTCCAGCTCTGTAACCCCGTGAACTGCAGCATGCCAGGCTTCACTGTCCTTCACTGTCTCCTAGAGTTTGCTCAAACTCATGTCCATTGAGCTGACTGTGGCTCGGATCATGAACTCCTTATTGCCAAATTCATATTTAAATTGAAGAAAGTGGGGAAAACCACTGGACCATTCAGGTATGACCTAAATCAAATCCCTTATGACTATACAATGGAAGTGAGAAATAGATTTAAGGGACTAGATCTGATAGACAGAATGCCTGATGAACTATGGACGGAGGTTTGTGACACTGTAGAGGAGACAGGAAGCAAGACCATCCCCAAGAAAAATAAATGCAAAAAAGCAAAATGCCTGTCTGAGGAGGCCTTACAAACTGCTATGAAAAGAAGAGAAGTGAAAGGCAAAGGAGAAAAGGAAAGATATACCCGTTTGAAGGCAGAGTTCAAAAGAATAGCAAGGAGAGATAAGAAAGCCTTCCTCAGTGATCAGTGCAAAGAAATAGAGGAAAACAACAGAATGGGAAAGACTAAAGATCTCTTCAAGAAAATTAGAGATTTCAAGGAAACATTTCATGCAAAGATGGGCTCAATAAAGAACAGAAATGGTATGGACCTAACAGAAGCAGAAGATAGTAAGAAGAGGTGGCAAGAATACCCAGAAGAACTGTACAAAAAAGATATTCACATCCCAGATAATCACAATGGTGTGATCACTCACACTCATCTGGAGCCAGACATCCTGGAATGTGAAGTCAAGTGGGCCTTAGGAAGCATCGCTAAGAACAAAGCTATTGGAGGTGATGGAATTCCCCTTGAGCTATTTCAAATCCTGAAAAATGATGCTGCGAAAGTGCTGCACTCAATATGCCAGCAAATTTGGAAAAGCCAGCAGTGGCCACAGGACTGGAAAAGGTCAGTTTTCATTCCAATTCCTTAGAAAGGTAATGTCAAAGAATGCTCAACTGCTGCTGCTGCTGCTAAGTCGCTTCAGTCGTGTCTGACTCTGTGCGACCCCAGAGACGGCAGCCCACCAGGCTCCCCCGTCCCTGGGATTCTCCAGGCAAGAACACTGGAGTGGATTGCCATTTCCTTCTCCAATGCATGAAAGTGAAAAGTGAAAGGGAAGTCACTCAGTCGTGTCCAACCCTGTGCAACCCCATGGACTGCAGCCCACCCAGCTCCTCCATCCATAGGATTTTCCAGGCAAGAGTACTGGAGTGGGGTGCCATTGCCTTCTCTGAAAAATGCTCAAACTACTGTACAGTTGCACTCATCTCACACACTAGTAAAGTAATGCTCAAAATTTTCCAATCCAGGCTTTAGCAATATGTGAAGCATGAACTTCCAGATGTTCAAGCTGGTTTTAGAAAAGGCAGAGGAACCAGAGATCAAGTTGCCAACATCCACTGGATCATCAAAAAAGCAAGAGAGTTCCAGAAAAACATCTACTTCTGCTTTTTTGATTATGCCAAAGCTTTTGACTGTGGATCACAATAAACTGTGGAAAATTCTTCAAGAGATGGGAATATCGGACCACCTGACCTGCCTCTTGAGAAACCTGTATGCAGGTCAGGAAGCAACAGTTAGAACTGGACATGGAACAACGGACTGGTTCCAAATAGGTAAAGGAGTACGTCAAGGCTGTGTATTGTCACTCTGCTTACTTGACTTATGTGCAAAGTACATGATGAGAAATGCTATGTTGGAGGGAGCACAAGCTGGAATCAAGATTGCCAGGAGAATAATCAGTTACCTCAGATATGCCACCCTTATGGCAGAAAGTAAAGAAGAACTAAAGAGTCTCTTGATGAAAGTGAAAGATGAGAGTGAAAAAGTTGGCTTAAAACTCAACATTCAGAAAACTAAGATCATGGCCTCTGGTCCCATAACTTCATGGAAAATAGATGGGGAAACTGTGGAACAGTGTCAGACTTTATTTTTCTGGGCTCCAAAATCACTGCATGACCACAGCCATGAAATTAAAAGACGCTTACTCCTTGGAAGGAAAGTTATGACCAACCTAGATAGCATATTAAAAAGCACAGGCATTACTTTGTCAACAAAGGTCCATTTAGTCAAGGCTATGGTTTTTCCAGTGTCATGTATGGATGTGAGAGTTGTACTATAAAGAAAGCCGAGCGCCAAAGAATTGATACTTTTGAACTGTGGTGTTGGAGAAGACTCTTGAGAGTCCCTTGGGCTGCAAGGAGATCCAATCAATCCATCCTAATGGAGATCAGTCCTGGGTGTTCATAGGAAGGACTGATGTTGAAGGTGAAACTTCAATACTTTGGCCACCTGAGGCGAAGAGCTGACTCATTTGAAAAGACCCTGATCCTAGGAAAGATTGAGAGCAGGAGGAAAAGGGGACAGCAGAGGATGAGATGATTGGATGGCATCACCGACTCAATGGATGTGGCTTTGCGTGGACTCCAGTAGTTGGTGATGGACAGGGAGGCCTGGTGTGCTGTGGTTCATGGGGTCGCAAAGAGTTGGACACGACTGAGTGACTGAACTGAACTGAACATATCCATTGGGTCAGTGATGCCATTCAACCATCTCATCGTCCGTCATCCCCTTCTCCTGCCCTCAGTCTTTCCTAGCATCACTGTCTTACATAAATGGCAGAGCATAAAAAGACTAGTTTTATTAGACATTGTCTAGACATGATTTATTTTCCCAAAGATATTATCATCTTAATGGATCAATATACTCTTTTACATTCCTTTATATCGGAGTCTATTTTTGCCCCAGATGTTAAGTAAAAATTATTGTCAATCAGATTAGGTTTTGTCCTCCTAATTCACATTGGAAGTAAGTCAGTGGGCTCATACTGCTTGGTGGACATGCTCCAGAGACCTTTCATGAAGGATGAGGCAGTATTTGTGAGTCTCTGGGTTCTTCAATGTACCTAATCTAGTGGGTGTTTTCCTTTAACCTGTGTTAAATACTGAAATTCATGATTTTCCCTGAAGAAAAAATCAACACTGATTACATGAAATATAAAGATATATTGGAATTTTTGCATAACTTGTAGAATGTGTTACCTTTTATCCCATTAGCATCAGATAGCCACAGTCAATGTTTATTTCATGAAATTAATTCCTATGCCGTATTCCACAATCTAATATTCTGAATATATGTTTAGTTGTATCTGACTCCTTGTGACCTATGGACTGTAGTCAGCCAGGATCCCTCGTCCATGGGACTTTTCAGACAAGAATACTGGAGTGGGTTGCCATTTTCTACTGTAAGCTATTATTATGATAAATGTAAAAAAAATAATGAATCCATACTTATGTTGGAACCTCTCACTGAATGTTTATTCTAGCATTTTCATGTCTTTTTGTTACAATTATTTTTTAATTGCCTGCATCTCCCATTAGACTGTCAGGTGTTTGGGGACAGCTCTTCACATTTAAATTTTCTTCATACTTTCTCACATGACAAGTATTTGATATTTATTAGAAACAAACAATCTATATCCTGAGCTGCTCTAATTCAGCTCCACATGAAGCCAAAGATCTCTTTTCAATTCATTTCTTTCCCCACTTGGGCACACATCGAACACTATTTTCTGCCTTATCTAGTTAGTTTCATCATCTTTTGATTTTTAAACAGAGCTTCAGTTTTCTATATTTCATATGCGTCAGCTCATGTGACCTCACCTCAATGAAACAGATTCAAAGAGAAGGAAAGGTGTGTGTGGGCGTGTGCGACCTTGTGACTGTGATCTCATGGCCTGTAGCCCGCCAGTCTCCTCTGTCCATGGAATTTTTCAAGCAAGAATACTGGAGCGGCTTGTTATTTCCTACTCCAGGGGATCTTGAAGGAAAGGTATCAAACCACTAAATAACTTTCATTAAGTCACAGAGCTATTGAATACAAAGGTAAAGCTAGAGGTCAGTGTTTCCAGTACCATCATGGAGTTTTCAAAGCATAAAGTCTCCTTATCTTATACCCCCCAAATTTCCTGTTCCTGTTATTTTTTCTGCCCCAGATTATGAAGTTGATTACAAGGAGCTGTGTCATTGAAATGCATTTTTGCTTGGTTTATGTATTTTTGTGTAAACATTAAAAAAAGTTTACTGCCATATGTGTTCCTTTAATATTTTCTCTACTTCATTACTAATGGAGTTGAAATTTAAATTTAATATAGAAAACATATAATTAAGTGAGTAGAATGACTTTGTGAGAATCCTTTATATAAATTGTTTAGAGGAAGATGTTTATAAAGATCTTTTGGAGATGTGAAAATATAAAGCATACTGTAATTTTCAACATTGCCACAAGATGGTAGCAGATTCCTTTGTTTCATTTTTAAAATTACTATCTTTTTTCCCTGGTTGAAAAATTAAACCTGTTTGTCTTTCCTGAACATTGCTGCAATAGATAATGAGCTAGTAGGAGACTGCAAATACAGATTTAACGTCCCTTAACCAGCCAGAACTCTCCTCTTCATTATCATTTGTGCCAACAACCTCATAGTTCTCTCTAGTGAAAACGTAGGCAGCACTATTTATTTTTCTCCTTCCTTTTCTGGATATAGCTCTAATCCTTACCTTGAAGCAAATTCTGTTTTTTTGTGTTTAATGTTAAAGAGATTAATCTCCTTATCTGTCCATTTCATAGAAATTGCTTTTAATTGAACTTTGATCATTATGTGATTATTATACCAACCAGGTATATTAAATAACTGGCTTCTAGACTTCAAAAATACATTCAAAATACATTTTCAAAATACACTTGGAAAATGTTATTACTTTGTAGTAAAGTAGCCAGAGCTACTATAATTGTATCCATGTCTTGATTCAACCCAACCTCAAGGCCTTCCATTCTTTGTCCCTATGACTTTTTTCCAAGCATTCTATTCACAATTCAATCAAGGTAAGTGTCAGTCTCATTACTAGCATTCAGCTTATTTATTCTCTCGACCATCTTTACATAGGGCTTCCCCAGTGGTTCAGTGGTAAAGCATCTGCCTGCAATGCAGGTGACACAGGAGATATAGGTTCTATCCCTGGGTCAGGAAGATCCCTTGGAAGAGGGCCTGACAACCCACTCCAGTACTCTTGCCTGGAGAATCCCATGGACAGAGGAGCCTGGTGGGCTGCAGCCCATGGGGTCACAAAGAGTTGAACACTACTGAGGTGACTTAGCACACATACTCACACATATAATTTTTAGAAGACCATGCATTTCTAGCACCTCTTTGTCATTTCATCTCTTTCTTAAAGTTTTTTGAAAACTTGCCTTTTTGAAAGTAAATACCTTTCAATGTATACCCAGAGTAGCAAAATGTTACCTTATTGTCTGGTCCTAACTAAAACTAGTTTGGACCCTAAAACTAGTTGGGTCCCTAAAACTAGTTTGCTTTTAATATGTACCTCTGCTTACATAGAGTTTTACATATTTTATGATTTTTTTGAAAGTGTTTTCTAATCTTTTGTATTTTTAATTTAATTAGTGTGATTTGCATTATTCAGAGGTACCAGGCCATCGGAGAAAAAAATTTAAGATGTCTGTTGACTTCCACTTGATTCTTCCTCAGTATCTCCTATATACATCTGTGTACAGAGTAAATTGTTGTTGTTGTTTAGCCCCTTAGTCGTGTCTGACTCTTTGAGACCCCATGGACTACAGCACATCAGGCTTCCCTATCCTTCACTCTCTCCTTGAGTTTGCTCAGATTCATGTCCATTGAGTGGATGATGCCATCCAACCATCTCATCCGCTGTCATCCCCTTCTCTTCCTGCCTTCAATCTTTCCCAGCATCAGGGTCTTTTCCAATGAGTTGGCTCTTTGCATCAGGTGGCCAAGATATTGGAGATTCAGCTTCAGCATCAGTCCTTCCAATGAATATTCAGGGTTGATTTCTTTTAGGATGGACTGGTTTGATCTCCTTGCTGTCCAAGGGACTCTCAAGAGTCTTCTCCAGCACCATGGTTTGAAAGCATTAATTTTTCGGCTCTCAACGGTCACATCCATACATGACTCCTGGAAAAACCATAGCTCTGACTATATACAGACCTTTGTTGGCAAAGTGATGTCTCTGCTTTTTAACACAGTTTAGGTTTGTAATATCTTGTCTTCCAAGGAGCAAGTGTCTTTTAATTTCATGGCGCTAGTCACCATCTGCAGTGATTTTGGAGCCAGTGTAAATTACTTAGTCCTTACTTTCACATATCAGAATATAACACAATCAACTTTACAGAACATCCCCAAATCTCAATGATTAAAGATTTAACAGAGTGTTGATTATATAGCTTTGATTTTCTATCTATGAAAGCCTGAATACCACCTTTTGCCATAAAACCAAGCTGATAATACTTCCACAATATGACCTATAGATATTCAATATGAAGTAGTCTATTGATATCATACAGAGACACAGGGTTTTAGAGATTACCTAATGAGTCTATTATGGAAAATTACATCCAAACTTTCCAGAGAAGATATGCCTTCATCTAAAATCAATGGAAGACAGAGAAAACATCTCTGAGTTATAATTTCTGTTTCCTTCTTTGACACTTGCTGGCTAAATGTTCTTTGTTTTTGCTCAAGGCAGATGCTTTGGCTTATATAATAGTGTGTGAGAATTTACCCAGGACTAAATGTGGCTTTGCCTTATTACAATTATTGTATTTGATCCAATACTTTGACAATTGGTCTGTTTTAATCCTAGGGACATTTTTATCTTGTGATGGATATTGTTTCCACCTTTACTTTTTTCCCTTTAGGAATAGCAAATTTGATTCACTTCTAATAACTGTATAGCAAGATATAGCATTTCACTGGTGTACAAATTTTATCCTTGGATTTATTATTTTCCTAATTCCTTCTGTATTCCTTTTCTTAATCTTGCTCAGTTATTTATATTTTCTCCTCATATGTATATTTTCTAAGTAATTTAAACTCTTTTATGTAATGAGAAAGCCACACATAAATACCCTTTTGACATGTAAAAATGTTCTAAGGCACATGGGAGGAGCGTATAGGTCCCAGAGTCCAAGGAGCTTTATAGATATAAAACATCAATACATACACTGAAGAGCCAAGAGAATCAGGATCAGCTATAAGCTCCACTAAAATAAAATAGATGTAGTCCTCTGCATAAAGGCCCCATTGGTAAATTAGTATTTAACCAAAAATTACATTTACTAAGCAAAAAGAACTAGTATGAAAAAACATCCTGGCCTTACACTTTCCCCAAAGTACAACATGTAACGAGCATATCCTCAGACTTTTGTTCTTGGCAATGTGGTTGACTAGAGAGTCTGAAAGCTTCTAGCTATGAAACATTTAAAATATATATACATATAAATTAAATATAAATAACCTCATGGGAAAGAAAGGACCACAGGGGCCCAAGGAAAGCCAAAATATTCTTATTTGAAAACCAAAATAATAACCTGTTCAACTTCAAAGACTGTTTTGAGGGTGTTGTCAGTCCACAGATGACTGGGTTTTGGTTGCTACACTTGACAAGGAATCAAGGACTTAGGACTGAATGAGGTTACACTGGATCAAACTTACTCAATAAAGCCTGTACCTTTAGCGTGCTAATTTCTCCATGAAAGAACTGATCAGAAACACAAAACGAAACACATTATGGGAAACAAGATCTTTATATGTTTGGAAAAAACATGGTTCTATATCACTCAGAAGAAATCATAATGGAAATTAGATAATATAACTGAAAAATAAAGAACATACAATATATCAAAAGTTATGGGGTATGGCTAAACAATGCTCAGAAAGAAATTTATTACAAAAAGAAAGGTTGAAAAATATGAGCTCAGTGTCCAACTTAAGAAGTTAGAGAACCATAGAGTAAATCTAAAGAGAGAAGGCACAAATAAACAAACAACCAAGATGACATAATCACACACAAAGTGGACATTAAGAAATATAGTCATCCTGTTGCAATAACTTTAAAAACTTGGGTGAAAGGGACAATTTATTAGGAAAATATAAACTGTCAAAATCTGACTCAAGAAATGGAAAGCATGGAAAGACCTCTGACTATTCAATAAACTGAAACAGTGTTCAAAATAGCTAGCACTAGTTAACTTAACTATCCCCCTTGCCGCTTCTACCCACCTACCAAGCAAACTAGTTCTACAGACAAATCAAATATTCAAGTAACAGATAACTGTAGTATCGCCATATGCATACTGTTTTACAAACTGGAAGAAGCAAGAAGGTTGCCCAACTTAAAAAAATAGAAAGCCAAAGATAAGATGGTAAGTAAAAAATTATAAGCTAGGCTATTGGATCAATTTAGAAGCAAGTGATCCTAAATCAATGAAGTGATAACCAAAATTTTAAAACGTCTAAAAAATGCATCACGCTCTTAAGAGTTTTAACTCAGGAATCCAAGGGTGATTTACTACTGGTAAAAACATTAATGAAATTCATCACCTTAATATATTAATAAAGAAAAAACCACAGGGTTATCTCAATAAAAACAAAGAGAAATCAACAAAATTCACTGTTCCTTTATGATAAAACTTTTTAGAATAGTTGGAAGAGAGGAGAACTTTCTTAATATCAGTATATCAAGTTTCACTCATAGTGGTGAACCATTAGAAGCATTCCTTTTGAAACCAGTCATGACAAAAACATGCCCTGTTTTGCTTTGTACTGGCCAGTCCAGGAAGCCCAGAGATTGACATAGGCAAACATAATAATTAAAAAAGAAGAAATAATACTCTCTATATTTGAGAGTAGTAGGTAACCCAAGGAAATTTCTAACCAGCTTATTAAAAATAATCAGTGATTTCTAAAGGTTTATTACATGTAAGATCTAGAAAAAGAATTGAAAATATAATTTAAAAAAGATAGCATGTAGAGTAGCAACTAAAATGTAAAGCAGTAGAAATAAATCTACCAAAAGGTGTTGAAGACTTATGGAGAAAATTATAAAACTTTATTGATAGTCAATAAAAAGAACTAAATATATGGAGAAGATATTGCATGCAATAGAAAGTCAAAATACTAACCATGTGAATGATCTCCTAATTTGTGAATAAATTCATTGTAATATTCCAATAAAATCTTACCAATATTTTCTTGGAACTTGGAAAGATTCTAAGACTCATGGAAGAACAAAGAGAAAACAGGCAGTTATGAAGAAGAAACTGGGGAGATATCTTACCAATATATCAAGACATTTTAAAGTAATAGTAATTAGGGAAAGGCAGTATTGATAAAGGCAAAGATTAATAGACCAATGGAGAAAAATAGAAAGCTCAGACACAGAGTTGTATGTGTGTTTACATATCTGAAGTTGATAGATGAGAAATAAGGCTTATCAAATCAGTGAAGAATAATAGATTTTTAAAATAAATTACTCTCATGGAAAAAAAATAGGATTCTTATCTTTCATTAGAAGCTGTAAGAACAATAATTCTCTGCTGAATAAAAACCGAAATAAAAACAAAACTTTAAGTCTTTGTGAGGAAAACAAAAAAAAATCTCGCTTTATTTTGGAATAACAAAGAATATATTAAATAGGGAACAAAGCCTAGAACATTTAGGAAACAGTCAGTAAAATGGACTATGGCAAAGGTAAACATTTATATTTATTAAAGGACTGTGAAAAATAGAAAAAGGAAATGAACAGACTAGATGAAGACATTTGTAGGGCATAGAGCTGACAAGGATTACTACCAAGAATATGTCAATGTTTTCTATAAATCATTAGTAAAAGAGTGAAACATTCCAGTGGCAAATGGGGAAAGAATATGAGAAACAAGAAGATGACATCTCATAGGCCAGTAAATACATGAAATGACATGCAGCTTTGTGAAAGTTTATTACATATAGGGTGTATATATAAAATGCTGATTATTACCCGAATAAGATGTTGACAAAGATGTGCAACAAGGTAAACTTGCACACAATACTACTATGACTGTAAATTAGTAAAATCATTTGAGAGAGAGAGCAATTGATTATTACCTAATAAACTTGACTCTGCTGGTACATTCAGCCCATCAATTTCTAGAGGCAGGAATGTCCATATATGTACTCAAGAGACAATATTGTGTATGTACAAAAGAGATATGTACAGGAATGTTTAGAGCTCAGTGCTTAAAACAGAAAATATTGAGATAATATAATTATTTTCAGCAGGATAAATAAGTATGCTGTGGAAGGGGTCATATGACAGAATATATTAAAGCAACAAAAACAAATGAACTAGGCTAGAACCATTGGTATCATTATGGGTAAATCTTTCATACCTAATGCTGAGTGAGAAAAAGCTCCTTGGAAAAGAATACACCCAATATTATGACAGTTGTTTAAGACTATATTGTTGTTGTTCAGTCACTAAGTTGTGTCTAACTCTTTGAGACCCCATGGACTGCAGCATGCCAGGCTTCCCTGTCCTTCACTATCTCCCAGAGTTTGCTTAAATTCATGTCCATTGATTTGGTTATGCCATCCAACCATCTCATCCTCTTTTGCCCTTTTCTCCTTCTGCCTACACTCTTTCCCAGAATTAGGGTTTTTTTCCAGTGAGTCAGCTGTTTGCATCAGGTAGTCAAAGTAATGGAGCTTCAGCTTCAGCATTAATTCTTTCACTGAATATTCAGGGTTGATTTCCTTTAGGATTGACTGGGGTGAACTCCTTGCTATCCAAGGGACTTGCAAGAGTCTTCCCCAGCACTGCAGTTCAAAGGCATCAATTCTTCAGCACTCAGCCTTTTTTATTGTCCGGCTTCACATGCATACCTGACTACTGTGAAAACCATAGCTTTGACTATATGGACCTTTCTAGGCAAAGTGATGTCTCTGCTTTTTAATACATTGTCTAGGTGTGTCACGGAGAAGGCAGTGGCACCCTACTCCAGTACTCTTGCCTGGAAAATCCCTTGGGCGGAGGAGCCTGGTAGGCTGCAGTCCATGGGGTTGCTAAGAGTCGGACACGACTGAGCGACTTCACTTTCACTTTTCCCTTTCATGCATTGGAGAAGGAAATGGCAATCCACTCCAGTGTTCTTGCCTGGAGAATCCCAGGGACGGGGGAGCCTGCTGGGCTGCCATCTATGGGGTCGCACAGGGTCGGACACGACTGAAGCAACTTAGCAGCAGCAGGTGTGTCATAACTTTTCTTCCAAGGAGCAGGAATCTTTTAATTTCATGGCTGCAGTCACTATCCAAGTGATTTTGGATAAAATCTGCCATTATATAAGTGGTGACAATATAAAGGTACACATGGAAATGATAAACATTTAATTCAGAGTGATATTTACTTCTTAGGTGGAGGGAGGAGAATATAATTTGGAAGAGGGGCACAAGGCATTTCAGCTGTATTTATATTTTATTTATTTAGCTGTATTTTGAGTTTATAGGTATTTATTTACTATTTTTATATTTTTAGATAAGTCTGAATTATTTAAGAAAGCCTTCAAAACAAAAACAACTAAAATTGACACCAGTTACAATATGCCTGTTAAGAATATCCAGCCCTTCTGAAAGGTGCTTATTTTTGATAAGTATATCTCATATTCCAAATTAATATAAAATTATGTTTCCAAGGAAAAACAAATGCCCTAGCATCATGAATGCCAACTTCCTTTGATAAGTCTACTTGAAGTAAAGTAGAGACTACAGATGTTGGGTACCTTGTGTTTGTATGTGTGCAGAGAGACAGAGATGGAAGCGGCTGTTAGCTGATGAACAAACACCATCATATACTCAGAACTTTTATTTGTAAAAGACTCAAAATCATCCACAAATATCACATTTAGATTGCATTTCTACCTGTTTCTTTCTCTTTCTTTCTCTTTCTCCTTTGTCCTTGCTTGGCTCAAGTAATAATTTTCAAATATCTGTTCAATGTCTTGCATGTCAAAAATCATGGCTAGAGCTTTCAATGCTCAAGGAAAATGCTGCAAATCCTTTTTGCATTAACTCTTTAAATTAAATATTATATAAACATGAAATGACTAGGAACCCAAATGACTACTCTGCAATTTACAAATTTATCTTTATTGCTAGATCCTTTATTTTTTTCCCTTAGTGCCTCCATTAATGTAGATTTAAAAATCCATTGATTGTACAAAAAAGCCATACAGCCCCAACATATCTCTATTATTTTTTTTAAGGATAGAGCTGATTGTAATTCAGCTAGGAACCTTTGTGAAGATTAGCTCTGTTCCTGAAGCTGCAATTTTCGCAGCAAATGCTTTCTTATTCTTAAGAATAATTTATCCAACTTCTGTTATAAATATGATATTTCTTTTCTTATATGTGTACCAAGGGCTTAACAAAAGCTTTTATTATCAGTTATTTTATCTAGATTCAAAGCCTTTAAAGAAATGCTTGATGCTTATTATTTTATATGTGACTTCCCATATATTAAATTAGGTTATTCTGTGTAAACATTTTTCATTTTAGTGAAGATTACAAAGCTGGACTGATTCCAACCCTGTATTAATATTCTTGTGACTTAGAATATATTTACCCAGTGCTAATTTCACTATATCTTTTAAGTATAAGGATTTTTTGTAATTTATGTATTAATGATGATATCAACATTATCACCAAATAATCCTTTGTAGACGTATTATTAATTGCCCAGCTGAAGGCAAACACAAAGCTCATTGAAGAGGCTGGATCATGGTTCCTTAAGGTGAAAAGTTTGTGTGTATGTGTTTTATGACAGATGTCTTTTATGTGTGATTTTTGGAGTTTGGCTTTTTAAAGATATGGAGAGGTGGCTTAGTGGTAAAGAATCTGCTTTTCAATACAGGAGATGTGGGTTGGATCCCTGGGTCAGGAGGATCTCTTGGAGAAGAAAATGGAAATCCACTTCAGTATTCTTTTTTTTTTTATGTTCACTCCAGTATTCTTGCCTGGAGAATCCCATGGACAGAGGAGCCTGGTGGGCTACCATACATGGGGTCTCAAGAGTTGGATACGACTGCGTGACTGAGCACAGACACAGACATGTAAGTTCTAAGACACTCATGTTTTTTTCTGATTTATATACCCAATGATCAGGGCTTAACTATCTGACACTGCAGGAAGTTTTTTTTTTTTACAGAATTTCCAGTTCACCCACTGGTGCAATGTTCAAAAGTCATCACACCCATCAAAATCAGCTTGTTCAGGGACTGCAATGGTCCTTCCTCCTTAGGGTCCTAAAACAAATATGGAAACATCTCCCTTTCTTCCCAAGTCTATATGTGAAAAGTCAGTGTCATAAATATGACCCCATAGTTATTTTTTGAAATAAGCAGTGATAGGGAGCTTTACTGAAGCACCTATAATTTCAGTCAGAGTCATTTTCTGAACCCTGTTTCTGAGACAAGGGTTCATTTCTGCATTTGACTTTTCTCAGATTCTAAGGTGATTGAAGGTGATGGCAACCCACTCCAGTACTCTTGCCTGGAAAATCCCATGGGCAGAGGAACCTGGTAGGCTGCAGTCCATGTGGTCACGAAGAGTCAGACATGACTGAGCGACTTCACTTTCACTAACGCGATTGAAGGTATGGTGACATAACAACCTTTCCCTTTCACAACACAAGGTTGTGTGGTTAATACTCATTTTTGATGATCAAGTGGCCTCTAAATTACAAATAAACCCCACTCGTTTCCTAGTCTCTGTTTTATTTTTGACTTCAGGTTCATTTAATGGGGGTAGCAGTTAGAATTCCTGATTTGGTCTGGGAATGTGACCTGTATATATGAAGCTCCCAAAAGCATCTCCCCTCATGTGAGACTTCAGCCTATCATGATTTGGAGCAGCCATCATTCCACATCCTTTTCCATGAAAGCTCTTTTGGGGATGTATTGGACACCCTCACTCTCCACTTGAGTAAGATCAACTCTTTGGCAACTCCAGTCAAAGCTTTCTGTAAACTACAGCCTAGAATGGGCAACTCCTTTTCAGCCTTCTTGGAATTATGTGTAAAGCAGTTTCATTGCAAATGATCCTTAGTCATAACATAGATAGCTGGGGATTTAGTTTGCCCATCCTCTCTGCAGGTAGCCAATGAGTCCCTTATTTCCTGACTCTTTTAAAAAAATTATTGCAATATAGTTACAATTTTGTGTTAAAGTGTATAGCAAAGGAATTCAGTTATATATGTATTTGTCTATTCTTTTTTAGATCCTTTTCCATTATGATTTATCACAGGATATTGAGTATAGTTCCCTGTGCTATACAGTATGTCCTTATTATTTATGTATTTTGTTTATAGTAGTATGTATATTTTAATCCCAAACTCCTAATATATACCTTCCTCACCCCTTACCCTTTGGTGACCATAAGTTTGTTTTTTGTGTCTGTGAGTCTATATTTGTCAGTAAGTTCATTTCTATCAGTTTTTTTAAGATTCAATAAATACAAAGTGCTATCATATGATATTTGTCTTTATCTGACTTACTTCACTTAGTATAATAAGCTCTAGGTCCAGTCACATTGCTGCCAATGACATTGTTCCATTATGTTTCATGGCTGAGTAATATTCCATTGTGTGTGTGTGTGTGTGTGTGTGTGTGTGTATAATATCTTTATCAATTCATCTGTTGGTGGATACTTTGCTTCCATGTGTTGACTCTTGTAAATAGTGCTGCTATGAAAAGTGGGGTATGTATATCTTTTTGAATTATAGTTTTGTCCGGATATATGCCCAGAAGTAAGATCACTGGATCATATGATAGTTCTATTTTTAGTTTTTTATAGAAACTCTATACATTTCTCCACAGCGGCTGCTTCAATTTATAGTCCCATCAACAGTATAGGAGGGTTCCCTTTTCTCCACACCATCTCCAGCATTTGTTACTTGTAGACTTTTTGATGATGGCCACTTTTATAGTTGTTAGTATGTCGACTGTTGGTCTAGATTCACTTCCAAATTTGTTCCTAAAATGTTTACTAGGCTGTAGAACTGTCTAAAATAGGTCACCATTAAAACATACACCTTGAAGAGTATCCCTTCCTATTAGACAATTCTGTAACTACAACAGAGTTGTAGGTCACTTCAAGCTTTGTAGGTTTGGCAACTCTGTGTTGTCAAAGGGGAAAAAAGTCTGGAAATCATCTTGTAAAATATGACCATATGGAAAAGAATGAAGGAGTACCTCAATGTATGTATATGTAAAAAGAAATCAAGAAAATAATGAGAAAGTAAACCACACACACAATGGACGGTGAGATTGTGACTTAAGTATTCAGCAATGAGGAATTCCAAAACTGGCATCACAGGAAATAGAGACTTAATTTCCCTCTGATTTAATTTCCTCTTCATTAACTATGGGTTTATTCTGGGAGAACATTATTTTAAATTCTTGCCAAGTCTTAATTTTGTACCATGCGCATGAACTGACTACTAAAAAATGAAATAAAAAACAAGTGCCATGTGATAAATACATTATTCTTTTTAAGGAATAGAACCAGGAGAAATGAGTTATAGTTCTGTAGAGAATATGAATTTTAGCCCACAGGTGCAAGTAGCAAGAACTGCATTACCTCGTTTTCTTTAAATCAACTTAAATCTTTTCTGAGGGCAGTTTAACCCCAGTTGTTACTGAGATTCCCATTTCTCTGCAAAGCTATTCCAATTCTCTGGTTTCTGTGAGCTATTTAGACGAGATAGAATCTCATCTTGTTGTCAGTCCCCCGCTTCCCCCCCCCCCCCCACCCCCGATTACCTCTGAAATGCCGATGGTGGCACCTGCATGGCCTCTTCAGGTTTCCCAAGGTTACATCTTCTCTCCCACTCTCATAGTGGGGGAATCTTGCTATGCACATCACAAAGCTATCACCTTCTAGAAGCTGTCACCTCCCCAGTGGACTGGCACAGGCTTTCTAGGGGACTGCACATTTCTTGCCATTTCCCTGTTTCAGGGCCATCTTTTTCTTCTCTCTTACGGCTCTCAGAAGAATCAGTTTTCTCTCTCCCCTGTCAGCACACTTGGGATAATCTCTTCAAAGAGTTTAGGTTTTTACAAAAGGCAACAAGAAATGTTTATTCTGAGAAAATCTTCTGCTTTCAGTCCAGCAAGTCCCTAAGCAAAAAAGAGCAACCTCATTGAAAAGGATGAAAAGAAATATAGAGGAAAAACAAATACTATTTCATATTTTAATAAACCAATCTGCTATATCTGGGATGTTTAACGATAGTAAGTGAGATTCCCTAATCAACTTGTTGTGAAAGAGAGGCAGATATTTCTCAAAAGCGGTGATGGTTGTGATGTGTTGGTGTGAGTCTTCTTGAGAAGCGTTTATGGATTAACATCCCTAGAAGCCTATAAAACTGCAGTAATGGATTCAAGTTTCCATTTATCTTGTGTGTTAGAGTGTAAAGTCCTTGGGGGTAGGGTCGGGGAAGGGTCAATACAGCTATTTATTGCAGGCACCAGCTCAATGCCTGAGATAGAGCAGGTGTTCAATAAACCTTTGTTGAAAGAAAGAATGAATGAGTTAATGGAGCTAAAGATGGTAGTCTACCGATATTAGTTTTCAGTTTACAGCAACATATAATAATTCTCCTAAGGACTTTAAGATGGTGAGCCCACTTCTGATTCATCAGTTTCAACTGTGAACTGTAAATTGTACATTCACTTTATTTAATTCCTTAATTCATTTTATTTAAGTCCATTCATTTTATTTTGTTCTAATTCCTTAATATTGATCATCGATATTGGTGGAGTTTTATGACATTTTGCCAAACACTTAACTAATATTTCATTAACAACAGTGCTCCTAGGACCTAACTATACTCTTTTATTGGAACTTGCATCCACAAATATTTGAGATTCACTCTCAATAGGATTGAAAATACTAATATGCAATGGTGAAGGGACATTTGCAGTTTCAGTAGCTTTTTTGTGTTTACTTTAAAAAAAAAGTTCACTTAAATCTCATGATTATCAGTGAATTAGCAACTATTTAGTCACTATAATAATGATAATATCATATCACTATAACATCATAATATTTAAGCTTTTCAGATATTTCAAATCTCTTGACCATCTTCACATGAATAAATAATTATATTTATTAATTCTCCTGTCTCTCTTTCAGAGTTTCTTGCAGAAGTTCTAAGTCTATTCTATTCCATTCTATATCCTTGCTCACCTCATCATGAGGCATCTTTTACTTATGAAATGATCTACTGTTCTATAACAATAAGCAGCATGTTATATAATTATATATTTCATATATTGGGTTGGCCAAAAAGCTCATTCAGGTTTTTCATTACATCTTATGGGAAAATCCAGATGAACTTTTTGGCCAACCCAGGACTATTGGTAGCATTCTTTGTGTTTTGCATTTAACATGTGCTGTGCTTAGTTTCTCAGTCATGTCTGACTGCGACTCCATGGACTGTAGCCCACCAGGCTCCTCTGTCCATGAGGATTCTTCAGGCAAGAATACTAGAGTGGGTTGCCATGCCCTCCTCCAGGGGATCTTCCCAAAGCAGGGGTCAAACCCAGGTTTCCCGCATTGCAGGTGGATTCTTTACCATCTGAGCCACCATGAAAACCCTGTATTAACATACTTTTAAGTAAATTTAATTCTCTGAACAGAACACTTGTTCTTTATGTAGATCATTATTATTTTTAAGTGCTTGTAGTTTACAAATGATGTAATTGGAGTCGTTCAGGAGTACAAAGATGTCTTCTTTTTTTAAAATAAATTCAATATTTAATAGGGGTTCTTTAACTTAATTTTTAAGGCTTCCCTGGTGGCTCAGACGGTAAAGTGTCTGCCTATAATGTGGGAGACCCGGGTTTGATCCCTGAGTTGCGAAGATCCTCTGAAGAAGGAAATGGCAACCCACTCCAGTACTCTTGCCTGGAAAATCCCATGGACGGAGGAGCCTGGTAGGATACAGTCTGTGGGGTTGCAAAGAGTCGGACACGACTGAGCGACTTCACCCAACTTAATTTCAATATACAAACATTAAAAGAAAAGAGAAATAGAAACAATAAAAAAGAGTAACAACACAAACATCATCAAATTGGGCTGACTAAAGATGTCTTTTGATCTACACTTGGGCTCTCTATTTTCATTCCTGACTTTCTTTCAGAAATTATTTAACTTGAATAATAATACGTTTCTTCCACCAAGCCTACATTTGAGGCAGTGTTTAGTAATTTAGGCATGCTTCTCTACTAGCAAATGTGAGAATATCCTAACTGAAAGGTGGGGCTTCTAAATTTAGTTAGGGTGTTGTGAACATTAATGTGCTCATGTTTTCGAATCATGTTTGCATATTTGATAAATATTTAAATTAAAAATATTTATCATACAAGTCAGAACCTGGAAAGCGCCAACCTTTCAAAACTGTGATTCTCATTCCTCACTTTCTGAGTATCTGTTAATTACTCTCCATATTTTAGAGGATATTACTTTTTCTTGACAAAGAGCATTTGATGAAAACTACAGCGTTGGTGTATATATATAATTAAGAGAGGCTGAATTGCAGGGTACTTTTTGTTTTGTACTCTGATTAACCAAATCGTAGCACTTTCCTTTTATCACCCATGTAGGACTGCAAAAGGAAGATAGTTACACACTTCAAAACAAAGATTAGGCCAGGGCCTTGATGAGTGGTGCGGGTGCCACTGCTACATGTAACGTGCTGCTTCTACGTGCTAGGAGATGGAATGTAGTGCCATTCAGTGGCATCACTCAGCAGGTGCAAATGAAGTATGAGATGAAAAATTCCAACCCACACAATGCACAGAGAAAAAAACCACAGCACTTTGTAGTCACTGCTGTGTCAGGCTATTTACTCTCATAGACAGCTCAGCTCCACCTAGGCAAGTGCCCCAAATCTCTCTGACTCTGACACCTGCTAGAGAAACTGAGTTTTGCTTTGTGCGAGTTTGGTTATGTTGATTCCCCTTCAAGAATCCCCATCCTTCCAGAAGAAGACCAGTTGGAGTGTTTAGGAGCTGGTTACTTTCTTAAAGGGAAGAATGATGTGAGGGTAGGGGTAGGTGCTATTGAGAAATGTGAGTGATGCTCAAAATGGATAATAAGGTGATCCTGAAATTAAGTTCCACATGGAATTAGCATTCTTTTAACTTATGAGAAAATATTATAGCTAATATATTTGCTTGTTCCATTTTTTAAAGATCTGAAGGGAACCTGCCATGCATCACTGTTGATACCTGATGTAAGGATGACACAAACATTTGGATAATAAAATTATCTTAATTAATTCAGGTAAATTAGTATCACCATGCCTTTAAAATATTTCTGCATATCTGTCTATATACCTACCTACCTACCTATCTACCTAATTGATCTCAGTCTACTTATTTGATATTATCAGTCAGCGCTAAAACTTAACTGATAACTTTAAAGACTATAAATGTTAGTGCCTCCTGGGGACAAGCCTCGATTTTCATTAGAGTATATTGAAAATGACAATGTCCTACTTATTTTTGTCTTCCAGTTTTATTGAGATACAATTAACATACAGCACTGTGAAACTTTAGGAGATACTGCATAATGATTTGATTTGCATACATCAAAATGATGAGCACAGTAAATTTAGTGAACATCCATCATCTCATATGGGTACAAAATTAAAATAGAAAAAAAAATTTATTGTGATTCAATCTCTTAGGATTTCTTCTTTAATCATTTATAGATATAACACCCAGCAATATTAATTATATTTATCATATTGTATATTACATCCTTAGTAGTTATCTTATAGGTAGCAATTTGTACATTTTGACTACTTTCATCCAGTTCCCTCCACCCTACCTCTGGTAACCACCTCTGATCTCTTTTTCTATGAGTTTGTTTCCGAAGTATATTTGACCTACAACAGTGTTAGTTCCTGTTACATAATCTAAGAAAATCACTATTTCTGTACATTTCAAGCTGATCAAGATAAGTCTAGTTACAATGTGTCGACATACAAAGATATTACATCGTTATTGACTGTATTCCCCACACTGTTCTTGTCATACTCTGACTCATTTATTTTGCAGTGGGCTTTGTAGCTCGTAATCTCTCTCACCTATTTTTTTGCTCCCTCGAGTTCTCTCCCCTCTGGCAAATACCTGTTTGTTCTCTGTATCGGTAACTCTGTTCCTGTTTTGTTACAGTTGTTCATTTTTTAAAGATTCTACATATACGTGAAATCATACAATATCTATTTTTCTTTGTCTCTTTCCCTAACTTTTTTCACTCGGCATAATACCCTCTAGGTCCATCAGTGTAGTCTCAGATGGCAAGATTTGATGTTTATGACTGAGTAGTATTCCAGTGCACGCTTATGTGTGTGTATATACCACATCATCTTTATCTATTCATCTGTTGATGACTTAGTTTTCTCCCATATCTTGACATTAGTTACAATTGTAAATAATGTTGCAGTGAGCAGAGGGTTGCATATAACTTTTCTAATTAGTGTTTTTGTTTTCTTTGGATAAATACCCAGGCATGGTATTATTGCTGGATAATATGTCAGGTCTATTTTTAATTTTTTTGCAGAACCTCCATACTATTTCCCATAGTGGCTGTGCCAATTTACATATCCACCAAAGGTGCACAAGGGTTTCCTTTCTCCACATCCTTGCCAACCCTTGTTATTTTTTGTCATTTTGATAATGGCCATTCTGACAGGTATAAGGTGATATCTCATTGTGGTTTTGATTTGAATTTCCCTAATAATTGTTGATGTTTAGACTCTTTTCATGTACCTGTTGGCCATCTGTATATCTTCTTTGGAGAAACATCTATTTAAGTCTTCTGCCCATTTTTTGATTGGGTTATTTGTTTTTTTGATGTATAAGTTCTTTTTATATTTTGAATATTAACTCCTTATCAGATATATCATTTGCAAATATTTTCTCTGAACCAGTAGGTTGTCTTTTCACTGTTGATTGTTTCCTTTGCTGTGAAAAAGCTCTTTAGGTTTATGTAGTCCATAATGTCTCTGCTTATTTGGAGTCTACATTTTATGAAACTTGAATAGTGGATACCCCAAAAATGAGTAGCATAGTAATATACATAGCAAAATTTAACTAATTTTAACAATGAGGAGGCAATAAAGGAGACAATTAAAAGATAAAAGCTAGCATGTTTTAATCAAAATAAGAACTGTAAATAGGTGGATTCATGTCAATGTATGGCAAAACCAATACAGTATTGTAAAGTAAAATAAAATAAAAATAAAAAAATAAAAATCAACACTGTTTAATTATTCTAAGATGGTAAACCAATATAAAGTGAGTTAGGTAAATGAATATCAAAATATATGTGAGCAATATTGTATTGATAGATGCAAAATTGTTAGAACTTCACATTGAATATATATTGAGGAAATCTCTGGCTTCCTCTCTAAGCCTAAATTTCCTCATCTTTATAAGATAATAGTAATAAAATAAGAGCCGTTAGGCAAGATTTTGTAGGGATTAAGGAAAATAATCCATGTATAGCAAAGTTCCTGGCCCATAAAAAGTATTGGAACAATAATAGCAGCAACTGGATTTATTAGTAGCTCTAAAGAAATCTTAAATTTTACAGTTTATATTTGGCCTTAGTTATGATGTGTTATAAATCTGAATAAATTAGCACTTATAGATTTTATGCATATACAAATTTAATTGGAAAAATTTATCTGAATAGGGTCTTTAAAAGTCTAAAACTGAGATTATACATTATTATTGTTTAGTTCTTATCTACAAAGTGAAAAACATAATCATTTAAAATAGTTTAGGGCTACCATATTCCTTTGTCTATAGAGATACACAATGCCCTTGAAGAATGGTTTATGCCCATGGTATTTATTAAAATCTGGAATGCAATTCCAACAATTAATTGAAGATTTTTTTCGGTGACCCTTTTTATGCCAAATCCAACGGCTTCTTGTTTCACAACGTTAAATACTTTTAACCTATGGCTTTGTAGGTGATGGTTCTTACATTTTGGGTGGGCTGGCAAAAATAGCCCATGTCTAGCATAGTCAAACATTTTCCTGGTGGCCCAGTGGTAAACAATCTGTCTGCAATGCAGGAGACCTGGCTTCAATCTCTGGGTCAGGAAGATCCCCTAGAGAATGGAATAGCCACTCACTCCAGTATTCTTGCCTGGAGAATTACATGGACTTTGGAGCCTGGAAGGCTACAGTCCCTAACGTTGCATAGCGTCGGACATGACTGAATGACTAACGTACGCACACATGCAAAAGCATAGTCAAGCATAAGAGATACCAGTGAAGTCAAACAAACTTGGCTTGTGATTGGTTAGAAGTATAAAGGGAGTGGGAAATAGAAGTCTAGATTGACTCTCAACTTTTAAATGTTACTTCCTAGAGAAGTGGTGGCCCATTTATTGAGTATATAGGAGGTAGAATAAATTTTGTAGATAATTTGTTGAGTTCATTTTGGATATATTGTTTTTGAGTCAACTATAGTACATGTATCTATTAGACACTGGGTCTAGGTATTAGATCTATGTTGTAGTAGTAACATTTATAATTATGAATGTGGGGTATTGTTTTCTGCATGAAGATTGTAAACCATATCCTTGGTAAGTATTAAGAACATAGAAAGGACAGGCTGTTGATTTATGTACAATTTCTGGACAGCAGTTCTAACTTCATTCCTTTCTTGGGAACTCTTCCATGACTTATCTTGTGTCTTGGACACCACAGTGTCATTCAGAAAGAATCTTTAAAAATAAGATTACCTTAAGATTCTTAAGGCAAGAAGCAGCAGAACTCTGGTCATTATCAATACTAAAGAAAAGTGGATGAGTGCTAAGTCACTTTAGTTATGTTCAACTCTTGTGACAGTATGAACTGTAGCCTACCAGGCTCCCTCTGTTCATGGGTTTCTTGGACAGGATTACTGGAGTGGGTTGCTATTTCCTACTCCATGGGATCTTCCCTACCCAGGGACTGAATCCTGTATTGGCAGGCTGGTTCCTTACCACTAGTGCCACCTGGGAAGCCCCAAAGAAAAACTAGAAAAAGATAAATTAGCAAAGGGAACTGTCAGAGATGGAGTAAAATGGGAGAGAGAAGCCAAGTGAAGCAGAGTTTCAAAAATAGGGTGCTTAACTGTCAAATATTCCTATATGATTAAAAAAGCTAAATGAAAGGTTTGTATTTTTGCTTTAACCAATAAATCATTGGTGATTTTTGCCAGAGCAGTTTCATTATGCTGTTTTGGATGGAACCTCACTGCAGTAGATGGAAGTACAATGAATAATAAGTAATTGAAAAGTATGTACAGTAATCCTCGGTTATTCTAGAGAGGAGTGGAGTTATGCAAATTTAAAAAAGGGGGTACACATACAGTTGGATGAAAGGAAACTGGAAGGAGAAATTCTATGAAGATGAAAAAGACTTGGCATATTTTTACTCTGTGTAGAAGTATCCAGAAGAGAATAAGAGAACCTGAAAATGAGATAGAGAGGGCAGAGGGTAGGGGTGGGAGGCTGTGATTTAGGCAATCTAAAGAGCAAGTGTGAAGAATGGGAGACATTTATCTGGATTAAAAGGAACTTTCTTTAAGAGGGAAGGTGAAAATTTCTTTCTTTAGGAGGGAAGAAGATGAGAGGATTTGTATCTGATCACACTGATTTCTAGAGTAATAAATGGGATCATATCTTGAGAAGGAGGTGGTATCAGAAAATGGTACAAATTTCCCTCTTGACTGGCTAAAAGGGAAGACAGACATGACATATAAATGTAGATAAATAAATGAAGATAGGTGCTTCAAGGAGTACTCTGCAAAGAATGGAGTACTCTGAAAGAGAATAAGAGGTCACAAAATTCCGACTGAGATTTAGGGAAGGCTTTCAATTTAATGGATACCTACATCAAGGCTGTATATTGTCACCCTGCTTATTTAACTTATATTCAGGGTACATCATGAGAAACGCTGGGCTGAAAGAAGTACAAGCTGGAATCAAGATTGCCAGGAGAAATATCAATAACCTCAGATATGCAGATGATACCACCTTTATGGCAGAAAGTGAAGAGAAACTAAAAAGCCACTTGATGAAAGTGAAAGAGGAGAGTGAAAAAGTTGGCTTAAAGCTCAACATTCAGAAAACAAAGATCATGGCATCTGGTCCCATCACTTCATGGGAAATAGATGGGGAAACAGTGGAAACAGTGTCAGACTTTATTTTTTGGGGGGCTCCCAAATCACTACAGATGGTGATTGCAGCCATGGAATTAAAAGACGCTTACTCCTTGGAAGGAAAGTTATGACCAACCTAGACAGCATATTAAAAAGCAGAGATATTACTTTGCCAGCAAATGTCCGTCTACTCAAGGCTATGTCTTTTCCAGTGGTCATGTATGGATGAGAGAGTTGGACTGTGAAGAAAGCTGAGCGCCAAAGAATTGATGCTTTTGAACTGTGGTGTTGGAGAAGACTCTTGTGAGTCCCCTGGACTGCAAAGAGATCCAACCAGTACATCGTAAAGGAGATCAGTCCTGGGTATTCATTGGAAGGACTGATGCTGAGGCTGAAACTCCAATACTTTGGCTACCTCATGCAAATAGTTGACTCATTGGAAAAGACTCTGATGCTGGGAGGGATTGGGGGCAGGAGGAGAAGGGGACGACAGAGGATGAGATGGCTGGATGGCATCACCGACACAATACACATGAGTTTGGGTGAACTCCGGGAGTTGGTGATGGACAGGGAGGCCTGGCGTGCTGCGATTCATGGGGTTGCAAAGAGTTGGACACTATTGAGTGACTGAGCTGAACTTAAAAAATAACAGGAGTTGGAAGGAAAATGAGAAGGGAGAAATGTTGGAAGACAAGGAAATATATGTGTAAATTTCACTGTGGAATAGATATTGTTAGGTCCATGTTATGTAGAGAGAGAAGCTCAGAGAGGTCCCTTCTCTGGTGTCTCAGGATTAGATAGTGTTAGATTTTAGGACCCAGGTCTATCTGATGCTACAGACTGTACTTGATCCTATTTCCTAGGCTGCCTCACAAGTACCTTCTTTTAGGACACACTTGATTGAATGATGACTTAGTTGCAGCTGTTATAACAGTGTATCATTGTGGCTGGATGGCTTATAAACAACATAAATTTATTCCTCACTGTTATGGAAGCTTCAAGTTCAAGATCAGGGTGGCAGCATGGTCAAGTTCCAATGAGGGATCTCCTCTGGGTTGCAGATTGTCAGCTTCTTGTTGGGTCTTCACATGGTGAGTATGGGGAGGGGAAGCCCTCTTGCAACTCCTGTGTGTGTGTGCTTAGTCACTTCAGTCATTTCCGAGTCTTTGCCACCCCATGGACTGTAGTCCTCTAGGCTCCTCAGTCCTTGGAATTTTCTAGGCAAGAATACTGGAGTGGGTTGCCATTTCCTCCTCCATGGAATCTTCCAGACCTAGGGACTGGACCCACATCTCTTACATCTTCCACTTTGGCAGGCGGGTTCTTTACCATTAGTGCCACCTTGTAACTCCTAAAGTGAAAGTGAAAGTCACTCAGTTGTGTCTGACTGTTTGCAGACCAATGGACTGTACAGTCCTTGGAATTCCCCAGGCTAGAATACTGGAGTGGGTAGCCATTGCCTTCTCCAGGGGATCTTCCCAACCCAGGGATTAAACCAGGCTCTCCTGCATTGCAGGCAGATTCTTTACCAGTTGAGGTACTAGGGAAATCCTAAGAGGGCATTAAACTCATTCTTGAGCACTCCACCTTCATGACCTCATCTAATCCCAATTACGTCCCAAAGGCCCCGCCTCCTAATGCCATCACATTGACCCATAGGGTCTGAACATATGAATTTGGGGGGGATACAAACATTTGGTCCATAGTAGATAATTTCTTCCCTTCCTCATTATTGTCAGCTTTCTTTGTTTCTACTTTTAAGAGTGGATGTCACCGAGACCCCTGTCTATGCATTTATTATCATCTTCCCATATTTTACTTCGATGACATCATCTATGCCCACAGCTTTAACTATGGTACTCAGACTCCTCACTCCTACCTTTACATATTCAGCCCTCAGCCATGCTTTAATCTCATTTTTCAAAATATTTTCAGAAAAATCCAAGTGACTGATCTAGCATCACCTCAAATTTCGTGTGTTCTGAATTGAGCTTGACATGTCTTTGTATGCCCAAATGACTCTCTTAATTTGTCATCAGTTTAAATGTCTTCAAACCATTTTTGTTTCTTTCTTCTCTCCTAAAAAACAAATGAAAAAAACGAATCTGTCATAAAGTTTGCCAGTGAAATGGAAATTACGTTTCTTCTCTCTCTGTACACAAGTTGAGACTGAAAGAATTACATGCTGCAACAGCTCTCTGCTTGCTGTGCTCCTTGGAGTTGTCATTATCAAATACAGAATCCTTAGGCTTTCATGGCAATTTGTCTTGTTGATGCCTTCCTTGCACTGGTTTTTATATTTGCTTGCCACAAAAGTCTTTCATAAAAATTCTATATTCACATCGAGTGCTCATAGAAAATCTGTCTTCATAGATTTTCTATACAGTCTTGGGAAGATGGTATTTTTCATCTATAATTATTTCATGCCCTTGCTGAGGTTTCTCTCTGGGTGTAGCATATGGCCTCACTCCACTGACTTTAAAGCTTATCGTGGCCACGTGACTTACTTTTTCCAATGAAATACAGGGAAACGTTCGGTGCGCTGGTGCTGAAGAAACATTACGTGTTTCTGCTCATTATCCTGTGCTCTCATCCTGCATTGTGAGAAGAGCAGTTATCCTAGGTAGGTGTATTTCTTTGGCCAGGCTCCTGGAGTGAGAGACACTTGGACACAGATGTGAACTGAACCTTTAGAAGCAGAGAAAATCTGGGCTATATTAGCAAGATGTGTATGTTTGCTATTTACACTCTAGTGAGATGTTATGGTTGTTATACATCATCATCCTAGAAATAGCTGACAAATAATCATTCTGGAAACCAAGTCTATAATAGTAAACCCAGTCATAACTCTGAGGTTTGCTTTCCTCCTAGCCGTTGAGCTTGGGGTTAAAAGTTTTGAAGAAGTGTTGGTTCATAGTTATAATGTTTTTTTGTATGATGTGTTGGAAAAGATGGGAATGTTAAGTATCAAAATAATTTCAGGTTTGTTTTTGGTGGCATATATTACAATTCTGAGTAAAACTGAAGTTAACAGAAGTAAGCCATTAGAAATTAGGTAGAAATTGATTTGATATAAATTAAGGTTTTTTCTGAAAAGACTTTCTTATCAAGTCTTTTCTGAAGACATTTGGGAGATCTATTTTGAGATATATAGAAATTTCCTTACTCTTAACACGGGTTCTTTTGAGTTGACATTTTAAATATGAGGAATAGATCACAATATTCTTAATAGTCCTTAATCAGCTTTCCTGAGTCTATTAAAGCCCTATTTATGTTTGCAAGACCCTCTATTCTTTGTGACAGTGAAAGCGTTAGTCGCTCAGTTGTGCCTAAGTCTTTGCGACCCCATGGACTGTAGCCCGCTAGGCTCCTCTGTCCATAGATTTCCAGGCAAGAATATGGAGTGGGTCACCATTTCCTTCTCCAGGGGATCTTCCCGACCCAGGGATTGAACCCAGGTCTCCTGCATTTCAGGCAGATTCTTTACCAGCTGAGCCACCAGGGAAGCTGTCTATTCTTTATGAGATAAACAATTCATTTACTGAATACTTTTCAAAACGTCTATTTTATAAAGACTTTCTTTATAGAAGAAACTGTTTCTTATCTCTCCTCTAGTCTTTCTAGGATCCTTTCTAAGGCCTGATTATGAGTACTTCAGAACATTGGTTCATTTTCCTGTGCCCCTCCAAAGATCCACGGGATAGTGTCATTATCTTTGATGTGTGACTATACCTTTCTAGAAATCCTTGCCAGGTTGTTGGCCTTATAAATAATTCTCTTGAACCAGTTGAGTTTCTCAAGTCTCCACTGGGGAAATAGGCACAGAAAAGTCAAGGCTGCATGTCTGTGGATTTATTTTAGTATTATTTATTTTCATGGTATGTTGAGAAGCTCCCAAGTCATATACCATATACCAAGTCTGATAAATTTAAAGTTGGAAAGTACTGATGGCCCAGTTGAGATAATATAATTAGTTGTAAAATATTAATGAGGATCAGATGAAAAACAAAACAAAGCAAAATCCAGGCATATTAGGCTTCCAAAAAAGCATATGAAGTAGATTTAGGAAATGAATTGGAAATCAGTAACCCAAAGGACTTTCAGTAGGGAAAAATAGAAATTATTTCAGGCATCTCTTGGAGGTTGGTGTGAAACATTATGCCAAAGAAAGGTAAAATGGAAGATGAGAGGTGGAGAGCATGTTAGGGCACTTGGAAATGTCACACTGTGTTCCCATTTGTTCCAATGTGAATCCCTTTGATCAGTTTTTGGTGTCAAGTTAATATCTACTTTTTTTCTCATTTGTAGAGACTCTAAGTGGAAAGAGCCTCATTTCTTTTGATATTCTAGCCTCTGGGCCAAATTACTGGTTGCCTGTTTCTGTAAACATTGTTTTATTGGCATACAGCTACACCTGTTTGTTTGTGTATTGTCTGTGGCTGTTTTCACACTAGAAAAGCAGAGTTGAGTCGTTGCAATAGAGATATTATGGCCGACAAAGGTAACATTTTCACTATCTGGATTTTTATAGAAAAAGTTTGCTGGCCCTTGCTTAAGCCCCATGACTTTTATACTTTTTCGGATTGTGCCCTAAGGGAATAACTATATCTTCCATTCCTACCACTGTCTATGAGCACACACAGACAATAGTATATCTTGGAAAATATTTCATGTAGTAATTTTTAGTTGCTGTCCTTCCCTCCCCCTCATTTAATCCTATTCTTTCAGCTTTTGAAAAATGATGCTTCAGTTTTTACTGTTCAACACTATCCTACCCATACTTAGGACTGTGAAATAATATTTTCTGTAAATACCAGGGTCACTCATCTGTTTAAGAGTTTTGAGTTTAGTTTAGCAATACATTTAACATAAAACAGAAATTGTATTATCCTGACTAATATCAGCAGGATAAAAGAAAAAAAAAATTAAACCAGCCATCTGATATACTATTGTAGGGGAAAAGATTGTAAAGAGCAATATACAAACCATGGGAATATTGGGATGCCACCAACTTGACCTAACTTTGTTTAATAGGCTGCCTCAATAACTTAATTAATTTCATATAGGTGTTTTTTACATTTCTGAGAATTTGGCTCAAGTCCATTTGTCATTCATCTGTTCTGTTTTTCATTTGTAGATTGGGAGCAAGAACTTAGCATATAATACATAATGACACGAAGCCAAATAAGATGTATACTTGAATCACTGTCAAATTCTTTTCATTTCTTCTTCAATTCACTCACCTATGGAACATCCATCCATTGAGACCATTTTTTAAAAATTTCTAGACACGATGTTGCCATTCAAGCAGGAATGGTACCTTTATAAAGCCTACCGTTTGATATGAGATAAAAATTAATCAAATAACCTCATGAAATGGCATTTGTGATAGAAGCTATGAAGTCGAGATGCAGGTGCCATGAAGCATATAATAGGGCAATTTGACCTAGTAGGGGAGGTCAGTTGAGACTTCCAGGAGGAAGTAATGATTGAGCTATATGAGAAGGAATTCATGAGCTGAAAAGGACAGGGATGAGCGGACCCTCACAGTACAGAACGTCTTTGTAGAAATTTACTCTCACTCTCCTTGAACAGTGCTATTGTCCCATTTCTTCCATCTTTACTTCTGGTGGCATTTTAAATTGCTGGTTTATCTTTCTCTCCACTGCCTTTTGTTTGTGAGATGGAGAGGACATAGCTTAAAAACTCCATTATGTATCTGTTTATTCAAATAGTTCCATGTAAGATGCATTCAAATTTGTGGAAGTTGTTCTTCATAGGGATAAGGTCCTAGACAGTTTTTTTAAATAGCTCTATAAATCGTCATGAAGACCTGACCTTGGTTTTCAATCAGCCTATATTTATGGTTTGGAAATGCTTCCTTGTGAAGCTGATAGGTTCAGAGTCACTGGCCATGGATTTATGGTTGCATTTATTATGACAGGTTTGGACTCTAGAATGATAGCAAGGCAAGCCACTGCAATGATGGATTTTCTTGTTGAGATCTAAAACTTTTTATGTTTTTTCCCTCCTATTTAGAAATTTCCTTGGAAATGCTACTGAAAGACAAATTATGTTTTATTTTTAACACATTTAAAAGTTAGTCATCTGCTTAGTTCCTGTTCCTTAATATAATTGACATATCTAGGATTTTTTTTTTTGCTAACACAGGAATAAGGCAATACATAAATTTCAGTTTACACAGTCTATTTTTAAAAAACCATGCTTCTATATGATGAATGTGGAATAAGCGAAGCTATTGTATAGTTGTTTTGCTTGAGATGAAGAACAGACTTTTACCATACAAAAAATATTGAAAATGAAAATTCAGTGCACAAAATTACATCAGGACTCAGTGCAAAATCTACTATCTAGGTAAAAGGATGAAATACCAAAATTAGAAAAGTGATGTAATAGTACCAGTAAGACAGCATTCTGAATATTTGTTGTTGTTGTTGTTTTTGTATAAAGTGGTGACATTCTAATGTTTTGATTATTTATGCAGTTAAAGAGATTTAAGAATGTGTGCAGAATGGGCTCCTAAGGTAGGAGTTACTATGTATCCACTTACATGGGGGAGGAGGTTCCGGAAATGTGTTTTTCCTTCCCACTGTACCCTGGAGAAGGAAATGGCAACCCACTCCTGTATTCTTGCCTGGAGAATTCCATGGATAGAGGAGCCTGGCGGGCTACTGTCCATGGGGTCGAACAGAGTCGGACACGACTGAGCAGCTAACAGTACCCTGTGCACCCGGACTGCCTACTCTTCAGAGGAAATTCAGAGAATGCAACTTCCAAATAGCTGAACTGGAGTAGAACAGATTCAGTGATCTAGAAATGTGCTGTGTCTTGGGATCATTGCACTTAGTATTTTATTTCTCCAGATATGAAGTTAATGTTCAGAAAGTTTCGCTTAAGTCAAGACTGGTTTTCGCTCCTGAAAAGAACAATGCAAAAAATTACAGCCCTTTAATTCTTTTCTGAATTACAAGATGCTAGGATGTCATGGAGTCATGAGACCAGCAGATGGCGCTCGTCTTCTGTCTCAAAAAGGCTATGAGTGGCTTGTTCTTCAGCCTCTACTTATTACCATTCATTTTAAGGGATGAAAATCTGTGTGCAGAGAAAAATCTTTGTTAGCACAAAGCCTCTGGTATTTGTGAGAGACAAAAGTACATTTCGAGTTCATTCGAAGACTAGTTGGTAATCTCTGAATTTTGCAAGTTAACTCATGAGAGTGTAAACAAACAAACAAACAAAAAACCCCACAAAATCCACAACCCAAACCTTCTATTAACTGGTTAACTAGATGCACTCATTTGCTTCCTATCAGCCCACTGATGTTTTAAATGGGAGCATGGAAAAGGCAGCTGATATGTTCATGCATTTTGAAGGAAGAATAAAAATGGCTGGTTCTCTTTGCCTTGCTTGTTCACAGATTTTGTAAGCCGAGGAAATGGATACTACGGTTGTTTGTAAAACTGAATCCAAACAAAGGAAAGAGAGCCAGGATGCTCTCCTATAACACTGACATGTGTACCACACTCTGGAAAAAAGATGAGGCTGCAAAAGGAGGTTTTAGCTTAGCATTTCAATTCTGAAATGAATGGTCCTATTTAATTTTCCACATACAATATCTTTCCTCACCAAAGAATAGATTAATATTACTAATCTCACTTATGTAGCAGCTTTAAAAGGCCGCAGCAACAAGGATATTTCAGAAGCAGATTGTAGTCATTTCTGCGGGTATAGAAAATTCCCTACCCACACAGAAAGTGATTGTGTTGGTAATCTCATGCTATTGCTTTAGTGGGAGTCTGTGTCATTCTTCGCTCCACGTGAGCTATATAGACAGGCATAATGGATAGAGTGATGAGAGAAGGCCATGATGAATTAGTGTCCCAGAGGTCCTGAAACTAATAACAAGGAAGAGTTTTGTGTGTCTGCCTGGCCACTGGGTTGCTAGAGTTGTGTTATGAAATGTGATTCTGGGATTGTCTGCTGCCTGGTCACCCTACAGAAGGTTAGAAGGAAGAGTTCCCTCAACTTCAGGATTAAAAGAGCAAGAAAAAGCAAGATATGCATTTACTTGTACTGTAATGAAATGAAGTCATGACCAAGTATACAGTAGATTTCTGCATGGATAAATGTGAGATTTTTTTCCTTTAGCATTGCATATATGAAATATCTACACTGGTTGCAGCTTTAGGGTTTGCATTTGGTTTGTATTTTTTTTTTTAAAGAAAGAGTATACATCGTCGTGTTATATTGGGCTGCCTCTTCCCACATGTGTGGATTAAGCATCAGAGATGGCCCAAAAGAGTACTTTTCCAGTCGTTGCAATTCTTGGAGGTGTTATTGAGGAAAATAGATCCAAAGTGGACATGATCAGCAAATGTAAATTGTGATTATACTTTCTTCTACTTGCTTTTTTATTCGTTTTCAAATTCCCACTGAGTGCCACCTTACAGGGCCCTGAGGATAACAACAGGGGATAAAAGCGATTCCTTCTCACAAAGAGGCAGACATGAATAGTGCTAGTAATGGTGCAGTATGGTATGTACCGTCAAACAAGCAGAACCATGGTCCTTGGCTGAATTATAGTTATTAGCCCAGAGGATTTGAACTAAAGATAAACCTACTGCCAAACACATGTAAATGTCACTTCCCTTATAGGGATGATGTAGCCAGGAAAAATGCAGGCTAGGGAAGAAAAAGGAGTTTTCTTTTCTTTCTTTTGTCCAAGAGATGATTCCTCATCTAACCATCACAGGAATGAGGAAGGAAGGGCAACAAGCCCGTGAACAAAAGCTGACCAGTGAGCTGCTGTGCTCACATCCTCCCTTTACAGTGCCATCTAAATGTTCTGTTTGGCTGATTATGTCTCTCCAGAATGCAAGTATTTTCAGCTCCAAACGCCAAAGTTTTTAAAGGTTTCGAGGGAGATAGCAATACTTAAAACATTGTCAGTTTAGACATAACCCCTGCATCTTCTTTTTTCCATTTAGAATGTTGCAACTGATTTCACTCATATACTGAAGCAGAATCGTACGTTTTAATGAAATGTTATTAACATAAGAAAGTTGAGTAATGTATTGATATACATTTATGGTCTTTATAATGGAGAAGTAACCATATGTTGTGATTTTATTCTTTAGTGTTGGAGAAAACTCTTGAGAATCCCTTGGACTGCAAGGAGATCAAACCAGTCAATCCTAAAGGAAATCAGTCCTGCCTATTCATTGGAAGGACTGAGGCTGAAGCTGAAGCTTCAATACTTTGGCCAGCTGATGCAAAGAAGTAACTCCTTGGAAAAGACCCTGATTCTGGGAAGGATTGAAGGCAGGAGGAGAAGGGGATGACAGAGGATGAGATGGTTGGATGGCATCACTGACTCGACGGACATGAGTTTGAGCAAGCTCCACGAGTTGGTGATGGACGGGGAAGCCTGGCGTGCTGCAGTCCATGGGGTTGCAAAGAGTTGGACTTGACTGAGCAAATGAACTGAACCATATGCTGTGCTTTATGACAGTTATAAATAGACCCTAATTTTTTTAAAAAAATGAGGAAGTAGCCGTTGTAATGTGAACATTCAGCTAAATATATAGAACTAAATTTAAAAAGATATGTATAGAGGGAGACAGAGACAGACAGACAGACACAGAGAGAGATAGACAGAGTTTAATTCATGAGTTGGTTTGGAATTTGCTCCATGACTTTGATAAGGCTACTTGTACATATTTGCTCTTGTGTGAAATACTTTCAATAACCCTTATTAGTAAAGCACTTGGAGATCATTGGTTGGAAAGCACTATTGATTCTGAGTACAGATTTAGAGCCTTACAGTTGAGAGTCATCATAAATTTTATCTTTGCTGGCATAAGAGCAGAGATTATTTTTGTACAAAGCAGTGGCTTTTTTAATTTTGTAAACACCTTACAATAGGAGTTTCAGTCATGAATTAAGATTATTTTTTACCTAGATCAGTAGATATATTGGTGACAACAGTAACATATATGTGTGTTTATACCAATGTTCTTGTAGCTTTCTCTTCTTGCCCTGAAATATGAAAATACTAAATTTTGAAAAAATTCTTTATATGTCTTCTATACTTATGGAAGATTATAGGAGATAAAAGAATCATACAGGTTTATTTTGGAAAAGATGGCACTCATTTGAGAAGTCTTCCCTGATAACACAGATTTCTACCAACTTTTTAATGTTAAGCAGGTATTCTAGTATGATTGTGAATTTATCAATCACAGGAAGAGGAGATTTATTGTTGTGGGGAATGTAGTTTCATCACCTATTCGCCAGAAAGAAAAGGAATCTTAAAGGATAAAAGTAGAAGTGAATTAAACTTTTCTTGGTATCAACTTAACTTTTCTGATCAGCTAAAGTTCTCTGAGCAGGTGGAGAAAAGACACTGAAGGAATTGGAAATGGAAGGAAGGGCACTGATGAAAAACACATCACAAATGACTAACAAATTGTCAATGAAAATCGGGTGCCTTTCAGGGGGGAACTGCTAACAGGCTCTGAGGCAGCTTTTGGCCTCCTTTAATGGAAATTTTAAGAGAGGACTGGAGGTGATGAAGGTCATTCGCCTGATGTCAGTGGCTCCTGAGTGGTATTCCAAGTGGGCCCCTAGAATTGTGTTGAAGGATGGTGGGAAAGGTGCGTCAATTCGAAGGGCAGAAGCTCCCCAGCCAATTTTTCCCTGCAGCAGATCAGAAGTCGAGGAAGTCAGATCATTTATTTAATTTGTGTTTTTTTATTAAGATATACTATCAAGATCTTCCGTTTCTTTGGTGCATTATTTTAAAGCTCATTTCCCACATTAATCCATTAAGAATATTGAAGTAAAATATAGTTTCATTTTAAAATATATTTCTACGCTTGATGTGATAAAAAATTCACTTACAAGTCACCTGGGATCAGAGCAATAATAGAAACCAATCTTTTGCAAATATAGTTTGCTCTTATGGATAGGAAAAGTTGGAGGGAATAAAAGCCATTAAGGCTGTGTATGAAAAATATATTAGAGTTACATTTATATCATTGATTACACTCTTTCTCAATTATACAGTTTGGAAAAAAACATAAGCAATTAATCATGGTAGATTACACTCATTTTGTATTTGGCCAGCAGTAGCAAGTAGTTATTAAGAAGTCTGAGTTCCAATTGTTTCTCTAAATAATACTTTGTAATATCTTTTGCTTATATGATTTCTGTAATACCCTTTGGTAAATGTGATTATTTATACCTAGAAAAGATTTTAAAATAGCTCTCATTCGCTTTTTACAATTATACTTTTAATAGATTTAAAAAATATATTTACATTCTTAAATATGATGCCATTACCAGCCCTGCCATTTGTCTTATTTAATCTGGATATGCATAGTTATAAACCACACAAATTACAACCGCTGTACATGCATTATCAACTGCATAGAGATTTATTAGTAAAAATAGGATTAAAATATTCAGATAAAATAAGTAGACTCCTAGTTTATGTAAAATGATAATTATACATTGAAGAAATTTAAAATGTTTATTTTATAGGAAAGAATTGTTTATATATGTTATACAATTCAGTATTGATAAAGAGGAAATCTTCTATCAGTAACTTAATTTCTTAGATGTCATTTTCTTAAACCATGGGAAATACTAAAAATAATCTTTTTGAGATACTGACAGGACATTTAACATTTATGCCACTTACTTGCAAACATTGAAATGACTCACTGATAGCCAAAGAAGATGTTGCTGTTTATTTTTTTATAAGAATTTAGTATGCTAATACCTCATTATTCTCTATTTGAATTCGATATAAAATAATTAACAAGGCTAGAAATTATTTTTGATTAAAGCAATATGAAACAAATATTTTTGTCTTAGAGGAGCTATAAACTATTGACATATGGTTTGAAATGATGGTATTCATGATAAAATGTTTCCCTTCATGTCCATGACATTTAGGAAACAAAATTTAGCCATACATTTTTGTACTGACTGTGAACTTCATCGGATTGTATTTCTTCAGATGGTACCCTGATATGTCTGTCGTCGTTCTTCAGTTGCTCAGTCGTGTCTGATTCTTTGTGACCTCATGGACTGCAGCACGCCAGGCATCCCTGTCCTTCACTGTCTCCTGGAGCTGCTCAGACTCATGTCCATTGAGTCGATGATGCCATCCAACCATCTCATCTTCTGATATGTCTAGCCTTCTTTATCTGTTGACTGTACTGTTTTCACAGTCATATCTATCTGATGATTTAAATAGTGTCCAAGAAAAATGGAATATCTTATAATAAACAGAGCTCCTTAACAGTAGCTTTGTTTTTCTATAACATAGTTTAGTACCTCTGTGTTATAAGTAGTGTGCTCTGAACACATGTTCTTTGAATGATTTTATCCTAGTTGATTAAAATTATTCTACTAAAATTCAAATAGTCAAAGGAACACATTGAAAGTGATGGTAAATGTTACTAACCCTTACTCTGATCGTAGAAGATACTTGAAATAATATAGGAATGGGAAGAGGAAAGCAGAAAGAGAGGAAAAAGAGAGAAAGAGGCACAAGGGCAGATAAGCAGGCTGACTGGGAGAAGCTGAACATGTCCTTTAGGAACCGGTGAAAATTAAGTTTGTTTAGCTGGTGACCAGTGACCAGGCTAAAATGGGGAGCTGGGTGTTTGAAGTTCTTAGAATGAGTTTAGGGTATTTTTAGTGTATGTTTACAAAAGGAGAAATTTCCTTCATTAGTGGAAGGCATTCAATAATTTTTATTTAGTTTTATTTTAATTTGCAGTGAGCAAATATGACTTGGAAAATCCTTGGCTTACATATGTCCAAATCCCCTTAGGCTTAAAGAAAAAAGAAAACATAGATCTTGAGTGCTAAAACTCATGGAGAAGCTCTGCAAATGTCAGACCAAGAAAAATGGACAACTGTTAACTAGACATTTTAGAGAAAATAAGCAATTCTGTTTTCATCCAGTTTTCAGATTTTCATCTGCTCATTTCTACTTTTTCTAGTTTTAGAAACATGAAGCAATGCAAACCAAGGCAGTGAGAATTCAGGATTCCGTTCACTTTTGACTTGCTTCCGCCTTTCTGCTTGTGCTGTGGAATGTTGGTATCCTCTGAATCTTAGTCCGAGCACTTCTGCTCTCACAGCTCTCTGTAGCACCAGTTATCACCTCTGTGCAAGGTATTTCCAAGTCTGCATCTCAAAATTATTCTATCTCCCAACCTATTTTCAAATGCTCTTGTTATGTATTTACAGATTGACTTTGTAAAAACATAAAACAGAATTATAAATAGAATTCATTTTTGTAGCTCAATCTCTATTTTCTGATTTTTCTAATTTCACCATTCTAGCCACTTAGACTTAAACCTTAGATTCATTTTTGACACAATTAGTTCTTTTGATATTACCATTTCTTTTATCCTCTTATTCACTACTTTGTGCCTGGTTAGCAAAAACAATTTTAATTTGAATCCTTACCTCTTTCAAGTATCATTCTATGTCATAGACAATTAGTCTTCTTAAAACTTTTATCAGAATATTCAGTCATTTTCAGTTTGACTTCTTTTTCTAGTCTTAAAATACGTTTTAAATTCTTCACTCCTGAGAGAGCAGCTTGTTTACTTAATCAGTACATTTTGTCCCCATAGTTCTGTCTTTATGTGCATCAATCCTCTGTGTAATTATCCTGACATCCTTCTCTGCTTCTGTTAACACTAATAGTTTTTTAAAAGTTTAGCTCATTTTTTGACTCCTTGGCTTTTTTTATCTTCAACCTAGAGATACTCATTTTCTGTATTTTGACACTTTTGACGTGAGGCAGGTTGGTTTATTTTCTCTTCTTCGACTACTATTGTGTAAGTCTCTGTAAAATTTCCCAAGCTCTTCTCTTTCCTGCCTTATGGTTCCTCCAACCTACCAAAATTAAAATTAAGGACACGAGTTTGAGTAAACTCCGGGAGTTGGCAATGGACAGGGAGGCCTGGAGTGCTGCAGTTCATGGGGTTGCAAAGAATCGGACACAACTGAGCAACCGAACTGAACTGATGAAGCACTGTGGTCTAGGCAAGTTACTTGATGTCCAGGACTCTGTATTATTTATCTTTAAGTCTCTAGAATTTAGTATAGTTTCTAGCATGCCAAGAGTGATTAGTGAATATTTGTAAAAAAAAAAAATATTAACAAATGAATCTTCAAAGGAAGCCTTTCAGAATACTGTCAAACAATACTGTTTTCCCCACTCCAAACATCATTATATTTTCACAGATTACATGACTCATTTAGCTTTCAACATATGTAACTATATAGAATCACTTCTATTTTCATATAAATGTAATTTTCTTGACAAAATTATAGAACTTGAGAACCTCATTGTTTTATGTGTTCCATCGTGTGTGCTCTGCACAGAGTAGGCTCACAAAAATTGTTTTGGGGAAATTATTTTTTCATAATGTTCATTTCATGTATTTTAGGTTGTATATGCACATAAAGACTTTAATATGTCCAGAATTTTGGACACACATATTTATTTATTTTAAAACTGCTAATCCATGAAAATTATTGAGGCACCCTCAAGAATAAAGAAGATATAAACAGTGATTTAAACACTGAAGAAATCATAACCAGATAAAAGAATTAGGGGAGAGCTACTATGAAAGTGAAAGTGTTAGTCACTCAGTCGTGTCTGACTCTTTGCAACCCCGTGGACTGTAACCCATCAGGCTCCACTTTCCATGTAATTCTCCAGGCAAGTATACCAGAGTGGGTTGCCATTTCCTTCTCCAGGGGATCTTTCTGATCCAGGGATCAAACTTGAGTCTCCTGCATTACAGGCAGATTCTTTACCATCTGAGCCACCTATGAAGCACTGTAGGATGAGTTTCTTATTGAGATCTGAATTTAGCATTGATTCATGAATTAAAGTAAAAGGAGAAAACTAGAAGGCACATTGTTATTTTATTCCAATAAAGTAACTTTAAAGATACTTCATTTCATAAAATAAAGCTTTCATGTTCTTCTGGGTATTTTATTTTTTATCTGTTACTGAATTCAGGATGGTATTTGTCTTTATAAAGACATACAATGGGTAACATAATGGATAATGTGATTTTCAACTCTGGTTTGTCAAAAGATGCAAGTATTTAAAAAATTTCTTGTATTGGTCATCTAGAAGACTTGAGGGCTACTACAAATGTGTGGAAAAGCCTCATTGAAAGGGTTGGTTTGAGAAGGGTGCTGACTAAGTAGCCCTGGAGATGAGTGAGGACTATAGGGCTGGTGGCAAAAGCACTCTAAAATAAGCACTTCACAAGCACGCAAGCTCTGTACTGTAGTTGGTAGAGTTATGTCCTGTGCGGGTGGAATTATCTGAAACCTCTATATGTGTCTGCTGGAACTGAAAAATTAGGTAGTAGATGTCTGAAGGTGGGAGCCAGGTTTCTCACTGTCAGAGTGGGAGATTATAGACAAACAAACGGAGAAGAATAGAATGAGCTATGAGGTAATGGACTAGAATTGGAGGCATCAGTATGAACTCATGTTTAGTGTAATGTAAATACAGATGGGTTTGTAAAAAAAGATATGGTTTATTTTGGCTCAGTTGGTAAAGAAACTGCCTGCAGTGTAGGAGGCCTGAGTTCGATCCCTAGGCTGGGAAGATACTCTGGAGAAGGGAATGGCAACCCACTCCTGTATTCTTGCCTGGAGAATTCCATGGACAGAGCAGGCTGGTTGGCTACAGTCTATGGGATCGCAAAGAGTCAGACACGACTGAGCGACTAACACTTTTACTTCACTTTCATATGTGTGTGTGTATATGTAACAACAAACATATTAAGGCAAAAATATTGGCTTCTAATTCCATCCTCCAGTAGAAGGAACCAGGACTCCTTGGAGAAATGGCTAATCCTGGGGCAAGGAAAATATAAGATGAGCCGGGATCATGTTGCAGTGCTGGAAGTTAAGAAAGTGCCAGTACACACGCACACACGGACACACACACGTCCTCATGCAATGACGGGAACATGCCAGAGGAGCATAGGAGCTTCTGAAAGGCCTCCTAATGGCCAGTGCTGGAACGTAAATATAATGCAGTGATACAAAATAAAGTGATACTAGATCATACTGCAGAGTAGAAAACAAATATCTATGAGTTTATCCTGATATAAGTACATGATTAAATAAATAAGTTAATGAAAGATAATAGACAAATGTTTCCTTGCAGAAAAAATCCCAGATAATTTATTAGATACTCTGCTCTTAATGAGGTGGAACATAGCTTCATGCTTCTTACATATGGAATTGATTTCCTTTCTAAGAATTCAATATGGAAAAGGCAGGTTGGACAGGGGGGAAAGTAACGATAGCACAGAAACCAGAGCAGGAACATTACCTAGGCAGGTGATCAAGGTCAAAACATCAACAGCGATGCCATGTTGATAGTATCCTTAATATGATGCGGCTGGAATGGCAGCTTATCTCTGTGGTTTTCCCCCTCACTACCCATGACCTCAGTCTAACTGTAAGGAAAACATCAGGCAAATCTCATTTGAGGGTTATGTTACTTAATCAGCATGTCTAAAAACTGCCAAAGTCATCCAGGGCAAGGAAAGTCCGAGACACTGTCACGGACAAGAGCCTAAGGAGTTGTGGTGACTAATTATCACGATGACTAGTATCAATTCTGATTCATTAATTATGACAATGCAGCAAATTAATGTAAGATGTTGTAGGGAATACTGAATGTGGGATATGTGAGGACTGTTTGTAATATATTTGTAATATTTTCTTAAATTTAAAACTATTCTAAGAGGTGGTTAAAAGATAAACCTTAAAAGATAAGAATAATTCTGATGGTGAGAACCTTGAAACTTGAGAAATCCTATGTTATGATTCAGATTTGCTAATTTATGATTATTGTATTACAGATAATATCATAGGGAACAAATGGATATTTGACATGTCCATAAGACACTCTCAAGGATTAGCTGCATTGAGTGATTTTTTTCCCCACAGGGCTAGATTCCAATCAACTCATGGTAAATTCGACTGTTGAATTTCCCTGAAGACCTTCTAGTCCATATTGTTTTTGAGGAATCTAAAGGGAAGAATGGGCTTCCTAGGTGGCTCAGTGGGAAAGAATCTACCTGCCAATGCAGGATACATAGGAGACATGGGTTCAGTCTTTGCGTCAGGGAGATCCTTGGAGTAGGAAATGACAATGTGCTCCAGTATTCTTGCCTGGAAAATTCCATGGACAAAGGAGCCTGGTAGGAGTCTATGGGGTCACAAAGAGTTGGACACGGCTGTGCACACATGCATGCAAAGGATAAGATAGACAAACTTGATTACACAGACATTTTTAAAAAGTCAAATAAGATGATAAAATGCTAATGCAAAGGAGAAAACTAGCAGAACAAATGAGAACATGTGAGATAAGAAAACAATTAAGTTGCTTAATTTATGGAATATTCCTAAAATTGATACAAAGATTCTGTTAGGAAATGGTGTAAACAATATGATTAGAAAATTCATAAAATAAGAATCAGCCTAAAGCCACAAAAATATATTTAACTCTGCCAGGAATTTAATAAATGTGAATATGAAAACACAAATATAATTATTTGTATTCAAATAAACAAAGATTAATACTCAACACTGATAAGTAAGCATTGAAATGTATAAATTCTTATTATTCTATACAATTCTAGAAGGCCTCCTATTGATTCCATAACAAAAACAACTACTGCATTCCTGGTACTAGTACTGCTAACACTCTCCCAAGTATCACATAGTCTTTTTCTTGCCATAGCTCTTCAGTGTTTAGAAGCATACACAAACCTTTGGAATTTTTATCGTGTATTTAGGAGAGTTTTGTTGCTTTCTTTTGCTAGGCTTTTTGATACAGAATGTAGATGCCCTTCAGATCCCCCCGAAAAAGCCATTTTAGAATGAGCCACACATCTCAGAAGTTAAGGCATTGCTGAGTCATTTCCAACTGCAGCTCATTTGGTTTCTGGCAGACTTTTTTTGGTATCAGTTCAGTTCAGTTCAGTCGCTCAGTCGTGTCCGACTCTTTGCGACTTGCCAGGCCTCCCTGTCCATCACCAACTCCCAGAGTTCACTCAGACTCGCGTCCATCGAGTCAGTGATGCTATAGTCCCTTGCTTTCTGCATCAATGGTGAATAGATGAAGCAGTGTGTACTGGCTTCCTTCCTTTTCCCAAGTTGTCACTGTTGCTTCATTAAATGAAAACTGGTTGACTTTTTAAGCCAAATAAACTATCTTAAGCTTAGTGAAGACTTCGAACCCTTTGCTCTTTCCTTAGGCTGTTGCTCAATCTTGCTTTTTAAATTGGATGTAAGTTTTTGTATTTTCCTGCATCCACACAGGCATATGGTGGGAACTTCAATAGGCTGCTTTAGGTACTGCCAGCAAGATGCTCTCATGGGTTGGAAGGCTCTTCTAGGTAGTTTTGTTTGATTCTGAATGCTTCTGCCTATAATCTATCCAAAATAGTTCATAGAAGAAATCTAACTCCAAATTCACCTCCTGCATCCTTGCCAAATACTTTAAAAACACAAAATCTTTAAGTTCCAGATTGCATCTTCCTTATTTGTGAGTTGACCCCATCTTCACCTTAGTACTCACTCTGTTTGGCATCTCTCCCAGACCTATTTTCCTTTTGCCCGTTTGGCTTGCCATAGATCTTAACTTTTATAATCGACTCCAAGAACTATCCCATCAATCTTTGAAAGTTGCTCAGTTGGCACTTTTCCCCAAGCCTGTTCCATCACATATTCCCACCAGACTGTGATTTCAGTTCATCTTATGGGAAAAATCTATTGAATTAAATAGGAAATGTCATTTGTAAGGATTTAGGCCTCTCTGAGGTATATATAGGCTTCCCTATCCATGCTCTTTTGTTACAGTGCTTAAAACAGAAAATTAGTGAAAGGTCATTTAGGTATTAAAACCCAATGACAATCTTTTTCTTTATATTCAAAATAATTACTCTGATAAATAATTTTCAAGACATTTTACTACTTTTCTTTTGCTATCTCTTTAGTATTGTGCTAAAGGAAAACTAAAAGATGGTATTTTTTAATTAAAAAAAATCATTTTAGGAAATTCGAAGTCCACAGCTTCTTACTAGAGACTTCGTAACTATTTTTTGTCTCTTTGAATATTTCAACAAAGATAAATAATAGAAATAAATCAGTTCAACTTACAACTAACCACAATATATCCTGCCCCTAAGGGAATAAGATTGAATTTTGTAGCAAAATACTTTGATGGGCTTTGCTTGTTGCAAAAGATGAGGTCCCATGGAATTATCTGTAAGTTCACTGAAAACAATGAGAAGGCTAAACAGACTGCCTACAAAATAAATTGGATGTTTCAGGATTGTGAGGTTTAAAAGAAGAGAACAAATGTGAGAAAACTCTTGAGGGATCAGGAGGCCAAAGAAGATTGGAGAACATCAGGAAAGAAGGAGATCTAGGGGAAATTGTCTATACTGGCTGTGGCTGAGGGGATTTTTGTTTCAAGACCAAGAATGTATGACATCCCATCTCAAGTTATCCTCTGTGCCAAGTAGTGATTTATTCTATTCAGCTTTATTCATTAAAGCTGAAGGAAGTATTACTAAACATAATTTTTTATGTGAATCTTGAGGGAAATTTAGAAAAAAAGGTAACTATCATAATTCAAGCCCATAGAAATTTTCAGAAACATTGTTGAGGATATGAAAATTTTTTATTAATATTTACAAAAGCAGAAGAAAACCTGAAGACCCCTCCAAAGTTCAAAACTGTAACAATTTAACACTAAAATAAATATTGATTATACTCAATTATAACCCCCACAATATGAAAGATATCTATGGGTTCATATAATGAATGAGTAAATGAACAAATGAATAAAACAGAAGGAACCCAACTTCTTTAAAGAAGTATTCAAAATAATATATGTGTATACACATATCTGGATCCTTGATAGCTCATTTGGTATAGAATGTGCCTTCAATGCAGGAATCCCTGGTTGGATTCCTGGGTCAGGAAGATCCCTTGGAGAAGGGATAGGCTACCCTCTCCAGTATTCTTGGGCTTCCCCTGTGACTCAGCTGGTAAAGAATCTGCCTGGAATGAAGGAGACCTGGGTTCAATCTCTGGGTCGGGAAGATCCTCTGGAGAAGGGAAAGGGTACCCACTCCAGTATTCTGGCCTGGACAATTCCATGGACTCTGTAGTTTATGGTATCACAAAGAGTTGGACACGACTGAACAACTTTCACTTCACTCACTCATATCTAGGAAGATAGCTTAATTTCACTCCCTTTGAGTGTAGGCTAGACCTGATGAACTGCTTACACAGCACAGGATAAGGAAAGGAAAACAGGAACTCTAAAGTGTATAAACCTAGTGGACACCACCTTAACCACGTGATTCATGGTGATGCATCACGTTGATATCATATACCTCTTGATACGATGAAATGAGAAGAGGACCTCATCTCCGTGGTATTCTTTCCCCCAAAACCAATAAGCCCAGTCTAATCATGAGAAAACATGACAAACTCAAACTGAGTGTCATTCCATAAAATATCTGGTCGTGTGAGCGTGCTAAGTTGCTTCAATCATGTCTGACTCTGTGCGACCCCATGGGCTGCAGCCTTCCCGACTCCTCTATACATGGGATTCTCCAAGAAAGAATACCAGAGTGGGTTGCCGTGGCCTCCTCCAGCGGATCTTCCCGACCCAGGGATCCAACCCGCGTCTCTATGTCTCCTGCGTTGGCAGGTGGGTTCTTTACCACTAGCGCCACCTCCGAGCCCCTAAATATCTGGTCAATACTCTTCTAAAGTACTAAGGTGAAAAATAAGAAAAGACTGAGAAATGGTTATAGACATGATGACACTGATGGTTAAATGCAATAATGGTATCCTGGATTAGACCCAGGAAAAGAGACAGTAATAGAAAAACTGGTAAAATCTGAGTTAGTCTATATATTTTTGTGGCCTTGACAAATGTATCATGGTTATGTAAAACTTTAACATTAAAGAAAGCTGGTTACAGTGTATATGGGAGCTCTTTATAACATTTAAAATAATATTTTACAACTGTTCCCAATTAAAAAGTTTATTTAAAAAATTATGATACTCAGTATAAACTGCTTTAGATTCACTTCAGTAAAACTATTTTAATTCTAATGATTCAAAAATAAATACTAACCTAGTGACTACTATAGGCCTGGGGCAGGTGAGTGCAAAAAGACAAAAAATACCATCTTCATGGAGCTTGTAGTTCAGTGAAGAGAGGCAAACAATGAAATAAGCAAACACGTACATTTTATTATGTTAGGAAGTGATGAATTCTCTCAAATATGATTGAGCAGGGAAAGGGGGCCTTTGCAGTAAGCAGAGCAGGGGGTCAACCTTATAAAGGTCGTTCTAATTGAAAGGTGATATTTAAGCAAAGTTTTAAAGAATGTGAGGTGATTCTCTTCTAAGAAGAGAATCCTAGGTCAGGTGAACAGACAGTGTGAAAGCCCAAGAATGGAGACATCTCAGACACATGTTTAAGAAAAAGTGAATTGGCCAGTGTCTGTGGCCAATGAGGAGAGAACAGGGCTTTAGAAGAATGTGTTGTTTCTGAGTGAGATGAGAAACAGGGTCAGGGTTCTGAGCAGAGGTATGTTGTGATCTGACTATGGTCTGAAAGGGATCACTGTGCCTGCTTTGTTGACGTTAGATAGTGAGTGAGAGAGGATGGTGGTAACACATACTAGATTTTTGTTCAAAGTGTATTTTATTGAGCATCTACTATGTGTCAAGCTGGGGATACAAAGTGAGAAGGACCTTTACTCTCTCTGGCCCTTATATTGCCCTTATAAAGAGAGTGATTAGTAGCGGTGAAAGTGGACACCCTTGTCTTGTTCCTGACTTTAGGGGAAATGCTTTCAATTTTTCACCATTGAGGATAATGTTTGCTGTGGGTTTGTCATATATAGCTTTTATTATGTTGAGGTATGTTCCTTCTATTCCTGCTTTCTGGAGAGTTTTTATCATAAATGGATGTTGAATTTTGTCAAAGGCCTTCTCTGCATCTATTGAGATAATCATATGGCTTTTATTTTTCAATTTGTTAATGTGGTGAATTACATTGATTGATTTGCGGATATCGAAGAATCCTTGCATCCCTGGGATAAAGCCCACTTGGTCATGGTGTATGATCTTTTTAATGTGTTGTTGGATTCTGATTGCTAGAATTTTGTTGAGGATTTTTGCATCTATGTTCATCAGTGATATTGGCCTGTAGTTTTCTTTTTTTGTGACATCTTTGTCAGGTTTTGGTATTAGGGTGATGGTGGCCTCGTAGAATGAGTTTGGAAGTTTACCTTCCTCTGCAATTTTCTGGAAGAGTTTGAGTAGGATAGGTGTTAGCTCTTCTCGAAATTTTTGGTAGAATTCAGCTGTGAAGCCGTCTGGACCTGGGCTTTTGTTTCCTGGAAGATTTCTGATTACAGTTTCAATTTCCGTGCTTGTGATGGGTCTGTAAAGATTTTCTATTTCTTCCTGGTTCAGTTTTGGAAAATTGTACTTTTCTAAGAATTTGTCCATTTCTTCCACGTTGTCCATTTTATTGGCATACAACTGCTGATAGTAGTCCCTTATGATCCTTTGTATTTCTGTGTTGTCTGTTGTTATCTCTCCATTTTCATTTCTAATTGTATTGATTTGATTTTTCTCTCTTTGCTTCTTGATGAGTCTGGCTAGTGGTTTGTCAATTTTATTTATCCTTTCAAAGAACCAGCTTTTGGCTTTGTTGATTTTTGCTATGGTCTCTTTTGTTTCTTTTGCATTTATTTCTGCCCTAATTTTTAAGATTTCTTTCCTTCTACTAACTCTGGGGTTCTCCAATTCTTCCTTTTCTAGTTGCTTTAGTTGTAGAGTTAGGTTATTTATTTGACTTTTTTCTTGTTTCTTGAGGTATGCCTGTATTGCTATGAACTTTCCTCTTAGCACTGCTTTTATAGTGTCCCACAGGTTTTGGGTTGTTGTGTTTTCATTTTCATTCGTTTCTATGCATATTTTGATTTCTTTTTTGATTTCTTCTGTGATTTGTTGGTTATTCAGAAGTGTGTTGTTCAACCTCCATATGTTGGAATTTTTAGCAGTTTTTCTCCTGTAATTGAGATCTAATCTTAATGCATTATGGTCAGAAAAGATGCTTGGAATGATTTCAATTTTTTTGAATTTATCAGGTTTAGATTTATGGCCCAGGATGTGATCTATCCTGGAGAAGGTTCCATGAGCACTTGAAAAAAAGGTGAAATTCATTGTTTTGGGGTGAAATGTCCTATAGATATCAATTAGGTCTAATTGATCTAATGTATCATTTAAAGTTTGCGTTTCTTTGTTAATTTTCTGTTTAGTTGATCTGTCCATAGGTGTGAGTGGGGTATTAAAGTCTCCCACTATTATTGTGTTATTGTTGATTTCCCCTTTCATACTTGTTAGCATTTGTCTTACATATTGCGGTGCTCCTATGTTGGGTGCATATATATTTATGATTGTTATATCTTCTTCTTGGATTGATCCTTTGATCATTATGTAGTGGCCTTCTTTGTCTCTTTTCACAGCCTTTGTTTTAAAGTCTATTTTATCGGATATGAGTATTGCCACTCCTGCTTTCTTTTGGTCTCTATTTGCGTGGTATATCTTTTTCCAGCCCTTCACTTTCAGTCTGTATGTGTCCCTTGTTTTGAGGTGGGTCTCTTGTAAGCAGCATATAGAGGGGTCTTGTTTTTGTATCCATTCGGCCAGTCTTTGCCTTTTGGTTGGGGCGTTCAACCCATTTACGTTTAAGGTAATTATTGATAAGTATGATCCCGTTATCATTTACTTTATTGTTTTGGGTTCGGGTTTATACACCCTTTTCGTGTTTCCTGTCTAGAGAATATCCTTTAGAATTTGTTGGAGAGCTGGTTTGGTGGTGCTGAATTCTCTCAGCTTTTGCTTGTCTGTAAAGCTTTTGATTTCTCCTTCGTATTTGAATGAGATCCTTGCTGGGTACAGTAATCTGGGATGTAGGTTATTGTCTTTCATCACTTAAAGTATGTCTTGCCATTCCCTCCTGGCCTGAAGAGTTTCTATTGAAAGATCAGCTGTTATCCTTATGGGAATCTAGAAAACTATAAAACACTGATGAAAGAAATCAAAGAGGACACTAATAGATGGAGAAATATACCATGTTCATGGATCGGAAGAATCAGTATAGTGAAAATGAGTATACTACCCAAAGCAATTTACAAATTCAATGCAATCCCTATCAAGCTACCAGCCATATTTTTCACAGAACTAGAACAAATAGTTTCAAGATTTGTATGGAAATACAAAAAACCTCGAATTGCCAAAGCAATCTTGAGAAAGAAGAATGGAACTGGAGGAATCAACTTGCCTGACTTCAGGCTCTACTACAAAGCCACAGTCATCAAAACAGTATGGTACTGGCACAAAGACAGACATATAGATCAATGGAACAAAATAGAAAGCCCAGAGATAAATCCACACACATATGGACACCTTATCTTTGACAAAGGAGGCAAGAATATACAATGGAGTAAAGACAATCTCTTTAACAAGTGGTGCTGGGAAAACTGGTCAACCACTTGTAAAAGAATGAAACTAGATCACTTTCTAACACCGCACACAAAAATAAACTCAAAATGGATTAAAGATCTAAATGTAAGACCAGAAACTATAAAACTCCTAGAGGAGAACATAGGCAAAACACTCTCAGACATAAATCACAGCAGGATCCTCTATGATCCACCTCCCAGAATTCTGGAAATAAAAGCAAAAATAAACAAATGGGGTCTAATTAAAATTAAAAGCTTCTGCACAACAAAGGAAAATATCAGCAAGGTGAAAAGACAGCCTTCTGAATGGGAGAAAATAATAGCAAATGAAGCAACTGACAAACAACTAATCTCAAAAATATACAAGCAACTTATGCAGCTCAATTCCAGAAAAATAAACGACCCAATCAAAAAATGGGCCAAAGAACTAAATAGACATTTCTCCAAAGAAGACATACAGATGGCTAACAAACACATGAAAAGATGCTCAACATCACTCATTATCAGAGAAATGCAAATCAAAACCACAATGAGGTACCACTTCACACCAGTCAGAATGGCTGTGATCCAAAAATCTGCAAGCAATAAATGCTGGAGAGGGTGTGGAGAAAAGGGAACCCTCCTACACTGTTGGTGGGAATGCAAACTAGTACAGCCACTATGGAGAACAGTGTAGAGATTCCTTAAAAAATTGCAAATAGAACTGCCTTATGACCCAGCAATCCCACTGCTGGGCATACACACCGAGGAAACCAGAATTGAAAGAGACACATGTACCCCAATGTTCATCGCAGCACTGTTTATAATAGCCAGGACATGGAAACAACCTAGATGTCCATCAGCAGACGAATGGAAAAGAAAGCTGTGGTACATATACACAATGGAGTATTACTCAGCCATTTAAAAGAATTCATTTGAATCAGTTCTGATGAGATGGATGAAACTGGAGCCGATTATACAGAGTGAAGTAAGCCAGAAAGAAAAACACCAATACAGTATACTAGCACATATATATGGAATTTAGAAAGATGGCAATGACGACCCTGTATGCAAGACAGGAAAAAAGACGCAGCTGTGTATATGGACTTTTGGACTCAGAGGGAGAGGGAGAGGGTAGGATGATATGGGAGAATGGCATTCTATCATGTATACTATCATGTAAGAATTGAATCGCTAGTCTATGTCTGACGCAGGATACAGCATGCTTGGGGCTGGTGCATGGGGATGACCCACAGAGATGCTATGGGGAGGGAGGTGGGAGGGGGGTTCATGTTTGGGAACACATGTAAGAATTAAAGATTTTAAAATTAAAAAAATAAATAAATTAAAAAAAAAATAAAGAGAGTGATTGAGTCAAATACCAGCAAGTAAAAAGACAAAGCAAAGGACAATGCTTCTAAGACATCCCAGTTTTTATTCCTTACAAAGTAACTTTTTGAATGTTCTCTTTTGCTAACTCAAACTTAACTTTTTTCCCCACAATAAGAATAAATGCATTTATTTGTTCATTTATTTATTTGTTGCATTATTGCCACTTCTCTTTCTTCAGGGGTCTGAGAAATTAAAATTATTTTTGTTTTAAAACAGAGGTCACCATCACAAATCATCCCCCCAAGTTTACTGAGGTAAACTGACAAATAAAATAGTAAGATATTTAAAGTGTACAATGTGATGTTTTGGTATAAATATACATTGTGAAAGAATTCCCCCCTGAGTCATTTAACAAACCATTTTTCGTAAAAAATTTAAAAGTTAAAAGCAATGGTTTAAAATTGTGTAAAATTTTACATTTGATTCAGATAAGATATTCTAAAACTTCTACTCTAGGAGAGAGAGGGAGGGAGAGAGAGCGTTGGATGGAATTTAATATCTGTACATGCGTGCTTAGTTGCTTCAGTCATGTCCGACTCTTTGCAACCCTATGTGCTGTGGCCTGCTAGGCTCCTCTGTCCATGGGATTCTCCAGGCAAATATACTTTAGTGGGTACCATGCCCCACTCCAGGGGATCTTCCTGACCCAGGAACTGAACCACATTTTCTGTATTGCAGGCAGTTTCTTTACCCGCTGAGCCACCTACATCTGTTCAATTTGCAGTATGTCAGATACAAGAATATAATTTACTCTTTTGGGGTAAAGACATAATTCCTACTAAAATTAGCTGTTGGGATCAGTCATTACAACAACCTAATTTCTTTTTAGACTAAACCTCAAAATAAATACTGTAGAATTATATTTAATTATGAAATACAAAATCTGACTGCTCTTCCATAGATTTAGAAATTAGCAAAAAGGAAACAAACATAAAATTATTCTCCTCCTCCTTCTTCTTTGTAAATTTAAAGTCAGCAAAATTTAAGTTCTTTTATTGTGATTTGTTGGAACAATTTGGCCTTACAAATTCCAAAAATAATTTGTTCCATCTATAAGGAGAATTTAGGATGAAATGCAAGTTATGCTCTGTTGCCCTCTCAATAACATGCTTCTCTCCCGTTATTCCTTTGCTTTTAAAATCTGTATCACATTAATTGCCTAGATATTAATATTAACAAAAATTTTTCCCAAGTGATGATACCATATATGGAATAATCTTGTTATTATTTAAGTAAATTATGACTTATATATTGAACTGTGTGCAAGAGTGGGATATGAACCCATTGAAATTTATTTTTGAATGTTCAATATTGTCAAAACTGTGCTTGTCATTGACCACTTGATAATCATTTTTAAATCAATAAAATGCACTTGGGTTGCTACTTAACTGATTTTCAGTTAGCATTATTTTTAGTTATAGAATGGATTGGAAAAGCAAATACTTTTGTGTTCCACTTTCAAATGTGATACATCAAAATAAGAGTTGTTTTGACAGAAAAAAGAATTCTTGTTCAGCCCTTGTCAGCATCAGTCAATTCTTTCATTTATTGAAGAACTTGAGGAATGTTTAGTGAAATGCTGACGAATGGACTTTGGAGCATATCTAATTAGTATGTTTTTCTTCCTGGACTATGTGGAGAAGGGAAAGTAATTATAGAAACCTAAAGTTTAGTCTTCAAACTGAAGCTCAACTTAAATGTAGTTTAAAACCTTTATCCCTTTAAACCCACTTTTCTTACTGCCTTTTGATTTCTGTGGTGGTTCATCCATATTAATGTATCTAATGACAGCACCCTGAAAAGGTGAGAATGAATGCTTTTCCACTGACATATCAGCAGAGGATGATGGTACAAAGCATGTCTTTCAGTGTATATCTGCATGGACTCTGGGTCTCAGAGAATGATATATACTTCTACTTTATGCCTGCAAGATTCAAAAGGCCTTTTCAAATATTCATGTTCTTCTCTTTTTTTCTTTTTATTCTCTACTGGTATGTGTTATGTGATGAGAAGAATGTCAGAGTCTCGGGAGTTTTATTTTTAAGTTTTAGTCTTGCCTGAGGGGGAAAATATATTGAAAATTTGCTGGTCAAGCTGTTCACACTTTCTCATAACATGTCTAATAATTGCAAAGCAGTTTGTTCAAATAATTTAGGCAGGCCTTGTCTAATTACCATGATAGACTCTGAGTGAGTTATTGGACAGTGTCTGGTATTCAGTCGGTAACACCTGGGGATAACTTTCCTTTGTGTCATCCGTTATAACTGAGGGGAAACCAAAGGAGACACAGAGATGAGGACTTTTTTTTTTTAAGCTGAATTCTGATCAGTCTTCCCTGATCTTGTTTCAGCTTGGGTTATAACTTCCTCATGTATGATGCATCAAGTTAATAGGATTTGTATTGCCATAGGCACTATTGCCATTTCCAGCGCTATGGCAGGCAAGTGGAGATGCTGATTAGAAACATGATAATGCAACCACCCCTACCTGTTAAACCCAAATTTGGAGTGAAAGGGCAGTGCATTTGTGATTTTATTACTGTGCCTGTTAGTTGCTGCTGTTTGTTCTTTTTATGTTCCATTGGTTTGAAAACTTAATGTATACATTCATATTTTAGTATGACATTTAGTCTTTTTCTTTCACCAAATTTGGACCCAGTTACTTTTTAAGACTTCACTTTTAGTTTTTATCAGCTTTTAAGCCTCACGTCTTTCTCCATTATCAACCAGGAAAAAAAAAAAGGATAAAATCACCAACTAGTGAAAAAAACTTTTGAAGAATGTTAGCCAGATCAACCTTTACATAATCATTATGAATTATTGGGGGCAGTAGACAGGGCCAACAGAGGATGGGATGGTTGGATGGCATCAACAAGTCAATAGACATGAGTTTGAGCAGAGTTTGAGCAAACTCCAAGAAATAGTGAAGGAAAGGGAAGACTGGCCTGCTGCAGTCCAAGGGGTCACAAAGTGTCGGACATGACTTAGCAACTGAATAACAATTACATGAATTAATTATGTTTTTCCCCCTCAGTAAAAATCCATGTATTTAGTTAGTTTCATGGAAAACAGAAAAGGAAAGAGAAGTAAACTCACAGTGAGCCATTTTTCCTACCCCTTACCCTCACCTCTTAATAATCACCATTCAATTCTTTGTGTCTATGAGTTTTTCTTTTTTAAGATTTTTTTTTAGTTTAAATAGATTGAATAAATTTTTAAAAAGAAAAAAAGAAACATGTTTGAAAGCAGTGGAAGAATAGTAAATCAACTGAGATATATTTGTTGTTCATGACCAAAAGGCACAATATTAGTAAGATGTCAATTCTTTATAAATTGATATAAAGATCCAGTGCAATATCAAAAAAATAAAAATACCTCAGCAAGCTGCTTTGTAGTTAACAACAAAATTAAACATTGAGTAGCTTAGATAATGCCAATGAAAAGCACATTGACAAACTCACACTTCCCAATTTCAAGATTTATTGTAAAGCTACGATAATCAAGAGAACATGATATTTAAAAGTGAATAGACACACAGATAAATGGAGCAAAATAAGAGTTCACAAACAGACCTATGCAAATACAGACAACTTGATCTTGTTCAGAGGAATACAGGCACATTATCACATAAAAGATAGTCTTTTACTCAACAAATAATGAGGGTAACAATGGATGACCAGAAGGAAATAAATGAACAAAGATACAAGCTTTGTGTCTTAGACATAAATTCACTCAAAGTCACTCACTGTGGTAAGTACAAAATTAAAAACTATAAAAATTACAGTGGGATACCTAGGGTAAAATCTACATGAGTTAGAATTTGATGATTAGTTTTCACAAGTAACACAAACAGTACAATCCATGAAAGAAAAAAATGGATAAAGTGGACTTTATTAAAATTTAAATGCCCACCTGTGAAAGACAGTATTCAAAGAATAGAAAGACAAGCCACTGAGTAGGAGGATCTATTTTCAAGACACATATTTGAAGAGATATTTGTATGCAAAATATTCAAAGTACTGTTAAAACTCCACAATCAGAAAACAAACTCCCCAAATTAAAATAAATAAGGTAAAAAATACAGTGAAATGCTTCACCATGTTATAACAAAAAGTCATGGACTCATCACCTTAAAACTACCTAACACAAAAAAGAAGAGGAAACTATAATATAAATCTATAATTTCCCAATATTAAATATATCCACTACATTCTGAGTGAAGTAAATAACTCATCAACCCCCTCTCCATTATGGGAACAACCACACTGGGATATAACATGTGTTGGAAGAAGTGATTAAAAATGATCCAAACCAGTGCACTAAAATTTTAAACAAATTTTCACTATTGACACAGGAAGAGCATTCTTTGGGAATAGCAATAACATCCACTTATGCAAAAATATCTTTGACATGCAATGAAAACATAACCTCTGGATACACATTCTCTCTTTTAGGTTTTCAGTGGGAATTGCGCCTAAGTGATAAGGGCAGGATTTGGTCCAATAAATAAACTGAAAATTTTGTAACAAGTGGTGGAGTAATACATATTAATTCTGAACAGATTGACACTGTAATTTGGGATAAAAACCATAATGATTACAGAACGCAGTCAGTGTAAGTCAAGTCTGATGGACTGGAACAGATGCGTCCACCTGTTTAGAGCCCAGCTCTGCATCGCTTGGGATGCATAATGTGACTGAGGTCCACAACGTTAGCTATTTAGAAAGGTATGCAGGTTAGGAAAAAAGGAGAAATGTCTAATTCTGGATCATTCTTTTGTTTTCCTATGTAACTATTGAAGTCGAAAAGACAAGAGGGTACATGCAGGACAAAAATAAAAGAGAAAGTCCAGTGGAGAGATGTAAACCTTATTACATGTCTTTCATTGAACATAATTTGTAAAGCTTCATAAAGGGCATTTCAAGGACAGAGGGATGGTAGAGATTTAGTTTTCTTTTTTTTTTTAATTTTTATTTTTACTTTATTTTACTTTACAATACTGTATTGGTTTTGCCATACATTGACATGAATCAGTTTTCATTTTCCTACATTTGATAGATTCTGTATAAATTAACTCAACCTGAGTTTTTTGTTTTATTTGCTAAAGTAAATGAAGAAAGATGGAAAGAAACTGCTATGTTTCAATGTTGATGCCTAGGGGGCACTCCATATATCGAACACCAAGTAAGAGTAAGCTTTTGTGACTATTTATCATTTGAAATTGTAAGAAAAAGATTTTTTTGACAGAATATGCCTCATGTCTAAAGATTATACTGTATGTCATTAGGCGGTAATTTTATTTTTTTCTTTAGACAGAATGACATATTTCTAGTATTATAATAAATGTGTCTGTATTATAAGAAAGTTTTAATGTGTGGTAATAAACATTGTTCATTTTAAAGACTGAATATTATGGGCATTACTATTAAAATATCCTTTGTTTGCTCCTTAATATTTCTTACTTAGATTTATTAATGAAACCAAGTACACGTGGGCTATTCTGTGCCCTATTCTCCTTTCTTTCTCTGTCAGCCTCTGGGCATTTAACCAATCCTTAATCTATGAGTCTCTATTACTATAAAGATAAAAGAGCCATCAAAAAATTTTAGTATATAGAAAGCAGTCTGCCAGGTCATTTATAATCTTCAACTGTGTTTGTTGGAGGTGTTTTACATTAAGAAATTTAAATAAATTTGACTTTCGGTGACATTATTTTCCTTGGAATGAGGTGTTCAAATTTCATGATGTGAAAGATACAAGTTAGTTTAGTAAAATAAAGAGATATTCTTGGCAAAAAGTTATCAACTCAGTAAAACCTACGAGAAACAGCTTTTTTGGTTTTACCTTCCCTTCCTGCCCCTGTCTTTACATGGAAAATCTACGGGCAGATCATTTCAACCTGCTTTCATTACCATACTTGACAGAAGTGTTAACAAATCAAAGATCTCATTGGCTAAAGGCCATAATAGGCTTCTAAAGAAAATGGTTTGACTACTCACACTCTAGGAGGTGTATAAGATCTATGGCCTATAACAAATGGAAACCAAAACATATAAATAAATGAGACAGATGCAAGTCTCATTGCAGGGGCAACAGAATGACTGATTTGGGAGTAACTAAGTATTTGCTTCCCGGGTGGCTCAGTGGTAAAAAATTTGCCTGCCAATGCAGGAGATGCAAGAGATGTGAGTTCCATCCCTGGGTTGGGAAGATTTCCTGAAGAAGGAAATGGCCGGGTGGCTCAGTGGTAAAAAATTTGCCTGCCAATGCAGGAGATGCAAGAGATGTGAGTTCCATCCCTGGGTTGGGAAGATTCCCTGAAGAAGGAAATGGCCACTGACTCCAGTGTTCTTGCCTGGAGAATCCCATGCATAGAGGAGCCTGGCAGGCTAAAGTCCATGGGGTCGCAAAGAGTCGGACATGACTGAGCAACTGAACATGCAAGAATTTGCTAGAGATTCCTGTTTAAGCTCAAAAAGTTGAAGAGTTCAGTACAGCTGTGTTTTATATATGATTCTGTTTATTATTTTATAAAGGGTTACTGTCTTATTTTACAATATTTAATAAGCATATAGAAATAGATGCTATAAAGCATGACCTAATGATTATAGTACTGCCAAGTGACACATACAGTATACTGTGGTAGAAGATGACTAAGGCTTTTGTGTCCAAATTAGTAGTTTCCAATTCTGGCAGTGCATCAGCTGGGAAATTTTAAAACAATACTGATGTTTCAGTCCAAAGCCTTCCCTCCTGAGGTTGTGATGTAATTGACCAGAGGCAGGTGGCATGAATGGAATTTTTAAGATCTCTCCAGGTCACTTTATTGTGAAGTTAGTGTTGAGAAATAACTAATCTTGATTTATCTGTTTTTAAATCAATGAGTCCTTGTGAGGAAAAAAGGTAAATAAAATAGTGCCTGCACATATATTTGTAAAACATCTTACAGCTGTAAAAAAGGGTTTAACATCTAGTGGGGACACACTGACTAAATAAAGATTAAAATAGAGGTAAATAATATTTGGAGAAGATCACTGAAACAAATTTGGGGCCAGGGGTGCCAAGAAATACTTTTTGGAGAAAGGGATTTTAAATCTTTGGAATGAAACTCAAGTAGGCTTTTCTTAAGTTTCATCTGTGTTGTAGCATATATCAGTACTTTATTCCTTTTTATGGCCAAACCATAATTCCATGGTAAGGATATACCACAAGAAGCCAGTAACCAAAGACTAGATATACATAATTCCACTTGTATGAAATACACAGAAGAGGCAAACCTATAGAGTCAGAAAATAGAGTAGTCACTTCCCAGGACTGGAGTAGAGGGGGTATGAGAAGACTGGAGAATGGTAAATAAAGAGTATAGGGTTTCACTATGGTGATGAAAATATTCTAAAATTTAATATGGTGAAGGTTGCACTTATCTGAATGTACTAAAAGGCAGTGAATTATACACTTTGAATGAGTGAATTGTATGGCATGTGAAATATATCTCAATAAAGCTTTTTTTTAAATATAAATAAAGCTGTTTTAAAAAATAAAAAGGCTTGCCAATTCAGGTGGGTAAGGAGGAGATATAGGAGACAGCCTGGAGAGTTTGCTGAATGGCAAGTAGCTGGTGATGTTTGGCATATCAGTTGCTCAGTCGTGTCTGACTCTTCGCGATCCCGTGGACTGTACAGCACACCAGGCTTCCCTGTCCATCACCAGCTCCAGGAGTTTACTGAAATTCATGTCTATTGAGTCAGTGATGACATCCAACCATCTCATCCTCTGTCATCCCCTTTTGCCTTCAATCTTTCTCAGCTACAGGGTCATTTCAAGTTAGTCAGCTCTTCCCATCAGGTGGCCAAAGTATTGGAGTTGCAGCTTTGACATCAGTCCTTTCAATGAACATTCAGGACTGATTTCCAATAGGATAGACTGGTTGGATCGCCTTGCAGTTCAAAGGACTCTCAAGAGTCTTCTCCAACACCACAGTTCAAAAGCATCAATTCTTTGGTGCTGCACTTTCCTTATAGTCCAGCTCTCACATCCATACATGACCACTGGAAAAACCATAGCTTTGACTAGATGGACCTTTGTTGGCAAAGTAATGTCTCTGCTTTTTAATATGCTGTCTAGGTTGGTCATAACTTTCCTTCCAAGGAGTAAGCGTCTTTTTATTTCATGGCTGCAATCACCATCTGCAGTGATTTTGGAGCCCAAAACCATAAAGTCTCTCACACTTTCCATTGTTTCCCCATCTATTTCCCATGAAGTGATGGGTCTGGATTCCATGATCTTAGTTTTCTGAATGTTGAGCTTTAAGCCAACTTTTTCACTCTCCTCTTTCACCTTCATCAAGAGATTCTTTAGTTCTTCTTCACTTTCTGCCATAAGGGTGAAGTCAACTGCCTATCTGAGGTTATTGATATTTCTCCCAGCAATCTTGATTCTAGCTTGTGCTTCCTCCAGCCCAGCGTTTCTCATGATGTGCTCTGCATAGAAGTTAAATAAGCAGGGTGACAATATACAGCCTTGACGTACTCCTTTTCCTATTTGGAACCAGTCTGTTCTATGCCCAGTTCTAGCAGTTGCTTCCTTACCTGCATACAGATTTCTAAAGAGGCAGGTCAGGTGGTCTGGTATTCCCATCTGTTGAAGAATTTTCCACAGTTTATTGTGATCCACATAATCAAAGGCTTTGGCATTGTCAATAAAGTAGAAGTAGATGTTTTTCTGGAACTCTCTTGCTTTTTCCATGATCCAGCAGATGTTGGCAATTTGATCTCTGGTTTCACTGCCTTTTCTAAAACCAGCTTGAACACATGGAAGCTCACGGTTCACGTGTTGCTGAAGCCTAGCTTGGAGAATTATGAGCATTACTTTACTAGCTTGTGTGATGAGTGCAATTAATTGTGTGGTAGTTTGAGCATTCTTTGGCATTGCCTTTCTTTGGGATTGGAATGAAAACTGACTGTTTCCAGTCCTGTGGCCACTGCTGAGTTTTCCAAATTTGCTGGCATATCAAGTGCAACACTTTCACAGCATCATCTTTTAGGATTTGAAACAGCTCAACTGGAATTCTACCACTTTCACTGGCTATGTTCGTAGTGATGCTTCCTAAGGCCCACTTCCTAAGGCTTCACATTCCAGGATGTCTGGCTCTAGATGAGTGATCACACCATATTGATTATCTGGGTCATGAAGATCTCTTTTGTACAGTTCTTCTGTGTATTCTTGCCACCTTTTCTTATTCTGTCCTTTATTGAGCCCATCTTTGCATGAAATATTCCCTTGGTATATCTAATTTTCTTGAAGAGATCTCTAGTCTTTCCCATTCTATTGTTTTCCTCTATTTCTTTGGACTGATCACTGAGGAAGGCTTTCTTATCTCTCCTTGCTATTCTTTGGAAATCTGTATTCAAATGGATTTACCTTTCCTTTTCTTTTGTAAGGCCTCCTCAGACAGCCATTTTGCTTTTTTTGCATTTCTTTTTCTTGGTGATGGTCTTGCTCCCTGTCTCCTGTACAATGTCGTGAACCTCTGTCCATAGTTAATCAGGCACTCTGTCTATCAGTCTAATCCCTTAAATCTATTTCTCACTTCCACTGTATAATCATTAGGGATTTGATTTAGGTCATACCTGAATGGTGTAGTGGTTTTACCCTACTTTCTTCAATTTAAGTCTGAATTTGACAAGAAGGAGTTCTTAATCTGACCCACCGTCTGCTCCCTGTCTTGTTTTTGCTGACTGTATAGAGCTTCTCCATCTTTGGCTGCAAAAAATATAATCATCTTTTCATGAGTTTGTTAGCCATCTGTATGTCTTCTTTGGAGAAATGTCTATTTAGTTCTTTGGCCCATTTTTTGATTGGGTCATTTATTTTTCTGGAATTGAGCTGCATAAGTTGCTTGTATATTTTTGTAAAGTAAAATAAAGTAAAAATAAAAATTAAAAAAATATATAATCAATCTGATTTCAGTGTTGACCATTTGGTGATGTCCACGTGTAGAGTCTTCTCTTGTGTTGTTGGAATAGGTTGTTTGCTATGACCAGTGCATTTTCTTGGCAGAACTCTATTAGCCTTTGCTCTGCTCCACTCTGTACTCCAAGGCCAAATTTACCTGTTACTCCAAGTATTTCTTGACTTCCTACTTTTGCATTCCAATCCCCTCTAGTGAAAAGGACATCTTTTTTTGGGTGTTAGTTCTAGAAGGTCTTGTAGGTCTTCATAGAACTGTTCAACTTCGGCTTCTTCAGCATCACTTGTCAGGGCATAGACTTGGATTACCATGATAATGAATGGTTTGCGTTGGAAGCGAACAGAGATCATTCTGTCGTTTTTGAGACTGCATCCAAGTACTGCATTTTAGACTCTCTTGTTGACTATGGCAACTCCATTTCATCTAAGCGATCCACAGTAGTAGATATAATGGTCATCTGAGTTAGATTCACCCATTCCAGTCCATTTTAGTTCGCTGATTCCTAAAATGTCGACGTTCACTCTTGCTGTCTCCTGTTTGATCTCTTTCAATTTGCCTTGATTCATGGACCTAACATTCCAGGTTCCTATGCATTATTGCTCTTTTCAGCATCAGACCTTGCTTCCATCACCAGTCACATACAGAGCTGGGTGTTGTTTTTGCTTTCACATATAAGATTGGCATAAGGATGACATATAGGATTCAGGAAAGGATCCCTGAATTGGTTAGAAATGAAGCTGAAGCTGGAGAGATAAGCTAGGTAAGATCATGAAGGATGTAATAAATCTTTGTACTTTTCTTTATTTTAATTGTGATAGAATGCATGTAACATAAACGTAGCATCATAATCATTTTAAGTATTTAGTCAGAAGTGTTAAATATATTCATATTGTTGTACAACCAGTTTCCGGAATCTTTTCCTCCTGTGAAACTGAAACTCTGTATTTATTAAATAATAACTCCCTATTTCCCATCATTCTTCTTCCTATTTCTATAAGTTTGACCACTCTAGCTAAATCTAGACAAACCATGCAGGATTTGTCCTTTTGTGATTGGCTTATTACACTTTTTTTTCATACATGCCTTTTCATACTGTCCATGGGGTTCTCAAGGCAAGAATACTGAAGTGGTTTGCCATTCTCTTCTCCAGTGGACTACATTTGTCAGAACTCTCCACCATGACCCATCCGTCTTGGGTGGCCCTACATGTCATGGCTCATAGTTTCATTGAGTTAGACAAAGCTGTGGTCCATGTGATTAATTTGGTTAGCTTTCTGTGATTGTGGTTTTCAGTCTGTCTGTCTTCTGATGGAAAAGGATAAGAGGTTTATGGAAGCTTCCTAATGGAAGAGACTGACTGGGGGGAAACTAGGTCTTGTTCTGATGGGCGGGGCCATGCTCAGTAAATCTTTAATCCAATTTTCTGTTGATGGGTGTGGAGGGGAGGGCAACTGTGGTGGAGGTAATGAATATAATGGAGACCTCCGTCAAAAGATCCCATGCATGTACTGTTACACTCAGTGCCTCCAACCCTGCAGCAGGCCACTGCCGACCCACACCTCTGCTGAAGACTCCTGGACACTCACAGGCAAGTCTGGGTCAGTCTCTTGTGGGGTCACTGCTCCTTTCTCCTGGGTCCTGGTGCACAAGGTTGCCCTCCAAGTATCTATTTCCCAACCCTGTGTAAGTTCTGACAGCTCTATGGTGAGGTTAATGGCGACCTCCTCCAAAAGGGCTTATGCCATACCCAAGTCTTCTGCATCCAGAGTCTCTGGCAGTTCACTTCTGACCCATACCTCCACAGGAGACATTCAAACACAGTTCTGTCTCAGTCTCTGTGGGGTCCCTGGGAGAAATATCAATAACCTCAGATATGCAGATGACACCACCCTTATGGCAGAAAGTGAAGAGGAACTAAAAAGCCTCTTGATGAAAGTGAAAGAGGAATGTAAAAAAGTTGGCTTAAAGCTCAACATTCAGAAAACTAAGATCATGGCATCTGGTCCCATCACTTCATGGCAAATAGATGGGGAACCATGGAAACAGTGTTAGACTTTATTTTTTTGGGCTCCAAAATCACTACAGATGGTGACTGCAGCCATGAAATTAAAAGACGCTTACTCCTTGGAAGGAAAGTTGTGACCAACCTGGACAGCATATTAAAAAGCAGAGACATTACTTTGCCAACAAAGGTCCATCTAGTCAAGGCTATGGTTTTACCAGTAGTCATGTATGGATGTGACAGTTGGACTATAAAGAAAGCTGAGCACTGAAGAGTTGATGCTTTTGAACTGTGGTGCTGGAGAAGATTCTTGAGAGTCCCTTGGACTGCAAGGAGATCCAACCAGTCCATCCTAAAGAAGATCAATCCTGGATGTTTATTGGAAAGACTGATATTGAAGCTGAAACTCCAATACTTTGGCCACCTGATGGGAAGAGCTGACTCATTTTTAAAGACCCTGATGCTGGGAAAGATTGAAGGTGGGAGAAGGGGATGAGAGAGGATGAGATGGTTGGATGGCATCACTGACTCAATGGACATGAGTTTGGTTAAACTCCAAGAGTTAATGATGGACAAGGAGACCTGGCATGCTGCAGTCCATGGGGTCGCAGAGAGTCAGACACGACTGAGCGACTGAACTAAACTGAACTATACACTTAGCACAATGTCCTCAAGTCTCACCCATGTTGTAACATGTCTCAGAATTTTCTTCCTTTTGTTTTCTTTAAAGGCTGAATAACATACCATAGTATTTATGGAAAACATTTTTAAAATTTATTCTTTCTTATGATGGATACTTGAGTTGCTTCTACCTCTTGACTAATGTGAAAAATGCTGCTATAAACATGGTTGTACAAATATCTTTGTGAGATCCTGCTTTCAATTCTTCTGGAATTACTAAGGCTTTTTAAAGAAGTTTAAAATGTACCCTGAGATTCCACATATAAGCAGTATCATATGCTATTTGTCTTTTTCTGCCTGGCTTGTTTCACTTTGTTTGATAATCTTTGGGTCCATCCATGTTGCTGCACATAACATTATTTCGTTCTTTTTTATGGGTGAATAACATTCCATTGTATAGATATACTGTTATATTTATCCATCACCTGTTGATGGACATTTAGCTCACTTCCATGTCTTGGTTATTATAAATAGTGCTACAGTGAACATTGGGATGCATGCGTCTTTTCAAATTATGGTTTTCTGTGGATATGTGCCCAGGAGTGGGATTGCTGAATCATATGGTAGCTATATTTTTAATTTTTTGAGGAACATTCACACCGTTCTCCATAGGTGCTATACCCATTTGCATTCCCACCCACAGTACAGGAGGGTTCCTTTTTCACCGTACTGTCTCCAGCATTTATTTGTAGACTTAAAAAAAATTATGACTGTAGTATAATTGCTTTGCTATGTTGTATTAGTTTCTGTTGTACAACAGAGTGAATCACCTATATGCATATAGATATATCCTCTCCCTCTTTAGCCTCCCTCCCTCCCCCATCCCACCTCTCTGTAGATATATGTGTAGATATAAGTGAATAACTTTGCTGTATACTGAAACTAACACAACATTGTTAATGAACTATACTCCAATATAAAATAAAAATTAAAAAATAAAATGTTAACACACCTACCACAAATGTCAAGATAAAAATACTAATTTAAAGACTCCCCACAAGAAAAGGCCAGGCTCAGATCATTTCACTGATGAGTTGTAACAAACATTTGAAGAAGAATTAATATCAATCCTTCACATACTCTTGCAGAATGTTAAAAAAGAGGAACTTTTTCTCACTTACTATTTAATGCCATTTTTATCAGTATACTAAAACCAAGGACATCATAAGAAAAGGAAACCACAGTCTAATATCCCTTATGAATGTTAAAATACATTCAAAATGCCTCAGAAAACACTATCAAATTGAATTCAGTAAAATATAGAAAGAGTTATGCATTATGACCATGTAAATCTCAGGAATGGTAGCTTTGTTTAACATCTGAAAATCAATTAGTATAGTACATCATTCCAGTTAAGTAAAGGCTAAAATTCATACCACCATTTAAACTCAGGTGTGATGGCACAGGTCCACTTACACGCAGATTTTTTTTAAAAAAATAAATGCATTCTGTCTTGCTACATAATAGACACACTGTTGAATCTGTTGATGCAGAACCCTAGAGATGGAGGACAACTGTGAAATTACATGCAGATTTTTGATTGCACAGATGTTTAGCACCCCTAACCCCTGAGTTGTTCAAGGGTTACCAGAAGTATATGCAGAAAATATTTGGAAAAAATCAACACATTTTCATGATAAAACTGCCTAACAACCTAGGAAGAGAAGAGACTTTCCTCAGTCATATACAAAAGTAGGCCATCTACAAAAGCCCACAGCTAACATTATACTTAGTGGTGGAAGAAAATGCTTTACTGTTTAGATCAAGAACAAGACAGGAAGTCTGTTCTTGCCACTTCTATTTAACATTGTACTGAATATCCTAGCAAAATAATAAAATAAATAGCATACAGATTGTAAAAGGAAAAGTAAACTATCATTACAGATGGCATGGTCTTGTAATGTAGATTATCTTGAAAAATACACACACAGAGACATACACACACACTATTGTAACTAAAAAAGAAGTTAGTGAGACTGTAGTATATAGATCAATATATTTATTTTTTTCCTTTTTATTTTATTTATTTTTAAAAAATTTTTATTTTTACTTTATTTTACTTTACAATACTGTATTGGTTTTGCCATACATTGACATGAATACTCCATGAGTGTACATGTGTTCCCAAATATGAGCCCCCCTCCCACCTCCCTCCCCATAACATCTCTCTGGGTCATCCCCGTGCACCAGCCCCAAGCATCGTGTAGAGTGGACTTTTGGACTCTGAGGGAGAGGGTGGGATGATTTGGGAGAATGGCATTGAAACATATATACTATCACGTAAGAAACAAATCGCCAATCTATGTCAGATCAATATACTTAAAAAATCAATTGCATTTCTATAAAATAGGAATAAATGTTCTGAAAGTAAAATTAAAGTGATTCCATTTATAATAGCATCAAAAAGAATAAAATACTTAAGTATAAATTTAACAAAAGAAGTACAAAGCATGTACATTGAAAATTATAAAACATCATTACCAAAAATTAAACAAGTAAGACATGTCATGTTTTTTGAGTGAAAACTTGATACTCTTGGAATGGCAATATTCTCCCAATTAACTACGGATTCAATGTATTATTATCAAAACCCCATTTGGGTTTATTTTAAATAGACATTGATTTTCAAATCTGTTAAAGAACTTGCATCCAGAATACATTAAGCACTAGTATAACTCTACAATAAAAAGACAAATAACCCAATTAAAATGAGCAAATTATTTGAATAGACATTTCATTTGCTCAAAGAAGATGAGCAAATGGCCAACAATTATGAGAAGATGCTAAAATTTATTAGTCACTAGAGAAGATGCAGACAAAACTATAAAGAGATCCTACTTTACATGTACTAGGGTGGCTTCCCAGGTGGCTCAGTGGGTAAAGACTGCCTACATTGCAGAGACCCTGGAGATATGGGTTCGATTCCTGGGTTGGGAAGATTCCCTGGAGAAGGGCACAGCAACTTGCTTCAGTATTCTTTCTTGGAGAATCCCATGAGCAGAGGAGCCTGGTGGGCTATAGTTCATAGGTCACAAAGAGTAGGCACAACTGAAGTGACTGAACACAGCACAGGACGGCAAAAATCAAAAAGACATGTAATAAAGTTCGGCAAGGGTATGGAGAAACTGAGAGCCTTATACATTGCTGGTGGGAATATACAATGGTGTAAACACTTAGGAAAAGAGTTTAGCAATGACTTAAGAAATTAAGCATGGAGCTATCTAATTACCCAGAAATTCCATTTCTACCCAAAAGAAATGGGTACATTTCTATTGAAATGAAAAAAAGAAAAAAGAAAACATACATCCACATGAATGGATGTGAATGTACACTTATATACGAATGTTTCTTGAAGCATTATTCATAATAGTTAAAAGGTGGAAACAACTGAATGGATGAAAATAATATGGTATATTCATATAATTGCATACTATTTGGCAATAAACAGAAATGAAGTGCTGATACATGCTGCAACATGGACGAACTTTGTACTAAGTGAAGAAAGCCAGTCACAAAACATGAGTTATTGTATTATTTCACTTATATGAAATGGCTATAACAGGTGAACCTATAGAGACAGAATATGTCTTGCTTGGGCTTCAGGAGAGAGATGGGATGTGACAGCTGTTATATCTGGGTTTTTTAAGAAGGGCTTTTCTCCTGATTCACATGGTAAAGAATCCATTTGCAATCCAGGAGACCTGGGTTCAATTCTTGGGTTGAGAAGATCCTGGAGAAGGGAATGGCAATCCACTCCAGCATTCTTGCCTGGAGAATCCCATGGGCAGAGGAGCCTGGTGGGTACAGTCCATGGGGTTGCAAAGAGTTGGACATGATTGAGTGACTTACACTTACTTCCTTACTTAAATTGTTCTAAAATTAAATTGCAGTGATGTTGATACAGTGTTTCTAGTACACTGAAAATATCCAACTGTACACTTTAAAGGGGTTAACAGTATGGATTTTGAATTATATCTCAATAAAGTTGTTTAAAGGGCTTCCCTGGTGGCTCAGCAGTAAATAATCCACCTGCAATGTTGAAGACATGGGTTCCATTCCTGGGTTGGGAAGATTCCCTGGAGAAGGAAATAGCAACCTACTCCAGTATTCTTGCCTGGGAAATCTGATGGACAGAGCCTGGCTGGCTTCAGTACAAAAGAGTCACAAAAGACTTAGACATGACTTAGCAACTAAAAATAAAAAACAAAGCTGTTAAATAGATCATGTTTTTAAACAGAATAATGTATTAGTAAGAAATGCATGTGATATGCTTAGTTGAGTCTGACTCTTGGCGACCCCATAGGCTATAGCCCACCAAGTTCCTCTGTCCATGGAATTTTCCAGGCTAGAATACTTGAGTGGGTTACCATTTCATACTCTAGGTGACATCCCCAACCCAGGGATTGAACCCACATCTCCTGCATCTCCTACATTTGCAGGCAAATTCTTTACCTTTGTGCTACCTTGAAAATCACCACCAAAAGTGCCTAAAATAAAACAATTTTCATATAAAACAATAGCAAAAAAGACTAGGAAGAAATACAGTGTTGCAAAGTTTTTATACTAGTAGCCAACAAAGGAGAAATTGTAAGTTAGAATTGTAAAGACTACTTAGTCGAAAAGTTGTCAGGAAAATAGACAAATTGAAACAAACAACAGAAGGTATAAAGAGATAGCAAATAGCAAGATGGATTACTTGATTTCAAGATTTATTGTGATGGTCAGTAATCAGCAGGGTGTAGTTTGGAATTCATATAGAGAAATACATCAATGGAGTAGAATAGAGAATTCAGAAATAGACCTACACAAACATGTGCAAATTAATTTTGGCAAAAGTGAAAAACAATTTTGTGGGGAGATAGCAGTTTTAAAAAGAGAATGGTGTGGAATAATTATATATAAATATGCAAAATAACTCAGTTGATTGATGCCTTATATCATATGTAAAATGCAACTCAAAATAGATTATAGACCTAAATATAAAACCAAATGTTATAAAACTTCTAGAAGAAATCATAGAAATATCTTCATGATATGTGTGATAAGGTAAATATTTCTGAGCTACCACCATCAAAAGTACAACCAATAAAAGTTTCATGGCAAAACCAATACAATGTTATAAATTAATTAACCTCCAATTAAAATAAATAAATTTATATTTTAAAAGTTTCATCAAAATTTAAAAGCACTTTTATTTGAAAGCTATGAGGAGAATGCATAAACAAGTGGCAAACTGATATCTTGCAAAGTATATATCTAATAGGTGGTTTTTATACAGAAAAGGCAAAGATCTCTCACAACTCAATAGTGATATAACAAAGAATTGCTTAAAAATAGGTAAAATATTTGAGCACACACTTAACCAATGACAGTGTACATATGGCAATAAACAAAAAGGATGCTCAGCATCACTAGTGATTAGAAAAATGCAATTTCAAATTGCAATGTGATAACATGACATAAAGTCGACACGACTGAGCCACTGAACTGAACTGACCTGAACATGACACACCTGTTAGATCTGATAAGTTTTAAAACTGACCATACACCAAATGCTGGCAAAAACTGTAGAGGAGCTGGATGTTTCCTACATTGCTTGGATAGAATAAAACATGGTAGAATCATTTCAGAAAAGTTTGGTGATGTTGTAAAATGTTAAGCATCTGCCTAACATATGTTATAGGCATTTAACTCCCAGTCATTTATCCCAGAGGAATGAAAGTCTATGCCCATTAAAAAACTTTTATGTCAAAGCTCATAATACTTTTTATAATAGTTTACTTTAAAGTAGCTAAAATGGGAAAAATTCAATTATCTTTCATCAGATGAATTGATATGCTGATTTGTCGATACAGTGCTACTCAATAATAAAAAGAAACGAACTATCATATAAAAAATGTATAAATCTCAAAATTATTTTGCTGAGTGATAAAAGCCAGGATAAAGCAATAATCAAGATATGTTCATCTAACATATCAAACTCAGGACTTTATGAATAATTGTAAAATATTGGTTGAGAGTGACTAAACCAAACTATACCATAAAAATGTTTTGCTATTTCTTTATTTAAATTTTATTAAGTTAATGTTGAATATTCTTTTAACTTTTTTCCCTTGTGTACAAAAACCTTAAATATAAGCTTTGCAAATACTGGAATATTCTCTTTTCAAGGCAAAACTTTTAGTAGGTATATAAATTGTATTTATTGGTTATAAACTTTCTGTCCTCAGTAATAAAAATAAAGATGAATTAAATGAAGTTAGGCAAAGAAAAAACTGTTTCAGAAGTTATAGGGCCAAAATTAAGAGAGAGAAATAGATGTGGAAAGAACAAAATATACCAGCAGGTTCTCATGAATAATTTAGAATAATAGAATTACCACAATTCCTGCAGACTGTGCACTTGGGGATATGCATTGCCTGGTTCTTTGGCAGTCTTAAAGTACAGCACTGAAGTGGAAATAACTGTTTGCTAGCTACTCTGGCTTGTAAGACTGGATGAAATTATGTGGACAAGAAGGAAATTTTCTCAGAATAATTTTGAGATTTAAAAATTGAAGCAACTATGGAGTGAAACAGAAAATAAAGGGAGAAGATGGTATGATTTCAAAGAGTATTGTTGTGTTCTCCATATCCCCTTGCAAAGGGTATGAAAACTTGAAATAGAGAACTGAGTTATTCTGAATTTCCTCTTTAACATGAAAACTGTTCTTTGGTGTAACATAGCCTCAGTGGGATTCTTCTCCTTTGAATCTCAAACAGAAAATGATCTGAAAGACTGGTTTCCCAGTCTTCCCAAGGATAATATATAACAAATTCCATCCTAATTCATATATTAAATGACGGCCTTAGCATGTTGATTGTGGCTTAATTCTTTCCTGAAGTCGCAGTTAAGGATGGTCTAGAGTGAATCGCAAGCTTAAATAGAGTAATTTCACAGAAACCAAGAGCAAAACTACAGCCAGGCTTTTGAAATCTGACATTTCCTGGCAAAAGAATCAGGTTGATCAGGTTTTTACCAGGCTTCTTCCCCCCAAAATTGGTGTCATGTAGCCAAAACTGGCTACTGGGGGCTCACCTTTGTGAGAGGAACAGTTGGTAATATCTTTATAGGCCAGCCAGTCAGAGTCCAAGAAGTTCACATAAGAAATAGAATTTGTGTGTGTGTGTGTGTGTGTGTGTGTGTGTAGGAGGTGGTGGTGGTGTTAAGTCACTACATTGTATCTGACTCTTTTGTGACCCCATGGACGATAGCCTGCCAGTCTCCTTTGTCCATGGGATTTCTCAGACAAGAATACTAGAGTGGGTTCCTGTTTCCTTCTCCAGGGAATCTTCCTGACCCAGGTATCGAACCCGTGTCTCCTGCATTGGCAGGGGGATTCTTTACCACTGCACTACCAGGGAAGACCAAGTGTGTTTATGTGTGTGGGGAGTACTGGGGGTCTAGTCTTGTTTATTCCTTTTAAGTTAATACGTTTGCTACTTGTCTTCTTTATGTCCCATATTAATCTTTGTTCCATGTCGTCTGAACTTGTGTTTTCAAGGTCCTCATTTTCCAACTGCTTATGCACCATTAGAGAATATGCTTTTTTCATTGTACTTTGCAAAATGAGAAGTGCCAGCTTTCCTTATAATCCAGGGAATTACTTTCTTCTATTTTGTCGTCCTATAGTCTTCTCTTTTTATCAATTTATTTATTTATAGTCTTCTAATTTGAGCCTTTGATCCCAGTTTTGTAATCCTTTCATTACATATTTGTTTCCTACACTAAAATTATTTTTCAGTAGATAATTCATGGAATCAGTATAACATTTTAAAGTTGCCAAAAAAATATGGAATTTGTGTCTCCCTTCTCCTTATTTCCTGCTGTCCTTCTGAGAAGTAATCAACATTACTAACTCCTTATGTAACCTTTCAGATATTTTATGTATGTACATTATGCAATCTTCTGTATATCTGTTTTCTTTAACAAATACTTTGCACATGCTACTCTTTCCCCCACAGTACTAAGCATTTTAACCTTTCTGCAGTAAAACTAACTTCCTGCCTCAAGTATATAGTAAAAATATGACAAGAAAAGTTGATTTTTTAAATACTAAATTTCTTCCATGTTTGACCTATGTTTTGGCTTAACCAAAAAAGAAAATATGTGTATATATGTGTGTGTATATATATATATATATATATATATATATATATATATATAGATGTATATATATATATATATATATCTCACATGATAACATATTAACCAAATGCATTGGCTAAAGAAGATAATTTATTATAACTTGAAACAAATTCTTGAAAACATATTTAACTCTGTTTTTTTGTGCGTGTGTTTATGTTGGTTTCACAGTTTGTCGTGTAGACAAGACTGCTGATGATATGAGAACATAAAACCACTCATTTGTGAACTTGAACATAGCTCTGAATGGAAAACTATTCCTACAATATTAACTCTTCCAATGCATAAAAGAGCCTTTTATATTATTTTGGGAAGAGAGGTGTAAGCTGTAAAAAATATAGTTATTCCTATCTTGGAATCTGACACATTCATTTGTCTGGAAGGAATAACCTGGGAAAAGATGGATTTATAGTACTGGTACTTTCAAAATAGGATGTATAATAAGCTTGACATGTAGTAAATGACTTTGTTTTTTCCCACAAAGCCAACATTAGGCTAAATATTTAACAATAACTCTTAGAAGTGCTTCTAAGTCATTCCATTTTATTTTTAGTTTTATAATATTTACTTGTAAATTACATTTTGCTTCTTAAATGAAATAGTTTTCTAAATGAGAAAAAAATACCTCCTGTGGTTGTTTCTAATTTCATTTTCTGCTAACATAGCTGTTGGCACTAGAAATGCAGAACAGTTTTCAGAGAGTACTGTCAACCATGTAATTTCTTGGCAAATATATGACAATTACTTTCCATGTAATTATAGTGTCATTCCATTGGATCCTACAGTTTCGTCAAGGAAGAGATTTCCCAGGCAATATTGTCCATCATTCCGCTTGCAGTTGTTTCCTTATGTTAGTGTCCTGGACACACCATACCTAGTGATTCTGTTAATACTGCAGTCAGGTCAAAGAAATAGCATTTAGTAAAGACAACTAATTTTCTTGTGCTACTAGATTTTTCTTTTGGATTAAGACTAAGCTATATTTTGGAGTTTGCCTTTATTACTCATTAACATTTTCCAGTAGTCATGTACAGATGTGAGAGATGGACCATAAAGAAGGCAGATCACCAAAGAATTGATGCTTTTGAACTGTGGTTCTGGAGAAGACTCTTGAGAGTCCCTTGGACAACAAGGAGATTAAATCAATTAATCCTAAAGGAAATCAACCCTGGATATTCATTGGAAGAACTGATGCTGAAACTGAAGCTCCAATACTTTGGCCACCTGATGCCAAAGAGCTGACTCATTGGAAAGGACACTGATGCTGGGAAAGACTGAGGGCAGGAGGAGAAGGGGGGCACAGAGGATAAGATGGTTGGATGGCATCATTGACTCAATGGACATGAATTTGAGCAAACTCCAGGAGATAGTGAAGGACAGGGAAGCCTGGCATGCTGGAGTTCATGGGGTGGCAGAGTTGGACCCAAAACTGAGCAACTGAATAACAGCAAACCTTTCACGGGGGCTTCCCTGGTGGCTCAGATGGTAAAGAAACTTCCTGCAATGAGGGAACATTTCATAGGCATATATTGAGAATTGTCTTCAAAGAATCAAATGGAAATTTTACACCAATAAATTAGCATAAACAGAAAATAAATAATTAAAGTCAAAGGCATGAATAAGAGAAATAATTTTAACTTTAGCAAAGATTTATATTTGACACTGAAAACTCTTCCAAATTTAGAGTGCTTTTCTTGAACATTTTCCATTTAAAATATGTCTCAAGGCTCATCACTCAGCTTTTCAAAAGGAAACACAAAGGGAATGCATAGCTATTCACCAGCTAGAGTGAATTTTATATAAGAGAGCAGAAAAATATGTTGACATTTTTAGTTTAATAAAACTCTAACTTTTGGCTTAGTTTTCGGTAAGCAAAATGTTGAAATCCTTGAGTCAAAAATTTTTTTTGAAAAAGTGTCACAATTTTAAATAGAATTACATGTAATTTTCAGATACTTTTCTTTTTAAGTAGAGAAATGAAATTGATGTTAAAAATTTCTCTGTTTCTAGGAGTTGTGCCTTGGTCTGTATGACCCACTTACTCTTTATAGATATTTAGATTTAATAAAATGATTTAGATTTTATGGGAAAGCTTTTAATTATGATCATGAAAATAATCTGGAGATTTGAAAAACTTCCTGCATTTGCATATATTGGCAAAATTTCCATAAAATGAAGAAACATGAAGGAGAACAAGAAAGTTTAAACTAATATATGTATATTTTCATTATCATTTATTGAACTATATGATTAATTTTGAAAGTCTCCATTTAATTTTGCCAAAATGCACAGAACCTAGTGGAAGGAGACTTCAATTTTTATACATCACTACTTATATATTGCTCTATTTTATTTGAAAAAAAAATTTTTTTTTTGTACCACTAAATGATTTACTGTCAGCAACCCCTTTTTGGAGACCAAATGTCAAAAATCAGGAAATTATTTTACCAAGATGTGTGTATATTAACCACATTGTAGTTAATTTATAAGTATAAATATTTATTCATTTCTTCACAAGGAATATTTGAGTACGCATTTGATTCAAGGCAGAGTACAAATGGGAATAGGAAGCAAAGAACACATTGGTAGAGGTGATGGTCTGTTCATGTCAGCTCATCGTGATTCACGATAGCCCATCATGAGCATCTCTTCTGAAAGCCATGTGTAATGATATCCTGTTGGTATCATGATACTGGTCACAATGAAAGTATGAGTATAGTGAAAGTAAGCAAATGTTGAGGAAGAGGATTTTTTTTTTTTCTCTTTTTTGTCTCTCTCTCTTTTGTATTTCTCAGATGTGGTAAGAGTCAGTTGTTAAATATATTCTAGATCCCCATTAGGTAAAGGTTACAGTCTCTATGATCAGATATACCTGATCAGTTGTGTTTCATCCTATACAAACTTTAGACAATTAATCTTGCTTAGCCTTTTTCCTTATCTGTAAAGTGCAGTTCATATCATCACTAACATTATGTGTTTGTTATGAGGATTAAAGGAAGTAATAACTGTAAAATGCTTAGCATGACTTGGTTTATAGAAATTTTTTTTTCATTACAAGCCACAGACCCATCAAAATATCCAAATGCATATTATATAATACTACCCATCTTATCAAGTATCTTTATACTACATCTATCTGTGCCACTCACACACTTTTCCCATTGCCTAGGCTTCTCCTCACGTCATTCACTTTCTTTGCTTAGTAAATTCTGATACATCTATGCATAATACATCTGGTACATCTGGTTCTAATACAACAGATATTATAATAAGGTAGACTGAATCAGTAAGGATTGTTGAAGTAGCTTCAATATCTTCAGTTATGCAGAAAGTGTTAAGCTACTGTGTTGAAAGAAGTGCTCAGTTCTACCAAGGAAGCTGAGGGTATACAGAAGGTAGAGTATGGATGGGGTTGTGATAGACTGTGACTGTAGTGACTGTAGCCACCAAATTCAAGGATGCCTGCTCCTTGGAAGAAAAGCTATGACAAACCTAAACAGTGTATTAAAAAGCAGAGACATTCACTTTCCCAACAAAGGTCCATATAGTCAAAGCTATAGTTTTCCAGTAGTCATGTATGGATGTGAAAGTTGGACCATAAAAAATGCTGAGTGCTGAAGAATTGATGTTTTTGAACTGGGGTGCTGGACAAGACCCTTGAGAGTCCCTTGGACAGCAAGGAGATCAAACCAGTCAATCCTAAAGGAAATCAACCCTGAACATTCATTGGAAAGACTGATGATGAAGCTCCCATATTTTGGCCATCTGATAGTAAGTGGCGAATTATTGGAAAAGACCCTGATGCTGGGAAAGATTGAAGGCAGGAGGAGAAGGGGGTGACAGAGGATGAGATGGTTGGATGGCATCAGTGACTCAGTGGAACAAACTCTGGGAGATGGTGAAGGACAGGGAAGTCTGGCAGGCTGCAGTTCATGGGGTCACAAAGAGTCGGACACGACAGTGACTGAATAACAACAACAACAACAAAGAATCAGTCACATGGTTTTATTGCTTGAAGTCTTGCTAAGGTATCTTTGGGACAATATTCTTCCTTTGGACTATTCTTTCTTAAGAAAATTTGTTCTTTATTACTGAAATATTTAAAGTACTAAACTAGTGCTTAAATTACAGTAATATTTTAAAACTATAATAATATATTTAGCCATAGATATAAAGCCATTCAATTATAATATAGCCTTTTGTATTTATTATGAGTTCAAAGGGTTAAATGAGGGGTGATGAGTTTCAAGCTACGTTTTTAGGAAAAACTTGGTTTATTTTCACTGTGGAGCTCCAGTGGTTGATGTGCTAAACCCTTGCTTGCTCTGAACATGATTGGGCTCCCCTGTACCTTCTATCCTGACAAGTCTCAGTAAAAATCAGGTCTGTATCCAGCTGGTCCATCGAGAGGACAATTCAGTGGTCTCTCCAGGGCACAAGGCATCTAGGGCAAGTCTCAAATCCATAACAAACATACTTTGATTCTCACAGACTTTGATTCTCAGTAGAAAGAGCCACATCTCTTCTGGTTGGCTTCGACCTTTTCGTCCCCCTGTTGTGTTGCAGCAAGCTCTACCTGAAGGGTGAGAAATTGAAACCCTGAACTCTCTACTTGGAGCAGCCTCTTTTTTTCCCCTCTGTAGTTTTTTTTTTTTTTTTTTTTTTGTTTAAATAGCTTATATCTCTCAATGAAGCAACACTTACCTAAGGGAAAAGAATCTGACCCAGCTCAAGTTCTGAAATTAGTATTAGTCTTCATCGGATCAAGAGATTTGAGTATTATATGATCCATGAAGTTAGACTCTCAAACAAAGAGATTTGCATTGATGCAAACAAAGAACCCAGTAAGGGAATTAGAGATTTATAGTAAAACAAAAAATCATCACTTTAATTTCACATACCGGAATCCACTTTGTGAAAATTTTTCAAAGTAAAATCAAGTATATTCCCAAACTTAGCTAAGACAATAAAAGTAATTTGTCAAAATCGAACGCTTTGAGAGTTACAGAGAAAGTACTTCTAGTTCTGACCCTTAGGACCTGTCATTACTATGAGAGGCTGTAAAAAGCTTTGGGAGAAAGGTATTAAAGAAGTAGAAGTTGATAAGGTAGAAGTCTCTGCAGCTGTTATAAAAGTAAATCTTCCTAAACCAGAGCCAACTGTAAAAGAAAAAGATTTACTGCTGGCTGTCTCTGTCCCTGCTGCTGTAATGGGCACCATTAGCTAGATGTTGTGAAAGCAGCCACTCGAGAAAATGGGAGACATTACTTTTTAGATTGATTTTGGAATTCTCAGGGCTATTGTTCTACATTCTTAAGAAAAGTTTCATGGAATGAGCAGATAGTTTTAGACTTAGCTTTGGTGACTTCATCACTGAGGCTGTATAGTGTGGTGGTTGGCTTTGATTTTAGATACATGTAGATTTGAAAGGCAGTTCCACTAACTATTAATTGTGCCTAACTGGGGAGGTTGCATTATATTAAATTTTTCAATTTCATAATTGAGAAAATGACATGGTGATAACAGCAAATACTTTATCATTGTGAGGATTAGAATATGCTAATATAACTCTAAAATTTATTAAAGCACTTGGCATATATCACAGTAAATGTAAGCTTAAAATCAGAGTCAGATCATGGACTCTCAGTGCTTGCCATGCTAATTGGCTATTCTGTAATTGTCATAAAGAAATCGACTTCATTTTTCATCCATTTGAAAAATTGTTAGTCTGTGAGATAACAAACATATTAAAGGAAAAGGACAATCACAAAATGATTCTTTAGCTCTTAATGTATTTAAAAATCATCCCCAAACACTCAATGAAGTGAGCCTTCAACAGATATTAATTCATTGATTAAGCACAAAGAAACAGAAACTTAGTTTTGATTGTTGTTGACGTTTAGTCTGTAAGTCATGTCTGAGTCTTTGTAACCACATGGACTGTAGCCCACTAGGTTCCCCTGTCCATGGGATTTCCCAGGCAAGAATACTGGAGTGGGTTTCTGTTTCCTTCTCCAGGGGATCTTCCTGACCCAGGGATCGAACCTGAGTCTCCTGCACTGGTGGGCGGGTTCTTTACCACTGAGCCTCTGGTGGGGAAAGATTTAAAGAGGAAGAGAGCAAGTTGGAAACAAAGTAAAACAACAACAACAACAACAACAACAACAACAACAGAACATACAATAACCACAGAGTTTATTTGTACAATTTGACTAAAGATTGCAGCAGTGTGAGTCGGTCTCTGAGTGAAAGAAACAAGGTGTAGTTTCACCCTCTAACAACACAGGTTTAAACTGTGCAGTTCCACTTACACACCAGATTTTTTCAATACATACAAACTGCAACACTAAATGATCCAGGGTTGCCTGAATCTGTGGATGGGGAACTGAAAACACAGAAGGCCAACAGTGGGTGGGTCCTCCACCCCCCTCAGTTATTCAAGTGTCAACTGCACCTGATTCTGTTCATGTTCTTTACATGTGTTACCCCACGTTATTCACACACTAGTCCTATGAAGGAAAGATTACTTTTTAATATTACTAATAAAAAGCAAAGACCAAGGAAGTTTGTGTACTGAAGTCCTATAGGAATAGAGATGAGATGGACTTAACTGATTTTCTGACATCCTTCTTTGATGTTTATGGTAATAATTCAGGTCAAGGCAACACAGAGTTCCCAGCTTTGTTTGAAATTGAAATAATGTAGGAAGCTTGTGTAGAAATGACCATTATTTCCCTCTGGAAAGAACCCAAGAGAATCCAGTGAGCCTTTTCTCTCTAGAATTCAGGTGTGACTCCAAGCAGCTGACAGTTGACTAGCCAATTAGACTGCAAACAAGATATAATATCATACAAATATCAGTTTCCAAACTCTTTCAGACCCTGAGACGTGTCAAGCAGCATGTGTGTGTGTGTGTGTGTGTGCGCGCGGGAGAGAGAGAGAGAGAGAGGGAGAGAGAGAGAGAGTGAAAATAAGAGATGAGGGGAGGACTCCATTTTATTTATGTCACTTTTTGTTCTCTTTATTATTACCCATATACTCTACAGAGCAATAAGCTGTATGTTTTTCATCTTGGGTTTCTTTCTTTGATGCTTTTCTTACAGTTATTTTCTCTTATAGGACAGCCTGGGCATATTTGTGTTATAGTGGGTTGTTAGATTCTAGTAGCGCTAGGTGTCTAGGGTAAAGGAAATGGGTCTTTTGCGAAGGAACCTTTAAATCAGAGTGTTGAACACTTTTAGTGAGGCAAAAATATGATTATCAATTTATCATGTTGTAATAATGCATCTCACATCAGTTAACATCACAGAGAAAAAATATTAAGGCTGCTTCTTTGGTAGACGATGATGTGCTTCTTATCACTGTGAATACTAGAAAAATAGCATCTTAAATGATCAATTCTGAGCTTTACAAAATAATATAAAAAAGTATCTTAAATGCGAGACATTTAGTGGTCATTATTCTTATTCAGTAGGGAATTTTCCTGATACTAACCATTGTAATAACCATCGTGTGGACACTTTTTATACCTTTTTCCCATCTCTAAATTTTCTTCCTGTGCTTAGAAAGTTCTCCACTTTTAGAGTTCCAGCTTTTCTCTATAAAATTAGAAAAAAATTGTCAGCCTCCTTGGTAGCTGGAGCATGGTCATGTGACCTGGTTTCTACAAATCAGGCACACATGCTTCAGAAGCTGGTGACCTAGAGGCAGGTTATGTGCAGAGTCCATTCTGGCAAGGCTAGCAGATGACATATACAGTTTCCAGGATCAGCAGTGATGGGCATTCCAAGAAAGTGTCAGGGCCTATAATTAGAGTCTGGTAGAGAGTAACAGAAACTAGACTGCATAGTGGGAATTGTTACCTCTCATTGATGTTTTATAATTCATTGATTTTTTAAAATTAAACTTAGGGGCTTTAATAAAACTACCAATGTATATCTCATGTGTAAGTTATAAATTAAAATGCTGTGTGGCCACACAGAAGCCCCATTGTCTGGCTATGCCAAACAATAGCTCTTGAGCCCAAGAGCCCTCAGTCTTATGACAGAATTCTAAGTAAACAGATTATTTTCCCAGCCAGCAATCTTTTTTCTTTTTTGAAATTTTTGTCTGTTTATTTTAATGGACTCTATTTTAGAGTATTCTATATTGCAGAAAAGTTGAGCATAAGTAGAGCATTCCTATTTTATACCTTCCATTCAATACACAGTTCCTCCAATTATTAAATATTTTACATTAATATGATTAATATGGTACATTTGTTAAAATTATAAGCCAGTGGTGATATTAACTAGCGTCCAAACCTTATTCAGATTTCCCGCATTTTTACCGAATGCCCTTTTTCTCATTTCACATTAAATTTGATTGTCGTGTCTCCTTTGGCTCTCCTTGACTGTAAGTTTCTCAGAGATTTCTGCTTTCTTTGTTTTTGATGAACTAACTGAGTACTGGTCAGATATATTATAGGACATTTTTCTATTAAGGTTTTATTGATGTTTTTCTCATGACTATACTGGGGTTATGGGCTTTTAGAAGGAAGATTACAGAAATAAAGTGCCATTTTCATCACATCATGTCAAGAGTCATGATATGGTCTGTGACTAGCGTCATGATCTGAGACTGTTGATGAGTTAGATCACTTGACTGGGAAGTAGTTGGTTAGGATTCTCCAGTGTAAAGTCAGTCCTACACTGTACTCTTTGGAATTTTCTTTGGAAGTCACCATGCACAACACACTGGGAATAATTTATTTGGAGTTCCTTTGCATGGAAGATATCCCTGTGTTCCCCCATTTATTAATTTATTCAATCAGTTATTTATATTGGGAAAGGTTAGTGGATGTCTATTTTATACTTCAGATTTTTACCTAATACTACTTTCATTATTTTGTTTGATTTGTTCCAGGTTAGGTCATTGGAAGGTCTTTCATTTGTTCCTGTGCCCCTTTGATATACTCCTCTCACTGTCTGTTTGCATTTATAAAAGCATTTCCTTAACTTTTGGGACTGTAAGATACTCCAGCTTCATCTTATCCATTCCCTGAAAAGCTTTAAAATCAGCTATTGCTCCAAAAACCCTGAATTCTTTTATTGGAGAGTGGTATTAGAAATCAAGATCTGGGTGCCAGGTGTGCCTTTTGCTAGTAGGTTGTCGTTGTTGCTTTCAGGCCCTCTTGGGTAACAGAGCAGAGAAATATATGTGTGTATGTTGATTCATGTATATACAAAAGTCTATAGCTGTTTCTACATGTAATCGTCTGAATTTCTATTAAGTTAAACATAAGTTCTTACTGCTATTTCTAATTCTAATTTATTACCACATGGATCATTCTAGTCCTCACCCCTTGTGCTCAGAAGCTCAATCCTTCCTGACTCTTTGTGACCCCAGGGACTATAGGCCCCCACGCTCTTCTGTGCATGGGATTTTCCAGGCAAGAATACTGGAGTGGAGCCATTTCCTCTCCAGGGGATCTTCTTTACCCAGGAAGAAGACCCAAACCCTCATCTCTTAGGTCTCCTGTGTTTGACAGGCAGAATCTTTACCACTAGCGCCACCTGGGAAGCCCAGTCCTAACCCATTGTTCATACATGAATTTCTGCGCCAAAGTGAAATGCGTAGATCTTATCACTTGCCATACATTTACATTCTTAATTGTTCAATTCTAGTATGTGTGTAAAAAGTTGGCTTAAAATTCAAGAATCAGAAGACTAAGATCATGGCATTTGGTCTCATCACTTCATTGCAAATAGATGGGGAGACAGTGGAAACAGAGATAGACTTTATTTTTTGGGCTCCAGAATCACTAGAGATGGTGACTGTAGCCATGAAATTAAAAGACATTTGCTCCTTGGAAGAAAAGTTATGACCAACTTAGACTGCATATTAAAAAGCAGAGACATTACTTTGCCAACAAAGGTCTGTCTAGTCAAAGCTATGGTTTTTCTAGTAGTCATGTATGGATGTGAGAGTTGGACTATAAAGAAAGCTGAGTGCAGAAGAATTGATGTTTTGAACTGTGGTGTTGGAGAAGACTCTTGAGAGTCCTTGGACTGCAAGGAGATCCAACCAGTCCACTCTAAAGGAAATCACTCCTGGGTGTTCATTGGAAGGACTGATGCTGAAGCTGAAACTCCAATACTTTGGTCACCTGATGCAAAGAGCTGACTCATTTGAAAAGACCCTGATGCTGGGAAAGATTGAAATCAGGAGGAGAAGGGGATGATAGAGGATCAGATGGTTGGATGGCATCACTGGTTCAATGCACATGAGTTTGGGTGGACTCCAGGAGTTGGTGATGGACAAGGAGGCCTGGTGTGCTGCAGTCCGTGGGGTTGCAAAGAGTCAGACACGACTGAGCTACTTAACTGACTGACTGAGTGTGCATGTATAGCAGTACTAGGATTATTAACTTATACTCATGTAAGAAACAGTTTTATTGACTAAAATATAGGATTTATGTTCCTTTCCTTTCCCCTGATAGCTCAGTTGGTAATGAATCTGCCTGCAATGTGAGAGAGCTGGGTTCGATTCCTGGGTTGGGAAGATCCCCTGGAGAAGGGAAAAGCTACCCACTCCAGTATTCTGACGTGGAGAATTCCATGGACTGTAAGGTTCACAAAGAGTCGGACATGACTGAGACTTTCACTTTCCTTTTGTATTTAATCTTATAGACTCCATTTGTATTTCGAGTTTGATTATATTAGTCCCTCCCCACTGCCCACTCTTCAGTATGGTTGTTTTATACATTTGCAATAATTAGAGTTTACTTATTACAGTCCACATTCTTTCTTGGGATCCTTTGAATGTCTAAATGATTTATTTTTCAATTTGCATACATCATCCTTGTGTTGTAAAATTTTGTAGTTTTAATAAATGTGTAATGTCATATATCTGACATTACAGTATCATACACACAGTTTCAGTGCTGTGGAAAATGTCCTACACTTCACATGTTCATCCCCCCTGCACCTCCAAATTCCTGACACCACTTATCTTTTCCTAAAGTATGTAGCTTGTTCACACTGGCTTTTTTCACTTAGCAGGGTAAATGGTATTCATTTAAGGTTTCTTATGTCTTTTTGTGAGTTGATAGTTCACTTCTTTATATCATGAATAATTCAATACACAATTTGTTGACACATTGATCTATTGAAGAACATCTTTGTCGTTACCAGTTTTTGACAATTACGAGTAAAGCTTATATAAACATTTTGTTCAAGGTTTTCATTGTTGTTGACATAAACTTTCAGCTCAGTTAGGTAATTACCTGGAAGTGTGATAGATAAAATATATTAGTTCAGTTCAGTTCAGTTCAGTCACTCAGTTGTGTCCGACTCTGTGATCCCATGGACTGCAGCACACCAGGCTCCCCTGTCGATCACCAATGCCCTGAACTTTTTCAAACTCATGTGCTTCAAGTCAGCGATGCCATCCAACCATCTCATCCTCTGTCATCCTCTTCTCCCCCTGCCTTCAATCTATCCCAGCATCAGGATCTTTTCAAATCTGTCAGTTCTTCACATCAGGTGGCCAAAGTATTGGAGTTTCAGCTTCATCATCAGTCCTTCCAAAGAATATTCTGGACTGATTTCCTTTAGAATGGACTGGTTTGACTCCTTGCAGTCCAAGGGACTCTCAAGAGTCGTCTCCAACACCACAGTTCAAAAACATCAGTTTTTCAGTGCTAAACTTTCTTTATAGTCCAACTCTCACATCCATACATGACCACTGGAAAAACCATAGCTTTGACTAGATGGACCTTTGTTGGCAAAGTAATGTCTCTGCTTTTTAATATGCTGTCTAGGTTTGTCATAACTTTTCTTCCAAGGAGCAAGCATCTTTTGATTTCATGGCTGCAGTCACCATCAGCAGTGATTTTGGAGCCCCCAAAATAAAGTCTATCACTATTTTCATTGTTTCCCCATCTATCTGCCATGAAGTAATGGGACCATGGATGGAGGAGCCTGGAAAGCTGCGGTCCACGGGGCTGCTAAGGGTCAGACACTACTGAGCAACTTCACTTTCACTTTTCACTTTCATTCATTGGAGAAGGAAATGGCAACCCACTTCAGTGTTCTTGCCTGGAGAATCCCAGGGACAGGAGAGCCTGGTGGGCTGCCGTCTATGGGGTCTCACAGAGTCGGACATGACTGAAGTGACTTAGCAGCAGCAGCAGCAATGGGACCAGATGATGGCAAATATATGGGGAAACAATGAAGACAGTGATAGACTTTATTTTGGGGGGCTCCTAAATTACTGCAGAATGGGACCAGAGGCTTCTCTGGTGGCTCAGAGGTTAAAGCATCCGCCTGCAATGTGGGAGACCTGGGTTCGATCCCTGGGTTGGGAAGATCCCCTGGAGAAGGAAATGGCAACCCACTCCAGTATTCTTGCCTGGAGAATCCCATGGAGGGAGGAGCCTGGTAGGCTGCCGTTCATGGGGTCGCAAAGAGTCAGACACGACTGAGTGACTTCACACAGTGGGACCAGATGTCATGATCTTAGTTTTCTGAATGTTGAGTTTTAAGCCAAATTTTTCACTCTCCTCTTTCACTTTCATCACGAGCCTCTTTAGTTCTTATTCACTTTCTGCCATAAGGGTGGTGTTGTCTGTGTATCTGAGGTTATTGATATTTCTCCCAGCAATCTTGATTCTAGCTTGTGCTTCATCCAACCTGGCATTTCACATGATGTACTCTGCATATAAGTTAAATAAGCAGGGTGAGAATATACAGCCTTGATGTACTCCTTTCCTGATTTGGAACTAGTCTGTTGTTTCATGTCTGGTTCTAACTGTTGCTTCTTGACCTGCATACAGATTTCTCAAGAGGCAGGTAAGATGGTGTAGTATTCTCATCTCTTTAAGAATTTTCCACAGTTTGTTGTGATTCACACAAAGGCTTTGGCGTAATCAATAAAGCAGAAGTACATGTTTTTCTGGAACTCTTTTGCTTTTTTGATGATCCATCAGATGTTGGCAATTTAATCTCTTGTTCCTCTGCCTTTTCTAAATCCAGCTTGAACATCTGGAAGTTCACGGTTCACGCACTGTTGAAGCCTGGCTTGGAGAATTTTAAGCATTACTTTGCTAGCATGTGAGATGAGTGCAATTGTGCGGTAGTTTGAGCATTATTTGGGATTACCTTTCTTAGGGACTAGAATGAAAACTGACCTTTTCCAGTCCTGTGGCCACTGCTGAGCTCTCCAAATTTACTGGCATATTGAGTGCAGCACTTTCACAGCATCATCTTTTAGGATTTGAAAAGCTCAATTGGAGTTTTATCTCCTCCATTAACTTTGTTCATAGTGATGCTTTCTAAGGCCCACTTGACTTCATATTCCAGGATGTTTGGCTCTAGGTGAGTGATCTAGTCCTAGTGATATAGTTCTTCTGTGTATTGTTGCCACCTGTTCTTAATATCTTCTGCTTCTGTTAGGTCCATACTATTTCAGTCTTTCATTGTGCCACTCTTTGCATGAAATGTTCCCTCAGTATCTCTAATTTTCTTGAAGAGATCTCCAGTCTTTCCCATTCTGTTGTTTTCCTCTATTTCTTTGCATTGATCACTGAGGAAGGCTTTCTTATCCCTCCTTGCTATTCTTTGTAACTCTGCATTCTAATGGGTATATCTTCCTTTTCTCTGTAACTCTGCATTCTAATGGGTATGTCTTTCCTTTTCTCCTTTGCGTTATTTGTAAGGCCTCTTCAGACAACCATATTGCCTTTTTGCATTTCTTTTTCTTGGGGATGGTCTTGATCACTGCCTCCTGTATAATGTCACAAACCTCCATCCATATTTCTACGTAGATGAAATATATGATAAGACTATATATGGCTTTGTACTGCCAAATGGTTCTCTAAAGTGAATGTACTATTCTGCAATTTCTCCAGTAATGAATGACAGTTTCTGTTGCTCTGCATCCTTATTGGCATTGCCAGATTTTGGATGTTAGCCATTTTAATAGGTGTTTGATAGTTTCTCATTGTTTTAATTTGTGATTACCTAAAGACAAAAAATGTTGCGCAGCTTTTTATATGCTTATTTAACAAAGCAGAGACATTACTTTGCCCACTAAGGTCCATCTAGTCAAGGCTATGGTTTTTCCAGTGGTCATGTATGGATGTGAGAGTTGGACTGTGAAGAAGGCTGAGTGCCGAAGAATTGATGCTTTTGAACTGTGGTGTTGGAGAAGATTCTTGAGAGTCCCTTGGACTGCAAGGAGATCCAACCAGTCCATTCTGAAGGAGATCAGCCCTGGGATTTCTTTGGAAGGAATGATGCTAAAGCTGAAGCTCCAGTACTTTGGCCACCTCATGTGAAGAGTTCACTCATTGGAAAAGACTCTGATGGTGGGAGGGATTGGGGGCAGGAGGAGAAGGGGACGACCGAGGATGAGATGGCTGGATGGCATCACGGACTCGATGGACGTGAGTCTGAGTGAACTCCGGGAGCTGGTGATGGACAGGGAGGCCTGGCGTGCTGCGATTTATGGGGTCGCAAAGAGTCGGACATGACTGAGCGATTGAACTGAACTGAACTGAACTGATATTTGTTTTTAGGTGCCTCTTCAGATTTTCTGTCCGTTTTCTTACTGGAATGTCTTTTTTCTTGTTATTTTAGGTCTTTGCATACTTTGGATGTTGGCCTTTTATCAGATGTGTTTTGCCAGATTTTCTTTGTGACTTGTCTTTTCATTCTCTTAATAATGTCTTTCTTAGAACAGTTTTCAATTTTCAAATGTGCAACATATTAAATTTTTCATGAAATTTCCTTTTGACTTTGTTCGTTAAAAGTCCTTGCCAAAAGCAAAGTCAATATATTTTCTCCCATGTTATCTTCTAGAAGTTTATGCTTTTGCATTTTGCATTTTTGTTTATGGTCCATTTGAGTTAGTATTTTTCGAAATGTGTAATGGCTATGTGTTAATATGTCCTGTAAAAAATGTCCTGTACTTCACATGTTCTAAATATGTGTGTGCATATTTAGATTCCACATATAAGAGAAATCATATGGTACTTGTCTTTACCTATCTTGACTTATTTCACCTAGAGTAATGTTTTTATTTTCATCCATGTTTTCTCAGATGACAATGCTTTACTATTTTTTATGGTTGAATAATATTTCATTATGAATATTATCATAATTTCTTTATCCATCAATAGACACTTCTGTTGCTTCTGTATCTTGGCTATGGTGAATAATGGTTCAATGGACATGAGGGTGTATATATATATATATATATATATATATATACATATATATATATATATTTGAGTTAGTGTTTTTGTACCTTTGAATAAATATCCAGAAGTGGAATGACTGTTTCATATGGTAGTTCTATTTTAATTTTAATTAATTATTGTAACTTTCTATTGAAATATATTTGGTTTCCAATATTGTGCTAATTTCTGCTGTACAGCAAAGTGATTCAATTATACACACACACTTTCTTTTTTATATTCTTCTCCATTATAGTTTATCACAGGATATCGAACATAGTTCCCTGTACTATGCAGAGGATTTTGTCATTTAACGATTCTATATGTATCTATTTCTAGAACTTCCACACTGTTTTCCATAGTGGTTGCACCATTTTACACTCCCACCAAAATGCATAAGGGTTTCCTTTTCTCCACATACTCATCAAAACACCAATAGATTTACTCACATGTTGTCTTCTAGAAGTATATGCTTTTGCATTTTGCATTTTTTGTTTATGGTCTATTTGTGTTAGTATTTTTTGAAAGGTGTTAAGGGCTACGTGTTACTCTTTGCTGTAAAAAATGTCCTGTACATCATATGTTCTAAATATGTGTGTGCATATTTAGATTCCACATATAACAGAAATCATATGGTACTTGTCTTTATCTATCTTGACTTATTTCACCTAGCGTCATGTTTTAGATTTTCATCCATGTTGTCACAAATGACAGTGTTTTACTATTTTTTATGGCTGAAGAAATTGGAAAAGACTTTGATGCTGGGAGGGATTGGGGGCAGGAGGAGAAGGGGACAACAGAGGATGAGATGGCTGGATAGCATCACTGACTCGATGGACGTGAGTCTGAGTGAACTCCGGGAGTTGGTGATGGACAGGGAGGCCTGGCGTGCTGCAGTTCATGGGGTCGCAAAGAGTCGGACACGACTGAGCAACTGAACTGAACTGAACTGAATATTTTGTTATGAATACATACCATAATTTCTTTATCTATCAATAGGCACTTCTGTTGTTTCCATATTAACCTCATATCAGATATATGATTTACAAATATCTTCTGCCATTGAGTAGGTTGCCTCTTAATATTGTTGGTGGTTTCCTTTCTTGTACAGAAGCCTTTCATAGTTTCATTTCCATAGAAACTTTACAATCAGCTTGTTGACATCAACAATATTGAGTCTTTTTTTTTTTTTCCCAACTAATTTTAAATTTTTATTTTTACTTTATTTTACTTTATAATACTGTATTGGTTTTGCCATACATTGACATGAATCCACCACGGGTGTACATGCAATCCCAAACATGAACCCTCCTCCCACCTCCCTCCCCACAACATCCCTCTGGGTCATCCCCGTGCACCAGCCCCAAGCATGCTGTATCCTGCATTGGACATAGACTGGTGATTCGATTCTTACATGATAGTATATATGTTTCAATGCCATTCTCCCAAATTGAGTCTTTTAATCCATGAACACTGAATTTCTCTTCATATATTTAGATCTTTGATCTTTTATTCAGAGTTCTATACAGATCTTGTACATATTTCATTAGATTTATGCCTAAATTTTCTCTTTGTTTGATACTAATGTAAGTGATAGCCTCTCTGTAATTTCAAACTCCTATTGTTCATTGCTGGTACATAGAAAAGCAAATCATTTTTCTATGTTAACCTGTATCTTGTGAACTTGCCATACTCATTTTATTCTGGAGTTTTTTGTTGTTTTGGTTTTTTTTAGATTCTTTTAGATTCTTTGAGATTGTCCATATGGATAATCATGATATCTTTGAACAAAGACAGTTTTAGTTTTCTTCCCAATCCATTTACCTTTGCTTGTCTTGTATTATTGCATCAGCTAGGATTTCTAGTACAAAGTTTAATAGGCGTGTTGACAGGGAACATGTGTTTTGTTCTTGATTTTAGAGGAAAAATATCTAGTTTCTCACAATGAAATAAGATATTAGGTATAAGTTTTTTGTAGATATTCTTTATAAGGTTGAAGAATCTCTTTCGCTTCCAAGTTTGCTGATAGTTTTTGTCATCAATAGATGTAGGACTTTTTCAAATTGTTTTCTAAAATAATATGATTTTATGATTCTTATTCTTTAATCTTTTGATGCAAAGAATTATATTAATTAATTTTAAAATATCTAATCAGCCTTGCATACCTGGAAAAAAAATCCCACCTACTTCCGGTGTTTACTTATGTTTATACATTATGGGATTTAGTTTGCTAGTATTTTGTTGAGAAGTTTTCACTTATATTCATAAGAAATGCTGATCTATAATTTTTCTTCCTTGTGATGTCTTTATCTGGGTTAGGTATTAAGGTAATATTGGCCTCCGAAAGAGTCCAGGAAATATTTCTTTTCTTCTTTTTTCTAGGAGAGATTGTAGAGAATTGAAAGTATTTCTTTCGTAAATGTAGAATTGAGTAGTGAATCATCTGGTTCACTTGCTTTCTTTTTTGAAAGCTTGTTTATTATTTAATCTATTTCTTTAACAGTTATATTTCTATTCAGGTTATCTATTTCTTTTTGTGTGAATTTCTGTTGTTTTTGTCTTTCATAGAATTGGTCAGTTTTATCTGTTACCAACTTTATTGGCATAGATTTATTCATAACATTCCTTTATTATCTTAATAAGAGTCTATGTGATCAGTAGTGATGGCCTCTCTCTCATGTCTGATATTAGTAATATATTCCTTTTTCTCTTTTTTTCCTTTCTGTCTTCAATGTAAAATATTATTTTTAACCTTGGTATAGATTTATCAGGGCTTACCACATAGCTCAGTGGGTAAAGCATCTGCCTGCAATGCAGGAGACCCTGGTTTGGGAAGATCCCCTGGGGAAGGGATAGGCTACCCACTCCAGTGTTCTTGGACTTCCCTGGTGGTTCAGATAGTAAAGAATCTGCCTGAAATGCAGGAGGCATGGGTTTGATCCTTGGGTTGGGAAGATCCCCTGGAGGAGGATGTGGCAACCCCCTGCAGTATTCTTGCCTGGAGAATTCGATGGACAAAGAAGCCTGGCAGTCTGCAGTTCATGGGGTTGCAAGAGTTGGACATGACTTAGTACTATCTTTCTTTCTTAGATTTATCAACTTTATTGGTCCTTTCAAAGCACTAGGTTTTGGTTTCTTTGATTTTCTCTGTTGATGTTCTATTTCCAATTTCATTTATTTCTGCTCTAATTTTTAATATTTCTTTTCTTCTCCTTGCTTAAGTTCCTCTTCCATCTCTAGTTTCCTGAGGTGGAAGCTTAGCTTTTGATTTTTGATTTTTTATTTTTCTATTATAAGCATTCAATGCTATCAGTTTTCTTCTAAAGACTCTTTTGGCTGTATCCCATGAATTTTGATAAACTGTATTTTCATATTCATTTAGCTTGAAATACTTAGATAGCTCTTTTGAGAATTCTTGACCCTATGTTATTTAGAAGTGTAATGGTTGTTGTCCAAGTATTTTGGAGTTTTAAAGTTATCTCTCAGTTATTGATTTCTAGTTTAATTCCATTGTGATGTAATAAGATATTTATGTATGATAAATATTCTTTCAAATTATTAAATTATATTTTAGGGGCATTAATATAGTCTATCTTGTGAATGTTCCAAGTGAGCTTGAGAAGAATGTGCTTTCTGTTATTGTTGGGTGAAGAATTCCAAAATCATCAACTAGATCTAGTTGATTAATGGTGTTGTTCAGTTTAACTATGTAATTACTGCTTTTCTGCCTGCTGGATCTATCAGTTATGGAAAGAAGAATGTTGAAGTCTCCAACTCTAATATCTGATTTGTCTATTTCTTCTTGCCTTCCATGTTTTGCCTAATGTGTTTTGATGTTCTCTTGTTAGGTGCATATGTTAAGGATTGTAATTTTGGAGACTTATTCTCTTTATCATTATGTAGTGGCCCTCTTTATCCTGATAATTTTCCTTTTTCTGTAATCTTCTTTGTATATAATTGATATTGCTACTTCAGTTTCCTTTCAATTGCTGTTGCTGCTACTAAGTCGCTTCAGTCGTGTCCGACTCTGTGTGACCCCATAGATGGCAGCCCACCAGGCTCCCCCGTCCCTGGGATTCTCCAGGCAAGAACACTGGAGTGGGTTGCCATTTCCTTCTCCAATGCATGAAAGTGGAAAGTGAAAGTGAAGTCACTCAGTTGTGTCTGACTCTTCGCGACCCCATGGACTGTAACATACCAGGCTCCTCCATCCATGGGATTTTCCAGGCCAAAGTACTGGAATGGGGTGCCATTGTCTTCTCCTCAATTACTGTTAACATGGTATATTTTTTCAATCACTTCATTTTTAATGCATCTATATGTTTATATTAAAAGTGTTGTTGTTCAGTCACTAAGTCATGTCCAACTCTTTTTGACCCCATGGACGGCAGCATGCCAGGCTCCCCTGTCATTCGCTGTCTTCCAGAGTTTGCTCAAACACATCCATTGAGTCAGTGATGCAATCCAACCATCTCATCCTCTGTCACCGCCTTCTCCTCCTGCTCTCAATCTTTCCCAACATCATGGTCTTTTCTAATGAGTCAGCTCTTCACATCCTGTGGCAAAAGTATTGAAGCTTCAACTTCAGCATCAGTTCTTCCAAAGAATTTTCAGGGTTTATTTCCTTTAAGATTCGCTAGTCTTATCTGTATGCTCTCCAAAGGACTCTCAAGTCTTGTCCAGCACCACTGTTCGAAAGCATCATCTCTTCAACACTCAGCCTTCTTTATGGTCCCGCTCTCACATCAGTGCATGACTACTACAGAAACCATAGCTTTGGCTATATGGACCTTTGTTAGCAAAGTGATGTCCCTGCTTTTTAATATGCTGTCTAGGCTTGTCATAGCTTTTCTTCCAAGGAGCAAGTGTCTTTTAATTTCATGACTGCAGTCACAGTCCACCATGATTTTGGAGCCCAAGAAAATAAAGCCTGCCACTGTTTCCAGTTTTTCCCCATCTACTTGCCATGAAGTGATGGGACCAGATGCTATGATCTTAGTTTTTTAAATGTTGAGTTTTAAGCTAAAATTTTCACTCTCCTCTTTCACCTTCATCAGGAGATTCTTAGTTCCTCTTCACTTTCTGCCATTAGGATGGTATCATCTGCATATCTGAGGTTGTTGATATTTCTCCCAACAATTTTGACTCCAGCTTGTGATTCATCCAGCCGGGGATTTCACATGATATACTCTTCATATAAGTTAAATGCACAGGGTAAAATATACAGCCTTTACATATTCCTTTTACAATTTTGAGCTAGTCCATTTTTCCATGTACAGTTATAATTTTCCCTTCTTGACCTGCATACAGGTTTCTCAGGAGGCAGGTAAGGTGGTCTGATATTCCCATCTCTAATAATTTCCCACAGTTTATTGTGATCCACACAGTTAAAGTATTTAGTCTAGTCAATGAAGCAGAAGTGGATGTTTTTCTGGAATTCTCTTGCTTTTTCTGTGATCCAACGGATGTGTATTAAAAGTGGTTTTCTTATGAACAACTTATAGTTGAGTCTTATTTTTTAATCCAATATGAAAGTCTCTGTCTTTCAATTGGTGTTTTTAAATTACTTGCATTTAAAGTGAACAATAGTATATTTTTGATATCTATCATGTTTCTAACTGTTTTATACTTGTTGGTTGTTCTTTGTTTTTAATCTACTCTATTTCTGCCTGGGCTCTGACTTTTGAGTGATTTTTCTTTTAACCTTTTTTTTTTTTCCCTTCCTTCTGAGTGAGTCAAGAAGGCTAGAGGAGGCTATATTTTCCTAATAGCTTTTCTTCTCAGAAAATAAATCTCTTATAAAGTCATTTAAATAGATAAAGCAGAAATAGATTTTTTTCTGGAACTCTCTTGCTTTTTTGATCATCCAGCAGATGTTAGCAATTTGATCTCTGGTTCCTCTGCCTTTTCTAAAACCAGCTTGAACATTTGGAAGTTCACGGTTCATGTATTGCTGAAGCCTGGTTTGGAGAATTTTGAGCATTACTTTACTAGCATGTGAGATGAGTGCAATTGTGCGGTAGTTTGAGCCTTCTTTGGCATTGCCTTTCTGTGGGATTGGAATGAAAACTGACCTTTTCCAGTCCTGTGGCCACTGCTGAGTTTCCCAAATTTGCTGGCATATTGAGTGCAGCACTTTCACAGCATCATCTTTCAGGATTTGAAATAGCTCAACTGGAATTCCATCACCTCCACTAGCTTTGTTCATAGTGATGCTTCCTAAGGCCCACTTGACTTCACATTCCAGGATGTCTGGCTCTAGGTGAGTGATCACACCATCGTGATTATCTGGGTCATGAAGATCTTTTTTGTATAGTTCTTCTGTGTATTCTTGCCACCTCTTCTTAATATCTTCCGCTTCTGTTACATCTATACCATTTTGTTCTTTATTGAGCCCATCTTTGCATGAAATGTTCCCTTGGTATCTCTAATTTTCTTGAAGAGATCTCTAGTCTTTCCCATTCTGTTCTTTCCCTCTGTTTCTTTGCATTGATCACTGAGGAAAGGCTTTCTTATCTCTCCTTGCTATTCTTTGGAACTCTGCATTCAGACGCTTATATCTTTCCTTTTCTCCTTGGCTTTTCACTTCTCTTCTTTTCACAGCTATTTGTAAGGCCTCCCCAGACAGCCATTTTCTTTTTTCATTTCTTTTCCATGGGGATGGTCTTGATCCCTGTCTCCTATACAATGTCATGAACCTCCGTCCATTGTTCATCAGGCACTCTATCTATCAGATCAGTCCCTTAAATCTATTTCCCTTATGCAGAAAGTGAAGAGGAAATAAAAAGCCTCTTGATGAAAGTGAAAGAGGAGAGTGAAAAAGTTGGCTTAAAGCTCAATATTCAGAAAACGAAGATCATGGCATCTGGTCCCATCACTTCATGGGAAATAGATGGAGAAACAGTGTCAGACTTTATTTTTTTGGGTTCCAAAATCACTGCAGATGGTGACTGCAGCCATGAAATTAAAAGACACTTACTCCTTGGAAGAAAACTTATGGCCAACCTAGATAGCATATTCAAAAGCAGAGACATTACTTTGCCAAGAAAGGTCCAGCTAGTCAAGGCTATGGTTTTTCCAGTGGTCATGTATGGATGTGAGAGTTGGACTATGAAGAAACCTGAGCGCCGAAGAATTGATGCTTTTGAACTGTGGTGTTGGAGAAGACTCTTGAGAGTCCCTTGGAGTGCAAGGAGATCCAACCAGTCCATTCTAAAGGAGATCAGTTTGGGTGTTCATTAGAAGGACTGATGCTAAAGCTGAAACTCTAATACTTTGGCCACCTCATGCGAAGAGTTGACTCATTGGAAAAGACTGATGCTGGGAGGGATTGGGGTCAGGAGGAGAAGGGGACAACAAAGGATGAGATGGCTGGATGGCATCACCGACTCAATGGACATGAGTTTGAGTGAACTCCAGGAGTTGGTGATGGACAGGGAGGCCTGGCGTGCTGCAATTCATGGGGTCGCAAAGAGCTGGACACGACTGAGCCACTGAACTGAATAAGTCTGTGGCCCTAGCAGCTTCTGCTATAGTTCAGAATGTCCTGTATATGTTTTTATTTTTTATTTTTTTATTTTTTTGTTCACCTGTCTCTCTAGATTTCATGTGGCAGTTTGCCCCATGACCTTGATTTTTTGCTGGGTGAAAAAAAGTTACTGATTTTCAGTCTGTTCAGCTTTTTTTCATGTTTGAACGATGGGGGTGAAGAGTTTCAAGCCCTACCTGTTGGATCTGAAGGCTGATGAGCTCAGATCTTTATCTTTGAGATCATTTCTTCTTTTCTTTTTCTTTAAGCTGTGTATTCTTTCAAACAAAATCAGTAATACCACCAATACACCAGATGTAAATGAACTTTGTAGTGAGAAAAAAATAGTACATTGTAATTTTTTTTCCAAATTAAACTCCAGGCTTTATTTGAATTTCACTAGTTTATCCATGAGTATGTTTTTCGATTTGCTTGTTTCAGGATCTGATCCAGGATATCAAATTGCATTGTTTGTTATAGAAGATTTTTTAATTTTTTAATTTTTTTGCTTTGCTGGATCTTCGTTGCTGTGTGCAGCCCTTATCTAGTTACTGTGAGCTTGCTTTGAGTTGCTGTGTTTTTGGTGCATAGGTTTCTCATTGCAGTGGCTTCTCTTGTTGCAGAGCCTGGGCTCTTGCACACAGGCCTCAGTAGTTTCAGCAGCTGGGCTCAGTAGCTGTGCCTTGCAGGCTGTAGAGTGTGGGCATAGTAGTTGAGTCTCCTGTAGAGTGTGGGCTCAGTTGTAGCATGCAGGCTTAGTTGCCATGTGGGATCTTCCTGGAGCAGGGATCAAACCCTTGTCCCCTGCATTGGCAGGAGGATTCTTATCCACTGGACCACCAGTGAAGCCCCCAGATTGCCTTTAGGTATATGTCTTCTTAGTCTCCTATGGTTTGTGAGAGTTTTTCACAAGTTTTAAATAAAGGAGTATGTTGGACTGTCTATTGCTTGTTCAGATTATTTAAGAATTATTAATTTATTTTAACAGTTAATATATGTACATAGTAAGTTATTAAAAGAAAACTATATACAATGAAACCAATCTTCTCTTATTGTCTTCTTTAATCTATAAGTTCCTTTTTTGGAAGTAGCTTTTGCTACTAGCTTATTATACATTTTTAAAAAGGTTTTTTTGATATATAGTATGTGTTCTCTTTTTATTCCTCCTCACAAAAATTGATAACCATCTTTGAATACCATTTTATTCTTTTGTTTTGTGTTATCTGACTCTGCTCTTTGACCTTACTCAGCAACATAGGAATATTGGGGATTTTCAACTGTCCAAAGAATAGTAAATACCCTTACATTTATTTTAGGCCATAACCATCAGAGAAACAGACTTTTAATCATTATGGTGTCTTACTTTGGGAGTAAGGTAGGAAGAAGAGGACTGCTTTTAATATTGCGCTCTTATAGTTTCTAGAGCCTTGATGTTAAAACTGCTTAATTCACTCAGTTCAGAGTGGTTCATTAGTATTATTTCCATTGGAGTAACATTTAGCTGCTTCTGTGAGTCTGGCATCATGTTTGGGACTTAATATATTTGATGGGAACAGATTGTTGTTACTTGAGTCCAGCAGAGAGGCAACTTAATAAGGCATTATAACTAGACATCCTAAGATATCCATACAATTTTCTAGGACTTGGCTAGCATAATTTAAGGAACTGTCTCCAACCTGGATGGAAGGACCTTTCTATCAGGTACTCTAACTAGCTCATGCCCAGTGAAACTGAAGGGAAATTGACTCTTCAGTTGACTCCCACTTCCAAAGGCCCCTAAGCTGGACTGGTCCATAGAGAGGCCTGCTGACCTCAAACTCACCTTTAAACAATGCTCAAACAGAGGAAACTACACTACTCTAGGGTGAGAAGATGACATCAGAAGTAGACAGCTTGCCCAAGATGCTGATCTGACTTTTATGATCCTTTATAATGTTTTCTTGATTTCTTGGACCTATGCCTATCAATCACATGTTTTCTATCATGGACATGATTCTATGCTAGTTTAAAACTCAATCCAATTGTTGGGTTGTGGCCAATTACCTGTGCCTATTACTTCTGGGTTACCTTGGTGGATTTCTGTTCTTTAGGGCTCTGATTGGATACCCCCTAGGAAATTTGTTTTAGATGAGTGTTCAGTCCCATTCTATCTATTCATAATAATTCTAGATAGGATCCTCTCACCTGGCCAGTTAAAAATACCTGCTCTGAGGCTGGCCATAGATTTAAGTTTTCTCTTAGGGTCATTTAAACTCAATCAGAGTGATGAGCTAAGTCTCAATAAAAAATTAACTTCTCATCTATTAAAAGGAAAACTCCTACAATTATGGGGAGGATCTACATGGTTAACACCAGGCTATGGTCATTTAAGTTTAAAGGCTCCTCTATGTTGGGAACGGTTAAATCATACTAAAAATGATCAACCTGGCAATTATGAGACAAGGCTGGGTGCTTTATGAACTATGCCTGATATTACCCTTAGAGAGAGTGATTGGTATGGAACTCAGTGGATTTGTCACACTAATTTATGGCCTTGACATCTACAGGGATGATACGAAGGTGTAGCCTGGGATTCCCATGAATTTAAGGCCATACATGTTAACAAATTACAGGTAACCCCAACCAATCTACCATTGGTATGATCCCAATGGGTCAAAGATTGGTATTCTACTAGTATGACCATTTAGCAGCTTGTGTGTGTGTGTGTGTGTGTGTGTGTGTGTGTGTGTGTGTGTGTGCCTTCAATGGAGTTGGAGGATGTAATTGACCATATCTAAGCCTTGACAACTTTCATAAGCTTTAAATGATAGTAACCGGGCTATTAGTCTATTGAATTCTGAGATCTCTATGATGAGAAAGGCAGTGCTACACAACTGCAAGACCCTTGACACCTTACAGCATCTCAGGGAGATATCTGTGCTATAATTCAAACTGAATGTTGTATTTTTGTACCTGATAAATCCTTTAATGTAACACATTTGAACCACAAGAAAAATCAGATTTCTGCTAAGTGACCCATTCCTTACTCTTGACAATCTTTAAAAAAAAACAAAACTGGTGTGGGAAGCTCATAGCTAAAATATTTACTTTTAATTCCACTAATGTTATTAACTATACCATTTGTATTTTGTTTGTTTCACAAGATTATTATTTCTTGTATTACCAAGAATATGACTGAGCCTTCAACAGAAATGATGACTAGACTTGAAGCAGTCGATCGAATGTATAGTTCAATATATGATCAACGATTGTAATAGTGTAATTCTAGAAGGCAATGGCTGGAGAAGGCAATGGCGCCCCACTCCAGTACTCTTGCCTGGAAAATCCCATGGATGGAGGAGCTTGGTGGGCTGCAGTCCACGGGGTCGCGAAGAGCTGGACACAACTGAGCGACTTCCCTTTCACTTTTCACTTTCATGTATTGGAGAAGGAAACGGCAACCCACTCCAGTGTTCTTGCCTGGAGAATCCCAGGGACGGGGGAGCCTGGTGGGCTGCCGTCTATGGGGTCACACAGAGTCGGACACGACTGAAGTGACTTAGCAGCAGCAGTCAGTGTTCTTGCCTGGAGAATCCTGGGAACAGGGGAGCCTCGTGGGCTTCCGTCTATGGGGTCGCGCATACGGACACGACTGAAGCGACTTAGCAGCAGCATAGCAGCAACCAACAGCAGGTACAAACAAGAAGTTCCCCTGAAATTCTTATAACTTCTGCAAAGTCTCCTTTAAGAGTTTATCTACTTCTGTCTTTGGTTGTGAAACCATAATTGCCACAGTTGATTTCACTTCATTTGACCATAGATATAAATCAGTTTTTAACTGACTTAATTTTTGTCTCCAATCCTTTAGCCATAGTTTCTCTGTTGCTGCATTCATTATATTGATTTTTTTCAACTATATTTTAGCAAATGTTTTGTTGCTAGTCCTGTTTTATATTTGTTTTATGAAGGGTCATATTCTTGTGTGCTTGAGTCTTATGTGCTTAAGTCTTTTTGTTGTCTTTATAATTGTGACATTACTTGGCTTTGTATTAATTTTTTGAATTATATCTTTATTCTCATTATGTAGAGATTGATTCCTGTCTTCTGGCCTTAAATACTGCTCTTCAAACATTTTTAAGTAAATATTCTTTCACTCAGTTATATGTGATTCAGTGGTTTTACTTGGGTCTTCATATATTTCTGGAACTTGACTGGGCTTGAGCTTCTTATTGGTTATTTTGAGCAATTTTTTCCCCAACAATATGGTAGTTCCTTTCAATTGACAGATTTAAGTCTTTGTTTCAGGAAAGCTTTATTCTCCTTTACTTTAGAATATTTGTTTTTCTATTTGTTTTGTTTCTTCTATATATTAGGAACTTCTTCAGTCATGTTTACCATACCTATCATCTTTTCTAAAATCATTGTTATTATTTTTTCTTACATTTCGTTTTATTTGATTTTCTCTGGATTCTCCATTGCCTCTTATTCAATGTACATTTGTACTTATTTTTTATTTTACTCTAATGTATCTCTATTTTTATTTTTTCAAGGAAAAAAGCTGTGCCTATTTATTTGGCATTCAACAAATATTGCTGAGTGAATTTGATTAAAATAGACTAAAGAACAGAGATTTATGTATTTAAAAAATGAGTGAAAAATGGCCTGTGTTGTTCCAGATGGGGGATAAACTACAGACAGTATGGCCTTGCACTCCAAGATAAGGTACAACTTAACAAGACAATAAAGATCGTTTTTTTCCAATCATCCATTCCATCTTTTTTGGTTGAAGTTATTAGTCTTTAACCACATATATAGTAAAAATATAAACAACTCTTATAAAGCTATGTTTATTTGCTTATTTTTTATGTAGTTTGAATGTAATTACTTACTTGAAATTTTACATTTCCGTTGTCTTTTAGCTTGATCTTACCATATTCTCCATCCACATCCCCAAACTTAGAAACTCATGTTTAAAACATGTTATGTGCTTTTAATTATTCTTCCCAATGCATCTATATACATGTAGAAGATTTGTATCATTGTTTTACGAAAATGTGTGTATCCATGCTTAGTCATTCAGTCCTGTCCCGCTCTTTGCGACCCCATGGATTATAGCCCGCCAGGTTCCTCTGTTCATGGAATTCTCCATGCAAGAATACTGGAGTGGGTCCATTCTCTTCTCCAGGGAATCTTCCTGACCCAAGGATAGAATCCCAACCCTTGTCTTCTGCATTGTAGGCCAATTCTTTACCATCTGAGCCACCAGGGACGCCACATTGCAAAATTACAAAAATGGGCTATTTCAAACAGTTTCTACATCATGTTCTTTTTTTGCAATGGTATCTCATGGAAAGTTCTCTAAATCAGTTATTCTAGCTATAATTCATTCTTTCAATGGCTACAAAATATTTCATGGTAGGGATGTAAAGTAATTTATTCAACCACTTCCAAATGGTTGTGTGTGAAGTCGCTCAGTCGTGTCCGACTCTTTGTGACCCCATGGACTGTAGCCTACCAGGCTCCTCCCTCCATGTGATCCTCCAGGCAAGAGTACTGGAGTGGGTTGCCATTTCCTTCTCCAGGGGATCTTCCCGACCCAGGGATCGAACCCGGGTCTCCTGCATTCCAGGCAGATGCTTTAACCTCTGAGCCACCAGGCATTTACTTTATATTCAGTTGTTTTTCTCACTTGAAAAACCTGCCTTATTGCTTTTATTTACCCTAGTTTTAAATAATTTATTAGCATGGAGTAAATTCACAGGAATGAGTTTGCTGGGTTAAAGGGTCTTTGAATTTTTAATTTTACTAGATGTTTACAGACTGCGTTTGATAGAGGTGATAGCAATTCATATTTTCTTCAGTAATATGGGAGTGTGCACTCTCCACATTCCACACAATGTATACTCACACTTTTTAAACATTTTAGTCAGGCTAATATATACAAATGTTCGTTGTTATTTTACCTTTTTCCTGATGTAGATATTCAAGCATCTTGTCTTTTTCTGGTTTTTGGATGCTTGGATTTGCTCTCCTGTTTTGACTCATTGCACCATTTGCCCATTTATCTACTGTGGGTTATTTATATATTTACTATGACTGGACGACTGCACTGGGTCTTCCTTGCTGTGGCATGCTTTCTCTAGTGGCTTCTTCTCTAGCATGCTTTCTCTAGATACTCTTCATTGTGGTGCACAGGCTTCTCATTCTGGAGACTTTTCTTGTGGAGCTCACACTTGTGGGCTCCAGGAGTTGTGAAATATTGGCTCAGTAGTTGTGATGCATGGGCTTAGTTGCTCCCTAGCACATGGAATCTCTCCATACCAGGGATTGAACCCACTTCCCCAGCCTTGGCAGGCCGATTTTTATCCACTGTACTACCAGCATTTTTGGTCCCATTTTTGTAATTTGTATGAACTTTTTTTTACATTATAGACCTTAACCTTTTCAATGAGCTCTTTTTTTTTCTTTGCAAAAATTTTTCTTTTCTTTTCTTTTTAAAATTTTATTTTTACTTTATTTTACTTTACAATACTATATTGGTTTTGCCATACATTGACATGAATCCACCACAAGTGTACATGAGTTCCCAATCCTGAACCCCCCTCCCACCTCCCACCCCATATCATCTCTCTGGATCATCCCCGTGCACCAGCCCCAAGCATCCTGTATCCTGTATCAAACATAGACTGGCGATTTGTTTCTTACATGATAGTATATATGCTTCAATCCCATTCTCCCAAATCATCCCACCCTCTCCCTCTCCCTCAGAGTCCAAAAGTCTGTTCTATACATCTGTGTCTCTTTTGCTGTCTCGCATACAGGGTTATCATTACTATCTTTCTAAATTCCATATATATGTGTTAGTATACTGTATTGGTGTTTTTCTTTCTGGCTTACTTCAATCTGTATAATAGGCTCCAGTTTCATCCACCTTATTAGAACTGATTCAAATGTATTCTTTTTAATGGCTAATAATCCAGGTGTATATGTACCACAGCTTTCTTATCCATTCATCTGCTGATGGACATCTAGGTTGCTTCCATGTCTTGGCTGTTATAAACAGTGCTGCGATGAACATTGGGGTACACGTGTCTCTTTCAATTCTAGTTTCCTCGGTGTGTATGCCCAGCAGTGGGATTGCTGGGTCATAAGGCAGTTCTATTTGCAGTTTTTTAAGGAATCTCCACACTGTTCTCCATAGTGGTTGTACTAGTTTGCATTCCCACCAACAGTGTAAGAGGATTCCCTTTTCTCCACACACTCTCCAGCATTTATTGCTTATAGACTTTTGGATTGCAGCCATTCTGACTGGTGTGAAATGGTACCTCATTGTGGTTTTGATTTGCATTTCTCTGATAATGAGTGATGTTGAGCATCTTTTCATGTGTTTGTTAGCTATCTGTATGTCTTCTTTGGAGAAATGTTTATTTAGTTCTTTGGCCCATTTTTTGATTGGGTCATTTATTTTTCTGGAATTGAGCTGCATAAGTTGCTCTTTGTATTATAAACATGTTTCCAAAAATAACTTTTTTTTTTCTTTGCTTACATTATCCTTTGCTGTCTCAACTTGAATTTTACCAATTATAAGAGATCTATGTTGAAAAATAACTTCTGTTTCTGTTTTGGTTAAAAATATGAGGGACATATAATTGGTAAAATCACTGGTCCCATCACTTCATGGGAAATAGATGGGGAAACAGTGTCAGACTTTATTTTTTTGGGCTCCAAAATCACTGCAGATGGTGACTGCAGCCATGAAATTAAAAGACACTTACTCCTTGGAAGAAAACTTATGACCAACCTAGATAGCATATTCAAAAGCAGAGACATTACTTTGCCGACTAAGGTCCGTCTAGTCAAGGCTATGGTTTTTCCAGTAGTCATGTATGTATGTGAGAGTTGGACTGTGAAGAAGGCTAAGCGCCGAAGAATTGATGCTTTTGAAGTGTGGTGTTGGAGAAGACTCTTGAGAGTCCCTTGGACTGCAAGGAGATCCAACCAGTCCATTCTGAAGGAGATCAACCCTGGGATCTCTTTCGAAGGAATGATGCTGAGGCTGAAACTCCAGTACTTTGGCCACCTCATGTGAAGTGTTGACTCACTGGAAAAGACTTTGATGTTGGGAGGGATTGGGGGCAGGAGGAAAAGGGGATGACAGATGATGAGATGGCTGGATGGCATCACGGACTCGATGGATGTGAGTCTGAGTGAACTCCGGGAGTTGGTGATGGACAGGGAGGCCTGGTGTGCTGCAGTTCATGGGGTCGCAAAGACTAAGCGACTAAACTAAACTGATGTCCCTCATCCTTTTATTGTACTGACACCTAAATCTTCTTTTAGGATATTTTCTTTTCTCTTTCATATCTATATTATTATTTAATGATATAACTCACAGTCTTGGCAATGAGATGGATTTTAATCAAATAATCACACAAATAAAATATAAAAGTTTGGTTGTGATATAACTGCGTTGATTTCTGATGAATGAACAGGAATTGACTAAGAAAAGATAGGAAACAACATTTAATGCAGAAGAAACATCTTTATATAAATATCTTACAGTGGAAGCAGATTTCATATAGAGAAATTGGTAAGAACCAAAATATACAGGTTCTTGTAAATTGCATAATTGTCTCTCTCCTTAATCATAACAGTGATAGGAAGCTGATGAAAAGATTTAAATGCCCATGGTAGTGGTAGTTGTGGTAAGAGAGAAAGATTAAACTTGCATTTTAAATGGATAACTTTGGCTCCAGTGTGCAAAATGGATTACATGTACAACAGGAAATATAGATAGAAAGGAGATGGTGACAGTGGACCTATGGTGGTGATGTTGCAGAAGATGGAAAGTGAGCTTTTAAGTGATATGATAGAAGTAAATACGTTGTTGCTGATAGACTAAATATAGAATATGGTGCAGCTAGGAGAGGTAGCAGGAATGACTGTGCCATTCGGTGATTGTTGGGCTCTTCTGTGAGTCCGTTTGTGTTTGCTCATGAAGAATTTAGCTTGTTTGCTACTTCCCTGGTGGCTCAGATGGTAAAGCATCTGTCTATGATGTGGGAGACCTGGGTTCGATCCCTGGGTTGGGAAGATCCCTTGGAGAAGGAAATGGCAATCCACTCCAGTACTCTTGCCTGGAAAATCCCATGGACAGAGGAGCCTGGTAGGCTACAGTCCATGGGGTTGTGAAGAGCTGGACACAACTGAGCGACTTCACGTTATGTGACAACTTTTAGCAGTGATGAGCTACTAAATGTTGATTTAGACAAGGTGGTCTACTAGAGTCTTTCAGGGTGAGTTTATTCAGATGAATGTGATGAAGAGATAGAGAAACTGAGGCAGTAGATACTAATGGCAGAACTTTTTGAAATAATACTGACATGAAATCTAAGTTGGTGAAGGGTAGAAATAAAGAAAGCAGAGGGTAGGGATTGTGATCACACTTTGAGATTTTATGATTAACTTCAGAGGGTATACTATAAAGTTTTACATTTTAGTCATAACTCATATTGTCCCCTCACTCTTGATGGATCAATGGAATTTATTTAATTTTTATTAGGTTATAATTAACAATACAGTATCATAGCAATTTCAGGTGTTTATCCCAGTGATTCAATATTTTTACACGTTGTGAAATGATCACCTAAATAAAACCAATTACCATCTGTCATCATACAATATTGTTATAGTATTATTGACTGTATTACTGATGTATACATCTTCATGATTTATTTATTTTGTAGTTGTAATCTTTTACCTCTTATTATCCTTTACCTATTTTGTCTGTCTCCCAACTTTCTTCCTACTGGCAAACACTAGTCTGCTCTCGGTAATCTATGAGTCTGTTTCTGCTTTGTTTCACCTGTTTTTAAGATTCCACATGTAAATGAAATTATATGGTATTTTTCTCTTTTTGACTTATGCCACTTATCATAATCCTCAGGTTCATCCATGTTGCTATGAACAGCAAGATTTCTTTTTTTCTTATGGCTGAGTAATATTCCATTATATATATATAAGATCTTCTTTATCTATTCATCTACTGATTGGCACTTAGATTGTTTCCACATCCTGCCTATTATAAATAGTGCTATAATAGACATAAGAGCACACATATGTCTTTTTGAATTAGTGTTTTCATTTTCTTCAGATAAATAACCAGAGTGGAATTTATAAATTGTATGATAGTACTATCTTCAGTTTTTTGAGGAACCTCCATACTGTTTTCCATAGTGTCTGCATCAATTTATATTCTCATCAGCAGTGCACAACAGTGTTCTTGCTGAGTCATCCACACAAATAGAAGTTACCTCATCTTTTTGATAATAAGGTATTCCAACAGGTATGAGGTAATATCTCATTGTGTTTTTTTTCTTAATTTTAATTTTTACTTTATTTTACTTTACAATACTGTATTGGTTTTGCCATACATTGACATGAATCTGCCTCGGGTGTACATGAGTTCCCAATCCTGAACCCCTCTCCCACCTCCCACCCCATATCGTCTCTCTGGATCATCCCCGTGCACCAGCCCCAAGCATCCTGTATCCTGTATCGAACATAGACTGGCAATTCGTTTCTTACATGATAGTGTACGTGTTTCAATGCCATTCTCCCAAATCATCCCACCCTCTCCCTCTCCCTCAGAGTCCAAAAGTCCATTCTATACATCTGTGTCTCTTTTGCTGTCTCACATACAGGGTTATCATTACCATCTTTCTAAATTCCATATATATGTGTTAGTATTGGTGTTTTTCTTTCTGGCTTACTGATTTACATTTCTCTGATGGTTAGTGATGTTGAAAACTTTTTCATGTGACTGTTGGTTATCTGTATGTCTTCTCTGGAAAAATGTCTCTAGGTCCTCTGACCACTTTTTCAATTAGATTATTTTTCTGACGTTCAGTCTTATTAGTCTTTTAAATTATATTTTAAATATCAAACTCTTGATACTGCAAATCTCTTCTTCAGTTCAATAGATTGACTTTTAATTTTGCTGATGGTTTTCTTTCCTGTGCAAAACAGTCCCATCTCTTTATTTTTGCTTTTGTTGCTCTTGCCTGAGAAGACAGATCCAAAAAATAATGTTAACACCAAAGTAAAAGAGCAAATTGCCTGTGTTTTCTTCTGGAGTTTTATAGTTTCAGGTCTTATATTTAAGCCCTTAATTCATTTTGAATTTTTGTATACAGTGTGAGAAAATAGTCCAGTTTCATTCTTTTGTGCATAGCTATCCAGTTTTCCCAACTTAAGACTCTTTACTCCTCATTGTACCCTCTGCTTCCTTTGTCATAGATTAACTGACCACAAGGACATGCATTTATTTCTGGACTCTCTGTTCTGTTTCATTGACTTGTGTGTCTGCTTTTGTGTCAGTTCTGTGCTGTTCTGATTGCTATCATTTAGGGTAAAATTTCAAGTCTGGGAGCACAATATCTCAAACTTTGTCCTTCTTTCTCAAGATTATTTTGCTATTGAGGGTATTTTGTAGTTCCACACAAATTTTAAGAATTTTTTTTTTTTTTTGTTCTACTGCTGTGGAAAATACCATTGTAAGTTTGATAGGTATTGCATTCAATATGTAGATTGCTTTAGGTAGTATGAACATTTTGTCAATATTGATTCTTCCAATCCATGACCATGGTATATATTTCCATTTACTTGTAGCAATCTTCAATTTTTTTCTTCAATATCTTTTAGTTTTCAGAGTAAATGTCTTTCAACTACTTGGTTAAATTTATTTCTACATATTTTATTCTTTTTGCTGTAATTGTAAATGGTATTTTGTTCTTTATTTCTCTTTCTAATGGTTTGTTATTAGTAGATTCAAATGCATTTATTATTTTTGTATCCTGAAATTTTGCTGAATTCATTTATTGTAATAGTTTTTGTGGTGGAGACTGAGATTTTCTACATATAATATCGTGCCATTGGCAAATAGCAACAGTTTTACTTTTTCCTTTCTCATTTGGATGCATCTTATTTCTTTTTCTTGACTAATTGCTATCACTAGGACTTCCAATACTATGTTGAATACAAGTATGAGAGTGAGCATCCTTATCTTATACCTGATCTTAGATGAAAAGCTTTCAGTTTTTCACCATTGAGCATGACGTTAGTTGTGGATTTGACATATATGGTCTTTATCATGTTGAGCTATGTTTCCTTTGTAAGAAGTTTGTTAAGAGTTTTTATCCTAAGTGGAAATGTAGTTCTCTAAATGTTTTCTCTACATGCATTGCTATGATCATATGATTTTTTTATTCTTCATTTTGTTAGTGTGGTGTAACATATTAATTAATATATGGTTCTTGAACCATTCTTGTATCCCTAGAATAAATCCCACATAATCATGGTATATGAGTCTTTTTATGTATTTTTTTTCCCATTGGCTAATATTACATTTTTTTTTTCATCTACGTTCATCAGGGATATTGCCTGACGTGTGTGTGTGTTGTTCTTGTCTGTTTTTGATATCAGGGTAATGTTAACCTTATGAGTTTGAAAATGTTCCTTCCTCTTCAATTGTTTGGAATAACTTGAGAACAATAAATGCTCGCTCTTTTTTTTTCTTTTACTATTATTATTATTATTTACTTTACAATATTGTGGACAGCTCTTTTTTTAATGTTTTGTAGAATTCACCTATGAAGTTATTTGGACATGTACTTTGTTTTGTGGGAGTTTTTAAATTACTGATTCAATATCAGTATCAAGTAATCCATCTGGTCATATTTTCTATTTCTTCATAGTTTAATCTTGGATAATTCTGTGATTTCTCCTAGTTTGTCTAGTTTGTTGGTATAACATAGTATCCTCTTATGATTCTTTGTATTTCTGTAATGTTTGTTTTAATTTCTCCTCTTTCATTTCTGGGTTTATTTATCTCAGTTCTCTCTTTCCCTTGATGATTTGGGCTATTGGTTTTCTGAGATTTTGTTTATATGTTCAAAGAACCAGAAGAGATTTTAGTAACAAGACTAAAATTTATACATTCAGTTGGTTTGCAATTGATTTGTTATCCATTTACACAGTGTATAGTACAGATTTGTAACAGGTCAGATCTTAGTGTTGAAGGAAAGAAGCACCTTCCATAATTAAAAAGGATCCCCTAGGTACTTTTGTTTAAACAAATGAGCAAACAAAAAAGACATGTCCTAAAAAAAAACACACACACACACAGAAAAAAAAGAAAAAAAAAACTTGTAGGGGGAGAGCTGTAGAAAACAGGCATACAAAACGTCTAAGCCTTTCGCAAGTGTTATTTTGCTACTGAGGGAACACAAAGGTGTGATTTCATACCTTTATAGATAGAAGTACAGGGTGCTAATCGTCTATCTTTGCTATGGTTTGCTATGATAAATGTTTACTTTTTCATGGAATAATCTGCTTCTTTCTTTTGTATCAGTTCCCTTCTGTATCATGTGGGACATTTAATATTTTCCACTTCACTTCCTCCTCTGTTGGTAGATTGATCTAGTGAACTGTGAAATAAAGAGAATTTTTGCATCTTATGGTTCTAAGTTTTAAGATCTAAATATACAGTGAATTTGATCCTGGATTCCAAAGAAAATTGGTTAAACCAAGCCTGAGTTCCCTAAAGGGATATGAAATCTGAATAGCTACCTGAAAGGTAGATTGAATAAGACTGTAGCTATTAGAAATACAATGATTTAGGAACAGTATTTATACATCTACTTTTCTCACGTCAATTCTTATATCCATCTTCACAGAGACATTTTGAGATAAAAAGACCACTTCTCAACGGAAACCACAGTGAGAAATAAGATTCATCTAAGAAGTCTATATATCATGTTCTTTTAGGCTATTGTTTCAAAGTTGACTTTCACGAGGCGAGGCTTTGAAAGCGAGAAAATAGGTTTACATTAAGAGCATTTTTTGGTGTTATATTATTATAAAGGTAAGACTCTACAATTGTAAATTTAGTAGTTTAAAAAGAGATTGTTTAAAATAATACTTTCATTCCTGCTGTAGCATTTCTAACACTAACAGTTAAAATAACTAGTCTAAAACTCTTTCTTGAAGAACAAATACAGATAAACTTCTTAGGGTAGGTAGGTCTAGGTCTATTGTTAATATGACTTCCTTTTCTATAAACAACCTAGATCAAACCTAATCTTTAGGAAGTATATATTATGATATGACCAATGTACTAAGATATAATAAAATAATTCACCTAAGCCTTAAGGTAGTTAAGATCAAGAATATTAAGTTACCACCACAATTTTACTTTTGTTAAAAACAGAACTCTTTACAACACCCAGAAGCTTGGGCAAGATGAGGGTTGTGAGAGCTCTTGTCCATGAAAGAGTTTAGGGTTAACATTTATTATATGAATTTTATCAGAGTAATTTAGTAAATATAAGACCCTTATAGCAATGTTAGTATTAAAGAAACTTATACAAATAAATTGCTGTATATAGGCTGCAAGACTGGAAGTTTAATAGGGTGTCTAAATCTCCTTTAATATGTACCTTATTACATTTCATTACTAACGCTTGCTCATTAATCAGCCTCAGGTAGAAGCTGAGGTAGATGCTGCACTGTTAAAAGCTTTTTCGTACTTGCAAAAATTAACAACTCTCTTTTAGGTTCAGAAGTTTCTAAAAACACATTTAATGTATATGAGTAAAGAGTTGTTATTACATTCATTTGCTAGGTTGGAACTTTAATCAGTGCCAGATATACAGATTTATTTTACCCACCTACTTTCTCATGCAGGGAAGATTAGATAAAACTTACTAATTAATTTGGAAGAATGTTTTACTCCTCTGTTTAATTTGTTTCTAACTTTTAGGCTCATCAACAAAGTTCTGCAGTCTTTAGTTCTGTGAGTGTTAGCCACTCAGAATCATCAATAAAACAAATGCACCATTTCAATATTTCACTCCAAAAATGCCAATATTTTCTCTCAAGCAAAAAAAAAAGTGCACACTGATGACAATAATTAGGAAGACAGAGTAGAAAAAGAGTGGTTGAGAAAAAACTGGAACAGAGTCTGATTTAAGTGCTGTGGGTAGCATTTCAGTCAGCTCATTTCAAGACCCTGCTGGAGAATTGTACAAGAGATTGTTAAAAGGAGGTAGTTAAAAGTATCAGGTCATTAGGATTTATGTCAGCACTGCTCTGAGAGGAAAGCATTTTTTTCCCCCAAGTCTGAAGTGTTGTTTTGGCCCATTGTCGGCTGGAAAACAGATGTGTTGTAGGTGAGATGTTATTGCACTAAATCACCTAGTGGAAGATGGTGCTGCATTCTACCTATGGGAACAGAGAATTGTATGTCTTGAATTTAACCACCTATGGTTGTCTTTTTTCTCTTTTGTGTGCAACTTATTAATATACCTGCTGCTTATTCAAGACATAAGGTTCACTGAGTGAAGTATTAAGTAGCTTAAATTCATATTCTTGCTTTGCTTTAGTAGTACAATATATTAAATATGTAACAATATGCTATTTATACACTTAGGCAATTGATATCTGACATGTAACAATTACTGTTTGTTATGGGTACCAACTAAAAATCCCTTCATTTGAAAAATATTGTATTTTCATAATCATTTGCATTTTAGGCAATTTCTTTCATGTGTTTAATCCTGACATCGTTAACAGTTAGGGATGACTCTTTTATTATAATTCTTGTCTTTCTTAGAAGTTTCTTTAAATTTTTAGATAGTGAAAAACATTCAACCCACTGCAGATGGCCATAAAATCTTCGTTTGAAAATATGCTATAACAGTGTGCTCACTATATTACCAGGAATTTTAGCTTAAAATGTGTACCTTCTATTTTTTTAAACTCAGTAAAAAAAAAAAAAAAAAATAGGACTTTTGTAATATACAATCTGTTTTGCAGCCTAGGAAAACTGATTAGGAATTTCTTGTAGTGACCATCATGCTTAAAAGTGAAATAAACGAAACACCAATTCACTTTATTTCTCATCCTTACCTGGAATCTTTCAGCAGATTTTAAACTGGGATTGTGAATATACCAGATGGAACCTAGTAACAGTACTTGGCAAAGAAATTATGCACTGACAGAAGGCAGATACAAACTTTCAATATAATAATAAAATCTTCATTTACTCCTTTTTGTAATGCTTGCGTGCTAGGACTAAGGACAAATGAAGGAATTCAGCAGTTTGTAAATATTTGTATTAACTCAAACAGTCCATTTTGTATTTTTCTTTAATTCTGCGATATAGTTAAATTTTATTTCAAATATTTTGAACTAAGAAGAAGAATTGCTTTTTCTCTAGCATCATTCACATTTGTGAAACTTAACAGGCCATATTTGATTAAAACAAAAAGATCATGGTTTATATACCTGGAAAAACTTACCATACTTCAACTCTCCAATGAGCTGTAGCTCATAGTGATTTGCCAGAGTATTATGTCAACTTGAATACCTCCAAGAGATTTCTCAAGAAATAGTATTATCTTCCAACAAGTGAAAAATAAGTGTCAGTTGAAGTGGAGACTTAAAAAATTACAACAGGATTATTCTCTAAATCCATGTATTATTTATGGAAATAATTCATTTCCATTAACTATGGAAGTAGTTGTTCAGTTCAGTTCAGTCGCTCAGTTGTGTCTGACTCTTTGAGACCCCCACAAATCGCAGCATGCCAGGCTTCCCTCAGTTCAGTTCAGTTCGGTCGCTCAGTCGTGTCCGACTGTTTGCAACCCCATGAATCGCAGCACGCCAGGCCTCCCCGTCTATCACCAACTCCCAGAGTTCACTCAGACTCACGTCCATCGAGTCCGTGATGTCATTCAGCCGTCTCATCCTTTGTCATCCCCTTCTCCTCCTGCCCCCAGTCCCTCCCAGCATCAGAGTCTTTTCCAATGAGTCAACCCTTGGCATGAGGAGGCCAAAGTACTGGAGTTTCAGCTTTAGCATCATTCCTTCCAAAGAGATCCCAGGGCTGATCTCCTTTAGGATGGACTGGTTGGATCTCCTTGCAGTCCAAGGGACTCTCAAAAGTCTTCTCCAATGTCCATCACGAACTCCCGGATTTTACCCAAACTCATGTCCATCGAGTTGGTGATGCCATACAGCCATCTCATCCTCTGTCATCCCCTTCTCCTCCTGTCCCCAATGCCTCCCAGCATCAGAGTCTTTTCCAGTGAGTCAACTCTTCACACGAGGTGGCCAAATTATTGGAGTTTCAGCTTCAGCATCAGTCCTTCCAATGAACACCTAGGACTGATCTCCTTTAGGATGGACTGGTTGGGTCTCCTTGCAGTCCAAGGGACTCTCAAGAGTCTTTTCCAATACCACAGTTCAAAAGCATCAATTTTTCGGCACTCAGCTTTCTTCACAGTCCAACTCTCATATCCATACATGACCACTGGAAAAACCATAGCCTTGACTAGATGGACCTTTATTGGCAAAGTAATGTCTCTGCTTTTTAATATGCTATCTAGGTTGGTCATAACTTTCCTTCCAAGGAGTGTCTTTTAATTTCATGGCTGTAACTTACCCCAAATCCAGTGTGTATTTTTAAATACTGAGGAAACAGAGTAGTAGCCATAAAGTTTACAAGAACTTTACCATAAAGTTCTACTTGTAAATTGTAATACATGAATATGTTGGAAAAAAAGTCTTAATGATTTACAGTTTTAGATAGAAGATGATAAAGAACATTCTTATAATATTGTCTTATTGACAAGTTGGAGAGCTTGGGAACTTTGTAATAAAAATAGTCATTCCATACAGAATGTAGATTGCTAGCTTGAAAGACAATGGGGATTTAATGGTGCAATTGTATTTACATTTCTCAGTTGTTGAACATTCCACTTTCCACTTTTGAAAAGTTAATTGCACCAAAAACACAACCCACTTCCCTCTTAAATCAGTATGCTGGTTTCTTTGGGTAATGCATGATGTATTTGTCATTAGTTACTTAAAGACAGGAAATAAATAGACCACAATTTTATGACTTTCTAGAATATATTATTATAAATTTAAATATTAGTACTGAAAGTTTCCTATTCAAGAGTAAGATGATAATTTTTAAAAATGCTAAACAAATGTTGACAGTTTATAAAAATTTGGGGGTTTTTCTCTGATTATAAAAATGAAGAGCATTCTGTTTATAGGATTAAATTGTAAAATTAAATTCATCCTGCCGTAACTAGGAATTAAAGACGTTATAAAAGACTCAGGTAAAATGTACTTGTACATTTGTATTAAAGATTAATTACAATAGAAGAAATCTTTGCCCTACTTGTTAGTTTTTTCCACACTAAACATTTTGCAGCAATTACTGATGATTCTTGCAAACTGGTACTGGTTCAAAAAATTCACTAATAAATATCCATTGCTTATTTGACAATGTATTAAAAAGACAACAGGTAAGTCACTGTACCCCATCAGAAAAATTGATTATACTTCCTTTGCCTTGCACCTCAGTTGTCTTTTATAATTTATGTCACTTCAGCTCATTGCACCATCTTGAGCACTCCCTTTCTAGAGCTATATTCATTTTATCATTTGCTTCCAACAAACCTGCTTGATATATAGATTTCTGCTATAAAAATCGATTTTGTAATACATGTTTGCCATATGTAAGTTTCCAACTGCTTTGAAGTTATCGATTGCCAGTCCTTAAGAACTTACTACTTACTCTAGCAACAACATCACAGGTTTTCTAAAAATCCCAAATAGTCTTTCATATCTGTGCTAGAAAAAACTTTGCAGAATTTTCATTTTCATTATAAAACAGGATTTCGTGTTCATTCAGAATATACTCAAACCCATTTATATTTCATCTGCTAGAAACCATGAATCCAATCTACCATGCTGTCCCTTTCCCCTTGTTTACTTACTTCTCTTCAATACTGTATCAATCTATAATATACAACAAATGCAATCATCCTGAACACAGGAAGGTGATTAGATAGTTGTCATACCTACAAACAGTTTGATTTTCACACAAGAATTTTTCACACACACACATACACACACACACTTTTTGAAAGTGAAAAGATTAAGCAACTTGCCTGAAGCACTTAGCTGGACTGTAATTATATTTTCAAAAGGCCCAGATATGCCTTTGAAAGATAAACTATTCTCGTTTTTTTCATTCTGAGAAAATTTTACTTTATAATTTCACTGGCGGTTCCAATAAAAGGTGTTGAAAAAAAACAAGCATGTTGCCATAAAATTGCTTTATGAATGACTCTAGACCTGCAATTTAAACCAAGTTTCATAGTATCTAGTAATCAAGTGACAAAACATTTGGAGAGAGCACTAATTTTTACAATGTAATTTGTATATTCTGGAACATTTAAAATTTGCTTTCTATAAGTAAAAAATAGTTTGGAAATCATTTTTGAAATTTTAATGGCTATAGAGAATTTATTAGTATTATATTAATTATTGCTCATTTTAACTTAATTTTGGTTCTTTAACTTTAGAATGCATCTGGGACTTTACAGAATCTACAACATGGTAAATGTTTTGGAGCCTTTTTTTTGATTTTTTTAAAATATAAATTTATTTATTTTAATTGGAGTTTATTTTGGCCATTAAAATATCCGAAAGTTCTCAATTTTCTACTAGGATACATTTTTCTTAACTAAATTTGCTTTCCCTCTTTAAGTAATTTTTGTGACTATGTCCTCTTTTTTCATAAGCCCCAAAATAGATTTTAGTCATATCTCTGAAAAACAGATATTTAAATGTTCCCTTAGGGAAGATTAGGAGGTATTCAGATACAGTGATTTCTATAGAGTTATTAGCTTATTTTATAGACTATTGCCTTAACATTCATAAGAAAATGATAGATGATTTGTAAGGTGATATATAGTCTATTTCATTCTTTTTTTTTTAGCAAATAAATCTGGATTACTATATAACATTTTGCCTATTTCTGTATATGAATCTTCTACGTACTTTATTCAAAAGCTAACAGTTATTGTTATTATATGTATCTAGATGAGTGAACAGAGTCTGTGTTTTGGAAAGTAAGTATAATTGTCTTTCTTCATTTCATGTTTATTAATCTACTTCCATGTGACATTCATGTCTGAAGTGCAAGCAAAATCTTGTAAGAGAGGAGGCAACTTAGTTCTTGATATTCTGTCCCTCCCAGGTTGCCAGCGAAGTTACCAAGACAATATGAGGGAAATCTAGTGACCCCTGAATCTAGGTTGCAACTCACATGCAGGAAACATCAAATATAACTGTATAGCTAAAATATGTCAATTTGCAAATCTGTTCTAAACCAAAAGTAGTACAGATTCGAGGGAAACACATATGGTTGAATCTTGTAAAAATGTTGGCTCATGATTTTGATGATGAATATAATACTTGGATGGCCTTTGTTTAAAAATAAATATATTAGAAACCTACAGTGTTTATAACAGTATCGTGTTGAAATAAAATCAGACATAGAGATCAATGAACAGAATAGAGAAACCAGAAATAACCCCAACTCATATATGGTTAACTAAATAATGATAAAGGAGTTAAGAATATATTATGGGGAAAGGATAGTGTTTTCAATAAAATGGTGTTGGGAAAACTGGACAGCCACATGTAAAATGATGAAACTAGACTACTATCTTATATCACACACAAAAATTCATTGAAAGTGGGTTGAACTCTTGAATTTAAGTATTTTAAGACCCTAAATCTTAAAACACCTAGAGAAAAACATATGTGATAAGCTCATTGACATTAATCTTAATGATGAATTTTTGGGATCTGACTTCAAAAGCAAAAATGAATAAGTGAGACTGCAAAGCTTCTGCTCATTAAGTGACTGCAAAGCTTCTGCTCTTTAAGCAACTGCAAATTAAACTAGAATGAGATATTACTGTATACCCATTAGAATGGTTAAAATCCAAAATCCTGACAACACCAAATAATGGAGAGGATGTGGTACAACAGGAATTTTCATTCACTGTTTTTGGGAATACAAAATGGTACACAGCCTCTTTAGAAGACAGTTCTGCAGTTTCTTCCAATGTTATATACTTACTATATGGTTGAGTAATTTAATTCCTCGGCTTTTACCTTAATGAGTTAAAAATTTATGTCCACATGAAAACCTACACATGAATAGTTTTTATAGTATCCCTTTTCTTATCAGTCTTTATTTCCTTCTTGAGCATTCTTCTGCTGTTGTTTCTTTCCTTTCACTAACTATTGATTTGACTCCCTATTCCATGAAAGGCACTGTGTGAAGTTCTTTAAAGCAGGAGTGGATAACTTTTTTGGTAAAGATCCATATATTATAAATATTTTTGACTTGATAAGCCATATGGCATCTATTGCAGTTACTCAGCTCTGTTGTTGTGAAAGCAGTCATAGATAATCTATTAAAAAGATGGACATAGCTGTGTAATAAAACATTATTTATAGAAATAGACAGCTTGATGAACTTGATTATGTGTGACTTGGTTTGCTGATCTCTACATTAAGATATTTAAGTATCTCATGCCTTTATGAAACTTGCAAGATAGTAGAAGATATCTATGTGTAAAAACACATTTTATTACAAAACGTAGCCAAATAGTTGGGCTTTCCAGTAGCACCTGCTTGCTAGTGCAGGAGACACAAGAAACGTGGGTTTGATTCCTAATTTGGGATGATATCCTGGAGAAAGAAATGCAACCTGCTCCAGTATTCTTGCCTGGAAAATTACATGGACAGAGGAGAGTGGCAGGCTACAGTCCATGGGGCTGCAAAGAGTTGGATGTAACTGAGCACATACACACAGTTGAATAGGTACACAAACAAGAGTTCAAGTGATATGTTACAGAAGTAAAGAAAAGACACAGAAGTTAATTAAGACTTAAGTTAACAAAGACTTCAAATATACATTTGCATGCAGATACCAGTACTCTTGCCTGGAAAATCCTGTGGACGGAGGAGCCTGGTAGGCTGCAGTCCATGGGGTCGCTAAGAGTTGGGCACAACTGCGCGGCTTCACTTTCACTGTCATGCATTGGAGAAGGAAATGGCATCCCACTCCAGTATTCTTGCCTGGAGAATCCCAGGGACGGGGGAGCCTGGTGGGCTGCCGTCTATGGGGTCGCACAGAGTCAGACACAACTGAAGCGACTTAGCAGCAGCAGCAGCAGACCATGAATGGTAGTGAGAAAAAAGGGATGTTGCAGTCAAAGAATTTGGCTACTCATCTGAATGAAAAAAACAAAATGGTGACATTTTAAACAACTCATTGGTTAGAGTGGCTACTGATATTAAAATTTAAATCTAATAACAATTCATTTCTGTTGAGATTGGGGAGTACATGTTCATTTTCTGTTGCACCTTAAATTTTAGATTATTCATAAATGGAAATCCACAAACGAATAGAATTATCCAGATCAAGCTTTATTTTATTGGGCTCCAAAATCATGCAGATGGTGACTGCAGCCATGAAATTAAAAGATGCTTACTCCTTGGAAGAAAAGCGTCTAAGATTTAATATTAAATAAAAGGCAGAGACATTAAAAAGCAGAGACATCAGTTTGTTGACAAACGTCCACATAGTCAAAGCTAGGTTTTTCCAGTATCTATGTACGGATGTGAGAGCCAGACCATAAAGAAGGCTGAGAACCAAAGAACTGATGCTTTCAAATTGTGGTATGCAAGGAGGTCAAACCAGTCAATCCAAAAGGAAGTCAGCCTTAAATATACTTTCGAATGACTGATGTTAAAGTTGAAGCTCCAATACTTTGCCATGGGATGTGAAGAGCTGACTCATTGGAAGACCCTGACGCTGAGGAAGACTGAAGGCAGGCAGAGAAGGGGTGACAGAGGGTGAGATGGTTGGATGGCATCACCAACTCAATGGACATGAGTTTGAGCAAACTCTGGGAGATAGTGAAGGACAGGAAAGCCTGGCATGCTGTAATCCATGGTGTCGCAGAGTCAGACAAGACTGAGTGACTGAACAACAGTGTGTGTAGAATGTCTTATTATATTCTGGATGATTACCAAAATAATTCAGCATTTTGTAAAGTTGTTGGCAATAAGTAGATAAAATCATTTATTGCCATGGTTGTAAATTTGCTTTCTATATTTCAAAGAAGAAATGGTCACTTGGAATAGGTTGTTAATCTGACTGACATAAAGATGGGCTATCAGAGATTTGCTATGGGGTATATAAATGGATAGTCACTGAATTGAATTAATTTCAGTAACAGAAGGCAAAAACTAGAATAATATCATATATACTAGTTTTAATTTATAAAATTTAATATGTTATTAGCTTAAATTTAAGTTGTAAAAAATTTAAAATTGTAAGGTATATAAATTTTATCTACCTTGGCCAGCTGATTTTTAGAGCTAAGAAATGTTTTTCCATTAAAGGTCACTCAATGAGGAAACTGCTTGTGAAGACTTAGGCTATCATCTCAACCACTGTTTCCTGACTCTACATTCAAATTTGAAAAAAGTTATTGATTTTTACTGCAATCATTAATAATTATCACAGGGAAGACTGAATATGAAGTGGCAATGTTTGTTTTTTATTACATTTGTGTCCTTGTTAAATCACTTCAGTCGTGTCTGACTCTTTGTGACACCATGGACTGTAGCCCTTCAGGCTCCTCTGTCCCGAAGTGGTAATTTTGTCTTCAAATTCACTGAAAATGTTCTCTTCTACTTAAAATTGGGCTCAATCTTCTTTTTTTTCTTAAATAAAAATCTTTTCCTGGGTTTGGTAATTACTGGAATCCCATGTTTACACCCCAGTTCTTCTCTGGGCTTTAGGCAAGGATTAGTGCAGCACAATTGCCTGCCCTGTGATTGGCTGCAGCCTATGGAGCTTGTCTTTTGAAGAGTACTGCATGGAAACAGAGCAGGGAGAAATGGAGACATACAGTCAGCAAAGTTTATTTCCTATGTATAATTTTTAATTGAGGAGCAGCAGATGTTTAATGAACTTGTCTCTGACATACCAGAATAAGGTAGCTCATTCTATAAAATGAATAACATTTTTACCAAATATTTATAGTGTTTTTACCATATACATAGATTCAGTTTTTGAGTCTCTGAATACCATATTATTTTTCATTTATACTTTTCTGAATTGCAAAAATGGTAGGTTATGTAAATTATAGGATGTTAGAAAGCCAAAGGAACAGAAAAGACTTGCAAGGGTTAAATCAAATGAAAAAGTCTGTAATTTTCAGTGTACTTAGAGTGAATACAAAGAACATAAATTGTACTGTTTTTACATGTGATTTTGGCCAACTTTTAAGAAATGATTACAATAGACAGACTTTACTTCATTTTAGAATAATGCAATTATATAGCTAACTATTCTTTTTGTTTATTGTTTCCATGATTCTGTAATGGTTATTTTCTTGGTTGGATGGACAAACCTAATGATAGTTAATATGAAGTCTTTTTGTTTTCCTATCAGTTTTGTAGGTTTTTCTTATTTTTGCACTTAAATGATTTTCTTTTTCTCTTTAATGAGGCAAATTATATATATAAGTATATAAAGTATACTTTAAAAACTTAAATGATTTTTTGAGTGCAACCAGTTGAAAACAATTTTATCAGAGATGATGAGGTTTTCTTACACTTTCATTTTGTATTTTGGTGACTAAATAAGGGATGTTTAAAATTAAGCTGTCTGCCATATTACTGGAAATGGAAGTTAAACTACAGATTTTTTTTTTTTAATTGAAGAGCTTATCTAGACTCAGAAAAGGCTTTGTTTGGTTGTTAGTGGAAGATTTTTTGTATTATATTAATATCCTATTTTTCTTTTTGTTACTGCTCACAGCTACCAATGAATTTGTAAATGCAGTTCATTTATCTTCTAACTTCAGAAAATACATTCCTCTTGTTCTTTCACAGAGTTACCCTTTAGGTTACTTGAGTCAAATAGTATTTTCCTCACTTGACCAATGACAAAACTGAAGCAAATTAAGATAAACAGATTTGTCTAAATTTACTTATCAAACAATAATAAATTTGAGATTTAAATACAGGTCTTTTGCATATCAGCATAGTTAGTATCCTATTAAATATGCTCTAAATTGTCACTTCAGAAATAGTGTCCACACATGTGATTTTAAATTCTTTAGTCATTTAAATTATGGGCCCACAGCAGAGAAATGCTGAAATAAAAAGAAACAATTTTATTATTGAAAATAGTTTTTCTTCAGTTCATGTTATTTATTCTACATTCGCAGCATTGAAGGTCCATTTATTTTATTTTCACCTTTAGCTGATGTCTACTTTTCCTCTCAACTCTTTGCTTCTTTTCTAAACTTATACCATAGTGCTCAAGATCTCTCATTCCTAAATGAGCAGGTAATCTTTCCCTACTTAAAAGACTGAAACCATGTTATCTCAGGGATTCTCTCCAACTTTACCTGTTCTCTATTTCTTTTTAGAGAAAATGGCGTTATTCTATTACACAAAATTAAAACTACCTACTGTCCTCTTTATACCATAGCTTCAGGTAATATGCTACTTCAGTTTTCTGCTTTTGAATTTTCCTATTTATTAATTCTTTGCTTCCAAAATGATCAATTCTCACCTCTCCTAAAAATACTCCCTCAAATGGACTTCTTTCTCAAGCTATCATACTATACCATTCATTTCCTTCATGACATTTCTCCCAAGTTATCAAGAGTAAGCTTCCCTCCTGATTTTTTTTTCAATTTTCACTCATTTCTTAAGTGTGTTGTTATTAAGTATTATGGGTCACAGTGCCTTTTTAGTCTCTAAAAATTAGGTAAACTAATCTTTTAGAAAAATGCACACAATGACCAGCTTTTTCATAAAATTTCAGGTATTTGATGTAATGAAGCTCACTGTAGAGTCCATAGAGAAGGTGTTTTTAAGTTTTACTCTGCAGAAGAATTGCCTGGAGGGCTTGTTAAAATGTAAACTAGTGTGTTATCCTAGAATTTTGTTCACAGAAATTTAGAGAAGCAGCTTTGGAGTCCCTTGGACAGCAAAGAGATCAGACCAGTCAATCCTAAAGGAAATCAGCCCTGAATATTCATTGGAAGGACTGATGTTGAAGCTATAATTCTTTGGCCACCTGATGCAAAGAGTCAACTCATTGGAAAAGATCCTGATGCTGGGAAAGATTGAGGGCAGGAGGATAAGGGGATGACAGAGGATGAGATGGTTGGATGGCATCACTGACTCAATGGACATGAGTTTGAGCAAACTCTGGGAGATATTGAGAAGGAGAGGGAAGCCTGATGTGCTGCATTCCATGGGGTCACAAAGAGTTGGACACAACTCAGTGACTGAGCAACAACAAATGTGCAAGGATTAAAGTATCTAGGAGTAATGAAAGTCTCTTGCTCACAGTCAGCAAATAAATAAGAATCTTTTTCATACAACTGTTAGTAAATGAATTTGACCAAAGCCTAAATGAGCTTAGATTTGATTCGTCTCTTGAGCTTCCAAAAAGTAAAGTAGCTCTGTTGACACCTTGACTTTAGCCCAATGAGTCCTGTGTCAGATTTCTGACATATACAAACTATGAGTTTGTAAATTTTTATTGTTTTAAACTGCTGACTCTGTAGTAATTTGTTACATAAGCAATATGAAGTCTATATACTTGGTGGTTCATATTTTGGTAATTCAAGGGCCCATACCAAAGCATAATGGATTCAAGTTAGGAACTCTTGCCCTATCTTGAGATCTTAATCTTCAAATGTGCCAAGCAATCGTTGAAAAATATGGTAGTCTGATTTCTGAAACTAGAAATCTTTTGTCAATTTCTTCTTAGTCCTAATCTTTCTCATTTTCCTCAGTATTTGATTTTGCAGATTATTCCATTTTGAAATTCTTTCTTGCACTAACTATTCAAATATTGCATTTTTATAATTTTTCTTGGTCTGCTCATCTCCTCTTTTTTTTGTATATCCATCAAATAGGGATTTCCCAAGATTTTTCTTGAGCATTTACACTCAGTTCGGAATTACATCTTCCACTTGTGGCTTTTCATATCACATCTTGGGAGGCAGAGTAATGTAATAGACGTCATAGAGGATTTAAAGCCAAGGAGAAGGCGATGGCACCCCACTCCAGCACTCTTGCCTGGAAAGTCCCATGGACGGAGGAGCCTGGTAGGCTACAGTGCATGAGGTCGCTAAGAGTCGGACACGACTGAGCGACTTCACTTTCACGCATTAGAGAAGGAAATGGCAACCCACTCCAGTATTCTTGCCTGGAGAATCCCAGGGACGGGGGAGCCTGGCGGGCTGTCATCTATGGGGTCGCACAGCGTTGGACACGACTGAAGCGACTTAGCAGCAGCAGCAGCAGCAGCAGCAAACTTAGTTTGATTTTGAGCTACATATTTTATCACTGTATTAGTTGACCTTCACAAGGTTACACTGCATAAAAATCAACCCTTAAGTAGAAGTTGTTTACAATACAAAAACTTTATTTCCTCTCTTATATTTTATATCATATGTATTCTACTCTATTTCATATGCTTTATTTATCCTGGATCCAGGCTGAAGAAGAAAATCCTATCTCCTGGACAAAAGGAAAGGATGATATTGTGACAGATTCATGTGATTGTTCTTGAAGTTTTTAAATGAATATAGCTTTTATATACATCTAGAGCAAGTCATATAAACAGCATGATGTTCATAATCTGCAGAAATATATTCCTTCCTTAGGGTAGTATAGCAAATCATATGGCAAGGAGCAGGGATATATAATACATCCACTGGAAAGGAGTTGGCGACAATATACAATTTATAAAAATTACTTTTATAACAATAGCAACTTGCTTGTATTTTTTCTCTGTTTACTAATCGATAAATTGAAGATACCAATAATCATTCTACAAGGTTGTCTTTGATGGTAAATCAGTATGTATGTTTAAAATTCTTGCGTTGGAAGTTGATGCATTATGTTTAATAAATATTGATTATTTGCATTCTTTTTTCCAACTATTCTAATAATTTTTATCCTGAGCTTTAGGACCCAGATTTTGCATTGTTTGATGTTTTATTCTCACCACATCATTCTGATATGTTATAATCCAAAGGCTCCAATTTCTCATTACCTTCCCTGACTAAACATACTTTTTTCTTGTTTCAACTTTTGAAAAAAGTAACCCAGATCTCTTAGTCACGTAGGAGCAAAAAATAGCTATTCTTCCTCAACCATGGTCTCCAACCAGTATGCCAGGTCATGTTAATAGTCTGACTAGTACCCATTCTCATTGCTTTGAACAAAATTCAAGAGCCCCTTATGTTTTCTATGTAATATTAAAAAGCCTTTTTAAGTTAAGAAGTTATATAATGACCAGTTCTACAGTTTATAATTAAAATTTTATTAATCTTTAAAAAAGTTTATACTACTCTTTGTTGCATGGGGTGCTTCATCAAGTTTGAGCATTTTTAGTATTGAAACAAGAAATACTAGCATTTTAACTTTCAAATAGGACATGTATCTCCAATAATAAGTAATTGATAAATAATGAAGTTTTAATCCCATGCTCTGATGTTGCAGTTTCTTTTTAATAGATGTGATTTCAATTAAAATGAAAGTCAGCTTTAAGAATATTCCTAAATTCAGTCACTGAAAACTTTTTTTAAGAAGCAAAAAGAGTTTTGTTTTCTTAGTAATGAGAATTCTTAGGGTCTACTTTCTTTTTTTTTTAATTTTTATTTTTACTTTATTTTACTTTACAATACTGTATTGGTTTTGCCATACATTGACATGAATTCACCACGGGTGTACATGCGTTCCCAAACATGAACCCCCCTCCCACCTCCCTCCCCATAACATCTCTCTGGGTCATCACTGTGCACCAGCCCCAAGCATGCTGTATCCTGCGTCGGACATAGACTGGAGATTCGATTCTTACATGATAGTATACATGTTTCAATGCCATTCTCCCAAATCATCCCACCCTCTCCCTCTCCCTCTGAGTCCAAAAGTCCATTATACACATCTGTGTCTTTTTTGCTGTCTTGCATACAGGGTCGTCATTGCCATCTTTCTAAATTCCATATATATGGGCTAGTATACTGTATTGGTGTTTTTCTTTCTGGCTTACTTCACTCTGTATAATCGGCTCCAGTTTCATCCATCTCATCAGAACTGATTCACATGAATTCTTTTTAATGGCTGAGTAATACTCCATTGTGTATATGTACCACAGCTTTCTTATCCATTCGTCTGCTGATGGACATCTAGGTTGTTTCCATGTCCTGGCTATTATAAACAGTGCTGCAATGAACATTGGGGTACATGTGTCTCCTTCAATTCTGGTTTCCTCGGTGTGTATGCCCAGCAGTGGGATTGCTGGGTCATAAGGGAGTTCTATTTGCAATTTTTTAAGGAATCTCCACACTGTTCTCCATAGTGGCTGTACAAGTTTGCATTCTCACCAACAGTGTAGGAGGGTTCCCTTTTCTCCACACCCTCTCCAGCATTTATTGCTTGCAGATTTTTGGATCGCAGCCATTCTGACTGGTGTGAAGTGGTACCTCATTGTGGTTTTGATTTGCATTTCTTTAATAATGAGTGATGTTGAGCATCTTTTCATGTGTTTGTTAGCCATCCGTATGTCTTCTCTGGAGAAATGTCTATTTAGTTCTTTGGCCCATTTTTTGATTGGGTCTTTTATTTTTCTGGAATTGAGCTGCATAAGTTGCTTGTATATTTTTGAGATTAGTTGTTTGTCAGTTGCTTCATTTGCTATTATTTTCTCCCATTCAGAAGGCTGTCTTTTCACCTTGCTTATAGTTTCCTTTGTTGTGCAGAAGCTTTTAATTTTAATTAGACCCCATTTGTTTATTTTTGCTTTTATTTCCAGTATTCTGGGAGGTGGATCATAGAGGATCCTGCTGTTACTTTCAAGAACTTTCATATATACCATACGGGTGTCTTAGTGATAGTCATCATGGGTACATTACATCTCTACTACTTATTTATCTTGTGCTGGAACTTTGTACCTTTTGATCGCCTTCATCCAATTCTCCCTCTGTCTATCACATGCCTCAGGGAACTTTAGCAAAACTGATCTCTTTTTCTACAGGTTGTTGTTTTGTTTCCTTTCCTTTCTGATTCTACATATAATTGTGATCCTATGGTATTTGTATATCTCTGACTTATTTCTCTTAGCATAATGCCATCAAAGTCCATTCATGTTGTCACAAATGTCAAGATTTCCTTATTTTTGTGGCTTAATAATATTTTATTTTATAAATATGCCATGTTTTTTTTAAAAAAAATTCGTCCATTGGTGAACATTTAGGTCATTTTCATATTTTTGCTACTGAAAAATATGCTACAATGAACAAATGTTTGCTTTCTTGAGAACCAAGTACCACAGACAAACATGGTCATTGTACTGTAGATTCTGAAGTAGAAATTTAAATATGAAACTTGGATGAAGAGAATGCAGTAAATGTGTAATATCTTAGATAGACAAAATACCATTAAGTGGTTATATGTTACTTATAAAGCAATTATTTATTCAGCAAAATATTATTGAGTACCCACTACAGTGAAGATTTTATGGAGGAGCTAGGGATAGAGCCAGCTAATATAAGATATATTAATTCCTGCCCTTAATAAACTTTTATTAGGGGAAACAGGCAGTAAATAGACATACATAGTGTATATATATATGTATATATGTTATATAAGGACTGTGATAAAAATACTAAGAAGAAAAATAAAGCAGACTAGAAGGATAAAGAATGTCAGATACTGTTTTAAAATTGGTAATAAGAAAAATATTATGGTCAAAGTGATATTTGTGAGGAGATTCAAAGTAGTGATGAAACAACCCATGTCGGGTACATTACTTTGCCAACAAAGGTCCATCTAGTCAAAAGCTATGGTTTTCCCAGTAGTCATGTACAGATATGAGAGTTAGACTAAAAAGAAAGCAAAGTGTCAAAGAATTGATGCTTTTGAACGGTGGTGTTGGAGAAGACTGTTGAAAGTCCCTTGGACTGCAAGTAGATCCAAGCAGTCCATCCTAAAGGAAATCAGTCCTGAATATTCATTGGAAGGACTGATGCTGAAGCTGAAACTCCAAAACTTTGGCCACATGATGCAAAGAACTGACTCATTGGAAAAGACCCTGATGCTGGGAAAGGTTGAAGGTGGAAGGGGACGACAGAGGATGAGATGGTTGGATGGCATCACCGACTCAATGGACATGAGTTTGAGTAAACTACGGGAGCTGGTGATGGACAGAGAGGCTTGATGTGCTGCAGTGCACGGGGTCGCAGAGTTGAACACGACTGAGCGACTGAACTGAACTGAGTGTATCTGGGGTAAGATCATTCCAGGCATGGGATGTTGTTGTTGTTGTTGTTCTTCTTCTTTTTTTTTTTTTTTTTGCTGTGCTCTAGGGATAGCAAGAAGTTCTGTGTAAAGTAGATGGATAAAGGAAGAAATATTAGATGAGACCTTTAGAGGACTGGAGTGCTCAAATATGTAAGTGCTTGCAAGCCATCATAAGGATTTTGAGTTTTGGAGTTGGAAAGTCACTAGAAAAGTTTGAGCAGAGATGTGATAAGAATCTGACTTATGTATTAAAAGGATTACTCTACACTGAGAATGGAATACATTTGAGGTGTGGAGCAAAGGCAGGTGCCATGAAACCAGTCATTATTGCAATATTAGTTAAAAGAGAGATGATGATAGTAGTAGTCAAGGTGGGGAGATGTAGTTGTATTCTAGATATTATTTGAAGGAGAATCTGCTGTCTCAGGTGCCTTGATCTGAAAATAAGAAAGAAGCCAAGGAAAATCCTGAGTTTCATGGTAACTCAAGAGATTCTTCGTTTCCTGTGATAGTGGAGACTGTGTGGATGTAAGATGGAAAAGAGTGAGTTGAGGGGGGGAGGTAGATCAAAAGTTTGTTTTTGGATACAATAAGCTACCTGTTTGAGGTATCTATTAAACATGTACATGATGATTTGCCTTGATGATTCTGAGGTCAGAAGAGAGATCCTGCCTGGACATGTAAATTTTGAAACAATTTTCGAATACATGATATAAATGACATGTAATCACAAATGGTGTGAGTGGAGAAGAAGGAAAGACCAAAGAATGAGCTCTGAGTTAAGCTAATATTTAAAGTGAGGAGATGAGGAAAAACAAGCAAAGGTTGAGAAAGAGCCACAATGGGACTCTTTCACAAAGGAAACAATTAACTATCTGTTCCTATTAATAGAAAAGTCCCTGATGCTGGGAAAGATTGAGGGCAGGAGGAGAAGGGGGCAACAGAGGATGAAATGTTGGATGGCATCATTGACACAATGGCCATGAGTTTGAGCAAATTCCAGGAGATAGTGAAGGACAGGGAAACGTGCAGTCCATGGGTTGGTAGAGAGCTGGACGCGACTTAGCAACTGAACCACCAAAGATGTGATGGAAAATTAATCCCCAAATTTAGCAAAGTTTTAGTAGAATAGGGAGAGATGAGTCCTGATTAGAGTGGGACCAGAGAATGAGAATGAAGAAATTGGAAAAGCAAGTACAACCAACACTAATGATCAAAAAATTTGAATTGTGATACTAAAGACTGATACATGGATCAATATTTCACATGTGTTTGAAATTGTCTCCAGGAGAATACAGTCAATTTTCTAATGAGAAATTATATAATTTATATCTACAGTGAAATAGAACATCAATCAAGTTTATGGGAAAATCCACTATAGTCAAGAAAAAAAATGTGCTCTAGTCTTGATCTTCAAATAGTCTTGAAGAGGATATTGCCTACATGATTTCAGAAGTCAGTTTGCATTTCTGAACTTCTTTCATTCAATTCTGTTACTGGGTACATTGCTTACATAGTACCCAAAACGTAGTTGGCACTTAAATAGCAGTTATGTTTCTTTAATTTCCTAACAAAATTATCTTTCTTTAATTATTCCTTTGTTTTTTGAGGCCTCTTACCCATGGCATTTCTCCATTAATTAAAGTAGTTAGGAAAGTTTTAAAAATTGTTTAACTGGTGACTCCCCTTGTGTTCCAGGAGTTAAGATTCAACGCTTCTATTGCAGGAGGGCACAGGTTCAATCCCTGTTGGGGAACTAAGATCCTGCATGCCACACAACATAGTCAATTAAAAAATAATTGTTTAACTGAGCTCCATTTGTCAGTTATAGGAAATTAGAGCTTCAGTGAAATGAAAACATTTGTCTCTTCTTCCTCATTTTGCATATCAAGTTGCTAGTGATAAACTATCTTCCATTGCTCAGCGATTCAGCTTTCCTTCTTCAAGATTCTTGAAACTTGCACACAGTTAGGGTCATTTTATGTCACAATTTTTCCCTTTCTTTCTTCCTTTCCCTCCCTCCCTCCTTTCCTCTTTCCTTCCTTCCTTCCTTCCTTCCATCTCCCTTACTTTCTCTCTTTCTCTCTCTCTGTCTCTTTCCTTCCTTATATAGTAGTACCAAACACAGAATCACCATATTTCTTTCTTCCAAGTGTTCTGGTCACTCTGCATCTCAGTAGGAGCTGAGATTGAAGGAGATTGTTCCCACTGGAGGTTTAGCATACTGAGCCTCTTGCCTGCAATGACCCCTAGTAACTGAATATTAATTGAATGGTTTCATTCATTAATGACTCATTCATTTATTCCTGCCATTTATATTAATTTCATTTTTTTCAATACCAAGTCTGTCCCCCTAGGGCCCTACAGTCACAATGCACACTTTGAGCTGTGCACTTGGGGATCTGGATCATAAGAGGGTCATGTGGATGTATTTCTGACATGTTTCTGATATGGGCATTTTGCCCAGAGGAGCTGAAAGGGAAAAACATGACCACCTAAGGAGCTTATATTCATTGAAAGGACTGATGCTGATGCTGAAACTCCAATACTTTGGCCACCGGATGTGAATTGACTCATTGGAAAAGACCCTGGTGCTGGGAGAGATTGAAGTTGGGAGGAGAAGGGGACAGCAGAGGGTGAGATGGTTGGATGGCATCACCAACTCAATGGACATGAGTTTGAGTAAGCTCCGGGAGTTGGTGATGGACAAGGAAGTTGGTGTGCTGAGGTCCATGCAGTCGCAAAGGGTCAGACACGACTGAGTGACTGTACTGAACTGAAGGAGGTTTTCTGCCAAAATAGGAAGGTGGGAGGGTTCTTTCTTCTTCTTCTTCTTTTTTTTTTTTTAAACTCAATTTAGTTAGTGCTGGGGAGCTGACCGATAGGAGGTTTGGAGGGGACCTTTCTGACACTTGTGGATCGATTGTCATGGCTTACTTCTGCTGTCTCATTATAATTGCTATAATGGCCCTTTTAGATATTGAAAATTGTCCCCGTTTGATGATACATTATATGGTCAATGTACAAATGGGTCAGTCTTTCAATTTGAGGTCCTTCTGGTCTCTAACACCTGTAGTCTTGCTTCTGGAGTGTTATAATCCCATTTATTCTATTTCTTACCTTTTTTCTTTTACTGTTATTCTCTCGCCATTTCCCCTGTTCCCACTGTTCAATGTGAATCCAATAAACACACAAAGAAACTTTAATCTGGAGAAATTGCTGTAGAGGTGTTGTCAGAGTCTTCATTTTAACATGTAGAAAAAAAAATTCCCTTTATAAAGGTAATTTTTAATGACTTTGATAACAGCTTAATTTTAACTCATTTGATAATAACTACTTAAAACTCTTACAGCATTATTTGAGATGAAGCTTCATTAACCTTGAAGGCAAAAACTTCATGTTTTCAGTTCAGTTCAGTCGCTCAGTCATGTCCGATTCTTTGCGACCCCATGAATCGCAGCACACCAGGCCTCCCTGTCCATCACCAGCTCCCGGAGTTCACTCAGACTCACAGCCATCGAGTCAGTGATGCCATCCAGCCATCTCATCCTGGGTCGTCCCCTTCTCCTCCTGCCTCCAGTCCCTCCCAGCATCAGAGTCTTTTCCAATGAGTCAACTCTTCACATGAGGTGGCCAAAGTACTGGAGTTTCAGCCTCAGCATCATTCCCTCCAAAGAAATCCCAGGGTTGATCTCCTTCAGAATGGACTGGTTGGATCCTCTTGCAGTCCGAGGGACTCTCAAGAATCTTCTCCAACACCACAGTTCAAAAGCATCAATTCTTTGGCACTCAGCTTTTTTCACAGTCCAACTCTCACATCCATACATGACCCCTGGAAAAACCATAGCCTTGACTAGATGGACCTTTGTTGGCAAAGTAATGTCTCTGGTTTTCAATATGCTATCTAGGTTGGTCACAACTTTGCTTCCAAGTAGTAAGCATCTTTTCATTTCATGGCTGCAGTCACCATCTGCAGTGATTTTGGATGCTAAACCTCAAATCTAATTTTATAGATTGTTATTAATCATTATTGTTTCTGACGTTTTCATGATACCTGTAAGACTATTTCCCAGTGAATCTTACCAAAGTTTTATGTTATTTTTGTTAATGAATATAACACCTTCATCCTTTGTGTGAGTTCTACCTACATCATAGGTACTATTAAGACTGTTTTACACAGTGTTGAGAAGACATTTACATGGTAATTTTGCATTGTGGAAACAATAAGTAACTTATTCATTACTAAATAAAATTAATAAGTAATATAAGAGTTCATATTCCATCATTTGTACATGAAATCTAATTTGATTAATGTAGCACTAGGTGATGTTAATGTTCTATAATATCATAAATCATGATATATGACAGATTTCAGAGCCTTAGGTGTTTTTAAAAATTCTAGGTGATTTCTGTTGAAATTATATGAGATTCATAATTTAAAATGTGCATTTAAATATACATTGCATACTTTAGCAAAAATTTAAAAGATGTTACTGATGTATCTTTTATTATTCAATTTTAGCTTTTATATTCTGCTTTTTCTTTTTCTCCTCATATTAAGAAGAAAGAGCTGGAATACATTTCAAACTAAAGAGAAAATTCAACCTGGACTATCTTTTTCTTTCAAGAAAATTAACAGAGTACCAATGGAGCCCTTTATCTATTGAGTGCAGACTTCATTAATTAATCCTTTTTATCTGTGACAGTTAAAGGTAAATCTAGAATATTTGGCCTTTTGAAATGATTTCTAGTTTTACTTTTACTAGCTAAAATACATTCTTTCAGCTATATGTTATCTTTTTTCCACCATGTATAAATTAAATCAAATTGCATTGGGCTATTTCTTGCCTTGCATTGACGTTAAAAAAGATAGGCATTTAGATAAATACTTTTTCATATTATTAACTTAATATTTTCTGAGAGTGACAGAAAGAAAATGGAGTATCTTTCTGTTACTCCTCATTTTCATAATAGTAGAAGGTGGAATTCATATGGCATTATAAGTAGAAATTTTCTGCATCACTAAGAACATGGCTTAAAGTATAATGCCTCCTGGACAAGTCAGAAAAGCATTCTAATGAGAAACATTTCCAGTCATATATCATGTACTAGCTGCACAGTTTCTGTCCCATTTCACTAAATATGCTTTCCACAAAAAGGAATACTGGTGTTTAGTTCATCTGTTCCTTCTATCTATTCTTCATCTAATACCACATACATAGTCTGACCATTGGCTTTAGAAATAATCATGATTCAGTCTTCCAAATCAAACCATGGAGAAACAAGATAGAATCCTGAGAATATATAATTCATGCCTATCTTTTGTTTAGGCATCAGCTGCTTTTACTGTTTTTCCTTTCCATGTAGGACTATGCTGTTAGACCATAATCTGCCAGGAACCAGTAATGGGGAAACATTTCAGTTACATGGATATTTTCTTATTTGTAGTCAGTTTTAATGAAAAGTGACAAGCATGTCACATTTCATCAATTTATATCAGCTTGTGTCTCAAGAAAACAGAGAACATAAGATAAGCCAGTTCAAAACAACATCCTTCATCTAGAAGCAGAGAGAAAAGGAAACATCAACTACTTAGTATTCGACAAAGAAAATTATAGCATATGTATCTATAGATCAAATATACTTTTCTGTGTTAATACCACTGAAATCTCAAATGACAGCTGTCTAACAACTGTAATTACCATTCTGTTTGTATGTGTTAAAGTGACTTTATTTCTTAAAGTATTTGTTTGCTTAATGTGTTTAGGCAGACACTGATGCTGGGGAAGATGGAGGGCAAGAGGAGAAGGAGGTGACAGGATGAAATGATTGGATGGCATCTTTGACTCAATGGACATGAATTAGAGCAAACTCCAGGATATAGTGAAGGGCAGGGAAGCCTGGTATGCTGCAATTTATGGGGTAGCAAAGAGTCGGACTTAACAACTGAACAACAACGAAAACAAGGCAGCTCTATTAAAAATATCAAATTAATTATGATGATGGTTCCCTGTTTTGAGGGAACATGCTGTCTGGTGAAATACCTAGAACTGTGTTATCCTGTATAGTAGTCACAAATTGCATGAGACTATAGCAATAATTAACTTAGTCTCATTAGTTACAGTATAAGTGCCCAATGATCAGATGTAGTTGTTGTTTCTTATACTGGAAAGAACAGTTATAGAACATTTTGAACATTACAACATCTTATTGGACAGTGCTACTATATAACACACAGGTAAGATACATTCCCATTATGTCTCCAATTGTCTCAACACGTTGAAACTGCATATGAATTACTCCAAAAAGTGGCTTCACACTAAAATTACCCAAAGATTCAAATATATGTAGCATATATAAAATTTTATTTTGGAAAGACTAGGTTTTTTAGAGAAGTTGAAAGTGGACCCTCTCATCTGCATTCAGTTTCTCCAGATGTTATTATCTTACATTCAGTTCAGTTCAATTCAGTTCAATTGCTCAATCTTGTATGACTCTTTGAGACCCCATGAATCGCAGCACGCCAGGCCTCGCTGTCCATCACCAACTCCTGGAGTTCACTCAGACTCACATCCATCGAGTCCGTGATGCCATCCAGCCATCGGATCCTGGGTCATCCCCTTCTTCTCCTGCCCCCAATCCCTCCCAGCATCAAAGTCTTTTCCAATGAGTCAACTCTTCGCATGAGGTGGCCAAAGTCCTGGAGTTTCAGCTTCAGCATCATTCCTTCCAAAGAAATCCCAGGGCTGATCTCCTTCAGAATGGACTGGTTGGATCTCCTTGCACTCCAAGGGACTCTCAAGAGTCTTCTCCAACACCACAGTTCAAAACCATCATTTCTTCGGTGCTCAGCCTTCTTCACAGTCCAACTCTCACATCCATACATGACCACAGGAAAAACCATAGCCTTGACTAGACGGACCTTAGTCGGCAAAGTAATGTCTCTGCTTTTGAATATACTATCTAGGTTGGTCATAACTTTTCTTCCAAGGAGTAAGCATCTTTTAATTTCATGGCTGCAGTCACCATCTGCAGTGATTTTGGAGCCCCCCAAAATAAAGTCTGACACTGTTTCCACTGTTTTTCCGTCTATTTCCCATGGAGTGATGGGACCGGATGCCATGATCTTCGTTTTCTGAATGTTGAGCTTTAAGCCAACGTTTTCACTCTCCTCTTTTACTTTCATCAAGAGGCTTTTTAGCGCCTCTTCACTTTCTGCCATCAGGGTGGTGTCATCTGCATATCTGAGGTTATTAATATTTGTCCTGGCAATCTTGATTCCAACTTGTGTTTCTTCCAGCCCAGCGTTTCTCATGACGTACTCTGTGTAGAAGTTAAATAAGCAGGGTGACAATATACAGCCTTGATGTACTCCTTTTCCTATTTGGAACCAGTCTGTTGATACATGTCCAGTTCTAACTGTTGCTTCCTGACCTGCATACAGATTTCTCAAGAGGTAGGTCAGGTGGTCTGGTATTCCCATCTCTGTCAGAATTTTCCACACTTTATTGTGATCCACACAGTCAAAGGCTTTGGCATAGTCAATAAAACAGAAATAGATGTTTTTCTGGAAGTCTTTTGCTTTTCCATGATCCAGCGGATGTTGGCAATTTGATCTCTGGTTCCTCTGCCTTTTCTGAAACCAGCTTGAACATCAGGGAGTTCATGGTTCACATATTGCTGAAGCCTAGCTTGGAGAATTTTGAGCATTACTTTACTAGCGTGTGAGATGAGTGCAATTGTGTGGTAGTTTGAGCCTTCTTTGGCATTGCCTTTCTGTGGGATTGGAATGAAAACTGACATTTTCCAGTCCTGTGGCCACTGCTGAGTTTTCCAAATTTGCTGGCATAATGAGTGCAGCACTTTCACAGCATCATCTTTCAGGATTTGAAATAGCTCAACTGGAATTCCATCACCTCCACTAGCTTTGTTCGTAGTGATGCTTTCTAAGGCCCATTTGACTTCACATTCCAAGATGTCTGGTTCTAGATGAGTGATCACACCATCGTGATTATTCGGTTCGTGAAGATCCCTTTTGTACAGTTCTTCTGTGTATTCTTGCCACCTCTTCTTCATATCTTCTGCTTCTGTTAGGTCCATACCATTTCTGTCCTTTATTGAGCCCATCTTTGCATGAAATATTCCATTGATATCTCTAATATTCTTGAAGAGATCTCCAGTCTTTCCCATTCTGTTGTTTCCCTCTATTTCTTTGCATATATCACTGAAGAAGGCTTTCTTACCTCTTCTTGCTATTCTTTGAAACTACATTTATCAAAAGTAGGAAATAAACACTGCTACATTACTATGAACTTAACTATAGACAGTTTAGATTTTCACCAGTTTTCCAATTAACACCATTTTTCTATTTTAGTGTTCAGTGCAGGATACCATACTAATTTATTTTTAAAATTAATTTTTACTGGATAAGTTGATTTCCAATGTTTTGTTAGTTTCTGATGCACAGCAAAGTGAATCATATATACATATATCCACATTTTTATAGATTCTAGTTATATCTTAGTCTTCTATGGCTTGTGATGATAGGAATTTGATAGCTTGAGGAGTACTGGTAAGGCACTTTGTAGAATTTTCTCAGTGTGGGTTTCTCTCACATTTCTCATTATTAGACTGGGATTGTGAATTATTAGAAACAGTACCACAGAGGTGAAATGACTTTCAGCTTATATTACAGGCACATTATAGCCACGTGTGGTTATTTAATATTGATCATTTGGATAGAATAGTGTTTCAGAGGTTTCACCAGTAGCATACAGTTACTAATTTTCCCTTTCCATAACCCCTCCATTTTTCATACTTTGAAAGCAAGTCATTTAGTTTAGTGACATTTAGGATTCAGGGGTTCCCTGGTGGTTCAGCAGTAAAGAATCTGCCCACAACATGGGAGATGCAGGAGACGTGGGTTTCATCCCTGGTTAGCAAGATCCCCTGAAGGAAGTCATGGCCACCCACTCCTTGCTTGGAGAATCCCATGGACAGAGGAGCCTTGTGGGCTATGGTCCATGGGGTTGCAGAGAGTCAGACACAACTGAAGTGACTTAGCAGCAGCAGCAGAATGAAGGAGAATTAATCTCCAACTCCTACAGGGAGAAAATATCTGCATTTTTTGGGGGAACTGTTTCATAAACAATACTGTCTATCTGCCTACCTTTTTCTTTCAGTATGGACTAAAATATATGCATTTTATATTATGAGTTACAATTCAATACTACAATTACTTTTTTGATCAAAATTATAACAAATTTGGCCACTGGGGACTCTTCAGGTGACTTTTGTTTTTCTTTCACCCACCACCATCCTTTTAATTTTTGAGCTCTTCTTTTCTTTCTGGTACTACAAGATGCTTCAAGCTTCTCTTGTATTTCCCTACCCCTGTTCTAGAATCAGGGTTTCCCTGGTAGCTCAGTTGGTAAAGAATCCTCCTGCAATGAAGAAGACCCCGGTTCAATTCCTGGGTCAGGAAGATTCAACGGAGAAGGGATAGGCTACCCACTCCGGTATTCAATAATCAACCATTTATCCATGAAATCTTGAATACTTTTATTGAAACATGGTATTTAGAAACTAGGACCTCCTGTTCTGAAGCTTGTCTCTTCACCTAGTCAGTCATTTATTTTGCTGTCCAGAAGCTTTTAAGTTTGATGCAGTCCCATTTGTTGGTTTTTTGCTTTTGTTGTTTGTATTTTTGGTGTCATACCCAGAAAATCATTGCCAAGACCAACATTAAGGAGCTTCTTCACTACATTTTCTTCCAAGAGTTTCATAATATCAGTTTTCATGGTTAATTCTTTACCTATTTTGAGTTATTTTTTCTGAGTAGCATAGGATAAGGGTTCAATCTCATTGTTCTGCGTATATTTACCTGGTTTTCCATGTACCATTTGTTGAAGATGCTGTCCTTTCCTTATTGGCCATTCTTAACTCCCTTGTTGAGTATTCAGTTCAGTTCAGTTCAGTAGCATGTCTGACTGTTTGCGACCCCATGCACCACAGCATGCCAGGCTTTCTTGTCCTTCATCATCTCCTGGAGTTTGCTTAAGCTCGTATCCATTGAGTCAATGATGCCATCCAACCATCTCATCCTCTGTCATACCCTTCTCCTCCTGCCTTTAATCTTTCCCAGCATCAGGGCCTTTTCCAATGAGTCGGCTGTTTGTATCAGGGGCCAAAGTTTTGGAGCTTCAGCTTGAGCACCTGTCCTTCCAATGAATATTCAGGGTTGATTTCCTTTAAGATTGACTGGTTTGATCTCCTTGCACTCCAAGGGACTTTAAAGAGTCTTCTCTAGCACCACAGTTCAAAAGCATCAATTCTTAGTTAACTGTTTATGTGAGGTTTAATTTTTGGCTCTCGATTATATTCATTCATCCCAATTCTTTTTTTATGGCATTAACTTACTGTTTTAATTATGATAGCTTTGTGATATAGTTTGAAATCAGGAAGAGTGATACATTCACCTGTGGTCTTCTTTTTCATAATTGCTATGGCTACTTGAGTTTTTTTGTGGTTTCTTACAAATTTTAGGATTTTTTTTTCTATTTCTGTGAAGAATGGCATTGGTTTTTAAAAAGGAGATTGCACTGAATTTGTATGTAGCTTTGGTAATATGAATATTTTAATTATTCTAATCTATGAACATGAGGTATCTCCCTTTGTGCATTTTTTGGTTCTTTCACCAAAGTCTTATAGCTTTCATTAGACAGAAATTTTTACTTTTGTGGTTAAATTTGTTACCAGGTATTTGTTTGCTTTTAAAGATATTGTGAATAAGATAGATTTCTTTTGCAGATATTTTATTATTAGTGTATAGAAATATAGTTAATTTTTGTTTGTTGATTTTATATCCTTCAACTTTACTGATATCTTGATTAGTGACAACAGTTTTCTGGTTGAGTGTGATTTTTTTTAATATACATATTCATATAATTTGCAAATAGTTGCAATTTTATCTCTTTTCTGATTTACACATCTTTTTTCCCCCATTGGTCTTGCTTAATTGCTCTAGCTAGGACTTCCAGTGCTATATTGAACAATAGAGATGAGAGTGGACATACTTATCTTACTCCTGATCTTAGTTTAAAATTTTTCTCCATTGAATGCAATATTTGCTATGGGTTTGTTATATGTAGCCTTTATCATATTGAGTTCTGTTCCTTCTATACCTAATATATTGAGGGTTTTTGTTGTAAAAGGAAGTTGCATGCTCTCAAATGCTTTTTATGTATCTATTGAGATAATCATTATTTTTATCTTTAGTCTTACCAATGTAATACACTACATTTATTGATTTACATATGTTGAAGCATACTTGTATCCCAGGGATAAATTCCACTTGGTCATGGTATATAACCTTTTTAATGTGCACTTGAATTTGCTTGGTAATATTTTGCTGAGAATTTTTACATGTATACTTATCAGGGATATTGATCTACAGTTTTCTTTTCTTGAAGTGTCCTTTTCTGGCTTAGATATCAGGGTAACACTGGCCCTATAGAATGAGAGTGGGAATGTTCCTTCCTTTTCAAGTTTTTGGGAGAGTTGAAAATGACTGGTAATAATTGTTCATTAAATGCTTGGTATAATTCTCCAAAGAAGCTATCTGGTCTGGGTTTTTTTTGTTTTGAGAGGTTTTGATTACTAATTAAACCTTTTTATTCTTTATACTAATTAAATCTTTTTATTCTTTATGCTCTGGTCTGGGTTTTTCTGTTTTGAGAGGTTTTGCTTACTAATTAAATCTTTTTATTCTTTATTTAGTCTTTCTTCCTAATTCAGTCTTGGTCGGTTATGTGTTTTAAAAATATATTCATTTCTCTCAGTTACCCAAATTGTTGGCATATAATTGTTCATAGTAGTCTCTTATGATCCTGTGTATTTCTGTAGTATCAACTGTAATGTTTGTTTCTAATTTTATTCACTTATTTGTTTTTCTCATCTAGTCTAGCTAAAGGTTTGTAAACTTTATCTTAAAAAAAAAAGCCATTATTTTTATTGATTCTTTCTATTGTTTTACTGGTATGCATGTCATTTATTATTTCTTCATTAATTTATTATCTATTATTTATTTATTTTTGGCTAACTGGGCTCAAGTTACTCTTCTCTTTTTAGTTTCTAATTTATATCTTTTGTGTATTGAGTTGTAAATTATGCTGTTTATATAAGATCTTTCTAATATTAATGTATAGCTATAAATTTTCCTCTCAGAACTATTCTTTTGCATCCCATAAGTTAAAATATTTCCATTTTCATTTGTTTTGAGATAATTTTTGATTTCTTCTTTCACTCATTGATTTTCCAGAAGTGTGTAATTTTGTTTTCACATATTTGTAGATTTTTCAGTTTTCCTATTTTTGTTGATTTCTGATTTCATACTGTTATTAATAATTGGTTAATCTAATTGAATGATTATTATATCAAATGAAGTTAGCTAAAAGTATATCTGACAGGACTTGTATCTAGCCAAAGTTTTTACATTTACAAAGGACATCAAGAAAAAACAAAAAGAGAGAGAATGAGAGACTATAATCAAGGATTTATATAGAATGATTTTACAGACCTGTGAGCATAACATTAGGAATGCTAAAGTCCAAAATAAAAAATATCCATGAAAAATACTTAGGACCAATGCATTGAGTTTTAAATCTGTATCCAGAGCAAGAGGTACAAAGGATTTAGGACTGACAAAAAAAAAAAAAAAAGAAAAGGGTAGTGGAGATTAAGTAAAACATTTTTTTTTTCTTTCTCTCTTTTCTGCTGAGATTAGCAAAAAGAGCAAAATATTGGTTAAGTGAAATATAAGTTAGAGTTAGGTGAAGTAATTAGGGACTATTAACCAAGTTTACAGCGTAGGCTATGGAGATCTTTCAAGTGAGGTCACTAGACAATTGCTGATAACTTTGTAAGAACTGGAGAATATTCATACCAAATATTGTTGACAAGCTGAGTATTTGTCAATGTCTAGTCCAAGAAAAGGAGCAGTGGCTGCACTTTGCTGGAGTAGCCATGAAGAGATACCCCATGTCCAAGGTAAGAGAAACCCAAGTAAGATGGTAGGTGTTGTGAGAGGGCATCAGAGGGCAGACACACTGAAACCATAATCACAGAAAACTAGCCAATCTGATCACAGGGACCACAGCCTTGTCTAACACAGTGAAACTAAGTCATGATGTGTGGGGCCATGCAAGATGGGAGGGTCATGGTGGAGAGGTCTGACAGAATGTGGTCCACTGGAGAAGGGAATGGCCAAACACTTCAGTATTCTTGCCTTGAGAACCCCATGAACAGTGTGAAAAGGCAAAATGATAGGATACTGAAAGGGGAACTCCCCGGGTCGGTATGTGCCCAATGTACTACTGGAGATGAGTGGAGAAATAACTCCAGAAAGAATGAAGGGATGGGGCCAAAGCAAAAACAATACCCAGCTGTGGATGGGACTGATGATAGAAGCAAGGTCTGATGCTGTAAAGAGCAATATTGCATAGGAACCTGGAATGCCAGGTCCATGAATCAAGGCAAATTGGAAGTGGTCAAACAGGAGATGGTAAGAGTGAAATTTGACATTCTAGGAATCGGTGAACTGAAATGGACTGGAATGGGTGAATTTAACTCAGATGACCATTATATCTACTACTGTGGGGAGGAATCCCTTAGAAGAAATGGAGTAGCCATCATGGTCAACAAAAGAGTCTGAAATACAGTACTTGGATGCAATCTCAAAAATGACAGGATGGTCTCTGTTCATTTCTAAGGCAAACCATTCAATATCATGGTAATCCAAGCCTATGCCCCAACCAGTAACACTGAAGAAGCTGATGCTGAATGGTTCTATGAAGACCTACAAGACCTTTTAGAACTAACAGCCAAAAAGATGTCCTTTTCATTATAGGGGACTGGAATGCAAGAGTAGTAAGTCAAGAAACACTTGGAGTAACAGGCAAATTTAGCATTGGAATATGCAATGAAGCAGGGCAAAGGCTAATAGAGTTTTGCCAAGAGAACACACTGGTCATAGCAAACACCCGCTTCCAACAGCACAACAGAAGACTCTACACATAGACATCACCAGATGGTCCACACCGAAATCAGATTGATTATATTCTTTGCAGACAAAGATGGAGAAGCTCTACACAGTCAGCAAAAACAAGACTGGGAGCTGACTGTGGCTCAGATCATGAACTCCTATTGCCAAATTCAGGCTTAAATTGAAAAAAGTGAGGAAAACCACAAGACCATTCAGGTATGACCTAACTCAAATCCCTTATGATTATCCAGTGGAAGTGAGAAGTAGGTTTAAGGGACTAGATCTGATAGATACTGTGCCTGATGAACTATGGACAGAAGTTTGTGCCATTGTACAGGAGATAGGGGTCAAAACCATCCCCATGGAAAAGAAATGCAAAAATGCAAAATGGCTGTCTGAGGAGGCCTTACAAATAGCTGTGAAAAGAAGAGAAGTGAAAGGCAAAGGAGAAAAGGAAAGATATAAGCATCTGAATGCGGAGTTCCAAAGAACAGCTAGGAAGATAAGAAAGCTTTCCTCAGCAATCAATACAAAGAAATAGAGGAAAACAACAGAATGAGAAAGACTAGAGATCTCTTCAAGTAAATTGGAGATACCAAGGGAACATTTCATGCAAAGATGGGCTCGATAAAGCACAGAAACGGTATGGACCTAACAGAAGCAGAAGATATTAAGAAGAGGTGGCAAGAATACACAGAAGAACTGTACAAAAAAAGAGCTTCATGACCCAAATAATCACGATGATGTGATCAGTCACCTAGAGCCAGACATCCTGGAATGTGAAGGCAAGTGGGCCTTAGAAAGCATCACTACGAACAAAGCTAATGGAGGTGATGAAATTCCAGTTGAGCTATTTCAAATACTGGAAGATGATGCTGTGAAAGTGCTGCACTCAATATGCCAGCAAATTTGGACAACACAGCAGTGGCCATAGGACTGGAAAAGGTCAGTTTTCATTCTAATCCCAAAGAAAGGCAATGCCAAAGAAGGCTCAAACTACCACACAATTGCACTCATCTCACACGCTAGTAAAGTAATGCTCAAAATTCTCCAAGCCAGCCTTCAGCAATTCGTGAGCCATGAACGTCCAGATGTTCAAGCTGGTTTCAGAAAAGGCAGAGGAACCAGAGATCAAATTGCCAACATCCTCTGGATCATGGAAAAAGCAAGAGAGTTCCAGAAAAACATCAATTTCTGCTTTATTGACAATGCCAAAGCCTTTGACTGTGTGGATCACAATAAAGTGTGGAAAATTCTGACAGAGATGGGAATACCAGACCACCTGACCTACCTCTTGAGAAACCTGTATGCAGGTCAGGAAGCAGCAGTAGAACTGGACATGGAAAAACACTGGTTCCAAATAGGAAAAGGAGTATGTCAAGAGTGTATATTGTCACCCTGCTTATTTAACTTCTATGCAGAGTGCATCATGAGAAACGCTGGGCTGGAAGAAACACAAGCTGGAATCAAGATTGCTGGGAGAAATATCAATAACCTCAGATATGCAGATGACACCATCCTTATGGCAGAAAGTGAAGAGAAAAACTGAAAAGCCTCTTGATGAAAATGAAAGAGAAGAGTGAAAATGCTGGCTTAAAGCTCAACATTCAAAAAACGAAGATCATGGCATCAGGTCCCATCACTCCATGGAAAATAGATGGGGAATAGTGGAAGAAGTGTCAGACTTTATTTCTTTGGGCTCTAAAATCACTGTAGATGGTGATTGCAGCCATGAAATTAAAAGACTTACTCCTTGGAAAGAAAGTTATGACCAACCTAGGTAGCATATTCAAAAGCAGAGATATTACTTTGCCAACCAAGGTCCATCTCGTCAAGGCTGTGGTTTTTCCAGTGGTTATGTATGGATGTTAGCATTGGACTGTGAAGAAAGCTGAGTGCCGAAGAACTGATGCTTTGAACTCTGGTGCTGGAGAAGACTCTTGAGAGTCCCTTGGACTGCAAGGAGATCCAACCAGTCCATCCTAAAGGAGATCAGTCCTGAGTGTTCATTGGAAGGACTGATACTGAAGCTGAAACTCCAATACCTTGGCCACCTCATGTGAAGAGTTGACTCATTGGAAAAGACTTTGATGCTGGGAGGAGAAGGGGACAACAGAGGATGAGATGGCTGAATGGCATCACCGACTCAATGGACATGAGTTTGAGTGAACTCTGGGAGTTGGTGATGGACAGGGAGGACTGGCATGCTGTGATACATGGGGTTGCAAAGAGTCGAACACGACTGAACTGATCTGAACTGAAAAGCATGAAGGGATTAAGTGGGTCTTATAAAGTCTTCTAAATGTGATACTGCACTTGTGGCTATTTCTAGAATGTAGTTTGTGATTGTCATACAGAAATTTTAATTAAGGAGTAGTATTTTTTAGGCTCATTTAGAAACAAATTTATAGTGTCCAGGTAGAGATTTCATAACCACTTTTGTAGTTGTAGAGAGAATTGATAAGTTACCTAAGTATTGGTGTTAGAAGACATTTGAATTTCCTTGCAATAGTATATTCCAGAGAAAAATCAATGACTTAGTTTATTAAATAACATGCCTAAGACTGGTAGAAACTATAATAAAACTGTGAGTTGCTAACTGATATAAGGAACATAATTTTTTGGAGTTGAGGAAGTATATTATGTTTACTTATGAAACCATTGCTAATATATTTTTATATTTGCTAATGGACTTGATTTTTTATTGCCCTAAGCAGTTTTACTTAACTTTGACATATTTGTTTACATGTTTAACTTCTAAGGTATCAAACCCATTGTATTTCAAAATCATACTGAAGGAGCTAAATGTTTCTTTAAATATTGTTTTAGTAATAGCTTCACACTAAAATCTCTATTTTTGTTTTACTTCCCTGATGGTTCAGATTGTAAAGTGTCTGCCTGCAGTATGGGAGACCCAGGTTTGATCCCTGGGTTGGGAAGATCTCCTGGAGAAGGAAATGGCAACCCACTCCAGTATTCCTTCCTGGAGAATCCCAAGGATGGAGGAGCCTGGTAGGCTACAGTCCATGGGGTTGCAAAGAGTCGGACACGACTGAGCAACTTCACTTCACTTCGTACATTCAGTTACAAATATTTCTCTAATGCAAAGTTTTCACTAATTTCAAGTTTCTTAGTAGTTGAAGTATCTCAGTATGTAACATTTTAATATGTTATACTTTAAATTTATCAAAATTGCCCATAGTTTAGAAAATTCAATATGACTCAGACTTAATAAATGATAGCTGACTTCTCTAAGTGGTCTCCATCAATTGCAGTTCTTTTGAAGGATCATCCATGTAGTCTTATTAATCTCTCTCTCCCTTACTTAGAGAAAGAACTCTTTACATATATCTATTTTTATCTGGTATAAATTATAACAGAAAAATATTTGAATAGTACTTTCGATAGTTGTGGAAGAAAAAGATTAAAAAGTTTAAAAAACACACCCTCAAATAAAAGGAAACATACTATGAATTGTACTTTATAAGCAAAAGCTTAGATAGTTCTATTTTTAGTATTTTTAAGTCATGACTGTATAGCAGTGTGTTAGAACTTTTTGTCATTGTTGCCATTGTTGAGATATGTCTTTTGTTCCAAGTAGATATATGGGTTCTCATTACTGCTTTTATTAAGAGTAGTTAGTCAGAAGAACTGTACAAAAAAGATCTTCATAACCCAGATAGTCATGATGGTGTGATCACTAATCTAGAGCCAGACATCCTGGAATGTGAAGTCAAGTGGGCCTTGGAAAACATCACTACAAACAAAGCTAGTGGAGGTGATGGAATTCCAGTTGAGCTATTTCAAATCCTGGAAGATGATGCTGTGAAAGTGCTGCACTCATTATGCCAGCAAATTTGGAAAACTCAGCAGTAGCCACAGGACTGGAAAAGGTAAGTTTTCATTGCAATTCCAAAGAAAGGCAATGCCAAAGAATGCTCAAACTACCACACAATTGCACTCATCTCACACGCTAGTAAAGTAATGCTCAAAATTCTCCAAGCCAGGCTTCAGCAATATGTGAACCGTGAACTTCCTGATGTTCAAGCTGGTTTCAGAAAAGGCAGAGGAACCAGAGATCAAATTGCCAACATCTGCTGGATCATGGAAAAAGCAAGAGAGTTCCAGAAAAACATCTATTTCTGCTTTATTGACTATGCCAAACCCTTTGACTGTGGATCACAAGAAACTGTGGAAAATTCTGACAGAGATGGGAATACCAGACCACCTGACCTACCTCTTGAGAAATCTGTATGCAGGCCAGGAAGCAGCAGTTAGAACTGGACATGGAACAACAGACTGGTTCCAAATAGGAAAAGGAGTACGTCAAGGCTGTATATTGTCACCCTGCTTATTTAACTTCTATGCAGAGTGCATCATGAGAAACGCTGGGCTGGAAGAAACACAAGTTGGAATCAAGATTGCCGGGAGAAATATCAATAACCTCAGATATACAGATGACACCACCCTTATGGCAGAAAGTGAAGAGGAACTAAAAAGCCTCTTGATGAAAGTGAAAGTGGAGAGTGAAAAAGTTGGCTTAAAGCTTAACATTCAAAAAACGAAGATCATGGCATCCAGTACCATCACTTCATGGGAAATAGATGGGGAAACAGTGGAAACAGTGTCAGACTTTATTTCTTTGGGCTCCAAAATCCCTGCAGATGGTGACTGCAGCCATGAAATTAAAAGATGCTTACTCCTTGGAAGAAAAGTTATGACCAACCTACACAGTATATTCAAAAGCAGAGACATTCCTTTGCCAACTAAGGTCCGTCTAGTCAAGGCTATTGTTTTTCCAGTAGTCATGTATGTATGTGAGAGCTGGACTGTGAAGAAGGCTGAGCGCCGAAGAATTGATGCTTTTGAACTGTGGTGTTGGAGAAGACACTTGAGAGTCCCTTGGTCTGCAAGGAGATCCAACCAGTCCATTCTGAAGGAGATCAACCCTGGGATTTCTTTGGAAGGAATGATGCTAAAGCTGAAACTCCAGTACTTTGGCCACCTCATGTGAAGAGTTGACTCTTTGGAAAAGACTCTGATGCTGGGAGGGATTGGGGGCAGGGGGAGAAGGGGACGACCCAGGATGAGATGGCTGGATGGCATCACTGACTCGATGGATGTGAGTCTGAGTGAACACTGGGAGTTGGCGATGGACAGGTTGGCCTGGCGTGCTGCGATTCATGGGGTTGCAAAGAGTCAGACATGACTGAGTGACTGAACTGAACGGAATGGTTGAAAAACACAGGATTCTAGATGGCAAGGATCTTTCTGAATTTTCTAAAATCCCATGAAACTGCCTTATTCAATGTGCTGCTGTTGGTATGGAACAAATCAGCAACTTTAATTGGGTTCCCATTACTCCTTCAGTCCCTCTACGGAGACTCATTCTTTCATATTATATAAAAATTTTGGAATCATAAAGTTTTCTCTTGACTTTGAATTAATATAAAGATAACTTTGAGACAATAAAAGTCCAATAGAGCATAACTCCACACTCCGTTCCCCTACTAGCTTATTAAATTAGTATGCTACATTTAGTATAATGAATGAAGTAACATGGATACATTATGATTAACGGAAGTGCATACTTTATTCATATTTCCTTCATTTTTACCCAGCGTCATTTTGTTGCAGTTGTTGTCTGATCCCATTCAGGACACTGTGTTGCATTTAGTTATGTCTCTTTAGGTGTCTCTGACTTGTGACAGTTTCTCAGACTTTGTTATTGATGACCTTGAAACTATTGAAGGGTACTAGTCATGTGTTTTTTAAATGCCTCTAAATTGGGATTTGTTTGATGGTTCTGTCATTATTAGGTTGTTATTAGGTGTTTTTGGAAAGAACCTCAGGAAGATAAAATGCCATCCACCTTACACCATATCAAGGATACACTATCAATATGTTTTGTGACTTTTGATGTTAACCTTTCACCAGTTGAAGTAGAGTTTGTCAGGTTTATTCATTGTAAGGTTATTTTTTCCCCTTTCCATACTGTAAACTATGAAAGGATGTCACTGTGTGTACCTCTCAAAGAGTGAGGAGTTATCTTCCACCTCTTTAAGAGAAGATGTCTGCACAAGTTAATTGCCATTTTTCTGCATGGGAGTTTTATCTCCTCTCTTATATTTATTTCTTTCTTCAGTCATTTATTTTTATCAGTATGGATTCTACATTTATTTTATGCTTTGAATAATTATCTAATACTACCATATTTTGTGGCTCAAATTATTCCAGTTTTGGTCATTAGAAGCTGTTTTAGTTGGCTCCTTTTTCCTCTTTGATGTACCACCATCATTGTGTATTTTATTATTGTGTTTTGAGCACTTTTTAATTTTATGTAACTACAATATGATCTGAGGAAATTTGGCATATTTCCTGCAAAGTCGTAGAATCAGCCTTTTCTCCAAGGGCCATTATTCCTTTTGTTGGAGAATGGTATAAGAAACCAAGGTTTGTGGTCCCCCAGTGATGGGTCTGGGAAGAAGGACAGAAAGAAAATGAATCCTTTAATAATTTCAAAGAAAATTGAGAAGGAAAATAACCTTTTCATACTTAAAGGCATTTGAATTTCTACTTATAGGCAATGTAGAAGTGGTAGTAATAAGTAAATGGCTTCAGGTTCAGTTCAGTCATTCAGTCATGTCCGACTCTTTGTGACCCCATGGACAGCAGCATGCCAGGCTTCCATATCCATCACCAACTCCTGGAGCCTACCAAAATCATGACCTTCGTGTCAGTGATGTCATCCAGCCATCTCATCCTCTGTCATCCCCTTCTTTTCCTGCCTTCAATCTTTCCCAGCATCAGGGTCTTTTCCAATGAGTCAGTTCTTCACATCAGGTGGTCAAAGTTTTGGAGTTTCAGCTTCAGCATCAGTCCTTCCAATGAATATTCAGGACTGATTTCATTTAGGATGGATTGGTTGGATCTCCTTGCAGTCCAAGGGATTCTCAAGAGTCTTTTCCAACACCACAGTTCAAAAGCATCAATTTTTCAGTGCTCAGCTTTCTTTATAGTCCAACTCTCACATCCATACATGACTACTGGAAAAACCATGGCTTTGACTAGATGGACCTTTGTTGGCCTGGGAACCTAATATTGGTTCCCAAAGTACTTAAAAATTATTCCAGTATTTTTTGGCCTCTGTGAAAATGTATCAAAAGTAAGCATAGTCATAACTGATAGCATAATTTCTTATAATGATCTCTTTTCTCCCACCCCTCAGTATCTTTCTTTTTTTTTAATATTTTTTAAACATTAAGTTTATTAAGAAAATATCTGATCTTAATAAAATATCTGGCATCTTTTTAATGGAAGGTAGTAGAGTTTAGGAAAAAAATTATAGATGAGCAGGAAATTTGACATTTTCTTCTTTTTTTTTTTAATTTTAAAATATTTAATTCTTACATGTGTTCCCAAACATGAACCCCCCTCCCACCTCCCTCCCCATAACATCTCTGTGGGTCATCCCCATGCACCAGCCCCAAGCATGCTGTATCCTGCGTCAGACATAGACTAGCGATTCAATTCTTACATGATAGTATACATGATAGAATGCCATTCTCCCATATCATCCCACCCTCTCCCTCTCCCTCTGAGTCCAAAAGTCCATTATACACAGCTGCGTCTTTTTTCCTGTCTTGCATACAGGGTCATCATTGCCATCTTTCTAAATTCCATATATATGTGTTAGTATACTGTATTGGTGTTTTTCTTTCTGGCTTACTTCACTCTGTATAATCGGCTCCAGTTTCATCCATCTCATCAGAACTGATTCAAATGAATTCTTTTTAACGGCTGAGTAATACTCCATTGTGTATATGTAAAGACTTCTGGGGGTGCTGGACACTCACAGTATCTTTCTTTTCTTAGAGATTCACTGAAGTCTCTCGAAGCCTTACTTTCAAATTAATAGCTAATGAGATACAAAACAAAGCAAGAACAAAACAAAAACCCTCTATCTCTCCTAAAAACAGATTGAAGGCTCTTTACCTCCACCATTTCTCCACTTTTATTCTGTTTATGTTTTTTAATTTAGTTTTTAGTAGAGGATACTCATATCTTTGAAAAATTCTACATGCCAACAGAGGGTTATGTCCCTCTGTCCTTTCCACTGATTGTAAATCGTACAAGCCCCTTAACTAGACTGGCTGACCAAGAACTTCCTTTGAGTGATGGAGGAATGCAACAAAGTCAGGGACAAAAACAGACTTATTTTTAGGAGTTGGCAGTGAAAGGTAGGAAGAGTGGATTTCAGATGTGTAATTTAATGAAGTTTGTTTTGCCCAATTGTAACTTACTTTGAGAGGTTGCTGCTTTTAGGTTACATTTGTGACCTAATACTTGTGTTAGGTCACAATATTTCATTAGCTCAAAAATGGTATCAAGTGAACTGTTAACTAAAGATCAACGATGAAAAAGATGTACTTAATTAGTGCCCACAGTACCTGAAAAGTATAGTACCTAAAATTACCACTAATTATTAGTCAAGATGCACATACTTAATTTTGATGTTTACTGATATGTTGGAGAAGACTCTTGAGAGTCCCTTGGTCTGCAAGGAGATCCAACCAGTCCATTCTGAAGGTGATTAACCCTGGGATTTCTTTGGAAGGAATGATGCTAAAGCTGAAACTCTAGTACTTTGGCCACCTCATGCAAAGAGTTGACTTATTGGAAAAGACTTTGATGCTGGGAGGGATTGGGGGCTGGAGGAGAAGGGGATGAGAGAGGATGAGATGGCTGGATGGCATCACTGACTCGATGGACATGAATCTGAGTGAATTCCAGGAGTTAGTGATGGACAGGGAGGCCTGGCGTGCTGTGATTCAAGGGGTCGCAAAGAGTCGGACACGACTGAGCAACTGAACTGAACTGATATGATCTACAGCATCTTGTTTTGTTATTAATAATGACATAATTAAGTGAAAGGGGCTTCCCTGGTGGCTCAGAGGTTAAAGCCTCTGCCTGCAAAGCAGGAGACCTGGGTGTGATCCCTGGGTCAGGAAGATCCCCTGGAGAAGTAAATGGCAACCCACTCCAATATTCTTGCCTGGAGAATACCACGGGTTACAGTGGCTACAGTCCACAGGGTTGTGAAGAGTTGGATACGACTAATGACTTCACTTTCACTTTAAGTGAAAAGCTGGCTCAGTTTAGATGCACTATAGAAAGTAGTACTCCCCTTTCTATAGTCATGGTTGAGTGCATATTCATTGGGGGTGTAATACTACTTATAAATCAAATTAAAATGCATTTGTTGTCTAAGTTCTATTAAAAGATTTCAGATTAAGCAAATTTAAGGGGTTGATACTTGAGTCATTATTTTTGAAGAGAAAGGTGGGGAGATGAAAAAATAATTTTAAGTGCCTATGATATTTTGAAAAGTAAATTAATCTTAAGAGTGCTATCTCTAGTTTTAAAGGGTTTTCTTATAATGACCTTTTACTGTCCCCTTGGTTATTCATTTCTTGATGAGCCTGTGTCTGTTGCACTGTTTCCTGTGGGACAACCGTGTCTTAATATTTTAGAAATTGCACAGCCATATAATTATCTGTAAATAATTTAACATGTATTTTCATTCATGTGGAAATGATCCAATTATCCAAAGTGGGGAAAAATAAAAACTTCCAATGAAATATTAAGCCACTCACAGTATGGCTTTTTTATATTATTATTTTAGTTCTTCAATGTTAGCTAATTAAAAATATTTTCTGTTTCAGATTGTCTGCTAAGTTCCTTCAACTAGTTTAAATCTATTATTACTCATTTACTCTTTCTTGAAGTGTTTGACACCAAAACAAATCTTTGCCAGTTGTTGTTGTGGATTTGTAGAAAGGTCAGTTAAAATTGCTTTCACTGAAGCTTAGACTTTCCCTTCCACAAGTTAATTGGCTAATCTCCATCCCCTGAGATATACAGTATATCATTCATCATGAATATAGATTTCTTGATGTGTCTACTTATCACCAAGGTAATGATAGGAGGGTGGCAGTGGCTTAGATAATTAAAAGCAGTAGATTACCCAGTATTCCTTTCCACTAATATCAGTTGTGAAGATTAGAATTTACAGGAGGAGAGAAAAGATTATTTTGGAGACAGGTGCAGTTGGACTTATGCCTGCATAGTCTATGATGTAGATGTTCTGCCTATACATAATTCAACATCAACTGAAGTTAGAGTAAAGTCTTCAGTTTTTCTTCCTATGAGTTGTAAATAAGTTTGATGACAATAGATTAGATGAATTAAATTTAATTCTGAAAACTAGCTTATCAATAAGAAAAAAAGAAAGAGTACTTTTTTAAGAAAGGTTTACTTATCTTAACTAATTCAGTTGAGTACCAAACACATTATCAAAACTATCATGAAGATAATCCATTCACTTAAAAGTGAAATTGATTGCACAGCCTTCAGCAAGAGCCTCTGGCTCATTTACATACTTAGTACAGTGCTTAGCACTTTCTCTTCTCGTGAACGTGGTACTAAGATGCTTTTCAATTCATTCTCTTCATGTGAGATTTTACAGAGTAAAAGTTTTAATTTTGGTGAGAATCAGTTATCAATCGTTCCTTTAATAATCATGATTTTTGTGTCAAACCTGGAAACTCTTTGGCCCTGGATTCCAAAGATTTCACTTATGTTTTTTCTAAAAGTTTTAATAGTTTTACATTTATATCCATAATCATTTTTTATTTAATTTTTGTATAAAGTATGAAGTTTAGATCAAAGCTCACAGTTCTACCTATGTATTTCTAATTTTTCTATCACCACTTATTGAAAAGCCTGTCTTTATTCTGTCCTATTGATCTGTGTGTCTGGCCCTCCACAAGTACCACACTATTTTGAATTCTTTGGCTATATAGTAATCAATATCAGTATCAAGTAGAATGATTCCTCCTCCTTTTTTATTTTTCATTGAAGTACAGTTGAATTACAATATTGTGTTAATTACAGCTGTACAGCAAAGTAGCTTTCTCGCTATATATATATATATATCTATATAGAGAGAAGGAAATGGCAACCCACTCCAGTACTCTTGCCTGGAAAATCCCATGGATGGAGGAGCCTGGTAGGCTACAGTCCATGGGGTCACGAAGAGTCAGACAGGACTGAGCAACTTCACTTTCATGCCCTGGAGAAGGAAATGGCAACCCACTCAGTATTTTTGCCTGGAGAATCCCAGGGATGGAGAAGCCTGGTGGGCTGCCATCTATGGGGTCGAACAGAGTCAGACATGACTGAAGTGACTTAGCAGCAGCAGCAGCAGCAGCACACACAAACACATATTCTTTTTCACATTCTTTTTCATTTATCACATGATATTGAATGTAGTTTCTTGTGCTATACAGTAGGATGTTGTTTGTCCATTCTATATACCAGTTTGTATCTGATAACCCCAAACTCCCAGTTCATCCATCGCTCACCCCGCTCCCTCTTGGCAATCACCGGTCTATTGTCCATGTTTCTGTTTCATGGGTAGGTTCATTTGTGTCATATTTTTAGATTCCACATATAAGTGATATCATATAATATTTCTATTTCTGACTTGCTTTACTTAGTATGATAATCTCTACTTGCATCCATATTGCTGCAATCCCTCCTCCTCTTTCTTTGTCAAAATTATTTTAGCTAGTCCAGGGAATGAAACTTTCCATTATATATTTTAGAATGAACTTGTCTATACCTACAAAAGTCTTTGCTGGAATTTTGGCAGAAATTTTATTAAACCTCTAAATCAATTTGGGGAGAAAGCACATTTTTCCTGTTTTGATTATTTCAATATATGAACATGAATTATTATACTATTTATTTAGATCTTGTTTGATTTCTTTCATCACCACTTTGTAATTTTCAAATGAAAGATCCTGAATATGTTTTGTTAAATATACATGTAAGTGTTTAATTTTCTTTGAGTGATTGTAAGTAGTGTTATGTTTTTAATTACAGTTTTTACATGTTCATTGTTGTACACTGAAACGTAATTGATTTTTGTGTGTTGATCATATGGCATTGCTGAAATCACTTATTAGGTTTAGGAGTCATTTTCCTTTGGGTTTTGGTAGATTCCTTGAGATTTTTTTCTGTGTAGACAATTATGTCATCTTCAAATTGAAAAAGGAAAGAAAAGCCTTATGTTCCAGTTCTATACCTATTGAGGTTAACTTCTTTTTAAGCTGTCTTTCACATAAAGTTTAAGTATATGTAACTTTTCATAAGGAGATGCAGTACTAATAAAAGTTTTTAATATAAATCAATCCAAATCTAGTTGAAAAATAAATGCTACATAAATATATTAAACAGGGCTTCCCTGGTGGCTCAGATGGTACAGACTCTGCCTGCAATGCAGGAGACCCGAGTTTGATCCCTGGGTGAGGAAGGTCCCCTGCAGAAGGAAATGGCAACCGACTCCAGTATTCTTGCCTGGAAAATCCCATGGATGGAGGAGCCTAGTGAGCTACATCCCATGGGGTTGCAAAGAGTAGGATACGACTGAGTGATGACACACAAATATGTTAAGAGGTTATTTTAAAAACTCTGAATTTTCCATTAAAAAATTAAGGTTCCAATAAAGCAAAAATAAACTAATGGTACCTAATTAAACTTAAAAGCTTTGTGCAACAAAGGAAAACATTGACAAATGAAAAGAAAAACCTACTGAATGGGAGAAAATATTTGCAAATGACATGACCAACAAGGGATTAATATCCAATATATACAAGCAGCTTATAAAACTTAACATCATAAAAAGCAAACAACCCAACTAAAAGGTGGGCAGAAGAATTGAATAGAAATTTTTTCAAAGAGGGAATGCAGATGACCAACAGGCACATGAAAAGATGCTCAAGATAGGTAATTATTAGAGAAATGTAATCAAAACCACAATGAGATATCACCTCACATCTGTGAGAAAGTGTCTTAGTCACTCAGTTGTGTCCCACTCTTTACGATCCCATGGACTGTAGTCCACCAGTCTCCTCTGCCCATGGAATTCTCCAGGCAAGAATACTGGAGTGGAGTGCCGTTCCCTTGTACAGGGAATCTTTCTGATCCAGGGGTTGAACCCAGGTGTCCTACATTGCAGGAAGATTATTTACCATCCGAGCCACCAGGGATAGCTATCATAAGAAGGACACAAATAACAACTGTAGACTTGAATGTGGACAAAAGTGAACACTTGTCCATTGTGATAAGAATGTAAATTTGTGCAGCTACTGTGGAAAATATTATGGAAGTTTTTCAAAAAATTCAAAATAGAACTACCATATAACATGGACAGAGGAACCTGGTGGGCTATAGTCCATTGAGTCACAAAGAGTCAGACATGACTGAAGTGACTTAGCATGCACGCATGCATGAAAGGACAATTCCACTCCTGAATATATATCCCCAAATACAAGAACACTAATTCAAAAAGATACATGCACCTCTATATTCATAAACAGCATTATTTACAATTGCCAAGACATGGAAGCAACCCAAGTGTCCATCAGCATATGAATGGATAAAGAAATTGTGGTACACACACAGAATGGAATACTACTCTACCATAAAAAAGAATCAAATTTTGCAAATTGCAGTGACAGGAATGGACTTAGAAGACATTATGCTAAATAAGTCAGATATAGAAGGACAAATACTATCTTACTTATATGTGGAATATAAAAATACAAAAATTAATGAATAAAACAAAAAGGCAGAAGACTCACAGATATAAATGACAAACTAGTGGTGACCAGTGGGTAGTACAAAGAGGGCAGGGGCAATATAGGGTAGGGAGAGAAAAATGGTTATTATGGGACTATATGAACTCATGTGTGAAATTTTTGAAATCTGTAAAGCACTATAGAATTGAAAGAATCTTCCATTCAATACAAAAGTAAGTGAAAATAAAAGCTAACAATCCAAATAAAAAATTTTAAAAATTACAAAAGAACAGTCTTGAGTACTGGGGGTGGGGTGGGATGGGATGGGGGAGGTCTTCTATTTTGAGTTCTTTTCCCACAACATTTCACCCAGAGCCTGACCTGTATTCATAAAGTTATCATTAACTGAGATACTTTTATAGCAATAAAAACTACCTTAATGAAGAAAAAAATTAATGTTCTAGATTTATCTTAAACTGTAAATGATACAATGAAAACAGTTTATATGTTAAGTCAGTCAGTTCAGTCACTCAATCGTGTGCGACTCTTTGCAACTCCATGAATCACGGCACTCCAGGCCTCCCTGTCCATCACCAACTCCCGGAGTTCACTCAAACTCATGTCCATCGAGTCGGTGATGCCATCCAGCCATCTCATCCTCTGACGTCCCCTTCTCCTCCTGCCCCCAATCCCTCCCAGCATGAGACTCTTTTCCAATGAGTCAACTCTTCTCATGAGGTGGCCAACATACTGGAGTTTCAGCTTTAGCATCATTCCTTCCAAAGAGATCCCAGGACTGATCTCCTTTAGAAGGGACTGGTTGGATCTCCTTGCACTCCAAGGGACTCTCAAGAGTCTTCTCCAACACCACACTTCAAAAGCATCAATTCTTCGCTGCTCAGCCTTCTTCACAGTCCAACTCTCACATCCATACATGACTATTGGAAAAACCACAGCCTTGACTAGGTGGACCTTTGTTGGCAAAATAATGTCTCTGCTTTTGAATATGCTATCTAGGTTGGTCATAACTTTCCTTCCAAGGAGTAAGCGTCTTTTAATTTCATGGCTGCAATCACCATCTGCAGTGATTTTGGAGCCCCCAAAAATAAAGTCTGACACTGTTTCCACTGTTACCCCATCTACTTCCCATGAATTGATGCAACCATATGCCATGATCTTACTTTTCTGAATGTTGAGCTTTAAGCCAGCCTTTACATTCTTCTCTGTTATCTTCATCAAGAGTCTCTTTAACTTCTCTTCACTTTCTGCCATAAGGGTGCTGTCATCTGCATATCTGAGGTTATTGATGTTTCTCCTGGCAATCTTGATTCCAGCTTGTACCTCTTCCAGCCCAGCATTTCTCATGATGTACTCTGCATAGAAGTTAAATAAGCAAGGTGACAATATACAGCCTTGACATACTCCTTTTCCTATTTGGAACCAGTCTGTTGTTCCATGTCCAGTTCTAACTGTTACTTCCTGACCTGCATATAGGTTTCTCAAGGGGCAGGTCAGGGTGTCTGGTATTCCCATCTCTTTCAGAATTTTCTACAGTTTATTGTGATCCACAGTCAAAGGCTTTGGCATAGTCAATAAAGCAGAAATAGATGTTTTTCTGGAACTCTCTTGCTTTATCCATGATCCAGCAAATGTGGGCAATTTGATCTCTGCTTCCTCTGCCTTTTCTGAAACCAGCTTGAACATCTGGATGTTCACAGTTCACATATTGCTGAAGCCTGGCTTGGAGAATTTTGAGCATTACTTTACTAGCGTGTGAGATGAGTACAATTGTGCGGTAGTTTGAGCATGCTTTTACATTGCCTTTCTTAGGAATTGGAATGAAAACTGACCTTTTCCAGTCCTGTGGCTACTGCTGAGTTTTCCAAATTTGCTGACATACTGAATGCAGCACTTTCACAGCATCATCTTTCAGGATTTGAAAGAGCTCAACTGGAATTCCATCACCTCCACTAGCTTTGTTCGTAGTGATGCTTCCTAAGGCCCACTTGACTTCACATTCCAGGATGTCTGGCTCTAGGTGAGTGATCACATCATCGTGATTATTTGGGTCGTGAAGCTCTTTTTTTGTACAGTTCTTCTGTGTATTCTTGCCACCTCTTTTTAATATCTTCTGCTTCTGTCAGGTCCATACCGTTTCTGTCCTTTATCGAGCCCATCTTTGCATGAAATGTTCTCTTGGTATCTCTAATTTCCTTGAAGAGATCTCTAGTCTTTCCCATTCTGTTGTTTTCCTCTATTTCTTTGTATTGATTGCTGAGGAAGGCTTTCTTATCTCTCCTTGCTATTCTTTGGAATTCAGTGCTCAGATGGTTTTATCTTTCTTTTCTCCTTTGCTTTTCACTTCTCTTCTTTTCACAGCTATTTGTAAGGCCTCCCCAGACAGCCATTTTCTTTTTTGCATTTCTTTTCCATGGGGATGGTCTTGATCCCTTCTCCTGTACAATGTCATGAACCTCTGTCCATAGTTCATCAGGCACTCTATTTATCAGATCTAGTCCCTTAAATCTATTTCTCATTTCCATTGTATAATCATAAGGGATTTGATTTAGGTCATACCTGAATGGTCTAGTGGTTTTTCCTAGTTACAGATATTAAATATAGATGTCACAATAAGAATTTGACACTTTATAGACCAAAACATGGTCAGTTCAGTTCAGTTCAGTTCATGTGAGTTGCTCAGTCGTGTTTGACTCTTTGTGACCTCATGAATCACAGCACACCAGGCCTCCCTGTCCATCACCAAATCCCGGAGTTCACTCGGACTCACATCCATCGAGTCAGTGATGCCATCCAGGGATCTCATCCTCTATTGCCCCCTTCTCCTCCTGCCCCCAATCCCTTCCAAGTGATGGTAATTTCATATGGTTCAACCACAGAATTTTTTTTTGCAATTTCTATGGTCTGACAATCTTCTAAATTAAATTTTAAGGAAACAGAAAATGTAGCACAGATATATATAGCACTCTGATTTTCTTATAGTTTTTTGAGGTAATTAGTATTGTATCATAATCATTGTTTCACATTATCACTTACAGAGTTCTTCACTTTTAATACTAATTGGGACATAGAGTTATGTTTTGGTAAGGAATATTTACAATAAAATTTTAAAGTGCAAAATATTGATTTATTGCATTTTTAAATCAACTAAAACAGTGCTTTTGAGGTATAACCTCTTCTTTTTCTTGTTGAAATAGGAATAGAAATATTTTAAAAATCAGCATATTCTTAAGAAAGAGTATATGGAAAAATTAGTTTTCTTTTAATCAAAAGTAAGTTATGCTAGAAAAATTGATGGATTTTCTTGATAGCATTGTAAATGAGTTGACAGAAGGCACACATTAAGGTGAAATATATTTAGACTTTAGTAGTGTCTTAGACTCAAATAATGACATCTTAGCCATTGAATGAATTCAGATTGATTAGACGTGAGCAAGGGTATAAGGACTGAAAACCAGCACTGGAATCATAAGATAAAGATAATAATAATAACACCTTCCACATATAAAACACTTAACTTCATCAAAACACTTTCACTTGCATTATCCCCTTTGATTTTCAACAGTATATTTTTAAAAATAAAAATGCCATGTTTATGAAACTCATTTACAGTTCTTCAACCTGACAGTGTAAAAGCCAAACAAATTTACCTATGCATTAATCATATCGCAGTGCTTCATATAAACAATAGACTTAATTCCATCCATTTCTTCTGGTTTCTCCAGTTCTTCCTTTAATCATGCAGGCAATTTCTCCATCCTTTGTATTTAACCTATTTTACATGCTCCTGTTTTGCGCTATAATCTGCAAGATATTTTGTGTGTGTGTGTTGGGGGTTATGTGTTTTTTTTCTCTAACTCCTTTATTTCTATCGCTATATTTTCTTTCTTTCTTTCTTTTTTTTTTAGTATTTGTAAGAATTCATGGGAGTTTATAGTTCTCTGCTTTTCTTCTCCATTAATTTCCTCAGATGTTTCCTCATTCCTTTTTAACAAAATCTAATCTTTATAGTTATGGCATGTAATTATATTTTCTGAAGTAGGCCCACACTCTAACCTGGGATATTTTCAACTAATTTCAGTTTTTCCTTGCTCCAATCACTCTGAATAAAAATGCTATTTTTGGCGGAAGCTCCATTTTACTGTTTTCCCTTCCTCTTGGTCTGCTGTTCCACTCCCATTTAATTGTATCTTGCTGAGTCAACACTGAAAGTTCAGATTGGTCATTTTCAGTTTTACTGCTGGATCTGTGAGGTTCCTTTGGTTCCATGAGTCACCTGTTGATATCTTCTAGCTCTTTGTCAATCGTATTAAGGTATCCTTGCTTGTGTTATCCTTGGTGATGAAGTGTCATTATATAATGAAGTATCATGATATTCTGTGGATTTCTTCAGCCACATGTTAAAAAGTCCTCAGGTATCGCTTCCATCAATTAGAACTCTTCTTTACCTCCAAATCAAATTATTTAGCATGTTGTTACCCTGTTGTCTCATTTCCAGTTATATTTCTTTTTCTTTCACCCCTTTCTCCCTCTCTCTCATATAAAACCTGAACAAATTTACCCCTCTCCTAAGGCTGTTAGTATCTTTTAACCATGTCAATGTATCCCCTGCTTTTGCTGCTGTTTCTGAATTTATTCATTAAACATCTTAGTTTGGTGGTTTTATCAAAAATATGCATATCTGTTCTAGTTTCTTTTTCCTACTTCACACACTTGCAAATGTAAATCCAAATGCTCTAACAATGTGTAACTGTTTGCAAAATTTCTTGCTCCTGGGAATTTGAACTAAGTCTAATATATCTTCTGTTCTGTCCCTACCACATATTGATTATCTTTGTAGATATTATAACTCCTTGTGTATATAATCCCCATCATATTTTTCACATACAATTATTTATTTTCCTTTAAAAGAGCTCAGTTTTTTCATCCTTTTACCCTCTTACCTTTTTTTTCACGTGTATGTCATCAGTGTCTGGTTTCAGTATCAGGGTAATGTTGGCCTTGTAAATTGAGTTTAAAAAGTACTCCCTCCTCTTCTTTGTTTGGAAAAGTTTGAGAAAGATAGCTATTAAATCTTCTTTAAATGTTTTGTAGGACTCATCAGTGAAGCCAACTGGTTCTGGACTCTTGATTTTTAGAAGGTATTTTGTTACTTTTACAAAGTCCTTACCATGTCTAGTCTATTCAGATATTCAATTTCTTCATGGTTCATTCTTGGGAGATTGTATGCTACTAGGTATTTATTCATTTATTCTAGGTTGTCGTTTGTACTTCTGTGGTATCTGTTTTTATCTCTCCCCTTTTATATCTGGTATTATTTAACAGAGCCTTTTCTCTTTTTCCTTGGTGAATATGCTGAAAGGTTTGTCAATTTTGCTTTTTATAGAACCAGCTCTTAGCTTTATTGAACTTTATAATTGTCTTTCTATTCCCTTTCATTTATTTCTGCTCTAATCTTTATTTTTTCCTTCTTTCCACTAACTTTGGGCTTTGTTTATTCTTTTTTTTTAAGACTTCTTCAGGTACAAGTTTAGATCGTTTGAGATCATACTTGTTTCTTGAAGTATGCCTGTCTTGTAAACTTCCCTCTTAAACCATTTTGCTATATCTCATACATTTTGGTATATCATAATGACCTTTTCATTTGTCTTCATGTACTTATTTCTCGTTTGACTTCTTTATTGACTAAACAGTTTATTGAGTCAATTCTTCATCACTGCTATTTTTAATTCTTTCTCAGTTAGGTGGGAAAATTCCTCTACTTCAAGTTATAGTTTCTGGACATTTGTCATTTTCTTTGTGAGACTGTGTTACTGTGGTTCTCCATTGGTGCTTAATGAGTTTTTTTTTTCCCCCCTCCACTGGCATATTTGAAGTAGTGAACACCTTTATTTTTTTTTACTGTGAATACTTTCCTTTAAAGTTTTTTTTTTTTTTTCTTTTTCCTTTGTTAACTAGATTCTAATGATTTAGCAGGTTAGAATTAGAGGCCTTCTTTTGTTTTCCAGTAGTTGGCAATATAGCACACATTTTTGGTTCCTCTTACCTCCACTGATTCTGGTTATATTTGACAGTTGACATATCCTACCCTTCACTGCCTTCATCGGGGGTGTCACCTGGTACCTTAATTATCGCTGCTGTGCCTCTTTGATCATTGGTGCCTTGCTGTTGCCAATGTGACTGGTGTTACTGCCTAGGGTACTGGGTGACCAGATGCCTCTGCACATCTTGGACCTCTTGGGATGCAAGCATCTCCACTATGGGGGTCGAGCTAGGCTGGAAAAGGAGCTGGAATTGTGAGTGTCTCTGCTGTGACAAGGGTTGCAGAGTTTGCAGGTGATGCCACTGTGAGTGGGGGGTAAGTGGGTGTTGTGGGCACTTCTGAAGCCAAGAGGCATGTCACAGGCTCTCCTGTCACTGCTGTCTAGTTGTCCATGGATGTAGGCACGTGAGGCGCTTCCCCCCAGGCCACAGGCTCAGCCACCAGGGGTTCAGTATAGCAGGCACTGCTATTCCACTGGCTCTGCCTTCTCTAGGTGTTCCGGTTACCCGTGTTTAGATATACAGATGTGTGGAATTCTCCAGCATCTCATTCTGTTGAGAAGCAAAATCTTTGTTGAGTTCTGGAAAAGGAGTACGTCAAGGCTGTATATTGTCACCCTGCTTATTTAACTTATCTGCAGAGTACATCATGAGAAACGCTGGACTGGAAGAAACACAAGCTAGAATCGAGATTGCCGGGAGAAATATCAATAACCTCAGATATGCAGATGACACCACCCTTATGGCAGAAAGTGAAGAGGAGCTAAAAAGCCTCTTGATGAAAGTGAAAGAGGAGAGCAAAAAAGTTGGCCTAAAGCTCAACATTCAGAAAACAAAGATCATGGCATCCGGTCCCATCACTTCATGGGAAATAGATGGGGAAACAGTGGAAACAGTGTCAGGCTTTATTTTTTTGGGCTCCAGAATCACTGCAGATGGTGACTGCAGCCATGAAATTAAAAGATGCTTACTCCTTGGAAGAAAAGTTAATGACCAACCTAGATAGCATATTCAAAAGCAGAGACATTGCTGACTAAGGTCCGTCTAGTCAAGGCTATTATTTTTCCAGTAGTCATGTATGGATGTAAGAGTTGGACTGTGAAGAAGCCTGAGTGCCAAAGAATTGATGCTTTTGAACTGTGGTGCTGGAGAAGACTCTTGAGAGTCCCTTGGTCTGCAAGGAGATCCAACCTGTTCATTCTGAAGGAGATCAACCCTGGGATTTCTTTAGAAGGAATGATGCTAAAGCTGAAACTCCAGTACTTTGGCCACCTCATGAGAAGAGCTGACTCATTGGAAAAAACTCTGATGCTGGGAGGGATTGGGGGCAGGAGGAGAAAGGGATGACCGAGGATGAGATGGCTGGATGGCGTCACGGACTCGATGGACGTGAGTCTGAGTGAACTCCGGGAGATAGTGATGAACAGGTAGGCCTGGCGTGCTGTGATTCATGGGGTCGCAGAGAGTCGGACACGACTGAGTGACTGAACTGAACTGGATGATTAACTCGTAGATTGAAGGGAGAGACAAAGGGATTGTCTCATGTTGATATGATGCTGACATCAATCTGAGTATTCTTATCTATTTTATTGAGGTCAAAGAAAGACAATTCCATTTGTTCCTATACCATCTTCCCTTATCTTAGTTGCATTACAAATCCTTCCCATGCTCATTAAGATAGTTTTATTCCCAAAGAAACTATTGATCTGCAATGGATTCATCTCTTTTGTAAACCAGGGGGAAAAATCGCATGAAGCTTTTAACTTGTATTTGATTTTTTGTTAGTTTTTTTCTTTTTTAACATTTCTTAGGCTTCTAAAGATCCCAGTTTGAATCTGAGCACAAGTTCAAAATATAATGTATTTCCTTAATATTTACATCCAACAAGTTGCCACAAGCTTTCATAACAAAGTTTTTCCTGTAAGTGCCAGTCTTTGGTCAAATTCGTTTTCAATTTCCTCAATATACCTTAGCTGAAAACTTTTATGCATGTCACCATAATGATTACTGAATTTGATTCTTCTGATATGAAAGTTACTTCATGATTTTATGAGGACTTTTTTATATTTTAACTATCCTTTTCCATTATGGTTTATCACAGGATAGCCAATATAATTCCCTGTGCTATACAGTAGGACATTATTATTTATCCATTCTATGTTGTATGGTCATGCCACTGGAGATGCCTGTCCACTTGCTTTCTGTACATCCCCTGCCCAACCAGTGCCTCCTTCATTTACACAGTAAGCACATGACTGACCTTCCTATATACTTGGTCCATGGCCCAGCTAGTGATTGTTGTTATCAAAGGGGCAGAGAGAGGCCTGTCCCTCTACTGGTTTCCATGGTAACTAATGAGCTCATCTGACATCATTCCTCTCTAATTGATGGTCTCTCCTTCCCCCTGGGAATGAAGACTGCCACCATGTCCTGCCCACTGTCTGCCACACACACCTATGGTAAGGTGTTGCTCTAGGACTTTGCTAAAGATGTATAAGCTCCCCTACCCATTAAATCATTGACATCTCTCTTGCTGACTCTGGGCTCTTTCTTCAGTCTTAAAGCTGAGCAAGTACAGGTCTTGTAGGCATGTGGGGTGCAGCCCCAAACTCTGCTAACACCAAACTCTGGCTGCGTCCCTCTGCTACTCCATTCCCTTTAACCACATGTCTGTTGTCTATGTTTGTTGAGTCTGTTTCATTTATGTCATATTTTAGATTCCACATATAAGATATATCATATGGTATCTGTCTGTTTTTGTCAGATTTGCCTCATTTAGTATGAGGATCTCTAGGTCCATCGATGTTGCAAACGACACTCTTTCAGTCTTTCTTTAATGGCTGAATAGGATTACACTGTGTATAAATATGTCATATTTTCTTTATCCATTCACCTGTTGATGGACCTTTATCCATTCACCTGTTGTTTCCATGTCTTGGCTATTGTGAATAGTACTCACGTGGTCCATAGACCAGAGGGGTGCATGTATCTTTTTGAATTATAGTTTTTTTAAAGAATATTCATTTGTAAAATATTTTATTTTATTTATTTATTTTTTTAATTTTTATTTTTACTTTATAATATTGTATTGGTTTTGCCATACATTGACATGAATTATAGTTTTGTCTAGACACATGCCCAGGAGTAGGATTCCTGGTCATATGGCAACTCCATTTTTTTGTTTGTTTTTTTTGAGAAACCTCCGTACTGTTTTCCATAGAGGCTGTACCAATTTACATTTCCACCAAGAGTGTAAGAAGGTCCCCTTTCCTCCACACCCTCTCCGGCATTTGTTATTTGTAAACTTTTTGATGATGGCCATTTTGGCCAGTGTGAGGTGGTACCTCACTGTGATTTTTATATGCATTTCTTTAATAATTAGTGATGATGCACATTTTTCATGTGTGTGTTGGTTATATGTGTGTCTTTGGAGAAATATCTACTTAGTTCTGTTCATTTTTCAGTTGGAATGCTTGCTATTTTGTTGTTGAGTTGTATGTGCTATTTGTATATTTTGTAAATTAATCTCTTGTCGGTTGCATCATTTGCAAAGATTTTCTCCTCCTCTATCTTTTCATTTGGTTCCTTTTCTGTACAAAAGCTTTTATGTTTAATTAGGTTCCATTTGTTTATTTTTATTTTTATTTCTATTCCACTGGGAGTCTGACCTAAGAACACATTTGTACAATTTATGTCAGAGAATGTTTTGCCAATATTCGTTTTAAAGTTTTATGGTATCATATCTTATTTTTCAGTCTTTAAGCCATTTTGAGTTTATTTTTGTGCATGGTTTGAGGGTGTGTTCTAACTTTATTGATTTATATGTGGCTTTCCATCTTTCCCAACACCACTTGCTGAAGAGACTATTTTTTCCCCCCTATTGTGTATTCTTGCCTTTTTTCTCAAAGATTAACAGACCATAGGTGTGTGGGTTTATTTCTTGGCTCTCTATTCTGTTCTATTAATCCATATGTCTGTTTTTGTGCCAATACCATCCTATTTTGATTACTGTAACTTTGTAGTATTGTCTGAAGTTTGGGTCAGTTATATCTCTACCTTTGTTCTTTTTTCTCAAGATTGCTTTGGCAATCTTGTGAAAATGTCATGGGTAATTTGATTGGGATTACATTTGAATCTATGGATTGCTTTGGGTAGTATGGCCATTGTAGCAATATTAATTCTTCCAATCCAAGAACATGGAATATCTTTCCATTTCTTAGACTCATATAAGTCTTTCATCTCTTTGGCCAGGTTTACTTCTAAGTATTTTTTTGGGGGTGCAATTTTAAAAGGGATTGTTTTTTTTGCATTCCCTTTCTGATATACCATTCAGTTCAGTTCAGTTCAGTCACTCAGTCATGTCTGACTCTTTGCGACCCCATGAATCGCAGCATGCCAGGCCTCCCTGTCCATCACCAACTCCCAGAGTTCACTCAGACTCACATCCATTGAGTCAGTGATGCCATCCAGCCATCTCATCCTCGGTCGTCCCCTTCTCCTCCTGCCCCCAATCCCCCTCAGCATCAGAGTCTTTTCCAATGAGTCAACTCTTCACATGAGGCGGCCAATGTACTGGAGTTTCAGCTTTAGCATCAGTCCTTCCAAAGAACACCCAGGACTGATCTCCTTTAGGATGGACTGGTTGGATCTCCTTGCAGTCCAAGGGACTCTCAAGAGTCTTCTCTAACACCACAGTTCAAAAGCATCAATTCTATATACCATTAGTAGTGTAAAAATAATGCAAGCAATTTCTACATGTTAATCTTATATCTTGCTATCTTGCTGAGTTTATCAGTTCTAGTAGTTTTTGTGTGAAATCTTTAGGAGTTTCTATATATAGTATCATGCCATCTGCATATAATGACAGTTTTACCTTTTCTCTTCCAATTTGGATACCTAATATTTCTTTCTCTTCTCTGATTACTGTAGTTTGGACTCCCAATACTATGTTGAAAGAAGCAATGAGAATGGACATCCTTGTCTTGTTCTAGATTTTAGTGGGAAGGCTTTCAGCTTTTTACCATAGATCATTATATTGGCTGTGGATTTTTCATTAACTAGCTTTTATTATGTTGAGATATGTCTGCTCTATCCCACTTTGGTAAGAGTTTTTATCATGAGTAGATGTTGAGTTTTATCAAATGCTTTTTCTGCATCTGTTGACATGATCATGTGTTGTTTATTTTTTCTTTTGTTGATATGGTGTATCACATTGATTGATTTGCATATGTTGAGTCATCCTTGTTAACTTGGGATGAATCTAGCTTGGTCATGGTGTATGATTTTTTTTTTATACGCTGCTGGATTTGGTTTCCTAACATTTTTTTGAGAATTTTGCATCTATATTCAACAAGGATACTGGCCTATTATTTTCTATTATGGTGGTGTCTTTGTCTGGTTTTGGTATCAGTATGATGGTGGCTTCATAGAAGGTCTTTAGGAGTACACACTCTGCTTCAATCTTTTGGAAAAGTTTGACAAGGATTAGTTCTCCTTTGTATGTCTGGTAGAATTCACCTGTGAAGTCATCTGGTCCTGGATTTTGTTTGTAGGAAGTTATTATTATTATTATTGTTACAGATTTTATTTCATTTCTAGTTCAGATATGAGAGGAGTTTTGAACTCAGATATACTCTTTCAGATGACCAGTGTATACCCCCAGAGCAACAGTTCTTGAAGTGTGGCTCCAAGACAGAAAACATCAATATCAGCTATGGACTTATGAAAATGTGACTTATCTCACCCACCAAAGTCATAGAAATACACATGGGAACCTGTGATCTGTGTTTTCACAGTCCCATTATTCTGATACACAGTAAAGTTTGACACTCACCAATTGCTAAAACCATCTGACTGCATTGCTCTTGTTAGTGATTTATTTAGACATAATATATAATATAAATCAAATGAGATATGAGGGGAATATAGTAGGGAAGCCTTTGATAAACGTGTTTTGGCTCTTAAAAAATGATGAGCAAGAAGGAATAAACCTTTTCATGGCTGGTTTGACATGTTGCAAATTGTTCCAGGTCTCTGTATGTATTTGGCCGCCATCAGGCAGAATAGCACTGACATCAAGGTTTGTTGAGCTGAAAGATTATAAGTAAATATATTCCTGATGATGTCACTGAACCAGTGAAGAAACCAGCCTTGAAATCACAGTTTTTGCTATATGAAATAATAAATACTCAGATTACACATCAGTTTAAGATAGATTTTCTGTTATCTACAGATGAAATATCTCATCTTACATGAGTTTCTTGTATCATCAATAATAAAATAACAAATGTTATTTTATTTATTTTTTTGGTTTTATTTCATTTTTTAAAATTTTAATTGGAGGTTAATTATTTTATAATATTGTATTGGTTTTGCCATACATCAACATGAATCTGCCACAGATATACACATGTTCTCCATCCTGAGCTCCCTTCCCTCTTCCCTCCCCGTACCATCCCTCTGGGTCATATCAGTGCACCGGCCCCAAGCATCCAGTATCATGCATCAAACCTGGACTGGCAATTCGTTTCATATATAATATTATACATGTTTCAATGCCATTCTCCCATATCATCCCACCCTCTCCTTCTCCCTCTCCCACAGAGTCCAAAAGACTGTTCTATACATCTGTGTCTCTTGCTGTCTCACGTACAGGGTTATTGTTACCGTCTTTCTAAATTCCATATATATGCATTAGTATACTTTTTTAAACTTTTTATTTTTTTTAATATAAATTTATTTATTTTAATTGGAGGTTAATTACTTTACAATGTTGTATTGGTTTTGCCATACACCAACATGTATCCACCACAGGTATTCTTTCTGGCTTACTTCACTCTGTATAATGTTATTTTAAAAGCTACTGATGCATAAGAACTTTTTCTATGGAGTTTTGTATTCTGTCTATACAAATAATACTTGCTATCAGCCAGTGTATAGCAGTCTGTGGGTTTTAAAAAACAACTACAATTTTAAATATATGAAAAGCTAAAAATAGAATAGAATCTCTAGATTCTATTCTAGAGAATTCTAGAGAGTCTATCCTAAAAATAGAATAGAATCTTATCCACTTAATATAAAGTGGATAAGATTAGCTGCCTGTAAAAATCTCCTAAAGCATAAGAAAATCCATGACGTAATTTATATCTGTGATTGGATTAGACTAGAGATTATAATCTCCTGAGGGATTGAAAATATGTCTGTGAAAAAAAGACACACTTGAAGTGTAATTAATTAAAAAAATCTCTAATGAAAACATGTTCTTTATATGGAAGTGTTCCAATGACAAAAGATACTGTTGAGTGATAAGAAATATTGGAGTGGGTAGCAAGAGCTTTTCAACATTTATTCAGCTCCTGTATCTGATTGACACCAGCATTAAAAATCTCCAGGCTTTACCACCACAGATGGGCTCAAATAGCAGGCAAAGTGGTTAGACTACCTTTTGTCCTGACTTTCTATACACATAACTACTTTATAGTTCTAAGTTTGATTTTTTTTTCAGGGGTCTTAATTTTTAGAATAGTGTCATAGAAAATTAAACTGAGGTATTTTGGTAACTAGAAATATATATTCCATAGTCTCAGTGGAAAAAAAAGTCACAATCAGGTGTATGAGTCTATATTTTGGGAGTTTGGTTAATGTGACTCACTTACCTACATTTAAAGCATTTTATGGTAATGGAACAGCTTCTGTGATAAAACTCAGAATCAAACTTAGATTGTATAGTGCTTTACTGCTACAAATACTTCATGAAGCCTTTTTTTTTTCCCCTTATCTCTTTCTAACTAACTGCCTGAGTGTCGTAACTACTCTCTAATTTCTACCGGAGGTTCTGAATACTTTATGACCAGTTTAATAGTTATAAACAGAAATAAGAAATAGTTTTCTTTTGTAAGTAGAGTCATAATGCCCCTGCTACTATGAATACTTAGAACTTACTGATGTTTTATATTTTCCTTCTTTTGCTACTTTGGATATAAAAGGATCAATAACATGAGCAAAAGTTTTTTATGTATTTACAAGACACTTTTTCTGATTGGTGGTAATAAAATATGAAAAGCAGTATGATGATAAATAATATCATGCTTTTTCATTAATATAGATAGCTATATAACTCATAGACAATCTACCTCATTATTTATCCAAAAGGTATTTATATGTGTGGTATTATTGTGCATATGAGATAAATGGCAGAGTTTGCCCTTTGCTTAAAGGTCTGAAAACTAAGATTTCAGTAAACCCACACCAAAAGTATCTTAGAGATACTGGATGAAACTTTACCTTTTCCTTCTTGCATTCTTATGCACAATTCCAAGAACTGTATGGAAAAGTCAGCTGCCCTTTTAAGTATTTTCTTGACCCAGTATAGAAAGATAGTATAGATTGTTTATTACAGTTTATACTATAAGAAGGTAAAAATCTGGTCTTCATGTTGGGAGAATGGAATTCATTATTATTTCACTACCAAAATTAATTTCAGTGAACTTTTTAAAATTTAAAATCTTAATTCCCATTATGACACTTTTTTGATAGACTTTCACTCTGTTGGGGAGGGAGATCTTTTTCTTTTTCTAACCTTTTATCCTTGAAGTGATTTGGTTAAGCAGGAAAAAAGAATGAAGGAGTTTTGACACCACATCCCCTATTCTATTAACCAAACTACATAATCCTCTCCTTTGCTCAGTTTGATTTTCCTTTATTGAATTTTGCTTTCTGCAATGTTCTCATTTCCCTTATTAGATTAAATCAGATTGTTCTTACCCATCCCACATTATCCCTTTGGGAGAGCAAAATTCAGTCTCCCGAGAGAAAAATGTAAAGAAAATCTACTTATAGAAGATTACTCAGCTAGTGTTATTATCCGTTTCCAATTTCCTTTCTGCTTTACAGAGTAAGTTTGACTCATTCCCTGATGGCAAACTTTCCTTCCTTCTACTATGTAACAAGATTGAGGACAGGGCATCTATAATAGATAACTCCTAATGTAAAGTGCAGAAGCTCAGAATTGATAAGACTTGTTATATACAATAGGTCAGGGAAATTCTTAAATTATCACTTCTGCTTACAACTACTGCCATTTGAAACCAGAAAACAAGCAAACAAAAACACTCAACCCAAAATTATTTAGGAACTTCTATTAGAATACCTCTAAGCTGACACCCAGGTGATGCTCTTTTGGTGTTCATGATGGAACTACTGAAGACCTGTCACAACAAAGAAATGAGAACAGAGCAGCTTTATCTGTATTGCTTTGCATTTATTTCACTTCTGCATAGATCCAAGAGAAAGCTCAAGACACACAATCTCAGTGGAAGTTAGATTTCTCTTCTCTACAAACTGCCCTTTAAGCCTCAAAATGGAGATTTCCAAGAAATTTCTCTTTTTAGGTTTTTAAAATTGCTGAGAAGCAGTTAACTTTTTCATTGTATTACTAATGTTTTTTTTTTTAAGTCTGTTCTGGTCCAAAATTTTAAAAGTACATGATAAACCTAATGAATCGGAACTAAATTGTGTGTGTGTGGGTTTGTGTGTGTGTTTTCTAACCTAGCATCTTAAATTCTCTTGAGGTCACCCTGTCAACATCAGTTCTGTGGCCTGGATTTAGTTGAATCAATCCTAATTGCAATTCGGCACAGGTCTGGTCCTTTGTGGAGATTGCAGATGAATGACAGTGCAGTGGCAGGGAAGATAAATATGCTGGCAAATAAGATCCCAGCACTCAACAGAAGATAGAATAAATTACTTTACCAATAGAGTGGAGGTAATACATTGGAGAGAAAAAGTGAAATCGAAGCCAGTTTAATACTAGATTTGTTAAAAGTTTAAAATGAAGCATTTTAGGCTTATGTAAAATACTGAAGGCAATTCGTTTTTATTTAGAATGCATTCCATTGCTCTCTATCATAAAAAATAATGGCAGACACTAATTTTGTTTATGCAGATGACAGCCTGGAACAATTTTAATTCATGTAACATCCTCTAGTAGCTGAAGGCTGGTGGTAGCTGTGGTATAGCATATTGATTAGTAATTTGATAAATACACAAAATGGCACATTGAGCTTTAGGTACTTCATGCAAAATGTATTTAAATGACCTTGACTAATTAGAGTGCATAGCTGTGAGGCAGTACCATAAGAATAAGAGCCAGTTTGTGGATCTAGAGATTTATATCCTTCTACAACAGAGAATAGGAAGAGACCTGCGTACAGATACTGATTTCTGTCAAGGAAGAAGACAATATGTCATCGGGAGAAATTTTTTTTTTTTCATTGTGAGACTTATTTCCCTTATCCTATGAAATTAATTCAATGATTTTATTTCTAAAATATATTTCAGAGGTTAACTGGACTCGAGACAGTGTATAAACATGTGCTTTACTAAAATTTAATAATCAGGTGTGGGGAAATTAACAACATGGCGCCAGTCAGGCTCTCTTACCTCTGGCCTCTCATCCTCTCCGCCCAGGTGACAGCTAAGCTCACATACAGCATTGCGCACCCACATCACGATGTACCTACTTGGCCATGGGCTACTTTTGAGATATAAGCTCTACCTGGAAAAAGCCCTGAAGGGTTTGTGTGTGGTTATGTTGTGTTATGTTATATCTGCCATTACGGCTGCTACACCAGCCAGGAGCGAACAGACACGTCTGCAGGTCCTATGACTCCTTGCATTTTCTTCCAGCCTCTTATCTCGCGCGTTGCTTACCATGGGTTCAGAGAACAGTGAGATACAGCAAGACAATTGGCGCTACGAGCAGGATCAGCAACACATCAGACAAAGCATTTTAGAGCAATATGAAATAATTATTTTATATTTTACTTAAGGATGAATATAAATTCTTCATATTATTTACCTCTTTAAATTTTATAGCTGCATGAAGTGTAAAGTTCCAAAATAATAGGTTATCCTTATAGACTATACACCTACAGTTTACTATCACCTATTAATATTAGGTATCATATAGTTATATATGAAATTAAACTTTCTCATTAGGTTTCATGGATGAAGTTTAGGTTTTTACTGTATTCTTATGGAAAACTTTTTGGTAGAAGTAAGGCAATGGCACCCCACTCCAGTACTCTTGCCGGAGAATCCTATGGACAGAGGAGCCTGGTAGGCTACAGTCCATGGGGTCGCTGAGAGTTGGAGACGACTGAGTGACTTCACTTTCACTTTTCACTTTCATGCATTGGAGAAGGAAATGGCAACCCACTCGTGTTCTTGCCTGGAGAATCCCAGGGACTGGGGAGCCTGGTGGGCTGCCATCTATGGGGTCGCACAGAGTCGGACACAACTGAGGTGACTTAGCAGCAGCAAAGTACTCTAAGAATCCATAGACAGCTCAAAAATTTATTAAAAATAAAACCTTCCTGTTTCACTTGGCTGTAAGTTTCTTGACAGTACTGGCTAATAAATAGCGAATCATAAACAGGTGGCTCAGTTTTATCCCCTGCCATATAATCTCAGCATTTCTTTGAAGTGTATTGTTCTTATAAACATAAACAGAAGCTTCTGGAAGCAAAGTAAGCAGGGACTGAAGGTTGAGATTTTTATATAAAATATTTAAAATCTCTGAAATAAGTTTAGGCCCAAATGAGTTATTCTTAGTAACATAGGCTTACCACCAACTGTGCAGGGTTTCTACAGGATGCATTTCAATTGCTATGAAAGATCTCAGATACAACTGATCATTTGTCTACTATTTCAGTGCACTATTCTTGTATTAGAAATTTTGTAGGCTTGCTTCAATTAGGGGTAAAATATACAGACCACGAAGAGGAGGTGTGAATTAAATCCTTCAGTAACTTAACTCAAAGTCAGTATTTTTTTTTTTTTTAAATTTCAAGTGCCAGTTAAATTCAACTATTCACTCATAGCATCTCTAAATGAATTTAGGTTATGTCAAATACAAGTTTCTCTGACTCTCCAAAATCACACTTCTTCTCATGTCGTTGCTTAACAACTTCAGAGAGCTGCCACAGACTAGTTCAATTTGGTTTTCTATGTGAGAGGTATGATTTTGAAAGAATAGATTTCTAAGAAGACTTTTTAAAAGCCTTACAGAAAAGTTTGCTAGGAGACTGATATTCTTTATAATCAACCTATTTCCTGTAACGGTTAATGAATATTTTAAAACCAGAGAAGACTTAAAATCTCCACACAGCCTAAATCTTTAGTAGTAAATGATAGGTTTATGAATATTAATTATAAAAAATTGCTATTACTCTAAATATTTTATATATATAAAATCTTGATTCAAGTAAACAAAAATGAATTAGAGGTAATAATATTCATTTGGTACTAACCATTGGCCAGGTATTCTATCATGTTTGTAACTTTAAAATACAAGATCAGACATAGCATCACCTGTGAAAAGCAGGGTTAAAGGGGTTAAAAGTAATTCCATGGTAAAATTGTGCAAATATTATAATAATCAAGAAAGTGGAAATTTTTGAGAAATTTAATGAATGTTTCAAAAAATGAGTCATGTGAAGAAGAAATTAGGTTGAGCTGTCCTATGAAGATGAAGGTAATTTAGATTCTCTCTTAAAGACCACATTAGGATGATAACCTCTATTTTAAGAAAATTATAGAAGGAACTCAACTAGGGGTCTTTAATCCAGCCTAGGTTTCTCTCACCCAGCTAAAGTAGAAAAATCTTTGCAGAAATGACCTTTAAACAAAATTACCTATTCACTTACATCATTGGATACAATGTTACACAACTTGTGAAGATGTAAAACCCAGTGTTTAGTAAAGGGTAGTCCATCAACTGGGGTGCTTCTGATAAATGCAGATTCCTGCCTTTCCCCAGGCTTCTGAGTCAGGATCTCTGGGCCCAGAGCTCCAGAATCTGTATTTTGAAGGAATATCATGAAAAAGTCTGATGTGCTGTAAAATTTGAGACCCACACAGTAAATACTCATTATCTGAGAGATTTCAGTTTATAAGGTAGCATATAGGACAGATTATCTCTATTGATTTCTTCCACCACCATCATTTTTGAGAGATCAAGACAGTATTACTGAAAACCATAAATCTGAAGAGGGATGGCTAACATTTTTACAAAACTATTGAAGAAGGTAAGGTAAGCTAATATAAAACTCCTGAATTTACTGCAGTAAAGAATACATATTGTAATTCCTTCTGACAGAAGACCATAAATGTCCACATCCTTTTATTTTGAGAAAAAGGTAATAATTCATATCAAATTTTGTACACCAGTTTAGTTCCCCCATTACAAGTTGCTATTGCAGAGAAATGGACTTCAAAGCAAGTGTGCCACATATAAATGCCTTAAATAAAAGAAAAATCTAAAACGCAACTTGCCCTTATTGAAATTACCAAGAGAAATCCATTCACGTGTCTCGTCTTATCCTTACTTCTAAAGAATATGCATGCTTGGGGCTGGTGCACTGAGACGACCGAGAGGGATGGTATGGGAAGGGAGGAGGGAGGGCGTTCAGGATGGGGAACACGTGTATACCTGTGGCAGATTCATGTTGATGTATGGCAAAACCAATATAATATTGTAAAGTAATTAGCCTCCAATTAAAATAAATACATTTATATTAAAAAAAATAAATTTCCTCTCTGCCAAAAAAAAAAAAAAAGAATATGAATTTGGTGCTAGTTGTGCTTTAGGCAAAAATTAGAAACAGGACTTTAAAAATGTCTAACCCATGCCAGATTTACTCCTTTGTTTACTCTTAGATATTTAAAACCTCTTAAAATAAACAGGAAGGAAAGAGGCAAAGTACTTTTAGAAAGGTTGTCTTTTTTTTTTCTTTTTAATTTTTATTTTTACTTTATTTTACTTTACAATACTGTATTGGTTTTGCCATACATTGACATGAATCCACCACGGGTGTACATGTGTTCCCAAACATGAACCCCCCTCCCACCTCCCTCCCCACAACATCCCTCTGGGTCATCCCTGTGCACCAGCCCCAAGCATGCTGTATCCTGCATCGGACATAGACTGGCGATTCGATTCTTACATGATAGTATACAAGTTTCAATGCCATTCTCCCAAATCATCCCACCCTCTCCCTCTCCCTGAGTCCAAAAGTCCGCTATACACATCTGTGTCTTTTTTGGTGTCTTGCATACAAGGTCATCATTGCCATCTGAGAAAGGTTGTCTTTGTTCCTTGATCTTTTCTTTGTTTTTTTCCTATAGAGACCTCACTTATTTGCATGCTGCTGCTAAGTTGCATTAGTGGTGTCTGACTCTGTGCGACCCCATAGACGGCAGCCTACCAGGCTCCGCCATCCCTGAGATTCTCAAGGGGCGAACACTGAAGTGGGTTGTCATTTCCTTCTCCAGTGTATGAAGTGAAAAGTGAAAGTGAGGTCGCTCAGTCGTGTCCGACTCAGCAACCCCATGGACTACAGCCTACCAGGCTCCTCCATCCATGGGATTCTCCAGGCAAGAGTACTGGAGTGGGTTGCCATTGCCTTCTCCGCATTTATTTGCATAGCTTCACCCAAATACTCTCCGGTCTATATCTACAGTCTTATTCTCTCCTTCAAGATGGTATCACATCCCCCAAAACACTAGGAATTTCCATTTGCTTATCTTTTTGTTACTCAACATGTCTAAAGCAAAACTCATGACCTTTCCCCCAAACTGACACCTAGTCTTGGCTTGCCTATTCCTCTTAATGATAGCATTATTCTTCAAAGCATACAGCCTCTAAATCTTGGCTCAGCTTTGTAATTTTCTTCCATCCAATCAGCCAATCTGCAATATAATCAATCACTATTTCCTAATGGTTTTTCCTTCGTTCTTTAGCATTTGTGTTTTACTTTCAATTCTTTCTTTCCTGACCCTATTTCAGGTCTTAGTCATCTGAAACTTGGACTTCTATTATATTTCTGTATTGGGGTTCTCTTACAGAACATAGAACTTGATCAGAATTTTTAAAAGTGGAGCATGAATATATATATTAGAAATATGCTTATGTGTACATATGTATACCTATCTATATATACATATATCCATTATATATATATGTATCTATGTGTATGCATATGTATGTTTATATGAGTCAGTACTAATTCCTGTCTTTCCTTTGCCTCCCATATGAGTTCTGTTTAAATTTCTATTGGCTTATAACTTTTCATTCGATATTTTTATTACCACCCATCTGGATTACCATCTCTTATTTCAGCTGCAGTAACATTCTTCCTAATGGTTTTTTATGTATCCATACTTGCACTTATATTCTCTATAATAGACATAGTCATATTCTGCATCAAATTCCCATAGGATTTCAAAATATACAATTTTTTGTCTTTCTCTACAATTTGCAACATGATTTTTCCTTTTCAACATCTTTTTTGACATCATGTAAAATCTTTCCCTTGACCATTTTGAGAGTCATACTGGCTTTTTTTTTGCTTTTGTAAGCTCCACAGGCTCATTTTCATATCAGAAACTTAAAGGTCCCCTCCAGAGACGTTTTCATGATTTGACTACTTCTTGTTATTATTCAGTTCTTGAGTCAACTGATGCTTTTCCAAGACATTTTTTCTTGATCATCATTTCTTCATGATCATCTTTTCTAAAGTGGTCAACCGGGCCCCTAGCATCATTCTGTATTCCATTTACTGGTCTTATATTTTTGTAACACTTATCAATGATGAAAATGTATCATTACCTTTCTCTCCAAACTTTAACATTTAAGCTCCAGGAAAGAGGAACATCAGTACCTAGAATAACACTTGACACTATCCCAATTCCCAAGAAAGGTAGTACTAAAGAATGTGCTAACCATCAGACAGTTGCACTCATCTCCCATGCTAGTAATGTCATCCTTAAAATCTTGCATGCTAGGCTTCAACATCATGCAAACCAAGAACTTCCAAATGTCCAAACTGTGTTTAGAAAAGGCAGAGGAACCAGAGATCAAATTGCCAACATTCACTGGATCATAGAGAAAGCTAGGGAATTCCAGAAAAACATGTACCTCTGTTTCATTGACTGTATCAAAGCCTTTGTCTGTGTGGATCATAATAAGCTGTGGAAAGCTCTTAAAGAGATGGAAATACCAGACCATCTTACCTGTCTCCTGAGAAACCTGGCTGTGGGCCAAGAAGAAACAGTTAGAACCCTGTATGGAACAACTGGTTGGTTCAAGATTGAGATAGGAGTAGGACAAGTGTCTGCTGTTATCCTGTTTGTTTCATCTCTACACTGAGCACATCATGAGAAATGTGGCCCTGGATGAGTCACAAGCTGAAATAAAGATAGGCAGGAGAAACATCAACAGCCTCACATATGCAGATGATGCCACATTAATGGCAGAAAGTGAAGAGGAACTGAAGAGCCTCTGAATAAGAGTGAAGGAGGAGAGTGAAAGCTGGCTTAAAACAAAATATGAAAAAAACTAAGATTATGTCATCTGGCTCCATAATTTCATGGCAAATAGAGGGCGAAAACGTGGAAATAGTGACAGATTTCCTATTTTGGGGCTCTAAAATCACTGCAGATGCTGACTGCTGCCTTGAAATCAGAAGATGTTTGCTTCTTGGCAGGAAAGCTATAACAAACCTAGACAGTGTGTTGAAAAGCAAAGACATTACCCTGCTGACAAAGGTCCATATAGTCAAGGCTATGGTCTTCCCAGTGGTCACACATGGTTGTGAGAGCTGAAAAATAAAGAAGGCAGAGCACTGAAGAACTGATGCTTTTGAACTATGGTGTTGGAGGACTCTTGAGAGTCCCTTGGAATGCAAGGAGATCCAACCGGTCAGTCCTAAAGGAAATCAACCCTAAATATTCACTGGAAGGACTGATGCTGAAGCTGAAGCTCAAATACTTTGGCCACCTGATATGAAGAGCCAACTCACTGTAAAATATAGTGGGGAGGATTGAAGGCAGGAGGAGAAGGGGACAACAGAGGATGAGATGGCTGGATGGCATCACCGATGCGATGGACATGAACTTGGGCAAACTTTGGGATGCGGTGAGGGACAGAGAGGCCTGGCATGCTGCAGCCATGGGGTCGCAAAGAGTCAGACACAACTGGGTGATTGAACAACAACAAATCTGTTAGGCATTTGAAAGTAGGGGCTTTCGCTGAGAATATAAAAAAGGATGGATACTGTGGGGCCTGAGCTACGAATATGTCTCCTTCTGTGAAGAGTCTCTGTTTATTCTTAATACTGGGTTTGATTTTATAAACCAATTTAGCAGGTTTCCTTATGTCTTCTAAATCCAGATTGACTAGAGGTCCTTAAACACAGCGTTTATGTGGCATAATGAAAACATTATTCAATTTAAAAAGAAAAGGAACAGTTCTAAATACACTATTTAAAAAGTCTTTCTCAAGAATAGTTATTTCAGGAAATAAAAGTAAATATAAGCATATATGTATGTAAGTAAATATAAGCAGAGTATGTCATGAGAAACACTGGGCTGGATGAAGCATAAGCTGGAGTCAAGATTGCTGGGAGAAATATCAATAACCTCAGATATGCAGATGACACCCCACTTATGACAGAAAGCGAAGTAGCACTAAAGAGCCTCTTGATGAAAGCGAAAGAGGAATGTAAAAAAGTTGACTTAAAGCTCAACATTCAGAAAACTAAGATCATGGCATCTGGTCCCATCCATTCATGGTGAATCGAAGGGGAAACAGTGGCAACAGTGGGTGACTTTATTTTTCTGGGCTCCAAAATCACTGCAGATGGTGATTGCAGCCATGAAATTAAAAGACACTTACTCCTTGGAAAAGTTATGAACAAACTAGACAGCATATTCAAAAGCAGAGACATTACTTTGCCAACAAAGGTCCATCTAGTCAAGGGTATGGTTTTTCCAGTGGTCATGTATGGATGTGAGTTGGACTATAAAGAAAGCTGAGCACTGAAGAATTGATGCTTTTGAACTGTGGTGTTGGAGAAGACTCTTGAGAGTCCCTTGGACTGCAAGGAGATCCAACCAGTCCATCCTAAAGGAAATCAGTCCTGAGTGTTCATTGGAAGGACTGATGTTGAAGCTGAAACTCCAATACTTTGGCCACCTGATGGGAAGAGCTGACTCATTTGAAATGACCCTGTTGCTGGGAAAGATTGAAGACAGGAGGAGAAGGGGATGACAGAAGATGAGATGGTTGGATGGCATCATCAGCTCAAAGAGTTTGAGTAAACTCTGGGAGTTGGTGATGGACAGGGAGGCCTGGCATGCTGCAGTCATGGGGTCACAACGAGTTAGACACGACTGAGCAACTGAACTGACTAAAGTAAATATTAAATATGAACAATTTAATATTTTCAGTCAGAAACTATGGTGCATTGTATCTACTAATGATAGCACATTTATATATAATACAGTATGCCAGGTTTTCTTCTAATAACTTTATATATATTAGTTAAATTATCTTCAACTACTCTTAAGGAAATTACTATTAAGTCTTCTGTTTTACATATGGGAAATTTTTATAGAGAGAAGTTTGGTATCTATCCCTATCATATAAATTGTAAGTGCAGATGGATTCAGAATCTCTTTGTTTAACCATGATCAATATTGCCTTCCTATTCTCACATAACAATGGGGCAAAATAAAAGGAAACAAGGATTAAGTTATGGGAAAGAATAATGAGGCCAAAAATGCAGAAACAAACTTGGGCAGTAAAAAGCAAACTAAGAATACACAGTAAACTTGGGAAACACTTCTGAAATACATAGAAAATGAAGAATAGTGAAAAGAGTAGAGTGGAGACAGTGGACAATAGAGAACAAACAGTGAAGATGTTAATATTAGCTATTACATAATAAGCAAAAGTAAAATCCAATGCTGTAAGGAACAATACTACATAGAAACCTGGAATGTTAGGTCTGTGCTGCTGGTGCTAAGTTTTTCAGTCATGTCCAGCTCTTTGAGATCCTATGGACCATAGCCTGCCAGGTTCCTCTGTCCTTGGGATTCTCCAGGTAAGAATACTGAAGCGAATTGCCATGCCCTCTTCCGGGGATCTTCCCAGTGCAGGGATGGAATCCACATCTCTTACATCTCCTGCATTAACAGACAGGTTCTTTACCACTAGCACCACATGGGAAACCCCATTAGGTCCATGAATCAAGGTTAATTGAATGTTGTCAAGCAGGAGATGGCAAGATTAAACATTGACATCTTAGGAATCAGTGAACTAAAATGGACGGTAATGGGTAAATTTAACTCAGATGACCATTATAGCTACTACTATGGTCAAGAATCCCTTAGAAGAAATGGAGTAGCCCTCACCATCAACCAAGAGTCTGAAATGCAGTACTTGGGTGCAATCTCAAAAATGATAGAATGATCTTGGTTCATTTCCAGGCAAACTATTCAGCATCACAGCAATCCAAGTCTATGCCCCAACCACTGATGCCAAAGAAGTTTGAGTTGACCGGCTCTATGAAGACCTATAAGACCATCTAGAACTAACACCAAGAAAAGATGTCCTTTTCATCTGAGGGGATTGGAGTGCAAAAGTAGGAATTCAAGAGATACCCGGAATAACAAGCAAGTTTAGCCTATGAGTGAAAAATAATGCAGGGCAAAGGCTAACAGAGTTTTGTCCAGGGAGCACAATGGTCATAGCAAGCACCTGTTTCCAACAATTCAAAAGAGTCTCAACACAAGGGCATCAAAATATGATCAATGCCCAAATCAGATTGATTATGTTCTTTTCAGCCAAAGATAGAGAAGCTCTGTACAGTCAGTGAAAACAAGACCTGGAGCTGACTGTAGGTCACATCATGAACACTTTATTGTAAAATTCAGGATTAAGTTAAACAGGGAAAAGCACTAAGCCATTCAGGTATGACCTAAATCAAATTCTGTATGATTATGCAATGGAGATGATGAATAGATTCAAGGGAACAGACCTCGTAGACAGAGTGCCTGAAGAACTATGGACGGAGGTTTGTAACATTGTACAGGAGGCAGTGACAAAAACTATTCCAAAGAAAAAGAAATAGAAAAAAGCAAAGTAGTTGTCTGAGGAGGCCTTACAAATAGCTGAGGAAAGAAGAGAAGTGAAAGGCAAGAGAGAAAGGGAAAACTATATTCAACTAAATGCAGAGTTCTAGAGAAAAGCAAGGAGAGATAAGAAGGCCTCCTTAAAAATTCCAAAGAAATCAAGGAAAACAATGGGAAAGACTAGAGATCTCTTCAAGAAAACTGGTGATATCAAGGGAACGTTTAATTCAAGGATAGGCATGATAAAGGACAGAAAGGGTAAGGACCTAACAGAAGCAGAAGAGATTAAGAATTGGTGGCAAGAATAGACAGAATTATACAAGAAAGATCTTGATGACCCCAATAGCCACAATTGTGTGGCCACTCATCTAGAGTTGGATATCCTTAAGTGTGAGATCAAGTAGACCTTAGAAAGTATTACTATGAACAAAACTAGTGGAAATGATGGAATTTCTGCTAAACTGATGATGATGCTGTTAAAGAGCTGCACTCAGTATGTTAGCAAACTTGGAAAGCTTAACAATGACCACAGATTGGAAAAGGCCAGTTTTTCATTCCAACCCCAAAGAAGGGCAATGCCAGAGTATTCAAACTACTGAACAATTGCACTCATTTCAAATGCTAGCAAGGTAATTCTCAAAATTCTTCAAGCTAGCTTTCAGCAGTACATGAACCGACATCTTCCACACGTACAAGCTGGATTTAGAAGAGTCATAGGAACCAGAGATTAAATTGCCACCATTCTGTGGATCACAATAAACTGTGGAAAATTCTTCAAGAGATGGGAATACCAGACCACCTTACTTATCTCCTGAAAAACATGAATGCAGGACAAGAAGCAACAGTTTGTAACAGACATGTAACAGCAGACTGGTTTAAAATTGGGGAAGGAGTATGACAAAGCTGTATATTGTCATCCTGCTTGTTTAAGTTATATGCAGAGTACATCATTCAAAATGCTAGGCTGAATGAATCCCAAGCTGGAATCAAGATTTCCAAGAGAAATACTGACAAACTCAGATACGGCACTAATGTCACAAAGTGAAGAGGAACTAAATGACCTCTTGTTGAGGGTGAAAGAGGAGAGTGAACAGCTGGCTTAAAATTCAGCATTGAAATAAATAAGATCATGGCATCCAGTCCCATCACATCATGGCAAATAGAAGGGGGAAAAGTGGAAGCAGTGGCAGATTTTATTTTCTTGGGCTCCAAAATCACTGTGGATGTTGACTGCAGTCATGGAATTAAAAAGACACTTGCTCCTTGGAATGAAACCTATTACAAATTAGGCAGTATATTAAAAATCAGAGACATCACTTTGCCAACAAAGTTTTGTAGAGTCAAAGCTATGGTTTCCCCAGTAGTCATGTACGGATGTGAGATTCGGTCAGTAAAGAAGGCTAAACGCGGAACAAATGATGCTTTCGCATTGTGCTTGGAGAAGACTGCAAGGAGATCCAACCAGTCACTCCTAAAGAAAATTAACCATGAATATTCATTAGAAGGACTGATGCTGAAGCTGGTTTTGGCCACCTGATGTGAAGAGCCAAGTCGGAAAAGACCCTGATGTTGGAGATTGATGACAGGAGGAGAATAGGGCAACAGACACCAGAGGGTTAGATAATATCACTGAGTCAATGGACATGAATTTGAGCAAACTGTGGGAGATAGTGGCTGAAGAGAGGAGCCTGACATGCTGGTGTTCACAGGGTTGTGAAGAGTCAGACATGATTTAGCAACTGAACAATAACAACAATAAAGAAAATGAGAATATGGAATAGAAATTTTAATTAAAAATATTAATTGGAGAAAACAGCAGCACTTAAACATATTCCAAATCTCACAAAGACCAGGCAGATTCTGGGCAGGTTTCACTATGTTAAAAGCTAATTAAAAGAAAAAGAATGCAACACATAGATGTACACACACACACACACTCAAAGTACAGACTAGTAAAAAAATTCTGAGCAAAAAACAAATTTACTGAACGGAAAGTAAAATAAAGGTAGAACTTTTTAAAAATAGCCAATTATGGACAAAAATGAAATACTGATTTTGTAGGTTTGAGTGAAAAATGATTGTGATGCAAGAATTCTTTCCATCCAGCTCAGTTACCATCCAGATATTACATTTAAAAAAAGCCTCAAAAGACATTTATGATACAGATTGGCATGTCAAAATAAGTTAATGAAAGAATCAAAGATATAAGAAAACTGATGATATGCATTGAAATTAATTTTAAAATATAGGTATTCATACTTCTTTAATACCATTAAGCTCTACTTAAAATATATGGGTGCTAATTAGCAGAAGTAATCAAGATTGCTGGGAGAAATATCAATAACCTCAGATATGCAGATGACACAACCCTTATGGCAAAAAGTGAAGAAGAACTAAAGAGCCTCTTGATGAAAGTGAAAGAGGAGAGTGAAAAAGTTGGCTTAAAGCTCAACATTCAGAAAACGAAGATCATGACATCCGGTCCCATCACTTCATGGGAAATAGATGGGGAAACAGTGGAAACAGTGTCAGACTTTATTTTTGGGGGGGCTCCAAAATCACTGCAGATGGTGATTGCAGCCATGAAATTAAAAGATGCTTACTCCTTGGAAGGAAAGTTATGACCAACCTAGATAGCATATTGAAAAGCAGAGATATTACTTTGCCAACAAAGGTCCATCTAGTCAAGGCTATGGTTTTTCCAGTGGTCATGTATGGATGTGAGAGTTGGACTGTGAAGAAAGCTGAGCACCGAAGAATTGATGCTTTTGAAGTGTGGTGTTGGAGAAGACTCTTGAGAGTCCCTTGGACTGCAAGGAGATCCAACCAGTCCATTTTAAAGGAGATCAGTCCTCCTGGGTGTTCATTGGAAGGACTGATGCTGAAGCTCCAAAACTTTGGCCACCTGATGCAAAGAACTGACTCACTGGAAAAGACCCTGATGCTGGGAAAGATTGAGGGCAGGAGAAGAATGGGACGACAGAGGATTAGATGGTTGTATGGCATCACTGACTCAATGGATATGGGTTTGGGTGGACTCCGGGAGTTGGTGATGACAGGGAGGCCTGGCGTGCTGAGGTTCATGAGGTCGCAATTAGTTGGACACCACTAAGTGACTGAACTTAACCAACTGAATACCTATAACTTTGTAAGATATTTACTATGAACAAATTAAAAAATACATTGTTCAAATGTGTTCAAATATATTTCCATTTTTGGTTTGGAAGTGTTATTATTTAATAATTAGACTTAATATTTCCTCAGATGTTATGAAATTTACAATAAAAACTGCTTTGTCTTGCATTTTCTAAATTGTACATTTTACCCTGTGTAATATAAATATAATAGACTTTGTCTACAGGTATTTTCATATATTTTATCATGCTGCTAATAATAAGATAAAGCAGTATGGCCTAGAGAATAGTTATTTGTTCCTGTTTCTCTTGAAACCTGGAGATAGTGGTTCTAGAATTGGAAAGTGAAAGTGAAACTGTTAGTCACTCAGTCCTGTCTCTTTGTGGCCCCATGGACTGTAGCCTACCAGGCTTCTCCATCTGTGGAATTTTCCAGGCAAGAATACTGGAGTGGGTAGCTGTTTCCTTCTCCAGGGGATCTTCACAACCCAGGGATCAAACCCTGGGTCTCCCACATTGCAGGAAGATTCTTTACCACTGAGTCACCAGGGAAGCCCAAGAGTAGGGGTTAAATGCCATCAGGACTTAGGAATGATATGTGGTGTTTAAGGGAATAGGTCCTCCTGTATTCAGAATTTAGCCCCAGTTCTATCTAGAGATATGACCCTGGGCAGATAACCTAACTTCTCTAACCTTAACTTTCTTCGTTTATATAATTAGGACAATAATAGTGATGGGCTACAGTCCATGGGATTGCAAAGAATTGGACATGACTGAGCAACTAAGCACAGCACTCTCTTAAGGTTTTTATAAAGACTAATGATAAAATGTCTAGCTGAAAGTAAGGAAGCAATAAATGATAGCTAATGCTGTTATTATTAATATTTTGGCTATTGTTATTATTAGATAAATATACTGCCGAACTAATCATGGCTTAAATGTTACCTCCTCGGATAGGTTTTCTGTTTTCTCTGATTTCTGCATTTAAGTAGATTTATTTTGCTGGTGCCCTGTCCTCATGTACCATGTACATTTCCTTCACGGTACACGCTATTTCAGGGCTTCCCAGGTAGCTCCATGGTAAAGAATCCACCTACCAATCCAGGAGATGCAAGAGACTGGAGTTGATACTTGTGTTGGGAGGATCCCGCATATGAGGAAATGGCAACCCACCCCAGTGTTCTTACCTGGAAAATTCTGTGGACTGAGGAGGCTACATAGCTACAGTCCATTGGGTCACAAAGAATCTGATATGACTGAGCATGCTTGCATTGCTGAGGTAGAAATGGTTAGGCATAACATAATAAAGGTCAAACAAGGGAACCAAACTTTTAAGTTCTTGAATCATGTTCTAGAAATATTGATGTTATAGCCTGGTTTGAAATATATATTGTTAGAAGTTAATAAATAATTGAATTGTGATGGTATGGAATAATGAAAATCAGAGTGAACTTTATTATCTAATTCTGTAATTATAAGTGGAGGGTGAAACATTTTTTATTAATTATCAGATAAGGTTAATTAAATGAAAGTTAATGAAGTTTTCCTGTCAATTTCATTAAAGATGCTTAAATGGTGGAGAATAATAAATCACAGTAATGGAAAGAAGTCTAAATCAATGAAGTGTGGTACCTGACTTGGCTGATTGGGGTGATAGTCCATATTCTTTCCCTTAATACTACTTGATGGAAGTTTCTTATGTCACTATTTCGAACCCTGTAACATCTTGCATTTCCAGTAAATAAGCATCAATCCTCAGAGACAGTCATCTTGCCTTTACAATAACAATTTTGCATTTTTTCCTCTGAATAGGATTCTGGTATGATCTGGGGAGCAATGTGCTCAGTTAAATGATAATTTTCCATCTTCCTATGTAATTCAAAGTGGACAGTAAAGTATGATAAGAAATTATTGGGTAATAGTCTAATGAAAGGATGTTAAGATTGTTCACGTACTGTGCTGGCATCTTCCCGAAACCACTTGTGCTCAGAATTCATACAGGATTTCTCAACAGTCATCTAAGACTATAATACTGCATTAGAAAGAAACTTCCTGGGCAAAAAATGGTAAGATAGCTAAAGACTGTATTTCTGATAACTCATGGAGACTCCATACCAATCCAGAAACATCTACTTGTTGTTTAAGAAGAAAGAAAATTAAACATTTATCTTGTTCAAGCTTTTGTTACTTATGATCTTAATTTGTAGAATTTATTTCACATATTTAAAAGTTCTAAAGTGTAGAACTAACAGACACAGTGGCAGATGTTCTCTTTGACAAAGTACCACATCTTTATATAGTAGCACTTTATATCCATTTCCTCTTTCTCATTCATTTCACTGCAAGGTGTCTTCTCTTATTAAATCTTTAATTTTGATTTCTTTATCCTGTAGTTAAATATATATTTCACAGTGCTATGATATTGTAATGACAAAGTTATGTGTACAAGTACTTATAACTATGAAGTTTACTTGAAAACTACAAGATTATGTGAATTGGAAACGGTAGTAGTCAAGATGAATATGGGAAAGGTAAACTATTGTTAGCCACATATTTTATTCTTATTTCACCCTAAAGACAATGTTACTAAAATCACTTCAAAACTAACCCATTAATATATAGTTAACATTTGAAATAAAATGTTAAAAGAGAATGAGATAGTGAATGAGAGAGAAAGCAAAGGAATATCTTTGGATGACTTCTACAGGACAGTTACAATGATAGGTGCATTTACATATACTTCCTTATCTAATCTATAGAAACTCCTTGCAAAATAGATATCATTATGCTTACACTAAGAATATTAGGATGCTATTTCAAATATATCAGTTAATTTGCTTAGGGTCATACAGATAGTATTTGAAAACAAAGTTCTCTCCACTGTTTGACCATAAATATGAAATAAATTTGGATATAATTATAAATAATTTCATGTCCTAGCAGACAGATATTCCAGCTAATTATGTTTTATTTGGTTATAATAAATTCTTCACAATAAAAATTCTGTAAATAATAAATTGTACATCTAATTTCTAGTCTCATGCAGTGTACTCTGTAAATCACTGGATAATATTTGTTTTTCACAGAATATTTCTGACTAGCTAATTCTTTATGAAAATTTTACACTAGTCAGAAAAAGGATAAATCTGAGTTAGACTATTTTGCAATATCAAGAAATGTGGTACCATTGAGTTTTCTGGACCACTATTCTACTTACTGTGATATTCTATGTAGTTACAAGACTATTATAGGACTTCCTGAATAAGTCAAGTTTTGGGTAACTGATCACGATAATGTCATTATGAAAACTGAAAAACAAGATTTTTCTGTGCAAAAAGGTATGTTAGGATACTGAGAATATTTTGTAAAAGGGAACTAAGTAAATCTTATGGCTTGTAAAACTAATACAAGGAAATGCCTTAAAATTTTGAGTTATGAAACATGATATTTTGAAATTTACAAGAATTAAGACATACAAATACCTCATTTAATTTTCACAATTCCATGAAATGTACATTCTAATTACAGAGCTTGGAGAAATGACTTTTTGAAGATCACATAGTAAGTAACTGATATACAACCTGAATTTAAGCCTTTTGAGCTGACTAGATCCTGGACATTAAGATAATATGAAAACTTCCAGAAGCAATGGTACCCTGTCAAATATATTTAGCTCTAGAGTATTTTATTTCTATTAATTAATCTTAGAATATCATTGCAATACTGTTGACTTAAGCATCAATTTATTAATTCTTTCACTGAATATTTATTGAGCACCTACTATGTGTCAAGCACTTATATAGGTTTTGAAGTTATAGAAGTGAATGTATGAGACAAAAATTCCTGCTCTCATGGAACATAAATTTAGTGCAGAGAATACAGAGAAATTAATAAGAAAAAGAGTGTTATACTTTATAATATAGCCATTCAGAGCTCAGTCTCACCAGTCTTGCTGTCTGAATTCAAGTCTCAATGGCTCTAGCATTGCAAGGCATGCAGTTTGCTTCATAATTTCTCATCTATTTAACATGGAAATAAAGTAGTAATTATCTCCTTATTTTCAAGAGAAATTAAACTCAAGCATCTTTGGAGATTGAGTTAAATAATGGAAGTAAAGTTACAGAAGAATTGTTTGCTCAAAACAACCACTTGATAAATGTCAATTATTATTTAAGAGACTTATTGAAGATTTTTTTCCTTTCCTTTTCTTTTTCTTTTCTTTTTTTGATGTTGCAGGCGTTCATTCAGCATGTGAAAGAAAGTCTACAAAAATGCCTAGAAAGTTCCTTCTACTATGATATACTTTGGTGGGGGTAGTTTTAGACAGTCAAATGGTAATGAACTGTCATGATACAGGTAATCTACAAGGCCCTAAGAGATATGACTAAGAGACTCCTAATTGCTCTGACTGGTGGTAGATTCTTAGTTGTTATAACACAAACTGGATGGCTGAAGACAACAAAGACAACAGAAATTCATTTTCTCAATAGTTTTGGAGGCTAGAAGTCCAAAATCAAAATGTTTATAGTGCCATGCTGATAGGGCTCTGGAACTGAATCTAAAATGTTATCACCACACCCAAGATCATTTAGGTTTTCTCCTCATTTACTTTTTAGAAGTTTTATAATTTTGCATCTTACATTTAAGTCTGTGATCTGTTTTGAGTTTATTTTTATGGGTGCAAGATCTGTGTCTACATTCATTTTTTTTTTTGCATTTGAATAGGCAGTTGTTCCATCATCCTTTGTTGATTATACTATCTTTGCTACATAGTATTACATTTGCTTTTTGTCAGAGAAAAGTTGACTATATTTATATGAGTCTATTTCTGAACTCTATCCTGTTCCATTGATTTATTTATCTATTCTTTTACCCATGTCACAGTCTTAATTAATGTATAGTACATGTTGAAGTTGTATAGCATCAGTCCTCCTTCAATATTGTGTTGGGTCTTATGGGTCATTTGACTCGACATACAAAGTTTAGAATCACTTTGTCAATATCTTTAAAAAATTACTTTCTGGGATTCTGATTGGGATTGTATTGGAAATCCCTATCAAACTGGAAAAAAGATATCTTGATAAAGTTGAAGCATTTTATTCATGAATGTAAACTATCAAAATTTATTTAATTTTCCCTTCATTTCCTTATCAGGATATTGTAGTTAACCTTGTATAGACCATGTACTTTTTTTGTTAGATTTATACCTAAGTATTTCATTTTTTGGTATACCGTTCTTAATTTCAATTTGCACTTGTTCACTGCTGATATATAGGAAAAGAACCAACTTTTGTTTATTAACCTCACATCCAGCAACTTGGCTATAAAGTTCTAGTTTTTTTTAAAGAGTGTTTTTGGTTGCTACTGCTAAGTCACTTCAGTCGTGTCCAACTCTGTGAGACCCCATAGACGGCAGCCACCACGCTCCCCCGTCCCTGGGATTCTCCAGGCAAGAACACTGGAGTGGGTTGCCATTTCCTTCTCCAGTGAGTGAAAGTGAAAAGTGAAAGGTGAAGTCGCTCCAGGCTCCTCCATCCATGGGATTTTCCAGGCAAAGTACTGGAGTGGGGTGCCGTTGCCTTCTCCAGTGATTCTTTGGATTTTCTGCATTGATAACGATGTCATCATGTCATCTATGAACAAAAACATGTTTTTTTTTTTAATTCCAAGCATGTATACATTTTATTTCCTTTTATTATCTTATTACATTAGTTAGAACTTCCAGCATAATGTTGAAAAGCAGTGATAAGAAGGGACATCCTGCTTTATTCGTGATACTAGTGGAAAAGCTTCTTGTTTCTTACCATGAACTGTAATATTAGACTAGGTTTTTATAGGTGTTTCTTATCAAGTTGAGGAAGTTTATTTCTTTTTACTGAGAATTTTTATCATGGACAGGTGTTGGATTTTGTAAAATGTCTTTTCTGTATTGACTAATATCATCATGTGTTTGTTCTTCAGCTTGTTAATTAGAATTATGTCAATGGATATTTTAATGTTGAACCAGTCTTGCATACCTAGGATAAACCACTTGTTGGTAATATTATATTTCTCTTTATATGTTGTTGAAATCAATATTCTAATATTTTGTTGAGGACTTATTTTAGTTTATGTACATGAGAGATGTTAACCTATGTTTGTTTTTTTTTTTTTTCTTGTTACATTTGTCCCAAGTTTTGGTTTTAGGGAAATGTTGACTGCATAGAATGAGTTGGGTAATATTCTCTCTGCTTCAATATTCTGAAGCAGAGACTTGTATCTGTAGGTTCTGCACCCATGGATTCAAGTACCTGCAGATACAAATTATTTTTAAAAATTCCAGAAAGTTGCCCCAAACAAAGCTTGAACTTTATGCATACTGGCAACTATTTAATAGCATTTATACTGGGTTTAAAGCTATTTAAAAGCATCAGTTCAGTCCAGTGCAGTTCAGTCGCTCAGTTGTGTCCGACTCTTTGCAACCACATGAATCGCAGCACGCCACGCCTCCCTGTCCATCACCAACTCCCGGAGTTCACTCAAACTCACGTCCGTCAAGGCGGTGACGCCATCCAGCCATCTCATCCTCTGTCGTCCCCTTCTCCTCCTGACCCCAATCCCTCCCAGCATCAAGGTCTTTTCCAATGAGTCAACTCTTCACATGAGGTGGCCAAAGGACTGGAGTTTCAGCCTCAGCATCATTCCGTCCAAAGAACACCCAGGGCTGATCTCATCTAAGATGGACTGGTTGGATCTCCTTGCAGTCCAAGAGACTCTCAAGAGTCTTCTCCAACACCACAGTTCAGAAGCATCAATTCTTCAGTGCTCAGTTTTCTTCACAGTCCAACTCTCACATCCATACATGACCACAAGAAAAACCATAGCCTTGACTAGACGGACCTTTGTTGGCAAACTAATGTCTCTGCTTTTCAATATGCTATCTAGGTTGGTCATAACTTTCCTTCCAAGGAGTAAACATCTTTTAATTTCATGGCTGCAATCACCATTTACAGTGATTTTGGAGCCCAAAAAATAAAGTCAACCACTGTTTCCCCATCTATTTGCCATGAAGTGATGGGACCAGAAGCCATGATTTTAGTTTTCTGAATGTTGAGCTTTAAGTCAACTGTTTCACTCTCCTCTTTCACTTTGATCAAGAGGCTTTTTAGTTCCTCTTCACTTTCTGCCATAAGGGTGGTGTCATCTGCATATCTGAGGTTATAGATATTTCTCCTGACAATCTTGATTCCAGCTTGTGCTTCTTCCAGCCCAGCATTTCTCATGATGTACTCTGCATATAAGTTAAATAAGCAGAGTGACAGTATACAGCCTTGACGTACTCCTTTTCCTATTTGGAACCAGTCTGTTGTTCCATGTCCAATTCGAACTGTTGCTTCCTGACCTGCATATAGGTTTCTCAAGAGGCAGGTCAGGTGGTCTGGTATTCCCATCTCTTTCAGAATTTTCCACAGTTTATTGTGATCCACACAGTCATAGTCAATAAAGCAGAAGTAGATGTTTTTGTGGAACTCTCTTGCTTTTTCGATGATCCAGCAGATGTTGGCAATTTAAAAGCATGCCTGAAAGATACTGTGGATTTGGTTTAAGACCGCTGTCATAAAGTGCAATGTAGTAAGTCCTATAAATTTTTGGTTTCCCAGTACATATAAAAGTTATTTTATGCTGTAGTCTATTAAATGTGCAATTGCATTTTATCATAAAAAGTATTTACCTTATTTTAAAAATACTCTTGCTAAAAATCATTAGCCATCATCTGAGTGTTCAGCAAGTCATAATCTTTTTGCAGTAGTATAGACCACCTGACCTGCCTCTTGAGAAATCTGTATGCAGGTCAGGAAGCAACAGTTAGAACTGGACATGGAACAACAGACTGGTTCCAAATAGGAAAAGGAATGCATCAAGGCTGTATATTGTCACCCTGCTTATTTAACTTCTATGCAGAGTACATCATGAGAAACGTGGGCTGGAAGAAGCAGAAGCTGGAATCAAGATTGCCGAGAGAAATATCAATAACCTCAGATATGCAGATGACACCACCCTTATGGCAGAAAGTGAACAGGAACTAAAAAGCCTCTTGATAAAAGTGAAAGAAGAGAGTGAAAAGTTTGGCTTAAAGCTCAACATTCAGAAAACAAATACCATGGCATCCGGTCCCATCACTTCATGGGAAATAGATGGGGAAAAAGTGGAAATCGTGCCAGACTTCATTTTTGGGGGCTCCAAAATCACTGGAGATGGTAATTGCAGCCATGAGATTAAAAGACGCTTACTCCTTGGAAGGAAAGTTATGAGCAACCTAGATAGCATATTGAAAAGCAGAGTCATTAGTTTGCCAACACAGGTCCGTCTAATCAAGGCTATGGTTTTTCTTGTGGTCATGTATGGATGTGAGAGTTGGACTGTGAAGAAAACTGAGCACTGAAGAATTGATGCTTCTGAACTGTGGTGTTGGAGAAGACTCTTGAGAGTCTCTTGGACTGCAAGGAGATCCAACCATTCCATCATAAAGGAGATTAGTCTTGGGTGTTCATTGGAGGGACTGATGCTGAAGCTGAAACTCCAATGCTTTGGCCACCTCATTTGAAGAGTTGATTCATTGGAAAAGACCTTGATGCTGGGAGGGATTGGGGTCAGGAGGAGAAGGGGACAACAGAGGATGAGATGGCTGGATGGCATCACTTACTTCAGGACATGGGTTTGAGTGAACTCCGGGAGTTGGTGATGAACAGGGAGGCCTGGTGTGCTGCGATTCATGGGATCGCAAAGAGTCAGATATGACTCAGTGACTGAACTGAACTGAACTGAACTGAAACAACAAAGATGAATTATCAGACATCATCATAACAAATAAAGTAAAAATGAAAATATTTGAAAAATTATTGAGAGTTACCAAAATGTGCCACAGAGTTACAAAGTGATCAGATATGCTGAAAAAATGCTGTTAGTAGTCTTGTTTAATGTATGCTTCTCCCAAACCTTCAGTTTGTAAAAAACAGAATACCTGCAAAGTACAATAAATTGAAGCACAATAAAACAAGGTATACCCATTCATAGCATTTACTTTGTATTAGGTATTAAATCTAGAAATGATTTAATATATACTGGATGATGTGTGTAAGTTATATGAAAATACAATGTTTTAAATACAATGGCTTTAACATCTCATTTTAATATTTTTCAGAGTCCTGAAACAAATCCCCTGGATACATAAGGATGACAGTAAGTGTTGAGAATTTCTGTAAGTCTTTCTTAAAATTTTGGTAGAATTCACTAGTGAACCATTGGGGCCTAATATATTTTTGTTTCTAAAGTTACTAAGTTTTTTAACAGATAGAGTCCTATTCAGAATATCTGTTTCCTTATTTGGGTTTTGGAACATTGTATCATTGAAGGAATTGATACATTTCATATGGGCTATCAAATTTGCGGGTATAGAGCTTTTCATAGAATTGCTATTATCCTTTTAATGTTTATGGAATCTGTAGTGTGGTTTCTTCTTTTATTACAAATATTAGTAATTTGTACCCTCACTCTTTTTTTTTTTCTTAGTTAACCTGATAGAGCCTTATTTTTTATTGATGTTTTCAAGGGACCAGCTTTTGGTTTCATTGATTTCCTCCACTGCTCCCCTGTTTTCAGCTTCAATGACTGTCACCTCTAATTTTTACTATTTCTTTTCTTCTATTTACTTTGGATTTATTTATTTTTTCTTTTACTTTCTAGTTTTCTAAGGTAGAAAGTTAGGTTACTGATTTTAGATATTTCTTATTCTTTAATACATACTTTCAATGCTATAAAATTTTCTTCCAACACTACTTTCACTGTATCCTTCAAATTTTGATGTCTGATTTCACTTGGTTTATGATATATAGTATTTTTAAGAATTTCTCTTGCAATTTCTCTTTTTGACCCATACATTGTTTGAAGTGTATGTTTTAATTTCTGAGTATTTGGAGATTTTCCAAGCTATCTTCAATGTCTAGTTTAATTCTATTGTAGTCTGAGAACAAACATTATACAATTTCTATTTTTTTTAAGTTTTTTTGTTTTTTTTTTTAAATGTGGGCCATTTTTAAAGTACTTAGTGCAGTTGTTACAATAGTGATTCTGTTTTTTTGGCTTGACTTTCTAGCCTCAAGGCATGTGGGATCTTAGCTCCCTGACCAGGGATCAAACCCATGTCCCCTGCATTGAAAGGCAGAGTCTTAACCACTGTACCATTAGGGAAGTCCCTGATTTCTATTATCTTATTTATTTATTTATTTTTTAATTTTTATTTTTACTTTATTTTACTTTACAATACTGTATTGGTTTTGGTAATACATTGACATGATTTTAAATAAGTTAAGGCCTGCCTGTGGCCCAGGATGTCCCATGTGAGCTTGAGAAAAATGTGTATTCTGCTATTGTTGGATGAAATACTCTATAGATGTCCACTATATCCAGTCAACTAGTGATATTGTTGAGTTTAACTATGTCTTTATTGATTTTCTGCCTTCTGACTCTGTCCATTTCTGATAGAAGTGTGTTGAAATCTCCAACTTTAATAGAGGGTTCATTTGTGTTTCCTTGTAATTTTACTAATTTTTATCTTAATGTTTTGATGCTTTGTTGTTAGTTGTATACACATTAAGTATTATTGTGTCTTCTTGGAGAACTGACCCCTTTATCATTATGTAATGCCACTCTTTAGCCCTGATAACTTTCCTTGGTATGAAGTCTGCTCAGTCTAAAATTAATATAACTGTTCCACGGTCTTGTAATTAGTGTTAACATGGTATATCTCTCTTCATATGTTTACTTTTAATCTACAGAAGTATTTATAGTTAAAGTGGGTTTATTGTAGACAACACAAAGTTGGGTCTTGTTTTTAATCCACTCTGACAATCTCTTTTAATTGGTGCATTAAGCTGGTGACATTCAAAGGATTTCTATATATTGCAATTAATATTTTCCATATTTATTTTTATTTTTTATTTGTTGCCTTTCTTTATCTTTTTGCCTTCTACTTTTATTCTTCCTTTGTGGTTATAATTGAGCAATTTATATGTTTCTGTTTTTCTCTCCTTTCTTAAAATATTAGTTGTTGTACTTCCCAGCCCACCCCCACTTTTGGTGGTCTCTAGAGGATTCATAATGTATATTTTCAATTAATATCTCCTACCTTCTAAAAAATCATAGCATTTTATGGGTAAGAACCTTAAAATAACAAAAAATTCTAACACCTCCTTTCCAACACTTGTATTACTTCATTCATTTCACTTATACATAAGCATATAACAAATTTTATCAGACCAAGTAAGAATATAAAAAACAAAAGGTATATTTAATCTTCATTTATTCTGAGAATTCTCTGGTGGTCCAATGGTTTGGACTCAGCATTTTTACTGCCAGGACCTGGGTTTGATGCCTGGTTGGGGAACTAAGATCTTGTAAGCTGTGCAGCAAGGTAAAAAAACACAAACAAACCAACCACTTTATTCCATGTTTGATGCTCTTCCTTACTTTACATAGATCAGGTTTCTGACTCATCATTTTCTTTCTCTCTAAAAATTTCTTTTTCTGTTTCATACAAGGCAGGTCTACTAGTAATAAGTTCCTTTTTTATTTTTCTGAGAAAGTCTTTATGCATCACTTATCCCTTTTTATTTCACTTATGTCTCAATATAGTGCAGTTTATTCATCCATTCATCTATGGAAGACTGTCTTGGTTGCTTTCAAATTTTGGTAGTTATGAATAAAGCTGCTGTAAACATCCATGTATACGTTTTGGGGGGTAGAAATAATATTTTCAATTTATTTGGGTAAATACAAAGAAGTGCAATGGCTGAATCATATAGTAAGAAAATGTTATGTTTTATAAGAAATTGCCAATCTGTCTTCCAAAGTAGCAGTGTCAGTTTCATTCTCATCAGCAAGGAAGGGGAGTCCTTGTTGCTCACATCCTCATCAGCATACAATGTAGTCAGTGTTCTGGATTTTTGCCATTCTAATAGATGTGTAGTGGTATCTCATTGTTGTTTTAACTTACAATTCCTAATGAAATGTAGTGCTGAATACCTCTTCATATGATTTCTTGCCATCCTTATATCTTCTGAGATGAGGTATATTTTCAAGCTTTTTGCCCATTTTAAAAAATTCAGTTGTTCTTTTTCTTATAGTTGAGTTTTTAGCATTCTTTGTATATTTTGGATAGCAGTCCTTTATCAGATGTTTCATTTGCCACTATTTTGTCTCAGTCCATGGTTGTCTTCTCATTTTCATGATGCAGTGCTTTACTTACAATGCATATTCTAAAACTTTGTCTAAAGTTATGTAGCAAATATAATTTTATATGATTTAATTTTGGATAAATAATCATTACAATCTATAAAGTACTCTCATAAAATTAGATTTTATTTATTTTATTTTTATGTATTCATGCATCAATTATAATAGGGCAAGTGCAACATAAATTATATTTAAAGTGTTTTCTTTAATCCTGAAAACTTAAATATTTCAAGTTCAAGGAGTTAGAATTGATAAGCATACAAGTTATATGGTTATTAAATTCATAATTAAACAGAAATAAACATCATTTAAATTTATTTACAATAAAAATTATCACTTGAAGTAAGAGGAGAAAGCTTTTGGATCATAAATAGACATATATTTCATAACTTTCAAACCTTCTTTTCCACAGATAATTATTTCCACACTCACCAAAACTTATCAGGGTTTCCAGTGAATTATATTAGATAAGCAGCAGTTTCAGTCTTTATCTTGCTCACCTTCTAAAGGCACCAAGTTTCAGAGAACTAACAAAAGGAAAGATACTAGATGAAGAAAGGAAGAATCCATATTAGATCATATAACCCACTGAAACTTGATTACATTGACAAAACTGTATAACAGGATATTAACCCAGTTTGTATATTTAAAACAGCATTGTGAAATGAAAGGGAAACTTTTAATCAAGGGTTATACTTAGAATAATGATTAGAAATACAGTGTAACTTCCATGCAAGTTTTGGAGTAATAAAATTATAGTTGTTCCCATAAGTATTATTGGCATATCATAAAATGCACATCTTGATATCTCTTGGAAAAGGTGAAAATCCCCTGATAATACGTTAGCAGTGAATAAGTGTAGTCAACCCTTAAGGAATTAAGATAGATGAGAAAAATATAAGAATAGATCTCTTGAGCCCAGCTGAGAAACTAAATTCATTTACTAAGTGCAAGAAGCTTATAGGAATAAGCAAAGCAATCTGAAAAGCAGAATAAAGAATCTGGACACATAAAAGTCAAGATGACACAGAAATTCTCTGAGCTATGAAATAAATTTTCCACACATTCTGTCATTGATGGGTACAAGGGATTCCATTCAAAGAGCTGTACTAGCTTGTTTTTATTGGTAGCATCAAAGTTAGTTTTCTGTAGGGAGTCTTATCACCAATGATGAGAAAAAAAGGTGACTCTGCTTATTAAAAATAAATTACTACACTGAGTTTGCACAAAGATAGTCTCCCACATTTTGGGGATATGTAACCATTACAAGTGAAATGTATATATGCTATGTAAACATACAGTCACCACATATGAAGAGCTCATACCTTATGTATACATGTATGCATATACACAATATTATTTCCTACTATCAGGAAAATATATTTCTGCTCTCTTCAATAATCTATCATATAAAAAATGGTATGCAGTATTGGAATCCAGGACTGGACTATGGAGTCAAATAGATCAGGAGTGTAATGAAAAGTGAAAGAGTATTCAAACAGACCATCCAGTGAGTTATTCTCTAGCACTGAGTAAATAAGAGGTAAGCAAAGAGTTTTGTATGTGAGGAAGTTTGTAAGATTGATTTTGCTGTGGAAAAATCACCCTATCCTCAGCAATTACTTAGTAATATTCAACATAGTAATGTTCTGAATTTGCCCATCAGACAACTACTTAGAAAGGCAGTTAAATCCAACAGTAATGGAGCGATACCCCAAGTTGGAATCCCTTTACTTGTGAAAATTATACAAGTCCAGAGATATCCTTTGAAATGAAATTTACTCATAAATATTTTAAAAGACTGGATTCCTGTGTGACCTAAGTGAAAAATCAAAAGCATCTCACGTTGCATAATTCACATATTCTTTAAAATGTGGATTTAAATTGATGTTTTCTAAATTGACCCATTGAGCTGTATTTTCAATAATAGGAACATTTTTGCAAAGGGAGTTATTACACCTTTTCTTTGTGTCTAAATGTTCATGAAAATTAAAGAAATAATTTAGTATGCTAAATATTCTGCTACATAATCTTCATTTTGTTTCCAAACTCTGTTGAGTTTTCTAATTATGTGTGACAAACTCATGCAACACTCTAGTGGCCATGGAACTTTTTCTTTTGAATATAGAAAAAGCTCAGTGATAGTTTCTTGACTCAAATAGTATGAAATGCTTTGTGAAGGGTGCCTGTGACTACAATTTTGTTCATAATTATGATGATTATTAATATTAGACTCTGTCTTATTTGTAGACTTTATAATAAATAAATACTTCTAACAACTTAGATGACTTCAGTTTTCAGAATAGCATCAAGTTTCTAGAACAATCAACATCAAGACGTTTATGAAAAGTTTAGTAATGTGGGATTTGGCTCTAAACCCTCTGGCATCTGTTTTTCTTTGTGTCATAGTTGTGGAGTCCTGTATTCTATTTGTTTTCACTTCACCTGAAAGCCAGTCTGGTGAACTAAGAACTGAGAACCCTTCCTTGTCCTTTCCAGAATATTTTATAAGAATAGAGCCCATTCTTGAACATCAGTGTAACTGAAGTCAGCATTTTATGTCTATGTTAATACATATTTGAATCTCTAAATAAGATGCTTTCTTAAATTTTTCATGCCCCCATATAAGACTCTTTCATCAGGTTCTTTTTAAAATTCTCTCAAACCAAATGCTTCTCTGTTGTAAAAACCCTAGAATACTCTGTTCTTCTTAATGGGCAGATGATTTCGAATTATGCCTGAACTTGTTAGGTCAGAGCTTGACCGCCCTAGGTTGTAAGTGTAATTTCAGATTTTTGTGCCATCTGATCTGTCCTTTCTTCAACTGTTAAGTAGAGAGTTATAACTGATTCTATTCTGAGACAGCTCCCTCAATTCCGAAATAATTGGGGGCTGGATTAAGTTAACTTGTCATTCTCTTTTTTTTTGTTTGTTTCAGGTTGGATTTACTCAAGATAAACATGCAAGAATTATTTGTATTTATATTATCTAAGGACTCTGAATCTACCCAGATTTCTGTCATAATTCCTGAGTCTCCTACCTAGCATTTAAAGCTGTCCAGCTAGTTCCTGAGTATATATTTTGAAGAAGCTGACCATTTGTTAACCAGCATTTCGCATCACGGTGTGAAATATCTGCCTTTGAAATAGCTGGCATTTTGCACCAACTATGCTGTTGGTAGGCTTTCACAGTCCTAGCTGTCTGGATCTTCTGTGAATCTCTCCTTTCTTCCTCTCAAATCATAATTGGAGGTCTCTAATGGATTGTAGGTGGATTCTTTACCTGCTGAGCCACTGGGGAAGCACCTGAAAGTCTCTCTAGGAACTGCTAGCTACCCTGAGGTTCTAGTTCCTCCACTTTGAAAAGCAGGCATTACAGGCTTCCCTGGTGGCTCAGATGGTAAAGAATCTGCCTGCAATGCAGGAGACCCAGGTCCATCCCTGGGTCGAGAAAATCTCCTGGAGAAGGGAACGGTGACCCACTTCAGTATTCTTGACTGAAGAATGTGGACAGAGGAGCCTGGTGGGTTCCAGTCCATGGATTCACAAAGAGTCGGACACAACTAAGTGACTAACACATTCACTTTCAAGTCCTACCTAAATCCAGCAACTCATTGACTCTGCTGTCTTATTGTGAGATTTTACAATGTCTAATAGCTATTATTTCCATTACCTAGAAATATCTATATAGCAAAGAGCTGAAGGCTCTTGCAAATGTCCTAGGACATAATTGTGAAGCTGTTAGTGTGAACTCATATCTCTATATAAATACTGAATATTCATGCCCTGTTGCCTTGTGTGTGGGAGTGAGTAAGCAACTAGCTGTGAGGAAGAGGAAAGGGGATTCCACATTTTCTACCTCTTCTCCTTTCCGCTTCTTCACTTTCCTCATTAATAATTGACACTTAAATATTAATATTTAATACTTGATACTTAAGCTTCCCTGGTGGCTTAGCTGGTAAAGAATCTGCCTGCAATGCAGGAGACCCCTATTCAGTTCCTGGGTCAGGAAGTTACTCTGGAGAAGAGAATAGCAGAAGATAAAAATCTGCCTGGTGTGTGGGAGACCCAGGTTTGATTCCTGGGTTGGGAAGATCCCCTGGAGAAGGAAATGGCAACCTACTTCAGTATTCTTGCCTGGAGAATCCCAAGGACCACGGAGCCTGGTAGGTTATAATCCATGGGGTCACAAAGAGTCAGACACGACTAAGTGACTAACACTTGCACACTATACTTTCCAGTATTCTTGCCTTGGAAAATCCCCATGGAGAGAGGAGCCTGGCAGGCTACAGTCCATGGGGTCACAAAGAGTCAGATATGACTGAGTGGCTAAGCATGCACACACACACACACTTAAGTATTACCAATTAATACTTAACCTGTTTAATACTGGCACTTAGCTGTTGGACTGAGGAACCTGGAGAAGAATTGTATCTAGCGCAGGAATAGTTGACCATCAGCGATGAGGACTACAGGTGAATTTTCCATGAAGAGCTTCATTGTATCTATCAGGCACAGCATTCTAATTACTGAAGCAATGAGAGGATGGCAACAGACAGCAACTCCACGCATCTGCTGATTTTGAAATATGTGAATATCCTTTTTAGATTTGTGCTGCTGCTACTAAGTCACTTCAGTCGTGTCCGACTCTGTGCGACCCCATAGACGGCAGCCCAGCAGGCTCCCCCGTCCCTGGGATTCTCCAGGCAAGAACACTGGAGTTGGTTGCCATTTCCTTCTCCAGTGCATGAAAGTGAAAAGTGAAAGTGAAGTCGCTCAGTCGTGTCCGACTCTTAGCGACCCCATGGACTACAGCCTACCAGGCTCCTCTGTCCATGGGATTCTCCAGGCAAGAACACTGGAGTGGGTTGCTATTTCCTTCTCCAATGCATGAAAGTGAAAAGTGAAAGTGAAGTCGCTCAGTCATGTCCAACTCTTAGCGACCCCATGGACTGCAGCCTACCAGGCTCCTCTGTCCATGCGATTTTCCAGGCAAGAATACTGGAGTGGGATGCCATTGCCTTCTCCAAGCTTTGTGCTATCACCCACCAAATCGTCTGTCAGCTGATGGGAAGAAAAGAATTGCTGTGGGCTTCTATAGCCTCATAACCAAAATAAAACAGAGAGAGTCAAGATCATTGAGTACAGCTATGAAAAGATTTTAAAACATGGTAACCCCAAAACATTAAGACTGAACTGATTTGTAGTTCCTAATTCAATCCAGGAAACCATTTCTTAATGTTCATTTCCTTGGATATTACAAAAAATAACGGGTTCAAGAACACTAGAGTTACTCTGCTATTCGTGAGGCAAATGGCCAGAGATTCAGTTGAGGCCTATACACAGGGGCCTAGTACATTTCCAACCTCATTTATCTTCCCAAGAGTCATAACTACAGAAATTAGAGTTGGCACATATAGGTAGCTATAGCTGGGGACCCTTGCTTAATCTAATGGATTGGAAAACTGGTAGGTCCAAACAACACTGGATAATTTGACGTTTTTGAGAAACATTCTAATAGGTATATGCATTCAGCTATGTCAGGCTTTTATTGTGCTTACTCCCAACAATAATAGTTCTTGAGAACTAAAAGGAACAGTCACATTAATGAAAGTGAAATAGTGATGAAAGTCACTAAATAAAGATTAAGTTGTATTCTGTGTTATTTTTAGAAAGACTTAAATGAAAGAAGTTCTAAATAAGACTACTTATGTTCATCTCAACATGCAGCCATAAAAGATGCTCTTTGATAATCTAGAAAGTCATTCAAGTATCAGTTATTTCAGTGGTTGTTACAAACTTCCATCTGGTGAAACAGCAGCCCCAAATAAACAGATGTTTTGAGTTTTTCATCAGGGAATAATGGCCTTAATACACACTTCACGGCTGCTGGGCAAGTAGCAAGTTCATCGTAGGCTGGATCCTCTCATGTCCATCTGCTGGGCTGGCTGGTTGCCTGCTCAGGAGTTGGTCAAATATTTGCCATGTGGCAGAGTTTAAACTTTGGATCATTTACATGGATAGTCTGAATTTGAATAAAAGTGTACATCATCCAAATATGGGGCCATCTTTTGTCATATTATTTTTTTTCATTCTTTATTCAAATGGTTGTATTTTTTCCTTATGCATGTTTTTTTTTCCATTCTAAAACATGATCAAGCAAAAATTTTTAGTTTAGTATCTCTAAAAATATTGTTAATAAATTAAGAATAGATAGCCTATTTATTTGGAGGTTATTACTTTCAATTAGAGAAACATTCTCAGAAACTATGTCTATGAAATTGATCAGCCTCTCAACAAGCAGTTCATAAAGTAATAACTTCTGTTTCAGTTACTATTAATTCAATATTACTAAAAATCTTTAACATGTTAATTTAATAGGAAATAATACCTTTGAAATGCCAAGAAAGACATCGTTCAAAAACTCATGATTTGTCTCATGGTTTATAACTTTGGGAAGTACCCTAAGACTTTCATAATGAATCTAATTATTTAAGACAGTTTGAAGAGGATTGATTACTCAGTTTTCATTCCAAGATAGATTACTAACAAATAGGAAGGACAGAAAGGAGGTAGAGCAGAAGGAGGGCTCTTTGTTCTTTAGTGTTTAGCACAGAAACTGTGGCAAGGACATCAGTGGAGACTGGAAGTAGATGGACCAGCCAAGTGAGTGAGAGTCTTCCTGCTGCTGCTACTAAGTCACTTCAGTCGTGTCCGACCCTGTGCGACCCCATATACGACAGCCCACCAGGTTCCACCATCCCTGGGATTCTCCAGGCAAGAACACTGGAGTGGTTTGCCTAGACCTATGCAATATCATTGCTGCTGGATGGTGGTCTGCCCAGCTATATTATGCTCTGATCATCTGATGAACATATCAATATTTGGTAGCCTTTTTTCTCAGACATACGTGGAGATAGCTAAAATTTTGAAAATAATTGCAAAGCATAAATGGGAAATAAAAATAAAATTGGGAACTCAAGAACCAAGGCTTTATTCTAACAACGGAAGTACAAACTATAGTTGTGATGATTTTAAACTAAACTTTAATATAATACAATACAGTTTTAGTTATTCAGAATTCTTAGTGGATAAAATATTCTTTTACATTTTATTTTTTGGTGATGGCTTTCTAGTTGGAAACTCTCATGTTTTAAATGTTACAAAATTTTATTAGTCTAACTTAACCTTAATAAGAGTAATAAGGTGAAGATAAAGCATTGTTTAATTTTGCAAGAGATTATTGTGCCTTTAGGCTCTCAGTTTAAATATCAGTTCTCATGGTGTTCTATAGTTAGACAAGGTCTATGTAGTTCATGTCAGCCTGAACTAAACCTTTTATGTTCCATATTATTGCTAGATTTTAAATGTGCTTTGAGAAATACTTTTTCTTTCTTTGAAGACTTTTGATGAATGATTTGACATTCTGTTTGGTTGAATTCTGATTTAGTTAGGTGTCACTGAGTTTTTCACAAAAATGTTTTTGAAAGTCTTCAATTGACAGAGAAAAAGAACATTTTAAAAACCTTTCAAAAGATTTTTAAAATACCATAGTGATCTTAAATAAGTGTTAATGTCCAAAACAGAAAATTATTGAGAGGATAGGTTTGTAGGGCTGTATTCGGTTTAGTCTAATTGAAAAATAAACAATTTAATATAGTAATAATCGAGATTGAAGTGTTGAGGAAAACTATTTCTTTAGTGTTGTTGTTATAGTGCTTTTCTTAGAATTTTATATTAAGGCAGCATCATTAGGTATTTTAATAATGATGGTATATTATATGTTTAACAAGATATTTGACAATTCCTTGTGACATTGACAGAGAAAAATTTGTGTTAGTAAATATCATATACATTTAAAATTTTTACCTGCACATAAAGATACTTTTCTATATAAGAAAATACTGAAATTCTATATAAGTTTATATAAGAAACTACTGAAATGAAAGTACATTCTGTAATATATACAGAATGAATATTTAGTCCTGGGTGGGCCATTAGATCTTAAAATATAGTGGAAGAATTTTCACGAGAAAAAGCAACAGTAGGGTTCTTAAAAGTGAATAAATTATATAAGTTCATGAAACAAATTGTATAGATGGAAAAAGTTTGTATTTGAATTGTTTTATAGTCAATCTTCCCTTCTAATGGTAGAAACAATCCACCTCAGAATAATGAATTTTCTTTTTTAAGCAATAAATTCCCAATCCCCACTGTATCAATAATTCCAACTCCCATTATGAATCTACCTATTCTACAAATTATGAATCATGCTTCTGACCATTGATTGTTCCTCAGTAGATATGTAAAAATCCATTTTCATTGTTCTTTCTAAAAATAACAATATTTAAATTCTATTTTTGTGTAACCCCCTCAATATTTTCTTCACTTACATAAAAATTCTAGTTCTAGTCTCAATTATTTTTCATGATTGTAATTATTATCCTCTCACTTGCATTTCTATACAGTAATTTCCTTCTCCCCATCTCAATTTGGTTGCTAAGTTCAGAACTGGGTGCAGGTTTCCATTAGTGATAAAAGGTCATTTTATTATTTACTTGGACTGCCAGATATTATTTTGCTGTGTATGTAGGCAGTAATCTTGAAATTTGTGTGGACAGCTTATTCTCAGACAAATGATTGGAAGTGAAGAAGGAAAGGGTCATTATATACATTTTAGTTTTTAGTAGAAGGTCATTAGAGACAAAGAGCCTGATAAATGAATGGATATAACTTCCTGAAGTTTGAATTCATTAAAAAAATGTATTTTTTTTTAATTGGAGGCTTATTACTTTACAATATTGTGGTAGTTTTTGCCATACATCTACATGAATCATCCATGCGTGTACATGTGTCCCACCATCCTGAACCCCTCCTTCCACCTCCCTCCCCACCCCATCCCTCTGGGTTATCCCAGAGCACCAGCTTTGGGGGCCTTGATTCATAAATCGAATTTGCACTGGTTATCTATTTTACATATGGTAATATACATGTTTCAATGACATTCTCTCACATTGTCCCACCCTCACCTTCTCCCACATAGTCCAAATGTCTGTTCTTTACATCTGTATCTCTTTTGCTATCTTGCATATGGGCTCATTGTTGCCATCTTTCTAAATCCCATATATATGCATTAATATACTGTATTGTGTTTCTCTTTCTGGCTTACTTCACTCTGTATAATAGGCTCCAGTTTCATCCACCTTCTTAGAACTGACTCAAATGTGTTCTTTTTTATAGCTGAGTAATACTTCATTGTGTATATGTGCCACACAACTTCCTTATCCATTTATCTGCTGATGGACATCTATGTTGCTTCCATGTCCTAGCTATTATAAAAAGTACTGCAATGAACATGGGGGTACATGTGGCCCTTTCAATTCTTATTTCCTCAGTGTGTATGCCCAGCAGTGGGATTGCTGGGTCATATGACTGTTCTATTTCCAGTTTTTAAAGGAATCTCCACGCTGTTCTCCATAGTGGCTGTACTAGTTTGCATCCCCACTAACAGTGTAAGAGGGTTCCCTTTTCTCCACATCCTCTCCAGCATTTATTGTTTGTAGACTTTTTGATGGCTGCCATTCTGATGAATTAATTTTTAAATATAACATTTTCCAAGATATTCTTTGAATAAAATGAGAAAAAAACAAAACCAAAAACCTCAAAGATCCTGCAGAGAAAGGAAAAACATATAAAAAAAAGAATAGAGCCGGCTGGAGCCCAACCCTCAGGACTTTTGTCCCCAGCAATTTGGAATCAGAGCTAACACCAGAGCAATTTGGTGATGGCCACTGAGTACAGAGGAAGTTCTGCCTCACACCCAGGGCTAACTCTAACTTCTCTATCTCCAACCCTACAAACCCCAAGAGCCTTCAGTATGCTGCCTACAAGAGACTCAACACAAAGGACACACAGAGACTGAAACTGATTGGATGGAAAATAATAGTTCATGTAAAGGGAAATGACAAGAAAATGAGGGTAAGCAATATTCACCACTGACAAAGTGGACTTTAAAATAAAGCCTTGAAGAAAGAAAAAAAAAAGACATTATATAAAGATAAAGGGATCAGTACAAGAAGAGTATATTATACTCATTGGCATATACCCACTCAATACAGGAACACTTAAATATATAAAGAAAATACTAACAGATTTTTAATTTCAGCAATGAAATTAAAAGATGCTCCTTGGAAGAAAAGCTTTGACCAACCTAGACAGCATATTAAAAAGCAGAGACATTACTTTGCTGACAAAGTTTTGTCTAGTCAAAACTGTGATTTTACCAGTAGTCATGTATGAATGTGAGTCAGACCATAAAGAAGGCTGATCACTGAAGAATTGATGCTTTTGAACTGTAGTGTTGGAGAGTTCTTGAGAGTTCCTTGGGAGAGCTCTTGAGAGTCTCTTGGGCTGCAAGGAGATCAAACCAGTCAATCCTAATGGAAATTCGTCCTGAATATTCATTGGAAGGACTGATGCTGAAGCTCCAATCCTTGACTCCCTGATGTGAAGAACTGACTCTTTAGAAAAGAACCTGATGTTAAGGAAAACTGAAGGCAGGAGGAGAAGGGGACGGCAGAGGATGAGATGGCTGGAAGGCATTGCCAACTCAATGGACATGAGTTTGAACAAGCTCCTGGAGTTGGTGATGGACAGGGAAGCCTGGCGTGTTGCAGTACATGGGGTTGCAAAGAGTAGGACATGACTGAGCGACTGAACTGAACAGACTTAAAAGAATTTGACAATAATACAATAATAGTAGGGGAGTTTAATACCCCACTTACATCAATAGACAGATTGGACAGAAAATTAATAAGGTAACAATGATCTTCAATGATACAACAGACTGGCTATACTTAATAGATACCAACAGGACAATATATTTATTTATTTATTATTATTATTACTATTATTTTTTATTTTACTTTACAATATTGTATTGGTTTTGTCATACATCAACATGAATTCACCACGGGTGTACACATGTTCCCAATCCTGAAACCCCCTCCTTACCTCCCTCCCCATACCATCCCTCTGGGTCATCCCAGTGCACCAGCCCCAAGCATCCTGTATCATGCATCGAACTTAGACTGGCGATTCATTTCTTATATGATATTATACATGTTTCAATGCCAATCTCCCAAATCATCCCATCCTCTTCCTCTTCCACATAGTCCAAAAGACTGTTCTCTACATCTGTGTCTCTTTTGCTGTCTTGCATACAGGGTTATTGTTGCCGTCTTTCTAAATTCCATATATATGCATTAGTACACTGTATTGGTGTTTTTCTTTCTGGCTTACTTCACTCTGTATAATAGGCTCCAGTTTCATCCACCTCATTAGAACTGACTCAAATGTATTCCTTTTAATGGCTGAGTAATAACATTGTGTATATGTACCACAGCTTTCTTATCCATTCATCTGCTGATGGACAGCTAGGTTGCTTCCATGTCCTGGCTATTATAAACAGTGCTGCGATTAACATTGGGGTACATGTGTCTCTTTCAATTCTGGTTTCCTTGGTGTGTATGCCCAGCAGTGGGATTTCTGGGTCATAAGGCAGTTTTATTTCCATTTTTTAAGGAATCTCCACACTGTTCTCCATAGTGGCTGTACTAGTTTGCATTCCCACCAACAGTGTAAGAGGGTTCCCTTTTCTCCACACCCTCTCCAGCATTTATTGCTTGTAGACTTTTGGACCGCAGCCATTCTGACTGGTGTGAAATGGTACCTCATTGTGGTTTTGATTTGTGTTTCTCTGATAATGAGTGATGTTGAGCATCTTTTCATGTGTTTGTTAGCCATCTGTATGTCTTCTTTGGAGAAATGTCTATTTATGGCAGAAAGTGAAGAGGAACTAAAAAGCCTCTTGATGAACGTGAAAAAGGAGAGTGAAAAAGTTGGCTTAAAGCTCAACATTCAGAAAACAAAGATCATGGCATCCGGTCCCATCAATTCATGGGAAACAGATGGGGAAACATTGGAAACAGTGTCAGACTTTATTTTTCGGGGCTCCAAAATCACTGAAAATGGTGACTGCAGCCATGAAATTAAAAGACGCTTACTCCTTGGAAGAAAAGTTATGACCAACCTAGATAGCATATTCAAAAGCAGAGACATTACTTTGTCGACTAAAGTCCATCTGGTCAAGGCTATGGTTTTTCCTGTGGTCAGGTATGGATGTGAGAGTTGGACTGTGAAGAAGGCTGAGTGCTGAAGAATTGATGCTTTTGAACTGTGGTGTTGGAGAAGACTCTTGAGAGTCTTTTGGACTGCAAGGAGATCCATTCTGAAGGAGATCAACCCTGGGATTTCTTTGGAAGGAATGATGCTAAAGCTGAAACTCCAGTAATTTGGCCACCTCATGTGAAGTGTTGACTCATTGGAAAAGACTCTGATGCTGGGAGAGATGGGGGGCAGGAGAAGAAGGGGACAACAGAGGATGAGATGGCTGGATGGCATCATTGACTCGATGGATGTGAGTCTGAGTGAACTCCGGAAGTTGGTGATGGACAGGGAGGCCTGGCGTGCTGCGATTCATGGGGTCGCAAAGAGTTGGACACAACAGAGCGACCGAACTGAAATGAACTATTAGTTCTTTGGCCCATTTTTTGATTGGGTCATTTATTTTTCTGGAATTGAGCTGCAGGAGTTGCTTGTATATTTTTGAGGTTAGTTGTTTGTCAGTTGCTTCATTTGCTATTATTTTCTCCCATTCCAAAGGCTGTCTTTTCACCTTGCTTATAGTTTCCTTTGTTGTGCAGAAGCTTTTAATTTTAATTAGATCCCATTTGTTTATTTTTGCTTTTATTTCCAGTATTCTGGGAGATGGGTCATAGAGGATCATGCTGTGATGTATGTCAGAGAGTGTTTTGCCTATGTTCTCCTCTAGGAGTTTTATAGTTTCTGGTCTTACATTTAGATCTTTAATCCATTTTGAGTTTATTTTTGTGTATGGTGTTAGAAAATGTCCTAGTTTCATTCTTTTACAAGTGGTTGACCAGTTTTCCCAGCACCACTTGTTAAAGAGATTCTCTTTAATCCATTGTATATTCTTGCCTCCTTTGTCAAAGATAAGGGGTCCATAGATGTGTGGATTTATCTCTGGGCTTTCTATTTTGTTCCATTGATCTATATTTCTGTCTTTGTGCCAGTGCCATACTGTCTTGATGACTGTGGCTTTGTAGTAGAGCCTGAAGTCAGGCAGGTTGATTCCTCCAGTTCCATTCTTCTTTCTCAAGATTGCTTTGGCTATTCGAGGTTTTTTGTATTTCCATACAAATTGTGGAATTATTTGTACTAGCTCTGTAAAAAATACCACTGGTAGCTTGATAGGGATTGCATTGAATCTATAGATTGCTTTGGGTAGTATATTCATTTTCAGTATACTGATTCTTCTGATCCATGAACATGGTATATTTCTCCATCTATTAGCGTCCTCTTTGATTTCTTTCACAAGTGTTTTATAGTTTTCTATATATAGGTTCTTAGTTTCTGTAGGTAGATATATTCCTAAGTATTTTATTCTTTTCGTTGCAATGGTGAATGGAATTGTTTCCTTAATTTCTTTCTATTTTCTCATTATTAGTGTATAGAAATGCAAGGGATTTCTGTGTGTAGATTTTATATCCTGTAACTTTACTATATTCATTGATTAGCTCTAGTAATTTTCTGGTGGAGTCTTTAGGGTTTTCTATGTAGAGGATCATGTCATCTGCAAACAGTGAGAGTTTTAATTCTTCTTTTCAATTTGAATTCCTTTTATTCCTTTTTCTGCTCTGATTGTTGTGGCCAACAACAATCAGAACTATGTTGAATAGTAGTGGTGAAAGTGGGCACCCTTGTCTTCTTCCTGACTTTAGAGGAAATGCTTTCAATTTTTCACCATTGAGGATGTTTGCTGTGGGTTTGTCATATGTAGCTTTTATTATGTTGAGGTATGTTCCTTTTATTCCTGTTTTCTGGAGAGTTTTTATCATAAATGGATGTTGAATTTTGTCAAAGGCTTTCTCTGCATCTATTGAGATAATCGTATGGGTTTTATTTTTCAATTCATTAATGTGGTGCATTACACTGATTTGTGGATATTGAAGAATCCTTGCATCCCTGGTATAAAGCCCACTTGGTCATGGTGTATGATCATTTTAATGTGTTGTTGAATTCTGATTGCTAGAATTTTTAAGGATTTTTGCATCTATGTTCGTCAGTGATATTGGCCTGTAGTTTTGTGTGTGTGTGTGTGTGTGTGGCATCTTTGTCAGGTTTTGGTATTAGGGTGATGGTGGCCTCATAGAATGAGTTTGGAAGTTTACCTTCCTCTGCAATTTTCCCAGAAGAGTTTGAGTAGGATAGGTGTTAGTTCTCTAAATTTTTGGTAGAATTCAGCTGTGAAGCCATCTGGACCTGGGCTTTTGTTTGCTTGAAGATTTCTGATTACAGTTTCAATTTCCGTGCTTATGATGGGTCTGTTAAGATTTTCTATTTCTTCCTGGTTCAGTTTTGGGAAGTTGTACTTTTCTAAGAATTTGTCCATTTCTTCCATGTAGGACAAAATATTTTAAAACAAGAGAATACACATTCTTTTCTAAGTGCACATGGAATGTTCTCCAGGAGGGATAATGTGCTAGCCCAAAAAACAAATCTCAAGAAGTTTGAGAGGATAGAAATTATAGCAAAGATTTTTTTCCAGTCACAGTGGTATAAGGCTAAAAATCAACTAGAGAAAGAAAAATGGGGAAAAAGAAAATAGTATATAGAGACCAATGATATTCTACGAAAAAGCAAGGCATCAATTCAGAAATCAAAAGGAAAATCAGAAAAATCTCGAGACAAGAGAAAATGGAAACTCAACATTCCCAAATCTGTGGGATATAGCAGAAGCAGTTCAAAGAGAGTTTATACCAACACAAACCTTCCACAAGAAATAAGAAAATTCTCAAATAACTTAAATTGCTACCTAAAAGAACTAGAAAAACAAGAACAAATAGAGCCCAAAGTCAGCAAAACAAAGAAAATTCTAAGATCAGCGAGGAAATAGAGGTAAAAAATAATAGAAAACATCAATGAAATCAGGAGCTAGTTTAAAAAAAAAATAAATGAAATTGATAAACCTTTAGCCAGGCTCATCAAGAACAACAACAAGAGACCCCAAAAAACAAAATAAGAAATGAAAGAAGAGAAATAACTACTGATATTACAAAGATATGAAAACATCATAAAATTTACTATAGCTACTTGTGAACAAATTGGACAACCTAGAAGAAATAGATAAAGTTCTAGAAATATATAGCTATTTGGACAGCTGTACATGTACATGTTCATGTTTAATCTTGTCCAACTCTTCTTGACCCCATGAACTGTAGCCTGCCAGGCTCCTCTGTCCTTGGGATTTTCCAAGCAAGATTACTGGAATGGGTTGCCATTTCCTCTTCCAGGGGATCTTCGTGACCCATGGATCGAACCCACATCTCTTGTGTCTCCTGAATTTGCAGGCAGATTCTTTACCAACTGTGCCACCATATAGCCTCTGTTATTTGGGTAACATCGGATTGACTAATCAATGACACTTGTTGAATAAAACGTCTGGAGGCGAATAATAGCTAATGTAGTTTGTGGCAAAAAGGCAGAGAGGTACACGTGTCTCTTTCAATTCTGGTTTTCTCAGTGTGTATGCCCAGCAGTGGGATTGCTGGGTCATAAGGCAGTTCTATATCCGTATATGAAATGAATCGCCAGTCCAGGTTTGATGCATGATACTGGATGCTTGGGGCTGGTGCACTGGGATGACCCAGGGGGATGGTACAGGGAGGGAGAAGGAAGAGGGGTTCAGGATGGGGAACACGTGTATACCTGTGGCGGATTCATGTTAATGTATGGCAAAACCAATACAATATTGTAAAGTAATTAACCTCCAATTAAAATAAATAAATTTATATTTTAAAAATAGAATCCATAGGCAACACCTTCTCTTCTGGGCATTCTTTCAAATGTTTTATATTCACTGAATTATTTGATCCAGACAACCATCTAATAAGAGGAAATATTTTATCAAGGTCATAGATTTAGTAAATATCAGAGCTGACCTTCCTTCCTGGGTGATCTGGTTCAAGTCAATGAGCTTAAGCAGCCTGCTAAATTATCTCTTTCTCTTGTAATAAACACCTCAACTTCAGTCCTAGTGGAGGCAGGCCAATCTCTACTACTTTCCTTCTGCAAAATTCCTACCTGGGGCATGTCAGAACAGGTACAGAAAAGTTTTAACTTTAAATGAGAATTCAGAATTTTGAATATTGCATGGAAGTGTGAATCATATTTATGTGAGGTTGTTTTATCACTCGAAGTCACTGAAGGACTTTTTACTAACCAAGAGTGACAAGAAATGGTAATGTACCTGTGTACAGTTTCAACCAAATGGCAGGCAACAGTTCACTTTACAAAATGGTTTTGAATGCATGTGTTGGGAGAAGGCAAGGGTGGGGACTAAAGTTACTTTCTGATTGTACCTTACAGTTCTATGTGTTCATGTGCCTATTGCCATGTAAATGAGGATTTCTTTATGAACTTGAACCATATTTCTAGATTTGAATAACTAACTACAAAGCAATAAATTGTGTTGTTATATGTATTGATAACAGAGTTAAGGAATGGCTTTAAAGACAAAAGATAAAATTTAGAGAAGTTAAAATAAGAGAAGGATCTAATAAAAAAAATGCTTAGCCTCAACAGTATCCAAAAAAATGCATTCATCATTTTCAACACCAAGCTAGATGACCAAATACAGTTAATATTCATTATTGTAGTGTGGAGAGATGGAAAATTTCAAGCATTACTGTTGAAGCTGTAAATCAGAATAATCCCTTTGAAATAAAAATTGACAATATATATCCAGAAAAATCAAAAAATATACATACACTTTTATACTATTCCATCCTAAGTTTATGTTGTTCAGTCAATCATGTCTGACTCTTTGCAACTTCATAGATTGCAGCACACCAGGCTCCCCTGTCCTTCACTATCTCCTGGAGATTGCCCAGACTCATGTTCATTGAGTCAATGATGACAACCAACTATCTTGTCCTCTGTCACCCCCTTCTCCTCCTGCCCTCAGTTTTTCCCAGCATCAGTGTCTTTTCCAAAGAATCAGCTCTTCACATCAGGTAGCCAAAGTATTGGAGCTTCAGCTTTAGCATCAGTCCTTCCAGTGAATATTCAGGGTTGATTTCCTTTAGAATTGACTGGTTTATTCTTGCAGTCCAAGGGACTCTCAAGAGTCTTCTCCAGCACCACATTTCAAAAGCATCAATTCTTTTGTGCTCAGCCTGCTTTATGGTCCAACTTTCACATCTGTACATGACTACTGAAACATCCATAGCTTTGAATATATGGACCTTTGGTAGCAAAGTGATGTCTCTGCTTTTTAATACCCTGTCTAGATTTGTTATAGCTTTTCTTCCAAGGAGCAAGTGTCTTTTAACTTCCTGGCTGCAGTCACCATCCACAGTTATTTTGCAACCTAGGAAAATAAAGTCTATCACTGTTTCCATTGTTTCCCTATTTGCCATGAAGTGATGAGAATGGATACCATGATCTTAGTTTTTTAAGTGTTGAGTCTTAAGCCAGCTCTTTCACTCTCCTCTTTCACCGTCATCAAAAGGTTCTTTAGTTCCTCTTCACTTTTCACCATTAGGGTGGTGTCATCTGTATATCCAAGGTATTGATATTTCTCCCAAAAATCTTGTCTCCAGCTTGTGATTCATCTAGCTGAGCATCTTGCATGATGTACTCTGAGTATAAGTTAAATAAACAGAGTGACAATATACAGCCTTGATGTACTCCTTTCCCAATTTTGAACCAGGTCATCGTTCTGTGTCTGGTTCTAACTGTTGCTTCTTGACCTGCATGCAGGTTTCTCAGGAGGCAGGTAAGGTGGTCGGTGTGGTATCCCTATCTCTTTAAGAATTTTCCCCAGTTTGTTGTGATTCACAGAGTAAAAGGCTTTAGCTCTGTAGTGAGTGAAGAAGAAGTAGATGTGTTTCTGGAATTCCCTTAGTTTTTCTATGATCCAACAAATGTTGGTAATTTGATTTAAAACAAAAAACTATAGAGTTTTCACCTAAGTATTACATATGATATTGAAACATTGAAAGAAATCAATGACTAAATGTCTAGAAATAGGAAATTGATTCAGAAAAAACATAAAGTCAGTATTATATATACTATAATTCAATCATTAGAAATTGTTTAAGGAGACTATGCCTATGAGGAGTATACTAAGAATATTATAATATTACATGGAAAAGAATACACTGGAAATTGGGATATGCAATTCTATACATGTACGTATAAATACATTAGCATCATATTATATAAAAAACTGAGAAAATACAATAAAGCCTTCATGTTTTTTTTTTTAGGTGCTAAAATAAGGGATAGCTTCCCCTTTTTTCTTCATATAAACTTTACTCGAAATGTAATAATTGCTAAAGCATAAAAGTTACTATGGATTATGCTATTAGCTTACATGTAGCAAAAAATTGTATAAAATGATATAAATCATGAATTATGAGAATGATGGGTGAAAGAACATACCATGAAAATACTGAAAAACATGGGAATGATGGATATGTTCCTTGTATTACACAGGATCTATTATTGTGTCTATAAGATAAAACATTTTCAATATTTTATTATCACTAATAGTTCCACCTGGCACATTTATAAATGCCACATATATAGCACCTGTGCAAAACATATAAAACACATATAAAAACATAATAAATATCATGTGTGCATGCATGCTAAGTTGCTTCAGTTATGTACAACTCTGTGCGACCCTCTGGACTATGGCCCACCAGGCTCCTCTGTCCATGTCTTTCTCCATAATGGATGTCAATATTAACATGATATTTATATACTGTATATATGTTCATATATATAACAAGACATATTAATGTATCATAAAAGTTAATTTACACACACACTTACATTTCCTCTTTACTACAGTTTTTTTTAAATTAGAATTCCAGAAGGTTTATAGAATATACTTCAGCTCACCTCTGGAAAAACCTGTATGAATTTATAGTATATGTATTAATCTTATCTTTCCTACCTAAATTTACAAACACTCCTTGTTTTTTCACCATTTTCATTTATTAACTTAGTTATCAAAATGTAATATATAAATATATAAAATATAACAGGAATTCAATCAATAAAGATTTATCTATAACACAAATAATCTACATATGCATATTTTTGCTGATATGTAGTAGGATTCTATAATAATGAGAGTAGTATTAGTCTGTGGGTCAGGAATCCTGAATTCTTATAAATATGTTGCATAATGTCTTTAGGGCTTTGTCTTCATTTGTAAATTAGGCAGATAGCCAAGGAGTCTCCAAATTATTATTTGTCCTTACAAATACTCTGAAACTAAGTGGTACATAGCATAGTTTCTTTAACTTATATTCCAAAATGCCCTTGAAAAAATGAGGAAAAGATAATATATTGTTGATAAGAAACTCAATATAATGTAAAGGCCAAAATAAAAAGTAAAGTAAAATAGAAAAGAGATTACCTTCTAATACTGATCAAAAGAAGCAGTTTATTAGTATCAAACAAAGTAGATTTAGGCACAAAAAATGTTGCTCAGTTCAGTTCAGTTTCTCAGTCATGTCTGACTCTCTGCAACCCCATGAATCACAGCACACCATACCTCCCTGTCCATCACCAACTCCCAGAGTTCACTGAAATTCATGTCCATTGAGTCAGTGATGCCATCCAGCCATCTCATCCTCCGTTTTCCCCCTCTCCTCCTGCCCCCAATCTCTCCCATCATCACAGTCTTTTCCAATGAATCAACTCTTCACATGAGGTGGCCAAAGTATTGGAGTTTCAGCTTCAGAATCCGACCTTCCAATGAATACCCAGGACTGATCTCCTTTAAAATAAAATCTGAAAATAAATAAATAAATGAAGTTCATTAGTAGGAAAAAAAAAGAGTCTTCTCCAGCACTACGGTTCAAAAGCATCAATTCTTCAGCGCTCAGCTTTAGAGTGATCATATTGTTCAAGAAGTGCATATGTTCTCAGTCATAAGTTGTGTCTGACTCTTTACCACCCCAGGGACTGTAGCCCACCAGGCTCCTCTGTTCACGGGATTCTCCAGACAAGAATTCTGGAGTGGGTTGCCATGCTCTCCTTCAGGGTATCTTCTTGAGCCAGGCATTGGACTTGCATGTCTTATGTCTCCTGCATTGGCAAATGGATTCTTTACCACTAGCACCACCTGGGAAGAGCATCAAGTAAATAAAGCAAAAATTGATACAACTGCAAATGGAAACACAAAACTACAATTATTATCGTGTAACTCACCATATAAACAAGGTGAGAACAAAACAAAATACATGATCATTCCAGTAGATGCAGAAAAAGCATTTAAGAAGAATTCAAAATCTATTCCCAGTAATATTTTTCAGCAAATTTGGAACAGAATGGATTTTCCTCAGTCTGAGCAGGGACAGCTCCGAAAACATTTTATAATTAATATCATATTCAAATGCTAAAATATTGACTGTTTTTAACCTAAAACTAAAATAGGAATAGAATAATTGTTCTGTTTACTTCTGTTCGACTTTCAACTATTAATAGAAGATCTTGTCAGTGTAATTAGGTAATAAAAATAAATAAATTCATCTGTATTTGAAACCAAGAACTAAATCTCTACTTGCAGAGCAGTTGATTATCTATGCAGAAAATCCTAAAGAGTGTACAAAGAAAAGCTACTAGAAATAAATAACATTAGCAGGGTTTCAAGATATAACATTAAGATGGAAAAATCAAGTTTATCTCTGTGTACTAGGAACAAGGCCTTGCTAGCTTAGCTGGTAAAGAATCTGCCTGCAATTGAACCCAGTTCGATCCCTGGGTCAGGAAGATCCCCTGGAGAAGGAATAGGCTACCCACTCCAGCTTTCTTGGGCTTCCCTAGTGGCTCAGAAGGTAAAGAATCCGCTTACAGTGTAGGAGACCTGGGTTCTATCCCTGGGTTGGGAAGATCCCCTGGAGAAGGAACGGCTACCCACTCCAGTATTCTTGCCTGGATAATTCCATGGATAGAGGAGCCTGGTAGACTACAGTCCGTGGGGTCACAAAGAGTTGGAAATAGAAATGGAAATTACCATTTACATCACCATCAGAAATATGCCATTTGGGATAAATTTAAGGAAAAATGTTCAAGATTGTAAAGTGAAACCTGCAAAATATGTTAAAAGGAGCCAAATATCTAAATAAGTGGGAGAAAGAGATATGAAAAATGTTAAAAAACAATATTCAACTGAGTAAACCTTAAAAATCTTATTGGCTTCATTCAACAGGTTATGTATGAATTGAGCAGCATCCAACCTAGCACATGGAAAGGTGCTCTGAGGTGCATTATAAAATGAAATGAAAAGGAGTGGGAACAAAGAACTTATTATAGGCAAAAAAAAAAGGGTATTGGTTATGACAAAGTCACTTTCTTTAAGAGGATGACAGAGATTTACCAGGCAGATTACCTGATTAGTGCTGACTAGGTGATTCCCAATTGTCTGGTTTAAGGTTCCATTTCTAGAAGAGCTGAAACTGTAAGTCTCAGTTTGGTTATGTGGGATTTAGCCAAAGTGACTCCATTTGGGGTTTGCTGTCTTGTTTTTAGTAAATGTATCTAAAAACTAAATACTATTAAGATAGCATTTATCCTTCATGCAATCCCAATCACAATCCCAGGAGATTTTTTAATTTATCATTTTAGTTTTATTTTTTGAGGACAGGGGATTGACAAGTTGATAATAAGATTTATGTGAAAATTCAAAGGATCTAGAATAGCCAAAAAGAATTTTGAAAAGTAAGGATAAAGTTGAAGGACTTTAATTATATTTTTAAAGTCTTATTTTAAAGCTTCAGTAGTTAAATCATTGTAATATTGGCATAGGTAGGCAAATTTTGCCTGGAGAATTCCAGAGACAGAAGAGTCTGGTAGGCTGCCATCTCTGGGATCACACAGAGTTGGACACGACTGAAGAGACTTAGCAGCAACAGCAGCAGCAGGCAAATTTATCACTATAAAGAATCAGCTTGTTCAAAAATAGATCTTTACATATATGTTTAATAGATTTTTGACAAAAGTCAAAGGTAATTCAATGGAAAAAGAACAGTGTTGTTTTTTTTTTTTTTTTCAGATGATGCTGGAACAATTGGGCTTCCATATGCAAAACAATAAACCTTGATATATTTTATACTGAAAGATTAACTCAAAATACATTGTATAAATAAATGTTAAAATATAAAACTCAAGGATACAACATTTGAGAAAAAATTAGTAATCTCAAGTATTTTTTAGATTTCATTAAAATTCAAAATGTCCACTCTGCAAAACACTGTTAATAGAATATACAAACAGAGAACAAAATGATTTTAAAAAGTGCTTGCAAATAATATGTCTAATAAAGAACTTGTATCCAGAACATAGAAAGACTAGAATAGGTTCTTCTGCAAAGAACATATACACCAGTGGTAGGAATGTAAAATGGTAAAAACACCTTAGACATAATTTTAGAGTTTTCTGAAAAATCCAACAATTTTCTCTCCAAGGTATTTACCAAAGAAAACCAAATCATGTATTCATACAAATACTTGTACATAAATATCAAAACAGCTTTATCTGTAATAACCTTAAACTGGAAACAACACAAATATCCATCAACAGATAAATGGGTATACAAATTCTACTGTAGAAAGAAAACAGAATAATATACAACAAAAAATAATGAACTATTGATGCATGCAGTAATGTATATGCATCTAAACATGATTATGATAAATGAAAAGAACAAGATATAAAGCCCCATCGCAAATGTTATATTCTAAATGATTAGTTTTAAATCAAGTTCTAAAATATTCAAACCTTATCTATCATAACAGAGAGAAAACAGGTCAATTGTTATCCAAAGGTTGAGTGAAGACTAGTTGGGCTGGAAAGACAAAAAGGCTTACAAAGGAGCATGCGGGAATTTGGCGGGGGATGAGGGGAAGATGAGGAACATGCAAATTACTGGCATTATGGTCATGATTTTGTGGAATTTTATTTCAAACATCAGATTGTACACTTTAAAGATGTGAAGTTCAGTATATACGAATTACACCTCAAGATGATAAAGAATCTGCCTGAAATGTGAGAGACCAGGGTTTGATCATCATAAGAAATGCTGGGCTGGATGAAGCACAAGCTGGAATCAAGATTGCTGGGAGAAATATCAATAAATTCAGATACACAGGCGACACCACCCTCATGGAAGAGAGCGAAGAGATAGCCTCTTGATGAAAGTGAAAGAGGAGAGTGAAAAAGTTGACTTAAAGCTCAACATTCAGAAAACTAAGATCATGGCATCTGGTCCCATCACTTCATGGCAAATAGATGGAGAGACAGTGGAAACAGTGGCAGACTTTATTTTTGGAGTTCCAAAATGATGGCTCAGATGGTAAAGCATCTATCTACAATGTGGGAGACCTGGGTTCGATCCCTGGGTTGTGAAGATTCCCTGGAGAAGGAAATGGCAACCCACTCTAGTACTCTTGCCTAGAAAATCCCATGGATGGAGGAGCCTACCCATGCAGGCTACTGCCCATGGGGTCGCAAAGAGTCGGACACGACTGAGCGACTTCAGTTTCAAAATCTACAGATGGTGACGTCAGCCATGAAATAAAAAGGCACTTGGAAGAAAAGTTATAACCAACCTAGTGAGCATATTAAAAAACAGAGACATTACTTTGTCAGCAAAGGTCCGTCTAGTTAAGGCTATGGTTTTTCCAGCAGTCATGTATGGACATGAGAGTTGGACAATAAAGAAAGCTGAATGCCAAAGAATTGATGCTTATGAACTGTGGTGTTGGAGAAGATTCTTGAGAGTCTTTTGGACTGCAAGGAGATCCAACCAGTCCATCCTAAAGGAGATCAATCCTGAGTGTTCATTGGAAGGTCTGATTCTGAAGCTAAAACTCCAATACTTTGGCCACCTGATGCAAAGAGCTGACTCATTGGAAAAGACCCTGATGCTGGGAAAGATGGAAGGCAGGAGGAGAAGGGGAGGAAAGAGGATGAGATGGTTGGATGGCATCACTGACTCAATGGACATGAGTCTGAGTAAACTCCAGGAGTTGGTGATGGACAGGGAGGCCTAGCACGCTGAAGTCCATGGGGTCATGAAGAGTGAGACACTACTGAATGATTGAATGGAACTGAGGGTTTGATTCTTAAGATAAGAAGATCTCCTGGAGAAGGAAATGGCTACCCGCTCCAACATTATTGCCTGGAGAATTCATGGACAGAAGAGCCTGGCGGGCTACAGTCCATAAGGTTGCAAAGAATCAGACCAGGACTGAGCGACTCAAACAACATGAGTAGTTGAACTCAAATATCAAAAAAGTCTAATATACATTATCAAACATTAAATTTCTTTTCTATAATTTCAAAGTTTTTAAACATTCTAGTATAGGCATGAGACAGTGGAATAAAACAGTCCAGACAAAACTGAAATACACTTATCATATTATAATGGTTACACTGTAAATCATAGTTTAGAGAATTGTCTAATTGATAACAGTCTACCCTTAAGAATTAAATTAGCATCTCATTTCATTAAAAAGAAATTTTGAATAGATTTAAAGGTTAACTCCAAGTCAATAAAGTTAATAAATAAGTTTATTAAACATAAGTTAAAACATCTTGAAAAAGTTGAAGTTAATATTTATCTCTTTAAAAATAGATGAATATTTATATAAGCTCAGTAGAGAAGAAAAAACATGAGACATCAATGGCAGAAATAGTGAAGAAAGTGATTACTAATTCTGACTATATAAAAAATGGAAATTCATAAAATGTTTATGAACAAAATCATAATAAGCATTATTAAAATGTTAACAGTAAATGAAAGAAGTAATTTGCAAGTACCTATTCGGAATACATTTAACACTCTTAGAATGTAAAGAGGTCTAACACTTCAAATGAAAGTCATTCAGTCGTGTCCAACTCTTTGCAACACTATGGAATTCTCCAGGCCAGAATACTGGAGTGGATAGCTGTTCCCTTCTCCAGGGATCTTCCAGACCCAGGGATTGAACCCAGGTCTCCCACATTGCAGGTGGATTCTTTACCAGCTGAGCTACCAGGGAAGCCCTTTAACACTTCAACAAGCAATTAAAGAGGCAACTCTCTTATTTGAAGGCAGGCAAAGAACAGATATAGGCAGTTTCAAAACATAAAAAAGACGTAGAGATGAGTAGCATGCGAAAAGGTCATGTTTCAAGGTGTTGACAATCACTATAGCCTAGAATTCTATTAATAGTAGAGTGTTTGTCTTTGACCTTAACACTGAATCCTGATGACAAGCTCAATAATCCCTGACCTAGATGTGGATGTAGGAGGTAACCAGAGTCCTAAATAATTCCAACAGGGGTGGACTTTTTTTTTTTCTGGGTTTGGAAAAGTTTCTATCCCAGCTGTCAACTTAAATGTGACAAGTTTTTCTTTTGATGTGGACTATCTTTGCCATCTCAGGAAGATATCTGATACCCACCTTCCTCAGTGACAGTCCGATAAACTCCTTTCTCTGAGATGGACATTTTTCTTCTTTTAACATTTTAAGGAACAGAATATTTATATTTACCCATGACCAAGTAAACTGTGTTCTTCAGTGTTTTGTTTTGTTTTTCCTCCCCTGAAAGCTTTGCTGTGGCCAAAATATATAGTTTCATCTTTCTTAAAAAAAAAAAAAAAAAGCCATTTTAGACTGGTGTTCATTATTCCTTGCTTGTCATCTCCCTAGAAAAATGTTCTCAAAAGCTGAAATCGCACAGATCCTCCTGTTGTTTGTAGATTAGCTGTAATTTATTCAGTGCCCAAAGGGTAACATAAGAGGATTAGACAGGGTAGAGCAGGAACAGGGACAGTCCTTCAGGCTTTGTTATGTTACAGACCTGCAGATGAAACCAAAACTGGGCCAAAGTGTCACCTCTTTTTGAGATTAACCTCCTAACAAGTTTCCAACTTACTCCTCCCACTATCTTATTTAATGTGATTTCCTGAAATTCAAAATCACTATGAAACATGACTGCCAGCTTAATTGAAAGCTAACTACTTCCTATCAACATTATTTTTCTAAATGCTTTGTCTAAATATGTTTCTTACCATGGTAACTATTCCAATAAAATGTCGAACAGAGTTGTGCATTGTAATTCTAATAACAGTAATGCCAGTTTATTATTTTAAAAAATTTAAAAATAAATTTAATATTTTTAATTGGAATATAATTGCTTACAATATTGTGTCGGTTTGTGCCATGTGTCAACATTATTTATTACTTTTAAAAATATTCAAAATATTTTAAAATATTTTCAATATTTAAAACTGAATATTCAAAAACTGTGCTTCAAGACAGTTACTGTTTCCTTTGTTCACACTGGCTATGTTTATCCCTAATTCAGACCAAGCATTCTGTAAAAATGTGTTCAATGATTAAATGGTTAAATGAATGGTAGACTGGTTCACTCAAACTGACATGAGTTCACTCAAACTCATGTCCATTGAGTCAGTGATGCCATTCAGCCATCTCATCCTCTGTCGTCCCCTTCTCCTCCTGCCCCCAGTCCTTCCCAGCATCAGGGTCTTTTCCAATGAGTCAACTATTCACATGAGGTGGCCAAAGTATTGGAGTTTCAGCTTCAGCATCAGTCCTTCCAGTGAACACCCAGGACTGATCTCCTTTAGGATGGACTGGTTGGATCTCCTTGCAGTCCAAGGGACTCTCAAGAATCTTCTGATTTCCACAGACTATGCCATTAAAAATACTGTATTTCAGGTTTTTTTTTTCCCACAGTTTCACTTATCTAACATAAAATTTATTTTTAATCAATATTGTTCAAACAGCAATCATCATTTAACAGCCTTGGTTCTGAGAGAGTCAATCCCTAGGTAGGTTGATAAGAAATCCAGGGTCCCCAAGGAGAAGAAAGGGATCCAGGGTCCCTGAGGAGGAGATAGGGATCTGGAGTTCTCAAAGAGGAGAAAAGGACAAACATTTTGTTTGTTTGTTTAAGCTCAGAGCTGATGATGGCAAAACAAAACGACTCATCTTGCTCAAGGATATGCTTTTCCTTAAACTCTGTATCAATGATTATGTAACAACAACTTTTACTGCTTGAGAACATGTTTCTCCTTCTCGAGAACCTTCTGACTAATCCCGTCTTCTTAAAATATATATTGTGGGAGTGTATCTAGTTCAGTTCATTTTAGTCGCTTAGTCGTGTCTGACTCTTTGCCACCCCATGAATCACAGCATGCCAGGCCTCCCTGTCTACCACCAACTCCCGGAGATCACTCAAACTCATGTCCATAGAGTCAGTGATGCCATTCAGCTATCTCATCCTCTGTTGTCCACGTCTCCTCCTGCCCTCAGTCCCTCCCAGCATCAGGGTCTTTTCCAATGTGTCAATTATTCGCATGAGGTGGCCAAAGTATTGGAGTTTCAGCTTCAGCATCAGTCCTTCCAAAGAACACCAAGGACTGATCTCCTTTAGGATGGACTGGTTGGATCTCCTTGCAGTCCAAGGGACTCTCAAGAGTCTTCTCCAATACCACAGTTCAAAAGCATCAACCTTCAGCACTCAGCCTTCTCCACAGTCCAACTCTCACATCCATACATGACCACTGGAAAAACCATAACCTTGACTAGATGGACCTTTGTTGACAAGGTAATATCTCTGCTTTTCAATATGTTATCTAGGTTGGTCATAACTTTTCTTCCAAGGAGTAAGCGTCTTTTAATTTCATGGCTGCAGTCACCATCTGCAGTGATTTTGGAGCCCAAAAAATAAAGTCTGACACTGTTTCCACTGTATCCCCATCTATTTCGCAAAAGTGATGGGACCAGATGCCATGATCTTAGTTTTCTGAATGTTGAGCTTTAAGCCAAATTTTTTACTCTCCTCTTTTGCTTTCGTGAAGAGGCTTTTTAGTTCCTCTTCACTTTCTGCAATAAGGGTGGTGTCATCTGCACATCTGATATTATTTGATATTTTCCCTGGCAATCTTGATTCCAGCTTGTGCTTCTTCCAGCCCAGCATTTCTCATTACGTACTCTGCATAGAAGTTAAATAAGCAGGGTGACAATATACAGCCTTGACATACTCCTTTTCCTACTTGGAACCAGTCTGTTGTTCCATGTCCACTTTTAACTGTTGCTTATTGACATGCATATAGGCTTCTCAAGAGGCAGGTCAGGTGGTCTGGTATTCCCATCTCTTTCAGATTTTTCCAGTTTATTGTGATCCACACAGTCAAAGGATTGGCATATTCAATAAAGCAAAAATAGATATTTTTCTGGAACTCTTTTGCTTTTTCCATGATCCAGCAGATGTTGGCAATTTGATCTCTGGTTCCTCTGCCTTTTCTAAAACCAGCTTGAACATCTGGAAGTTCACGGTTCACGTATTGCTGAAGCCTGGCTTGGAGAATTTTGAGCATTACTTTACTAGCGTGTGAGATGAGTGCAATTGTGCGGTAGACTGAGCATTCTTTGGCATTGCCTTTCTTTGGGATTGGAATGAAAACTGACCTTTTCCAGTTATGTGGCTGAGTTTTCCAAATGTGCTTGCCTATTGAGTGCAGCACTTTCACAGCATCATCTTTCATGATTTGAAATAGGTCAACTGGAATTCCAACACCTCCACTAGCTTTGTCCGTATTGATGCTTTTTTTTAAATTTTTACTTTACAATACTGTATTGGTTTTGCCATACATCAACCTGAATCCACCACAGGTGTACACGTGTTCCCAATCCTGAACCCCCCTCCCATCTCCCTCCCCATACCTAAGGCCCACTTGACTTCACATTCCAGGATGTCTGGCTCCAGGTGAGTGATCACACCATCATGATTATCTGGGCCGTGAAGCTCTTTTTGTACAGTTCTTCTGTGTATTCTTGCCACCTCTTCTTAATATCTTCTGCTTCTGTTAGGTCCATATCATTTCTGTCCTTTATTGAGCCCATCTTTGCATGAAATATTCCCTTGGCATATCTAATTTTCTTGAAGAGATCTCTAGTCTTTTTCATTCCGTTGTTTTCCTCTATTTCTTTTCTTTTTAAATATAAATTTACTTTGCATTGATCGCTGAAGAAGACTTTCTTATCTCTCCTTGCTATTCTTTGGAACTCAGCATTCAGATACTTATATCTTTCCTTTTCTCCTTTGCTTTTTGCTTCTCTTCTTTTCACAGCTATTTGTAAGCCCTCCTCAGACAGACATTTTGCTTTTTTGCATTCTTTTTTCCATGGGGATGGTCTTGATCCCCGTCTCCTGTACAATGTCACAAACCTCCATCCATAGTTCATCAGGCACTCTGTCTATCAGATCTAGTCCCTTAAATCTATTTCTCACTTCCACTGGATAATCATAAGGGATTTGATTTAGGTCATACCTGAATGGTCTTGTGGTTTTCCTCACTTTCTTCAATGTAAGTCTGAATTTGGCAATAAGAAGTTCATGATCTGAGCCACAGTCAGCTCCTGGTCTTGTTTTTGCTGACTGTATAGAGCTTCTTTGGCTACAAAGAATATAATCAATCTGATTTCGGTGTTGACCATCTGGTGATCTCCACGTGTAGAGTCTTCTCTTGTGTTGTTGCAAGAGGGTGTTTGCTATGACCAGTGCATTCTCTTGGCAAAACTCTATTAGCCTTTGCCCTGCTTCATTCCGTACTCAAAGGCCAAATTTGCCTGTTACTCCAGGTGTTTCTTGACTTCCTACTTTTGCATTCCAGTCCCCTATAATGAAAAGGACATTTTTTTTTGGCTGTTAGTTCTAAAAGGTCTTGTAGGTCCTCATAGAACCTTTCTATTGTTAGTTCTAATCTTGTTAATTTATGATGTATGTTACTGGAGTGGGTCTGGTAAAAACGTATAAGACTCAAGTGTGGGGGCTCTCTCTGTCCCCCTTCTGATGTCTATGTTAGAGACTTTTTCTTTCCCTTTTTATACTTAAAAAAGAAAAATCTGGTACATAAAAGTTCTTGAGTGATCAAGCCTGGTCCCTTGTCCCGAAGCCAAATCTTCTTCGGAGACCATGAATCTGACATTGTTCATCATAAGCTATCAGATCCTGTGCATATTTGTTAAGAGCTGTTCATTTGTTTATCACTAGAATAGAGTGTGGAGAAGGCGATGGTAACCCACTCCAGTGTTCTTGCCTGGAGAATCCCAGGGATGGGGGAGCCTGGTGGGCTGCTATCTCTGTGGTCACACAGAGTCAGACACGACTGAAGTGACTTAGCAGCAGCAGCAGCAACAGTAGCAGCAGCAGAATAGAGTAAGTACAATTACGTATACTATGCCAATTAAAGGTAAGTGAAAGTATCAAATCCCTTGGAGTAAATGAAAGAAATTTCAGAGCCACTCGAAGTTGCTGTCTAATTTATGCATGGCACAAGTCAGTTATTAGTGTGTCACACATCAGTTCATAAAACTTTGTGCAAATTTTGAACGGAAACTTCTTTACTTCCACAGACTTATACTTCAATAGAAGAAAAAAAAATCTCATGTTATTAAAGTACGAAAATGCCAGGTCAAAACTTACAGCATTCGTGAAAGAAAAAAAAATCACAGAAACTGGAGTGAAATACTTACAAGAAATAATGCATCATCAGTGGTAGCCATACTACAGGAAACATTATTGTGTGGAAAATGCAATATTAATTAATCTACATTTAAAAGTATTTACAGTTTCCACAGAAAGATTAAGAAATGTGATTCAATCCTTTTAGTAATGATACCTAGAAAAAGATCATAATGTAATGACATTTGAGTGCTCATAAGCCAATAAATTCCAAAGGAAAAAGAAAACCCAATGTGGTTAATTTTACTTTTGGGGTAGATTTTCCCTTGCAGAAGCCTGCAAGATTACTGAATATGTGACCCTGAGAAGTAAGCAGAGCTACTTGGGTCTCAGTGAATCTCTGGAATGAGGCAAAAATATTGGAGTCCAGGGCACACCAGGAACGGATAGCTTAGTTAAACCAATAGTCTTTCAATCCCCACTTCTAAAAGGCAGAATCCTAGGAGAAAAGGCATATCATCAATTACTTGTTCTTAAAGTAAGGAAAGCCATACTTAAAAACATCTTAATCTCTATAATCAGACTAAGTATCCTATATTGCTATTGTCTGATCTTCCTGGTAAGGGCAAATGTAATTGCTTCCTGGACAAAGATGATAACTTACCAAGCCTTTGTTGTTTCTACAAATTTTCAAATACAATATCTATGACTTAATCAAAACTCTGTAGATTAGCTAATTTAGGAAGGTGTACTCATACTCATGTGAGTGTGAGTATACCAAGAAAAACAATAAGTAATACATATAGACTCACAAAGTACCTAGAAAAGCAGATTTAAAAATAACTATGTTAAAACTTAACGATTGTTTTCAGATAACTATAAAAAGAACAAAATGAAAATATTAGACTGAAGAATACTGTTACTGAAATAGAGAGCTCAATGAATGGATTTAATAGTAAAGGAAAATTAATAAACTTGAATGTTCAGTTCAGTCTCTAAGTTGTGTCTGATTCTTTGTGACCCCATGGACTGCAGCACGCCAGCCTTCCCTGTCCATCACCAACTGCTGGAACTTGCTCAAACTCATGTCCATAGAGTTGGTGATGCCATCCAACCATCTCATAGATTAGAAGAAATTTTCCAGAGTAAAACATGGAGAGAATAAAGGATAGAAAATAAATATAGAAAGCAGATTAAAAGATGCAAAGGATCCTGCAAGAAGATTCTAACATACATGTCACTGGAGTCCCAGAAGAAAAGGAGAAAGAAAGTGAAGCAGAGGCAAGTTAATAGCTGAGAACCTGTCAGCACTAATGAAAGAATATCATGTCATAGATTCAGAGAGTCCCAGGAATGTAATGATCAATTTTTGCAACTAAAACAATATGACCTAAAAAACAATAGCATGATATCTTCAAGTCCTAAATGAAAATGACTGGAAACCTCAATTCTCTGTCCAGGAAAAATATCCTTCAAAGATTATTGCTTCAAGGCAAAATAAATAGGTTTTTTAACATTAAAATCTGAGAGAATTAGTAACCAATAAAACTACATTAATAGAAATGTGAAGAAGTATTACTTTCAGGGATAAGGAAAATGTTTCCTATGAAAAGATATTTGTTGATACAGAAAAGAATGATATTCAATAGAAAGGGTAAATACATGTGAAAATCTAAAGGCATATTGACTACAAAGATGATAATGTTCAATACTGCATAAAACATATGGAAAATTAAAAATAGTGTAACAGCATATAAGTTGAGTGGGATTGTTGAATTAAACTGTCATGAGATTTTGTGTTTTTATACTGAAACCAACATCGGTTAGGAAAAATAGAAAGTAAAAAACTAAAATGCACGCTTGTTTGATTGCAGATTGATTAAAAGCTTTAAGTAAAATTTAAAGATTACCAAACTATATTTAAAAAAAAAAAAAAGAACTGTATGCTCCTTCCCAAAGACACCTTTAAAACATAGGAATACAGAATGATTGAAAGTAAAGGTAATGAAAAAATATACTATGTAAGTACTAATGAAAAGTAGACTGAAAAAGTTATAATTATATACGACATAGTAGATAACAAGGCAAAACCATTACCAGAAATGAAGAGAAATAAAAATTCTTTAAGATGAAAGTATTATTTCATAAAGAATATGTGGTTGTGGTGGTTTAGTTGCCAGGTTGTGTCTGACTGTTTGTGACCCCTTGGACTGTAGCCTGCCAGACTCCTCTGTCCATGGGATTTTCCAGGCACGAATACTGGAGTGGGTTGTCATTTCCTTCTCCAGGGGATCTTCCCCAATGAGGGATCAAACCTAGGTCTCCTGCATTGCAGGCATATTCTTTACCAACTGAGCCCCCTGGTAACAAATTCAAATCTATGTGGAAATCTAAGGAAAAATAAGTTGATTATAATGGGATGACTAATACTCCTCTCTCTCAGAAACATACAACATAAAAGTCAGTAACAACACAAATATTTGAACTAAATGATTAACAAAATTATATGTGGAATTATTTGTCCAACTTTTACATAGTTATTCAAATATACTTGAAATATTTTCTTAATTGAACATAGCTTGGGCCATGAAGTGAGTCCCAAAATTTCAGTTTTAGAAAACTTATTTTTCCAAGTATTCTTGGAAGCTTTCAAAACAGGTGAATAATACCAGTCTCAACATTTCAAGTAATTGACCTTTGAGAACAAATATTCTCATCACGATGGGACTGTTTGAAATTAGTAGCTAAATTTAATGAGTCTTTTCTTATAGGCTTGGTAATTTACTTAGCAAATTTCTACCTAAGCAACTGCTGCTGCAAAGAATAAATGAAAAATAAAATATAGCATATATTTTGAAAAAAAAAAATTACTTAAAATATCATGTAGAAAACTTACATGCAGGTAAAAAGTTCTTAGATAAAAATCCATAATTTTAAATTCAGATATTAGAAAGGAAGATAACCTGTAAGTCAGTAATCTATAAATTTCTAGAAGTTATAAAATGAACAGAAAATTAAATCCCAAAATAAATATAAGCTATAAATTTTATAAATTTTATAAATTCTTAACAGACCTGATAAGTGAAATAATTGATGTAAAGCATAAAAACCAATGTCAGTATTGTAAAGAGTGACATCATTTCTGATTTTTATATTAAAAAAGTTAACTGGTTGAACAAAGTTGATTTAACATTTGAAGAGCAATCAGTGTACCTTACCACATAATAAAAAGCAAACCGTATCATGGTTACAGTATTACACTAAGTGAGATAAAGTCAGAGAAAGCAAATAGTGTTTAATAGTACTTTATATATGGAATCTGAAAAAGTCAACTTGTCAAAACAGAGAGTAAAATGAGAGACTCCCCACACCAGAGACTGGGGTGGGGATATTAAAAAAATGTTGGTTAAAGGACCCAAAATTGGATGCAAGAGATGAAAAAAAGAAATGTTGAGGAAAGGCAAATTTGCAGAAATGGAAACTAGGCTGATGGTTGAATGGGGTGGTGATGGTGGGGGCCTAGTGGGGATTAACAGTAATGGCAAGAAAGATCTTATTGGGGTGGTGACTATGTTCTAAAATTGACTTGTGATGGTTGCATGACTCAGAAAATTTACTAAAAACCATTGAACAGTAAAATAAAAAAGAAATTGTCCATTTTCAAATGAGTTTGGGTAAAATTGGTTAATAAAAGTAAAGCAAGTTTTGTTCATAAAACCTTTTCCTCACTACTACAGATGTATTAATGCAAGCCATGAATCTCTAAGGATTGGATGAAGTATACATTTTTAAACATTTGTGTGTTTGTTATGCTGGGAAAGTATCAAGGAGCTTACCTTAGGAGACAGATTTATAGAGCAGTCTTTAATACTAACCATTCTTATACAAACATTTTTTGTCTTCAATAGCCAGGCACTATTCTAAGATACAGCAGTGGAAGAAGAGTCAAATATTTTTGCCCTCATTGAGTATACATTATTATGTGGGAACTCAGACAGACTCAGGTAAATAAGCAACAGATAAAGAATGTTAGACATTGATAAGTGAAGTGAAATTCGCTCAGTTGTGTCCAACTCTTTGCAACCCCATGGACTATAAGCTCCATGGGATTCTCCAGGCCAGAACATCGGAGAGGGTAGCCTGTCCCTTCTTCAGGGGATCTTCCCAACCCAGGGATTGAACTCAGGTCTCCTGCATTGTAGGTGGATTCTTTTACCAGCTGAGCCACAAGGGAAGCTAGAATACTGGAGTGGGTAAACTATCCCTTCTCCAGTGGATCTTCCTAGATATTGACAGGTGATGCAGAAATAAAATATAGAAAGGATACAGTAATTTTTGAGGTGAGTTGATGTTTTCAATAAGATTACCTGAGAAATTCTGAGAAAGTATCTTTAAAGCAAAGTTCTAAAGACTGAGCTCTATAGATATCTTTGGAAGAACATTCCAGGTAGAAGGAACAGGACTGTCTTTGTGATAGGAGAATGACTGACATGTTTAGGAAACAAAGAGTCTATTATGAACAGAATGAGTCATTAAAAATTGCTCACAAAGTTAACAGAAGAGACAGCAGAAGTCTATTCATGTGGGCCATTGTAAAGATGCTGGCTTTGACTCAGATGGAGAGTTGTTGGAGGATTTTGAGAGAGGAAGAGCAAAATCTGATTTACATTTTGGTACACTTTGCTTGGGTTGAGACTATACTAAAGGAGGTCAAGTCTGGAGGCAGGAAGATAAATTTGAGGTGAGAGGTAATAGTGAGTAGGATAAGAGTGGTAGCAATTAAGCAGTAAGACATAAAATGTAGATTCTTAGATATATTTTGAAGGCAATCCCCACAGAATGACTTTTTATATATAATGGAGACTGTAATTATATTCTGGTTCCTATAAGAAAGGTATTACTATCCTCTCCTTTTTGATCTCAAACCCTTCTGATTTGAAACACAAAGTGGTTGGCTCAAAATGGAAGGGCATATCACATTAGTTCTGCAATCATGTGTCAGGATAAAGAGAAATTGCTCTCTAGATTATCCCATCATTTACTGGAAAAATATTATTAGCTGCCAAGTGATGTATTATATAAAAATTTCCTATGTGCATAGAAATTGCTTTTCCCCTCCTCAGATTCCATCTCTCTGACATGTATAATGACTTCTTCTGTGTGTACTAAAACTTTGCACATACCTCTGTTTTCAGTTATATCATTATATTGTTGTTATTTCTTGATATATATTTCCCTTCCATCTGACTATGATTATCAGCTCACTAATTTTTAAGATTTCCTGACCATAATCCACTGACTTACACTAGGTATTATTGAATAAATTTTCAACTTACTGGACCAGTTCTTGAAACATTTAACATTATATAATTCAGCCCATATTCTACTGTAAAACATAGAACTCAGATCTAGTCTGACGATTTTAAATGCTGTAGTAGTATTGCCTCAAGTTTTAGTTTGTATCAGGATACTTAGTGAAGCCTTCTAAAAGTCAAACTTCTGGACCCCATTCACAGAATTCATGATTCAATTTACTCAGTAAGTTTGAAGCTGACCTTAAGAATTTCCTAGTTGTGGTGTATATATAGAGAGAATATATATAATAGAATATATGTATAATAATAGAATATTATTCAGCCATAAGAAATGAGGAAATCCTATCATTTGTGACAACATGGATGGACTTTGAAAGCATTATGTGAAGTGAAATAAGTCAGACCAAGTCAAATACTGTATGATCTTACTTATATATGTAATCAAACAAAACAGAACAAAACACAAAATTTATAGAAAAAGAGATCCAATGTATGGTTATCAGAGGCAGGTGGTAGGGGATGGGTGGATTGAAGGAAGATGATCAAAAGATACGAACTTCAGTTGTAAGATAAAGAAGTACTAGGGTGTAATATGGAGAAGGCAATGGCACCCCACTCCAGTACTCTTGCTTGGAAAATCCCATGGATAGAGGAGCCTGGTAGGCTGCAGTCCATGGGGTCTCGAAGAGTCGGACACGACTGAGCGACTTCACTTTCACTTTTCACTTTCATGCATTGGAGAAGGAAATGGCAACCCACTCCAGTGTTCTTGCCTGGAGAATCCCAGGGGTGGGGGAGCCTGGTGGGCTGCTGTCTATGGGGTCGCACAGAGTCGGACACAACTGAAGTGACTTAGCAGCAGCAGCAAGGTATAATATACAACATGATGAATACAGTTAATACTGCTGTATAATATATACGAAACTTGTTAAAAGAGTAAATCCTATGGGACTTCCCTGGTGATTCATTGACTAAGACTCTGCATTCCCAATGCAGGGGGCCCTGGTTCGATCCCTGGTCAGGGAACTAGATCCCACATGCCACAACTAAGACCCAGTGCAGCCAAATAAATATAAATAAAAAATAATAATAATAATAAAGAGTAAGCCCAAAAATTCTTATCTAAAGGACAAAAATACTTTCCTTTATTCTTTTCTTTTTTTTCTACATGAGAAGATGGACGTTATATGAACATATGGTGGTAATCATTTCATAATATATTTAAGTCAAACCATCATGCTGTATACCTTAGACTTATACAGCGATATAAGTTCATTACTTCTCAATAAAACTGGAAAAAAATTGTACTTCTAATATGTTTCCAGGTGATGCTGATATGGCTGTTCCGGAAGCCATATGCTGAGAACTACTACCCTAAGGATTTCCTTAGGACTGTCTATGCCAAAAGAATTGGAGTAGAGAGTAGCAGGACTATACCAGATAAAATGTCATTATATTCAATTTATTGATTTATAGGCACCACTAATAGATTTTCTGTGTGAAATTGTTTCTATCATGAGACAGAATCACACGGGTCTTGCTATGCTAAAAAGGAGAATTTATTACAATGACTTATTACTTGTATAGATCAGAATAAGAAAGAGATCAAGATTCAAGGTAGCTCCAGGAATTTCTCTTTCCTTCTCTCTCTTGCTGTTTCTTAACATTTCCGCACTTTTTCACAAAATAAATCTGTTTTTTACTTCATTCTTAATTATCTATCTAGTAAGTGGAATTGTCCACTTACTTTTGTATTCTTCAATGGAAATCAAGAAAGAGATTGTTTAAATAGCTCAGCTCATAGGCATCATTTGATTTCAAAAAACTCATAAGAGTGCATAAGTGGAGCCCTGCTGACCCATTCACGGGTTACTCATGCATTAAGTTCAACTTAATTAACTTAATTAAGTTCACTGTTTCCCTGAGTAGAGATCTGCAGGTAGGACTGCATCTGCTAGAGAAGGATGTTGGGCATTTTGGACACTGTCACAGACATATCTGGCAGAATATTCCAAAAACCCAGATTTTAGGGGGAAAAGGAAATCAAGCAGGAATATTCCTGTTGAATGAGTGAGAGATATGGATATGAAAAGAGATGTCACAGTTCTTGGAGAAAGGATAAGAAAACAAATATATTCAGCTTTATGACATGTCCTTGTCTTGACAAACAAGATTTTCTTGCTCTATTTATAAATGATGTTGGAGTGCAGAGACAACACGTAGATCTGCTGTTCTTTCCCTTTACTTTTGAACTCACTTGAAAGTCACATGAGGAAGCACTTGTTATACACAGAAAAAAGAAATCTGTGAGGAGCCAGATGCTGTTAGAGGTTATACTTGCCTAGTGGAACCCCAGAATGTGGACCCCTAGCAAATCTGGCTCTGGAGTGGTAATGTCTTTTTCAAGTGTAAATCATCCTATGATTCCTGCTGAAAAAAACTGACAGTGATTAGTTGATCTCTGTCTTGAAAAATAAGATTTTTTCACAGAAAATAAGTGTATGCTGTCTTGGTAGGAGGCCTATTGCAGATTCCATTGCATGTTAGGATGATGGGAAAGACAAGTGATTATATTCATTATGAACTTTTTTCCCCATAGGAGCCAGCTTCAAGAGGACAGGTGGCAGTTTGCTAAGGGATCTCTAGCATATTTTTCTGTGTCTGTTAGAAAGATCACCATTGGTTCTTTTCCTTAGGGAAGGTTTGTGATCATATTTGAACTTGGTGTCGTCTACTAGAATGGAACTGGACTTTGATTTCCCTTCACCTGCCTGAATAGTTTTGATTTAATATTGATAGTAAAAGACAAATTGAATGAATCTTCCTCCTTTGCTCTCTTGGAATCAATTACTTCTGCTCAAATAGCTTACTTCAGGAAGCTTTAGGGCATCTGATAAATTCATTTACATACTCTCAAGAAATGATTAGCATCCTGGTGGAATAAGAGAACAGAAAGGTCTGATTTACCTCAGTGTTTCTTTCCTTGTGGCTATCTGACTAGTAATAAGAGTTCATATGTGTTGAACTGGGTACAGTGGTCTCTCACAGTCCCGTGCAAAGAAAACTTGCTGAGTTAATGAACTGTGGCTGAGCAGCAAAGAAAATGAGGATAGCATAATGAATGCAGCTAAAGATCTTTGTTCCTCTCTTTAAGTCACCTCTTTATCCTGAGACCACTCAGACTCATCTAGGGCAAGACCCAGAGAGAGCATACTGCTTCTGTTTAATAAGTATAGGTCAAGCTCATAGCATTTTCTTTTGAACCCGTGGTTCCTCAGGAAAAGATGAGCTGACCACAGTGTAGCCCTCTGGATCTGAAATAGAGCATAATTATTTCAGATATTCCAAACATGTGCAACTTCTGCTTTGATTTTACACTTACTTTGTCCTTTTTTTCCACTTAATTTTCTAGTACACTGCACAGCTATGCTAATTTGGCACGGATGCTAAATATAAGGTCAGAGCAGCTCACTTTGGTCTTTACTTGATTGCTTATCACCTTTCCTGAATGCCATTTCTATTTACTCTATGCATCTGATCTCATGTCGGCACTGCATCTCTTTGGCAGGCTGGTGTTCTTGTTTTTCTCTCTTTCCAAGCAGCTGTTCAATAATTTCACATGACATAATGTAAATGTATTTTCTATTCATGAGGGAAGAAAGTGAGTCCCCATAATCTCAGACCATATTCCATCACAGATTTCTTTTATCCGATGATCAGAACAGGTTCTTTGCTTTTTTCTTTGATAATCTCTGTTGTATAAAAGCATTTTGAGGAGAATTATATAAATGTTTACATTTCCCTTTTTTCACCACGTGGCTCTTTCACAATACATTTTACAAGTCATTTCAATATTTATTATAAATCAATGGATCTGTTCCCTGGTTTCTCATTCACTGACACCTGCAAATAATCAGTGAAGATAATTAGGCACATGAATAGACATAGTACTACATAAATTAGTTTGGGAGCATTCTTGTATGGGGTAGATTTGTAAAAATTATGTTTGTATGAGTAACGTTTATGTGAGGAAAAAGCCTTCCAGGCTCTTAATGTAACTCTTGGTTTGTACAATTGATTAAAAAAAAATAGAGTAAAAGTCAAATATTAAGATGCTTTGGCTTCAGTTTTTGGCACACAAAGAAATCTCCCTGGTCCCAAATGGAGAACAGCATTAACCAGCATGCTCTGATTCTGTCTGTACAATTTCTAACATTACTTTGACTTGAGGTTTTAAATACCATATGGCAAATTCATAAACACTCTGAGTGAGCAGGTTTTTCTGAGAAATAATATGAGATTACCACCTACCTGAGACTTGGGGAAATCAAAAAAGACGTGCATTTTCTGGATGTGTGGCTTCTGTTAGTGATTTTTAGAAACTCTGCCAGGAGCTATTTAAGAATTCTTGTGTTGATGCCTGGCAAGTGAGAACCACGCAGAATGTAGGCAATGTACATTTCCTAAAGAAGTAATACATAGTTATAAGGGTAGATTTGATTACTTATTTATCCTTTTCTTTAAGATAAAAATATACAGACCCATTGAAATAATCATGAGTTGATTGCACTATCTTTAGAGTTATATTTCTGAAAGATAAATATGATATTCTAATATCCCTAATTTAAGCCAAATTCCCTACAGTGAAAATTCTAGTCTTTGTTTTGCCATCCAATTTTCTACATTTTGTCTTTTTTCTTGTCATAGGCCTTATACTGCAACTTAGTAGCTAGTCCCTATTGTGACCATTTATATTGTGGTATCTTTTCTCTTTTCTCAATATGGATCTCTTATTATAATTAAAATCTAGTTAAAAATGATTACAGCCATGAAATAAGAAGATGCTTGCTTTTTGCAAGAAAAGCTGTGACAAACCTAGACAGCGTATTAAAAAGCAAAGACATCACTTTGCCAACAAACGTCCATGTAGTCAAAGCTATGGTTTTTCCAGTAGTCATGTATGAATGTGAGAGCTGGACTTTAAAAAAGGCTGAATGCTGAAGAAATGATGCCTTTGAACTGTAATGTTGGAGAAGACTCTTGAGAGTCCCTTGGACAGCAAAGAGATCAAACCAGTCAGTCCTAAAGGAAATCAACCCTGAATATTCATTGGAAGGACTGAAGCTGAAGCTTCAATACTTTGGCCATCTGATGTGAAGGGCTGACTCACTGGAAAAACTCTGATGCTGGGAAGGATTGAAGGCAAAAGGAGAAGAAGATGGTAGAGGATGAGATGATTAGATAGCATCACTGATTCAATGGACATTCACTTGAGCAAACTCTAGAGATAGTGGAAAACAGGGAAGCCTGGCATGCTGTGGTCCATGCGGTAACAAAGAGTCAGACATGACTAGGTGACCGAACAACAAAAAAGAAAACAACTATTGGCATGCCTGTCTCTTATCTACCTCCTAAATGAGTTGTGCAATCAAAGATAGTTAACATCCCATCTCTAAATGTATCTTCCAGTGCTTTCAAAAGATTTGGGCACATAGTAGAATCTCAGTATATGTATGCTTAAGAAAGAGAATACAAGGATGAATTAACAGTATCTATTCTATATTTCATGTGTAAACATTCTATTTCCAGAGTATAGTTTGTAAAACACTAAATCTCTTGAATACAATAACTTCTGAGGTCTAAGGTTTTAAGTAAACCCCCAGAAACAGTGAACATTATGAGACTGCCCTTGCACTGGCATTATCTTTTATTACCTAAAGACAAACCCTTGGATTTTTAACCCAGAGCTAAATTTATTTTATTTAATACACATGATATAAAAGTGAGATAGAGTTTTCATATTACAGTGTATATATAAAGCCCAAAACTTGAAAGACACAGAGAAGTGTACAAATAAAGAGAGATTAAAAAATGTTGGCTAGCTGAGAATGCTAAAACAAAGTATGCTTTATTATACATTTTAAAGCAGTAATTAAAGTTCACAGTGGATGTTCCAAGCCATCAAGTAAAACCTGGTGCGCATCCTCCATTTAAAGAGAAAGGAGACAAATACATTATAAAATTGTATCATAATAACGGTTAAGGTAAGCAAAGTCTGCCTGCCTGAATTTTAAATTTTAAATGCATTTCTAGATAATTTGTGTGAAATACTTCATTGTTCTTACGTTGCCAGAGATGCTGCGAAAATACCAACTGGGAGTTGCAGAAGTTACTAATTAGGCATTGCTGGAATATCCTGAAGCACAGATGCTTCTAAACTTTTAGTGGATTCAGGAAGCCACAGGAACTTGGAACTTTTAGTGGATCCAGGAGCAGAATCAAGGCAGAAAGTTTCCGCTTAGATCTAGTTTTAACTACTGCATGAGCTAATAATGCTCAATATGGAAAAATCTGAGCTCTAGCCATGATGTGGCGGGAAACAAACAAGTGAATGTGGATGGCTACATCCACAGGGCCTGCAGTAAGCCCCGTTAACAGTGAGGCAATAGAAATATTTTTATGAATAACTAATGAACACACTGAATAACTTGAAATGTGCATTTTTGAATTTCTGACTGGCTCAGAAGCATTTTGAGGGCAGGATTTTTGTATGACTTGTTCAGCATGATATATACCTGATGCCAAGCACAAGACCTTGCACATAGCAGGTTCTAAATAATACTTGTTGAGTGAATGGATGAATGTCACACATTGTTTCTAATGTGTAACAATGTGATTACACATTGTTTTTACCATAAACTTTTATCCTGATTTTTTTTTGTGTGTGTGTGATGGTTTTTGATGTTGTGAATTGGAAACATATTGTTCAAAGATAGACATCTTTATTCCTTTTGGACTAATGCGGGCAAGTATACAGATGAGAAGACATAAGTTTTTAACTTAATTGGAGCTAACATTTGTTTATTTCCATAAGTGATCTTTTCTTTTTTCTTAATAAGGTATTTTTTGTTTTAAAGAAAGTGCCATGTATGTCTTTTTTCACATTTGTATAAAAAGACAGACAGCAAAAGGCATATTTAGAGATGTTTACAGGGTTATAGAAGCCAAAATGGCAAAGACTGGAGGTAGTAAATTACTCAACTGCTGAAGAAGTAATTTATTCCTGGGTTACTATGAGAACAATTACAGAACTTTTGATACATTAGCACTATATTTCCCTAAAAAAGAACTTTTTTACAGAAGCTAACCTTTTAAAATATTTGTTAGGCAAATCCAATTACTTCATTCAAAGAAGTTCACTGTTCACTGTATAGTTAAAAAATTAGTCATCTGTGCTTCTCAGAAAAAATTTGGAAAGTGAGAAAAAATGGGAAACATTATCATAATCCCGTTATTTAAACAATATTATTATCAAATTGTGGTATATTTCCTTCCTTATCTTTATCTATCTATATATAATCATATGTTTCTTGACTTTTTCTACTTTGTAGTGTATTGAAAGATTTTTTTTTCCTGCTGGTATACAATCTATTAATTAAGAAGTTACCTAATAATAATTCTACTTCTAGGGAAAATGGAATAATAGAAACTAGATATAACATCTCACCCAAAACAATGATCAAAAAAATGAACAATGATTTTCAAGACACTGGACACAGGCAATGAATAACAGACATTCCCAAGAATGTAAACAAATGGGATAATCTCTAAAAGTTCTTTACCTCTTGCCTTGGGAGAATTTCTAGGAGGGGAATACACAGAGAGCCTGGCTGACTCACTGAATTGAAAAGATGAACTTCAAGGATTGGAAAGATGAAATACAGCTAGAGGTCTCAGGCAAAGGTATCGGATAGGCAAGGGCTGCAGAGACAGAGCTGTAAAGGGTCTTCCTCACATATGTAACTGAGCACTCATCAGCCCATGTGTGAAAACCTATTGAGCTTGCAAAAGAACCACCAAAAAGGATTAGAGGAGATAAATCAATCAGCAAATCAAAATTAACCTGGAACTGAAAGAACTGTTAGAATTAGCAAACTTGGATGTTAACATACTTATTACGACTACATTCCCTATATTCTAAAAATTAAGTAGAATATGCATACACACACACAAATGCTAGATGAGCCTCTAAAGATATAATGTCAAAGTCTGAGATGAGAAATACAGTTGATGGGTAGCAATAGATTAGAAAGGGCAGAAGGCAATACTGTGCTCAGTTGCTTCAGTTGTGTCTGACTCTTTGTGACCTATGGACTGTAGCCCGACAGGCTACTCTGTCCATGGGATTCTCCAGGCAAAAATACTGTAGTGGGTTGCCATACTCTCTTCCAAGGGATCTTCCAAATCCAAGAATCAACTCATATCTCTGGCATGAATAGAAAAACTAGTGAATGCAAACTAACCACTGACTCAATGGAAATGAGTTTGAGCAAACTCGGGGAGATGGTGAAAGACAGGGAAGCCTAGCAAGCTGTAGTCCATGGTGTTGCAAAGGGTCGGACATGACTGAGTGACTGAACAACAACAACAAAGAAACTAACCAACTGAAAGCAAAGGGAAAAGATTTGTTTTAAAAAAGAAGATTGGCATGCTGAGGGAAAACTCTAAGCCACCTAATATATTAATACATGGAATTGAAGTCCCTGATGAAGAAAAAAAAGAGAGATGATAGAAAAATATTTAAAGAAATAATAGTTGAAAAACTTCTGAATTTGTTTAAAATACACACCAAGTTCTATGAAAGCTAATAAGCTCTCATCACAAAATAAATGAAGAAAAGTAGATAGTCACATTATGATAATCAATATCTTATAATGAGTACTCAGGAAAAATTCTTAACAAGAGATAGAGAAAAAACAAAGAATGTTAAATACAAAGGGACAAAGAAAGGCCTGTCAGCAGATATCTCATTGTAATGAAGAGGGTAGTGAAGCAGTGTCCTTAAAGTACTGAAGGAAAATTATCATCTTGGAGTTCTTTACTCAGAAAAGTTGAAGACTAGATAAAGATGCTTTTAGACACACAAAAGGTGAGAATGTTTATTACTCAAAGACTACAGTATAAAATATATTAAGGAAACTCATCAGGAAAAGCAAAACTAATTCTAGATGGATATATGAATCTTCACAAAGGATACATAAATATACAAGATAGATTTATTATTTTTAAGCTCTTTGAAAGATAAAGAGTGATACCAAAAGAACATTCAGAAACAGAAAAAAAAAAGGAAAGAATAATAAAGTTGGGATATATGCATAAGAGGATTGATGTCCCTATTAGAAGAGAAAGTGATACTAGAAATCATTCTCTCCCTGTATGAAAGTCCTTGAGGAAAGTCCATGTGACGACACAGTGAGAAAGAGGATGCCTTCAGGCCAAGAAGAGAGCCCTCACTAGATACCTAATTTGCTAGTGCCTTGGATGGTGAACCTGCTTCTAGAACTGTGAGGAAGTAAATATCTGTTGTTTAACAACCCCAATCTTGAATATTTTGTTATGGCAGCCTGAGCAGACTAATGTGCCCCTAAAATCAAAAACAATACCAGAATGTCTGCTTTTGTCACTCCTGTTCAAGATTGTAGTGCAAGCTGTAGCCAGCAAAAATTAGGAAGTAAAAGAAGTGAAAGGAGTCTGGATTGGAAAGAAGGAAGCAAAACTCTTTCTAACCACAGACAACATGATCTTAGAGACTGAAGATCCTAAATCATGCCAAAAACCTATTAGAGCTAATAAACAAGTTCAGGTAGACTGTGGGGTATAAGATGGATATAGAAAAATCAACAGAATTTGCATATGATTGCAATAAATGAACCAAAAATGAAATTAGGAAAACCATTACAGTTGACAGAACATTTCTAGCAGCATCAAAAAGAATAAAATAAATAAAAATTAATTTAACCAGGTAAGTGCAAGACTTAGACATTGCAAAATATTGTTGCATGAGATAAAAAGGATATAAATGCATAGAAAGACATGCTGTATTCTTGGGTAAGGAAAAATATTGTTAAGATGGCAATACTACCCAAAGCAATCTAAAGATGCAATGCAGTCTCTATCAAAATTCCAATTGTCTTTAATTTTTTGAGAAGTGAACAAGCCAGCTCTAAAATTCATTAAAAATTATAAGACAGCATGAATAGTTAAAACAATCTTAGAACAAAGTCAAAATATTACAACTTCCCAAGTTTATAAATTTATATTTTATGTTGGATAAGATAGTATAGTGTTCAATATAACATAGTTGATTAATAATGTGCTTTAATAAAAAACAAAACGGTGTTAGTTTCAGGTTACAGCAGTGATTCAGCCTGCAATGCAGGAGATGATCCCTGGGTTGGGAAGATCCCCTGGAGAAGGGAAAGGCTACCCACTCCAGTATTCTGGCCTGGAGAATTCCATGGACTGTATAGTCCGTGGGGTCGCAAAAAGTCAGACAGGACTGAGCAACTTTCACTTCAAGTCACTTCATTCTTTTTCAAACTCTTTTTCCCATGTAAATTATTACAGAGTATTGAGCAAAGTTCCCTGTGCTATGCAATATGTCCTTGGTTATCTATTTTAAAAATAGTGTGTGCATGTTAATCCCAAACTCCCAATCTATCCCTTCCCCTTCCCTTCCCCCTGGTAACCATAAATTCATTTTTTAAGTCTGTGAGACTTATTTTTGTTTTACAAATAAGTTCATTTGTGTCTTTTTGAAGATTCTGCCCCTAAGGGATATCATGTGATATTTGTCTTTCTTTCTCTGACTCACTCCATTTAGTATGATAATCTAAATGTAAATACAAACACATATATACACCTCTCTAATTAACCATCAACACACTCATCTTTTCCAGAGATATACTTTGTATAGATAATTGGAAAGAGATTAGTAATTATATTTATCTTTTAATATAAAATTGATTATATATTTATACTTTAAGAAATTCAAAATTGCATATGGATTTTACTTATAAGAACATAATCACTCATGTACCTTTCTGAGAAATACTGCTCATCTTTTAAATATGGATAAAGATTCCATCTTTATTGTTATAGTATATCAATAATATTTTATTATTAACAATCATGTGCATAATCTACATTGAAAATCCTTTTTTTAGAATCATTGTTCATGCAATAATTTGAAAAACATTTATTTAGCATGTAACATGTACAAGCAACTCTGGCATATAATAGAAATATAAGAAAATAATATGTTTTGAGTGGAGATAAAGGACATATTTTTGAAATCTAAATAGCACTGCAGAATGAATTAAAATTTAAATTCTTCCCAGCTCTAATTGTAACATAAAGTCTCCATAATTAAAATTGTGCTGCTTATACAATGTAAATATATGCTTCCCCAACATAATACAGTGTGGGTGGTTTTACTACTGCAGACATATTCTCAACAATTTAATACAAACATCTTAACTGAGGTCAAGTGTTGTTTGAAATCCACCTGATAAACATGATATACTTTTTAAAATTATCCAAAAATTCCATACCATTTTCAGCTAAGTCTGAATGGAAAGACAAATAACATATGATATCTCATTGATATATGACAAATCTAAAATATAACACAAATGTTTTATCTATGAAACAGAAACAGACTCACAGATATAGAGAGCAGATTGGTGGTTGTCAAGAGATGGGGAAGTGCCGGGGTCCAGCCCCGGTGGATCCAGGGTAATTCAAAGGGAATCAGCAAAGTAAAACTTACTTATTTAGAAATATAAAAAGAGATTAGGAAGAAATAGTATAGTAGGAAAATTAGTGGAGAAAAGAGGCTGAATAACTTGGTTTACGTGGAACACTAATAAAACCTCGAGCCAAGAGGTTTGCACCATCTACGTTAGGCCACCGGCACCCGCTTGAATAGCGGAGGGTGCCCAGCCTTGGGCTCCCTCTCACGTGGGTCTTAGAAGCCAGGACAAGTAAGTAGACATGGCGAGCCTCCATGCTCCAGATGGGAATTCAGCCTGAAAAGGAGAGGGAGGGAGAGAGAGAAAGAGAAAGAGAAAGAGAGAGAGAGGAAGTCGATACGGGGGGAACCAGATTTCCAAGAAACCAGTTCAAGAAGCTGGTCTGAGAAACTGGTCCATCCTTTATTGTCTGGAAAGGCTTTTTATACTTTTGATTGTACATAGATATCAATGGATAATACAAAATTGTGCAGTGTCAGCAGCCCTGACTCTTATCAAGACCAGGCTTTCTCTCTGCATACCTAGTTGTATACACAAGTCTTAGGTGATTTACATCATCTTCTGGCCAGAAGGCCAATTAGCATTTTATGGCCCTTTTCTGATAAGGGTCTGTCAACCAGAAAACTTAAAAGTGTTGTTCTTTCCAAAGTCTGGTACCACTCTCAAAAAGCACTAAATAAAGTTACATTCTTACATAGCAAGGACACAACAATTTATAACAAAGAAAGAGGAGTATAGTGATTTATAACAAAGAGAAAACTCACTAACTCAAAAGTCTAGTGTTGATAACATCAAAACTACTATATTCCTTTTTCTATATCCCAATTACATTGATTAATATCCTTCAGGTGCCTAAAAGATAAAGAATATGGAGGCCTGGCAGCAGTCATTGACTCAACAGTGAAACCCATCACCAATATAATTTTTAGCTTTTTAGAAAAGGCTCTGTATCTTTAAGATGCTTTAAGCTTCGTGCCTACCGCGGTTGGGGGCTGTAAACAATTCACAATTTGTAAAGTCCGGGGGAACCTGTCAGGCAAGTTAGAGAGCCAATCAGAGGGATTTGAGCTGAAACATTCCTTTCATATGCAGGAGACCAGTTGGAGCTCTAAGTTAACTTTTTCCATAGAAAGGTGGTCGGGGATAGCCCCCTGTAATGTCAGAAGGGTATAGTATAGCAGACAGTAAACAGACAGATTTTGGTTTCGGGGTAGATGCTCAGACAGAGGACCCCTTGAGACCTGACTCTCCTTGCCTGTCAGGTCTCTCTGCATGACCTTGTCATGGGTGGGATCTCCTGTGCTGGCTTCTGGCAGGGAAGGGTGCAGGGGAAAGTTGGATTGGGAATTCGGGGTTAGCAGATGCAAACTAGTGAATGCTAAGTTGCTTCAGTCATGTCCGACTCTTTGCAACCCTATGGACAGTAGCCTGCTGGGTTCCTCTGTCCATGGGATTTTCCAAGCAAGAATACTGGAGTGGGTTGTCATTTCCTTCTCCAAACTAGTATATGTAGGATGCATAAACAATAATGGGCTTTCCTGGTAGCTCGGATGGTAAAAAAAATCTGCCTGCAATGCAGGAAAACCAGGTTCAATCCCTGGGTCCGGAAGATCCCCTGGAGAAGGAAGTGACAACCCACTCCAGTCTTCTTGCCTGGAGAATTTCATGGACAGAGAAGCCTGGTAGGCTACAGTCCATGGGGTCACAAAGAGTTGGACATGACTGAGCAACTAACACATGCTACAAACAATACTGGGTAAGTGTGTGTGTGTGTGTGTATGCACACACACGTCTAAATTACTTTGCTCTATGCCAGAAACTCATATAATATTGTAAATCAAATTTACTTCAATTTTTAAAATTCCACATTCAAAGCATAAAAATCCACCAATAAAATAGGTAGCTATTAAACCATAATGCACCTTGTATCTGTATATTCTTAAATTTAGTTATGTTTAGCTTCAAGGAATCAGTTTTGAGTTGTGCTTAATATTTATACTTCATCCCCACCAAATCATTTTTGAAAGTGAATGGAGAAATCATTTACAAAACATGGAGTCCTGTAGGACTTCAAAGGTATTTGAAAGTGAAAAGGACTTTGAGAATAGCAGTTCGGCAAGTGCATGATATGCTGTTCCCTGTGGCTCAGTCATGTACTGGAGAAAGCCTTAAAAGCTGAGGTAAGATGTTTACTGCCTGGAATAGAACACTCTAATATTAGGCCCAACTATCAGCCTCCTTTTGTATTTTCAACCTTGTTGCAAAACTTGTGCAGTCAACATTAATCCTTGGTGGAAACTCCGTGGAATTTGCTGAAAAAATCCCAAGGAATATAAATTGCTTTGAATAGATTGACAAGGCTATATCACATTATGATTTAGAGCCAAATGATTTAAGCCTTTGCATTTTCATGAACTTCTAGTGGTTGACAATGACACACTGAAATGATTGAAGTGCTGTGAGGGAAATAAAAATCTTACAGTGCTAGGGGAGGAGTGTTGTCTGTATTAACTATTTCTTGGCTCTTACCACTATCCTGAAGATTCTGATCAGCTTTAAAAAAATCAAATAAAATCTACTGATTTTTTTTTTTTTAATTTTAAGCAGCAGCTCTCTTGACACTGCTGCTACTATATAAGTTGAAGAAATAGTTTTTCTGAGCTCTTAAAAAAAGTTATGACTATTGCCTAGGGTGGAAACACACTTTTACATATTTCATATAAATCTTTAAGCATGAAGAAGATCTATATAATCTCATCTAGTCATTTCCTGTGATAGGTAAGGATTTTTATGTTATTCCTTCTATGGTTCAATATCAAAAAGGGTGAATAAATTTCTTGCTGAGAATGGAAAGGTAGATTTTGTACCTTGTCACCCTGTGGCTATCAGTTGACCAAGTATAAAGTAAATTTGGTAGGCATCAAGATGGTAGAGTAGAAAGATTCTCAGCTCACTTCCTTCCATAGGTACCCCCCAAATTACAACTGCTTACAGAGCGGCTATTATCTGAGAACAACCTGAAGAGTAGCAGAAGATTTTCTACAGTTAATCAAGGAGATACAGTACTATGGGTAGAAGCAACAGAAATGCAGGTTAGTCAGGACCCATGTTCTCAGTGTAGGGACTGACAACTCACAACTGGGAGGGAAGTCACAATTGCAGAGATCCTCCCCAAGGGCTGAGGGATCCGAGTCACACCTCAGAGTCCCCAAGCGGGAGGGGGCCCTGCACCAGGACGAGTAACCTCCCAAACATTAGCTTTGAAAGTCATCAAGGGTTATGTTTGGGATGGACAGAGGGGTGCAGAAAACTTGAGATCCTCCCTTTGTTGTTAGGTTGTGTATCTGAATATTCAGGGCCACCTCAACCAATTTTCTAGTAATTTTAGCTCCAATTAACAAAACTTGCCTGAGTGAATTATTTTATTAGAGTTGTATATTAATCATGTTCTAGTTTTATCATTTCTTGGACATTTATTGTTGCTATTCAATTGCTAAGTTGTGTTTGACTCCGAGACTCCGTGGACTGCAGCACACCAGACTTCCCTGTCTTTCACCATCTCCTGGAGTTTGCTCAAACTCACATCCATGGAGTCGGTGATGCCCTCTAGCCATCTCATAGTCTGTCACCCCTTCTCCTGCCCTCAGTCTTTCCCAGCATCAGGGTCTTTTCCAATGAGTCATCATATTTAGTAGCTATCTGTTTTTCTATATAAGCCTATATTTTTTTCCCCTTAGCAGCTTGGAATATTTAGTTACCATGAAACACAAGTCCTACTAGAAAGTAGACTATGTTAAATTTTTCTTTTTTTTCTTTTTCAAAGTAAAACTTTGGTTTTACTAAGATGACTAAGTCATCTTAGATGAGGAGAAAGGTACTTTGTTAGGCAATCTCTTTCTGGAACATCCTTTTAAACTTGCAGATATTCAGAGATTTAAAGCATTTCAGTCAATTACATTCATTGTTCTTCTGATTCTCAAATTGTCAGTTTTTTCACTCTGGATCCCTTAAAGTCGGCACAAGGATTTTTCTATTATGACCCAATTAATCTCAACAGCTTGTTTTTTGTCACAATAAGCTATCCAAAGCTCTTGTTCTTTTCCTTATCAAGACCTAGCCATTTTTAGCTGTAAACGGTTTTGTAGTCCACAATGTGACTTTAGAGGCATTAATTGCAAGAAAATTGTTCAGAGCAAGAAATGTGACTTTAGAAGTCATGTTTTTAATATTTCTTGTTCAGTTTTAGTGTATAACATAATTAGTTTGATTTTATATTTTATTTTTTTCTTTTACTGAAACTACTGATTGACAGTATCAAATTATTTCTCTCTCACAATGTACAAAATATGCCAATTCCTACAAACCTAAAAATTAGAATTTAAAAATGTAGAATGACATTAAAAATTATTGAAGTTTTTTTTTGTGTCTTTAGAATACAGCCTACTAAATATATAGTATAGCTTTCTCTCATTTGCAAATTAGACCCTGGTTTAGTTTCTAATTCGATACATAGTTACATTTATTCATTTGGGAAAATTCTTTTCTGTATAAAGGATTTCTTTATGTTTGTATTTTTATAAATTAAATGGTTGTGAAATATTATTTTACTGTTTTTAGTTTGTAGTTCTCATAGCATAAGTGAGTTTGAAGAACTTTTCATGTTTAATATTATTTATATCTCTTTCAATGGAATTCTACAAACGTCAAATATCTTTTTGTATTGGGCTATTATCTTCTGTATTTTTAGCTCTTTTTATTTGGGGATGATTACTTTTTATCTGTGATATAAATGTAAATATTATTTCCAAGATAGTCATATATCTTTTGGTATATCAATATTTACTGTTTTTGACAATGTAGAAATTTTGATTAAGCTAATCAAATTAATTTATTTCCTAATGGATTCTGGACTTTGAGACCTAGTTAGAGAGGCCATATACGGTCCAGATTTTAAAGGAATTAATTTATATTTCATTTTAATATTTGCATGAATTTACTTATTTTCATTGTGTTGGATATGTGTGGAATTTATCTTCGTTTATAATATATAGACCAAATTCATATTTTCCCAAATGGTTATCTAGTAATTTCAAAGTTTTTCATGAAAAAGTTGTTTAACTAGTATTAGAGGTATACTGACATTGACCTTGATCAATACTCCACACTGCCTATCCAAGTGAGGATGATATACTAGCTGTGGATTTTATTAGTTGCAATTAAAAATTGCCATTTTAGACTCAAATTTCAGGATTACACAAATGAACAGATTTCCAACCATAGCAAATTTTTGACCTACTTCTCTTAGTCCTTAGAAATTGTAGTACATATACACACACATTTAAAATATGTGAATATTAGTAAATGCAAAAATAGTTTTCTGAAGATAAAGAAGTAGAATATTTGGCTTATTTTTCCTTCATTTAATACATTTGGGTACAATTTTATTCCTGTAGAAACAGGTATACATTTATATTACAGTAAACACAAAATCAAGCTATTTAAATATAATATATGCACATAAAGAATTTCTAATTTTAAATTATTTTTTGCCTAAAATTCTGGATCTATAAAATGTTTGCTTCATGTGAGAATGTTAATGTTAGATCAGAATCTCTATCATACATTGGTAAGCCAAAAGTAAATAAGTTTCATTTACAGAGAAGTATTAATTGAAAATATTTTTAAGAAACAAATATAGATTAAAAATAAAATGCATACTGGCCACACTTCATTAACTTGGAATTGTATTAAGTTAAACTAACATTCCTAAAGGACTTTCTGAAAGTCATTTAATTCTTAGTTGTTGTTTAGTGACTGAGTTGTTTCTGACTTTTGCTACCCCATAGACTGAAGCATGCCAAACTCCTCTGTCCTCCACTGCCTCCTAGAGTTTGCTCAAATTCATGTTCAAGTTCTTAGGTACCAGTTGCTAAAAATAGAAAGGTAAATCATTTAAAAAGCATACCTACATTTTTCAAAATCTTATTGGTGAAAGACTGAAGTGGCCTTGATGTCAACTTATCTTGTTTTTTGTCAGTCAATATTATATCAGGTTTTATGGGATAATTATTTTAAAGTTGGTTTTTCAACTTTAATATTTATTGTCTTAGTGAAATAGATCTCAATTGGAATGTAATCAATGGGCATTTTATTATTAAGGAATTAGCTGAGAATTATATATTTTATTTTTCTTGAGATTTAAGAGAACATGGCCAACTTTCCAAAAGAATTAAGACAAAAGACTAGGCTGGCATGTTATAAGAATTTTATGCTCATTTGTGTACTGGGATTAAAAGCATAAAGTAACATCTGTTTGCAAAATGATGCATTGGAACAATGCCTCTCTGAGTTTTGCAGTCAAGTTCATAGGAAAGTTATTAGTACTAATTCTAAGTTGAGGAACTGATTAAAGGGAAAATTAAGATCTACCTCTAGCATTTGAATAAGTATTCTGATTGAAAATCTAATATCCATAAGAAATTATGGGATTCATAATGCATACTTATACAAAAGACTTGATATTCTGTTTTCCCTTATTGTGTAGCTTTAAAAAGTAAATGGAACTCTTTGTTTCCAAATATTAAATAAATAAATGATTTGTATTTTCAGGTGAGGTATAGACCTGTAGGTTCATGAGAGATACAGTTTATCATTTCAAATTTTAGGAAGCAAAATAAGGTCATAGTGCTTCTTTTAAAAATCTTGTTTATTATGGTGAATCAAAACACATATTACTATAAACATTTGCAGAGATTTCTGACTTCAAGGCAGTTTGAGGAAATGAGATAAATATGTTCATAACTATTTGTAATCCATTGCAGAATAAGAGAAAAACAATGGAAGTGTGACTGCAAAAATGGAATATTTGATAGTTATGGTTGAACATAAAGGATATAATTTTTATTAGGGTTTTTGATGCATAAGTAGGATTTCAAAAAGTGGGTGTGTGTTTGTGAAGACGGGAAAAGGCTGGGTTCCTACATCAGGCATAAACAGGACATGTCAGAAAAGGAAGAATATTAGATCCAGCAAAGACATGAATATAGGAAAGTTGAGGATATAATTCCAGAGAATTATGGTGCATTTGTTATGACCACAAAACAGAATAAAGAAGAATCTTTTAACCATAAAAATGAGAATTCAGTAGTCTCAAAAGTTGACTTTATTATTATTATTTTAAATATGTAGAGCTCAGAGTGCTGTAGTTAGAGTTCTCCTGAGACACACAACTAGGATGTGTATAGATTATATGCATACAAACCACACATAGGGTTGGGCAAAAAGTTCATTCAGGTATATATATGAAGGGAGAGAGATATTTATTATGTTAAAGCATACATAGCATAAAATCTACATTTTTAAGTGTACAATTGAGTGGCATTCAGTGCATTCACAATGTTGTGTTAACATTACACTATTAAGTTAAATAATAACACTGTTACATATTTTAGATATTATCAACATTTTTTGAAACCTTTTGGCTATGCTTTCTAGTCTGTTTTTACTTATAAAATTTACTTAGTTATGAGATGTCTTCACATACATTTTAAGAATAAGCAATACAAAATTAATTTTGAAGTTTGGAATCTAGGATGTCCCATCTCCAAATCTTCTGTGATCTTTGGTGAACCATTTACTTTCTGGGTTTGTATTTCCTCATTTGTAAATTTAGAGTAGTAAAATACACAATCCAAAATACTACAGTAACAAAATATAATTTTGTTATTAGACAACAGGATGTGTGATCTGTGAGGCCACAGGGGGGGTCTAAGGTTAGAAGGACTTTGCAATTATATTAATCCCATTTTGAAATTCTTAATAATTTGAATAAGGAATCTTGCATTTTAATTTTACACTGCCCCCTGCAAATTGTGTAGTTACTTCTTGATGAAAATTGCTATGTTTTTAGGATTAAATGATGTGGGTGAGATCCTTAAGTATATCTTCCTTATTTTATTTATCATATTAAAAAAGTAAATTTTCTAAGGGAAGAAATGTAAAGAAAGAAAAAATCAGAAAACTTCACCTCCCATATCTCTACTTCTATATACACAGCACTATGCTCAGGACTGAAATTGTATCACCTTGACTGGCTACTGAGAAAAGTCAAGCATTTTGATTTACCAGCTCAAGAGCTTTCCAAGTGTTCTTTTCAGGCAATATCTTTAAACAGCAATATGGTTGTGACAGGTTGGATTACAACATTTAGTGCTTTTCCAGAAGTTCTTAGATTTTACGTGCTTTCTGCCTTTCAGAAAGATCTGTACCAGACATCTCAGATATGAAATAAATGTATTTTTATTGCGTATTCTGGAGTATGTAATGTCACCCTAACATTGACAGGAAATACATTTTTTCCTAGCAGAAAGCTTGAATAGTCAAGTGATCTCAGACATTGAATACTCTCTAGTCATAAACTTTAAAAATAATCAGGCTGGGACTATATACTTATTGCCAACATATAAAACAAATACACATTCTATATTTTGAAAGTTAGGTGAAGGAAAGCTTTTGATAATTTATATCTTAGAATTGGTAATAAAAGAAACAGTACTAAACTAAGGAACTAATGAGTAAAAAATAGATTTTGCATGCCTTACTGAACAGAGAATTATCATGAGTTTCTCCTTGTGATATGAAAGTTGTAGATGGTTAATTACTATTAATACAGAAGGACTTGCCATAATAAACCTATTGTTATAAATTTCACAAGCTTTTCACATTGCTATAGTCACAATGTTTTGAAATAAGTTAGATCTAAGAACATTCAAAAACATGTTTCTACCAACTTATTTTGTCTTCTGATATTTCCACGATTTTGAGCATCCAAAATACAGAATAATCTAATGTTATTTATAACAACTCTTCATATTACCTCCTTTTCCTTAGAAGGCATGTCCTCAAATCACCTTAATCATGATTTTCCAGGTGACAATAGTACTCTTTCATTATATCTATAAAAGTTTATTAGGCACTGCCTATATGCATTATTTATACTAAATATTAGAAAATAATGCTGTACAATGTAATTACAATCTCTCAGGCAGTTCAAGTCTGTTTTAAGCACAGGCAAAATATTTCAAATAATGTCCACAATGTATATCTAACCCTTTGAAGGCACTGTACAAAAGCCCATGGTAGATACTATACTTGATCTTAGCCAAATATCAATAATTACTTTAAATGTAAATGGATTAAATTCTCCAACCAAAAGACATAGACTGGTTGAGTGGATACAAAAACAAGACCCATATATATGCTGTCTACAAGAAACCCACTTCAGACCTAAAGACACATAGAGACTGAAAGTGAGAGGATGGAAAAATATATTCCATGCAAATGGAAAGCAAAAGAAAACTGGAGTAGCAATCCTCATATCAGACAAAATAGACCTTAAAATAAAGAATATTACAAGAGATAAGGAAGGACATTATCTAATCATCAAGGGATCAATCCAACAGGAAGACAAAACAATTGTAAATATCTATGCACCCAACAAAGGAGCACCTCAGTACATAAGACAAACATTAACAAACATGAAAGGAGAAACTGATAGTAACACAACAATAATAGGAGACTTTAACACCCCCCTCACATCAATGGGCAGATCATCCAAACAAAATTAATAAGGAAACACAAGTTTTAAATGATTCATTAGATGAGATGGATCTCATTAATATCTTCCAGATATTCATCCACATGAAGAAGAATACACCTTCTTTTCAAGTGCACATGGAATATTCTCCAGAATGGACCTCATCTTGGGTCACAAGTCAAACCTCAGTAAATTTAAGAAAATTGAAATTATATCAAGCATCTTTTCTGACCACAATGCTATGAGACTAGATATCAATTACAAAAAAGAAAAAGAAAAGAAAAAACCTGTAAAAAACACAAACACACAGAGATTAAACAATATATTTCTAAATAATTAACAGGTTACTGAAGAAATTAAAGGAGAAATCAAAAAAATTCTAGACACAAATGACAATGAAAACATGACAACTCAAAACCTATGGGATGCAGCAAAAGCAGTTCTAAGAGGAAAGTTTATAGCAATACAACCCTACCTCAAGAACAAGAAAAACATCAAATAGAAAACCTAACTTTACACCTAAAACAACTGGAAAAAGAAGAAGAAAAAAAATCCCAAAATTAGAAGAATGAAAGACATCATAAAGATTAGAGCAGAAATAAATGAAAAAGGAATTACAGAAAAAATAGTAAAGATTAATAAAACTAAAAGGTGGTTCTTTGAGAAGATAAACAAAATTGACAAACTGTTAGCCAGACTTATCAAAAAAAAAAAAAAGAATAAAATCAACAAAATGAGAAATGAAAAGGAGAGGTTACAACAGACAATGCAGAAATGCAAAGGATTATAAGAGACTATTATGAACAACTATATGGCGATAAAATGTATAACCTGGAAGAAATGGACAGATACTTAGAAAAGTTCAATCTTCCAAGACTGAACCAGGAAGAAATAGAAATTATGAACAACCCAATTACAAGCACTGAAATTGAAGCTGTGATAAAAAAATCTCCCAAAAATCTAACACCCGGGACCAGCGGGCTTCACAGGAGAAATCTATCAAACAATTGCAGAAGAGTTAATGCCTATCCTTCTAAAATTCTTTCAAAAAATTGCAGAGGAAAGAACACTTCCGAAGTCATTCTATGAGGCCATCATCATCCTGATAGCAAAACCAGACAAAGCCAACACAGAAAAATAAAACTACAGGTCAATATCACTGAGGAACATAGATGCAAAAGTCCTCAACAAAATTTTAGCAAACATAATTCAGCAACACATCAAAAAGCACATACACCATGATCAAATTGGGCTTATTCCAGGGATGCTAGGGTTCTTCAATATCCATAAATCAATCAATGTGATATACCATATTAACAAATTGAAGATAAAAACTATATGATCATCTCAATAGATGCAGAAAAAGTCTTTGACAAAATTCAGCACCGATTTATGATTAAAACTGTTCAAAAACTGAGGATAGAAGGAACCTACCTCAACATACTAAAGGCCATATATGATTAGTCTACAGCAAACACTATTCTCAATGGTGAAAAACTTAAAGCATTTCCCCTAAGATCAGAAACAAGACAAGGGTGTCCACTTTCACCACTGTTATTCAACATAGTTTTGAAAGTCTTAGCTATAGCAATCAGAGAAGAATAAGAAATAAAAGGAATCCAGATTGGAAAAGAAGAAATAAAGCTCTCACTGTTTGCAGATGACATGATACTGTACATCAGTTAAGTTCAGTCACACAGTCGTGTCCGACTCTTTGAGACCCCATGAATTGCAGCACGCCAGGCCTCCCTGTCCATCGCCAACTCCCAGAGTTCACTTAAACTCACATCCATTGAGTCAGTGATACCATCCAGCCATCTCATCCCCTGTTGTCCCCTTTTCCTCCTGCCCCCAATCCCTCCCAGCATCAGAGTCTTTTCCAATGAGTCAACTCTTCGCATGAGGTGGCCAACATACTGGAGTTTCAGCTTTAGCATCATTCCTTCCAAAGAACACCCAGGGCTGATCTCCTTTAGAATGGACTGGTTGGATCTCCTTGCAGTCCAGGGGACTCTCAGGAGTCTTCTCCAACACCACAGTTCAAAAGCATCAGTTCTTCAGCACTCAGCTTTCTTCACAGTCCAACTCTCACATCTATACACGACTACTGAAAAACCATAACCTTGACTAGATGGACCTTTGTTGGCAAAGTAATGTCTCTGCTTTTGAATATGCTATCTAGGTTGGTCATAACTTTCCTTTCAAGGAGTAAGCATCTTTTAATTTCATGGCTGCAGTCACCATGTGCTGTGATTTTGGAGCCCCCAAAAAAATAAAGTCTGACATTGTTTCCCCATCTATTTCCCATGAAGTGATGGGACCAGGTGCCATGATCTTTGTTTTCTGAATGTTGAGCTTTAAGCCAGCTTTTTCTTTCTCCTCTTTCACTTTCATCAAGAGGCTTTTTAGTTCCTCTTCACTTTCTGCCATAAGGGTGGTGTCATCTGCATATCTGAGGTTATTGATATTTCTCCTGGCAATCTTGATTTCAGCTTGTGCTTCTTCCAGCCCAGCATTTCTCATGATGTACTCTGCATAGAATTTAAATAAGCAGGGTGACAATATATAGCCTTGATGTACTCCTTTTCCTATTTGGAACCAGTCCTGTTGTTTCATGTCCAGTTCTAACTGTTGCCTCCTAACCTGCATATAGGTTTCTCAAGAGGCAGGTCAGGTGGTCTTGTATTCCCGTATCTTGAAGAATTTTCTGCAGTTTATTGTGATCCACACAGTGAAAGGTTTTGTACATAGAAAACCCTAAAGATAGTATCAGAAAATTACTAGAACTAATCAGTGAATTTAGCAAAGTTGCAGGATACAAAATCAATACACAGAAATCACTTGCATTTCCATACACTAATAATGAAAAATCAGAAAGAGAAATTAAGGAATCAATCTCATTCACCACTGTAACAAAAAGAATAAAATACCTAGGAATAAACTTACCTAAGGAGATAAAAGAAATGTACACAGAAAATTATAAGATGCTAATGAAATAAACCTAAAGATGACATAAACAAATGAAGAGATATTCCATGTTACTGGGTAGGAAGAATCAATATTGTGAAAATGACTATACTACCAAGTGCAATCTACAGATTCAATGTGGTCCCTATCAAATTAACAATGGAATTTTTCACAGAACGAGACCAAAAAATTTCACAATTCATATGGAAACAGAAAAGACCCTGAATAGCCAAAGCAGTCTTGAGAAAGAAGAATATAGTTGGAATAATCAACCTTCCTGACTTCAGATTATCCTACAAAGCTACAGTCATCAAGACAGTATGGTACTGGCACAAAAACAGAAATATAGATCAATGGAACAAGATAGCCCAAAAATAAACCCATGCACCTATGGGTACCTTATTTTTGACAAAGAAGGCAAGAATATACAGTGGGGCAAAGACAGCCTCTTCAGTAAATGGTGCTGGGAAAACTGGACAGCTACATGTACGAGAATAAAATTAGAACACTTCCTAACACTGTACACAAAGATAAACCCAAAATAGATTAAAGAACTAAATGTAAGACCAGAGACTCTAACACCCTTAGAGGAAAACATAGGCAGAACACTCAATGACAAATCAAAGCAAGATCCTCTATGACCCACCTCCTACAGTAATGGAAATAAAGACAAAAGTAAACAAGTGGAACCTGATTGAACTTAAAAACTTTTGCACAGCAAAGGAAACTATAAGCAAGGTGAAAAGACAACCCTCAGAATAGGAGAAAATAATAGCAAATGAAACAACTGACAAAGGATTAATTTCCAAGATTTACAAGCAACTCATACAACTCAATACCAGAAAAAACAACCCAATCAAAAAGTGGGAAAAGACCTAAACAGACATTTCTCCAGAGAAGACATACAGATGGCTAACAAACACAGGAAAAATGCTCAACATCGCTCATTATTAGAGAAATGCAAATCAAAACTACAATGAGACATCACCTCACATTGATTAGAATGGCCATCATCAAAAATCTACAAACAATAGATGGTGTGGAGAAAAGGGAACACTCTTACACTGTGGGTAGGAATGTAAATTGAAACAGCCACTATGGAAGACGGTATGGAAATTCCTTTAAAAACTAGGAATAAAGCCTCCATATGACCCAGCAATCCCTCTCTTAGGCCTATACCCTGCTGCTGCTGCTTAGTCACTTTACTCATGCCCATCTCTGTGCAACCCTATGGACTGTAGCCCTCCAGGCTCCTCTGTCCATAGGATTCTCCAGGCAAGAATACTGGAGCGGGTTGCCATTTCCTTCTCCGGCTGTACCCTGAGGAAACCAAAATTGAAAGAGACACATGTATCCCATTTTTCATTGCAGCACTATTTACAATAGCTAGAACATGTCACCAACCTAGATGTCCATCGACAGTTGAATGGATAAAAAACTTGTCGTACATATACACAACGGAATATTATTCAACAATAAAATGGAATGCGTTTGAGTCCGTTCTAATGAGGTGGATGAACCTAAAGCATCTTATACAGAGTGAAGTAGGTCAGAAAGAGATAAAAATTGTATACTAATGCATATATACGAAATCTAGAAAAATGGTACTAAAGAATTTATTTGCAGGGCAGCAACGGAGAAACAGACATAAAGAATAGACTTACGGACATGGGGAGAGGGGAAGAGAGGGTGAGATATATGGAGAGAGTAACATGGAAACTTATATTACCATATGGAAAATAGGTAGCCAACGGGAATTTGCTGTATATCTCAGGAAACTCAAACAGGGGCTCTGTATCAAGCAGGAGGTGTGGGAAGGGGAGGGATATGGGAGGAAGTTTCATATCTATGGCTGATTCATGTTGAGGTTTGACAGAAAACAACAAAATTCTGTAAAGCAATTATCATTCAATTAAAAAATAAATAACTTTTTTAAAAGCCCATGGTAAAATTCCATGTATTCCAAAAACTTTTTGTATCAAATATTAATGTTTTTCCTAATTATTTTGTACATAAATAAGAATGTGGATTCACTGGATTTAAGGTTTGATTCAGTCAATAAATATACTTTTTGGTGACTGTGTAAAAATAGAACAGGGTATTGTGAAAAGAAACAAGTACATTATGGTACTTTTGAGTCAGTCTCATTTTAAATAGCTTCCTGCTGTGATAAAGTCACTTCATGATAACTACGGTATGACCTAGGCATGTCATAACTTCTCAGGGTATCTTCATTTCTGAAAGAGTTTAATGGTTGTTGTTAGTCATGTGATCAAAGGAAAATTTCATTGCTTTCCCACAAATTTTACTGACAATACATTCTCCAAGGATATCATTAAGTAGAACTATTCTTTCATTGACCCTGGAACTAATTCTAATCTGTTTCTATCTAGTTCATTATTTTCTCTTGACCTTATTTTCATCATAGACTTGTATTAAAGGAACACACTCTTATTTCATTTGTTCAGATATGTTAAAATATCTTGTTAATAATATACATTGTCTAGTATAATCACTATAAATTATAATTATTATGTATAGACATATTAAATTAACTCAATATAAACAGACTTATATTTTATATACATTTAAACATAGTATATATGTACAAAATTATATGTATGTGTATATCATACTATTTTCTCAATAAATCATTTTAATAAACTGCCTCCTAAAAATGGTAGATCACACATATTTGAAGTTTTTCTCCAGAAACCTCACTCAAATGATACAAAAAAAATAAGAATATTACCAACAAAGTAAAACAAAATGAAACAAGGGTGGATAGAAGAATTCAATACTTTAGAACAGGGAAAGAGTTTAGGTGAATAGCAACTAACATAACAGAGCAGAGCAAAGTGCAGAGTAAGTGACTACCAAGAGGATTCAAAGAAAAAATCAGGTAATTCACCTTGAAGAAATCCCTAGAAACTTTACAGAATATGCCAAGAGTATGGAAGGGCATGATACAAAGGCTGAAAACAGAATAGGTGAAATCTCACTATCCAGAATATGTTCCTATATTTAAATCTTCTACCTCACAAAAGAATAAAGAACAATTTATTTATTGCTTACTCTTGAGAAATCTACCATATTCAGATACACCAGCCATATGGTAATGAAAGAGCGAATACACAGACTGAGAAAAAAGTCATTAAGTGAAAGCTTATATATCAAATTATGTGAAACCTCAGCTCTGCTCTTTCTCCCTGATCCTATAACACTCTTTGCCAAGCATATATCCCGTTTTCCTCCCTGCTCCAGCAAAGGTATTGCATGATTCTCTTCTGAAGAAGTAGAATGGCCTCAAAAAATAGTCCTCTCTCAAGAGTTCTAGAGTTTTTGGTCTTACATTTAGGCCTTTAATCCATTTTGAGTCTATCTTTGTGTACGGTCTTAAGAAGTGTTCTAATGTCATTCTTTTACATGAAGCTGTTCAATTTTCCCAGCACCATTTACTGAAGAGACTATCATTGCCCCATTGTATATTCTTGCCTCTTTTGTCAGAAGTAATGTGTCCATAGATGTGTGGGTTTATTTCTGGGCTTTCTATTTTGTTCCATTGGTTTATCTTTCTGTTTTTGTGCCAATACCATATTGTCTTGATGACTATAGCTTTGTAGTATAGTCTGAGGGCAGGCAGGTTGATTCCTCCAGCTTCATTCTTCTTTCTCAAGATTGTTTTGTTTTTTGGGGGGTCTTTTGTGTTTCCATATGAATTGTGAAATTTTTGTTCTAATTCTGTGAAAAATGCCATTGGTAATTTGATAGGGATTGCGTTGAATCTGTCAATTGCTTTTTTTTTTTTTAGGTTCTATTTATTATTTTTTTTTACCTTGACTTCTTTCTTTTTTAATTTTTAAAATTTTTATTTTTACTTTATTTTGCTTTACAATACTGTATTGGTTTTGCCATACATTGACATGAATCCACCAGAGGTGTACATGACTTCCCAACCCTGAACCCCCCTCCCACCACCCTCCCCATATCATCTCTCTGGATCATCCCAGTGCACCAGCCCCAAGCATCCTGTATCCTGTATCGAACCTAGACTAGTGATTTGTTTCTTACATGATAGTATACATATTTCAATGCCATTCTCCCAAATCATCCCACCCTCTCCCTCTCCCACAGAGTCCAAAAGTCTGCTCTTTACATCTGTGTCTCTTTTGCTGCCTCGCACACAGGGTTATCATTACCATTTTTCTAAATTCCATATATATGCATTAGTATACTGTATTGGTGTTTTTCTTTCTGGCTTACTTCACTCTGTATAATCGGCTCCAGTTTCATCCACCACATTAGAACTGATTCAAATGTATTCTTTTTAATGGCTGAGTAATACTCCATTGCGTATATGTACCGCAGCTTTCTTATCCATTTGTCTGCTTTAGATAGTATAGTTATTTGCACAATATTGTTTCTTCTTACCCAAGAACATGGAATATCTCTCCATCTATCTATGTTATCTATGATTTCTTTCATCAGTGTATTATAGTTTTCTGTAATTAGCTCTTTTGTCTTCTTCAGTTCAGTTCAGTTCAATCATTCAGTCATGTCTGACTCTTTGCAACCCCGTGAATCACAGCACGCCAGGCCTCCCTGTCCATCACCAACTCCCGGAGTTCACTCAGACTCACATCCATCGAGTCAGTGATGCCACCCAGCCATCTCATCCTCTGTCATCCCCTTCTCCTCCTGCCCCCAATCCCTCCCAGCATCTTCTTAGGTAGGTTTATTCCTAGGTATTTTATTCTTTTTGTTGCAATGGTGAATCGGATTGATTCCTTAATTTTTCTTTCTGATTTTTCATTATTAGTGTATAGAAATGCAAGCGATTTCTGTGTATTGACTTTGTATCCTGCAACTTTGCTAAATTCACTGATTAGCTCTAGTAATTTTCTGATAGTATCTTTAGGGTTTTTCTGTGTATAGTATCATGTTGTCTGCAAACAGTGAGAGTTTTACTTCTTCTTTTGCAATCTAGATTCCTTTTATTTCTTTTTCTTCTCTGATTGCCATGGATAGGAAACTTCCAAAACTATGTTGAATAACAGTGGTGAGAGTGAGCACCCTTGTCTTGTTCCCGATCTTGGAGGAAATGCTTTCAGTTTTTCACCATTGAGAATAATGTTTTCTGTGTGTTTATCTCATGTGGCCTTTGTTATATTGAGGTAGGTTCCTTCTATGCCCATAATTTAGAGAGTTTTTATTATGAATGTGTGCTGAATTTTGTCAAAAGCTTTTTTGCATCTATTGAGTTTATCATATAGTTTTCATCTTTCACTTCGTTAATACAGTGTATCATATTGATTGATTTGCATATACAGAAGATTCCTTGCATCCCTGGGGATGAATGGATAAAGAAGCTGTAGTACATATATACAATGGAATATTACTCAGCCATTAAAAAGGAATGTATTTGAGTCAGTTCTAATTAATGAAACTAAGCCATTATATACAGTAAATTTAGTCAGAAATAGAAAAACAAATATTGTATATTAATGTATACATATAGAATCTAGAAAGATATTACTGATGAACATTTTTACACGGCAAAAATGGAAATGCATACATAGAGAACAGACTTGTAGACATGGGGTGAGGGAAGGAGAGGGTGGGATGAATGGAGAGTAGCATAATAATAGATGCTGCTGCTGGTGCTAAGTCGCTTCAGTCATGTCCGACTTTGTGCGATCTCATAGATGGCAGCCCACCAGGCTCCCTGTCCCTGGGATTCTCCAGGCAAGAATACTGGAATGAGTTGCCATTTCCTCTTCCAATGCATGAAAATGAAAAGTGAAAGTGAAGTCGTTCAGTTGTGTCCGACTCATAGCAACCCCATGGACTGCAGCCTACCAGGCTTCTCTGTCCATAGGATTTTCCTATCATATGCAAAATAGATAGCAGGGGATATTAGCTGTATAACTCAGGGAACTCAAACTGGTGCTCTCTGACAACCGAGAGGGGTGGGATAGGGTAGGCATTGGGATGGGAGTTCAAAAGAGAGGGGACATATGTATATCTATGACTGATTCATGTAGGTGATTGGTAGAAACCAAAACAATATGGTAAAGCAATTATCCTTCAATTAAAAATAAAATGTTTTTAAACATCTAAAAGAAAAAAATTAAAAAAAAAAAAAAAACATCTAAAAGAAAAGAATAGTCATCCCATAATCCACAAGGGATTCACTGAAAAAGTACATGATTATCCTGTAAAAAATGCCAGAACTTGTCCAGCACTACTATGTATCCAGTGCTAAGCTGCTTTCAGTAGTGTCCAACTCTTTGTGACCCTATGGACTCTGTAGCCCTCCAGGCTCCTCTCTCCATGGGATTCTCCAGGAAAGAATACTTGAGTGGGTTGCCATGCCCTCCGACAAGGGATCTTCTGACTCAGGGATTGAACGCACATCTCTTATGTCTCCTGCGTTAGCAGGCAGGTTCTCTACCACTAATGCCACCTAGAATGTATCCAGAGGTCTCGTAGGCTGTCTTCATTTCTGTTCATTCTCTTTTCTGTGTTGTGTTCTGAGTGATTTCCACCTTTCTGTCCTCCAGGTATTTACCCATTCTTCTGCCTCAGTTATTCTGTCATTGATTCCTTCTAGTGTATTCGTCATCTCTTTTCTTTAGTTCTAGGTCTTTGGTAAACATTTCTTGCATTTTCTCAATCTTTGCCTCCATTCTTTTCTGGAGATCTTGAATAATCTTCATTATCATTATTCTGAATTCAGTTTCTGGGAGGTTTCCTATCTCCACTTCATTTAGCTGTTTTTTTCTGGGATTTTACCTTGTTTCTTCATCTGGAACATAACTTTCTGCTTTTTCATCATGGTTAATTTTCTGTAATATGGCTTTTGTTTTAGCTGCTGTGAGACTGTGCTTCTTGCTTCTTCTGTCTGTCCTCTGGTGGATAAGGTTAAGAGGCTTGTGTAAGCTTCTTGACTGGAGGGACTGGTGATGAGAAAAAAACTGGGTCTTGCTCTGGGGGGAATGGCCTTGCTCAGTAAAGCTTTAATCCAATTATCTGCTGATGGGTAGGGTTGCACTCCCTCCCTGGTAGTTGTTTTGCCTAAGGCGATCCAGCCCTGGGGTCTACAGGCTCTATGGTAGGGCTAATAGTGAACTCCAAGAGGGTTTACACCAAGGGGGACCTTCCAGTGTCCCCATCCCTGTGGTGAACACTTGCCAACTCACACCTCCACAGGAGGCCCTCCAACATTAGCAAGTAGTTTTGGTTCAGTCTCCTGTGGAGTCACTACTCCTCTCCTCTGGGTCTTGGTGAGTACAAAATTTTGTTTGTGTCCTCCAAGACTGGAGTCTCTGTTTCGCTCAGTTCTTTGGAAGGCCTGTAATCAAATCCCACTGGCCCTCAAGGCCAGATTCCCTGGGGATTCCCAGGCCCTTTGTTAGATCCTCAGGTTGGGAAGCCTGATGTGGGGTTCAGAACTTTCACAATAGCGTGAGAACTTCTTTGATATTATTGTTCTCCAGTCTGTGAGTCACCCACCCAGGGTATGAGATTTGATTTTATTGTGACTACGCCCCTCCTACCATCTTGTTGAGGCTTCTTCTTTGTCTTTGGATGTAGGGTATCTTTTTTTGATGGGTTACAGCATCCTCTTGTTGATGGTTTTCCAACAGCTAGTTTCAATTTTGGTGCTGTCACAGGAAGAGATGAGCACATGTACTTCTACTCTGTCATCTTACAGTAGGAGCTTCTTGATGGAGGAAAATCCTCACTGGGAAGATGGAACACCCAGGGAATGTGCACTTTTCTTTTGTGCTGCTTTAAACCTACTAAAGGTTTCCCTGGTGGCTCAGCTGGTAAAGAATCTGACTGCAATATGTGAGACCTGGGTTCGATCCCTGGGTTGGGAAGATCCCCTGGAGAAGGGAATGACAACCCACTCCAGTATTCTGGCCTGGAGAGTATGAATGGGCTGTGAAGTAAAAATGAGTCACTCAGTCCTGTCTGACTCTTTGTGACTCCATGGACTATACAGTCCGTGGAATTCTCTAGGCCAGAGTACTGGAGTGGGTAGCCTTTCCATTCTCCAGGGGATCTTCCTAACCCAGGGATTGAACCCAGGTATTCCTCATTGCAGGTGGATTCTTTACTAGCTGAGCCACAAGGGAAGACCAAGAATACTGGAGTGGGTAGCCTATCCCTTCTCCAGGGGATCTTTCTGACCCAGGAATTGAACCGGGATCTCATGCATCGCAGGCAGATTCTTTACCAACTGAGCTATCAGGGAAATTAATGTATAATATTGGGGCTTCCCTGGTAGCTCAGCTGGTAAAGAATCCACCTGCAATGTGGGAGACCTGGGCTCGATCCCTGGGTTGGGAAGATCCCCTGGAGAAGGGAATGGCTACTCCCTCCAGTATTCTGATCTGGAGAAGTCCATGGACTGTGTAGTCCATGGGGTCACAAAGAATTGGACACGACTGAGTGACTTTCACTTTCAAACCTACTAAGCTATATATCTGCCAAGATGTATGGGGACAGGAAGGAATGAGGGCCGTAGGCTACTTGCATTACCTATACTTATGATATTTTATGCACCTGTATGTAGTCTTTAGGAATTTGGCCTATTAGCATGACAACCTTCTAATTATGTTTGAGCATAGCCTGCTATTTGATGATTTTAATTGTTGAGGTTCATGATCTGAAAGGTATATGACTTATCAGGATCCTATGGATTGCCTTTTCTACTGCTGTCACTGCCTATTTCTCTATCTCCACAAAAGGTCCTGATCCTCAAGGTTATAGGGGAAAATAAACGTGGTACCCCTGTGGCTCAGAAAAGGAGGTTCATTGAAATCCTATTTTGGCCCTACATCCTCAGACCCTGATAATGGGGGAGGCACCTAATCTTGATGATACTAATTTGAAGTCTCTAGAAAAGCAACTTATAAACACAGTAGGAAAGGCCAATTTCACCACAAAGTATATCTACTTTAGACTAAAAAGGAAGGGCAGGAGGAAAAAGAAAGAAACGTGGATATTGGAGGAGAAAACAAACCACTGAAACTGAAGTGATAATTGAAATACAAAATATATTAATATAATTTATATGACAAAAATGGAAGGATGCTTATTGGGTTTTATATCTCTACAATATGACAACAGGTTGTGAATTAACTTTAATGTCTGCTAAAATACAGGAGACAGGGCTCAAGACCATCCCCATGGAAAAGAAATGCAAAAAAGAAAAATGGCTGTTTGAGGAGGCCTTACAAATAGCTGTGAAAAGAAGAGAAGTGAAAAGCAAAGGAGAAAAGGATAGATATAAGCATCTGAATGCAGAGTTCCAAAGAATAGCAAAAAGAGAGAAGAAAGACTTCCTCAGCTATCAATGGAAAGAAATAGAGGAAAACAACAGAATGGGAAAGACTAGAGACCTCTTCAAGAAAATTAGAGATACCAAGGAAATATTTCATACAAAGATGGGCTCGATAAAGGACAGAAATGGTAGGGACTTAACAGAAGCAGAAGATATTAAGAAGAGGTGGCAAAAATACACAGAAAACTGTACAAAAAAGACATTCAGGACCCAGATAATCACGATGGTGTGATCAGTCACCTAGAGCCAGACATCCTGGAATGTGAAGTCAAGTGGGCCTTAGGAAGCATCACTACGAACAAAGCTAGTGGAGGTGATGGAATTCCAGTTGAGCTATTTCAAATTCTGAAAGATGATGCTGTGAAAGTGCTGCACTCAATATGCCAGCAAATTTGGAAAACTCAGCAGTGGCCACAGGACTGGAAAAGGTCAGTTTTCATTCCAATCCCAAAGAAAGGCAATGCTGAAGAATGCTCAAACTACCGCACAGTTGCAGTCATCTCACATGCCAGCAAAGTAATGCTCAAAATTCTCCAAGCCAGGCTTCAGCAATACATGAACCATGAACTTTCAAACATTCAAGCTGGATTTAGAAAAGACAGAAGAACTAGAGATCAAAGTGCCAACATCCGCTGGATCATGGAAAAAGCAAGAGAGTTCCAGAAAAACATCTATTTCTGCTTTATTGACTATGCCAAAGCCTTTGACTGTGTGGATCACAATAAACTGTGGAAAATTCTGAAAGAGATGGGAATACCAGACCACCTGACCTGCCTCTTGAGAAATCTGTATGCAGGTCAGGAAGCAACAGTTAGAACTGGACATGGAACAACAGACTGGTTCCAAATAGGAAAAGGAGTCCATCAAGGCTGTATATTGTCATCCTGCTTATTTAACTTATATGCAGAGTACATCACGAGAAACGCTGGGCTGGAAGAAGCACAGGCTGGAATCAAGATTGCTGGTAGAAATATCAATAATCTCAGATATGCAGATGATGCCACTCTTATGGCAGAAAGTGAAGAGGAACTAAAAAGCCTCTTGATGAAATTGCAAGTGGGGAGTGAAAAAGTTGGCCTAAAGCTCAGCATTCAGAAAACTAAGATCATAGCATCTGGTCCCATCACTTCATGGGAAATAGATGGGGAAACAGTGGAAACAGTAAGTTACTGCAGATGGTGACTGCAGCCACGAAATTAAAAGACGCTTACTCCTTGGAAGAAAAGTTATGACCGACCTAGATAGCATATTCAAAAGCAGAGACATTACTTTGCCAACAAAGGTCCATCTAATCAAGGCTATGGTTTTTCCAGTGGTCATGTATGGATGTGAGAGTTGGACTGTGAAGAAGGCTGAGCGCCGAAGAATTGATGCTTTTGAACTGTGGTGTTGGAGAAGACTCTTGAGAGTCCCTTGGACTGCAAGGAGATCCAACCAGTCCGTTCTGAAGGAGATCAGCGCTGGGATTTCTTTGGAAGGAATGATGCTAAAGCTTAAAGTCCAGTACTTTGGCCACCTCATGCGAAGAGTTGACTCACTGAAAAAGAATGATGCTGGGAGGGATTGGGGGCAGGAGGAGAAGGGGACGACAAAGGATGAGATGGCTGGATGGCATCACTGACTCGATGGACATGAGTCTGAATGAACTTTGGTAATTGGTGATGGACAGGGAGGCCTGGAGTCCTGTGATTCATGGGTTCGCGAAGAGTCAGACACGACTGAGTGACTGAACTGAACTGAAGTGAAAATATATCAACTGGCACATATCTTGGTCTTAATTAAAATTGTGGCTAAATTAATTTTATCTGGGGGTCTCACTTAATTTACACAAGGTTACCCCTTATACCCTAAGGGGAATTACCAAATATAAAATAGAGAACAAATAGGTTTGCCTTATGTTAACCATAAGAATTATTATTTTGTCTAACTTTTCAATGATCATAGCATCCATTGTGCCAAAATATCACATAGTGCACATGAATACTCTGGCCCAATAAATAATGAATTAAAATTAAGTAGTCTTTACCAGTTAAAAATTGGTTTGGTAAAAGGGGACCCCATGAATATACCCTCTCTGCTTCAATTAGAATAACTAATGTGACACAATGTAATTAAACCAAGGCACATGAGGACTGAACTGATACAAAACTTGTAGAGAAAGTGTGATTATCCTCGGTGCATCTCCATCTGATAGCTCAATTTATTCTACACTTTAACCTACAAAGATAGAGCACCATCTCCTAGTGGATTATCACAATTTTAATGAAGTGTGTCCTGTTGAGGCCTCCTTACCCAATGTTTTTGAAATTTGAAATTACTGATTCCATTCAATCAGCCTTTAGTAATTGCTTTGCTATTATAGAATTGGCGAATATGCTCTGCTCAGTGTCTGTTTCAGCAGTCTTTCAGTCATAATTTGACTTAGCTTTTTTACCAGCTTTACTGAGATCATTTATTGACATGACCAAAAAATCATTTATTGACATGATTTGATACAAGTTTCTGTTGCAAAATTCTTTAACTTCTGGAGGTTCCTAAATATACCTTCACACACAAATATTAACTGAATGTAAATTTCTCCAAGATCACAGATATGACACTGCATTGATAATTTCCTCCTCTGAGGAGTTTCATTTCAAGACGCACACAGAACATAAAAATACAACGGCACTCACACACACAGAAAGTTGTATCCTTGACTCACATATGCTGTGAACCTCTGCCATCTCTGTAAGGTTTCGAAAATCATTTGGTCAGCTGAGGGCCTCTTCATCTCTGACACTGTCCAGAAATTTCTATGACCCTCATAGCACCCACAACATCTTTTAGGTTTTTCTGGGTTCTAGAGGCAGTATATTCCACCATTATGTTTTCTAGAAGCCATCTATGCTGTTATTTGTAAGTGAACCCACCTTGAATGAGACCATCCAACAAAAGGTTCTAGCATCGGTCCAAGTTGAAATAAAACAGGTACTCCTGATAGTGCTTGAAGAAGTCCCAGATACCCCTTCATTTTAGAGGCACAGCCTCTCATGCCTTTTCTAGTCTCTGGACTTTCCATAATGGTCATGATTAGCAAGTGGTCTTTGATGCAAGAAAGTATCCACCTTTGTTCCATATTACATGCTGTGCTATTAGGGAGGGCGTTGCTGTCCATAAAGTGGGTTCTCTTGAAAATGGAAGCTCTCGTAGACCCTAGGCCTATAACTGTCTGTATCTAGTTGCCTATTATGATTTGGGTCAGGGAAAGAGCACAATGTGATCTCAGCATGACTATCAAAACCTCCTCACTACATAATGGAGCCAAACTTGGGCTTCTACCTGCAGGAGAGGATGGTTTCCCCTATGTTCAGTCCTCTGCCAAATACTGTAGTACTGGAGGACTCCTTGGCTAACTCCATGACTCCATGGGATTTACTGAGTAAGTAGCAAGGGGGAACTTATAGATAGGATAGCACCATCACACGTGATGGAGCTCAGTAGAGAGTTGCTGCTTTTTATTCCTAAGATATCTCTGATAAAGGATGGGACTCAGGGTTCAGCACAATTGGCCAAATTTCAGGCAGTCGTCTTAGCACTGAATGCTCTGGACAACAATAGGCCCCATATGCACAGTTTTACACCTGTGGGGTATTTCAAATAGTCTGGCTGTTTCCTGTAGCCAAAGGTAGAAAAATAAATCCTTATGTAAGATTGTCTGTTTTAGGGCAAAGACACTGGGAATCTCTTGCCTCTCAGACACCCCAAAGATAAATCAAGTCCACACATACCTCTGCATAGCATAAAGCCATAATACAAGGACACAGTAAGACACTAGTTATTGTCTTTGGACCTCCAGACATTACTGATCATGACAAAACCACTCATTTCACTGCTCAGAAAACACAATGTAGGGCTCAAACACAGAGTTCAATAGAACTTTCTACTCCTTTATAGGCTTCAGGTTATATGCCTCATACAGCATCGTAATGGCTTACACAAGTTCAGATTTAATCATGAAACTAGGCCTATCTAGTCATCAGTTAACACCAGGAGCAAATTGTACTACGGAATCTGACTCCATAATTTAGTTTGACTACCTACAGCTTTCCTCTTTCCTCTTCCCATTCTGCCCCACATCTAGGCAAAATGATTAAGGCTAATGTGCTTGCTTTTTTGGCCCAGCAGGATATTAAAGCCATCAAGCTTCTGCCCATGTGTGGTAACACACCCTGGTTTTACCCTTTATCTTAATAAAAACCCCAAGCAAGTCTCATCTCATTACTCTTTCAAGGCATTAAGGACCTACTTGAGAAGGCTTCTCTGATCACCTCAGAAGGCATCATTATATAAATAATAAACTTTTTCACATACTCTTGGTCTTTGTTTGGCATTCTATGTGTCTCATGCAAACCAAATTTGGGTGTTGATCCATTCTGCTGCTGCAGAATGGCCCAAATATCTACCAACTATAAACATATAGTAGTTAAGTCTATGGCATTGATACATAGATAAAAACTTTAAAGCAGGTGAATAACAGAAGACCTAGAAACAGACCCACACATATATGAATACCTAGTACCTCTGAGAAATGGTGGTGCAGAACAAGATAAGATAAATTTGCAATAAATAGGGTAAATGTATGGAAAAAAGCAAAACTTGCCTCAAACTTCCTATCATAAGTAAAAAATAAATTCCAAGTTGATTAAAAACCTTAATCATGCATGGAAAAACTAGAAAGCATTTAGAATATAATATGGTTGAATAAACATATGAGAAGATGCTTAACTCATTGTAATTAGGTGAATGCAAATTAAAATACAATGAGATGGCATTATAAACCTACCATTTTGGCAAAGACATAAAAATCTAAGAAAATTAAATGTTGGCAAAGTTGTGGAACATTGGGTACTTGCATAAACTATTGATTTTACCACATTATTAAATAAGAGCTTGGCAGTAGCTGAAACAATTGAAGAGTCACATATTTTATGACCCAGCTATTTTACTCCAAAGTCCTCATATATGCAAAAAGTTATAAAAAGATTATGTATAAAACCTTGTATATCTAAATATATGTATATTTACATAAAATTGTATATATATGTTAATATAAGAATGCTCCTTTCACTATTTTTATATGGAAAAATCTGGAAAAACTGAAATTCTATAAACAAAATGGATAAAGAAATTGTGATATGTTAAAATGCATAGATAACAACTGAAAAGACCAGATTGCAAGTATACCTTTTGTTAGGGACCAAACAACGGGCTCTAGGACCTGAGTCATGTTTACCAGAAAGAGACAGGATATGCACTCATCCTGCCTGGCCAATCATGTAACGCCAGCTACTCCTGTAACTGAGACAAAGAACTGCCTGTATATAAGCCACCATACTCCTTTGCTCGGGGCTCTTGTCAGATTCCCTTGTGTGGGATGAGACTTGGGCCCTAGCGCGCTGGGAATAAACAAACTCCCTTCTTGCGTTTGCAATACTGTGGTGGACTTGCTCTCTCAGTCGGTTCGGAGATACGGGCTCGGAGCATAACTCCTTTCAGCATGAATAAATCTGTAAACCCTAATTTTGAGCAAAAGAATAAAATATTCAAGTCACAAAAGACAGATACTTTATGATTCCCCTCTTAAAATCTGATAAAATTGAACTATAATCATTAGCCATACATATATGGGCTTCCCTTTTGGCTTAGATCATAAAGTATCTGCCTGCAATGTGGGAGACCTGGGTTTGGTCCCTGGGTTGGGAAGATCTCCTGGAGAAGGAAATGGCAACCCACTCCAGTATTCTTGCCTAGAGAATTCCATGGACGGAGGAGCCTGACAGGCTACAGTTCATGGGGTTGTAACAAGTGGAACACGACTGAGCGACTAACACACACATACACATATGGATTGTAGAACTCAAGAAAATCAAGAAAGTGATTATCACAAAATCTGATGGAATGCTTACCTAAGGGAAGGGGGCATCAAGTTTTCTGGGCTTCTGGTGTTCAAAAGAGTAGGAATTCAGTGCAACTTTAAGTGAATAAAGTGAACACTTTAAGTGAACTTTCAGACTAGAAAGTTCAAGTGTTAAATGAGTTAAAAAGCGAGAAAAACCATAAAGTAGTGTGTGTGTGTGTGCGTGCATGCGTGCGCTCACGCACATGCACACATTGTCTCTTCATGTGTCTGACTCTCTGCAACACTGTAGCCCACCAGGCTTCTCTGTCCATGGGATTCTCCAGGCAAGAATACTGGAGTGGGTTGTCATGCCCTCCTCCAGGGGATCTTCCTGGCCCAGGGATGGAACCTGCATTTCTTATGTCTCCTGTATTGGCAGGTGGGTTCTTTACCACTATCACCACCTGGGAAGCCCAAAGTAATATACGTATTTTTAAAATATTTTTATTTGACTTCACCGTGTGTTAGTTGTGGCATGCCGGGATCTTCGATCTTTGCTGAGACATGAGAACTCTTAGTTGCATCCTATGGGATCCCTGACAAGGGATCAAACCTGGGTCCCTTGCACTGGGAGAGTGAAGTCTTAGCTACTGGACTATCAGGGAAGTCCCTAAAGTAATATATAAATATATAAAGTCAGGAAAACCAATTGTGAAAAGACGTTGCAAACCTTGATTTGCATTTGTAAAATGCTAGCTGTCTTAATATAGAGTTCTATAGATTGTTTTTACCTGTTAACTATCCTGAACTAAAACTAGGCTAGATAATGTTGCATGGACTGTTGTTAACTGTAGAGAAGAGGTGATATGGTGAATAAGGATATCCTAAATAACACCAAATTACAGTTAAAATTAACTGAGTTCATATGAGCTTATTAACCATGGCTAGAGCAAAGATGGCTCAAGGATACAGTCATATTTTAGCAAAGTACATTAATTATGTAAAAGATAATTACTACTTAATTCTTGTCATCCTTCCTAGAGGTGAAAAGTAATCTTTGAGTAGGGCAACAAGGAGATTGTCAGGCAAATATTCACCAATTTATTTCTATAACATCATTTCCTATCAAAACCATAAAACTTAGTTTTTACTGTTTCTTTTGTTTGACTAATCAAGACACATGTGTAAATTTGATTTAGTGATTTCAAAACAAATACAATTTGTAGAGAAATACAAATTGTGCTTCAAGTCTGATTGCAAACCTCATTCAAATTATATAGATTATGGCATGTCTTGGCCTTGCTAACTCTTTTCAGGTAGTCTAACATGTTTGTCCCTAACATTTTTATTCTATAATAGGACATCCCTGCTGTGATTTAGACATGATAATCAACTTTTTTTTTCCTTTTCAGTGGTTGGGAAATATACAACTTAGTATGCATGATTGGTTCATTTATGGAATGACCCGATTAAAGGAAACACCTTGAATTTGATTGAAAATATAATAAATACATATCGGAAGTATGTTCTTTGCAAAAAGGTAGAAAGGCATTTTTTGGCGGGATGAATACAAAATGCTGGCATGCCCTTCTGTGGCATGCTTTTCCTATGCTGGGCTCTTATTCAAATGCCATTTATTCAGTATATATGTATCACATGATAAATCTAGGATTATATTATAAAACCTCAGGATGTGACCTAGGTGGTGGTGGTTTAGTCGCTAAAGTTGTGTCTGACTCTTGCGACACTTGGACTGTAGCCCTCCAGGCTCCTCTGTCCATGGGATTATTCCCTTTTTATAAGCATATATCTTTCACTGTTTCTTCTTATTTTAATGTCAGTATTTGAAGTGGTAAAGTTCAATTCCAGTTATATGACAACTTTTACATATATTTAAGGAGCTAAGTTACATAGACCTGAATTTTCATGCAGAAGTTGAGGCTATATTTTGAATAAAACTCAGCCAAATCAATGGTACAAGTTTGCAGTATAAATCATCCATTATCTTGTCTTTTTCTTCTCCTATAAGTCTCCCTATCAATGCTATTTCTTTACTGAAGCCCATACTTGGAAACTAAATACAATCTTAGGCACTAAAAGCTATTAAGTGGAAAAGTCTTGTAAGAGTGACAAGGTGATTGGCTACCTTAGGTTCAGACTTTTGTCCATTAGAACCCTATTTCACCCTGCTAGACACTGCAATCTTGTTTCTAAAATAAACCTAAATATAGTTTCAGTATATTCAGAATCTTGAAATTTGTGTTATAAGATTTACTCTCTGTGGCAGCTTGCAATTTACCCCACCACAAGAATTGTTGGAAAACTATTTCATAAAGTATTATTGTAACAAAATATAAAAAGTAACCAATCAATATATAACAAACTGAACACATTCTAGCTATTCCACACACACACACAAAACAAATTTATTAGTAATTGTAAAAAGCTTGATGAATAAATCTTTCTCATGCTGCAAATCAGAAATAGACCTGTTTTACATTGGGTTTGCCTTTTCCTTTTATGAACTCTTGGGTTGCATATACTATAAAATTTGATGGGTTTCAACCTATTCTGCATTCATACAACTGATTTGATATAGTTCATAGTTAGTTAAATTATAAAATTTAACTTGAATTTCATAACTAGAAAGACTTGTTTCATGCTTTGATTAATTTTATGCACCCCCAATATTCTTTTAATTATCTATTGCCTTGTTTTGCTTTCTGCTTTGACTTTTAAAAATTTCATTATTTTGGCTTGCTTTCCTAGCTACTGACATCTGGTACTGTCAGTATATCTGGAATTGTCCCAGAAAATGTAGCTGCTAGGAAAAAAAAATAGGAATATTCTCTTTCTTTTGTAAAGGTTAGGTTTTGATCCTTTCCAAAGTTAATGAAGCTTTCCACAAGTCCTCTTTTAATGAAGTTTTTTATTGGTGAAAATTTAATGAGTCCTCAGGTTCCTTTAAACCTTAAAAAACATTGGTAGAACATACATTTATTAATAATTGTTAAAAAGACATTTAAAATGGTATATATGGTTATATGAAATCTATTCATAGCTGCTAATTTATATTTAATGTTGTTAAACTATGCACAACTACTATATCTATCAATAGTATCTGATTTCAAATTCTATGACAATTGTGATGATAGAAATAGAAAAATGTAAGTCAATTTCTTGTTATAATGACCCATCCATGACAGTTCACTTGCAAATTCAAAGTACTGAATGAAATACAGTTCTTTCAAGCCTTTGAGAATAATGCTAGTGTATATATATATATGTAATATATGTATATAATTAAGGTATTTAGAATATATGGGCATCCCTAGTGACGCTAGTGGAAAAACCCACCTGCCAATGCAGGAGACATAAGAGACATTGGTTCGATAACTGGGTTGGGAAGAATTCCTGGAGGAGGGCATGACAACCCATTGTAGAATTATTGCCTGGAGAATCCCTTGGACAGAGGAGCCTGGCTGACTATGGTCCATAGGGTTGCAAAGAATTAGACATGATTGAAGCAACTTAGCACACACATACTTCAGAAAGTAGGTCTTTAGTTCTGCAAAATAAGTACAGGCTCAAGAATTAAACTTGAGAAGCTCTGTAGCTGTCAGGAATTACTTCAGAAATCAGAAAGCATTGCTATAATTTTAAACAGAAAGTCTTTTGATATAAAGAATGATTATAAAATAAATGGAGGAGTAGAAGGAGGCTCTAGATTGGTCCTTCAAGAATACTCAGAAATTTGTGCTACATCTATCAGAGGAAAGTAGAACTAGTATTGGGACAGATTAGTTCAAGAACACCTCACTACAGCTACAATCCAGGTATTAGAAAACTACCACCACCAGTGCTATAGCCTCCTTTTGATACCTACATAGCCACTGACTGTTTTGTAGGAGGCCAAATCCTGCCATGACCATGACTAAATGCTTTTCTTACCCATGAAACTGAAGATTGGAACACTATGAAGAAATGAATGTGTCCACAAACCATTTTAGTAGCAGCAATAGAAAAAGTTGGAGGAAATTAACTCCCAATTTATTTTTGCCTTCCAAAGATTTTGTTCCACTATCTAATTAATGGGAATTAATAAGCAACTGAACTGAACTGAATTAGAATCCTGAAGCCTATCTGAAGAAAGTCCAAGAATTATAGTTCTAAGCTATCTAATCTCGGAATTACAGAAATTCAAACTGAAAGAAACTTGAGTAAAGAACTTGAAAAATACTAAAGTGTGTATCTGAGGTTCAAAGAAAAACCGGTAGCTTCTCGGAGGATCTTGATGTTAAGCTAATTAATACAGATTGCTTGCAACTGCGCCTTGCAATTAACCATGAATCATACAAAAAAAATTTCCTGGTTACAAAGCTTGCCAATAGTTTAGAAGAGATTTCCATGTTAGATAGACATTGTGAAGACAAAACAAAGATATGATGTTCAAGTAAATTCGATTAGCCAGCTATTTTAAACAGAACTTTTTTCTGTACTGAAACCTGTGTGTTTTATGGGTGTGTGCTTAGTTATTCAGTCATGTCCGACTCTTTGCAACACTATGGGCTGTAGCCCTCCAGGCTCCTCTGGCCATGGGATTCTCCAGGCAAGAGTACTGGAGTGGGTTGCCATTTCTTACTCCAGGAGTATTTCCAACCCAGAAATGGAACCCACATCTCCAGCATCTCCTGCTTTGGCAGGCAGATTTTTTACTGCTGAGCCACCGTGTGTGTTGTATACTTGGAAAGAAAAAGAGTAAATTAGATTCATGAAACACCAAGTATATATCAGGAAAAGTGGTAGGTGACTTTTCCTACGTTATTTCTTAGTCCAGTGAAAAATAAACCAGATTTCTGAAATAACCAAAAGACTTGATTATATTTATTATATGGCAGTTATTAAAGTTGAAATGTAAAGTTGATATTTTAAGTCACAAGTATGGAAACAAAAATAATTCAGTTAGATGTCAATTTTTTGGGAAATGGTTAGAGAATTAATACTTAACCTCCCTTTTCAATCATCTAGAGTTTAGAATCAATTGACAGAGAAGTTAGGCAAATAGAAATCAACTGTACCTTTATTACCAAAACTGGCTTTGTTTTGTTTCGAACACCATGGAGAATACCTGTTGGCCTGGCAGAGGCCTGGTCTGGTTGGAGGAGTGCGGGGTTTTCTAGGGAAGCTAACAAGGTACAGGCAGAGCCTGCAAGGGGGTGCTTTGTGACTTTAGGTATCTGTAGGTAGGATGTGTGGATCCTGATAGAGGAAGAGGATGGGCTGGGGTGCCATGAGGGCCAGGGCAGCTCAGGGACCTTCCTGAGGTGTTGCAGCTGCAACCTCTCTTCCCAGAGGAAGCCTAATCTCACAGGATTTCACGAGATTTACCAAGGCTGGCAGGGGAATCTTGAGATGGAGACGCTTGGGCCCTGGGTGCCGGAGGTTGCTGTTCTGGACTTATCTCTAAAGAGTGGTGAGGGGGAATGAACTCTGGCTCAAAAGCTATGCAGAGGAGAGACCCACTGAGGCCAGGAATCATGTTCACCAGTGGGCTTGCTCTTCCTTCCTGGTCCACAACTTTGGACCTAAAGGCAGCCATTGAAACGGAAAGATTGAGTATGACAGCTTGTTGCTAGTGGAAGATGATTCAGCAAACTGAGAAGAACTCAGAGAGATCTCACCAACCAATCAGAAGACCACAGAGGAGTGAACTGAAGGTAAGTTCAGCTGAGAGTTGCTAAATTAAGTGAGATATGTACTACATGAATAACTGTTTTCATTCATAAATGTGTTAATTAACCATGTAGGAATAGAAGGCTATAGTGCATAGGAAACACCCAGTAGGACAAGACAGGATATGGGTGGATTTTAAATTTTGTAGTTTAAACTATCAAATATATGAAAGTTCAAGGATGGGAGAAATCAATGCAAAACAAAATAATACTGGATTATAATGGAGATAGGTTAGTGACTGCCTTCTATGTTAAATGATTTCTGTACCTTATTTCTGTCATTAAAACTAGAGCATCCTTTTTAATTCTCATGATAGCAAGGAAGCTGTTTTTCTATCCTCATTTTTTAGATGAAAGATAAGAACCTGAAATTGTAAATTAATTAGGAGATAACATAAAGTATCAATTAATATCTTATGTGTAGATTCAGACTGCCTGGATTTACATCCCAGGTTTGTCATGTATATTGAGTCACACTGGAATAGTTAGTTCACCTCTTTAGGCTGTAGTTTCTTCATTTGTACAAGTGGGAATCTATGTGTTTCATAGCTGGAGTGAAAAAAATAAATTATAACCCTTTATTATAAGGGAAATCATAATCGCAGTATCTATTTCATTAGTTATAAGGATTAAATGATATAACCCTTAGCCCAGTGTCTGGCAGTTACTAATCTCTCAACTCATATTATTATTATTAGTTGCAGAGCTTATTTAATGAATGCATCAAGGCATGGATAGAAGCCAAAATTTGAATCTGCACAGCTACTTACACCCACATTGCTGTTATACAAAGCTGCCTCAGTGTATGCTACATGGTAGATGACCAGTATACATGTTTATTGAACATTAAACTCAGGATTAAACTCAGGAGTCACTTGGAACATAAGTTGACCATTCCCTTGCAGCACCTTTCCATAAAGTTGTGAATGCAACTGAAGACAGCATCCACATTAGGGTCCCTTGCTCTGATAAGCTGCAGCCCTCTCTGAGTTGCACTGTCTGTTGCAAAATATTCAATATATAACCTCATATATGAGGACAAAGCAGGCAGAAAGGAATGATGTCTGATTCACAGCAAACCTGTGGACCGTTTTCTTCCATCTGTGTCAGTTTCCATGGGAAAGTGTCTTTTAGAAAACTTAGTTTTATCCAATGGTGCATTTTGTGCACTTTGGGAAACTTTTTCTAAAATATAAAGCCTTGTTAAGCATGCTTCTCCTTTATCCCGAAGTTTTGCCCCCAGGGCAGGTTTAAATTGCAGCTGTCACATTTACTTCCTTAAGTGCTACAGCTCTATTAATATATCTCGCAGTCTCATTGCCACACTGCCAAAGGCTCAGAGAATTTTGAAGAAAAATGCCAAAGAGATGCCTTCTGCTTAGACAGTGGCCCTTAGACACTGTCACTCTCTGACTTCAACCGCATGTTCTGCCTCTAGCTATTGGTCTTTCTTCAAGACTGATGTCTCAGTACCTCAAGGTCAATAGCTCTGTTCTATTGAATGAAACCATTGATTTTTATTAGAGAAATTATTCATTTCTCTGATTATTTTACATTAATATCTAGTGGAATTAGCTTTCATTCCTCTTTTAATCCCCAAATATTTTTTGAATACCTATCATGTAGAAAATACTGAGTTAATCTTGGAGTAAGTCATAGATTAATTGAAGACCCTACTTTTGGTCCAACAAGATCACAGTATACCAGTAAAGACTGAGAGAAATGATTTGATACCTTATTTTGCATCATAAGAAGCGTGCATGAAATTTTCTCAAGTATTTGTTTAGTGCTGGCTTTACTGTGCCTTACTATAAGAAAGGCATTTAATGTAAGAAAAGTATTGAATATTTTCAGCAAATGCCAAGAAGTATTTTTAAAATGTCGCAAAGGATAATACTAGAACGACAACTTGGTGCCAAGTTATAAAGCACTATTCTAAAGAGATTGCTATAGGAAAAAGAGAATCACCATGAGTTGTTTCAGAAAATTCAAGAAGATAAGATTTTTAAAAATTTCAACACCAGCAACACTTATCTACCTCTTCATGCATTTAGTATTCCATAAATATTGGATGAGTACCTACTAGGTGATGGATATATAATAGTGGGTTTAATAGACTTGGCTCTGCACTTGTAGAATTTAAAATCTGCTGGCAGAGAAGGAAAAAAGTCAAGAAGCAGCAGAAAAATTATATCTTTTCTGAAAGTTGAATGTAATTTTTTAAACCCTTTTCAGTCTAATCAAATATTTAGGGGTAATGTTTTAATTTTGAGACCTTGAAATATTATGAGAGTATTTCTTAGTGGAATTCTTCCTGATAGAGGCTAAGAGGTAAGCTTTAAGGGAGTCTTGGTTATAGATACTCTGTGGACTTTGTAATGTGAATTCCTGACCTTGTCCTTGAGGATGCACTATTTGTGATTAGGGATCTTTGCAACGCTTTCTCCATGTTCCCCTTGATTGCCATTTGAGTTGTAAAGGAATTTTATCACTGAAAAAGTTAAGGATTTGCACTGAGAAGATCAATAGTTCAGGAAATTTATAGATTTTTATATCAATCTTTGAACCTCCTCAAAAAATCTGGAGAAAATAATGAACATTTATGGAATAGCATAAGTACGCCATTTACCATATGATTGGCTTGCATTATATGTTTTAATATACCTTAGATTTTTTTGAAAGGCACATAAACAAACATAAAACATTAAAATCATCATAGGCATTTGAAGCAACTTCTGAAGGTCATGTATTTCTTTTCGCTTTACCTTTAAATAGTGTATTATCGAAGCCATTAAAAAAATATGTTTCTATGAACCATTGCAAGGTCTGATATTTGAATACCAAGTTTAGTAAGCTACTTTAAATCAGTGAACATGGGATGTTTTGACCATGATTCTTCCTTGAAATAACTGTACTTGGTTCATTACCAATGGATTTCAATTGACACTGTTTAAAAATTCAATTTTATATAAGAATATATATAATTCATGGAGATTTAATTTTGAAGCTGTTATTTTCTCTGCTCAAGCCTCAAGGTTAAAGCTGCTGTTCCCAAGCAGTCTGATTCAATGAATACTGCTGTGTATAGTGTATGGTACGCAGTAGACCAATAAAAACAATCTGATTGATCTATCTCGTTATGGACTTGATGGTTTCCAAAGCACTAGCTATAAAATAAGCTAACTGGAAAATCAAAGCTTTAGTGACCTCAGAGGACTCTTCATCACATAGTGCAGTTTAAATCATGTTACTTTAAATTTAGATATCACATGCACAACACATTTTATATAACAAACCAGAGAAAACTTGTAAACAGCATTTTATTTTTTACCTTTCCAGGCTAGAACGCTTGCACTGGTGAATAGCTTTCCAAGTACCAATCTTCTCTAAATGTTTAAACTTTAGTTTTGGCTGGATTTTCAGACTCTTGAGCCCTCTTTACCAGCACCGCTACTCTTCTTTAAATGCCTCACTCCAAAGAGAACAACTTGTCCACTGGATAGAGGTCTCCCTAGTCAATATGTGTGAATGCAAAAATCTCACATTTAATTCCAAGATTCTAACTTGGCAAAATCATTAGCAGATTTTTTTTTTTCTATTTGTAACTAAACATCTATAGGCTGGCAGAACAAACAAAAGAGTTTGATATGGTGAGAGGACTGTAACTAATTGGTTTCATTTCTCAAGAAAGAAATTATTATTGCAACAACAAAAGATGGTTATTAAGTTCTTAGAAAGCTGAGTCCATTTAATCCTACCAAATGAAACTGTTAAATTTGCATTTGCATCATTTCTTAGCAGCCCATTTTTAATGTATTCTTTTTCTTCTTCGTAACATTCTAAACTTCGTTCCCCTCCTCTTATATCCAGAGTCCTAATGGTAGCCTCTAGATATCTAAGAACTGCCTTTGCATCAACAACTAGATTCCCTATGCTCAGTGACTTTTTACCTTTCTCTTTTTCAATATTCCTCTATTGTGGACCTCATTTTTAAGGATCACTTTCTCTACAAGATAACCCTGAAACTGGGTTGTAATGAGGTAGCAATAAATGATGGCGGTATTCATTAATTTTAAAATGTTGGTGGCATTTATTTCATTAATTGATTATTTTTAACTGATGTATAAAGCATCCATTGTTACACACTACACTAGGATATAGAACTGAAAGATTTCCTCCTGTTAAGGAATTCTCAGTGTTAAGGGGAATATAAAACAAAGAAACATGTAAATATATAGTGGTATAGAGAGATTGCTATAATAGAGGGAAGCACAGACTGATGAGGCACTAATGGACACCAACATCAACAAGAGATTTCCTAGAGGTAGACAAAATGAATTCTGACAGTCTTAAAGGATAAATAAGTTCTAAGTGGGTGACAAAGGCAAGAGAGGTATCACAGTCAAAGGTACCTCATGTAAATGCCATGGAAGATGAGAGTGTGATACTGGCAAGGGACCTGCAATATATTTAACATAACCTGAGAGTATGGTATGAGAAAGATGTTTGAGAAAAGAGAGCTGAGAAGTTTTCAAAGGACAAGCCATGCAGAGACTTGTATATCGTAGTAATAAGTTTGAATTTAGTCAGCACTGACTCAGGAGAAGACTCTTGAGAGTCCCATGGACTGCAAGGAGATCCAACCAGTCCATTCTAAAGGAGATCAGTCCTGGGTGTTCTTTGGAAGGAATGATGCTAAAGCTGAAACTCCAGTACTTTGGCCACCTCATTTGAAGAGTTGACTCATTGGAAAAGACTCTGATGCTGGGAGGGATTGGGGGCAGGAGGAGAAAGGGATGACAGAGGATGAGATGGCTGGATGGCATCATTGACTCAATGGACGTAGGTTTGGGTGAACTCCGGGAGTTGGTGATGGAGAGGAAGGCCTGGCATGAGTCGGACACCACTGAGCAACTGAACTGAACTGAACTGAACTGACTCTAGAGTCAGATTAAGTTTAAATCCTAGGTTTGCCACTTGCTGGGGTGCTTCCCAGGTGGTGCTGATCGTAAAGAATCAGGCTGTCAGTACAGGAGTAGCAAAAGATGCAGGTTCGATCCCTAGGTTGGGAAGATCCCCTGAGAAGAAAGTGGTAACCCACTCTAGTATTCTTGCCTCAGTCCATGGCTCACAAAGAGTCAGACGCTACTAAGTACACATACACACACACATATCGCCACTCGCTGTACCTTGGGGCAAGTTACTCAAGCTGTCTGTGCATCCGTTATCATATCTGTAAAGTGGAAGTAGTAATAGAACCTACCTCATAGTCAATATGAGAAATGGGTTAATATGTATATAGTTCTTATACCCAAAAGGGTCCTATATCAATCACTCAATAAATCATCATAACAATTTTTATTACTATTATTAACCATCTTGCCAAAGGAGACACATTGGTGGAACTCCCGCATAGTCAAATATGTCTGAACATGAGTCACTTTGATCAAATGAGTTTGAAAGTTTATTCTGGCATCTTTAAGCAAAATGGGCTGTATGGGGCAGAGCCAAAAGTAGAAATAGGAAAATCACTGGTATTTTCAGTTGAGAGATTATGCAAAGAATGCTTGAACTAATGGTATTATAGTGTGGTGACAGGAAAGAGATGAATAAAAGAGATTTTAATGAGAAACTCTGACACAATATAGTCATTAATTAAATATTTAGAGTAACCATAGCTATCTACAAAGGTTCTGACTGGAATGGTGTGATTTATCATTCACTAAAGCAGGGAATGTAGGAAGGGGTGCTGGTCTGAAGGAGAAGATGATGAGCTGAGTCTCTGTAGATGTAAAGTGGCTGTGAGACTGAGTTTGGAGCTGAGAATAGAACATGGAGAGTCACCAGTTCATACAAGTTTTAGATGAAACCATAGGTATATATGATCAATGGAGTACATGCAATACAGGAGGAGCAGAGGGTCTGTGATGCAATGCTTAGAAGGTATCAAAGATTAGGAAAGTTAAAGTGATGTCACTCAGTTGTGTCCAACTCTTTTTGACCCCACGGACTTGTAGCCTGCCGGGCTCCTCCATCTGTGGGATTTTCCAGGCAAGAATACCAGAGTGGGTTGCCATTTCCTTCTCCTGGGGAGAAGATCCCCTGAAGAAAACAAGATCAATCTCAAAGATTAGAGAGAGCATAAATTGTGGGGGAGGGGACCATAGGGTTAGACACATCTTCTAAAGAGACATGGAGGGAAGGAAGTGCCAGTTTCACCTTAAAATTTAGGTCAAAAAGCCCCACTGGATTTGATCAGAACTGTATCTTTCTATTGTAAGCAGCATGAAATCCAAACTCCATATGTCATCTTATTTTTGTGTGTTAGCTGCTCAGTCATGTCTAACTCTTTGCGACCCTTTGGGCTGTATCCTGCCAGGTTCCTCTGTTCATGGAATTCTCCAGGCAAGAGTACCAGAGTGGGTGGTCATTTTCTTCTCCAGAGGATCTTGTTTTTACCATGCTTCTCTTTGGGCTTCCCAGGTAACTCAGTGGTGAAGAATTCACCTGCCAAGCAGGAGACATGGGTTCAATCCTTGGCTTAGAAAGACCCCTTGGAGAAGGGGGTTTTGTTTACCTTGTTTCCACTGGTAAACAAGACAGAGCATGTTCCCACTGGTAAACTGGTAAACTACAGCTGCTAGGAAGTATCTGATGCTCAAAATAAGTTAATTGGATATTTGACAAATAAATGAATACATGAAGTAGTGAGAAGGGTAGGCAGTAGGGAGAGGAACGCCCAGGGAAAAGTTGTACTACAGCATTTAGAAGTCTGAAAACAATCGTTTTTATTGAATTTCACAAAAGGGTCACCAAAGAAACTGGTAGGAGTAGTTTGAGTAGAATATTAGAAGCAGAATTCAAACACCTAAGCCTGAGGAATGAAAGAAAACAAATGAGTGAAGAAAACAAATTTATTCTTTCCTTTCAAGAAGCAGGACTGTACAGAAAGAAGATAAAGAAATATTTAGAAGAGTAGCTCTTTAAAAGTAAACACAAGCAAGCATACAACCCAGAAACAACTTAGAGTGTTAGAGACACTTCTGAAAGCTATAAAGTCAATGTTTTTGTTTTGCTTACTTTTTAGTTTGAAACATTTTTGAACTTAAAAGGTTGCAAGAACGTTTCTAAGAACTCCCTTTTCATGTAAAGGCCTCATTCAAGTTTCAGTAATTATACCATTTAGTCTTTAAGCAAAAAGATCCAGTGCAGGATCCTGTGTTGTACACAGCTATCTAGTAATACTAAAATTTTTCATTTTGAAAGAGTTCCTCAGTCTCACATTGACTTTTATTACTTTCATATTTCTAAAGATTGCAGTGCAGTCATTTTGTGAGATGTCCTTTAAGTTGGTCAATCTGTTTCTTCATGACTAGACCCAGGCAATGTTATTCGGCTGGAATATCACAGAAGTGATGCTGGTTTTTTTCTCATTGTCTTCTACTGAGTGATATGTGATATTCACCGATCTCATTACTGGAGATTTTAACTTTCATCATTTGATTTTGTAACTGTAAAATCACATTTTATCCAATTTAATCTCATATTTCATTAGTAAATATTTTATGGAGAGGCACTATGAAATTATACAAAATTCTGTTTCTTATCCAACTTTCACCCACTATTTTGAGTATGTATTGGAATATATTTTTTCAATTATCATTACTGCAGTGGTGGCCAAATGGTGATTTTTCCAATTACAGCTTTCTTTCTTCATTTGTTAACTATCATTCTATTGTAAGGAAGAGCTAACTCTGCCTTCCATTATTTTCTTTCTTTACATCAAAGTAAACTCTTGAATTGCTATTTTATTCATTTAATATAAATGTCACTGTCATTATTTAACTTGATGCTTAAATTGTCACAGATTTGGACACTGTAGTGTTTTGTTTTGTTTTTTACTTTACAATATTGTATTGGTTCTGCCACACATCAACATGAATCTGCCACGGGCGTACACGTGTTCCCCATCCTGAAACCCCCTCCCACCTCCCTCCCTGTACCATCCCTTTTGTTTTTAATATAGAAATAATTTTGAACACTCTTGCATTTTTGGAAAATAAACCAGAAGAACAGTGATGTTCTATCTTGGCTGTGATCAAATTCACCCAAGGAGCTTTTAAATATCTTAATGTCCAGGCCAAACACTGCACAAATTAAACAAGCATTTTTGGAACTGAAACCCAGCTATAAATATTTTTCAAGCTCTCCAGTGATTCTGATCTGGAATCAAGTTTAAGAACTTGATTAAGATCTGCAACCAAGTTTAAGAACCATTGAAGAGAGAGGGGAAGGATAGGAAATACAGCAGAGATAGATAAGTGATAAATGACATGTATATGAAGATTAGGGGAAGGAGGCTCTCTAAGGGCATAAGTATAAGAGCAGGATCCAATTTGTTTTCTGTAGGTGAGGAATTAAGAGGCTGAAGAATTTCCCATGTAATAATTCTTTTTGTTTCTGTAAAGAGTCAGGTGACTTTGTATGTTGAGATTTAGAGTAAATGGTGATGGAGACCAGCAAGGATTAAAATAGCTGTTGTGAGGAGTTAAAAATATAATGTAACCATACAACAGATAGATTCTATTGAGATACTGAAGGTCTTTTCTTGAGGTGGGGAGGGGGGATGGGAAACTCAAAATTAATGATAATTTCCCTCGAATTTGCATTTAAGATAAGAGTTTCAAAAACTGAAGGGCTAGGTTGAAATACAGGGGCTAGAATTGACAGAGAAGTTGACTATAAGAGGGGTCAAATTGTGGGCATATGAATAGTATCAGAGATATGAACATCTTCTAAACATCTTTAACAGCAGTGGTTGGATTTTCAGGCTCTGTGGCAGGAATTGTATTTGGGGGCACAAGAGTTATTTTTGGCAACTGTAAGTCATCTTTCCCTTCAATATATCAAAATTGGAAAATTGGTGCCTGTTATTCTATTTTGCGTTTGTTGTGCTCAGGGGCTTGCCATGTTTAGGACACCTGAAGCGTTCTACCTGAGCTTCTACCTGTATAACTTGTGATTTCATGTTTTTGATACATAAGATTTCTTAGCTTTATCCTCTTATGGTTGCAGCTTACCCTGATTCTGATTCTTCAGCTTTTGTGCTTCAGTGCCTCTTTGTTTTCGTTTTCATCGTTATTAGGTAGACCCTTCCTGGTAGGCAGACCTCACGCGTAGGCTATTTTAGAGAAACTGTCATACAACAAGTTCTAATTACAATCCATTTGAAAAAAATATTCTGTTCAATTTTCTTTTTTTAAAACAAGCTTTTCCAAAGAAGACTGATGTTTATTTTCTTTGGTAGAAAATAGGCATTTCAGTAAAGCTCTGAGTCACAGTCTGTTATTCATAACAGGGATAAGATTTCAAGTATGAGTATAGCCATCACAGTAGAGTTTTAAAATATTTCCTCATGAGTTTTCATTATTTGTGACTGTCATAAAATGATAGCAGTTTCATTGTGGTAAAATAGAACAGTTTTATGGCAAAAACAAGGCCACTTTAATTTTTTTTAACTTGATAAATAGAAATAGATTGTGAATAATTACATATGTAACTAAATTAAGGAAAACAAAATTATTAAGATAAATATTGGGAAAAAACCTTAAATTCAGCACTGAAGCATGTGATGAAAAATTAATGCAGTAGCGAAGTCACAATACTGCAGGTTTAATAGAGCTAAAGCAGCAGGTTGCCCCATGTCAAGAATCTAGAGAACATAGCAAGCTTAGGCATGATTCAAGCAGGAGGTTCAAAGTGATAACCAAGGTACATCAGGGAAGAGTTATAATCGGGGAAACAATTCACAATCAGCAGGAAGACGGTGACCCAAGGAAACTCTGCCAATTTTCCCACAATTATCTGTCAATTCTCCCATCAATGGACAGGCAACAATAGCTTTGGGGAAAGAAAAAGGGTTAGCCAAGGCCCTGGGGTTACCCTGTGGGTTTACCAAGGCCCTGGACTTATTTTTTTCCTTTGGAGCCTTGAGTACTATACTTATCAGTTCCAACTGAAAACCATGAAGCTTAGTTAAGATGTGAACATCAAAGATCTCAAGCATTTCTCAGGAAACTTGAGACTGAGAGAATTAATTTACAAGAGCAGCTATATCTCCCTTGTTAATGCTTTCAGGATTGGTAGTGGCCTTGGTTTCATGTGGAGACAAAGTGAAATCAAACTGGCAACTGTTGAGCTGAATTCAGAATTTTAAAAGAAGAATACAGAAAGCAATGAAGCTTTCAAAACAAATCTCTTCTGAGTACATGTTAAGACTTTGCTACCTTCCAGGAGACTTCCCTGGTGGTCCAGCAGTTAAGAATCCACCTTCCAATGCAGGGGACGTGGGTTCAGTCCCTGACTGGGGCACTCAGGGAACTGAGATCCTACATGCTGGAGGGCAGCTACTGAACCCAAAAACCACAACTAGAAAGAAGGCCACATATGCAAATAAGACCCAATGCACCAATAAATAAATAAATAAAACTTTGCTACCTGCCCCAAATCCAAATTATAGATGCCTGATACAACTTACATTTGTGTTTCACTAGTATTAATAATTCATGATTGCTGCTTGGAGTTGGTGCTTTGTAAGCACATTTTTTATACAGCAAAGTAAAGAACCCCATAAGTTTCAATGTTGTATGGGACTGTGTACTGTGGGAAATGATTAATTGCTCTAGCCTGGAATCAAAGACCCACTTTGCCTCTAATGTTATCCATATTTTTCACTCCTCCTTACCATTACCCTTCTAAACATACATCTACAAACACACAGCTTTGAAACTAACAAAGGCAAAATATGATCTTTTCTAAGTTACTCAGTTTTTAAGTACTTGACTTCCCTATTTCCTACCAATATTTTTAATTGATTAATACTGGGTTTAGTTTTAAAACTTGTTAATAAGATTGACATCTTTTTAGAGATTTTTCTTTCAGTCTTAGCATTTATTTTAGATTAGGAATCCATCTCAAAGAAAACAGGGAAATAGCATCTTCATATTATTTGCCTTGATTGATGAATTATCTTCCAGATTCTGCCTGAAAGTCACAGGATATTTTTTTTTTTTTGAGATTTATATATTTGTGAGTTTTAGATTTAGATTAAGAAAATCCTATTTTTAATGAAAGCATTACTTACTGAAACGCATCTTTTTATCTGAACACACTTCGTTGATAAATGGAAATTCTAACTATTGATCTTTATATGTAAATCTTCTGGAATGAAGTTTTTTTTTTAAATGCCATTTTTCCATTTTATTTATATTAGACTCCTTTCTTTGATATTTCATTTGTCAAATATCAGAGTCATCTCAGGAAAATTAGAATCATTGTTGGTGAATAACCAACTTCAACAGGTTTAGTAATTTTGTCTTCTGGGCCTATCTTGAGTGGTAATTACAAAGGTTACAGTGTCAGTTAATCTGTAAACAACTTTGTTTTGGAAGTAGGCCATTGAATAGTCAAATATACTCTTACTTTTTACATTGTACTCCAAATACTAAAATCATAACAAATAACAGTAGGAAATTTTCCCTTACTAGGGGTTTCAGCCACATTTAAAAAAAGATTCTGAGGAAATAACTTTGCTGTGTTGCCTGACCTTTCTGTTTTATAACCCATTAGTTTAGTGAACTTCAGAGAGATAACTTTATTTCTTTAGACTTTAATCAATTACATCAACAATTGGTAGGGTAAATTTTTACCTCTTTCCCTGGTGGCTAAGTCAGTAAGAATCTGCCTGCAATGTAGGAGACTGCCTGCAATGCAAGAGATCCCGGTTTGATCCCTGGGGGTTGGGGGTGGGGGAGGATGTAGGCGAATTTTCTGGAGAAGGAAATGGCAACTCACTCCTGTATTCTTGTCTGGAAAATCCCATGGATAGAAGTTCCTCATGGGCTACGGTCCGTGGGGTCACAAGAGTCGGACATGACTTAATAACTAAACCACCACCACAATGTACCAGATCTTTGAGTAATATTCAGTAGCTAACACTAATATCATTTTTTATGTGTGAGGTGATGCTCTAAATGTTTGCTGAATATTAATTCACTTAATCTTCACTAGGTCCCAATGAAGTATATGTTATTATCTACATCTTACAATGAAGAAACTAAAGAATAGAGAGGTTAACTAACTTTCCCCTGGTCACAGAATGCAGGCTATTTTACATAAGATTCTATCCATGGACTACAAATTGAATAGGCTTAACCATCAATGAAAAGCATCAGGTCATATATTGATTCTATGATGTAAGTGATGTGCTTGATTTTGGTTAATTGGCATTAAATTATATGTAACTTGAACATATAACTTTAAAGTGGTGCTTAAATTATTAACTGATATAATCACTCATAGCTGTGCAATAAGCACAACTTTCCTCAAGACCTTTTTCTTCTCCTGCCTTCAATTCAGCTAGTGCGGTAAACTGTGTTCCCCATCCCAACTAAAAACAGATAATAGTGGATTTAAACTCAGCATACAGAGAGGAGGTCTTTATCACGTATCCAAGATTGGTTCCCACAAAGAATAAAATGAACTAACCAGCTTCACAATGATAGGAGTCTTTTGAATAAAGGAAGCAGCATGTACAGCTGTAGCTAATTACAAATTTGGGCTTCACTTTTGTTAACAGCAGACTAATGTTTGCATACAAAGCATTTGTGGTAAATAAATAGCTTTAATAAGTGGGGAAAAAAGACAGTAAGCAATACAATGCCAGGGGTAATTACAGCTATGTTTGCAAAAGCCATAAATGCAGTATATAATTATCTTAATATGAAAAATGGAGATTATCTCATATTTGAAGCTCTTTATTAGGGATAATTCTAACATTTGCATATTCTAGTATTTGAACTGTTGTCTGATTTTGACTTAATTTTCTTGATGTTCTACTTTATATAACACATAGGAATACAAAATAATGCAGCCTTAATGAATAAATCTCTGTTTATGAATGAGATATTTGAAACATACTTGATCATAGATATATAGCTTTCAGCTTGGTATGATTTACCGATCTAGTTAGGCATGGTATAGAAAGGGTATTAAGAGTTCACATAACTCATCTAAAGTAATGCTACTCACAAACCATTCCTTCCACTGCTCTCCCCTCTCAAATAAAGATATCAACCCTTTTTATTCTGCCATGAAAACAGCAGTGTAGAACTACTATATCACATTACAAGACTGATAGAAAAGCCAAACAACAGATCCAGGTTCTATGTCACCTGAATTAGACTTTGTCCTGAGAGGCAAATAAGGTTAATACAGAAGATAATTATACATTGACCTTCATGTAACAGTAATTGCAACTGAATTTAACATTCTGGTAAAAGATGGAAAGAAGAAATCATTCATAAAAAGCTTATATTTATCCACACAAAAACCTACACAGAAATGTTTAAAGTAGCTTTATTCATAACTGCCAAATTAGGAAGCAATAAAAATATCTCTCAAGAGGTGAATGAATAAAGAAGTGTTGGTACATCCTTACACTGGAATGTTGCTCAACAATAAAAAGAAATAAGCTATCTAGTCATGAAAAGATCTGGAGGAACCTTAAATGCATACTACCAAGTCAAAGAAGCCAATCTGAAAAGACTATGCATGCTATATGATTCCAACTTACATAACATTTTGGAAAAGGCAAAGCTACAGTGACCGAGAAAGATCATGGTTGCCAGAGGTTCAGGGAGACAGGGAGAAGAATGAATAGGTGAAGCACAGGGGATTTTTAATGCAGTGAAACTATTTTGTATGACATTGTAATGCTGGATGCATGTCATTCTGTATTTGTCAGAACCTTGTAGAATGTTCAACACAAAGAGTGAAACCTGGTATAAATTACAGACTTTCGTTAATCATAGTGCATTAATATTGGTTCATCAATTATAACAAATATACCACACTAATAATCCAAGATGTTACTAATGGAATCCTGTGTGTTTGCAGGGGTAAGGAGGTTAAAGTATATGTGAACTTTGTATTTCCAGTCAGTTTTTCTGTAAACCTAAAACTTCTCTAAAAAAATTGACTACCAAAATATATATATGTATATGTATATATGTATATAACATTAATGACAAATGGAAAGGGAGATTATTTAAAATTCAAGAACAGGAACTCTGAAGTTATCTTACTTTTAGCATGGTAAAATCAATCAAAGACTATTTCTGGTGAGTAGGGCCTAAAATTTTCTCCTAAACTCACGTTAGAATGCCTCTTTTATAATTACAGAAAAATATTAACATTTAAAACACTGAAAGTGAGTATTGATTTGTCAGTATTCTGTGATTCTATTAACACTCTTCTATTACCAGAAGCTCTTATTCCTTTTTGTTAGGTAAAAACTCAGTGAAACTAAAATGAGAAAAAAGTCATATACTTACTATATTTGCCTGGAAGTAGGGAAGCAAAGGAAAAGAAGCATTTACTGATAAAAATAACAGGTGTATTTTAAATTAGACACAAAAATCAAATAATATTTTTAAAGTGCCTTTAAATTACGATTATGTAAAAAACTGGATAATAAAGAGGGAAAAAATCTATACTCAGGTAAATAAAACCCACTCCAGTGTTCTTGCCTGGAGAATCCCAGGGACGGGGGAGCCTGGTGGGCTGCTGTCTCTGGGGTTGCACAGAGTCGGACACGACTGAAAGGACTTAGCAGCAGCAGCAGCAAGCCAAACTAAAATTTTGCCTCATTTTTTAAAAGAGAAATATGATAAAGAAAAATTTCATTTCAAAATAGCTTTTTAAACAAATAGGGTCACAGTATTAGTTTATAAGTTTATGGACAGGCTGTTCTAGAGCTGCTTAGTAAACTAAATAAAAGCAGTTTACCTGGGTTATATAATACTTTTCTTAAAGTTTTAAAGAAAATCTTTTTGTTGATAATAAGAAATTATTTAAAATAGGAAGAAACATACTGGGCTACAGAATATCCACTTGTAGGGCTGTTAGATAAAATTCAGGATGCAAAGTTTATCTAGTTTCAGATAAACACCATGTTTTTATTTCTAATATAAATATGTTCCATAAAATATTTGGTACATATTTATGTGAAAATTTATTTTTTAAATAAAATTTATCTGGATTTATTTTTGTTTTTAAATCTGGCAACCTGACATTTTGCCAGTCTTGCATTTTTATAAGCCTTGAAGAATGTAGAATTTAAGTAGTTAACTTCATTTTCACCCATATTTCTGGAATTGTCAAAAATACAATCCCAAAATGACAATGGAATACATAAATAAGCACTCATGTTTTAAATGCTTGCTTCTTGTAAGATTCTGGGCTAAGCTTAGTTGGTAAATATTCTGCCTTTATAGGGAATATACCAGTGAAGCATATGCAGATGATTATAATGGACTATTATTTTAATTTGATGTAAATTTGCACATAAAGACATAACTATTGCATGTGATTGATACAGATGTTCAAGAAATCTTTTGATAAATATCCACAGCAAAAGCTATTTAAATAAATATAGCTGTCAGAAGCTAGAGGGATATCTTACAAAGAGCAATCAAATAGAAAGGATAAATAGACACTTCTGGCAGGAGCAGCATAAGTATCAACAGAGAAATTCACCAGAGATAAGAATTTGGCTAGTTTTATTTAGTATTTATATGCACTATCTGTTAGAAGAAGTGTACAATAAAATTCCCAACTTTGATTGAAATGCCAAGCTTATGAGGATAAACAGGGTATTTTTGGGAAACTGTGAATGTAGCCAAAACATGTGGTAGATGAATTCTAGTGTTGGCTATTTCAATGCAATGCCTTGCAGGAACACAGGCAAACTGTATTTTTAAGTTGGTGGCCTCCAAATTAGTTGTTTTGCAAGGTTACTAGGGCTAGTTATTGCAATTCCCTAAAAAATTATCAGATAAGTATGCTACTATGACCAGAAACATCCAATATAATTCTTAATAACATAAGGCAAATTTCAAGGAAAATTAAAGTTATTATTGTATACCTAGGTTAATCCATAGTACATTTATGTCTGGATTTTTATGCAAACCAATGCATTTAGATAATAATTTAAAACTGGTATTTGTTTAGGAAACTGGAAATGATCAAAGAGTAGAACATTGTTGTCACAAATAACTGGATTTTCCCCCTTTTAAAGGCTAACATTCCATTCCATTTTCTTTATTCGTTCATCCCTCTATAGACATTTAGGATGCAGCCTTGTATTGGCTATTGTGAATAATGATATCATGAATATGGAAATTCAGATGTCCATTCAAGGTCTTGGTTTCAATTCTTTTGGATATATACCTAAAGGAGGGATCATATGATAGTACTATTTTCTGGATCATATGATAGTACTGTTTTTTTTGAGGAACTTCCATACTGTTTCCCATAGTGGCTGCACCAATTTGCCTTCCCACTTTTATGTTCCCTTTTGTCCACATCCTTGGGAATGTACATCATCTTTTGGTTTTTGATAATAGTCATCCTAAAACCACTGTCTCCTTTTCTTTTGATTTGCATTTCCCTGATGATTAATGATATTTGGCATCTTTTCAAATACCTGTTGGCTTTTTGAAGGTGGTCCATTGGTAAAGAATCCTCCCGCCGATGCAGAAGACACAATTTGATCCCTGGGTTGAGAAGATCCCCAAGAATAGGAAATAGGAACCCATTCCATGGATTGTGAAGTCAGACATGACTAAGCACGCACAGATGCACAATTGGCCTTTTGTGTGTCTTCTTTGGAGAAAGGTCTATTCAAATCCTTTGCCCATTTTTTAAATTGAGCTTTTTTTTTTCCTATTGAATTTTAGGAGTTCCTTATATATTTTGGATATTAACCCTTTATCACATATATGGTTTGCAAATACTTTCTTCAATTTCTTAGCTTGCCTTTTCATTTTGTTGATTATATCCTTTGCCGTACAAATGCTTTTTAGTTGATGTAATCCCATTTTTTAATTTTTGTTGCTGATGCTTTTGGCATTATATCCAAGAAATCATTGCCAAAGTCAGTCTCAGGAAGCTTTGTCCCTGTGTTTTCTTCATGGAGTTTCACTGTTTCAGGTCTTACATTTAAGGCTTACTTTATTTGAGTTTATTTTTGTGTGTGTCATAAGGGTCCAAATGAATTATTTTGCAAGTCGATATCCATTTTACCCAACACTTTTTTGAAGAGATTGTTATTTCACCATATGTATGTAGTCTTGGCACCACTGTCAAAATTCATTTTACCACATAGGTGAAATTTTAGTTGTGTGTGCTAAGTCCCTTCAGTCATGTCCAACTTCGCGACCCCGTGGAGCCTGCCAGACTCCTCTGCCCATCATATTCTCCAGGCAAGAATACTGGAGTGGGTTGCCATTTCCTGCTCTAGGGGATCTTCTTGACCCAGGGATCAAACTCAGGTCTCTTGTGTCTTCTGCATTGGCAGGCGGGTTCTTTACCATGAGCGCCACCTGGGAAGCCTGAAGATTTGTTTATAAGTTCCCGATTTTCTTTCATTAGTCTGTATGTCTATTTTTAATGCCATAATCATTCTATATTGATTACTGTGGCTTTGTAATATGTTTTGAAATCAGGGATTATGGTGTCTCCAGCTTTGTTCTTTCTCAAGATCATTTTGGCTATTTAGGATTCTTTCTTTCTCCATACAAATTTTAGTTTATTGTTCTTCTTATTTCTGAGAAAAATAACCACTGGAATTTTTATCAAGATTGTATTGAATCTGCAGACTTCTATGGGTGGTGTGGGCATTTTAATAATATTCAGTGGTGAATGCAAAATGTCTTTTAATTTATTTGTTGTAAAATTTCTTTGATGAATGTTCTGTACTTTTCAGATATGTCTTTTACCACCTTGGTTAAGTTTATTCTTAACTGTTCTATTTATGATCCTGTTGTAAGTGAGATTATTTTAATTTTCTTTTTAGAGTTCTTTTAGTTAGTACATCAAAATACAACTGATGTTTTGTATGTTTATTTGTATACTACAACTTTACTGAGTTTGTTAGTTTTAATAGGTTTTTTTGGTATAATCTTTAGAGATTTTATGCATGTAACATGGAATGATGCTAAAGCTGAAACTCTAGTAGTTTGGCCACCTCATGCAAAGAGTTGACTCATTGGAAAAGACTTTGATGCTGGGAGGGATTGTGGGTGGGAAGAAAAGGGGACGACAGAGGATAAGATGGCTGGATGGCATCACCGACTTGGTGGATGTGAGTCTGAGTGAATTCCAGGAGATGGTGATGGACAGGGAGGCCTGGTGGGCTGCGATTCATGGAGTCGCAAAGAGTTGGACACGACTGAGGGACTGAACTGAACTGATGATATTATGTTATCTGCAAACAGATAATTTGAATTCTTCCTTTAAATTTGGATGCATTTACATCTTTTTCTTGCTTAATTTCTCCAGCTAGGACTTCCAGTACTATATAAATAAAAACAACAAGAGACGTCCTTGTCTTGTTCCTGATCATAGAGGAAAAGCCTGCAGGTTTTCACTGGTGAGTATACCTGTGGGCATGCTGTGTGTGGCCTTTACTAGGTTGAGGTAATTTCTTTCTATTCCTAGTTTGTTAAGTGTTTTTAATCACATGGATATTTAACTTTTTTCATTTGTTTTTTCTGTATCTATTGATATGATCATATAATTTTTACTTCTATTCTGTTAATGTGGTGTTTTACATTGCTCAGTTTTATATGTTGGATCACCTTATAGCCCAGGGATACATCCCAGAGACTTGTTCATGGTGTTTGAAACTTTTAATGTGCAGTTGAATACAGTTTGCTAATATTTTGTTGATAATTTTTGTGTTTATGTTTATCAGAAATATTTGCCTCTAATTTTCTTGTAGTGTCCGTATCTGGCTTTAGTATTAGGGTAATACTAGTCTTATAAAGTGAGTTTGGCAGTCTTCCCTTCCTTCAGTGTTTTTTCAAGAGTTTGAGAAGTATTGGCATTAATTCATCTTTAAATGCTTGATGAAATTTACCTGCAAAGCTATCTTATTCTAGGATTTTCTTTTTTGGAAGGTTTTTATGTACTGATTAAGGTGATTAAATCACCTTACTAGTAATTAGTATGTTCAGACTTTTTTATTTTTTCCTGATGCTGTCTTGATTGATTTTGGTTTTTGAGATTTATCTATTTTTTCTATGTTGTCCAATTGTTGGTGTATAATTGTTTATAAGTTCCTATGATCTTTTTCTTTATTTAATGTCTCCTATTTAATTTATAATTTTATTCTTCCCTTTTTCTTAGTCTAAAGTTTCATCAATACTGCAGATAGTTTCGGAAAACAACTTCTAGTTTTGTTATTTTTTTATTCTCTAATCTATTTCTGCTCTAGTATTTATCATTTCCTCTGTTCTGCAAAAAGTCCTTAGTTCTTTTTGTTTTTTTTTAAGGTCTAAAGTTAAACTTTTATTTGAGGGAGTTCTTTTTTAATAATCCATTTATTCCTATAAGTAGCCCTCAGTGCTGCTTTTGCTACACCCAATAAATCCTGGTACGTTATGTTTTCATTTTTGTCTTGAGATATTTAAAATTTTTCTTTTTAAAGATGTCTTCTTTAAGCCAATGTTTGACCAATAGAATGTTTGTTAATTTCCACATAAATCTGAATTTCCTAATTTTCCTTATATTATTGATTTGTACTAATAATTTAATTCCATTATTGAATGAAATGATAATTGAGATATTTCAACTTTATTAAATTTATTAATACTTCTTTTGTGACATAATATATAATCTGTCCTGTATAATTTTCTTTCTGTGCTTTAAAAGAATGTGCATTCTGTGACTCTGGTGTGGAATGTATTATATACGTCTGTTAGGTCCAGTAGGTCTATAGTGTTGGACAAGTAGTTTGTTCCGTCATTAATTTTCTATGTGGATGTTCCATTCACTGTTGAAAATTTAGTATTAAAATCTCCCATGCTTACTGTGTAGCTGTGTACTTCTTTCAGATCTGCATACTTAGAAACTTTGATGCTGGTTTAATCATGCCGTCATGACTGACTCTTGTGACCCCGTGGACTGTAGCTCACCAGGTTCTGTCCATGGGATTTCCCAGGCAAGAATACTGTAGTGGGTTGCCATCTGTGATACTTATGTTCTATTTGGTCTGACATGAGTATCGCCACTTCTCTCTTTTGATTTTCATTTACATAGCTGTCCTTAAATCTAAATTATCTTGTAGACAACATGTAGCTGGAGCTTGTTGTTGTCTTTTAGATGCTGAGTTCTGTCTGACTCTTTATGACACTATGGACTGTAGCCTGCCAGGTTCCTCTGTCCATGAGATTTCGCAGTGGGTTGCCATTTCCTTCTCAAGATGGAACTCATTGTTCTACTTAGCAACTCTGTGTTTTTGATTATGAAATTCAATACATTTACATTTAAAATTATTGATAGGTAAGAACTTATTACTGATATTTTGTTAATTATTTTTTGTGAGTTCTGTAGTTCGTTTTTCTTTTTTCATTTTTGATTTGGTTTTTTTTTTTATATTGATATGCTTTGATTTCTTTCTAGTTTTCTATTGCATGAGCACATTCTTTGAGTATTTAGTCTATAGTTGTCCGGAGGCATATATAAAAGATTTTATAGTTATAACAGTTTTTTTTAAGATGATAATAGCAACTATAATTATAAACTAAACTATACAATTTTACTTCTTCCTTCTTACAGCATTTTGTTAATAATATAATAATTTGCATCTTTATTTTATACAATTATTATATTATATTCCAGTTTGTGTAGTTATAGTTACCATAAGTCTTATACTAAAAGTGCCTTAGGAACTACCTTTACAATTTTACTTTATTGTATATTTGTGTGTATATTTGCCTTTAACTGTGAAATTTATACTTTCATATCTTATTTTTGTTGCTTTCAGGATTATTTCCTTTCCACTTGAAGAACTTTTTTTTTTTTTAATTCTTGTAAAGCAGGTCTCATGGTTATCAACTCCCTAAGTTTTTGTTTCTCTGGAAAAGTATATTTTTCTTTCATTTTTAAAGAATAATTTTTACTTAAAATAGTATTTTTGATTGACTGCTCTTATTTCTTCCAGCGTTTTGAATATATCCTCCTATTCTGTCCTGACTTACAAGGTTTCTGCTGAGATACTCACTAATAGCCTTCTAAGGGTTTCCTCATATCTGATGTCTCTTTTTTCTTGTTCATTTCAAATTTTTTTCTTTGACTTTTGATTGTTATGTATCTCAGTGTAGAGTTCTTTAGATTCAATTCAAAGATTCTTGGAATGTTTTGCATTTCATGAATGTGAATGCCTATTTTGCTCTCTAGATTTGAGAAGTTTTCAGCTATTTTTAGAATTTTTTAATTTTATATTGACAAATAGTTGATTAAGAATGCTGTATTAGTTTCAGGTGTATAGCAAAGTTCTCTGAGCTATTCAGTAGGTCCTTGTTTGTTATATATTTATATAATGTATTATTATTATATATTTATATATGTTATATATAAATTATATATGGAACCTCTTTCTCTTTCTCTTCTCCTTCTGGGATTCATATAAAGCATAGTTTGCTTGTGATGTGCCATATGTTCTGTAGGCTTTCTCACTTTTTAAAATTATTTTTCTTTTTTCTCTGATTGGGTTATTTCTAATGACCTATCTTCAAGTTGAATGATACTTTCTTCTGATTGATCAAGTCTACATTTAAACCTCTCTTGAATTTTTCAACTCAGTCATTGTGTTTTTCAGTTCCAGAAATTCTGGTTCTGTTTTATTGTTTCTATATCTTTTTTGAAATTCTCATTTTGTTTTAGTATGGTTTTCTTGATTTCACTACTTGCCTGTCTATTCTTTTGTAGCACACTGAACTTCTTAAAGACCATTCTTTTAACTCTTTGTTAGTTAATTTGTAGATTTCCATTTCTTTGGGTCTAGTTACTGAAGTTTATTTTACTGTTTTGATGAAGCTATGCTTCATTATTTTTTTCTGTAGCTTTGCATTGCTATGTGCATTTGAAGTAGTCACCTCTTGAAGTCTTTATGGACTGATTTCAGGAGGAAAAGACTTTCACAGGACAACCAAGCTAGAGATTATATGTATATATCTACATTATTTTTTCTATTATAGTTTATTATAAGATATTGAATTTGCACATTATCATATATGAAATAGCTAAACAAGGATTTACTGTTTACCATTATTTTCAACTCTGGGTGGTTGTTAAATTGGATTTCTGAGAGTGGATGTGTGCTGAGACCTCTTTTTCCATTATTTTTCCGATTTCACTGCTTACCCCTTTTCAACTGGATTGTATTGATACTTAATACATGATATTAAGGGAAATGTTAATCATTTGCCTAGTATATATATAAGTGAAGTCGGTCAGTCATGTCTGACTCTTTGTGACCCCATGGGCTGTAGCCTATCAGGCTCCTCTGTCCATGGGATTTTCCAGGCAAGCGTGCTGGAGTGGATTGCCATTTCCTTCTCCAGGGATCTTCCCGACCCAGGAATCGAACCCGGGTCTCCGCATTGCAGGCAGATGCTTTACCGTCTGAGCCACCAGGGAAGCCCCAGTATATACAGTATATATATATATATATATATATATATATATATATATATGTTCTCTTAAATCTGCCATTTTTGTTAATGAGTCATTTATAATTTCTGTTGTTGCAATAAAGTTTTGGATTTATTAAAATCAAATTTATCAAACTAATATCAATTTTTTTTGCTCCTTGTGTCCTACTGAGATCTTTTACTCTCCTGAGATATCAATCTATAGGGCTTAATTTCTTGAATAAATCTAAAACTTTAGGTTTTCATTCACTTGGATTTTATTTTTGTGAACTCTGTGTCATAGAATATGCTGTATAATATATATAGACAGCTTGTTAAATCTTCCTAGTAATTGATGTCATTTATTACTATTAGTTTTTAATCCTAAAACTGCTTTTGTATCTTGTCTGCATTAGCAACTGTGAATATACTTGCCACCGTTTGTTTATAATTTTAACTTAAACTTGACTGAAAATAAGTTGATAATCTTGTCTCCCAAATAATATAAACATGTTAGAATGTTTAATTCCAAACTCCTCTCATACCATCATCATAATCTTATCTGTTATTGCTTTGCAATATTTTATTTTCAATTTGTTTTCAAAACTGTTCAAGACATTAGTATCATTTTATACAACTGATTTTTAGTTGGATCAACTCACATATTTACTGATCTACTTGTTCAAAAATTTTTTTTTTTTATCTTATTTGTTCCTTCTGAGTTGAGATTCCTTCTTACTGGAGTTTATCCATTAGTAGGTACTCTAGAGAGGTTCTGTTAGTGGCAAATTATCTCTCCATTTTGTTGTCTAAATATGTCTTTCATTTGCTCTCTACATTGAATTATTGTTCATCTGAACTCAGAATTTAGGTCAACAATCATTTTCTTTCATTACTTTGCTGTTATTATCCCATTATCTTCTGGCTTCTGCTTTTGTGGCTGAGATTTTTTTTGTGTGTGAGGGGAGTGTAATTTTACTTTTAAAAATGCAATGTTTTAGCTTCAGTTCCCATAAAATATTCCTTTTTTGGTTTCTATTTCACAGTTTTAGGGTGATCATCTAATCATGGATTTATTCTATGTATTCTGTTCAAGATGCTTTATAAATCCCAAACATGAAAACTCTCTGCTTTTTAAATGTTAAATTTTTCTATCTATTATTTGTTTTCTCCTTTGCAATATATGTTAGACAAAGGTTGAGCTCATCTTTGTCTACTCATCATGCCTCTTACTCTCCTTTCGTTAGCATGTTCTGCTTTATATAGTTGTGTTGCATTTGGGATAATTTTCTCCCATCTTTCTTGTAGTTTATGAACTTTCTCTTTAAACATCTAATTTATCATATAATTCACATATTTGATTTTTAATTTCTATGATTATATTTTCCTTGAAAGTCTGAATTAATTATATGTCTATATATGCCTCCTTTTAACAACTTATTGTCTTTGCTAATGTTTTCAGTGTTTTTTTGGAATACTTTTGCTTTTTTGATGATCCGACGGATGTTGGCAATTTGATCTCTGGTTCTCTGCCTTTTCTAAATCCCACTTGAACATCTGGAAGTTCACGGTTCATGTACTGTTGAAGCCTGGCTTAGAAAATTTTGAGCATTACTTTGCTAGAGTGTGAGATGAGTGCAAAAGTGTGGTAGTTTGAGCATTCTTTGGTGTTGCCTTTCTTTGGGATTGGAATAAAAACTGACCTTTTCCAGTCCTGTGGCCACTGCTGACTTTTCCAAATTTGCTGGCATATCAAGTGCAACACTTTCACAGCATTATCTTTTAGGATTTGAAACAGCTCAACTGGAATTCCATCACCTCCACTAACATTGTAGTGATGCTTCCTAAGGTCCACTTGACTTCACATTCCAGGATGTCTGGTTCTAGGTGAGTGATAATACCATTGTGATTATCTGAGTCATGAAGATCTCTTTTGTCTAGTTCTTCTGTGTATTCTTGCCACCTCTTCTTAATATCTTCTGCTTCTGTTAGGTCCATACCACTTCTGTCCTTTATTGAGCCCAACTTTGCATGAAATATTCCCTTGGTATCTCTAATGTTCTTGAAGTGATCTCTAGTCTTTCACATTCTATTGCTTTCCTGTATTTCTTTATACTGATCACTGAGGAAGGCTTTCTTATATCACCTTGCTATTCTTTGGAACTCCACATTCCTTTTCTCCTTTGGTTTTCTCTTCTCTTCTTTTCACAGATGTTTGTAAGTCCTCCTCAGACAGCCATTTTGCTTTTTTGCATTTCTTTTTTTTTGGGATGATCTTGATCCCTGTCTCCTGTACAATATCGTGAGCCTCCATCCATAGTTTTTCAGGCACTCTGTCTATCATATCTAATATCTTGAATCTATTTCTCACTTCCACTGTATAATCACAAGGGATTTGATTTAGGTCATACCCGAATGGTCTAGTGGTTTTCCCTACTTTCTTCAATTTAAGTCTGAATTTGGTAATAATGAGTTCATGATCTGAGCCACAGTCAGCTCCCAGTCTTATTTTTGCTGACTGTATAGGACTTCTCCATCTTTGGCTGCAAAGAATATAATCATCTAATTTCAGTATTGACCATCTGGTGATGTCCATGTAGAGTCATCTCGTGTGTTTTCGGAAGAGGGTGTTTGCTATGACCAGTGCGTTCTCTTCAAAAACTCTTTTAGCCTTTACCCTGCTTCATTCTGTACTCCAAAGCCAAATCTGCCTGTTACTCCAGGTGTTTCTTGACTTCCTATTTTTTTTCATTCCAGTCCCCTATAATGAAAAGGACATCTATTTTGGGTGTTAGTTCTATAAGGTCTTGTTTAGGTCTTCATAGAACCATTCAACTTCAGCTTCTTCAGCATTACTGGCTGGGGCATAGACTTGGATTACCATGATATTGAATGGTTTGCCTTGGAAACTAACAGAGAACATTCTGTCATTTTTGAGATTGCATCCAAGTACTGCATTTCAGACTCTTTTGTTGACTATGATGGCTACTCCATTTTTTCTAAGGGATTCTTGTCACAGTAGTAGATATAATGGTCATCTGAGTTAAATTCACCCATGCCAGTCCAGTTTAGTTTGCTGATTCCTAAAAATGTTGACATTCACACTTGCTATCTCCTGTTTGACCACTTTCAATTTGCCATGATTCATGGACCTAACAGTCAAGGTTCCTATAGAATATTGCTCTTACAGCATTGGACTTTGCTTCTATCACCAGCCCCATCCACAACTGGGTGCTATTTTTGCTTTGGTTCCATCTCTTCATTCTTTCTGGAGTTATTTCTCCAATGATCTCCAGTAGCATATTGGGCACCTACCGACCTGGGAGTTAATCTTCCAGTGTCCTGTCTTTTTGCCTTTTCATACTGTTCATGGGGTTCTCAAGGCAAGAATACTGAAGTGGTTTGCAATTCCCTTCTCCAGTGGACCACATTCTGTCAGACCTCTCCACCATGACCCATGCAAAAAAGCAAGAGAGTTCCAGAAAAACATCTATTTCTGCTTTATTGACTATGCCAAAGCCTTTGACTGTGTGGATCACAACAAACTGTGGAAATAACTTAAAGATATGGAAATACTAGACCACTTGACCTGCCTCTTGAGAAACCTGTATACAGGTCAGGAAGCAACAGTTAGAACTGGACATGGAACAACAGACTGGTTCCAAATAGGAAAAGGAGTATCAAGGCTGTATATTTTCACCCTGCTTATTTAATTTACATGTAGAGTACATCATGAGAAACACTAGGCTGAATGAAGCACAAGCTGGAATCAAGATTGCCGGGAGAGTTATTGATAACCTTAGATATGCAGATGATACCACCCTTATGGCAGAAAGCGAAGAAAAACTAAAGAGCTTCTTAGTGAAAATGAAAGTTGTGAGTGAAAAAGTTGGCTTAAAGCTCAACATTCAGAAAACCAAGATCATGGCATCTGGTCCCATCATTTCATGGCAAATAGATGGCGAAACAGTTGAAACAGTGAGAGACTTTATTTTTCTAGGCTCCAAAATCACTGCAGATGGTAATTGCAGCCGTGAAATTAAAAGACACTTACTCCATGGAAGAAAAGTTATGAGCAACCTAGACAGCATATTAAAAAGCAGAGATATTACTTTGCCAACAAAGGTCTGTCTAGCCAAGCTATGGTTTTTCCAGTAGTCATGTATGGATGTGAGAGCTGGACTATAAAGAAATCTGAGCACTGAAGAACTAATGCTTTGAACTGTGGTGTTGGAGAAGACTCTTGAGAGTCTCTTGGACTGCAAGAAGATCCAACCAGTCCATTCTAAAGGAAATCAGTCCTGAATATCCATTGGAAGGACTGATGCTGAAGCTGAAACTCCAATACTTTGGCCACCTGATATGAAGAACTGACTCATTTGAAAAGCCCCTGATGTTGGGTTAGATTGAAAGCGGGAAGAGGAGACGACAGAGGATGAGATGGCTGGATGGCATCACCGACTCCATGGACATGAGTTTGGGTACTCTCTGTCAGTTGGTGATGGACAGGGAGGCCTGGCATGCTGTAGTCCATGGGGTCACAAAGAGTGGGACACAACTGAGCGACTGAACTGAACTGACTGAATGTTTTCCATTCTTCTCTTACATATTTAATCATTTCATGGTATACATGGTGGTTTAATGTTGATGTTACTTATATGTTAGAATTCTCAAGGCTAACAATTTCATTGTGTGTTTTTAAATTTTAAGTGGCATTATCTTCAATGAGGATTGAAATAACAATACAGGGCAACCAGTGTGGAGGGATTTTCCTTCCATGATAGTTATGCATTTACTTTTAAAAAATACTTTAAAACTTCCGGTAGTTTTTGCCTGATATTTTGGTTTATTTCTTTTCTGACCAGGCAGTGTTGAAAAATTTATCCCCAGATCTGTTGTGGTCAGGCATGTGGTTTCAGAACCTCAGGGCAAATATATCAGAGCATAGCCAAAAGAGACCACCTTGTTTGTCATTCCATTTTACCAGAGTACAGTTATTTTTCTTTTTCAGCCTTTCATTAGAGTTCCACCCCCTTGAGTGGAACTTTATATTAGAATCTCAGTCCTAATTTTTTGTTTTAACTTGCTCCATGTCTTCATCTCTTAAATACATCTTGACATTAAAAAGCTGCAGGGTTTCTTGGGCTGGTGATTCTCAAACACATTTGGTTGAACCTTGTAAGCAAGTTTTGGTTGACACAGGTTGGAGACCATGTCAGATATTTTTAAACTGGGAGCCAGGGATACTAACCATCCTAAATTCCTATGATACAGAGCCACAAAATGAATAGTTGGCCTACCCTAAATACCACCAACTTCTCATGAAGAAATATTGACATCAACCGGGATAATCACTATGTCAGCCCATGTACTTACCATCTTCACTTTTAGTTCTGTGTTCATTTTTGATCTCTAGTAATATCCAGTAATATTCCTTACTTTTCTCCAAGCTCATCTAGTCTACAGAAGAAAATTTATGGTGTAATACTTATCATTATACAACTTAAAGTTTTTTTTTTCTTTTTTAATTTTTTTAAAAAAAATTTTAAGGATTTTTTTCCAACTTGTGTAACCTGTTATATTACTAAAACCAGATTTCTGAATTTCTGTGTGCATTCATATTTATAGTGTGCATCTATATCTGTTAATCTACATATCTCACTATTTATATGTCATATTATTTTTCTATTTGTCTTAATTTAAATATGAGTTGAAAATACATATACTTATATTGACCTTATGCTAATAATTATTATTTGTGGGGCTTCTCTGGTGATGCAGAGGTTAAAGCATCTGCCTGCAATGTGGAAGAGCTGGGTTAGATCCCTGGGTCGGGAAGATCCCCTGGAGAAGGAAATGGCAACCCACTCCAGTATTCTTGCCTGGAGAATCCCATGGACGGAGGAACTTGGTGGGCTACAGTTCACGGGTCGCAAACAGTCAGACACGACTGAGCAACTTCACTTATCTGTAACTTTTGATGTGATTTCTTTGCAAATTTTGAAATTTTCTACAATGTTTAAATTCCGCATAATATCATGTTTTCTTTCTTTTAAGAGAACATTAGCTGATTGAATATATTTATTATACATGCATGCATGCTAAGTCGCTTCGGTGGTATTCAACTGTTTGTGACCCCATGAACTGTATCCTGCCAGGCTACTCTGTCCATGGTATTCTCTAGGCAAGAACAATTAAATCAGTTGCCGTTCCCTCCTCCAGGGAATCTTCCCCACCCAGGGATAGAACCCACATCTCTTTTATCTCCTGCATTGGCAGACATGTTTTTTACCACTAGCGCCACCTGGAAAGACCCCACTGATTATAATTGCCGACAATAAAATCAGGAAAAGTTATGGTGAAATATAACTGTTTCTCAAATCTCAGAAGCCTAGTATTAAAGATGAAAGTGTAGCCTTTCCTTTAGAAACAGATGACAAAAGCAGAGTAGCTCTGTCTGTAACCCAAAAGGCAGTCATCAAATTTGCCTCCCAAACACTATTCACATTAATTTTTTTCCTTTGTGTTCCTCTCTATGTAGGCTTGGAAACTGAAATTTCAACCTTCTATCATAGTTCAAAGCTAGGGGTCCTCATTTGATCTGCTTCTGGCCACTGATATTTATGTGGAAGACTGCCTGTTGGGATTGAGGGTAGTAGACAGATGTCTGTATTTAGAAGCTCAAAATTACCAGGTTTCAGGCTATGTCTTAATGATCAGTTTGGTTGTATTTACATGTTAAATGAGGGCCAGAAACATAAGAAATACAAGTTGACTGTATTTTTGACAGGAGAATTTTTTTAAAAACTCTGGCCCTGGCCAGCTACAGTTTGTTAATTCAATCCCTAATTCAAACACTGCATCTCTTCAGATGGATGAAAAATACTGTATCTCTTAAAATGAATGGAGGTGAAAGAAAAAGTCGCTATAGCCATGCAGGTTGCAGGAAGAATATCTCTATCCCCTTTGTCCAAAGTGCTGCCTTGATGGACAATGAAAAAAGATTTTTGCGCTGAGGAGAGATGACAATTTCCAGTATATCTGATCAGGAAAATTATTCCATTGTAGAGCAGTGAGTCTCACTAATCCTATCAGCTAGTTCTGATATATATTGATTTAGATATGAGATATAGATTGAATGCAGCTGAATGATTTTCATGCTCGCTTTTTCCAAATGGAATTTTTTATTGCAGTTCCTTTCTTCTCAACCACTGTATATTTTGGATGCCGAGGGCAAATGAGTTATCTATTAGGCATGCAATCTGAATTCAGTGACTAGATGAACTTTGGAGCTTTCCCTCCTGAGTGGTGAGTGAGAATGTTCTGTGTAATGGGGAAAAGGATATATATGAATTTTGAGTAGACAGGGGTAAATAATTGATCAACCTCCTTTGAAGTCAGAATTGGGCAGACATGTTTCAATTTTAGTTGAAATGGAAGTATCCTGAGTGTAGTTTCTGTGAGAACTTGATATAAAAGGACAGTCTCAAGGGGTAGAGCCTTTGACTCTTCTCTCTTTTGCCTTCCTGTAACTAAGATATGATGTCTGGATAGACAGCAGTTCTGTTGTGAATTTTAGGTACTTAATGCAAAGACAGCACTATGATCTCTGATGTCACCACTGAGCCAACTCTAGCATCTCTATTTTTGGATTGTTGTTCAAGTTTTCTATTATATGCAAAATGGAGAGTTTTATTATCTTAACCCCTTTGGGAGTTACAGCATGAAGACAGAAAGTGTTCTCGGATTTCTAAGACCTGTCTTCATTATTCATATAATGTTTGACTGGGACAGTTACTGAATAGTGATTGAATCCACTTTTGTCTCCTTTGTCCTTTCCCTTCTTTCCTCTTTGTACATTTCCTTTTTTAATCAGTTGAAATATTTGTTCATTTAATGGTCACCTGTTACCATCCATTACATTAAAATGGTATTCTATAAAGGCATTTTGCTGCACTGTAGCTCAGATTTGCTATAGGCTCTTCATTTATAAAGTAATGTATTCAGTTACTTTGCATTCAGTTTTGTGTTCAAATTTTAGTCATAATTTATTTTTGTTGTTAGACTTTCAAGATTCAGTTCAGTTCAGTTCAGTCGCTCAGTCGTGTCTGACTCTTTGTGACCCCATGAATCGCAGCATGCCAGGCCTCCCTGTCCATCACCAACTCCCGGAGTTCACTCAGACTCATGTCCATTGAGTCCGTGATGCCACCCAGCCATCTCATCCTCAGTCATCCCCTTCTCCTCCTGCCCCCAATCTCTCCCAGCATCAGAGTCTTTTCCAATGAGTCAACTCTTCGCATGAGGTGGCCAAAGTACTGGAGCTTCAGCTTTAGCATCATTCCTTCCAAAGAAATCCCAGGGCTGATCTCCTTCAGAATGGATTGGTTGGATCTTCTTGCAGTCCAAGGGACTCTCAAGAGTCTTCTCCAACACCACAGTTCAAAAGCATCAATTCTTCGGTGTTCAGCTTTCTTCACAGTCCAACTCTCACATCCATACATGGCCACAGGAAAAACCATAGCCTTGACTAGACGGCCCTTAGTTGGCAAAGTAATGTCTCTGCTTTTGAATATGCTATCTAAGTTGGTCATAACTTCTCTTCCAAGGAGTAAGCATCTTTTAATTTCATGGCTGCAATCACCATCTGCAGGGATTTTGGAGCCCCCAAAAATAAAGTCTGAGACTGTTTTTACTGTTACCCCATCTATTTCCCATGAAGTAATGGGACCAGATGCCATGATCTTCGTTTTCTGAATGTTGAGCTTTAAGCCAACTTTTTCTCTCTCCTCTTTCAAGATTACCCTGTTATAATACCCTTCTTTAATGCATGTCTAAAAATTTTGTAGATGAATGATACTCTGAAAATATCACATATTCCAACTTTATTATTTACTTATTGAATGCTACTTAATATAATAGAGATTTTGTTCACGTGACATCTTATTTAATGTATATAATAATCTGAAGGCTGATGTCATTGTTCTTGTATATATTAGGAGAATAAAATTCAGGAAAATGTAACTTAATAAATATTCTATTCAGTATTATTGCACTGTGCTAGTCACTTTGAGGACACAAAAGATTTGTTCTCAGCTCCATGGCCTCACAGTTCGAAAACGAAATTCATAGGCAATATGAGAGGTGCAGTAGAATCCCAGGGGAGGAGGACCTGATAGGAAAGGATTTTCAATGGAGATGATATTAGAGTTGAGTTTTATTTTATTTCATTTTATCATCTGTTATTATTTTATTTTAAATTTATTTAAATTGGAGGATAATTTCTTTACAATATTGTGGTGGTTTTTGCCATACACTGACATGAATCACCCACGGGTGCATGTGTCCCCTATATCTCAAACCCCTCCTACGTCCCTCCCCAGCTCATATTGTGTTACAGTTTTATCAGATAGAGGAAGGACGGTTGCTTTCTACAGGAAGAAAGTCATTCACATGCATGGCATATTCAATGAATTGTTAGTTTTTCTATGTAAATTAGAGCCATCTTTATAATCACTTGTTCTGCCTTTAATTACCATAATGACTGTTGTCAGATAATTCACCTACTGCCTATTATTGGAATTTCTTCTCTGGACTTCTGAAAGTGGATAGAGGAAAATTTTGAATATTTATATGGACTTCATTGAACATTCCCAGTAGAGTTTTAAATAGAAACAACATTATTTTCTCAGGAAAATAAGTACAAAATTCAGCATTCATAACATTTGAGTTGCTTGACCAGTTTTTCACACTATCTCAGTATAAATTAATCAAGTTTAATCTTATGGATCAATTCTTGACTAAGAATTTAAACTAAGAACAGTTTCATATGAATTTCCCTTTTTGTTATCCTAAACTACATTTCCAAGGTATGAAACATATGTTGTAAGGAATCAGTATTATTATTATTTTTATTTATTTTTTTTCAAGCTAGTGTTAATTTTATTTATTTTTTAATTTCTTTGTTTTATTTATTTTTTACTTTACAATATTGTATTGGTTTTGCCATACATCAACATGAATCCATCACAGGTATACACATGTTCTCCATCCTGAATAACCCCTCCCTCCGCCCTCCCCATACCATCCCTCTGGGTTTTCCCAGTGCACCAGCCCCAAGTATCCAGTATCATGCATCGAACCTGGACTGGCAATTTGTTTCTTATATGATATTATACATGTTTCAATGCCATTCTCCCAAATTATCCCACCCTCTCCCTCTCCCACAGAGTCCAAAATTCTGTTCTATACATCTGTGTCTCTCTTGCTGTCTCACATACAGGGTTATCATTCCCATCTTTCTAAATTCCATATATATGCGTTAGTATACTGTATTGGTGTTTTTCTTTCTGACTTACTTCACTCTGTATAATAGGCTCCAGTTTCATCCATCTTATTAGAACTGATTCAAATGTATTCTTTTTAATGGCTGAGTAATACTCCATTGTGTATATGTACCACAGCTAAGCACCAAAGAATTGATACTTTTGAACTGTGGTGTTGGAGAAGACTCTTGAGAGTCCCTTGGACTGCAAGGAGATCCAACCAGTCCATTCTAAAGGAGATCAGCCCTGGGATTTCTTTGGAAGGAATGATGCTAAAGCTGAAGCTCCAGTACTTTGGCCACCTCGTGTGAAGAGTTGACTCATTGGAAAAGACTCTGATGCTGGGAGGGAATGGGGGCAGGAGAAGAAGGGGACGACCGAGGATGAGATGGCTGGATGGCATCACTGACTCGATGGACGTTAGTCTGAGTGAACTCCGGGAGGTGGTGATGGACAGGGAGGCCTGGCATGCTGCGATTCATGGGGTCGCAAAGAGTCGGACATGACTGAGCGACTGAACTGAGCTGAACTGAACTGAACCACAGCTAAATGTTACTTGTTTTATTCTGCCCTGGGTCTTCATTGCTTTTTGTGTGCACTTCCACTTACTCTCGTTGCTGTGAGTGAGGGCTACTCTCCTTGCTTGCTTCTCTTGCTGTGGAGCACAGGCTTTAGGTACACGGCCTTCAGTAGTTGCATCATGTGGGATCAACAGTCGTGGGATGCAGGTTCTAGGGCACACAGTAGTTTTGGCACACAGGCTCAGCTGTTGCGGGTTGCGGGCCCTGAGTGCAGGTTTAGTAGTTGTGACACACTGGATTAGTTGCTCCACAGCACGTGGGATCTCCCTGGACCAGGGATAGAACCTGTGTCCCCTGCATTGGCAAGTGGATTCCGATCCACTCTACCCCCAGGTAAGTCCAAGGAATGATTATTGATACATTTTAAACCTAAAATTGTGTTCAGTCTTTGATCTTCAAGTTTGAGATACTGACTATATCTTTAAAATGATATATTAAAAAATAAATATTAAGGATATTGTGGGAATAGCATTAAAGATTCATATGGCCTTCTTTAATTTCTTTTTTTAACATAACAGTATGAGTTGACATAAAAATCAACGTTTTCTCAAAAAGTCATGGTTTTAGCTATATTTCTCCTGTCCACACCATATTATAAAGTACTTATGTTATGAAAAGCAAAGTTTTACCTATAAGGTAATGCAAATTGAAGAAAGGTTCTCTTTAGATCTCACCTGGGATGAGGTGAGAAAAAAAAAGTTATATTATTGGTCTGAATCCAAAATGCTGGGCAGAAATGTGAAGTCAAGTAATTAGGAATGAAATTTGAATAGTTACTCCACTTAAGCTTAGAGCAAGTGTCTGTTTCTGTAATTTTCATTTTGGAATCAAGTTATTATCAGGTTAATTCTTTATAGGCAATTTTTAAATGTAAATAATCTCTTAAATAATACAATAAATTCAACTATAATAGGTAGTAAAATTTTATTAATACCAGATTTGGCCTCACGTTGGCAGTAAGCTGTAGGATAAGATGATCTGTATATTAAAAATATATATATATATTACCTCCTCTAAAGCTAGTAGGTTATGGGGAAAGTGTGCTGATGTGAATGAAAGGGAGAGAGAAGGGAAACTAAGAACAAACTATAAGAAATTAAAGCATAAGAATAATTTAATATATAATTTTCACTGAAATACAAATACGACTTTATAAAAGCCACCAAACTCAGAAGTTAGGTGTAATTTAAAATTCCTGTTTTTATTTCTTCAAGGTGTTGAGACTTAATTGATCTACATCTTAGTCATCTCTATTGGATTTTGAATGCCACTAATGTTTTAAGGAAGAATGCATCACAGAATTAGGGTAATAAAGACTTGTCTTAATGAACTTATGTGTCCTTTCTAAATGCAACTTCATTTTATCATTGATGACAATAGCACTTAAATGAAATACAATGATTGATTCAAAGCCTCTGGGACAAAGACTTGGTATATATTGGAAAGTAAATAAAGGTTATTTGTATGATTTTTATTATTCTCTAAAGAATGGATGGCAACAGGCGGTACTAATATATTGTCAAGTATAAGCTGAGGTGTGAGGTTCACCATCAATAAAAGTTCATGTATTTATAACAAATAAAATCAGAAGCCTTATATCCTGATTTATTCCAACTGCCTCATTTCTCAAGATAAGTGAAATATATCCAGTGAGATTGCATTCTAGGAGATCAATTATGATATATAGCTGCTCATAATTTGCAGGGATTAGCTCTTCATAATAAGGTCAACAGGATATATTCACTAGAAAATTAATAGAATATGGGCAGTCATTTATCTTCTTATTCACAAATTCAAGAATGAATAGCAATTTCACAAAAAAGGAATATTTTCTATTTTTGATTATGACGCCTAGGACATGAGACATCCACTTAAGCCCCTGGGCCAGTGAATCTCTACCATCTTGTTTGGTTGTCAGTGAGTTTCTCCAAGGTCAGCTGGTAGAAGAAGAATTTAAAAAGTGCCCTATGATTCATTTATCCTCCAGTTGTTGGGCGGGGTTTTAAGTGAGGGTGCATATCTAGGGAAAAAGAAAGAAAGCAGGTAGCTAGGTCTATTCTTCTTGTGAATATGATGCTGGGCCTCCGGGAAAACAGACTAATGAAATATGTGAGGAGAGAAGTCCTTATCTATACAGTGTTTTGGGCAGAATGTCCTAGATTTGGGATTGCTTGTGATAAACAATCTGTTGATTTATGAGACATGGTTCTCATACAATTCTCTTGGGGTATAAAACAGTGACATTTCATAACTTTACTACTATCTGCTATCTGAGGGGACTCAAGTACTTCTTAAAAAACTTGTCTATTATTTTGGGCGAGGGAGTGTATTCCTGTAACCACAAGAAAGGATGCGGGAGCCACAGGAGAGGAAGTCCTTGTCCTCTCCTTGCTTCACCCAGGCTTCTTGAATGTCTATATTCTCTAACATAGTCCCTAGTTATTAGTAAATCTTGATACTAGGTAAGTTCTTTGATCTATGAGGGTCTGATTTGACAAGCGCATCTTTTGAGTTAGCTCAAATGTCAAGAGCAAAATGATTAGGAGCCCATCTGGAAGCGTAACTTATATTGATATTATTACTGATGGAACAGTAGGTCTTTTAATAACAGTAGAACTTGTTTGGGACCAAAAGGTTAGCATCAGATTCACAACTAATGATACAGCACAGTTAATATTTAAAGACCCAGTGATAAACCATAAAAACAGCCTTGAAAAATCTATATCCCCTTGCTGATTAAAATTTAGAGAGAAGTATATTATGGTCACTGGATATACGGTACTTCAAATTTAGCATTTTAATTTTAATGCATTTAAATGTAATTCTTGATGTTGGATGGTGCAGTACTTTTGAGGAGGAGATAAGAGTTCAGACCTTCTTACAGGGAGGAGGGTTGTTGCTCTTCCACTCTCCCACCCCCCCACCCCAATAATAATCCCAATCTTTCTTTGCAATATCTTGTTCTTTTTATTTTTTTTTCCTTTACTCTCAAATTTTGCAACTATCAAGAGTAATTCTTTGAGAAAGATGTTCTGAAATCTGTCTGCACTCCGACAATACAAGGTGAGGCAGGAGTCAATAGTGCAGGCACTGTGCCTTGAGCAGGGATTCATTTATAATGTTTGCCAATCCTTGATTTAAGCCAATCGACACATGACAAGGTCAGCTGGAATTAGATAAGACTGTTTCTAAAAAACGTGATGTTACCTTCAAAGATAATCTATAAGCAGTTAAGGAATTCTTATTCTGATTTTCAAAGGCATAGTCCTCTCAAAGAATGAGAAAGGAGAGTAAAATAACTACTCTGACAGTGGAACTTTTAAAATAATTTATACAAAATGATTTGAAACAGCAAAAGATTTTTTTTTCCCCCTTTTCTCAAAGGCCAGATATTTATACAGCAAATCAAAAGAAACATCTTGGGAAGGGAATAGTGCATATTATCGAAAAGGCCTTTCACTCCCTCAAGAGTCTGCTCAGATGAGGCCTGTGTTAGAAATTCCTTAAGAGGAGAGGCCTTTTGATGTTGGTCTCATCTTCTTAATTCATTGAGAGCAAGCACTTCTTAATTAATTTAGAGCAAACCTCTTGGAACTGTAGCAAGGCACAGGATGGGGAACTTTATACATAGTTCTTTAAATTGTCTACAGCCTGCTGAATATGTACTTTAAGTGCTTTCTTCAGAAATTTATTTCCTTGGACTATTTTGAGGTACTTATCCAGATCTTTGATTTCTTTTTTTTCTTTCTGAGTAAGTAGAAAAGTAACATTGTGTTCCTACTTGAATATTCTCTTCTAAATTTTTGTTTCAGGAGTTTTATATTTATGAATTCTACTTAATATCAGAATAAGACAGACTTTGGTTTGAATCCCAATTTGACTGTTTGACTCAGAGTAAGCTACTTTATCTCCCCAAGACTAATTTTTCTCTTCTGAAAATATAGGCAATTGAAATACTACATCATAAGTTTGTTTGAGGACTATATGAGATAAATTAATGAAAATAATGTATCAAATACTTTAGCACATGGTAAGAACTCAGTGAACTCTAGCAGTTATTATTGCTACAAAAAGTACCTCTTAGGTTTAGCACGTTCAACAGAGAGTAGAAATACTGTATTAATTCAGAGTATACTCAGAGAGATCTTGGAAAAGTAGCTTGTGTTAATCCCTTTGATTTCAGGGAGATGGTTTAATACAGCAGAACTATCATCTATTATATTTTCATTTTTATGACAGTGCTAATAATCCACTGATTATCCCAGTTAAACAATGCTATAATTATTTGCGTGTATAAATGTGCTGATGTGTCCCATACAAAGCAAAAGCAATCTTCTATAAGTATGAGCCTGATTTTTCCTACTCTGGGCTAAAGGATCTTGACCTGATATGAGTACAGACCATATCTGAAGGAAAGCAGGGAATTTATCTCAACAACTGCATTATTCATTTCTATATATATACATATATATATATATATATACCCTGACTATATATATCCCGCTCCTATTGTCAGTTTTATCAGAATTAGTGATTAACAAAACATACAAATAATTTGTTGAGGGTAAGTAAAACCCAAAACACCCAGACCATTTTATTATATGTGTGCATGTGTGCTCAGTTGTGTCCAACTCTTTGTGACCATATGGACTGTAGCCCGCCAGGCTCCTCTGTCCATGGGATTCTCCAGGCAAGAATACTGCAATGAGTTGCCTGCAGGGCAGTCCTCCTCTAGGAGGGGACTCTTCCCCAGCCAGTGATTGAATGCATGTCCCCTATGTCTCCTTGCATTGGCAGGCAGTTCTTTACCTAGGAAGCTACTTATTACATGCATATAGTATATATTGACTATACCTATCTATACAATACACACACACACACACACACACACACATATATATATATATACACACACACACACAAAGATTTTTTTAATCAATTTTTGTATATCCTTATAAGAATTTAATAATGATCTTCATCAATGTGTTAGGAAATGGTGTTATGGGAGTCCCATTTTGATTCATTTTTGGTTCTGTTTTCCTGTGGCTTGAAGTAGTCCATTCTCAATTTGTATAAAGCTTACCAACATTATCACTTTTTGTTCTGATCTCGAAGAGTTTTAGTTTTGTTTGCCAGTGAAAAATGCTGCATGAATGGGTAACTCTGACTAACCTATGAATGCTGTATCTGGAAATTGTGTACTCTAACTTGTGGGAATGTTTTGTGGTCAGAAAATTGCAGTATATGATTACAGTGATATTGATTGTGGTCTTAAAGTCATGTTTATTGGGAAGGAATTATTTATTCTTAGGGTTTGAGCAAAAAAATTATTTCACCTTTATGAACTATGTAAGGTGACTAACAGTCCTGATTTTCCCAGAATTAAGGAATTTTCTGTGATATAGGATTTTCAGCTTTAAAACTGGGAAAATTTGGGGCAAATGGAAATGATTTTGTTACAGAATCTTTGTGACACTTTTCAGTCAGTTCAGTTCAGTCACTCAGTTGTGTCCAGCTCTTTGCAACCCCATGGACTGCAGCATGCTAGGCCTCCCTGTCCGTCACCAACTCTTCAAGTTTACTCAAACTCACTTTTATGTTACATTAAAAATCCTCTGGATATGACAGATGTACATAAATATAAATGTGTTATGCACTATATAATAAGAACTTTTCTGCTGTATCTCATAAAAACTTGAAATGACCCTGTGAGGTGGGTATTAGCATATTTTTAAAATGAGGAAGCTAAAGCTTTGAGAGAGTAAGCATCTAACATCTATTATCAGCTACTATATATATATATATATACATATATAATATTTATAATAGTTATATATCACAGGCAATGTCTATCCACAGAATCATGATTTTATGATATTGTTACCATTTTCTTCTGCCATCAGAAATTTTTGGAAAATGTTTTCTTCTTAATGATTGAGTAAAATTTGACAAATCATGTTCGAAATTAGCTATCTTCTTCCCTTCATAAGGACAGTTTGCCTACAGAAAAGGAAGTAGGGAGCCCCAGTTTTTTTGGAATTATTGGTCATAGAAAACCCTCTACCTTTTATTTTGATCAATCCTTCCTTTTTTAAAGGACTTCCCTGGTGGCTCAGATGGTAAAGTGTCTACCTACAATGCAGGAGACCCAGGTTTGATCCCTGGGTTGGGAAGATCCCCTGGAGAAGGAAATGACAACCCACTCCAGTACTCTTGCCTGGAAAATCCCATGGACGGGATGCAGTCCATGGTATCACAAAGAGTCGGACATGACTGAGTGACTTCACTTTCCTTTCCTTTCCGTTTCTTTTTAAAATTGCCCCCAGACCACTTGATTGTCCCATTGGAACCAATTAAAGATCAACCATATACCTGAAAACCAATTAGCAAGTCTCCCCCACTTCCAAAAATACAAATCCTCCTTGATAGAATGCTTGCCAGGGATTCAGTCTTCCTTCCTTTTTTTTTTTTTAAACTTTATAAAACTTGCCGTGTTGTGCTAAGTGGCTTCAGTCATGTCTGACTCTTTCGACCCCATTGACTGGAGCCCACCAGGCTCCTCTGTTCATGGAATTCTCAAGGCAAGAATACAATAATGGGTTGCCATTTCCTTTTTCAGGGGATCTTCCTGACCTAGGGATCGAAACTACATCTCTTGAGTCTCCTGCATTGGCCAGCAGCATCTTTACACTAAAGCTTACTCTCCTTTATAACATCTTTGACGCCTTGCTGAAATGAAAGTGATGGCTGAAAGATTTCCTGGATGAAAGATTTCCTTGCTGAAAGTTTATAAATGCTGCTGCTGCTGTGTAGTCACTAAATTGTGTCTGACTGTTTGTGACCCTATGGCCTGTAGCCTGCCAGGCTCCTCTGTCCATGAATAGTCTTTGTTAATTTTGTCTTGGACTTATCTTTGTCTTTAAGAAGTAAAATAAAAATGCATTAGTGTTACACAGTTCTAACATCTACAGATTTCCACGATTTTCTTATATGGACACAATCAGTTACATTAAAACATAAGAACCCCCACACTCACAGTTCTTTCTCTTCTCTCTACCAAGGTTCTTCCTATCTCTGACCTTATACTTCAATTGATATAACCTGTTTGATTGTTTGGGAGCACACATCTGCTAACTGTCATAGTAAGTGTGTTGTGGAGGAGAGTGATGAAAGAGTAGTCTAATGTTCTCAAAAGTGGTATTCACTCCAAGCAGGAAGAGTTCTGCGTTTCTGATTGTTATGGGCTCCATTGACTATGTTAAAGCCTTTAAATGTGTGGATTACAACAAATTGGAAAGTTCTTAAAGAGATGGAAATACCAGACCACCTTACCTGCCTCCTGAGAAACCTGTATGCAGATCAAGAAGGAACAGTTAGAACCGGAAATGGAACAATGGACTGGTTTCAAATTGGGAAAAGAGTAATTCAAGGCTGTATATTGTCACCCTGATTATTTAATTTATATGCAGAGTACATCATGAGAAATGCCAGACTGGGTGAAGCACAAACTGGAATCAAGATTGCCTGGAGAAATAACAGTAACTTCAGATATGCAGATGACACCATCCTTATGGCAGGAAGCAAAGAGGAATTGAAGAGCCTCTTGATGAAACTGAAACAGAAGAGTGAAAAACCTGGCTTAAAACTCAACATTCAAAAAACAAAGATTATGGCATCTGGTCCCATCACTTCATGGCAAATAGATGAAGAACAGTGGAAATAGTGAGAGACTTTATTTTCTTGGGCTCCAAAATCACTGCAGATGGTGACTGCAGCCACAAAACTGAAAGACACTTGCTCCTTGGAAGAAAAACTATGACAAACATAGACAGCTTATTAAAAAGCAAAGGCATTATTTTGCCAACAAAAGTCCATATGGTCAAAGCTGTGGTTTTTCCGATAGTCATGTATAGATGTGAGAGTTAGATCTTCGTAAAGAAGGCTGAAAGCTGAAGAATTGATGCTTTTATACTGTGGTATTGGAGAAGACTCTCAAGAGTCCCTTGGATTGCAAGGAGATCAAACCAGTCAATCCTAAAGGAAGTCAATCCTGAATATTCATTGGAAAGACTGATGCTGAAGCTGAAGTTCCAATACTTTGGCCACCTGATATGAAGAGATAACTCATTAGAAAAGACCCTGATGCTGGGGAAGATTGAAGGCAGGAGGAGAATGGGATGACAGAGGATGAGATTGTTGGATGGCATCAGTGATTCAATGGACATCGGTTTGAGCAAGCTCCAGGAAATGGTGAAGGTCAGGGAAGCTTGGCATGCTCTAGTCCATGGAGTCACAAAGAGTTGGACACAGCTGAGTCAGTGAACAATAAATGGGCTCCAGGGAGCAGATATAATATATGTGTACAGTTGGTAATTTGATATAATCTACATTTTTCTTTTCTAAACCAAAAACATTTTTTTTTAATTAGTTGTGGACGAGCCATTTACTTCCTTATGTAGAAACGAAATGAAAACAAAACAAAACAAAACAAAAACAAAAAGTAAAAGTTGATAAGCAGCAAAGTGTATGAAGATATACCTTTCATTTCTTAAAGTTTTCTTATTCTTCCTGAAATTGCATATTTTTAAGTTTGGTTGATGCTTTCTCATAAAGTCCTGGCTTTAGAGTTTTAAAGGCTTTAGATTTTTAAAGGAGGGGATTAGGGAGAAAGGGTTAAAGGGTGGAAAGCCACACAACATTTTGTTACTCATTTGGTCACTGCTGCAAATGACTGATTCTTTTTTTCTCTTAAAATAGTTTTATCTTATTTATTTATTTATTTATTTATCTTCGGCTATGCTGGGTCTTTGTTGCTGCACAGGTTTTTCTCCAGTTGAGATGAGCTGGAGCTACCTTCTAGCTCCAGGGCATGGGCTTCTCATTGCAGTGGCTTCCCTTGTTGTGGAAAACAGGCTCAGTAGTTGTGGAGCATGGCTTAGTTGCTCTGAGGCACATGGGATCTTCTATCTTCCTAGATCAGGGATTGAACCCATGTCTCCTGCATGGCAGGTGGATACTTTACCACTGATCCACTGGGGGAACCCAAGACTGATGTTGGAGCCTGATGAATTGTTCACTCTGGGGGAAAATGAGGCAATATTTATTTCCCTTTATACACTAATGGTGTATAAAGGTCAATGGTGGTCCTACAAATTTAGCTCCTTCAAATTTCTGTAATGTATGAGTGTAAAATATTTCCCCACTAATGTATCATGCCTGTGAATCAGAGATTCCTGAAAAGAAAGGGAAATATATGAGGCTCTGGCAAAGATGAAGCATAGACTTGATTTACCTGTCAGAAACTGGTTAAACCTGTGTATAACTGGTGATTATAAGCTGGAGCTTTGAGTAAGAGGTAAAGCTGAGAAGATTTTAACTGCTATATAAGATATATCTGATCATTGTCATGGATCAGGCAGTTCAATTACTCAGTCGTGTCCAACTCTTTGCGACCTCAAGGACCACAGCACGCCAGCCTTCCCTGTCCGTAACCAAATCCTGGAGCTTACTCAAACTCATGTCAGTGATGCCACCCAACCATTTCATCCTCTGTCATCCCCTTATCTTCCTGTCTTTAATCTTTCTGAGCATCAGGGTCTTTTCCAATGAGTCAGTTGTTCGCATCAGGTGGCCACAGTATTGGAGTTTCAGCTTCAGCATAAGTCCTTCTAATGAATATTCAGGACTGATTTCCTTTAGGATGGACTGGCTGGATTTCCTTGCAGTCCATGAGACTCTCAAGAGTCTTCTCCAACACCACAGTTTAAAAGCATCAATTCTTCCATGCTCAGCTTTCTTTATGGTCCAATTCTCACATCGGTACATGACTACTGGAAAAACCATAGCTTTGACTAGGTGGACCTTTGCTGGCAAAGTATGTCTCTGCTTTTTAATATGCTGTCTAGGTTGGTCATAGCTTTTCTTCCAAAGAGCAAGTGTCTTTTAATTTCATGGCTGCAGTTACTATCTGCAGTGATTTTGGAGACTAGAAAAATAAAGTCTGTCACTGTATTCACTGTTTCCCCACCCATTTAGCATGAAGTGATGGGACCAGATGCCATGATCTATGTTTTCTGAATATTGAGCTTTAAGCCAACTTTTTCACTCTCCTCTTTCACTTTCATCAAGAGGCTCTTTTGTTTTTCTTCACTTTCTGCCATAAGGGTGTTATTATCTGCATATCTGAGGTTATTGGTATTTTTCCTGGCAATCTTCATTCCAGCTTGTGCTTCATCCAGCCTGGCATTCCGGAAAATGTACTCTGCATATAAATTAAACAAGCAGGGTGACCATATACAGCCTTGATGTACTCCTTTTCATATTTGGAACCAGTCTGTTGTTCCATGTCCGGTTCTAACTGTTGCTTCTTGACCTGTATACAGATTTCTCAGGAGGCAGGTCAGGTGTCTAGTATTCCCATCTCTTTGTTTCACAGTGTGTTGTGATCCACACAGTCAAAGGCTTTGGCATAGTCAATAAAACAGAAGTAGATATTTTTCTGGAACTCTCTTGCTTTCTTGATTATCCAATGGATGTTGGCACTTTGATCTCTGGTTCTTCTGTCTTTTCTAAATTCAGCTTGAATGTTTGGAAGTTCGTGGTTCATGTACTGTTGAAGCCTGGCTTGGAGAATTTTGAGCATTACTTTGCTAGCATGTGAGATGAGTGCAATTGTGCGGTAGTTTGAGCATTCTTTGTCATCGCCCTTCTTTGGGATTGGAATTAAAACTGCCCTTTTCCAGTCCAGTGGCCACTGCTGAGTTTTCCAAATTTGCTGGCATATTGAGTGCAGCACTTTCACAGCATCATCTTTCAGGATTTGAAACAGCTCAACTGGAATTCCATCACCTCCACTAGCTTTGTTTGTAGTGATGCTTCCTAAGGCCCACTTGACTCCTCATTCCAGGATGTCTGGCTCTAGGTGAGTGATCACACCATGGTGGTTTTCTGGGTCATGGAGATCTTTTTGTGTAGTTTTTCTGCATATTCTTCCCACCTCTTCTTAATATCTTCTACTTCTGTTAGGTCCGTACCATTTCTGTCCTTTATTTTGCCCATCTTTTCATGAAATATTCCCTTGGTGTCTCTAATGTTTTTGAAGAGATCTCTAGTCTTTCCCATTCTATTGTTTTCCTCTATTTCTTTGCACTGATCACTGAGGAAGGCTTTCTTATCTCTCTTTGATATTCTTTGGGACTCTGCATTCAAATGGAGTATATCTTTCCTTTTCTACTTTGCCTTTTGCTTTTATTCTATTCTCAGCTCTTTATAAGGCCTCCTCAGGCATTCATTTTGTCTTCTTGCATTTCTTTTTTGGGGGATGGTCTTGATTACTGCCTCCTGTACAATGGCATGAGCCTCTGTTCATAGTTCTTCTGGTACTCTGTCAGATCTAGTCCCTTAAATCTATTTCTCACTTCCACTGTATAATCATAGGGGATTTGGTTTAGGTCATACCTGTATGGTCTAGTGGTTTTCCCTACTTTCTTCAATTTAAGTCTGAATTTGGTAATAAGGAGTTCATGATCTGAGCCACAGTCAGCTCCTGGTCTTGTTTTTGTTGACTGTATAGAGCTTCTCCATCTTTGGCTGCAAAGAATATAATCAATCTGATTTTGGTGTTGACCATCTGGTGATGTCCATGTATACAGTCTTCTCCTGTGTTGTTGGAAAAGGGTGTTTGCTATGACCAGTGCATTCTCTTGACAAACCTCTGTTAGCCTTTGACCTGCTTTGTTTTGTACTCCGTGGCCAAATTTGCCTGTTACTCCAGGTGTTTCTTGACTTCCTACTTTTGCATTCCAGTCCCCTATAATGAAAAGGACATCATTTTGGGGTGTTAGTTCTGAAAGGTCTTGTAGGTTTTCATAGAACTGTTCAACTTCAGCTTCTGCATCATTCCTGGTCGGGACATAGACTTGGATTTCTGTGATACTGAAAATTTTGTCTTGGAAACTAACAGAGATCATCCTCTCATTTTTGAAATTGTATCCAAGTACTGCATTTTGAACTCTTTTGTTGACCATGATGGCTACTCCAATCTTCTAAGGGATTGGTGCCCACAGTAGTAGATATAATGGTCATCTGAGTTAAATTCACCCATTCCAGTCCATTTTAGTTTGCTGATTCCTAAAATTTCAATGTTCACTCTTGCCATCTCCTGTTTGACCACTTCCAATTTGCCTTGTTTTATGGACCTAACATTCCAGATTCCTATGCAATATTGCTCTTTACAGCATTATACTTTACCTCCATCACCAGTTACATCTACAACCCTATGTTGTTTTTGCTTTGGCTCCATCTCTTCATTCTTTCTGGAGTTATGGATAATTATATGTAAATACAATTCAGGAGACCTGAGTCGTCTGTTCAGTCCTTGGGTTGGGAAGATCCTCTGGAGAAGGAAATGTCAGCCCGCTCCAGTATTCTTGCCTGGATAATCCCATGAACAGAAGAGCTTAGTGGGCTACAGTCCATCGGGTAGCAATGGTCTGACATGACTGAGTGACTGAACAACAACAGATGTCATGCTATATCTTCTATGTTCCCCAAGTCATTTTCATTTCACATGTTGGCAATACAGCCCATTCTCATTTTGAAATTTGCCGTAGAAATCACAGTAGTTTTCATGGAAGTTCTTAACTCAAGAAATCAGAATATTTGGCATTTTAATTGTGTGATTTTTCTAAATTTCAAAATTTATATCAAACATGGTTGTGCAAGCTTTGATATCCCTAGTGAATTTGCTTATTGATTTTAACTTGCACTGAATTTATTGTGTTAGTCATCTGAAACATTCTACATTTCTTTGTTTCTCACTGACTTCTGCATATGCTTTTATTTTGCACAGGAGAGACAATGCTAAATAAGTATAGTCCTGCTAAGTATCAGAAAGTGAAGTCCTTCATCAATTTCAATGATAAATGTTTTATCTGCCTAGAGATTCAAATTATTAAAATCAGACAAAGAAAATTAATCAGATCAAAGTCTATATGCAAGAGGCAACCAAAAGCTTTATGTTCTATTAGTAATGCAGGTGCTTGACACTATTTAATGGAACACAGTGGTGTACCATAATGTCCTGACAACCTGAAGTGTGCCTCCTGAATAGACTTGTGAAACTTTAATTGGATAGGAGACTACTCCACGAGGGACCACTAGCACTTTAATAGCTAGTTGCAGACCCCTAGTGAGGTTGAATAATTACAATCAAGGAGCTATAGCTGTTTCCATGACTGCACTTATACTTCTGCAGAAAGGCCCATTTTCCTCTACATGACAGTTCACTTTGTATTAATTATAGATTACATGCTTCAGCCCTCTATCATTATGCTAGCATATTCTCATAAAGGATGGTACATTAACCATGAAACACTGTGTTCATTGCATGTATGACTGTTCAGCTCCCTGCCCTGAGTGTGTGTGTGTATGGAAGAAAGGGGGAAAAAAGGTCATTTTATAAATATCAATGGCACCAGATGTGCAAATAACAAATCAAAAGGCAGCAAAGCAGAGGCTGGCACACTCTCAACCTAAAATGGAGCTATCACATGTACTTCCCCTCTATTTCTATTTTCTAGCACATGTTGGTAAAAAATGGAACAGGCTTGAAATATAGTTAACATTAAATAATTGAGCTATTTATTTCACTAGAAGAATCACCTGCAAAACTACTCCTAACTATCACTCATCACTATTGCTCTCTTTCTGGGAATGGCAACCATAGATCTTGGTCTGGAGAAGGGAACTCATAGCAGATAATCTGTGTGCCCATCACTGGGATAAAGCTTAAAATAACATGATTTCATTATGAAAAACTCTCTCTAAACTGGGTTACTTACTTTACAGCAAAAGTAAACAGAAGCACTTTTACGATAAACTATGTAGGGTTCAATTTCCAGACCATCTAATGGCAACATCTGTGCCCATTTAACCATCGGTCTTGTTTACAGGGATAATAAAATTGAGGGAAGTGGGGTAATACTGACAAATTTTTCCTTAAGGCAGTAAAATACCTCTATTCATGATAAAATTGCATCATGATTTCTAAAAATGGAATTCAGTAGATCAGTTGTGTTTAACGCTATTGTGTCATATGTGTTTCAACTGTATCTTAGCTCTTTCACTATAAAATGTATTACTATACAAACCTCAAACTTCCAAAAAATATTACCGTAATGTTGCTTCCTTCTAATCACATATCATGGTGAGGATTAGGCAGGTTGCTAGATATTTTCTGTCAAGCTTTCTATAACTGTCTTTGCCTTTCATGTTTTTGAATACTCATTTTCCAGAGAGGTGTCAGAATCAGATATTTTAACTTTTAAGCAATGTTTGGTGGATTAGTCATTATAATTTAGTAGCAGATTTGTTTCTTACCTCTAGAAATTGCTGTAACTTTTTAGTATGTGCTTAGTTGCTCAGTCATGTCCAACTCTTTGCAACCCCATGGCCTGTAGCCCTTCAGGCTCCCCTGTGCATGGGGATTCTCCAGGCAAGAATGCTGGAGTGGGTTGCCATGCTCTCCTTCAGGGAACATTTTAGTATAAAAAATTTCAAAAGCAGAGAGAGCGTTTTAGTGTTGATTTTCCCACTTAACACTTCTACCATTTTAAAAATAATGAAGTGATTTATTACTATATGAAATATAGTAATAAACTCATAGTGGTGGTGGTTTAGTTCCTAAGTCACATCCAACTCTTGCGACCCCTCAGACTGTAGCCTGCCAAGCTCCTCTGCCTAGGGGATTCTTCAGGCAAGAGTATTGGAGTGGGTTGCCATTTTCTTCTCCAGGGGATCTTCCCAGCCCCAGAATTGAACCCAGGTCTTCTGTATTACAGGCAAATTCTTTACTGACTGAGCTATGAGGGAAGCCCGAAAGTGAAAGTGAAGTGGAAGTGAAAGTCACTCAGCTGTGTCTGATTCTTTGCACCCCCATGGCTTATATAGTCCATTGAATTCTCCAGGCCAGAATACTGGAGTGGGTAGCCTTTCCTTTCTCTGGGGAATCTTCCCAACCCAGGAATCAAACCAGGGTCTCCTGCATTGCAGGTGGATTTTTTTTTTTACCAACTGAGCTATCAGGGAAGCCCAATAAACTCAGATTTATTCATATAGATAGGTATATTTCTGTCCATTATAGCTACCTTTAATGTTGCTCAAAATGTTCTAACTTCGACCTGTGAAATCTCCCCAAATTACATTAAAAGACATTTGTCCTTAAAAACAACAATCTTTCATAACCTCCTTGGTATTAAAATGGGATCCAAGTTCATACTGTAGATTCTTGCTATAAACCTGGTTATCAGTCACCTCTTCCAAGAAGCCCTGGTTCTTTTGAACAGAAAATGGTATGTAGAGACCACAAACCTCACAACAGAGATGATTTTTGACGACAGACTTATCAGTATTTCTTAAACCTTTCAACTGGTCAATGATAGGGAGGAGCCTGGTAGGCTGCAGTCCATGTGGTTGCTAAGAGTCCGGCATGACTGAGCGACTTCACTTTCACTTTTCACTTTCATGCATTGGAGAAGGAAATGGCACCCCACTCCAGTACTCTTACCTGGAGAATCCCAGGGACAGAGGAGCCTAGTGGGCTGCCATCTATGGGGTTGCACAAAGTCGGACACGACTGAAGAGACTTAGTAGCAGCAGCAGGAAATCTATAATTTTTTTAAAGAAAAATGTGCCATGGGTTCCCACTTTTTTAAGTTCAAACTTAATTTACAGAGATTTTGTTTAATTCTTTTATTTTTCTAATTGCATTACTCTTCCTATATCTGAAAAATTTTGTTTCTAATTGAATTGACATAATTTGTTAATATAATAAATATAATTTTCAGTACTAATGATATAACTGAAAAAACAAAGAATTTGACTCTTTTTAACTTAAAAACCTCACTGTCTTACCACAACTTCTCTCTGTATGACTTGTCAACCAATTTTGTATTGGCTTATTTATTTCATTTTTCTATAATTTTTAATGTATTTTATGTAGAGATGCATATGTGTGTATATTTCATATATGGTTATATTTCACAAATATGTAGACTTTTGTAGGTTCCAAATTTAAATTTACAATGTTAGTTAAAAATTTAAAAGAAGTCTCACTTTTTACACCTGTCTCAGCAGCATACACCTATACCTATTTGTTTCCATCTCTATAGGTAACTTTTTCCAGTGTTCATGTATATTCACACTTTCTTAGATAAATGTTGGCTTACTTTAGCATACACTCATTTCCTCCACTTTGATGTGTTTCATTTATATATCCTAGAGGATCTGCCTAGCACTAATTAGAGATATTTCTGATTTGTTTTACAACTTCAGAATACTTTATTACATGGATGTTTCATTATTAACTCAGTTTCTTATTGATTATCTTTTGGGTTGCTTTTAGTCCTTTTCTATAATGATTGGTTATCATAGCATATTTTAGTCATCAGTTTCTTGATGAATTTCTCAAAATTCACCAATTGTCTATAAAGGCAAAGGCTGGATGAGGTTATCTCTGTTGGGTTTATCTAGATGGTGTATATCATCATGGGTTAATTATGTATGATTCAAAAAAGAATGTTTCTGTAATCCTTGTTTGTTTTTACATGTGTATATTCAGTACATTTGGTAATAAAGAAATAAAAGGGCTTACTTGGTGGCTCAGTGATAAAGAACCCACCTGCCAATGCAAGAGATGTGAATTTGATCCCTGGGTGGGGAAGATCCCCTGGAGAAGAAAGTGGCAACACACTCCAGGACTCTTTCCTGTCAAATCCCACGGACAGAGGAATATGGTGGCTATATCCATGGGGTCACAAAGAATCAGACATGATTTAGGGACTAAACAACAACATAGAAATAAAAGCTTCAGAATTTATTGGGCATTCTTTCTTTATCATGATCAGAATCGCATAATGATTGCTAAAAGAGTATGTCTCCATTTTTAATTACCTAAAGCAGAGGAATACAAATGTCAGGGAGGAAGGCGATATGTCTCCTTGATACTGACAATGTTTTTATTTCCTGAGAGAACAGAAAAAGGATATTTCAAACAAAAATGCATTTCTTCTTCAGGAAATTTTAGGTTAGGTATTTCCTCCAACAATAGATAGCCAAATACCAGGGAAGCTCTTCCTTTTTAAGATTGCACCAATGGGTTTGCAAACTGATGATCTGAGAGTCTACAAATGTAATTTGTGTAGCCAAATCCCATTGCCTTTGGCAGAGACATCCTCTTCATTAAGTCACAGCCCTTGTTCTTCCCTATTCCTTGCATTTCTGCTGCTTCACTTATTTATTTAAATATCAGGCCTATAAAGACATTCGAGTTTATAAAATATCCCTGATGGAGTTTTTGCTCAGAAAGTGTGAAGGTAAGAGATTATAAATTTAGATTTCTACCTTTTAAAACTTGATTCAACTTGTTACATAAGACTTACGGTGGCACTTAAGGTATAATTGACATTGTCTTTCACAGAGTTACATCCTGAGGGTGATTTTCCTTGAGCATAATGTACCACAACTAGAAAATTCTCTGGTTATTTGTTTATTAGAATGACCAGGGAACTTACTTTCTAGTCAAACGTTATTTGTGAAATTGATTTTTTAAATAATAATAGCTGATATAATGTAAATGTGTATGTCTGTATGTCAGCCACTTTTCTAAGAGCTTTACCTAGCAACCCTATGAGGTATGTGCATGTGTGCTTAGTTGCTTAGTCTGGTTTCTCAGCTGTATCTGACTCTGCAACCCTATGGATTGTAGTCCACCAGGTTCTTCTGTCCATAGCATTTTCCAGGCAAGAATATTGGAGTGGGTTGCCATTTCCTACTCAAAGGGTTCTTCCAGACCCAGGGATCAAACCCATGTCTCCTATGCCTCTTGCATTAGCAAATGGAGCCATTACCACTGAGCCACCTGGAAAGCCACCCTATAAGGTACTACTCTTTCTTTATAGAGGAGGATAATAAAGTATAAAGATCTTAATCAACTAGCTATCAGTTGACACTGCTAAATATTATTAGATTTTGAAGTCATCTAGACTTGGGAGTGAGAAATAGATTTAAGGGACTAGATCATGAGAAACACTGGGCTGGATGAAGCACAAGCTGGAATCAAGATTGCAGGGAGAAATATCAATAACCTCAGATATGCGGATGACACCAGCCTTATGGCAGAAAGTGAAGAAAAACTAAAGAGCCTCTTGATGACAGTGAAAGAGGAGATGAAAAAATTGGGTTAAAGCTCAACATTCGGAAAATGAAGATCATGGCATCCAGTCCCATCACTTCATGGCAAATAGATGGGGAAACAGTGGAAACAGTGGCAGATTTGACTTTTTGGGCTCCAAAATCACTTCAGATGGTGATTGCAGTCATGAAATTAAAAGACACTTACTCCATGGAAGAAAAGTTATGACCAACCTAGATAGGCTATTAAAAAGCAGAGACATTACTTTGCCAACAAAGGTCCATCTAGTCAAGGCTATGCTTTTCCCAGTAGTCATGTATGGATGTGAGAGTTAGACTATAAAGAAAGCTGAGCGCTGAAGAATTGACTCTTTTGAACTGTGGTGTTGGAGAAGAGTCTTGAGAGTCCCTTGAACTAATGGAGATCCAACCAGTCCATCCTAAAGGAGATCAGTCCTCAGTGTTCATTGGAAGGACTGATTTTGAAGCTGAAACTCTGATATTTTGGCTACTTGATGCAAAGAGCTGACTCATTTCAAAAGATCCTGATGCTGGGAAAGATTGAAGGCAGGTGGAAAAGGGGACGACAGAGGATGAGGTGGTTGGATCGCATTACCGGCTCAGTGGACATGAGTTTGAGTAAACTCTGGAAGTTGGTGATGGACAGGGAGGCCTGGCGTGCTGCAGTTCATGAGGTCACAAAGAGTCGGGCACAAATGGGAGTGACTGAACTGAACTGAGACATGATCCAGAGTCCATGCTCTTAGCACGTTCTACTTCTTCATTTATTTCATAGTCTCACTTGGGATAATTCTAGTCAATTCTGAAAACATGCCAGTTGTCTCTTTATGACTCTGTTTTTGAAAACATTTCTATAGCAACTGTGAGGCATGTGATTGGAGAAGCCTCACAGATCTGACCGTGTTACTTCTTTCCTTATATTCATGGTGTTATATAACCATTTAGAAAATATAAGTTTTAGGGAAAATCAAAGAATGAATTTAATTGCTGCACTTTCAGGAATTTGATTCCTTACAAAAGTTTCTTAGAAGACACAAATTTTATTATGGGCTCTCCTGAGAAATCTCTTTAATCCATGGTACTTGCTGTTATGCTGAAACATCAACCTTCTCTCCAGGAAGCCCTGGCTCCTGACTTCCCTTTGAACTCACCTTTCTCACTGTCTCTCCATGCCACCCACCAGACACTGCCTCAACCTTCCATGTCCTTGCCCTCATTTATGTTTGCTCAGTGGCTCAGTCGTGTCTGATTCTTTGTGACCTCATGGACTGTAGCCTGCCAGACTCCTCTGTCCATGGGATTTTCCTGACAAGAAGACAGGAGTGGGTTGCCATTTCTTCCTCTAGGGAATCTTCCTGACCCATGGATTGAACCTGTGTCTCTGGCATGTCTCCTGCAACACAGACAGGTTCTTTATTTCTGAGCTATCAGGAAAGCTTATTTATATGTTTACTAATGTCTAAAACCATTTTTAAAATTTAAGTTTTATTTTTTTTAGCAGCCAATTAACAATGTTGTGGTAGTTTTAGGTGAATAGCAAAGGGACTCAGCCATACATATACATTTATCCATTCATCCCCAAACATCCCTCTAATCCAGGCTCCCACATAACATTGAACAGAGTTCCATGTGGATACAGTAGGTTTTTGCTGGTTATACATTTTAAATATAACAAGTTGTATATTGTCTTCCCAAAGTCCTAACTATCCCTTCCCCTGGCAAGCATGAGTTTGTTTTCTAAGTCTGTGAATCTTTCTGTTTTTAGGTATGTTCACTTGTATCACTTCTTTTTAGATTCTACATATAAGGAATGTCATGTGATATTTCCCCTTCTCTCTCTGACTTAGTTCACTCAATATGGTACTCTCTAGGTCTATCTGTGTTACTGTAAATGACCTTGTTTCATTTGTTTTAATGGCTGAATAATATTCAGTATATATGTACCATGTCTTCTTCATTCCATATTCCAAGGACAAATTTACCTGTTATTCCAGGTGTTTCTTGACTTCCTACTTTTGCATTCCAGTCCCCTATAATGAAAAGGACATCTTTTTTGGGTGTCACTTCTAAAAGGTCTTGTAGGTCTTCATAGAACCATTCAACTTCAGCTTCTTCAGCATTACTGGTTGGGGAATAAACTTGGATTACTGTGATATTGAATGGTTTGCCTTGGAAAGGAACAGAGATCATTCTGTCGTTTTTGAGATTACATTCAAGTACTGCATATCGGACTCTTGTTGACCATGATGGCTACTGTATTTATTCTAAGGGATTCCTGCTTGCAGTAGTAGATATAATGGTCATCGGAGTTAAATTCACCCATTCCAGTCCATTTTAGTTCGCTGATTCCTAGAATGTTGACATTCACTTTTGCTGTCTATTGTTTGGCCTTGGAATAGGGAATGAAGCAGGGCAAAGAATAATAGAGTTTTGCCAAGAAAATGCACTGGTCATAGCAAACACCCTCTTCCAACAACACAAGAGAAGACTCTACACATGGACGTCACCAGATGGTCAACATCGAAATAAGATTGATTATATTCTTGGCAGCCAAAAATGGAGAAGCTCTATAGAGTCAACAAAAACAAGACCAGGAGCTGACTGTGGCTCTGATCATGAACTCCGTATTACCAAATTCAGACTTAAATTGAAGAAAGTAGGGAAAACCACTAGACTATTCAGGTATGACCTAAAACAAATCCTTTATGATTATACAGTGAAAGTGACAAATAGATTTAAGGGCCTAGATCTGATAGATAGAGTGCCTGATCAACTATGGACTGAGATTCGTGACATTGTGCAGGAGACAGGGATTAAGACCATCTCCATGGAAAAGAAATGCAAAAAAGAAAAATGGCTGTCTGGTGAGGCCTTACAAATAGCTGTGAAGAGAAGAGAGATGAAGAGCAAAGGAGAAAAGGAAAGATATAAGCATCTGAATGCAGAGTTCCAAAAAATAACAAGAAGAGATAAGAAAACTTTCCTCAGCAATCAATGCAAAAAAATAGAGGAAAAGAACAGAATGGGAAAGACTAGAGATCTCTTCAAGAAAATTAGAGATACCAAGGGAACGTTTCATGCAAAGATGGGCTCGTTAAAGGACAGAAATGGTCTGGACCTAACAGAAGCAGAAGATATTAAGAAGAGATGGCAAGAATACACAGAAGAACTGTACAAAAAGATCTTCACGACCCAGATAATCATGATGGTGTGATCACTCACTTGGAGCCAGACATCCTGGAATGTGAAGTCAAGTGGGCCTTAGAAAGCATCACTATGAACAAAGCTAGTGGAGGTGATGGAATTCCAGTTGAGCTGTTTCAAATCCTGAAAGATGATGCTGTGAAAGTGCTGCGCTCAATATGCCAGCAAATTTGGAGAACTCAGCAGTGGCCACAGGACTGGAAAAGGTCAGTTTTCATTCCAATCCCAAAGAAAGGCAATGCCAAAGAATGTTCAAACTACTGTACAATTGCACTCATCTCACATGCTAGCAAAGTAATGCTCAAAATTCTCCAAGCCAGGCTTCAGCAATATGTGAACCATGAAATTCCTGACGTTCAAGCTGGCTTTAGAAAAGGCAGAGGAACCAGAGATCAAATTGCCAACATCTGTTGGATCATTGAAAAAGCAAGAGAGTTCCAGAAAAACATCTATTTCTGCTTTATTGACTATACCAAAGCCTTTGACTGTGTGGATCACAATAAATTGTGGAAAATTCTGAAAGAGATGGGAATACCAGACCACCTGACCTGCCTCTTGAGAAATCTGTATGCAGGTCAGGAAGCAACAGTTAGAACTGGACATGGAACAACAGACTGGTTCCAAATAGGGAAAGTAATGTCAAGGCTGTATATTGTCACCCTGCTTATTTAACTTCTATGCAGAGTACATCATGAGAAACGCTGGACTGGAAGAAACAAGCTGGAATCAAGATTGCTGGGAGAAATATCAATAACCTCAGATATGCAGATGACACACCCTTATGTCAGAAAGTGAAGAGGAGCTAAAAAGCCTCTTGATGAAAGTGAAAGAGGAGAGCGAAAAAGTTGGCCTTAATCTCAACATTCAGAGAATGAAGATCATGGCATCTCATCCCATCACTTCATGGGAAACAGATGGGGAAACAGTGGAAACAGTGTCAGACTTTATTTTCTTTTGGCTCCAAAATTACTGCAGATGGTGACTGCAGCCATGAAATTAAAAGATGCTTACTCCTTGGAAGAAAAGTTATGACCAACCTAGATAGCATATTCAAAAGCAGAGACATTACTTTACCTACTAAGCTCCGTCTAGGCAAGGCTATGGTTTTTCCTGTGGTCATGTATGCATGTGAGAGTTGGACTGTGAAGAAGGCTGAGCACTGAAGAATTGATGTTTTTGAACTGTGGTGTTGGAGAAAACTCTTGAGAGTCCCTTGGACTACAAGGAGATCCAACCAGTCCATTCTGAAGGAGATCAACCCTGGGATTTCTTTGGAAGGAATGATGCTAAAGCCAAACTACAGCACTTTGTCCACCTCATGTGAAGAGCTGACTCATTGGAAAAGACTCTGATGCTGGGAGGGATTGGGGGCAGGAGGAGAAGGGGACGACCGAGGATGAGATGGATGGAAGGCATCACGGACTCGATGGACGTGAGTCTGAGTGAACTCCAGGAGATGGTGTTGAACAGGGAGGCCTGACTTGCTGCGACTCATGGGGTCGCAAAGAGTTGGACACGACTGAGCGACTGAACTGAACTGAAAGACTTATCAATCTTGTTTATCTTTTCAAAGAACCAGCTTTAGTTTCATTGATCTTTGTGATTATTTTCTTTGTCTCTATTGTATTTATTTCTCCTTCGATCTTTGTGATTTCCTTCCTTCTACTAACTTTAGATTCTGTTTATTCATCTTTTTCTAGGTGTTTTAGGTGTAGGGGTAGGTTGTTTAGTTGAGATTTCTGGAGGTAAGATTATATTGCTATAAAATTCATTCTTAAAACTACGTTTGTTGCATCCCTAATGCTTTGGTCTGTTTGTGCTTTCATTTTCACTTGTTTCTTGGTATTTATTTCTTCTTTAATTTCTTCAGTGATCCAAAGGTTGCTTAGTAGCATATTGTTTAGCTGCCACATATTTATGTTTCTTAGAGCTTATTTCTTATAGTTTATTTCTAATCTCATAGCATTGTGATCAGAAGAGAAGCTTGATATGATTTCAATTTTCTTAAATTTACCAAGGCTTGGTTTCTGGCCTAGCATGTGGGCAATCCTGGAGAATGTTCAGTGTGCTTTTGAGAAAAAAGTGTAGTCTGCTGCTTTGGGATGGAATGCTCTATAAATATCAATTAAGTTCAACTCATCTAAAGGATCATTTAAGGCTTGCATTTCTTTATTGACTTTCTGTCTGGATGATCTGTCCATTGATAAACATTAGGTATTAAAGTTCCCCACAATTACTGTGTTACTGTCAATTTCTCCCTTTATAGTTGTTAGTATTTGCCTTACATATTGAGGTGCTCCTGTGTTGAGGGCCTATATAAGAATTATAAAAATTTATAACTGTTGTGTCTTTTTCTTGGATTGAATCCTTGATCATTAGGTAGTGTTTTTTGTCTGTTATAGCAATCTTTATTTTAAAGGCTATTTTAAATGCTCATTAAATTCTCATACTCTCATATGAGTATTGCTACTCCAGTTTACTTATGATTTCAAATTGTCTGAATACATTCTATCATCCCCTTAATTTGAGTCTGTAAGTGTCCATTGATAAGAATTGGATCTCTTTAGACAACATGTATATGGGTCTTCTTTTCGTATCCACCCAGGCAGCCTGTGTCTTTTGGTTGGTGTATTTATTCCATTTAATTTTAAGGTAATTGTTGATGTCTATGTACTTATCTCACATGCTAGTAAAGTAATGTTCAAAATACTCCAAGCCAGGCTTCAGCAATACATGGACCGTGAACTTCCAGATGTTCAAGCTGGTTTTAGAAAAGGCAGAGGAACTAGAGATCAAATTTCCAACATCCACTGGATCATTGAAAAAGCAAGAGAGTTCAAGAAAAACATCTATTTCTGCTTTATTGACTATGCGAAAGCTTTTGACTGTGTGGATCACAATAAACTGGAAAATTCTGAAAGAGATGGGAATACCAGATGACCTGACCTCCCTCTTGATAAACCTATATGCAGGTCAGGAAGCAACAGTTAGAACTGGACATGGAACAAGAGACTGGTTCCAAATTGGAAAAGGAGTATGTCAAGGCTGTATACTATCACCCTGGCTTATTTAACTTATATACAGAGTACATCATGATAAATGCTGGGCTGGAAGAAGCACAAGCTAGAATCAAGATTGCAGGAGAAATATCAGTAACCTCAGATATGCAGATGACATCACCCTTATGGCAGAAAGTGAAGAGGAACTAAAAAGCCTCTTGATGAAGGTGAAAGAGGAGAGAGGAAAAACTTGGCTTAAAGCTCAACATTCAGAAAACGAAGATCATGGCATGTAGTCTCATCACTTCATGGGAAATAGATGGAGAAACAGTGGAAACAGTGTCAGACTTTGTTTTTTGGGGCTCCAAAATCACTGCAGATGGTGACTGCAGCCATGAAATTACAAGACACTTACTCTGTGGAAGGAAAGTTATGACCAACCTAGATAGCATATTCCAAAGCAGAGACATTATTTTGCCAACAAAGGCCCATCTAGTCAAGGCTATGGTTTTTCCAGTGGTCATGTATGGATGTGAGATTTGGACTGTGAAGAAAGCAGAGCACCAAAGAATTGATGGTTTTGAACTGTGGCGTTGGAGAAGACTCTTGAGAGTCCCTTGGACTGCAAGGGACTCTAAAACCAGCTTGAACATCTGGAAGTTCACGGTACATGTACTGTTGAAGCCTGGCTTGGAGAATTTTGAGCATTACTTTGCTAGCATGTGAGACGAGTGCAATTTGTGTGGTAGTTTGAGCATTCTTTGGCATTGTCTTTTTTTGGGATTGGAATGAAAATTGATCTTTCCAGTCTTGTGGCCACTGCTGAGTTTTCCAAATTTGCTGGCATATTGAGTGCAGCACTTTCACAGCATCATCATTCAGGATTTGAAATAGCTCAACTGGAATTCCCTCACCTCCACTAGCTTTGTTCATAGTGATGCTTCCTAAGGCCCACTTGACTTCACATTCCAGAATGTCTGGCTCTAGGTGAGTGATCACATCGTTATGGCTATCTGATTCGTGAAGATCTATTTTTGTGTAGGTCTTCTGTGTATTCTTGCCACTTCTTCTTAATATCTTCTGCTTCTATAAGGTCCATACAACTTCTCTCCTTTATTGAGCCCATCTTTGCATGAACTGTTCCCTTGGTATCTAATTTTCTTGAAGAGATCTCTAGTCTTTCCCATTTTATTGTGTTCCTCTATTTCTTTGTGTTGATCACTCAGGTGGCTTTCTTATCTCTCCTTGCTATTCTTTGGAACTCTGCATTCAAATGAGTATATATATCTTTCCTTTTCACCTCTCTCTTTTTACAGCTATTTGTAAGGCCTCTGCAGACAGCCATTTTGCTTTTTAGCATTTCTTTTTTCTTGGGGATGGTCTGGATCCCTCTCTCCTGTACAATGTCATGAACCTCCATCCACGGTTCTTCAGGCAGTCTATCTACTGGATATAGTCCATTAAATCTATTTCTCACTTCAACTGTATAGCCGTTAGGGATTTGATTTAAGTCCTACTTGAATGGTCCAACTAGTCAACGCTATGGTTTTTCCTGTGGTCATGTATGGATGTGAGAGTTGGGCTGTGAAGAAGGCTGAGCACCGAAGAATTGATGCTTTTGAACTGTGGCATTGGAGAAGACTCTTGAAAGTCCCTTGGACTGCAAGGAGATCCAACCAGTCCATTCTGTAGGAGATCAGGCCTGGGTGTTCTTTGGAAGGAATGATGCTAAAGCTGAAACTCCAGGACTTTGGCGACCTCATGCGAAGAGTTGACTCATTGGAAAAGACTCTGATGCTGGGAGGGATTGGGGGGCAGGAGGAGAAGGGGACGACAGAGGTTGAGATGGCTGGATGGCATCACTGACTTGATGGACGTGAGTCTGAGTGAACTCCGGGAGTTGGTGATGGACAGGGAGGCCTGGCGTGCTGCAGTTCATGGGGTTGCAGAGTTGGACATGACTGAGCGACTGAACTGAACTGAATGGTCTAGTGGTTTTCCCTACTTTTTTCAATTTATGTCTGAATTTTGCAATAAAGAGTTCATGATCTGAGCCACAGTCAGCTCCTGGTCTTGTTTTTGCTGACTGTTATAGAACGTCTCCATCTTTGTCTGCAAAGAATATAATGAATCTGATTTCGGTGTTGACCATTTGGGAGGATCTGTCCATGTGTAGAGTCTTCTCTTGTGTTGTTGGAAGTGGATGTTTGCTATGACCAGTGCATTCTTTTGTAAGAACTCTATTAGACTTTGCCCTGCTTTATTCCCTACTCCAAGGCCAAATATATCTGTTACTCCAGGTGTTTTTTGACTTACTACTTTTGCATTCCAGTCGCTTATAATGAAACGGACATTTTTTTGAGTGTTAATTCTGAAAGGTCCCTGTAGGTCTTCATAGAAATGTTCTACTTCAGCTTCTTCAGCATTACTGGCCAGACATAGACTTGGATTACCATGATATTGAATGGTTTGCCCTTGGAAATGAACAGAGATCATTCTGTCATTTTTGAGACTGCATCCAAGTACTGCATTTTGGACTCTGTTGACTATGATGGCTAACTCCGTTTCTTCTAAGGGATTCTTGCCCACAGTAGTAGATATAATGGTCATCTTAGTTAAATTCATCCCATTCCAGGCCACTTTATGTTCCTCTTTTTTACTACTTTGTTAATTGGGGGGGGGGGGTATAATTTTTTGTACATCATTTCCTTCCCTTTTGTTTCTCTGCCTAGAGAAGTTTCTTTAGCTTTGGTTTGGTAGTGCTGAGTTCTCTTTTGCTTGTCTGGAAAGCTTTGGATTTGTCCACACCAAATCTGAATGAGAGTCTTCCTGAGTAGAGTATTCTTGTTGTAGGTTCTTCTCTTGGAATATATTGTGCAATCCCCTCTGGCTTGTAAAGTTTCTGTTCAGATATTTTTGATAACCTTATGGGAGTTGCCTTGTATTTTTTTTTCCCTTGTTGCTGTTAATAATTTATCTTTGTCTTTAGTTTTTTGTCAGTGTGATTATCATGCATCTCAGTGTGTTCCTCCTTGGATTTATCCTGCATGGTACTTTCTGTGCTTTCTATACATGGTTGACTATTTCCTTTTCCATGTTGAGGAAGTTTACAGCTATTGTCTCTTCAAAATATTTTCTCAGGTCCTTTGTCTTGTCCTTCTGGGATCTCTATAATGCAAATATTCATGCATTTTATACTGTCCCATAGGTCTGTTTTGCTGGCTTCATTTCTTTTCATTCTTTTTTCTATATTCTGTTTTGCAGCATTGATTTTCACCATTCTCTGTTCCAGGTGATTTGTTGTTCTTTTGCTTCAAGTATTCTGTTATGGATTCCTTCTGGTGTATTGTTCATCCTTTTAATTTGTTCTTTAGTTCTTCTAGGTCATTGGTAACTATTTCTTGCATCTTCTCCATCTTTGCCTCCATTCTTTTTCAGAAATCCTGCATCATCTTCACTGTCATTATTCTGAATTATATTTCTGGGAGGTTTTCTGCCTCCGCTTCATTTAGTTGTTTTCCTGGGCATTTATCTTGTTCCTTTCAGTTCAGTTCAGTTGCTCAGTTACTGTCCGACTCTTTGCGACCCCATGAATTGCAGCACGCCAGGCCTCCCTGTCCATCACCAACTCCGGAGTTCACTCAGACTCGCGTCCATCGAGTCAGTGATGCCATCCAGCCATCTCATCCTCTGTCGTCCCCTTCTCCTCCTGCCCCCAATCCCTCCCAGCTTCAAAGTCTTCTCCAACGATGTCAACTCTTCGCATGAGGTGGCCAAAGTACTGGAGTTTCAGCTTTAGCATCATTCCTTCCAAAGAAATCACAGGACTGATCTCCTTCAGAGTGGACTGGTTGGATCTCCTTGAAGTCCAAGGGACTCTCAAGAGTCTTCTCCAACATCACAGTTTAAAAGCATCAATTCTTCAGTGCTCAGCCTTTTTCACAGTCCAACTCTCACATCCATACATGACTACTGGAAAAATCATAGCATTGACTAGATGGACCTTAGTCGGTAAAGTAATGTCTCTGCTTTTGAATATGCTATCTAGATTGCTCATAACTTTTCTTCCAAGGAGTAAGCATCTTTTTCATGGCTGCAATCACCATCTGCACCGATTTTGGAGCCCGAAAAAAATAAAGTCTGACACTGTTTCCACTGTTTCCCCCATCTATTTCCCGAGAAGTGAAGGGACCGGATGCCATGATCTTCGTTTTCTGAATGCTGAGCTTTAAGCCAAGTTTTTCGCTCTCCTCTTTTACTTTCATCAAGAGGCTTTTTAGTTCCTCTTCACTTTCTGCCATCAGGGTGGTGTCATCTGCATATCTGAGGTTATTGATATTTCTCCCGGCAATCTTAATTCCAGCTTGTGTTTCTTCCAGTCCAGCGTTTCTCATGATGTACTCTGCATAGAAGTTAAATAAGCAGGGTGACAATATACAGCCTTGACATTACTTTCCCTATTTGGAACCAGTCTGTTGTTCCATGTCCAGTTCTAACTGTTGCTTCCTGACCTGCATACAGATTTCTCAAGAGGCAGGTCAGGTGGTCTGGTATTCCCATCTCTTTCAGAATTTTCCACAATTTATTGTGATCCACACAGTCAAAGGCTTTGGCATAGTCAATAAAGCAGAAATAGATGTTTTTCTGGAACTCTCTTGCTTTTTCCATGATCCAGCAGATGTTGGTAATTCGATCTCTGGTTCTGTCTGCCTTTCCTAAAACCAGCTTGAACATCTGGAAGTTCACGGTTCACGTATTGCTGATGCCTGGCTTGGAGAATTTTGAGCATTACTTTACTAGCATGTGAGAAGAGTGCAATTGTGTGGTAGTTTGAACATTCTTTGGCATTGCCTTTCTTTGGGATTGGAATGAAAACTGACTTTTTCCAGTCCTGTGGCCACTGCTGAATTTTCCAAATTTGCTGGCATATTGAGCGCAGCACTTTCACAGCATCATCTTTCAGGATTTGAAACAGCTCAACTGGAATTCCATCACCTCCACTAGCTGTGTTCGTAGTGATGCTTTCTAAGGCCCACTTGACTTCACATTCCAGGATATGTGGCTATAGATGAGTGATCACAGCATCGTAATTATCCGGGTCGTACAGTTGTACAGTTTTTCTGTGTAATCTTGCCATCTCTTCTTAATATCTTCTGCTTCTGTTAGGTCCAGACCATTTCTGTCCTTTATCTAGCCCATCTTTGCATGAAATGTTCCGTTGGTATCTCTAATTTTCTTGAAGAGATCTCTAGCCTTTCCCATTCTGTTTTTTTTCCTCTATGTCTTTGCATTGATCGCTGAAGAAGGCTTTCTTATCTCTTCTTGCTATTCTTTGAAACTCTGCTTTCAGATGCTTACATCTTTCCTTTTCTCCTTTACTTTTTGTTTCTCTTCTTTTCACAGCTATTTGTAAGGCTTCCCCAGACAGCCATTTTGCTTTTTTTTGTGTTTCTTTTCCATGGGGATGGTCTTGATCCCTGTCTCCTGCACAATGTCACGAACTTCATTCCATAGTTCATCAGGCACTCTATCTATCAGATCTAGGCCCTTAAATCTATTTCTCACTTCCACTATATAATCATAAGGGATTTGATTGAGGTCATACCTGAGTGGTCTAGCTCAGTTCATGATCTGAGCCACAGTCAGCTCCTGATCTTATTTTTGTTGACTATATAGAGCTTCTCCATCTTTTGCTACAGAGAATATAATCAATCTGATTTCGGTGTTGACCATCTGGTGATGGCCATGTGTAGAGTCTTCTCTTGTGTTGTTGGAAGAGGGTGTTTGCTATGACCAGTGCATTTTCTTGGCAAAACTTTATTAGTCTTTGCCGTGCTTCATTCTGTATTCCAAGGCCAAATTAACCAGTTACTCCAGGTGTTTCTTGACTTCCTACTTTTGCATTCCAGGCCCCTATAATGAAAAGGACATCTTTTTTGGGTGTTAGTTCTAAAAGGTCTTGTATGTCTTCATAGAACTGTTCAACTTCAGCTTCTTCAGCATTACTGGTTGGGCCATAGACTTGGATTACTGTGATATTAATGGTTTGCCTTGGAAAGGAACAGAGATCATTCTGTGGTTTTTGAGATTGTTCCTTTATCTGGGACATAATCCTATCTCTTTATTTGGAGTAGCTTTCTGTGTTTGTTATATTAGTTCTGGAGGCTGATGGGATTGTAGTTCTTATTTCTTCTGTCTGACCTCTAGTAAATGAAGATAAGAGGCTTGTGCAAGCTTCCTGATGGGAGGGACTGGCTGTAGGGAGAACTGGGTCTTGCTCTGGTGGGCAGGGCCATGCTCAGTAAAACTTTAATCCAATTGTCTGCTGATGGATAGAGCTTGGCTCCCTCCCTGTTACTTGTTTGGCTTGAGAGCACCCAGGCCTGGTGACTGTATAGTGGGGCTATAGTGACCTCCAAGAGGACTTATGCCAACACTTGAATCTCCCAGGACTGCTGTTGCCAGTGCCCCTGACCCCATGGCAGTCTACTGCCAGCCCACACCTCTGCAGGAGACCCTCAAATACTCACAGGTAGTTCTGACTGCATCTCCTGTGGGGTCACTGCTTCTTTCCCCTGGGTCCTGGTACACATAAGATTTTGTTTGCGTCCTCCAAGAGTCTCTGTTTCCCCCAGTACCATGGAAGCTCTGTAATCAGTTCTCACTGGCCTGCAAAGTCAGATTCCCTGGCGATTCCCAGTCCCTTGGCCAGATTCCTGGGCTGGGGAGCATGATATGGGGCCTAGATCCTTCACAACACTGTGAGAACTTCTTTGGTATTATTGTTCTCCAGTTTGTGAGTCACCCACACTGTGGGTATAAGATTTGATTCAATTGTAATTGTGCCCCTCCTATGGTTTTGTTGTGGCTTCTCTTTTGTCCTTGGATGAGGGGTATCTTTTTTGGTGGGTTCCAGTGTCTTCCTCTCAATGGTTGTTCTACAGCTAATTGTGATTTTGGTGCTCTGATATGAAAAGATGAGCACACTTCCCTCTACTCTGCCTAAAACCATTGTTTGAAGTTTAGGGACAGTCTAAATGTCAATCTTTTCAAGTGTACATTATTTTTCCCCTTTAAAAAATTTGAATACATGCTGTTTACTTTATTAAATTATAAAATATATACACATTATTTATTTTATTCAATTATTTTTTAATCTTGCAAATATCTTTCTTGCATTTTTATTCAACAATTCTGTATATGGATGTCTCATCTCCTCAAATAGATTGCAGGCATCTTCAGATGATTAAATAAATTTTATGCTTATACTTTATTTTCCCCTTACTCAGGACTAGTGTTATTACTGTAAGGAGGATGCATTCTCTAAAACATTAACTTTAATTGAAAGGAAGATTGTTTCTCAGTGAGTTGAATTAATTATATTTTCAAGTCATATGTGGGACAGATATAAACTCATGGCTATAAACAGAAGATTTGCTTTCCCAAAAGTGTATGGGTGCATATGGACTTACTTGGTTATCATAGATGTGTGTATGTACACAGACACAGAAACATATACAAACATAATACTACATAAACATACATTCCTTCAGAAAAGATATATGTATATATATATCTTTACCTACCAAACACTGTGTGTGTGTTTATGCACACACACATTTAAAGAGCAGTAAAGCAGAATAGGGATTATGCCAGAAAAAGTCCTGGCAACTGAAAAAAGGAGTTTTTATAACCTCTTGTGTTGGCTATCAGAAATAACCCATCTCTTTCCACTCACAGCTGCATTGCTAATTAAATTGAATTGGTTCAATTTTAGCTGAACATTAATGGTATAATTGCATTGCTGTAAGTAATTAAAACCTTATCCTACTTACCCTGACAGATGGTTTGGTTGAAAGTTTCAACTGCAAAGGATAAAATTTATATAAGTGGATTCTAGAGAATAGACTCATTCACTCATATTTTGTTTGCCTGAGAAACAATTCCATAGACATTTATCCCACTGAACTTTGCTATGGGAGATAGTCGATGAAAACTTGTTGATCAGTGAGACTCTATTGGTATTCATTTCTTTACATGAATTGTTTTTACCTATTTTGATGATATTACTTACTATGATGGTTCAAAAATTAATGTATCATAACACTAAACTTGAATCTTAGAGGTCTAAGGAAAATTTGTATTTAAAGAAACAGTCATTTTGTTTTACATTATAAACATTTCTTTGACTCAGCTGTTCTTTCAAACTTATTTTAAACATGTGGTAGCTCAGCTGATAAAGAATCTCACTTCAGTATTCTTGGGCTTCCCTGGTGGCTCAGATGGTAAAGAGTCTACCGGCCAGGTAGGAGACCTGAGTTCAATCTCTGGGTTGGGAAGATCCCCTGGAGGATAACATGGCAACCTACTCCAGTATTCTTGCCTGGAGAATCCCCATGAACAAAGGAGCCTGGTGGTCTACCATCCATGGGGTCGTGAACAGTCAGACATGACTGAGCGACTAAGCACACAAAGGAAAAGTAGGCTGGTATTGCATTAATAAAACTTACCAGTCTCTCTGGAATTTATTCAATTGTACATGGTAGCAACTTTGCAACATATTATTAACAATGTTGTTCTACTCTATAACAGTTCTCTTACATAAGTCCTAGAATATTTTTAATAGGAGACATCTTCAATGAGGGCATAATTATATCAAATTGTAAGAAACCTCAGAATTACTTCAATCAGTGTATTGTGAGGGGCTGCCATGTAATGGCAACTTCTCTCCTATGGTCATTTTTTGGTCTTTTTTCTTTCTTTTTTTTTGTTTTTCATCTGCCTTTCTTCCCTTCCTTCCTTCTTGATTTACTTTAACGTACTGCATCAGAATAAATACTGAGAAAAAAAAAATTCACGTCTTCTCCCAGAGGTTTCCAACCATGTCATAGATTTTGAAGTTTATGTGAAAAGGTCTGAAAAGCAAAGATCATTGCAGGGATCTGGCCAAGTTGGATAAGCATGAAGACTACAGAATTCTTTTCCAGATCATTTTACATTTTTGTTCACTGAAATCTCCTCTGTACATGGATTCAGTTCTTGAAAAATGTTATATGATTTTCTTTTTCTTGTTTGTGCCATGCTAAGTTGTTTCAGTCATGTGTGAATCCCCTCTTTTTTGTTTAGACAACTCTTAAGACCATCTATTAGAAAAAAAATGTTAATAACATTTTAGTTTCAATTATCACCAGGAATATTAAGTTCAAATGACCTATCAAAGAGTGGAATGATTTTTTAAAAATATATAATATTTCTCTTTTACTGTCTTAAAATCTTGCAATGTGATTATAAATGAGTCTCCTATAATTAACTATCTCAATTTCTGTATAGATGAAAAATGCAGCATTTTATTCTATTTTGTGAGAATTATAGGATATTTCTGGGATATAATTTCATGTGATTGTCATCTGAAACATTTGAGAAAATATTGGTAGCTATAACCCAACATTTGGGGAAAACTAGTACATTTTCCCCAAAGTATTTGAAAATTTGGAATGCCTTTAGTTCTGTTGTGCTGTGCTGTGTTCAGTTGCTGTCGTGTCCAACTCGTCTGGCTCCTCTGTCCATGGCGATTCTCCAGGCAAGAATATTGGAGTGGGTTGCCATGCCCTCCTCCAAGGGATCTTCCCAACCCAGGGATCTTCCCAACCCAGGGATCAAACCCAGGTCTCTCACAATGCAGGCAGATTCTTTACCAGCTGAGCCACAAGGGAAGCCCAAGTATACTGGAGTGGGTAGCCTATCCCTGCTACACAGGATCTTCACAACCCAGGAATCGAACTGGGGTCTCCTGACTGCAGGCGGATTCTTTACCAGCTGAGCTACTAGGGAAGCCCTTAATACTACTAAGAATATCTAATTTAATCTACTTCAATTGTGAAGAATTGAACTTAAGCTTTTTTGTTTTGTTTTGTTTTTTCCTGTTGTGTTACTAAAGAATGAAGAATGAAATTCTGCCATTGGCAGCAATATGGTTGAACCTAGAGAATATTATGCTTTTTGAAGTAAGTCAAACAGAGAAAGACAAATACTGTATGTTATTACTTATGTATAGAATCTAAAGTATAAAACAAATAAAAGTACATAACAAAACAGAAACAAACTCACAGAGAAGATGAACTTGTACTTACCAAAGTTGGGGAGGGGTACATATTAGGGGAATGGAATTATCAAATATAAGTTATTATATGTAAAATAGATAAGCAGCAAAGATATATTGTATGGCACAGGGTATTATAGCCATTATCTTGTAATTACTTACAATGGAGTATATTCTGCAGAAATACTTATCCACTATGTAGTACTCCTGATAATAACACAATATTTTATAAACCAAGTTTACTTCAATAAGAAAATTACACCAGCATCTGAAAGATCTCCAACCACCTATTTATTATTTCAGTTATGCATGAACTGTTAAAACAGTCTTTCTTATAACCACAAATATTATGCATGTATGTGTTATATTCCTGGAAATATCAATTTTTTTGACTGCCTGTCATGAATTAGAGTCTTCTTTCCATACTGTTTTAACTATATGTGTTTACTTAAATGGTAGACTTTCAAAATGTTTCCTTGTGTACAAATATGGTGGTCAAATTGCATTTGTCTTTGTTCCAAATGATTGTGCTACACTTTTTAAGGCAAATAGGATGTGTTTTGTGACTTATTTTTCCTTGAGTTGAATTAGATTTATAACAATAATTATCCTCCTTTTCTCTAAACATGACTTGTAAAAAAATTGTTTAATTAAATATTATTTACAGTCTTATGATTATTTTTCATCAGTCAAAACAAGTATCTTTTTAATACTTATTATGTGAAAACCCTTATCATTGTACTGGGTAATATGAAAATCAAGGCTTGAGCTGTTGCTTTTAAATTAATTAGATACTTTGTTTGAAACCACTTCATTGAAATTCTTTTGCCACATGAATTTCACACGTACAAAAATGACTATATGATTATTTGTAGTTTAAAATTTATCATTTGAAATCTATAGTGCACCCACAGCATATGATGAATTATAAAAGAAGAGTGTTATTTCATTGCTGCCCACATTCATTAATCCATTTAACAGATATTTGCCAAATACCTACTATCTGCCATAATGAAATGCTAAGAATAAAATGGGAAAAAGAGAGGCAAGATCACTGCTATAATAAAACTTATATTCTAATGGAGACTACAGGTACCAGATGTAAGCAAAAAGGATTAAGATAGGAAATAATGAGGTAGGGGTTCCCTTAGATATCAGATGGTATTAAAAGAATTCTTTTAGGGAGTTATACAACCAGTCCATTCTGAAGGAGATCAGCCCTTGGATTGCTTTGGAAGGAATGATGCTAAAGCTGAAACTCCAGTACCTTGGCCACCTCATGCGAAGAGTTGACTCATTGGAAAAGACTCTGATGCTGGGAGGGATTGGGGGCAGGAGGAGAAGGGGACGACAGAGGATGAGATGGCTGGATGGCATCACTGACTCGATGGATGTGAATCTGAGTGAACTCCGGGAGTTGGTGATGGACAGGGAGGCCTGGCGTGCTGCGATTCCTGGGGTCGCAAAGAGTCGGATACAACTGAGCGACTGAAATGAACTGAACTGAACTGAAGATGAGTGACCCCTATGTAAGCATGTACTAGTACTAATCATGTCTAAGAGCAGCTATCTCTAAGAAGTTTGAAAAAGTTATTTATTCCCTGAAGATGAAGTAAAATCCTGTTCTAACTTAATTAGAAAATGCCTAATAAAGGACATATATATATAAGCATTAAAAGTAACGATTAGGAAATAAGGTGAATATTGTATTGGAGAAAGTAATTTGATAGAGTGTGGAAGGACTGAATAGGGAGTTTGAGAATTGTTTTAAGAGAATATTGATTTATTTAACAAGGGGAAAGAGAAAAATAAAATGCAATCAAGTTTTTTTTAGATTTTATTATTATTATTATTTTACAATCAAGTTTAAGGAAAAAAATGAATCAAAAAATGAGGGAAATGCACAAACATCCCCTATCTTCTACAGTTTTCCTTCAATGATATAAAGAATTATCTTTATTTTTTCAGAAATGACTAGATGGTGATTCAACTGGTGATTTTCTTTCCTCAAAGAGTATTCTTCCAAATCATGGAAATAAATACCTTAAAATATATTTCAAGGTCTGTAATTATTTCAATGTTGGGATAAATTAACAAATTAACATATATAATAAGCTTGCTGTAATAAAAGTTGCCCTGAATATAGTTTCTAAGATTTTTATGTATACTGACCAATAAATCATTTAAAATATTCTAAATGTGAGTGTAATAATCAGAAATAGGATAGGAGAATGTTACAATTGGGAAGACAAACTGTGATGGGTCTGCACATGGAAATCACCATATTCACTAGATAAAGACAGGTCTCTTTTTTACAGGCAGAGTTCATTATCCAAATTGAAATACAGAAGTAGGATTTGTTAGACATATATTTAATCATAAAAGTACAAAATATTATCATGAGAGATACAAAGCAGAAGTAAAAACAGAGCATTTATTACATGGTCACCCAATTAAAAATTGGGCTAACTAGGCTCTCCTCATACAGAAAGTCTGTTTATAGGTAGTAGAGCTCCAAATCAGGGGTTGGAGACAAGATACTCATCCCTTAAAGAGAGAGTGACTGGCAAAATTCTCGGGGATCTGCGTCAATATTCAGCCCTCAAAAACAGTAGTTCCATTATAAAGCCAGGACCATAAGGAGAATAACTTTTAGCAGACCTAGACTAGGTGACGTGGTGGGTGCTGGAAGAGATAAACATCTTTAGAACCCAAATAAAATAACAAATTATACTAAAAAGTAGCAAGTTGTTGAGATTTGGACTTTAAAATCGGGTTAACTAACACCCAAAAAAGATGTCCTTTTTCATTATAGGGGACTGGAATGCAAAAGTAGGAAGTTAAGAAATACCTGGAGTAACGCAAATTTGGCCTTGCAGTACAGAATGAAGCAGGGCAAAGGCTAATAGAGTTCTTCCAAGAGAACGCACTGGTCATAGCAGATACCCTCTTCCAACAACACGAGAGAAGCCTCTACACATGAACATCGCCAGATGGTAAATACCTAAATCAGATTGATTATATTCTTTGCAGAAAAGATGGAGTTCTCTACAGTCAGCAAAAACAAGACCAGGAGGTGACTGTGGCTCAGATCATGAACTCCTTAATTCAGACTTAAATTCAATTAAATGGTCTAGAGGTTCTCTAGATCATTCAGTTATGACCTAAATCAAATCCCTAACAATTATACAGTAGAAGTGAAAAATAGATTCAAGGGATTAGATCTGATAGAGTACCTGATGAACCACGGATGGAGGTTCGTGACATTGTTCAGAGACAGGGACCAAGACCATCCCCAAGAAAAAGAAATGCAAAAAAGCAAAATGGCTGTCTGAAGAGGCCTTACAAATAGCTGTGAAAAGAAAAGAGAAAAGGAAAGATATACCCATTTGAATGCAAAGTCCCAGAGAAAAGCAAGGAGAGATAAGAAAGCCTTCCTCAGTGATCAGCTCAAAGAATAGAGGAAAACAATAGAAAGGGAAAGACAGGAGATTTCTTTCAGAAAATTAGAGATACCAAGGGAACATTTCATGCAAAGATGGACTCACAAAGGACAGAAATGGCATGGACCTAACAGAAGATATTAAAAAGAGGTGGCATGAATACACAGAAGAACTCTAAAAAAAGATCATCATGACCCAGGTAATAATAATGGTGTGATCACTCACCTAGAGCCAGACATCCTGGAATGTGAAGTCAAGTGGGCCTTAAGAAGCATCACTACGAACAAAGCTAGTGGAAGTGGTGGAATTCCAGTTGAGCTGTTTCAAATCCTAAAAAGTGATGCTGTGAAAGTGTCACACTCAATATGCCAGCAAATCTGGAAAACTCAGTGGTGGCTACAGGATTGGAAAAGGTCAGTTTTCATTCCAATCCCAAAGAAAGGCAATGCCAAAGAATGCTCAAACTACCACACAATTGCACTCATCTCACATGCTAGCAAAGTAATGCTCAAAATTCTCCAAGCCAGGCTTCAACAGTACGTGAACCTGAACTTCCAGATGTTTGAGCTGGTTTTAGGAAAGGCAGAGGAACAAGAGATCAACTTGCCAACATCCGCTGCATTATTGAAAAAACAAGAGAGTTCCAGAAAAACATCTATTTCTGCTTTATTGACTATGCCAAAGCCTTTGACTGTGTGGATCACCAAAAACTGCAAAATTTTTCAAGAGATGAGAATACCAGACCACCTTACCTGCCTCCTGAGAAATCTGTATGCAGGTCAGGAAGCAGCAGTTAGAACTGGACATGGAACAACAGACTGGTTCCAAATTGGAAAAGGAGTACGTCTAAGCTGTATATTGTCACACTGGTTACTTAGCTTATATGCAGAGTACATCATAAGAAACACTGGGCTGGATGAAGCACATGCTGGAATCAAGATTGCTGGGAGAAATATCAATAACCTCAGATATGCAGATGACACCACCCTTATGGCAGAAAATGAAAAGCTAAGAGCCTCTTGATGACAGTGAAAGAGGAGATGAAAAAGTTGGGTTAAAGCTCAACATTCAGGAAACTAAGTACATGGCATCCAGTCCCATCACTTCATGGCAAATAGATGGGGAAACAATGGAAAGAGTGAGAGACTTTATTTTTGGGGGCTCCAAAATCACTGCAGATGGTGACTGCAGCCATGAAATTAAAAGACACTTACTCCATGAAAGAAAACTTATGACCCACTTAGATAACATATTGAAAAGCAGAGATATTACTTTGCCAATAAAGGTCAGTCTAGTGAAGGCTATGGTTTTTCCAGTCGTCATGTATGGATGTGAGAGCTGGACTATACAGAAAGCTGAGCACTGAAGAATTGATGCTTTTGAACTGTGGTGTTGGAGGAGACTCTTGAGAGTCCCTTGAACTGCAATGAGATCCAACCAGTCCATTGGAAATGACATCAGTCCTGAATATTCATTGGAAGGACTGATGTTAAAGCTGTAAATCCAATACTTTGGCCACCTGATGCAAAGAACTGACTCATTTGGAAAGACCCTGATACTGGGAAGGATTGAAGGCGGGAGGAAAAAGGGATGACAGGATGAGATGGTTGGATGGCATCACCGACTTAATGGACATGAGTTTGAATAAACTCTGGGAGTTGGTGATGGAAAGGGAGGCCTTGCGTGCTGTAGTCCATGAGGTCACAGAGTCGGACACTACTGAGCAACTGAACTGAACTGAACATTTGACACTAATTTCTAAAATGTGTAGTTAGAACATCTTAATACCTGTACTTTAATGTCGGGATTGTTCCTAGGAAGTTGTCAAAGAATTTTTCTCATTTTATTTTTTAACTATTATGTGCCATTTATTGTATTATTGTAAAGTTATTATATATTGGCTATGTTCTCTCTGTGCATGTGAGCACATTCATTCAGTTGTGCCCGATTCTTTGTGATCCCATGGACTGTCACCTGCCAGGCTCCTCTGTCCATTGAATTTTTCATTGAAGTATACTGGACGGTGTTATCATATCCTACTCCAGGGGATCTTCCCAACCAAGGAATCAAACCCAAGCCCCATATGCTGCCTGCATTGGCAGGTGGGTTTTTACCACTAGCACTGAGCAATATATCCTTGTACCTTATTTGTTTTACACATAGTAATTTGTAGGTTTTAATCCCTTACACCTTTCTTTCCCTTGTTTTATATATCTGTTCCCATCTCATTATATCCATTCATTTATTTTTTAGATTCCCTATATAAGTGATGACACACACTATTTATCTTTCTGTGTCTGTCTTATTTCACCAAGCATAATATTTTCCAGGTCCATCCACATTGCTGCAATGGCAAAAAAAAAATTTGTTCTTTTTTATGACTGGATAATAATCCATTGTAATTATATGTATGATTTCTTTATCCATTCATCTCTTGATGGACACTTACATTAGTTACTTCCATATCTTGGCTATTGTAATTACTGCTGCAATGATTATTGAGGTGTATCTTTCTGAATTCGTGTTTTTGTTTTCTTCAGGCATATGCTGACCTATAATTATATCTACCTGCCTAAAAGTATCAGATGTTTAAGTTCAAGCACATTTTAAAAGGTCTAGATTTTTTGTTTCCCTCTCCAGTTTTTTTTTTGTGTCTGATGTTATATATTCCATTTTCATGTTTATCCCTTCAGTGTTCATCATAGTTACATATTATTTTATATTTTTTGTCTTTTAATCTTTGTACTAGTTTATTAAGTGGTTCTTCCATACCCTTTACTGTATATATGCCTATTCTTAGTGGGATTGTTTTCTTTCCCATAAATTCTTTGTGTAGCTGCTTCTTTTTTACACTTGGAGAAGACTCTTTAATATTTTGTATAGGATTGGCTTAGTATTGTTTAACTCTTAGTTTTTCATAGTCTGAGAAGTTCTTAATCTGTCCTTCAATTTTAAATTACAGTATTGCTAAATAAAGTATCTTGGTTGTGGATTTTTCACCTTATGTACTATAAATATATTGTGCAAAGTTTCTTCAGAAATTTTAGCTGATAGCCTTTTTGGGGGGTTCCCTTGTATGGGACTTCTTGTTTTACTCTTGTTGCCTTTAGAATTCTCTACCATTAATTTTGCCATTTTAATTATATGTGTTGGTGTGAATTTCTTGAGGTTTATCTTCTTTGAGAATCTCTGTGCTTCCTATACCTGATCTCTGTTTTCATCTCAAGATCCAGAAAGTTGTTCAGCGATAATTTTATCAAATACATTTTTTTTAAACCTCTTTTTAGCTCTTCTTCTTTTTCTAGGACCGCTATGTTATGAATGCCTTTGCATTTGATCTTATATCAGAGGTCCCTTAAACTATTCTAGTTAATTTTTTTCTTTTTATTGTTCTGATTGTATGACATCCATTATTCTATCTTCCAGATCACTTACATATTTTTCTGTTTACCAATTCTGCTGTTAATTCCTTCTTGCATGTTTTTCATTTTAGTTATTATTTTCTTCAGCCCTAACTGATTCTTGTTTATGTTTTCTGATATCTTGTTAAAATTCTCACTGTGTTTGTCAATTCTTTTTCCAAAGTTCAGTTATTTTATTAATACTTTTAACTCTTTATCTGGTTTATTATATAACTAAGCTAAAGAGCATACTAAAGAGCCATCACTTTGATGACATATGTCCATACAATTAAAGCTATGGTTTTTTTGGTAGTCACGTATGGATGTGACAGTTGAACCATAAGGAAGGCTGAGTGCTGAAGAATTGATGCTTTTGAACTGTAATGCTAGAGAAGACTTTTGACAGTTCCCTGGACTGCAAGGAGATCCAACCAGTCAATCCTAAAGGAAGTCAAGCCTGAATTTTCATTGAAAGACTGATGTTGAAGCTGAAGTTCCATTACTTTGGTCACCTGATGCAAAGAACCAACTCACTGGAAAAGACCCTGATGCTGGGAAAGATTGAGGGCAAGAGGAGAAGGGGGAAACAGAGTTTGAGATGGTTAGATGGCATCATCAACACAATGGACATGAGTCTGAGCAAACTCCAGGAAACAGTGAAGAACACGGAGGCCTGGCATGCTGCAGTCCTTGGTGTCACAAAGAGTCAGACACAAATTAGCTACTGAAAAACAAGAATATTTCATTACTAGTTTTTTTTTCAGTGTTTTTTTCTTGTTTTATATTCTCTGTCTTCTCATTTTGCCTAACTTTGTCTCTGTGAAATTAGGTGACGCTTTTACCTATTCCAATCTTGAAGGGATGTCTTTGTATAGGTGAGTCCCTGGATAGTCTGTCTGTGTCCAGTGGCTTTGGTGGGAGAGCTGGAGCTGAAGTGAACAGGAGGTACATCTTCCCTGAGGGAGTACTGACACCTACCCCCTTGGTGGGATGTGGGGTTGGAGAAAGAGGGTTAAGTCAGGAGTCTGGTGTGCATCAGGGCTGTTTCTTTGTTCTATGGCTGACAACCTCTAATAGGGTTAGGGGTGGGTCCTAAGGTACTGAAGCAGAAGCCCTGTGTTTCAAGTTCAGGCTGATTCTGTTGTTTTAAATCTGAGCTTTACCCCTTCCCAGAATCAGTGACTTCACCCCAGAAGGGAGCAGTGATGGATCAAGAAGGGCTGGGGTGTACACCTGCTGTTGGGCAGGCATGTGCTTGGGGCAGTCCTGGCATACCAGTCATAATTTCAGATCACTTCCAGTCTGCCTCCTCCAGGAGGGCCAGCCATGGCTGCCCTACCCTGTTCAGATGCTATGCCAGGTCTGAGCCAGCTCAGTCCCCCACAGTTGAGCACTCTTCTCAGCAATGGCAGCTTTCTCCCTTCCAGAGAGCTGTCCTGAAGAGCCAGAGGTGCAAGACTGGTACTGATTTGGGCCAGTGCATATGCTGGGGCAGTCATGCAAAACTGGCCAGGGTCCTGTGCCATCTCAGTCTGCTTCTTCTGCCTTGTTTGGGGAGCAAGCAAGATTGTGTGCACTATTCACAAGCAGAGTCCAAGTTTCATACAGTTCTACTGCCAATCCCACTGGTCTTCAAACCAGCCTAGGGGTTCATCTTCCTTGTGTTGAATTCCAGGACTGAGGTGCCCAATATGTGGTTCAAAACATTTACTCCCTAGGGCCTGTGTGATCTGTCTCTCTCTCAATTCAGTGTCATCTTCTAGGGGATGGCTTCTTTTCCCTTCCTGTCTGAACCTGTGTGAACGTTTCTTTACAGCATTGGTTATCGAAAAGTCTTTCTGCCAGTCTCCACTTTTTCACTAAGAATTACTCCACATGCAGATGTATTTTTGATATGTTTGTGTGTTTGGTGAGCTTGATATCCCCCTACTCTGCCATCTTGATCAAGCCCCATGAACTGTGGGAGTATCTGTACTTTAACTTGATTCATTTTGTGCATACATTAGCAAGAAATGTCCTAAGGTGACTGTTTCTTCACTTTATGCCATTTCAGCTTATGAAATGTTTCATAGAAACCTTCTACTTTCAAATGGTGGGGGGATATCTGTATACTGGTTTGTGCACAGTTGGAGTTCTGTAAAATTCCTGACTAACTGTAGCTGTTATATCCTTTGATTTCCTAGCAAATATACATCTATATACTTAATAGTTCCTAGGTAATTTCATAGCATTTATGCAGCCTTAAATAGTGAGGAAGAAAATCAAAGGAAATAGTCCCCAGGATAAGTTCCTCTTAAAAAAATATTTCTCCTTGAAATATATATGATTTCTCTCTCTTGGACCAGGACTGACTCATATTTTTTTGTAAGGAAAAAATGAATACTGGGATTAATGATTTTCTGCCAGTAAGATTTTTTAAAATGCAAGGTAATACTATCACTTTTTTTGACATCTCTAATTCCTCAGTAAACAGAGTGCATTTGTTTTCGGGGAAAAAAAAAAGAAGTTCCCATTAAGTGGAGGATGTAAACAAGTACAGTCTTACAAATATGTCCCAAAGATGGAAGACAGTAGAAGGTAAACTTACTTAATATATAGATAATAAATAAGCAACCAAGGAAGTAAATTGCCTTCCACCCCACCCCACCCTCAACCCCCTCTAATACAGGAAAAGGGGGAAAAATGCTTTACACATATCATTTAACTCTGCTGAGGGTCCAGTTGTACAGGTTTGCCTGGGACTGCAGTGATGAAAATTTTTGTGAAAACTGGCTGGATCAACTTGCTACTGTTGCATAATATCAACAAAGCATAAGTGACATTCCCCATTATATCCTTAATCTTTAATGGTGAGTGTGCAGGTGAGCTTGGGTGACTCTACTTCAAGCTGTGAGTTTCTGGGTTTGGCTTTACCTGTTTCAGTCCAGAGTTTAGGCTAAAGAGGCAACAGCTACCTGGGGCATATTCTTTTCATAGAAAAATTTGACTCTACCAGCAGACTAAACAAAAACGTTGTTCAGTCGCTCAGTTGTGTCTAACTCTTTGCAACCCCATGGACTGAAGCATGCCAGGCTTCTTTGTCCTTCACTATCTCCTGGAGTTTGCTCAAATTCACATCCATTGAGTCGATAATAGCATTCAATCATTTCATCCTCTGCCATCCCCTTCTCCTCCTGCCCTCAGTCTTTCCCAGCATCAGGGTCATTTCCAATGAGTTGGCTCTTTGCAGCAGGTGGTCAAAGTATTGGAGCTTCAGTGTCAGTCCTTCCAATGAATGGTGGTGGTTTAGTTGCTAAGTCATGTCCGACTCTTATGACCCCATGAACTGTAAGCCCACCAGACTCCTCAGTCCATGGGATTCTCTAGGCAAGAATATTGGAGTGGGTTGTCATTTCCTTCTCCAGGGTATCTTCCTGACCCAGGGATCGAACCCGAGTCTCCTGCCACTGCAGGCAGATTCTTTACCATCTGAGCCACCATGGAAGCCCTTCCAATGAATATTCAGGACTCATTTCCTATAGGGTTGACTGATTTGATCTCCTTGCAGTCCAAGGGACTCTCAAGAGTCTTCTTCAGCACTACAATTCAAAAGCATCTATTCTTCAGCAGTCAGCCTTTTTTATGGCCTGACTCTTACATCCATACAGTTCAGTTCGGTTCATTTCAGTTGCTCAGTCATGTCCGACTCTTTGTGACCCCATGGACTGCAGCATGCCAGGCTTACCTGACCATCACCAACTTCCGGAGCTTACTCAAACTCATGTCCATCGAGTTGGTGATGCCATCCAACCATCTCATCCTCTGTGATCCCTTTCTCCTCCTACCTTCATTCTTTCCCAGCATCAGGGTCTTTTCCAGTGAGTCAGTTCTTTGCATCAGGTGGCTAAAGTATTGGATTTTCAGCTTTAGCATTAGTACTTCCAACGGTAAAGCGTCTGTCCACAATGCAGGAGACCTGGGTTCGATACCTGGGTCAGGAAGATTCCCTGGAGAAGGAAATGGCAGCCCACCCCAGTATTCTTGCCTAGAAAATCCCATGGATGAAGAAGCCTGGTGTCCATGGGATTGCAAAGAGTCGAGCACAACTGAGTGACTTCATTTTTTCATATAAGTAAGTTCTAAATTTGTGTTGAATATCTGAAATTCAAATGCAATTGGACATCCTGTATTTTTGTTTGCTAAATCAGGCAACATCTCCCACTTAAACAATGTATTTGATCAACATCCTTTGGATTGCTTAGTAAGTTCTTACTATGAGTCAGATACTTCCAACAGTACAGAGCATACAAGCTCCTGACTCCTAGAAGCTTAGCATGGACTGAGAAATCCATGATTTATACTACTTATGGTAACGTCTGTGGAGAAGGGAAAGGCTACCCACTCCAGTATTCTGGCCTGGAGAATTTCATGGACTGTATAGTCCATGGGGTTGCAAAGAGTTGGACGCGACTGAGCGAGTTTTGCACACACACACACACACACACACACACACACACACAGTACAGTCCGTGAATGGCTTATGTATGTTATGCTACTGGGACACATGAAGGGCCACTTGATCAGGAGTGGGAAATTTTGATAAGAGGGATTTGGGGTATAGATATTTAATGAAAATAGTAGGTCAAATTAAAAATTAGTTATAGCAGGTACATGAGCCGAAAAGGCAATTCAACTCTTCATGAAAATAAAACAGAATATGATTTCTACTCTAGATGGTGTCACTAGATGTCTGTACAGCAAGGATATTTTATCACTAATTGTTATGGAGAGTGCTGCTTTCTTAAATCATCTGGGTTGAAGAATTTGACTGAGTTCCAGAAATCTCAATTTCTCCTTCTGTTTCTTCAACAATGTCATCTTCTTTAAACTATAGTTTTTATTACCATTAACATTAGTCCACATTTTACAGAAGTCTAATATTTTAAAAATAATTTTTGTTTACATTTGTTGTTGTTCAGTTACTCAGTTGGTATTATGATGTTTTATGTTAAATGAATCAGAAGCTCAGAGAATCTAAAATCATATATTTTTAGTCAGAAAACTAATGTGTCTTTAGTATTAATTTTAACTCAAACCATCTGACTCCATTTACTTTATACACTATCTTGCATTGTAATGTCTCAATTCTCTTTTATCTCATAGTGTGATAAACCTACAGATATGAGTTATACAGATATGGGAATATTAGTCAGTAAGGGGGCTTCCCTGGTGGCTTAGATGGTAAAGAATCTGCCTGCAATGTGGGAGGACCTGGGTTCTATCCCTGGGTAGGGAAGATCCCCTGGGAAAGGGATAGGCTATCCACTCCAGCCAGTAAGGAGAATGGACCAGAATTTCTTTTCCTGAATTTGGTTCCATATACCAAACATAGTATGCAGCACTCATCAAAATAACTGAACTTTTATTTTCAGCTTTCAATCTCAAAGCAGCTTAGTTGGAACAAGTGTAAAAAAGGAGGGAAAGAGTTTGTGATCTCATCAAATTTAATTCTTTACTGGGCCAGGATTATTACATTTCACCATCCCTACTGCCTTTTGTCCCCCTCCTGGATTTTTGCCTAATGTGTTTTATGACATTATTGTAGAAGCAATATCTAAAGAAATTATCAGAAGGCTACCTGTGAAAACCAATTTTGAATGGATTATGGTACTTTATCTTAAAATTTCATTTTAATTGCTATCTGCTTTTAAATGAAATTGAGTTCCTCAATTTACAGTAGTACAAATCTAGAAATATCATCTGATGTGTTTAATATTCAGAATGCATATCCTGATTTAATCAGTTGTGAGTGCTAGACATTCAACTGAATAAACTGCACATACATAATCAACAATATATTATTTCTAATTGAGCTAAATGCCAAAATGAATTTAGTTTATTCTGCAGTGTTGAAAATGTTTGTAGTTCACATTGAAATGAATTATTCTTTACTACTGACAGAGGTAAGAGAAACTAGATTTTGTTTAACCATATGGCACTTCTATTTTTTAGAGTGATTTAGTTAAGTAAGAAGAGCTAAATGGTATAGAACAGTGTGTGGTACTTCTATACATTAAACTGGTTACCTAACCAATAGCACACATTTTTATTAAGATTGTGATTAGTTCAAGATAAATTGGGCCTCACATAATTTTTTTCCTCCTTCTTTCTCTTTCTCCTCTTCTATCTCCTCATCCTTCTCTTTCTTACCTCCCACCCTTCTTTTTTGTTTTCAAGATGTAGAATTTTTAAATATGAAATGACTCACCACAAATTGTGAGTTGGTTAAAGTTTATTATTCCATTGTTGGTTAACTTTTAAAGATTGCAATATGTATCTATAAAAGCACAAAAATTAGATGATTGAGTAGGGCTCCCTCTTGAGAAAAGTATAAATGTCTGTTAATACTTACCTTTTTATCATGTGAAGTCATCCTAGAATCATTGAGATGGGATAAATTCATTTCTTTAAGTTGTTTACAAAATTATTATTATTGTTATATTATGAAAGAATGATTTATTCATGTACAAAATGTTTTGAGCTTCACCAGTGTACAAAGCACAGTGGGACACATTGTTATAAGGAAATTGAAAGTGAAGAGAACATAGTCTTAAATTCATAAAATTTACATTCAGTATTCCAGTAAGTGTCTCTGCACTTTAGAAAAGAAATACAAGCATGGAAAAAGACCTAGTGTGCCAATGGAAATAATTATTGACTTGGAAAAGGGGCTTAATGTAAAGGAGGTACTATATATAAAGTAGCCTAGTGAATAAAACACACAGCATTTTTAAATTTACTGAGAATATTTCACAAAGTAATGAATAATTTTAATCAGAAAAAAAAATCACTGTGATTTTTGAGATATCGGACTCCATTTTCAAGAAACATTGAAATTTCCTTTCAGGAATTTTGAAAGTTTATGGCTAATAATTTTATATGATATTTATAAATTATTTATTTTTTAAACAGTTTTGAGTAGCATCAATTAGACACTTTGGGAGGTGTAAGAGATTTACGAAAGTGTATCTTTTTGACCTTAAGGAGTTATGGTATCATTTAACAAAACATAAAATTAAGAAAAATACAAAGTAATGTACAGCTGGGTTCCAGTACAGTGTGGGCTTCACAGGTGGCGATAGTGGTAAAGAATCTGCCTGCCTGCCAAAACAGGAAATGTAAGAGATATAGGTTCAGCCCCTGGGTCAGGAAGATCCCCTGGAGGAGGATATGGAAACCACTCCAGTATTTGTTGCCTGGAGAATCCCATGGACAGAGGAGCCTGGCAGGCTACAGTCCATAGTGTTGCGAAGAACTGGAGAAGACTGAAGTAACTTAGTATGCATGCACAGTGTAAGAAATGCTATAGGAGATTACAATATAGAAAAAAAAAATGGAACATTATTCACAGTATACTGATTAAGGATATACTATGTGCAATCACTGAGATGGATGATAAAAAGCATTGTTAAATTTTTCTAATGCACTGTTTTACAGATAACTGTCTCAAATATCTTTTTCACAGGTTCTGTATGACAAAATACAACTTTTGCCTTTTCATATTAGTGATTATATTCAGTCATATTCAAACTATCAAAATCTGTACTGGACCTAAAATCCTTAGATTAATTATTCTACCAGTCTTTCTTTCACACAACGTGATGTGACAGGAGAAGGTTTCTATCAAAAATCTTTACTATAGTCGTTTTCACAAATATATAACTTTCTTGGTACAGCAAAAGCACTGAGACTATACCAGCAATGTGGTCAAACAGGGTATACAATGGTAGTTCAACTTTGGCCTTGTGATTTGAGGGTTGGACAGAAACAGATCTCTTTTTAGAAATATCAGGGAAATGTAACATCAATGATCTGAACTCAAAATGAGCCACCTTCAGATCTCTAAATTTTTCAGATCTCTAAATTTTCTCTGACAAGATACTTACATGCACTTACTTTTCCACTGAGGTGCTTTGAAGGCCTTACAAGTTCTGTCTGGTATTCTGGCCTGAGGAATGAATCAAGTGAAGTGACCTGTTTTAAGGATGGTAAGGTGAAGTAGTGATGTAGAATTGACCAAAAGGTAAATAGTAAGACTTGTATTTGGTTTCCCTCTTTCCAGTGTCACCTTCATTCTTTGAAATAATGACACTGTAATATTACTGTTACCATTTAACAGAATTAAAGCAAAACTTTGAAATGTCATCATAGCTCTCCTCCAGATGTAACACAGCTGTTTCTGAGAGTCTCTCGTGTTTAGACAGCTTACCTGGCATACTCTAGCTCCTTGTGCACTATTTGTTACACTAAATTACCATTTTATGCAATTTACTGAGAGCTTGTCATATGACCATAGTAAAATAGAACTTAAAATAATGTTCTGCACCTGCACTAAATCAAAGGGGGTATTCCTGGAATAGAATAACTGACGTAACAAAGTACTTTTATCTGCCGTAATTTCATCTTACTCAAAGTTAGTGAGATTCAAAGGTAAGTATAGATGACTAGAGTCATAACTGGACTGGCTTCCAGCTATTGCTACATTTATATTGAAAAATTCCCTTAAGCTTCCACTTTCAACAAAAGTATTACCTGCATAGCTCAAGGAATTCTGAATACCAAATAACATATTGTGTATTAACTTCAAAATGGTAAAGTGCATCAAATATACATGCCATCATCCAAAGTTTTACAAAGAATCTCTGTTGATAGATCTTGAATAAATGTTTTAGTGAATCTTGAACTTGTTTGCCAAGAGAAATTACTGAAATCTAAAATGTATGGACTCTTTATATTACAAATTCATCATCTGTATGCTGAAGTTGTCATCATTTTATTTTCCTGAAAATATTAGCTTCGTACCCATTGATAGAGGAAGACTATAGTTGAATTCTGTGAAACAGATGCAGTTGAGGGGAACTTTCTTGGACTTTGTTTCTCTTGTTTTTAAGACTATACAGTGTATTGAAAAAGACAGTGATTTACCCAGTATTGCACAGGAATAATTAGTAATGTTAGATAAACTCTAAACCAATTACATTCATTTTTCTTTCTTGTCATAAAGTCAGAAGATTTTTCAGGCTGGAGCCATATCCAAATTATACCACAAGCTTCATTATTGTCAGTAATAAACTAGGGTACTCTTATGATTGAGTGGCTACACATACACAGACACACAAACACACACATGCCTTCATACATTCACATATCAAATATAAGTTTACAATTTTAGAAAACATTAACATACAAACATAGCATCATGTAAAGTAATTTAAATGCAGTTTTGTTGTTCAGTCTCTCAGTCATGTCCGACTCTTTGTGACCCCATGGACTGCAGTACGTCAGGCTTCCCTATCCTTCCCATCTCCTGGAGCTTGCTCAAACTCACGTCCGTTGAGTCGGTCGGTGATGCCATCCAACAATATCATCCTCTGATGTCCTTTTCCTGCCTTCAATCTTTCCCAGCATCAGGGTCTTTTCCAATGAGTCAGCTCTTCGCATTAGGTGACCAAAGTATTGGAGCTTCAGCTTCAGAATTAGTCTTTCCAATGAATATTCAGGGTTGATTTCTTTAAGATTGACTGGTTTGATACCCTTGCTGTCCAAGGGTAACTGCATTAAACAATACTAAAATCTCTATTAGATCAAAATTTTGGAGAAACCTGTAAGTAATGTTAAAATTAGATAATTCACAACAATATTGTTTAATTTCCAAAGTCTGGCAGTGGTTCTTGAAATTCCCAACTTTGATGCCCAGATATCTTCTTTTGCTTTTTTTTCCCATGTGTACCTTTATCCTTTGATCATTCCCTAACTTATCATGGTCCAAGGACTTGAGCCCCCCTGTCCTTTTTTTTTTTTTTTTCACTGTTTACTCTACTGTATACTCTGTCTTTAGATATTTAAAACTCTATCTTCGCCAGTGAGTTATCTGCTGTCTTTCAGACCAATATGCCTCAAGTTCTTAATATCTCTTTTATAGCACATTAATGTTTTGAGAATAAATGGACTAAATATCATTCTTTATCTCCAAATTATTTTTTCTTTCTGTATTCATATCTTCATAGATTAATCCAATGTAATAGTCTAGTATTTTGGATAGATTCATGGAACTCATGAAATAGTATGAATCCCTTTTAATCGCAGGGCAGGGGTTAATCAGATTCTTTAAAAAGTCTGTGACCCCAAAATGTTAACAGCTGTGTTATATAATAAACTAGAAACATTGAGCTATTGTACCCTACTTCATATTAATAAATACCTAGTCTATCAGATATTAATATGCACAGTTTAATATCCTAATGCTGTGCTTTATTCCTATTATCACAGCCTTAATTAAAACTGTTCTTTTTAAAAATATTTTAATTTATTTATTTTCAGTTCAGTTCAGTTCAGTCGCTCAGTCGTGTCTGACTCTTTGCAACCCCATGAATTGCAGCCCGCCAGACCTCCCTGTCCATCACCATCTCCCGGAGTTCACTCAGACTCACGTCCATCGAGTCAGTGGTACCATCCAGCCATCTCATCCTCTGTCGTCCCCTTTTCCTCCTGCGCCCAATCCCTCCCAGCATCAGAGTCTTTTCCAATGAGTCAACTCTTCGCATAAGGTGGCCAAAATATTGGAGTTTCAGCTTTAGCATCATTCCTTCCAAAGAACACCCAGGGCTGATCTTTAGAATGGACTGGTTGGATCTCCTTGCAGTCCAAGGGACTCTCAAGAGTCTTCTCCAACACCACAGTTCAAAAGCATCAATTCTTCGGCGCTCAGCTTTCTTCACATTGGATGCTAATTACTTTACAATATTGTAGTGGTTTTGCCATACATTTACATGAATCAGCCATGAGTGTACATATATTCCCCAACCCGAACCCCCATCCCATCCCTCTGGGTCATCCCAGTGCACCAGCTCTGAGCACCCTGTCTCATGCATCAAACCTGGAAAAAAACAAAACAAAACTATTCTTACTTCTCATTTGAATTTTTGCAAGTATTTTCTAATCAATCTCTTTGCTTTCTTCCCCCCAGTCCTTTATGCTGCATCTGAAACGCACTTTCTAAATTTGTATTTCTGTCATATCCCTGTTCATAATGCATCAATAGGCCACATTTATCTTTCTGAGAGTATTCTAAGAACCAGAAGCTCTGCAGTGTCTGAGATTTCATCCTTTCTCTCACATTGTCAATTTTTAATTTTTGCTTTAATAAGATGCTGGTACTAATAAGCACATATTTTTCAGGTCAGGTATACTGGACAAAAACTAAAAGATAATTCAATATATTATTGGCCTCTGTCTCTCTAGCTTTTTTTTTCACCAGTCGTTCTTATACATTCAGCACATTGAAATTAGTGAAGTTATTCAAATATTGACCATATTTTTCCATTGCCTTTTGGTGTATTGTTTCCTCTGGCATGTCCTTACCAAAATTATTTATCTACCAGACTTCTAAATGTCAGCTTGTGTTTTACTTTCTTCTCCAGGCCTCAGTATTATTTAGGGTACCAGTTTATGTGCTCCGAGAGTATTCTCTGCATACTTGTACCACTGCATTTATTGCTATGATGTGATGATGAATTAATAATCTTTGTCCTTCAATAGAATGTAAACTGAACAGAATGGAGACCTTTTTATCAACAGTAATGTCAACACTCAATAAATTTTTGCTGAATGAATGAATGAATTTATGTTTTATCATTCATCAGCTACGTGACCTTGAGTAAAAAATAGCCTACATTCACTCAGTGTTTTGTTATCTTTCTCAATTGTATAGGAATACTAATAATGTGTGCTTTAAAAAGCAGTTTTAAAACAAATAAGATGATAGCATCCTATTATGAGTTATGTCATGCTTTCTAATAATGTTCTAGAATTTCCAACTGATTTTTATTACAAATTAGAGAAAATTAAATGTAGTCATTTGACAGTATCATTCATGCTTATTCGTGTTATTGTTATTTGTATATAATAGAATGCTAGATGTCCCTGAAATATACTCCAGAATGAGCCACATGGAAATTTCACCCCTCCCAAGCATTATGGCAGGAGAAAAATGGTAAGTGCTTATCTGCTCTGTTATTGTGCTCCTTAGAATACTGCATCCTCTCCTTTTCAGCCTTAGTTTGTTGTAAACATCAGTTTCTGGTTGTTTGTCATATATAACCTTCTCCACCCTCATAAATGCTGCAGTTATCCTAATATTTGTTTGAAATAATTTCCTGTACAATCTTACAAACCTCCATCCACAGTTCTTCAGGCACTCTATCAGATGTAATCCTTTAAATCTTATTTGTCACTTCTACTGTATATCATAAGGGATTTGATTTAGGTCATACCTGTGTGGTTTTCTCTACTTTTTTCAACTTAAGTCTGGATTTTGTGATAAGAAGTTCATGATCTGAGCCACAGTCAGCTCCTGATCTTGTCTTTGCTGACTATATAGAGCTTCTCCATCTCTGGCTTTGAAGAATATAATCAGTCTGATTTCAGTATTGACCATCTGGTGATGTTCATGTTTAGAGTCATCTCTTGTGTTGTTGAAAAGACAGTGTTTGCCATGACCAGTGAATTCTTTTGGCAAAACTCTGTTAGCCTTTGCTCTGCTTCATTTGGTTCTTGAAGGCCAAATTTGCCTGTTACTGCAGGTGTCTCTTGATTTCCTACTTTTGCGTTCCAGTCCCCTATGATGAAAAGGCTATCTTTGTTGTTGTTGTTGTTTTGTTTTAGTCTAGATGATCTTGTAGGTCTTCACAGAACCATTCCACTTCAGCATTAGTGGTTGGGGCATAGACTTGGATTAATGTGACACTGAATGGTTTGCCTTGGAAACAAACCAAGTTCATTCTGTCATTTTTGAGATTGCACCCAAGTACTGCATTTCAGACTCTTGTTGACTATGATGGCTACTCCAATTCTTCTAAGGGATTCTTGCCCACAGTAGTAGATTTAATGGTCATCTGAATTAAGTTCACCCATTCTGGTCTATTTTAGTTCACTGATTCCTAAAATGTTGATGTTCACTCTTGCCATCTCCTGTTTGACCACTTCTAATTTACCTTGATCCATGGAACTAACATTCCAGGTTCTTATGCAATATTGTTCTTTACAACATCAGACTTTACTTTCACTTCCAGACACATACACAACTGGGAATTGTTTCTGCTTTGGCTTAGCCTCTTAATTCCTTCCAGATCTACTTCTCTGCTCTTCTCCAGAAGTGTATAACTCTTCAGTTACATACTTTAAATTCCAACACTTTGACCAAGTAAGGAGGAGCCTGAAAACTGTCCCAATGAGTTCTAAATATTTGAATTTTCTTATAGTTTTCAAAATCAGCTTCAGAAACAATGAGCAACTTTCTTTCACCTTAAGTATAGAGACATAAAGAGAAGACAGGTAAAATGAAGGATGTGAGTGAAGTAAGATAAGAATAGGAAGAGAAAAATTGTGAGTCAACTGTGAAGCACTAATTCCTTGCATAGGCAATGGTGGATGTATTTATATTAAGAAAACTGGAAAATTCTAAAATAAAGGATTCCCTTTCTCTCTCCAAGAGCCAGTTTACTAGCACTACCTTTGGCAACTGGAAGAAATGGATAGGACATTCTGAAGAGACAACTATGGCTAAATGCTGAAGAATCAGAATTCTAGCAAACTTTGCAATGCCAAAGAAATATTAATGGGTCTTCCTACCTAAAGATGTTTTTGTAGAAGCTATATGAACTTTAAAATCAGGAGCTGTTTGTCTAATAAGCATTCAAACTCAGCTAAAAATGCCTTTATGCATATGCATAGCAAATGCAAGTTATCATTTTCTGAAGAGTTATCTAAAAGGAAAGGGAAAAAAGCAATTACTTATCCTGATCTATGATGTTAGTAATTACATTTTCTTGTAAACTTAAGTTTTAGAGCAGTCTTTGGTTCTCAGTAAATTTGAGCTGAGAATATCTATGTATTCCTTACTTCCACACAAACATGGCCTCCCCCATTATCCAAATCCCATACCAGAGCAATACTGTTTCAGTTCAGCTGAGCATAAGTGTCATGATCACCCAAAGTTCCTAGTTTTAAGTTAGGGTAAAATAATGGTGTTTATTCTTGGTGGTGTATATTCTATAGATTTTATGCCTCATTATAATATTATGCAGAATATTTTCACTGTCTTCCAAATGCTCTCTGTTGCATTTATTCATCCTTCCTTCCCCTACTAGGCCCTTAGAAATCATTGACCCTTTTTTTTTTTTTAACCATTTCTATAGTTTACCTTTTTCAGAATGTCACATAATTGGAATACTACACCATGAGTTCTCTTTTTAAGAATGGCTTCTTTCTCTTAATGCTGTACATTTAACTTTCCTCCATATGTTTCCATGGACTGATAGCTCATTTCTTTTTAGTGTAGAACAATATTCCATTGCCTGTACCACCATTTATTTATCCACTCCCCTACTCAAGGACACCTTGGTTGCTTCCAAATTTTGGTAGTTGTAAATAAAGTTGTCATAAACATCTATGTTCCAGTTTTTGTGTGGACATATTTATGAGTTTCAGCTCATTTTGGTAAATACCAAAGAGGGCAAATCCAAAGCGTCTGTACAATTTTGCATTCCTATCAGGAATGAATGAGAATTTCTATTGTCCCACATTCTTGTCAACATTTGGTGTTATCACCGTTCTAGACTTTTTAAGCATTCTAAGAAGTATGTAATGGTAGCTCACTGAGGGAAAAAATTGTGGTACCCTAATTACCAGTGACTTCCCTGGTAGCTCAGCTGGTAAAAAATCTACCTGCAATGTGGGAGACCCCAGTTCGATTCCTGGGTTGGGAAGATCCCCTGGAGAAGGAATAACCTACCCACTCCAGTATTCTTGGGCTTCCCTGGTGGCTCAAATGGTAAAGAATCTGCCTGCAATGCAGGAGACCTGGGTTTGATCCCTGGGTGGGGAAGATCCACTAGAGAAGGGCAAGGCAACCCACTCCAGTATTCCTGCCTGGAGAATCCCCATGGACAGCGGAGGCTGGTGGGCTACAGTTCATGGGTTGCAAAGAGTCAGACATGACTGAGAGAGTAAGCACAGCACAGTGACCTGTGTGTGACGCTAAACATTTTTTTCATAGACTTACTTGCCAACTGCATCTATTCTTTGGTGAGCTATCTGATCAGATATTTTGCCTTTGTTAAATCAAGTCTTTTTGCTGTGAGTTTTGAGATTTTTACATATTTTGGTTAATGATACTTTATCAAATATCATATATCCTTCTGCTAATTTTTTCCCAGTCTATAGCTTATTCTCTTAATCCCTAACACATTTTATGCTGATTTCAAGAATTACATATTTCTTCTTGTTACAAATAAAAAATGTCCAGAAGAAAATTTTAAAATAATATTCAGTATTAGAGTTTTGAGCAAGTATTAATTTGAGCCATAGGGAATTGTTCTTTTCATAGGTCAAAAAGTGACAGGGAATCTTGCTGTTCATGAATTTAATGTTCTAAGGTTTATATTTTTGAATTTCTCAAATAAATAGAGTACATTTTAGGTTTAGGTCTAAGTGTTAAAGCTAATAATATTCTAAGTCCAGAGGATCTCTCCCTGTTGGCACTATTTATCTTTGGACTGGACAATTCATTTTTATGCAGGGCTTCCCATGCGTTGTATGTTGAGCCACATCTCTGTCCTCTAGGCAATGGAAAGTTTCCATCCAAAGTTATGACAACCAAAAAATGTCTCCAGAAATTTCCAAATGTCTTTTGAGAGTTTAAAGCATCCCCAGTTGAAAACCATTGTTCTAACAATACTCTACTTTGATAATGGCTTATTTTTTAGAAAAATATACCTACTATCATACACTCATAAGAGCATATACAATTTGTTTGCTCTCTTTCAGATCTTAAGCAAGACCTCTCAATTTCTAGGAATAAACTTATTAAAACACTTAGCATCTCATCATTGTCTATAAATCAGAAAGAGACTAAAGCAGTTGCTAAAAAAGGACAGTTTTTTTTCTCATAAACATATTTTTACAACTTTATTGAGATGTAATTGACAAAATTGTAATGTGTTTAAAGTGTACAATGTGATGATTTTGATATATTTAAGTATACATTTTGACAGGCTCCCAAACATCAAGTTCATTAAGACATCCATCACAGTATTATCAACTGTAGTAGCCACATTATCTATTAGATCCTTAGATCTTATTTATCTTATAATGTGAAGCTTGTTCACTTTTACTAGCTTCTCCCTATTTTTTTCACCCTGTAGACTGTGGTAGCCACCATTCTTATGCTCTGTGTTAATGTTTACATTTTTTAAAAAAGATTTCACATATAAGTGAGTCTTTATACTGTCTTTCCATATCTGGCTTTTTTCTCTTAGCATAATGCCCTACAGTTTTATCCATCTTGTCACAAATGACAGGATTTCCTTCCTTTTTTAAGCTGAATAATACTCCATAGTGTGTGTGTGTGTGTGTGTGTGTATACATGTAAATATACATATATATACCATATTTTCCATATATACCATATATATATATATATATATATACACACACACACCATATTTTCTTTATCCATTCACTTATCACAGACTCTGAGTTTATTTCTGTACCTTGGCTGTTGTGAATGATGCTGCAATGAATATAAGAGTATGTATTTCTTTGAAATAGTGGTTTTGTTTCTTTTGAATATAAAAACAAAGGTGGGAATGCTATATCATATTATGGTTGTACTTTTAATTTCTTGAGTAACCTCCATATGGTTTTCCATAGTGGCTTTACTATTTTATATTCCCATAAACAGGATACAAAATTTCCTCTTCTCCACATCCTCATCAGCATTTGTTATCTTGTTTGATTGATGATAGCCATTCTAACAGGTGATCAGTAATATCTCTTTGTGGTTTTGACTTGTATTTCCCTGATGATTAGTGAGTTTGGGTGCCTTTTCATATACCTTTTGGCCATTTGTATGTCTTATTTGGAAAACTGTCTATTCAGGTCCTTTGCCATTTTTCAATTGGGTTATTTATTTCTTTGCTATTGAATGGTGTGTTTCTTGTAGATTTTCGATTGTGGCTTGCAAATGTTTTCTCCCATTCCATAGGATGTCTTTTTATTATGTTGATGGTTTCTTTTGATGGACAAGAGCTTTTTAGTTTGATATATTCCCACTTGTTTATTCTCACTTTTGTTGCCAAATCCAAGAAATCATCACCAGCTCCAATGTTAAGGAGCTTCTTCCCTATGTTTCTTCTAAAATTTTTTATGATTTTGGATCATATACTAAAATAATACATTTTGAGTTATTTTTGTACATGGTCTAAATAGGGATCTAATTTCATTCTTTTGAATGTCAATATGCAGTTTTAGCAACACCATTTATTGAAGAAATTATACTTTCCCCATTTTTATTCTTGTTGTAAATTAATTGACCATAGATATGCTGCTGCTGTTGCTAAGGTACTTCAGTCATGTCCGATTCTGTGTGACCCCATAGACGGCAACCCACCAGGCTCCTCTGTCCCTGGGATTCTCCAGGCAAGAATACTGGAATGAGTTGCCATTTCCTTCTCCAGTGCATGCATTCACGTGAAGTCGCTTCAGTCATGGCCAACTCTGTGCGACCCCATGGACAGCAGCACACCAGGCTCCTCTGTCCACGGGATTCTCCAGGCAAGAATACTGGAGTGGGTCGTCATGTCCTTCTCCCCATAGATATGCATGGGTTTATATTTATTCCATTCATCTATGTGTTTATTTTTATGCCAATATGCCATTTTGATTACTCTAGCTTTGTAATATAGTTTGAAACTAAGTGTGATGCCTTCCATTTCACTTTTCTAACTCAAAATTGCTTTGGCTATTTGGAGTCTTTTTTTGGTTCCAAACATATAGTAAGTTTTTTTTATTATTTCTATGAAAAAATGCCATTGGAATTGAATTCTCATAGATTTTGTGTTGAATTTGTAGACTTTTGGGGGGTAGTATGGACATTTCAACAATGTTAATTCTTCTAATGACTCTGATGCTGTGAAAGATTGAAGGCAGGAGGAGAAGGTGATGACAGAGGGTGAGATGGTTGGATGGCATCACTGACTCGATGGACATGAGTTTGAGGAAATTCTAGGAGATAATGAAGGATGAGGAAGCCTGGCATGCTGCAGTCCATATGGTTGCAAAGAGTTGGACGTGACTGAATGACTGAAATGAACTGAACTGAATATATCAACATAGAATATCTCTTTTTTGTGTCTTCTATTTCATCAATGAAATTGAAGTCCCACTTTCATCAATGTTTTATACTTTATAATGTATAGATCTTTTACTTTTTAGATTAAACTTTTCCTAGATATTTTGGTTTTGATGCTATGATAAATGAAACTCTCTTCTTAATTTCTCTTTCCATCTTTTCATCATTGAGTGTGATATTTGCTATGGCTTTGTCATACATGGCATTATTGAAATAATTTCTTCTATTCATAGTTTCTTGAGTTTTTTAAATTTTCAATTATGAAAGGGTGTTTAATTTTGTCAGATGCTTTTTCTGCATCTGTTGAGATGATCATATGATTTTTATCATTAATTTTGTTAATGTGTTATATCACTTTTATTGAATTGCATTTGTTAAGCCATCTTTGAATCCTAGGAATAAATGCCACTTGATCATGAAGTATGACCCTTTTAGTGTCCTGCTGAATTTGATTTGCTAGTATTTTGTTGAGAAATTTTCATAAATGGTCATAAGCAATATTGGCCTATAACTTTCTTTTCTTGTAGTATCCTTATCAGGATTTGATAGCAAGATAATGCTGTCCTTATAAAATGACTTTGGAAGTGTTCCCTCCTCTTCTACTTTTTGAAAGAGTTTAAGTAGAGTCTTTTAATTCTTTAAATGTTTGGTAAATGTCATCCATGAAATCGTCCCATGTCCTGGACTTTGCTTTGTTGGGGGGTTGGTTTTTGATAGCTGATTTAAAATCTTATTAGTAATTGTTCTGTTCAGATTTTTCTCTGTACTGGACCATATGTATAGCCTGGGGTGGTGCTCCAATGCCCATTTAAAAACTGCTTCTTTATTTTCCATAATCTGGAGCAACTTGGAATGATCCCCCTGTTGCCTGTCAGATCTAGGTGACTTTGGGTCCCCTACCTGGAGTGATAGTCATAAATACTGGGACTTAAGATGTGTGGGCAGAATCCTACAAAGGAGACACTGGCAACCTGTCTTTATTGTTGGAGTGAGCCAGAGAAAGGCAGAGAAAGAACCCAACAACTCTTTTGGATTCTATGGAGCATAACAGTCAGCACATAGATGGCATGCAAACTAGAATCTGGGCCCTTAGACTACACTTTGTAAAGTACTCATCATACCCCCACTGGAGATGAGTGTTTTTGTTTGCTTTATCTGTGCTGAGCCCTGTGTGGATAGCCTTGGTAAGTGTACATGTCCCCATTTACAACTGTTTCTTTGTTTACTATATAGTTGGATCTCAGATATACTGCAAGTTCAGTTCCAGAACACAGAAATTAAGTGAGTATCACAATAAAGCAAGTAACACAATCTTTTTATTTTTCAGTGCACATAAAAGCTATGTTTACACTATAGTCTATGAAGAGCAATAACACTGTCTAAAATAACAATGTAAAAATATTTTATTGCTAAAATATGTCAACCATTATTTGATAATGCAAGATCGCCATGAATCTTCAATTTATAAAAACTGCATTATCTGTGAAGCACAATTAAGTGAAGTGCAATAAACCAGGTATGCCAGTGGTCCTGTGGAACCATGAATACAAGGCCCAGTAGCTTTCAGATTTAGGTGTTTTGAGGGCTCATAGCCTTAAAACTGGAGCACTAGATGTGTGGTCCAAACCATTTACTTCTCAGGTAAAGCTGGGAGTTGGAGGTTCCCTTCTGATTCTATGGTGCTGTGCTAGGGGTGGGGCTTATAGAGAGTGTGTATTACAGCCTTCTCTACCCATTTTCATGGGATACTTTCTCATTTTCTTTCTGTGTAAGACTTACTCAGCTAGTTTTTGGATTTCTTTCAGAGGAAATTGCTCTATGTATAGCTGTAACTCTGTCTCCATGGGAGGAGAAAATTCAGGAGCCTCTTATGTCGCCATCTTGGTCCAGAGTCCCACGGCTTGGTTATTGAGAGTCTGAAGTTTCTTGACAGAATATTCCTTACCTGGCCTGTTCCGTCTAAAGGAAGACATCAATATAACTAAAATGAAATAAAAATCTCTCACCTTTTAAAACTCCAACACTATAAGAATTTATTCTCATCTTATTAGCAATCTAAATTTTCTCTCTCTCTTTTTTTTCTTCCTGTTTGATACATATAAGGAAAATGTGTGGTTTTTTTCCCCTCATGGTTAGCAGTCCCATATACTGCCATAGTCATTTCAACCTGTGTATAGGTATTAACTATGAGACTTGGGAGTTTTAACTATCTTTTAAAACCATGTAATCTGCAAAATCTTTCAGAAATAAGGATACTGCTTTGTGGTCATTACTTTCAGTCCAAACTAGGCATTAATTTCCCTAAATTCCCTTTACCAAACACAAAAAGAAAATGAGAGAAAGGAGAATAATTTAAATGTTCCTGTGGTGCTTGTAGAACGGCAGTGCTGTGCATCCGTATTTCACTGCAGACAACGATTCTATATACCAAGAGGATAATTTTTTTCTCAGTGGACTCCAGCAGATACATTTTTATTGGTGTAAATAATTCAACAGCTTGTTATAATGAAACCACTTCACATTAAGCATTTCCTTGCTCTGTCTTAAATGCACACCGAGATATTCCACTGGATACTACTAATATCTGATGCAAACTGAAGGTTTCCCAGTTTATGATGCATTGTAGCTCTTTAAGGACCTGAGCCCATTGCTAAGGAACGTGGTTCAACATTTGCAAGAAAAAGAAAAGCTAAGCAGAGTGCAAAGTAAAGGAACAAAGAAAATAATAGAGCTTTGCTGGTCATTATGTTGATCTGAGAGCTTTCATAGTCACAGCACATCTGGAGGTTAGTTTTCAAGCTGGTCCTTCAGAGACCATGAAGGAGATTAAAATTTATATAGAGCAGATATAATTCTCAATAAAATTTAAGGGGCAGTGACAAGTTTCCATATTTGGAAGTTCTCTTTTTTAATCCCCTGTAAGAATAGAAAATAAGATTATATACAATCTAAACGTTTTCTTTTTGAGACATAAAGGACAGTTCATTTAAAAGCTGAAAAAAAATTGGTTTTATGGTACTCTACAGAGTCCTTCCTGACTTTGCAGCTTCAGTCTGTATATCTTTTCTGATAAATTTTTCTTTGAGGAAGTCCACTTGCCTATTGGTGAGTTGTCCTGGGCTTGGGTTGCGCTCTGTCTTTGTGGCAGTTTTCAGGCACTGCTTTGGAGGATCCACTGCCAAACTTTTCCCCACAAGCCTGCCTTCTCCCCACTTCACTACCAGTTTTGACTTATAACAGGCTTCATACTGATTTTTGGTATACAGTAATTTGGGTCTTGTTTAATATTTTTGTACTTGACTAGTATCAAAGGGATGAATTCCTAAGGGGGATATTTTAACAAATTCAAATGTAGCTTATAAATATTTTATTCAGCTTGTGATTTAATGTAATATCTGGTTTGCAGCTCTTGATGCCAGCTGCCTCAGCTTCCCATTAGAATGTGTAAGAGAAAAGAGACCAGTTTTCCCAGTCCTAAGGTTGACAGTTTAGTTACGGCTAAAATCTGAGAGAAATATAAACTATATAGAATGAAACCAGGTTGAGAAAAGCATGTTTAGATCACCTGAGAAAAGACAGACATCAGGATCCTCCTTTATTCCTTATACCCTGATTCAGTGTCTTTATCAGCCACTGGGCAACTGTATCTAGGCCCCTCAGGAACCAGTTCCTAAAACAATCTGATTAGTATGGCCTCCCTTCTAGCCCTTATTTTTAATTGTGTTAGCAAAAGACAAAATATATTTTCATTATAAATGCACATTATACTGTAAAGGGAAAAGACTCACTTGTACTCTATTCTATCACACTCTTCTACCTGAGAGAATCCTTGATGCTAATCTGGTATGCTGCTGCAGGTCATTTTAATATGTATTTGCATATATGTGAATATCTGTATGTGGGTCAGGAAGCAACAGTTAGAACTGGACATGGAGCAACAGACTGGTTCCAAATAGGAAAAGGATTACATCAAGGCTGTATATTGTCACCCTGCTTATTTAACTTATATGCAGAGTACATCATGAGAAACACTAGACTAGAAGAAACACAAGCTGGAATCAAGATTGCTGGGAGAAATATCAATAACCTCAGATATGCAAATGATACCACCCTTATGGCAGAAAGCAAAGAAGAACTAAAGAGCCTCTTGATGAAAGTGAAAGAGGAGAGTGAAAAAGTTGGCTTAAAGCTCAACATTCAGAAAACAAAGATCATGGCATCCGGTCCCATCACTTCATGGGAAATAGATGGGGAAACAGTGGAAACAGTGTCAGACTTTATTTTTTGGGGCTCCAAAATCACTGCAGATGGTGACTGCAGCCATGAAATTAAAAGACACTTACTCCTTGGGAGAAAAGTTATAACCAACCTAGATAGCATATTCAAAAGCAGAGACATTACTTTGCCAACTAAGGTCCATCTTACCAAGGCTATGGTTTTTCCTGTGGTCATGTATGGATGTGAGAGTTGGACTGTGAAGAAGGCTGAGCTCCGAATAATTGATGCTTTTGAACTGTGGTGTTGGAGAAGACTCTTGAGAGTCCCTTGGACTGCAAGGAGATCTAACCAGTCCATTCGGAAGGAGATCAGCCCTGGGATTTCTTTGGAAAGAATGATGCTAAAGCTGAATCTCTAGTACTTTGGCCACCTCATGCGAAGAGTTGACTCATTGGAAAAGACTCTGATGCTGGGAGGGATTGGGGGCAGGAGGAGAAGGGGACGACAGAGGTTGAGATGGCTGGATGGCATCACTGACTCGATGGACATGAGTTTGGGTGAACTCCAGGAGTTGGTGATGGACAGGGAGGCCTGGCATGCTGCGATTCACGGGGTCGCAAAGAGTCGGACATGACTGAGCGACTGAACTGAACTGAACTGATGTACATGTATACTATAAACATGAGAAAGTATGTTTTCATTATTTATATACACACATATACACATTCTTTGTTGTTATAAATAAAACTGTACATTATGTATTATTCAGTATCTTTCTCTTTGCTGTTTGTTTTTAAATTAATAACCTGTGTGTTGTGTCTTACATAATTGTTTTGCCTATAGAAAAGAACTTCTGCATAGCAGTCCATAATACTGATGCCCCATGGTTTCATTAACCACTTACTTGTATACAGTGTTTCCATTTTTTTTGATTAATTATAAAGTGCCTAAGTCATGTTTGCTCATATACCTGATTATTTCTCTAGGAAAAACATCTATAAGCTGCTTTATCACTCTACCTTCACATAAGAAATGGATGAAAATATCCATTTTTTAATATACTTGCCAAAATGAAATCTTATAGTTTCTCAATTTTTCCAGTCTAAAAGCAATAATGCCCTGTGTTAATTTTCTGCCAATTTCTAATGAAGTTCAGCATCTGGTTTTGTATTTCTTTTTTTTTTGTGATAGCCTGTGGTGTTCTTTGCTCCTGCTATTTTTTTGAATTATTCGTCTTTTTTTTTTTTAGCATTTTTATTTGAATGGTTTGTATATTCTGCTAGTTATTTTTTGTGCTAATCAGAAATGGTAAGTTTCAGAAAACAATAGGAAATGAGAATGAGAATTAACAGTGGCACATTATGCTCTGGAAATTTCAGCCTCACAAATAAACCATCACAAATTGGGGCTCAGAAGAACCGCAGTACTAATTAGAGCTAGGAGATGAAATGTTTTATGACCTTAGTTTATTTACTATATGAGAAAGTCAGACAGGAATGAAGGGGAAGTTACAGCAGGTAAAACATATTCATACATGAGAATTGAATGAGTGAGGTGCGATATACATACAAATATATACACACACATACATACATATATATATACATATATAGATACATATACATACATATATATATACATACACACACACACACACACACACACACACACACACACATATATATATATATATATATATATATGTTTTCCCTCTGGCCATTAATCTGAGTGGAAAGGTAAGCTTTCTTTACAAGTTGATGAGAGTAAAGCAAAGGACAGTCCCTCTTGTTTATAGACTGATAAAGAGAGAAAGATTGTGTGGGCAGAGAGTGAAAAATAACAACATTCCAACAGGAATACGAAGAAGGACTTGCTTTCAAAGATAAAATTGGATTTTATGCAATCAATATATTTAACAGAGAAGGCAATGGGACCCCACTCCAGTATTCTTGCCTGGAAAATCCCATGGACGGAGGAGCCTGGTAAGCTGCAGTCCATGGGGTCGCTAAGAGTCGGACACGGCTGAGCAACTTCACTTTCACTTTTCACTTTCATGCATTGGAGAAGGAAATGGCAACGCAGGACTATATATATTATTGGCTATCTCATAATAAAATTAATGTCATCCATATGGAGGGAAAGCAGCATTTTTAAAAGTCATTTTTCATTTTTAAATGACAATGTGGAGAACTGTGATAAAGATGATAATATCTAAGTGGAGAACTGCACTAATGATCATGGTAGTGATAAGAGGAAACAAAAGCTATAACTTAAATAAATATGCTCAAAAGAACTAGTTTCCCTCTTGAGTCTGTTAGCAAGAAAAGAGATTCTCTAGCATTAGTGTGTATCAGAGTCACCTTAGAGTTAATAAAGAACACAGAGACTCAGGCTCATTGAAATAGGTTGGAGGCTGGATCTTTGCACTTTCACTAAGCTCCCCAGGTGATCCCAACACTCACTTAAGGTTTAAGAACCACTGAACTAAGGGACTGTAGTTCTTCAGCAATTATTCAAAAATGTTAAAGGAATATGGCTGAGACTCCTGCTTTCTAAATTTCTCACGCATATTATTTAACCCATGGATTTTATACAGAGGCAGATATATTGAAGTCCAGAGAAGCCCCAGTGTATACATTTGGGGAGCTTTGAGTTTCTGTAAAAATAGCAAAAGTTGGTAAAAAATAGCAAAAACAAAAAAAGATAAAGCCATACCCTTGTTTATGGTTAACCACATGTTTAGTGAAAGAACTTTTTGCTGTATGTTCATTTTCTGACTTTCGTGAAAGACACTATTCCCACTTATACATTATGTGGATGACATCACAGGTGCTAAAACAGGCATAACTTAAAATAGTGAAAGCTGCAAATTGCAGACTTGTAAATACTTTTTGCATAAGAATCACTGGAAAGATTATTAAAAATGCAGATTTCAGGATTTCCTTATCAAAATTTTCATTCAGTATTTCCAGAATATTCATGTAAAAGACAAAATAATCTGTAGATGATTTTCTACAGAAGCTGCTATAAGTGAGGAACATCCAGAAACCAGAGTTTCAAGAAACACTGTAATAGCAATTCATCAATAAAAATGAACAGTCCAAGATGATAACAGTAAAGTAATGCCAGTGACTTGCTGTAAAGTCTTTTTTAAAACTGAGTTAGGAATCCTAAGCACCAGTTCAAGAAAGATGTGTTTTTTGTTTTATTTTTGACATATGTAATAAAACACCGAGAAAGAAAAGACAATGTTAAAACCCAGCTTTAGACTATCTATTATCTTTTAATATAGAAGCTCTAGATCTAAACTGCCCAGTATGATATCCAATAACCACATGTGAGTATTTCAATTTAAATTAGTTAACATTTAATAAAGTTTAGAAAATTAGTATCTAGTAGCTTTAGTCACATTTTAACTGCCATAAGTGATCAATAGCAATATTATGGGTACATTTCATTGTCACACATACTTCTGTTGGAAAGCACTGCAGAAAGAGAAAGTAAAAATTAAATTTGAAAAAAATTCTTTTTTTTTAACCTTAAAATTTTTTTTTTAATTTAACACCAGAAACATTTTGTATTGGGGTACAGCTAATTAACAATGTTGTGATAGTCTCAGGTGAACAGTGAATGGACTCAGCCATACCTATACACATGTGTCCATTCTGCCCCAAATACCCCTCTCATTCAGGCTGGAACATAACATTGAGAAGAGTTCCATGTACTCTACAATAAGTTTTTGTTGTTTATCCATTTTAAATATAGCAGTGTGTGCATGACCTTCCCAAAGTCCTTAACTATTCCTTCCCATTGGCAATCATGAGTTTGTTTTCTAAGTCTGTGAGTTTCTTTCTTTTTTGTAAGCTCATTTGTATCATTTCGTCTTAGATCCCAGATATAAAGAATGTCATATGATCCCTTATATCTGTCATACTTCACTCAGTATGATACTTTCTAGGTCCATCCATGTTGCTGCAAATTACTTATTTCATTTTTAATGGCTGAGTAATATTCCATTGTATATCTATACACCACATCTTCTTTATCCATTCCTATGTCAATGGACATTTAGGTTGTTTACATGTTTTAGCTATTATAAACAGTTTCTGCAATGAACTCTGGGGTGCATTAATGGAAGAAAGTTTGAGAGTCTCAAATCAGAGAAGTCTTACTGCTAGATCTGATTAGGAAGATCTACTCTAAATAAAAGCAGGATTTTTTAAATTAGCATTGTTTCTTTTGAAAAATGAATGTTCAGAACATAAAAAGACTCATTTACTGTTAATATAAGGGATTGATTTTGTAACTGTGCATTATTTATCTTATAATTATGAAGTAATGAAATCAAAGGCAACAAACCACAGTAGAATTTGTCCTATTGCATTGTTTTATATATATATCATAAATTTGTTTTTTGCGTCATAGCAGACTCTGGTCAATTTTTTAGGAAACCTTTATTCAATATATGTCGTAGAGAAAAGTATACAAATCAAAGTATCAAATCTATGAATTTTCATAAAAAGAACATATTCATACATTAGTGCCTTGATCAAGACACAGAAGCATATCAGCAACGAGGAATGCATTCTCATCCACTTTTTCAGTTACTACCACAGGAAAAAGGGTCACCAATAATATCACTTTTAATGCCATTAGTTTTGGCTTTTTAATAATTTTCTGTAAATGTAGTCATTGTTTCCTTTTGTTTAATATCATGGAAGAAAAGCTATGACAGACCCAGACAGCATATTAAAAAGCAGAGACATTACTTGATCAGCAAATGTCCGTCTAGTCAAAGCTATGGTTTTTCCAGTAGTCATGTATGGATGTGAGAGTTGGACTATAAAGAAAGCTGAGCGCTGAAGAATTGAACTGTAGCAATTGAATTGCTTTTGAACTGTAGTGTTGGACAAGACTCTTGAGAATCTCTTGGACTGCAAGGAGATTCAACCAGTCCATCCTAAAGGAAATCAGTCCTGAATATTCATTGGAGGGACTGATGCTGAAGTTGAAACGCCAATACTTTGGCCACCTGCTGTGAAGACCTGACACATTTGAAAAGACCCTAATGCTGGAAAAGATTGAAGGCAGGGGGAGAAGGGGACGACAGAGGATGAGACGGTTGGATGGCATCACCAACTTAATGGACATGAATGTGGAGTAAGCTCTGGGAGTTGCTGATGGACAGGGAAGCCTGGTGTGCTGCCGTCCATGGGGTTGCCAAGAGTCAGACATGACTGCGTGACTGAACTGAACAGATGCTTTTGAGGTTCCTCTATGGCATTGCTTATAGTAGTGTTTTATAAATTCTCATTGCTGCATAATATTCTGTTGTATAAACATTTCACAGTTTATCCATTCTGCTATTGATAACCATGAATGTTTGGGTAATCTTTTATTCTTAGCTCATATACATGGTCCTGGTATGAATATTTTGGGTCATGTCTTGCCAGCTATGAGTGGACTATCTGGGTCATAAATCATGGAGTTTAATTTAAAGTAAATATAATCACCAGTTTTCTGACGTTTACTCTCCCACTGACAGATAATTGGAATTGTTCCACATTCTTCCAATTATTTGATATTGTCTTTGCTATTCTTGATCAGTCTTGCCTAGGGGATAAAAATTGTATTAATTTCTTCAAAGAACCAACTTTTTACATTGTTAATTTTCTCTTTTTAAAATATTTTATTAATCTGTTGTTTATCTTTTTTTCCTCCCCCTACTTAACCTTATTTGTAAACTATTCTATTTTCTAATAAAAGCATTTGTAATTATGAATTTATCTATAAATCCTTTTCTAAAGCCTACAACTATTGATATGATATCTGTTCTTTTCTTCAACTGATAATTTTCTAATTATCTAAAGGAATTCTTTTATCCATAGATTGTCAGAAGACTACTATTCTATTTTAAAATATTTTTGATTTAATTAATATCTTGCTAATATTGATTTTTTCAATTAACTCTTGTGATCAAATAATGTTATCTGTATAATATCAATGTTTTGATTATATTGAGACATGTTTCACAGCTTAGCATTTGTTCTGTTTTCATGAAAATTAGATGTATACTTGAAAAGAAAATGTATTTTGCAGATATTGGTTTTAGTGTACTAAAGTATCAACTGGGTCTAATTGATTGTAGTACTGTTTAAATTTTGTACATCCTTATTTGTTTTGCATATTTCTTCTATCAAAGTATGACCAAAACCTCCAATTATGTTCATGAATTTTCTATTCCTTCTTTTCTTTCCCTCAGTTTTTGTCTCATTTATTTTGAAAGTCTTTTATTTATGTCTGTATATAATCAATCTCTGTATCTTCACGATTAACTGTTTAATCACTAGAAAAGGTCCCCTGTTATTATTGGTAATGCTCTTTGGTTGACTTGTAATCAACTTTTTTTGGACAATGACAAATAGTCATGTCAGTTCAATTCAGTCACGCAGTCATGTCTGACTCTATGACCTCATGGACCGCAGCACATGAGGACTCCTTGTCCATCACCAACTCCTGGAGCTTACTTAAGCTCATGTCCATTGAGTTGGTGATGCCATCCAACCATCTCATCCTCTGTGGTCCCCTTCTCTTCCAGCCCTCAATCTTTCCCAGCATCAGGGTCTTTCCAATGAGTCAGTTCTTTGCATCAGGTGGACAAAGTATTGGAGTTTCAACTTCAGCATCAGTTCTTCCAATGAATATTCAGGACTGATTTCCTTTAGGATGGACTGGTTGGATCTCCTTGCAGTCCAAAAGACTGTCAAGAGTCTTATCCAATGCCACAGGTCAAAAGTATCAATTCTTTGGTGCTCAGCTTTCTTTAGTCCAACTCTCATATCCATACATAACTCCTGGGAAAAAAACAGCTTTGACTAGACAGACCTTTGTCAGCAAAGTAATGTCTCTGCTTTTAGTATGCTGTCTAGGTTGGTCATAGTTTTTCTTCCAAGGACCAAGCGTCTTTTAATTTAATGGCTGCAGTAACCATCTGCAGTGATTTTGGAGCCCAAGAAAATAAAGTATCTCACTGTTTTCATTGTTTCCCCATCTATTTGTCAGGAAATGATAGGACAAGATGCCATGATCTCAGTTTTTTGAATGAGTTTTAAGCCAGCTTTTTCACTCTCCTCTTTCACTTTCATCAAGAGGCTCTTAAGTCCCTCTTAACTTTCTGCTATAAGTGTGGTGTCATCTGCATATCTGAGGTTATTGATATTTCTCCCAGCAGTCTTAATCCCAGCTTGTGCTTCATCCAGCCTAGCATTTCACTTTATGTACTCTGTATATAAGTTAAATAAGCAGGATGATAATATACAGCCTTGAAGTACTTTCCCAATTTGGAACCAGTATGTTGTTCCATGTCCTGCTCTAACTGTTGCTTCTTGACCTGCATACAGATGTCTGAGGAGGCAGGTTAGGTGGTCTATTCTCATTTCTTGAAGAATTTTCCACAGTTTGTTGTGATCCACACAGTCAAAGACTTAGGCATAACCAATAAGGCAGAATAGGATGTTTTTTGGAACTCTCTTGCTTTTTTGATAATCAAGCAGATGTTGGCAATTTGATCTCTGGTTCCTCTGCCTTTTCTAAAACCAGTTTGAAGATCTGGAAGTGCGCAATTCATGTACTGTTGAAGCCTAGCTTGGAAAATTTTGAGCATTACTTTGCTAGTGTGTCAGATGAGAGCAATTGTGCAGTAGCATGAATATTCTTTGGCATTGCCCTTCTTTGGGATTGGAATGAAAATTGACCTTTCTCAAGTCCTGTGACCACTGTTGCATTTCGAAATTTGCTGGCATATATATTGAGTGCACCACTTTCACAGCATCATCCTTCAGGATTTGAAATAGCTCAACTGGAATTCCCTCACCTCCACTAGCTTTGTAGGAATGCTTCCTAAGGCCCACTTGACTTCGCATACCAGGATGTCTGGCTCTAGGTGAGTGATCACACCATCGTGGTTATCTGCATCATGAAGAACATTTTTGTATAGTTCTTCTGTGTATTCTTGCCACCTCTTCTTAATATCTTCTGCTTCTGTTAGGTACATACCTTTTCTGTCCTTTAATGTGCCCTTCTTTGCAAGAAATATTCTCTTGGCATCTCTAATTTTCTTAAAGAAATCTCTAGTCTTTCCCATTCTATTGTTTTCCTCTATTTCTCTGCATTGATCACTGAGGAAGGCTTTCTTATCTCTCCTTGCTATTCTTTGGAACTCTGCATTCAGATGCTTATATCTTTCCTTTTCTCCTTTGCCTTTTACTCTCTTCTTTTCTCAGCTATTTGTAAGGCCTCCTCAGAAAACCATTTTCCTTTTTTGCATTTCTTTTTCTTGGTGATGGTCTTAATCCCTGTCTCCTGTAAAATGTCATGAACCCCTGTCCATAGTTCTTCAGGCCCTCTGTATCAGATCTAATTTCTTGAATCTATTTCTCATTTCCACTGTATAATAGTAAGTGATTTGATTTAGGTCATACGTGAATGGTATAGTAGTTGTCCCTACTTTCTTCAATTTAAGTCTGAATTTGACAATAAGCAGTTCATCATCTGAACGAGTCAGCTCCTGGTCTTATTTTGCCGACTGTATAGACCCTCTCCTTCTTTGGCTGCAAAGAATATAATCAATTTGATTTCAGTATTGATCATCTGGTGATGTGCATGTATAGAGTCATCTCTTGTGTTGTTGGAAGAGGCTCTTGGCTATGACCCCTGTGTTCTCTTGGCAAAAATCTGTTAGCCTTTGACCTGGTTCATGCTGTACTCCAAGGCCAAATTTGCCTGTTATTCCAGGTAGTCATGTCAGTTTTCTTTTATCTTTTTTTTTACATTTTGCTTGGCTTATCCTTTTCTATCTTTTTACTTTCAAAATTAGTTTAGTTTAGTTCAGTTGCTCAGTCATGTCCGACTCTTTGCGACTCCATGAACTGCACCACGCCAGGCCTCCCTGTCCATTACCAGTTCCTGGAGTCCCGTGGAGTCGGTGATGCCATCCAACCATCTCATCCTCTGTCATTCCCTTCTCCTCCTGCCCTCAATCTTTCCCAGCATCAGGGTCTTTACAATTGAATCAGCTCTTCTCATCAGGTGGCCAAAGTATTGGAGTTTCAGCTTCAATATCAGTCCTTCCAATGAACACCCAGGACTGATCTCCTTTAGAATAGACTGGTTGATGTCCTTACAGTCCAAGGGACTCTCAAGACTCTTCTCTAACGCCACACTTCAAAAGCATCAATTCAGTTGCATTCAGCTTTCTTTAGGGTCCAACTCTCACATCCATACATGACCATTGGATAAACCATATGCTTGAATAAATGGACCTTTGTTGACAAAGTAATGTCTCTGCTTTTTAATATGTTGTCTAGGTTGGTTATAACTTTCCTTCCAAGAAGCAAGCGTCTTTTAATTTCATGGCTCCAATCACCATCTGCAGTGATTTTGGAGCCCAAAAAATAAAGTCTGACACTGTTTCCCCACATATTTGTCATGAAGTGATGGGACCAGATGCCATGATCTTTGTTTTCTGAATGTTAAGCTTTAAGCCAAATTTTTCACTCTTCTCTTTCACTTTCATCAAGAGGCTTTTTAGTTCTTCTTTGCTTTCTGCCATAAGGGTGGTGACATCTGCATATCTGAGGTTATTGATATTTCTCCCGGCAATCTTGATCCAGCTTGTGCTTCTTCCAGCCCAGTGTTTCTCATGATGTACTCTGCGTATAAGTCAAATAAGTAGGAGGACAATATACAGCCTTGACATACTCCTTTTCCTATTTGGAACCAGTCTGTTGTTCCATGTCCAGTTCTAACTGTTGCTTCCTGACCTGCATACAGGTTTCTCAAGGGGCAGGTCAGGTGATCTGGTATTTCCATCTCTTTCAGAATTTTCCACAGTTTATTGTGATCCACACAGCCAAAGGCTTTGGCATAGTCAATAAAGCAGAAAAAGATGTTTTTCTGGAACTCTCTTGCTTTTTCCATGATCCAGCGGTTGTTGACAATTTTATCTCTGGTTCCTCTGCTTTTTCTAAAACTAGTTTGAACATCTGGAAGTTCATAGTTCATGTATTGCTGAAGCCTGGCTTGGGGAATTTTAAGCATTACTTTACTAGTATGTGAGATGAGTGCAATTGTGCAGTAGTTTGAGCATTCTTTGGCATTGTCTTTCTTTGAGATTGGAATGAAAACTGACCTTTTCCATTCCTGTGGCCATTGCTGAGTTTTCCAAATTTGTTGGCATATGGAGTGCAGCACTTTCACAGCATCATCTTTCAGGACTTGAAATAGCTCAACTGGAATTCCATCACTTCCACTAGCTTTGTTCATAGTGATACTTTCTAAGGCTCACTTGACTTCACATTCCAGGATGTGTGCCTCTAGGTGAGAGATAACACCATCATGATTATCTGGGTAGTGAAGATCTTTTATGTACAGTTCTTCTGTGTATTCTTGCCCCCTCACCTTAATATCTTCTGCTTCTTTTGGGTCCCTACCATTTCTGTCCTTTATGGAGCCCATCTTTGCATGAAATGTTCCCTTGGTATCTCTAATTTTCTGGAAGAGATCTCTAGTTTTTCCCATTCTATTGTGCTCCTCTATTTCTTTGCATTGATCACTGAGGAAGGCTTTCTAGTCTCTCTTTGCTATTCTTTGGAACTCTGCATTCAAATGGGTATATTTTCCTTTTCTCCTTTGCTTTTTCCTTCCTTTCTTTTTCACAGCTATTTGTAAGGCCTCCCCAGACAGCCATTTTGCTTTTTTTGCATTTCTTTTTCTTGGGGATGGTCTTGATTCCTGTCTCTTGTACAATGTCACAAACCTCCATCCTTAGTTAATCAGGCATTCTGTCTATCAGATCTAGTCCCTTAAATCTATTTCTCACTTCCACTCTATAGTCATAAGGGATTTGTTTTAGGTCATACCTGAATGGTCTAGTGGTTTTCTCCACTTTCTTCTATTTCAGTCTGAATTTGGCAATAAGGAGTTCATGATCCGAGCCACAGTCAGCCTCCGATCTTGTTTTTGCTGACTGTATAGAGCTTCTCCATCTTTGGCTGCAAAGAATATAATCCTTATGATTTCTGTGTTGGCCATCTGGTGATGTCCATGTGCAGAGTCTTCTCTTGTGTTGTTGGTAGAGGGTGTTTGCTATGACCAGTGCATTCTTCTGGTAGAACTCTGTTATCCTTTGCCCTGTTTCATTCTGTATTCCAAGGCCAAATCTGCCTGTTACTCCAGGTGTTTCTTGACTTCCTAGTTTTGCATTCCAGTCCCCTATAATGAAAAGGACATCTTTTGGGGGTGTTATTTCTAGAAAGTCTTGTAGGTCTTCATAGAACTGTTCAACTTCAGCTTCTTCTGCATTACTGGTCAGCTCATAGACTTTCAAAATATGTCCCTTATATTTTATGTACTTCTCATTTGAACAGTAGATTGTTCGGCATTGATGTGTTTTGTTTTCTCAAATTCCAGTCTGATAGTCTCTGAATTTAAAATGAAATGTTCTGTCCATTATATTAATATTGTTACTTGTGACTGAAAATAAGACCACCATCTTGTTACTGTTTTCAATTTTTTTCAGTATATTTTTGGATAATTGCTTACCAATGTTGTGTTGGTTTCTGCCACATCGCAATGTGAATCAGCCTTAAGTATACATTTATCCCCTCCCTCTCGTGCCTCCCTCCTACCTATCCCCCATATAATCCTCTAGGTCACCACAGAGCACCAACATGAGCTCCCTGTGTTTTACAGTATCTTTCTATTAGTTACTTATTTTAAACATGGTAAGGCATATAAGTAATGTATATATTTCAATGCTATTCTCTCAATTCATCCTTGCCTCTCCTTCCCCCTGTTGTGTTCTCACCTCCATTCCCTGTGGCTGCATCTCTATTCCTGCCCTGCAAATAAGTTCATCAGTAGTATTTTTCTAGATTCCATATATATGTGATAATATACGATATTTGTTTTTCTCTTTGTGACTTACCTCACTCTGTACAATAGACTCTAGGTTTGTTCATCTCAGTTCACCTGACTCAAATTCATTCCTTTTTATGGCCAAGTAATATTACCCAATTGTTTTTAACATTATTTAGTATTGTGTTTTATTTCATCTATTGATTTTTCAGTAATACCTGTTTGTATCTAAGTGGTAACACTAGGAATTGCCATATAAATTCTGTTATTTAGATTTAAGACCACTTTTTTTTTTTTTTTTTTTTTTAAGGTCTTTTTGACTGTGCCACATGTCTTGTGGGATCTCACTTTCCAAACCAGGTATCCTAACCACTAGGCCACCACAGAACTCTCTACTTTGAGTTAATATTGGACCACTTTACATAAAATGGAGGAATATATGAACACACACTTCAATTTTTAAACCCATTCTTTTTTGTTGTTGGCAAATGTTTTTACTTAAATAAATGGTATGATCCTCACAATGAGATATCTTTGCTTTAGACAGTCTATTGAAGAAATCAAGAGGGGGAAAAGCAAAAGCAAAGATAATCTTCCATAGTTACATAGTATTTACTCTGTTTGACATTCTTAATCTCTTTCTGTACGTTTTATTTTGCTTCTGGCATCATTTCTCTTCAGTCAGATAAGCTTCCTTTTGCACATGTTACAGTGTATATCTGCTGACAATGGATTATATTAGTTTTGCATATTTGAAAAGGTCTATACTTTGCCTTCATTTTTGAAAGATGTTTTTTGGCTATAGATTTCAGAGCAGAAAGATTTTGTTTTTCTCTCAGCACTCTACCTGCTTGTCTTATTGTTGTTGGTGTTTAGTTGCTAAGTCATGTCTGACTTGTTTGCAACCACATGGACTGTAGCCCACTAAGGTCCTCTATCCATGGTGTTTCCTGAGTAGGTTGACATTTCCTTCTCCAGGGGATCTTTCCAACCCAGGGAATGAACCTGTGTCTTCTGCTTGGCAGGTGGATTCTTTATCACTGAGCCATCTGGAAAGCCCATGTTTTCCTTATAGGTTACATCATTTCTCAATAGAAGTTAGTCATTTATATTTAGAGTTGTTTGCCTACATGTACATATGATGTATTATTCTGATTGTTTTTTTATAATTTTTCCTTTATCTTTTGTTTCCAATAGTTGAGTGGCATGTATGTATGATTCTTTACTCTTAGGGTTTACTTCTTGGATCTATAAATTGTTTTCCCAACTTTGGGAACTTTTCAGCAAATGTTTTTTCAGATGCTTCTGTTTTCTAATCCTCTCTCTTCTTCTGAAACTCTGAGTAACATTTGTTAAAACTTTTCACTCTATTTATTGCTCCTGTCCTTTATGCATTTTCTGAATGTTCTGATTTTGTATCCTTGCTCCAATTTACCTTTTTTGTAATCAATCTATCTTCTGTTAATAATCATATAATCCACTTATAAACACACCAAGTCATTTCTAATTTTATATATTATATTTTCTTGTTACATAATATCCATATTGTTCTTTTATCTTTAGTATTTTAAATGAAGTATAAAAATATACAGTGAAATGCACAGATCTTAATATACAGTTAAATGAGTTTTGGCAAGTCCACATATTCATGTACAATCAAAATATAGAATATTATCTTAAAAATTTCCCATCTGCCTTTTCCCATACATCTATGTCCATGTGGGTTAAGGCATGTAATTTCTGTTTATTTTTATGATACAGTTCCGTTTTCAAATTTCCCCACTTTTCCTTTTTACTGTTAATTTTCCTCTATTTTCTTTAATGATTCTATTAATATACTTTGCTTATTCCGATATCTAGAACAACTGTAATCCATTTTTAATGTTTATTTATTTTACTTTATATGGTTCCGTTTCTTGACATCCATTAAACTTATTGATGCTAGATATATGTTGTATATAGTAAAAAGTAGAGGCTTCAGATAATTTCCTAAATTTTACTACAGTGTATTCATCTTTTACTGTGATAGGAAGATAGAGGTTCATTATTTTAATGCATTTAGAAGTGGAACTGGTTTGATACTGCCTTGCAGGTTTGGTAAGACTCAAATTTATCTCCGATATAATCTTGTACTGAGGACATGGCCCCACAGGGTTTTCAACTGAAATCCTGTGTGTTCACTGGAGCTCTTTGTTCTGGCACATCCTAAACCTAAATCCTTATTTTAAATAGCACTACAAGATTGCCAGAAGTCTCTAGCAGGGAAATGTCCATGGATTTGAGAATGTCATGTCTCTAATTTTATCTTTATCCTCGTTAGAATGTCTATATCTCTTTTCTGTCTATATTTCTTTTCTGTTCTTCACAAGTTATCCGCTATTTGGTCCAAAGTTTGGTTTCTCAGCCTGTTTTGCTCAGGATTTGCAAATACTCCCAGAAAATAATTACAGAATATGAGCTTACTTTTCACATTTCTTCACTATCCAGAATCTTGTTCTCTGTAGTTCTCATTACATTTCAGCCTTTAAACAAAATATTTTGTCTTGTACCTTGGGGAATGTTGGTCTGCTACAAAGCAATCTATCCTGTGTTCTTCAGTTGAAATTTTAATATGCAGATGTAAAAACGATTTTAAGTTCCTATAGTATTGTAAGTAATTAAATTACTTACAGAAAATTACATAGGTGAATATGGTACTGGCAACAGAATTTTGCTCATCGACATAAATTCTTGAAAATAGCTTTCTGAGAGATATGAATTATGGGTATAGAACTGTAAATACATAGATTTATTTTTTCTTTAACAACATATGAAAAAATATTTTAACATGCAAAGATGCAGAAAAATATGACTGAGAGTGTACTGTCTCTAAGGAGAAAAAAATTAGGAGACACTCTAGTTGAATGAAAAGGAAAGAATGATATACTAAAACAGCGGTATGCCAACAATATTAATGAACATAAAACTATCACAACATAAAATGTATGTAGGGGACTTTGTTATGATTTTATTTATTTTTAAAATTTTGGTTGTGCTGAGTTTTTTTAGCTGTGTGGGCTTTTCTCGAGTTGCAGTGAGCAGGGGCTACTTTGTAGTTGCATTGAGTGGGCTTCTCATTGTGGTATCTTCTCTTGTTATAGAGCAAGGACTCTGGGGTGCCTGGGCTTCACTAGATGCGCCTCCCCCCCCAGGCTTTGAAGCGCAGATTCAACAGTAGTGGTGCTTGCGCTTAGTTGCTCCATGGCATGGGATCTTCCCAGATCAGGAATTGAACCCATGTCTTCTGCATGGGCAGGAGAATTCTCTACCTATGAGCCAACAGGAAGGCCCTATGTAATGTTTCAATAATATACATGTAAAGGTAAAAGATGGTTGAGATCATTTTTAAAAGCAAAGGCATGCTATAGAACATTTTTTATAGTATCAAAACAGTTTTATAATATAAAAGATGTATAAATCAAGAGAGAGTGTAAGTTCAGTTAAATTGCATTTGAAGTATTGTTTGTTTGCCAAAAGAAAAAGAAAGGCTTCAAATGTACTGACTATTCACAGTGGTAAGAAATAAAGGCAGTTATTGTCATTAAAATTATAAACAGGACAAATATACTGTCTTCTATCTCCTTCTTCTCTAGCTCCTCCACTGATTATTATGATTTATTATTATTATTTCTCTTGGAGATTTTTGTTTATCCTAACAGGGAAAAACCAATTCTCTCTAATTGTGGGGAAAAATAAAGCATTCAGTTTTTTTGTTGATATATTATTTTCCTTAATGAGAGTCAACTGAAAACTTATTGGAAATGATAAAATAAGATCAGTTCAAACAGATAAAAGATTGTTTAAACACAGGGAAAACATACAAATTAATGGATTTGCAATATATGAGAAGTAAATCAGTAATATTAATTGGAAGAAATGCTAAGCATTATAGAAAGAAAAAACAATTAGAAATAAACTTTACAATAAATGTAACATAATTACTACATACTTTTATTATACAAATTTACCAAAGTATTTACAGTAAACATAGATAAGTGGAGAGACTTACTATTTTGCTGAAAAACTGTATAAAGTCAATACTGTGGAGAGAAATCAGTCCATGATTGATTGATCCATATAGTCAGTTCAAGAATTTGTTATATAATTTGAGAAATTGATTTAAAGTTCATCTATAATTTATCATCCAGCTGTTGAGTGTTTATGTATTCAGTCATGTCTGTCTTTTTGTGACCCCTTGGACTGTAGCCCTCCAGGCTATAGGGATTGAACCTGGGTCTCCTGCATTGTGGTGTCTCCTGCCTGCCAATGCAGGAGACATAAGAGACATGGGTTCAGTCCCCGGGTTAGAAAGATCCCCTGGAGAAGGGCATGGCAACCTACTCCAGTATCCTTGCCTGGAAAATCCCATGGACAGAGGAGCCTGCCGGCTGCAGTCCATAGGGTCACAGTCAGACATGACTGAAGCAACTTATCACCATGCATGATTTATCAAGAATACCCAAGATATTGAAAAGAAAGTCTAATTGAGGAAATCAGTGGAGTATCATTAAAAATTAACTTAAAAAGCCCACTACATGCAATAATTTTTTTCAAAAAAATTGAGGGTTTTAGTATGAAAATGCAGTGTGAAAATGAAAAAGACCAAAAACAATTGAAAATTTGTTATGTGAAAAGGATGGCATTCTGAATCATGTGGAAAATGTTATGTTGGCACTCCCCAAAGTGTGATTTACAGCAAAGATAAAAAACATTGTTTCATATGGTTCAGAGGAGACCAATTTAAAATGATAAAACTACTTATTTTAGATGATATACAAGAAATTTATAAAACAAGTCACATATCTCATCTATTCCCTCCAAAATTATGAACATATAATTTAGGGCAAGGGTATATTAAGAAGGGAGTTAAGATGGATTTAAAGAAAATATTAGACAAAATAATATTATCTTTAGACAAAATATAATATTAGACAAAAAATAATATTATTGTGTGGATGGCATACAGATACAATAAAGTGATGAAAATGTATGTAATAATAACTTTTTAGAATACTTACATTATTTATTTATTAAAAGATGCTATGATGAATAGGTATTCATCTGGAGAAGTATTGAGATAGGTAAATAATTCAGAGTCTGTAACAGATAAGTTCCAAAAGCAATAAATTTCAATGAAATATTAATAATATACTACACTATCAGCTAACAAATATTGTAGAGACTTTATTATAGTCCTGGGAAAAGGCATTATTTAGAAACATCTGAAACTCATAAGCTATAGAGAAAAATATTGCCAGAATTTATTCCAAACCATTTAAGTACATTATCTGAGTAAAAAAAAAAGTAAAAATAAACTAAGTACAATTAAAAATATATATAAAACATTGATACAATAATTGCCACACCACATGTAAGCAGAAGAATAATGAACTGCCTCTCTATATGCTATATGAAGTGTTCTACAAATGATAATTAATGGAAATATGGGCACACACTATGAAGAGGGTGTTTTACACCAAGAATTACAAATGAGAATAAGCATGCAAAAGATATTCTGCCACACAAATGGTAGAAAATGCAAACCAAACCAGGAAGATACTGCTTTCACTAACAATATTAGGAAACCTTACATTCTTAACAAAACACAGTGTTAGGAATGGTGTGGAAACAGGTATTCTAATGCAATGTTGATAAGATAGATTGTAACACGCAAAGTAAAAATAAACGTATGAAATTGCTTTTGGAAGCTGGAGTGGATGTATAAACACAGGGATTTAACTTTTTACTTAATATATTCTGTTTCAGGATATTTTTAAAAGAATTTGCTTTTTGTAATTAAAAATATTAAATCTGACAAAAGTTTAGGAAAAAATGTATAATACATGAATAGTACCGAAAGTTAAACTTGGTAATGAATATGTGAAAAGGGACTAAATCTCACTGAAGATCAATTGAAAGCAAATTAATACAATTGCATGTAATTCTCAAATACCAATCTCAAGGACCTATGAAATCAAGAATATGCAATATTGCTATCTTGGAGGAAAGTAATTTCATTAAAATAAAAAAGTAAGCTATGTCTTGATTTCAAAAAGGCAGTTGGGAGTATAGATAAAAATTATTAATTTTATATTGAGTTTTAGTCCAAATTTGCTCATATATAAGAGTGCTAGGAAAATACCAGGATGTCTAGTGTAACATTTTTTTTTTTCTTTCTGGATTATTACATAATGACATAAAAATTAAATGACATAAAGTCACATTTATCCATTTTTATTCATTTTAAAGTATACAGTTCAATGAGTTTTAGTATATTCAAAGTATAAAATCACCACTATTTAATTCCAGAATATTGCTCTGTGTGTATGTGTGTGTGTTAGTTGCTCAGTCGTGTCTGACTCTTTGTGACCCCATGGACTGTAGCCCACCAGGCTACTCTGTCCTTGGAATTCTCCAGGCAACAGTACTGGAGGGGACTGCCATTCCCTTTTCCAGGATATCTTCCCAACCCAGGGATCGAACCTGCATGTCCTGCTTTGCAGGCAGATTCTTTACTGCCAGAGCTACCAGGGAAGCCCCCCAGAATATTGCTATAATCCCCCAGAAAAAAATCATTTCAGTTAGCATTCAATCCTAGTTTCCTTTTCCCTTTGTTTCCTGGGAGCTACTAATCTACTTTCTGTCTATGGTTTTGTCTGTTAGGTACATTCATAAAAATGAAATCATACAATATGGGATATCTGTGTCTAGCTTCATTTATTTAGCATAATGTTTTCAACTTCTTTTTGTACTGTGGATTGTTTCAAAGCTTCATTCCTTTTTATGGCAGAAGGCTTCAGCAATATGTGAACCGTGAACTTCCAGATGTTCAAGCTGGTTTTAGAAAAGGCAAAGAAACCAGAGATCAAATTGCCAACATCTGCTGGATCATCAAAAAAGCAAGAGAGTTCCAGAAAAACATCTATTTCTGCTCTATTGACCATGCCAAAGCCTTTGACTATGTGGATCACAATAAACTGTGGAAAATTCTGAAAGAAATGGGAATACCAGACCCCTGACCTGCCTCTTGAGAAATCTGTATGCAGGTCAGGAAACAACAGTTAGAACTGGACATGGAACAACAGACTGGTTACAAATAGGAAATAGGAGTACGTCAAAGCTGTATATTGTCATCCTACTTATTTACCCTCGTATGCAGAGTACATCAAGAGAAATGCTTGATTGGATGAAGCACAAGCTGGAATCAAGATTGCTGGGAGAAATATCAATAACTTCAGATATGCAGATGACACCACCCTTATGGCAGAAATCAAAGAAAAACTAAAGAGCCTCTTGATGAAAGTGAAAGAGGAGAGTGAAAAAGTTGGCTTAAAAGCTCAACATTCAGAAAACTAAGATCATGGCATCCGGTCCCATCACTTCATGGCAAATAGATGGAGAAACAGTGGAAACAGTGGCTGACTTTATATTTTGGGGCTCTAAAATCACTGCAGATGGTGATTGCAGCCATGAAATTAAAAGACATTTACTCCTTGGAAGAAAAGTTATGACCAACATAGACACCATGTTAAAAAGCAGAGACATTACTTTGTCAGCAAAAGTCCAGTTAAAATTCAATCCCAGTTAGAGTTGTTTCTGCTTTGGATTATTATGAACAATGATGCTATGAACATTCAAGGAACTGTTTTCTATAGCAACTTCACCTTTTACATCTCCGTCAGCAATGTATAACGTTTTGTATTTTATCATATCGTTGCCAACATTTTCTATATTGTTTCTTTATTATGATTATCATCCATTGAGTGTAGTGTTATCTCACTGTGATTTTGACTTGCATTTTCCTAGTGTGAAAAGATTTATATTTTTTCATGCTCTTATTGTCCATGCATATATCTTCTTTGAAAAAATGTTTATTCATAAACCTTTGCTCATCTTATAAGTTAGGTTGCTTGTCTTTTTAATGTTGTTGTAAGAGATCTTTATATAATCTAGATATTAGACCCTCATGAATTGTAATATTTTATTCTATTCTGTTGGTTGTTTTTTTCACTTCCTTGACAGTATCTTAGACACACAAAAGTTTTAATTTTGATGAAGTCCAAATAATAATTTTTTTCTTGTGTTGGTTGTTTTGGTGTTATAATGAAACTTTTATCTAAGGTAAAATCATAAAAATTTACATGTGTATTTCTGAGATTTTTACATTTTATCTCTTATATTTACCTATTTAATTCATTTGAGTTAATTTTGGTAGCAGATGTGATGTAGTTATCCGATATTATTTTGTATGTGGAGGTCCATTTGTTCCTCCACCATTTTTTTGAAAAGGCTGCTCTTTGCCCACTGAATTATTGTGGCCACCTTCTCAAAAATCAATCGACTACATATACATGTGTTTTTTAGAAACACATTTCAAGTCTATTGATCTTATAACTATCCTTATACCAGGAGCATATTGTTTTGGTTACTGTAACTTTGTAGTAAGGTTTGAAGTCAACAGCTTTAATTTATCCAGTTATGTTCTTCATTTCCAACATTGTTTTGACTATCTGGGGTCCCTTGCATTTGTGTTTCAATAATCAGTTTGTTTATCTTTGCAAAAGGCAGTTGGAATTTTGACAGAGATTGGATTGAGTCTGCAAGAACAATTTGTTCTGTCTTTCAATCCATGGACATAGTCTGTCCTTGCATTTATTTCCTCCAATAGTACTTTATATTTTTAGTGTACAGGTGTTTTACTGGTTAAATTCATTTCTATGTATTTTATTCATTTATGCCATTTTCAATGGAATTGATTTGCTAATTTCATTATTGGACTGTATGATGCAGATTCATGTTGATGTATGGCAAAACCAATACAATATTGTAAAGTAATTAGCCTCCACTTAAAATAAATAGATTTATATTTAAAAATTAAAATAAATAAAATAAAATAGAAAAAAACAAAAAGAAATTCAACAATTTTTATTCTTATATTTTTAACTTTATTGAAATAATTTATTAGCTCTAAGCTTGTGTGTGTGAGTGTGTGTTTTATGTGGTGTGTGTTTGGTTATTTACAATTTCTCTATAAAAGACATATCATTTGTGAATAGAAATTTTAATTCTTTCCATCTGAATGACTTATTTTAGAGCCTAATTGCCCTGGTTAAATCTCTCAGTATAATGTTGAATGAAATTAGCAAGAACAGATATCATATCATTTTCCTGATCTCAGCGGGAAATTTTTTCTTGTATCATTAATTCTGGTGTTAGCTGTAGGTTTTTCATAGATACTCTTTATCTGCTCTTTATTGGGTTAAGGCAGTTTCCTTATATTCCTAGTTTGTTCAGTGTTTTTCATCATGAAATGATGTTGGATTTTGTCAAATGCTTTTCTGTATCTATTGAAATGATTGCTTTTTTGCCAAGGTCCAGCCTCAGCAGAGTCCAGGGATATCCTCAGGATGGACGACGTCAGCGAATGAAGAAAGATAGATAAAGAGATAAAGAAAGAGACACAGGGTGACAAGCTTCTTTGAGCGAGGCCCATTTACTTTATTCTTCTCGGGGCTTTTATACCCTGAGTTATACATACAGCAAGGTGAAAAATGCAGAGTCAACTCAACATCCATCAGTAATAACTTTTATCGATATCAGGTTCCTTCCTGCAAAAGTCTTATTTTCTGTACATCATCTTCTATTCCGGAGGCCTGTTGATATTCCATGACCTCCTTTTGATAAAGGTTGGTCAGCCAGAACACCAGAACAATGATTTTCCCTTAAAGTGTTTCTTCTTAAATTCTTAGCCTGCATCACCCTTAAAGTACAGAGTTACATTTTTATGGAGCAAAGATTCAGCGGGTTACAGCAAAGAAAGAACTTATTAACTCAAAGTCTAATGTTGCTAATGCTAAGGCTATTACTTGCTTCTTCTACATCCTCACTATATGCACTCCCAGGAACACAATGGATAAGGGATGTGAGAACTTGGCAGCAAGCATTGCATAGGCTCAACAATGTTGCAAGAGTCTGGATAAAGCCACCAAGTAAGCTAGAATGCTAACAGCGGGTTTGAAACACTCCTTTCATGCCCAGGAGATTTATCAACTAGAGCCCTAAGTTAACTCTTTTGGTCAGAGACAGCCCCTTGCTAATGTCAGAAGAGCTGGTGAAAGACATAAAATAATAAGACAGACAGATTCTGGTTCGGGGGTAGATGCTTGAGCAAGTTCAGGGGGTCCGTTGAGTCCTGATCTCACCTTTGCCCATCAGGCCTCTTCCTCATGACCTTTGCCATGGGTGGGATTCTCCATGCTGGCTCCCAGCACTTTTTCTTCTTGTATCAGTATCCATAAGGAATATTTATCTGTCACAGTTGTTTTTCTAATATCTCTTGTGAGTTATTGACACATTCATTATTCAAGAATGAGTTATGGGATGAATAATACCACCACAAAGAAGATATGAGGGAACCCTAATACCCACTTTTACAAAATGTGACCTTATTGGGAAATAGAGTTTTTGCAGAGGTAATTAGTTAAATTAAGATGAGGTCATGCAGGAATAGTTGTTGTTCAGTCACTAAATCAAGTCTGACTCTTTGCAACTCCAAAGACTGCAGCAAGCCAGGCTTCCCTGTCCTTTGCTATCTCCCGGAGTTTGCTCAAACTCATGTCCATTGAGTTGGTGATGCCATCCAACCATCTCAACCATTATTGCTCCTTCTCCTCCTGCCCTCAATTTTTCTCAGCATCAGAGTCTTTTCCAATGAGTCAGCTCTCTACATCAGATGACCAAAGTATTGGAGCTTCAGCATAGTGAAGGGCTTCCCTGGTGGTTCAGCTGGTAAAGATTCTGCCTGCAATACAGGAGCCCTGGTTTGACCCCTGGGTTGGAAAGATCCCCTGGAGAAGAGTTCCTAATCCAAGGTGACCAGTGTCCTTAGAAGAAGAGAGCCATATGAAGACAGACTCACAAAGAGAATGCTGTATGACAATCAGACATTGACATTATGTAACTTCAATTAAAGAAACACCAAAGATTGCCAGGAAAGCACCAATCCCTAGAAAGAGATGAGGAAGGATTCCCTTACTGGTTTCACAGGAATTATGGCCCTGCCAACACCTTGATTTCAGACTTCTAGCCTCTCAGTTCAGTTCAGTCGCTCAGTTGTGTCTCTTTGTGACCCCATGAATCACAGCACACCAGGCCTCCCTGTCCATCACCAACTCCCAGAGTTCACTCAGACTCACATCCATCGAGTCAGTGATGCTATCCAGCCATCACATCCTCAGTCGTCCCCTTCTCCTCCTGCCCCCAATCCCTCCCAGCATCAGAGTCTTTTCCGATGAGTCAACTCTTTGCATGAGGTGGCAAAAGTACTGGAGTTTCAGCTTTAGCATCATTCCTTCCAAAGAAATCCCAGGGCTGATCTCGTTCAGAATGGACTGGTTGGATCTCCTTGCAGTCCAAGGGACTCTCAGGAGTCTTCTCCAACACCACAGTTCAAAAGCATCAATCCTTCAGTGCTAATCCTTCTTCAGAGTCCAACTCTCACATCCATACAGGAAAGACCACAGGAAAGACCATAGCCTTGACTAGATGGACCTTAGTCGGCAAAGTAATGTCTCTGCTTTTGAATATACTATCTAGCCTCTAGAACTAGACTAATTGTGAGATAATGATTTTTGTTGTTTAACATTTATGACACTGTTACAGCAGCCCTAAAAAGGAAGCATTGACTATTTGTTGATTTTTACATCTTTATTAAGGAATAATTAGCAAATATAGTTGTATATACTTATAGTGTGTAACATGATTTGATAGATGTATATGTTATAAAATAATTGCCAAGATGAAGATAGTTAATACATTCATCACCTCACCTAGTCAACTTGTGTATTTGTGTGTATAGAGAATGTGAAGTGTTAGTCCCTCAGTCATGTCTGACACTTTGCAGCCCTGTGGTCTGTAGCCCTCCAGGATCCCTCTGTCCATGGCATTCTCCAGGCAAGAATACAGGAGTAGGTTGCCATTTCCTTCTCCAGGGGATCTTCCTGACCCAGGGATCAAACACAGGTCTTCTGTATTGCAGGCAGATTCTTTACTGTCTGAGCCATCAGGGAAACCCATACTTAGGACTTATTCTCAACATCTTTCCAATATACAACACTATGTTACTAACTATTGTCATCCTTCTCTATATTAAATCATCAGAACATACTTTTCTTAAAAACTGAAAGTTTGTACCTTTGACCAACACTTGCCCATTCTACCCTCTTCCCAGCCCCTGGTAACCACCATTTTATTCTGTTTCTATAAAATTGGTTTGTTTGGCAATTTTTTTGTTTGTTTGATTGCTTGTTTAGTTGTTGTTCAGTGGGTTGGGCCTAGAATGTACACATTTTAACACCATACTATATTTCTCTTTGTCTGTCTGACAATTCATTTTCCAGTGTTACAAATTTTGATGTATTCACCCTTTATCATTATATAATGCCATCTTTGGTTCTCATAACAATTTCTATCCTAAAGTCATTTGTTTGATATTAGTATGGCCACACCTTTTCTCTTTTAATTACTGTTCACATAGAATATCTTTTCCCATCATTTTACTTTCAGCCTCTTTGTGCCATTGAAAATATGCTGAATCTTTTATAGATGCCATATAGTATGTTCATCTGATGGTTGCAGTGAATACAAATCACTCAAGACCATTTTATATTCAATTTTATGTCTGCATTGTTTATCTTAATCAGCATTGAATACCTTTATAGTAGGAAAATTAAAGATATTTTTGTTAAAATGAATAACTTGTAAAACACAAGAGAAGATGAAAGCAAAATAACACAATACAGAAAGCAAATGTTTGGAAACAGAGTAAAAGCATGGATGCAGGGTGAGAGCAGCAAAGCAGATGACAGATGTTGGGACCAAGTGTTTGCATAAAAGCAGGCATATTCTGCTGTTGACTAATGCCAAGGGGAGCCCTTTGTGGGGGTCTTCAGAAGTAAAATTTTGGAATGTGAACAGACTTACCACCTGGCAATGACAGTGAAGGCTTACTAGTTACAGTGATTTAAATGATGGGCATATGCATTCTAAATCTATAATATATTATTACTGATGTCAAAAACTCTGTTGTGCCTCTGTATAGTTTTGCCATTCCCTTCATAATGACTAAAGATCTTAAGGATATGGGTAATCTATAAAGCTTGTGAAAAATTTGGTATTCTACATGGGGAGAACTGAGTGGATATGCATTTTTAACATTTCCTCATTAATCTCCAGAAAAAAATTGTAGTAAAGGAATATACCCAAAGGACAAAGGTAATGTAATTATGGTGAGAGCAGAGGACAAGCCAACGCAACGTGAGTTTGAAGCCAATAGATGCATGGTGACTAATCTAGCAAAATGGAAAAAGCCTAAACCTAAGGAGATCAACCTTGGGATTTCTTTGAAAGGAGTGATGCTAAAGCTGAAACTCCAGTACTTCGGCCACCTCATGTGAAGAGTTGACTCATTGGAAAAGACTCTGATGCTGGGACGGATTGGGGGCAGGAGAAGAAGGGGACGACCGAGGATGAGATGGCTGGATGGCATCACTAACTCAATGGATGCGAGTCTGAGTGAACTCCGGGAGTTGGTGATGGACGGGGAGGCCTGGCGTGCTGCGATTCATGGGGTCACAAAGAGTTGGACACGACTGAGACACTGAACTGAACTGAAGCCTGTTGATGACAGATGAGAGGGAAGGTCAAAAGAAATTCATTTAATAAGACAAACTCCTAGTACTGTGTATCTCTGTAAGTAGGCATTCAAGTTGAAAGGAGAAAACAGCATTTCTAAAATTACATGCATACTAGGATTTAACAAATTAGTAAATAAATTGTAATTAATGGGAGCCAGGTTTCTCACCTTCAGGGAAAGGGAGAAAGGCTAGAATGAACCCTAGAGTAAAGTTGACTTAATCAAATTTGGAGATTCCAATATGAACTTGTGTTTATTTTAATATCTATACAAATATATAAATAATGACTGATATGTATTCATGGGTTAGTAAACATCATATATTTCCAAGGTCTTTCAACTGAGAAAATTGAGAATGAATTATTTCTTACATAAATAGTTGAGTCTAGCACTGTAGAAGGTAAAATACAGATATTTTGAGATATATTGTACTGATAAAAAGTAAAGAAATGACCTTTTAAAAAAGGCACAGAACCAATCTAAAAGATTTCCCAATGATAAAACCTGGGACAATTTGGTCAATAAACCAAATAAAGACAGTATTATATCTCAAATTATAAAATAATATCCATGAATGAATACATAATATAAATGATTGAATAAATATATGATATAGATATTCCTTACAGAAATCCAAATCATATACATAGTAATCTTTACCTTTTTTTATATATATAAGTAAACCACATCCATGACCACAACCTAAGTATGAGGAAACTTTAGTCAAATCTAAGGAATACTTTTCAAATAACTGATCAGTATTCTTTGCAAGTGTCAAGGTCACGGAAAATGTGGAAAAACTAAAAATAGTCATAGAGAAGAGGACATCAGGAGACTAATGTATGACTACATGATGACTAAAGGCAGTGAGGTGTCCAAGATTAGATTCTGGAAGAGTAAAAACAGTAGTGGAAAAACTGGTGACATATGAATAAAGGCTGTTGTTACTTAATGGCATTGCATCAATGTAATGAAAAGTTTAGCACCAATGATGAGTGGACTTCCCTGGTGGCTCAGATAGTAAAGAATCTGCCTGCAATGTGGGAGACCCGGGTTCAATCCCTGGGTCGAGAAGATACCCTGGAGGGGGAAATAGCAACCCACTCCACCATTCTTGCCTAGGAAATCCCATAGACAGAGGAGCCTGGCAGACTACAATTCATGAGGTTGCAAAATCAGACACAATTGAGTGACTAACACTTTTACTTTTTTCTTTCAGCAATGAAAAATTTCAATTTGGGGAAATATATTATGGTTATATGACATTAGTATTAGAGGAAGCTGGATGAAGGGTAGACAAAATGTCTCTATACTACCTTTGTAATTTTATTGTAAGAACTCTAAAATTTTTTAAAATGAACACGAGTGCAAATATCTAAAGTAATGGGGGAAAAAAGCAGTGCTGGGAACATAGGTAATTACCATGATGATTGTCAAGGCTGTATATTGTCACCCTGCTTATTTAACTTATATGCAGACTACATCATGCAAAACACTGGGCTGGATGAAGCACAGCTGGAATCAAGATTTCTGGGAGAAATATCTATAACCTCAGATACACAGAGGACACCACCCTTATGGCAGAAAGTGAAGAAGAACTAAAGAGCCTCCTGATGGAAGTGAAAGAGGAAAATGAAAAAGCTGGCTTAAAACTCAACATTCAGAAAATGAAGATCATGGCCTCACTTCATGGCACACTTCATGGCAAATAGACGGTCAAACAGTGAAAACAGTGACTGACTTTATTTTGGGGGGCTTCAAAATCACTGCAGATGGTGACTGCAGCCATGAAATTAAAAGACACTTGCTTCTTGGAAGGAAAGCTATGGCCAACATAGACAGCATGTTAAAAAGCCGAGACATTACTTTGCCAACAAATGTCCATCTAGTCAAAGCTACGGTTTTTCCAGTAGTCATGTGTGAATGTGAGAGGTGGACTATAAAGAAAGCTGAGCGCCAAAGAACTGATGATTTTGAACTGTGGTGTTGGAGAAGACTCTTGAGAGTCTCTTGGACTGCAAAGAGATCCAACCAGTCAATCTTAAAGGAAATCAGTCCTGAATATTCATTGGAAGGACTGATACTAAAGCTGAAACTCCAATGCTTTGGCCACCTGATGGGAAGAACTGACTCATTGAAAAAGACCCTGATGCTGGGAAAGATTGAAGGCAGGAGAAGAAATGCATGACAGAGGGTTAGATGGTTGAATGGTACCACCAACTCAATGGACATGAATTTGAGTAAACTCTGGGAGTTGGTGATGGACAGGGAAGCGTGGTGTGCTGCAGTTCATCGGTTCACAAAGAGTTGGACACGACTGAGCAACTGAACTGAACTGAACCATGAAGATGATATTTACACGAAGACCTGTTCGAGGTAAAGGAATAAGTCATGAGAGATGCCAGAGAAGATAAATGTCAGGAGAGTAGCAAGAAGATCTGTATGTCTGGAGTGAAATAAGAAGGGGAAGAGCAATATTAAATTGTATCTATGAATAAGAGTGGGGCACAGTGACTGGGAGCAGATTATGTAAAGCTTTATAGGAGATATTTATTTCTTGGGATTTTATCTTGAGAGATAGCAAGTCAGTACAAAACTTTAATATGACTTGACTTTGTAAAGTACAGTTGACCCTGAACAAGAAGGGTTTGAATTGCTTGGGTTCATTTATATGTGGATTTATTTTAATAGTAAATTTGACAGTACTCCTTGGACTGCAAGGAGATCCAACCAGTCCATTCTGAAGGAGATCAGCCCTGGGATTTCTTTGGAAGGAATGATGCTAAAGCTGAAACTCCAGTACTTTGTCCACCTCATGTGAAGAGTTGACTCATTGGAAAAAACTCTAACGCTGGGAGGGATTGGGGGCAGGAGGAGAAGGGGATGACAGAGGATGAGATGGCTGGATGGCATTACTGACTCGATGGACGTGAGTCTATGTGAACTCCGGGAGTTGGTGATGGACAGAGAGGCCTGGCGTGCTGCAATTCATGGGGTTGCTAAGAATCAGACACGACTGAGCGACTGAACTGAACTGAACACGATACTCAGTTGGTGGAATCCAAATATGTCAAACTGTGGATACAGAGTGCCTACTCTAAGTTATACACCGTCAACTTAGTGGAAGGTGAGCACCGATAACTCCCATGTTCAAGGGTCTGCTATATTCTTCTGACTTCTTTGGTGAGAATACAGTATTCAGAGGTAAGAGTGGAGGAGAAAAATCAGTTAGGAGGCTATTGCAGTAACTCAGATGAGAGGTGACATTGTTTGGGAAGTGGTTGTAGTGACTCTTTGTGATCGCACGTCAGGATTCCCTGTCCTTCACTACCTCCCAGAGTTTACTCAACTCATGTCCATTGAGTCAATGATGCCATCCAACCATTTCATCTTCTGTTATCCCCTTCTCCTCCTACCCTCAGTCTTTCCCAGCATCAAGGTATTTTTCCAATGAGTTGGCTCTTTGCATTAGGTGGCCAAAATATTGGAGTTTCAGCTGCAGCATCAATCCTGCAAATGAATATTCAGTGTTGATTTCCTTTAGAATTGACTGATTTGATCTCCTTGCTGTCCAAGGGGTTCTCAAGAGTTGTCTCTGGCACCATAGTTCAAAAATATCAATTCTTTGATGCTCAGCTTTCTTCATGGTCCAACTCTCACATCTGTACATGACTGCTGGAAAAACCACAGCTTTGACTACATGGACCTTTGTCAGCAAAGTGATGTCGCTGCTTTTTCGTACACTGTCTAGGTTTATTATAATATTTCTTCCAAGGAGCAAGTATCTTCTGGTTTCATGGCTGCAGTTTCCATCTACAGTGATTTTAGAAACCAAGAAAGTAAACCCTGCACTGTTTCACTTTTCCCCTCATCTATATGCCACAAAGTGGTGTGACCAGATGTTACATTGTTGGTTTTGTGAATGCGAGAGTTTTAAGCCAGCTTTTTCACTCTCCTCTTTCACTTTCAAAACAAGCTCTTTAGTTTCTCTTCACTTTCTTCCATAGGGTGGTGTCATTTGCATATCAGAGGTCATTGATATTCCTTCCAGTAATCTTGATTTCAGCTTGTGCTTCCTCCAGTCAGGATTTTGCATGATGTACCCTGCATTTAAGTTAAATAAGCAGCATAACAACATATAACCTTTATATACTCATTTCCCAATTTGGAAATAGTCTGATTTTTGATGTTCAGTTTTAACTGTTGCTTCTTGATCTGCATATAGGTTACTCAGGAGATAGGTAAGGTGGTCTGGTATTTCATATCTCTTTTAGAATTTTCCCACAGTTTGTTGTGATCCACACAGTGAAAGGCTTTAGCATAGCTGATGAAGCAGATGTTCTTTCTGGAATTCCCCTGCTTTTTCTATGATCCAATGGATGTTGGCAATTTGATCCCTGTTTTCTCTGCCTTTTCTAAATCCAGTTTGTATATCTGGAAGTTCTTGGTTCATCTATTGTTTAAGCCTAACTTGAAGGATTTTGAGCATTACCTTGCTAGCATGTGAAATGAGCGCAATTGGGCAGCAGTTTGAACATCCTTTGGCATTGCCTTTCTTTGGGATTGGAATGAAAAGTGACCTTTTCGAGTCCTGTGGCCAGGCTGAGTTTTCCGAAGTTGTTGGCATACTAAGTACAGCACTTTAACAGCATCATCTTTAAGGATTTGAAATAGCTCAGCTGAATTCCATCACCTCTAATAGCTTTGTTCTTTAAAAATTGGCATTCACCAAAACAGGAAAGTCTGTAGTGTACCAGGAATCTGAGGGAATATTTTAGATTACCTTTGAACATGGTACACTTGAAATGGTTATTATATTTGTTTTTTTTTTTAAATTTCTTTATTTTATTTTAATTGGAGGCTAATTACTTTACAGTATGGTAGTGGTTTTTGCCATACATTGACATGAATCAGCCATAGGTTTACATGTGTTCCCCATCCTGAACCCGCTCCCTTCTCCCTCCCCATTCCATCCCTCTGGGTCATCCCAGTGCACCAGCCCTGAGCACCCTGTCTCATGCATCGAACCTGGACTGGCGACTTGTTTCACATATGATAATATACATGTTTCAATGCTATTCTCTCAGATCATCCTAACCCACCTTCTCCCACAGAGTCCAAAAGACTGTTCTATACATCTGTGTCTCTTTTGCTGTCTTGCATATAGGGTTACTGTTACCATCTTTCTAAATTCCATATAATGCATTAGTATACTCTATTGGTGTTTTTCTTTCTGACTTACTTCACTCTGTATAATGGGCTCTAGTTTCATCCCTCTCATTAAAACTGATTCAAATGTATTCTTTTTTAATGGCTGAGTAATATTCCATTGTATATATGTACCACAGCTTTCTTATCCATTCCTCTGCTGATGGACATCTAGGTTGCTTCCATGTCCTGGCTATTATAAACAGTGTTGCAATGAACATTGGGGTACATGTGTCTCTTTCAGTTCTGGTTTCTTTGGTGTGTATGCTCAGCAGTGGGATTGCTGGGTCATATGGCAGATCTATTTCCAATTTTTTAAGGAATCTCCACACTATTCTCCATAGTGGCTGTACTAGTTTGCATTCCCACCAACAGTGTAAGAGGGTTCCCTTTTCTCCACACCCTCTCCATCATTTATTGTTTATAGACTTTTGGATAGCAGCCATTCTGACTGGTGTGAGATCGTACCTCATTGTGGTTTTGATTTGCATTTCTCTGATAGTGAGTGATGTTGAGCATCCTCTCATGTGTTTGTTAGCCATCTGTATGTCTTCTTGGGAGAAATGTCTGTTCAGTTCTTTGGCCCATTTTTTGACTGGGTTGTTTATTTTTCTGGAATTGAGCTGTAGGAGTTGATTGTATATTTTTGAGATTAATTCTTTGTCAGTTGCTTTGTTTGCTATTATTTGCTTAGTTTGCTATTTTTTTCTCCCATTCTGAAGGCTGTCTTTTCACTTTGCTTATAGTTTCCTTTGTTGTGCAAAAGGTTTTAAGTTTAATTAGGTCCCATTGTTTATTTTTGCTTTTATTTCCATTACTCTGGGAGTTGGGTCATAGAGGATCCTGCCATGATTTATGTTGGAGAGTGTTTTGCCTATGTTTTCCTCTAGGAGTTTTACAGTTTCTGGTCTTATGGTTAGATCTTTAATCCATTTTGAGTTTATTTTTGTGTATGGTGTTAGAAAGTGTTCTAGTTTCATTCTTTTACAAGTGGTTGACCAATTTTCCCAGCACCACTAGTTAAAGAGATTGTCTTTTATCCATATGAAACAGAACTGACCCCACACTGCCTGCAACAGCTCCAGAGAAATTCCTAGATATAGTTTTACTATTATCATTTTTTTAACTAAAAAAAAAAAGTTTTTTCTTTTTTTTAAGTCCTCTATTAGTCCTTTAATTTTCATTTTTATAACCTACTATTACCTTGCAAAAAAAAAAACAAAGCAAATGTCATATATATTTCTATACTTTTTGTGATTTTTAAAATAATATTGTATTTTTGAGGGTCTAACCTCTACTCTAGATTTTTAATCTTTGTTTTTTGGTATTTGTTATCAATTTTGTACCTTTAAGAATACAATCTTCAGTACCCATTTTTACTTAGGAGTGTGATTACTGGCTTGATTACTGTGTCCCCCTTTTGACTCTCCTTTTTCTCCCCCAGGTCACCTCTATCTCCTCCCTCTCCCTTCTCTTCTCTACCCAACTCTGTGAATCTCTGCGTGTGTTCCAGGCTGTAGAGAACACTTGGGGAACAGATACTTCCTAGGTCTATCTCTCTCCTTTTGATTCCCCCCTTTATCCTCCTGCTCACCTCTCTCCCTCCTTTTTCTATTCTCTATGTAACTCCGTGAACCTCTCTGAGGGGTCCAGACTGTGGAGAGCACATATAAAATTGTTTACTGGCTAGATTGCTCTCTCCCCTTTTGATTCCCCCTCTTCTCCTCCTGGTCAGCTCTATCTCCCTCCTCCCTCTTCTCTTCTCCATGTAACTCTGTGAACCTCTCTGGGTGTCGCTCACTGTGGAGAATCTTTTCACCATTAACCTAGAAGTTATGTCATTGGTGCTGTATGGATGGAGAAGTCTTGAGGCTACTGTAAGAATAAGACTGAAAACCAGAGGCAGGAGGCTTAGGCCCAAAACCTGAGAACACCAGAGAACTCCTGACTCCAGGGAATATTAATTGATAAGAGATGATCCAAAAAACCTCCATATCTACTGAAACCAAGCACCACCGAAGAGCCAGCAAGTTCCAGAGCAAGACATGCCACACAAATTCTCCAGCAAGGCAGGAACATAGCCCTGAGCTTCAATATTTAGGCTGCCCAAAGTCACATCAAACCCATAGACATCTCAAAACTAACTACTGGACACTTCATTGCACTCCAGAGAGAGGAAATCCAGCTCCACCCACCAGAACACTGACACAAGCTTCCCTAACCAGGAAACCTTGACAAGCCACTCGTCCAACCCCACCCACAGGGAGGAACCTCCACAATAAATAGGAACCACAAACTACCAGAATACAGAAAGGACACCCCAAACACAGCAATCTAAGCAAGGTGAAAAGACAGGGAAATACTCAGCAGGTTATTATACTTGTAACTGGAGAGGGAATGAAATACTTGAGTCCAAGTGAAACACATGATTCCAGGAAGGAAAGAGCTACTCTGTTCAATAGTATCTGACGGGTTTGTGTACAATGACCACTGGATTGTGGGAGTCCCTACTGACCTAGACAAAAGTTATTTTGGTGGATTAGTGTGGGATAAAATGTAGTTGAATTGAGTTCGAGAGAAAATAAAAGAATTGCATATGAGTATAGAAATTTCTATATCCAATATTTATATAATTATATTAACTGTAATGACACATTAAATCATATTTATCTCAAATAGCAGTAGAGAATGTCTAAAAGTATTTTAAGTGCTTTCTAAAAAATAATGGTACGTATTTGATGAAAACACTAAAACTAGAAGTGATTCAAAATTCTCTAAATGAAGTAGGATTTGACACAATCTTACATTTGAGTTTATGATTGATACTTAAATTTGAAGCTGTTACTGAAGCAGAAGATACCCTCCTCAACCCCCGCCCCCCCCCCCCCGGACTAATGATAAAATTGACAAAAGATAGATTAAAAGGAAAAACATACATTTTAATTCTTGAACATGGAAGTCTCATAGAAACAGGACTGAAGAAGTGGCCAAACCAGGCAACTTTTATACTTTTTAGGCAAAGAAACAGTAAACATGAGAGGAATTGACAGGACAAAAACCTAGGTTTGGGTGCTTAATTAGTGAGGAATTTAAACAAATTTGGGGCATGAGGTAGTAAATTCAGGAAGCAACAAGGTTTGTTTCTATAGGATTCTTGACCCCAAATTGTCTGTCTCTCACTATAACAGTGTCCTGTCTCCAAATCCAAGGAATGCAATTTTCACATGAGAGAATTATTTCCTGCTTTCAGGGAGACAAATTATCCATTTTCTATCAGCTCTTTTTTAAAGTAATTTTTAAGTGCTGCACTCGATATGCCAGAAAATTTAGAAAACTCAGCAGTGGCCACAGGACTGGAAAAGGTCAGTTTTCATTCCATTCCCAAAGAAAGGCAATGCCAAAGACTGCTCAAACTACCGCACAATTGCACTCATCTCACATGCTAGCAAAGTAATGCTCAAAATTCTCCAAGCCAGGCTTCAGCAATACATGAACCGTGAACTTCCAGATGTTCAAGCTGGTTTTAAAAAAAGCAGAGGAACCAGAGATCAAATTGCCAACATCCGCTGGATCATGGAAAAAGCAAGAGAGTTCCAGAAAAGAGAGTTCTGCTTTATTGACTATGCCAAAGCCGTTGACTGTGTAGATCACAATAAACTGTGGAAAATTCTGAATGAGATGGGAATACCAGATCACCTGATCTGCCTCTTGAGAAACCTATATGCAGGTCAGGAAGCAACAGTTAGAACTGCACATGGAACAACAGACTGGTTCCAAATAGGAAAAGGAATACATCAAGGCTGTATATTGTCACCCTGCTTATTTAATTTATATGCAGAGTACATCATGAGAAACGCTGGGCTAGAAGAAGCACAAGCTGGAATCAAGATTCCAGGAGAAATATCAATAACCTTAGATACGCAGATGACACAACCCTTATAGCAGAAAGTGAAGAGGAACTAAAAAGCCTCTTGATGGAAGTGAAAGAGGAGAGTGAAAAAGTTGGCTTAAAGCTCAACATTCAGAAAACTAAGATCATGGCTTCTGGTCCCATCACTTCATGGGAAATAGATGGGGAAACAGTGGAAACATTGTCAGACTTTATTTGTTGGGGCTCCAAAATCACTGTAGATGGTGATTGCAGCCATGAAATTAAAAGAGGCTTACTCCTTGGAAGGAAAGTTATGACCAACCTAGATAGCATATTAAAAAGCAAATATATTACTTTGCAACAACGGTCCATCTAATCAAGGCTATGGTTTTTCCAGTGGTCATGTATGGATGTGAGAGTTGGACTGTGAAGAAAGCTGAGTGCCGAAGAATTGATGATTTTGAACTGTGGTGTTGGAGAAGACTCTTGAGAGTCCCTTGGACTGCAAGGAGATCCAACCAGTCCATTCTGAAGGAGATCAGTCCCGCGTGTTCATTGGAAGGACTGATGCTGAGGCTGAAACTCCAATAACTTGGCCACCTTATGTGAAGAGTTGGCTCATTGGAAAAGACTCTGATGCTGGGAGGGATTGGGGGCAGGAGGAGAAGGGGACGACAGAGGATGAGATGGCTGGATGGCATCACTGACTTGATGGACATGAGTTTGAGTGAACTCCAGGAGATGGTGATGGACAGAGAGGCCTGGTGTGCTGCGGTTCATGGGGTCACAAAGAGTCGGACACGACTGAGTGAACTGAATTGAACTGGACTGATTATATGTGACAGTTATATTTAATTTCAATCACATACTTATTTTATATACCTCTTACATCTTTTAAAATAGTGACTCAGAAACAAATATGTCAAAATCAATTCAAACGATAGCTTTACATTATTTGGGTACTTTTTCCTCAATATTTAAAAATAAAACCAATCCTTCTGTTTCTTCCACCCTTCACCCTCATCCTCTGGCAGCCATCAACCAGTTCTCTGTGTCTGTGAGCTTGTTTTCTGTTATATACATACATACATACACACACATTTTTAGGTTCCACATATAAAAGAAATCAAATGGTATTTGTCTTTCTTTGACTTTTTTCACTTACCATAATGCCTTCAAGATTCACCAATGGTATTATTGCAGATAGCAAAATCTCATTTTTTATGGCTGAATAATATTCCACTATGTATGCATATACACATAGCACTAATTTATCTATTCATCCATCAATGGACACTTGTTTTTTTATATCTTTGTTATTACAAATAATGCTGTAATGAACATGAGGGTGCTCATTCAATTTATTCCATTTTAAAACTTTCATTAGTTTAGAAACTTTCATTAGTTTATATAGCATATAGTATATATAAACCTCACAATATTGATCAAATCAAGGCTATCTCTTTTTCAGATGCAAAGTATGATATTATTCCTTGGTATCATGGTGTTAATGCATTCAGTATAAGTTGAAAGTGAACACATTTCATGAAGCATTAAAAGTAATTATATAACAATTTTAGGGTATTAAAAGTATTAAATATTTAACTTTACATTGAAAATGTGTATAAGATAAATATGTTTATAATATTTGAGAGCTTTGAACAAACACCTCTTGTTGCTAAAGCATTACAAGACACATTATAATTCTGATGTACTAATTTTCAGCAAGAAAAGCTGGATTTTAAAGATTTATAAACGACTAAATTACTTTACCAGCTACGTCTAATTAATATACAGTTGTGCACATTTTAACTCTTCCATGTTCAAACTAATGACTCATTTACTTAACTAGAGTTGACTTACAAAGTGAGACAAGGAAAGTTTTTCATGCCTTGGCTATTCTGAGAAGAGTAGCTTCAAATGCCACAATGAGCTAATCCTTCTACCAAAGACAGTAGAAGTTCTGTATCCATAGGTGTAAAACCAACAGCTGGAAGGCTAAGTGTATTCACTGTGTTATGTCATTTTATATAAGGAACTTGAGCATTCTCAGTATTTGGTATTTTCAGGAAATTCTGGGATTAATTATCCCACATGGATACCAAGAGATGACTGAATAGAGGTGTACCTCATTTAATAGCTCTTCCCTTTACTGAACTTTACAGATATCATGGTTTTGTTGGTTTGTTTTTACAAATTGAAGGTTTGTGGCAACCCTGTTTTGAGTAGTCTATTGGTGCCATTTTTCAACAAAATTTTTGTGTCTGTATCACATTTTGGTAATTTTCACATTATTTAAAACTTTTCACTATTATTATATATGCTTGGTAATCTCTGATGAGTGATTTTTGATGTTACCATTACAAAAAGATTATGACTCATGAAGGCTCACATGATGGTTAACAATTTTTAGCAATAAAATTGCTTTTAAATTAAGTAATATACATTGTTTTTTTCAGACATAATGCTATTGCACACTCATTAGACCTGAGCATATAAACATAATTTTTATATCCACTGGGAAACTGAAAAAGAATTCATGTGGCTTATTTTATTGTGATACCTGTTTTATTGTGGTGGTCTAGAATTGAGCCTACAGTATCTCTAAGCTATTCCTCTATATATAGAACCATACTCAAAAAGGCTGAATGCTGGACAGTTCCTTTAATCTGGTTGCGATTCAGGTTGGTGATTGAAATATGTTGGGAAAGGATAGGCGTATCAGGAGAAGAAATGCTTTAACAACATATTGACCAACATATGAAATTAATATAGTGTTTTAGTAACCACAGAGAGATTCTTAATATTGCTTATGCCTTATTAAAAATGCTTTTGTAATTCTGAATGCACAGAACAATTACTGGAGGCTTGTCAACACTAAGCTGAATTTTAAAATTATTTTTGCAAAGCAAATTTTAAATTTGTGGATTATTGAAAATTATCGTTATAAACAGAAAAATGCACAGCTTTGTAATGAAGATCATACACACACACACACATTTTCCCCTCAGAAAATTTAAGAAATGATGGAATAAGAAAAGCTTCTTTCATGAAATACACATTATTTTGGCATCAATGCTTCAGTAATTCCTGATGTTTCTCCTGACAATAACTCAGATTGTTGCAATGAAGACTGTATGTTTGATTATTTGGATACCTGTCATGCATAACTGGAGGGCGGCTGTAAAAAGCAGGATTAATCAAAGTAGGATTATAATTTTCTGCAACACCTGTTTCGACCAGCTGCCTCTGATTGTAGATTCTATTCCTCTAGTCCTCCCAAATTACACAATAAAGCAATTTAGAAATCAGTGGAGAGTCCAGTGTCCCTGTGCCAGAATGGAAGTCAAACATTAGAGCAGAAGAACCTCTGAGCTACCTGATTTAATTTGTTTAGACTATTCCAGAAAGTGAAGAGAAAGCAGATGAGATAATATAGTGGAATATATCCTTAAAAAGCTTTTGTTTAAAACTTTTTATACCATTTGCTTATTTTTTTTGTTTCTCATTAAATTCAGTTTAAGTAACTTTGATCACTTGTGAAGTATGAGGAGGATATAAAAGTGAAATATATGACACAGTTTCCATACTGAAGAAGCTTATGGTAGTAATGCTAGGGGTACAGTAGTTTAATAGATGTATCAAATGTTCAAGTTCACATGTACCTAGAAACATCAGAACAAAACAACGAGTGATGAAAATAAGTAAGATTTCTTAGGTAAAGAGCACATTGTTTGTGTTTGATGGGTCCCCTGCAAAGAATGCCGTGTCATAAGGACCAACTGTTTGGTTCTTGATGTATGGCATAAACAAGAGTTCATTGTCACAAAGAATTTAAACTATATTAAATTATAATTTCTGGAATATATATATGATCTATGATAAATAATTCATATTTTATATATGTGCATGTAAAGAGAGAGATACATGTATATACAAGAGGCAGAAAAAATGTTCATATGTTTTAATTTTAAAACTTTTTATACTCATTTCAGAAGCTTTTAAATGTCATAATGTTAAAATGTCAAACCTCAATTTATCTTGTTTACTAGTTTGAGTTTCATATCTTAATTTAATTTGGAAGTAAACAAATATTCTCAGGTGCCTAAACCTACTTTTCTTTTGTTTTGAAGTGAATTACATTCATATTCTTCCCTATACTTTGAAATATAGACTAATATAATTAAGACTCTTAATGTTATAAAAATGCTAATTATCCAGTTAACAAAAACAATGATTGGCAAAGAAATAAATATATTTAGCCACTGAGGTAAGGTTTACTTTATCTTATTAGATTAGTATGCAGCATGGCTTCTACTATAAAACTATCTTTCTTTTTTTTTAGCTTCAAAGGATGAAAATGAAGAACTGTCCTAAGTATAAACACATTGAATATTCTTTTTTTAAAAAATATGTTTATTTATTTTAACTGGAGGTTAATTACTTTATAATATTGTACTGGTTTTGCCATACATCAATATGAATCTGCCACAGGTATACACGTGTTTTAGTCACAAGTACTGTGGACTGTGAATTTAGTTGTGGAATTGAAATCATAGGGTTTCCATTGAAAATACAATTTAGAATAAAATTCAGAAAACTCCATTTTCAGCTCTTTTAAAAATTAAATGAATGATATGATTTTAGTTATACACATTTTCTAGTTTGCATTTAATGTGAATAATTTGGACTCCATATAAACTGGGCTTCCCTGATGGCTCAGATGGTAAAGCATCTGCCTGCAATGCAGGAGACCCGGGTTCAATTCCTGGGTCAGCAAGATCCCCTGGAGAAGAAAATGTCAACCCACTCCAGCTTTCTTGCCTGGAAAATTTCATGGTGGGAGGAGCTTGATAGGTTACAGTCCATGGGGTCGCAAAGAGTCAGACACGACTAAGCGACTTCAGTTTCACTTTTCACTTCCCTATAAATTAATATATAAAAACTTTTATAAATTATTTAAAAATATCAGCACAAGTAAGAATATAACTGAGACTAACTTTCCTCAAGTGGGAGTCAGTAACATAATATGTTTGCACCTGTTTAGGCAGTGTATATACAGTCTGACAGAAAGACAGATTCGCCCAGTCTTGCCTCTTTGTGACCCCCAGACTGTAGCCTGCCAGACTCTTCTATCCATGGGACTCTACAGGCAAGCATACTGGATTAGGTTGCCATTCCCTTTGCCAGGAGATCTTCCCCATCCTGGGACTGAATCTGGGTCTCCCGCATTTCAGGCAGATGCTTTACCGTCTGAGCCACTAGGGAAGCCCAATTTATACTCTAGCTGTTAATTATATAATTGTTGCAGGGAAAATCCTTTATAATGAAACTGCACCCAAAGTTGTAAAACCTCTATTCTTGGCTTTTACCTTGATATTCATTCAGGTGAATGCCTTTCATGTGCAATGCACTTAGGGCAATTTGCCCCTGCATATGTGTGTGTGTATTCACTCTGGTTTCTACACGTTTAAAAAAAAAAAAAAAAAAAGATTGGGTTTGAATTACTTTGAGGTTCCGTGTATTGTATAATGGTGAACTCAATAAGTTGTAATTACTGAAATCTTGTTGACAAATTGAATCACAATAATGTACTATCTAGATATACCTTGCAAAAATGCTTATCCTCTATTCAGGGATTCATGAAAAAAGATTATGTTAAATGAGTTTCCAGGGAGATATATAAAGGAAATGAAATGTAGAATATCATGTGTGTTTGTGTGTATACATATGAAGATATAGTTTGAAACACATCATTTCACTGATATATATTTCTTCTACCTATATATTTATCATATATTGCCTGTACCCATAGTGTTTGGTCTGCTAAATACAAACGAAAAAGCACCTCAGATTGGCTCAATATGTAGACTTCAAAATAGGAGGAATTCAACTGTGATGGACCCATCTATTAGCGCTTTCCTATATGCTTAGAAAGCGAGTTATTCCAAAATTTCACTGCTTTTAGGTTTCTTACCAAAATACATTCTCACTTCTTCACACTCTCAGCAAATCACATTTTTTTTTCCAATTTCAGTGAAAATTAAGATCTGTAAGGCAAGCTTCCTAATTTGAGAAAATGATTAGGATTATCAATGTTCTGTTCATGTAATAATATTTCTGTAACTTCCATGTTTTCAAATTATTCAAATTAATCTAGTCTAGAATCCCTTTTTAAAAAAGTACCCCAATAATGGAAAAGATCAATCTTCATTTCTTGAAAATGTAAGATCCTGGTCATACTCTTTTCAATGCTTTCTATTTTGCTGTTTACTTATATGTTTTAAATTTATGATGGTAAAATATACATAACAAAATTTGTCATTTTAAGTATTTTAAATGTAGAGCTTAGCAGCATAAATTCAATCATGTTGTTGTTCAATCATCACCACCATCCAGAACTATTTCATCTTCCCAGACTGAAATTTTGTACCCAATAATTCCTCATTCTCTTCTCTCATTCTCTGTGTATCACCATTCTACTTTCTGTTTCTTTGAATTGATTACTCTAGGTACCTCTTTATGTGGAATCATGCAATATTTGTACTTTTGTATTTGGATAAATTTCACCTGGCACAATGTTTTCCATGTTCATCCATGTTGTAGCATGTGTTAAAAGTTCTTTACTTTTTAAGGCTGAGTAAAATTCCAGTGTAAGTATATACCACATTTTGTTTATTCACCCATCAATGGATACTTGGGTTGATTTTACATTTTGGCTATTGTGAATAATGCTGCTATGAATATAGGCATACAAGTATTTGCTCAAGTCCTTGTTCTCATTTCGGGAGAAATACACCTTGAAGTGGAATTGCTGGATTATATTACTATAGAAATTCTATCTAATTTTTTGAGGAAAAGTGAAAGTGAAGTCTCTTAGTTGTGTCCGACTCTTTGCGACCCCATGGACTGCAACCTATCAGGCTACTCTGACCATGGGATTTTCCAGGCAAGAGTACTGGAGTGGGTTGCCACTTCCTTCTCCAGGGGATCTTCCTGATCCAGGGATTGCACCCAGGTCTCCTGCATTGCAGGCAGACACTTTACCATCTGAGCCACCAGGGAAGCCCAATACAGCTGAGAGAATTTGTTACACAAACCTGCCTTGCAAGAAATACTAAAGAAAGTCCCTATTCCTCACATGTTCTCACTCCAGATATCCACACTACTTTCATTATTTTTTCAAATGTCACATTCATTGTAGGGCCTTGCCTGGAAAACCCAGTTAAAATTACAATACCCAATCTCTGACATTTCCTGTGCCCCTTTCTTAAAGCATTTAATCATGTATCCTGTCACCATCTTGCATACTGTATGTCTGAAGACTGTGTTCCCAATCAGAATATGCACAGCATGCTGACAAGCATTTAGTCTTTTGTTTCTTTTTCACTTCTCTACTACATTCTCTTTCTTCCCAGGAAGGAGAGCTAGAAAAGAATTTTTTTTTTTTGTAAATTTGTATATTTTGTCTATTCATCGGTAGGAGTCATGGGTAGAAGCAGATGTCATACTCAAAAAGATTAAACTGAAGATGATTTGATAGGATAAACTATAGTGGATGGGGGCTTCCCAGGTGATGCTAGTGGTAAAGAATCTGACTGCCAATGCAGGAGACATAAGAGGCAGCGGAGTAGGGAAGATCCCTTGGAGGATGGTATGGCAACCCAATCCAGTATTCTTGCCTGGAAAATCGTGTGGGCAGAGGAGCCTAGCAGGCTACAGTCCATAGGGTCACAAAGTGTTGGACATGACTGAAGTGACTTAGCACATTGTGGGTGAATCACATTTAAGAGAAGAAAGGGATGATGATCCAGAGATTAGTAACATTAGGAAGCAGTTACCTCCCTTAGGGCTAAAGGACACGGGAGAGAAGGATGTTACTGAACCAGTGTGGGAATTTTAGGTATGGAGGATCTGCCCACAAGACCTTTAGATACTTCATTAGGGGCAGAGCAGGAGAGTGTGGGTAAGTATGCCAATAGCTTCCTTCTCTCTCTCATCCATCTCCAACTGTGACTTTCACTGGCAGAGCCTAATTAGAAACTTAATATGGGTGAAACACTCCTCCTGGTCATGGAGAAGGCAAAGAAAGGTACATAATGAATTTGGGGGAACAAACCAAATATAATCAAACTATCACTTTATCTTTCTAGGAGATAAATATGGTCTTATTGGCCAAGTATGGCATTAAAAAACTGGCATCTTGAACTTTTGATTTAAAACTATATTGTAATAAATATATCAGATTTTAAAAATGAATGTATCAGAAGTTATACATCTGAATGAATATTAATGGCTTCAAAGAAACTGTCTTCCAAGACTATACACTTACTCTTTCATCTTTTCCCACAATTTTTGAAAATTTCCTATCTTGTACAGTATTTTTCAATATAGTTTTATTGATTGATTGATTTTTGGTTCTGCTGGATCCTCACTGATGTGTGGGCTTTTCTCTAGTTGTAGTGAGTGGAGTCTCTCTCCTCTCTGGTTCTGGTGTGTGGGCTTCTCATAGCTGTGGCTTCTACTGTTGCCGAGCACAGGTTCTAGAGCTCTCTGGTTTCCATATTTGCAGCTCCTGGGCTCTAGAGCACAGACTCAATACCTGTGGTACACAGGCTTAGTTGCTCCATGACATGTGGGATCTTGTCCAACCCAACAGGTGGATTCTTTACCAGTGAGCTACCAGGGAATCCCTCTTATACAGTAACTTTTAAAAATCAGTTTATTTCATTGAATGTTTTAAAAAGAATACATTTGAATCAGTTCTAATGAGGTGGATGAAACTGGAGCCGATTATACAGAGTGAAGTAAGCCAGAAAGAAAAACACCAATACAGTATACTAACACATATATATGGAATTTAGAAAGATGGTAATGATGACCCTGTATGCAAGACAGCATAAGAGACACAGATGTAAAGAACAGACTTTTGGACTCTGAGGGAGAGGGAGAGGGTGGGATGATTTGGGAGAATGGCATTGAAACATGTCTATCATGTAAGAAACGAATCGTTAGTCTAGGTTCAATACAGGATACAGGATGCTTGGGGCTGGTGCACTGGGATGACCCAGAGAGATGATATGGGGAGGGTGATGGGAGGGGGGTTCAGGGTTGGGACTCATGTACACCTGTGGTGGATTCATGTCAGTGTATGGCAAAACCAATACAGTATTGTAAAGTAAAAAAATAAAATTAAAAAAAAATAAAAGCATTGACTTGAAGGATGCTACATAGTCCTACAAAGTCATAACAAAGCCAGTTGATAAAATGGGTGCTCAATCTATGAAATTTTTTATGGAAAAAATCAGGGAAACTGTAAGAATACTGATTCTTCAAGCCCCATGTAAAAGAGGTCATTTTGTTTATAATTAAAGTACACTATATTATATAGTCATACTACATGAGACAGTATTGTATTCAGAAAAAAATAACTAAAATTATAATTTAATGTATATTGACATGGCAGAGAACTCTAAAGATATAAAGTGTATTTATAGTAATGTAAATTTCCAGTTTCCATATTCATGAAATTTTGACCAGTATCCTGATTTGAAGTGTCTCTTGGTGGTAACAAGCAGAAGCATCTTATTAACCTTTTGGAATTCATTAATGACATAACATAATTAAGCTGTTTTGATAATTAATTAAATATGTGTTCTCTTGGTAGTTTGAGTAATAACCCTTATAAAAGGTGAAATATTATATCTCTATTATAAAAATACATTATTTTCTCTGTACTACTCTTAATAAGGTAAAAAGTAATGTTTATCATATGATAAAAAATTAAAAAGACAATGGGTTTGTGGTTGAATACCATTTCTGCCTCTTTCAAGCTATATGATTTTGGTTTTGTGACTTAATCTGCTCTAAAATTCATTCTACTTATCTGTAAAATGAGAATAATGAGATTTTATGCCTTAGAGTAGTGTGGGGATTAAAGAATATACTAAATGTGAAACTCTCAGAGTATTGCCTGATTTTAATTTTGTCTTCATTTTGTGAAATGAAGGGCAGAATGGCAAATATATCTGACTCCAAAGATTTTGGATTATACAGTGCAATCATAGAAATGCTTGGTGTGCTGCAGTCCACGGGGTGGCAAAGAGTCAGATGTGACTTAGACTGAAAAAAATCAATATAGCATTTTAAAAATAGCCATAGGGGGAAAGATACCCACTTGATTTCTAACTTAAATTGTGTTCTCTTCTTAATTGACCTTTGATAAGTTAACTGTGTGGATCACAAAAAACTGTGGAAAATTCTTAAAGAGATGGGAATACCATACTACCTTACCTGCCTCCTGAGATATCTGTATGCAGGTCAACAAGCAACAGTTAGAAACAGACATGGTACAACGAACCGGTTCCAAATTGGGAAAGGAGTACATCAAGGCTGTATATTGTCACCCTGCTTATTTAACTTATATGCAGAGTACATCATGTGAAATGCTGGGCTGGATGAAGCACAAACTGGAATCAAGATTGCCAGGAGAAATATCAATAACCTCAGATATGAGCAACTGAACTGAACTGAACTGACTGAAAACATCCCAGGATTCTGTGAAATGGTAAGATGATTTCTAAAACTTTTTTTACTGCTAACAAGGGAAAATGGGTTTTAGCTGTCAAAATATTCTAGAACTGTTACTGATTTAAGTAATTTGTAACAAGTGACTTATACCTGTCTAAGCCCTGGGTTCTTCATTTGTGAAATGTGATCAGTAATATCTTCTATCACATAGGTTTGAGGATTCAGATGGATAATATATGTGGAGGATTCACATGGATAATATATGTGGAACATTTAAAATGGTTCATGAAACTTAACTCTTTTAAAATACCCATTATGATAACAATGTCAATCCTCTGGCAAAGGGAATGGCAACCCACTCCAGTGAATAGTGGAGAATCCCATGGACAGAGGAACCTAGTGGGCTGTAGTCCATGAGATCAAAAAGAGTTGGACGTGACTGAGCAACTAACACACACATGATAATGACAATATATTGATTCCATTAGCCATGACTTTTGCCTTCATTATTTCTGTCCTCAAAAGAAGATAAATAAACACAGAAATGTCCATTCTTTCAGATAGCCCAAGTGTAAATGAAGTTAGAGAGTTATCTTCAGAATAGATAGGACAATTATAAAGTGTAGTATTGAAAGTGAAAAGTGAAAGTGCAGTCACTCAGTCGTGTCCGACTCTGCGACCCCATGGCCCGTAGCCTATGAGGCTCCCCCATCCATGGAATTTTCCAGGTAAGAGTACTGGAGTAGGTTGCCATTTTCTTCTCCAGGGGATCTTCCCGACCCAGGGATCGAACACAGGTCTCCCACGTTGCAAGCGGATGCTCTTACTGTCTGAGCCACCAAGGAAACTGGGAGTAGTATTTCAGTTCAGTTCAGTTCAGTTCAATCAGTCACTCAGTTGTGTCCAACTCTTTGCGACCCCATGAATTGCAGCACACCAGGCCTCCCTGTCCATCACCAACTCCTGGAGTTCACCAAAACTCATGTCCATTGAATCGATGATGCCATCCATCTATCTCATCCTCTGTCGTCCCCTTCTCCTCCTACCCCCAATCCCTCCCAGCATCAGAGTCTTTTCTAATGAGTCAACTCTTTGCATCAGGTGGCCAAAGTACTGGAATTTCAGCTTTAGCGTCAGTCCTTCCAAAAAACACCCAGGATTGATCTCCTTCAGAATGGACTGGTTGGATCTCCTTGCAGTCCAAGGGACTCTCGAGAGTCTTCTCCAACACCACAGTTCAAAAGCATCAATTCTTCGGTGCTCAGCCTTCTTCACAGTCCAACTCTCACATCCATACATTACCACTGGAAAAACCATAGCCTTGACTCGGTGGACCTTTGTTGCCAAAGTAATGTCTCTGCTTTTGAATATGCTGTCTAGGTTGGTCATAACTTTCCTTCCAAGAAGTAAGCGTCTTTTAATTTCATGGCTGAAGTCACCATCTGCAGTGATTTTGGAGCCCCCAAAAAATAAAGTTAGCCACTGTTTCCACTGTTTCCCCATCTATCTGCCATGAAGTGATGGGACCAGATGCCATGATTCGTTTTCTGAATGTTGAGCTTTAAACCAGCTTTTTTACTCTCCTCTTTCACTTTCATCAACAGGCTTTTTAGTTCCTCTTCATTTTCTGCCATAAGTGTGGTGTCCTCTGCATATCTGAGGTTATTGATATTTCTCCCAGAAATCTTGACTCCAGCTTGTGATTCATACAGCCTGGCATTTCACATGATGTACTACTCTGCATACTTGGACTTCCCTGGTGGCTCACAGGGTAAAGAATCTACCTGCAATGGGGGAGACCTGGGTTCGATCCTTAGGTTAGGAAGATCACCAGGAGGTGAGCATGGCAATCCACTCTAGTATTCTTGCCTGGAGAATCCCCATGGGTAGAGGAGCCTGGTGGGCTACAGTCCATGGGGTCACGAAGGGTTGGACACAACTGAGCAACCAAGCACATCACATCATCACACTGCATAGAAGTTCAATAAGCAGATTGACAATATATAGCCTTGATGTACTCATATCCCAATTTTGAAACAGTCAGTTATTGCATGTCCAGTTCTAACTGTTGCTTTTTGGCCTGCATACAGGTATCTCAAGAAGCAGGTAAGGTGGTCTGGTATTTCCATCTCCTTAAGAGTTTTCCACAGTTTGTTGTGATCCACAAAGTCGGAGTCTTTTCGGGCAGTCAATGAAACACAAGTAGATTTTTTTTAAAGTCCCTTTCTTTTTCCTTGATCCAAAGGATGTTGTCAATTTGATCCCTGGTTCTTCAGTCTTTTCTGAATCCAGTTTGTACATCTGGAAATTCTAGGTTCACATACTGCTGAAGCATAGCTGGAAGGATTTTGATTATTACGTTGCTAGCATGTGAAATGAGTGTAATTGTGCAGTAGCTCGAACATTCTTTGGCATTGCCTTCCTTTGGGATTGAAATGAAAATTGACCTATTCCAGTCCTATGACCAATGCTGAGTTTTCCAAATTTGCTGGCATATTGAGTGCAGCACTTTAACAGCATCATCTTTTAGGACTTGAAATAGCTTAGCTGGAATTCCATCACCTCCATTAGCTTTGTTTGTAGTAATGCTTCCTAAAGCACACTTGACTTCACACTCCAGGATGTCTGGCTCTAGGTGAGTGATCACACCATCATGGTTTTGCTTTTGTTAAGTCCATACAGTTTCTGTCCTTTATTATGCTCATCTTTGCATGAAATGTTCTCTTGGTATTTCCAGTTTTCTTGAAGAGATCGCTAGTCTTCCCATTCTATTGTTTCCCTCTATTTCTGTTCATTTAAGAAGGGCTTCTTATCGGTCTTTGCTGTTTTCTGGAACTCTGTATTCAGTTGGGTATATCTTTCCCTTTCTCTCTTGCTATTTCGTTTCTCCTCTTTCCTCAGCTATTTGTAAAGCCTCCTCAGACAACCACTTTGCCTTCTTGCACTCCTCTTTGTTTGGGTTGGTTCTGGTCATCACCTACTGTTGCTGTTCAGTGGCTCAGTCATGTCCGACTCTTTGCAACCCCATGCACTATAGCATGCCAGGCTTCCCTGTCCTTCACAATCTACCAGAGTCTGCCCAAACTCATGTCCATTGAGTCAATGATGCCATCCAACCATCTCATCCTCTGTCATCTCCTTCTCCTGCCTTCAATCATTCCCAGCATAAGGGTCTTTTCTAATGAGTCAGCTCTTCACATCAGGTAGCCTCAGCATCAGTCCTTCCAATGAATATTCAGGACTGAATTCCTTTAGGATGGACTGGTTGGATCTCCTTGCTGTCCAGGGGACTCTCAAGAGTCTTCTCCAGTAATAAAGTTCAAAGACATCAATTCTTTGGTGTTCAGCCTTTTTTATTGCCCAGCTCTCACATCTGTATGTGACTACTGGAAAAATCATACCTTTGACAAGACCAACCTTTGTAGGCCAAGTAATGTCTCTGCTTTTCAATATGCCATCTATGTTGGTCATAGCTTTTCTTCCAAGGAGCAAGTGTTTTTAAATTTCATGGCTGCCATCACCAACCACAGTGATTTTGGAGCCCAAGAAGTAAAGTCTGTCACTGATTCCATGGCTACCCATCTATTTGCCATGAACTGATGGGACCAGATGCCATGATCTTAGTTTCTTGAATGTTGAGTTTTAAGCCAGCTTTTTCACTCACCTCTTTCATCTTCATCAAGAGGCTCTTTAGTTCCCCTTCGCTTTCCACCATAAGGGTGATGTCATCTCCTGTACAGTGTTATGAACCTCCATCCATAGTTCTTCAGGCAACACACATATATGTATTGCTTTCCTCCCCTCATATCTACTATTATTATATCCATCAAAATTTGTTCATCTTACAAAGGAGAATTTTATGAAATATGTACCATTCTTTCTAAAAACAAAAATAAAATTTTAGAAGTTTGAGTCCAGGGAACTGTAAGCTTTCATTTGGTTATATATTAGATGAGCCTCACCTTTATTATAATTCCTATTTATTTTGTGCATCCTTCAGTGTAACTTCTGGGAATCAGGCTTTTTTTGTTTTCTATGCTCACTTTTCAAATTAATATAAGGTTAATAAAGATGTTCACAAAATCCCAATTCTAATTATTTAGTTATCAGTACCACTGATTTCCTTAGAGGCTACCAAGCTATTTTCTTTTTCATTAAATATCATTATAGTTTTTTTAAACTGTAAATTGTAGTTTGAACAATTTCTAGCACTTCATTTATTCTTTCAAAATATTTGGAACTTACATGTAAAGTTTAATGATCTTATTTTAAACTAGCCTGAATATGTTCATTAGAGGCATACCACATGAACCTAAGAAATTTAACTAATTATAATATTAACTAATTATAGGGTATAAAAATTAGAATAATTTCCTCTCCATGTAAAATTTTCAATTTGAATACCAAGCGTACAATACATTTTATGTCAAAATATTAAACATCTTCAAAAAATGTTATTCATATGTTATGCTTCTAACTAAAATGTTCAAACTAGTTTAAAGTAAGATCATTAAACTTTACATGTAACTTCCAAATGACTAAGCGACTAAACACAGCATAGCACCTCTAAGAAGGATATATTTAGTACATACTTACTGATTATTTACCAATATTGATTAAATTGTATAATCCAAACTAAAACATTCGTGGTAAAGTCTTCTAATATATGTCTGTAATTATTCATATACATATACATTTGTCTGCCTGATGATCTCATCCCATTTTCATTAGGTTGTTGATACCTGGTAAATTTCTTTCTTTGACATCTGCTTATGTATAAACTTAGCAACTTCAGCTTTCTTTGATGAAGGTTTGCATACTTTTGCCAACAAATAGGGTGTCTCTTAGTCATCTCACTAACACCGGGTAGAAGACCATTAACAAAAACTCATAAATTTCACTTCGGGGCGCCTCAGATTTCACAGCTGTCATGCTAGTCCCTATTCTACTTTTAAGGAGTTCCTAAATTTGAGTTGCTATTGTCTGGACTATTTTTTATGGCTTCCACATTCTGCTCCCATGCTCTGACAGCGGTGAAATAGTTTTCAGTTCTTATCACTCTTCAGAGGGTTTTATCACCCTTTAGAATCCTATTCATATGTCTGCCTCACCAGCTCATTTATCTAATGGGCTAAAATTTTATAATTTGTAGATTATAGAAGATGTTCCTGTTATCAGTAAAAGAATAATTGTTTTGTGTATGGATTTTTACATCCATACGGGAAGCAAAGATACAAAAACATTCTTTCAAAATAAAATTGTACTATTATGTAGTAAATTTGAATCAAGCATGTTGCTCAGTAATTTCCATTTCTCATATATTAAAAGGTTGAAGATACTAACAGTAAAACTTGTTCCTAAGAATTCACTTGTCAGCACCTTCAATCTATTTGTTAATAATAGTAACAACATTCCTGAAGTGCTCATTATTTATGACACACTGTGCATGTTACATTAACTATGATATCTCATTTTATACCATTGAAAAAGTTCCTATTATTATCCTTGCTTGATACATGAGACACTTAGAATTCTCAAACATCTTGCCTATTCAGTCATTAAGAGGCAGAGCTGGAATTTTAATCTGAAGATCTCCAGATTCTAAATACAAAATAGATACTGAGAAGCATACAGAGGCAGAATTTGGAAAAGGAAGTTTTTGAATCAGGATTAAGTAGTGTGAAATAAAGATATATTTATATAGTTACTTGAGCACCATACTTCTCTAGCAGTGCAGTATCTGAGCATTTAACTTCATGTCCATTTTTCACAGAAGCCCTAAGCATTGGCATAAAAATACAGTATGTATTCTCATGGATAAAGGAAAAGAGTTGTAAGAAAGCGTACTCTTTATCTTATTTAATGTTGTGGGTATTTGGCTTATAATCCTTTGCCTTTGCCTTTGATTCATTAATGGAACTACTCAAGTTGTTTAACTACCAAACATGGCCAAAGAAGGTTTTTTTTTTTGTCTATTTTCATTTTTTTGTCTGCTACCTAAGATAAGATACATATTGATATTTTTTATTCATGATCCACTTCTCTTCTAAACCTGTAAAAACATGTACAATAAAGGCTTCTGGAAATAATAGTTAACCTTTCATATACAATGCATCATTCTGCTCCATTGCAGTTCATTTTAAAAGTGCTTATTGCAACCCAGTACATTTATTTATTTGAGACAGAATTGACCAGTAACATTGTATACATTTAAGGTTTACAACATGTTGATTTAATGAATTTATATATGGCACACAGCATTAGCTAAGACCTCTATCCTCTTACATCATTATTTTTTGTGTGGTTAGAACAATTTAGACCGAGTCTCACTGCAACTTTGACATTTATAATGTTGTTCAATATGATAACTATGCAGTACATTAGATCTCCAGACTTGTTTATCTACTAGTTGCAAATTTGTAACCTTAATAAACATTTTCCCAATTCCCTCAGCCCAAGTCCCTACCAAACACTATTCTACTGACTTATTAACTCAACTTTTTGATTCCACATATAAGTGATATCATACAGTATTTGTCTTTCTCAGTCTTAATTATCTTATTTAGCATTATGCCCTCAAGGTCCATCCCTGTTGTCACAGTGGCAAGATCCTCTTCTTTCTCATAACTGAATTAATATCCCATTGTATATACAAAGCATGTCTTCTTTGTCCACTCATCCATTGATGCACCCTTAGTTTGTTTCCATATCTTGGCTATTGTGGATAATAGTACAATGAACATGGGATATATATATATATATATCTTTTCAAGCTAGTGGTTTTGTTTTCTTGAAGTAAGTACCCAGAATTGGACTGCTGGTAGTTCATATGGTAGTTCTGTTTAAAAGAATTCAAGGAACCTGTGTATTTTTCAGTACTGACTGAAACAACTTACTTTCTCACCAACAGTATGCAGGAACTCCATTTTCTCTGCATCCTTGCCAGTAATTTTTATAATAGCCATCTTAATATGTGAGAGGTGATCTCTCATTGTGGCTTTGATTTTCATTTCTCTAATGATTGGTGATGTTTACCATCTTTTCATATACCTGCAGGCCATTCTTATGTCTTTTCTGGAAAAATGTCTGTTTAGTTCTTTGGCCCATTTTTTAAAACAGATTGTTTTTGTTTTTGTTATTGAGCTGTGTGGGATTTTGTTATCCATGTTTGCAACAATTATCTCCCATTCCGTTGGTTGCCTTTTCATTCTGTTGACTATTTCATATGCTGTGCAGAAGATTTTCACTTTGGGATAGTATAGCTTGTTTATTTTCTTTTTTTGTTTCTTCTGTTTTTCATGTTATATCCAAAAGAATCGTTGCTAAGACCAGTGACAAAAATTTTGCCCCTATACTTTCTTCAAGGAGTTTTAGGGTGTCAAGTCTTAGGTGTAAAACTTTGAGTTAATTTTTGTGAGTGGTGTAAGATGACAGATTCAGTTTTATTTTTCTGCATGTGCCTGTCTAGTATTTCCAACAATCTTTGTTGAAGAGACTATCCTGTTCCCATTGATTGTTCTTGGCTCCCTCGTCAATTATTCAGTTCAGTTCAGTTGCTCAGTTGTGTCCGACTCTTTGTGACCCCATGAACCACAGCACACCAGGCCTTCCTGTCCATCACGAACTCCTGGAGTTTACCTCAACTCATGTCCATTGAGTCGGTGATGCCATCCAACCATCTCATCCTCTGTCATCCACTTCTTCTCCTGCCCTCAATCTTTCCCAACATCAGGGTCTTTTCAAATGAGTCAGTTCTTTGCATCAGGTGGCCAAAGTACTGAAGTTTCAGCTTCAACATCAGTCCTTCCAATGAACACCCAGGACTGATCTCCTTTAGGATGGACTGGTTGGATCTCCTTGCAGTCCAAGGGACTCTCAGGAGTCTTATCCAACACCACAGTTCAAAAGCATCAATTCTTTGGCACTCAGCTTTCTTCACAGTCCAACTCTCACATCCATACATGACTACTGTAAAAACCATAGCCTTGACTATATGGACCTTTGTTGACAAAGTAATGTCTCAGCTTTTTAATATGCTGTCTAGGTTGGTCATAACTTTTCTCCCAAGGAGTAAGTGTCTTTTAACTTCATGGCTACAATCACCATCTGCAGTGATTTTGGAGCCCCCCCAAATAAAGTCAGCCACTGTTTCCACTGTTTGCCCATCTATTTGCCATGTCAGTTATTAGTGAACTGTAAATGTGGAGTTTTATTTTTGGGCTCTTTATTCTGTTCCATTTTATTTTATTGTTATTTATGTCATATAACTACCCTTAAAATGGCTCATATATAATAATTAACTTTCTTTCCTCCCTCCCTTCCTTCCTCCATTCATCTTTTCCTTTCTGTACATGCTATATGTTGTTAATATTATCCAGTTTACTAGCTTGGCTAGTTTAGGTGATCTTACTAGAGAGAGAGGTGCTTTTCCTTATTAGAGAGAGAGGTGCTTTTCCTTACTAGAGAGAGATAGGTGATTTTTTGCTTTTTATTTTTTTTCCTATATTTGTATCCTCTCCAACATCTTCCTTCTCTCAATTTTTGTTCATATCGTTAAAAACAGGGGGAAAAAAAAAAACAACAACCTGCTTTCTCTTTGTAAAGTGACCATTCTTTTGTCAAAAACAGAGTATAACAAATTTAGTTGCCAACCATGTTTTATTTTGTTCATATCACTGGAAAATATGCTCTATTTAAATTTTTTTTAATCCCCAAAATATTGAATTTATATTTGTTGAGTTATTCTTAAAGATGAATGCCACAGACTGTAGTTTGCTATAATTTTGTAAAATTTTGGTGAGCCATACTTATGCATGACCTTCAATAATATGGTAATTTATTTAAATGTTCTTTACTAATTAAGAATATTTAAAATAGGAGTACACTTAAATTACTCTTACCAATTATCTATATAAGAAATTATTGAGATGATCATTAACATAATCAACAATCATTACTGAAATAAGATAATAAGCATCTTCAAAACACCGGCTGCCTAAGTTTTTTGAATGTTCTTCTTTGGGGATTTAAATTCATTCTCTAAGCATTTCCCTTTAGAATATTTATGGACCGTAATATCTATACCATAACACAAACCAACTATCCTACTAATGTCACTATGTAAAATAATAAACATGTCAGGAAGGAGAATTTTCTATGTCAAGTATGAGTTTTACCCTCCTGCTTGGACAACAGAAATTGAAAAAGTATCAGGGAGTCTAAATCCCATAACCTCCTTCATGAAATCCTAGTAATTAAAGGCATGTTATTGAGAGTTTTTTCTTGCAGATCTTCAGGGACCCAAAGTTTATGACCTACATCACTAGCCACTTAGCTTTTTTCTATTCATCAGTGACTTGAGGTTCTTTTCTAAATATTTAATAGAGTTTCTCTCCCTCTCAATGCATTGTGTTCCATTATTCAGTGACTATCATTACTATTAACAGAACATGCAATATTTCATATATTTCAAAGCAGTGATTATATTGCCAACTAACCTTACCTAGTCTGAGCTAATCAATGTATCGTTTATTTTCCTATCTTATGGCTGTTACATAAGCCATTTACCCATTTTTTTAGAGCTTTAATGACCATTAGTAACTCAATAGTATATGCATGAATAGGGCAGAAAACAGGTATTATTGTAGATACTTGAAACAACACAACTCCAGTGACAGAAGGCAGTAATCCACAACTCTGGTGATAGAAGCAATAATTGTTGCTTCCCCAATACTGGAAAGGAGCAGAAGTCATGGGCTATCACTGAAGAAAACAACCTAATACTGCAAACAAGAGCTCAAAAACATTCCAAAAATTGAAATTGTACAAGCATCTTTTCCAACAACAGTGCTCTGAGACTAGAAATCAACTAGAATAAAAAGCCTACAGAAAACTTAAAAACCCATGGAGGCTAAGCAATATAATACTAAACAACCAATGGATTACTGAAGAAATCAAAATATACCTGGAGATAAATGAAACTGAAAACACAACAATCTTAAATCTATGGAACTTGGCCAAAGAAGTTCTGAAAGGGAAGTTTATAGTGACAATAGTTTACCCCAAGAAACAAAGACATTCTCAAATAAACAATCTAGCCTTAGGAGTCTAAAGGAGCAAGAGAAGGAACAAGCAAAGCCTAAATTTAGTAGGAGGAAAGAAATCATAAAAATCAGAGCAGAAATAAATGAAACAGAGACTAAAAAACAAAAAAAAAAGGTTAATGAAACTAAGAGTTGATTCTTTGAGAAGGTAAACAAAATTGAAATGCCTTTAGCTAAAATTGTCAAGAAAAAAGAGAGGATAAAAATTTGTAAAACCAGAAATGAAAAAGAAGTTACAACAGACACTACAGAAAAACAAATTATTCTGACACTACTACAAAAACCTATCTGCCAATCAAAGGAACAACGTAGAAGACATTTAAAAATTACTAGAAATGTGCAATCTCCAAAAACTGAACTGGAAGAAATAGAAAATATCAGCAGACCAAATGCAGTAATAAAATTGAAGCAGTAATAAAAGAATTCCCAACAAACAAGTCCAGTACCAGGTGGTTTCACAGGTGAATTCTACCAAACATTTAGATAAGAGCTGACCTATTCTTCTCATATTCTTCCTAAAAAGGCAGAGGAAGAAAATTTCCAAACTTACTGTATGAGGCCACCATCTCCCTCATACAAAATTAGCAGACCAGAAAATTCATGAAGAAAATTACAGGGCAATATCACTGTTGAAAATAGACTCAAAAATCTTAAGAAAATATTAGCAAACAGAATCCAACAATACCTTAAAAGGATCATACATCAGGATCAAGTGGGACTTATTACAATGATATAAGAATTTTTCAAGATCTGAAAATCAATCAGTGTAATATACCACATTAACAAATTGAAAAATAAAATCCATATGATCAGGTTAATAGATGCAGAAAATGCAAAAATGGGCACACACAATAAAAGACAGAAATGGTATGGACCTACCAGAAGCAGAAGATATTAAGAAAAGGTGGCAAGAATACACAGAAGAATTGTACAAAAAAGATCTTCATGACCCAGATAACCACGATGCTGTGATCACTCACCTAGAGCCAGACATCCTGGAATGCAAAGTCAAATGGGCCTCAGGAAGCATCATTACAAACAAAGCTAGTGGAGAGTATAGAATTCCAGTTGAACTATTTCAAATCCTAAAAGATGATGTTGTTAAAGTGCTGCACTCAATATATATGCCAGCAAATTTAGAAAATGCAGCAGTGGTCATAGGACTGGGAAAGGTCAGTTTTCATTCCAATCCCAAAGAAGGGCAATGCCAAAGAATGTTCAAACTACCACACAATTGCACTCATCTCACACGCTAGAAAGTAAGGCCGAAACTTCTCCAAGCCAGGCTTCAACAGTACATGAACTGCACACTTCTAGATGTTCAAGCTGGAGTTAGAAAAGGCAGAGGGACCAGTGATCAAATTGCCAACATCTATTTGGTCATAGAAAAAGCAAAAGAGTTCCAAAAAACATCTTATTCTGCCTTATTGATTAGGCCAAAGTCTTTGACTGTGTAGATCACAACAAACTGGAAAATTCTTCAGGAGATGAGAATACCAGACCACTTAACCTGCCTCCTGAGAAATCTGTATACAGGTCACGAAGCAACAGTTAGAACTGGACATGGAACAAGAGACTGGTTCCAAATAGCGAAAGGAGTACGTCAAGGCTGTATATTGTCACCCTGCTATTTAACTTATATGCAGACTACATCATGCAAAATGCCAGGCTGGATGAAGCACAGCTGGAATCAAGATTGCTGGGAGAAATATCAATAACCTCAGATATGCAGATGACACCACACTTATGGCAGAAAGCAAAGAACTAAAGAGCTTCTTGATGAAAGTGAAAGAGGAGAGTGAAAAAGTTGGCTTCACACTCAATATTCAGAAAACTAAAATCATGGCATCTGGCCCCGTCACTTCATGGAAAATAGATGGGGAAACAGTGGAAATAGTGACAGACTTTATTTTGGGGGGCTCCAAAATCCATGCAGATGGTGACTGCAGCCATGAAATTGAAAGACACTTACTCCTTGGAATAAGAGTTATGACCAACATAGACAGCATATTAAAAACCAGGGAGATTACTTTGCCAACAAAGGTCCATCTCATCAAAGCTATGGTTTTTCCAGTAGTCATGTATGGATGTGAGAGTTGGACTATAAAGAAAGCTGAGCACCGCACAATTGATGCTTTTGAACTGTGGTGTTAGAGAAGACTCTTGAGAGTCCCTTGGACTGCAAGGAGATCCAACCAGTCCATCTTAAAGGAAATCAGTCCCGAATATTCATTGGAAGGACTGATGTTGAAGTTGAAACTCCAATACTTTGGCTACCTGATGGGAAGAACTGACTCATTTGAAGAGACCCTGATGCTGGGAAAGATTGTAGGCAGGAGGAGAAGTGGACGACAGAGGATGAGATGGTTGGATGCATCACCGACTCAATGGAAATGAGTTTGAGTAAACTCCAGGAGTTAGTGATGGACAGGCATGCTGCAGTCCATGTGGTCCAAAGGGTCAGACATGACTGAGCGACTGAACTGAACTGAACTGAATAAGTTAAATTGAAAGAAAACTATGACAAACCTAGATAGCATATTAAAAGGCAGAGTTGTCACTTTGCCAATAAAGGTCTGTATATTCGAAGCTATGGTTTTTCCAGTAGTCATGTGTGAGTTGGACCATAAAGAAGCCTGAGGGCTGAAGCACTGATACTTTCAAACGGTGGTACTGGAGAAGACTCTTGAGAGTCCGTTGGACAGCAAGGAGCTCAAACCAGTCAATCCTACAGGAAATCAATCCTGAATATTCATTGGAAGAACTGATGCTGAAGCTGAAGCTCCAATACTTTGGCCATGTGATATGAAGAGCCAACCCATTGGAAACTACCCTGATGCTGGGAAAGATTGAAGGGAAGAGGAGAAGGGAGCAACAAAGGATGAGATGGTTGAATGGCATCACTAACTTAATGGACATGAGTTTGAACAAACTCCGGGAGACACTGAAGGACAAAGAAGCCTGGCATCCTGCATCCATGGGGTCTCAAAGAACAGACACAACTTAGTGACTGCACAATACAATACAATGTTAAGAAACTAAGAGTCCTTGAATTAAAACAGTTTGAATGTAGATGAGGAAAAAGAGAAGAATTCTGGGAAATAACATAGACCTGGGTTGTAGAATACTTGGTTATATTCCACTGAATAAACCTGGACAAATCATACATCCTTTCCATGCTCAGTTATTTCAGTAGAAAATGAGAGTTGCATTAGACTGTTGGTTTTACAATTGAGTTCTCAGAGTTCTGAGAGATACGTGATTCTAGATTAGAGTAAGAACAACTGCCTTGTTGTGTGTGTGGGTGGGGTGAAGTTGGTATGAGAGAGTAACTGAGATTTCCATTCCCACTTCAGCCAAGACAAGTTAACTTTTAGTCATTTTATATAATATATATATATATATATATATAATGTACTTATATATATTTATATATTTTATTACATATATATTAATATATAGGATTTTTTTTAGGTGGTCTGTCCTTCCTGAAAATAATAGGCAGAAGTACAATGATGAAGATACTAACTAGAGTTTTCACAAAGGAACAATTTTTATTACCTCTTGAAAGTCATTATTACAGCCCATTTCACTTCCACTCTAATAACTTACCATAGCTTGCTGAGCCTAGCTTGCTGACACAGGACCACTTATATTTTTACAATTCTTTCTTATGTTTTCTTGAGTTCTCACCCCTTCCCCCTCCATTTCTATTGATTCTCGTTTTATTTTAGCACAAGAGAAGATAATTGGACTTAGAGTTTTTCCTCATTTTATAACATAGTGAGATCTGAAGTTCAGATATGTTACCTCTTTGAATCTATTTTAGTAGATTTTCCCTCATCCTTCATTCATTCTCTATCTCCTGTAATACTCTGGAGAAGGAAATGGCAACCCACTCCAGTATTCTTGCGTGGAGAATTCCATGGATGGATGAGCCTGCTGGGCTGCAGTCCGTGGGGTCACAGAGTCAGACACGACTGAGTGACTAACACACATATAGTAATACTCTGGTTTTCCTAGGTGGCGCTAGTGGTAAAGAACCTGCCTGCCAATACAGGAGATATAAGATACGTGGGTTTTATCCATGGGTCGGGAAAATCTGGAGGAAGGCATGACAACCCACTGCAGTATTTTAGCCTGGAGAATCCAATGGACAGAGAAACCTGGAGGACTACAGTCCATAGTGTCACAAAGAGTCGGGCACGACTGAAGTAACTTATCATACATGGTAATAAGAATTTAACTAGCTTAACCACTATCCAAAGTTCCTTCTTATCCTCCCTACCTTTATCAAATTAATTGTATCACATTTTTTTAAACAAATATATAGTGTTTTCCTTACACTGACTATAACTGACTACCTTAAGACACTAATACGGTGTTTCCCTTTCCTTTGTTTCCAAAGGTTAAAGTCTTTTACTCTCTCTCTTTGCTTATTTTTCTATGTAATTTTTTCTGAAACTTAGAAGATAATTGTAAAATCTCTAAATATTATCTTACACATAAACACATCAAGGACTCAGCAAGTTTTGTTTTTGTTTTAATTTTCTTGAAGAACTTTTTCAGTTCAGTTCTGTCACTAAGTCATATCCAACTCTTTGCAACCACATGGACTACAGCATGCCAGGCTTTCCTGTCCTTCTCCACCTTCCAGAGCTTGCTCAAACTCATGTCCATTAAGTTGGTGACGCTATCCAACCATCTCATCCTCTGTTGCCCTTTTCTTCTCCTGCCTTCAATCTTTCCCAGCATCAGGGTCTTTTCTTCCTTTTAGTTCTGTGATTTGGGCTAGTTATTCAACACTAAATCCTTCTCTTTCTTGGTTTACATTAATACCTGGTTTGCGGAGAACATACAGAATTTCTGGAGGTAGATTTGTCATAATTCCCTTATCAAAAATCACCTTTACTAAACTCATACACTAATTAATTATTTGCCTGTTTTTGGATTTCTAAGTAAAATTTCCTCTCAAAATGAGAAGGCATTGATATATTGTCGTCCACCTTCCAATGTTGCTATTCTGAATTTTAATCCTTCTATGTAGTCTATTTTGTTCTCTCTGGCAGTTGTTATGATCTTCTCCATGTCCCTATTACCTGAAATGTCATGATAAGATGTCGTAGTGTAGGACTTCAGGGATAATTTACAAACCCCTTTAGTCTGAAAATTCATATCCTTAAATTCTATGAAATTTACTTAAACTCTTTTACTAATAATTGCCTCTCCTTTGTTTTTATATTTCCTTTTATTTAGTTTTTTTTTATATTTTTGGGCTGATGCTATAATTTCTTTAATTTTCTTTCGATTGACTTAATTTTTATTCTAATTTTAAATAGTTTTCTCAAGTCCACCTTCCATTCCTCAAAGTGTATAACAAGACTTGCAAATGGAAGTTTTTATCTCTGACCCTTTTCACTGGGAGTTCTAAGATTTCATTCGCTATCTTCTTCAGAATGAAATCTCCAGTTCCCGCTTAAAAGATATAAGTTTGGCTTTCAGAATTATTAGAACATGATGGGGTAAATGGCTAGGGGTATTAATATTGGGGGAGATAGATAATGGGTGAACTTTAAATTCCAGCATTCTTTGTCTCCAAATAGTAAAGCTAGGTGATGATGGAATGAAACTACTCATAGTAAATATAAAAATTAGAAATTAGCTACTTGAAAGCAAGAATTATGACCTTTACTGTTGAATTTGATGTTGAGAAATCAAGTGGGAATATCAGTCAGCTGGAAATAAGCATGGCTCTTACTTAAGTAGGACTAACTTTAAAGTTTAAAAGATGTTATGTCCATCATTAATTACTTATGATTATCTTAAGCTGTATGACTAGTTTAACTTCTTTTTTTATTTTTTAAATTTAAATTTATTTATTTTAATTGGAGACTAATTACTTTACAATATTGTATTGGTTTTGCCATACATCAACATGAACTTCTAATTGTATTATTTTTCAGTGTACAGTGATATCTTAAAAAAAAACATGCCTAGCCTATTTCACCTCTTAAATACATACATATATGTATATGTGTGTGTATATATATATATATTCTGAGGGTGACTAATAGTGGATATTAACACAGCATTTTCTTTATCTTAATTATACCAAGACAATGAAAAAAGCAGAAATGAGTTTTAAGATAGAAATCCACCGGCAAATTAGTGCAAAGACTTAGCCATTTAAGCTATTAATCTAAAGACTATGAAGCCTTATTTTCACATGAAATGTTTAGTAGAATCAGAACATCAGGGCAGCACGCACAGAGGGCATTCTTCCTCAGCAATGAGGATTATCCTCTGCATTTGGCCACTGCTACAGTTTAGATGTTCGCTGTGATGCCATCTGTTAAGGTTGATTGTGCAGTGACCTTAGGCAGTCTGAAACCTGTTCAATTGAGCCCGTATATAGAGTTCTGGTTGGGAACCAGGAGGACAGATGGTAGGGTTGGAGATGGGGAACTTGTTTGTTACAGCTGATGAAAATCATTTTTCTTGCCAAAGCCATTAAATGTGATATCCTTGGCACAGCATTTCTCAACAAATAGAGTGTCCCACTTGGTGGGTTAGCTGCAGGTGAATTGAAGCATTCAACAGTCTCTATTTAGGTTTACCTAGTTCTTTACTTTTACATCTCTGACAGCCTAAGTCAATGTTCCAGCAGCAGGGCACTCTGTGCTCAGTAAGTACAGAATTTGACATATGTAGTTTTCAAAATATACGTATACAGTGAGCAGTGCAAAGTGGACTGTAATTGTGAAGCCAGTTAAAAGAGTTTATAAATAGCTTTAATTGAATAGCACATATAGAGAAGAAAAATTCCTGTAATACTGAATAACAGCTTCAAGTAAATCTACTCACTTTTCATATCCATGGAAAGACTTCTCAGTTACCATTGTTTAAGAAACTGTATTGAAATCATTTGATGGGAAATAATTATGTCTACAATCAGACAAGATAATTATTGCAAAGTGGTTTTTGCAACTTGGAAAGCAGAAAATTTTTCCCACCCACCGAGGCTTTCCCTCTCCATATTTGACAGCCCTCAAAATGCTACTTGTAGAATTCATATCTAAGCTATGTAAACAAAAGACTAATTTTAAAGTCAAAATTCAATATTAAAAAAAGTGAACAATATAGGCTCTATCAACTTTTAGAGTTAAAAAAGTAAAGTCTGGATGGAAGTGCCTTTTACTAATCAAATCTGTTTCCTTAGAAGTTTCACCTAAAACATATCAGACATACATCTTATTTTAAATATGTTTATGGAGGTAGTATGACTGCAGTCTATAGGTAATATATTACAGTAGTTTGTATTTTAAAACATACATATAAAGAAATACATCATTTTATTATTATTTATGTAAATACCTATGTGTACACTGTTAGGCAACCTATTTTCCCTTTGGTTAATATATCTTGTAGACCTTCCTGTCAGCACATTGAGTCCTTACTTCATTCTTTTGAAAGGTTGTATAAATAGCAGCCATATGATAGATATCATGTGATTTATTTAGTCAGGTCCACATGAATTTGTTTTAGTAATTTATCCCTTTTGTTGGTTATTGACCATGTTGCAGGAATATTCTTATAAATGCTTATTGTGCCCATATTCAGCTACTTTCTAGAGAAGATACATGGAAATTTCATTTTCCTGTGAAGGAATAGATGAACATTTAAAGTTAATATTTCCATATCTTCTGCCAGAGTGACTCTATCAGTTTAAACTCTTAGCAGCTATGTATGAGATTACTATTTTCCTGCAAAGTTGAAAACAACTAGTCTCAAAATATGTTTTGATTTTTACTAACTAGAGGTTTAAGGAATATATATATATACACACACATTGTTTTCATTTTTATTTCTCTAAGAATATGGTTATGCTGTTCCTTCTTTAGTTTATTAACATGAATGACTACTCATTTATTCATTGATATGTGTTTATGTTCAATAGATAACTATTGACTATTTTGTACTCAGTTCAGTTCAGTTCAGTCACTCAGTCGTGTCCGACTCTTTATGACCCCATGAATTGCAGCACTCCAGGCCTCCCTGTCCATCACCAACTCCCAGAGTCCACTCATACTCACGTCCATCGAGTCAGTGATGCCATCCAGCCATCTCATCCTCTGTTGTCCCCTTCTCCTCCTGCCTCCAACCCCTCCCAGCATCAGAGTCTTTTCCAATGAGTCAACTCTTTGCATGAGGTGGCCAAAGTACTGGAGTTTCAGCTTTAGCATCATTCCTTCCAAAGAAATCCCAGGGCTGATCTCCTTCAGAATGGACTGGTTGGATCTCCTTGCAGTCCAAGGGACTCTCAAGAGTTTTCTCCAACACCACAGTTCAAAAGCATCAATTCTTCGGTGCTCAGCCTTCTTCACAGTCCAACTCTCGCATCCATACATGACCACTGGAAAAACCATAGCCTTGACTAGAGAGACCTTTGTTGGCAAAGTAATGTCTCTGCTTTTCAATATGCTACTGAAAATTTTGTATTAGGCATTCATTATATAATGGTGAGTAGTGAAGACAACTCCTGACTTCTCAAACCTTATAATACAATGAAAGTTTAAAAAAAAAAACAATTTTATTGGTGATTACTATTTTATTTATACTAATCTGCAAATCTATGGTTATTTCAATTTATTAACTTATAATTGTGATTTTATGATGCTTTTGAAGGAACAACCTATTTTATATTTTATTAATATATTAATGTGTATCTGCTGTTTTAAGATTTCTTTACAATTTAAGTTTATTCATTTTATGTGGTTCTTCTCTGGATTCCCTTATTTAATACTTGATTTCTTTCTTGATTTTGTTTTTTACTCTATGTTTACTATTAAAAACTGTTTACTGTGAATGCGATTCCCAGGTAGCTCAGCTGGTAAAGAATCTGTCTGCAATGCAGAAGATCCCAGTTCAATTCCAGGGTCAGGAAGATCCACTGGCAAATGGATAGACTACCCACTCCAGTATTCTTGGGCCTGCCTAGTGGTTCAGCTGGTGCTCAGCTCCTGCAATGTGGGAGACCTGACTTCGATTCCTGGACTGGGAAGATCACCTGGAGAAGGGAACAGCTACCCACTCCAGTATTATGGCCTGAAGAATTCCATGGGCTGTATAGTCTATGGAGTTACAAATAGTTGGGTACAACTGAGTAACATTCACTTCACTTACTGTTAAAAGTGATTTTTCCAATCATGAATTTCTCATTGAAAATTTGGTTATGTAGTCTGCTAGATTTTTATTAAATTTTGTGCTCACAAGGTTTCTGGAGTTTGCTCTTATTGTATATGCCTATGGAGAAGGAAATGGCAACCCACTCCAGTGTTCTTGCCTGGAGAATCCCAGGGATTGGGGAGCCTGGTGGGCTGCCATCTATGGGGTCACACAGGGTCAGATATGACTGAAGCGACTGAGCAGCAGCAGCAGGCTGCAGTCTGAAGGGGCTGGAGGATCAACTACTAGAAAAAAAGAAAAGAGAAGAACACATACCAGAGCTCTGCCTTATTCTAGTCCTCAGAAGCAAGTCACAAGATCCAGTCTACTAAATATGAAGAGGCAGGGATCACGACCCTTCCTTGTGGCTACCTTCCAAAGTGTATATTGAAATTTTGGTTTTCTGAGTCTTGTGAAAATTACAGACACTGTGCTCCTTCAGCTCTAAGTATTTAAGCATGTAATTCCAAAGAACAAGGATATTCTCTTCCATAACAGTGGTGATACTTCAAAAATAGAAAATTTGATGTTAATACACTAGCGTTATCTATGAAAGTGAAAGTGAAGTCGCTCAGTCGTATCTGACTCTTGGCAACCCCATGGTCTGTAGCCTACCAGGCTTCTCCATTCATGGAATTTTCCAGGCAAAAGTACTGGAGTGTGTTGGCATTTCCTTCTCCATACTTATCTATAATTCTAGCCAATATTCAGATTACATCAACTGTATCAGTCATTTCCTTTACAGGTTTTGAAAAAAATCTAAAATTCAATAAAGTCTAAAGAAAGCAACAATCTAAGCTATAAAATTTATCTATGTGTCTTTAGTTTCTCCTAATCAAGGAGATGAACCCTGGGATTTCTTTGGAAGGAATGATGCTAAAGCTGAAGCTCCAGTCCTTTGGCCACCTCATGAGAAGAGTTGACTCATTGGAAAAGACCCTGATGCTGGGAGGGATTGGGGGCAGGAGGAGAAGGGGACGACCGAGGATGAGATGCCTGGATGGCATCACAGACTCGATGGACGTGAGTCTGAGTGAACTCCGGGAGATGGTGATGAACAGGGAGGCCTAGCGTGCTGCGATTCATGGGGTCGCAAAGAGTTGGACAGGACTGAGTGACTGAACTGAACTGAATCTAAATACCCTTCAATTTGACTTTCTTGACATTGACATTTGGAAGCATGCAGGCCAATTATTTTGTATACTGTCCCTCAGTTTGGTTTATATTTCTTTTTTACTGAATTCAGGTTACTTATTTTGGCAAGAATATCAGAGAAATGGTATTTCCATTTGAAGACATGTGGTATGATTTGTCCCAGTAAAATAATGATATTAATTTTCGGCACATTCTTAAGGTGGATGTTTTCAGTTTTTTCTTGAATTATTTTTCTTTAATAAACAATTTATGGGTAGATATTTGAGATTATGTAAGTATACTTTTCTTCATTAATTAAACTGTCACAGATTTGTCTTATTATCTTTTAAAAATATTTATTATTTTTCATATTCTGATCTATTATAGTTTATTATAAGATTTTACATATTGTTTCCTGTGCTATATAGTAGAAACTTGTTGCTTATCTATTTTATATATAGTAGTTTGTATATGGAGAAGGCAATGGCATCCCACTCCAGTACTCTTGCCTGGAAAACCCCTGGATGGAGGAGCCTGGTAGGCTGCAGTCCATGTGGTCGCTGAGGGTCAGACACGACTGAGCGACTTCACTTTCACTTTTCACTTTCATGCATTGAAGAAGGAAATGGCAACACACTCCAGTATTCTTGCCTGGAGAATCCCAGGGATGGGGGAGCCTGGTGGGCTGCCGTCTATGGGGTCGCACAGAGTTGAACACGACTGAAGTGACTTAGCAGCAGCAGCAGCAGTTTGTATGTAGTAATCCCAAACTCCTAATTTAAAACTCCCCTATTGTCTTTTAATGACTAACTTCATCTCCTGTGTTTTCTAGCCAACATTCTACAGTACAGAAGTGTTCATTTCACCCACATTTAATTGATATTTTGTGCATTTGTTTATATCAAGGTGGATTCATGCATCTCTATTTTGTACACTGGGTTATCATTCATTGGATGAATATTTATTTTGATCACATTTCCCCAAATTTAGCCACAGGGAGCCACTTTAAGTTACTTTTATGTCCTCTATATATTTCCAGATCATTTGGGGAATGTTTTCTAGCTGTCACATGCAAAATTTTCCAGGCTTATCTTGTATTTACCTTTTCTCCTAGCCCTAAAATCAGCTGGTTCTCAAAGAAATACTGGTTCTTTTTAGTGAAATGTGGTATTTTTTTTTTTTTAATGTAAAAAGCAATTGATCTAAACTAAAGGAAGAAAGTGTGTTTAATTTTCTCCAAAGCTTTTTCTACACATATTGATATTATCACATGATTTTTATCTTTCAGTTGGTTACTAGGGTATATCACATTGATTGATTTGCCTACATTAAAGAATCCTTGAATCCCTAGGATAAATCTCACTTGATCATGGTGATGATTCTTTTATTGTGTTGTTGGATTCTGTTTGCTAGTATCTTGCTGAGGTTTTTTGCATCTATGTTCATCAGTGATATTGGCCTGTAATTTTCTTTTTTGTGATATCTTTACCTGTTCTTTTGCCAGGGTAATGGTGGCCTCACGGAATGAGTTTGGGAATGTTCCTCCCTCTCCAATTTTTTGGAGGAGTTTGACAAGGACAGGTGTTAGCCCTTCTCTAAATATTTGATAGAATTTGTCTGTGAAGACGTCTGACCCTGGGTTTTTGTTTGTTGGGAGATTTTTGGTCACAATTTTGATTCTACTGCTTGTGATAGGTATGTTCACAATTTCTATTTCTTCCTGGTTCAGTTTTGGAATGTTGTAATTTTCTAAGCATTTGTCCACTTTTCCAGGTTGTCCAGTTTACTGGCATATAGTAGCTTATAGTACTCTTTTATGATCCTTTGTATTTCTGCATTGTCTATTGTAACTTTTCCTTTTTCATTTCTAAATTTATTGATTTGAGTCTTCTCCCTTTTTTTTTCTTGATGAGTCTGGCTAAAAAAATGGTTTGTCAATTTGCTTATCTTCTCAGAGAAACAGCTTTTAGTTTTACTGATCTTTACTATTGTTTTCTTCATTTTCCTTTTCATTTATTTCTGCTCTGATCTTTATGATTTCTTTTCTTCTATTAACTTTGCGGTTTTGGTTCTTTTTTTTTCTAGTAGCGTTAGGTATAAGGTTAGGTTGTTTCTTTGAAATTTTTTCATTTCTTGAGGTAGGATTGTATTACTATAAACTTCACTCTTAGAATGACTTTTGTTGCATCCCATAGGTTTCAGCTTGTGTTTTCATTGTCATTAGTTTCTAGGTGATTTTCTTATTTCCTCTTTGATTTCTTCAGTGACCTCATCATTGTTTAGAAGTACATTGTTTAGTCTCCATGTGTTTGTGGGTTTTTTTTTTTATAGTTTTTTTCCTTGTAGTTGATACTAATCTCTTAGTATTGTGGTCAGAAAAGATGCTTGATATGATTTCAGTTTTTGTGACCCATGTATCCTGGAGAACGTTTTGTGTGCACCTGAGGGAAAAAAAAAAGTGTATTTTGCTACTTTCGGATGCATACAGATGGCTTACAAACACATGGAAAGATGCTTAATATTACTCATTATTAGACAAATGCAAGTCAAAATTACAATGAGGTATCACTTCACACTGGTCAAAAGGAACATCATCAAAAAATCTACAAACAATATATTCTGGAGGGGATGTAGAGGAAAGGAAATCCTCTTGCAATGTTTGTAGGAATGTAAGTTGATACAGCCACTATGGAGAACAGTATGGAGATTTCTTAAAATCTCGGAACAAAACTACCTTACGATGCACCAATTCCACTACTGGGGATATACCCTGAGGAAACCACAATTGAAGACACATGTATCCCAATTTTCATTGCAGCACAACTTACAATAGCCAGGACATGGAAGCAGCTTGATGTCTATCAACAGATGAATGGATAAAGAACTTGTGGTACACGTATATAATGGAATATTACTCAGCCATGTGTCAGTTGAAGTGAGGTGGATGAACCTAGAGCCTATTATACAGAGTGAAGTATGTCGCAAAGAGAAAATCAAATATTGTATATTGATGCAAACATATGGTATCCAGGAAAATGGAGCTGATGAACCTATTTGCAGGGCAGGAATAGAGATGCAGACACAGAAAATGGACTTGTGGACACAGCAGGGGAAGGGAAGTGTGGGATGAGCTGAGGGAGTAGCACTGAAATATCTGCATTACTATGTGTAAAGCGGATAGCTAGTGGGAATTTGCTGTATAATACAGGAAGCTTGGCCCAGTGCTCTATGAAGTCCTGTAGGGATGGGGTAAAAACTATAAAATTACTGACTTTCTGTTAAAAAATAAAAAATAACAAAGATAAATGCTTTTAAAGCTTTTCTAGTTAACAGACAATGACATTATTTCTTGTTAGTCTGAAAGCATTTAATTTTTTTTTCTTTAGAGTCATTTATGTATGTGTGCATGTGTGTGAGTGTGTATGCACACAGCCTTAAGACAAATTAAGCTAAAATTTAAAAAACCCACCAGTGAAAATTTAAGGTAGTGTGAATGTGTGTATATGAATGAGATATGATATCTTGAGTATACTCTCTGAAAGTTCTCCATCACTCAGGGATAAATGTGGTTAATAACTGAAAATTGTTAATGTTTCTGGGAAATAAACACAGTTGAAGTTATAAGTGAAGTTTTATATTATGTCATTCCCTTTAACAATAAAAAATGTAGGTAGGGTAGCAGAGTTTTGTTCTTTTTAAATTTTTTTTTTTTTTTGGTAGCAAAGTTTACTTTCAGAAACTACCAGGCTTATGTCCATTACCTGGCTCAGCCATTAGCTGAAAGAACTTGGTCAAATTACCTAACTTGTTTTCCCCTGGAATCTAAGATAAAGAAAGTAAAACTGAAATGACAGTATTGTTATTAGGATTAAATGTTAACACATGTCAAACTATTATGATGTCACTTAGAATACAATAGATTCAGACTAAATAATACTTAATATTTATATATTACAAAATAAGCCATTTCCTTATCCTATTATTTTTAATTTAATTTTAATGTTTGTATAACATTGTAGTATATGAGTTAAGCTTGATTTATTTCTATCTTTCTCAAACCTTTTTACTCGTGAATCACACAAGGTAGGCAAGAGTATAGTAATGTTTCTTGAGAGTCTCTGAAAAAGTTGGTTTGAAACTCAACATTCAGAAAACTAAGATCATGGTATCTGGTCCCATCACTTCATGGAAAATAGATGGGGAAACAGTGGCTGACTTTATTTATTTGGGCTCCAAAATCACTGCAGATGGTGATTGCAGCCATGAAATTAAAGGATGCTTACTCTTTGGAAGGAAAGTTATGACCAACCTAGACAGCATATTAAAAAGCAGAGACATTACTTTTCCAACAAAGGTCAATCTAGTCAAAACTATGGTTTTTCCAGTAGTCAGGTATGGATGTGAGAGTTGGACTATAAAGAAAGCTGAGCACTGAAGAACTGATGCTTTTGAACTGCAGTGTTGGAGAAGACTCTTGAGTCCCTTGGGCTGCAAGGAGACCCAATCAGTCCATCCTAAAGGAAATCAGTCCTGAATATTCATTGGAAGGACTGATGTTGAAGCTGAAACTACAATACTTTGGCCACCTGATGGAAACTTCATTACTTCAATTTGTTACCTCTAAAAATGTTCTCTTCATTTTTTAGTTAAAAGGACAGTTTATATTTTTTTCTTGCTAGGTAACTGAGGTCTCATGTTTTTATACACATTTAAACAACCTCTAACAAAAAGGAAAGAAAAATTCTCACTATTATGTAAGTAAGTAGCTGTATTTCTATTGTAACAACTTTACTCAAATTTTGAAAGTCAATTTGTAAGCAAAATATAGTATCGTGTGATTCTATTTGTTATTTCTCTCTTTATACCTGTTGCACTTTGCCTTTACTTCAGGCAGTCTCCCCTATTTCTGTATTGAGAAATAATTGGCCTAGAACTTTATATTATTTTCCATTTAGAAAACCTCATTTTATAGGGCTTCAGCATTATTGTGTTTTGCAGATTTTTTTTTTTTATATAAGTTGAAGGTGTAGCACTTTGTATCAAGCAAATCTATTTGTGCCATTTTTCCAAAAGCATTTACTTATTTCATGTCTCTGAATCACATTTTGGTAATTTCTGTGCTATTTCAAACTTTTTCATCATTATTATATTTGATATGGTGATACATGATCAGCAACTTTGATGTTACTATTGCAAAAAGATTGCAATTTACTGAAGTTCTGATGATGGTTAGCATTTTTTAACAAGAAAGATTTTCCAGTATTCATGTATGGATGTGAGAATTGGACCATAAGGAAAGCTGAGGGGTGAAGAATTGATGCTTTTGAACTGTGGTGTGGGAGAAGACTCTTGAGAGTCCCTTGGGCTGCAAGATCAAACCAGTCCATCCTAAAGGAAATCATCCCTGAATATTCACTGGAAGGGCTAATGCTGAGGCTCCAATACTTTGGCCACCTGATGCAAAGAACTAACTCATTGGAAAAGACCCTGCTGCTGGAAAAGATTGAAGGCAGGAGAAGAAGGGACAACAAAGGATGAGATGGTTAGACAACATCACCAACTTGATGGACATAAGTTTGAGCAAGCTCCAGGAGTTGGTGATGGACAGCAAAGCCTGGTGTGCTGCAGTGCATGGGGTCGCAGAGAGTCAGACATGACTGAGTGACTGAACTGAACTGATACACACTTTTTAGATGTAATGCTATTGCATACACAATGAAGAATAATATATAAATAACTTTTATATACAAAAACTTGTATGAATCACTTTATTGTGATATTGCCTAATTGTGGTGTTCTAGAACCAATCCTCCCTCAATATCTGCAATGATTCCACACTTCTGTATTTTGTGAGATTATCACCATAGGTCTATTAACATTTGTCATAGTTACAAATGTCATAGTTACACACTGTTTTCTTCTGTTGAGAACTTTTAAGATTTATTCTCTTGTTGCTGTTGTTTAATTGCTAAGTCAAGTCCAACTCTTTTGCCACCCCATGGACTGTAATCTCTTTGGCTCCTCTTGTCCATGGGATTTCCCAGGCAAGAATACAGGGGTGAATTGCCATTTCCTTCTCCAGGGGATCTTCCTAACCCTGGGATCAAACCCATATCTCCTGCATTGACAGGCAGATTCTTTACAACTGAGCCACCAGGGAAGCCCCTTTATTCTCTTAGCAAGTTTCTAATATGCAATACTGTATTATTAACTGGTCATTATGCAGGATGCTACATCCCCATGACTTATTTACTTTATAACTGGAAGTCGATACTTTTTGCGCACACCCAGCAAACTCCAATCCCCAGCTCTGGTAACCACCAGCTCATCCTCTGTATCTATGAACTCAGTTTTCTTTTGCGTGTTTTATTTTTCTTAGACTTCACATATAAGATTGTAAGGTACTTGTCATTCTCTGACTTATTTCAGTTAGCATAATGGCCATCCATGTTTCAAAAGGCAAGATTTCCTTCTTCTTTATCCCTGAAAAATATTCCTGTCTGTGCTGCTGTTGTTTCTGTTGTTGTTGTTGCTTAGTCACTAAGTCATGCCTGACTCTTCGCAACCCTGTGGACTGTAGCCCTCCAGCCTCCTCTGTCCTTGGGATTTCCCAGGCAAGAATACTGAAGAGGGTTGCCATTTCCTTCTCCAGGGAATCTTCCCAATCTGGGGATCAAACTTGCAACTCCTGCATTGACAGGTGGATTCTTTACCACTGAGCCATATGTATATACCTATACGCTATATTTTCTTTATCCATTCATCCACTGATGGACGTAGGTTTCTTCCATGTCTTAGCTATTGTAAATAATGATGCAGTGAACATGGGGGTACACGCAATTTTTTTGTTTTCTTCTGATAAATACCTACAAGTGGCATTGCTGGAAGGTAGCTCTGTCTTTAATTTTTAAGTAACTATGAAGCCATTTCTGTAGTAGGTGCAACAATTTACATTCCACCAACAGTACAAAAGGGTTTCATTTCTCTACATTATTTCCAATTCTGTTATTTCTTGTCTTTTTAACAGTAGCCTTCCTAAAATGTGTGAGATGATATATCATTGTTTTTTTTTTACTTTAAAAATTTTTATTTTACTATTTTTAAAATATTTTATTTATTTGACTGCTCCAGGTCTTAGAACAGGTTCTTTTTTTATTATTTCTTTTTACTTTACAATATTATATTGGTTTTGCTTTGCATTTTCTTATTAGTGACATTCAGCACACCTTTTCTCGTACTTCTTGGACATCTGTATGTCTTTCTTTGGATAAATGTCTATTCAAATCATCTGTGCATTTTTTTCTTTTTCTTTTCTTTTTTTTTTTAACACCAAAAACATTTTGTTTTGGAGTATAGACAATTAAAAATGTTGTGATAGTTTCAGGTGAACAGTGAAGCGACTCAGCCATATATATACACATATCCATTCTCCTCCAACCACCACCCCCCACTTCCATCCAGGCTGGTACATAACATTGAGCAGAGTTTGATCTGTGCATTTTGAATAAGATAGTCTTTGGTCCCTTGTGGCTCAGCTGGTAAAGAATCTGCCTGCAATGCAGGAGACTTGGGTTCAATCCCTGGGTGGGGAAAATCCCCTAGAGAAGGGAAAGGCTACCCACTCCAGTATTCTGGCCTGGAGAATTCCATGGCCAGTCCATGGGGTCAAAAAGAGTCAGACACGACTGAGTGACTTTCACTTTCACATATTTGGATATTAACCTCATATAATGATTTGCAAATATATTTTCTCCCAATTGGTAGATTGCCATTTCATTTGATAGATGGTTTCCTTTGCTTTTCAGAAGCTCTTTAGTTTCATGTATCCCCATTTGTTTATTTTGGCTTTTGTTGCCTATTCTTTTGATGTTGAATCTAAGACATTATCACCAACACCAATGTCAAGGAGCTAATCACTTACATTTACTTCTAGAATTTTTATGGTTTCATATGTTACATTCAATATTGAATATATTTTGAGGTAGTTTTTATGTATGCTGTAAGATAATGGTTCCGTTTCATTCTTTTGCATGTGTCTGTCCACTTTACATGATTTATTGAAGGCACTGTGTTTCCATTTTATATTTTTGGTCCATTTTTGTAGATTAATTTTCTGTGTATGTGTGGTTTTATTTCTGGGCTCTCTATTCTGTTACAGTGACCTGTATTTCCGTTTTTGAGACAATATCATATTGTTCTGATTACTACAGCTTTGTAATATGGTTTGAAATAATGGACCACCATTTACCCCAGTTTTTTTCTATCCCCTCTTAACATTGGCTTGGCTGTCTGGAGTATTTTGGGAATCCATAAAAATATTAGGATTGCTTATTCAATTTCTGTGAAAAAATCATTGGCATTTTGACATAAATTGCATTGAATCTTCAATTGCTCTGGATAGAATGGTCATCAAGATCTTTTTGGATCCTAGAATAATGAATATAAAATCACAATAAACAAATAGGACCTAATTAAACTCAAAAGTGTTTTCCACAGCAAAAGAAACCACAAATAAAATGAAGATATAATTCATAGAATGGGAGAAAATACCTGCAAATAAAGTGAGTGGCAAGGGATTAAACTCCAAAATATACAAACAGCTCATGTAGGTCTATGTCAAAGAAAAAAAAAAAAAAAAAAAACCACAATGAAAAAATGTACAGATGATTGAAATAGACATTTCTCCAAAGAAGTTATACATATGACCAAAAGGCACATGAAAAGATGCTCAATATCATCATGAGATGTAAACCAAAACAACACTGAGGTAGCCCTTCATGCTGGTGAGAATGGCCATCAAAAAATCTACAAGCAGTAAATTCTAGAAAGGGTGTGGAGAAAAGGGGACCATCCAATACTGTTGGTGATAATGGAAATTGGTACCACCACTATGGAGAATAGTACGATGTTTCCTTAAAAAAATCTAGAGGTAGAATTACCATATGAGCCAGTAATCCCATTCCTGGGCTTACAGCTGTAGAACATCATAATTTAAAAAGACTCATGAACCCCAGTGTTCATTGTAGTGCTAGTTACAGAAGCTAAGACATGTAAGCAGCCTAAATGTCCATGTATGGAAGAATGGATAAAAAGGATGTGGTTCACAATGGAATATTAGTCATAAAAACAATGAAATAATGCCATTTGCAGCAATGTAGTTGGACCTAGAGATTATTGTACTAAGTGAAGTAAATCAAATATCATATGATATCACTTGTGGAATCTAAAATAATATATAAATGAATTAATTTACAGAACAGAAACACACTCAGTTCAGTTCAGTTCAGTCGCTCAGTCGTGTCCGACTCTTTGTGATCCCATGAATCACAGCATGCCAGGTCTCCCTGTCCATCACCAGCTCCCGGAGTTCACCCAAACTTATGTCCGTCAAGTTGGTGATGCCATCCAGCCATCTCATCCTCTGTCATCCCCTTCTCCTCCTGCCCCCAATCCCTCCCAGCATTAGAGTTTTTTCCAATGAGTCAACTCTTCACATGAGGTGGCCAAAGTATTACAGACTTCAAAATCAAATTTATGGTTACCAAAGGGAAATGGGGTACATAAATCAGCATTTTGGGATTAACATATACACACTGCTGCTGCTGCTGCTAAGTCACTTCAGTCGTGTCTGACTCTGTGTGACCCCATAGATGGTAGCCCACGAGACTTCCCCATCCCTGGGATTCTCCAGGCAAGAACACTGGAGTGGGTTGCCATTTCCTTCTCCAATGCATGAAAGTGAAAAGTGAAAGTGAAGTCGCTCAGTCGTGTCCGACTCTGCGACCCCATGGACTGCAGCCTACCAGGCTCCTCCATCCATGGGATTTTCCAGGCAAGAGTACTGGAGTCGGTTGCCATTGCCTTTTCCAACATACACACACTATCATACACCAAACAGATAAACAAAGGCCTACAGTATAACACAGAGAACTCTACTCAGTATTCTGTAATAACTGATATGGGAAAAGAATGTAGAAAAGAATGGATATATGTATATGTGTAACTGAATCACTTAGCTGTACACATGAAACTTACTCAGCATTGTAAATCAATTATACTCCAATATAAAATAAAGTTTAAAAAAATCACTTGCCATCAATTAGTCTCATTATCACTAAAATTAAATTTGATCATTTGCTTAAGGTTGTACCTGACAATTTTCTTCACTGATAATTTTCTTCACTGATAATTTTCACTCTTTGACATCAATAAGCATATTTTGAGGAGATAATTTAAGACTATATAATATCCTGTTACTCTTCAACATTTACTCATAAAGATTGTATCTATTGGTGACTCTTACATAAATTATGATGATGATGTTTCAAAATGGTATTATGCTGTCTATATTTTTTAGTTGATTTCCTATGGTTAGGAGGAGCTTTCTTTTTGCTGTTATTTTTGACTAATATTTGTGTAGACTCATGGGTTCTAATTATTTTATATAAGGTAGAGTGTATTATTATATTTTATAATCTTATTGCTCAAACTATCTCATTTTTGGCCAGTTAACTGGCCTTGTTTTCAAGTTTACATGTCCTTATTTGTGTCCTTACTTTGTAGTACAGCAAAGCATTCCAGGTTTATCTTATTCTTTCTGTTCCAGGCTCTGAAATCAGTCTTTGCTCCAAGAAGCTGTGATCATTTTAATAGAGGTTGGCACATAGAAACCAATGTATGTGAACACTTTATATACTCATTACTACTGGATGTCAGTGTTTCTAGACCCTCTCAGAGTACAGAGCATACACATATGTAACTTTTTCTTTTTGAGATTCATGCCAATATCTCTAATTTCCAGTTGAACACTCCTGTGTTCTTTCAATTCTTACTCATATACATATTTGTATTCTTTTCTTCAAAAGTATAAAATTTGTACTCATTACACAATACATTTTATTTATGTGCTTATCCATAAAGTGCATAAAAAATATCTTCTGAATTGCCACTGTATACTACTGGGGAAAAGAAAGGAAGAATAAGAATGGAGCCAATTATACAGAGTAAGCCAGAAAGAAAAACACGAATACAGTATGCTAATGCATATATATGGAATTTAGAAAGATGGTAACGATAACCCTGTATGCAAGACAGCAAAAGAGACACAGATGTATAGAACAGTCTTTTGGACTCTGTGGGAGAGGGAGAGGGTGGGATGATTTGGGAGAATGGCATTGAAACATGTATAATATCATACAAGAAATGAATCACCAGTCTAGGGTCGATGCAGGATACAGGATGCTTGGGGCTGGTGTACTGGGATGACCCAGAGGGATGGTATGGGGAGGGAGGGAGGAGGGGGGTTCAGGATTGGGAACACGTGTACACCCGTGGTGGATTCATGTTGATGTATGGCAAAAACAATACAATATTGTAAAATAATTAGCCTCCAATTAAAATAAATAAATTTAAATTAAAAAATAAAAAAAGAAGAAAACCTATGAATTGGAGTCACTATTTGTTTACAGTGTTTTTTGGCTTTAGCCAGAGGACCTATTGTCCACATATTTCTTTATAGTTATTTGAATTATTGTTACTTATTTTTCTATACTTTCAATTTAGTTATGCTATTTATTGGAAGTAGTTTTCACATATTCATGTTTATATTCATTTTTTTCTATTTTTGTCAAGTATGTGAATGGGTATACAAATATATGAATAATATTACACATGAGAATTGGTGATTGAGACTAAGTTTAACTTTTATCCCCAAGGTTTTTATCTTTTTTCCTACTTTCAAGCTTTTCCCTATTCTACAACTAAAAAGAAGAGATACTGTTGTTATAGTAACAACAAACAAAGATGAAAATTTGAAGAAGACAATGATTTTCCACAGAAGATCTAGGTAAAGTGATATAACTTTCCTGTACTTTAGATTCAATAATGAGGGTTCTGAATTTCAATTTTTTAAATTGTAAAAAGCATATAGAATAGTTATGAAGAGGGCAGTTTATAGTACTAAATGGATTGGCTGTCATTCTTTCTTAGTTGTCTTAGATAAACTATTGAGCCTCTCATTGCTTCAGTTTTATTATCTATACAAGGGGTGAATATTAGTGCATATCTTACAAGGTTGATAAGCTAATCCTATTAACAACAACCAACACAGAGACTAATACAGGCCCACCAATGCTTGTGCCCATGGAGACCCCTGATGATCAGGCAATGGCCATTGCTGCTGCTCCAAACAAGAAGCAGAATGAGCTGCAGGAGGCTACACACATCCCAGGGAGGCCCAGTCCATCCTAATGCACTTGAGGAATGTCATCAGCGAGCAAACATGAGAGGCATTGTTAGGTGATTATAGGAATGGCTCATGCACAGAATTTCAGTGACAGTCTCTGAGGGAAGCAGGCATTGAATTCCGCTTTAAATGGGTGAGGCTGTCATATTATTAAAGTAATTCTCTGAAATTTCTTGGCCCAGAGTGCTATACTGGCAGCCAGAAAGCTTCTGCAACCCAGAGAGGTAAAACCTGTAGGAGTCACATTTTCTTAATAAGTCCACATGACTTAGAAAAAAAGTGGGATTATTGCATTTCTTCACATCTACCAGTGTTAATTACAGAAATGCTTACATCAGGCTGGGTGACAAAACTGGTGCTGAGGCAGCTTGGAGGAGCTCTTTACCCAGACTAAGCTCGAGGCAGAGTGAAGACAGAGATGGGTCTAATCATGACCTACAGGAACATTCTCTCTGGTGAATATTTTCATTGATGAATTGCTTTTGATCAGCTGGCTAGAACAGAGCTATTGTGAGGTCAAAAGTCATGGGGTCAACATCATTGTGATCATCTTACTATCACATAGTTACAGGTGGTAACCTAGCCTTGGCCAACTATTTTGAAAATAAGTTCTGTCGTCATTGATTCAATATGAAGAAACCGATGTCAAAACAAACAAACAAAAAAACCCTTCTATTTTATAGTTAATAAAAAGCTCCCTGTTTACAGAAAAGTGTTTTACATTATTCTTTCCAATAGTTGCAGATATCCTCTTCTTCAATTCCATACTGGCAGGGTTCTTACCTAGATTTTATTCTAGTGGTAGATTTTTCATTTAATTTTTGGCCACACCATTAAGCATGTGGGATCTTAGTTCTCCAACCAGGGTTCAAACCTGTGCCTCATTGGGTGCACAGTCTAATTGCTGGATCATCAAGAAAGCCCTCTAATGATAGATGTAACAATAATATTGTTCCACTAGAAGAGTTTGCTGGGAGGCAATGGCAGTAATCTAGGGAAGAGACCATAAAGATAGGAACTAAAGAAGAGATGGCGAGGTGAGAGAAAGGGACACACCTGGGAGATACTTAGGAGGTGAACTGCCAGACACTGGCATCCAGGATCCATTAGTGTCATCACATGTTGATGGATATGAACTTGGACTAAGTGTACCATAATAATGGATGTCAGTTGTCAACTGGAACCCAGACTCTCTAATAAACAAAAACCCTGATTTTCAGGGCTTGGTTATTTCCCTGGTATAACTATTCCTACCAAGTTAAAGCTACAAAGGACTTAACAATCAGCTATAAAAATTCCTGAAGTTTTAAACTTTTCCTGTGTGGGGTGGAACAAGAGAACTGGCATACCACTGGCCTGCATTCAGTGTCAAGCTATCCAGTTTTCAGGTCACTGAAATTTTCTTCTATCCTTCTTTCTTTAAATCTATTGACTATTTGTTCTTTGCCATTTTTTGTAAGAATGACTATAACAGCCATTCATAAATTTTATGAACATAGAGAAGACAAGTACAAAGCCTTCAACATACACTGGACTTTATACTGGACATACATTTTACTGTACACTAGACAAATACTGGTGCATATTGGACTGCACACTGAACTGTATATTGGGCTGTAGACTGGATTACAGGAATGTATAGTGAACTGTATACTGAAATGTACACAGGGTTGTACCTGGAATATACACTTGATAGTACTCTCGACGGCACACAGGATGGGCAATACACAGGATGTACACTGAAATGCACACTGCACTGTCACTGGGATGTACCTTTGGATAGTACACTAGGTGTGCATTGGACTGTACACTAGATGTGTCCAGATGTGTCCAACTGTGTTCCAGATGTTTTCAGATGTGTCCTGATGTACACTTGGAGTATAAACCAGATGTCCAGCTGTGTTCCAACTGTGTTCCAAATGTGCTACAGCTGTGTACAGATGTGCCTCAGATATGTCCGGTTGTTCCTTAGATGTGTACTGGACTGCACACTGTAGTGTACACTGGACTGTACAATATACTGTAAACTGGATTGTGAAAACATTGAAACAAGACCAGCATGGTGTTTTCTGGTATATCATGGACACATATCCTTTGAACATTATATATATATATATATATATATATATATATATATATATATATATAATGCCAAGCTTTAAAGATTTCAGGATTTAATTTCTCCTGATTTTTCCTTGAGGTCTAGGTAGACAACATCAGTGTGTTTTCAATTTCAAGATGCAAGAAAAATTTAAAGGTTAACTTGCTTTCATTTTGTTATGACCAAAAAGTGACTGATTCTAAATTATATAGTGTATACCTCAAAAACAAAAAAAACAAAAACTCAACAACTGAACTTGGTATATAGATGTGTATATGTTTTTTACCCATAACTAATGTTTTATAGGGAGAAAGTTTTGATAGTTGTAACGAAGTTTTCATAATGCAGTTCAAGGAACAATACTTCTGAATCCCTTGTGTTTCTATCAATTTTCTGACACAGGGCCCCAAAGTAAAGCCATTGGGAAGCAGATGATGTCAAAACTAATTAACAATAAAGATATACTTTCTGTTCATCTACACGATCAACCAATGATTACCTTGTTAACAGCAATAAGAAAAATCTTTAATCTTACCATGAGGGGAACTGTTATTTAAAAGTGTTAAATTTATCTGGGTTGAGACAACAATTAGATATGTACAGGGTTGTCCACACAAATACAAATATTATTGTCTTTTTAACTGGTATCGGACTTAAATTATGCTTAACAATAATTAAAGTAAAAATAAAATTGAAGGACAAATGGTCTTCCAATAATAATAATAATAATGAGACTGGTTCAAGATGTGAAGTAGGAAGATCCTGAACTCACCTTCCCTAATGGACACACAAAAAAATCTACAAATTATTTGAAATGATTTCCTTTGGAAAAATACAAAAATTAGATAAGCAACACCTACACATTGGAAAAACAAGAAAAAAAATCAATAAAGTGGGTGAGAGGGGCTGATATATAATCTTACCATAAACTCCACCTCCAACATGGCAACTAATAATCAGGAAATAATTCAAAATCCAGAGTTTCATCCTGATGGGTGAGGAATTAGAATCCCATATCAGACACTACAAATTTTAAAACTTGCACCTGAAAGACAAGACCCCAACATTTAACATTTAATGCCAACATGGTTTTCATCCACAACCCCCACAAGGCTAACCAAAGCAAGAAACAGTTCTGAAAGGAGTTTAGCATTGACTCAGTCATTCCCTTAAAGATGGGAAAGTGGAACTTACCAATCAGAATAGCATAAGTAATTTTAAAAAGCAAAAAGAGCTTAAGTGATTTAAGACATCAGCTGAGGGAACATTTGCATGGTAGGGCTCCCAAAATTAGAAGATATAAAGGGGCATAAACTTATTTCAAGGAACACTGGCTGACAACTTTCCTAACTTTAACAAAGTAATAGGCAACCAGCTTCGAGAACCCCAGAGAATACAACAAATGAGATGACTCCAAAGACCCATAATAAAACATATCATATTAAAGTGAAAAATTTAATAGTATTATTATTAAAAGCAGGGAATATTAAAAGCAGAAAGAGAAAAACATCTTGTTCTTTCCAAGGAAACTCCCAAAAAACGATCAGCAGATTTTTCAACACAAACTTTACAGACTGGAAGGGCATGGCATATTATTTTCAATGTACTGAAAGAGAAAAAGTCTTCCAATCAAGAATACCCTACCTAGCAAAGTTGCCATTCAGATGGAAGGAAAGACAAATAGTTTTCTAACAAACAGAAAATAAAAGAGTTCATCAAAACTAGACTGGCCATAATGGAAAAGATAAAAGGACTTCTTTAAGCTGAAACAAAATGGCACTAATGACTAACATAAAATGAATGAAAGTATAAATCTCATGCAAAAGGTAAATAAAAAGTAGGATTCAAAATAATTTATTGTAAAGTATTTGATACTCACTTATAATGCTACTTTTAAGGTTAAAAGTAAAAGCAGTGAAAATAGCTATAAATACAATAATGGACTAAGTGAAAAAAAGAGATGTAGATTATGTTTCAAAACCATCAAATGTGGGGAGAAAATTACAGAGTTTTAGAATGCTTTCATACTTAGTCTATCAACTTAAAATGCACTGTTATAAATGTATTATTGTAGGGGGCGGTCCTAAGATGGCAGAGGAATAGGACAAGGAGACCACTTTCTCCCCCACAAATTCATCGAAAGAATATTTGAACGCTGAGCGAATGCCACAGAACAACTTCTGTATGTTGGCAGAGGACATCAGGCACACAGAAAGGCAGCCCATTTTCTTCAGAAGGAGGTAGGACAAAATATAAAAGATAAAGAGACAAGAGAGGTAGGGGCGGAGATCCGTCCCAGGAAGGGAGTCTTAAAAAAGAGAGAAGTTTCCAAACACCAGGAAACATTCTCACTGGCGGGTCTGTGGTGAGCCTTGGAATCTCAGAGGGCAACATAACCGAGTGGAAAAATGAATAGATAAATAAATAATTAAAACCCACAGATTATGTGCCTAATGGCAACTCCCAGTGGAGAAGCAACCTAGATGCTCGCATCTGCCACTAGCAAGTGGGGACTGGACAGGGAGGCACCGGCTGCATTGCTTAGGGTAAGGACCCAGCCTGAATGCCCCCAGGGCAATCTGAGGGAACTAACTTGAGATAGCAACCCAGACTGTGGGATAGCTATCCCATGAAAAGATTCTCTCATAGCTCACCCGGGTTCGATTTCTGGGTTGGGAAAATCCCCTGGAGAAGGAAATGGCAACCCACTCCAGTATTCTTGCCTGGAAAGTCCCAGGGACAGAGGAGCCTGGCAGGCTACAGTCCATGGGGTCACAAGAGTCGTACATGACTTAGTGACTAAATCACCACCAACATACTGCCAGGCCCGCTCACAGAACAAAGGACTGAGAAGAGCCAGCTGGCTGTGGATTGGCCCATCCCTCACTGGAGACAGGCAGGCGAGGGCAGCCAGAGCTGGAAGGGGGCAATTGCAGCCCCAAAGAGGCATTCTTTACCAAACTGCAAGCAGGCTTTGTTGCTAACGAAGACTTCTTGGGATTCTGGACAGGTGACATCCACCGGGAGGGTAGCAGCCAGAGACCTGCTCCCCAGAAGAGACACACAGCACACCTGAGAAGGCGTATCCGTGTACACCCAGAAAACTGAGTGGCTGGGGCGGGGGATGCGATAAGATGCAGCCTCCAACTAGGGGCTACTGTGCTCGCCAAGCACCTGGTCACCTGAGCTGCTCAGACCTGGAAAGGGCACAAAACGCAGGCCCAAACAACTCTGCACCATTTTGGAGTACCCCAGAATCTGAACCTGAGCACTTAGACCTGGGAAGTGCATGCAACCCAGGGCCCACCTCAGACAGCTCCTGGCAGAGCAACCTAGAGCCTGAGCAGTGTAGACTGGGAAAGCACACAAGTCGTGTGTGGGTGCAAACCCAATGTGGCCTAGACACTGTGGGTACTCCCTACACATGCCAGTGATATTTGTTTGCAGTGTTCCTCCCTTCCTACAGCACAACTGAACAAGTGAGCCTTAAAAAAGTGACCACCACTGCCCTCCTTGTGTCAGGGCAGAAATTAGACACTGAAGAGACCAGCAAACAGAAGAAGCTAAAATAAACAGAGGGAACTGCTTTGGAAGTGACAGGTGCAATAGATTAAAACCCTGTAGTTAGCACCGACTACATAGGAAGGGGCCTATAGATCTTGAGAAGTATAAGCCAGATCAAGGAACTATCTGAAAATGAACTGACCCCACAGCATCTGCAACAGCTCCAGAGAAAGTCCTAGATATATTTTTGCTATTATAAATTTTTAAATTTTTTAATTTTAAAGTCCTCTATTACTCCTTTAGTTTTCATTTTTATAACCTACTATTACCTTGTGAAAAAAAGACCCTATTTTTAAAGCAAACTTCATATATATATATATACTATACTTTTTGTGACTTTGTTTTGTTTTGTTTTAATATTGTATTTTTGAGAATCTAACCTCTACCCTAGATTTTTAATCTTTGATTTTTTTAATTTGGTAGCAATTTTGTACCTTTAAGAACCCAATCTTCAGTACCCATTTTTACTTGGGAGCAAGATTACTAGTTTGATTGCTCCCTCACCCTTTTGACTCTCCTTTTTCTCCATCAGGTCGCCTCTATCTCCTCCCTCCCCCTTCTCTTCTCTACCCAACTCTGCGAATCTCTTTGTGTGTCCCAGGCTTGGAGAACTCTTAGGGAACTGATTATGGCTGGATCTGTCTCTCTCCTTTTAATTCCCCTTTTTATCTTCCTGGCCACCTCTGTCTCCTTCCTCCCTCTTCTCTTCTCTGTGTAACTCCATGAACATCTCTGAGGGATCCAAACTGTGGAGAGCAAACAGAGAAGTGATTACTAGCTAGCTTGCTCTCTCCCCTTTTGATTCCCTCTCTTCTCCTCCTGGTCACCTCTATCTCCCTCTTCCCTCTTCTCTTCTTCATGTAACTCTGTGTATCTCTCAAACTTTTGATCATTAAGTTAGACGGTCGCCGCCCGCCCCCCCCCTCCCCCCCCACCGGGAGAATATACTATATTTTGTGAGAAATATTTTATTGTTCCTTTCCTTCTCTCTCGTTTACCATTTCTTATTTTTTAAATTTAAATTTATTTATTTTAATTGGAGGCTAGTTACTTTACAATATTGTAGTGATTTTGCCATATCAACATGAATCCACCATGGGTGTACACATGTTCCTCATCCTGAATACCCCTCCCACCTCCCTCCCCATACCATCCCTCTAGGTCATCTCAGTGCACCAGCCCCAAGCATCCTGTGTCCTGTATCAAACCTGGACTGGCAATTTGTTTCTTATATGATATTATACATGTTTCAATGCCATTCTCCCAAATCATCCCACCCTTGCCCTCTCCCACAGAGTCCAAAAGACTGTTCTATACATCTGTGTCTCTTTTCCTGTCTCACATACAGGGTTATCATTACCGTCTTTCTAAATTCCATATATATGTGTTAGGATACTGTATTGGTGTTTTTCTTTCTGGCTTACTAAACTCTGTATAATAGGCTCCAGTTTCATTCACCTCATTACAACTGATTCAAATGTATTCTTTCTAATGCCTGAGTAATACTCCATTATGAATATGTACCACAGCTTTCTTATCCATTCATCTGTTGATGGACATCTAGGTTGCTTCCATGTCCTGGCTATTATAAACAGTGCTGTGATGAACATTGGGGTACACGTGTCTCTTTCAATTCTGGCTTCCTTGGTGTGTATGCACAGAAGTGGGATTGCTGGGTCATATGGCAGTTCTATTTCCAGTTTTTTAAGGAATCTCCACACTGTTCTCCATAGTGGCTGTACTAGTTTGCATTCCCACCAACAGTGTAAGAAGGTTCCCTTTTCTCCACACCCTCTCCAGCATTTATTGCTTGTAGACTTTTGGATTGCAGCCATTCTGACTGGTGTGAAATGGTACCTCATTGTGGTTTTGATTTGCATTTCTCTGATAATGAGTGATTTTGAGCATCTTTTCATGTATTTGTTAGCCATCTGTATGTCTTCTTTGGAGAAATGTTTATTTAGTTCTTTGGCCCATTTTTTGATTGGGTCATTTATTTTTCTGGAATTGAGCTGTAGGAGTTGCTTGTATATTTTTGAGATTAGTTGTTTGTCAGTTACTTCATTTGCTATTATTTTCTCCCATTCTGAAGGCTGTCTTTTCACCTTGCTTACAGTTTCCTTTGTTGTGCAGAAGCTTTTAAGTTTAATTAGGTCCCATTTGTTTATTTTTGCTTTTATTTCCAGTATTCTGGGAGGTGGGTCATAGAGGATCCTGCTGTGATGTATGTTGGAGAGTGTTTTGCCTATGTTCTCCTCTAGGAGTTTTATAGTTTCTGGTCTTACGTTTAGATCTTTAACCCGTTTTGAGTTTATTTTTGTGTATGGTGTTAGAAAGTGTTCTAGTTTCATTCTTTTACAAGTGGTTGACCAGCTTCCCCAGCACCACTTGTCTTTTCTCCATTGTATATTCTTGCCTCTGAAATAATTCCAATCATCTTCCCTGACCACAATGCAGTAAGAATAGATCTCAATTACAGGAGAAAAAGTATTACAATTTCCAACATATGGAGGCTGAACAACACGCTTCTGAATAACCAACAAATCACAGAAGAAATCAAAATATGCATAGAAATGAATGAAAATGAAAACACAATATCCCAAAACTTGTGGGACACTGTAAAAGAAGTGCTAAGGGGAAAGATCAGAGCATTAAAGGCATACCTCAAGAAACAAGAAAAAAGTCAAATAAATAACCTAACTCTACACCAAAGGAACTAGAAAAGGAAGAAATGAAGAACCCCAGGGTTAGTAGAAGGAAAGAAATCTTAAAAATTAGGGCAGAAATGCAAAAGAAACAAAAGAGACCATAGCAAAAATCAACAAAGCCAAAAGCTGGTTCTTTTGACAAACCATTAGCCAGACTCATCAAGAAATAAAGGGAGAAAAATCAAATCAATAAAATTAGAAATGAAAATGGAGATATCACAAAAGACAACACAGAAATACAAAGGATCATAAGAGACTACTATCAGCAATTATATGCCAATAAAATGGACAACGTGGAAGAAATGGATAAATTCTTAGAAAAGTACAACTTTCCAAAACTGAACTAAGAAGAAACAGAAAATCTTAACAGAACCATCATAAGCATGGAAATTGAAATTGTAATCAGAAATCTTCCAGCAAACAAAAGCCCAGGTCCAGATGGCTTCACAGCTGAATTCTACCAAAAATTTAGAGAAGAGCAAACACCTATCCTACTCAAACTCTTCCAGAAAATTGCAGAGGAAGGTAAACTTCCAAACTCATTCTATGAGGCCACCATCACCCTAATACCAAAACCTGACAAAGATGCCACAAAAAAAGAAAACTACAGGCCAATATCACTGATGAACATAGATGCAAAAATCCTTAACAAAATTCTAGTAATCAGAATCCAACAACATATTGAAAAGATCATACACCATGACCAAGTGGGCTTTATCCCAGGGACGCAAAGATTCTTCAATATCTGCAAATCAATCAATGTAATACACCATATTAACAGATTGACAAATAAAAGCAATATGATTATTTCAGTAGATTCAGAGAAAGCCTTTGACAAAATTCAACATCCATTTATGATAAAAACTCTCCAGAAAGCAGGAATAGAAGGAACATATCTCAACATAATAAAAGCTATATATGACAAACCCACAGCAAACATTATCCTCAATGGTGAACAACTGAAAGCATTTCCCCTAAAGTCGGGAACAAGACAAGGTGCCCACTCTCACCACTACTATTCAACATAGTTTTGGAAGTTTTGGCCACAGCAATCAGAGCAGAAAAAGAAATAAAAGGAACCCAGATTGGAAAAGAAGAAGTAAAACCGTCACTGTTTGCAGATGACATGATTCTCTACATAGAAAACCCTAAAGACTCCTCCAGAAAATTACTAGAGCTAATCAATGAATATAGTAAAGTTGCAGGATATAAAATTAACACAGAAATCCCTTGCATTCCTATACACTAACAATGAGAAAACAGAAAGAGAAATTAAGGAAACAATTCCATTCACCATTGAAACAAAAAAAATAAAATACTTAGGAATATATCTACCTAAAGAAACAAAAGACCTATATATAGAAAACTATAAAACACTGGTGAAAGAAATCAAAGAGGACACTAATAGCTGGAGAAATATACCATGTTCATGGATTGGAAGAATCAATATCGTGAAAATGAGGATACTACCCAAAGCAACCTATAGATTCAATGCAATCTATCAAGCTACCAGTGGTATTTTTCACAGAACTAGAGCAAATAATTTCACAATTTGTATGGAAATACAAAAAAAAAAAAACTCGAATAGCCAAAGCAATCTTGAGAAAGAAGAATGGAACTGGAGGAATCAACCTGCCTGACTTCAGGCTCTACTACAAAGCCACAGTCATCAAGACAGTATGGTACTGGCACAAAGACAGAAATATAGATCAATGGAACAAAATAGAAAGCCCAGGGATAAATCCACGCACCTATGGACACCTTATCTTTGACAAAGGAGGCAAGAATATACAATGGAGAAAAGACAATCTCTTTAACAAGTGGTGCTAGGAAAACTGATCAACCACTTGTAAAAGAATGAAACTAGAACACTTTCTAATACTATACACAAAAATAAACTCAAAATGGATTAAGGATCTAATCATAAGACCAGAAACTATAAAACTCCTAGAGGAGAACATAGGCAAAACACTCTCCAACATACATCACAGCAGGGTACTCAATGACCCACCTCCCAGAGTAATGGAAATAAAAGCAAAAATAAACAAATGGGAACTAATTAAACTTAAAGGCTTTTGCACAACAAAGGAAACTGTAAGCAAGGTGAAAAGACAGCCTTCAGAATGGGAGAAAATAATAGCAAATGAAGCAACTGACAAAGAATCAATCTCAAAAATATACAAGCAATTCCTACAGCTCAATTCCAGAAAAATAAACGACCCAATCAAAAAATGGGCCAGGAACTGAACAGACATTTCTCCAAAGAAGACATACAGATGGCTAACAAACACATGAAAAGATGCTCAACATTACTCATTATCAGAGAAATGCAAATCAAATCCACGGGGAGGTACCATTTCACACCAGTCAGAATGGCTGCAATCCAAAAGTCTACAAGCAATAAATGCTGGAGAGGGTGTAGAGAAAAGGGAACCTTCTTACACTGTTGGTGGGAATGCAAACTAGTACAGCCACTATGGAGAACAGTGTGGAGATTCCTTAAAAAACTGGAAATAGAACTGCCATATGACCCAGCAATCCCACTTCTGTGCATACACACCAAGGAAGCCAGAACTGAAAGAGACACGTGTACCCCAATGTTCATCACAGCACTGTTTATAATAGCCAGGACATGGAAGCAACCTAGATGTCCATCAGCCGACGAGTGGATATATACAATGGAATATTACTCAGGCATTAGAAAGAATACATTTGAATCAGTTGTAATGAGGTGAATGAAACTGGAGCCTATTATACAGAGTTTAGTAAGCCAGAAAGAAAAACACCAATACAGTATACTAACGCATATATATGGAATTCACAAAGATGGTAAGGATAACCCTATATGGGAGACAGCAAAAGAGACACAGATGTATAGAACAGTCTTTTGGACTCTGTGGGAGAGGGCAAGGGTGGGATGATTTGGGAGAATGGCATTGAAACATGTATAATATCATATAAGAAATGAATCACCAGTCCAGGTCTGATGCATGAGACAGGGTGCTTGGGGCTGGGGCACTAGGATGACCCAAAGGGATGGGAGGCAGAGGGAGGTAGGAGGGGTGTTCAGGATGAGGAACACATGTATACCTGAGGCAGATTCATGTCAATGTATGGCAAAACCACTACCATATTGTAAAGTAATTAGCCTCCAGTTAAAATAAATAAATTTATTTTTTTTAATGTGTTATTATATAAAAGCTTCCTGGTATCAACAAAGTAAAAATATAATGTAGACACAAAGAATTACCGAGAAAGGAATCTTAGTATACTAATACAGAAAGTCATCAAACCACAAGAGAAAGCAGAAAAAAAATAAATAAAACAATTAAAAATAGTAATTTATACATATCTATCAACAATTACTTCAAATATAAATGGACTAAATTGTCTAATCAAAAGACATAGAATGGCTAAATGGATAAAAAGTGAAACCCATCTATATGCTTCCATTAAGAGACGTATTTCAGCTGTAAGGACACACAGAAACAAAGTGAATCTATAGGAAAAGATATTCTATTCAAATGAAACCCAAAGAAAGCTGGTTGCAATATTTATATCAGACTAAATAGACTATAAAACAAGTACTGTAATAAGACACAAATATGAGCATTACATAAGGATAAAGGGGTCAATAAAATGAGGACATTGCATTAAAAATATAAATTTTTATCCACCCAATATAGGAGCACCTAAATATATTAGGTGAAAATTCACACAAAGAGTGAAAGATAGATGGCAATATAATAATAGTATAGGACCTTAATACCCACTTACATCAATACATAGATCATCCAGACAGAAAACAAGTAAGGAAACATCAGCATTAGCAGACATGATAGACTTGATTGAATATATACAGAGGGACAAGATGAGCCTAACATATATATATATATGTGTGTGTGTGTGTGTGTGTGTGTGTGTGTAGAGAGAGAGAACAGTTCATCCAAAAGCAAAGACTACACATTCTTCTAGAGAGAACATTCTTTAGGATAGCTCACATAGCTCTAAAGCAAGTCATAATAAAGTTAAGAATATTGAAATCATATCAAGCATCTATTGCAACAGTAAAAGTGTAGAACTACAGATCAACTGGCCTTAGAGTACAAAATGAAGCAGGGCAAAGGTTAACAGAGTTTTGCCAAGACTCTACTGGTCATAGAATACACTGTCTTCCAACAACACAAGCAATGACTCTACACATAGATATCACCATATGGTCAACACCGAAATCAGATTGATTATATTCTTTGCAGACAAAGATGGAGAAGCTCTATACAATCAGCAAACACAAAACCAGGAGTTGACTGTGGCTCAGATCATGAACTCCTTATTGAAAAATTCAGACTTAAACTGAAGAAATTTGGAAATTTCCAAATCTGGATACTTGGAAAACTCAGCAGGGACCACAGGACTGGAAAAAGGTGTTTGCATTCCAATCCCAAAGAAGGGCAATGCCAAAGAATGTTCAAACTACTGGACAATTGCACTCATTTCACATGCTAGCAAAGAAATGCTGAAAATTATCCGAGCTAAATTTCAACATCCAGATGCTCAAGCTGGATTTGGAAAAGGCAGGGGAACCAAAGATCAAATTGCCAACATCCGTTGGATCATAGAAGAAGCAAGAGGAGTCCAGAAAAACATCTACTTCTGCTTCATTGTCTATGCTAAAGCCTTTCACTGTGTGGATCACAACAAACCAGAAAATTCTTAAAGAGGTGGAAATACTAGACTGCTTTACCTGCCTCCTGCAAAACATGTATGCAGGTCAAGAAGCAACATTTAGAACTGGTTCAAAATTTGGAAAGGAGTACCTCAAGGCTGTATATTGTCACCCTACTTATTTAACTTATATGCAGAGTACATCATGCGAAATGCCAGGCTGGAAGTCAGTCCTGAATATTCATTAGAAGGACTGCTGAAGCAGAAACTCCAATACTTTGGCCACATGACACCAAGAACTGACTCATTAGAAAAGACCCTGATGTTGGGAAAGATTGAAGGCAGGAGGAGAAGGGGGTGACAGAGGATGAGATGGTTGGATGGCCTTACTGACTCAATGGTCATGAGGTTGAGCAAGCTCTGGGAGATGGTGAAGGACAGGGAAGCTTGGCATGCTCCCATCCATGGTGTCACATCAGGTAGCCAAAAGAAGTACTTCAGGTTCATCATCAGGCCTTCCTGATGCTCAATATTCCTGAATGAATATTCAGGACTGATTTCCTTTAGGATTGATTGGTTTTATCTCCTTGCAGTCAAAGGGATTCTCAAAAACCTTCACCAACACCACAGTTCAAAAGTATCAATTTTCAACTCTCAGTCTTCTTTATAGTCCAATTCTCACATCCATACATGACCACTGGAAAAACCATAGCTTTGACTAGATGGACCTTTGTTGGGAAAGTAATGCCTCGGCTTTTTAATATGTGTCTAGGTTGGTCATAGGTTTTCTTCCAAGGAGTAAGCGTCTTTTAATTTCATGGCTTCAGTCACCATCTGCAGTGATTTTGGAGCCCAAGATAATAAAGTCTGTTGTTGTTTCCATTGTTTCCCCCATTTATTTGCCGTGAAGTGATGGGAGCAGATGCCATGATCTTTGTTTTTTGAATGTTGTTTTAAGCCAGCCTTTTCACTCTCCTCTTTCACTTGCATAGAGGCTCTTTAATTCCTCTATGCTTTCTGCCATTAGGAGGGTGTCATCTGCATATCTGAGTTTATTGATATTTCTTCTGGCAGTCGTGATTCCAGCTCATGATTCATCCAGTCTGGCATTTTGCATGATGTATTCTGCATATCAGCTAAATAAGCAGGGTGACAATATACAGCCTTGAGGTACTCCTTTCCAAATTTTGAATCAGTCTGTTGTTCCATTTCTGGCTGGTCGCTTCTTGACCTGCATACAAGTTTCTTAGGAGGCAGGTAAGGTGGTCTGATATTTCCACTTTTTAAGAATTTTCCACAATTTGTTGTGATCCACACAGTCAAAAGCTTTAGCATAGTCAATGAAGCAGAAGTAGATGTTTTACTGGAATTCTCTTGCTTTTTCTATGATCCAGTGGATGTTGGCAAATTGATCTCTGGTTCCTCTGCCTTTTCTAAATCCAGCTTGAACATCTGGAAGTTCTAATTTCATGTACTGCTGAAGTCTAGCTTGGAGAATTTTGAGCATTACTTAAAAAACTAGTATATGAAATGAATGGAAATGTCTGGTAGTTTGTAGACATTGTTTGGCATTGCTCTTCTTTGGGACTGAAATGAAATTTGAAATTTCGCAATCCTGCAGTCACTGCTGAGTTTTCCAAATTCGCTTGGATATTGAGTGCAACACTTTCACAGCCTCACCTTTTAGGATTTGAAATAGCTCAGCTGGAATTCCATCACTTCCACTAGTTTTGTTCACCATGATGCTTCCTAAGGCCCACTTGACTTCACACTCCAGGATATATGGCTCTAGGTGAGTGATCCCACCATCATGGTTATCGAGGTCATTAAGATCTTTTTTGTATAGGTCTTCTGTGTATTCTTGCTACCTTTCTTAATATCTTCTGCTTCTGTTAGGTCCATACCATTTCTGTCCTTCATTGAGCCCATCTTTGCATGAAATATTCCCTTGGTATCTCTAATTTTCTTGAAGAGATCTCTAGTCTTTCCCAGATTATACATCAAAAGATCATATATCATGACCCAGTGGGATTTATTCCAGAATGCAAGGATGGTTCAACATCTACCAATTAATGTGATGCATCACATTAAGAAAATTAAAGATAAAATTCATATGATCATTTCAGTATAAAATTATCTGACAAATTTAAGCATCCTTTCATAATAAAATTGTAGCACTAGGAATATAAGAAATTCCCTCAACATAATTAATACCATATATGACAAGAACTCAGCTAACTCAGTGCTTGATGGTGACAAGACAGACGCCTTTCCTTTAAGATGCAGAAAAAGATAAAAGTATTCACTATACTACGGATTTTACTCAGAGCAATTAGGCAGGAAAAAATAAAAAGCATGAAAATCAGAAAAGAAGAAGTACAACTGTCACTATTTTTAGATGGCATGATATGATATGTAGAAATCCTAAAGATCCTACAAAAAATGCATTAGAACTAGTAAATAAATTCAGTGAAGTTTCAGGATACTAACACAATCCATATAAAAGCATTGCATTTCTCTACTCAAAAACAGTCAGAAAGAAAAATTAAGAATAATATCCCATTTACAATTGTATCAAATAGTAAGATATCCAGGAATCAGTTTACCCAAGGTGGTAAAAGACCTGTATTCTGAAAACTATAAGACATCAATTAAGATGTTGAAGAAGACACAAGCAAATGGAAAGTTATTCCACACTCATGAACTGGGAGAACTGATAAAGTGTTAAGGTGGATGCCCTTCAAATGAATCTACATATTTAATGCAATGCCTGTTTAAATTTAAAGAGTGTTTTCCACAGATACAGAGCAAGCAATTTTAAAAATTTGCATGGAGCCACAGAAAAACCCAAATAGCTAAACAAATCTTGAGAAAGAAAAACAAAGCTGAGGGTATTCTTTCAGTTCAGTTCAGTTCAGTCGCTCAGTCCTGTCCGACTCTTTGCGACCCCATGAATCACAGCACGCCAGGCCTCCCTGTCCATCACCAACTCCTGGAGTTCACTCAGACTCATGTCCATCGAGTCCATGATGCCATCTAGCCATCTCATCCTGGGTCGTCCCCTTTTCCTCTTGCCCCCAATCCCTCCCAAAATCAGAGTCTTTTCCAATGAGTCAACTCTTCACATGACGTGGCCAAAGTACTGAAGCTTCAGCTTTAGCATCATTCCTTCCAAAGAAATCCCAGGACTGATCTCCTTCAGAATGGACTGGTTGGATCTCCTTGCAGTCCAAGGGACTCTCAAGAGTCTTCGCCAACACCACAGTTCAAAAGCATCAATTCTTCGGCGCTCAACCTTCTTCATAGTCCAACTCTCACATCCATACATGACCACTGGAAAAACCATAGCCTTGACTAGACGGACCTTGGTTGGTAAAGTAATGTCTCTGCTTTGGAATATACTATCTAGGTTGGTCATAACTTCTCTTCCAAGGAGTAAGCGTATTTTAATTTCATGGCTGCAGTCACCATCTGCAGTGATTTTGGAGCCCAAAAAAATAAAGTCTGACACTGTTTCCACTGTTTCCCCATCTATTTCCCATGAAGTGATGGGACCAGATGCCATGATCTTCGTTTTCTGAATGTTGAGCATCAAGTCAACTTTTTCACTCTCCTCTTTCACTTTCATCAAGAGGCTTTTTAGCTCCTCTTCACTTTCTGCCATAAGGGTGGTGTCATCTGCATATCTGAGGTTATTGATATTTCTCCTGAGGGTATTACACTTCCTGATTTCAAAGTGTATTTCAAATCTTTAGTAATCAAAACAGTAGTATTGGCACAGAAATATACACAAAAATCAATGTAACACATTAGAAAGCCCAGAAATAAACCTGCACATGCAGTCAATTAATTTATGACAAGCTAAGAATATACCATGGAGAAAGAATAGCCTCTTCAATAAATTGTGCTGGGAAAATGGACAGCCACATGGAAAAGAATTCATTTAGATGACTGACTTTTACAAATACAAAAATTGACTCAAAATGGATTAAAGACTTCAATGTAAAACCTGATGCCATAAAACTCCGAGAGGAAAATAACTCCTAGTTATCGGTGATAACTCCTTGACATTAGTTTTGGTGATGATGTCTTGTATTCAACAATGAAAGCAAAGGCAACAAAAGCAAAAAGAAACAAGTAGGACTACATCAAACTAAAATTCTTAAATTATTTGCAAATCATATGTCTGATAAACTATTGATCTAAAATATAACAGAACTTCTACAACACAGTATTAAAAATAAACAAATCTGATTAAACAGTGGTCAGAGGATCTGAATGGGCTTCTTTTTCAAAAAAGAAATACAAATAGCCAAAAGATTCATGAAAAGGAATTTAACATCATTAATCATCAGGAAATGCAAATAAAAATCACAATGAGAAATCACATCACACCTGTTAGAACAGCTAATATCCAAAAGACAAAAAATAACAAATGTTGGTGAGGATGTAGAGAATAGGGAATTCTTATGCACTGTGGGTGGAAATTTAATTTGGGGCATCCACTATAGAAAACAGTATGAATGTTCTTTAAAAAATTAAAAAAAAAAAAAAAAAGAACTGACATGTAATCCAGCATTCTTCTGGGTACTGAATTTGAAGAAAAGGAAAACTTGAAAAACTGTAAGCATCCCCATGTAAATTGCAGCATTATTTACAATACCCAAGTCATGAAGAAATGTTTGTTTCATCTGTGGCTGAATGGATACATGTGTATACACACACATACACACACACACACACACACAGACCAGAAGGAAATCTTGCAACTGTGACCACATGGATGGGACCTGAGGGGATTATGCTAAGTGAAATAAACCAGAAAAGGAATGATAAATACACTTGATCTCACTTATACATGGAATCTAAAAAACAGCACCCCCCCCCCTCAAAAACAGACAACTAGGCTCATAAATTCAAAGATCAGAATGGTGGTTTGCAGAGGCAGAGGTAGAGAGTAGGTGAAATGCGTGAAGGTGTTTAAAATGGTACCAAATTCTAGTTATAAAATTAGTAAATCATGGGAATGTACTGTACAGCCAGAGACTATAGTTAATAACACTATATTTCTTTTTTGAAAGTTGCTAAAAGAATAGATCTTAGAAGTTTTTTTCCACACACACAAAAAAATGGTAGCTATATTGTGATAGATATTTATTAGACATTATGGTGATAATTTCATAATATATACAAATATAAAATCACTCATATAATAATATAAGCTGAAACTATTAGGATGTCAATTGTACCTCAATTTATATTGAATAAATAAAAACAAAAGCCAGACTTCTGATTCAAAATGGCAGAGTAGAAGGATGTGTGCTCATCTCCTACTGAGAGAGCACCAAAATTGCAACTAGCTCTTGAACAACCATCAACAGAAGGGCACTGGAACCTACCAAAAGAGGATACCCCCTGTTCAAAGACAAAGAAGAAGCTGTAGTGAGATGGTAGGAAGGACACAATCATGATAAAATGAAATCCCCTACCTGCTAGGTGGGTGACCCACAAACTGGAGAACAATAATAACAAAGAAGTTATCCCAATGTTGTGACGGTTCTGAGCTTCTCAGCCTGGAGATCAGACAAAGGAACTAGGAATCCCCAGAGACTCTGACCTTGAAGACCAGTGGGATTTGATTACAAGACTTCCACAGGACTGGGAGAAACAGAGACTCAAGTCTTGGAGGGCCAAACAAAATTGGTGCACCAAGACCTAGAGGAAAGGAGCAGTAACAGGAGATAGAACCCAAAACTCCTGTAATGTTGGAGGGTCTCCTCCTGTGGAGGCATGGGCCAGCAGGGGCTCACCACATGGATGGGGACACTGGCAGCAGCATTCCTGGAAGGCTCCCCTTGGCATAAGCCCTCTTGGAGGTCACCATTAACCTTACTATAGAGCCTGTAGATCTCAGGGCTAGGTCACTTCAGGCCAAGCAACTAAGAGAGGAGCAAAACTGCACCCATTAATGGATAATTGGGTTAAAACTTTACTGAGCAATGTCTTGCCCACCACAGCAAGGCCTAGTTTTTCCTAAGTAGTCCCTTCCATCAAGAAGCTTACTAAAGTCTCTTAGCCTCAACCACCAGAGGGCAGACAGAGGAAGCAAGAAGAACCACAATCCCAGGATGGCTAGAACAAAAATCACATTATAGAAAGTTAATCAGGATGAAAAAGCAGAGAGTGATATCCCAGATGAAGGGACAAGATAAAATCCCAGAAAAATAACTACATGAAGCGCACATAGGCAACCTTCCAATAAAAGAATTCAGAATAATGATAGTGAAAAGGATCTCAGAAATGGAGATCTCATAATGGAAAAGATGCAAGAAATGTTTATCAAAGACCTTGAAGAAGAACAAAAACAAACAGAGATGCACAATACACTCGAAGGAATCAATAGCAGAATTCTGAGGCAGAAGAATGAATAACTGACCTGGAGGACAGAATGGTGAAAATCTCTGTGGCAAGACAGAATATAGAAAAAAGAATGGAGGGTAAAAAAGAAAGAAAGAAAAACAGCCTACGAGACCTCTGGAACAACATTATACACACCAACATTCACATTATAAGGGGCCTCAGAAGGAGAAATAAGACAGAAAGAATCTGAAAAAATATTTGAAGAGATAATAGCTGAAAAATTCCCTAATATGGGATAGGAAAGAGTCAATCAAGTCCAGGAAGCACAGAGTCCCAGGCAGGATAAACCCAAGGAGGCACACACCAAGACACATAATAATTAAAATGAAAAAAAAATAAAGATAAAATATTAAAAGCAACAAGGGAAAAATGACAAATAACATACTAGGGAACTCCCACCAGGTTATCAGCTGATTTCTTAACAGAAACCCTACAAGCCAGAAGGGAATAGCACAATATATGTAAAGGGATGGAAGGGAAGAACCTACAACAGGAGTACTTTACCCAACAAGATTCTCATTCAGATTTAATGAAGAAATTAAAAGCTTTCCAGATATGCAAAAATTAAGAGAATTCAGCACCACCAAACCAGTTTTACAACAAATAAAAAAGGAACTTCTCTAGGCAGAAAACACAAAAAGAGGATAAGACCTACAGAAAATAAACCCAAAACAATTTTAAAAAATGGTAATAGGATCGTATATATTGATAATTACCTTAAATGCAAATGGATTAAATGTACCAACAAAAAAGACAGAGACTGGTTGGGCAGATGAAAATATGTGCATGTTTGCACTTCCACTTACCACATCACTCTGCTTGACCCTTCAAATCGTATGTGGTTACTTTATATGGATTTTCCAGGATTCATATATGGATGTGAGAGCTGGACAATAAAAAAGGCTGAAGGCCAAAGAATTGATGCCCTCAAACTGTGGTGCTGCAGAAGACTCTTGAGAGTTCCTTGGACAGCAAGGCTATCAAACTGTCAATCCTAAAGGAAATCAGTCCTAAATATTCATTGGAAGGACTGATGATGAAGCTGAAGTTTCAATACTTCGGCCACTTGATGCAAAGAGCTGACATATTGGAAAAGACTCTGATGCTGGGAAAGATTGAAGGTAGGAGGAGAAGGGGATGACAGAGGATGAGATGGTTGGATGGCATCACTTATTCAATGGACATGAGTTTGAGCAAACTCCAGGAAATGGTGAGAGACCGGGAGGCCTGGCACGCTGCAGTCCATTGGGTTGCAAAGAGTCCCGGCATGACTGAGCAACTGAATAACAAACAACTTTGTATTGTTAGGTTAATCATATTCCCATTATGGTTTGCAATTGTAATTATCTTGTATTTTTTGTCTGGCTATTGTCTGTGAAAACTGATAAACAGATTTTACTATCGTGATTATATAACTATTACTCAGTACTTTTGTATCATGAATGGTCAACAGAAAAATAATAGAATTCTATATCACCAAGACTACAATTTATTAGAAAAACCTATGATCAGTTTTTAAAATCCAGATGCATATCAGAATTTATCTTGGAATTTTTTGAAAAATACAAATGCCCAAGTATTGCCTTTTTTTTATCTAAAGCTCCAGATGTGTTTCTAATGAGCAACCATGTTTAGGAACAATTGGACTGTATGATGATCTTTTAATCTAGTTCATTTCACTTTTTCTATTTCATATTCAGTGCTCCCATTTCATTTATGTTTTCCAATTTCTCCATTTCTTGTTTTTTTTTTGATATTCTTTCTCAAGCCTTTATCAAGTATTTGTAAAGTTTTATTTACAAATATATAAATAGTATACATATACACAAATAGTATACATATAGACTAGTATTAGTTAGTTTGTTCAGTCACTCAGTCATGTCTGACTCTTTGCGACCCCATGAACTGCAGCACGCCAGGCCTCCCTGTCCATCATCAACATCCAGGGTCTACCCAAACAGACTAGTATGCATACGCATAAATAGTGAGAACCACTACATGGTGCTAGAGGTAAAGAACCCACTTGCCAATGCAGGAGAGGTTAAGAGAGAGATCTGGGTTCAATCTCTAGGTCTTGAAGATAACCTGGAGTAGGAAATGGCAACCCACTGCAGTATTCTTGCCTGAAGAATCCCAAGGACACAGGAGCCTGGTAGTCCACAGCCCACAGGTTGGCAAAGAGTTGGACACAACTGAAGTGACTTAGCATGCTTACATATAAATAGCATGTATAACACACATATTTTAGAAAACTTATGAATTTTTCCTAAGTGAAAAGTTTATGATAGTTTGATTCTACTTGTTTGACTTCATATGAATAGAATGCAGTTTTCTAATTAAAAAAATAGATATAAAATAAGCAACAAAGGTATACTGTCTAGCACAGGGAACTACAATCAATACTTTGTATTGACCTATAATGGAAAATAATCTGAAAAATAATATATGTGTATATATAACTGAATCACCTTGCTGTGCACCTGAAGCACTGTAAGTCAACTCTACTTCAATAAAATATATATATTAATAAAAAAAGCTGGTGAAAAAAACATATAAATAATAAATGGTAGGTATTATTATTCTCTAAATTTTCTTATTCTTCTGACAGTAATTAGATTCTAACATCTTTATAGACCCTAATTTACTAATTTTCTAATAAAATAAATCTTTCATAAGCATTAATGTATAACTATCAGCATACCAATATGGAAACATAAATACAGCAAAAGAAAAATGAAAGGAAAAGATAGTTATGTATTTAACACTAAAATTATGTGCCTGTATATTTTTCTAGAGGAAATGAGAAGATTTCTATGGAACTGATTTAATAAAAGCTGCACATGGAAGAATTATGTATGGCATTTTGAAGGGAAGGTAGAGATATGAATTTGCAGAAGAGGGAGACAAAAATGAGTTTTATTGGCCTTGTAGGCAAGGAAAACACATTTTGTTGGGTAGATAACTTGAGCTGGAACTTATAATTATACACTAGAGTACTGTAAGTGTATATATTTGTTTAACATGTAACATATGATTGAAATGCTATGTGCATTTTATGTGTTCATAATTTTTTAAAATTATTTTTATCCCTACTGATGTATTCTTTCCTAGTTAACACAGTCTGTTTAAGAGCTAATTTTCTGTTTCTAGGAAACAAACCAAGAAATTCGAACTGTAAATAAAATGTAGAATTATAATTTACTTTGTTTAAAGTTGAAGCTAAAATTAGCTTTTCAGCCCTTCTGATTTTCATTTGCTTTTCACTGTGCTTTTGGGGGGCATCCATGCATTCAAATTACAAAAGTTATCAACAATTTGAGGAGAGTTTATTTGCCAATTTTAGGCCTTAATTCCCTGAACTACCTGCTTCTCTGAGCATTTTCCTCCTAAATTTCCATTCTTCTAGCAGCCCCAAATTATTTCCTCTGAAGCATCAAGTCAAAAGGTCTAGAGTTTTCTGCTTGAATTTAGCTGACCCACTCCACGAGGACAGAGGACTGTCCTCAAAACCATTGAAATATACCTGTTGCCTCTTTTGCTTCCTTATCTCAAAGTTCAAATCAATTCCCATTTCTCCAAGGCTTTTCCTTCAAGTAGTTGAGTTTTAAAGTATTTTATTTGAAGTTTACAATTATTATCAGAGAGCAGTTTAGTCTGATATAAGCTATTCTTTTACCAGTACTTGAAATGACTTTTAATAAGATATGGAGTTGCCTTCTGGATTCTATTTTTGCTAATGAGCAATAAACTTCAGTCTATCATTTTTATAGGTAAGTTCTGAGTGATTTTAGTTGCTCTCCTTTTCACTGATTTTCTTCAACTTCCCTATGATGTGTGTAGCTTTCAGGTGTGTGGTGTGTGTGTGTGTGGGGGTGTGGGTGTGTGTGTGGTGTCAGAGGAGGCCAAGAGGAGAGAGAGGTGACTTGGTTTACTGCTTCAATGTCAGGACTCATTACTTAATTTTGCAATGTCCTTAATTTATCTGCTCTGAATATTGTCTCTCCTAATTTTCACTATTAATTATTTTTGGATCAAATTTCTGGCAATAGCCTTATTAACAGGTTTTGAAACTTCTACTTTCCTTCTCTCAATGGTCTATTTCCATTATACCAGGCTAGAATTGTCCTATAACATAAATCAGTTCTCAGATTTCAGCCCTTTGATCATCAGGAACCACAATGTCTCCATAAATGACTGAATCCCTTTAAAATTCTTGCAATTCCCTACAATATATGGTATCTAACCCCATCTCTTTTTTGGGAGGGTGGGGTGTTAGTTCTTAAAGGTCTTGTAGGTCTTCATAGAACCGTTCAGCTTCTTCAGCATTACTGATTGGGGCATAAGGTGGGATTACCATGATATTGAATGGTTTGCCTTGGAAATGAACAGACATCATTCTGTCGTTTTTGAGACTACATCCGACTACTGCATTTCAGACTCTTTTGTTGGACATGATGGCTATTCCATTTCATCTAAGGGATTCCTGCTCACAGTAGTAGATATAATGGTCATCTGAGTTAAATTCACCCATTCCAGTCCATTATACGTTGCTGAACATTTCATGCAAAGATGGGCTCAAGAAAGGACAGAAATGGTATGGACCTAACAGAAGCAGAAGATATTAAGAAGAGGTGGCAGTAATACACAGAAGAATTGTACAAAAAAGATCTTCATGACCCTGATAATCACGATGGTGTGATCACTCATCTAGAGCTAGACATCCTGGAATGTGAAGTCAAGTGGGCCTTAGAAAGCATCACTATGAACAAAGCTAGTGGAGGTGATGGAATTCCAGTTGAGATATTTCAGATCCTGAAAGGTGATGCTGTGAAAGTGCTGCACTCAATATGCCAACAAATTTGGAAAACTCAGCAGTGACCACAGGACTGGAAAAAGTCAGTTTTCATTCCAATCCCAAAGAAAGGCAATGCCAAAGAATGCTCAGACTACCGCACAATTGCACTCATCTCACACACAAGTAAAGTAATGCTCAAAATTCGCCAAGCCAGGCTTCAGCAATACATGAACCGTGAACTTCCTGATGTTCAAGCTGGTTTTAGAAAAGGCAGAGGAACCAGAGATCAAATTGCCAACATCCACTGGATCATCAAAAACCCAAGAGAGTCCCAGAAAAACGTCCATTTCTTCTTTATTGACTATGCCAAAGCCTTTGACTGTGTGGATCACAATAAACTGTGGAAAATTCTGAAAGAGATGGGAATACCAGACCACCTGACCTGCCTCTTGAGAAACCTATATGCAGGTCAGGAAGCAACAGTTAGAACTGAACATGAAACAACAGACTGGTTCCAAATAGGAAAAGGAGTGCATCAAGGATATATATTGTCATCCTGCCTATTTAACTTATATGCAGAGTATATCATGAGAAACGCTGGACTGGGAGAAGAACAAGCTGGAATCAAGATTGCTGGGAGAAATATCAATAACCTCAGATATGCAGATGACACCACCCTTATGGCAGAATGTGAAGAGGAACTAAAAAGCCTCTTGATGAAAGTGAAAGAGGAGAGTGAAAAAGTTGGCCTAAAGCTCAATATTTAAAAACTAACATCATGGCATCTGGTCCCATCACTTCATGGGAAATAGATGGGGAAACAGTGGAAACTATCAGATTTTATTTTAAAGGGGCTCCAAAATCACTGCAGATGGTGATTGCAGCCATGAAATATAAGACACTTACTCCTTGGAAGGAAAGTTATGATCAATCTAGATAGCATATTAAAAAGCAGAAACATTACTTTGCCGACAAAGGTCTGTCAAGTCAAGGCTATAGTTTTTCCAGTGCTCATGTATGGATGTGAGAGTTGGACTGTGAAGGAAGCTGAGCGCCGAAGAATTGATGCTTTTGAATTGTGGTGTTGGAGAAGACTCTTGAGAGTCCCTTGGACTTCAAGGAGATCAGTCCTGGGTGTTCATTGGAAGGACTGATGCTGAGGTTGAAACTCCAATAATTTGGCCACCTCAAGCAAAGAGTTGACTCCCTGGAAAAGACCCTGATGCTGGGAAGGATTGGGGGCAGGAGGAGAAGGGGACGACAGAGGATGAGACGGCTGGATGGCATCACCGACTCAATGGACATGAGTTTGCTTAAACTCCAGGAGTTGGTGATGGACAGGGAGGCCTGGCATGCTGCGATCCATGGGATCACAAAGAGTTGGACACGACTGAGCAACTGAACTGCACTGAACCCCATCCCTTAGTCCTGTGTCTCACAGTAGCTCAATTCCAACTCCTTGTTTTTTGTTTAACATACTTTATATGCTAATACAGAGCATGTGCTCTAGTTCTTCTTTCTGCTTGGGTGCAACTCTAATAACTATCCATTTGACTAAATCCCTTAGTCCTTTCAATATTTCTTTTTTCCTAATTTTCTCTTCTCAATGAGTCCTTTCTTGAACACCCTATTTGGAACAATAATTCACTCCCACTTGTACATCTAGTTAGGATGTAAGCTTCACAAGGATAAGGCTATGTCTATTTTGTTCATAGATGTATCCCAAGTGCTTTGGATGAAGGCTGGCACATAGAATAAAAATATTTTTGAATGAATGAATGTGTGATAATTCTCATCAGTGTATCCATCATATCTCTCTACTATTCTTTTATCATTTTCACACCTATTTTGCATCCTGGATGATTTCCAAAACCATCTTCTGATGGTCTAATTCTTGCTTCCCCTGAATCTATCTGTTGTTTAAGTAAGTAAGTAATTAAGTAAAGTCACTCAGTCATGTCCAACTCTTTGTGACCCCGTGGACTGAAGCCCACCAGGCTCCTCAGTCCATGGGATTCTCCAGGCAAGAATACTGGAGTAGGTTGCCATTTCCTTCTCCAGGGGATCTTCCCGACCCAGGGATCGAACCCAGGTCTTCCACATTGGAGGCAGACGCTTTAACCTCTAAGCCATCAGGGAAGCCCCTATCTGTTGTTTATATTACCTAAAGTAAAATAGCTAATATATGTGTAACTATTTTTTCAGCAAGATTTCCTTTTGTGTTTTTTCCTTCACATTTTACTTCTTACTGCCTTTGTTGCTGGGTCTGATATTTCTTCTTGTGGATATTAAATATACTTTAAAAAGTTATCTTTCAAACTATTATGTTTAGTTCTTTATTATGTTTAAGTATGATAATTATCTTATTTTTTTCTAAAGTGTTTCTTCTTAATAGTTGTATTATCCATTGAAAGTGAAAGTGAAGTTGTTCAGTTGTGTATGGTTTTTTGTGACCCCATGGACTGTAACCTACCAGGCTCCTCCATCCATGGGATTTTCCAGGCAAAAGTACTGGAGTGGGCTGCCATTTCCTTCTCCAGAGGATCTTCCCAACCCAGGGATCGAACCTGGGTATCCAGCATTGTAAGCAGACACTTTACTGTCTGAGCCATCAGGGAAGTCCACATGATAGGTTTGTAATTTTTTACTGTAAAATCTTCAAATGGGGTTACTTTCTATGGACTCACTATTGTTTCTGTGTTCTTGTGGCATTTTTTGTGGCATTTTAATCACTCCTAGATGACTGTGTTTATTACTACTGCCAGGATTCTGTGTATTTCCTTCTTTGCAGAATTAGTTATAAATGATTTCATTGGCTTGGAATAACTGAAAAATACCTACTAGCTTGAAAGAAACATGAGGGTTTCAATTATTGAGGCAACTGAAAGAAGACAGATCCTCTTCTTTAAAATTCTATCTCTTACCCTGAAGGTATGCCAAGTCTCACTAGCTTACAACACGATAGGTTCAGTCTACTCCATTTTCTCTTTGTCTACCTAATTATATCCCTACCTGATACTTGATAATTCCTGTTTCTTAGTTGTACATTCAGCTATGTCACTGTTTTAAAATACACTCCATTTTGTTAAATATCCGTATGTATTCTAAGCTTGAGGACAACTTTTATCATAAAATGCATGGAAAAGTCTCTTTAGTAAGTCACCTGTTTGTTTAGCTACATGTAAGATGAAGCCTAGTAGTTCAGATGATAAAGCATCCACCTGCAATGCAGGAGACCTTGGTTCAATCCCTGGGTCAGGAGGATTCCTTGGAGAAGGAAATGGCAACCTACTCCAGTTTTCTTGCCTTGAGAATCCCATGGACAGAGGAGCCTGGTAGGCTACAATCCATGGGGTCCAAACAGTCAGACATGACCGAGCGACCAACACACACATACACACAAGTAGTAGCCTAATTACATACCCTTGATGCAATATGTTGGAATCACACTAAGCTTCTCATTTTCAAAGACATTACAAATATTCTTTATGACTTATGCATGTGCTTTACTCTTCTTCCAATTGCTTTCTTTAATTATCTTTCTTAAACTCTTTCTGGAAAACTCATATATATCATTAAACATCAAATGAAAATCTCCTCTGTGTAGGCATCAGTGAATCTCCCAAGTATAATTAAATGCTCTGTATCTAGCATTTGTATGTGTGATTTCTGAATCAAATTGCCTATACTCTAAGAGTGGGAGAAAAGTGTTGTGCTTTGCTCCAAAACTGCTCATCACAGTTACTCAATAAATAATAAATTAAAACAATAAAAATATAATTTAAAAATATAAATCAAATTTTAAATATTATAGAGTATAATGAAGTTCTAAGAAAGAAGGTTCTTTGGTATATTTAGTATGTTTTAGCTGTTGCTTGCCTATCTCTTTATAGAGATCTTAAGTATGAACAGATAACTAATGAGAACCTACTGTATACAAAGGGAATCTGGCTCATTGTGCAATGGGAAGGAAATACAAAAAAGGAGGGATATATCTATACATTTAACTTATATGCAGAGTACATCATGACAAATGCTGGGCTGGAAGAAGCACAACCTGGAATCCAGATTTCCGGGAGAAATATCAATAACCTCAGATATGCAGATGACACCACCCTTATGGCAGAAAGTGAAGAGGAACTAAAAAGCCTCTTGATGAAAGTGAAAGAGGAGAGTGAAAAAGTTGGCTTAAAGGTCAACATTCAGAAAACGAAGATCATGGCATCTGGTCCCATCACTTCATGGGAAATAAATGGGGAAACAGTGGAAACAGTGTCAGATTTTATTTTGGGGGGGCTCCAAAATCACTGAAGATGGTGATTGCAGCCATGAAATTAAAAGACACTTACTCCTTGGAAGGAAAGTTATGATCAACCTAGATAGCATATTAAAAAGCAGAGACATTACTTTGCCAACAAAGGTCTGTCTAGTCAAGGCTATGGTTTTTCCAGTGGTCATGTATGGATGTGAGAGTTGGACTGGGAAGAAAGCTGAGGGCTGAAAATTTGATGCTTTTAAACTGTGGTATTGGAGAAGACTCTTGAGAGTCCCTTGGATTGCAAGGAGATCCAACCAGTCCATCCTAAAGGAGGTCAGTCCTGGGTGTTCATTGGAAGGACTGATGCTAAAGCTGAAACTCCAATACTTTGGCTACCTCATGCAAAGAGCTGACTCATTGGCAAAGACTCTGATTCTGGGAGGGATTGGGGGCAGGAGGAGAAGGTGATAACAGAGGGTGAGATGGCTGGATGGCATCACCGACTCGATGGACATGAGTCTGGTTATACACTGGGAGTTGGTGATGGACAGGGAGGCCTGGCGTCCTGTGATTCATGGGGTCACAAAGAGTTGGACATGACTGAACGACTGAACTGAACTGAACCCTCAAATATGGGAGAAGGAAATGGCAACCCACTCCAGTGTTCTTGCCTAGAGAATCCTAGGGACAGCAGAGCCTGGTGGGCTGCTGTCTATGGGGTCACACAGAGTTGGACACGACTAAAGTGACTTAGCAGCAGCAACAGCAGCAGCAGCAATAGCAGCAGCAGCACCCTCAAATATAGAGACATGGTAAATGGATAACTAGCATCAAGTAATAGGAAAATCAAGCTCTTTTCATTTTAAATACCAGTATACTGGTTACCTTCTCCAGAGAGAAATTTGTTTCATGGGGAAATTTAACTTCACCTTAAATGGATCTCTTGCTCTAGATGAATAATGAAATACTGTGTCTAGGTACAACATGTTTCAAGAAGTATTCCTAGGCAACCAATGTAAGTATACATTTCATTTCACATAGTAAGCTCAGAGTTTAAAGGGAAAACTTTTGATTCGGTTAGACATATCTCAATGCATAATATCATACACATAATAAATACTGACATGTAGACTAATGAATGATGAAAAAGGGTTATATCTACTGTGCACCCAAGCATTTCCATCGAGTAACATCAACTTAAATATCTATACATGGACATTTTAATTTGTAAGTTTATGAAAAATTACTACTATTGAGTTTCTTATCAATTAAAAGCCATCTTAGTCAAATATCTCTATATTATGTTTATCATATATTGTTAAATTGCTATATATATGTTTATGCTTGTATATATATATATATATATATATATATATAAATAATGCACACATACATACACAGAGTAAAATCAGTACCTCAGTTGCAGGAAGGAGGAGAAGTAAAGGTGGCTATCTCCTCCCCACTTCCAAACAGATTCTCAGGCTTATAAGCAGTGAGAAAGTGAGATGTTAGACTGTCTTTAAGACCATCTTGGAGCATTTGCATGGGGCTTTCTCCTGAGAAAATACATATTATTCTCAGGCACATATGGAATATTCTCTAGGAGAAACTGTATGCTAGGTCACAAGTTTCAATTAATTTAATATTATAATCATATCAAGCATCTTTTCTAACAAAATGGCATGAAACTAGAAATCAATCTTTATCAAACTCTTGCAAATAACAGAAGAGGAAGAAACACTTCCAAATGCATTTTACAAGGTTAAAACAAAATCAGACATGTATACCATAAGAAAATTACAAGCCAATATCCATGATGATGATGATGATGAACAGAGATGCAAAAATTCTCAGCAAACATTATCAAACTGAATTCAGCAATACATTAAAAGGATCATACACAATGATCCAGTGGGATTTTCTCCAGAGATACAAGGATGGTTTGACACCCACCAATCAATCAATGTGATACACCACATTAACAAAATTAAAGATAAAAATCCTATGATCATCTCAATAGATGAAGAAAAAGCATCTGACAAAATTAAACATCCTTTTATCATAAAAATTCTCAACAAACTAGGAATAAAAGAAATTACTTCAACGTAATTAATGTCACATTATGAGAAGCACACGGATATTTAGTGATGACAAGCTAAAAGCTTTTCCTCTACTATCAGGAACAAGATAAGGGTGCCCACTATCCCCACTTATATTATGCATAGTATTAGAAATCTTACTTAGGACAATTAAGCAAGAAAAATAATAAAAAGCATGAAAATCAGAAAGGAAGAATTACAACTGTCACTATTTGCAGATGGCACAATATGATATATAGAAAACCCTAAAGACTATGAAAAAACTGTTTAATAAATGAATTCAGTAGTTGCTAGATACAAAAGCAATATAAGAATGTATTGCATTCTACACATTGATATCTAATTATCAGAAAGAGAAATTAAGGAAACTATCCCATTTATAATTGTGTACAGAAGAGTAACACACTTAGGAATGAATTTCACCAAGATGGTAAAAGACCTGTACTCTGAAAACTGTAATACACTGATGAAAAAAAACTGAAGAAGTCTTAAATAAATTGAAAGCTATCTCAAGCTCATGCACTGACAGAAATAATATGATACAAATTTGTATAATACTCAAATCAGTCTACAGCTTCAATGTAGTCCCTGCAAAAACTTAAATGGTATTTTTAAAATACTGAACAATTTTAAAATTTGTATGGAACTACAAACCCCTCAAATATACAAACAAATCTTGAGATAGAAGAACAAGCCTGGAGGTATCATGCTCCCTGATTTCAAAGAATATTATAAAGTTTTGTGAAGTGAAAGTCACTCAGTCATGTCCGACTCTTTGCGGCCCCAAGGACTGTATAGTCCATGTACTTCTCCAGGCCAGAATACTGGAGTGGGTAGCCATTCCCTTCTCCAGGGGATCTTCCCAACTCAGGGATCAAATCCAGGTGTCCCAACATTGCAGATGGGTTCTTTACCCACTGAGCCACCAGGTAAGCCCAAGAATACTGGAGTGGGTAGCCTATCCCTTCTCCAGTGGATCTTCCCAACCCAGGAATTTAGTAATCAAAAAAAAAAAAAAAAAAACAGTATGGTATCACATTAAAACAGACACATAAGTCAAAGTAAATGAGTAGAGAGAGAGTCCAGAATAAAAACACCTGCTTATGATCAATTAATTTATGAAAAACAGCTAATAATACACCAGAAAGAACAACTGCTTCAATAAATTATGCCTGAAAAACTAGATAGCCACATGCCAGAGAATGAAACTAGACCACCTGTTACACAGTGTCAGATAAAAATAAACTCAAACTGGATTAAAAACTTGATGTAAGACTTAAAGCCATAAAAATCCTAGTAGAAAAAATAGATGGTAAACTCCTTGACATTGGTCTTGGCGAAAGAAAGCCATGAACAAAATGAAAGTCTATGGTAGGGAGAAAATCATATATCTGACAATTGGTTAATATCTAATATTTATAAGGGACTCATAAAACTCATCAGTAAAAGTAAATGTTATTACAAATGTGCAAAGCATCTGAATAGACATTTTTCCAAAGATGATATACAGATGGCAAATGGATACATAAAAAGGAGGCTCAGCATCACTAATCATCAGGTAGATGTAAATCAAAGTGACAGTGGAGAATCACCTCTCACCTGTTAGGATGGCTATTATCAAAAAGACAAGGGATGACCAGTGTCAGCAAGGATGTGGAGAAAGGGGGATTCTTATGCACTGTCAGTTGGAATATAAATTATGCAACTATTATGAAAAACAGCATGAAATCTCCTCAAAAATTAGAGCACTACCACATGACTCAGCAAATCTACTTCTGGGCATTTATTCTAAGAATATAAAACACTAACTTCGAAGATGCTCTCCTCCATGCTCAATGCAGAATTATTTATAATAACCAAGATATGGAAGCAATCTAAATGTCCATCCATGAATGAAGGGATAACAAGAATGTACATATATACAAAGGAATGTTATTCTGCCATAAAAATTTAATGAAATCTTTCCATTTCTGACCAAATGGGTATATTTTGAGTGCATTATGCTAAGTGAAGTAAGAAAGACAGAGAAATCTTCCTTATATGTGGAATATAAAAATAAATAAATGATAAGCCCAAAGATACAGAGAACAAATTGGTGGTTGCCTGAGATGGGAGGATTGGGGTGTGTTGGGACAAAGCGGGTGAAGATGGTCAAAGGTATGAACTTCTAGTTATAAAGTAAATATGTCATTGGGATGTAATATATAGCATGATGACCAAATAATACTGTATTGCATATTTCAAAGTTGCTAAGAGAGTAGATCTTAAAAGTTCTTATCACAAGGAAAAACTATGTAACTATGTAGGGTAAAGGATGTCAACTAGATTTTTGATTCAGTTCAGTTGAGTTCAGTTGCTCAGTCATGTCTGACTCTTTGCGACCTCATGAATCGCAGCACGCCAGGCCTCCCTGTCCGTCACCAACTCCCGGAGTTCACTCAGACTCATGTCCATCGAATCAATGATGCCATCCAGCCATCTCATCCTCGGTCGTCCCCTTCTCCTCCTGCCCCCAATCCCTCCCAGCATCAGAGTCTTTTCCAATGAGTCAACTCTTCGCATGAGGTGGCCAAAGTACTGGACTTTCAGCTTTAGCATCAGTCCTTCCAAAGAAATCCCAGGGCTGATCCCCTTCAGAATGGACCGGTTGGATTGCCTTGCAGTCCAAGGGACTCTCAAGAGTCTTCTCCAACACCACAGTTCAAAAGAATCAATTCTTTGGCGCTCAGCCTTCTTCCCAGTCCAACTCTCACATCCATACATGACTACTGGAAAAACCATAGCCTTGACTAGACTAGTTTAAAAACATACATATATTCAGTTCAATTGCTCATCATGTCCAACTCTTTGCAATCCCAGGGACTGCAGCACATCAGGCTTCCCTGTCCATCACCAACTGCTGGAGCTTGCTCAAACTCATGTCCATCAAGTCGGTAATGTCATCCAACCATGTCATCCTCTATTGTCCCCTTCTATTTGCAACCTTATTTCATTCCCAGCATCAGGGTCTTTTCCAATGAGTCAGTTCTTCCCATCAGGTGGCCAAAGTATTGAAGTTTCAGCATCAGTCCTTCAAATGAATATTCAGGGTTGATTTCCTTTAGGATTAACTGGTTGGATCTCCTTGCAATCCAAGGGACTCTGAAGAGTCTTCTCCAACACCAATTCTTCAGCACTCAGCTTTCTTTGGACTTCTCTGGTGGCTCAGATGGCAAAGCATCTGCTTGCAATGTGGGAGACCTGGGTTTGATCACTGAGATGGGAAGATCCCCTGGAGAAGGAGGTGGCAACCCACTCCAGTATTCTTGTCTGAAAAATTCCATGGATGGAGGAGCCTGGTAAGCTACAGCCCATGCGGTGGCAAAGGTTCAGACACGACTGAGCAACTTCACTTTCACTTTCAGCTTTCTTTATATTCTTTATATTCCAAGTCTCACAACCAGACATGAATACTGGGAAACCACAGCTTTGACTAGCAGACCTTCATTGGCAAAGCAATGTCTCTGCTTTTTAATAGGCTGTCTAGGTTGGTCATACCTTTTTTTCCAAGGAGCAAGTGTCTTTTAATTTCATGACTGTATTCACTATCTGCAGTGATTTTGGAGCCCCCCCCCCAAAAAAAAAAATTAAGTCTTTCACTCTTTCCACTGTTTCCCGTCTATTTTCCATGAAGTGATGGGACCTGATGCCATGATCTTAGTTTTCTGAATGTTGAGTTTTAAGCCAACTTTTTACTCTCTTCTATCACTTATTTCAAGAGGCTCTTCAGTTCTTCTTCGCTTTCTGCCATAAGGGTGGTGTCATCTGTGAATCTGAGGTTATTGATAATTCTCCCTGCAAACTTGATTCCAGTTTGTGCTTCATCCAGCCCAGCATTTCTCATGATGTACTCTGCATATAAGTTAAATAAGCAGTGTGACAATATACCGCCTTGAAATACTCCTTTCCCTATTTGGAACCAGTCTGTTGTTCCATGTCCAGTTCTAACTGTTGCTTCTTGACCTGCATACAAATTTCTCAGGGGCAGGTCAGGTAGTCTGGTATTCCCATCTCTTTAACAATTTTCCAAAGTTTGTTGTGATCCACACAATCAAAGGCTTTGGCATAGTCAATAAGGCAGAAGTAGATGTTTTTCTGGAACTCTCTTGCTTTTTTGACAATCCAATGGATGTTGGCAATTTGATCTCTGGTTCCTCTGCCTTTTCTAAATCCAGCTTGAACATCTGGAAGTTCATGGTTCACATACTGTTGAAGCCTGGCCTGGAGAATTTTGAGCATTACTTTACTAGCATGGGAGATGAGTGTAATTGTGTGGTAGTTTGGACATTCTTTGGCATTGCCTTTCTTTGGGATTGGAATGAAAACTGACTTTTTCCAGTCCTGTGGCCACTGCTGAGTTTTCCAAACTTGCTGGCTTACTTAGTGCAGCACTTTCACAGCATTATCTTTTAGGATTTGAAATAGTTCAACTGGAATTCCATCACCTGCACTAGCTTTGTTCATAGTGATTCTTCCTAAGGCCCACTTGATTTTGCATTTCAGGATGTCTGGCTCTAGGTGAGTGATCACATCATCGTGGTTACCTGGATCATGAAGATATTTTTGTACAGTTCTTCTGTGTATTCTTGCCACCTCTTTATATCTTCTGCTTCTGTTAGGTCCATACTATTCTGTCCTTTATTGTGCCCATCTTTGCATGAAATGTTCTTTTGGTATCTCTAATTTTCTTGGTGAGATCTCTAGCCTTTCCCATTCTGCTGTTTTCCGCTATTTCTTTGCACTAATCACTGAGGAAGGCTTTCTTATCTCTCCTTGCTATTCTTTGGAACTCTGCATTCAAATGGGTATATCTGTCCTTTTCTCCTTTGCCTTTAGCTTCTCTTCCTTTCTCAGGTATTTGTTTGCCTCCTTCAACAACCATTTTGCCTTTTTGCATTTTTCTTGCAGATAGTCTTGATCACTGTCTCTTGTACAATGTCACAAACCTCTGTCCATAGTTCTTCAGGCAGTCTGTCTATCAGATCTAATCCCTTGAATCTATTTGTCACGTCTACTGTATAATTGTAAGGAATCTGATTTAGGTCATACCTGAATGGTCTAGTGGTTTTCCCTACTTTCTTCAATTTAAGTCTGAATTAGACAATAAGGAGTTCATGATCTGAGCCACAGTCAGCTCCAAGTCTTGTTTTTGCTGGCTGTATAGAGGTTCTCCATCTTTGGGTGCAAAGAATATAATCACTCTGATTTCGGTGTTGACAGTCTGGTGATGTCCAAGTATAGAGTTGTTTCTTGTGTGTTGGAAGAGGGTGTTTGCTATGACCAGTGCGTCCCCTTGGCAAAACTCTATTAGGCTTTGACCTGCTTCATTTTGTACTCCAAGGCCAAATTTGCCTGTTACTCCAGGTAACTCTTGACTTCCTACTTTTGCATTCCAGTCCCCTTATAGTGAAAAGGAGTAGATTTTCATATACACACAGACACACTGAATCATGTTATACTAATATATGTCAATTATCTCTCAGTGAAAATGAAAATAATTAATATTTAATGTATCTGTGACTCTGGATGGATTTAGTTTTAATTGTTGTTTGTTTTCTATCTGGCCCCTTGTTTTTGTCATCCTTTATTTTGATGTTTTAAAAAAATCTAGCTTGCTAATTATGTCCATTTGTTTTCTATTGCATTGATTTCTACTCTTTATTGTTTTCTTCCTCCTAATCACTTTGGGCTTGCTTTAATATTTTTCTACCAGCTTTAAATAATTTTCATATTTGAATAACTTTTTTTAAATTAAATTTTTATTTTTACTTTATTTTACTTTACAATACTGTATTGGTTTTGCCATACATTAACATGAATCCACCATGGGTGTACATGTGTTCCCAAACATGAAGCCCCCTCCCACCTCCCTCCCCATAACATCTCTCTGGGTCATCCCCGTGCACCAGCCCCAAGCATGCTGTATAAGTGAAAAATATATATGGTTATTAAGGATAGTCATGATAGTTCCTTCAAAGTACTTGTCTGGGTCATCTCAGATCTGGCCTTTATTGACTACTGTTTTCCTTGAAAATCAGTCTTATAATTCTGGTTTTATATACAAAATATTTTTGAACTGCACTGTTTATATCTTGAATGTCTTCTTTGTATACTCTGGCTTCCTACTCCTTCAAAGAGTTTAGACATTTTAGTTTTAGTAGGTGATTAACTCTCTTTTTTGGAACAAGCACTTTTTAAGATTGACATTTAATTTATAATATATTAGTTTCAGGTGTACATCTTGTGATTCAGTATTTTTATAGGTTATATTCCATGAAAAGTTATTACACAATAAAGGCTATAATTCCCTGGGATATACATTATATCCTTGTTCCTTATCTATTTTATACATAGTAGTTTGTATCTCTCAATCCCATTCCCTTATTTTGCCCCTTCTCTCTTCCCTCTGTAACCTCTAGTTTGTTTTCTACCTCCATGAGTCTGTTTCTGTTTTGCTGTATACAGCAATTAACTTTCTTAAATTAACTTTGCAGCCTCTGTCTTTTCTGTGATAGGCAGCAGTTCGAAGATCAATTTTGTCATCTTTGCCTTGAGTCAAGCCAATTTGAGACTGCTTCAACAATGCAGGATTTTCAGCTCAGTGAGAGTTGAAGAAGAATTTATACACAGAATTTGGTGCTCTTCTTCCCTCGATCTCTATTTTTCCGGGTCACTCCTTTCCCCCCGCCCCCAACTATTCTGGTTGCCCTGATCTCTGTGCTCTAGATTTGTAGCTCCAAAGCATCTAACATATATTAGCTGAATTTTAGTACCCTGTGCCATGCTACAATAGTTGTTCATCCTCAGGAAAAAGGCCAGACTTGGGAAACACCACGTAATAGACCCTTTTCCAAAATTTTGACTGCTCTCCAAATCTACCAGCTTTTTCTAAGATACTATGAAGTTTTGTTTTATACTATTTTCAGAGTTTTAACTTGTTATCTTCTAGATAATTTCACTGGTAAGAGTTCACTACACGATACTAGAAGCCAAAATCTGGGAGCATTTGCTTAAAACTCTTTTTTTTTTTTTTTAAGGAATGTGACATTTTCCCACATAAATTATATAGAAAATAGTAATATGCATCTAATACAAATTTATTAACTTTTCATATCTATTGTAAGGTTATCTGTATACTGATTTTTTTTTCCAGAGTGGCAATAAGGAATATTAAAGCAGTGTAAGCTGGAAAGATGAAGAGTTTGCTAATTCATTTGCTATTGGAATGAATATAATTATGATCTCTGTGCTTTCTATATTTCTTTGGAGCAATACATAAATTCTCAGTTTTCCATAGCAGCTTAAATAGCAATCTTTAAGATGAAGATCACAAACATACTGCATTTTGGATAGTCTATTATTTACATTACTATAAATTACATATGGAGCTGGTATCAACATATGCAATAAAATATATAGTAAGGAAATATGCAACATGATATAAGAAAGGGTATCTGGTGTATTAACATATTCTTTCATATTTAGACCCTGTAAATATAATTTGGTGATATATTTTAGAGTATCTAAAAGATAGATATAATTTTCAGTAGTCATATAAAAGTACATAATTGTTAATAAATATTATTTGAGAACTGTTTTATTTTAGTGAACATTTTATCTAATAATGAATTTTATATTTATATACTATGGACTGAGCTTAAATTTTACATAGCTAATAATTTTCAGTTTTATGGCAAATTATTCTTTATAATAACTTCATCACAATTTAAGAAAATGAATCAAGATGAAAAAAAGAAGAAAGGATAGCTGTATTTGGGCACAAGGGATTAAACTGAATTATAAAGTTAAGCTATTTTAATGCAAACATTTTCAATAAGCATTTGAAGTACAAAATGGTATTTAGGAAGTATCAGATGGCTTAGAACCATTAAGTGGGGAAAATAGTCTGTTTACTTTTACTTTAGATTGGGATTTTTAAATCTTTATTTTAAATGAAAATTTTATTTAAATATTATTTCTAATATTATGAGCATGGGAATAATTTAGACAAGATCTCCACAGCAACCATGAGGTTGGGTGAAACACTGTTACTTTTAATAAGAGCTTTCTAAAGAATAGGAGCCTGAAAAAAGAAGGGTGGGTTAACTGAGCTAATTGTATTATTATTTGTTCAGATATTGACTGGGCTTCTCTTATGGCTCAGATGGTTAAGAATCCACTTGCAATGCAGGAGACTCGGGTTTGATACCTGAGTGGGGAAGATCTGCAGACATCTCAGGTAGTGTTAGGGGAAAGAAACTGCCTCCCAATGCAGGAGACATAAGAACCACATGCGTTCAACCCCTGGGTTGGGAAGATCCCCTGGAGGAGAACATGGCAACCCACTCCAGTATTCTTGCCTGGAGAATCCTATGGACAGAGGAATCTGGAGGACTTAAGTCCACAGGGTCACAAAGAGTTGGACATGACTGAAGAGACAGCATGACACACAGCTGATACATTGACACATGGCTACAGGGCCACTGAATGTTAAGACCAAGGGTTAATACTCCATATATAAAATGGCCATGTATTGTTTAAAGACATAATTGGAATGAACTGTACAATTTAATAATTTTCAGGGTTTCCCTGGTGGCTCAGGAGTAAATAATTCACCTGCCAATGCAGGAGATATAGGAAACGTGGATTTAATCCCTGGGTTGGGAGCCTGGGTAATCCCCTGGACAGAGGAGCCTGGCAGGCTGCAGTCCATAGGGTCACAAAGGGTCAGACATGACTGAGGGACTGAGCAGGTACCCCTGTATTGTAAGGTAGAGGAGGCATACAATTTATGCCATCTTTCTTCAAGTAGTGGTCTTAGTTATTTCCCAAATGTGGCTGTTGAATTAAAAACTTTTTTAAATTGTATAAATATGCCCTTTCCCCACCTTGCCATTTCCCTGCTAGTAATGTGAAGAATTTTTCAGTTCCATAGGAATAGAAGTAGAAAAGTCTCAAAACAGGCCTTTTTGTTGTAGTTTCTTGCAGATGAAAAAAATTAAACAACTCAGCAATGAAAATAAATTAGTATGGTTGGCCATACGGTAACATCAGCACAGAGGGGAATAGAGAATACAAATGTCTGGTCAAATTGATATAATAGGAAAGGCTTAATAGGCAGATTACCTTCATCTCCACTATAAGCATGCTTGCTAATTGGAAATGGAGTTTAAGTTGCCTGGAATAAGGTCAGGTTATGTGATCCAAACATTATGGTGTCTAACACTTGGTTTAAAAAAAAAAAAATCTGCTTTCTAACATGACAAGAATGATTTGCAGTTAATAATAGAGGGGAAAAGGCCAGTCTTTTCAGATACCCTTGACTTCACTGAGGACAAAAAAGAAATCTCTTCTGCTGCTGTGAGCTACTTACTTTCTTCCTAGTCATTATTGTTTAGTTATATTTTAGTGATGAAATCTATCATTACTGACTTTATTGACATTAAAGTTGATTTATTTGTGTCCCCGGTGAATAAAAAGAGCATTATGTCTACATTCATATTGCTGAGTACTTGAGAAAGCAAGTGTAGCTTCAACTTAATTGTCTTTTGCTGGTTCACTTACCCTCTAATCTCAGTTTGAAAACAAAAAGTACCAGATCAAGTGATAACGAAGAACTGCTAGCCCTAAAGTGTGTGTTTGCTCACTGTTGTGGTGGTTGTTTGATGCAGATCAAGGAATTTAAGTTCACTTATAATTTTCAAACATTACCACCAGAAAGTCATATTTATTTAAAACAGAATTCTATATTTTATCTTTTTACCAATTGTTCCTTGGATATCAGAAACTGGTAGAAGGTAAATACCAAATGGTGAGCAAACATTCAAATTCATAGTCAATGTTTTTTTCCTTCCATATGCCAAAAAAAAAAAAAAAAAAAACCAACAATTTGAGGTTTCAATTTCTATTCTTTGTATAAATAAATAAATGAATTAACAAGAAGTTGGTGAATTTTTCACTGTTTAGAATGGAATTGTTAAAATGTTGGTATTTGGCTTATTGGGTAACTGGATATTTTATTTCCTTCTATGACTTTTTTTTTGTGGGATCCAAGGAAAGACACTGGGATGACTGATAGCTATCCCAGTCATCCCAGCTCCCTCCCAATTTATTATACCAGCAACTCCTCTATTAAAATATATTTAAATGTAATTTTGTCTTGGCATCTGCCCTTTGATGGACTAGGACCAGCTCATCTACCATCCAATATTGATTTCAAAATTCCTAAGGGAAATCATAAGACTAGAAATGATATTAAAAAAATATTTAACAACTAGGGCAGTACAGGGATCAGCGAGTTAAAGTGGATGCCAACCAATCAAAATAAACAGTAGCTGTAAAAGATTCTGAAGGCTGAATTGTAAAGAGTGCCTTAAAAAGGAATGCATATAACTGTGAGTTTTTAGAATAAAAAGTAGCAGGAAATACTGAACTAGATGATTTCTAGTATTCAAGTCATAGAATTTTATGAGCAATACCAATGTTAGTTTCACATAATATTAATAAATTTCAAGGAAACACTCCTTGACTGTAACTTGACTTTCCATACTTTCATTTTATACTGTGCTTTAAAGGATTTCATGTTTGGTGACTTATCAGCAACTTGCCCATGCACTCAAATATTTAATATTTTATGGGGGAAAACAGAGAAAGAAAGAGACCAAGAATTAATTAGAGAACTAAATCAACTGCTTAACTGACATTAAAATTCCATTCTCTTAAATCTTTATTTAGTTCTCAGAATAAAACTGCCTGAATTATATACATCCTTAATATAGCTTCAATTTCTTGATGAAATTTCATTTTTCAGGTCATGAAACCTGAGAATCAAGTATTCACAGTATTCTATAATAATACAGAGACCATGTTGTGAGATTAGACAACACTCGATGGGCTCTCTTATTTAGTAAATATGTAGCCCATGGCAAATTATGTAGCTTTGCTATGCCTCAGTCTCCTGTCTATAAAATAGGAAAATACTATTACACATTTAGATCTGTTTCAAAGACTAAATGCTGTATTTTATGCAAAATGTAGAGCACAAGGACACATGTGTTTAACTAATGCTAGCTGTCATCATCATCAACGTTATCATCAATCATTGCATTAAGCCATCTACCTGAAGTATGACAAAGAATATGAGTCATAGTTATCAGAAATCTAAAAGTCTGAACAAAAAGCAACTTTCTTGGCTGTATCTGAGAAGAATAAGAACAGCTACTTTCAGTCCATAACAGGAAATAAAAGTTTCATTTATTTTTCATTATTAAATGAACACTTTTTTTTTAAAGTATTCTCCATTTCCAGATAAATGGTATAATAAACTTCTATTAATGATGGTTTAGGCTTAAAAGTTTTCCAAGTGATCTATGTCTAATGAAGAAAGATTTCATTAGAAATGTAGTCTATTTCATTAGACTGTATTTTTATAACGAACTATTTTAGGTGATTCAAAAAAACTTTGGCAAATGTATTAGTTCACAGTAGCCAGAATACTGTAAAATACAATCTTTCTCAAGAAAAGGGTTCATAGAAAATTATTTTTATGATGCTGGTGCTTTGCAATGCTATCATCTATAAATGGTAACTACTATTGAATGTCTAGGAGGCATGGGTTTTAAGGAACAACATAGAAAAAAGACAGATTTGAATATGGAATATGGGTTTTTTCTGTACTTGTAAAGGTTAGATCTATTGTCTTTTAGAATACTGCTTCTGCTTTTGTGTAATTAGTAGTCTTAATTACTTGACAAGTGCTAACCTATGATCAAAATCCTGTTTAATCTTGAGCTAAACCTAAAAGGCATAATCATCTTCTAGATCTTACCTTTAAATTTAAGGGAAGTTATAGACTGTTCTATTATAGAAGGGTATGGTCTTATAGATCCTAAGCTAAACAGAACCAGTATTAACCCATGAGGAGACTGCAAAATCCAGAATGACAACTAATTTACTAGATCTTTTCACTACTGTAATGTAACTAAACCACTCCAAATCCCCAAAGATTGACTTAATACTGCCTTAACCTTTATGGAACAAATTATCATTTTCCCTGAAGTAGTTTCATACTTCGAAAATGAGAAGTTAGGCATGTCAGTGAATAAGGGGACTTGAAACATGCATAACAAAACAATTGATATTCACATTTTTTATTAATTTATTCATTATTTCATTCAAATAATTCTGGATCTTTTAAATACGAAAGGCATTGTGTTGGGCATTGATGTATCTTGGTGATGAAACTGATCTATTTTGTGTTGCTAAACAAATATGAAAACATAATATGTATGAATTAAACAATACTATGCATTCAATAAATATTTATCAAGCATGTTTCACATTAGGTCCTGGAGTTGGGAAAAAATTTTAATATAAATTAGATATAGATTCTGCCCTCCAGAATTTAAAGACAAATGAATGATGAGGCAAGACGAATATACTGCAAACAACACAAAGTAGGCAGTTATATGTACTGTAAACAAGGCACTACAATGATTAAAAAGCAGAATATATATCAAGAAGATTTACAGGAGATATATAAGAAAGGTAAAAAGGTAAATATGGAAGAAAGTAAAGTCAAGGTTGTGAAATATTGATGATATGGATGCTCACACACATGTATACACAAGAGATGTTATTTGATTGAAGTATAGAATGCATGGCACTATTACTGATCTTTAAGGATTTCATTCAAACTTCACCATCCTGAAATATTACAAAAAGTATGTTAAAAACCATGAAAGAATTCTGTGTTGTATATACTGACAGTGAGACACAAAAAGTTTTTATAGACAGTATTAACTTATGCTCAGCAAGATATGCTTTGGAAAGATTAAAGTGGTAGTAGCATTATGTTGGAGGAAACTGGCAAGCACAGAAATTAGAGGGAAGAAACACAAGAAAGTAATTATTGTCAAAACAAGCTTTACCCTTGGTGATAATAATTCAGTGTTTCATGGATTTACATTGTAACAGCTCTGAAGTAATAATGAAGCTGTTTTTCAAAGCTATACAAAACAGTTATCTTCATATAAGTATAGGCATTTAGAGTGAAGGTTTACACGTCTGTATCTCCTAGAAGCAAGAGTCTCTAAACACTGGCCCATTCTCAGCCATTTCACCTTGGTTACCAGGAGGCAGTATTAGTTACCCAGTCGTGTCTGACTCTTTGTGACCCCCATGGACTGTAGCCCTCCAGGCTCCTCTGTCCATGGAATTCTTCAGGTATGAATATTACAGGTGGTAACCATTCCCTTAAACCCAGGTCTCCTGCACTGGAAGCAGATTCTTTATCTTCTGAGCCAACAGAGAAGCCCAAAAGGTCCATAAGATCTTTCCATTTCTTTCTAAGCAACAGTAAATGGATAAAGCTGGAGGAACAACATTGACATGCAAGTAACTATAAGACTTAGATTAAAATGCTTTGGAGAAACAATAGAGACTTATTCTGAGGGCCTAATATACACATTTGTTGTTTTCAGCTGCTCAGTTGTGTCCAACCTTTTGCCACCTCATGGATGGCAGGGCTCCAGGCTTCCCTGTCCTTCACTGTCTCCCGGAGTTTGCTCAAACTCGTATCCATTGTGTTGATGATGCTATCCCACCATCTCATCCTCTGTCTTCCATAGACCAGCTTTAAACATCTCATCAGTGATTCAAATTATGGTCTCATCTTGTCTGTGTGACTTAAAATGCACCGACCAAATCCTTTTAGATTTCCCATACCCCAGGTTCCCTTCTAGGGAAATCCTGACTGTTGCCTGATTTTCATTATACCACATATTGTTCTCATTGTTATTTCATAATTATGTAAGAATAGAAAAGATAATAGAGCTATGCCTGTTCAGTCTTGGGTCAATTCTGCTTCACTGTGTCAAAATCCAATTCTGTTTTTGTTTTATGCAATTACTGAAGCAGGAATAATATACACTTTTCCTTCATTTTTCTCTATCTACACATGGTATTAGTGACTTGTATAACTCCCTGCAATCCATGGATATCAAAAAGACTAATCCATTCCCTCATTTTAATATGAAAAGTTCAAGTTTTGAATGCTGTTTGCACCCAACATTCTCCTATTTTAACATATATTTAAGAAAGGAGCCAGTTTTTACTTTCATTTATTTTTCCTCATTTTATTGTCATATCTGATTACTAACACAAAAGTGATGTTAATACCCTAGTTTAGAATTATTCAAAATAAATTATAGAAAATATATTCCAAAAAATCCCCTTGATACCTCTGGAAACAATATCTTTTGATTATCCTAAATAATTTTGATCTACATTTTTTTCTCTCATTGTTGTCAGAGTGTCAGTCACATTCTGTCTAAATTTCCTCTAAATTTATACTTTCTTGCCACTCTGCTTTAGTGTATATATTGTATTACTTACTCATTGTTTTTGGTTACTCTGAAATGCCAGAAAAAATGGTTTTAACAAGGACAATTAAAATGTCCTATCTTTGGATAGGAATAAAAACAATTTCCAGGTTGAACACTTTGCAATTTATTACATTATATACTTTAATTGCCTCTTACTAAGAATACCTAAGTAAATTTCAGTTAAACAAATAGAAAGTATACTGGTGCTGGAAAGCACCATTTGGGAACACTCCTTCTAGTTTATTAGTGCAAGGACCTAATCCCCCTCATCAGTCTCTCACCCCTAGTACTTGGATATCTCATGTCAAACCAAGCAGCTATCCAGATAGGGACACAACCCCACTCATCAGCACATCTGTTGCCTTAAGACCCCCTGAGAGCAGCAGGGTTAAGTCCCATCCATGCCCACTAATGTACCAATACTATCCTCTGACCCTCAGGACCCAGATCCACCCAACAGAGGCCAGCACTGAGCCTGAAATTAGCCTCACCAACCAATGAGCAGGCACTAGCCCAAGGACATTCTCAGCCCCAGCCTGACCACCACCAGGCTAACACAGTTCTGGGATCCCCAGCACACTATAATCAGATACCTTAAAAGACAACCCTCAGAATGGGAGGAAACAGCAGCAAATGAAACAATTAACAAAAGATTAATTTCCAAAATATATAAGCAGCTTATGCAACTCAATACAGGGAAACAAACAACCCAATCAAAAAGTGGGCAAAACACCTAACCAGATATTTCTCCAAAGAAGACATACAGATGGCTAATAAATACATGAAAAGGTGCTCAACATTGCTCATTATTAGAGAAATGCAAATCAAAACTATAATAAGCTATCACCTCATACTGGTCATCATCAAAAAATCTACAAACAATAAATGCTGAAGAGAGTGTGGAAAAAAGGGAATCCTCTTACACTGTTGGTTGTAATATAAATTGATACAGCCACTATGGAAGACATTATAGAGATTCCTTAAAAAAGCTAGGAATAACACTACCATATGATCCAACAATCCCACTACTGGGCATATACCCAGAGAAAATCTTAATTGAAAAAGACACATGTACCCCAATGTTCATTGCAGCACTATTTACATTAGCGAGGACATGGAAGCAACATAGGTGTACACTGACAGATGAATGGATACAGAAGCTATGGTACATATATACAATGGAATATTACTCACCCATGAAAAGGAGCACATTTGAGTCAGTGCTAATGAGGTGGATGAACCTAGAGCCTCTTGTGTAGGGTATAAATAAGTCAGAAAGAGAAAAACAAATATCGTATGTTAATACATTATATAAAAAAGCTAGAAAGGTGGTACTGTTGAACTCATTTGCAGGGCAGCATCAGAGACACAGATACAGAAAACAGGCTTATAGACATGGGCAGGAGGAGAGGAAGGAGGGAATAACATGGAAACAGATACACTACCATATGTAAAGCAGATAACCAATGGGAATTTACTCTATGAATTAGGAAACTCAAACAGGGACTCTGTAACAACCTAGAGGGTTGGGATGGGTTGGGAGGTGGGAGGGAGGTAGAAGAGGGAGGGTACATAGGTATACCTATGGCTGATCCATGTTGACATATGGCAGAAACCAATACAATATTGTCAAGTAACTATCCTTCAACTCAAAATAAATTAATTTAAAAAGAAACTAGCTCTGCCAATCAGTGAGAGAGTATTAGCCACAGAATCCCCTAGGCCTTGACCCTGTCCACCCACCAGTGGAACAACACAAGTTTTGGGACACCCTAAACCCTGAAACTGGCTGTGTTAGGAATCAGTCCCAACCATTAGCACTAGCAGACCAACACTAGTTCTATGACTCCTGTGCCCTATAGCCAGAGACGCTAAGACCCAGTTCTGATGATCAGCAGACATAATGATCAAGCAATAAATCCAAGAAGATACAATACTTGTAAACATCTATGTAGCCAACATAGAAGCATCAAAATACATAAAACATTAACAGACAAAAAGGATAATTACAGTAACAAAATAATAGTAGAGGACTGTAAAATCCCACCTACATCAATAGACAGATCATCCAGACAGAAAATCAACAGGGAAATGCTGGTTTTAAACAACATATTAGTCCAAATGTACTTAATAAATACATATAGACCATTCCATCCAAAAGCAGCAGGATACACATTCTTTTCAAGAGTACAGGGAGTGTTCTTGAAGATGGATCACATGTTGGCCATGAAGCAAATCTTACTATATTTAAGAAGACAAATTACATCAAGCATATTTTCTAACCACAACACTATGAGATTAGAAGTCAACTACAACAAAAATCTCCCAAAAAAACCCCGCAAAAATGTGGTGGCTGAACAATACGCTATTAGACAACAAATGGATCATTGAAGAAATTTAAAAAAGAATACTTGGAAACATGTAAAAACAAAAACAAAACAATCTAAAATCTATGGGATGCTGCAAAACTAGTTCTAAGAGGAAAAAATTTCTCAAGACTAAACAGGAAGAAACCTAAAATATGAATAGCTACCTGTAAAATAATCATATTCAAATACTGTCCCATGCCGCACACAAAAATAAATTCAAAAGGGATTAAAGATAGACTGTGTGGATCACAAGAAACTGTGGAAAATTCTGAAAGAGATGGGAATACCAGATCACCTGACCTGCCTCTTGAGAAACATATATGCAGGTCAGGAAGCAAGAGTTCGAACTGGACATGGAACAACAGACTGGTTCCAAATAGGAAAAGGAGTACGTCAAGGCTGTATATTGTCACCCTGCTTATTTAACTTATATGCAGAGTACATCATGAGAAACGCTGGACTGGAAGAAGCACGAGCTGGAATCAAGATTGCTGGGAGAAATATCAATAACCTCAGATATGCAGATGACACCACCCTTATGGCAGAATGTGAAGTGGAACTAAAAAGCCTCTTGATGAAAGTGAAAGACGAGACTGAAAAGTTGGCTTAAAGCTCAATATTCAGAAAACGAAGATCATGGCATCTGGTCCCATCACTTCATGGCAAATAGATGGGGAAACAGTGGAAACAGTGTCAGACTTCAATTTTGGGGGCTCCAAAAACAATGCACATGGTGATTGCAGCCATGAAATTAAAAGACGCTTACTCCTTGGAAGAAACGTTTTGACCAACCTAGAGAGCATATTCCAAAGCAGAGACATTACTTTGCCAACAAAGTTCTGTCTAGTCAAGGCTATGGTTTTTTCAGTGGTCATATATGGATGTGAGAGTTGGACTGGGCAGAAAGCTGAGCGCCGAAGAAATGATGCTTTTGAACTATAGTGTTGGAGAAGACTCTTGAGAGTCCCTTGGACTGCAAGGAAATCCAACCAGTCCATTCTGAAGGAGATCAGTCCTGGGTGTTCTTTGGAAGGACTGATGCTAAAGCTGAAACTCCAGTACTTTGGTCACCTCATGCAAAGGGTTGACTCATTCGAAAAGACTCTGATGCTGGGAGGGATCGGGGGCAGGAGAAGAAGGGGACGACCAAGGATGAGATGGCTGGATGGCATCACTGACTCGATAGATGTGAGTCTGAGTGAACTCCGGGAGTTGGTGATGGACAGGGAGGCCTGGCGTGCTGCGATTCATGGGGTCGCAAATAGTCGCACACGACTGATCGACTGAACTGAACTGAAGACCTGAAAACTTAAAATATCTAGAAGAAACCCTAGGCAGTATACTCTCTGACATTGTTCTTAGTAATATATTTTTTGGATATGTCTCTCAAACGACCATTGAAAAAAATGAAATCTTTCAATTTATTATTACAGGGGTGGATGTAGACAGTATTATGCTAAGTGAAAAAGTCAGTGAATGACAAATACTGTATGTTTTCACTTAGATGTGGAATCTAATGAACAAACAATACACAACAGAAGTAGAGCTTATCTACGGAGTACAGCAGACGGTTGCCAGGGAAGATGGGGTCAGGGATAGAAAGAAGGTGGTAAGGAAGATTAAGATGTAAAAGCTTTCATTTAGTGTTAATAAATGAACCAGTATAAAATGTACAGTAAGGGAATATAGTAAGTCAATGACTAGGTAATATCTTTGTGGTGACATATTATAATTAGGCTTATCACAGTGATTATTTTCAAATATACAGAAGTGAATATTTGAAATCACATGAAGTGTATAGAAAATAATCATTGTGTTGTATAATAGGAACTACCATTGTGTTGTAAGTCAATTAAACTTACAAAAAAACCATACAAACAATGGTTTGTATTAAACAAAAAAAACAACCATACAATTAAACTTACATAAAAACCATACAAAAAAAAACCCCATACAAACCATACAAAAATAGATACAAACTCATAGAAAAATAGAACAGAGTTAATTAAACTTCAAAACCAAACATACATACAAACAAACTCATAGAAAAGTAGAACAAATTTGTGATTATCAGAAGCAGTGTGTCTGGGATGGGGAACTGGATGAAGGCAGTCAAAAGATACAAGCTTCCAGTTATAAGTACTACAGATGGAACGTACCTAATAAATATAATTAATACTTTTTTCTGTTATGTATGAAAGTTGTTAAGACAGTAAATCCTAAGAGTTCTCATTACAACAGAAAGTTTTAAATTTTGTATCTAGATGAGATGATAGATATTTACTAAACTTATTGTAATTATCATTTCATTGTGTAAATATCTTAAATCATTACACTCTACACCCTAAAGTTATACAGTGTGGCATGCCAATTATTTCTCAATAAAACTGGAAGAAAGAAAGTTTATATCTGAAAGATCAATAAGTAGTTAAAACCACAAAACAAAAATACAATTATATTTAAATCACAATGGAAAACATAAGACTCAGATACAGATGCAGGAGAATTACCACGTGAAAAAGAAAGAACAAGAAGCAGATTATAGTGGAAGCTGTATATAACAAAATGTAATTTTTCTGTGTAAAACTCTCTCTTAAAACTGAGTTTATAGATCAAAATGGCTCATGGAAATTCAGGAAATGTTGATTGATAGATACGTATGCCTCAGGATTTTCTGGAATAATTCTGGTATATGTTTGTGTATCTATTATATGTATATGTATGTGTATACCTAGTGAAAGTGAAAGCAAAGTCGCTCAGTTGTGTCTGACTCTTTGCGACCCGTGGACTGTAGCCCACCAAGCTCCTCTATCCGTGGGATTCTCCAGGCAAGAATACTGGAGTGGGCTGCCATTTCCTTCTCCAATGTGTATACCTAACTAGCACACATTTCCTACAAATTAAGAGTAGATAGTCTCAGGCTTATCTTCAAATCTAGAAGACAGTTTGAAGCAATAATGGACTACTGAGAGAATACCATATACAGTCCATATATCATTCACTGCCAGAATAAAAGGTATTCACAGACATATGAGGTTCCACAGATTATCTCATCTATTTCATACAGGAAAATTCTTCATAAAGAATTCTAACCTAACTACACATGAATTTGACTAGACAGTTTGAAGTAGGAAAAGAGGAGATAAAATACTGGTGAAGAATATGTTGTTTGTTTAGTTGCTAAGTCGTATCTGACTGTTTTGTGACCCCATGGCCCGTAGCCTGCCAGGAAATCCTCTATAGGATTTCCCAAGCAAGAATACCAGAGTGGGTTGCCACTTCCTTCTCCAGGGGATCTTTGCAACTCAGTAATTGAACCTGTGTCTCCTGTATTGGCAGTTGGGTTCTTTACCACTGAACCACCAGGGAAGCTGGTAGACAATATAGTTGTATCTAAATGTGTAAGAGTATTCCCTTTTAATTTAAGATTCTCAAAAAGAAAGAAACATATTTTAAGAAAAATTCTAATAGTAATAAATAACACACTAAATTGTCTCATGATCATAGGAAAAATAACATGCTTCAAACATCTCATTTACAAAGTCTTAGAGAAAAGTAGGAATGAGAATGTATTTTAGAAGGCTTATCTTATTTGAGGGGAGGGAAGCAAGAAAAAAAAAAAAATTAGAACACCTGTATGGGGGAAATAGTATCTTCTCACTGCTGCTGCTGCTGCTGCTGCTAAGTCACTTCAGTTGTGTCAGACTCTGTGCAACCCCATAGACGGCAGCCCACCAGTCTCCCCATCCCTGGGATTCTCCAGGCAAGAGTACTGGAGTGGGTTGCCATTGCTTTCTCCGATCTTCTCACTAGGAAATGAGAGAGATACATGTAACTTTATAAGAAGCATCATATAGTTCTCCTCATTAACAAGGGAAAAATTCAAGGGAATGGCAACCTGATCATATAAGTAAAGAAAAGAATAAGGGAGTACAAAAAAAAATTCTAATAACAACAATAAAGAAATACTAAAAGCAATAAGAAACAGTAAGAAGAAAAAAGTTTTCTTAAAGTAAATAAGAGCTGAAATCTCCAATGGAAATATGGAACATATTGAGTTAAGTTTAAAAACAACTTAGCTATAATTAACAGACTTAAAGAGATAGAGAAAAGTTGAATATGAAGATGTGGATAAAGAGGTACCAGTTAATTGCAAACAGAAAAAGTAGCAGCAGTGATGTTAATGTTAGATGATATCACACAGAAAGATAGATGTCATTTTAAAGATATATAAATCTTTTAAATTAGCAATAAACATTATAATTATTTATTCAATAAATATTTACTAAGCATATATTTTGTGTTAGGTTATGTTCTTGGCACTGTATGGACCTTTATGAGAAAGATCGAAAAAACAAACTCCATGTCCTCCTAGAGTTCACATAATAATGAGTATCATCTGAAAGTGGACTAAAGATTGCATAGAGGTTTACCTGGTTTTATAACAAAATCTGGAGAAAGGTGGAGTTGGCATTGTTTTAGTAGCTCGTGTTAAAAAGTCACAGTATCATAATAGACACAGAAAAGCATTTGACAAAATTAAATAGACTTTTGTAATAAAAACTCTTAACAAAGTAGGATTAGTAAAGATTACCTCAACGTCATAAGTAATATATCTGTAAACCCAGCATGAACATCACATTCAATGATAAAAGTCTGAAAGTTTTCATCTAGGATGAGGAACAAGATAAATTTGCCCACTCTCACCACTTTTATTCTACCTAATACTAGAGATCCTAGACAGAGTAATTAAGGAAAAAATTAATGGAATCACATTTTGAATGAAAGAAATAAAGCTGTCATTGCAAATGACATGACCATTTCTACAGAAATTCCTAATGACTCCTCCAAAAATTTGTGAAAACTAACAAATGAACTAAATAAAGTTGCAGGATATGAAGTCAACATACAAAAATGTCAGCTGAGCTCATATATACTAACAAAGCACTGTCTGAAAAAGAAATAAAGAAACTCCTATTTTCTTTATTTAGAATTGAATAAAAAAATAAAATACCTAGGAGAGGCTAACTTCAAACTCAACATTCAAAAAATGAAGATCATGGCATCTGGTCCCATCACTTCATGGCAAATAGATGGGGAAATGAAACAGTGACATATTTTATTTTCCTGGGCTCCAAAATCACTGCAGGTGGTGAATGCAGCCATGAAATTAAAAGACTCTTGCTCCTTGGAAGAAAAGCTATGGCCAACCTAGACAGCATATTTAAAAGCAGAGACATCACTTTGCCAACAAAAGTCAAAGCTTGGTTTTTCCAGTAGTCATGTATGGATGTAAGAGTTGGACTCTACAGAAAGCTGAGTATTGAAGAATCGATGCTTTTGAAACTGTGGTGTTGGAGAAGACTCTTGAGAGTCCCCTGGACTGTAAGGAGATCCAACCAGTCCATCCTAAAGGAAATCAGTCCTGAATATTCATTGGAAGGACTGATGCTGAAGCTGAAACTCCAATACTTTGGCCACTTGATGTGAAGAACAACTCACTGTAAAAGAACCTGATGCTGGGAATGGTTGAAGGCGGGAAGAGAAAGGCATAACAGAGGATAAGATGGTTGGAAGACATCACTGACTCAATGGACATGAGTTTGAGTATACTCCAGGAGTTGGTGATGGTCAAGGAGCCCTGAAGTGCAGCAGTCCATGGGGTCACAAAGAGTTGGACAAGATTGAGTGACTGAACTGAACTGAAATTTAACCAAGGAGGTAAAAAGTACTGTTCTCTGAAAACTATAAAATTATGGAAGAAATTGAAGACCCAAATAAATGAAAATATATCCTATGTTTATTTGGGAAGGAATAACATTATTACAATGTTCTTATTACCCAAAGTCTTCTACAGATTCACTGCAATACCTATTAAAATTCCAATGACCTTTTTTCACAGAAATAAAATAAAATTCACATGGGACCATAAAAGATTCTTATTAACTAGGGCGATCTTGAGAAAGAAGAACTAAGCTAGAGGTACCACATATTGTGATATCAGACTATATTAAAAAACTATAGTAATCAAAGATTGTGATATTGGCATAAAAATAATCACATAGATCAATGAAACAGAATAAATAGCCCAGATATAAACCCACTCATATATTAGTTAATTTTTGACTGGGCTTCCCTCATAGCTCAGTTGGTAAAGAATCTGCCTGCAGTGCAGGAGACTCGGGTTCAATTTCTGGGTCAGGAAGATCCCCCGGAGAAGGAAATGGCAACCCACTCCAGTATTGTCTGGAGAATCTCATGGACAGAGGAGCCTGGCAGGCCACTGTCAATGGGGTCCCAAGAGTTGGACACGACTTAGGAACTAAACCACCACCACCAATTTTTGACCAATGAAGCTAAGAATACAGAACAATGGAGAAAGAAGAGTCTTTTTGATAAATGGTGTTAGAAAAACGGGGTAACTACATGTGATAGAATGACACTGGAACACTATCTCACAGCACTCACAAATGTTAACTTGAAGTGGATTAAAGATTTAAATTTCAGTATAAAACTAAAATTTTCAGTATAGAATTTCAGTATAAAATTCCTAGAAGAAAAATGTCTTTGCTATTGGTCTTGGCAATGATTTTTGTATACACTAAAAACACATGCTAACAAAATAAAAAATAAATGTGGGACTACATCAAATTAAAAACTTCTGCATAGTAATGGAAACAGTGAACTAAATTAAAAGATTCCTATGGAATGCACACCATATTTCTAATAAGGGTTTATTGTTCAGTCACTAAGTCATGTCTGACTTTTGTGACCCCATGGTCTGCACCACTCTAGGCTTCCTTGTCCTTCACTATCTTCTGGAGTTTGCTCAAACTCATGTCCATTGAGTCAGTGATGCCCTCCAACCATCTCATCCCCTGTTGTCCTCTTCTCTTTCTGCCTTTAATCTTTCCAAGCATCAGTGTCTTTTCCAATGAGTCAGTTCTTCCCATCAAGTGGCCAAAGTATTAGAGCTTCAGCATCAGTCCTTCCAGTGAATATTCAGGGTTAATTTCCTTTAGTTCCTTTAAGACTGGTTGGATCTCTTTGCTGTCCAGGGAACTCTCAAGAGTCTTCTTCAGTACCACAATTCTAAAGCAAAAATACTTCAGTGCTCAGCCTTCTATATTGTTCAACTGTCACATCCATACATGACTACTGTTAAAACCATAGCTTTGATTGTATGTACATTTGTCAGCAAAATGTCTCTGCTTTTTAATACAGTGCTAGGTTTGTCATAGCTTTTTTTCCAAGGTGCAAGTGTCTTTTAATTTCATGGCTGCAGTCACTGTCTGCTGGAGAAGGCAATGGCACCCCACCCCAGTACTCTTGCCTGGAAAATCCCATGGACGGAGGAACCTGGAAGGCTGCAGTCCATGGGGTCGCTAAGAGTCGGGTACGACTGAGCGACTTCACTTTCACTTTTCACTTGCATGCATTGGAGAAGGAAATGACAATCCACTCCAGTGTTCTTGCCTGGAGAATCCCAGGGATGGGGGAGCCTGGTGGGCTGCCATCTATGGGGTCGCACAGAGTTGGACACGACTGAAATGACTTAGCAGCAGCCACTATCTACAGTGATTTTGGAGCCTAAGAAGATAAGTGGTTAATATCCAAAATATATAAGGAACTCATATAACTCAATAGCAAATGACCAGCAGATATTTGAAAAGGTTCTTGTTATATCACTTATCATAAGGGAAATGCAAATCAAAGCCACAATGAGATAGCACCTCATATCTGATAAGATGGCCATAAAAAAGTAGCAAATATTATCAAGGGTGTGGTGAAAAGGGTACCCTTCTACACTGTTGGTTGGAGTATAAGTTGGCAAAGCTATTGTAGAATATAGTCTGGAGTTTCCTCAAAAATTAAAAACAGAACTATCACATATGATCCAGAAATCTCACTTTGGGGGATATATCCAAAGGAAATAAAAATCAATACCTTTAAGAGATACCTGCATTCCTATGCCATTGCAACATTATTCACAATAATCAATACATGGAAACAACCTAAGTGTCCATTAACGGATGAATGGATAAAGAAAATATAATAGATAGGTAGATGATGGATAGATAAATGGACAGACAGACAGGGAATGTAGATCCTTATATTATGGAACATTATCTTGTCATGAAAAAGAAGAAAGTCCAGTCATTTGCAATAGCACTGATGCAGCTGGAAGACATCATGATAAATGAAATAGGCCAGGACAAAAAGACAAACACTGTATGATTTTACTTTAATGTGGACTCTAAAAAAAGTTGAACTCATAAAACAAACTAGAACTATAGTTGTAAGGGACTAGGGGGAGAGGAAATGGGGACATGCTGTTCAATGGGTACAAACTCAGTTGTAAGATGAGTAAGATCTGGGGAGTTAATACGCAGGATAGCAAATGACAAACCGCTCCAGTATTCTTGCCTGGGAAATCCCATGGACAGAAGAGCATGGTGGGCTCCAGTCCATGGAGTCACAAAGGGTTGGACACGAATTAGTGACTAAAAAACAATAACATGGTGGATATAGTTAATGATATTGCATTCTATACTGGAAAGTAGTAGCTAAGGAAGTAAATTTGAAGTGTTCTCATCACACACAAAAAATGTGGTAGCTACATGAGGTAATGGATGTGTTAATTAACTTGATTGTGCTAATCACTTCCAAAGTATATGTATAATAAAACATCACATTTTACACTTTCTAAAAATCGCACTGTAAAACCTAAATATATACAGGTTTTATTTGTGTATCATATCTTCAAAAAAGCTAACAAATAGAGTATCTTTCTTGTTACATATTTTTAAAAACATACATTTAGAACTATGAACAAAGAACACATTTTTTGTTGAAGTACAGGTGATTTATAATACTGTGTTGGTTTCAGGTGTGCAGTGAAGTGATTCAGTTACATATATATTCTTTTACAGATTTTTTTTCCATTATGTGCTATTATAAGACATTGAATATAGTTCCTGTAGTATACAGTAAATCCTTGTTGTTTATTTTATATATAGTAGTGTGCATCTGTTAATCCTATATAAAACAAATTTATAGTTGCCAGCGGGAAAGGAGAGGATACATTAGGAGTATGGGATTAACAGATACACTCGTTTTTAAAGTAAAGATTCCATAGCCCCATTCTCTGAACACAGCTGCATGCAATTAGTAATACATAATAAAGATAGACACAAAAGTCTTTACTGATTGGAAATTAAAAGCAATCTCATATAATACTTGGTTCAAAGCAAAAATCAAATGAGGAAATGGCATATCTCTAGAAAGCCCTGAAACAAAAATTTATAAAACAAAGAAAAGCCTATTAGTCAACTGATAATGTTTAATTTCAATGCCTTCATTATTAATAATGGGGGAATCTCAACATAAAGTATACTGATATTTGTCTTAAAATTACAGCAAACAAGAAAAGAACAGTGATTTATTAAATTTAGAAAAAATAAACTGGAAACAGTAAAACAGGTAGATAAAAGTATTATGTATAAGAGAGTAACTGGAGAAGAGAAAATGAGGACTGCAAATATTTTAGAAATTGAAAATAAAGGAGAAGTCTGAGCAGTATCATAGAAATAAGAGCAAAAATCAGAAAATCATAGCCAAAAATGGGGGGGGGGGGGAGGAAGGAGAGGACAAAAGAAAGGCAAGGATGCAGAAGAACTGATTTTCCTGGGAGATGTGAATAAGAGAAAATTATAGCCTATTGGAAAGAATCCACAGCATAAAGCTTATGGTAATTTATTAAATACATTTATACTAGTAGTTACTTTATGATGGGTTAAAATGTATTTTTAATAAAGCATTAACACCATTTTTACAACTTTCCAACTTAAACAGTTAGATAACCTTCGATCCTCTTTCCACTCCAAAGTATATTTTGTTTCATGTATTGACAAGAATTAGTGTGATAGTTATAGTGCCTTTACTTTGGGATACAGGATATTATATTAGAAGATTCACTGAAAAAAGATTTAGAACATAGTGATAAGGCAAGGCAATTACACAAAATAGGCATATTTCATAAAACTAGCATTCCCTTATCAACTCATCTTTTATGAATATTTTCCAGTGTTTCAGAAAAATCAGCACATTCCTGATTCGCTAACTACAACTAGAGTAGTCAAGGGAGGAAATGAAATTATCATTAAACATTCACTGAGCAAAATCAATTAGTCCACCTACCACATTAATTAAATGACTGGCCTTGTACAGTCAGCAGTTCTTGGTACCTACAATGTCAGAAGAGTGAGATATAGTGAAAAAATATGGACTTTGATGTCCAGATAAACTGCTGAAAATGCTGGCTTAGCCTCTGAAAAATTGAACTTGAACAACATGTATAATTTATGAGTCCTGTTTTCCTTCTCTTAAAAGAAAGATAATGACCACATCATAGAGCAACTGTAAAGATTCAAACAACTGATCTCTTTTCTCTAGCACATGAAAGTGAAAATGAAAGTCACTTAGTTGTGTCGGACTTTTTGTAACCCCATGGACTATAGAGTCCATGGAATTCTCCAGGCCAGAATACTGGAGTGGGTAGACTTCCCCTTCTCCAGGGGATCTTCCCAATCCAAGGATTGAATCCAGGTCTCCTGCATTGCAAGCGGATTCTTTATCAGCTGAGCCACAAGGGAAGTCCAAGAATTCTGGAGTGGGTAGCCTATCTACTCTCCAGTGGATTTTCCCAACCCTGGAATCCAATCAGGGTCTCCTGCATTGCAGGCAGATTCTTTACCAACTGAGCTATCAAGGAAGAAGGTGGCTAATAGAGGGTAATGGGCTTTTTCCCTCTGATGTCTTGGATAATGTAGATGAGTTCCTTCATATAAATTTGGGTATTCATAGAAAAGAAATTTTACAATGAAGGAGAATGATAACCTGTACCTTTTTCCTATGTAAATTTCTATAAGTAAATACTGTAAATATTAACAAAACACACAGTGTCTGAATTTTTATGGTATCATGGGCTTAGAGTCCCTTAGACAGCAAGGAGATCAAACATAAATCCTAAAGGAAATCAACTCTGAATATTCATTGGAAGGACTGATGCTGAAGCTCCAATATTTTAGCCACCTGATACAAAGAGCCGACTCATTGGAAAAGAACCTAATGCTGGGAAAACTTGAAGGCAGGAGGAGAATGGGATGACAGAGGATGAGATGGTTGGATGGCATCACTGATTCAATGGATGTGGGTCTGAGCATACTCTGGGAGATAGTGAAGGACAGTGAAGCCTGGACACCAGGAGACTGGAAGGACAGTGCTGTAGTCCATGGGGTCGCAAAGAGTCAGACATGACTGAGTGACTGAACAACAACATTGGGCTTCCAGGGTGGCTCAATCAGTAATGAATCTGCCTTCAATGCTGGATACCCAGGTTCAGTCTCTGAGTCAGGAAGGAAGGAATGGCTATGGCTATGTACTCCAGTATTCTTGCCTGGAGAATTCCACGGACAGAGGAGCCTGGTGAGCTACAGTCCAAGGGTCACAAAGAGTCGGACAGGACTGAATGACTAACACTAAGGGAAAAAGTGATTTGGTTTTCCATTGCCCTTCTCAGTTCTAAGTTTTCTGAGTTCCTCTCTTTGCTTATTTTAATACTTCATTGTCAGTCAAAATCAACTTCCAACCTTTTTGTCTTTGAAAGCATTGCCCAAGAATGCTCGAAGCCCCTGCCTGCCCTAACTTCATTTGGTGTGAGAGTTATCTTAGCATCAACTGTGCTGTGATTCCTCCTCCTAGCCTGACCATACAAAAATCCTTTAACTGCACTTATTAGACATTTGCTAATTAAATACTCTGTGGGAAAGGGTCTTGCCTGACATTTTGTTCTCTGGCTTGGTTGAGTTTCTTTGGTGCCTTCTTTAAGCAATTATTCACCCAGTCTCCTTTATCTTTCAAGAGTTGAGTGGGGACTCTGAATAAAATAAAGTCTATATAAAAGAAACTTGACATTGTAACTCAGCTGCATATCTTCTGTTAGTCTTTCTAATCTGTCCTTAAAGGGAGGGTTTACTTTCTAATTCATGTGGACCTTTCAAACAATATTGTAAAGAGACTTGATCAAAACTGGTTTAAATTAAAAGAATGAAGCAGTTTCTTACAATGACTTTTCCAGAAAGTTAATTTCTGTAGGAATTCAAAATCACTCACGAAGATGCCTAGGAGGTAATATAATGCTTTGCCCGTAGCACAGAGATATTAACAGATAACTGTTTCCAGGGTCAAATATAAAAGTCTTACAAAATTTTCATTGTATTTATATATTGGCAATGGTGCTATAACAGAGGCTATCAACCACATGGACCACTTCATAATCTCAGGTCTGTGATACTCACCAGGCATTATTCATTGGCAAGTTAGGATGTTGGGTGAAGTGTTGATGAAAATCCACAGTAATAAAAATCTCACAGATGTGAAGTCAATTACAGTATCAAGTGAAGTTTGTTATGAAGAGATACTTGTTATTAAAGTATCCACGCCTCAACAAGGCTGACCTTCTCAAATGCTAGTATGTCACAAGGCATGTGATTTAAAAAAAAATCCAATAACAAGTTTCCCCACTGTGGTTTCAATTGCCTTTTCAGATCTCCCACAGTGTTCTGTTTCAGGCTGAGATAATGCAGACAGTTCTGGACTTCAGAGGGTCAAAGTAGCTCGTAGTTACACTAGAGTAATCATGGAAAGAATTTCTACCTTGATCAAATTATCTTGGTATATTTTTACTCAACTCTTCACTCCATTTGGCTTCCATAGACAAAGATTTAAACTGTAGAAGTCAAAAATCTTTTTATTTCTGTATTTTTCCTAATAAAGTGCCTCGTGTATGCTAGGGGATCAGAAAAAAGTGGTTGTGCCATTCTGTTGAAGAAGTTCACAAGAAGACATGGGTCATTCAGTACTTCATAATATCGCATTAAAATAAATATATGTATACAGTAAAATGGGCGCATTCTGTTGATTCATCTGCTTGAAAATAGCTTTCTTACATAAGCAGTGCTAAACAAAAATATCTGAAAGGATATTCTTTGAAAACAGAAAGTTGGTAGGTGTCACATAGAACACCATGACCTTTACCCATCGGCACTATCTATGCACTCTTTTTCAGTACCACCATGACAAACCAGTGCATCTCTTCACTGTAATCTTTTTTCTTTACTGTAATCTTGACATACTTTATAGAACTCTTATGATCCCCAGCTATTTTCTAACAATTTGGAAGAGGGCAAATATTTGGTTTTCTTATATTTTCAAAGTATCATGCCTATCCCACAATAATCACTTCAACTTTAAAAATTAAGCATCTTAATTCTTAAAACATAGAATACCATTTATCTTGGTGAATTTGGGCTGACACCACCCAAGTTACCATATACTGGGAGGCTTAACCAATAGACATTTATTTCTCACAATTCTGAAGGCTGAAAATTCCAAGGTCAGTGTGCTGGCAGAGTAAGTGATGAGAGATCTCTTCCTAGTTGACATAAAACAACTTCACAGCCTCCAAAACAAAAACCAGAATCACAGGAAGCTAACCAAAATGATGTCATGGATCACATATCAATGAAAATATAAGCCATGCAGTGCAGGGCCACCCAAAATGGATGGGGCATGGTGGAGAGTCCTGACAAAACGTGGTACAGTGGAGAAGGGAATGGCAAACCAGTTCAATGTCCTTGCCTCAAGAACCCCATGAACAGTATGAAAAGGCAAAAAGATATGACAGTGGAAGATGAGCTCCCCAGGTCAGTAGGTATCCAATATGCTACTGGGGAGAGAGGAAAAATAGCTCCAGAAAAAATGAAGAAGCTGGGCCAAAGTGGAAACAAAGCTCAGTTGTGGATGTGTCTGATGGTGAAAGTGAATTCCAATGCTTTAAGAACAATATTGCATAGAAAATTTGAAATGTTAGGTCCTTGAATCAAGGTAAATCAGATGTGGTTAAGCAGGAAATGGCAAGAGTGAATAATGACATTTTAGGATTTGGTGAGCTAAAATGGACCAGAATAGGAGAATTTAATTCAGATGACCATTATATCTATTACTGTGGGCAATAATCCCTTAGAAGAAAGGGAGTAGCCTTCATAGACAACAAAAAAGTGTGAAATGTAGTACTTGGGCGCAGTCTCAAAATTGACAGAATGATCTCAGTTCATTTCCAAGGCAAACCATTCAAGTCTATGTCCCCAATCACTAATGCCAAAGGAGTTGAAGTCAAATGGTTCTATGAAGACATGCAAGACTGTCTAGAATGAATACCAAAAAGATATGTCTTTTTCATCATAGGGATTGGAATGCAAAAGTAGGAAGTAAAGAAAAACCTGGAGTAACAGGCAACTTTGGCCTTGGAGTACAAAATGAAGCGGGGCAAAGGCTGACAGAGTTCTGCCAAAACAATGCATTGGTCATAGTAAACACCCTCTTTCAACAATACAAGAGATGATTCTACATATGGACATCACCAGATGATCAATACCAAAATCAGATTGACTATATTCTTTTCAGTCAAAGATGGAAACACTCTATACAGTCAACAAAAACAAGACTGGAGCTGACAGTGACTAAGATCTAATTGAAGAAAACAGGGAAAACCACTAGGTCATTCAGGTATGACCTAAGTTAAATTCCTTATGATTATATATTGGAGGTGACAAATGCATTCAAGGGATCAGGTCTGGTAGACAGAGTACGTGAAGAACTACGGATGGAGGTTTGTAGCATTATAAAGGAGATGGTGACCAAAACCACCCCAAGAAAAAGAAATACAAGAAGGCAAAAGGGTTGTCTGAGGAGGCCACATAAATAGCTGAGAAAAGAAGAGAAGTGAAAGGCAGAAGACAAAGGGAAAGATATAACCAACTGAATGCAGAGTTCCAGAGAATAGCAAGGCAAGATAAGAAAATCCTTTTAAGTGAACAATGCAAAGAAATAGAGGAGCACAGCAGAATAGGAAAGACCAGATACCTCTTCAAGAAAATTGGAGATACTAAGGGTATATTTCATGCAAAGATGGGTGCAATAAAGGACAGAAGAGGCAACGACATAGCAGAAGCAGAGGAGGTTAAGATGAGTTGACAAGAATACACAGAAGAACTACACAAAAAAGATCTTAGTGACCCGGATAACCACGATGGTATGGTCACTCACCTAGAGTCAGACATTCTGGAGTGTGAAGCCAAGTGAGCCTTAGAAAGTATTACTATGAACAAAGTTAGTGGAGGTGATGGAATTCCAGTTGAGCTAGTTCAAATCCTAAAAGATGATGCTGTTAAGGTGCTTCACTCAGTATGTGAGCAAATTTGGAAAACTCAGCAGTGGCCGCAGGAATGGAAAAGGGATTTTCATTCCAACTCCAAAGAAAGGAAATGGCAAAGAATGTTCAAGCTACCTTACATTTGTGCTCATTTCACATGCTACCAAGGTAATGCTAAAAATCCTTCAAGCTAGGTTTCAACAGTATATGAACTGAGAACTTCCAGATTTACAAGCTGGATCTAGAAAAGGCAAAAGAAGCAGAGATCAAATTGCCAGCATCTGTTGGATCATAGAGAAATCAAGGGAATTCCAGAAACACACACACACAGAGATCTACTTCTGCTTCATTAACTATGTGAAAGCCTTTGACTGTGTGGATCACCACAAACTGTGTAAAATTCTTAAAGAAATGAGACTAACAGACCACCTTATTTGCCTCCTGAGAAACCTGTATGCAGTTTAAGAAGCAACGGTCAGAACTGGACATGGAGCAACAACCGGTTCAAAACTGGCAAAGGAGTATATCAAGGCTGTTTACTGTTACTCTGTTTATTTAACTTACATGCAGAGTACATCATATGAAATTCTGGGCTGGATGATTCTCAAGTTGGATTCAAGATTGCTGGGGGAATTACCAACAACCTCAGATGTGCTGATAATACCACTCTAAAGAAAGAAACTGAAGAGGAACTATAGAACCTCTTGAAGAGGGCGAAAGAGGAGAGTGAAAAAGCTAGCTTGAAACTCAATGTTCAAAAAACTAAGATCATGGCATCTGGTCCCAACACTTCATGGCAAATAGATGGGGAAAAGGTAGAAACATGCCAGACTTTATTTTCTTGGGCTCTAAAGTCACTGCAGATGTGACTACAGCCACAAAATTAAAGGACGTTTGCTCCTTGGAAGAAAAGCTTAGAAACTTAGATAGCATATTAAAAAGCAGAGACATCACTTTGATGACAAAGGTCCATATAATCAAAGCTATGGGTTTTCCTGCAGTCATGTATGGATGTGAGTGTTGGACCATAGAGAAGGCTGAGAGACAAAGAATTGATGATTTTGAATTGTGGTGCTAGAGAAGACTCTTGAGAGTCTCTTGGACAGCAAAATCAAGCCAGTCCATCTGAAAGGAAATCTACCCTGAATACTCATTAGAAGGACTAATGCTGAAGCTCCAATACTTTGGCCACCTGATGCGAAGAGCCAGTTCATTGGAAAAGTCCCTGATGCTGGGAAAGACTGAAGGCAGTAGAAGGAGGTGACAGAGGATGAGATTGTTGGATGGCATCTTCGACTCAAAGGACATGAGTTTGAGCAAACTCAGGGAGATACTAAAGGACAGGGAAGCCTGGAGTGTTGCAGTCCCTGGGGTTGCAAAGAGTCAGACACAATTTAGCACCTGAACAACAAATAACATATCCTTGTTGTATCCTAAACTGTGGGAGGTGAAGTGGGGAGACTAATCTTCTTTTTTATAAGTGCATTGATCTCATCATGAGAGTTCTACTCGTGAGACTTCATGAAAACCTAATTATTTCTCAAGGGCCCTAACTTCAAATATTATCATTGGGGTTAGGTTTCATCATATGAATTTGGGGTGGAGGAACACAGATGTGTAGTCCATAATACCACTAAATTAGTTAGAGTAGGTTACAATGGGATTTGTGTATGTATGCATATGTTTCTGTGCTATTGTTAGTAAATTATATAACATGGAGTAGACACCCCCTCTACCTCGCAGTAGACAGTTAACAAACATGTTGCCAGTTTGAACTCACAGGATAATGGGACTTGATTCTCTCCTCTAACTAAATCCAAATGACTTTTTAAAATCTGTCAGGGCAACAGATTCCAGAAAGCACTAACTAAGCCTGACGAAGTCTCACCCACAATGGTTTAATATCACAACAGTGCTTTTCTCTAGGTTATAGTTTCATTGCTGCTACTGTGCACTTTCGTGTGCTCATTCTCCAATTTTTCTACAATGACATATTCTTTACGTTTAACCATAAAAATTGAAGGTAATATATTTAGTCATACAAAACTATCAGTAATTATCTTGCATTATGTGATTAATATATCTATATAAGAGTATAAAGATAAAATTCAACTTTTCAATGTCAGTGATTTTTTGTCTAAACTCTTTTTCTGATCAGAAATAAGGAGCATATTCTTGCCATTTTGGAGTATGCCTGATCTGATTCAGAGATGTTTTACTATTTGGATATTTAAAAGATAAAGATGCTTTTTATTTACTAGCAACTTTGCAACTATCAATCTTCTTTGGGCATGTGACCCAAAGTAAAAGAAAAGAAAAATATTTTCATAAGCTTTCTGTGGAACTCCTAAGATTTAATTTTAAATAGAATACAGTAAATGAAGAAAATTTCACAATAAAAAAAGTTAGGACTTCATAAAAAAGAGAAAATCAAGGTTGGAATGCAACCTTGCAAATACCTCCTACCTAGGAAAACTAATGACTTGTGCCAGATGAGGAATAAAGAATTTCGACTTCATTTATTACTGCAGTTTACCTCCTAAAGGGATGGCAGGCTGGTTTAACATGCAGTCAGTTATGAATGTAACATCAATAAACAAAACTTGAATTTTCCCAGATGAGACATTCAGATGAGGATGCAGGTGGAGAGTATGAGGAGAGATATACAGAGTGAGTAGCTTCTAACTCAAAACAATTGTTTTGCAGAGAAAAAAAAAAATCCCCTTCACATACAAAAGAAACTAGTGTTAAGAGAAAAAAATAGGAGGTATACATATTTTTCTGTCTCTAGAGATATTTAATAGAAAAGCACTTCTATATGTTTCTAGGAATTGAGAAACAAGTTGTGTAGAAGTTAATATTACATGTATTAACAAAATAAAGTGGATCTTAGAGATTTTTGTATATGATTTAATCCCTGGACATCTTCAATTTACATAGCTATGTGGTTGGTATTTTGAAACTAATGTTATAAACTTGGAAGGACTTTCTAGTCAGGTATTTTTAAATGGCTACAATTTGTTTTTAAAGAAAAGAATAATCATGTTAGTAATTTTTGTGATTTGATACACATTAATTTGTAGTGAATAACAATTATGTAGTAAAACTCATCTCTATCATTAATTTTTAAGGGACAAAAAAATTGCAGATACCTGGATGAAGAATAAAGTTTATTTCTGATCCAGCCACTGAAGTCTGAAATAGGCCTAAATCACAGCAGTTTTATTAGCTGTGATCCTCAAAAATTGGGAGGAATAAAAGCATATATATGTATGTGTTTGTATATGTGTTGTATATCCATGTATACATGTATGCACACACAGATACATAAATGAATCATTTAATATCTTACAAATGATAAAGATAGTTTTAGCAGATTTGTTTTTTAGCACTTTTTAAAGAGGGAATATCCAATTTCAAATCACTTAAGAACTCTGTTTCATAAATTAGGCTAACTCTGTACTCATACTTTCCTATATTTCTAAAACAATAAGATATAGTTAATTATATGTCCCTAAACTCATACTTGGTAAGTTTGAAGGAAATGGTAAGCTTCAGATAGACAAAGGCTGTCAGTCACAGATTAAATTGGGTTGGGGCCAGCAAAGCTTTTGGTGAGGAGAGTTTTTGAAAAATATAGAGCTGTTCATCTCCAGAAACTACCAGGCCACATTGATACCCAATAGGTCAGGACTCAGAGATGTTTCTGAAGAAGCCCCTGGCTGTGGGAGCGAGTTTGTGAGTCCAAGGTTGTTTTACCCTGAAACTAAGATGCTTTTGTTTCATTCTAGCTGAGAGAAGCTGAGTGTTCTTTCTAATAAAGGTGGATGTTAAACTCAATTAGGCAGATAGTAAAAATCAATATGGGAGAGAAGAATTTGACCAGGTAGTTTTCAGTGAAAGTATGAGGTCGTTAACTGTGGAGTAAACAGGAACCTAAGGAATAAACATCCTCAGATCTATTTCTCTAACCTACCAACCAAGTTTATCTCTTCCATGCATTTCTCAATCTATAGAAATAAAAAGGAAATAGAGGGAAAATTGCATAGATAAGCATTTGAGTTCTATGTTATACTTCTGCAGAAAATTTATGTGGTCTATTTTTAATAGGTATCATACATGTTTCTTTGTATATTTTTTAATGCTAAAAAAAAAAAACACAAGAAGTTGTGCCTCTGTTAACACTCTAAAGTTGGTTTGTGAAATAGTTTTCATATTTAAGAGCATCTTGAATGTTGATGTACAAAGCATGTTAGCGTAGTCAGTCAAAAAAGAAGAGTCTGTGGAATTTCTTCAAATTTTACGTCCAAGGTAGAGAAAGCAGCCTATTTATTCTGCAGCACTGTTCACATCACTCTTTGCTGATTTGTATGCTGCAGAAGTCCTGCATTACAGACCTCAGCATTTGGTGAATCACAAAGCCCCTTACCTAATCAATCTTATTTTCATCAGTGGTCAAGAGAATAGGAAACTAAGTCATTTTTACCAAAATTCTGAAGGGATCCAATTTGGAAAACTAGCCATGCAGCACATTGCCACAAGGTGGGAGTAAAACGTTTGACTGGCTTAAGAACTGGCCTTTGCTTTTTTTTTTTCTCTCCCTCCAGTTCAGTGTGAACAAAGACATAAAACAGGCTTGCTTTAAACTTGAATGAAATAACATTGGTTATTTATTCTTTGTTGCTAATATGCATTCCTTGAGATCTGGAATGTCTTTTCACTAACATCTGAGGATCAAATATAGCAAATATCGATGAAGAAAGTGGTCTATTATCTATTTCTTTCTCTCCTTTATTCCTTGCCAAACTTAATGCCTTTTCCAAACTGCATTTTAGGGACTATAAGTAAACCATTTGAACCCAAGCTGTACTAAAACATTCCTCATTTTTTACAGATGATAATGAATATTACTAATTCTCTCTACTAATGAAGATTTTGAAGATAGCCTCCCTCCATAATTTTTTCCTGTCATTTTATATCTGCATAGTAATGAAGGCAGCTGTGTAAATGGGAACAACAAATTAAACAATACTACAAAAATACATAATGATCATCACCTTTCAAAGGAGCTGGATGATTAAAGTGAGTTTTTAAATATTGCTTATTCTAGAATAAACACAATACAGGGCTATAGCATTCAGTTCTGTTGTTTTCGCTTGCTTTGCATCCGAACAGATTGTACTAGTTATGCTTTGTGTGGTATGTGATTATTGGATTCACTGTGAAATACTGAATTCAAACTTGCCAATATTATGTGTTTATGTTAAGGCTGTAAATATACACAAACACATAAGTGTCCTTTGAGATAGAGTATCTGACCCTTAGGTTAGCAAGATTAGATATTGCAAAGTGGTTGAGAGATACCAAGGTAACAGTGACACTCATGGGATCCAGACTGGTGCTAAATGGAAAGGGCTGCCATACTCCTTGAATGACACAGAGATTGAGAAAACGCATAAGTTGGCTTGCCAATTTCTTCTTCCTGTCTCCTGCTGCATATGAAAAAAAGAATGGGCTAATGGATGGCACGCTTCTCATTGCTACTAATGTTAGATTTTATGAAAACTTTTACCCAAGCTAGTCTTTTTATTCTACTGAGTTCTGAATATATAACAAATTTAAAAACACATGACTTACTTGTTCTTCTTTTTTTTTTTTCTTCCAATTTTATCTCTAATGATAACAATGGTAGGAAAAATAAAGTAGTACCTAAAGCCATGGAATTGATGCTTTGCTAAATGGATGTAAAGAAATGTAAAAAAAAAAAAAAAAGCATAAATCTCAAGCATAAAGTTTGCTCTTTAAAGTCCAAAAGAATGTTACATTTATATATTAAGAAAGATTTTTTTAACTGGGTGAATTTTTTAAAAAAATTGAGATATATGGATAAAATATATTTACATAATGAAATACCACTAGACCATATACCAAGCAATTTCAGATATTCTATTATAAAAATGCATGGAAAGATCATAATTTTTAAGCAAGTTTGTTTTATAAATTGTTAATGTTTTGAACAATACTACAAAAAAAAAAAAAAAATTGGCTTTCCTGGTAGCTCAGCTGGTAAAGAATCTGTCTGCAATGCAGGAGACCCCAGTTCAATTCCTGGGTCAGGAAGATCCTCTGGAGAAGGGATAGGTTACCCATTCCAGTATTCTTGGGTTTTCCTAGTGGCTCAGATGGTAAAGAATCTGCTTGCAATGCAGGAGACGTGGGTTCGATCCCTGGGTCAGGAAGATCCCCTGGAGGAGGAAATGGCAACCCACTCCAGTATTCTTGCCTAGAGAAGCCCATAGACAGAGGAGCCTGGCAGGCTACCGATCATGCGGTTGCAAAGAATCAGACATGACTGAGTGACTAAGCATAGCAAAGTGCATTATACATAAACTGACCATCTGGTTCTTTGAAAATTTAACATGTTCTTTGGTACCTACTTATCACGTTTATTGGCGCTAAGGTGACATCAATAATAGGATGTGTCAGTCTTTTGTGTCAATTAAGAAAAATATTATTTATTAAAGTGTGATCCATCATTAATTGTAAGATTCATCTAAATTTCAGATACATTAACATGTAAAAAGAAAAAAAGAGAAGGAAGGAAGGAAAGAAAAGGAGGGAACAAAGGAAGAGAGGAAGGAAGAGAGGTTTTGGGAACCATGAACTCAAGATACTGATACAGCCTGGCAATCAGACTTTGTTGGATTGTCTTGAAATCTCCCATTTTTTTATATGATGCACCTCACTGGATAGAAGCTAGAATGGTTCTTGGGTTAAAGTTTGTGTGAAATGGTGGAGACAGACTGTGCAGTGAGATTTATATTCATTTTAATGAAAAATATTACCATCATATCTTAAAAAGTAAAATTTAAGTGATATAATGAAACGTCTAGGTATTCAAACTTTCTATATAGGGCTTCCCTGGTGGCTCAGCTGGTAAAGACTCTGCCTACGATGTGAAAGACCTGGGTTTGACCCCTGGGTTGGGAAAATTCCCTGGAGAAGGGAACAGCTACACACTCCAGTATTCTGGCCTGGAGAATTCCATGGACTGTATAGTCCATGGGGTTGCAAAGAGTCAGACATGACTGAGTAACTTTCACTTTCACAGGAATCTCATTTTATATAACTAAGTAAAAACTCAATTATAAAGCACAGTTTTGAAAAACATAATGGTCCTGGTGTCAGGGAATCTCAGATATAGAATTAGCCACAAAAGAATACTATTGTCATATTTTGATTTATTCTAAAGTCTCTTTTAGCGCTACTTTTTACATGAATGCATGATCTGTTTAAGCTGTATTGCTATTTCTCTTATGACAATTAACATCTATTATTTACATTTTAAAATCCCAATTACTTATCAGGTAATGTATTATTTACTGAAAAATATTTGAGAAAGAAGGAAAAAGAAAAACACACACACATAGACACTTAGCTCTTAAATTCCATGTCCTGACATAAAATTGCATTACACATCCCAGAGGAAACTTGTACTAGACTAATCTGTAAACTGCAGCAAATTACAGATGATTTGCTGTTACAAATAAACTCCTTAGCAAACTACCAGAGCCCTTGGATCCTCCTCGTTACAGCTAAGTGAACAGTCAAAAGTGGAAGAAACTAAGTAGTTGAGTTAATGTGATATTTACTGTTGGTTTTCACTTGGATTTTCCTAAGGTGGTTAAAGGAAGGACCCAATATTTGTCTCAAGATGTCAGAGGAAAAATAACCTCCATTTTGCATCATTTATATTAGTGTTTTGATTATTTTTTGTGAAATAAAAGATATTCTTTACAGTTATATAAATTCCTATAAAGATATTAGGTTACTTTACCTAGTATTATAATTGATTCATCCACCAGGGGTTGCAATAGGGCTTTCTGCAGATGAAAGACAATGGGAAATAGCAAGTCTGGGCAGAATATATGAGAGCTAGCCATTTGTCTGTTATCTGTTATATATCTGTCTATACACATTCGTATATAGAACAGATCAACTAATAATTAAAAATCAAGTGACAACTCCCTTAGATATTAGATTTGCCTTAATCTAAAACTGCATGGAAAATGGATTAGCAAAAAAAATCACCACATGTTTATTTTAAGATCCATTTCAGATACCATTTCTTTTATGGCCATGCCTGACTTCCTAAAAGTACTTTTACATTTTTCACCACTATTTTGAATTACCAAAGCTGTAATTTTTATACGAGCAACATTTTGTCCCACCAGTAATTTCTGGCCCCTGTGGTCTGAATGTGTGAGACATTTTTTGCACCATGAGGACAGGAGAGTATTTTCAGAGTACCCTGGGAAGACACATTGAAAAGAAGTCCATTTTTATTTCTTCTTATGTAAAGTATTTGTGAATAAATAAACATGCATTTGCTAAAAAGAAAATCAAGAATTTGGTCCCAGCCCACACTCTCAAGTCATTTCTTTATTGTGAATTATCATACAGATTGAGTTGTTGGTATCAAAGCCTATTTGAATATTTTTTGATAGAAAGCTCACATCCAATTCAATAGGAGATATGAGATATGTTTTGTGTTTTGTACTTTATAGCATTTCTTTTTAAAAGTACCACTGTAATGAGCAATGGAATGAGAAGACAGAAGAAAAGAGCTATCAAGTATTACAACAACCAGACACAAATTACTTTAATCAAAAATACTGCCACAGAAAAAGAAGAAATCTAAGACCGGAAGCATTAAGTTTATGCATGTATACAATAACACTTTTGGAAAGCTCCCAAAGGCATAGGGTTTACTACTTTCAAAAAGTACCCACTACTAAGGTGACAGAGGTCTTGTCCCTTGAGCCTCCTTAAAGAAACAACAACTGTTCGGTAGCAGTGTAACAGATGTTAAAAAGAATCATTAGCAATCTAATGTTTTTGAGCAGATGTCCCACTTCTGCTGTGGCTAACTTTGAGGGGAGTGAAGTGGGATGCAGTGAGAATGGGGAAAAGGATGAAAAGTTGAAAGGAATCGATAATAAGTAGATCTTCATAAGAATTACTCATCTAATTATATCAAAAGGAAGATTGAGGTGCTGTGTTTTGTAACCACTGCTGTTGATGAAGAATGAAGATAAATAAGCCAAGGGAAGAATTAAACTCACTTTGCTCCACTGACTTGCCGTATAGCTTTGGATCAATGAGAAGAGACAAGCAGTGTTATAGAGAAATTTAATGTTAAAATTGCAGCTGTGCACTTTTCAATAGATAGCAATAGGGAATCAGAGGCTAAAAAAGAATCAGTGGAAAGAATGAAAATGAGGGAAAACAGTCCACCTACAAGATGAACCTATGAATGGAATATTCGAGAGAAGTTACAGGATGAGGTGACTGTTGTGGTTAACTTTATTTCCTTAGGTGCAAAGATAGGAAGATTTTTCTCAGGCATTTTTTTTTTCTCTCTCTCTCTTTCTCAAATACTTGAACTGGAAAGAATTCTCTGTGTAGAGAAATTGTCCTCAACCAAGTCTCTCCTTATTTTGAAATTTGCTTTCTTCCTAACAAAGAATGTGCTGCTGCTGCTAAGTCACTTCAGTCGTGTCCGACTCTGTGCCACCCCAGAGACAGCAGCCCACCAGGCTCCCCCGTCCCTGGGATTCTCCAGGCAAGAGCACTGCAGTGGGTTGCCATTTCCTTCTCCAATGCATGAAAGTGAAAAGTCAAAGTGAAGTCGCTCAGTCGTGTCCGACTCTTCACGACCCCATGGACTGCCACCCACCAGGCTCCTCCATCCATGGGATTTTCCAGGCAAGAGCACTGGAGTGGGGTGCCATTGCCTTCTCCGAAAGACGGAATGTAGATATATGTTAATTCTTTATCAGCATCTTCAAAGGACCATTCTTTTAGTGTTTAAAGGGGAAGAGACACTAGATGAGTACAATCTTTCTTATAATTTTGTCTTTCAAATGAGTAAGCAAAATAATTATAGGCTGTAGTAAACTCACGGTCATTAATAATACAGGAAACTCAGTGAAAACAGAAATTATGCATTTGATATACTTTATACATCATGAAATACATTTAATGACAGTTTGACTTTGTCCATATATAACCAGATTGCTCATTCAATCATTTTAACAAAAGATTTTACAAGACAAAATTATATAGCAGCAACAGAAATTCCTTCCAGGATTAAACAGACATTTTAATACATTAAAAATGTGAATTTATGTTGCATTTGAAGAACCTAAAAGACAGGTTCCGGTTCTGTAACATAAATTCATATTTAGTAAGTTATATGCTGCCATTCAACTTTTTTGTCTCAATAATATGAGGAGTGAGGAACGAGAACCATGCTAACATTCTATTGAGGGAATGAGTGGTTTAAAATGTCAATTGTAAGTGGCAGATAACATTTCCTCATGCATTTATTCAACAAATACTTACTGGAAACCTATTCTACACCAAGCAGTGTATTGGATGCTATGAATTACGCAGATTAAGAAAAAGTTACTACACAAAAGTGGTTCACAGTCTAATGAATGAGAAGCTTAGCCCCTAAATAAGATTACACCATGCATAAATTATGCACTTCAGGATTAGTAAAGTCTGAGAATGCAATCCAAGCCACATTTCTACTAGAGCCAGTGAGGAAGGACTCAGAGAGGAAATGAAGTTTCAGTTCTGCTAGTCAACTGAATTTAATTAATGGAAGTGTGGAAAGTTCTTGTAAATCATCATAAATTGTGTATTAATTTAATTAAAATGTATCCACCAAACTCTTCAAAATATATTCTTTTAAAGCCAATTGGATCTTGTTTATTCTCAACATCAATGTCTCAAATAACATTATCCACAGTTTTTGAGAAGTACCATGATACAAGAGAAGGAATGGTGGCATACACATGCCCCTTAGCAGGCAAGATAACTTCATTGTTCATATTACAAAGTCCTAAGATTTGCAACTTCCCTATTTCTCCAATATTACCATCCATAACTTAGGATAATGCAAAACTACTGTTATTCATCTAGCATGGCATTACTTCTGAAACTGATATGTATATGCATATGTATGTGTGTATGTATATATATATATACACACACATTTTATATATATACACACACTATATATACATTATATATATACATTTTATATATATGTGTGTGTGTGTGTATATATGTGTGTGTGTATGTGTGTGTGTGTGTTTGTAATTAAAGAATAACACTCTAAAGAATAGTGCATTTAATAAGAACTGCTGGGAATCCCCTGGTGATTCAGTGGTAAAGAACCCACCTTGCAATGCAGGGGATGCCAGTTTTGATCCTGGGTCAGAGAACTAAGATCCCACATGCCCCAGAACAACTAAGCCCATGCACCATAATCACTCAGCCCCCCGCCACAACTAGAGAATCCATGTGCCAAAACGAAAGATCCCACATGATGGAACAAAGATCCCGCCTACACAGAAGACCCAACAGAGAAGCAAACACTCATGTAATATTTAGCATTTGTCAGGTATCTTTCTAAAGGTTTTACATAAATTAACTAATTTTACTCTTACAACAGTCCCATAAGGTAGGTGCTGCTATTATTAGGTTGGTGCAAATGTAATTATGGTTTCGGACCATGAATTTTAAATCATTGTAACTAGGCTCAAACACATCTTTAGTCATCAAAATAGAAACCATTGCAATCAACACATTTTTGCCAACAACAAATAAGTTTGCTTATTCCTGTACATAAAAATCTGTGTTTGGGGAAGCATTTTCCCCATGAAATGTTGTCAAGATGGTTGAATAAGCGGTAGTTGGTTGGTAAAAGGTCAGGTGAATATGGTGGATGAGGCAAAACTTTGTAACCTAATTCGTTCAACTTTTGAAGCACTGGTTGTTCAATGTGCAGTCAGGTGTTGTCATGGAGGAGAACAGGGCCCTTTCTGTTGACCAATGCCAGCAGCAGGGATTGCAGCTTTTGGTGTATCTCATTGATCTGCTGAGCACACTTCTCAAATATAAAGGTTTCACCAGGGTTCAGAAAGCTGTAGTGGATCAGATGGACAGCAGATCCCCAAACAGTGACTGTGACTTTTTTTTGGCCCAATTTGGCTTTGTGAAGTGCTTTGGAGCTTCTTCTTGGTCCAACCACTGAGTTGGTCATTGTTGATTGTCACATAAAATCCATTTTTTGTTGCATGTCACAATCAGATCAAGAAATCGTTCACTGTTGTGTAGAATAAGAGAAGATGACACTTTATTTTTTTAATTTATTTATTTTAATTGGAGGTTAATTACTTTTAAATTGATGATTTTTTTGATTTGCCATCAGCTCATGAGGCACCAGGTTTTTGAGCTTTTTCACCTTTCCAATTTGCTTCAAATGCCAAACAATTGTAATATGATAGACATTGAGTTTTTGGCAACTACTTGTGAATATGGAAGAGGATCAGCTTCAATGATGGCTCTCAATTGTCGTTCTCAACTTCTGCTGGCTGGCCACTACACTCCTCATCTTCAAGACTCTTGTTTCCTTTGCAAAACTTGTTGAACCACCACTGCACTATATGTTCCTTAGCAGTTCCTGGGCCAAATGTGTTGTTGCTGATGGCCAGTGGAGTGAGTTGTCTCCACTGCTTTATGACCCATTTTGAACTCAAATAAGAAAATCACTTGAATGTGTTTTTCATTTAATATCATTTTCATAGTCTAAAATAAATATAAAATAAGCAGCAAGTGATAATTCAATAACAAAAAGAACATAAAGCAAGAAATGCACATTAAAGTGATGTATAACGTAACCATATTTAATTTAGAACATATTTCAATGGCAAATGGCAAATTTCAACAATTGCAAAAGTCACAGTTACTTCTGCACCAACCTAAAATCTCCATAAGGGAGGATGGTGTTATTTGTCTAGTGTCATATAGTTAATAGATGGTAGGACTATAAACACAACCTGTTTTCAAAGTCTGTGCTTTCAACAAATCCACTGTATCTCTCTGCTGACTACAAGGTATAGAAACGGAAGAGGAAAAGTCTTCCATTTCAGGTAAAGTAGATGTTAGGAGGAAAAAAGGGGGGCAAGAGGGAACTGTTATCCTATAAATTTAAGTCCCAGAATATCTCTTAATCATTATCATTATTTAAGAAAATAAATACAGCAATGCAATATATGAGTAAAGGAAGCTTGCTTTTAGAGATTTTAAGTTTCTTTTAGTTTACAAAAAGAAGAACATATTAAAATAGAAGTTCTTTTAAAGTTAAAAATTTGTGGACAGGCCCTAAACACTGTTTCTGTTCTCTAATCACAATTTCTTGACAAGAAACGTTGGATCTTGAGATGAAAAAAGATCTATTAGGTCATCTTGTCCATCTCACTGCCAGTAGAGAATTGCTTCCAACAGTGAAGAAGTTAACTTATTGACAGCACTCTTTAAGCAGCAATTTACCAGGTGAATCCCTAAAGGCAAGCATGACTTCTCCGGTTTATCTGTGCCTTCTTATCATCAGTAGAGTTAGGAGACCCGTTCAATCTTCTCTGCTGGATGAGGAAAGGGACAGGATTCTTGAAAATGTTTCTAAACTGCAGCAGATTAAACATATAGCTACTGCAGCAGGTTAAACGCATAGCTAATAGCACTTTGATAGTTTCATCAAAGATCACTGCTCTTCCTTCATATTTAGGCTAGCATGCCCACACATGTTTGTGGATGTTTGTATAAGAGATATTTGACAATGAAACTGTACACTATCAAAATTTATTTTATAAATACATTTAATATTCTGTTTAATAAATAGGAAAATAAGTAATAAGCTAACAAAGAAAATACAAAAAAGTGAATGACCCTTCAATACATTCTGAGTAAAGAAATCTCATTTCAGACTGTGGATTTTAACTAACTTCTTAGGTTTTTTAGAATGACATACTTAAAAGGTAAGAAATATACCCAGGTTCCTTCTTTCAGTTCAATGTTGGTGTTGCTGTCATCACTTATTCTATTCATCTTCTATAGGATTATTTTATAAATAGTAGTTGGAATCAAGATTGCTGGGAGAAATATCAATAACCTCAGATATGCAGATGACACCACCCTTATGGCAGAAAGTGAAGAGGAACTAAAAAGCCTCTTGATGAAAGTGAAAGAGGAGAGTGAAAAAGTTGGCTTAAAGCTCAACATTCAGAAAAATAAGATCACGGCATCTGGTCCCATCACTTCATGGCAAATAGATGGGGAAACAGTGGAAACAATGGCTGACTTTATTTTTCTGGGCTCCAAAATCACTGCAGATGGGCCATGAAATTAAAAGACGCTTACTCCTTGGAAGAAAAGTTATGACCAACCTAGATAGCATAATAAAAAGCAGAGATATTACTTTGCCAACAAAGGTCTGTCTAGTCAAGGCTATAGTTTTTCCAGTGGTCATGTATAGATGTGAGAGTTGGACTGTGAAGAAAGCTGAGCACCGAAGAATTGATGCTTTTGAACTGTGGTGTTGGAGAAGACTCTTGAGAGTTCCTTGTACTACAAGGAGATTCAACCAGTCCATTCTAAAGGAGATCGGTCCTGGGTGTTCTTTGGAAGGACTGATGCTGAAGCTGAAACTCCAGTACTTTGGCCACCTCATGCAAAGAGTTGATTCATTGGAAAAGTCCCTGATGCTGGGAGGGATTGAGGGCAGGAGGAGAAGGGGATTACAGAGGATGAGATGGCATCACTGACTTAATGGACATGAGTTTGGGTGAACTCCAGGAGTTGGTGATGGACAGGGAGGCCTGGCATGCTGCGGTTCATGGGGTCACTCAGAGTTGGACAAGACTGAGCAACTGAACTGAACTGAGTTTCAAAGAAGTAGATGTGTTATGAACTGTTCAACTAATACTGCTGCTGCTGCTAAGTCGCTTCAGTCGTGTCCAACTCTGTGCAACCCCATAGACGGCAGTCCACTAGGCTCCCCCATCCCTGGGATTCTCCAGGCAAGAACACTGGAGTGGGCTGCCATTTCCTTCTCCAACGCATGAAAGTGAAAAGTGAAAGTTAAGTAGCTCAGTCGTGTCTGACTCTTTGCGACCCCATGGACTGCAGCCCACCAGGCTCCTCCATCCATGGGATTTTCCAGACAAGAGTACTGGAGTGGGGTGCCATTGCCTTCTCCACAACTCTCCTTAAATTTCATGTCATTTTAAAAAAGGAAACACACACACACAAATAAGATAAAAAAAAATAAAAAAGGAAACAGTACCTCAGTCCTCTGACTGGATGGCCTAATCTCAGTGTCACTGCTTAGCTATTTCTGGTTTTAACTCTCATTCACTCACTCCTTTTGAGAAGTTGTGTTGACAAAAGAGCCATTAGTCTATATAGTGGAACAAGCAGCTATCCATCTATCATCAGTTCAGTTCAGTTCAGTCGCTCAGTCGTGTCTGACACTTTGTGACCCCATGAACCACAGCACGCCAGGCCTCCCTGTCCACTACCTACTCCCAGAGTTTACCCAAACTCATGTCCATTGAGTCGGTGATGCCATCCACCCATCTCATCCTCTGTTGTCCCCTTCTCCTCCTGCCCTCAATCTTTCCCAGCATCAGGGTTTTTTCAAATGAGTCAGCTCTTTGCATCAGGTGCCCAGAGTATTGGAGTTTCAGCTTTAACATTAGTCCTTCCAATGAACATCCAGGACTGATCTCCTTTAGTATGGACTTGTTGGATCTCTTTGCAGTCCAAGGGACTCTCAAGAGTCTTCTCCAATACCACAGTTCAAAAGCATCAAATCTTCATTGCTCAGCTTTCTTTATAGTCCAGCTCTCACATCCATACATGACTACTGGAAAAATCGTAAGCTTGACTAGACAGACCTTTGTAATGTCTCTGTTTTTTAATATGCTGTCTAGGTTGGTCATAACTTTTCTTCCAAGGAGTAAGCGTCTTTTAATTTCATGGCTATTGTCACCATCTACCTTATGAACTGTCAAGAGGGCTTCTTGCTTCAACATATATTCTACTCCTGCCTGTTTTTGAACTCATGCATTATATCTAGATATTGCCAATAAATGCAAATATTATTCATTAAGGTTTTTCCAGTGGTCACGTATGGATGTGAGAGTTGGACTGTGAAGAAAGCTGAGCACCGAAGAATTGATGCTTTTGAACTGTGGTGTTGGAGAAGACTCTTGAGAGTCCCTTGGACTGCAAGGAGATCCAACCAGACCGTTCTGAAGGAGATCAGGCCTGGGATTTCTTTGCAAGGAATGATGCTAAAGCTGAAACTCCAGTACTTTGGCCACCTCATGCAAAGAGTTGACTCATTGGAAAAGACTGATTTTGGGAGGGATTAGGGGCAGGAGGAGAAGGGGATGACAGAAGATCAGATGGCTGGATGACATCACTGACATCGATGGACGTGAGTCTGAGTGAACTCCGGGAGTTGGTGATGGACAGGTAGGCCTGGCGTGCTGCGATTCATGGGGTCGCAAAGAGTTGGACACGACTGAGTGACTGAACTGAACTGAATCCCATATTCTCTATTATGGTATACTCCCAGATTGCTGTGTAACATTAGCAGAGAACAAAACAATCTCAGCTACAAAGGAAGGGAGATGGAGCAAAAGGAAGGTAATGGGTGAAGGGTTCTTCTGAAAAGTCGTAGTTCAGAGGATGGAGAGGAATGATGAGTGGCAAGAAGGAAGAAATGAGTGTTAAGAAAACTAGACAAAAAAACATTACTTGTATTTTATTAGCAAATCCATGGGATCACAAAGAGTCAGGCACGACTGAGCGACTGAACTGAACTGATAAGAAAATTTGTAAAGCTGCTGGTAAAATATTCAACATGAATGCCAGGAAGTGAAGCCATAAGATGATGGTCATTGACTACTGAGGTTATAGCCAAGGTTATGACTTTTTGGTCTTTAGATTTAAAATACTCAAGAACTTTGAATAAGACTACAGTGAGACTTTAACCTGGGACATTTCCTTCTCTCCATGTCTTCATTTAGCACTTGTTTACTGGATTGGGACTGTACTTTACTTTACATTGCTTTTTCATATTATAAACATGTAGTCTAATTGTACTTATTAACAGTTTCACGCCCTTGTGACATTTTTTCAGAAATTGGGTAAAGGTTTTTACATCATTAAAATGTTTGTTTCCTAGAGGTTACTTTCCCATATCTCCAGGGGTTATTGTAATGGCAATCATCCTCATCATCTCTCAGTAGTTTCTGGACTACTGGTCCAGAAGGAAAGAGAAAGGGAGACAAGTTACAGATGCATTTCAGACGTCAGTATTTGCTACCATTCATATTTTAGGAATGATCTAGAAGGAAGGGAGCAAAGATGATACCAATTTTCCTGTTTTAGGTGAAGTCAATATCAATTAGAGAATGACTGAAGGAAAAGGAGGTAAAAAGTTCCTCATATAATTTTGTATATGGTGAGTATGTGGTTCCTATAATCTCGATATGGATTTCTTGTGAATATTTTAGGGTGGTGCTGAAAAAAGAAAGTACAAATTTAGGAATCACTAGCATATAGGAAAACATTGGAGATGTATGAGATATAAGGTAGTGTATAATAAACCATTACATTATAAATATTTCAGATCAAGTTTTATTAGTAAGCATTCAGTTTCAAAGGAAGAACACATAGAAGCTATATTTGGCAATTTCAGTAACTGGCAGATTTTTTTTTTTTAAACTGGCAGATTTTAATAATTCTTTTTAAAAAAAAAGATTACCTATAATTCTTTTTTAAAGTCACACATTCAGTAAAATTTCTTCCAGTGTTTATGATGCAAAAAGGGAAAATCAAAGTCATGGTACTTATGCTGCTTTTTGTGACTAATGGGACTTGTATCTTTTTCATTTGGAAGAGTGACAGGACATGCCACTGTGCTTTATTTACTTTCATTGAAAATTCATATTTCCCAAGTCAGTTTGCAAAAAATCCATGGGTGAATTCTCCATGTGACAAACTGAACATAGGGAAGGAAAACTGTGTATGTATTGAGATATGTGTGTGTGTGTGTGTGTGTGTGTGTGTGTGTGTGTACACACCCATAATATCTTCTAGGTTAAACGTAGAAGGATGGTAAATTCCTCACTGGTCAGTAATCTTGAATGTAACATAAACTGACAACAGACAACTAGTATGGCTCATTTTGTTCATCTTGTTCTAATCTCCACACTTGGATTAATAGGTTTCTTAGCATTATTAAAAACCTGCTTGATTAGTTCATGGAAGAAAGTAAAAAATTGTGCCCAGTAGTATGACTGCTTCAAAAGTGTGTGAATAGAATTAAAGGTGGACACTTAAACCAGTGCTTCAACTTTCACACTGTAATATCACTAAAATGAAGGAAATGACATTTCACATGTTCACAGGCAAGCATTAGATTTGTATTTTAAGTTGTCAATCAAATGAAAGAGCTTTCTAATAATGCAGTATTTTCCATATTGAGTTCCTTCTTCTCCTTAAAGCAGACTTTTTAAAATCTTAACTTTTGTAAACCCTAACATGTACATCTGACATATTAAATGTGAGCACGTCATTTATGTTTCAGCTAACTTGTATATACCTAACAGCAACCCAGGAAGTGTCTATATTTATCCACTTCCTTTAAAAGAGAAAGAAAAATACATATTTTAACATGTATCTATTTCTCATCATTTTTTTAGAAGTAAAAATGAAACTATACACTCAAGCCAATAATTTAAGATTCTGTTCAAAATAATTACTCAAACTAAAACATTTTTATGAAAGTTTTATTTGGTCAATTTGCAAATACTATGAGAGTGAAAGTCAATTGTATTAAATTTTGTGCTTGTGTTGTAATTGGCAAATATACATCAATAATAATTAATCATAATCTAAAAACCCAGTTATCAAAGCTGCTGATAATTAACTGAATTTGAATATCTGGAATGTTTGAGATTCACTAGCACATTTAGTATTTGATTGAAGAGAACTTCTTATGATAACCTTGGACATTATGAGTATACAGACTATAAACTACTTAAAAAAAAAAAAGAAATATGTATTGTCTTTCTCCTTACTGATTAATCTGACAGTTTGTGTTGAGGAGGTAAAAATTTTTTTCTATAGTCTTTATCCATACACTTTTGTGATATAGATATTTTTCAAAGCAGATCATTTTTATATTTATTTCTTTTTATAAGGGGGGGCTGCTTCATAAGAGTCATTTTTGTCACTGAGCAAATGTGTACCAGTGAATCCAATATGGAGTGTAAAGAAGGAAGAGCACAGAGGAAGAGAATACAAAGCATATATGTGTGGAGCAGAGGACAATCAATTAGATTCATTATCTGTGCTACATTCCAGTCACTTCTTTAAAAGAAAAGAAGTACATAATACCATGGCAACAGTTAGACATGCAGTCTGTTATGTTATATAATCATTAAGAGGTCTTCAGCCTCCCCTGAAAATAGCTATGAAAAAAATTCACAGTAGTTGTACAAACTCCCTACATTTATGCTGATTAAATGACAAGTTTGTAATTTACAGGTGTCTTATTGCCATGGGAATGCAATCATACAATTCCATTTTAGAATTCAAGGGCTTTTGAAACATGCTGCATGATTGTTAGCCGGGCTGCAAGCTAAGATTAAATTCAAAGGGTGGCATGTAGATTTTAGAACATGGTGTTGACATTTACTGGCCAATCACATTTTGCAGCACTCCTGCATGGCAGCAGATGTTGACCTTTCAAGCTTTCCCTATCTGCTTTCACGCATTACCTGCAGAAATTAACATAACTCTGCTTCCTGCTCTATGCTGCTATTAATGTCATCTGGGAATTGAGATTCATGAATTCAGTTATTACTCAGGCTTGAGACCAGTTTTATACTCTAAGCACAGAACTAACAGCTCCTGGGAGCAGATATTTTTGGATGTTGCTTCAACTACCTTTGTGGTTGAGGGATAGCTGGAAGCTATGAAGTAAAAAATGTCATAGGGAACAAAAGGAGAAACAAGCAGAGGACGACAGTTTCAAGGAGAAAGCTAAGGGCCATAATTGCAAATATATGGGATAGGAGAGCTTAAAACACGAAAAGGGTACATTTTAAGTAAGTCAAATAATGGCGTGTTTCACTTCTCTTGTTAACCGAACCATGAAAATGATATCCCTTAGAGTCTGTGTGCAGTGAGCTTCAGGGTTTACTTCACAATGCCTCAGGCCTCTATTATAGATGATTTAGGAGAGAAACAATCTGAGGTAAAGATGTCATAGGTAGCCCTTAGGACTTCTGTGCGTAACTGTGAGCCAAATTCTGTACTGCCTCCCTTTAAATAAAAGTCCTATAATTCTCTGTTGTCTTCTCAGGTGTTTTTGTTTGTTTGTTTGTTTGTTTTTCCTCAGCTCTACTTCCTAAATATTTTGAGGGGACTATTAAACAGGGAAATAAAATGCTGGCATATTTTATTTTCTGGGACAGGAATTAGCACCTCTTGTTAGTCCAGTTAACATAGCGTTACAATAAATCACAGCTCTAGAAACTGGTAGACAAAATTATGACATTATCAAAATTTGCAGACTGTAAAGGAAGATTCTGAATTTTGCTTAACGTTTTCTTCAGGTTAGCCGTATGGATTTAGTAAATTTCCTGCCGTTCTGTCTTTTAAAGTCCTTGGAGAGCATCCATGAAATATCTTAGTCACGGTTCTGTGAATCTAGCCTTTTGAGATACCAGCAGATGCATTTATCTCAAATAGGAATTGATTAACAGAGCTCAAGATGTCACCAATGAGATATGCATGTGTAGGCTTCCTCAGTGGCATTGCTCTGACTTACCCCCCAGCAAACATTCTGCACTGATTTGCATGTTTCAGCCACAGTGAGTTTTCCAGCAGTTTCTCTGAAACCAGCACCTCTTACTGCATATATGAAATATACAAGCAGCATGATTTGAAGGGCTGAGACCTACCCTTAAAAAATATCTTTCCAACTTAACTCTGCTCTGTTTGAGATTTGATGTTTTGAAATTAATTTATATGTATAAATGAGTTGTTTAATACAAAGAAATGCTCTTGGGATAAGTGATAACAGTGTTACTAGTATTTTCCTATGAATAAATTGGCCTGGTTTCTTTCTTGAGAGGAGGGACTGGTGAAGATATATATATATATATATATATATATATATATATGATACATATCCAAATGTCAGATGGACATCTCCTAATGTATATCCCATAAGCACCCAAATTAAGTATTTCCGAACCTGAGCTAGTCATCTTCAGCCTGCAACCACTGAATTAATTCTTCTCCTATACCAGAGAATATGAGGTACACTTTCATCTTTGTTATACATTATTACACCATTTGGATTTTAACCTGAGAGGAATTGAGAAGGACTGTAAATAGGGAAGTCACATGATAAAATCAATTAAAAAAAATCATTCTGAGTTACAGGATGAAGAATTGGATGGAGATGGGCTGAGCTTGAGAACACTACAAGGGAGGGACATCTGGGCTGTTACTGTACTAATCTAGAAGTGATGTTTTTTTTTTAAACAACATCAAGTGTTGATCATGAGAAGTATCCAGGCTTGAGGATTCTTAAAGAAATCTGAATAGAAATTTACAGTATATATAAAGGGTGATACAGGTGGGGGAAGAGTCAGAAATGACTTTCTACTCTTTGCTTCTAAAATGCAGTAACTGCTGGTATTTATCATGGAGGAAGAGGACATATAGCAAAAAAGGTTTGGGGAAATGCGCTGACTTCATTTTTAGACATGCAATTTTAAAATCCCGTAAGCTAACCAGCTGGACCTATTTCTTTCAGCTTCCGTAGCCACATATGTGTTTTTCACAAAATACCACATAAAATGGAATCTCTAGCATTCTTTTTGTTCCTGATCCATATTTGAATACACTTATTCCAGGGCTTCCTAGAGGAAAGCCAATGTGGCAAACAAGAAAGGTTTGGTTCAAACTAGCTAGGCCCAAGTGTCTGCTCTATCTTTTGCTTACTGGATGATCTTGGACGAAAAAACTTTGCATTTAAATTTCTTTGTTTTTAAAATGAAGCTGTTAGAACCCGCTGGCATACAATAAACACTCAAGTGTGGTAGTTTCTATTTTGAATACTCATTTTCTATTTACTCATTTTTTTTTTTTTTGGTCTTGTGGTTATTTTTCCTATTTTTCCACTAAGTAATACTGAAAATAGAGATAACATAATTTTATGAGAGTAAAAAGATATTCTTATAATTTATGAACATTGACTAATTTGTGATAAAGGCAAAATTGGCAATTCACTTTTAGAAGCTTCTAAAGTATTTCTTCAAATGAAAACGAACCTCTCTTTACTTCTCTAGACCCCTTAGTCAAGATTGTCTTGCAAGATAATCTGAGTTTGGAAAGCAAATAATAAAGCATATCTATATTAAGGCAGAGCTTTAGATAGGTCAATGTTTCCTTGGATAAGAAACAGCTAGGTTTGCATGATCTATATTCAGAGTGTAATATTATTAAGAAGTGTCTATGAACAAAAGCCCAAAGAGAGAAACTTCACAAAAATAAAGTTCTTGAGTTAAATTATAACGGTGAGTTAATTTTTGGAAATGAATTTCTAAAATGTCTCATACATACAAGTGTTGAAATATGTCAAAAATGATTTAGATGTAATAAATATTGATTTAGTGTCTGTTATATGCCAGGTGGTGGAGAAGGTAAATTCGATTCATTCTTCTCACATTTTTTTCAGTTTTCAGCAGAAGACACATTTCACATTTTCATTCTCTTTCTCATGCTTGTTATAATCTTCACTCAAAATCTGATCTCTTAGATTAGCCATGTTTTACTTTGCCTTAGATATCAAAGCATATCTGCAGTCTCTCTCCTGTGCTTTATGTCCCCCATAGAGCCAGCTCACTTGGGCAGAACCTTACCATATCCTATCCTTTTCTTCTTTGTTCTCTGTCATGCACCCACAACAGAGTTAAGAGGTGATGCCAGAGTTTGTTTAGATGACTTGGCTAATACCCTTTGTTAGAGGAAGGGGAAAAGGAAAGCAAAGAAATCCCCATTAAGGTCTTCCGTGGTGGTCCAGTTGTTAAGAGTCTGCCTTGCAATGCAAGGGACACTGGTTCAGTCCCTGGTCCTGGAAGATCGCACATGCTGTGGAGCAACTAAGCCCATGCACTATAACTACTGAGCCTGAGCTCTGGAGCCCCTGCACCACAACTACTGAAGCCTGCATGCCTAGAGTCCATGCTCAGTAACAAGAGAAGCCACCACAATAAGCCCATGCATGGCAACTAGAGAATATCCTCCTACTCTCCACAACTACACAAAGTCCACACATAGCAATGAAGACCCAGTGCAGGCAAAAATAAAACAAATACATAAATAGAAATTAAAATAATAATAACATTAAAGTTGGAGAAGACTCTGGAGAGTCCCTTGGACTGCAAGGAAATCCAACCAGTCCATTCTGAAGGAGATCAGCCCTGGGTGTTCTTTGGAAGGGCTAATGCTAAAGCTGGAACTCTAGTACTTTGGCCACCTCATGCGAAGAGTTGACTCATTGGGAAAGACTCTGATGCTTTGAGGGATTGGAGGCAGGAGGAGAAAGGGATGACAGAAGATGAGATGGCTGGATGGCATCACTGACATGATGGACACGAGTTTGAGTGAACTCTGGGAGTTGGCGATGGACAGGGAGGCCTGGCGTGCTGCAATTCATGGGATTGCAAAAGAGTCAGACACAACTGAGTGACTGAACTGAACTGAACTGAATATTAAAAAAGAAATCCTCATTCCAAATTTAGGTAAACTCTGCATTAGGAATGACTGAATAATTTCCCAGTACTTATGAAATGGCATTTTGCTTCCATTTGAATATTATTTATTTGAAAATATCTTTCTCAGTAGGGAACTCCAAAAATAAAATGGTTGAGTGGTAAGGTCACGAAATTTCTCCTGAAAATTTTATCCAATCTATTCTATTGGGTATTAGATGGAGACATCCAGGTATAGTTAAATTAGAATGAGAGCTTATTCACAAATTTGACTACTTTGTCTGGAAATTACAGAGAGCCACACATAAAAAGTGGGGGAAAAAAACAATTTTTTCAATAAAAGTATGTGAGGAGACCCACTCTTTAATATAAATGTAACTGTGGTCAAAACCAGGTGAGTCCAGGACAATATATGGGCAGGCACACTTGCATGGTAGTTTACTAGGAAGATCAGGGTGTGTGTAGGGGCTTAAGGTTGATGGCAAATATACTCTCCTGGAAAATATGTAATTTCTGAGCCTCAAGTATTGTTGAGTCAGATTGAATAAGCAGGGTTCAATCCCCAAAGAAATAAAAGAGAAAGAAGAGGTAGTAAGAGTCTGGTGTCCAAGGTTTGACTTATGGTTCAGTTCAGTCGCTCAGTTGTGTCCGACTATTTGCGACCCCATGAATCGCAGCATGCCAGGCATCCCTGTCCATCACCAATTCCCAAAGTTCACTCAGACTCACGTCCATCGAGTCCGTGATGCCATCCAGCCATCTCACCCTCTGTCGTCCCCTTCTCCTCCTGCCCCCAATCCCTCCCAGCACACAGTCTTTTCCAATGAGTCAACTCTTCACATGAGGTGGCCAAAGTACTGGAGTTTCAGCTTTAGCATCATTCCTTCCAAAGAAATCCCAGGGCTGATCTCCTTCAGAATGGACTGGTTGGCTCTCCTTGCAGTCCAAGGGACTCTCAAGAGTCTTCTCCAACACCACGGTTCAAACGCATCAAATCTTTGGCGCTAAGCCTTCTTCACAGTCCAACTTTCACATCCATACATGACCACAGGTAAAACCATAGCCTTGACTAGACGGACCTTAGTCAGCAAAGTAATGTCTCTACTTTTCAATATGCTATCTAGGTTGATCATAAAGTTTCTTCCAAGGAGTTAGCATCTTTTAATTTCATGGCTGCAATCACCATCTGCACTGATTTTGGAGCCCCCCAAAATAAAGTCTGACACTGTTTCCACTGTTTCCCCATCTATTTCCCATGAAGTGATGGGACCAGATGCCATGATCTTCGTTTTCTGAATGTTGAGCTTTAAGCCAACTTTTTCACTCTCCTCTTTCACTTTCATCAAGAGGGTTTTGAGCTACTCTTCACTTTCTGCCATAAGGGTGGTGTCATCTGCATATCTGAGGTTATTGATATTTCTCCTGGCAATCTTGATTCCAGCTTGTGCTTCTTCGAGTCCAGTATTTCTCATGATGTACTCTGCCTATAAGTTAAATAAGCAGGGTGACAATATACAGCCTTGACATACTCCTTTTCCTATTTGGAACCAGTCTGTTGTTTCATGTCCAGTTCTAACTGTTGCTTCCTGACCTGCATACAGATTTCTCAAGAGGCAGGTCAGGTGGTCTGGTATTTCCATCTCTTTCAGAATTTTCCACAGTTTATTGTGATCCACCAATCAAAGGCTTTGGCATGGTCAATAAAGCAGAAATTGATGTTTTTCTGGAACTCTCTTGCTGTTTCCATGATCCAGCGGATGTTGGCAATTTGATCTCTGGTTCCTCTGCCTTTTCTAAAACCAGCTTGAACATCAGGAAGTTCACAGTTCACATATTGCTGAAGCCTGGCTTGCAGAATTTTGAGCATTACTTTACTAGCATGTGAGATGAGTGCAATTGTGCAGTGGTTTGAACGTTCTTTGGTATTGCCTTTCTTTGGAATTGGAATGAAAACTGACCTTTTCCAGTCCTGTGGCCACTGCTGACTTTTCCAAATTTGCTGGCATATTGAGTGCAGCACTTTCACAGCATCATCTTTCAGGATTTGAAATAGCTCAACTGGAATTCCATCACCTCCACTAGCTTTCTTTGTAGTGATGCTTTCTAAGGCCCACTTGACTTCACATTCCAGGATGTCTGGCTCTAGATGAGTGATCACACCATCGTGATTATCCGGGTTGAGAAGATCTTTTTTGTATAGTTCTTCTGTGTATTCTTGCCACCTCTTCTTAATATCTTCTGCTTCTGTTAGGTCCCTACCATTTCTGTCCTTTGTTGAGCCCATCTTTGCATGAAATGTTCCCTTGGTATCTCTAATTTTCCTGAAGAGATCTCTAGTCTTTCCCATTCTCTTGTTTTCCTCTATTTCTTTGCTCTGATCACTGAGGAAGCCTTTCTTATTTCTTCTTGCTATTCTGTGGAACTCTGCATTCAGATGCTTATATCTTTCCTTTTCTCTTTTGCTTTTCATCTCTCTTCTTTTCACAGCTATTTGTAAGGCCTCCCCAGACAGCCATTTTACATTTATGCATTTCTTTTCCATGGGGATGGTCTTGATACCTGTCTCCTGTACAATGTCATGAACCTCATTCCATAGTTCATCAGGCACTCTATCTATCAGATCTAGTCCCTTAAATCTATTTCTCACTTCCACTGTATAATCATAAGGGATTTGATTGAGGTCATACCTGAATGGTCTAGTGGTTTTCCCTACTTTCTTCAATTTAAGTCTGAATTTGGTCATAAGGAGTTCATTATCTGAGCCACAGTCAGCTCCTGGTCTTGTTATTGCTGACTGTATAGAGCTTCTCCATCTTTGGCTGCAAATAACATAATTAATCTGATTTCGATGTTGACTGATTTCCATGTGATTTCCAAGTGTAGAGTCTTTTCTTGTGTTGTTGGAAGAGGGTGTTTGCTATGACCAGTGTGTTCTCTTGGCAAAACTCTACTAGCCTTTTCCCTGCTTCATTCCACATTCCAAGGCCAAATTTGCCTGTTCCTCCAGGTGTTTCTTGACTCCCTATAATGAAAAGGACATCTTTTTTGTGTTAGTTCTAAAAGGTCTTGTAGGTCTTCATAGAACCGTTCAACTTCAGCTTTTTCAGCATACTGGTTGGGGCATAGACTTGGATTACTGTGATATTGAATGGTTTGCCTTGGTAATGAACAGAGATCATTCTGTCATTTTTGAGATTGCATCCAAATACTGCATTTCGGACTCTTTTGTTGACCATAATGGCTACTCCATTTCTTGTGAGGGATTCCTGCCCGCAGTAGTAGATATAATGGTCATCTGAGTTAAATTCACCCATTCCAGTCCATTTTAGTTCACTGATGCCTAGAATGTCAATGTTCACTCTTGCCATCTCTTGTTTGACCACTTCCAATTTGCCTTGATTCATGGACCTGACATTCCAGGTTCCTATGCAATATTGCTCTTTACAGCATTGGACCTCGCCTCTATCACCAGTCACATCCACAGCTGGGTATTGTTTTTGCTTTGGCTCCATCCCTTCATTCATTCTGGAGTTATTTCTCCATGTATCTCCAGTAGCATATTGGGCACCTACTAACCTGGGGAGTTCCTCTTTCAGTATCCTACCATTTTGCCTTTTCATATTGTTCATGGGGTTCTCAAGGCAAGAATACTGAAGTGGTTTGCCATTCCCTTCTCCAGTGGACCACATTCTGTAAGACCTCTCCACCATGACCCGCCCATCTTGGGTGGCCCCACAGGCATGGCTTAGTTTCATTGAGTTAGACAAGGCTGTGGTCCTAGGGTGATTAGATTGACTAGTTTTCTGTGAGTATGGTTTCAGTGTGTCTGCCCTCTGATGCCCTCTTGTAACACCTACCATCTTACTTGGGTTTCTCTTACCTTGGGCGTGGGGTATCTCTTCACGGCTGCTCCAGCAAAGCACAGCCGCTGCTCCTTATCTTGGATGAGCGATATCTCCTTACCACCGCCCTTCCTGACCTTCAACGTGGGATAACTCCTCTAGGCCCTCCTGTGCCCACGCATCCACCGCTCCTTGGATCTTGACTTATGGTAGAAAGAACATTTTGAAATGAAGGGAACACTTGGAAAATATCTCCTTAGGTAGGCAAAGGCTAGAGGTAACTTAAGAATGGAAGTTTCCCCATCCAGATCAGATCCTGAATGAGAAGTAAAGGTCACATGGTCACACAGAACAGCCACTTTTTTAAAAAAGAACACATGTAAGAATTAAAGATTTTAAAATTAAAAATATATATATAAATAAATAAATTAAAAAAAAGAAAGAAAGAAATAAAAAAAAAAAAGAACTGTCATAATAGCAAAAGCATTGGGAGTCCTTAAACAGAGAAACATGACAGAGTTCACCCTTCACCCTTCCAAAGATATTTTATGAATATGTGACCCAGGGAAATGCAATTATTTCAAATACAGGTGACAAAAAGTATAACTATAGTATTTCTTAAAAATATAAGAAAATGGAAAAATAGCATCTGTGTACCAATGAATAAAACCAAAACCTACTAGAAGACTATTATATATATATATATATATATATATATATATATATATATATATATATACACACACACACACACACATACATATTCAGCCCACTCGGCTCCTCTGTCCATGGAATTTTCCAGGCAAGAATACTGGAGAGGCTTGCCATTTCCTACTCCAAGGAATCTTTCTGACACAGGGATTGAACCTGCATCCCCTGCATTGTAGGAGCATTCTTTACCACTTGAGCCTTGGGGGAATCCCAATTTTATATGAATGGCATTTAGAAATTACAGGCCAACTGTTTCAACATGGTTTTAAATATATCTATATATTTTATTTATTTATTTAATATTTAATATAATTATCAATAAATATATTAAAATTTTATTTAATTAATAAACATTAATGTTTATTTATTATTTATTTAAATATCAGTTTATTTAATATTTATTTATTATATATATATTGTAAATGTACACACACACACTCAATATGTCCCTACATATGAACATTCAGGGTGCAAACGTTCAAAGATGGGATTGTGCATTTATATATCCAATCACCCAAATAACTTCATGTGTCTGGCATACACTATCATGTGTGTGCATCCTATACAAGTGGCTGTGTTTTTGTGTACTTAACTTCACAGTACTGAATACTGGAGATCTTCCCAACCCAGGGATTGGACCCTCTTCACCTCTCCTGTATTTGGCCAGAGGATTCTTTACCACTGAGGCACCAGGAAAGCCCAAAGTACAAAGTACAATACTTTATTTCAAGCCTAGATGTTCAGAAGCAAGCATAAAAGCAGCAAACCTGGATGTCCAGAAGCAAGGATAAAATTTGGTACTGCTAAGAAGTGCCAAATGCCAAGAAGGATAAAGAGAGAAAAGAGGAAGAGGAAGTAACTGAAGAATTGAAGAAACTCCTGATGTTGGAAATGGCAAGGAGATTTTCTTTATTTGAGGAGGCACTGTTAGTTATTGAGGCACAGAACCCAAATGTAGAATGGTACACAAATGTTACAGCAGCCATTCAGAATCCAATCCAGCTCTACCATGTCATCTATGACACAAAAAAGAGCTACCACCCAGGTATCACAGGGTTGTTTTGTCAAGAGGGTAGATAGAAGGGAGTCCAGCAAGGAACCAGAACCAGTATCATCAACATCAGTTTCATTCAGTTCAATTGATCACTCCTATCTAACTCTTTGTGACCTCATGGACTGCAGCATGCCAGGCCTCCCTGCCCATCACCAACTCCCAGAGCTTGCTCCAAGTTATGTCCATTGAGTCAGTGACACCATCCAACCATCTCATCCTCTGTCATTACCTTCTCCTCCCACCTTCAATCTTTCCCAGCATCAGCATCTTTTCAAATGAGTCAGTTCTTCACTTCAGGTGGCCAAAATATTGGAGCTTCAGCTTCAGCATCTGTCCTTCCAATGAATATTCAGGACTGATTTCCTTTAGGGTTAAGTGGTTGGATCTCCTTGCAGTCCAAGGGAATCTCAGGAGTCTTCTCCAACACCACAGTTCCAAGGCATTAATTCTTCAGCACTCAGCTTTCTTTATAGTCCAACCCTCACATCCATACATGACTACCATACATAACTACATAAAAACCATAGCTTTGACTAGATGGACCTTTGCTGGCAAAGTAATGTCTCCACTTTTTATTTCTTATTTTTTTATTTTTAATGTTATTATATTATTTTTTACTTTACAATATTGTATTGGTTTTGCCATACAATATGCTGTCTAGGTTTGTCAAAGCTTTTCTTCCAAGGAGCAAGCATCTTTTAATTTCATGGCTGCAGTCACCACCTGCAGTAATTTTGGAGCCCCCAAAAATAAAGTCAAGAGTGTGTTCATAAGTCTAATTTATTTGTAAGTCCAACACAGTTAGCCTAGGTACCCAACGAATGCAATTAGCTTTCTATGACTGTACTGTAATAGATTTATAATAGCTTTCACACAAACAATACATAAAAAAACCATGAAAAATAAAACATTTTTAGTCATATAGTATTGTACCTTAAACGGACTTCCCTGTAGTTCAAATGATATAGAATCTGCCTGCTATGCAGGAGACTTTTCTTGGGCTTCAGAATCATCAGCATCAGGAGACAGTACAGTTGCAGCTTGCCCTCCATCTCCTATTGCTGATGATCGTTCAGCTCTATAATTTTTCAGCTCCTCTCCCTCCTCCAGTGGGTAGCTCTTCTTGCCAGCCCCAGCATCCTAGCCATTGTCATGTATTACTGTATTTTTCAAGGTACTATGTATGTGTTAGTTGCTCAGCCATGTCCGACTCTTTGCAACCCCACAGACTGTAGCCCACCAGGCTTCTCTGTCCACGCTCTGTCCATGGGATTCTCCAGGCAAGAATTCTGGAGTGGGTAGCTATTCCCTTCTCCAGAGGATCTTTCCAACCCAGGGATTGAAACCTAGTCTCCTGCATAGCAGGCAGATACTTCATCATTTGAACTACAGGGAAGTCCCTTTAAGGTCCTATACTATATGACTAAAAATGTTTTATTTTTTGTGTTTATTTTTTATGTATTATTTGTGTGAAAGGCATTATAAATCTAATACATTATAGTAATATATAGCTGATTTTGTTAGTTGGATACCTAGGCTAACTTTGTTTGACTTACAAATAAATTGGACTTATGAATATACTCTCAGAATGGAACTCATTCATATGTAGGGGACTTACAGTGTGCATATATATTAATATATATAGACATACATGTGTACCTTAGTGAAATCATTACTAAGAAATAAGTTTTCAAAATAGAATTGTTAAGTATTCAGAGAAGATATGGCTAGATAGCAGAAAGAAGAAGATATTAAAATTTAGGAAATAAATCTAAAAAATAAAATGGTAAAATTGCTTCAGAAATTGTCTAAATTAAAAGGGGAAAAATAGATAATTGACTCCTGAAACCACAGGAAACAATGTGTATAGTAAAATTGAAAGGAAAATAAAATGAAACAAAAGAAGTAATATAAATAATTAGGGGTTAGGAAGAATATGAAATTCAGTATATAAAATTCAATCAAAGAATATCAATCAAACAAATGGTATTCACAAAGCAGAAGTTAACACAGTGAAAATAGTGAAAGTAACATGGTGAAAATGACACACATAATTCAAACATTTCCTTAAAGAATGAATGTATGTAATAAAAGTTCATAAAACAGTAACCAATATGAAAAATATTCTCACAAATTTATTAGGCTGATAAAAAGAAAGAATCCCTTGGAGAGCCAGAAAAAAACATTTACTTTAATTAAAATTATCCTGATTTCAGATTTCTTCAGAGCACCATTTAATATTATAAGACAATGAAACAACACCCAAAAGATACTAATGAAAGAAAGAAAAGTCACGAAAAAGGTTTCATAACTAGGCAATCTTTTCTTTAAGATAGGCCACAGGCAAATAGTGCTAGCCTGGAAAAAGTAGGATACGTATGACAAAATACAGTGCAAATACTATTCACCCTGCCAGGTGAGTAATTATGCCATGAACATGTGGAGAAAGAAATGGTAGGAAATTTATCTCATTTTGAGTAACTGATCATCAATGGCATAAATATACCAATGTATAATCTTCATATAATTAAATTGAAGATACAATTTAGAGCTGAAAAACAAGTGGTAAAATTTTAGGGATCTATAAGAGTAAACACTAGAAATAATTAGATTATTAGTGCTAAAATTACATGATAAAAGAGAGTTACAAAAGGATTCAAGCTATTATTGATGATGATGTTTAGCCAATAAGAATATAGTATTGCCTCAACATAATAAAGGCTATATATGACAAACCCACAGCTAACATCATACTCAGGAGTAAAAATCTTTCCTCTAAGATCAGGAACAAGACAAGGATGCCCACTCTCACCACTTTAATTCACCACAGTGTTAGAAGTCATAGCTACAGCAATCCAAGAAGAAAAAGAAGTAAAAGGAATCCATATTGGAATAGAAGTAGTACAAGCTGTTATGGTTTGCAGATAACATGATACTGGACATTTAAAATCCTAAAGACTCTACCAGAAAACTACTAGGGCTCATCAGTGAATTTGATAAAGTGTCAGAATACAAAATTAATACACAGACATCTGATTCATTTCTACACACTAGCAATGAAAGCTCTGAAAGAGAAATTAAGGAAGCAATCTCATCTACTATAGTAGCAAAAGAATAAAATACCTAAGAATATACCTACTTAAGGAGGCAAAAGACCTATACTCTGAAAACTAGAAGATGCTGATGAAAGAAACTGAAGAAAACACAAACAGTTGGAAAGATATACAGTGTCCTTGGACTGAAAGAATCAATATTGTCCAAAATGACTCTCATACCCAAGGCAGTCTACAGGCTCAATACAATCCCTATCAATTTACCAATGGCATTTTTCACAGAACTAGGACAAAAAAATTTAAAACTTCTGAAAACACAAAGAACTCTGAATAGTCAAAGCAATCTTGAGAAAGAAAAATTGAGCTGGAGAAATCAGGCTCTCTGACTTTAGACCACATTACAAAGCTACCATAATCAAAGCAATATGGAACTGAAACAAAAACAGACACATAGACCAATGAAACAGGGTAGAAAGCCCAGAAATAAATTCACAGCACCTATGGTCAACCTATGACAAAGTAGCAAGAATATAATATACAATGGAGAAAAGACAGTCTCTTAAATAAGTGGTACTGGGAAAATTGGATGGCTACATGTAAAAGAATGAAACTAGAACATTCTCAACACCATATATAAAAATAAACTCAAAAGGATTAAAGACCTAAATGTAAGACTGGATACTATAAAACTCTTAGAGGAAAACAGGGAAAACACTCTTTGATATAAATCCCAGTAGTATCTTTTTGCAACCATATACCTAGAATAATGCAAATAAAAACAAAAATAAACAAATGGGATTTAATTAAACTCAAAAGCTTTTGCATGACAAAGGAAACCATAAACAAGACAAAAAGATGACCTACAGAATGGGAGAAAATCCTACAAGGGAATAATTTCCAAAATATACAAACAACTGATAAAGCTCAATATCTAAAATTAAAAAAAAAAAAAACAAGCTAATCAAAATATGGGCAGAAGATCTAAATAGATATCTCTCCAAAGAACACATATATTAATAGATGGCTGAAAGAACATGAAAAGATGCTCAACATTGCTAATTATTAGAGAAATGCAAATCAAAACTACAATGAGGTATCACTTCAAACTGGTCAGAAAGGCCATTGTCAAAAAGACTACAAGCAATAAATACTGGAGGGGGTGTGGAGAAAAAGGAACCCTTTATAGTGTTGGTGGGAATGTAAATTGGCAGAACCACTATGGTGAATAGCATGGAGATTCCTTTCAAAAATAAGAAAAAGAGTAATTATATGATTCTGCAATGCCATTCCTGAGCTTATAGCTGGAGAAAAGATATCTACACCCCAATGTTTACTGCAGCACTATTTACAATAGTGAAGATATGTAAGAATTGAATCGCCAGTCTATGTCTGACGCAGGATACAGCGTGCTTGGGGCTGGTGCATGGGGATGACCCACAGAGATGTTATGGGAAGGGAGGTGGGAGGGGGGTTCATGTTTGGGAACACATGTAAGAATTAAAGATGTTAAAATTAAAAAAAAAAAAAAGCAACCTAAATCTCCATCAATAGATGAATGGATAAATAAGATGTGGTATATATATATATATAAATAGATAGATAGATATATTTACAGTGGAATATTAGTCATAAAAAGTATGAATATTTGTAGCAACATGGATGGACCTAGAGATTATCATACTAAGTATTATATAATATCATATATAGTATGATATTATATGAAATATATTATTATTTGTATTACATATTTGTCTTTGTCTAGCCTACATAGACAAAGACTAGACAAAGATAAATATCATACACTATCACTTATATGTGGAATATAAAAAATGATACTAATGAATTTACATACGAAACAGAAATAGATCCACAAGCACAGAAAACAAATTTACTGTTACCAAAGGGAAAAGTGGGGAAGGATAAATTAGGATTAACAAATATACATTACCATATACAAAATAGATAGCCAATAAGGACCTACTATACAGCACAGGTCGGAGAAGGCAATGGCACCCCACTCCAGTACTCTTGCCTGGAAACTCCCATGGAAGGAGGAGCCTGGTAGGCTGGAGTCCATGGGGTCGCTGAGAGTTGGACACGACTCGGTGACTTCACTTTCACTTTTCACTTTCATGCATTGGAGAAGGAAATGGCAACCCACTCCAGTGTTCTCGCCTGGAGAATCCCAGGGACGGGGGAGCCTGGTGGGCTGCCGTCTACGGGGTCGCACAGAGTCGGACATGACTGAAGCGACTTAGCAGTAGCAGCAGTATACAGCACAGGTATGTATACTCAGTACCGTATAAAAATCTATAAGAGAAAAGAATATATATATGGCTGAATATGTGAATCATATATATATATATGGCTGTATACCTGAAACTAACACAATATTGTAAGTTAACTATACCTCAATTTAAAAATAAGAATACTGAATGACAGAAGAAAGAAGGGATCAAGGGTATTATATGTGGAAAAACACAGAAAGCCTACAGAAAACAAAATATATCATAATAGAATTAAATTCAAGCATTATCTATTATATAAATAAATATAAATGGGTTTAATTTATATTTGGGTTTAACTTATATAGTAAAACATATGACTAAACTAAAAATCAAAATTTATCTCTGTGCCAAAGATGAATGAAAAAAATAATGCAATTTATAAATGTTAAAAATTAAGAATGTATACCCAGTAAATACAAATAAGGGCTTCCCTAATAGCTCAGTTGGTAAAGACTTCGCCTGCAATACAGGAGACCCCAGTTCAATTTCTGGGTCAGTAAGATCCACTGGAGAAGGGATAGACTACCCGCTCCAGTATTCTGGCCTCGAGAATTCCATGGACTGTATAATCCATGGAGTCGCAAAGAGTTGGACACAAATGAGTGACTTTCACACACACACAAATGTAAATAAAAAATAAGTTGAGGCTGCAAGTAATAGTTATATGTAATAACTATTTAATAATATGTAATAATTATCCAAATGTTAAATAATACAGCAGGAATACTAAGTTCTAAATATTTGATAAAAATATACAACCATTAGGTTGTGGGTGGAAACAAGTCTTTTCATATACTGTGGAAGTGAATGTCAAATATCACATTCTTTATTGGAGATAATTTGGCAAAACTTTTTTATGTAGCTAGGCATTTATGCTACAAATATGTATTTACACATGAAATAGCATTATTTATAATATTCATTGCTATATTTTTTATAATAGCAAGAGACTGGGAATAATTCAAGTATCAATGGGGAATTCTCTACGTTGTCTAATTGAACATTGTCTAATATATATGGTTAAGTGAAAAAAAGCAGGTTCAGAATGGTATTTGTGTATATGTATGTGTGTATGTGTGTGTACATATAATAAATATAAGGAAGAGGAGGACTAGAAATATATGTTCGTAAATGCTTACATAAGCTTTAAGAGACTCCAGAAGGATGTACACATAAACTAACAAAATTGGTATGAATGAAAGTGGAAAATAAGTGGGAAACAAATTGGATGGTGCAGGATGAGACTAAGACTTTGCAGTATATACAGTTCTTATGTCATTGTGCTTTTAAAACCATATACCATATTACATATTTTGAAAAAGAAAAACTATTACACAGTTTAGGGGGAATCAGTGAAACATGTCCTCTGCTCTCAGATAGCATAGATGTAATTATGGAAAGAGGTTATTACAATTTTTATAAGACCTGGTAAAACAAAAGAACAAAGTGTCATGAGATTTCATAGGATGGGTAGTGTGATCTGGTAAGGATAATAAAAATATCCTTATAGGGAAATTAGCATTTGAGCAGGTCCAGCTTTATAGACACAAGACTTGTGTTATTTTTCAGAAGAGACTTGCACTTTGGTTTAATGTGTCATTTTTACAATCTTGAAATTCTATTTTTTAATAAACAATCCTATATTTTTATTTTGAACTGGGTATCACAAATTATGTAGCCAGTCCAGCACTGGAGATAGAATTTGGGATTAATGTTTCTTCATTGTTATTCTCCTAACACTAAGGTTTCTCAAAAAAACCTCTGGATCAATGGATAGGTGTGATATAAAGGGAAAACAAGCATATGAAATATTATAATTCACATTTTTTGATAATTCTAATTACCATGATTTACATTTTAATGTCTGATTCCTATTTTTTAATCTGCCTTATCCTGTTCTCCACAATACTTACATAATATGATGTCATATTAAATAAATGACTGTGAACAAAACTCCGAGAGGAAACTGTGACTCTAACAATGGCTATTAAAATGCAGGGGCTTCAAAATTTATATTCAGGTGAGACACAAGGACAATAATAGATTGGAGGGGGTGGATCTCCTGGATTTCTTTAAAAGTTGCACTTGTCTGTGGCCAAGCTCATCTTCAAGTTTCCATCAGTTTAACTAAACTTTAGACAGGTTTCTTCCAGACTGTGGAGCACTGACTTTCCTTTTCTTAGAGAATTTACTTTAGAAAGGCTGAAATTATTAATATAATTTCTTTCTCTACTCCTTTGAGAGGTATATCTTTTTAAAAGCTTGCCAGTCTTAAACCCAGAAATGTCTTTCTCAAGGGTCCCTTGGATTTCCCTTTGAAATACAAACATCAAAGAAAACAGAGCCCCATTTCCCAGTTTCTATTGGAAGATAGGAGCCTAACTTCTATGGGGTATCTTGTTCCAAGTTGTTCAACTTCTTTCTATTATGAAGATATAAGGAAGTTTTCTTTTCCTTTAAGTAAAACCCAGAGCCACACAGATGACCTGTGATCCCCTGACAGCAGCTATTATAAACTCTCCAACATTTTGTTTCAGTAGAATTTGGTTCAGACTGACTTCTGATCTCTAAGCCCTGATGGCAACATGCTTGAGAAAAGTCTTCCTCACCTCCTTAATTTTGTCCTTTGTCTCGGTGATTTTTACTTTGACGTTAGCATTTTATAAATATGAAGAAAATGTCTGTTGTCCATGTCAAGAGTGAAGTGCTGATAAAGATTATGATTCTGTAGAGGAAATGTGGAAATTGGCAAAATTGTATCCCCATACCTGACAAATCATGTCTTTAGGGCACTGGGGTAAAATGCAATTTTAATAGATGTCTATGCTAACAATTACGTAAACATTTTATTAGTGTTAACATTAGCATCCACAATGTTTATGATTCAAAGTAGACTGGAAGTGAAATGGGATAAGAAACAGTGTCTCAGCCTTTAGATAGACAGCCCCTTTTCTGGTCCTTGCAGCCTTAAGGTAGATCAATGAGTTTTTGTTTCCTGGCCTTCTCTCTGCCAGCAGTTGCCTGGTGGTGATTTAGCTTTCTTTTTTGTGCTTGATGTGGTGTCATATTTTTCTTAAGATCTTCTGCATCTCAGATGTGATATTTCAAAGCATTTGTTTTTCATGTAGTGTTTCTGCAGAACCCTCCTCCATTTTAAAATGCTGAGTATTATCCTCACTGTTCCAAAGAAATGGACCTCATATTTCAACACCTCATCTAATAGGATTTTTGTTTCTGCTCTGATGAAATGTGGCTTAGATATATTTGTTTTCTATACTCCTCTGCTTGCTGGCAAAGTGCATACCAAGTAACGTGAATGCATTCTTTGTTTCTGAATTGAAGAGTGTTTACAAAGAAAAAAAAAAAATGAGGGACTCTGTATGCAAATGAAATCTTTGGCACAGAGTTCCACCTAGTTAAACACCTAAATATGCCCCCTGCAGAAAATTAGGTGCTGAATTGTGCACCAATGTCCTTAAAGGCATTAATTAGACCTTTAATTTTATCATGTGGGAAATGCGCTCCAGTCAAGAAACACCTGGTGAAGACAAACATGAAAGGAAACAATCAAATTAGTGTCTCGATAAACAGCGCCGAAATATTAAACAAAATGCATTGAGATTAAACAAACAGGAACTACAGACATAGAGGAAAAGGAAAGAACACTAGTACCTGGGCTTCTACCTTCAGGGATGAAATTAAAACGTGAATTGCATTTTAAAACAAATATTCCCAGAAAGGAAAACGGTTACCCTGATTTTTAAGGCAAAAATCACCATGGACTCATTTAAAAAAACATTAATACCTGGTACTGAATAGATTTTTGTGTACACCTTCATTTAAATGGCCTTTTAAAAGAAAAATTTACACAAGTATATAAATCATTCCTAGTGAACTTACTGATAGGACTTCCCTGGTGGCTCAGATGGAAAAGGGTCTGTCTACAATCCGGGAGACCCGGATTTGATCCCTAGTTTGGGAAGATCCCTGGAGAAGGAAATGGCAATCCACTCCAGGACTATTGCCTGGAAAATCCCATGGACAGAGGAGTCTGGTGGGCTACAGCCCATGGGGTCGCAAAAGAAATCCTTCAGGACAAAAACATTCATGGTAAATTCAATGCTTCTAAATACAGTAACTGTTCTGGATATGAATAGTAAAATATTTTCTAATGATAAGCATATGCAAACACATACCTCTAAGTACACTACATATATCATACACAAGCACATATACATGTGTGTGCTCAGTTTGCTCAATTAGGTCTGACTCTGAGACTCCATGAACTGTTGCCCACCAGGTTCCTTGTCCATAGAATTTTCCAGAAAAGAATACAGGAGAGGTTTGCCATTTTCTACTCCAGGGTATGTCTATAAAATTATTAATGGCTTTTGTTGTAGAAAGAGATCATATATCCACATGCCATTTGATGCTCTAAGTCCCCCACCCCCTTCCCATCTACAAATCATTTGGAAAACATTGCTACTAACGGTAGACACAGTTCCAATACTGGGCCTCTCTGAGTTACTCTCAACAGTTGTTAGTAAGGAAAGAACACAGGCGTGAATCATCAAGTTCCCCCTCAGAACACACATTTAGAACTCTGAAATATAGGGTCATCACATGTCTTAGAAAAACAGAATTCCTTTTTGAACTTAAGATGTGGTTTTGTTCATTTTTTAATTCATTTTCTGAACTTTCTTCGTTCTTTCAGAAACCATTATTCTTTTTGTTAATTTATCTAAAATAGTGACTTCAGAAAACTCTTATTTTGAGAGTACTACCATAGCATTGCAGAACAAATAAATGTAGAAAGCAAAATCAGTCAGAAAACTAACTTCTGATAGTCGTGTCATATTTAGTAAAGGGAAAAAATACTGCTAAAACAGTTACAGTCAAGTCTGTTTGTTTGTTTTTTTAAGGGTCAGACAGTAAATACTTAAGGCTGTGAAACAGGCATCCAGCCCTAGGCCTGCTATTTCTAGCCTCGGTTCCACTGGGTCGGGGATGTGATGACCACAGATGAGGGGAAATCAAGTGATTAATTGCTTTGGTCAAGTTGCTCTTTGGAAGACAAATCTAGCAGAAATGGGCTAAACTCTAAAGGTACTGGATTTAGGACTAAACACAAGTATAAATTTCTTATGAAAGAAGGCTGTAGCTTTGGTTTTAAACTGGAAATACATTGTCTTCCCTGACAAAACTTCCCCAACAAAGTCCAGTAGCCTTACATGACTGTTCCTTCCTATTCTTTCATGTAGTACTCTCACTGACCCCTGTGTTTCACGATTCTGTCTCATTCGCTGCTATTTATATTGCTCTGTTTTAGCTCCCACATGTCAACCCATGTGTTAATATTCTCTCTACTTGGAGTAGCATCAGAACTAACATAATTCACTTCCTTTCATCCCATAATATCCTCTTTATAAGCAAACTCCACTGAAAGGTGGTGAAGTTTACAAACTTCCCAAACTGGAATAGGTATTTCTGTTGGCTCCCCCAGCAGATGATTTATGTCTTTACATCTCACAAGCTAGCAAACAAAAACCTTTTAATTTTAGAACACTTTGAGATTTATAGAAAACCTGTGGAGGTAACACAAAGGGTTTCCACATACCTACACCAAGTTTCCCCTATTATCAACATCTTAGGTTAGTATGGGCATTTGTGAAAACTAATGAACCAATATAGACACACTATTATTGACTGAAGCCCATATTTCATTCCTTTTTCTTATTTTTTCCTAGTAACCATGTTTTTTGTTCCAAGATTTCATCCAGGATATGCATTACATTTATGTTTCATATTTCTTTCCTTAGCCTCCTCTTGGCTATAATACATACTCAGATTTTTCTTGTTTCTGATGACTGGTATTTTTGAGAAGTACTGATGAGGTATGTTGTAGAATGTCCCTCCACTGGGATCTGTCTCACATTTTTCTTATGAGTAAACTGGGACTATGTATTTTGGGGAGAAAACCCATAGGAGTAAAATGTCATTTTCATCATACAAAATCAAGAATACATACCGTCAGCATGACATCACCGTTTTAACTTTTATCATGCCACTAAGGAAATATGATTGGGTTTCTCCAACAGTAAAGTTACTCGTTTATCCTTCTTTCCAAGCTACTCTTCACAAGAAGTGGAGAGTAATACTCCATCTCCTCAAAGGATGTGAGAGGTCAAAACAGCCTGCCATAGAACTGTAAATATATCACTTTATATGACAAAGAGGAATTAAAGTTTAAATGAATTACACACTTACAATCAATTGATTTCAAAATAGGGAGATTATCTTGGATTACCTAGGTGGACAAGTAATTACAAGTGTCCTTAATTAAAAGTGGAGAAGTGTCAGAGAGATGTGGCTTTAGGAGAATAATGACTGAGATGCAGAGTTCCTTGCTCTGGTCATAGTTAAAGGATAATTAACCAAGGTATGTGAGTAGCTTCTAAAAGCTGATGAAGGCAAAGGAAAAGATTTACCCCTGGAACCTTAAAAATGGATTGCAGCCTTATTTACACTTTGTTTTTACTCAGTGAGATACATGTTGAATTTCGACCCTGTAGGACTATAAGAATGCTGGAGTATCTATGTAATATAAGTTGAGATTTCTTTGCATGAAGAATTAGCACTTCTCCAGTTATTTATGTATTCAGCTCCCTATATGAATATAGACTTATCTATATTTTAGGTAATAGACCAACATTATTTTGCTTGTCAAACTGTTCCCGTTTTGATCATTGGGAGCTCTTATCATGGCTCCTGCGTCCCTTTTATATACCCTCATTAGTGTGTGTATGTTTGTGTCTGTGAGAGAGAGAGAGAATGTGTGTAAGTGTGTGTGTAGTGGGTGGAGGGAGGTTTCAGTACTTATGTCAGGCAATACAAGATGTTTCAGGTTCATCTTATATATTTACTATCTGAATCCTAGAATCAGCCATTTCTACAAAGAACCATGGTTCCTTTTATTATAGAACAGCATCAGAAATCAAGATCCAGAAGGTAGATATGCTTGTTGATAGTGGGGTGTCCTTCCTTCTATGTTCTCTGCCTGGCAAAGCAAGGGCTTATATGTGTATATACTAACCTGGGTATATAAACGTATCCATAAATATTTCTATATATAAGGTGACCATGAGTTCACACCAATGTCTTCAACTTAGACATATTAACACATGATCTTTCTAGACTTTTCTCACTCCAACAGTGAGAAACCTGAGACTCCCACCATCCATCATCCATTCGCTGACTCACTTAATTTCAATATGTAAGTATATTGGTATCAGAATAATTAACCTATATTCTCAGGGAAAACAAATACACCAACTAGACACAGTCCTTATGTGCAGTTTATTTTGCACTGAATCTTAGAGATTCTACCCATTTCCAAAGCTACATAGCTCAGCACTTTGTTTTTCCCACCCTGTTCCATGAGGTGGTCTCAGACATATGTAAATGAATGAATTGTTCGGGTCCCATATTATATGTGCATCAAACATAGCATGGTAAAAGTGTATGATATATACTAAAATAGATACCATTCACTGTTTATCTGAAATTCAAATTTAATTTGCTCATGTTTTTAATCTGGCATTCCTTCTCCTTCTATTCTGGAAATGCCTCATGTGTATTGGTCTTACTTTCAATCTCTAACCTGAAATTCTAATCCCAGCCCTGGTAATATCTATAAAACAATAAATTTTGTGTACATACTGACTTGACTGCATCAAGAATCTTGACTAAAGGCAGAGAAATTCCTTAAATGTGGCTTCTCAAAGACCTACATAACTAGACTTTTAAAAAACCAAAAACAACATACCCAACCGTAATTTTATCTACTTAGATGTAAGATAATTAACAAGAAAATTAAACAATTGTTTTCTTGAGCAAAGGATTTCAATGGTGTGTATTGGTTGAGGAATATCCCAAAAGTAAATGTCCCTAGGTGAAGTTTAAGCACAGCATAGGTTATTAGAGTTAAAATCATTAACACATAAACTTCTCAAAGCATAAGTTGATTGCTGGAAATATCTTCCCATTAAATAAAAAAGAAGACTAATAAAGTTCCCAAAGTTTTTGAAAGCTTATTATAGCAAACACTTATGAAATAGAGTGATTACAACATAAATCCTTTTGAAAGTGAAGGGAATCAGGCTGAAATAGGGAAAGTTATTATTTTTTAATGATGTTAAAATGTTTTTTTTCTATTCAAAACAGTCTCTGGTGGCTTTGTCATTATTGTTCTAAGAAATTTGCTGATGTCATATGACTTTTACATATTATTTCAGACTATTCCATGAGGTAATTGATCTAAGACTTCTAAGAATGAATGTACTACTACTACTACTAAGTCGCGTCAGTCGTGTCCGACTCTGTGAGACCCCATAGACAGCAGCCCACCAGGCTCCCCCGTCCCTGGGATTCTCCAGGTAAGAACACTAGAGTGGGTTGCCATTTCCTTCTCCAATGCATGAAAGAAAAAGTGAAAGTGAAGTCGCTCAGTCGTGTCTGACTCTTAGCGACCCCATGGACTGCAGCCCACCAGGCTCCTCTGTCCATGGGATTTTCCAGGCAAGGGTACTGGAATGGGGTGCCATTGCCACTCAAAAGAATGAATGTAGGTGACTAGAAAATATAGAATTGCTTACTAAATTTCATTTTTTTTAAATGCTAAACTCAATTAAATCAATGGATATACCCAATTCGTAAAGCTCTAAGCAAAAGGCATTATATGCATAAAAAGTAGAAAAAGCAAAGCAACTGAGTAGCAGTGATGAATTTAGTAGATGAGATGGCAAGGAAACAGAATTCATTCTGGTTGGGGTAGTGTGGGTGGATGAGTGGGTATTGTTGAATTTTCTATTTCAAATATATTTTAAGCTAAATAGAAAATCTGGAGAAGGAAATGGCAACCCAGTCCAGTATTCTTGCCTAGAGAATCCCGTGGACAGAGGAGCCTGGTGGGCTGCTGTCCATGGGGTCGCACAGAGTCGGACATGACTGAAGCAACTTAGCATGCATGCATGCATTGGAGAAGGAAATGGCAACCCACTCCAGCATTCTTGCCTGGAGAATCCCAGGGACAGAGGAGCCTGGTGAGCTGCCGTCTGTAGGGTCTCACAGGGTCGGACATGACTAAAGCAACTTAGCAGCAGCAAATAGAAAATCACTAACATATCATGTATATTCAAAAGTTTTATCTGACTATATACTTTCATTTTTTCCAATTGCATGTTCTTATCTAAAGGTGATTATTTTCTGTTGTTTTGAAATTTTTCTCTTTTTTTTAGATAACACTCAAAAATAATCAAATTGGGCAGTCATATCCAAAGCTTTAAACATGTTCTATTTGAAATAACCTTTTCAATAATTCACTTACTTATCTTTTCCATAAAATTCCAATATCTTTGCAGAACAAACTGCTCATATATCTGTCCCAGATGGAAGGTTGAGAGAAGTTATTATTTAATGGCAGAATAACAGCACTTTAACTTTTCTCTTTGACCTCATTATCTGTGGTGAGTCAGTAAATAGTTTTTTTTTTTTTTTAATCACTGCTTGTGTTGTTTGAGACAGGTACTATATCTTTCAGATTTCTATTAATAGAATGCAAGTGAAGGCAGCTAAGGACCATAGATTCACGCTACTGACAAATGTTCACTTTTAAACCTTAAGGACACTCACTAGATTTCCAAACTAGCCATGTTCTTTAAATATACTGAGTATATTTTATATTTATATAAAATATGTACTGAGTATATATTTTAAAGAATGTTTTGAATATTATTAGGGGCTGAATTAACCCCTCCAGATATCCATAGTTGAAGTCCTAAGCCCCAGTGCTTCAGATCATCTTTGGAAAAATGATCACTGCAGAAGTAATGAATTTAGATGAGGTTATACTGACCTGAAACTATCACAACAGTGTTAACCAGTTATAAAATACAAAATGTTTTTGGTGTTAAAAAAATGGAAAAATAAATAAACAACAAATAAATTTTAAAAAGAAAATACTTCGGACACTAAGAACAAACGATGAAGTTATACTTGAGTAGGATGTGGCCCTAGTTAGAAAATTTAACTCTGGCTTCTTTTGACTTCCATTGGTCAATAAAATGTAAGCAAAAGTGGCTTGTCACTTCTCGCCAAGAGTTTTCAGAGCAAGATCATAATTTGCCTGATTTTCCTCTCCTGTCACAATATAACGCTGTTCCATCAGCCTAGGTCACAGCAGGAAGAAACCCTGGATGCAAACCACACTGTCCATGCAGTGTGAGTACGAAATATATCTCCACTGATACAAGCCAGGAGGAGTTTGAGTTGATTTGATGCTGCCATATAACCTAGTCTATCTTGACTGATACAGACAGAGACTAAGGCCAATAAACAGGCGCATTGGGATGAGTCTTGTTACTCTCATGCTATGATTCAGAATTATTTCATCTAAGTACGATAGTTTTTGAGAAGACTGCTCCCTGTGTCTTGATGCTATGTCTTGAAATGGGGCTCTTGGGCATGATTTATAGAGTCTAGGCAGGCTTTTAAAGCTTGGAGAACTGCCCTGCCTCTCCTGAGTGGTAGCTCACTAATACTTAGCTCAAAAAACCCTCTGAATCTTCTTCTTGCATTCCTTAAGGCAGAAGAATAAAGCACAGAAAATGTCAATTACTTCCCCATTAAGCAAAAAGACATATGTAATCATATTTCCTAACTTTTTGTATAATGTCTAAAGCTGATAACCATCCATGAATAGTAATGTCTAAACTTTATCATAAAACATTCATTTTTCTTCATGTAAGTATATCATTTCCTAACACAATATTTTTTACACCTCTAATTTAAATGAAAGTCTGGTAAAATTATTTTTGTAAACACAAGCATAAAATATGAACGTCTTTATTCTCAAGACATAAAGGGCCTTTCCATTTAGGGGCTGTTTCATTTTTATTCCTATATTTTCCTTTGCATCTATAGCAACAGAAAAAAAAATGTCAATGTTGAAAATATTTTTTCTTTTGTCAGTGTCATGGCCTCCCTTTATAAAAGGTACACAATACCTAGAGTCTGAGGACTATGCCAATCTGTGACTTCCATTCAGGTCAGTTTTTGGGATGCTTTATCCAGATGGGGTTTTTGAATTCCAACAGGCAGGTTGGCACCCAGCCAGTACAAGTCTTTTTAACTGCAGCAGTAGGCACTGTCGCCAGCTGTAGAATCAGGATGCTTGTGTAGAAGCTGTCAACTGTCACCTGATCCTAAGACCACTTCCCATCTTGCTTTTGTTAGCAGAAAAAGTAAAATTCTAGCCTGTTAAATATAATTAAAATTCAACAAATGACTACAGTGTTGTAATGAAAATGTCTGCTTCATGACCGGTACTGGAAAAGAAGAAAGACTACTTGAGAGGTAGGGGCTGAATCCATGTTTTTGAAAACATCTCACTGTTCTGATTTTTTTGTTTTTAATTTAATCTGTGTCAATGGGGCAATTAACTTAAAAATTCACAAAATTGGAAGCAACAATTATGAAGGAAATGGTGTGAATGTTACCAATCATTACAGTGTAAGATATAGAAAAGCCCTATGCTTTTTTTGTTTAGATAAGCTAAATAGGTACTAAATAAAGCTAAATCATTCATTAGATGATGAAATGAATAAAATCTGAACAGAAATTTAATTTCTAGTCTTAGAATTTTGCATATAGTTTTATGATTTCCTTATTTAAGATGTGTAGCTTTTTAGTTCTAGATTCCTACAAAAAGCTGTTTATATATAATCACATCTATCTCTATATATTGACATATATTGATATATATTGATATATATTCAAATATTCAGCAATAATAGCTACCAATTCTTTAGATTTTATTGAGTGTCAGACATTGTACCAAGCACTTTATAGTTCTGTGTTTGTCGAGAGATTCTGAAGCCTATGTAAACTTTATCAAATAGTTTACTTAGAGTGTTCACCATATATGATGTACTATGATAGCTGGTATATACTACAATAGCTGGCTGTTAAAATTATAGAGAAAGTAAAAATTAGCCACATAGAAAAAGAACATGCTTCACAAATATTTCCTTTTGTTATTATGAAAGACCATTTCTATAGACACTTTATTGTCATAATTGAAAATTCTTTTTCAAACACTTACACTGGAGTTGAGATTTACATAAGGAAAATCTCCCAAGTAGACTAACTTTTTGCTTACAGGTTAGCAAACTATCTACCTATGATTTGCATTATAATAATATTAACTAATTTCAGAATAACTGAATATAAAGTGAAGTAGTCAGTTAATTTTAACACTTTTCAGAATTTTTAACAATGTGGAAAAGTAAAAATTTCTTAACTCTCTCTAAAATGGTATATTCTTGATGCACTGAAGCTTATTCATTTGTGTCAGGGTTGTGTTCAATTCCATACAAAGTTGATGTTTGCAAAATAAAAAAGTGTGTTCTTATAAATGTAAAAGTTCTACTTAGGATGGCATATGGTGACCACATAATACCTATTTAGGCAATTGCAGTGGGACAAGAAGTTTTGTCTTATTTGTAATTCTATCTCCACCATCCAACCCTGTTTTGGATGGTATAAATACCAGGAGCTGGTATACCTGCCAAGTATACAGATGAAGTAATGCCAGTAGATGCTACATCTGTCAAAATGGCAACCAATATTCATTTGGCTATCATCATTAACTCTGCCAACTTTCATCTTTGCCATTCTCATTGGAAAAGACTCTGATGCGGGGAGAGATTGAGGGCAGGAGGAGAAGGGGGCGACCCAGGATGAGATGGCTGCATGGCATCACTGACTCGATGGACGTGAGTCTGAGTGAACTCTGGGAGATGGTGATGTACAGGGAGGCCTGGCCTGCTGCAATTCATGGGGTCGCAAAGAGTCAGACACTACTGAGCGACTGAACTGACTGATTCTTCAGATTATAGCAGCTTTCCTAGAAAATTTACTGCTCTGTTTCTCTGCTCAGTAGGGTAAAGAACAACTGGGAAGTGACATCAGAAGAACCGCTTTAAGTCTGTAGCTAAAGAAGTGGTGCTACATGCGTGCTAAGTTGCTTCAGTTGTGTCCACCTTTTTGCAGTCCTATGGACTGCAGCCTGCCAAGCTCCGCTGTCCATGGGATTCTCCAGGCAAGAATACTGGAGTGGATTGCCATGCCCTCCTTCAGGGGATCTTCCTGACCCAGGGATAGAACTTTGTGTCTTATGTTTCCTGATTTGCTGTTGGATTCTTCACCACTAGAACCTCATTCTAGATCTTGGAGTTTATTTGTATTCAAATTCCTGTTCTCAACTTTTTAACACAATGTATTACTCTGTTTCTAGCTGTTTTAACTATTGGTACCTCGATTCCCTCATCTGTACAATGAGAAAACATCTTTAATTCACAGTGTTCTTGTGAGAGTTAAAAAAGCATATGTACATAAAAATAACTGACAGGCAAAACCTGCAACTCTTTCATAGCAATCATGGAACCAGTTCTTTAGTATGCCCCACTTGTGACCTGAATTAGTATCAACCAAAGGTAGATATTCGATAGGACGCATATTAAGGAAAAATTTGTAAATTCCTGTACAAAATAAGATAGGGATTTATGGAGTTTCTTTGTTCTGTCCTGTGGTTTCTTTCTGGAAAAGAAGTGTGATAGAAGAATGAAAATGTGGCGAAGAACTGGCAGGAGATCAGAGCATGGATTGCAAAATACATGAGGAAAATTAGTGATTTCTCCTTAAAGAAAATTGTCAAGTGTTCATTTTTAAGTTTTTCATTTGCTATACATTTTTATTATATAGGTAGGTATTCAATAAAGTTTAAGACTCAAATATCTTTTATGAGTATTTATCCCTCTGTGTGTATATCTACATGCATATGTTTACAAAAAAAAAGGAAAAGGATTTCATTCCATATCTGTGTTCAGGCAGTAAGGAACAGTGACAACATATGTTGGATGATGAGATCCCACTAAACTGAATTATTGAGGCAAAGGGAGACTTTGGACCTAGAAGCAACTGTGAAAAGAAAATATTCACAGAAATCTTATATGAGTATTGGAATATCCTTACTCTGTAGATAATGGGAAGATTTACATGACTTTGACAATAGAATCACAATAGCTATCTCTAAATGAGTAGTTGAAAATATGGTTATCATTGAATCACTTGAAGAGCTATTTCTAAATACATAATCCAGGCCTCAACTCAATTATCAGAGCTATATGCAAGTAGAATCTAGGGATATATGAAAAATATATAAATATGTCCTGATGATTTCTTTACTCAGCAGAATTCAGTATTACCAATGAAAAGATGCTTAAAATCTCTAATTAATAGAGAAATGCAAATCAAACAATGACATATAAGTTCACACCTGTCAGAAGAGCTATTATCAAAAACAAATCAATCTACAAATAACAAATCTTGATAAGGATGTGAAGAAAAGAGTACTCTATTGTGAGAATGTGTCTGGGGAGGCCTTACAAATAGCTGTGAAAAGACGAGAAATGAAAAGCAAAGGAAAAAAAGAAATATATAAGCATCTGAATGCAGAGTTCCAAAGTATAGCAAGAAGAGTTAAGAAAGCCTTCCTCAGTGATCAATGCAAAGATATAGAGGAAAAGAACAGAATGGAAAAGACTAGAGATCTCTTCAAGAAAATTAGAGATACTAAGGGAACATTTCATGCAAAGATGGGCTCAATAAAGGACAGAAATGGTATGGACCTAACAGAAGTAGAAGATATTAAGAAGAGGTGGCAAGAATACACAGAAGAACTGTACAAAAAAGAGCTTCACAACCCAGATAATCACGATGGTGTGATCACTCACCTAAAGCCAGACATCCTGGAATGTGAGGTAAAGTGAGCCTTAAAAAGCATCACTACGAAAAAAGCTAGTGGAGGTGAGAGAATTCCAGTTGAGCTATTTCAAATCCTGAAAGATGATGCTGTGAAAGTGCTGCACTCAATATGCCAGCAAATTTGGAAAACTCAGCAGTGGCCACAGGACTGGAAAAGGTCAGTTTTCATTTCAATCCCAAAGAAAGGCAATGCCAAAGAATGCGCAAACTACCGCACAATTGCACTCATCTCACACGCTAGTAAAAGTGAGTGAAGTCGCTCAGTCGTGTCTAACTCTTTGCGACCCCATGGACTGTAGCTTACCGGGCTCCTCCATTCATGGGATTTTCCAGGCAAGAGTACTGGAGTGGGTTGCCGTTTCCTTCTCCAGAGGATCTTCCTGACCCAGGGATCGAACCCAGGTCTCCCACATTGTAGGCAGATGCTTTTACCATCTGAGACACCAGGGAAGTAAAGTAATGCTCAAAATTCTCCAAGCCAGGCTTCAGCAATTCATGAACTGTGAACTTCCAGATATTCAAGCTGGTTTTAGAAAAGGCAGAGGAACCAGAGATCAAATTGCCAACATCCACTGGATCATGGAAAAAGCAAGAGAGTTCCAGAAAAACATCTATTTCTGCTTTATTGACTATGCCAAAGCCTTTGACTACGTGGATCACAAGGGGCTTCCCTGGTGGCTCAGAGGTTAAAGCGTCTGCCTCCAATGCGGGAGACCCGGGTTTGATCCCTGGGTCAGGAAGATCCCCTGGAGAAGGAAATGGCAATCCACTCCAGTATTCTTGCCCGGAGAATCCCATGGACGGAGAAGCCTAGTAGGTTACAGTCCATGGGGTCGCAAAGGGTTGGACACGACTGAGCGAATTCACCTTCACCTTCACCTTCATGTGGATCACAATAAACTGGAAAATTCTGAAAGAGATGGGAATAACAGACCACCTGACTTGCCTCTTGAGAAACCTGTATGCAGGTCAGGAAGCAACAGTTAGAATGGGACATGGAACAACAGACTGGTTCCAAATAGGAAAAGGAGTATGTCAAGGCTGTATATTGTCACTCTGCTTATTTAACTCATATGCAGAGTACATCAGGAGAAATGGTGGGCTGGAAGAAGCACCAGTTGGAATCAAGATTGCCTGGAGAAATATCAATCACCTCAGATATGCAGATGACACCACCCTTATGGCACAAAGTGAAGAGGAACTAAAAAGCCTCTTGATGAAAGTGATAGAGGAGAGGGAAAAGCTGGCTTAAAGCTCAACATTCAGAAAACGAAGATCATGGCATCCGGTCCCATCATTTCATGGGAAATAGATGGGGAAATAGTGGAAGCAGTGTCAGACTTTATTTTTGGGGGCTCCAAAATCACTGCAGATGGTGACTGCAGCCATGAAATTAAAAGATGCTTATTCCTTGGAAGGAAAGTTATGACCAACCTAGATAGCATATTCCAAAGCAGAGACATTACTTTGCCAACAAAGGTCTGTCTAGTCAAGGCTATGGTTTTTCCAGTGGTCATGTATGGATGTGAGAGTTGGACTGTGAAGAAAGTTGAGTGCCAAAGAATTGCTGCTTTTGAATTGTGGTGTTGTAGAGACTCTTGAGAGTCCCTTGGAGTGTAAGGAGATCCAACCAGTTCATCCTAAAGGAGATCAGTCCTGGGTGTTCACTGGAAGGACTGATGCTGAGGCTGAAACTCCAGTGCTTTGGCCACCTCATGTGAAGAGTTGACTCACTGGAAAAGACTCTGATGCTGGGAGGGATAGGGGGCAGGAGGAGAAGGGGACGACAGAGGATGAGATGACTGGATGGCATCACTGACTCGATGACATGAGTTTTAATGAACTTCAGGAGTTGGTGATGGACAGGGAGGCCTGGCGTGCTGCGATTCATGGGGTCGCAAAGAGTTGGACATGACTGAGCGACTGAACTGAACTGAACTGAAACTGGCACAGCCACTATGGAAAACAGTATGGAAGTTTCTCAAAAAACTTAAAATATAACTACCATATGATATAGCAATCCCACTCCTAGGCATATATCCAGACAAAAGTATAAATCAAAAAGATACATGCACCCCTATATTCATAGCAGAAATATTCACAATGGCCAAGATATGAAGGCAGCCTAAATGTTTTCCAACAGATAAATGGATAAAGGAGATTAGGTACATACATGCAATGGAATACTACTCAACAATCAAAAACCACAAAAGAATGACATTTGCAGCAAAATGGGTAGAACTGGAGATTACATACTAAGTAAAAGTAAGTCAGAAAGAGAAAGAAAAATACCATATGATATCTGATTTGTGGAATCTAAAGTATGACATAAATGTCATATATGTATATGTGGTATCCTTAGTTCCCTAACCAGGGATTGAACCCATTGCCCCTACCGAGGAAGAGTCTTAAACACTGGACTGCAAGAGAAGTCACTTCAAGTCCATTCTTTGGAGACAGTAATATATTTGATAAATAAAATGTGTAAAAACTCAAGAAACTCAAGGTTATCTAAAAGTTAATTCCTTTAGAAAATGTATATATATAAATATAATAAAGATTAATTATAATCATATGATTTATAATTATTATAATTATATAATTTAGAAAGATTAACATACATATATTGATATCTAAAAGTTTTTCCTTTTAGAAAGATTAATAAATCTGATAAATTTAGCCAGACTCACCAAGCAAATTAAAATCATAAATTACCAATATCAGGAGTAAAAGCAAGGTAACAAATCCTGCATATACTTTAAACAAAAACAAGAGGTTAAAATGAAAAAAATTATACCAAATATATTTCACAATGTAGAGAAAATGAAAATATTATTTGAAAAATAGAATCAGTAAAACAAGCACATGAAGAAACAGACCATCTAAATAGTCTTAACTCTGTAAAACAAATTGTATCTTTAATTTATACCACACAATGATTTCTCTCTCCATGACTGTATTACTTCATTGTTGACTTTTTCCAAATATTTAAAGAAGTATTAAAATCAGTTTTAAATATATAATATATATGTAAAATAAAAATTTTCTAAACATTTTATGAAGTCATCATAATCTTGTACCTAAACCTGACATGAGCAGTGCAAGAAAGGAAAATTAAAGGTATTTCTGTAAGGAATATCAGTTCAGTTGCTCAGTCATGTCCATGGACTGCAGCACACCAGGCCTCCCTGTCCATCACCAACTCCTGGAACTTGCTCAAACTCACGTCCATTGAGTCAGTAATGCCATCCAACCATCTCATCCTCTATTGTCCCCTTCCTCTCTCTTCTTCAATCTTTCCCAGCATCAGGGTCTTTTCAAATGAGTCAGCTCTTCCCATCAGGTGGCCAAAGTATTGGAGTTTCAGCTTCAGCATCAGTCCTTCCAATGAATATTTAGGGCTGATTTCCTTTAGGATTGACTAGTTTGATCTTCATGCAGTCCAAGGGACTTTCAAGAGTCTTCTCCAACACCACAGTTCAAAAGCATCAATTCTTTGGCGCTCAGCTTTCTTTATGATCCGACTCTCACATCCTTACATGACTCCTGGAAAAACCATAGCTTTGACTAGATGGACCTTTGTTGGCAAAGTAATATCTCTGATTTTTAATATGCTGTCTAGGGTTGTCATAGCTTTTCTTCCAAGGAGCAAGCATCTCTTAATTTCATGGCCACAATACACCATCTGCAGTGATTTTGGAGCCCAAGAAAAAAAATCTGTCAGTTTCCATTGTTTCCCCATCTATTTGCCATGAAGTGATGGGACCGGATGCCATGATTTTAGTTTTCTGAATGTGGAGTTTTAAGCCAATTTTTTCACTCTCCTGTTTCACTTTCATCAAGAGGCTCTTTAGGAATATAAAAGATCCTAAATTATATATTAGCAAATTGAATCTAGTGATGTACAAAAAAAGATGATATATATCATGTCATAGTGAGATTTATCTTAGGAAAGGAGATGTATAACATTTGGAAATCAATCATAATTCAATATATTAATAGAAAAAAGGAAAAATGTCATATTTTCTGTGGAGCAGCAAAAGCATTCAAGATAATTAAATTTTGATTAGAAATATGACAGTAACAAACTCCTCTTAGCAAACTTAGAACAGTGAGGTACTTACTTGATTTAACAAAGATACCTAAAAAAGAGAAACATTTTTTACAAAGGAACTAGAACTGTGCTTAATGGTGACATATTGAAAGCTTCCCCCATTGGAGTCTGGAAGAAGAAAAGATTATTAACTATTCTTTTTCTAGTCAATATTATCCTGGAAGCAAGTAAAACAAATGTTAAAAATTTGGAAGGAAGAAGGAAAACTGTACTCAAGGAGGTTATGATTCTCTTAGGCAGAAAATTTTAAAGCAACTTTATACATGGAGTTAGAATTAACAAGTAAGGATAGTAAGGCTTTTTGATATAAGATAATCAATATAACTTTTGTATGTCAGAAACAATAAATTTGAAATAAAATTAAGTAAACATTTTCTATAGTACAAGTTACATCAAATTTCTCAGAAAAAAATCTAATGGAAGATGTGCAAGTTCCCTATCAATAAAATCACCGAGTATTGAAATTAAAAACTGAAGACCTAGATAAATGAAAATATTTGATATGTTAATGGCTATAGCACTTTAAGATGAAAGTTTTCTCCAAATTGATCTATATATTCAATGCAATACAGGTAGACTATTCCATCAGGATTTACTCGTGAATATTGAGAAGGTGATTTACATTTATATAAAATTTAAAACACCAGAGAGGCACCAAGATAAACTTAAAAAAGTGACTTGAAGACTTATACTATAAAGTGTCAAGACTTAATAATTCTCCACTAAATAATATGGTATAGTTATTGACTTATTAATAAACACACAGAATACTGGCATGGTCTAAAGTATGATTCTATGGATGCTTGGGGCTGGTGCACGGGGATGATCCAAAGAGATGATATGGGGTGGGAAGTGGGAGGGGGTTCAGGATTGGGAACTTATGTACACCCATGGCAGATTCATGTCAATGTATGGCAAAACCAATACAGTATTGTAAAGTAAAATAAAGTAAAAATTAAAATTTAAAAAAATAAATTAAAAAATAAAATAAAAATTAAAAAAAAAAAAAGAGTGACTTTACTTAGGATAATAAGAGATGCCTAGATTCAGTGGTCAAATATGTTCATAACAACAAGTATTTCTGGTTCAACTGAATACTTCATTTATAAAAGCATCTTGACTGTTATCTTACTTAAGGTGCAAATGAACACTTGGTGAATTTTGAATCTACGTGTGTATGATAAGACAATAAAGATTCAATCTAAGTGTTAACACTTACAGATTGTAATCTTGAGTTATGCAAATGCATTTCACACTAGTATATGGCAACAATAATGAAATCAAAGAAATTGTAGACATTATTAGATTTGCAATTTGAGCTCTCAAACACATTATTAGAGTATAAAAGGAAACAGAGCAACGGAAATTATTTGTATCACATATGTTTATAAAGAGCTTGTCTCCAAAATGTATTTGAAAATATTTTCCTATAAAGCAGTAAGATAAAAGCAAATGTTTAATTTTAAAAATGAACCAACATCTCTAATAAGGAATTCATCATAAGAATAACATATGAAAGCCACATTAGTCAGCAAGGAAATATAAATTAAAAGCATATATAATATTACTTAATATCAAAATGGCTATTTTTTTTTTTTTTTTACAAAACATGGAAAATTACAGTGTTAAATATTCATGAGAATGTGAAACAACTGAAATGTTTAGGTTTTTCTAGTGAGAATATAAACCGGCACAACTTTGAAGAGCTCTTTGTTACTGTCATTAAGCTGAGCATGAACATGTCTCATGGTCAGCAATTTCACCCTTTAAGTATATTCTCAACAGAATGGCATTCATGTTTACCAAAGGGTATGTATTAAAGTGCTTGTAGCAGTACTATTCAAAAGTGCCAAAAACTGGGGGAAAAGTTAAAATCCACTGAGTTTAACAGATAAACTCATCATGGTATAATCAATTAACAAAATAATAATAAACAATACAATTAATAAACCACAACTGCACACAAAACAGATGAATCTCATGAAATTAATTTTTGGTGAAATAAACCAGATACAAAGTAGAATATATTGTATAATTCAATTTGTGAAAGTATCAAGTTAGGCAAAACAATCTCAGATGAAAAAAGGACTGAGAAAAGATAAATTGTGTTAATCCTGATTTTAAGGAAATGTAAGAGAAAACAATATGTAAGAGGCATGCTTCTTTATATCGATAATTTCCATACATTTCTATTTCCTTCTTAACTACTCCTTAAGAGATAAAAGGTTATCAATCTGACTGAAGTATTGTAAGGATGTTTTTTAAGCCATATTTTGCTAGTGAATTTGGTGACAGAGAATTAAAATTTCCTTTATTATAGATAGCTTCTCTTACAGTTCCTGTGCCATGTGTTAAGGAGTACTACACAGGGTCTGACAGTTTAATTCACAACTGGTCAAGTACCACCCTTGCTTCTTTATCAACTCTTGCATACAGTGGCAGACAAATAATGAAGACCATATTTAATAGCTGTGCCAAGTGAAACAGGATTTTGCTCAATAGACTATATGCTCAGAGAGATATTAACTGTCTAACCTTACAATTTGCAGTATATCCTTGTGATGAGCAGTTGAATTACAGATAATATGGAGCTAGAGTCAACAAAATTTCTACCAGATAATAATATGGAATATGAGAGGAAACATAATCAAAGATGCTAGCAAAGTTGTTGAAATAAAACACTGGAAGGCTGATATTGTCAATAACTGTGATGGAGAAGAAAATGAGTAGTTTGGAGAAAAAAATAGGTGTTCCTTTTCCACATGTTAGGAATGGGATTTTAATTATCTAGCTAAGTGGAGAGGATAAGATATATGAGTCTGGGGTTCAGAAAAGAGGACTGAAACCTGGGGAATTTCACCATCAACAAGATAAGAAGAACATGAAAATTCAGGAAGGAAATTGAAAAAACTGAATAGTAAAAATAGGAAAGAAAAAATAAGATATGGTATCCTCAAAATCACATGAAGAAAGATTATCAAGGATTCAAGAATCAATAATTCTGTCTAAAGCTTTCTGGAAACAATAAGATTAGGACAGATCATTTGTCCTGAGAGCAAAATGGAGGCTATAGATCATCTTTCAAAGGTAAGTTTCAATGGCCTGGCAAATGCAAATACCTGATTCAGTCAGTTCAGTTCAGTCGTTCAATCATGTCCGACTCTTTGCAACACTATGAATTCAGCACACCAGGCCTCCCTGTCCATCACCAACTCCCGGACTTCACTCAAACTCAAGTCCATCGAGTCCATGATGCCATCCAGCCATCTCACCCTCTGTCGTCCCCTTCTCCTCCTGCCCCTAATCCCTCCCAGCATCAGAGTCTTTTCCAATGAGTCAACTCTTCACATGAGGTGGCCAAAGCACTGGAGTTTCAGCCTCAGCATCAGTCCTTCCAGTGAACACCCAGGACTGATCTCCTTTAGGATGGACTGGTTGGATCTCCTTACACTCCAAGGGACTCTCAAGAGTCTCTACAACACCACAATTCAAAAGCATCAATTCTTTGGCACTCAGCTTTCTTCACAGTCCAACTCTCACATCCATACATGACCACTGGAAAAACCATAGCCTTGACAAGACGGACCTTTGTTGGCAAAGTAATGTCTCTGCTTTGGAATATGCTATCTAGGTTGGTCATACCTTTCCTTCCAAGGAGTAAGCATCTGTTAATTTCATGGCTGCAGTCACCATCTGCAGTGATTTTGGAGGCCCCCAAAATAAAGTCTGACACTGTTTCCAATGTTTCCCCATCTATTTCCCATGAAGTGATGGGACCAGATGCCATGATCTTCATTTTCTGAATGTTGAGCTTTAAGCCAGCATCTTCCACTCTCCTCTTTTACTTTCACCAAGAGGCTTTTTAGTTCCTCTTCACTTTGTGCCATAAGGGTGGTGTCATCTGCATATCTGAGGTTATTGATATTTCTCCTGGCAATCTTGATTCCAGCTTGTGCTTCTTCCAGCCCAGCGTTTCTCATGATGTACTCTGCATAGAAGTTAAATAAGCAGGGTGACAATATACAGCCTTGACGGACTCCTTTTCCTATTTGGAACCAGTCTGTTGTTCCATGTCCAGTTCGAACTGTTGCTTCCTGACCTGTATACAGGTTTCTCAAAAGGCAAGTCAGGTGGTCTGGTATTCCCATCTCTTTCAGAATTTTCCACAGTGTATTGTGATCCACACAGTCAAAGGCTTTGGCATAGTCAATAAAGCAGATATACATGTTTTTCTGGAACTCTCTTGCTTTTTCCATGATTCAGCGGATGTTGGCAATTTGATCTCTGGTTCCTCTGCCTTTTCTAAAATCAGCTGGAACATCTGGAAGTTCATGATTCATGTATTGCTGAAGCCTGGCTTAGAGAATTTTGAGCATTTCTTTACTAGCATGTGAGATGAGTGCAATTGTGTGGTAGTTTGAGCATTCTTTGGCATTGCCTTTCTTTGGGATTGCAATGAAAACTGACCTTTTCCAGTCCTGTGGCCACTGCTGAGTTTTCCAAATTTGCTGGCATATTGAGTGCAGCACATTCACAGCATCATCTTTCAGGATTTGAAACAGCTCAACTAGAATTCCATCACCTCCAATAGCTTTGTTCATAGTGATGCTTTCTAAGGCCCACTTGACTTCACATTCCAGGATGTCTAATAGAATGTGGTCCACTGGCGAAGGGAATGGCAGACCACTTCAGTATTCTTGCCTGGAGAACCCCATGAACAGAGTGAAAAGGCAAAATAATAGGATACTGAAAGAGGAACTCCCCAGGTCGGTAGGTGTCCAATATGCTACTGGAGATACATGGAGAAATAACTCCAGAAAGAATGAAGGGATGGAGCCAAAGCAAAAACAATACCCAGCTGTGGATGTGACTGGTGATAGAAGGAAGGTCCAATGTTGTAAAGAGAAATATTGCATAGGAACCTGGAATGTCAGTTCCATGAATCAAGGCAAATTTGAAGTGGTCAAACAGATGGCAAGAGTGAACGTCGACATTCCAGGCATCAGCGAACTAAAATGAACTGGAATGGGTGAATTTAACTCAGATGACCATTGTATCTACTACTGTGGGCAGGAATCCCTTAGCAGAAATGGAGTAGCCATCATGGTCAACAAAAGAGTCTGAAATGCAGTACTTGGATGCCATCTCAAAAACGACAGAATGATCTCTGTTTGTTTCCAAGGCAAACCGTTCAATATCACAGTAACCCAAGTCTATGCCCCGATCAGTAATGCTGAAGAAGCTGAAGGTGAACGGTTCTATAAAGACCTACAAGACCTTTTAGAACTAACACCCAAAAAAGATGTCCTTTTCATTATAGGGGACTGGAATGCAAAAGTAGGAAGTCAAGAAACACCTGGAGTAACAGGCAAATTTGGCCTTGGAATGTGGAATGAAGCAGGGCACAGGCTAATAGAGTTTTGCCAAGAGAATGCACTGGTCATAGAAAACACCCTTTTCCAACGACACAAGAGAAGATTCTACACATAAACATCACCAGATGGTCAACATTGAAATCAGATTGATTATATTCTCTGCAGCAAAATATGGAGAAGCTCTATACAGTCCACAAAAACGAGACCGGGAGCTGACTGTGGCTCAGATCATGAACACCTTATTACCAAATTCAGACTTAAATTGAAGAAAGTAGGGAAAACCACTAGGCCATTCAGGTATGACCTAAACCAAATCCCTTATGATTATGCAGTGGAAGTGAGAAATAGATTTAAGGGACTAGATCTGATAGATAAGGTGCCTGATGAACTATGGAATGAGGTTCATGATATTGTACAGGAGACAGAGATTAAGACCATCCCCATGGAAAAAAAATGCATAAAAGTAAAATGGCTGTCTGGGGAGGCCTTACAGATAGCTGTGAAAAGAAGAGAAGCGAAAAGCAAAGGAGAAAATGAAAGATATAAGCATCTGAATGCAGAGTTGCAAAGAATAGCAAGAAGAGACAAGAAAGCCTTCCTCAGTGATCAATGCAAAGAAATAGAGGAAAAAAATATAATGGGAAAGACGAGAGATCTCTTCAAGAAAATTAGAGATACCAAGGGAACACTTCATGCAAAGGTGAGCACAATAAAGGACAGAAATGGTAGGGACCTAACAGAAGCAGAAGATATTAAGAAGAGATGGCAGGAATACACAGAAGAACTGTACAAAAAAGAGCTTCACGACCCAGATAATCACGATGGTGTGATGACTCACCTAGAGCCAGAAATCTTGGAATGAGAAGTCAAGTGGGCCTTAGAAAGCATCACTATGAACAAAGCTAGTGGAGGTGATGGAACACCTGATTAGAGTGGCGTTTATGAGAAAATAAGAAATTAGAGGTTTGAACAACAGTCTCAGCAACTTTTTTGGAGAAGTTTGATGCAAAGGGAAAAAGGATAGGAGAAATCAAGGCAGAGAAGTTTGTTGTTATTTTTCTTTAATGTATTTCAGATAGGGTGAATAATAGTATATCCATAAACTAATGGGATGATTAGTAGACAAAGAAAATTTGATGAATTTGGAAAAAATGAAGAAAAAAACACCAAAGCATAGGGTTTCCATGGTATCTCAGCTGGTAAAGAATCAATCTACAAAGCAGAAGACCCCGGTTTGATTCCTGGGTCAGGAAAATCAACAGGAGAAGGGATAGGTTACCCACTCCAGTATTCTTGGGCTTCCCTGTTGGCTCAGACAATAAAGAATCCACTAGCAATGCAGGAGACCCTGGTTCAAACATGGGTTAGGAAGATCCCCTGGAAAAGGGAACATCTACCCATTCCAGTATTCCTGCCTGGAGAATTCCATGGACTGTTTAGTCCATGGGGTCAAAATGAGCCAGATATGACTGAGCGATTTTTTATCTTTGAGTAGATAAAAAGATAATGGATTAAAAGTGAGACTATTTTTAGATAAGAGATAGAATAAATTCATTTATGGAAACAGACATATCTAGGTATAGATTCTTGTAGCCAGGAGATAAGGTGGCAGAGTCCATAAAAGTTCTCTTTTGATTATTAATCCTAAGTAGGAAGCAAAATCAGCAGCTGAGAATAAGGTGATAATGAGGTGTCAGATTTGAGGGCAAACAGGTGTGAAACAGTTGTTTTTGTGGAAAGCATATGAGAACATTAGTACATCAGTACATTAGGAATGTATAGCATGATTGCCAGCTACCACAGAGGCACCTTTGAGGCTTGTGTTCATGGATTTAATTGAAGAGCAATTCATGTAGCTATGTTCTTTCTCTAACTCCATTTGACTGGATGAATGCAGAAACCCAGTAGAAGGAGTTGGGTTGTGTCCTGTTCAGGTAAGTGGCATGCAGTAAAAGATGTATAAAGAGTGTTTGATTGATTTGAAAATTTAAGCAAGGGGTAAGAAAAGGAAAGAGAAAATCACTGCAGATGGTGACTGCAGCCATGAAATCAAAAGATGCTTACTCCTTGGAAGGAAAGTTACGACCAACCTAGATCACATATTTAAAAGCAAAGACATTACTTTGCCAACAAAGTCTGTCTAGTCAAGGCTATGGTTTTTCCAGTGGTCATGTATGGATGTGAGAGTTGGACAATAAAGAAAGCTGAGTGCTGAAGAATTGATGCTTTTGAACTGTGGTGTTGGAGAAAACTCTCGAGAGTCCCTTGGACCGCAAGAAGATCCAACCAGTTCATCCTAAAGGAGATCAGTCCTGGGTGTTCTTTGGAAGGACTGATGTTGAAGCTGAAACTCCAATACTTTGCCCACCTCATGTGAAGAGTTGACTCATTGGAAAAGACTCTAATGCTGGGAAGGATTGGGGGCAGGAGAAGCAGACGACAGAGGATGAGATGGCTGGATGGCATCATTGACTTGATGGACGTGAGTCTGAGTGAACTCCGGGAGTGGGTGGTGGACAGGACGGCCTGGCGTGCTGCAATTCATGGGGTCACAAGGAGTCGGACACGACTGAGTGACTGAACTGAAAGGGTGATAGAATCAAGGTATTGAATATTCTCGTAGATTGAATGATTGCTGGGACAGAGAAGGTGAGTTCTGCATAGGAGGTGGTGATCTGAGAGAGGGATGCAGGGATTCGTGATTATGGAGGGACTGAACTCACTGTAAAAAAAACAAGACTAGGGTAAAGACATGGCTGAAGTGAGATGGAAGGCAGAGCCACATAAGCAAGCAGTCTATATGTGAAAATCAGCAGGAATTGCAAGGAAAATCATGTTTAAAAGAGTGTGATTGAAATAGGACCAGACTGGTAGGTAGATGACAATAACAAAGAAGTATAATTATTGGTAAAATCTTTTGACAGTAAATTCAGTGTATCTGTGCGCAACGATTGTGCTCTAGTGTCAAGACCTGAAATTCAGTGCCCCTGGATTCCTTAGTCACACTATGGATAATCTGATAAGTCTGACAGTGGGTCTGGCTTGACAATCCTTTGATGATTTTATTGGCCATTTTTATTTCCCATGCAGAACACAGAAGTAACTAATTAGTGTTCCAATGCTATCTTGTACCTTATAAAAGATTACAAAGTTTTAAAAAGTCCTAAACTACACTGTAATAATTATTATATTCATCTTCTGGTTCAACCCCATTTTGGCTAACATTCAGTTCAGTTCAGTTGCTCAGTCGTGACCGACTCTTTGCGACCCCATGAATCGCAGCAAGCCAGGCCTCCCTGTTCATCACCAATTCCTGGAGTTCGCTCAAATTCACGTCCATCGAGTCGGTGATGCCAACCAGCCATCTCATTCTCTGTTGTCCCCTTCTCCTCCTGCCCCCAATCCTTCCCAGCATCAGAGTCTTTTCCAATGAATCAACTTTTCGCATGAGGTGGCCAAAGTACTGGAGTTTCAGCTTTAGCATCATTCCTTCCAAAGAAATCCCAGGGCTGATCTCCTTCAGAATGGACTGGTTGGATCTCCTTGCAGTCCCAGGGACTTTCAATAGTCTTCTCCAACACCACAGTTCAAAAGAATCAATTCTTCGGCGCTCAGCTTTCTTCACATTCCAACTCTCACATCCATATATGACCACAGGAAAAACAATAGCCTTGACTAGACGGACCTTTGTTGGCAAAGTAATGACTCTGCTTTGGAATATGCTGTCAAGATTGGTCATAACTTTTCTTCCAAGGAGTAGCATATTTTAATTTCATGGCTGCGATCACCATCTGCAGTGACTTTGGAGTCCCCCCAAAATAAAGCCTGACACTGTTTCATTGTTTCCCCATCTATTTCCCATGAAGTGATAGGACCGGATGCCATGATCTTCGTTTTCTGAATGTTGAGCTTTTTTTTTTTTTTTTTATTTTTTTTAATTTTTACTGTATTTTACTTTACAATACTGTATTGGTTTTGCCATACATTGACATGAATCCACCACGGGTGTACATGAGTTCCCAATCCTGAACCCCCCTCCCACCTCCCACCCCATATCACCTCTCTGGATCATCCCCATGCACCAGCCTCAAGCTTCCCGTATCCTGTATTGAACACAGACTGGTGATTTGTTTCTTACATGATAGTATACATGTTTCAATGCCATTCTCCCTAATAATCCCACTCTCTCCCTCTCCCTCAGAGTCCAAAAGTCCGCTCTTTTAAGGTCTCGCATAGAGGGTTATCCTTACCATCTTTCTAAATTCCATATATATGTCTTAGTATACTGTATTGGTGTTTTTCTTTCTGGTTTACTTCACTCTGTATAATCGGCTCCAGTTTCATCCACCTCATTAGAACTGATTCAAATGTACTCTTTTTAATGGCTGAGTAATACTCCATTGTGTATATGTACCACAGCTTTCTTATCCATTCATCTGCTGATGGACATCTAGGTTGCTTCCATGTCCTGGCTATTATAAACAGTGCTGCAATGAACATTGGGGTACATGTGTCTCTTTCAATTCTGGTTTCCTTGGTGTGTATGCCCAACAGTGGGATTGCTGGGTCATAAGGCAGTTCTATTTGTAGTTTTTAAGGAATCTCCACACTGCTCTTCATAGTGGCTGTACTAGTTTGCATTCCCACCAACAGTGTAAGAGGGTTCCCTTTACTCCACACCCTCTCCAGCATTTATTGCTTGCAGACTTTAGGATCGTAGCCATTCTGAATGGTGTGAAATGGTACCTCATTGTGGTCTTAATTTGCATTTCTCTGATAATAAGTGATGTTGAGCATCTTCTCATGTGTTTGTTAGCCACCCATATGTCTTCTTTGGAGAAGTGTCTATTTAGTTCTTTGGCCCATTTTTAGATTGCATCATTTATTTTTCTGGAATTGAGCTGCATAAGTTCTTTGTATATTTTTGAGATTAGTTGTTTGTCAGTTGCTTCATTTGATATCATTTTCTCCCATTCTGAAGGCTGTCTTTTCACCTTGCTTATAGTTTCCTTTGTTGTGCATAATATTTTAATTTTAATTAGATCCCATTTGTTTGTTTTTGCTTTTAGTTTTGAGCTTTAAGCCAACTTTTTCACTCTCCTCTTTCACTTTCAGCAAGAGGCTTTTTAGTTCCACTTCACTTTCTGCCTTAAGGGTGGTGTCATCTGCATATCTGAGGTTATTGATATTTCTCCTGGCAATCTTGATTCCAGCTTGTGCTTCTTCCAGCCCAGCGTTTCTCATGATGTACTCTGCATAGAAGTTAAATAAGCAGGGTGACAATATACAGCCTTGACGGACTCCTTTTCCTATTTGGAACCAGTCTGTTGTTCCATGTCCAGTTCTAACTGTTGCTTCCTGACCTGCGGACAGGTTTCTCAAGAGGCAGATCAGATGGTCTGGTATTCCCATCTCTTTCAGGATTTTCCACAGTTTATTGTGATCCACACAGTCAAAGGGTTTGCCACAGTCAATAAAGCAGAAATAGATGCTTCTCTGGAACTCTCTTGCTTTTTCCATGATCCAGTGGATGTTGGCAATTTGATCTCTGGTTCCTCTGCCTTTTCTAAAACCAGCTTGAACGTCTAGGAATTCATCGTTCATGTATTCCTGAATCCTGGCTTGGAGAATTTTATGCATTACTTTACCAGCGTGTGAGATGAATGCAATTGTGCAGTAGTTTGAGCATTCTTGGCATTGCCTTTCTTTGGGATTGGAATGAAAACTGATCTTCTCCCATGCTGTGGCAACTGTTGAGTTTTCCAACTTTGCTGGCATATTGAGTGCAGCACTTTCACAGCATCATCTTTCAGATTTGGGGAGCTCATAATTGGCAGGGGGGTTCCTATTCACAGAATTGAATATTCTAGGTTTTGTTGCTTATATTTGGGGTTTTATACAGAATTCCTGCTAAAATATAGGAAATATAAAGGAAAAAAGAACTTCTTGAGGAGGACAAATTTAGGCTACACTTCACAATTGCACTCATCTCACATGCTAGTAAAGTAATGCTCAAAATTCTCCAAGCCAGGCTTCAGCAATACATGAACCGTGAACTCCCTGATGTTCAAACTGGTTTTAGAAAAGGCAGAGGAACCAGAGATCAAATTGCCAACAACCGCTGGATCATGGAAAAAGCAAGAGAGTTCCAGAAAAACATCTATTTCTACTTTATTGACTATGCCAAAGCCTTTGACTGTGTGGATCATAATAAACTGTGGAAAATTCTGAAAGAGATGGAAATAACAGACCACCTGACCTGCTTCTTGAGAAATCTGTATGCAGGTCAGGAAGCAACAGTTTGAACTGGACATGGAACAACAGATTGGTTCCAAATAGGAAAAGAAGTATGTCAAGGCTGTATACTGTCACCCTGCTTATTTAACTTCTATGCAGAGTACATCATGAGAAACCCTGGGCTGGAAGAAGCACAAGCTGGAATCAAGATTGCCGGGAGAAATATCAGTAACCTCAGATATGCAGATGACACCACCCTTATGGCAGAAAGTGAAGAGGAACTAAAAAGCCTCTTGATGAAAGTGAAAGAGGAGAGTGAAAAGTTGGCTTAAAGCTCAACATTCAGAAAACGAAGATCATGGCATCTGGTCCCATCACTTCATGGGAAATAGATGTGGAAACAGTGAAACAGTGTCAGACTTTATTTTGGGGGCCTCCAAAATCACTGCAGATGGTGAATGCAGCCATGAAATTAAAAGATGCTTACTTCTTGGAAGAAAAGTTATGACCAACCTAGATAGCATATTCAAAAGCAGAGACATTTCTTTGCTGTAAAGTCCATCTAGTAAAGGCTATGGGTTTTTCTGTGGTCATATATGAATGTGAGACTTGGACTGTGAAGAAGACAGAGCACCGAAGAATTGATGCTTTTGAACTGTGGTGTTGGAGAAGACTCTTGAGAGCCCTTAGACTGCAAGGAGATCCAACCAGTCATCCTGAAGGAGATCAGCCCTGGGATTTCTTTGGAAAGAATGATGCTAAAGCTGAAACTCCAGTACTTTGGCCACCTCATGAGAAGAGTTGACTCATTGGAAAAGACTCTGATGCTGGGAGGGATTAGGGGCAGGAGGAGAAGGGGATGACAGAGGATGAGATGGCTTGATGGCATCACTGACTCAATGGACGTGAGTTGAGTGAACTCCGGGAGTTAGTGATGGACAGGGAGGCCTGGTGTGCAGTGATTCATGGGGTCGCAAAGAGTCGGACACGACTGAGCAACTGAACTGAACTGAAAGAGGCAGTTCACATATTGCTGAAGCCTAGCTTGGAGAATTTTGAGCATTACTTTACTAGCATGTGAGATGAGTGCAATTGTGTGGCAGTGAGCATTCTTTGGCATTGCCTTTCTTTGGGATAGGAATGAAAACTGACTTTTTCCAGTCCTGTGGCAACTGCTGAGTTTTCCAAATTTGCTGCCATACTGAGTACATCACTTTCACAGCATCATCTTTCAGGATTTGAAATAGCTCAACTGGAATTCCATCACCTGTACTTGCTTTGTTCGTAGTGATGCTTTCTAAGGCTCCCTTGAGTTCACATTCCAGGATGTGTGGATCTAGGTGAGTCATCACACCATCGTGATTATCTGGGTCATGAAGTTCCTTTTTGTACAGTTCTTCTGTGTATTCTTGCCACCTCTTCTTAATATCTTCTTAATATCTTCTGCTTCTGCTTCTCATCTTTGCATGAAATGTTCCCTTGGTATCTGTGATTTTCTTGAAGAGATCTCTAGCCTTCCCCATCCTGCTGTTTTCCTCTATTTCTTTGCATTGATCACTGAGAAAATCTTTCTTGTCTCTTCTTGCTATTCTTTGCAACTCTGCATTCAGATGCTTATATCTTTCATTTTCTCCTTTATTTTTTGCTTCTCTTCTTTTCACAGCTATTTGTAAGGCCTCCCCAGGCAGCCATTTTACTTTTATGCATTTCTTTTCCATGGGGATAGTCTTGATCCCTGTCTATATTACAATGTCACGAACCTCTATCCATAGTTCATCAGGACTCTATCTATCAGTTCTAATCCCTTAAACCTATTTCTCACTTCCACTGTATAATTATAAGGGATTTGATTTATGTCATATCTGAATGGTCTAGTGGTTTTCCCTACTTTCTTCAGTTTACATCTGAATTTGGCAATAAGGAGTTCATGATCTGAGCCACAGTCAGTTCCTGGTCTTGTTTTTGTTGACTGTATAGAGCTTCTCCATCTTTGGCTACAAAGAATATAATCAATCTGACTGTGTGGATCACAATAAACTGTGGAAAATTCTGAAAGAGATGGGAATACCAGACCACCTGACCTGCTTTGAGAAACCTATATGCAGGTCAGGAAACAATAGTTTGAACTGGACATGGAACAACAGACTGGTTCCAAATAGGAGAAGGAGTACGTCAAGGCAGTATATTGTCACCCTCCTTATTTAACTCCTATGCAGAGTACATCATGAGAAACACTGGGCTGGAAGAAGCACAAGCTGGAATCAAGATTGCCAGGAGAAATATCAATAACCTCAGATATGCAGATGACACCACCCTTATGGCAGAAAGTGAAGAGGAACTAAAAAGTCTCTTGATGAAAGTGAAAGAGGAGAGTGAAATAGTTGGCTTAAAGCTCGACATTCAGAAAACGAAGATCATGGCATCTGGTCCCATCACTTCATGGGAAATAGATGTGGAAACAGTGGAAACAGTGTCAGACTTTATTTTGGGGGCCTCCAAAATCACTGCAGATGGTGATTGCAGCCATGAAATTAAAAGACGCTTACTCCTTGGAAGAAAAGTTATGACCAACCTAGATATCATATTCAAAAGCAGAGACATTACTTTGCCAACAAAGGTCTGTCTAGTCAAGGCTATGGTTTTTCCAGTGGTCATGTATGGATGTGAGAGTTGGACTGTGAAGAAAGCTGTGTGCCGAAGAAATGATGCTTTTGAACTCTGGTGTTGGAGAAGACTCTTGAGAGTCCCTTGGACTGCAAGAGGATCCAACCAGTCAATTCTAAAGGAAATCAATCCTGGGTGTTGTTTAGAAGAACTGATGCTAAAGCTGAAACTCCAGTACTTTGGCCACCTCATGCAAAGAGCTGACTCACTGGAAAAGACTCTGCTGCTGGGAGGGATTGGGGACAGAAGGACAGAGGATGAGATGGCTGGATGGCATCACCGACCCAATGGATGTGAGTTTGAGTGAACTCCGGGAGTTGGTGATGGACAGGAAGGCCTGGCGTGCTGCAATTCATGGGGTTGCAAAGAGTCGGACACCAGTGAGCAACTGAACTGAACTGAACTGAAAGAGGCAATATTTTCCTTTAATCACTTAGTTGTTTCCACTCCCTCTGTCTCTGTCACACCTATTTTTTCAGAGACCAAGTTACTCTAACAGCTTAATTGTGACATAAATATGAATGGTTCTTAAACCAACGTCTCTAGTGTTGACCCAGAAACTCTAGCCCTATAATCTGTCATTTTTCACAAGATTTTCACTCTCATGTATTAGTCCCTTTCCTAGTAATATAATAAAGTCAAATTAATCACATCATTTCACTCCTTTCAAATCAGTCATCTATTTTCCTGTAAACAGCTTATTTCTCTCAGTGGCCCTCTCATACAGTAACTCAGGCTGAGGGTCTTATAATAACTTTCAGTTTTAAAAGTGTGATTATTTTAATGAAAAATAGTTGGTAGAATAGTTAACTTTCATTTGTAGAAAAGTGAAACCTCCATTTTAATGAATTTTGAACATTCAGATAAATCATCTATTACATTAAAATTTATACAGAAGAAGTACTTCATTTAAAGTGAAGAAATAACCCATTTGATACACTGCATTGTACAATAAATGCTATCTCTTGAAGGGCAGGGGGAAAATGGTGTCACAGAGCAAAACAGATACCCTGCTGAAAAGAATATCCAAATTCAGAAATGCCAGGCTATAGAGCAGTGAATACCCTGAAAAGACAATTACATATAATTTAGAGGTATTTTCTAGTTTGTTGTATAGATCACGCAATAACAGAAGCTTTGTGTGGATTTATAACTGCTTGGAGAATAGACTAGACTAGAATGGTAATGTGTGTATATTATAATGAGCAATTCTTTTGATAAACCTGGGGAGGAAGATGGAGAATTAGAGAGGCAAATGAGAGGGCTTCTGTGTGCTGGGAATAGCAGATGAGCAGCGCCTCTATTGCCTCCATTTGGATAATGGGGCTATCTCTGACCGCTGTTATCTACTCTCCGGGCAGCTGGAGAGCAGGACAAAGGTAAAACTATTCTATTCCTGCATGACAGAAAAGTCTCTATAAGCTCTTTCTCTAACAGCCATTGAGTCTTTCCAAATTGCAGTGAGAAACATCACTCATCTAGTACAAGCCTACTTGCCATACACAGTAGCTTTGAACAATTCCAAATATATTCTCCTGAAACACACAGACATGTGCTCACTTCTTCACAATGCTCTATCATTAAAGGAAAGTCATGGAAGATAAAACGCAGAATAGCTGGACCTATAATGTATAATAGCAGGCATCTCTATAATAGCCAAAGTGCTTCATGTATTAGAAGTCATTTTCTGTAAGAGCTCACAATGAAAAGGAAGGGAAATTATAACATGAAAATGAAGGTGCAAAGTGGGTGATGCTTTAAAGCAGCGATGTGCTGTTACACGTCATTGGTTGACCTCAGCTGTTTCTTTTTCAATGCAGAGTGAAATCTTGAAACATTTAATCAAAGTGACTGAAATGAATTCAAACTTTTTTCTTTTCTTTTATTTCCCCCTCTAGCTTATAATTCCTTCCTCCACAATCATATAGAGTACCATATTTGGGAAAAAGAGAAATACTAATTCCTGTCCTTTTATATATACATGTACATATACACACACAACTATGCATACATTTATATAAACGCACATCGATACTTCACATGCATTTTACATACACACATAGAGATAAATTTGTGATTTTATGAAAAAGTGCCACAAAGTAAACTAAGCCTAGTTAAAACAGCTTGACATTAGATATTTTTATATTTTAATTAAAGGGAATAATAAAGGAGAAGTTACTACTTATAGGGTAGTAAATTGAAAGTGCTTTATAAATTTGAGGGTGAGTGAACAAGCACAATTGGCACTGCTTTTTTAGAGGAAGCAATGTGGCCCCAGAACCAATTCCGACTCTGTCATATAAGTAAGACAACTGGTAGATATGATGTCAATGAACTGTGTATGGAAGTTCACAAGATGCAAGGTTAGAGGATACAAATAGGAATCTATAGTTATCCTTCTCTATACTTTTTATTTATGGCTTAAATATGTTATAGTCACCTTGATTTTATTTCTATATAGAAAATGCTGAGGATTATTATGGTTCCAACCAGAAAATATGGAAGATTGAGACCCAGGGTCCTATATATTTTGAATAACTATCTGTTTATATACTATGGGCAACATCCTCCCCAAAATAAATTTTTAGCATTTTAAAGCAATTTAACTTTTATTTTATATTTATACTGTATCTATCTATTGCCTGTTGGTGAGAGATTCTGTTTTATATATCCTCTTCTATGTTTCTTGATTTCATTCTTTATGGAATAGAAACAAATAATCATGCGATCAGTCGCTTTTGACATCTATCTTAATTTACATTCTCCTTGGTCAATCAAATTACTCCATGTCATGGGTCCAGTGAGAACTGTGTCATAAAGCAGAGCAATGTGAGTGAAGCTTACAAATTTATTTCTCATCTGAAAACTTTGCGGTGCCTCTGAAATACAACCTTTCAAATACTATACAAGCTCTACATTAAGAGCAGGCAAGTATTTGAAAATATATATTCTTTCAGAAATGGAAACTTACCTTACATTTTTGCTGTTGCTTAAACTTGGTTAAATATTAAGAAGTCTCAGTTATTAGAGAAGAGTTATGTTGTGGCCCAGCTTCATCAATGAATGATTTAGTTGCCAAGAAGAAAAAAACAAAACAAAACACAGTTTACCAGTGATTTTTTAAAAATCACTTTACAAAATAAATAAATAAATAAATAAATCAGTCAATACTAACATACATAGTGGATTGGTGTCTAGTTGATACGTGTTCAGGTAATGTGCTCACAGAGTGGTTTGAGAGTGAAAACAAGGATCCATTAGGCTAGCTAAAGAGAATCTGTTGTATAGTCACTGAGTTGTGTCCAATTCTTTGTGACCCCATGGTCAGTAGCCCCCCAGGCTCCTCTCTGTCCATGGAATTTCCCAGGCAAGAATACTGGAGTGGGCTGCCAAAAGAGAATCTGTAGTCTTTAGCAATTACCCAATTCAACACATTTACCCTGAAATCTACTAGCCAATTCACAAGCCTGGCACCATCAGTCATACTTATGTATCAGATTGCCTGTACCTTCTTCCACTTATGGTGCATATACTCACTACCATGCCCAAAATACTTTTTCTATTCCACCAGGAGAAAGGAGATGATTGGATCAGACTAAAGGCTGTTGATCACTTTTAAAGCAACTTAGCAGCAGTTAGTAAACATAAGTGGGAACACAATGAGGTCAGATATTTACCTGTGTGTGCAGTAGGGTTGTACCACTAGAAAGAAGACATATAGTATGGCTTACATACCTGCCCTTCTTCTTTCCAGAGAGACAGAGGGAGGGAAAGAGAGACTTTTATTTTTGGAATATTTAGGGTCTCTACTCTGGAATGTGAGCAAACAATGCCTCTCCTGGAAGGAGGTCTCTAAATCTCTTGGAGCAATATCTTATTTCTAACTTTCAAGACATGGCTGCCATTCAGTCATCTTTTGTTTCCCAGTGATCTTTGCTCAGAAATCCTGAACTATGTAGAAATGTAAAAATATCTGTGGAGAACTGTCTCACAGCAGATGCCACCTGGGCAAAGACATGAATGCTCGAAGTGCTGTATTTAACAAACAGAACATATTTAAATACTGACACAAATGATCCACATGGGTATTACTCCACTGTGGAATAATATTCAAAAAGAAGAAAATTTTTTGACTTCAAATTAGGGAATGTTTCCAATAATGCTGTAATTTTTTTTTTTTTATCCTTTCAAATGAGTCAACTGCTTTATATATTATAGACATAATCATCTGAAATGATGCTTTCACCTTTGTCTACCTAATAATTTAAGTTTACTATTTTTTTTAATGAAAATAATTCTCTTAATATAAGAATGTTTTAATGTGACACCATTTTAGTCAGTTAAAATTTGAGGAAGGGAGAAAGTCAGCCTGTGAACATTGGCTGCAGTAACTCTTTATCATTAAATTGATAGGAATTGTATTCATAAAGTTGTCAGGGAAAATGTGGGTACAAACTGACATCCTGGACTCTTTGATGTTCTTAGATCTGGCTTTCTTAAAAGAGAAGGATAAGATGTGAGCTATGTTACCAAAGCATTTCCTAGACCCAAGCCATATGTTAAGAAGGAAGCAGTGTTAGAGGTAGGAAGCAGGGCAGAATTATGATGCTAAAAACTGGTATATTCTGACCTGGGGCATTATAATAGATAAGGTTATATAAAGAAAGTCATATCTCTGGGCAACAAGGCAAAGAGCAAAAGCTTAATCTTTATAGCTCTCTCTCTCTTTTTTTTAACCCATTCTGAATTTTCTGTTCCTGATTCCATACGCTATTCCTATTTCCTATTATACTGAGATCCCTCCTGTTCCTAATTTGTTGATCCAAAGGTAAATTAATGTTACATGAAGAAAGAGTAAAGGAAATAAGAATTCATCACTGTATACTTCTAATATGACAAGAAATATTCCATAGTAATCACTTATAGAAGTATACCCAGGGCAAGTTAATGCTTCAGTAATTAGCTTTTGTCCTTTCATAGCCTTTTATTCAAACAAAAAGTATTTTTCTTTGAACTATTTTCCAATTTATATTTGAAAAGACAAAAAGTATATTAGAAGATGAACAAATAAGAACAAGGTTGATATCAAGTTACCTTTAATATTCACTAAATAGTGTTTGCAAATCTGTTACTGGGACGTCAGAATGGGGTGAGGGCATAAAGAAGAAAACAGTGAGAAACAGGGAATAATTAGCACAACCACAAATAAGACTAACATTATTGACCATAAAATTGGTCTTCATACAACTATTCTTGTTCCTTTTTGCAGGTATTTTGTTGGTTTGTAGCATTTGTCTGTATGTAAGTTAGTTCAGCAGTTAAAAGGAAAAAAGTATTATGGAAAGGAATGTCTATGAACTTGTGAAAAAGATATAGATCTTATATTTATGTAATTTATTGAAAGGGTCCTTATCCTCTCCAGAAATATAAGAAAAGCCACATAAATATGTAAATTATACAACTATTTTATAATTTATTTTTCCTTAACCCCTCACCCCCAACTAAGGGTTCTTTACACACTAAGAACTTATTTCTAGTTTCATTGCTCTTAAAAGCAGTGATACTTTGTACATGTTAATAAGTACAGTGAGTTAATAAGCACATGTCATTGTATCATATTAACTATTCATATTGTCACATAATTTTCTATTGTCAATATTTCAAGAATTTCTCATTTATTTTGTGAGTTTTCTTTTGGTGGATTTTTGCTGTCAAGGGTATTATGAAACAAAGTGAATGGTTATTTAATTCATCACTTGAAATGTTGTGGATATATAATTGACTACTGAAATTACACTGAGATAATAAGCAAACTCAAATGAATTTTTTCACTTCCCCTTAGATGAATAGGGAAGAAGACCTAAAAGCTAAGCATCTGCCAAGTTTGTATCAGTTCAGTTCAGTTCAGTTCAGTCACTCAGTCGTGTCCGACTCTTTGTGACCCCATGAATCGCAGCACGCCAGGCCTCCCTGTCCATCACCATCTCTTGGAGTTCACTCAGACTCATGTCCATTGAGTCCGTGATGCCATCCAGCCATCTCATCCTGGGTCATCCCCTTCTCTTCCTGCCCTCAATCTCTCCCAGCATCAGAGTCTTTTCCAATGAGTCAACTCTTTGCATGAGGTGGCCAAAGTACTGGAGCTTCAGCTTTAGCATCATTCCTTCCAAAGAAATCCCAGGGTTGATCTCCTTGCAGTCCAGGGGACTCTCAAGAGTCTCCTCCAACACCACAGTTCAAAAGCATCAATTCTTCGGCGCTCAGCCTTCTTCATGTCCAACTCTCACATCCATACATAACCACAGGAAAAACCATAGCCTTGACTAGATGGACCTTAGTCGGCAAAGTAATGTCTCTGCTTTGGAATATGCTATCTAGGTTGGTCATAACTTTCCTTCCAAGGAGTAAGTGTCTCTTAATTTCATGGCTGCAGTCACCATCTGCAGTGATTTTGGAGCCCAAAAAAACAAAGTCTGACACTGTTTCTACTGTTTCCCCATCTATTTCCCATGAAGTGATGGGACCGGATGCCATGATCTTCATTTTCTGAATGTTGAGCTTGAAGCCAACTTTTTCACTCTCCTCTTTCACTTCCATCAAGAGGCTTTTTAGCTCCTCTTCACTTTCTGCCATAAGGGTGGTGTCATCTGCATATCTGAGGTTATTGATATTTCTCCCTGCAATCTTGATTCCAGCTTGTGTTTTTTTCCAGTCCAGCGTTTCTCATGATGTATTCTGCATAGAAGTTAAATAAGCAGGGTGACAATATACAGGCTTGACGTACTCCTTTTCCTATTTGGAACCAGTCTGTTCTTCCATGTCCAGTTCTAACTGTTGCTTCCTGACCTGCATACAGATTTCTCAAGAGGCAGGTTAGGTGGTCTGGTATTCCCATCTCTTTCAGAATTTTCCACAGTTTATTATGATCCACACAGTCAAAGGCTTTGGCATAATCAATAAAGCAGAAATGGATGTTTTTCTGGAACTCTCTTGCTTTTTCCATGATCAAGTGGATGTTAGCAGTTTGATCTCTGGTTCCTCTGCCTTTTCTAAAACCAGCTTGAACATCAGGGAGTTCACGGTTCACATATTGCTGAAGCCTGGCTTGGAGAATTTTGAGCATTACTTTACTAGCATGTGAGATGAGTGCAATTGTGTGCTAGTTTGAGCATTCTTTGGCATTGCCTTTCTTTGGGATTGGAATGGAAACTGACCTTTTCCAGTCCTGTGGCCACTGCTGAGTTTTCCAAATTTGCTGGCATCAGTTTAATCATGGATATTTTTTGCTGGTGTTATTGTCTTGTTATTCTTCAACTTGAAGATCAACAATCAATAATTACCCAGTGCAAAGTGTGTGCAGTAACACTTGTGAGTATAAGCACACATCTCCCCTTGTCTGGGGATGTCTCATTGGTGTCCAAGAAGAAAGTGTGTACATCAACGCAGAACTCTCAATCTCACCACTCACAGCTCATTGTGCTCTCCTTTAACTAGAGAAAGAACTTTGCCCATCTTAACAATAGGGTATTGTTGTGCATTAAAAGTAGCCATGGTGAGGAACATTCTCATTAGGTCTTTGTATCCATTTTTAAAAAGAGTAGCTGCTGCTGCTGCTACTGCTAAGTCGCTTCAGTTGTGTCTGACTCTATGAGACCCCATAGACGGCAGCCCACCAGGCTTCCCTGTCCCTGGGATTCTCCAGGCAAGAACACTGGAGTGGGTTGCCATTTCCTTCTCCAATACATGAAAGTGAAAATTTTAAGTGAAGTCACTCAGTCGTGTCTGACTATAGCGACACCATGGACTGCAGCCTACCAGGTTCCTATGTCCATGGGATTTTCCGAGGTCCTATTCCTTCTATTACTCTATCACCACTGATTTATAGGCATGTTAAATTTAATAATATAAAAATTTTAAATTATCTATGAAATATTATTTTCAGAATTGACATATGGATAGTTTGTTTAAAAATTAATTCTATCATTTATCTTTTGGACAAACCAAACAGAATCATGCTGCTGCTGATGCTAAATTGCTTCAGTCATGTCCGACTCTGTGCGACCCCATAGACGGCAGCCCACCAGGCTCCCCAGTCCCTGGGATTCTCCAGGCAAGAACACTGGAGTGGATTGCCATTTCCTTTTCCAATGCATGAAAGTGAAAAGTGAAAGTGAAGTCACTCAGTTGTGTCCAACTCTTAGCGACCCCATGGACTGCAGCCTACCAGGCTCCTCTGTCCATGGGATTTTATAGGCAAGAGGACTGGAGTGGGTTGCCATTGCCTTCTCCGAAACAGAGTCATATGACTGTTAATAAGAATTGTGTTGTGTATAAAATGAAAATAAAAGGTACATTTAGTTTTAAATATTTAAAGAATGTAGCTGACTATTACCCATTTGACTGCTAGCAGGTAACAGTCAAAGTCCAAACCCATGCTTCAGATATGTCACTAAATGTTTTGTCTTCTACAGTATTCCATAAATATAAAAACACTTTTGGGATGAACTTTCTTTGCCCTAAACTTTTATGCTCCCTGGTGTAAATATCCCCAAAAGATGTCTATTTTTCTGTAGAACCAGGCTAATCTTAAGAAGTAAGGATGTGTGTATGAAGAAAATTATAATTTAATAAAGTCATATTAAATGCATGTCATAATACTTATCTTCAACTGCCCAAATTTTATAAACACAATTCCTCAGTGGGAATCATGTAGACAGTGTGAGTTTATGTAAATATATATTTAATGGCTACTTTGTTTCAGGCTAGGTTTAAGGGATATAGCAGTAAACAAAACAAATGTAACTGTTAAAGCTTTTGATGCTAATAGTAAAGAATAGAAATAATAGTGGCTTAAGCAGAACAATCTTCTTTTCAAAATAAATATATGAATAGATTTTTTTTTTCCCATTTTATAGATGAGAAACTGGACCTTAGAGAAATCCTTTTGGCTCTACCTACTAGTAATACTACTCTAAAAGTTTTGCGTGTTTTTTCTTCTCACAAAATGAGAAGTTAGGAAGCACACAGTTCAGAGGTTCCTGCCCTTGTTTGAGGCAGTCCTCAAGGTCTTCATCTCGTTTTTATCTCTGTTTGCCACTATCTCAGCATACAAATTTTTCTTCATAGTTGTGAAAATTTGTCCCTCCCTTAGACATAAGTCCAACAGTATAGGCAGGAAGATGAAAATGAAAACAGATAGAAGCAGAGCCCCTATCAAAAGCTTAAACAGGACTTCCCTGGGGCTCAGCGGATGAGAATCTACTTGCCAGTGCAAGGGACAAAGGTTCCATTTCACATACCAGGGAGCAATCAAGCCCATGATCCACAACTACTGAGTCTGTGCTCTAGAGCCCATGCTCCACAGCAAGAGAAACCACCACAATGAGAAGCCCATAAACTGCCATGAAGAGTAGCCCCTGCTTGCCACAACTAGAGAAAGCCTCCCACACAGCAATGAAGACCCAGTGCAGCAATAAATAAATAAACTATATATATATAAAGAACATTTTCCAGAAAGCATCTAGCTGACTTCTGCCACAGAGCTCATTGATTATAAATGCATTACATACTCCTATCTGGAAAATCCCATGGACGGAGGAGCCTGGAAGGCTGCTGTCCACAGGGTAGCTAAGAGTTGGACACGAATGAGCGACTTCACTTTCACTTTTCACTTTCATGCATTGGAGAAGGAAATGGTAACCCACTCCAGTGTTCTTGCCTGGAGAATCCCAGGGACAGGGGAGCCTGGTGGGCTGCTGTCTATGGGGTTGCAGAGTCGGACAGGACTGAAGCAACTTAGAAGCAGCAGCATTTGCAAGGGAGTCTGGGAAGTGCAGATTTGAGTACACTGATGCTTTAATTAAAATCAGCATCTATTAGCAAAAAGTGGGGAATGATGTTTGGTAGGCAATAGCAGCATTACAGTAATGCTTTGGGAGATTAAGAAGTATGCTTCTGGCATGAAACTGTGGAGCTTAAAAGTTGTCATCAAACAGCCAAAAATGTGGAGTAAAACTCAGTGTTACAAGGAGTGATCCAGTTTCTCCACACCCTCACCAGCATTTGGTGTTATTGCTTTTTAATTTTTATTTTATTTTAAGCATTCTGATGGGTTTGTACTAAGATCTCATTGTGGTTTAATAATAGCACATGATGTTGAACATCTTTGTATGTACTTACTTGCCATCCTTAATTCCTCTTTGTTAAAATATCTAGTCTTGCCTTTTCTTCATTTTCTGATTAAATTGTTTTGGCATGAATTTTTTAATGTATTTAAAGTCTGCAAGAAAACACAGGGATATACTTGCAGAGCCAAATACAAACAGTGAGGATTAGAAATGAATTCACTATTATCTCCCAATTTTAAATATATAATGTCTGTTTTAGTGATAGGCTCAAAAATTTATGGTTTCAAGAACAGTCTTCAGTGCAAAAACCTCCATACTTTTAATCTAGTAAGTTCAAACTACGTTATAAATCTACTGAGTAATGTTGGTATTCTTTTGATCACTAGTCCTCTTACCAGACCTTCTGGTTTGGCTGTTTTCTTTTTTTCCTTTGAGTAATTTTATTTAATTTTTTGCAGCTCTCTTGGATGCTATAGTCCTTGATAGTTTTTCTATTTGAAAATGATTGTTTGTATCCTTTTCTAGTTTATTGACATCTTGTCGGGTACAAAGCAGTGAATCATACTTTTTTCTTTAGCATTTTATATACTTTAACCTATTAACTTCAGATAGTTAATGTGGTTCTGAGGAAGTTTCAGATTATCCTAATTCTTTTCTCCTTTGAATTTGTCAGCCTGTATACCTGAAGATTTTATACTTCTGAAGCTGATTCACCCAAATAGGTGAAAGGATCATTTAAATGCAGTATTTTCCAGCAATATTTAAGATATTGTGTTATCTGCCATTTTGTCCTCTTGAATTTGGGGGAAATTATCTGCTATTTTAACTGGGGATTTAATTTTACTTTTAGCTTGTTGAACCCTCTTCAGAGATTTCAAGAAACCTTTCGTAAATCTCTTTTGTACTTCATATTACCTTATTATTTTAAAAAATCTTTTACCACTGTGTTATGCTATTTGCCTCAAAACATTCTTCATTTTAAGTACTTTGCTTAAGTTATGTCTATTTACTTATTGTTTTTAATTCTCAGTTTTTTAGCTTTTTATTTAATTTATATAGATTAGAAACATCCATGGGCATCCATTTTTGTCTCATAATCTTTCATTTAATTTTGAATTATTTCAATTGGAAACATTTTCATAATTTTTTTAAGAGTACTTAAAATTCTTGTAGATGCTTCTTATTTGAGTTGTATTTGTTTCCATAATACACTCATAACAAATAACTTTTACTATTTTACATACTTTGTTACTTTTTTCCCCTTTAGTATATTTGCATAGATGCCATGTCACTTTTCCCACATATTGCTCATGTATAAAATAAACTCTCTTCCAAAATTTTCTTTTTATTAACATACTGCATATTTTCACCAGCTTCCTAATTTTTCTTTATAAATTATTTATTTATGCTTAGAGATAAAATTTCAGCAAGGGTACCTGAGTCCTGAGACCAGGAATATGATGAGGAAGAAGATTCAACACGGTCTCTGTGCTTTCCTTCTCCTACACAGTGTTTTTTTCCTTTTTTGATGCCTAAGTTCGTCTCATTCTCTCTGCATGTCTCCTTCAACATGGAACATTCTTGGCTTTAAGACTTCCTAACACGTGGAGGTGATAGAATTTCAGTTGAGCTATTTCAAATCCTGAAAGATGATGCTGTGAAAGTGCCAGCACATTTGGAAAACTCAACAGTGGCCACAGGACTGGAAAAGGTCAGTTTTCATTCCAATCCCAAAGAAAGGCAATGCCAAAGAATGCTCAAACTACCACACAATTGCACTCATCTCACATGCTAGTAAAGCAATGCTTAAAATTCTCCAAGCCAGGCTTCAGCAATACGTGAACCGTGAACTTCCAGATGTTCAAGCTGGTTTTAGAAAAGGCAGAGGAACCAGAGATCAAATTGCCAACATCCACTGGATCATGGAAAAAGCGAGAGAGTTCCAGAGAACCATCTGTTTCTGCTTTATTTATTTATTTATTTATTTATATCAGTGTATGTGCTGTCTTTTTTTTTTTTTTTACTTTATTTTACTTTACAATACTGTATTGGTTTTGCCATACATGGCAAAGCCTTTGACTGTGTGGATCACAATAAACTGTGGAAAATTCTGAAAGAGATGGGAATCCCAGACCACCTAACCTGCCTCTTGAGAAATCTGTATGCAGGTCAGGAAGCAACAATTAAAACTGGACATGGAACAACAGACTGGTTCCAAATAGAAAAAGGAGTCCGTCAAGGCTGTATATTGTCACCCTGCTATTTAACTTATATGCAGAGTACATCATGAGAAACCCTGGGCTGGAAGAAGCACAAGCTGGAATCAAGATTGCCAGGGGAAATATCAATAACCTCAGATATGCAGATGATACCACCCTTATGGCAGAAAGTGAAGAGGAACTAAAAAGCCTCTTGATGGAAGTGAAAGAGGAGAGTGAAAAAGTTGGCTTAAAGCTCGACATTCAGAAAACGAAGATCATGGCATCTGGTCCCATCACTTCATGGCAAATAGATGGGGAAACAGTGGAAACAGTGTCAGACTTTATTTTTGGGGGGTCCGAAATCACTGCAGATGGTGACTGCAGCCATGAAATGAAAAGACTCTTACTCCTTGAAAAGAAAGTTATGACCAACCGAGATAGCACATTCTAAAGCAGAGCCGTTACTTTGCCAACAAAGGTCTGTCTAGTCAAGGCTATGGTTTTTCCAGTGGTCATGTATGGATGTCAGAGTTGGACTGTGAAGAAAGCTGAGTGCCAAAGAATTGATGGTTTTGAACTGTGGTGTTGGAGAAGACTCTTGAGAGTCCCTTGGACTGCAAGGAGATCCAACCAGTCCATCCTAAAGGAGATCAGTCCTTGGTGTTCATTGGAAGGACTGATGCTGAGGCTGAAACTCCAGTGCTTTGGCCACCTCATGTGAAGAGTTGACTCATTGGAAAAAAACTCTGATGCTGGGAGGGATTGGGGGCAGGAGGAGAAGGGAACGACCGAGGATGAGATGACTGGATAGCATCACTGACACAATGGACATGAGTTTGGGTAAACTCCGGTAGTTGGTGATGGATAGGGAGGCCTGGCGTGCTGCGATTCATGGGGTCGCAAAGAGTCAGACACAACTGAGTGACTGATCTGAACTGAAGAGTCTTGTAGCAACCTAGAACACCCTGCTTGTACCCACAGTGCCCTATTTGTCTGCCCTCCTCTTCTTTTCATGCTTCTCTTGTTTCTTTTTACCAGCAACTTCCACATTACCAAAGCAGAAGATAAATGTTAATGAAAGGTTATTTCTACCATTATGTTAAAACTTCAGGAAGGGTTAGCACACACATATAAATAACCTATTGCATGCACACCAGGGCTAATCAGAGTTTATTTTGAAACACAGAGACCAGAGCAGCGGTAAACAGTTTACTACTGTACCTTGGACTCTGGAATTTGCCGTTCACTTTGTTTCATTCTGGGGGCAGGAAGGAGAGAGAGGAGAGAAGGGCCTGATGCTTCCCGTTGTCTCTAACTCTGCTAATAGCCCTCCCTCTAGGATCAGGGAACCAATATAGGGAGCCCATCAGTTACCAAGTATATCACTTTGGCATTTATATTCTGGGGGTGAAAACACACACACAGGGAATGAACCAGTGGTCCCTCTGGAGCACACATGAGGCAGACTAAGGTCAAGACTTTATATATCTCTTGACTTCTGTAAGTCCCTATTCTAACAGGCTATGGTGCTATTTATTTCTCCAAGGATTAGCATCAGTTTAGAGTGAGTATTTAATACAGTCCAAAGAGCTGGATATTTTCTAATTCTAGTGAGAGTTACATGTCATTTTGGGGAAGGTTGTAGGAACAGTCAATATTATACCTGTATTTACATTGAAGATTCCTTCCTTATACACACTGCTGCTGCTGCTGCTGCTGCTGCTGCTGCTGCTAAGTCGCTTCAGTCATGTCCAACTCTGTGTGACCCCATAGATGGCAGCCCGCCAGGCTCCTCCGTCCATGGGGTTTTCCAGGCAAGAATACTGGAGGGGGGTTCCATCGCCTTCTCCATTATACACACTACTATGTATAAAATAGGTAATCAACAAGGGCCTAATGTATAGCACAGGGAGCTATATTGAATATTTTGCAATAATCAAGAGGAGACTATAATATGAAAAAGAATACATATGTGTATGTGTGTGTGTGTGTGTGCGTATCACTGTGTTGGAAACCTGAAACTAACACAGTATTGTAAATCAACTATACCTCACTTAAAAAAAATTTTTTTAAAGATCCCTTCCTTATAGGAACAAACCTGTCCTCATGTTTCAATCTGTAAATAATTTATATTGAGAAACTGGATAAAAGATCAGGAATTCCCATTCTGGCAACTGAGTCAGTTGTCTGTCCATCAAATGTAGAAGTTTTCTGCCTATGTGTGCTAAGTTGAACTTTAGTGATCTGTCCATCTATTTTATTTCTATGTACCTCTTGTCAATTAGTCTTCACTATAGATTCTTTTGGGTCGGAGTTTCTCAGCCTCAGCACTATTGACATATAGGACCAGATAACTCTTTGCTGTGTGTCAGGAGTCCTATACATTGTAACATATTGTAGTAGTATCTTTGACCTCTCTTTCAGTTCAGTTCAGTTACTCAGTTGTGTCCAAATCTGCAACCTCATGAATCGCAGCACACCAAGCCTCCCTGTCCATCACCAACTCCCGGAGTTCACTCAGACTCATGTCCATCGAGTCAGGGATGCCATCTGGCCATCTCATCCTCTGTCATCCCCTTCTCCTCCTGACCCCAATGCCTCCGAGCATCAGAGTCTTTTCCAATGAGTCAACTCTTCGCATGAGGTGGCCAAAGTACTGGAGTTTCAGCTTTAGCATCATTCCTTCCAAAGAAATCCCAGGGCTGATCTCCTTCAGAATGGGCTGGTTGGAGCTCCTTGCAGTCCAAGGGACTCCCAAGAGTCTTCTCCAACATCACACTTCAAAAGCATCGATACTTTGGCCTCAGCTTTCTTCATAGTCCAACTCTCACATCCATACATGACCACTGGAAAAACCATAGCCTTGACTAGATGGACCTTTGTTGGCAAAGTAATGTCTCTGCTTTTGAATATGCTATCTAGGTTGGTCATAACTTTTCTTCCAAGGAGTAAGCGTCTTTTAATTTCATGGCTGCAGTCACCATCTGCAGTGATTTTGGAGCCAAAAAAATAAAAGTCTGACACTGTTTCCACTGTTTCCCCATCTACTGACTTCTCTTTACTACATGGCAATCGCACTCTTCACCACTGTGATAACAAAAATGTCTCCAGATATTGCCAAACATTCTTTGAGGACAAAAAACTCCAGATGAATACTACCACTTTAGGTTAAAACACTGATCAATGCCCCATTCTTTAAAATATATCATCCCTGCCTCTAAGAATGAACAACCACCTACTTGGCCTCTATCATTATGGGATCACATCATTTCCTCTGAAATATGGAAATCCAATTAACTTGCAGACTCTCCCACTGATATCTCTTGCCTAGAAGAATGTCATCAACAAGTATTTTCAGTATGCTAGTGCTTTCTTTGCTGTTGTATTTCTTAATAACTTGGTGAAGGGAGTTTACTGTGATCCATCTCTTATGGGAGAGCAGATTGGTTAGGATGTAAGTATGTAAATTGCAATGGATATAGTCCAATACTCCCATCTTTCTGAGTCTTCCCTCATTCCTCTACAGCCCACCAAGGAAGTCTTTACATCCTAGCTTTCCTAATTGTTGCAGTCACTGAGGCCAGGATCCATTTAGATAGCCAAGTGAATCTAAAAGGGTCAAAGGATGACATCCAACACAGCAATCAAAGGGAGGTTATCTTGGAAGGACCAGACCTAATCAGTCAACCCTTGAAAAGAGACAAGTAGCAACAGACACTTTCCTTGTGGCTTGGTAGAAAGCAGATGCCCACTTGTAAACTGCCTATGGAGTGGACAGGTAGTGAGGACCTGAAAGCCTGGGGGACTGAGAGCAATCCCTACTGATAAGTCATCAAGGAAATGGGGTTGAATTTTACATCCACAAGGTACTGAATTCTGCCAATAACCTGAATGAGTGTGGAAGAGAGATCTGAGTTCTGGATAAGAATGCAGCCCTGCTAACACCTCACTTCAGCTTTGTGACAAACCCTGAGCAAAGAACCCAGTTATTCTGTGCCCAGATTTCTAAACTTCAGAAATTGGGAGATAATAAATGGGTCTTACTTCAAGCACCCCCACCTCAACACACATACAAAGAATCATCTTGGATAAATTGTTAAAAATACAGATTCCTGAGCCATTTTTCTATAGATCCTATGACCTTAGGATTCCTGAGTTTGAGAGAGACCCAGGAAACTCTGGGCTTCCTTAGTGGCTCAGCAGTAAAGAACCTGCCTGCAATGCAGGAGACCCAAGTTTGATTCCCTGAGTCAGGAAGATCCCCTGGAGGAGGGCATGGCAACCCACTTAGTACTCTTGCCTGGAGAATCCCATGGGCAGAGGAACCTGGTGGGCTACAGTCCATAGGGTCACATAGAGTCGGACAGGATTGAAGCGACTAGGCAGCAGCAAGAAATTCTATATTTTAATAAACATACCACATGACTCTGAAGCCCATGATTGAGGAAGCACATTTTCAAATGCTTATTTTTTTTATCATTTTAGTATTAAATCTTATTTTCTAAAATATTATGCATATGGGTCACATTTAAGTTAGAGTCTTTGAAGTTTAGGAACTGGGACTCAATTAAAGACACATAAAGCTTCCCAGGCAGCCCTAGTGGTCAAGAACCTACTTGCCAATGCAGAAGACATAAGACTTGGGTTTGATTCCTGGGTCAGGAAGATCCCCCTGGAGTAGGAAACCACAACCCACTCCAGCATTCTTGCCTGGAGAATCCCATGGATAGAGTCTGGCAGGCTATAATCCATAGGGTCACAAAGAGTCAGACATGACTGAAGCAACTTAGCATGCATGTGAAGTAAATACACATTAGACATAAGAGGAAAGCAACAGCTTTCTCTGGAATCTTATTCTCCATACTTTATAAGTTGCTATGAAGGCTGGATCATGAGGGACGTCAATTCTGACATATTTTATCCTGCGTCATTTCTGAGTAATCCCTCATTCATATTGCATTCCCACTAGACCTCAGGCTTTCTGAGTCTGGAAAACTGGTGGAAACAGAAGGAGGTGATCCATGAGTATGCCCTGCATCTCAGGCCTTTGGTCTGATTTCTGAAGCTGAACTTCCAAGTCTCATCTATTATTATTATCCCACATATCTTCTTTTCCTTTCCCTTTTTTACAATTTTTAAAGGATTTTTCATCTATAGCTGTTATTTCTCATTGGCTTATTCTCTCCATGTTTATCATTTCAGGTTTCATGGAGAGATATCAATTGATCACTTTGTTTTTTTCCTTCCTGGAAATATCAGCTCATTGTTTTGCCTGTATGTCTTCTATTTTTGTGGCAAGAGCCCAGGGATATCATAATAAAATCCAGTGGGGGCAAAACATTCCATAGGGGCCACACTTTCCATAGGGGACATGGATGGGGATCTTCACTCAGAAACCACCAGCATATCAAGCACTGTGACCTAAAGTCTAATTTACTCATGAAATAAGAGGAAAGGAATATGCAATATTTGATCAGTTTTCCTCAGTTCCTTCTTGAAGCCAAGGTTCAATGTCAGAAAAACATTCTGGTCTAAATTTAAACGGAACAAGAGATCCTGTTAGTTACCGAAAGAGTCCGAAAATTTCCCACAATCTCAGGATCCAAAATCAGATAACTGTATGTGAATCTGGAATCAGGCAAGGGAAACAAGCTGAAAACAAGTGTGTGTACAATTATCAGGCATTTTTCTTTTCTGAGTGTGTGTGTAAAGTCATTCAGTCATGTCCGACTCTTTGGGACCACATGGGCTATAGCCTGCAAGGCTCCTTTGTCCATTGAATTCTCCAGGGAAGTATACTGGGGTGAGTTGCTATTTCTTCTTCCAGGGAATCTTCCTAATCCAGGGATTGAACCTGAGTCGCTTGCATTACAGGCAGATTCTTTATCATCTGAGCCACCAGAGGAAGCCATTTTTCTTTTCTACCCTGAGCTACTGGAAAACATTTTTCATTTTTCTCTTCTACCCACTTAAAATTGGCAGATGAGAGGAATAAGTGATTTCAGATGAATATTTAGGAAGATATCTTTAATTTTTTCAGTAGAAGAAAGCAGGTGTAAGCTCAGCAACATTATAACTGAGGGGGTGGGGGAAGGAGGGGAGAAAAACAAAAACCAGAAGCAGAGAGAAATCAAATGTCTTATAATAATTTTTTTTTCAGATAGGACTAACATAAAGGATTCTTTTATATTATGCTGATTAGAATGTGAAACAAAAGTATATTTGAAATAATTGAGGATTAAGTTTTTAGAATAAGAGTTTACCATATTCAGGAGATTCCATCCATTCGTGATTAAATTCTGATCTTACTAGTCAATGAAATTTTTGCACAAGCCTGTAAGGATAGCATTTATATGAAAGCATTTAAAATCTTCAAAGACATTCTGTGGTCTATCTTGAGAAAAGAACAAATCAACATTTAGAATTGCAGAGGCATTCTCACTGATAACATTTCTCAGTTCAAATGGAAGAGAATTAATGAGTTTGACAAGCTCTTCCTCCATTGATAAGGGACAAGCAGAAGAAAGAGATTAGAAACAATGTCAGAATATATCAAGTCTCCAAAGAGGAAATATTTTCATCTATAGATTAGATTATGACACTGATATGGTGTTACTCTACCACATGGGTTTGGCTGGTGGGCCAAGGGAATCTTTTGAGTCCAGAGCCTTTGGGAATGAAATGCAGGGAGGTGGCTATGACAACTATCTCTCCCTTTTGTGATCTGTTCTTTGTTATTGTGTTCAGATTGATAGTGTTCTTTCTGCCAGACCAGTGGCCTATGTCAACAGGCCAGGGAGATAATACTAGAGTGAGATTCTAAAGACAGGCAAACAAATGTGCAGCAGATGAAAATGACAAGGCAGTGCTGATAACTGGCATAGTAAAATGAAATCCACTCCCAATGTCCCTTAACAATAAATGTAGTATCAAAACACTCTATTCCACAGGCATGTTGGTCAGAATCAATGAGAGAAATCCAAAGCTCTGATAATCTTTCCACTAATAACAAACTCGTAGGTGACCTTACAGCCCTAAATGAGGTTATCTCTTTTTCTCCATAAATAATGTTTCTCTTTTTCACTATAATTTATATGAATGCCAATTAAGTGTTTCAGCAAAATAAATTTCAATTTTATATCATGTGATACATATGTTTATGCAAGAGAGTTACATATTGATAAGGATTTTGCTGCAAATATTTAAGAAAGCCTTTCAAAATTCACACTTTCAGTTACATAAGTTTCTCAATTTTAATCAAAATGGAAAACCATCCCATAGTTGTTAACTGATCACCTACCATGTATAGAATACTGTGCTTGCTAATGTGAAGGTTGTAAAGACAGGCTCAGGAAATTAATTCTTCCAGTACTTACAGAATTATTCATTTGTGTTAAAAATAAAAAAATTGTCAGCGCACTTCAATATGCCTTCAGATACACTTGTGTATCTGAAACAAATTGCTAACATATATATAAATCACACAGCAACAATTTGAGAACATATCTATACACTCTAGGTTTAAAGATAGGCAATTGTGAAGAAAATAAAGAGGAAAGGAAAATCTCCAATTTAATAATTTGTACTTATTTTTAACTGAATTTGAACTAGTTCAGTTCAGTTCAGTCGCTCAGTCATGTCCAATTCTGTGCGAACCCATGAATCGCAGCACGCCAGGCCTCCCTGTCCAGCACCAACTCCCAGAGTTCACTCAGATTCACGTCCATCGAGTCCGTGATGCCATCCAGCCATCTCATCCTCTGTCATCCCCTTCTCCTCCTGCCCCCAATTCCTCCCAGCATCAGAGTCTTTTCCAATGAGTCAACTCTTCGCATGAGGTGACAAAAGTACTGGAGTTTCAGCTTAAGCATCATTCCTTCCAAAGAAATCCCAGGGCTGATCTCCTTCAGAATGGACTGGTTGGAGCTCCTTGCAGTCCAAGGGACTCTCAAGAGTCTTCTCCAACACCACAGTTCAAAAGCATCAATTCTTCGGCACTCAGCTTTCTTCATAGTCCAACTCTCACATCCATACATGACCACAGGAAAAACCATAGCCTTGACTAGACGGCCCTTAGTCGGCAAAGTAATGTCTCTGTTTTTGAATATGCTGTCTAGGTTGGTCATAACTTTTCTTCCAAGGAGTAAGCATCTTTTAATTTCATGGCTGCAGTCACCATCTGCAGTGATTTTGGAGCTCCCAAAAATAAAGTCTGACATCTTACACATCTAAATTTTTATTTACTTATACAGAAGAGAGAAATGGTTCAATTTTTAAATATAATACTTAATTATGACAGAAAATATTATTCTTATTTTTGTTGTTAGTTGACCTTTCAAAATGTTCTATTATGGAAAATTTTACTTTAAATTTTCCTTAAATATCACATTTTATTAAGTGCAAACTTCTCTAAAATACTGTGAGCTACTCTTGGTTGTGAAAAGTGCTCCATGAATTGAGTTGTGCTCTAATTCTTCCTTCAGGAGGAGGAATTCTTCTTCTCCATTTCAAGTATGCACAGGGTATACATATTTTTTTTTTTTTCTATTCTCTTGTTCTTTCCTCTTGTGCTCTTTTCATTAATACTGCTAACGTCAGAGAACGTTTGCTCACTTTTGTAGTTATGTTGGGGAGTTTTGTCACTTCAAATACTTCTTGTTCTGGATTAGGAACGTTGTTTGTAGGCACTGAAGGTTAGGAAGACAACCCACTGTTTATTCTGTTTTCTCCAGCTACTTGAACTATTACACATGTACATGGGTCTCTGACCTAGAGATTTTAGAAAACCACATAATTAGAAGTACAGTTATTTTTTAACAAAGTGAAATCCAAAATAAACAGCGTTTCATGCTGAATTTGTAGCTGAAATCAATATGCAGAAAAGCTGAAGTGATTTGACATAATATTGTTTGCAAAATAAATGCAAGCATCGAGAATAATAGAAAGACAGAGCCTAAAATATTATTCAAGAAAATCTTCAAAAATTTTAGAACGAAATCTCTGTGGGCCTATAAGAAAGAGCCTTGGAAATACCTCAGACTGCAAAAAATATTCATTGCTGTACTGCCTTTATTTTATGACTATCTCATTCCCAAATTCCTGATTCTAACAAAGAATAATCTGATCCTTATTTTAATCATGCCTCAGTCTCTGTGGGCTTGACATTTGAATTTTTTCTCATTATGATTTGAACCTAGTTTCATACTTCATTAACTTGAACCTTCAACCCTCCCAGCACAGCATGTGCCATTGTTTGAGTAACCGTTTCAAAGCTCACTGAGCAAAATCTGTTGACCACAACCCAAAATACATATATGAAGGGCACTTATAATATTTATTGCCAAGAGAACTAATGAGTAACTGTGTAGCTTTTCCCATAAATATATAGCAAATGTATTAAATGCTTCTTATACTAGGTGCTAAGATCATAAAGATTGATACCTTTATCAGTTAAAATAATTTTGATTGAAAATAACCTCAGCAAAGTGTGATTTTTTTTTAATAATAAGGGGAAATTATTGGCTCACATAATATAAAGCCTGTATACAGAAATAACGGATGGGGAGAGTTGATCTAATGACCCATCATGGACCAACTTTCTCTCTCTCTGTTCTTTGAAACCTTAGTATTAGTTACTGTCATAGTTTGACTTCTTCGATAATTTCAAGACAGTTTCCAGTAGCTTTCAGGGGTAAATGTTTCCTTTTCCTGGCAGAAGAATGAAAAGCTTTTTAAGTCATCACTGCTAGTAAAAGTCCTGTGTCTGCTGACATTGCCTTAGGTCATATTACTTTATGGGGATCACTAAACTACAATCCTTGCATAAAATTCAGCCAGTGATCTGTTTTTCTACGGGGAAATAAGAATGATTTTTACATTTTTAAATGGTTGTAAATAAAAATCAGGAAGGATATGCAACAGAGAGTTTTGTCGTCTGCAAAGCCTAAAGTATTTATTAAATGGCCCTTTTCAGAAAAGATTTGCTGACTGTTACCTTGAACAATCAAAGTGTTTAGATAATGTGATAAGCCAACCTTACTCATTGGCTTAAGGTTGCTGCTGCTGCTAAGTCACTTCAGTAGTGTCTGACTCTGTGTGACCCCATAGATGGCAGCCCACCAGGCTCCCCCGTCCCTGGGATTCTCCAGCCAAGAACACTGGAGTGGGTTGCCATTTCCTTCTCCAATGCATGAAAGTGAAAAGTGAAAGTGAAGTCACTCAGTTATGTTCGACCCTCAGCAACCCCATGGACTGTAGCCTACCAGGCTCCTCCGTCCATGGGATTTTCCAGGCAGGAGTACTGGAATGGGGTGCCATTGCTTAAGGTTGGGGCTTATGTAAATCCTTCAATAACTAATGCTGATCACAGGGATGATTTATACTGTTGGGGATTAGAAATCAGTTCCATGAACTCGCCAAATTAGGGGAACAAGCACATTTCCAGGCTAAAAGCAAGCACATCAATGAGAGAGAGAAAATAAAAATTTGTCCACCACGCCACCCTTAGAGGTCATGTAGTGGTCGAGACAAACACAACAAGTAAATATGACTAACAACATGCTACAAGTAAAAAACAAGAAGAATAGTTTTAAAATACAAAGGAAGTAAAAATCAATTTCATGCAGAGGACATAAGCAGATTTAATCAGGGGAGAGAGGTAGTTCAGAATGCAGCCCGAATAGATAAAGATAAGGACAATTCAAATGAAATCTTGAGAGAAATGTAAGATAGAAAATATTTGTTGTTTAGTTGCTAAGTTGTGTCTGACTCTTTTGAGACCCCAAGGACTGTAGTCCACCAGGGTCCTCTGTCCATGGGATTTCCCCAGCAAGAATACTGGAATGGGTTGACATTTCTTTATCCAGGGTATCTTCTCAAGTCAGGGATCAAACCCACATCTCTTGTGTCTCCTGCATTGGCAGGCAGATTAAAGAATCTGAGTCATCTGATAAGGCCTACCTTTTTTTAGAAGAAATGTTTTTTTGACGTTCTTTGCCCACTTTTCCTTGGATAGGTTATCTTTGTTGTGGAGTTATAATTTTCTATATCCTCAGGATATGTCAATGTTTAGCAGATGTATTTTCTCCCATTACATATATGTAGGTGCTCCTACCTGTTGTAGGGAATTTAGAAGGCCATGCATAAATCTGGATGCATGCTCAGAAGAGACCTCTGAAACATTATGTTTCCACCTTTATCCTGAAGAAATAGTGTATGACACCTTTACAGTACTGACAAAGGAAAATTGTTAAATAAGGATTTTTATACCTGGAAAAACTACCCCTCAAAATTAAGGAAAAATTAAGTTGCTGCTTTTCTGGTGGATTTTTATACCTGGCAAAACTACCCCCAAAAAATTAAGGAAAAATTAAGTTGCTGCTTTTCTGGTGGTGCTGCATACTGAACTACCTCTCTCTGCAGATGAAGTCTGCTTGTCTCATCTGTATGAAATTTGTTCTTCCTTCATATAAATCTTGGGATTCCATATGACCTAATTAATGGACAGATCCATATTTAAGGATCTGTTCATGAAATTAAAAATAAAAGTTTAATTACATGTACTATGAACTTTGAAGAATTATGTAGCTCTTTACTGATTTTATCCTGTACAAGTCCTGCTGGAGGGCAGAGGGATTCAGAGAGAAACACAGGAAGTTTCCTACAAATCTCCAATAAGCTGTTTTCTATTTCTGGTATTTCCCAGTCAAGAAAACTGCTGGAAATTTCTTCTGTGTTTTCATCCATGGGGTTACCATATTGACCTATCATTCCATTCTTTAATTCCATTTATGCCTTCATGAGCCACACATTTCTTCCTCCATCTGGATGTGGCCAGAGACTTTTGATTTCTATGACCTCTCTGCCCCTATCAATTTAGGCTTACCAGAGATTTGATTAAAGACCATTCTATTATCTTTTTACATTCTTCATAATGTGCTACTAAAGACACTGGGTCATTTAAATTTCCTTCCTGAAATTCTTGGAGTTGGAGAATGGAATAAAAAACTTAGAGTGCAAATATTTAGTATTAAAATTTATCACCTCGACATCATAGATTTGTGTTTCCTGTAAGTTGAGGCTTATTCTGTAGCCACTGAGTTCTTTCCTTTAGGGAAGGAATTACAGTACTTTAAGTTCCCTCAAGGGACTTGTGTATTATTTATTTATTTAGGTGGTTATCCCCAGTGGCACAGTGTGTAAAGGAGGAAAGTAAGAAAGAGAACAGAGAAAGACAATAAATATGTATTTATAATCAGATTGCTACTCAGAGTCACTGAGACAGAATCCTACTGGAAACCCTCAGAGAAACTTTGCACTTCTTTCTAACTCTGTAGGTCTCATAATTTTCCTACAAAGCAAAGGGAGAGGACTCAAATAAAATTAGAAATGAAAGAGGAGAAGGCACCATATAAATGCAAAGGACCATGCGACTGCAAGCAACTGTATGCTAATAAAATGGAAAACCTGGAAGAAATGGACAAACTCTTAGAAAGGTACAATCTCCCAAGACTGAACCAGGAAGAAATAGAAAATATGAACAGACCAATCACAAGTTCTGAAATAGAAACTGATTACTAGTCCTCCAACAAACAAAAGTCCAAGGATGGACAGCTCCACAGGTGAATTCTATCAAACATTTAGAGAAAGCTTAACACCCTAATCTGGGCAAAAATACTGGAGTGGGTTGCCATTCCCTTCTCCAGGGGATCTTCCCAACCCAGGGTCTCCTGCATTACAGGCAGATTCTTTACTATCTGAGATAATGGGGAAGCATGCTCCCCCAACACCCACCCTTCTGAAACTCTTCAAAAAAAGAAAAAGAAAAAGCTGCAGTGAAAGGAGTACTCCCAAGCTCATTCTACAAGGCCACCATCACTCTGATACCAAAACCAGACAAAAATACCACAAAGAAAGAAAATTACAGGCCAACATCACTGGTGAACATGCAAGTAAAAATCCTCAACAAAACACTAGCAATCTGAATCCAACAATACATTAAGAAGATCCAACAAAAACCCATGAGTAAGTGGGTTTTATCCTAAGGATTCAAGGATTTTTCAACAGCTGCAAATCAATCAGTGTGAGACACTGTATCAGCAAATTAAAGGGAAAAAAAAAAAAACACACACACAAAACCATGATCATCTCAATATATGCAGTAGCACTATTTATCACAGCCAAGACATGGAAGCAATCTAAATGTCCATTGACAGAAGAATGTATAAAGAAGATGTGGTACATGTATACAGTAGAATATTAGCCTTAAAAAAAAAAAAGAATGAAATAAAGCTACCTACCTATAGCAACTGGCTCGACCCAGAGATTATCATACTAAGTGAAGTCAGATAAAAAAAGACAAATATCATATGATATCACTTTATGTATGAAATCTAAAAAAAAGTTACACATATGAACTTATTTACAAAACAGAAACAGACTTAGAAAACAAACTAATGACTACCAAAGGGTAAAGGTGGTGAAGGAGAGATAAATTAGGAGATTGAGATTAACATATACATATTACTATACATAACATCAACAAAGACCTAGTGTATAGCACAAGGAACTAAACTCAGTACTCTGTAATAACCTATATGGGAAAAGAATCTGAAAAAGAATGGATACATACACATACACACATATATGACAATTAACTTTGCTGTACAACTAAAACTAACACAATATTATAAATCTATTATACTCCAATATAAAATTAAAACTGTGACACACATGCAATGGAATATTATTCAGCCATAAAAATTAAGGAAATCTGTCAATTGTGACAACATGGATAGACATGAAGGGTATTATGCTAAACAAAATAAGGCATACATAGAAAGATAAATACTGGATGATTTCACTTATATCTAGAATCTAGAAAACAAAATAAATTAAAGAAATAACAAAATTGAAACAGAATCATAGATACAGATAACAAACAGGTGATACCAAAGTGGAGAGAGCTAGAGAAATGAAATTTTTGGTAGATTAATCAGTACAAGGGCTTCCCTGGTGGCTCAGTGGTAAAGAATCCATCTGCCAATGCAGAAGATATGGATTTGATCTCTGGGGTGGAAGGATCCCTTAGAGAAGGAAATGGTAACCCACTGCAGTATTCTTGCCTGGGAAAGCCCATGGACAGAGGAGCCCGGAGCTCTACAGTTCATGGGGTCTCAAAAGAGTCAGACATAGCTTAGTGACTAAACAACAACAAAGAGTTACAAACTTTCAGTTTCAAAACACATGGGTTAAGGGGCGGTCCTAAGATGGTGGAGGAATAGGACGGGGAGACCACTTTCTCCCCCACAAATCCATCAAAAGATCATTTGAACACTGAGCAAATTCCACAAAACAACTTCTGAATGCTGGCAGAGGACACCAGGCACCCAGAAAGGCAGCCCATTCTCTTCAAAAAGAGGTAGAACAAAATATAAAAAAAATAAAAAATAGACAAAAGAGTTAGGGATGGAGACCCATCCCAGGAAGGGAATCGTGAAGGAGAAGTTTCCAAACACCAGAAAACCTGCTAACCAGCGGGTCTGTGGGGACTTTTGGAATATCAGAGGGCAACATAACTGGGAGGAAAACAACAACAACAACAACAACACCCCACAGATTATGTGCCTAACCGCAACTCCCAGCAGAGAAGTAGGCCAGACACTCGTGTCTGTCACCAGCAAGCAGAGGCTGAACAGGGAGGTGCAGGCTACACTGCTTAGGGTAAGGACTGGGCCTGAATGCCCTGAGGACAATCTGAGGGAGTGAGACAACAACCCAAACTGTGGGATAGCCAGAGAGAGAGAGAGAGAGAAAAAAAAAAAAAAAAGAGAGAGAGAGAGAGAAAAAAAGGGAGAAAGAACTTTCCTGAAAAAAGCTCCAACCTAAGGCACTGTCGGGCCCAGGATACCAGAGGAGAGCTAGTCGGCTGCACACTGATCCATCCACTACCAGAAGCAGAGAGGCAGGTGGGTGACACCCAGAACCAGAAGGCTAGGGGGAGTCTCAGCCCCAGAGACGATATCCTCTACCAAACTGCAAGCAGGGTCCCAGCTGCTGACCAAGTCTTCCTGGGATCCTGGATGGTTGATAACTGCCAGGAGGGCCACAGTCAGAAATCAGCTCCCCAGAGGAGATACACGGCACACCTGAGATGGCACACCTGCTGCGCACCCAGGAAACCCAGTGGCTGGGATGGGGAGGCTTTAAGACACACTATCCACCTGAGGAGAGTGCGCTCACCAAGCACCTGGTTGCCTGAGCTGCTGGGACCTGGGAAGGGCACAAAATTCAGGCCCAACTGAGTCTGTGCCTTGGTGGGGTACCTGAGAACCTGAACATGAGCGGCTTAGACCTGGGAGATGCACACAACCCAGGGCCCACTTTAGACAGTTCCCCTGCAGAGCAGCCTGGAGCCTGAGCAGTGTAGACTGGGAAAGCACACACGATGTGAGCAAGGGGCAAACCCAGTGTGGCCTAGACACTGTGAGCACTCCCCCACACACACCAGTGATATGTTTGGGTGTTCCTCCCTCTCCACAGCACAATTGAACAAGCGAGCCTAAATAAGTGACCACCTTTGCCCCATGTGTCAGGGCTGAAATTGGACACTGAAGAGACTTGCAAACAGAAGAAGCCAAAATAAACAAAGAAGAGGGAACCGCTTTGGAAGTGACAGGTGTAACAGATTAAAACCCTGTAGTTAGCACTGACTACATTGGAAAGGGCCTATAGACCTTGAGAAGAAGTGTAAGCCAGAACAAGGAACTATCTGAGACTGAACTGACCCCACACTGCCCTCAACAGCTCCAGAGAAATTCCTAGATATATTTTACTATTATGATTTAAAATTTTTTTAAGTTCTTTATGACTCAATTTTCATTTTTATAATCTACTATTACCTTGCCAAAAAAAGACCCTATTTTTAAAGCAAATATCATACATATTTTTTATAATTTTGTGATTTTTTTTTGTTCCTTTAATATTGTATTTTGAGATACACACTATATTTTTAATCTTTGATTTTTGGCATTTGTTATCAATTTTGTACCTTTAAGAATACAATCTTCAGTGCCCACTTTTACTTAGGAGTGTGATTATTGGCTTGATTGCTGCCTCCCCTTTTGACTCTCCTTTTTCTCCCTCAGGTCACCTCTATCTCCTCCCTCACCCTTCTCTTCTTTACCCAACTCTGTGAATCTCTTTGGGTATTCCTGGCTATGGAGAACCCTTAGGGAAATGATTACTGGCTAGATTGTTCTCACCCCTTTTGATTTCCCCTCTTCTCCTCCTGGTCACTTCTATGTCCCTCCTCCCTCTTCTCTTCTCCATGTAACTCTGTGAACCTCTCTGGGTGTCCCTCACTGTAGAGAATCTTTTCTCCATTAACCTCGATGTTTTATCATTAGTGCAGTATGGATGGAGAAGTCTTGAGAGTACTGTAAAAATAAGACTGAAAACCAGAGGCAGCAGGGTTAAATCCAAAACTTGAGAATACCAGGGAACATTAATCGAGAAGAGCTCCTCCAAAAGCCTCCATACCTACACTGAAACCAAGCTCTACTCAAGAGCAAACAAGTTTCAGAGCAAGACATACCAAGCTAATTCTCCAGCAATGCAGGAACATAACCCTAAGCATTAAAATACAGGCAGCCAAAAGTCACATCAAACCCATAGACACTCAAAATTCATTACTGGACACTTCATTGCACTCCAGAGAGAAGAGATCCAGCTTCACTCACCAGAATACTGACGCATGCTTCCCTAAACAGGAAACCTTGACAAGCCACTTATCCAACCCCACCCACAGGGAGGAACCTCCACAATAAAGAGGAACCAAAAACTTCCAGCATACAGAAAGGCCACCCCAAACACAGCAATCTAAACAAGATGAAAAGGTAGAGATATATCAGCAGGTAAGGATTTTGATAAATGCCCACCAAACCAAACAAAAGAGGAGGAGATAGGGAGTCTACCTGAAAAAGAATTCAGAATAATGATAGTAAAAATGATCCAAAATCTTGAAAACAAAATGGAGTTACAGATAAATAGTCTGGAGACAAGGACTGAGAAGATACAAGGAACATTTAACAAGGACCTAGAAGAAATAAAAAAGAGTCAATCAATATTGCATAATGAAATAACTGAGATCAAAAACAATCTGGAGGGAAACAATAGAAGAATAACAGGCAGAACATAGGATAAGTGAGGTGTAAGATAGAATGGTGGAAATAAATGAAGCAGAGAGGGAAAAATAATTAAAAGAAATGAGGACAACCTCAGAGACCTCTGGGACAATGTCAAATGCCCCAACATTCAAATCATAGGAGTCCCAGAAGAAGAAGACAAAAAGAAAGGCCATGAGAAAATACTTGAGGAGATAATAGTTGAAAACTTCCCTAAAATGGGGAAAGAAACAGTCACCCAAGTCCAAGAAACCCAGAGAGTCCCAAACAGGATAAACTCAAGGCAAAACACCCCAAGACACATTTTAATCAAATTAACAAAGATCAAACACAAAGAACAAATATTAAAAGCAGCAAGGGAAAAACAATAACATACAAGGGGATTCCCATAAGGATAACAGCTGATCTTTCAGTAGAAACTCTTCATGCCAGAAGGGAATGACAGGACATACTTAAAGTGATGAAAAAGAAAAACGTACAACCCAGCAAGGATCTCATTCAAATATGAAGGAGAAATCAAAAGCTTTGCAGACAAGCAAAAGTGGAGAGAATTCAGCACCACCAAACCAGCTCTCCAACAAATGCTAAAGGATCTTCTCTAGACAGGAAACACAGACAGAGTGTATAAATTTGAACCCCATACAACAAAGTAAATGGCAATGGGATCATACTTATCAATAATTACCTTAAATGTAAATGGGTTGAATGCCCCAACCAAAAGACAAAGACTGGCTGAATGCTTACAAAAACAAGACTCCTATAAATGCTGTCTACAAGAGACCCACCTCACAACAAGGGACACATACAGAGAGTGAAGGGCTGGAAAAAGATATTTCATGCAAATGGAGACCAAAAGAAACAGGAGTAGCAATACTCATATCAAATAAAATAGACTTTGAAATAAAGGCTGTGAAAAGAGACAAAGAAGGACACTATATAATGATCAAAGGATCAATCCAAAAAGAAGATATAACAATTATATATGCACGCAACATAGGAGCACCACAATATGTAAGGCAAATGCTAAAAGTATGAAAGGGGAAATTAAAAGTGGCACAAAAATAGTGGGAGACATTAATACCCCACTCACACCTATGGATAGATGAACTAAACAGAAAATTAGCAAGGAAACACAAACTTTAAATGATACAATGGACCACTTAGACCTAATTGATATCCATAGGGCATTTCACCCCCAAACAATGAATTTCACCTTTTTCTCAAGTGCACACGGAACCTTCTCCAGGATAGATCACATCCTGGGCCATAAATCTAGCTTTGGTAAATTCAAAAAAACTGAAATAACTCCAGCATCTTTTCTGATCACAATGCAGTAAGGTTAGATGTCAACTACAATAAACCTTGGAAAATTCTAAAAGAGATGGGAATACCAGACCGCCTGACCTGCCTCTTGAGAAAACTATATGCAGGTCAACAAGCAACAGTTAGAACTGGACATGGAACAACAGACTGGTTCCAAATTGGAAAAGGAGTACGTCAAGGCTGTATATTATCACCCTGCTTATTTAACTTCTATGCAGAGTACATCATGAGAAACGCTGGACTGGAAGAAGCATACGCTGGAAGCAAAATTGCTGGGAGAAATATCAGTAACCTCAGATATGCAGATGACAACACCCTTATGGCAGAAAGTGAAGAGGAAGAAAAAGCCTCTTGATGAAAGTGAAAGAGGAGAGTGAAAAAGTTGGCTTACAGCTCAACATTCAGAAAACGAAGATCATGGCATCTGGTCCTATCACTTCATGGCAAATAAATGGGGAAACAATGGAAACAGTGTCAGACTTTATTTGGGGGGGGGGGGCTCCAAAATCACTGCAGGTGGTGATTGCAGCCATGAAATTAAAAGACACTTATTCCTTGGAAGGAAAGTTATGACCAACCTAGATAGCATATTCCAAAGTAGAGACATTACTTTGTCAACAAAGGTCCGTCTAGTCAAGGCTATGGCTTTTCCAGTGGTCATGTATGGATGTGAGATTGGGAGTGTGATGAAACTGAGTCCTGAAGAATTGATGCTTTTGAATTGTGGCGTTGGAGAAGAATCTTGAGAGTCCCTTGGACTGCAAGGAGATCAAACCAGTCCATTCTGAAGGAGATCAGCCCTGGGATTTCTTTGGAAGGAATGATGCTAAAGCTGAAACTCCAGTACTTTGGCCACTTCATGCGAAGAGTTGACTCATTGGAAAAGACTCTGATGCTGGGAGGGATTGGGGGCAGGAGGAGAAGGGGACGACAGAGGGTGAGATGGCTGAATGGCATCACCAACTCGATGGACATGAGTTTGAGTGAACTCTGGGAGTTGGTGATGGACAGGGAGGCCTGGCATGCTGCGATTTATGGTGTTGCAAAGAGTTGGACACGACTGAGCAACTTGAAATCAAACCAACAGGGGAAAAAAAAAAAAAAATAAAACTATTAAAATTTCAAACATGGAGGCCAAACAACATGCTCTGAATAACCAACACATCACAGAAGAAATTCAAAAGAAATCAAAATATGCATAGAAACGAATGAAAATGAAAACACAACCTACAACCTATGGATTCAATAAAAGCAGTGCTATTGGGAAGGTTCGTAGTAATAAAAGCTTACCTCAAGAAACAAGAGAAAAACCCAATAAATAACATAACTCTACACCTAAAGCAACTAGAAAAAGAAGAAATGAAGTATCCCAGGAATAGTAGAAGGAAAGAAATGAAAATTAGGGCAGAAATAAATGCAAAAGAAGCCAAGGAGACCATAGCCAAAATCAACAAAGATAAAAGCTGGTTCTTTGAGAAGATAAAATTGACAAACCATTAGCCAGACTCATCAAGAAACAAAGGGAGGAGAATCAAATCAACAAAAATAGAAATGAAAATGGAGAAATCACAACGGACAACACAGACATACAAAGGGTCATAAGAGACTACTATCAGCAACTATATGCCAATAAAATGGACAATTTGGAAGAAATGGTCAAATTCTTAGAAAAGTATAACTTTCAAAAACTGAACCAGGAAGAAATAGAAAATCTTAACAGACCTATCACAATCACGGAAATCAAAACTGTAATCAGAAATCTCCCAGCAAACAAAAGCCCAGGACCAGATGGCTTCACAGCTGAATCCTACCAAAAATTTAGAGAAGAGCTAACACCTATCCTACTCAAACTATTCCAGAAAATTGCAGAGGAAGGTAAACTTTCAAACTCATTCTATGAGGCTACCATCACCCTAACACCAAAACCAGACAAACATGCCACAAAAAAAGGAAAACTACAGGCCAATATCACTAATGAACATAGATGGAAAAATCCTTAACAGAATTCTAGCAAACAAAAGCCAACAACATATTAAAAAGATCAAACATCATGACCAAGTGGGCTTTATCCCAGGGATGCAAAGATTCTTCAATATCCTCAAGTCAACCAATGTGATACAACACATTAACATTGAAAAATAAAGACCATGTGATTATCTCAATAGATTCAGAGAAAGTCTTTGACAAAATGCAACCTCCATTTATGATAAAAACCCTCCAGAAAGCAGGAATAGAAGGAACATACCTCAACATAATAAAAGCCATATATGATAAACCCACAGCAAACATTATCTTCAATGGCGAACAACTGAAAGCATTTCCCCTAAAATCAGGAACAAGACAAGGGTGCCCACTCTCATCACTTCTATTCAGTACAGTTTTGGAAGTTTTACCCAGAGCAATCAGAGAAGAAAAAGAAATAAAAAAGAATCCATTTTGGAAAAGAAGTAAAACTCTGTTTGCAGATAACATGATTCTCTACATAGACAACCGTAAAGACTCCACCTGCAAATTACTAGAGCTAATCAATGAATATAGTAAAGTTGCAGGATGTAAAATCAACACACAGAAATCCCTTGCATTCTATACACTAACACTGAGATAACATAAAGAGAAATTAAGGAAACAATTCCATTCACCATTGCAATGAAAAGAATAAAATACGTAGGAATAAATCTACCTAAAGAAACAAAGACCTATATATAGAAAACTATAAAACACTGATGAAAGAAATCAAAGAGGACACAAATAGATGGAGAAATGCACCATGTTTATGGATTGGAAGAATCAACATAGTGAAAATGGGTATACTACCCAAAGCAATCTATAGATTCAAAGCAATCCCTATCAAGCTACCAATGTTATTTTTCAGAGGACTAAAACAAATAATTTCACAATTTGTATGGAAATACAAAAAACCTTGAATAGCCAAAGCAATCTTGAGAAAGAAGAATGGAACTGGAGGAATCAACCTGCCTGACTTCAGACTATGCTACAAAGCTCAGTCATCAAGACAGTATGGTACTGGCACAAAGACAGAAACGTAGATCAATGGCACAAAATAGAAAGCCCAGAGATAAATCCATGCACATATGGACACCTTATCTTTGACAAAGGAAGCAAGAATATACAACGGAGAAAGCAAACTCTTTAACAAGTGGTGCTTAGAAAACTGGTCAACCACCTGTAAAAGAATGAAACGAGAACACTTTCTAACACCATACACAAAAATAAACTCAAAATGGATTAAAGATCTAAATGTAAGACTAGAAACTATAAAACTCCTAGAGGAAAACATAAGCAAATACTCTCTGACATAAATCACAGCAGGATCCTCTATGACTCACCTCCCAGAATACTGGAAATAAAAGCAAAAGTAAACAAATAGGACCTAATTAAACTTAAAAGCTTTTGCACAACAAAGGAAACTATAAGCAAGGTGAAAAGATAGCCTTCAGAATGGGAAAAATAATGGCAAATGAAGCAACTGACAAAGAATTAATCTCAAAAATGTACAGGCAACTCCTACAGCTCAATTCCAGAAAAATAAATGACTCAATCAAAAAATGGGCCAAAGAACTAAACACACATTTCTCCAAAGAAGACATACAGATGGCTAACAAATACAGGAAAAGATGCTCAACATCACTCATTATCAGAGAAATGCAAATCAAAACCACAATGAGGTACCATCTCACACCAGTCAGAATGGCTGCTATCAAAGAGTCTACAAGCAATAAATGCTGGAGAGGGTGTGGAGAAAAGGAACCCTCTTACGCTGTTGGTGGGAATGCAAACTAGTACAGCCACTATGGAGAACAGTGTGGAGATTCCTTAAAAAACTGGAAATAGAACTGCCATATGACCCAGCAATCCCACTTCTGGGCATACACACCGAGGAAACCAGAATCAAAAGAGACACCTGTACCCCAGTGTTTATTGCAGCACTGTTTATAATAGCCAGGACATGGAAGCAACCAGATGTGCATCAGCAGATGAATTGATAAGAAAGTTGTGGTACATATATACAACGGAATATTACTCAGCCATTAAAAAGAATGCATTTGAATCAGTTGTAATGAGGTGGATGAAACTGGAGCCTATTATACAGAGTTTAGTAAGTTAGAAAGAAAAACACCAATACAGTATACTAACGCATATGTATGGAATTTAGAAAGACAGCAACAATAACCCTATATTTGAGACAGCAAAAGAGAGACAGATGTAAAGAACAGTCTTTTGGACTCTGTGAGAGAAGCCGAGGGTGGGATGATTTGAGAGAATAGCATTGAAACATGTATAAGGTCATATGTGAAACAGATCGCCAGTCCAGGTTTGATGCATGAGACAGAGTGCTCAGGGCTGGTGCACTGGGATGACCCTGAGTGATGGGATGGGGAAGGAGGTAGAATGGGGTTTCAGGATGGTGGAGCACATGTATACCATGGCTAATTCATGTCAATGTATGGCAAAAACTACTACAATATTGTAATTAGCCTCCAATTAAAATAAATAATTTAAAAAATAAATAATTAAAAAAATATGGGGTTACAGGTATGAAATGTACAGTGTGGGGAATGTAGTCAATAATTATGTAATAAATTTGTATGGTGACAAATGATAACTAGACATCATTTTGAAACATATAGGAATAGCATATCATTTTGTTTTGTACCAGGAACTAACATAGTAATGTAAGTTAATTATACTTCAAAAACAAACAAACTCATATAAAAATAGGTATTTGTAGTTACCAAAGATGAGTGCTAGGGGAAGGAGGAATTGGATGAAGCTAGTCAAAAGATACAAACTTCCAGTTATATTATAAATATTAGTGATATGATGTACAACTAAGGCATAACGAACTGTTCTGTATGCTAAATATGAGAAAGAGTAAATCCTAAGAGTTCTCATCATAAGGCAAACATTTCTTTTTAATTTATTTAATTTTGTATCACATGAGATGATGGAAGTTCTCGAAACTTGTTGTGGTATTTAATAATATTATGTAAGTCAAACCGTTAATCTATTCATCTTAAATTTATACAGTGCTGCATGTCAATTGTATCTCAATAAGACTGGAAGGAAAAAAAAAAGTGATTTAGCTGGACCTCACAATTGATTACCTGTGAGGTATAATAGTATTATTAGATTAATTGAGATTGAAGCTTAACTTTTTTTTTAACTTAATTCAACAGGGAATAGTGGTACCAATTACTAACTAGGACATAAAAGTTCCTGGGAGGAATCAGGTTTGGCTTGGATGGTGACTAGAAATCAAGAGTTCCATTGTACACATGCCAAACTTGAGATGCCTATTATATGTCTACTATACATATTAATAAATCATGTGTACGTATGAATCTACAGCTCATGGCCCATAAGAGTTGTTGATACTAGAAGTAGCAACAAATCTCTTTGAGTTTCCTATACTTATTCTTTTAAACATACAATGAGAAAATTATCTTAAAAGACAAGCCTTGTGGCAAGAACAGCTTTTCTAAATGCCAATAATTTCCTTTGCACTCTTTTAATCTAGTTTTAATCTGAGTAAGAGGTAAGAGTTAAATTCACTCATGTTCGGCTTTCTGCCAGCTAGCCTCCTTGGCGGGGGGGGGGGGGGGGGGGGAGAACGTTGGCTTTCTGTAAAACTTAACAGAATGTAGTTATGACTCAGTACTTGGACCCCAGCCCCCTCACCATGTCAGGAATCAGCCTAATAATACCCCCATCTCTCTTTCTTCAGCCAACGTGCAAACAGTACACTGAAAGGCAGCTAAAGCAAAACTTTCCCATCTCTGCTTTCTTGTGTCCTGGAATTGTCAAGTTAAAAAGCCAGAGGACTGGGTTTATTTTGCAGTCTGATGTCAGTCATTATGCTAGGCATCTGTGTCATGCCCTAGAACGAATGGCACTGGACACCTGCTAGGATCACTCTTTGTGTTAACCCAAATAAAGCTTGTCCTACCAGGTTAATGTTGTTCTGTCAGGTCATTTACTGCAAATTGTAGTGACATATAGGTAGAGAGGTTATAGGATGTGAGGCAGGAAGCTTGTCCATGCAGCAGGAGGAGGGAGTCACAATCCTTGGAAAGAGGAGGAGACCAGGTACAGGGTAGAACACATCGGTATTTTCTGACTCTTGAGTAAAGAATGAAGGCAGTGAGCAGTGGGAAGCGGCTACCACTGAAAAGTTCAAAGAATTTAGAGGAATATGGCTTCTTTTTCATTTCTTTGAAACCAGACTGGGCGTAGCTTAAGTTCCTTTAAGGAGTAAAACATATAACAGGACACCACCTCAGACGGAAGGTTGGAAATGAAACAATGGCAGAGGGAATGATAATAACTGCCAGGTTTCTCCTAGCTGGATTAGCCCCATGGAGTCCCCTAGGTTCCACACCAACCTAGTAAATGTTGTGCAAGAGGATTCAGATGTAAGTGGGCTATCCCCTCTTATGACTCCAATTCCATGAGGCCACCCAATGAAGATAACCTAAGCCAAAATTGTGGGATGCCTCAATTATTAGGAACAGAGAATATAAAGAGTTATAACTTGACAGGACCCATAATATTAGGGCTCCCAAAGAGTATCTAGGGTTTTAGTAATAAAGTCAATCACCAGTGTCAGGTATCAGACCAGGTATGGTCAGCAGCAGCCAGAGCCAGTGAAATGCAGCTTACATGTTTCAGCAGCCACATGCTTCTTGAGAACACAGAAAATGTTTCAGATAAAAGCAGGATGACCTCTCTCAAACAATGATTGTTGAGGTTCAGGAAAATACATATGGATCTGAGTTCTTTCTACATGAAAGCTGATGCATATGCTTTCACCTATTTCTGCATACAAACTTCAGTAGGGAAAGGTAGACAGAGAAGACAGGAACTGAAAAAACTACATATTTAACAAAAACAAACTTAGTTAACTTGAAAAAGATTGCTTTAAAGAAGGAGGCTGAGATATCTTTATGGCAAATTTAAAACCCATGTGACTCTTACTTCAATATCTAGTAAGAAGATAATTATATGAATAAAGATAAAGGGAAGTTATAGAAAAAAATACAACATGTATTTTCAAAGGCTCAGTTTTAGTGTATAAAATTCTGATCTCATTACCAATTATTCCCACATGAACATTATTCAGATTCCCCTAAGATACCATGTCCTTTACAGTAAACTCTTGGTTACAGAGAAATTTTTTTTTTTTCAAAAATGACTACAGAGCCTAAAGCTTAATTTATCTCCCTGGGAATGATGCCAGTTCATGAATTAGACCCATGAATTTCAACCACTGTCCACTCTTTATGGACTTGAACTGATGGAGAGAAGCTGTGCCCTGAAGAAACAGAATTTTATACAGGTTTGGGTCTATGAATAAGGTTATGAGACAAATCTCTGTGCTTCCCTGGTGGCTCAGTGGTAAAGAAGCCACCCTGTAATGCTGGAGACTTGGGTTTGATCCCTGGGTTGGGAAGATCCCCTGGAGGAGGGCAGGGCAACCCACTCCAGTTTTCCTTTTTTTTTAGCATTGTTTTTATTTATTTATTTTAGTTGGAGGCTAATTACTTTACAATATTGTAGTGGTTTTTGCCATACATTAATATGAATCACCCATGGGTTTACATGTGTTTCCCATCCTGAACCACCCTCCAACCTCCCTCCCCTTCCCATCCCTCTGGGTCATCCCAGTGCACCAGCCCTGAGCACCTGTATCATGCACTGAACCTGCACTGGGGATCTGTTTCACTATGATAATATACATGTTTCAATGCTATTCTCTCAGATCATCCCACCCTCACCTTCTCCCACAGAGTCCAAAAGTCTATGCTACACGTCTGTGTCTTTCTCTGTCTTGCATATAGTGTTATTGTTACCATCTTTCTAAATTCCATACATATGCGTTAGTATACTGTATTGGTGTTTTTCTTTCTGGCTTACTATGCATAATAGGCTCCAGTTTCATCCACCTCATTACAACTGATTCAAATGTATTTTTTTAATGGCTGAGTAATATTCCATCGTGCATATGTACCACAGCTTTTTTATCCATTCGTCTGCTGATGGACTCTAGGGTGCTTCCATGTCCTGGCTATTATAAACAGTGCTGTGATGAACATTGGGGTACATGTGTCTCTTTCAATTCTGGTTTCCTTGGTGTGTATGCCCAGAAGAGGGATTGCTGGGTCATATGGCAGTTCTATTTCCAGTTTTTTAAGGAATCTCCACACTGTTCTCCATAGTGGTTGTACTAGTTTGCACTCCCACCAACACTGTAAGAGGGTTCCCTTTTCTCTACACCCTCTCCAGCATTTATTGCTTGTAGACTCTTTGATAGCAGCCATTCTGACTGGTGTGAGATGGTACCTCATTGTGGTCTTGATTTGCATTTCTCTGATAATGAGTGATGTTGAGCATCTTTTCCTGTGTTTGTTAGCCATCTGAATGTCTTTAGAGAAATGTGTGTTTAGTTCTTTGGCCCATTTTTTGATTGAGTCATTTATTTTTCTGGAATTGAGCTGTAGGAGTTGCTTGTACATTTTTGAGATTAATTCTTTGTCAGTTGCTTCATTTGCCATTATTTTTTCCCATTCTGAAGGCTGTCTTTCCACCTTGCTTATAGTTTCCTTTGTTGTGCAAAAGCTTTTAAGTTTAATTAGGTCCCATTTGTTTACTTTTGCTTTTATTTCCAGTATTCTGGGAGGTGGGTCATAGAGGATCCTGCTGTGATATGTCAGAGCCAGTCCAGTATTCTTGCCTGAAGAATTCCATGGACAGAGGAGAGTCTGGTGGACTACAGTCCATTGGGTTGCAAAGAGTCAGACAATTGAGTGACTAAGCATAGCACAGATAAATCTGCAGCCCTCAGGTGACTAACCGCAGGGCAATTTGCAGATCAGATTTGCTCAACAAACGTTTCTGGGAAGCCTACTCTCTAATACATTTATTAGATTCATGTGAAGATTCAAATATTTCTCAAAAATCTGAATTACTGACCTCTGGTTTTATTAGAAAATATGTCAAAACCAGACATGTATTCCTCACAACAGCAAAATCTGTTTCACAGTAACTCCTACTTTAGCTATGACAAGAAATATTAAATTCACTACTATCTCCTCCACTCCTTATCATATTAGACTCAGTCTTTTCACTTATTTACATCATTGCCTGGCCTTTGGAGACATCTACATTTGTGGATTCTTGACAAGGACTTTCACTTATATGTTAGTGTATCTCTGGACAATTTTTAGTTAAGTCCTGGTGATAAATAAAATCCTATACTAAGTTCTGTGGCATGGCACTTTCCATTAATTTTTCAACTTTCTCGAATAAATTTATTTTTTACCATATCCCCATAGCTTCACTTATCACAGGTTCCATAGTACCTGCTGGATACTCAGGAGTACTTTGTCTTGGGTAGATAATTATTTAGCAGTCCTGACATATTATGAGACTGTGACAGAGACCTTTATTATCATAAAAAGCTGTACTTTATTTCCTGATAAAAGTTGTCATTTGAGGTGTGGGTATGGGTAAACAGCTTCTACTTCATAATTTCACTTACTAAACATTTTTATACTTACTAAACATAATAGATTTTCATAGCATCACCTTAACCTGATCTTTGAACTAAAACATCCTATACTAGACTGCAGTATTACCAAAATATATCTATTTCTCAAATAATTGTGACTCCATCATCACCAACTCTGTAAAGTCTATCTGAGTTTTCAGTTGTATTTCCAAGAACCTTAAGAATGTGTATCTTATTCAATCCACACTTCTTTTCACATTGAGTTTTTCAGTTAGGAAGTCACAGTCAAAAACACTTTTAAGTCTAAGGTTAAATATTTAACCTACAAAATTTCTGAGCACTATTATAAGATATTAAATTTAGACATTAGCTCCTCCAGACATAACTAGTAAATTATAGGGTCCTTTTGCTAACTTAGAGATATATCTAAATGGTACACTTATCAGACTGAAATGTACCTTGAAGATCAATACAGATATTAATAGGCATCTTTAAGGGTCCAGGGTCCAGTTAACTTGTATGCTAAGTGCCCTAGAAAAAAGTTTCATGGATATTGTATACAAACTTAGCTTTTTCTCCCAATGTCAACATTTATGGCAGCTACTTATCTGTTTCACTCTTGACCAACCATGAAATTTCTCACCACTTCCAGGCGCTTCTTAATTTTACCTCTTCCATTCTTCATGTCATGCTGTATCCTTCCAGGTCCTCATCTCCTTGCTATCAGCTTTACCAGACCACTGTAGTATGACAGAGGAGTGTGTTGTGTTCTGTATCACTAGGTCTTATATTCCTATAATTGGTACTTGACTTAAGGGCAAAACTTCTGGGGCTACTGGAGTTGACAATGAGAATTAAACTGCAAGGACTATTAAATAGAAAAAGAGACATATAGTAAGTAGGTGGTAGCCAACACAGGACAGGTTATGAGAGAAGAAAATTATTAAAAAGAAAATGGTGCTAATTGATAAAGAGAAAAAAGTAAACCATAAAGGCAGAGGAAAAAGATCAATATACTTAATTATAGAAGCCATATGAGGCATTATTTTACCTTCTGTAAATTTTTCTGTATTTTTGAACTTGCAGCTTTATACATGTCATTCCATTTGTACATAAAGAATATTTTGATATCTTGGTAATTTTTCTGTTTCCCTTTCCGTTAACTCTGCTCAGTCAAATATATAGCTTTGTGCACATTATTTCAAGAGAAGTATGGATCTTGATAGGGAAGAACGAAGTAACAGATTCAAAATATATGTGTCTCTTTGGTTTTGCTTTTAGTTATCTATGTATAAGGAGAACTTTGAGAATTTGTTGGAGGAGTTAAGGGAAAAGGAATATCTGGGCATGAGTGAAGTATCTTGGCCACAAAAGAGAAATTATATGTATTTACTAAAACAAGTAAGGTAAATGTTTCTTACCCATTACTTCAGATCATACAGGGAGAGACAGACAGAAAGAGAAAGAGTAACATACACACACACACAGAGGGAGAGAGAGGGAGGGAGGGAGAAAAGATTAAGTTTTCTCCTTGGTTTGTTGATGGCTATCTTCAATCTGTGCCTATGTCCTCATACAAGGACACTGGTCTTAGTGGACCAGGGCCCACCCGTATGACCTTATGTTACTTTAATCATCTCTTTAAAGGCCCTGGCTCCATATATAGTCACACTCTGAGATACTTGTGGTTAGATTTTCAGCATATGAATTTGAAGAAGGAAATAATTCAGCCCCCCTAAAAGAGAGTGTTACAGAGCTGACGAGTAGAAGAGCATATATAGTGAAAACAGTCAGTGCCACCAGCGAATATATTGCACAATGACCAGGAAGGATATGATTACATGGAATGTCTTGATAGACAAGCCCACAGGTACATACACACACACAAATACCTTTTGCCATAAGAGTGACTGGCAATCAGTAGAAAGCAAGATCTGAAGGGATCTAAGTACCTGTGACAGTGGGTGTCCCTGTACTAACTAGATGACTGATAACCAAGGGCCCAATCATTTCCCTATCTCCAACCTCTTGATAGTATGAGCACTCTGGACTATTACATAAACTTGGGGAAGCAGAAATGATGTTATAATCATGACATATTTAAAATAAGTTATATTTCCCAAGTGAAGGCCAAAATTAAAATTGTTTTTAGAAAATAAAGACAGTTATACTTCTTTTAGATTAAATTTAGGGACTGATATCAAAACTTACTGCTATAATAGACTTCTTCAATATTTGGACGTAACTTGGGTAGGCTTCTAACTACAACAGTCAAACTGAAACTTACAAAGTTGCTAACTAATGATATATTTACTATAAGGTGGTAAAGTAGACAATCAGGAAATATTTTTCTCAGTCCTGTGCTGACCTAGGTGGTGCAGTAAGTAGTAATTAAATTGTCTCCACCTATAGTATAAAGGATCTCGTGTGCACTGAGTGTAAGGTTCTGGAGGATCTTGCAACTGATGTTTTAGAGAAGTTTCAAGAGAATAAGGCATGCTCTGGTTAGAAGGGATAACTGCAGACCATGTTGTCTGCTGGAAGCAGATACGAAAAGGCAGATAGAGCTTCTACCTCTGTTTCTGGAAACATTTCCTACTTGTGGGCATATTCTAAAAGCATTAACAACTCAGGCCAAAAGCAAACTATGCACATTATTGAATTCAAACGTATTTCAACTGCTGCTGTAATGGTTAAAGTTGAATCCCTGGTTTGTTGAAGGCTAGACTCTTAGCAAAGAGGTTTATGAAAGGAGTTACACCCCCCACCCCCTACCCAACTTTTGAGACCATCCTATCCTAATCTACCCATGGTGCTAATGAAGAGGAATACAGCGAATGAAAACCTATTTTACCCTTCAAGACAGCAACCAACCCATGCCTGATAAATGGTTCAGTTTAGCCACTTAGTTGTGTCTGACTCTTTGCGACCCCATGAATCGCATCACACCAGGCCTCCCTGTCCATCACCAATTCCCAGAGTTCACCCAAACTCATGTCCATCGAGTTGGTGATGCCAGCCAGCCATCTCATCCTCTGTTGTTCCCTTTTCCTCCTGCCCGCAATCCCTCCCAGCATCAGAGTCTTTTCCAGTGAGTCAACTCTTCATATGAGGTGGCCAAAGTACTGGAGTTTCAGCTTCAGCATCATATCCTACAAAGAACACCCAGGACTGATCTCCTTTAGAATGGACTGGTTGGATCTCCTTGCAGTCCAAGGGACTCTCAAGAGTCTTCTCCAACACCACAGTTCAAAAGCATCAAATCTTCGGTGCTCAGCTTTCTTCACAGTCCAACTCTCACATCCATACATGACCACAGGAAAAACCATAGCCTTGACTAGACAGGTCTTTGTTGGCAAAGTAATGTCTCTGTTTTTCAATATGCTATCTAGGTTGGTCATAACTTTTCTTTCAAGGAGTAAACGTCTTTTAATTTCATGGTAAGTATCTCCAAATTTCTTGCTTTAGATTAGAATATAATGAATGTCTAGGAACAATAGTCAATATAAAGAAAAGCTTTCTGATGTTGTTTATCCAAGTCCTACCCTTGTTAAGAACACTGATCATTACTATTACGAAGATGAAGTTTTGAGGTTCAGGTTGTTCTTTAGCAACATGGAACTGCCAATTTAACACTCCTGGCCCCTGTGTAGCAGTTATGCATCACTGGTCAATGAACATGGTTATGTGATACATAGTCTAATACACCAAAAGACTGACTCAGATAGTCACCTGAGTCTTTTTATAAAATCTTAGATGCTCAACAAATTTTTGACCAAGATTCAATAGATGTTATCAATAGTCAAAGGTCACTGCTGGCTGTAGAACCCCTGTGTAGGTAAATCAATCCCCTAAGAGGGTGGAATATGGGAAAATTTGTATTATGGACCGAAGTGCAGACTCCACTGTCACTGAAATGAGACAATGATCTGAAGCTCATGGATTCACACGTTTTCTACAGTGTCTCAGCACTCAACAGGGTTGACATTTATTAATATTAAATAATATTAAATGGGTTTTCATACTGCAGATAAATTGTCCTTTGGGACAGAAAGTCAGGTGACTTTCCTTATATACATTCTAAATGGCCTTGTGCTATTTAAAAGGTATATTATTTAATAGCAAAAATTTAGACCAGGTGCAGAGAATATTCAGAAAGGTTGTGACATAAAAATAAATATGGACAGAATCTGAAGAGTGTGGACTCAGAGACTGACAGTTAATACTCATGAAGCCTGCGACTCTGCCTCTAATATTGTCATAGCACTAGCCTTGGACTATTTCTTTCTGGATAAGAAAGGGCATTTCAGGGGCAGGTAGATCTGTTGAGCAGGGACCTATAAGGGTTTATCTTTCTGAGATGGATAATGAATGTATATGGACACAGGGGAGTATATAGAAAAACCAATCAATGCCTATCTGGCTCATGCCATCTTCAAAGAGAATCGTCATCTGCCTGCTTCCCTTATGCCTAAGCAAACATATTCTTCACCATGTAACTGAGTCTCCCCTAGGCTATAGCTGATCTGATCTAAGAGTTATGTACATGAACCAAAGAAACTCCATCTGTATGTTGCCTTGTGACCTCCTTGTGTAAAATATGCAAAGATGAAGTGGGTCAACCAGATTCTTTTTTTAGATTTTGGATCTGAAGTATTGATACTAAGAACTTGTCAGTAGCAGAGTGACTAGAAGCAGAAAGATTTTTATGTAGAAAAGCTGTCAGAGAAGGGGCTGGATGCAAATGTTCAAAGCTATGTGGAGCCAAATACAAAGGAGGAGAACTCCAAGTATAGTTACATAGAGAGAGCCAACTGGTGAAGAGAGTGTAGAAAGGAGACACAAGAAAGCAGAGACATCAGAGAGATGGGACCACATGACTTCTGAGGGACCAGGCTTTCCAGTGCCATTTCTGGTCAACATATTTTCCTTTAAATAATTTTATTTCTCCTCTACCTCCATCTATCTTTCTTGAGATAGTTTTTTTTTTCTTTCTTATGACCTACTTAAAAAATTAAAGCTAACTGGTTAATGATCTGTTTTTTCTTATGTAGCCACATATAGTAAATGTGCCTTCATGTCAGTATGTATCTATTTCAGTTTAGTTCAGTCACTCAGTCCTGTCTGACTCTTTGCAACCCCATGGACTATACAGCACACCAGGCCTCCCTGTCCATCACCAACTCCCGGAGTCCACTCAAACTCATGTCCATCGAGTTGGTGATGCCATCTAACCAGCTCATCTACTGTCGTCCCCTTCTCCTCCCCCTGCCTTCAATCTTTCCAAGCATCAGGGTCTTTTCCAATGAGTCAGCTCTTCACATCAGGTGGCCAAAGTATTGCAGTTTCAGCTTCAACATCAGTCCTTCCAATGAAAATTCAGGACTGATCTTTAGGATTGGCTGGTTGGATCTCCTTGTAGTCCAAGGGACTCTCAAGAGTCTTCTCCAACACCACAGTTCAAAAGCATCAATTCTTCAGTGCTCAGCTTTCTTAATACACATTAAATAGTTGCTTCTCACCCAATTTTTATGTTAAAATGTTTCTGTCAAATTTAAATTTGTGTAGCTGACAGAGAAGTACCTATATCCAATGGTACAATTGGATACTCTGTATTGAAATATAATATTTAAAGAAGGCTGAGGGCCAAAGAATTAGTGGTTTTGAACTGTGGTGCTGGAGAAGACTCTGGAGAGTCCCTTGGACTGCAAGAATATCAAGCCTGTCAATCCTAAAGGAAATCAACCCTGAATATTCATTGCAAGGACTGATGCTGGAGCTGAAGCTCCAATACTTTGGCCATCTGATGTAAAGAACCAACTCATTGTAAAAGACCCTGCAGGGAAAGAGTGAGGGCAGGAGAAGCAGGTGAAAGAGGATGAGATGGTTGGATGGCATCATCGACTCAATGGACATAGAGTTTGAGCAAACTCAGGGAGATAGTGAAGGACAGGGAAGCCTGGTGTGCTGCAGTCCATGGGGTCACAAAGAGTCACACATGACTGAGTGACTGAACAACATTTAAAGAGAAACAACAGGTGAGGAGGGTTCAACAATTAAATGAAATCGATCATAGGAGAGAATATCTGGAAATGTACTTACATAGTCATGTCTGTATAGAACACTATACAGAAACATTGTAATAAATCAAGATTTTTTTTTTCTTAAAGAAGCAAATGTAATTCTGTACTTACCACTATGACTTAGTGAGACAGAAGTGAAGTGAAGTGAAGTCATTCAGTCGTGTCCGACTCTTTGTGACCACATGGGTCAAATTGCATGAATTGGGGGATACTATGCAATGGCACCACTCTCCAGTACTCGTGCCTGGAAAATTCCATGGACAGAGGAGCCTGGTGGGCTGCAGTCCATGGGGTCGCGAAGAGTCGGACACGACTGAGCGAATTCACTTTCACTTTTCACTTTCATGCATTGGAGAAGGAAATGGAAGCCCACTCCAGTGTTCTTGCCTGGAGAATCCCAGGGACGAGGGAGCCTGGTGGGCTGCCATCTCTGGGATCGCACAGAGTCGGACACGACTGAAGCGGCTTAGCAGCAGCAGCAGAAGCGACTTAGCAGTAGCGGCAGCATATCCCAATAACACACATTAATCAGGAAGGCTGAGAGTGGGGTCTATATCTTAAAAAAATATCAGTGCTATGTTGTATAGTTGGATTTAATATTTGGTGGAAATACTTATGTTTAAATAAAATTAAAAAAAAGAGTAAGGTAGTTTGATGATAGGTATGTATGATTACTCCCTAATCAATATAACAAAATCTCAATAAAAATATACAGATATTCTATTAATGCTAAACTTATAAATATTATTAAAGTTATTATTTTGGCAAAACCAAAACAGAAGTACATATAGTTTCAACATGTACTTGATGGCAAGAAAAGCTGCCAATCTAAGTTTTTAATATAATTAGGAAAAACTTCTTGGTAAACTAGAAAACAGAATATTGTTAATAAAATGATTATGACATTTTAATACACACCCTTAAGATTCAGTCTTCTGCAATAAAATGTATCATTTTATTAATAGCACTTACAATAAAGTTACTGAGTATCAAATACTTAGTATTATCTCATTTAATGCTCACAACAACAGGAAGTACAACTATCAACACCTTCATTTTATAAACATGAAAGCAAGAGACACCCACATGAAATAATTTCCCTCAAGTTACTGTTAGTTAAGAGAAGAGTCAACATCTTTCACACTCAGGCTCAAGTTCTCGATCATACCTTTCTTAAGTCGCTCCATGCTTATCACAACCCGAAGTTGACAATGAAATGCTAAAATACTGCATTATATAATCAAGTGGTCTTGAAAGGCTGCAATTAAGGATCTTAAGTGATAAGTTTTAAGAGTAACAAATGTAAGGCAAGCATACATTACAAAAATACAAATTGTAAAATTGTACAAATTGTAAATACAAATTGTAAAAATAAGGGATGAAGAAGATACCTTTTAGAAATTCATGCGGAAAAAAAATTGAGTTTTACTTTCCTTTAACTCAGTGTGAGTCAGCCATATAATTAGAAAATCATTATCATTTTATGGTGCTTTTAATATAGGTTAGGAAAAGGAGAAATTCACTGTTTAATACACTTGGAGTATTTGTGAGGCATGTGATATGTTTTGGGTGCCATATTTTAATAATTCACTAAAGTGCAACAGAAATCTATGGGATGGTGGTCTGGATAATTGAGTCACATAACTAAAGCTGAAGGAACTGACGATATCTATCATGAAAACAAGCACAAAAGCCTTAGCAGATCTTAACAGTCATTTTCAAATGTGAAGTTCTAGCATATATGAGGGAAAAGATTTGGTCTACATGGGTAACAGCATATAATAAACTAGATATTAGAGGAAGAATGTTTTAGGCTTACTATAATGAGTTGAATATATACATTAATCCGAAAAATCATAAAGAATTGTTGTAAATATAACTAAATTCACCATTCCTATTTGGGTTCAAACAAAAAACAAAGTTAATGTATTAGGTATTCCTTTAATGAATAGGAGGTAGGAATGTATGATTTCTAAGATCTTCCCAATGATTAGCAGAATTGGTATATTTTCAATGGGTTATTAGTAAATGTATAAATGACTCTAAAATGCGGAAGTGTGATGGCTCTATATTTAATGAACCACAGAAAATATGATCCACTCATGCTTGGAAGGGTCATATGTGATCAGTCAGGCAGAAATTGGTGGCATCTGTTACCAGTTCAGAATTTTACAAATAATGAATATTATCACTTCTGTGACACATTAAATAGATGTGCACTGCTCACTGGTTAAAGAGATGAGTACTGTTATATATCCAATTTCTCCCTCTGTTAAACCACAAAATAGAGTTGATTATCAGTTGATCATTAAGACGCTCTTAATGAGATCCTAAAATTCTGCATGAGGCTAACACCAATATTGTATAGTTGCTCTCCTATTTTACATATATGAAGAATGAATGAGTCTCATAGGTAATAAATATTTGTTGCAGGTAAATGTGTGTATGCTAAGTCACTTCAGTCATGTCTGACTCTGTGTGACCCCATAGACAGCAGCCCACCAGGCTCCCCCGTCCCTGGGATTCTCCAGGCAAGAACACTGGAGTAGGTTGCCATTTCCTTCTCCAATTCATGAAAGTGAAAAGGGAAAGTGAAGTCTCTCAGTCATGTCCGACCCTCAGTGACGCCATGGACTGCAGCCTACCAGGCTCCTCCATCCATGGGATTTTCCAGGTGAGAGTATTGGAGTGGGATGCCATTGCCTTCTTCAAAATGTATGTATATGTTAATATAATTCAAAACAGATAATTCTTCTAGCTAAGAGTTGAACAACAATCTCCATTAAGGCACTCTGTTATGTTCCTGGGGCACAATAAATCTGTGATGGGAGGAAGTGGCCAAGATGGTGGAGTAGACACTGAACTTGCCTCCTTCCATGGGCACACCAAAATTACAACTATATAAAGAGCAGCTATTGATGAGAAAGATTAGAATACTATCAGGAAAGATCCATGAGATAGACAAAGAAAATAAGGTGGGTAGGAAGGGCAGAGATGCATTATAATCAAGACACATATCCTTGCACTGCTGCTGCTAAGTTGTTTCAATCGTGTCCGACTCTGTGCGACCCCATAGATGGCAGCTCACCAGGCTCTGCTGTCCCTGGAATTCTCCAGGCAAGAACACTGGAGTGGGTTGCCATTTCCTTCTCCAATGCATGAAAGTGAAAAGTGAAAGTGAAGTCACTCTTCACGACCCCATGGACTGCAGCCTTCCAGGCTCCTCCACCCATGGGATTTTCCAGGAAAGAGTACTGGAGTGGGGTGCCATTGCCTTCTCCATATCCTTGCACTGGTGTCCCAAAATTGGGAGGATAATTACAGATGTTCTCCCCAAGAAGTAAGGCATCCAAGCTCCACATCAGGATCCCAAGCCCAGAGATCCTAAACTGGGAAGATGAATCCCCCAAAGAGTTGGCTTTGAGGACAGTAGGTATTACTTTCCATAGTGGCACGGTGCTGTGAGAAATTAAAACTCCAGCTTTTCTCATAGCTTAGTTTGTAAAGAATTGCCTGCAATGCAGGAGACACTGGTTCAATTCCTGGGTCAGGAAGATCCCCTGGAGAAGGGATAGGTTATCCACTCCAGTATTCTTGGGCTTCCCTTGTGGTTCCGCTGGTGAAGAATCCACCTGCAATGCAGGAGATCTGGGTTTGATCCCTGGGTTGGGAAGATCCCCTGGAGAAGGGAAAGGCTACCCATCTAGTATTCTGGCCTATAGAATTCCATAGACTGTATAGTCCATGGGGTCATAAAGAGTCAGACATGACTGAGTGACTTGCAGTTTCACTTAAAGGACACACACAAAGTCTCACATGCTCCAGGACTAAGGGTGAAAGTGAAAGTGAAGTGAAGTCGCTCAGTCATGCCTGATTCTTAGCGACCCCATGGACTGCAGCCTACCAGGATCCTCTGTCTATGGAATTTTCCAGGCAAGAGTACTGGAGTGGGTTGCCATTGCCTTCTCTGGAACAGAATACTAGGCGCCTAATTTCCTCGGTGGGGAGAAGGGGATGGGTGTTGAATCCCTGAACTGCCGGAACATGCCCTTTAGAGTGAGGGGAGGAAGCTCTCCTATAAAAGGGAAATCACTGTCAGCTGCTTCAGCACAAAGGGCCAGGAAGGATAGAGCAGATTCCCTACCTCTGTCATTCTGGTTGTTTTAGAAGTTTACAAACACAGAATCCACATTGGTCTTCTCCACATACTCCAGTGCTGCAGTCAAACTTTCCCTAAGGGTAGGGCCAGTAATTTAGAAGGAGCATAGGTCAGGCCGACCTGCTGTAAGTGGAAAGCTTCCCAGAGAGGTAGGAAGCAGCTGGAGCTTCTGGTTGCTATATAGTCTATATCCTGGAGACACAGACATTGGTAAAAACCATTTTTTTGAGTTCATTTTACCATAAGAACACTGGTGTTGGCAAGCAGGCAGATACCAGCCATGGGATCACCTGAATTCTGGCCCCATATATCTATCTATTATAGATTTATAAAAGGTGATTTATCATCCCAAGGTCACTTGAGCCCTGAAGCCTGCCTTTTCAGGACCTAGCCATGAGCCACAAGTGGAGTGGCACCAGCCCCAGGATCCTAGCCCTACTCACAAGCAGACCAGCACCACATCGAGGATTTATAGGCCCCTCAGCCAGCTGTCCCTGTATCCAGCTCCATTCACCAAAGCAATGTGAACCCCATAGTCAGCCACGTCAGGAACAAGCCCTGAAGGCTAACAAAAGCTCCTGGACTCTCAGCACTGTGTAGCCAGAGACCCTAGAACCTGGCTCTGCCAACCAGTGGGCCAGCAATTAACCTGGTATCCCAAGCCCTGGACCCGCCCACAGCAGGCCAACACCAGCTCCAAGACAACTTGGCTCCCTCAGCAAGCTCCCTGGGATCCAGTCCCAATCACCAGAAAGCCAGTACCAGCTTGGGACCCCCCAGAACCCACGTCATTCACGTCAGGAACTAGCCCCATCCACCAAAGGGCCAACACTAAATCCAGAATGAGACCCACAATCACACACCACAGAATCTGGTTCTGCCCACTACTGGGCCAGCATGAGACCCAAAACTCCCGGGGAACCACAGCCACCTCATGACCTGGGCCCACCCCAAAGCAATCTGCAGCCACTGCACTGTGCTGGTAATGGGAGTCAACGAGACTGGGAGCCAGCCTCTCCTAACAGTCCACCCACAGCGGCCAGGCTGTCACAACAGAAGGACTCCTAGAGCGCACAGCTCTGGGGACTAGAAGTGGGGTGTGCTGCTGGAACACATAGGATGTCTCCTACAAAAGGCTCCTTCTCCAAAGTCAGGAAACATAACCAACCTACCAAACACACAGAAATTAAAAAAAATATCAAATTAGGCTAAATGAACTAATAAGAGGAATATGTTTCAAACAAAGGGACAAGATAAAACACCAGAAGAAATAAGACAAGCAATCTACCTGATAGAGAGTTCAAGGTCATGAGTGCAAATATGTTCAAATATCTCAGGAGGAGACTGGATGAACAGAATGAGAGGTTAGGAATGCTTTGGAATTCATTTGAGGAGGACAGCATCACCCTGACACCAAAAGTAGACAAAGATATTACACACACAGAGACACACAATTCTGGCCAAGATCACTGATAAACATAATTGCAAAGTACTCAAAAAAACTGAATTCTGAATTCAACCAATGCTCATACACTGGGGTCAAATGGGTTTTATCACAGGATGTAGGGATTTTTCAATGTCACAATCAATCAATGTAACACACCACATTCACAAGTTAAAGAATGAAAAGCACAGGATCATCTCAAGATACAGAGAAAGTATCTGATAAAATTCAACATGATAAAAACTCTTAACAAATTAGATATAGAGAGAACATACCTGAACACAGACTAGATATGACAAGCCCCAAAGTAGCACTATTCTCAATTCTGAAAAGTTGGAAACATTTCCACTAAGATGAGGCACAGGACAAAGATTTTTGTCTTGCTATTCAACACACTATTTTGTTATTCAACACCAATTTCATTCAACATAGTATTGGACACAGCGTTCAGACAAGAGATAAAAAGAACCAAATTGGAAAATAAAGAAATAAAACTGTCACTCTTTACAGATGACATGATACTATAAATAGAAAATCTTAAAGACACCACCAAAAAACCACTAGAAAAAAAGTTGCTGGTAAAGTTGCAGGATGCAATGTTAGTATACACAAAGTTGTTGTATTTCTATACACCAACAACAAACTATTGGAATAATCAAGAAAACAAACCCATTTAAAATTGTCTCAGAAAGAATAAAATACCTATGAATAAATATAACTAAGGAGATAAAAAGATCTGTACTTGAAAAACTGTAAGACACTGACAAAAGAAACTGAAGAGTAAAGAAAAGAAAGGATAGGTATTCATGCTCACAGATTAGAATTAATATTGTTTCAATGATCTTATTGCCCAAATCAATCTATGGATTAAATGCAACTCCTATCAAAATAGAAATGGGATTTTTCAGAGAACTAGAAAAACATAGTGGCATTTTTTAGAGAACAAGAATGAACAGGTCTAACATTTGTATAGAAACACAAAAGACCCCAAATAGCCAAAACAATCTTGAGAGAGAGGAACAAAACCATAGCTGTCATGCCCCTTGATTTCAAACTATAAAAATAAAGCAACAGTGATCAAAGCAGCATGGTACTGGCATAAACACACATGCATGCACACTCAGAGCAATGAAACAGAATAGAGAGCCTAGAAATGAACTCACACTTATATCAGGAATTAATCTACAATAAAGGAGGCAAGCATATAAAATGAGGACAAGACAGCCTCTTCAATAAATGATGTTGGGGAAACTAGACAGTATCAAAAGTATCAAACTGAAATGTGCTCTCACATCATTCAGTTCAGTTCAGTCGCTCAGTCGTGTCCGACTCTTTGCGACCCCATGGATCACAGCACACCAGGCCTCCCTGTCCATCAGCAACTCCCGCTATTCACTCAGACTCACATCCATTGAATCAGTGATGCCATCCAGCCATCTCATCCTCTGTCGTCCCCTTCTCCTCCTGCCCCCAATCCCTCCCAGCATCAAAGTCTTTTCCAATGAGTCAACTGTTCGCACGAGGTAGCCAAAGTACTGGAGTTTCAGCTTCAGCATCATTCCCTCCAAAGAAATCCAAGAGCTGATCTCCTTCAGAATGGACTGGTTGGGTCTCCTTGCAGTCCAAGGGACTCTCAAGAGTCTTCTCCAACATCACAGTTCAAAAGCATCAATTCTTTGGCGCTCAGCTTTCTTCACAGTCCAACTCTCACATCCATACATGACCACTGGAAAAACCATAGCCTTGAATAGATTGACCTTTGTTGGCAAAGTAATGTCCCTGCTTTTCAATATGCTATATAGGTTGGTCATAACTTTTCTTCCAAGGAGTACGCATCTTTTAATTTCATGGCTGCAGTCACCATCTGCAGTGATTTTGGAGCCTCCCAAAATAAAGTCTGACACTGTTTCCACTGTTTCCCCATCTATTTCCCATGAAGTGATGGGACCAGATGCCATGATCTTCGTTTTCTGAACATTGAGCTTTAAGCCAACTTTTTCACTCTCCACTTTCACTTTCAACACCATACACAAAGATAAATTCAAAAGAGAGTTTATGATTGACTTGAAACCATAAAACTTCTAAAAGAAAGCTTAGGCAGTAAGATTTTTAACATCAGTCTTAGTAATATTTTTTTGGATATGTCTCTTCATGCAAGGGAAACAAAAGCGAAAATCAACAAATGGAAAATCAAACTAAAAAGGTTTTGCACAGCAAAGGACAGTATCAACAAAACAAAAAAGGCTACCTACTGAATGGGAAAAGATGTTTGCAAATGATATATCTGGTAACAAGTTAAGTATACAAAGAACTGATACATCTGAACATAAAAAATGAACAACTCGTGCAAAAAATGGCCAGAATCCCTGAACAGACATTTTTCCTAAGACATACAGATGGCCAACAGACACATGAAAGGTTGCTAAATATCACTACTCATCCGGGAAATGCAAATAAAAACCATGGTTAGGTATCACCTCACTGCTAGATATGCTAGATAGCATATCTAGCAAATGGCTATCATTAATGACAACAGGTGTGGTGAGGATGTGGGAAAAGGAAACTCTTGTGTACTGTTGGTGGGAATATAAATTGGGGCAGCCACTTTGGAAAGCAGGACAAAGATTCCTCAAAAATATAAAAATAAAATGAGATTCAGCATTTCTACTGCTGCATATTCGGCCAGAGAAAGCAAAAACAGTAATTAGAAAACATATTGGTACATTATTAATAGCCAAGATATAGAAACAACCTAAGTGCTCATCAAAAGATAAATGGATAAAGAAGATATACATGTGTTGGAATGTTGTGTGTGTGTCTGTGTATACACATACACATATATACATAAACACAGGCACAGTGAAATACTACTCAATCATAAAAAAGGAAATCTTACCTTTTGGAAAGATCTAGGGCTATTATACTAAGTAAAGTCAGTCAGGCAGTTATAGATAAATACTGTATGATTTCAAATACTGTATGTGTAATCTAAATAACAGAGCAAATGAACAAACATAACAAAACAGAAACAGAGTTATAAATACAGAGAACAAACAGGTGGTGGCCAGAGAGGAGAGGGATAGGGGGAAGAGAAAAATAGGTGAGACAGATTAAGAGGTTCAAACTTCCAGTTACAATATAAACACATCACAGGTATGAAATGTACAGTGTGGGAAATACAGTCAATAATTATGTAATATCTTTGTATCACTGCAGATGGTAACTAGGCTTATTATAGTTTTATCTCTTATGCTTAGACTGGTTAATAATTTTACACTTTATTTCAGACTAATATTTTGCACTTTTAAAATATTCATTTAAAGCCAATTTTTGTAAGTGGTGTAAGGGTCCATCTTTATTCTATTGCACATTGATGTCTAGTTTTCAACATACATCAAGGCTGTATATTGTCACCCTCCTTATTTAACTTATCTTCAGAATACATCATGTGAAATGCCAGGCTGGATGAAACACAAGCTGCAATCAAGATTGCTGGGAGAAATATCAATAACCTCAGATATGAAGATAATACTACCCTCCTGGCAGAAAGCGAAGAAGAACTAAAGGTCTTCTTGATGAAACTGAAAGAGGAGAGTGAAAAAGTTGACTTAAAACTTAGCATTCAAAAAACGAAGATCATGGCATCACTTCATGGAAAATAGATGTGGGAAACAGTGGAAACAGTGAAAGACTTAATTTTCTTGGGGTCCAAAATCATTGCAAATGGTAACTGCAGCTATGAAATTAAAAGACATGTACTCCTTGGAAGAAAAATTATGGCTAATTTAGAAAGTATATTAAAAAGCAGAGACATTACTTTGCCAACAAAGGTTCATCAAGTCAGTGCTATGGTTTTTCCATTAGTCATGTATGAATGTGAGAGTTGGGCCATAAAGAGAGCTGAGTGCCAAAGAATTGATGCTTTTGAGCTGTGGTGTTGGAGAAGACTCTTGAGAGTCCCTTGGACTGCAAGGAGATTCAACGAATCCATCCTAAAGGAAATCAGTCCTGAGTATTGATTGGAAGGACTGATGCTAAAGCTGAAACGCCAGTACTTTGGCCACCTCATGCGAAGAGTTGACTCATTGGAAAAGACCCTGATGCTGGGAAAGACTGAAGGCAGGAAGAGAAGGAGGTGACAGAGGATAAGATGGCTGGATGACATCATCGACTCAAGAGCCTTGAGTCTGAGCAAGCTCCGGGAGTTGGTGATAGACAGGGAAGCCTGGCTTGCTGCAGGCCATAGGGTCACAAAGAGTTGTACATGACTAAGAGACTGAACTGAACTGATCCAGTTTGTTGAGAAGACTGCTTTTTCTCCATTGAATCACCTTGGGACCCTGTTGAAAATTGTTAGACCATATGTTACGGCTTTTTTCTGGGCTCTCTATTCTATTTAATTGGTCTATGAAGCTGTGTGCATGGCTGCTCAATTGTGTCTGACTCTTTATGACCCCAAGGACTATAGGCCCCCAAACTCCTCTGTCTCTGGGATCATTCAGGCAAGAATGCTGGAGTGGGTTGTTGTTTCTTCCTCCAAGGGATCATCTCTACCCAGGGATCGAACCTGTGTCTCCTGTGGTTCCTGCATTGACATATGTTTGTCTTTATGCCAGAATCATACTGTTTTGGTTAGTGCAGTTCTGTAATAAGTTTTGAAATCCAGAAACATGAGACCACCAACTGTGTTCTTTTTCAAATTGTTTTGGCCATCTGGGGTCTTTTGAGATTCCATGAATTTTATGATGAATTTCTATTTCTGCAATAAAAACAAGTGGAATTTTGATAGAGATTGCATTTTGAATCTGTGGATTACTGTTGGTAATACTGATATCTTAATATTAAGTATTTCAGCCTGTGTACACAAGGTGAATTTCTATTGTGTCTTTCATTTCTTTCAGTAACATGTTGTTTTCACTGTGTAATTTTTTCCTTGGGTAACTTTATTCCTAAGTATTTTATTCTTTTTGATGCCATTGCAAATAAAATTTTCTTAGTTTCCTTGTTATATCATTCATTTTTAGCATCTAAAAGACATTGATTTTTTGTTTACTGATTTTATATTCTGCAAGTATGCTGAACTAATTTATTCTAATAGTTTTTTTTTTGTATCTGTGTGTAATCTTGTTGGTATTCAACATATAAAATCATATCTTTGCTAACAGATCATGTTGCCTCTTCCTTTTCTATTTATGTATCTGTTATTCTTTTTGCTTGCCTAGAAAAATGATTAGGGCTTCTAGCACTATCTTGAATAGAAGTGATGAAGGTAGGTATCATTGTCTTGTTTGTGATTTTTCAGTCTCTGGAAGAATATTTTTGTGTAGTATAATCTTAAGTGAAATATAAAGATCTGAATCTAGGATGAGAAAAATTAAACAGGATACAAGCAGTTGTTTTTCCACTAAGGATGAGATCATCAGTCCAACAGGACAAAGGGATTTTAGCTAATGTATTACAGTAAACTCCAAGCAGTTTTTCACAGGTGCCTAGGATCTTGCTTTAGAATACATTTTCTAAATGCCTACCTTCATAATATTTTTGACGTAATACTGAGTTACTTAGAAAGGTTATATGCTTGTAGTTGTTATTAACGTTGAAATAGCACTCAGTGTCATTATGACATACTTTGGAAAATCTGGCCTCCCGGTGACACAGTGTACACATATTGCATTTGCTGAACTATTCGTGTGTATATAGAGACTCATCTTGCTTCCTGGGGGACAGGCTTATACTTTAGGGAGACCTTTTTCACTTTTGTTAAAAGCCCTGTGAATCTGGCTAGATAATGCATTAACTGCTCGGTGACCATATGAAATAAGGCTGCTGCTGCTGCTGCTAAATCGCTTCAGTCATGTCCGACTCTGTGAGATCTCATTCTATAGTTTCACAAACTTTAATGTGTATGTATGTCCTTAAACATAGAATGCCTCAGCATCACCACTGACATATCTCAAGATAAATCTGAGCAATTTGAGTTTAAAATGTTATTTTAAAAATATCTTTTTTGAGGAAGTGTTGAAATTTAAAATCGATAAAAATCTTTAGAATTAAATGAAAATAAAATTCTAGACTGAGAAAAGAATGTTGAAAATAATGATTTGAATGAGGATATTATACATATTGTAAGTACCAGCTGATCGTTATCATTTGAAAGAAATACTTTATGAGTTTCTGAAGGATGCCTGTGTTGCAGGAATGCTTCACTAGCCAAAGGCTACTTTAAAGTATAAAGCTCTTTCTTTATTTGCATAGTTTATGAGAGACCCCTTGTTCATATCATGTGGTTATCTGAAGGAAAACCCGAATCATTCTTTTTTATTTAGGGAGTCCTTGCCAGCACAAAATAATTTCATTTAAGAAAGTATTTTTCTCAGCTGATTTAGGAAATTGAGTATTTCCCTTAAACACTCACACAATTTACCAGTGGAGTCCCTCTCCTCTGAAAAGATACTGATAGGAAAACTTTCTTCATTAAAATATCCAAAATCTTACTCTGGACAAAAATGTGAATATTTAGTTAAATTTAATTAAATTTAATCCTTTATATACTGGACAAACGGACAGAAATAATAACATTTAATAAGTCAATGTGCCCTTGAAGTCAATTGTAAGAAACTGAAATAAAGCACAAAAAAGAAAATGCTAAAAGGATCAAATTTATATTGTGAAGTTCCTCAGTTGTATCCAACTCTTCATGACCCCGTGGACTATACAGTCCATGGAATTCTCCAGGCCAGAATACTGGAGCGGGAAGCCTTTCCATTCTCCAGGGGATATTCCCAACCCAGAGATCAAGCCCAGGTCTGCCGCATTGCAGGCAGATTCTTCACCAGCTGAGCCACAAGGGAAGCCCAAGAATATTGGAGTGGGTAGCCTATCCCTTCTCCAGCAGATCTTCCCGACCCAGGAATTGAACTGGGGTCTCCTGCATTGCAGGTGGATTCTTTAGTAACTGAGCTATCAGGAAAGCTCCATATTGTGAAAGATGAACAAAATTGCCCTTTTACCAAAACATTCCAGGACATAGACACACTACTTATGCATTTATATATGCATTTATATCTCTCAGAGAAGACTCTGGGCTTTCTGGTCAATATGACAGTCACTTGCCTGTGAAAACAAATGCAAGCATCTAGATAAAATCTTGGTCAATAATAAATCACTTTACAAGGATGGTCACTTATGATTATGATTATGACATGATGATAATCATTCTTTAATGAGTCTATCATACCTCTCTTGAACACATCAAGGAAATCAAATGCAGCATTTATTTTCTTAATGGCCTATGGAATATATTTGTTTTAAGTGATAATCATAATCCAGAATTTTCTTTTCCTATCTGCAGAGTGCAAGTCAATGATATCTGTCCAGTTACAAAGAAAGGGACACTAAGAGAAGTTACATCAGCGTCTCCTCCAATACTATAACCTTCAAAGTAAGTTTTAAGGTGTCTTTTTTCCACTTTGATTTCTCAAAATGAATACTTTTGCAGTAAGACAAGTTAAAAAAGGATTGGTGGAAACCTATTAAATAATGTAAACTCTTATTCATGCCATGAGACAGGACAGTTTTTATAAGGAATATCCATTAAACGTGAAGATTACAGTGATCAGGGAAAAATCTCTTGTGAGCACAGGGCCTAGGGGCTTGATGTGTTAAAATGTCACTGTTGTGTCCTATTGTGAGATGAGAAATAATTGGTCTAATAAGTGACTTAAATTTATACACAGTCATACATAACTCATCCAGCATTAGACACTACTATTCTATACCTTTAATTTACATTAACATGCTGAATGATCAATACTTTTCCAAAGTACTAAAAATACAAAAAAAAAAGTAAAAATATAAAATTTTGATATACCCTTTGTACCATGAAAAGTTCCATTGTCTGTGGCAACCTAGATGCAAAGAAAATAATAACAACGTGTTAGTAAAAACAGTGAAATGGATACTTACGCTCTTGATCTTCACATGAGTTACAAGTACAGCGTGGAGCAAGATGCTAAGTGTTTTTTCCTCAAAAGTAGCTAAAAACATTGTAATAACCATCATTAAGTTTGGCTTTTATAGATGCTAGAGCTTACTTCTAAACATGCAAACTTGCCATTTTCATAGGATTTTGACCTATAAATTTAAATCCTAATCTTATTCATATGGATTCCATACAATTATAACTGTAATTGAGTATGAAGTCACTTGTTTCTCCCACAGAGTCAACACATAATTGGTTAATTCTAAGTCTGACAAATTAGACTTTGAAACACATGCTCTATTTACAATATGTGACATCATTGAATTTCAGTTCCATAGAAACAAAATCTCAATATCAACCTTTACAGCAGAGACACACATTTCCTGCAAAAGAGATATAGTACTACGAACAGACAGCTCGAACAGACAGCTCTAAGACAAGACTTTGCGTTGGGAGCGACATATACATGAGCTAGTCAGGTTTTTGTTTTTATTTTTGGTTTGTGTTTTGCACTTCTCCATTTGATAACTGCTGCAAAACTGTAGGAGATATGCCTTCAAACAATATAACAAAATAATCACAGGTATGCAAAAACCTTGAAATTTTAATCTTCTTCTCCATGAGTAATAATTATCACCTTTTGGCTATTTGATGGAAAATCCTGACAACTGCTTGTTCAAGAAATAAATTTTTGTTTTAGTTTCCTAAATAGTGACAACCCATGTTCATGCTGGTACTTAGCAAAGTACTATCTACAATGATTCTCAAAGACTTTGCTTTAGATAATAGTTTATAATTTCCTATGATTCCCTTACTTGTCTTCTTCCTACCATTGTTGCTAAGTTGCTTCAGTCATGTCCCACTCTGTGCAACCCCATAGACGTACCAGGCTCTAGTGGACCTAAAACCAAAAGCCTTATTGCCTTGTATAGTTATGTGTTTATCATATTTTATGAATGTTAACATTCTCATGATGTTTTATAACTCATGAGAATTTAGTTTCATTTGAATAATTACAGAAGTCCACCAATGTTTAAGCTAAGTAGAACTGTTATCAGGGAAGAATAAATCTGACTCCATATCAGATCTATTTTTTCTTTTTTTTTTTACTTTAGCCTTTGTATTCTATTGCTTTTGCTACAAGTGAATCACTAAAGAGGAAAGGGTGTTGCCTACAACTTAAAATGTACATAATGACTCAGCTCTAGGAACCCTGCCTCCCATGAAGCTAAATTCCTTTGTTTAAGCTCACAGAAAACATCCTGATCATGTCCACCTGTGAATGGCTGCAGGAAAGAAGAAATTAATATATCCCCACCAGAGTCTGGCTGGAACAAGTAACCCCCATCTTTTTTTTATCCTCATCTCCCTATACAAAAGAAACCAGTGTCAAAACCTAGACAAAATGGTTCTTTGGGACACTAGTCCACCATCGTCTTGGTCTACAAGTTTTCTAAATAAAATCACTATTCCTTGCCCCACAGCTCGTCTCTTGATTGACTGGCCTGTCATGCAGCAAGCAATACAAGCTTGGACACTGTAAGAGAATAAGAAAACTTGCCAGCTGTGGATCTGGCTGGTAGGGTAGGGGACCAGATCAGTGGGAGCTTCTGGAACTAGGTAGATCCACTGGGGCATGGCTAGACTTACTGGGCATCATGTAACCTATAGATGTTGCAGTATATGTGCCTGTAGGCAGAGCCAAGACTAGGGAAATAGATAACAGGAATTAATTACAAACTGGCAGAAATTCAGAAACTGGACTCCATTTTAAAGAGACAAAAGATCGGTGGATGGAAGATGGATGAGAGATGGCATGACCTACTTATACTTGACTTTCATAGAAATTGAAATAAACACCACCTAGCATCTAGGAAACAAACACATGTATGTACTGAAAATGATTTTGAAAATAGAACAATATTTTCATTTATGACAGGAAATATTCAATGGATTGCTTTATCTGTTAGTGCTTAAATATAAGAGCATGTATTTTAAAAATTGAGCTGTTTTCCTTTATAATTAACTGAGCAAAATATCAAGTAGACATTGTATTTAAATTATATTAACAAATTCAAACTGCTAATTGTCCCTACATAATCTTATTTATATCTTTAAGGATGTTCTTTTAAACATGTATATTAAAGAATGCAACACTTAAAAACAGACATTTTTAGAAAGATGAACTGAGCGATATTAATTTTTGGTTTTGTGACCAGAGATGGTATTTTTTTAATAGAAAATTTAACTGAATTGTATGTAGAGAGAATTAGATTCATGAAAATGAATCAGCATTCTTAAGAATATTTAATTTAGCAACCCATGTCTTAATCGGTATGTATTAGAATGCGTTTTATATTGTTATATGAAATTAGCATATACTCAAGTAGATTCCACTGAAACTCTCTGGTTATTGGATTTAATAAACAATTTGGAAGTAAAGTAGGCTTAATATTGACCAGAAAATTAAAATGCTCTTTGAATTAGACTGGTTTTACACAATCTTGAGCAAATTGTACAGTAGAACTCACCACTACCACAGTTCCACACTATTTAGCCCTGTGTCCACAGAGAATGCCACTGAAATTGGTTTGGTAAATGCTTGCATGAGAGGCATATCAACTGGTTATTAATTAGCTAATGAAGGGAAGAAGATAGAATTGTACTGGGACTCTATTAGTGTTTTGTATTTCATTGGTGGCCAACATCTGTAGGTTGCTAATGTGAGATTTTTGTTGCTGTTATTAAGAGGACAGGATTTCTTTCCAAATCTGGAGTTGTCATTTCAATATCTGATTCATATACATCGGGTTATATTATACCTTTCCACTTTGAAAGAAGTAGTTCTGGGGATCTTGGGTAAATTTAGATGCTCAGCATTTGTACAACTAAGCTTCTTTTTCTTGAACTAATGCTCTCTCTATATCCTCTTTAAGAAGCTCATCATTTGAGAAAACAGAGCATTTAGGATTAAAATATTATACGAGAATACTTGAAACTTATCTGGCGCTGTTTTATTTAATACTCCCCAAATATGGTGGGCATGAACATATCCAGGGCTGCTCCTCTGTTTCCGATGTTAAAGGTGATTTAAACACTTGCATTAAAATTGTCAAGCAAGCCAAAGTCACTGAATAAATTAAATCTTAAACAATAAAAAGGTCTTTGTTTTTGCTACAGTGGGCAGATACTTTCATAGATATTCAAATGAAATTCACTGTCTTTCCCAGAAGATTCAATAGAAGACTTTATTAGTCTTACCTCATGGGTTATATCTCTACAATAAAGGCTGTGCCATATTGGACAGGTCATCAATCTATTCATTTTCAGAGATGTGTTTTCTTCTATTTTATTGAATTGATTGTGGTCAATAGGCATGAGCTTCCTGATTTTTACCTCTTAAAGCTTTCTGTCTTCTTCTCTTTGACTTAATTTCATTCTGTCACAGCTTTAGAATATGAACCTTTACTTCTGTTCAAGGCCAAGTCTCTAACTCAGCTCCTTGCTTCTCCCTCTTTACCCCTTCAAGGATTACACTAGCACTCAGTCCCTCTCTTTTCTTTTTTTAGATCTTTTCTCTACTGGTTCTCTAAGCAAGCATATGACCCACCACTTTCAAACAAAAAACAAACAAAATCCAGCAAACTCACACTCTCAAACCCTCAGTTTCCTATCCCCATTTAGCTGTTGTTCAAGTGTTTTCAGAATTGCTTACATCCCTAGGTCAGGAAGGTTCCCTGGAGAAGGCAATGGCAACTCATATCAGTATTCTTGCCTGGAAAATTCCATGGACAGAGGAGCCTGTTGGGCCATAGTTAATGGGGTTGCAAAGAATCAGACATGACTGAGTGCACCTGTGTGTGTGTGTGTGTGTGTGTGTGTGTGTGTGAGTGTGGATGCATGTGCACACATGCACACACACACACGAAAACGTGTGTGTGGCTAGAGGGTTGAGAGGGGACCAACATAGTGTTTTGGAGAAGGCAATGGCACCCCACTCCAGTACTCTTGCCTGGAAAATCCCATGGATGGAGAAGCCTGGTGGGCTGCCGTCTATGGGGTTGCACAGAGTCGGACATGACTAAAGAGACTTAGCAGCAGCAACATAATGTTTATTTACAGTTCTTTTTCTTTTTTGTCTTTAGCCTTATAGAATCAACACAAAACAACTGTTTTCCAAAGTTCTATTCTCCCCTAAACCTTCTTCAGCATGACTTTAATATATAGCACAAGTAGATTCATTTGTCAGAGTCTGCACCCCTTGTTGGGTTCTCCTTCTTCCCCCAGCATAACTATTGATTTTTTTCTAAATCTCCATACCATAAAACTCAGTGTTCATTTCTGAGGGATTTGACAAATATGAGTCATGTTTCTACCATCACAGAACACATAGGACAGTTCCATCCCTCTTAAATTTTCCCCATGCTAACTCTTTGTAATCAAGTCCTTTCTCAATCCAAGCTCCAGCAAAGCAGTCACTACTTTCCATCTTTACACTATTGCTTTTCCAAAATGTCATACAAACAGAATCATAAAACATGAGTTCTTTTTGCGTGAATCATTTCATTTAGCAAAATGACTCCATGTTTTTATGTTAAAGACTAATCTGTTCTTTTATTTATTGCTGAATAGGATTCTTTGCATAGATACAAGATGGTTTGTTTATCCATTTACCTGAGGAAGAGCATTAGGATTATTTCTATTTATTCTGATGATGAATAAAACTGCTATAACTTTTTATGTGAACATAAGTTTTATTTCAGTTGTGTAAATATCTTGCTGTGGAATTCCTGATAATATGGTTAAATATGTTTAATTTTTAAGAAACAGCTAAACTGAAAGTGAAAGAGGAGAGTGAAAAAGTTGGCTTAAAGCTCAACATTCAGAAAACAAAGATCATGGCATCTGGTCCCATCACTTCATGGGAAATAGATGGGGAAACAGTGGAAACAGTGTCAGACATTATTTTTTGGGCTCCAGAATCACTGCAGATGGTGATTGCAGCCATGAAATCAAAAGGTGCTTACTCTTTGAAAGGAAGATTATGACCAACCTAGACAGCGTATTCAAAAGCAGAGACTACTTTGCCAACAAAGGTCCGTCTAGTCAAGGCTATGGTTTTTCCAGTGGTCATGTATGGATGTGAGAGTTGGACTGTGAAAATACATCTACTTAATCACATTCATCAACTATAGCTGTAAAATTTTTTTTATTGTGGTAAAAGTCACATAATATAAAACATACTATTTTAACCATATTTAAGCATACAGTTCAGTGGCACTAAGTACAGTCAAATGGTTGTGCAACTCTTACCATCATCCACCTCCTGAATTTTTCATCTTCTTAAACTGAAACTCTGTCCCATTAAACACTAACTCTCTATCTTCCCTCCCCACATCTTTTCTGCTACACTTAATTGACCTGAGACATGGGCTAGTCTTTGTATTCTATTGCTTTATTTAGAATAATGTGAAGCCCTTTGCTTTTATTATTTTATTAAAGTGTCTTACGCTGGTGTCTTTCAACTATGTTTCATAGAACTCATTTAAATAATTTTATATACATGCTCTCTGCTTAGTCAATAGCTACAATGTAACTGTGCAAATGGCTCAGATCTATACCTGATCTTCACTGGATCTTGCAACAGTTCTTAGAATATTTCTGCAGACCTCACAATGCTCTGTACAACCATGTATAATAGAAATGTTTTCCATTAGAGGTATAAAATATCATTTCCCCTATTTAAGGATCAAAATTTACATTACTAGTCATAGAAAGTTTTCCCTATTTTTTTCACAACCACTAAAGAAATGATATCTCAGCAAATGGGAAAATAATTATCTGCAAGCTTTGTTACCAAGTCCTCTTTAAGTCTGAGATCTACTTGATGTAAAACAATGAATTAAAAAAGATACTAACATCTTGATTTTTATTTACTGTATGGGTGGTATGTTATTTTAATAAATCCCACATCAACTGATCTGACCACTTTGAAAATATAGATTTGAAAAATTCTAAACTCGCAAATCTAGACACACCATTTATAAATCACTTACAGATGATATAAAAACATCTTTTGTCCATTATGATTAACATGTCAAAACCATAATGTTATCCTTGAACTACAGAAGATGTCACACAATTTTAAATATTTTCATGACTAGGACCAGGCCCTAAGGTCCATGACAGTATTTCACAATGTTACTTTGGATATTATTATGATTAACAGAACAGGATGTATGTTATCATCAAGCCTAGAAATCTTCAGTTCTTCCTCTGTGTTACATACTCCCAGATGCTTATCTCAGGAAATTGAAAGCGTTATTAATAAGTAAGAGTACCACAGCCTAAAGAACATTACATGGTCACAAGAATTTTTCTAAAATACATCCTTGTTCACAAAATCATTTAAGAGCTCATAAATAAGAAATTTACATTTCTTTAGTCCCTGAATTAAAGATTAAACCAGAAATATCTCTATATATGCACCTGGCTATATTTTGAATGGGCATTGGAATTCCATTACAACTGAAGTGGAAATATGTATCACTTCAAATCATTGCACTTTGCTTCTATCTATGCTCAAGTCCTGAACTTTATCCTATCATTCACCAACATCTTTAATTTTTTAAGGTGGTTCTTACGTTACTAAACATAATGTTAAATCAATTATATCTTGATATAAATGTTAATATTTTGGTATTATCAGAATCTAAAGATATAAAACTCCTTAGGCAAATACTCTGTCAACTATTAGAACAAGAAACTCAGCAAAACAACAATGTCAAAAACAAGCATAAAATCATTGCATACTGCTATACCATGCAGAATTATAGATATCACTAATTATCTATTTTATCACCATTTGTTGCAGATGTTTATATCTTTATGATCATCTATTAAAACTTCTTCTATTTCTTTAAAATTGTGGAATGTTTATGCTGCTGCTGCTAAGTCGCTTCAGTTGTGTCTGACTCTGTGCAATCCCATAGACAGCAGCCCACCAGGCTCCCCAGTTCCTGGGATTCTCCAGGCAAGAACACTGGAGTGGGTTGCCATTTCCTTCTCCAACGCATGAAAGTGAGAAGTGAAAGTGAAATCGCTCAGTCGTGTCCAACTCTTCACGACCCCATGGACTGCAGATCACCAGGCTCCTCCATCCATGGGATTTTCCAGGCAAGAATACTGGAATGGGGTGCCATCGCCTTCTATTCTATCTAAATTCACAAATGACTCGTGACAATTAATATCTCTCTTCACCAATCTCTTTAGCTACACACGTTCACCTTTATATCCTGAGATATGTTGCTATAGTACTCTAGATATTTTTCCTTGGGACAACTTTGCTTTTGAACATCTCTCTTAGTCTATGCACAAAAACAATGCTGGAAATGATGCTTTTATACAATTGCAAAAGGACAATCCCATAGCTTTGCTCTATCAATACTTATGATACAATTCTATCCACTGCCAAGCAGAAAATGCCATAAGTTGAACAATTTTTGCATCATATTATCCTACTGAAAGACAGGCTGGCTATAAGCATGGCACTGCACAATGAGTGGCACATGGCAATATCTGCTAAAGGCTACTACTTGAGGATTAAATTTTTGTGTGGTAAAAGCTGGACTGTAGGAAAACAAATGAAGAGTTTTCATAGACAAGAATTACAAAGCCTTCCAGGAATAACGTCAAACGTTTTCCCACAGTGTCAAATATCAACATTTTGACAGCATAGGATAAAAGCATTAAACATTTTCCACTCTGTCAAAGGTTTGACATTTTTCAAAAGACACATTCACTAGACAGACACACTAGTTTTGCCTATGGAAAGATATGTGCCTATTATATAGTAAGGGAAGATTTAGAAAGAATGAAAATAATAGAAACAGATGACATCAGGTGTCATCACACAGTGATATAGAATACAAATAGTACATAAAAAGTGACACTATATAAATTGGGTCACAATTTTATGTAAGTATCTTAGGGGAGAGATATATGATTCTCAATCATCCATGGTAATGAGGAAAAGTTAAAGCAAGAAAAATGACCTCAAAGTTAAATCCTAATCTTTTATAGAGTTTTAATTGCATCAATTATTATACCAAGAATGACAAAACAGGAAAACCTTAATTTTGAAAGATTTTTAAAAATTTCCCATTTCCTCCTCTAATCAAGTATAAAGCAAAAGATAAATAAATGATAGGAAAAGAATGATATTAATAACTAGTCCTTAAACCATTAAATGGAGAAGGCAATGGCACCCCACTCCAGTACTCTTGCATGGAAAATCCTATGGACAGAGGAGCCTGGAAGGCTGCAGTCCATGGGGTCGCTGAGGGTCAGACACGACTGAGTGGCTTCACTTTCACTTTTCACATTCATGCATTGGAGAAGGAAATGGCAACCCACTCCAGTGTTCTTGCTTGGAGAATCCCAGGGACGGCGGAGCCTGGTGGGCTGCCATCTTTGGGGTCGCACAGAATCAGACACGACTGAAGTGACTTAGCAGTAGCAGCAGCAGCAGCAGCAAACCACTAAAAGCTGTATCTCTGTTTTGTTTCTTCATTTTGAGCAAATGAGCCCTTTAATATAAAAATAATATTTTTAAGCAACAATAATCCAATCCTTCTTTACTGTTAGATATTCTGCAGCTTTCTGGGAAAGTAATATGAGAAAATTGCCAACTAAAACTTTTCAAAAAATTCTCATTGTTTGTGAATTTTGATGCCCAGATGAATCATTTGAAAGTAAACAGTTTTTTTTTAATGTAGAGATATTAACAGTGTCTAAAACTATTTTAAGATCTCCATAGAAAGAAAAGAAAGTGAAGTCTCTTAGTCATGTCTGACTCTTTGCAACCCCATGGACTATAACCTATCAGGCTCCTCTGACCATGGGATTTTCCAGGCATGAATACTGGAGTGGGTTGCCTTTTCCTTCTCCAGGGGATCTTCCCAACCCAGGGATTGAACTCAGGTCTCCTGCATTGCAGGCAGATGCTTTACCATCTAAGCCACCAGGAAAGCCCAAGGAGGCTAAATTAAATGTGTTATTTTAGGCTCCAAATAACCCATCACAATGGTTTGTAACTGTAAAAGTATGTTTTATTCAACCTGTTTAATAAAAACAGGATACAAAAATATAAATATTAAAGTAAATATATCTAAATGTTAATTTAAAATAAACATCTGAGGCATTTCTCTTGAACACAGTCTGACTCATGTGCTCCTGTATTGTTTTAATCCAATATGGCATGTTTTATCATAAATTAGTATTTCTTTTCTGCATACAAAATATTTCTTGATGTAGTATTTATTTTTACATTCACCAAGGCAAGCATATCTCATATCCATTAGTTTTTGGATCACAACTGAAACAGTCAAAAAAATTATTCAACCTTAAACAACCACTTAGATTTGTAGAGGAAATTGAAAATAAGGATAAGTGAAATTTCATTTAAAAGAGGTGTTTAAGCAAAAGAGACACAGATGTATAGAACGGTCTTTTGGACTCTGTGGGAGAGGGAGAAGGTGGGATGATTTGGGACAATGGCATTGAAACATGTATAAGATCATATATGAAATGAATCTCCAGTCCAGGTTCAATGCATGATACTGGATCCTTGGGGCTGGTGCACTGAGACGACTCAGAGGGATGGTACGGGAAGGGAGGAGGGAAGGGGCTTCAGGATGGGGAACATATGTATACCTGTGGCGGATTCATGTTGATGTATGGCAAAACCAATACAATATTGTAAAGTAATTAGCCTCCAATTAAAATAAATAAATTTATATTAAAAAAAACTTTGGTCATAAAGAAACAAAAGATAATATTTTAACTCATATTTTTCCTCATGGAGAGGAAAAAGAAAAAAAAGCTATTTAGACTTGTGCATTTTAAGGGATTCCCAGGTGGTGCTAGTCCTAAAGAACCCGCCCGTAAATGCAGGAGATATAAGAGACATGGGTTCGATCCCTGGGTTGGGAAGATCCCCTGGAGAAGGGCATGGCAACCCACTCCAGTATTCTTGCCTGGAGAATCCCATGGACAGAGGAGCCTGGTGGGCTACAGCACATAGGGTTGCAAAGGGCGGGACACGACTGAAGCAACAGAGCACATACACACAGTGCATTTTAAGATAGCTTTTGTAAATGGAATACTTTAATTGAAGGATAATCCTATGAGCAGAGAGTACACAACTGGAAAGCAGGGACAAAATACACTGCAAAGACACTTAAGAGGTTCCAAGGGACAAAGAATTTACATTAATTATAGGGGAAAACTTTCTAATGAACTTCTGAGGAAAAAAAAAATCTAGAAAACTTACTTTAGGAGATCTTAAAACAGAATGCTGACTTAATTTACATGGTTGAAATAACTCACAGGTTAGAAATTCAAATTCATTTGATCTATAAAGTTGTCTAGTTTGTACACAGGTATAATAAAACACATGCTATTCAGATATTTCCTGGTAGACATTTAATTCTGATTTCAACACAGAGTAGTAATGATCCGAATGATGCCTGCGCCACACAACCTCCAAGAATTTTATTCTGTGTTTTCTAACTCTCTGTTCAGATGAGTGCTGTTGTGAACATGATTATCTATTGCCTCTTAAAAACACTTAACATAGTTTCCTAAAATTCCTTCAAACCTAAATCTACTTACATAAGGGCCAAATATGGTTTGTGTGAGTATGCATACATATGCATATACATACATATGTGTGTATACATTATGTACACATTATGTATATATAAATTCTATATCAGGAAGGAAACATTCACCAAAACTGTAACGAAAGCATATGGTCTTTGAAGAACAGAACCCTTTCTCACTACACATGAATGGATGGATAGATAGATTTCCTTATGTCATGAATGATACCTCATCAATAACAAAAGAAGATGACACCTCCCCTTCATGGGGCTTTAAAAGAGAAGAGAATACCCTAGATGGAGAAGGGTAATTGTAGAAACAGATTAGATTCATTCTGCATGACTTTAGTTATCCTTCATTTCTCTAGCAGTGATTATTATCATGCTTAGTCAAAAGAAATATATTACCCATTAATTTTCCATTAAAATCATGTCTTGCTTAGGGTAATAAAATTTAGAAGTTTCCCAGAGGTCAATTGGCATGATAAGTCAAATTTCTTATGTGATGCCTTTTGACCTTGCAATTCTATGTTTAGAAATTCATCCTAATGAAATTAACTGAGGACCGTGCAAGTAATAAACTGTAAATAAGTTTATCATGTTTTTCATTACAGCAAAATTAATTAGAAAAATATAAACGTCCAACTATATATACATATATATCCTATGCATAAAACAGGATACTTTGCAACCATGAAAATTATGTTCTAAATCACAAAATGCTTCTGACAAACAGCATATATAAGAATTACATTCATGATTATTTTGAAATGTTAGCATAACAAAAATACATTTAAAAGTGCATTTCATTTCCCTTTTTATGTCTCTTCCCACTTACATGAACAACATAATTTACATTTGAATTGCTCCATTCTTTTTTTCTACTTCTATAATCTCGATAATCAAATCTGAATCTTAACAGGAATTTATGTCTAAAAGATTATTGGGCATTCCCATAACATACTTTCAACTTCTGTACCAATGGGCAACTTCTCAGGAATGATAGATGGCTTTAACTGAGTTGAGAAATTTTAAAAGGGATTCCTTGGCCAAAGAAAGGCAATACCCAAGATTGCTCAAACTACCATACAATTGCACTCATCTCACAAACTAGCAAATGCTCAAAATTCTCCAAGCCAGGCTTCAATAGTACATGAACTGTGGACTTCCAGATGTCCAAGCTGGATTTAGAAAAGGCAGAGAAACAAGAGATCAAATTGCCAATATCTGCCGAATCACAGAAAAAGCAAGAGGGTTCCAGAAAAACACCTATTTCTGCTTTATTGACTATGCCAAAGCCTTTGACTGTGTGGATCATAACCAACTGTGGAAAATTCTGAAAGAGATGCAAATACCAGACCACCTGACCTGCCTCCTGAGAAATCTGTATACACGTCAAGAGGTAACAGTTAGAACTGGACATGGAACAACAGACTGCTTCCAAATCAGGAAAGGAGTATGTCAAGGCTGTATATTGTCACCCTGTTTATTTAACTTATATGCAGAGTATATCATGAGAAATGCTGGACTGAATGAAGCAGAAGCTAGAATCAAGAATGCTGAGAGAAATATCAATAATCTCAGATATGCAGATGACACCACCCTTATGGCAGAAAGCAAAGAAGAACTAAAGAGCCTCTTGATGAAAGTGAAAGAGGAGAATGAAAAAGTTGGCTTAAAGCTCAACATTCAGAAAACGAAGATCATGGCATCTGGTCCCATCACTTCATGCAAATAGATGGGGAAACAATGGAAATAGTGACAGGCTTTATTTTGGGGGGCTCCAAAATCACTGAAGATGGTGACTGCAGTCATGAAATGAAAAGATACTTACTCCTTGGAAGAAAAGTTATGACCAACCTAAACAGCTTATTAAAAAGCAGAGACATTACTTTGCCAACAAAGGTCCATCTATTCAAAGCTATGGTTTTTCCAGTAATCAAGTATGGATGTGAGAGTTGGACTATAAAGAAAGTTGAGCACCAAAGAATTGATGCTTTTGAACTGTGGTGTTGGAGAAGACTCTTGAGAGTCCCTTGGACAGCAAGGAGATCCAACCAGTCCATCCTAAAGGAAATCAGTCCTGAATATTCATTGGAAGGACTGATGCTGAAGCTGAAACTCCAATTCTTTGCCCACCTGATGTGAAGAACTGACTTTTTGAAAAGGCCCTGATCCTGGGAAAGATTGAAGGCAGGAGAAGAAGGGGACTATGGAAGATGAGATGGTTGGATGGCATCACTGTTTCAATGGACATGAGTTTGTGATGGACAAGGACACCTGGCATGCTGCAGTCCATGGGGTCACAAAGAGCTGGACATGACTGAGTGACTGGACTGAACTGAACCAAGGCCAAAGGCCTTGCATGCCACCTGGAAAAGAAAACATTCTTAATTTTGAAAACTCTCCAGCAATCATCTTCCTCTCAAAAAAATAAATACAAAAAGATGTTCAATGTTTCCAGGTAAACAATTGAAGGAGGTAATAAAATTATTCTTGATCTCATACATTTGTCAAGATCTGCATTGGATGTCTGGAAGGATATTGACTAAGGCATTCATTAAATGTAGCTTTCTGCTTCCCTGATAGTGCAGTTGGTAAAGAATCCACCTGCAATGCAGGAAACCCTGGTTCAACTCCTAAATTGGGAAGATCCTCTGGAGAAGGGATAGGCTACCCATTCCAGTAATTTTGGGCTTCCCTCATGGCTCAGCTGGTAAAGAATTTGCCTGCAAGGTGGAAGAGCAGGGTTGGATCCCTGGGATGGGAAGATCCCCTGGAGATCGGAAAGGCTACCCACTCCAGTATCTTCTCAGTATTACTGACACAAGTCATCACTTTTGAAATAAATTGTTCAAATATTAATGAATAAGATATCAGCAAAATTTTTAAATTATGAAAACAATTTCACAAAATAAGAATATTATATAAGAATTCACAGAAAAATCAGGAATCTGGAAATTGTCAGAGAAGATCTTAGAGTTCTAATTCACAGGAAAGTGATAATTTTTCTGAGTAGCAAACAGGAAGACATAGATTAAAAAAAAAAAAAAAAAACAAGATGTTGACCACTGTTAAATAAATGGGATTTCCAATGCCTTTGAAGAAATCAGGATCTTTTAGCTTATAGTGGCAGCAATCACTATGCACACCAAGAAGGTAGAAGTAAAACATACCTCAATACACCTAACCCAAGAACACAGACAGCATTGAGAGGAGTAGATGATAACCCAGTAGCAATAAGACTGTTTTTCTGGCTGATAAATGCTATAGAAAGAAGGATGAGCTATACAGACTCTTGAAGCTACCACAAGGAGAGTGTAAAAACAGATGGTGAGCTGCACATAAAAATTATGACCTAGACAGTTTGCAGGTATATGACCCAACCAGTACAGACAGTGCAGCTCTATCTAGCTTCACATACTACCCCTGAGGGAGGGAAGAGAGCTTCTTTGCTGCATGTGAGTGTGAGGGACTTGACCCAGGGATGGAACCCAGGTCTCCTGCATTGCAGGCAGATTCTTTACCATCTGAGGAAGCCCTGTGGGGGACATGGCATTGAACTATTGATGATATTCAGGAATCTACAGTGCTCTATACTGTCTAATTGTAATGTTTAATATGTGACATCCATGAATCTGAGCTACTTAAAACCTTTAAACTACTGAAATTTAACTAATTGACTAGCTGCATTTAAAAGAAATAAATTACACATGCAGAAAATTTAGGAACTTTGAAAATTATGAAGATAAAAATCATCATTATCATGGAACAATTCCTGCAGATATATATTGAGATTCCATGCTTCATCATTTCAACCACAATTTGCAAAATTTATAATGTCTGTTGTGCTTTTGTCCTTTCAACACACCTGCCTGGCAAAACTGTAGAGCTGGATGAATCCAATTATCTGTTTTCTCTAAGCTTGCACCTGGGTAGTTAAACCCAGCTGCCAGTGTACATTTATGGCTTAATATTGAACAGATTTTCAAACTTTCTGGCAGCCATTCTATTTCTCCTAGTCAGGTGTTTTTCCTCATTCTTCATAATGCCTATTTTAAACCTCTTCTACTTTCTTCACCCTCTACCTTCCCTTCTATTCAGAAGAAGACATTGCTTCCGCTTTAGAAAGTAAACAAGCCAGAACAAAGGGGAAACTCATAATTCCATGTCCATATGTGCAAAGCAGCCTGTCTCTGCCCTCATCCTATCCTGTATCTTTTTCTTGCAACTCTCCTTCCACCGACTAACTGCCCATCTTCAGCATTTATACGTATTTAATTCTCTCAACTCATAAAAAGTACAAACATACTTTTCCTTCAAGCCCACACCCTTTCCTTCTGCTATTTTCTTGCTTTTGCAATAACATGTAATTTGATAGGTGAAATGTATCAAAAATATGCCTTCTCCGTTCACTTACTCCCCCTGCACTCCTCATCGCTGTTCAACTGAAATCTCTCTTGCTAAAATTCAAGGTGCAGTTCTGTCTGTGATTTTCTGTTAGTTTCTTTATATCTGAGTACCCTTTGGCATGCTGATCACTTCCTTCTCAACTTTCTTTCTTTTGTTTCTATGGAACTCACTCTCCTGGTTTTCTTCTGCTCTTCATGCCCTCTTTCAATTTTTCTGGTTGACTTGTTCACTAAAAAATTATTTGTCATCATTGGAGTTTTTTAAGATTCTTTCTGAGGTTCTCTTATGCATGGCATACAATGCTGTATGGCGCATTTATAAATACAAATATTTCATGCTCTCCTTAGAATTTCAATTACAAATAGCTTTCTAATTGTCATCTCGAGATGAACTTCTTTTAGACACTCAATTTCTCAAAAGAAATCTATATTCTCTATCCCTCAGACTTATTTTCTACCTAATTTCAGGCCTAATTTCGAATCCAGAACACTCAAGTATTAAAACGAAAGACCTGAAAACCACTTACCTTGTCTCTTTAAAATCTGATTCCCAGTCTTTGTACCTTGGTGACACCACTTCCTAATTACCTCTCTACTTATCAACTTATATCCATCTCTACTACCTTGCTCATTCACCCTGAGCAACGTTTCTCCTCTGAACTCATTTAGTAACCTCTCTGAAAACATGCCTTAATTTGTAATTCTCACATCTAAAGGTTCTAAATACATCTTCATTTCTCTTAAGTATAAAGACTTAGGTTCTTTATAAGAAATACAATCCCTCTTACCAAGTCTCAGCTGCCAAGATATCATGGCTTGGATAATCCACAACTCTTTCCAACACAGTTCCTCCTTGTTGGAAAAGCTATTCCCTTTAACAGTTTGTCGTGTAGCTAGGAAGCTTTGCAACATTTTTCTATACTATATGTACATATAAAGTAAAACTAAAATTGCCAGTGTAACATATGCTATCTCTGGATGTGGGTTCTTAAGGTCATTTAAGTGTTTAAGAAACAATACAATTTTTATTTTCCAGATTAAAAAAAGTGTTGTCACTCCCTTCGTCTTCCCTTGAATGTGGAAATGGTAGGTGGAGTTACAGTGACCATCTGTGAAACTATGAAGCATTTTAAAAAGGGAAAAAGCCAAATATTAAGAATGGCAAAGTAAAAAACACAGAAATAGCCTATGATATACATGAACAGGTAAACCAATAGATGTGAGAAAAATGAGCCTCTTTCTGTAAAAAAGATTTTTAAAGTTACTTGCTATAAACACATTCCCAGTAATACAGTGTCAGACTTCATAGCTTTCTCCTTGGCTTTTAGATTTAGACAGATGATATTTTACTTAAAACACACACACACACTCTCACATATGCAGTCACATCCAATTCAGGCATAATTCAACAGGAGTAAATGCACAGAACCTCCATGTAACTCTTTGGCCTGTGATTCCTAGGCACATTGGCCTTTCCAGACTTTCAAGTTTCTCTTCCATTGCGGAAGACCTCCTGGTTCTGCTTGGGTTCCTATTCATTTCTCTGTGGCCTACACAGTCTCTCCAGAAAGGAAACTGGAGCAATTGTAAGGCTCATTTTGCTTCCCTGTCTCAGGAATCACTCTTCTTCACTGACTGATGCCCAATGTCTGAAAGTCATTTTTCTCTATTTTTAGTTGTTTCAGGGGGAGGGAAAATTCCAGGTCCTATTGTGTCATGTTGCCCAGAAGCGGAGGTCACATTTAATATGATTTAAGTCTGCCATCCTACTACTAAATTTCAAATCATCTGTTTTTTTTGTTCCCTCCCTGAGTGTGATGGGTATAGAGAGTATTTCCCTAATCCTAGGTTGGACAGTTGAAAGCATAAACTTCTAGGTGTGTCATGGGTCTGAACACTCTTGTATATTGTTGAGAGGTGCAAGATACTAAAGTCCATTGACTATTTCTTATGGCCTCAGCTGAAGTACAAGTTTGACAAGCTCTAACCCACAGGGACTTACGTGCAAGAGCAGGAAGAAAATAGCTGTGTAATTTTTAACTTTGTTAAAAGACATGTTTTGTCTTGCAGTATAGGATTTGAAACCAACTGGTGATGAGAAGCGGATTATCATATATGAAGCCAAATTTCCTTGCAGCCTCCAATTAGCGGGTTAATAACAAAATGATGGGCCCATGGCCATTTGAGTGGGGCTAGAATAGTTAAAAATTTCAGTGAAATCTGACAACCCCACACATCAACTCCTGCTGTTCCCATTTGCTTGGAATGATGTATCCCTTCAGAAAGTAAAATCAAACTTAAAGCATCCACACTAGGTCTGAGTTAACATCACAGAGTATATGAATTCGAAAAAGCTGGAGTTTCCCAGATATGGATTTCCAATTATGCCCAGAGAGGGCAAATACTGGAAATTTAAACTGGGTGGGTAAAGCCTCAGAAAATGTGTTTTCTAAAAGTCCATGATTCCAGAAGATTTCTAGTTTCGCTATTTATACAAAATTCTCAGAAATAAACATCATAGACAACTGACAGAGATTTTATGGGAGTTATACTGTCAAAAAAATCAGCTCTAGTAAAAAGCTACATTCTCTTACAATAAAACCTGTAAGTACTCAATCCCTAGGGAGAAGCTTACTGCCTAAAGGCCCTTGTTTTAGTTTGTACTGAGGCTCGGCTTCATCCCTTTCCTTTCATATATAAGCAGTTAAGTTTATTTATGTCCCTCTACAGAATTTGGAGATGGGTTTCACTCTCTTTCTACTAAAAATAGACAATATTTTCCATTCCTAATTTTTATTTTTATGTTCTGTTAATTAAATTTACATTTATTGGGATTTTATTTTAGATTTAAGTAGCATGGTTCTTAGTCTCATCAATTCTAGTATTTTCCCTCTATTTTCTTCTGTGTTGTAATTTTTCTTACTCATCACTGTATATTTTCTTATATCTTTCTCTAATTACTACAGCTGAAAGTATTTTCCTTTTGTTTAAATAACTGAAACATGTAATTCTGTGATTTTACTTCTAAATACAGCTTTAGTTGTTCAATTTTTACATACTTAGTTTTCCAAAATATCTTTCATTGCCTCTTTGATGCCTATGTTTCAGAAGAGTGTTTTCTAATTTGAGGTTATTTATGTATTTTTAATAATCTGTTGATACAGCATGTAGATTTCATGCATTCTTTTTGTATTGGTATTTTAAGAACATGTGTGTGTTCAACAAAGCTTGATTCTTGAAAATGATTCAAGTTATATGACTTAACTAAAAATGCAGTTCTCTTCTATAATTATATTATTTTCAGTTTCTAGTTCCCTTTGTCTATTTAAGATTTCTACGTTTGTCTATTTAAGATTCCATAGATTAACACTGGTATACTGATATTTTTCCCAGGAACTTATTTCCTGCCAGTTCACCAAGAATTTCCATCAGTATCTTTCATGTAAGTAACATACTACAGCAAAAGTAACCTCTCTCCTGCCCTGATGCTGCTCAGGCCAGGTTTTAAAGTTTATATTCTTGGGTTATATGTACATACTTTGATATAAAATCTGACTTTAAATTATCTATATTTTATTCCACCCACCCTTTTATTTTAGTTTTTTCCTATTTTTTTGAATGCAGATTTTTTTCTTCTTTTCCCTGAATAGAATATATCCAAACCTCTGTGGTTTTGAGTTCTCACACTTGCCCCACAATTATTTAATCTCTTTTCTTTTTTCTCAAGATTTCACAGCTTCATTGCTATATTGCTAAACAAATATTTTTAAAATTTTAATTCTGATTCAAATAATAATAAATTCATCACTTCCTCCATACTTTATAAAAACACTATTGTAGAGAATTTTTTTTTTTTTTTCAGTAAAGCCAAGAGTTACTTTTATTTTCTTCATTATTTTAGCCTTGACTGAAAAGAGATATTTCTGGCCCTTACCTTTTTGCATAAGACTTTTTTTTTCTCCTCACTGCCTTATTTCCTACTGATAAAGCCCTTCTCTCAGACATGAACCATGAAGCTAAGTTGATGTACACTATCTTAAACCAAATTTCTGGCTCCCTAGGTCTTCCCTGGTAGCTCAAACAGTAAAGAATCTGCCTGCAATGCAGGAGACCTGGATTCCATCCCTGAGTTGGGAAGATGACCCAGGTTCCATCCCTGGGTGAGGAGGATCCCATGGAGAAAGGAATGGCAACCCACTCCAGTATTTTTGCCTGGAGAATCCCATGGACAGAGAAGCATGACAGGCTACAGTCCACGGGGACATAGAGAGTTGGACGTGACTGAATGACTAACACTTTCACACTTTTTTCACAGATAATAACAGATCCAGGTTTTATGTAGCCTGAAGCTTTTACAATTTTAGGAGTTTTCAAGAAAAAGAATACAAAATTGCAGATACAAAATGAGTTGCAAAGTTGGTATAGAGGCTTTAGATTGAGTAAATGAAGTCAAAACAAGTATTGGTACCTTGGAAAGCTCGGTATCTCTCTCTTTAGTTAACTTACCAGAAATTTTACATAGAAATGCCTTGTGATTGCCAGTTGCTATCCCTTCCCTCTCCTATTTTTTATACCACCACCAGAATCCCCAACCCATTAGAATACTCTCCTTGCTACTCAAATTGTAACCCATGGACAATTTTGTTCAAAATGTAGAGCAAAACTGGCCACCTCTCAGACCTAGTAACTCAGAATTTTGACAACATTCCCAGGTGATGCACGTGCACATTGAAAGCTGAGAAACACTGCTAACCAAACCAAACCCCTCTGCAAGTGAAGGGCCCTGAACCTTCAAGAAGCAGCCTTCTGAGGAAATCAGCTTTGCTCTAAAGATAACTTCAGCTAGCTCCCACGGCTTGGCCTTCTTGCTATGAGGGGAGTTTATTTCTAAGTAACACAGGATATCTGTGGTTCTGCAGTGGCTTTATGCGGTACATGAACGCTCACCTGCACATGCATACACTTCACTGAGGGCCCTTCCAGCCTCTGTCCTAACAACTTCTTATTTCACATTCCAGGATGCAAAGATAATGACAAACAAAACTGAATTTTCTTTGCAGCAGATTCCCTCTAGGCAGTTAGAGGAGTTCATTAGAGGAGTGATTTGATAAACCAGTTCTGAATTGGGCCTTCAGGGCCTGTAAGTCCTCCAATAGGTCTAGTTAGAAAAAGGAAGGCTAAGAATGTTGTTTTATGGGGAATATTCAGGAAGGAAAGAGAGCGGGCTAGTGACTACTCATAAAGAATAATGTGGGGGAAAATGTAAACCTCCAGTGAGATGTTTTACTAGGCTGTCTGCTTTCTAGTATATGGCAGAAACTCTCGTCTGTGTTCCCAAGAATCGTCTGTAGAATCAACTTTGCACCCTAGCGCTTTTCCGGAGTAGATTTTCTTTTTCAGGAGAAAAATTGCTGGGCCCTGCTGTGAAGTTGGCACAAAGCAAAACCGCAGGCTGTGCGCAGGAGGGTAGCTGCCTGTGGGGTCACTCCGTGCACTGTGGCCTCTCCCTCCACCCCTGCTTTTGTTCGAGGAGTGAGGGCTATGTAATTGGATGCAGAGTCCTACTGATGAGTCTGGGGACTCATGAGCTCTGGCTGTGTCAGAAGGTACTCTGCTCTGTGGGAGGGGCTGGACTCACTGACGTTTCACAGTGTTTCAGACAAGGAAGCCTCATCCTTTTTATTTTGGGGAAAAAAAAAAAAGATAAAGTGATAGTTGGTCAGTCATGTCTGACTTATTCATCCTAAATTTAGTGTTTCATGGATTAAAACCTGAAAGATTGTCCTAAGAGCAGGACAGAAGCTGGGATATGTCCTGCTATTTGCACTCCTATTAAACTTTGTATCTCTGATGCCTCCCTGGTTCTATCAGTGGATGATTCGGGAAAGATAAGTAGATTCCATTTACTTGCCAGAGTGTCTTTCATTAAACTCTTTGAAATAATTCTATGGTAGGACAACTTACCTAGTAATTGCAAGACTTTGCTGGAACTTTTATAAAAAGGAATGTGTCAATTTACAATATTTTCTCAAACTATTTAGGGAAATTTCATATGGAAAAGTCAGCTCTGGTGGAAATTGTTTTTAAAAAATGGAGAAACAGATTTTACTTCTGTCAACTGTATATTGGGTCAGAGATTGTGTTTCATCATCAATCTAAACAATCCATCTCATTCATCTTTTCTTTTAATGAGTTGGGCTATTTTTTTTCTCCTTTTTCTTGACTCCCCTTGCTGTCCCAGGAATGCCAACTTTCCAGTGAAAAATGAATGGCAGGCAAAATTGATGGCCATGTTCAAAATTTTTCACTTTCCAAAGTGCCCCTCAACAGCCAAGAGAAGATTCATGGTGCAGGAAGTCTTTTCTGTCTTGTATTAGGGAGAAGATTCCTAGCCATCTCTTCACTTGGTGGTAGCAGAAGTTAATATAAATTTACTGATTATATAGGAAAAAAAAATCATGGAAACATGTATATTAGCAGTTGCTTTTCAGAAGGTGGTTTATTTTTGCACAGTAGCTGGATGTGCTTTTTCTCCTGAATGTGATAACCCAAATTATTCTTTTATATGTGATGGCAAAGAATCTGCCGGCAATGCAGGAGACCTGGGTTTGATCCCTGGGTTCGGAAGATCCCCTGGAAGAGGAAATGGCAACCCACTCCAGTATTCTTGCCTGGAGAATCCCATGGACAGAGAGAGGAGCCTGGCAGGCTGTAGTCCATGGAGTCATGAAGAGTTGGACACAATTGAGCGACTAACAATCTCACTTTCAATATTGACTGTATGTCTGTACATTTGAAGCTTTACTTTTTTGTCTTTACCATTTTCAGAAAATGTCAGTTTTTATTCCAATCCCACAGAAAGGGCAATGCCAAAGAATGTTCAAACTACTGCACAACTACACTCAACTCACATGCTAGCAAGGATATGTGCTCAAGCTCCTTCAAGCTAGGCTTCCACTGTACATGAACTGACAACTGCCAGATACACAAGCTGGATTTAGAAAAGGCAGAGATCCAATTGTTAACATTCGTTGGTTCATAGAAAAAGCAAGCATGGAGATTCCAGAAAAAAAAAAAAATCTGCTTCATTCACTGAACAAAAACCTTTGACTGTGTGGATTACAACAAGCATGGAGATTCCAGAAAAAAAAAAAAATCTGCTTCATTCACTGAACAAAAACCTTTGACTGTGCGGATTACAACAAGCTATGGGAAATTTTTAAAGAGATGGGAATACCAGAACACTTTACCTGCCTCCTGTGAAATCTGTAAGCAGGTCAAGAAGCAACAGTTAGAAACAGACATGGAACAACAAAATGGTTCCCAATTGGAAAAGTAGTATGTCAAGGCTGTATATTGTTACTCTGCTTTTTTTAACTTATACACTGAGTACATCATGTGAAATGCCAAGCTGGATGAAGCTCAAGCATGAATCAAGATTGCTGGGAGAAATATCAACAACCTCAGATATGCAGATTTTACCTAATATGGAAAGCAAAGAGGAACTAAGAGCTTCTTGAGGAAAATGAAAGAGGAGAGTGAAAAAGCTGGCTTAAAACTCAACATTCAAAAAACCACGATCATGGCATCAGGTCCCAACACTTCATGGGTAAGAGATGGGGAAGCAATGGAAAGAGCGACAGATTTTCTTGGGCTCCAAAATCACTGCAGATGGTGACTGCAGCTAGGAAATTAAGAGACACTTGCTTCTTGGAAGAAAACCTTTGACAAACTTAGACAGCATATTAAAAAGCAGAGACATCACTTTGTCGGCAAAGGTCAGTATAGTCAAAACTGTGGTTTTTCCAGTAGTCATGTATGGATGCAAGAGTTGGACCATAAAGAAGGCTGAGAGCTGAAGAATTGATGCTTTCAAACTGTGGTGCTAGAGAAGACTCTTGAGAGTCCTTTGGACAGCAAGGAGACCAAATCAGTAATTTCGAAAGGAAATCACCCTGAATATTCATTGGAAGGCCCAGTGCTAAACTGAAGCTCCAATACTTTGGCAACGGGATGCAAAGAGCCCAATTGCTGGAAAAGACCCTGATGCTGGGAAGGATTGAGGGCAGTGGGAGAAGGAGGAAGAGAAGATGAGATGATTGGATGGCATCATTGTTGACTCAGTGAACATAAGTCTGAGCAAACTCCAGGAGACAGTGAAGGACAGGGAAGCCTGGCATGCTACAGGCCATGGTGTTGCGAAGAGTTGGACACAACTGAGTGACTGAACAACAAGAGCAATCATTTTCAGATGGAAGTTATCTGCTACCCAGAAAGGTATACTAATATTTAGGTACCACTTTTTATATCCTTTCTCTGAAAAATAAGAAAAAAATATCTGTTAATGCTAATGGGGAGAAAACAGCTCTCCTATTGTTATGTCCTTTCTCTCTTTGTGATAATTTAACAAAATTGCACTTTATAATCAAGAGTCCTGAATAAGGTCTTTTGAATGTTGTTTGTATAATGCCTTATAGTGTCTTTTCAAAGATTATTTTCAGATGGCACATAATCATTGATTCTAAATAGCACAGCTTGCATCTTAGCAGCAGGTTACAAAAGAATGTCCATTTACATAAACAATATTTTGAACACCATGAGGAAATTCTTCTTTATAATTTCAGATTAGAGATTTATCTTTGCCTCAGGTCTTTTAGTATTTTAAAATATTTTATCTTGTAAAATTTCAAGTATAAAAAAAAGGAGAACACAGTATAATGAATCCTGATGTACTCATTGTACAGTCCCAATAAATATTTTATTTTGCCAATTTTATCTCTATATCATTGCTGTAATTTGCTATTTTAAAGAAAACCCAAAGCAACCTTTTTTTTTTTTACATTTAATTTTTAGGTAAATACTTCTAAGGATACATAAAATATAAACTTAACTATCACATTTGCCAAAATTAATTAAAATCATCTACTACAGACTATATCCAAATTTTCAAGCTTGCCTAACAAATGTCTCTTTATAACTGATTTATTTAAATTAGGATCAAACAAGGTATATATATACTGCATTTTCTTTACCTTTTTTGTGTGCCCTTTGCTCCATAACAATCCCATCTTTTTTTAGGGCTTTTCTTTTTCCAGTTTTATTGAGCTTTATTGAGTTTTTTTCCCAGTTTTACTTATTTTATAATCACTGTAGAAACTTAAAGTGTACAGTATAGTGACTTGGTTTACCTACGCTGTGAAAGGATTACTACAGTAGGTTAGGCTAACATCCATTATCTCATGTAGACATGATAAAAATAAAAGAAAATAAAAGCCTATTTTCTTGTCATGAGAAATCTTAGGATCTACTCCTATATGTTTCCTATATATCACACAGTGGTATTCTCTATAGTCATCATACTGTACATTACATTCCTAGTACTTACTTACAAATGGAAGTTTGTACTTTGACCACCTTCCTCCAATATTTCTTTCCTTTAATGCCATAATTTTTAAGAACTAATTTTAAGATCATCTGAACACAAGAATGTCTCGCATTCTGGATTTTGGTGACTGATTCCTTATTTTATTGTTCAAATTGTTCCTTCATTCAACCTATCGTTGTGGGGATAGTGAGAATAAGGATCAGTTCTTCCTTTTTTTAAAAAAATAAGGCTACTACACAGTTTGACTCTCTGTGACCCCATGGACTGTAGCCTGCCAGGGTCCTCTGGCCATGGATTCTCCAGGCAAGAATACTAGAATGGGTTTCTAATTTCTTCTCCAGGGGAATCCTCCTGACCTGGGATCAAACCCAGGTCTCCTGCATTGCAGGAAGACTCTTTATCATCTGAGCTACCAGGGAAGTCAACTATATAGATAGTTCTATGTATTTTATACTCCATCATGTCAAGAGGCAGGTAACCTCAAGGCATCCCAATGATTTGTATGTTGTCCATCTTATCTCCTCTTTATCTTTCACATTAGTTTTTAAAAATGCTATCAAAGTAACCAGGACATTAGATTGCATTTGATCTTATGTTTTTCACAAACTTTAGTTCCTTAAAGTCAAGAATGATATTTCTCTTTTGGTTTCTGATGCCTTGTCTTATCTTAACATATTCGTGTCCAACTCTTTGTGACCCCATGGACTGTAGCCTACCAGGTTCCACCATCCATGGGATTTTCCAGGCAAGAATACTGGAGGGGGTTGCCATTTCCTTCTCCATGTATTTTATACTCCACCATGTCAAGAGGCAGGAAACCTTGAGGCATGCCAATGGTTTGTAATGTTGTCCATCTCATCTCTTCTTTATCTTTCATATTAGTTTTTAAAAATGCTATCAAGGATGTTAGATTGCATTTTATCTTATGTTTTTCACAAACTGTAATTCCTTAAAGTCAAGAATGATATTTCTCTTTTGATTTCTGATGCCTTGTCTTACCTTAACATATTTTATGAATAATTAAACCTAATAATAAATTAATGGAAAAACAAGTCAGCCTTGTTAATTATTTGTCAATTATTTTACACATCTAAGGAATAATAGACAAAGATCAAGATATGTAAAGAGTTCCAAAATATAAAAAAAAGAACTATTATGGTGCTAAATAGTTCCACAAATAACAAACTGATACTCAAAACAGATAAAATATACACAAATGAACTAACAATTTATACTATTTATGCATAAATAAAAATATGCACATATTTTAAAAAAATAAAATACTGGAAAACTTAAATTGGCAATAATTCAACATAACACTAGTAAATTTAAAATTTTCACATATTAAAAAAATAAAATACTAGTTGATTTAAATTGGAAAAAATAAAATATTAGTAAATTTAAATTGGCAAAAATTTAAAAAAATTAAATTTGCATTGTTTTTCTCATTGAGAAATAGTGAATCAGTATTCGATTATATTTATCCTAAAAATGAAAGAACAATTAGAAATTAAAAAAAACTATTAAGCAGCAAAGCAAACCCATCAAATAGAAAAAAAAAATACTAGATTAGTTTTCTTTGCATATGAAAAAAAAGACATTTGATTAAAGGATATTTGCTCAATAAATGATGCCAGAGAAACTGGACAGCCATTTCCAAAAGGATGAAACTGAATCACTATCTTGTACCATATGCAGATATCAGCACAAATAGGTTAAAGACTTGAACAAGAAGCGTAAAACCATAAAATTCCTAGAAAAAATCATAGGGGCAAATCTCCTTCATATTGGTCTTGGTAATGGTTGCTTTGGACATGACACCAAAAGCAAGGGTAAGAAAAGCAAAAACAAGCAAAAGGGACTACATCAAAATAAAGAGCTACTGTACAGTGAAGGCAGAGAAGGAAATGGCAACCCACTCCAGTGTTCTTGCCTGGAGAATCGCAGGGAAGGCGGAGCCTGGTGGGCTGCCGTCTATAGCGTCACACAGAGTCGGAAACGACTGAAGCAACTTAGCAGCAGCAGCAGCACAGTGAAGGAAACCATGGTGATGAGTGTTAACCAGCCTTATTGTAGTGATCATTTCATAACATATACACATACTGAATCATTATGCTATACATCTGAAACTAATAGTGTTGTATGCTAATTATATCTCAAAAACACAGATATCACATTTTGAAAATCTTCAACATATGATCTCTGATTTTCTTTGTAATGAAGACTTAGTTCAGTTCAGTTGCTCAGTCCTGTCTGACTCTCTGCAATCCCATGAACTGCAGCACGCCAGGCCTCCGTGTCCATCACCAACTCCTGAAGTCCACCCAAACCCATGTCCATTGAGTCGGTGATGTCATCCAACCATCTCATCCTCTGTCATCCCCTTCTCCTCCTGCCTTCAATCTTTCCCAGCATCAGAGTCTTTTCCAATGAGTCAGCTCTTCACATCAGGTGGCCAAAGTATTGGAGTTTCAACTTCAACATCAGTCCTTCCAATGAGCACCCAGGACTGATCTCCCTTAGGATGGATTGGATGGATCTCCTTGCAGTCCAAATGACTCTCAAGAGTCTTCTCCAACACCACAGTCCAAAACATCAATTCTTCGGCACTCAGCTTTCTTCACAGTCCAACTCTCAAACACATACATGACCACTGGAAAAACCATAGCCTTGACTAGACGGATCTTTGTTGGCAAAGTAATGTCTCTGCTTTTCACTATGTTGTCTACGTTGGTGCTGGCGATGGAATGAAACACCAACACTGCAGAGTGGTTTGAATCTTTATATTTTAACTCTTGCTTCTTATAGCTGCTTTATTTTATATCCCTTGCACAACAACCTATAGGGCAAGTTGCCAAGCACTATGATTCAGAGACTATACAGTGCGCAGGTGCAGGGCGAGATAACCTTTACCTTGACTTATTTACTGCTGCTAAGACTTTGTTTTGGGGAACTTCCTTATCAACTTAGAATCCATTTTGTCCCTGGGTCTGTTCCTTTTGAGGAATCAGAGAAACATCCTTGTGTGCAAGAAATGTTCTTTTCCCACGGAAACAGAGGATTCTTAGCTGAACATCTCGTTTGCAAGAATGTTCAGCCCTGGTTGAGAGTCTCGTTTGCAAGCACTTCTCAACCTTCCTTATACCTAGTTCCCTACACTGGGCAGAACATCTCGTTTGCAAGAATGTTCAGCCCTGGTTGACAGTCTCGTTTGCAAGCACTTCTCAACCTTCCTTATACCTGTTCCCTACACTTTGGTAATAGCTTTCCTTCCAAGAAGCAAGCGTCTTTTAATTTCATGACTGCAATCACCATCTGCAGTGATTTTGGAGCCCCCAAAAATAAAGTCAGCCACTGTTTCCACTGTTTCCACATCTATTTCCCATGAAGTGATGGGACCAGATGCCATGATCTTAGTTTTCTGAATGTTGAGCTTTAAGCCAACTTTTCACTCTCTTCTTTCACTTTCATCAAGAGGCTTTTTAGTTCCTCTTCATTTCTGCCATAAGGGTGGTGTCATCTGCATATCTGAGATTATTGATATTTCTCCCGACAATCTTGATTCCAGCTTGTGCTTCTTCCAGCCCAGCGTTTCTCATGATGTATAAGTTAAATAAGCAGGGTGACGATATACAGCGTTGATGTACTCCTTTTCCTATTTGGAACCAGTCTGTTGTTCCATTTCCAGTTCTAACTGTTGCTTCCTGACAGGCATACAGGTTTCTTAAGAGGCAGGTTAGGTGGTCTGGTATTCCCATCCTTTTCAGAATTTTCCACAGTTTATTATGATCCACACAGTCAAAGCCTTTGGCATAGTCAATAACTCATTCTAAATTGAATGCAAACAAAATAATGTTTCCCTATATTTCTTAAAACTCATTTTCTCTATCTCATTCCTATCCTACTCTTTCTTTCTACAATCCTAGATTTATACATGCTTTAGGCCTGGTAACTTTGGCCATTGTACTGAAGATCAACCTAACTTTTCTGACTACATCTACATTGCCTGTGTTGAGACAAATTCTGTTGTTCAAGAGAATAAAGACAGAAATTATACCATACCACTTCTCTTACCTACCAGGAAATGTGACTAACGATTTCCACCACATGAATATTTCAACAACCCTTTCATTCAATGAAATTAAAAATCTGATATATCAAATCCATATTATATGTCAATATTGGTTTTAGTTTCTTTTTTTTATCCAGAACCTCTATTAATGAAAAAGTAGCCTGGTTATTTTTACTTTTGTTTTTTTCTTTTTTTTTAAACTTCTTAAAGGAATAAAATAAGTTTTAAACAGTCTGGTGTAACTGAGTAAGACCCTATAGGGCCTCCCAGAACAGGACTACCTCCAGTCTCATGTCCTCCACCTGCCTTTTGTCTATAGAAAGGTAATAAATTTAATCAGAGAAGTGAAAAAATCCAGAGAGAAAGGAAAACAGTCAAGAAAGTCAAAATAATAATACTTTAGCCATTAAACAAAATCAAGTACCTTGAGTTCCTCCTCAAGGACTATAGATAAAATTTGGAGCCATGTCTCCGAGTTGTTTTGTAGAGACTGAAACCCCCAACAAAAGGAAGAAATTAACTGTATGCCACCCACAAGCACGTAGACCCCCAGACTGATTAATGATGTTGACTCTCAGTTACCTCACCACCAGCCAATCAGAAAAGTGTCCATGAGCTGATCACACACTTCACTATCCCCCTTCCTCATCCTGTTTTTATAAACTTTTCCCTAAAAGCCTTTAGGGAGTTCAGGTCTTTTAAGCTCTAGCCACCCTGGACTCCTTGCTTGAAGCCCTGCAATAGACACTGTGTTTTCTTTCACAACACCCCAGTGTCAATAGATTGACTTTACTGAGTGAGGGTAAGTAGACCCTATTTGGTTCTGTAACATAATGTTGGGATGGCAGCTACAGTCTGGCTAATCCACAGACTAATCATTTAACCAACTTCTCACTATTCGAATGACAGAACATCACAAACTTTAAGCCAGTCATTTGTTTTCACCCAATATCTGATAAGAACCCTCAAATCCCTACATAACAGATTTGTGGTTCCAGGAGGCCTCGTCAGCAATCAGGAGTGTTCTTTCCTGCATCTGCCTGACTTGGCTTCAGGCCTCCTACTGCTGCCAATAAGATTATTCAGGGTACTATGAGTGCTGGGGCAGAGAGGACAGATACTTAAATATCATCAGAAACAGTTTTCAACATCAGAAGCAAAAGAGTAAGCTACTCTAGAAGTCTTTTTAGAAAAATGATGTAAGTTGCAATTCTAATTACTGGTTATGGGGATCAGCAGATTGGGAGGACATTATGCCATGTAAAGTTTTTTATGATGCAAGTTTATTTTCTGATCTCACTTTTGTTTTGGTGTGAAATAGATATGTTCTTACATCCCTGTTTTGCCTGCACTCTTCCCTGTGTACTGCCATGATTGAAAGGATACCCTGATTAATGATATGAAAGGGTGAGTTATGAATTGGGTGAGTGTAAGTTAATAGAAAATAATGGACTGCATGGTGATCAGGGGAAAAATAAAAGCTTGTACAGTATTAGAGACGGAGGCATTTAAATGAAAGGTATTTCTTGATTTATCAAGTGATATTATAGAAGTAACAGACAGAAATTAGGGAAGGTATAGCTGTCTATACCCTCTTTGTAACTTACATGTAGGCAGGACTCTGAATATTACCATTTATAGTTTTCTACAGGCCTCCTTTTTAGGGGTTTCATTACTGCCATTGTCTTCGTACTACAATAAATATGAAGGAAAACCCTCATTGCCTATCACATAATCCCTAAATTATTGATATATTTTCAAAACATGTGTGCCAAGCAAATAGTTCACTGAGGCATAAAGATGAATTTATTGGAAACTGTTCTACACCACCTAATGGCCGTCTGCCTTAGCCTCAGTTAACACAAAGGAAAAGTAGAATGAATAGCATCTGCTTTCAGAATACATAGATGAAACAGATAAACCACAGGGCCTGGCAAATAGATCTTAAAATTGTAGTAACTCTATACCTCTGTTTTCCTCCTCTTACTCTGAATTGTTTTGAGCTGCTGCTGAGGATATCTTATATGATTATACTTTAACTTCCACTTCTGTATAAACTTCAACAGAGTTGCACTTTGGCAAAAAGGAAGCCTGAAATATAGATGGTAACAAAGCATTCACTTCTCTCCACTAATCATCACTTTATCTTCAAAACTCAATTTGGTTGAAATATTTAAAAACTTATTTAATAATGTCTGATTTAAAAAAAAACATCATAAATTTACTGTTTTTATAAACAAAAAGATAAATGAACACAGAATTGTGAACTCTAATCAATTTGAAAATTTTCATGAATATCTAATTTTAATAATTTTAAAACTATGTTATACTCTTTTTACACATTATCTGCACAGTTTTTCTTCCTTGTATATAAAGAGAGCCAATGAAAGGAAAAATAAAAAGTTCATGTAGTTTAGAGTTTATTATTAGTTTAGAAATTAATCTCATGAATTCCTTTAACAATTTGCCTTCAGATTTTACTTGGGTCAAATAATACCCCCAATATAAAACTTAGCATGATATGCTTCAGATTGTTCTTTAAAAAAAAAAAGAAAGAAAGAAAAAAAAAAACTTTAAAAAGAAAACATCTGCTTTCATGATTTCTCTTTTAACATCTTTACTCATAAATGAATTTCAGTAGGATGAATCCAGAAAGGGCTTGGATGAATTTGGACTAAAATTCTATTTCTGAGACCTCCCCTGTTAAAAAAAAGGCACAGCGAAAAATGAATAAGACAGCTTTGGTTTAGATTGCTTGGAAATCCTCCCCTCTGCTGCAATTACTGGATGAAATAGATATTAAGCTCAGAGGAGTTCTTCACCCAGTCTCTTTTGCTTCTTGCCTCTGTGAGGAACTGTTTTTCTGATGCCATTATTGGCAGATCGCCACATTGCACCTGCTGATCCACCTGCCTCTCACTGGCGTGCAGTATTTAAAATGTTACGCAATTAAAGTAAATGAGTTTAAAGGGCTGGATTTGCACTACACCTCCTGGAGAGCTGTTGTTCATCCTTAAAAGTGCCTGATGATGGTTTGGGAAGCACTGCTGCTGGCCTGGCCCTGGGGTGCTGAATTGCTCCCCTTTGAAGAACTCTGTGGTGAATCCCCTCATAAGGATGCTAAATGGTGAGGAAGCATAAAGAGAGACATTTTGTACCCTAGGAATCCAGTCTTTATAGAATGAGACTAGGCAGCAAAAGAAAGATTGCAAACTAACTAGAACCATCTAAACTGTTTCCTGATAAAATAACTCTTTATCTCCACCTATTTTACTTTGTATTTATGAATTTAGTTTGAATTATTTCTTGCAAAGCTCTATACAAAATGTTAAGTAAAGACATCTCCAAAGGGAAAAGTTATCTGCTTATCAGGACACCCATCAGTGTCTCATCATCTTCATGGCTGTCATAATTATTCTCTGGTGCCTATCTTTCTTCTAAGTTAGGTGTGAAGTAAATGAAAATGAAGTGGTTTATTTCAGTGCATTCTCTTCTTTAGTATAAGAAGTCTGAGACTATCTAAGGCTGCTGGTTCAGACCACAAAGCCATGCTTTTAAAGCAAGTTAAATTATTATTCACTGAAAATGCTTTTAGATGCTGGGCATATGGAAGATACAAAAAGAAATTGCTCTACATTTTAAGGAATTTGACATTAGTGATAAGTGGTCACAGAGAATTGATTATTTTATTTGACACACATTTTATGACTTTATGGTCCTTCAAAAGGTACCACGGCACTAGTTACAAGAGAAATATAGTTTCTGACCAAGCATATAGGGAGCTGGAAAATCACCACTGATTCTCATAAGAAATAACATGACTGTAAAATCAACAACTCTTCTTAAGTCTACCAGAAGATTAAGGTCACTAGGGAAACCATTCCCCACACAATTGGACAGATAAACAAACAGAAAGACTGAAAACTTGGCAGAACAGAAATCTCCACAGGAACCTGTACTGGTTTAGAAAAACATAACTGTGGTTGACTAAGAGCTGGAGGTTCAGTGTGGGCAAGTCTGAGTGTTAAAAATTCCAGGGGCAGGGTACAGTCTTAGGGAGGTCCTGCACTTATGAGTTTTACCTTCAGGGGTCCTATAGGTTCTCACTGTAATGATCAGAGAAAAATAAACATATGCTTCCAGCAGGAGAAAAGTAGCCATTTTAAAACACTCCCAGAATATCCTAATCTTCTTAACAAGGACTGCCCTCAAAATAAACTATTTTACCAGAGCCTAACTGACCTTGGCAAAGGGAAAAAACCAACTCCAGCCACCTCGGGCTTCTGAGTGGGGGAAAAGAAACACCCTACTTTACAACCACATCAGTAGAGCTCCTGTATAATAATGGGGGGATGCAATTGAGAGAAATATATATATTGAACTTTATTCAAGAAGACTCTAGGAAAACACAACAGAGGGGCCAAAAAAAAAAAAAAAGAGGTGGGGGAGGACATCAGAGGAAACTTTATTTCCAATACCTGTAGCTATGACAAACAGCCTAAACTCTAGCCTGAATATTTATTGGAAGGACTGGTGCTGAAGCTCCAATACTTCATCCACCTCATGCAAAGAACTGACTCATTAGAAAAAACCCTGATGCTGGGAAAGATTGAAGGCAAGAGGAGAACAGGCTGGTAGAGGATGAGATAATTGGATGGCATCACTGACTTAATGGATATGAGTCTGAGCAAACTCAGGGAGATAGTAAAGGACAGGGAAGCCTGGCATGCTGCAGTTCATGGGGTTGCAAGGAGTCAGACGTGACTTAGTGACTGAACAACAAAAACAATCTCTAACCAGACAAACATAAACCCTCACATTGAAGGCAGGTTTATTTCAGTTCCTTTTTCTAGTACTACTTCAAATTTCAACAAAAATTTGCAAAGCACACTAAAACACAATTTGAAGAGACAGAACATGCATCAGCATCAGATTTAGATATGACAGACATGTTGAAATTATCCTATCATGAATTTAAAACAACTACAATTACTATGCTAAGGGTTCTAACAGGAAAAGTAGACAGCATGTGAGAATGCACAAGTACTGTAAGCAAAGAGATGGAAATTTTCAGAAAGAAAAGGAAATGCTGGAAATTAAAAACACTGTTAGGCAAAGGAGAAAAGAAAAGATATAAGCATCTGAATGCAGAGTTCCAAAGAATAGCAAGAAGAGATAAGAAAGACTTCTTCAGTGATCAAGGCAAAGAAATAGAGGAAAACAACAGAATGGGAAAGACTAGAGATCTCTTCAAGAAAATTAGAGATACCAAGGGAACACTTCATGCAAAGATGGGCTCGATAAAGGACAGAAATGGTATGGACCTAACAGAAGCAGAAGATATTAAGAGGTGGCAAGAATACACAGAAGAAATGTACAAAAAAGATCTTCACGACCAAGATAATCATGATGGTGTGATCACTCACCTAGAGCCAGACATCCTGGGATGTGAAGTCAAGTGGGCCTTAGAAAGCATCACTACAAAGAAAGCCAGTGGAGGTGATGGAATTCCAATTGAGCTATTTCAAATTCAGGAAGATGATGCTGTGAAAGTGCTGCACTCCATATGCCAGCAAATTTGGAAAACTCAGCAGTGGCCACAGGACTGGAAAAGGTCAGTTTTCATTCCCATCCCAAAGAAAGGCAATGCCAAAGAATGCTCAAACTACCACACAATTGCACTCATCTCACATGCTAGTAAAGTAAGGCTCAAAATTCTCCAAGCCAGGCTTCAGCAATATGTGAACCGTGAACTTCCAGATGTTCAAGCTGGTTTCAGAAAAGGCAAAGGAAACAAAGATCAAATTGTCAAAATCCTCTGGATCATGGAAAAAGCAAGAGAGTTCCAGAAAAACATCTATTTCTGCTTTATTTACTATGGCAAAGCCTTTGACTGTGTGGATCACAATAAACTGTAGAAAATTCTGAAAGAGTTGGGAATACCAGACCACCTGACCTGACTTTTGAGAAACCTATATGCAGGTCAGGAAGCAACAGTTAGAACTGGACATGAAACAACAGACTGGTTCCAAATAGGAAAAGGAGTACGTCAAGGCTGTATATTGTCACCCTGCTTATTTAACTTATATACAGAGTACATCATGAGAAATGGTGGGCTGGAAGAAGCACAAGCTGGAATCAAGATTGCCAGGAGAAATATCAATAACCTCACATATGCAGATGACACCAACCTTATGGCAGAAAGTGAAGAGGAACTAAAAAGCCTCTTGATGAAAGTGAAAGAGGAGAGTGAAAAAGTTGGCTAGAAGCTCAACATTCAGAAAACTAGGGTCATGGCATCCGGTCCCATCAATTCATGGGAAATAGATGGGGAAACAGTGTCAGACTTTAGTTTTGGGGGCTCCAAAATCACTGCAGATGGTGACTGCAGCCATGAAATTAAAAGATGTTTACGCCTTGGAAGGAAAGTTATGACCAACCTAGATAGCATATTGAAAAGCAGAGACATTACTTTGCCAACAAAGGTCCATCTAGTCAAGGCTATGAGTTTTTCCAGTAGTCATGTATGGATGTGAAAGTTGGACTGTGAAGAAGGCTGAGTGCCGAAGAATTGATGCTTTTGAACTGTGTTGTTGGAGAAAACTCTTGAGAGTCCCTTGGACTGCAAGGAGATCCAACCAGTCCATTCTATAGGAGATCAGCCTTGGGTGTTCTTTGGAAGGACTGATGTTGAAGTTGAAACTTCAGTATTTTGGCCACCTCATGTGAAGAGCTGACTCATTGGAAAAGACTCTGATTCTGGGAGGGATTGGGGGCAGGAGGAGAAGGGGATGACAGAGGATGAGATGCCTCGATGGACTCACCGACTCGATGAACAAGAGTTTGGGTGAACTCCGGGAGTTGGTGATGGACAGGGAGGCCTGGCATGCTGCAATTCATGGGGTTGCAAAGAGTCCGACACGACTGAGTCACTGAACTGAACCAAAATGAAGAATGCCTCTGATGGGCTCATTAATATTCTGAACACAGGCAGATAGTCAGTGAGCTTAAAGAAATGTCAATAGAGACTTCCATGACAGAAAAACACAAAAAAGTATAAAATGAAAAAGATATTATAGAATACATGAAACCTGAGATAATCACAGAAGTGTTAATGTAATATCAGAAGAAGAAAAGAGAAAGAAACAAAATAAATATTTGAGTTTGAGATTAATATATGCATACTACTATATATGAAATATATAAACAACAAAGACCTACTATATAGCATGGGGAACTATACTCAAAATCTTATACTAATCTTAATGGAAAAGAATCTTAAAATATATATATGTGTGTTTGTGTATGTATATATTTATGTGTGTATATATATATGTTTTTTGAAACACTTTGTAGCACCTTTGTGTTGAAACTAACACAATATTTAAATTAGCTATACTTCAATAAAAAAAGTAAAATTAAAAATTTAAAGAAATAATGAATAATAATGAATAAAAATTTTCCACAATTAATGATGGACACCAAACCACAGACCCAGATATTAAAGAGAGCAAGCAAAAAGATTTCCCCCAAAATCTACATATAGGCATACGATATTCAAACTTCAGATCAAAGACAGAAAATCTTTAAGAAGACGTTGATGGCGAGAAGGTGATAGACCTTGTATATAAAGGTCCAACAGTAAAAGTAACACTAGACTCGTTTTCAAGAACTAGACAAACAAGAAGTGGGTAGAATGAATTAAAGTGTGGGAAGAAAAACCTAGAAATCAGTAACAGGAAAACACCAGAACACTTGGAAAGTAAACAACCCACTTATTAAAACATGAGTCAAAGAGAAGTATCAAGAAATATTTTTAAATATTTTAAAGTAAATAAAGCACAAAATTTGCATTAAAAATCATATATTTATAACAATAACAATATTTATAACTGCAATAACCTAAAGTATTTATAACAATAAATGCTTGTATTAGAAAAGAAGAAAAATGTAAGAATTAAGCTTATACATGGGAAAACTAGAGAAAAGCAGATTCAAAGAAAGCAGAGAAAAGAAATAATAAAAATTAGAATGAAAATCAATGAACTTGGAAACAGGAAAACAACAATGAAAACTAACGGAATCAAAAGACAGTACTTTAAAAAAAATCAATAAAATTGATAAACCTGTAGCTTGATTAAGAAAAGAGAAGATGTACATAACTAATGTCAGAAATCAAAGATTAACCATCTCTTTTGATATCACAGACTTTAAAAGAAAAATAAAGGAATATTATGAACAACTCTATGCCCACAAATTTGATGACCTAGCTGAAACAGACTTAGTCCTTGGAAGACACACTCTACCAAAAATAACACAAGGAGAAATAGAAACTCTCCCCAAAGAAATATAGCTACTAAATTGAACTAATAGTCTTTCAAAACAGAGGCATCAGGCCCAGATGGATTCATGGTTGAATTCTACCAAATACTTAAAGAAGAAGTTATACCTTATCTCTACACTTTACAAAAAAAAAGAAGACAAAATAATTATAACTCATTCTATGTGGACAGAATTACCTTATTACCAAATCCAGTTAAAGATGTTACAAGAAAACTACAGACTAATATCTTTCATGAATATAAGTGCAAAGCTCCTCAATATAGTATTAGCAAATTGAATCCAACAATATACACAAAGAATTTCACATCAAACCAAGTGGTATTTATCCCATGTATGCAAGCAAGGCTAGTTCAATATTAAAAAACCAAATTATGTAATCCATTATATCAACATACTAAAGAATGAAAAACTCTCTGCCAACTAAGACTAGAGGGGGACTCCATTAATTCATTAAATAACATCAAAACAAAAACAAAACAAATATCAAAGTTAATAGTGAGAAACAAGATGTTTTCCTCCTAAAGATCAAGAGCAAACAAAGATATACATTTCTCACCACTTTTCAGTATGTTCCAGAAGACCTGGCAGATGCATTGAGATAAAAGAAGCGGAAGGGAGAAATGTTTCATTTGCAGATGACATGACTGTATAAAAATCCCAAAGATTCCACAACAAAAATGATCTACTTGAACTAATTAGCAGCTATACCAAGGTGGAAGGATAGAAGTTTAATATTTAAAAAAGTACTGCTTTCCTATATACTAGCAATGATCTATTGGAATTTAAAATGAATACCATAGTAGCATTCACATTAGCACAGAAAAAGGAAATATTTAGGCATAAACTTAAAAAAATATGTTCAAAGTCTATATAAGGTAATTTAAAAAAAACTATGAAAGAAAATAAGGAAAATCTAAAGAAACAGAGGCTATTCTATGTATATGGAAGGCAGATTCAATATTATCAAAATGAAAGTTCTCCCCAACTTGAGCTGAAGAGTCAGATAAATTCCAATGCAAATGCGAGGGAGTAATCTTGTGGATATTGACAAACTAATTGTAGAGTCTCATGTGAAGGCAAAAGATACAGAAAGGCCAAAAACAACTGAAGTAGAAGAATAAAGTTGGACCACTAACACTATGAAACTTCAAGACTCAGTTTAAAAAGTATATTAATCAAGAAAATAGGGTATTGGTGAAAGAACAGACAGATAGACTAATGGAAAATAAAAGGAGCTGGAAATAGACCCATGCAAATATAGTCAACTGGTATTTGACAAAAAGGAACAAAGGAAATTCAATGGAGAAAGAATAATCTTTTTAACTAATGATGCTGCAACAACCAGTTGCAAAGAAAAAAAAAAGAAGAATCTAGACACAGATGCCTTATACCTTAACAAATATTAGCTCAAAATGAATACTAGATCTAAATGTAAAATGCAAAACCATACAAACCCTAGGAGGTAATGGGGGGAGATCTAGGTGGCCTTGGGTATGGTGGTGACTTTTTAAGTTATAAAATGCCTAAAAAGCAGGACCTGTGAAAGAAAAGCTGATGTTACATTTTATTGAAACTAAAAAGTTCAGTTCTCTGAAAGACATTATTAAGAGAGTGGAAAGATAGGTCACAGACTGGGAGAAAATCTGCAAAAATTCTATCTAATAAAGCACTAGTTTGAAGAAATCTATAAAGAACACTTGCATGCATGCATGCTCAGTCGTGTCTGACTCTTTGCGAACCCATGGACTGTAACATGTCAGGCTCCTCTGTCCATGGAATTTTCCAGGCAAGAATACTGAAACAGGTTGCCATTTCCTACACCAAGCTACACCAAGGGATCTTTCAAACCCAGGGTTTGAACTAGCATCTCCTGTGCATCACCTACATTGCAGGTGGATTCTTTACCACTGAGGTCCCAGGGAAGCCCTATAAAGAACTCTTAAACCTTATCAATAAGAAAGTAAACCAATTAAAAATAGGCAAATGACTTCAATAGATATCTCAACAAAAGATACAGATGGCAATTAAGCATATGAAAGGATGCTCAGTATCATGTCATTTGAAAATTTCAAATTGAAATTACAGTGAGATACTATTACACATCTATGAGAACAGGTAAAATCAAACCCACAGAGAAAACCAAGAACTGGTTGAGGTGTAGAGCAACAGAAATTCTCATTTATTGTTAACGGGAATGCAAAATGGTACAGCCACTTTGGGAGAGTTTGTCAATTTCTTACAAAACTTACACTCTTACCATGTGACCTAGCAATTATATTTTGTGATATTCACTCAAAAGAAGTGAAAAGTTATGCCAACACAAAAACCTGCACATAAATATTTATAGCTACTTTATTCATAACTGCCCAAACTTAGAAGCAATCAAAACATCTTTCAATATATGAGTGAATAAACAAATCGTGTCACATCCATAACCTGGAATGCTGCTGCTGCTGCTGCTGCTAAGTTACTTCAGTAGTGTCTGACTCTGTGTGACGCCATAGATGGCAGCCCACCAGGCTTTCCCGTCCCTGGGATTCTCCAGGCAAGAACACTGGAGTGGGTTGCCATTTCCTTCTCCAACCTGGAATGCTATTGTTCAGTAAAAAGAAATGACTTATTAAGCCAAGAAAAGACATTGAGCAATCTTAAATGCATATTGCTAAGTGAAAGAAGCTAATCTGAAAAGGCAGCTTACTGCATGATTCTAACGATATGACATTCTGGAAGACATATGACCACAGAGACAGTTAAAAGATCACTGGTTGCCAGGGCCTCATTTGAAGGGAAGGAGAGTGATTGGTAGATAACAGGAAATTTTTAGGGCAACTCAATTATTCTGATTATCCTGAAGATACACATGATTATATATATATATGTTAGTCAAAACTAACCGGAGAAGGCAATGGCACCCCACTCCAGTACTCTTGCCTGGAAAATCCCATGGACGGAGGAGCCTGGTAGGCTGCAGCCCACGGTGTCGCTAGGACTCGGACACGACTGAGCGACTTCACTTTCACTTTTCACTTTCATGCATTGGAGAAGGAAATGGCAACCCACTCCAGTGTTTTTGCCTAGAGAATCCCAGGGACGGGGGAGCCTGGTGGGCTGCCGTCTCTGGGGTCGCACAGAATCAGACACGACTGAAGTGACTTAGCAGCAGCAGCAGCAGTCAAAACCAACCGAACATACAACACAAAGGATGAACCTCACATAACCATGGACACTATTGGTAATGTATGGGCTCATCACTTGTAATAGATGTATCAATATTACACTAATGAAAAATATTGATATTAAAGCAAACTGGGGGAAGGGTGAAGGGTATATGAGAACTCTACTTTCCACTCAACTATTCTGTAAACCTAACAACTCAATGAATTAGTTGTATTCAGTGTATTAGTTAAAAAGAGATGCATGAACTATATTCTGGGTAGTAAAATGCTAACATATACAGGACATTATGAGAGCAGATGAGAAAGCAAACCAGATAAATGATAAGACAGAGATATTAGCAAATGTCTCCAGAGGAAATGGTACCCAGATTTATTCCTAACAACAAAAAGACTTTACCTGTGGGGAGGAAATTCCTGGAGAAGGGAACAGGATGAATAATGGCAGAAACATGAGATCGATCGTCTCAACGGTTGATCCTCCTGTGGTGTGGTATGGTAGAGAGTGGTGGGAAACTGCAGTTGGAGTCGTTGGCAGAGACCACTTTGAAGGAGACTCAGGTGCAGAGTACAAATGTATGGACACGAAGGGGAGAAGAGGGAGTGGGATGAATTGGGAGGTACTAATTAATATATATTAATATACGTAAGAGAGATGACTAATGAGAGCCTGCTGTACAGCACAAGGAACTCCATGAATGCTCTGTGGTGACCTCAATGGGAAGGAAATCCCAAAAAGAGGGCATATATGTATACATATCGCTGATTCACTTTGCTGTACCACAGAAACTAATACAACGTTGTAAAGAAACTATGCTCCAATTAAAAAATAAGTAATCCATATGCCAAAGAAAACACACGACAAAGGAGAGCTTTACTTATTTTTTAAAGAAGACTGGATCTCCTATGAATAACAGGGGCAATGTCTGAGTTTATTATGGGAAATGTCATGGTATATTGAAAGCATTCAAGTTATATGGGCTCTCTATCAGGATTCCAGATTTCTTGGTTTATGTTTTTAGAAGTAAGCATAATAAGAATAAGGAACAGACTGATGAGGTAAGAAGTTTCTATGTCTTAAAAGCCATCATATTTTGTTTAATGCATTTTCTGCACTACTTTCGCTTTTTAGCATTTTAAAGTAGCGTTGTAAATGACAGTCTGAAATGGACTAAGTTTTCATAAATAAAAGTTTCTAGTAACAGATGTAGAAAGACACTGTCCAAGACTCTATTGAATAGTGAGTATGAATATCTATATATGGTGACAAATAAATGTCTATGCATATATATACACACACACACACATATATATACAAAAGTTGTATCAACATATAACTATGAAGAGATTACCCCCTCCTGGATTTTGTTACTCTAAGCTAGTTGTATATTATATAATGCACAATTTATTTCACAGCTTGCAGAACAACAGAACAAATATCAATTAACATTTTATTCTTTATTCTAACTGGATAAATTATATAGATTATCTAAAATTTCCTCCTGGGTTTGTCTGTGTGTATCCTAATGAGTTGGCACAAAAATTTGAACTGATATTAAAAAAAATACACACTATATACATAAACTATCACCCTTGGGGTGTGAAAAAGACTTTTTAACTGATTAAAAAGTACTCAAGAAATATGTCAAATAAAAGGCCTATACCTATTCTTATTTTAAGTTTGTTATTTTAATGCAGATTTAAAACTTGTTTTATATTTTAAGGTTAGCATATCTGAATGGAAAAGGCTTCATTAGGAAAAATCTAGCTTTATCTGCTTTTTAAGTTATACAACTTTAACAAAATATTATTAAAGGAACATTCACATAATAGTTGATGAATAACATATTCTAGTGACTTGAAACTGGCTTTAATTCAGAGGACACTGAGAAAATATATACCTATTTATAATAAACAGATTGTTGATTTGCATATTTGTTTGTAGGTGAATATGTATCATTTACATAAAACCTGCTTTTTCTTGCCCTTGGAAAGAATTTAAATACATTCAAAAATGTTTTCCTATAGTTTTATGTACTAATTTAAAATTATCCTTTCAACTTATTAAACACCTTTGGGGGTAGAATATATAGCAAAATTTTATTATTTTGAATAATTACATGCTGACTAAATTAATATGACTTCACTTTTAAAAGTATTCTTTTTGGAGGCTTCTGTAAGGCAGATCAGTCATCTCTCAGTTAAGTCACCTTAGCATTAATTTATTATACTATTAAAATTTTAGTCATATATATAGCCACATTGCAAAAGTATATACTTCGCTTTCTAGTTACAATTTTAGCCTTTTAGGAAAAAAATCTCTTAAAGCTCACTGAAGTGTTGCTTTGTCAATTATTGATATATATTGTATTAATTGCCTTCAGAAATCATCTATACAAATCCCCAAGTTAATATCCGAGAGCAAATCTCAGCTGTAATTCTCAGTCTTTCACAGACTTGTTCAAAGTATGTGATTTCTTTTCACCGACATACAGGGAAAGACTCAATTTATCATTTGGTTCAGAAACTAAATCTATTTTATGCTTGATGAGGTATATCTCCTTATTTATCCTCTCTTAAGATTAAGGAAACAGACAGCTCAAGGGGAATGACTTTCTAAAGGTTAAATTTGCTGAATGACTGTAGATAAATCATTAATCCTCTGAGTATTCGATAGGGAAGAAATTATTGGTAAGTTTCCTGGAACTTCTTATTAAGATGTTCCTCCAAGAGCTATTCTTCCTACAGTATTCCCACTTTTATCCACTATCTTGATTCAGGTCCATATTCCCAAATGCTTTTGGTATAAAAACTTTACGTTTTTCTTAATCTACTCCCTTCTTTCCGTATCTTGTAAACACCTGTAGTAACATTGTCCTCTGTGTTTGTGTGTGCTTACTTTAAAATATCTTAAAAGATCCAGAATACTTCAAAAAAACTCATATTCCTTCTTTGCAGTAAATGATAACATTCAACAGTCACACAGTTGCTAAACTGAAAAACTTGCAAATTATTCCTGATGATTTCTTCTCCAGTTTCCATCCAAATCACTGAGTTTTATTGATTTACCTAAGGCATCTATCATCAATCTGTCCACTACTTTCATTATATGTTGCTAGAGCTCTTGACCAGCTGATTAGCATCTTTTTCCAGGACCGAGGAACTGGCCTTTAAGTTGACCCCATTTTCACTCTTTCACACATAGATCAGTTCATTATTCACTATATACAGTAAGCTCTTTAGAATGTTAATAAGACCATGTTACTGCCTTGATCAATACGCCCTAAGGCTTACTGCAGTCGCTCAGTCATGTCTGACTCTTTGCGACCCCATGAATCGCAGCATGACAGGCCTCCCTGCCCATCACCAACTCCTAGAGTTCACAAACTCATGTGCATCAAGTCGGTGATGCCATCCAGCTATCTCATCCTCTGTCATTTCCTTCTCCTCCTGCCCCCAATCCCTCCCAGCATCAGGGTCTTTTCCAGTGAGTCAGCTCTTCGCACGAGATGGCCAAAGTATTGGAGTTTCAGCTTCAGCATCAATCCTTCCAATGAACACCCAGGACTGATCTCCTTTAGGATGGACTGGTTGGATCTCCTTGCAGTCCAAGGGACTCTCAAGAGTCTTCTCCAACACCACTGTTCAAAAGCATCAATTCTTCAGCGCTCAGCTTTCTTCACAGTCCAACTCTCACATTCATACATGACCACTGGAAAAAGCATAGCCTTGACTAGACAGACTTTTGTTGGCAAAGTAATGTCTCTGCTTTTAAATATGCTATCTAGGTTGGTCATAGCTTTCCTTCCAAGGAGTAAATGTCTTTTAATTTCATGGTTGCAATCACCATCTACAGTGATTTTGGAGCCCAGAAAAATAAAGTCAGCCACTCTTTCCACATCTATTTCCCATGAAGTGATGGGACCAGATGCCATGATCCTAGTTTTCTGAATGTTGAGCTTTAAGCCAACTTTTCACTCTCCTCTTTAACTTTCATCAAGAGGCCTTCTAGCTCCTCTTCACTTTCTGCCATAAGGGTCATGTCATCTGCATATCTGAGGTTATTGATATTTCTCTTGGCAATCTTGACTCCAGCTTGCGCTTCTTGCAGGCCAGTGTTTCTCATGATGTACTCTACATATAAGTTAAATAAGCAGGGTGACAATATACAGCCTTGAGGTACTCCTTTTCCTATTTGGAACCAGTCTGTTGTTCCATGTCCAGTTCTAACTGTTAACAGAATGCGGTCCACTGGAGAAGGGAATGGCAAACCACTTCAGTATTCCTGCCTTGAGAACCCCATGAACAGTGTGAACAGGCTTACTTACCGCACTTAAAATAGGACTTCAAGTTTTATCATGACTATAGTCTTGCCTGATTTCATCCTTAGTATTCTTGGCTAGAGAACTCCAGAGACAGAGGAGCCTCTTGGGCTACAGTCGGGATCGCAAAGAGTCAGACACAACTGAGCGACTAACACTTTTCTCTCCAAACCTTCCTTATACTTCTGACTCCTCCCTTCCCACTTTTCTCTGGTTGTGATATGACTAGATACTTCCAAGCTCTTCTCTTTGGCAGGATATTTGTGGACCAGCTTCCTTTTTTCTTCAAAGGCAATTCAATCAGGACTCCCATGTAACATTTAAGAAAGTGATATCTTGGATACCATTAATTTAGTCAAATTCTCAAAGTGAATAAGTGAACTCAGATATTTTATTCCAAGTAAAAAAAAAAAATAGTGTATTTTGTTTGTTCCCTGTAACATACATTAGATCACACAGCAGCAAACCCAGTGAGACCTGACTTCTTACTCTCTTCTCTATATGCCAAACTCAGATGCCATCCTCTTCCTTCAGCTGTTATATTCAGTCACCCATGCATCTCTCTTTGGCTTATCGAAATCTGTCTTGTAAACCTGATTGTCTCCTATATTTTTCTCTTTAGACTCTTCCACATACTCTTAACCTCCACTTTTGTAAAGTCTACTTCCTCATCTAGTCAATTTTATGCAACATAACATTTAAATATTATAAGTGGATTCATGTACATTAGTTTCTTTGTTCCTAATAAGTTCTTTGATAGCACTGATTTATTTATATCTCTACACAATTCAAGAAACCTAGTCATTTCCATCCTTTGTCAAATCTATATATTTATCAACTCAACACACACACATTTTCAATATGCTTTTCAACTATTTCCTCTTCGTTTCCTCTAATTAATAACATCAATCACAGACTACTACATTTTCTCCTATTATTTTTACATCCATCCTCTCATCTTTCCTTAATATTTAATATCATATTCTAAAATGAAGATTTTTTCAATCTTTGTGAAATGAAAAACTATTACTATTTAAACTTCTAATAGCCAATTTGCTTATTAAGTAAATAAATGATGTTAGGGAAACTGGACCACTACAGGTAAAAGAATGAAATTGGAACACTCTGTAACATCAGACAGAAAGATAAACTCAGAATGGGTTACACAGAACTAAATGTAAGACCAGATACATTTCCTCTTAGAGGAAAACATAAGCAGAACACTCTCTAACATAAATCACAGCAGTATCTTTTTTGATCCACCTCCTAGAGTAATGAAAATAAACATGAAAATAAGCAAATGGGACCTAATTAAACTTAAAAGCTTTTGTACAGTAAAGGAAATCATTAACAAAAAGAAAAGATAACCTACAGAATGGGAGAAAATATTTGCAAACAAAGCCACTGACTGACAAGGGATTAATCTGAAAAATATACAAAAAGTTCATGCGGCTCAACATTAAAAAAAAAAAAAAAAACTAAACTAAAAAGTGAATTGAAGATCTAAATAGACATTTCTCCAAAGACAACATACAGATGGTGAAAAACCACATGAAAAGATGCTCAATATCACTATTAGAGAAATTCAAATTAAAGCTATAATCAGGTATCACCTTATACCAGTCAGAATGGCCATCATCAAAAAATCTATGAACAATAAATGCTGGAAAGAGTATGGAGAAAAGAGAACCTTCCTACACTGTTGGTGGAAATGCAAACTAGTACAGCTATTATGGAGAATAGTATGGAGGTTCCTTAAACATAGAACTACCGTATGATCCAGCAATCCCACCCAGCATATATGCAGAGAAAACTATAATTCAAAAAGATACATGCACCCACCACTATGTTCATTGAAACATTATTTACAATAGCCAAGACATGGAAGCGACCTAAATGTTCATCAACAGAGGAATGGATAAGGAAAATGTGGTAAGTAAATACAATGGAATACTGTACTTAGTCATGTTTGACTCTTTGCGACCCCATGGACTGTAGCCTATTGGGCTCCTCCATCCATGGGATTTTCCAGGCAAGAGTACTGGAGTGGGTTGCCATTTCCTTTCCCAGGGGATCTTCCAGGGATTGAACCCAGGTCTCCTGCATTGTAGGCAGATGCTTTTACCATCTGAGCTACCTGGGAAGTCTTAACTGTATAATGCTCTTGAGAACAATCATCCTTAGGTACAAATATAAAAGTGTCACACCCAACCCTGAACTCTTAATGACCTTATTTATTTCTACAAAGGAATAAAATATAAAGTATTTGGCTTAAACACAAGGCTGTGAATTAGTTGGTTGGAAACTATTCACCTAGTTCTAATGTATAGTCAATTTTTCATGTAACCCTCACACTAGTCAAATGTTTCCTAAATATACCCTTTGAGACAGTCCATGAAATAAAAGTGCTGTGGCCAAATTAGATCTTCAATTTTCAAAAGGTCTTAACAATTTTTAGCGGTAATAAAGGCTATTTTATGGAACAGAACATAGCGTTTCTCAAGCTTAGGTATTCATTTGACCCTCTTTTCATATTACATCCAAGGAACAAATTTTGAAAAACCACATGCATTGCTCCTCCTTTCCCATATCTATGTTGGAAAAATGCAAAAGAAATGTCCTAGTAAGATCATGTTCAGATAACAGGAATGCCTATTTTTCTGAATTAAGTTTGGTAGAACCATAATCAAACAGGAGCCACAGTCAGAATGGGAGGTAGGAAAGTAGTAAATCTATAGGGTTGGCTCTCAAAATATTTATTAGAAACTCATTGTTAATAGATCAATAGGCGGTATCTCTTAATGGTACATAACAACACATCTTGCTCATAGGAGTAATAAAAACAGAATTCTAACTTATTAATTGGAATGAATTTATTCACTTTCTATGATAGTTCTACTGTGTGCCAGAGTATGTATGTATGTGATATTATAGCCAGCGTATCTCCTGCCTTGGATACACCCACTCAGAAAGTCAATATAAAAGCAGAATGCAAATTCAATCATTTACAAAGATAATGCAACATGGAAAATATCTGTCTAAAATATAAATGATCAATCCTAACACATATCTATTATAAGGAAATCCAAACCATAACAGGAAGATACACTGGATCATTACCAAAAAAGATGAATTAAATTGAATATCTAACATTATGTTGGTTAATTCATTCTAAATAGAAATGATATTTTTTTCAAAAGACTTCTCCTTACAAATTAAAAGGCTTAATCTACTTTGTGTATATTGGCTCTTGTAAATTCAAAATCCAAAGGAAAGAACTAGATTCAATAATAGCTGGATCCAGAAACTCAAACAATTTTATCAAGCTGAGAGAGATCACACAACTCAGTCAATTTAACATGAGTAGTCAGCAGGAAAGATGAGAGGCATCTCCATGTCACCCTGTCCTTTCTTTTGAATATTTCGATTTTTGAGGGACTTTATTTATATACACCATTTTATTAGGACAACATAAAATGCAGACTACACAATGCTAATTGCAATGTTGTACAATATCTGACATGTATAGCAAACCACTCACCAGTATCCTATTTGTCCATTTTCTGTGTGACCGAAATGCCACTAAATTTGCAAATGTTATTTTAAGAGGGTGAAGTTGATATTTCTGGCACCACAAAATTCTAAGCTTTTTCCATCTATGAATTGTCTAAAACAAAAAGCTGTCTCTAGCCTATTTCAGGAGTCATGAATTATTGAAGAAAGAGCACAATGTGAACTGCCAAAAGGAAAGTGTGAGGATCTCAAGAAAATTCAAAGCCAATTATTTAACATGTAAAAAAAAAATTATTTGTAATACCCACAGTAAGACACACAAGACACACACTATTTGTACACAAAGCCTTTCCTAATCACCGTCTATTCTTTCAAGGGATAAATTCATAATAATTTGGAGTAGGGGGGAAGAGGAACAGTTAATATTCCTAAAACTCAGTTTAAGTAGTCAAATCCACTTCAATCTGCATATTTTGTGTTTGGTGGGACCAAACAAAATGTAGCAAGATAAGTATACATTAAAAGAATTCTGACCTCCATAATCATAACCCTTTTTGGAAAAAGCAATTGTCTTTTATTCTCTTTCTCTCTCTCTCTCTTTTTTTTTTTTTTTTTTTTTTGTTAGTAAATAATACATAAATTACAATCCAGCTACAAAGAGAACAATTTTTTTTTTTTTTTTTTTTGCTGATTTGAAATTCAGCAAACACACCAGACTATGCTTTCAGGTGGCAAAAGCTCCAGGGTTCCCTGGCTTCTTTTGTGTTCCTAGGCTTGTAGAGGGCTAGGAGCTGACAGATGCTTATCAAACATTCATGTAAACACTGCTATCAAAGCTGTGCTCTCCAGCTCTGCTTTCACACAAGAGGGTCAGCATGGAACATCATTAACGCTGGGCCAAAGATAGAAATGTCATGCCACGAGGTTTGTAATGCAAGAGAACGCCTACACTGCTGTTCCACGATGCAGCACTCAAATTGTTAACTTTGCTGACATGAAAGACCAGTACAGAGGTGATATTTAAAACACTGCTGACTGTTTATATAAGCCTGAATTCTGCCAAGCATTTTTCATCTTGGTTTTCTCAAGTTAAAATAGCGTTTGGGCCTTTTGTTTTTGTTTTTATCTGAGAGGATATGGAAACATGGCTCAAATCTGAGAACTGCACAACAATGGCTCCATAAACTACTGCAGTGACTTAACTATTTGATATTTTGTTGGGATAATACAAACAGCAGAAAGGTGAAGGTCTGAGGTTACTTACTGTGTCTTGAAGGACCCCTGTCCTTCTTCAGTTATTTCAGGTCTAAGGGCCTATTGCCTTCCTCACATGCCCAGGTCACACACACTGCCTTGGGGATGACTCCTTGCCAAGTGAAAGAAAGAGCATAAAGTCATAATCGGGAGAGAGACCACTCCTCACCACCAAGACGTAGGCGATGGGACTTCCTCCATTTTGAATTCAGAGCCTACCCTTCACAATTACTTACCAACTTTATGGTGGCTCTTTCGGTTACCCATGTGAATTCAATATTCTCCCGATTAATTGCAATCGGGTGGCAGTGTGCGAAGAGTCGTCCCTAAAGCAGCAGCAGGAGCATCATTTGGGTAGTTGTTAGAAATGTAAAATTCGGGACCTATCAAAGAAAAAAGGAAAAGTGAGGAGACTGATCTTATTCATACCACTGCAGTAGAACAACACTGAAAACCGATCTGACTGTTTCAGCAGGTTGGTTTGACCTTAGACTTCAGTAGTGAGAAGAAAACAAGTTGCAGGAGAAAGGATTTACATTGTGATTGTTTTGCAATCAAGGGATGTCTCAGTCAGCTGAAAGGGAGTTTATGTCTGCAAATAGCTGGTTTCAGCAGAACAAGCACTGCTACCCTTAGCTAATTCTTCCAGAGACTAAGAACAAAACCTTGGAGCGTCTGTGTTTGGCCTCGTCACAAGTAAACAGGAGTCATCTGCAAATCTATGTGAGTTCAAAGGAAGTGTGGACAGTGAGTCTAAGTCACATGGGAAAGCGTAGTTCTTGGCGAGAAGGCACTTCTCAAAACAAAATGGTAGGAGAAGTTCAGGAAAGAAAAGTTTGGGGGTACTTCTTAACCATCACTGTTTTTTGGAAGCACAGGCTCACTTGGTATTTGATATTTTCAGACTCCACCCTGGACCCCCCTAATCTGAAAGTCCGAGATTGTGATGCACACTCTGTGGGTTAGCAGGCCATCCAGGTGTTTCTCACGCACAATCAAGCTTGAGAACCAAAATGTTAGGCTTTACCTCCCAAACCTGCTTTTCTGTCTATCTGGCTTATTTCAACATTCTGCAGATTATTTTTTTTTAACCTGTTCCTTTACCTTTTGAACAAAAGAATGTGTCCCATATCAGTCAATAAAGGATGACTGATTTAGTCACATATCAGTCATATCATATGAGTCAAAGAAGGATATTGCATAAGTGTGTGAAGCTGGTAAGTAATTGTGAAAATTAGGACCTGAACTCAAAATGGAGGATATCCACCTCGTAGGTCTTGGTTGTTGGCCAAAAATAAAATGAGTAATACATTAAAAATAATTATAGTCCATGTTTTAAGCCTCTTTTTTCCTCTCCTCTCATTTTGTCTATGTTTTGTTTTGTTTTTGTTTTTCCTGCAAAGGGCAATGTGCTATTTCAAATTAAGAAATAACATACTTTATTTATTTCAGTTGATTTTCACAAAATGTACTCACTGCCTCTGGGCCTCTGAATCCATGGACAAATGCAAATTCAACATTTTAACTAAAGACAAATGTCTTATTTCTTTGCAATGGCGAGAGAGTCAGTCAGTCCTCCAGGGAATGGTAAGACAAGAAGGTGGGCATTTCTAATATCTATTTTGGTTTGTAATCCTATGGTTTGTTGTGATTCCTAAGTTTAATGCAGACAGTTTTGCTCAGTGGACCAAATCTATTTCTATTATTCGAACTGATATGGGAAAGCATTATTTCGGATTTATTTTGCTTTATAACAAGAAAGTATATCTATTTCTTCTTTATTCAGAAAATAGAAATATGAACCATTGATATTTATTCAAAGTTGCAACTCAGATACTCAAATTTGATCATACATTGATTTAGTAGATCATATATGGATATAATGTTTTCAGTTTGGGGAAGTCCAGGCATGTCTATAGCATCTGTAACAAAAAAAAAAGGAGGAAATATAACTAAATATGAAAAAAAGACAAATATAAGCCAGTTATTGGTTAGAAAGCTTGAATCATTGAATCAGCATATTAGAAAAATAATAACTTTGAATAGCGACAGCTACTGCTTCCTAAGTAGTTTGCCATTTTATTGAAAGTGGAAATAAATGCTTTGTTATTTTGAGTCTATATGCTTGGAGACAACCATTCTTAATTCTTTTAGTTGGTTCTTCTGGTATTTGTCTCCTTAGCTCTATGTAATGGTTGTAGATGCTATTTCTTGGTTCATCAAACTTCCTACTTAATTCCTTTTACTATGTTTGAGGTTTCTGTTCTTAAACCTCTGTTTCCTCCCCCTTCCATCTTCTTATTGTAGTTATAACTATCAGCTATTAGTTAAATAGCCTATGTTATATTAATCTTTATTTGCGACTATGATTGCAACTAAAATAAGAATTATAATTTTTTCTTATACATTTTTTTGGTCAACTATTGCTTCATTTATTTTCTTCCTTTTTTTCCCTTACCTCTTCCTCTTTCTGTGCCAACAGATCTGTCAATAAACTATCAGTATATTTTCCAAATACTGTATCATATTATTACCCCTCTCTTCCCTGCCCTAGGACTTGTCCTCTCATAGCTCCTGGTCCTTCTTCCATCTTTTTAAGTTGCTCTCTAGTTTTATCTTATAGATGTCCCTTCATACTTCCCTTCTCCAGTCTCCTGGGTTAGACTCTGGTTTTCCAAAACCCTCTGTCAATCTTTGGGGCTTCCCAGGTGGGTCATTAGTAAAGAATCTACCTGACAATGAAGGAGACTCAGGAGACACTGGTTCGATCCCTGGGATGGGAAGATCTCCCAGAGAAGGAAATGGTAACCCCCTCCAGTATTCTTGCCTGGAAAACCCATGGACAGAGAAGCCTGGCAGGTTACAGTCCATAAGGTGGTAAAGAGTCAGACACAACTGAGTGACTGAACATACTGTCAACCTTGGTCTTATTCACTGTGTGAAACATATCCTCTACTCATTCTTAAGATAGCATGCACACAGGTAAAGTTTATGAGATTACATATTGTTTTGAAAGGCTTTATGATTCTATGGCAGGATGATACAACATAATGACTCTCTTGCTGAAAGCTTTACTTTCATTTCAGATTCAAAGGATTTGTTAAGAAACCATTCATTATACACAATAAACAATTTTGACATTTAATAAAGCATTGACTTATTTTCAATATATAGTCATCAAAAGAAGTGAAATAGAAACAATAGAAAAGAGTAACAGCACATATGTCACCAAATTTGGCCAAGCAACATCCATACTTAAACAGCATGCTGGGAAGTCCCTTCTTAATAGCAATCTGGAGTCCCAGTTGGGAAAAGATCCAGACAGTGTGTCCAATTCACAGTCGACACTTCAAATTGCAGTTTTGGGGTTTCCTCTGACTGAAGTGACTTAGCAGCAGTAGCAGCAGCAGCTTATAAGCCCAGGTCACACTGGTATCATTTTCAGTTTGCATGCAAAAATGAAGTTCTGGTTTTACTTTCATTTTTTTACAATGCTCTTTGCTTTATCTTGTGAGTCATAGGATTTTATTAAATGTCAGGGTAGTTGGCCAGACCTCCAGGGTCTCAAGAATTCCAAGACCCATCATCTTTCTTGTCTAAAGGGCCACCCAATTTTCTGTGCTTATGAGCAGGCATGGAATTTGGACAGTGTAAGGCACAGCCGGTCATAAGCAAGGTCAGGGGCCGGCTCTCCGCTTCTGAAGCCTGAAGGAGACTTCCTCTATTTTAATTTCCCTAATAATGACACTTGAATTAGAGGAAAGACAAAACTCTTTTGTTACTTACAGCTCTGAGAGAAGGCTGCTAATCAGGGTTACACCCAGAGGGTTGAATCTGTTGACAGTATACCATCAACTTCCAGCGTTGGGGGCAGTTTATGTATGGCAAGCAGGGTGAGTTTAACTACTAAATTTTATAGGTTCCCTATAGATTGGATAATTAGGATAATTTTTTAGGTCTGGGGGCATAGGAGTTGTGACTGTCTGGTACTTGGCCCTGGGGCACTTAGGACAGATGTACAGTAGCCCCAGGGTATGAGAAGTAAATAAGGAAAGTGGTTGAGGTGTGAAGTTAATAAGCTGCCCCTAAAAAGAGAAAATAAAGCCAGAAAAATACACTATACAAAAATACTATTGAATTATTATGTAGTGAATATCCTTCATATGCTTATTCTCATTCATAGCTTCTTTCTTCTTTCCAACAGATCTACTCTCTTGACTATTTCAGCAATTACTTTCTGTATTTCAAGTTTCTTATAATTTACAGGTTCTTCCTCCATTCCTTTCTTTTCTTAGAATTCCTGTGCTAAAAACAAGGCCATCTTACCTGTAGAGGTCCACAGTCTATATTTTGTTGACCTCATTCTCACTGAGCAGTTTGATGTGCTTTTCTGTTCTGTCACCTGCAAACAAACAGCTAGATCCAGAGCTTTGATCATACCCAGTTTAATTACTTTGGCAAGATTATAGATGGTATTGCATGCTATCAACATGCACCTACATGATACTTAATTTTTGCTATTCTGAGCTCTTCTGGTTCTTTTTACACATCACATGTCCATTCTACCAGCATTCCACACATTTTTTCTTTTATCTTTATTTTGATTCTGCCTAATGCTGAACTCCTTTTTTTTTTATTACGAGATGCCATGGGATTAATAATGAAATAGAAAATTATTTTTCAAGAAATGAAGGATTCATAGAAGAGGTGTCATTTGAGATGAGAGTTGGGAAATAGATAAAAATGAACTAGATAGAGAAGGGGAGAGGTTTCAAGCAGCAGGAATGGCGTTGGCAATGATTCAGAAGTGTGAAAAGGTGAGACAAGAAATCTCAGGGTTAGAGTATGTAACATAGGAAGCTGAAAATGATACTGGACATGTGTGCATGGGTCATCTAATAAAGACATTTACATTTCATGAAAGAAAACAGTGCTTTTCGAATGTATCCCTTGCACTATACTCTAAGGGCAGAAGAGAGTGGAAGTAGGTGAAGGTAGAGGGAGGTGAACTTGAAATAGGAGGAAGTAGAGGGAGGGACGGAGAAGGCAATGGCAACCCACTCCAGTGCTCTTCCCTGGAAAATCCCATGGACGGAGGAGCCTGGTAGGCTGCAGTCCATGGGGTCGCGAAGAGTCGGACATGACTGAGGGACTTCACTTTCACTTTTCACTTTCATGCATTGGAGAAGGAAATGGCAACCCACTCCGGTGTTCTTGCCTGGAGAATCCCAGGGACAGGGGAGCCTGGTGGGCTTCCATCTATGGGGTCCCACAGAGTCAGACACGACTGAAGCAACTTAGCAGCAGTAGCAGCAGCAGCAGAGGGAGGGAAAGATAATGGGAGGTAAACTCTCCAAACTCTCTTTCATGAATAACATTTTCATGAAGCAGTGTGCCATTTGTTAAGAGCTAGGCTTCTGAGTCCAAAGTTTGCTGAAAGTATATCTCTGCAGAGTTTTATTTTTTCATCATGAAATTCACCTATAGCCCAGTGAAGGGAATGCTTGCAACATTCATTAACTGACACTAAACAAGCAAACAAAAGACCTACCTTCCTCAATAGTTCCTCTCCAATTTTCCCTCTCCCAGTTCTCCCCCTCTAGCTCCTTCCTCCTCCTCACTTCCTTGCTCCCTACCCCTTCCTTAGCTGCTCATGTCCCCCTCTCCTCCACCAAGGCTGCTCTCCCTATCTTGCTTATAATATGAACAAAATAGTATGTGCCCAGTCACTAAATCATGTCTAACTGTTTGTGACCCCATAGACTGTAACCTACCAGGCTCCACTGTCCATGGGATTATCCCAGCAAGAATACTGGAGTGGATGGCATTTCCTCCTCCAGGGGATCATCCCCACCCATGTCTCCTGCAGCCCCTGCATCAGCAGGGGAATTCTTTACCACTGAGCCACGAGGGAAATCCGAGTAAAAAAGTAACAGCTAACTTAAAGAAATTTTTCAAATAAATAATAGGACTATGTAAAACCTATCATCCTTATGGTAAGCACAACATAAATCTTGAATTTGTAATCACTTTTACAAATATTACATTGCATTTTATGTATATTGGTATAATTTCAATATTATAACAATATATTTCTCCACAAATTCTAAATAGCAATCAAACACTAACAAAATGCTTGTCACATAATAGTTGTGAATCTATTGGGTTCAAGTGTCTCTTTGTCCAATTTGAGTGTATGGTAACACAGTTTGAGAAACATAGAAATAGAAACAGAAACATAGAAATAAACAGGGAATAACATATTTTAAGAACAACATAAATCAACAATTAAGAAGAGATGGCAAGAATACACAGAGGAACTGTACAAAAAAAAAAAAAAAAGATCTTAATGACCCAGATAACCACAATGGAGTGATCATTCACATAGAGCCAAACATCCTGGAAAGCGAACTCAAGTGGGCCTTAGGAACCATTACTACAAAAAAAACTACTGGTGGTGATGTAATTCCAGTTGAGCTATTTCAAATCCTCATAGATGATGCTGCAAAAGTGCTGCACTCAATATGCCAGCAAATTTGGAAAACTCAGAAGTGGCCACAGGACTGGGAAAGGTCAGTTTTCTTTCCAATCCTAAAGAGGCAATGCCAAAGAATGTTCAAACTACAGCATAATTATACTCATCTCACATGATAGCAAAGTAATGCTCAAAATTCTCCAAGCAAGGCTTCAATAGTACATGAACTGAGAACTTCCAGATGTTCAAGCTAGATTTAGAAAAGACAGAGAAACAACAGATCAAATTGCCAACATCTGTTGGATCATAAAAAAGGCAAGAGAATTCCAGAACATCTACTTCTGTTTTATTGACTATGCCAAAGCCTTTGTGTGGATCACAACAAACTGTGGAAAATTCTTAAAGAGCTGGGAACACCAGACCATCTGACCTGTCTCCTGAGATGTCTGTATACAGGTCAAGAAGCAACAGTTAGAACAGCACATGGAACAACAGACTGGTTCCAAATCAGGAAAGGAGTACGCCAAGGCGTATTTAACTTACATGCAGAGTACATCATGTGAAATGCCAGGCTGGATGAAGCACAGGCTGGAATCAAGATTGCTGGGAGAAATGTCAACAACCTCAGATATGCAGATGACACCACCCTTATGGCAGAAAGTGAAGAACTAAAGAGCCTCTTGATGAAAGTGAAAGAGGAGAATGAAAAATCTGGCTTAAAACTCAACATTAAAAAAAAAAAAAAACTAAGATTATGGAATCCAGTCCCATCATTTAATGGCAAATAGATGGGTAAACAATGGAAACCATGACAGACTTTATTTTCCTGTGTTCCAAAATCACTGCAGATGGTGACTGCTGCCATAAAATTAAAAGATACTTGCTCCTTGGAAGAAAAGCTATGACAACCCCAGACAGCCTATTAAATAGCAGAGACATTACTTTGCTGACAAAGGTCTGTCTAGTCAAAGCTATGGTTTTTCCAGTAGTCATGTATGGATGTGGGAGTTGGACCATAAAGGAAGCTGAGTGCTGAATCCTGATGCTTTTGAACTGTGGTGTTGGAGAAGACTCTTGAGAGTCCCTTGGACTGCAAGGAGATCAAACCAGTCAATCTTAAAGGAAATCACTCCTGAATATTCATTGGAAGGACTGGTGCTGAAGCTGAAACTCCAATACTTTGGCTACCTGATGTGAAGGACTGACTCACTGGAAAAGATCCTGATGCCAGGAAAGATTGAAGGCAGGAGGAGAAGGGGATGGCAGGATGAGATGGATGGATTGCATCACTGACTCAAAGAACATGAGTAGGAATAAGCTTCGGGAGTTGGTGATAGACAGGGAAGTCTAGCATGCTGCTATCCATGTCACAAAGATGCAGACTGACTATGCGATTGATGTGAATTGAAATCAATAACAATAATGCAATTTTGAAAGAAAAATGATTAAAATATTTTGATAATATGAGTAGGGGTGGAAAGAGGAAATATTAGTGTAATCCACATATGGAATGCTGCAGTGAATAAACTAAGGCAGTGGCAGTAGGGCTGGTAATAAAGAAATGGAAATAAGAGGTCTAGAAATCAACATTAAGTAGTCAGGAGGGTGATGTATACAAGTACAGGAGACATTCCAAGGATTTTGTAGTAAGCGTATTTTTAGACATAACCAAAGAAATTGGTCACCTTGTGTGTGCATCTTGGTGCTTAAACATAAATTAAAAGAAGATGTTCAGGAGGAGAATAAGGATTTCCCTAACCTGCAAAGGCTACACATTTCCACCAACCTCTACTATGAGAAACTGGTAGCTAAGCAAGCATTGTGTTTGTTTTAAATTCAGAGTTAAGTCTTAGTGCCATGAATCTCCTTATTTCTTTGACTCTAGGGTTCTATTGTTGAAAAACTTACTGCAATGTTATAAATTAGAAATACTTGAACCATTCAGTCATCAAGTCATGACCTAACCTTGGCTTACTGCACTACCTTTTATATTCCTCCAAAAAGATATTTCATCTGGACAACGTATTCAATACAATACAGTAAAGAGTTGCATAGTAAAGTAGAATATATTGAAATTTACTTCAAAAGGGGTCATAAAGGGCCCATGTGTGCTGACTTGAGAAACTGTAAACATTCTGAGAATCTTAAAGTCCAGTGTCATTACTAACATACAGAAAGGAAATAGATATATGCTTCTAATATCTGTAAGTTATGCCACCTAACATCCCTTCTTAGCATCATCACACACGGGGTATGATGAGACAGATAGTAGCATATACAGGCCGTATTTCTAGGAAGAATCTCAGTTCTTTTCTCTTCTAAAGAAGAATAGATTGTTCCTTTTAACATCCATTCCCTGTCCACAGGGCTTAATAGCTTTGCAAGGTAGGATAAATACATTTGTAGTGAAGGATGAAGGTCATAATGTTAAGTGCTGAAACACTGAAGTAATTTTTTGCTTTTCCTCTTACAAGTAGAACTGAATTAAGATCTAATAAAAAGTACTATCTGTAAAATTATGGGCAAGAAGGCTCATGTGACACCGAAACTATTTCTTCATTCAGGCATATCAGTCACATTTTTCATATGCAAAGGAGTTGTTTTCTTAACATATGAAAATTATTTATAATTTTGTAGGTTAAGGAAAACTTATTTGCCATCAAGATTCTATAGCTTACCAGTTGCTACTTGCATTATACAATATTTGACATCTTTAGCCCTACAGAGATTTTTGTTTTTGCCAGGGCTTCACATGAATAATATATTATTACTCTTAATTGACAGTATCAAATAGATGTTTTAATTTCATATAAAAATCTCTAGACTTCTGTAGTATAAGCCATGATATTTAACAATATTGATGTTTTTTATAATTACTTCTTATGCTATCCTTTTTTTTTTTTTTTGCCTTAAAAAAAAATTCTGGGTTTCAAAGAAATATATCCAAGCATTTATTTTCCAATAAAAGCTGCCTTGCACCTCCACTTCAAACTTTAAACTTTTGTTTGGGAGGTGAGTTTAATAGGTTTAATATTTTCTTCCTCCCCACCCCCCAGCTCTACTATCAAATGTAAATTTTATAAGCAGGGTTTGCTCTGCAAATCTGTCCAATGTGAATTCCAAAAGACAGAACAGAAGTTAAAAATCCCTTCTAGGTAAAAACTTTAAGTTAGATTTTTTAATTTGGCTCCCTGCCCCCCAACCGCCGCCAGAAAATTGGGGGAAAAAAAAGCACAATTTTTATTAGAAAAAATAAAATTAATTAAAAGGTTAAATAGTAAAAGATACAATAGAACATTTTAAAAAGCACTATTTATTTCCCAATTTATTCATATATTCAACAAGTATTACTTAGGTAATACTTAGACATATTACTTAGGTAATACTCAGACATTGTGTCAGGGTATAGACACAATGAATAGATGTGATCCCAGACTGCAAGGAGACTATAGTATTGTGACAGAGACAGAAAACAGAGAGCTAAAGATGTAAATTAATAGAAAATAACAAACAGAGATAGAGCAGAAAACTTTTTAACATCTGCATTTACTATATATTTTTATATTTTCTCTACTATGGTTTTGATATCTGATACCTTCCCTACTTTAAATGGCTTGCCTGGTAGCATGCCTTTAATATATAAAGCAACTAGTGGGAGCCCTTATCCCCAAATACCTCCTTTTATGGGGCTCTCAGTCTGAGAACTATTCTCCCCTCATCGCTCTAGCCATGGGTACAGAAGTCATGGTTCAATCCCTAGGTTGGGAAGATCCCCTAGAGAAAGAAATGGCTATCCACACCAGTATTTTTGCCTGGATAATTCCATGGACAGAGGAGCCATGGGGTCACAGAGTACTGGACATGACTGAGCGAGTACCACTTTCACTTCTTTTTTCACAGTAGTGTTGTATTTCCTAGTAAAAGTAGAAGAAAACTTTGAAATACTGCCTTTGATTTTCATGTTTAGTTTTGAGATGTCAAATATAATTTCCATTTGATAACCAGATAAATGTGAATTTTTCCAGGTCAGATTATGGGTTATATATTCTACTTACAATGGTCCAAGCAAGGAGAACCAAATAGTCCATTCTGAAGATCAGTCCTGGGTGTTCTTCAGAGGGAATGATGCTGAGGCTGAAACTCCAGTACTCTGGCCACCTCATATGAAGAGTTGACTCATTGGAAAAGTCTCTGATGCTGGGAGGGATTGGGGGCAGGAGCAAAAGGGGACGACAGAGGATGAGATGGCTGGATGGCACCACCGACTTGATGGACTTGAGTTTGAGTGAACTCTGGGAGTTGGTGATGGACAGGGAGGCCTGGTGTGCTGCAATTCATGGGGTCACAAAGAGTAGGACATGACTGAGTGACTGAACTGAACTGAATTGAACTGAAGCATAACTTCAGATGTAATTTCTATTATTTGCAATCTGAAATTCAATGGTACTTTCAATGTTTAGTGGTAGATTTTCAGCATTTTTTGACATAAATTTATTAATAACAGATTGCTTTGTTCATGGTAGATTATTCTTAATGATTCTTTATATTTTAAAATTATAAGAGAGACGTAAGTTTAGTAACTTTCAGAAATCAAAATTAACATATTATTTTAGTTAAATTAGTTTACATGTCACTCACTTGTTATAAGCAAGTTATAATCAAACGCTTATGGACCAAAGATGAGTTCAAAATTTAGCCCAAACAATCAGCAATTTTTAAAAAGAATAGAAACTTTTACTTTTCAGGATATTATAAACTTGTTTTTAGAGTTTCCATGATTAACAAGAAAAAACTAGTTCAGTTTATTTAATCTAAATGTTTTAAGATTCCTCAGTAGTTGATCAGATTTATGCAAAAGAGAAAAGCCTTATTTGAATGGCACTGGTGGCTCAGACATCGAAGAATTAAGGGTATTACCCAATAATTTAATATATAAACTAAATACATATAATAAGATACAAAAAGGGATAGTTTTCACCCACCAACCAATAATTATGTGTGAAAATATTATGCTGCTATGGCTTTTGCAAAATGTCTTAGCATTTTAGGAGTACATAAAAATTTGCTGAATGGTCAAACTAAAAATTTACTAATTTTTGTATTTATTATCCACCCAAAGTTTTTAAATTTTCTGTCTATTATATACATATTCTAACATAAAACACAACAGGAAAAAAGGTACAAAGATGCCCGCTATACCAAATGAAACTTAAGCTAAGTTTCATTGTTTCCAAGTCCCAAAATATCAATAAAATTATATCTCTTTGTAACTAACCTTGTAATCAGAGGAAATGTACTTTTACTTTTATCTATGTAATCAGAGTTAAATAATGGGTTAAATCAAATAACTGTGATCCAATAATTTTAACTGCTTAGGGGTAGTGGTCCCTTCTTTATTTTATAAGTGGGATAAAGCATGAAAATGTCCTTCTGAATTCTAAAAGCTGGAATACTTTAACAAAACCAGTCCTTAATAGAAACCTACTTTTCATATACACAAACATTATACAACATTAAATGCATTGTTCAAGGTCATAAAATGATAATATACTATCAGACACTGAAAGAGTACTTTCCATGGGTCAAGCACTCTACTAAGCATCTACCTCTACTCACTCATTTAAGCCTTTCATTACTATCATAATTAATACAAGTATTATTTTTAATTCATATTTTAATTATGACCAAATGGAAACACAGAATGGTCACACAGCTAGCAACTGACGGAAAGAGGATTCAAATCCAGATAATTTGCCTCCCTTGTCCATGCTCCACTAAAGTGCATAGTATTTATATATATTTTATTACTATTAATAAGATTAATTATATTATCAAGAAATAAATCTTATTAGTAATGCACAATTTCTTTCTACTTCTCTTGGGATTGATATCAGAAGAGTCCATTTCACAGTTGAAGCTCCTGGGGAAATATATGGAGAAAAGGGGAACAGAGGAAATATTAATTAATTTTTGATTCTGTGAAATTAAGTGATAAATGCTTACATCAAATTCTCTGTTCTGTGAGGTGGAGGAGCAAGACAAAGATGGAAGTAATAAAAGCTTTTTCACTGGCAGGTAAATTGGCTCCTCTTATTCTTATATCAAATAATTAAGTTTTTCATATATAAAAAAATGTAAAACTAAAATTCATGGAGAATGACCAAGAAGGAGGAAAATTTTTCTCATAAAAGTATAATAGGATATCCATGATCTTGTATTCCAATATGTATTGGATAGTGTCTTTCTCAATAAAGAAATATGTCTTGATGTTTGACACATAAGGCAATTCCCTGGGTTCAAAATCAATCACCTATTTTTTTTTCTAAGAATCTGATAAAGACAAAAAATGTTTAATTATAATTGCAAGAAATCCTCTATGGATTTTTCCCATGAATTAGTCATTATCTGCTTTGAAGCAGAACATAGGAGTAAATGAATATCATTATAAATAGTAAGAAATATTTTAAATTATTTCATTTTTGACCATTTAAAAAATTATAAACCTTCTATTTTAATACATGCTTTCAGACTGTCAATACTTAATTATACACTTTCCTCTAGAAAGCTGTAAAATTGATGTGTATAAACATCTTTTAAGAAAAATCAATGGATCTAATGTCAAAGGGAATGAAATTTCAATGCACGAGACCTTTCATCTTTCCAATAGAATTGGCCCTAACGATGTCTAGTTAACAACACAAAAATTCTGTGATTAAAGAAAAATATCTGTAGTGCCAGATAATCCTCCATTAAATACAATAAAAATATTAAAAGAGTGAAAATTAGAGACTTAAAAATGAAGCTAGATTGGAATGTTTCATTATACTGACTTTTGATAATATTTCTAAGAAATCAGCACTGTTAATCTCACCACAGTTTATTTCCTACATCTTTATTTTCTCTGAATGTTTAAACCAGCTTTGAGTTTATATATCTTCCTCCTTCTTTCCCTCTCTCTCCCCCTTCCTTCCTACCTTCCCATCTGTATCTATCTATCCACCCATCTATCTGCAAGGATTAAATTTATGTGTCACCACAACTAGTGGTTCAGCAATTTGGTCAAACGTTATTCTGGATGTTTCTGTGTAGGTGTTTTTGAATGCACTGGACACTTAGATGAGTAAACTGACTCCTGAGTAAGTAATACAGCAGATTGCTCTCATTAATGTGGGTGGGCCTCATCCTATCAACTGAAGGCCTATGTAGAACAAAAGGCTGATTCCGGCTGAATAAGAGGGAATACCTCTCCTCCCTGACTGCCTTCTACCTGTGCCATAGGTTTTACCCCCTCCTTTCAAACTCAAACTGAAATATGGGTTTTTCCTTGATCTCCAACTTACTGGCCTTTGGGCTGTCTATTCTGGTTCTCTAACTTGACCACTATAGATCCTGGGGATTGTCAGCTTCCACAAATGCATGCTGCTGCTGCTGCTAAGTGGCTTCAGTTGTGTCCGACTCTGCGTGACCCCACAGACGGCAGCCCACCAGGCTCCCCTGTTCCTGGAATTCTCCAGGCAAGAACACTGGAGTGGATTGCCATTTCCTTCTCCAATACATGAAAATGAAAAGTGAAAGTGAAGTCTCTCAGTCATGTCTGACTCTTCGCGACCCCATGGACTGCAGCCTACCAGGCTCCCTCGTCCCTGGGATTCTCCAGGCAAGAACACTGGAGTGGGTTGCCATTTCCTTCTCCACCACAAATGCATGAGGCAGTTCCACATAGACAGACAGATAGATATTAATAGAGAGACATGAAGTCCTATTGATTCTGATTCTCTGGAGAACCCTGACTAATCTGACTAATCTCCATCCCTTTCTTTCATCTGCATATACACATATGTGTATGGATGTGTGTATGTGTTTCAGGTGAGAATCATGTACAGGACTCTTTCTTTCTTTATTGGCTATGCTGGTCTTGGCTGGTGCATGGGCTTTTCTCTAGTTGCAATGGGCAGGCTTCTCATTGCAGTGGTGTCTCTTGTTGTGGAGCACAGGCTCTAGGGCACACAGGCTCAGTAGTTGCTGTTCCCAGGTTCTATTGCACAGGCTTAATAGTTGTGGCACACAGGTTTAGTTGCTCCCTGGCATGTGGGATCTTCTTGGTCCAGGGATTGAACCCATTTAGCATTGGCAGGCAGATTCTTTACCACTGGGCACCAAGGCAGCCCTACAGGAGTGTTTAGAGAGACTAACCTTCTTGGCCTTTTTATTACCCAATAATACAATTGAAAAGAGGAGTTTGAGGAGATTGAAGAATACTGTCTTTCCCTAAGTAAATAAACTTCCAATTTGTCCATAATATGTTGATTAATTTTCATTTTTTATTTCTTTTCTAGAGATTTACACTGAAACTATCTAGATTAAGAACATTAGCTCTGAAGTCTGACAAACCTAGCTTTCAATTCAGGTCCTGAAATCTAGGTCCTGACACCTAATGCTTTTGGATAAATTATCCACCTTATTAACACTCAGTTTTCTCATCTACGAAATTTTGACCAAAAAAATAAAAAAAGAATACGTCTAAGGTATTGGACACAGTGCCTTGTACACAATAAAACCTTAAGAACTGGTATTTTCATTTATCAATTACCTCTATCTTACTGTGTATACCTACATTGTATAAGACTACAAAATCATAATAGAAAGTGTTCTGTTAGACATTTCATCCAGTGAGTTGTCAGACAACCTATTCTGATTCTATATTATAATTATATCAGCATTTTGTTCTAAATCTCTTTGTTTTAAGCTACTATAATTTAAAAAAAAGGATTTAATATTCATTAATGCCAAGATATGACAAGCAAACCAAGGTTTTGCCACTTTCTCCCTTTGGCATTCAAAAGCCACATGTAGTTTGAGAAATAGAAACACAAGTTTCTTCTTAGTTATCTTTCTTGAAAGTCACTAAACTCTTTGCAGTTGCACTGACGAGAGCCAAAAGAGGTTAGTCTCTCAAGATAGTGCTGTATCCCCAGAGTTAAAGATATATTGCTTGAAGTAGTGACGGAGCACTGCACTTGGCTGGTGTCCTAGAGACCTAGATAACTCGGAAAGATGAATTGGTGTTCATTTGTTCAGACTGTGCATGCTCTGTTGCTCAGTCGAATCCTACTCTTTGCAACCCCATGGACTGTAGCCCACCAGGCTACTCTATTCATGGGATTTCCCAGGCAAGAATACTGGAGTGGGTTGCCATTTCCCTTTCCAGGGGATTTTGATGACACAGGGATCGAACCTGGGTTTCATGCTCTGCAGTCGGATTCTTTACTGTCTGAGCTATCAGGGAAGCAGTTCTCAATACCTTAGCCTTCCCAAGAGTCCCATATGATCATGCAATAAACAGTAAACAGTAATGGATCTAGCTTAAAATTAGCATCATATTATGCAAAACAATACAATGGGAAAGTCTAGATATCCATGCAAGAAAATTAGAGATAACATGGGAACATTTCATGCAAAGAGGGGCACAATAAAGGACAGAAATGGTATGAACATAACAGAAGCAGAAGATATTAAGAAGTGGCAAGAATACAGAGAAGAACTATACGAAGAAGATCTTCACGTCCCAGATAATCATGATGGTGTGATCACCAACCTAGAGCCAGACATCCTGGAATGTGAAGTCAAGTGGGCCTTAGGAAGCATCACTACGAACAAAGCTAGTGGAGGTGATGGAATTCCAGTTGAACTATTTCAAATCCTAAAAGATGATGCTGTGAAAGTGCTGCACTCCACATGCCAGCACATTTGGAAAACACAGCAGTGGCCACAGGCCTGGAAAATGTCAGTTTTCATTCCAGTCCCAAAGAAAGGCAATGCCAAAGAATGCTCAAACTACCGCACAATTGCACTCATCTCACACGCTAGGAAAGTAATGCTCAAAATTCTCCAAGCCAGGCTTCAACAGTATGTTAACCACGACTTCCAGATGTTCAAGCTGGATTTAGAAAAGGCAGAGGAACCAGAGATTAAATTGCCAACAACCGCTGGATCATTGAAAAAGCAAGCAAGTTTGAGAAAAGTATCTACTGCTTTATTGACTATGGCAAAGCCTTTGACTGTGTGGATCACAATAAACTGTGGACAATCCTTCAAGAGATGGAAATACTAGACCACCTGACCTGCCTCTTAAGAAATCTGTATACAGGTCAGGAAGCAACAGTTAGAACTGGACATGGAAAAACAGACTAGTTCCAAATAGGGTAAGGAGTACATCTAGGCTGTATGTTGTCACCCTGCTTATTTAACTTATATACAGAGTACAACATGAGAAACACTGGGTTAGATGAAGCACAAGCTGTAATCAAGATTCCTGGGAGAAATATCAATAACCTCAGATATGCAGATGACACTACCCTTATGGCAGAAAGTGAAGAAGAACTAAAGAGCCTCTTGATGAAAGTGAAAGAGGAGAGTGAGAAAGTTGACTTAAAACTCAACATTCAGAAAACTGAGATCATGGCATCTGGTCCCAGCAATTCATGGAAAAAAGATGGGGAAACAGTGGAAAAAGTGACAGACTTTATTTTGAGGGGCTCCAAAATTACCGAAGATGGTGATTGAAGCCATGAAATTAAAAGACACTTGCTCCTTGGAAGAAAAGTTATGACCAACCTAGACAGCATATTGAAAAGCAGAGATGTTACTTTGCCAACAAAGGTCCGTCTAGTCAAGGCTATGGTTTTTCCAGTAGTCATATATGGATTTGAGAGTTGGACTACAAAGAAAGCTGAGTGCCAAAGAAATGATGCTTTTGAACTGCAGTGTTGGAGAAGACTCTTGAGCGTCCCTTGGACTGCACAGAGATCCAACCAGTCCAACCTAAAGGAAATCAGTCCTGAATATTCACTAGAAGAACTGATGCTGAAGCTGAAACTCAAATAGTTTGTCTACCTGATGTGAAGAACTGACTCCTTTTAAAAGACCCTGATGCTGGAAAAGATTGAAGGCAGGAGGATTTTGGGATGACAGAGGATGAGATGGTTGGATGGCATCACTGACTCATTGGACATGAGTTCGAGTAAACTCCGGGAGTTGGTGATAGACAGGGAGGCCTGGTGTGTTGCAGCCCATGGGGTTGTAAACAGTCGGACATGACTGAGTGTCTGAATTGAACTGAACTGTCCTGATGCATAATGTGTTTGATCTGATTTTTTTGTTTGTTTAGGTTATCTTGATTTTTCCTTTCCAGAGATTAACATGGCTGACTTAATACTATCTTTGTGTTTGTACAACATATGCTAAAGAATTATTCTTTATTTTTGAAAAAATAAGGCAAAATAAGCATTTTTAGAAAACTGTTATTGTTCATTTCACTTTCCTCTGTGTTTTCACAAGAAAAAGTCATGTTATATTAAAGGACATCCTTCCTTGGCATGTTTTATGGTCCCACTAAACATAGCACTATATTGTTGAAGGAGCTGATGGGTAACAAAGGCAAGTATTCCTTAATGTCAGATTTACCTTTTCATCTCCTGGATACCTGGGGGGATAAACTTTACTAAACTCAAATGTCAGAGCTCTCTTCTGCATTTCAGCATGATAGCTCAGCACTGTGCAGGTGTACACTTCAGCAGAAATGTCTGCCTGGCCAGATTAATGGTCAGATTAATGGTATCTGTTTATTTTAAATAAATCTATTTTGAGGCAATGTCTCCAGGTGTTTGCCTAGTTAATAACAAAAGGCTCCCTAGAGGGCCTAGACTAAGCATAAAAGAAATAAAGGATTTTTTTTTCAAGGTAATTATCTCTAGTCAATAATAATTAGTCAATGAGTAGATTGATTGGACAAATGAAAAATGATGTTTTAAACTTTTTATCAGATCAGAAAAAGTTAAGATTAGATAACTTTCTACTTGTTTTCCATTTTATAAGTGTTGGGGATGCTGAACAATGTTTAGATATGATGTTCTGATAAATGATGAAATGTTTCTTCTTAAGCAGCAATTATAGAAGATAATAAGAAGGAGCTCTGGGGGTCCTTATTTAACTCTTAGGTGTATCTTTGAATCCACATCTAAAAGTACCATACCAAATTTACCTGTGTAATCTTCCGATCAACTCAGAAATGTAATTTCAGTTTCTTTTACAAATGTTAGCACTTGGTTCTAAAATGATAAATCATCTCTTTGGTTCTTGTTCCATTTTCCTTTTCTGTAGTTTTGACAAAATTGAACATCATTACCTATAAAATTTCTGCTTATTGAGTTTTTCAGATTTGTTGAGCATTCTTCATCTCAACATTTTTTTTTTTTTTTCTTCCAAGGAGTGGGAGCATTAGGAAGGGAAAAGTACCTAAACAGATGGATCATTTTTAATATGCCAAGTGGCTTACATATATATTATTTGATTACTATGTAAATTTCATGCTTTATGAGGTATATTAGTTTGCAAGGCTGCCATAATAAAGTGCCACAGACTGGGTGGCTTAAATACCAAAAATTTATTATCCTCACATTTCTGGAGACTAGAAGCCCAAGGTCAATGTATTGGCAGGATTGGTTTCTTCTAAGGGCCTTCCTCCTTGCTTGTAGATGACTGTCTTCTTCCTGGTCTTCACATGGCCTTTTTCTGTATGTGCCTATCCTCACCTCCTTTTCTTATAAGGACACCAGTCATATTGCATTATGGTCCAACTAATTTTCCTTTAATTATCTCTTTAAAAGCACTGTTTTAAAGACCTAATTTTATCTGATTAAGACCTTGCTTTTAAGAGATAATTAAGTACTGGGAGTTAGGATTTTAACACATAAATTTTGGAAGAGACATTATTCAGACCATAACAGGAGGGTTATGTAGGAGGCAACTGAAACTCAGTGAATTTAAGGGTGAGTCATAGGAAATGAAATTTGTCATTTCAGAAATTCTCCATGAAATCAATAACATTGTCTACCACATTCTGCCTCCCACCTGGATCTTGTTCTTGACATGGTCATTAATTCTGAATGACTTTCAGAAAGTTCCTAAACTTTATTTTTTGCTATTGTTCATTGTACAAAGCAAAGAAGTCTTATGGAATTTAAGGAATTATACAATTTAAATATTTTGGATGACAGGAGTTGAATTTCTGCCATAAAGTCCTGATTCTCCACTTACATTGTAGAACCCTTTGGGGTAGAAACAAATTTCACTTTTTAATTTCACTAATAATTAAACAATGTACTGAATTTATGATTCATTCATGTACTGAATTTATGATTCATTAATCAAATTGGGACTTTTAAGTTCTTTATTACAATGGAGAAATGAGAGGTTTTCACTTCAAAGTATATATTATATGCTGATTTTGTAAAAGCATCTAATGATTTCAGTCTACATTTAGCAATGGAGCAACAGCTACAAAGGTAGAAAATTAGGGAAAAAAATCATTGTGAAGAATTTTCATGTGATTACAATCAAAATCTTTCAGTTCTTTATTGAATATAATATATAACTCTTTTCTTTTTTTTTAATGATTTCAAATTAAATAAATGGACAGCATACAGAAAACATGGCATAGAAGAACTAAAGCTGATTTACTAAACAGATTCAGTTTTCAGGTTATAGAATATAATTATCCCAGTTATCACAGACCCAATTTAAATTTCATTGTCATATCATTTGTAAATTCTTGAAGCTGAGAAATTTTGAGCATATGGTTATGTTATACATATGTTGCTGCTGCTGCTGCTAAGTCGCTTCAGTCATGTCCAACTCTGTACCACCCCATAGATGGCAGCCCACCAGGCTCCCCCATCCCTGGGATTCTCCAGGCAAGAACACTGTAGTGGGTTATCATTGTCTTTTCCGATACATATGTTAGGATGGTATTAAGCACTGGCTTCTTGAATTTCATTTATATTAAATTATAAACAATTCATTTCTTTGAAGATATTTCATTAATGGTTTCCTTTAGGTTAAATGATGAAGAAAAGTAAAAGTGAAAGTGACTCAGTCATGTCCAACTCTTTGTGACCCCATGCACTATACAATCCATGGAATTCTCCAGGCCAGAATACTGGAGTGGGTAGACATTCCCTTCTCCAGGGGATTTTCTGAACTCAGTATCAAACCCAGGTCTCCCATATTGCAGGCAGATTCTTTAGCAGCTGAGCCACCAGGGAAGCCCAAATGATGAGCATATATTTAAATATTTTTCACCCTTATATTTTACATTTAGAACTTATATTGATAATAGCTATAATAGCAAATCAGTAATTTTTTATTTGGTCTATTTCCTTCAGTGGTAAAATGCTTACATTTTCATTATTTCTCTAGTAGAAAATAGAAGGGCATTCTAGAATAAATATATATTAGAGTTTTAGGCTCTGATGTCTTAAAAAATATATGTTATGGTCTGAATGTGTCTATACAGAATTCATATTGAAATCTAAACCTCCAAAGATGATGGGATTAGGAGATGGGGCCTTTGAGAGGTGCTTCAACCATTAGGGTAAGCCTTCATCAAAGGGATTAGTGCTCTTATAAAAGAAGGTTCAGAGAAATCTCTCACCTCTACCAGCATGTGGGGACATAAGGGGAAGACACCAGCTAGGAACCAACTAGGGGTTCCTCACCAGAGGGTGACCATGGTGACAACTTGATCTTGGACTTTCCAGCCTTTCTAACTGTGAACCACAAATTTCTGTTTATAAATTAGCCAGTCTGTGGTATTCTGTTACAGCAGCTTGAACAGACTAACCACAACACTCTTATCATTAATACACTCTTCAGATCCACTATGTCAGTCTCAGCAATTGTTTTGCATTGATATTATGTCTATAATACTGCTCAACAGAAATGAATTATTGTGAATATTACATAAACTAGATGGATACAGTTTATTTTTCTGCCCAGGTACTAGACTGTTTAAGACTGACTACATAATCTTTTTATAATCCTGTAAACAAATATATTATTCTTAACCTTGACTGTAGTGTAGTGACATTTTATGTAGCAAAGGTGCAATCCAATTTTATGGAATTCCTCAATGATGTATGTCCAGAAACCATCATGTACTTGTGTAAAGAAACTAAGTATAAAATTAAATACATTCTGTGATTATGAGAACACATCCATGAAAGTATAACTATGTTAAAATTAAGTTTCTCATTTTTATGAAGCATTTAATTTTCCTTCATAAAGCAACAGTGTGTCTATAATATTTGGAAACTTTTCATTGTTTAAATATTTTTTGCCAAATACATGATTATTTCATAGATATTACACATTTTAAGGAATAATAAGTATGAAGCTTTAAATCATATTTGAGAAAAGACATTTTGTCAATTTTAAAACATATGGGTACATTTCAAATAAAAATTGACCTCTAATTTTCACATGTACCAAGTTTAACATTAACCATTGCCAGCTTTTTATTTTTACTTTCCTGAAATATAATTTATTTTTGTTTTAGCCTAATTCTAGTGATTTAAAATATGAGAATCATACTTTTTCATCAAAATGAAAAATCAGTTCAGTTCAGTTGCTTAGTCATGTCCGACTCTTTGTGACCCCATGAATACCAGCATGCCAGGCCTCCCTGTCCAAATGTCTTATTGTTGTTGTTCAGTTGTTCAGTCATGTCTGACTCTTTGTGACCCCATAAACTGTAGCACACCAGGCCTCCCTGTCTTTCACCCTCTCTTGGAGCTTGCTCAGCTGCATGTCCATTGAATCGGTGATGCTATCCAATCATCTCATCCTCTGTCTTCCCCTTCTCTTCCTATTGTCAATCCTTCTCAGCATCAGGGTCTTTTCTAGTGAGTCAGCTCTTTACATAAGGTGGCCATAGTATTGGAGCTCAGCTTCAGCATCAGTTCTTCCAATGAATATTCAGGATTGATTTCCTTTAGGATTGACTGGTTTGATCTCCTTGCAGTCCAAGGGACTCTCAAGACTCTTCTCCAACACCACAGTTTGGAGAAAACTAAATCTTTTATAGAATAAGAATGTTTTAATGACATCAGTGGGGCTTCCCTGGTGGCTCAGATGGTAAAAAATTTCCCTGCAATGTGGGAGACCTGGGTTTGATCCCTGGATTCAGAAGATCCCTGGAGAAGAGAATGGCAACCTACTACTCCAGTATTCTTGCCTAGGAAGTCCCATGGACAGAGAAGCCTGGCAGGTTACAGTCCATGGGGTCACACAGAATCTGGCATGACAGAGCAACTGATACATTCACTTTTCAACAATATCAATATGGCACTACTTGACACTGAGGGCTATATTTGTTCATTACTTATAGATGGGATTTTTCTACCAGGGTCTACTTGGTTCACTGATTTCTTTTTTGGTTGTGATTGCTACTGTTACTTTTTACTTTCTTGCTTTAAAACATATCTTAAAATTTTTATACTAAACTAAAATCCCTCTTATTCTATTCATTTCTTTCTTTACTTTGAATAAAGAGTAAGCATAATTCTCTTCTAAGTATCTCCAAATGACTACTATTAAGTTATGAGACCTTTATTCTAGAGAATAATCATTTCCAGTTTTCTCAACAATTCATCCCCTCAGTAACCTAAAAATTTTGGAATACCTTTCATTCATTTGCAGTCTGAGGTGTTTTATATCCCTTACTATGGGGTTCTCAGAAAAGGTAGGAATGCCTCAGAAATGTATAGGAATAAGGGATACATTTTCTTCTTTAAGAATAATGTTTTTCTAGGTATTAAATCTTTTTTTCAAGTAGCACCAATATGTTGGTTTTTAATTAGTTTATCTTAAACTAAAATCAGTTTGTATATTTGACTGTTAGTTAATTATACTCTTACAGTTTGTTGAGAATTTGAAGAGTTGATTTTAGCTTCCCTAGTAGCTCACATTTGGAGGGAACTAAATATAGAACTTTATCAGTATCCCTCTAGAATCTTATATCCTGTAGTCCAGCTTACCTTTCTAGCTTGTGAGAATCCTTTCAGACCTATAATTGTCATTCGTTATCTCTTCAAGTTTCATGGCAATCATTGGGAACATTAATAAATATTCTATTTCATCTTTTCTTCCAGGTTCACGATAGAATTCTAATTTTTGCATTCTGGAAGTTAAGTGCATTTGTGTGATTTGCTTTGTCCAATAAAATTTAGCCAAAATTTTCTGTGTCATATCTAGGAAAAAAAACAATGAGAATGATTTTTTCCCCTCTATTTTCTGTGACTGGTAACATTAAGTAGGATACCTGTTTCTCAGCCTGGGTACGGGGGTGGAGATGATGCAAAAGAGACCCCCTCACAAGCCTGAGATTAACATGTGAAACAGCATTAAATAATCCCTTCTTGCTTTAAACCACAGAGATTATGAGTGTGTTTGAGGGGGGTGCACATATGTGCTGAAATTTTTATTGTTGTTATGTATGTTAGAATAATAAGGTTTCATAACAAAATGTCAGTGGCTTAATGTGGCAAAATTTAACTTTTTTTCTCATACAACATGTCCAAGGTGGGTTTTCAGGGCAGCTTTGTTCACTACAATCACTCAGATATCCAGGCTAATGGTGGTCCATCTTGACACACGCTTTCATCATCTCTTGGCAGGGAAAATGAGTGTGGAGTACCTTATCTACTCTTAGACTCAGAGTAGTAAGTTACCCAGAAGTGACACAACACTTTTTATATTTTGTTGATCAAAACAAATCACACACCTACATCTAGCTTCAGATTGGTGGAATGTACGAATTATTCGTTAGGAATTCAGTATAAACACCATATCCTTTCAAAAGATCCTCTATCCAACTGTGGAGAAGATGGAAACTATCATATATTCCTGAGGCTCCTCTTTTAGAAAGCAGGAGAAAAGCAGAGGTCACTATTCCCTGGAAGTGGTTACAAGTACGTAAGTGACCAGATGTGAGGTTCATAGTCGCTTCTTGGTGAGAACTGAGAACCACTATACTGCTGCCAGCTGAGATAAGTAGAGGGAAATTTTCTAGAAATTCCTTTAAAAAGGAAATAATTTCCAACTAGCTTTTGACAGGCACCGTCTTCAGTATGTCATGCAGGCATTCAACTCTGCTTCCCTAACCATATGAAGGTGGCTTCTCTCCCTTTTACAAGGATTTTTCTGTACTTAGTTTCCCCATCTCCTTCAGATTCATAGCAAATCTCAATTCCTATATTAACTTATAAAAGAATGCTTAGATTGACTCTGTTTCACTGACAGCACATACCAATACAGCAGAAACATGCAAACTTTATGGTTTCAGAGAAAGGATAACCAGAGTATGTATGGTCAGCCCTAATGAATACCACATACATTATGTACCCACAGATAAACTACATTCTTTTATTTAAATGTTTGTGTTCCCCTCAAATTCATACTGTTGAGACCCTAATCTCAATGTGATGGGATTTGGGGATGAGATATTTAGGAAGTAATTAGGTCATAAGGATGGAACTCTCATGAATAGGATTGATGATCTTATAAGAAAACATTAGCTAGTTCTCTTTCTATCACATAAGGATACAACAAGATAATGACCCTCTTGGGGTCCTGGAAGGGAGAACTCAACAAGAACACATCTGTGATCTTGATTGTCCAGGCTCCAGAACTGTGAGAAATAAATGTTTGTTGTTGAAGCCACCAGTCTATGGTAATTTGTTATACTAGCTCAAACAGATTAAGACATACATTAGAACTGAAAATTTAGGTACTTCTATTAAAAAAAAACACACTTTATAAATATGGAAGTGGCTTTGGAACTGAGTAATGAGTAGTGGCTGGAATTCCTGCTAGGAGTGGTGATTATTATAAAGGGAATTTCAAAGGTGATTCTCCTGAAAGTCCATGAATAAAAATAAGGAAGCTTTAGATAAAGTGCCCATCTTCTTAGAGAGACTACATAATCATGTACAGAACTGTACAGAAATAAGAACAGTAAAGGCCACTCTGATGTTGTCCCAGATCAAAACAAAGAACAAGTTATTAGACAATGAAGAAGATAATCCTTGTTATAAAGTGGCAAGGAATTTGGCTGAATTGTACTTGTGATCTAGTCTTTCGTGAAAGCTAGAACTTGAAACCAGAAAAATGTATATATATCTGTATATTAGTCCTTTTGACCATGGCAGAAAATAAGAATTAAATAAAAGTTGGGCAATGCTATTTCTGAGATTTCAAATATATATAAGAAATCCATTTTATCACAATACTAGTGCAAAAGGGAAAAGTGGGAAAACAGATTTTTAAACTGTGTTAAGGTTTTTACAGCGTCTAGAAGTGGTAGCAGTTACAATTGAAGTGAGACCCTAATGTAAATTATAAATTCTAGAGTAACCATTAAAGTAATTTTTGTATAAGATCGTATCAATTAAAGACATAAATCCATTGGGAAACACACTATCTTCATCAATTCGAAATCTCAGTATTGTTAAGGTGACATTTCACATAAATTTATGTATAGATTCAATGTAATTCCAATCAAAATCCCCACTTCTTTTTAATGGTAATTGACCAACTGGTTCTAAAAAAATATATGGCAATGAAAGTGCAAAAAAGTAATCAAAGTCACATTTAAGGAAGAACAAAGCTAGAGGACATACTCACCAAGTATCAAGATTTATTTTAAAGCAAATTAAATAGTGAGGTATTGGTGTAAGGAGAGGTACATAAACCATACAACAGATTAGAGGGTCTAGAAACAGTCCTGTGTCTGCATGGTCACCAGAATTCGGATAAAGATATTACTACAGTACAGAGGGAAAGGATGATATTTTCAATAAGTTGAACAGATCGATTAGCTTTCCATACAAAAATAACTTTAATATTATACATACACATGAAAGTTCATATAAATTTTAAAATTAATTGAAGAGTAAGATGATTGCATTTCTAGAAGACAGATGAAATATTTTCCTAATGCTGGGGGTAGGTAGAGATTATTCTTAAACAGGCTAGAAAAACACTAAAGATCTTAATCATAGATGACTGATTACTGTATTTCATTAAAATGAAATTTCTGTTCTTCAAAGACATTATTAAGAAAGCGAGAATGTAAAGCAATAAATGGAAAAAAATACACATGGAAAGGGACTCATACTTAGAACTCATATAAGGAACTCCTATCAATAAAAACATCAACAATCTAATTTTTTAAATGGACAAAAGGCTTAAATAGACACTTATTAATAACTGAAAAGAATATCTAAATTGCCTATAAGAATATGAAATGGCATTCAAGATCATCAGTCATCTGTAGACATAGACATGCTTATTTTAAATGTAGGTTTTATTTACTTACTATTTACTTACACAATCTGTTCATATCTAAAGTGTGATGTAAACAGTAAAAAATTCAATAAAAATAAAACCATCTAAAATAGGTGAATTTTATTTATATCCTTTAAGTATTTTATTACAATTTATATATTTTTAAAATTTTGTTTATGTACTTGTCTTTCAACTATTTGAATATAAATTAATTATTCCTCTAAAGTTATGGCCTAACTGCCAAACTTGATATTGCATGTACTAGTTTAGACCTAAGTATTTGGAAATTTAGGTCAGAACTAATTTCACTAGGATGAATTTGGCAAACAAGTTCTTTTTTCAGGTATCTTTTGAATGTATTTTTTGTTTTAAGTATACAACAGAATGATTTGATTTTTTTTTATACATCAGGAAATGATCATGATGGTTGTCTAGTTACCACCTATCACCATGCAAAGTTATTAAAATATCGATTATATTCCCTTCACCGTACATTATGTCCCCATTACTTTACTTCTTTTATAGCTGGAAGTTTGTACCTATTAATCTCCTTCACCTATTTCTCCTGTCCCCACAGATTCCTTCTGGCAGCTACTAGTTCTCTGTATCTATGAGTCTGTCTCTCTTTTATTTTGAATCATTACCATCCTTAAAAATCAAACTGAACAAATTAAGATACTATTGGGTTTTTCCTTTGAAAACATGTATTAAGATTTTGTTGTAATGCTATCCTAAATATTAAAATTGCTCTTATGTCAAGGGTTGCTTTGGGTTTTTAACACAAGGGAAATGCCTACAATGATATCAAAATAGTCAGGTACAAAAAGTTCCACCTAATCTTAACAACTATGCAGTGGAGATAAGAAATATATCAAGAGTAATTGTAACAAGGGATGTGTTTGATATTGAAAATGTTAAAACAATAGTAAAACCAACTAAAAGACAGACTACTTGGCAATTTGAAACAATGTCGTTGATAAAACTGCTTCTATGCATGGTGGCAGACCCACTCATACCACCCTGCTCTTGGGATGCCATGCTGGGTGCAATTCATTTTGCAGAGAAAAATGGAGTAATAAATATGTGATAAATCCACACCAACTGAACTATTAGACTGAAACAAAACTCTTTTCTTTGTATGAAACAACAGAAGTGGTTAATTTGAAAAAGTCTACTACATTTACTTTTTGTAAGTAGAATCATATATCATAAATGCAAACTTTCCAACTGAAATCATCAAAACTCATGTATGCAACAGCTGAGTAACTAAAAATTCAATTTAGAATTATTTCATCGTGGCTTGTTAGCCTGTTTATTTACTCTTCACTGGAAACATTTTTAACTTTGTGAGAAGAGGTCATGAGAATGATTATGTTGAATGCATAGCTGTTGAGAATAAATTTGTATTTGCTTATATTCAAAATAATTTGAGCTTAAAGTCCACTCAACCCATCAGAAAAACAATAGTTAAACTTGAAAGAGTTGTTTTAAAAATATAATTCATCAATCACATATGCATATTCACTAATCTGACAAATTTATAATATTACTCAGCCTTCTGAAACTTTAGTAATGAAAATTCTAAAACTCTGAATGTATGAATTGCAAATGTATGTGGGGTTTTTTTGGTTATGCTGAAAAAAATGACTTGAAGGCTTGATATTACAAAGAATTTTAGTGATTAGAAACGTGTACTGTGATAAGACCCAGTTGTTAATACATGTATTAAAATGTTAAATTATATTCATATGTCATTAATGTCCACTGCTGGCTTATTTGTAATCCATGTTAACATTTTGCCTGTTGGAAAATGCATTTCATACTAGGTCAGTGTATAAACCCTTGAGGAATTTTTGTGCTTGAGTCTGAAACTACTCACTGAGGCTTCACCTTTTAAAAATACCATTTTGCTGCCAAGAAATAAATTAAATTACAATATTATTGAAGTGTAAAGATAATCAATTCATTAGGTAATTTCATAAGTTTTTTTAGAAACTTTTTAATAAGAATGTTTGGTTTTAATTAATTGAAAAAGGATTATACTTGCTTCATGAAGGAAATAGCTAAAGCAAATGCCTAATTTATTTGTAAATATTGATATGATACTTTCAAATGGTTTTATATCAGTTGATTCTGTACCTCTAATGTTGCCTTTTTACTTTTTGGGTTTTTTTGTTTGTTTTATTCATTGAAATAAATGTCAACAATGTACTACTTAAGCTAATTAACATGGAAAAATTATATTTCCTATCAGTAAAAATGCCAGGATTACAAAGTCCTACTTTTCATTTTCAGATGATGAAAGATAAAAGTATACCACAGATAGGTTGAATTATCTCTACCATATGAAAAGTTCTTCATTTGAATTCACAGGATTAATTACATAATGTTGACATTTAGTCCAGATCTTGAAAAAACAAAACAGATAAAGAATACATAAACCCAAAATTTCAGACAAAAGACAGAAAAACATTTACAATTCAAAAGATATGAAGAATAAATCACAGGGAACTATTTCCACCAACTCTTTACACAAATTTCTCCTGACACAAATTTAAAATCCTCAAAAGTCAAATTAGAAAAGAAAATAAGAAAGTATAGACCAACCAAGGTTATCAAATTCAAAGAAATGGAAATGGAAACTCTATTACCAGCTTGGCTACCTGCTTAAATACACTAATCATTATATGAGAGATCCTGTTTTAACTAAGAGTAGTTCAGTGTATTCATCACCTGAGTTTACTTCAAGGATTCATATTTAAACATGAAAATCCAAAGTTGGCGGAAGATAAAAAATGTGAGCTGAGTAATAGATGCAAGGATCTGAAACAGGAGAAGACAGAAAAGATAACCTAGACATAAAACCCACTTGCTTTTATCTATTTATATGCTATTACTTTTTTCTAGATGTGTTATTTCTATTTTTCAAACCCCACTTTTAACATATAATTGCTATTTTCTTCAGATATGTATTGTTCTATTTTCCTAACTTTTTTTTTTCTGTCCTCATCACTGTTTCTCCTGTACCTGTAAGAGTTCCAACTACAATCAATGTCTATTAGAGATAGTATGAAGAAATTCATGAATCAGAAGAGACGGCTTTTCAAGTGTTGCCAAGCTCACACATTCTATGAAATACAAATTATAGTATGTCTACTGATTTGGGGGAGGGAACTGTTCATTAATAAAAGTAGATGTAATTCTTACTGTGAGTCAGAGTCACAACATCTGAAAGCTTCTGTGTTTATCTGTACATAATCACTTTGACAGTACTGTAGTTCAACAGATGATAAGCAAGTTTGAATTATTTTAACAAGTAACAATAATGTATTGACATGGAAAAAATGGCAAAGAAAAGTCAAGCAGGTGGGTGTCATATTTATATAAGTACAAAAGAAAGAGATGATAACTTAAAAGTTGTTTTAAGGAGAGATGGGGAAGTTTAACACTAAAGAAAGAAAAGATAAAATGAACTAAACTGTCTAGTCAAATTCAGAGGAATTGGAAATATGATTGTATTTAAAGATAATAGGGTATTTGAAAATGTTGCCATTGTAATGAAAAATCAAATGTGTCAAAAGGTGTTTTTGTTAAGTGTAACAGAATCACATTAGGAGTGACAATTGAATATGCAGAGTCTGGGGCCTCCTGCCGAAGTATTTTATCCAAATCTCTAGAGGTACCACTAGGAGTATTTATTTTTAACAGACACCTCAAATGATCCTTATGTACACAAAAATTTAAGAACAGTTTCTTAGTAATCTAATTTAAAAATGCATTTTATCAACTCTGAAAATTTTCACTAAAAGAATGATTTAACTATGAGATAGCTCACAATTTCCTCTCAAAGTCCACTATGTCTTTAGCATTGCAAGAGAAAAAATAAAATGACATGAAATGCATTCTGATGAAATTCTGAAGATTATAATGAAAGTACATTATATCAAACGTATCTGGTATTGGAATTTTTATGAGTACACAGGATAACATTATGTTCCTGCATTCTAATGCCATGGAGTAAGAAGAGAATATGGTAGAAAAACAATTTTAGCAATTATCAATCTCAGGCTTCTTCTAAAGTACACACTTTGATGTTCACTTATTGGGATGCAAGAAGAACTGTGGAAGCATTGAGAGCCACTTGGTATTTCAGAAGAGAATTAAACATCATCATCTAGTTAAAAGTTCCGGTTGATTATTTATAGGCAAGGCACTGCAATTAGAATTTAAATAATTCAGTGTTAGAAACCATTTTCTCTGAGATTAACAAAGATCCATTCTTACATGCTGTGTTTTTAATCAAAGAGGTGAAAGGTATAGAGCATGGGACAGGAACAAAGATGTCTGGTTACAAATTCACTCTTGCAATTTGCTGGTAATGTGCCTGACTGCGTGTTTAAAGGCAACTCAAATGTGGTGCACTGTTTATTCAGACCTTAATAAGAATGTAAATGAAGGATTATTGGTACCACTAGCAGATGATATGTCTTTAGAAATATTGCCTGAACCATACTCTATTATTTCTTAACTTCCAAAAAATCTGTACAATAATACACCTCATTAATGATTTTGTCATTGTCGTTTAGAAAACATGTGGAGACCTGCAAAATCACTATTAATTATAGCCACATGCATTAAAGCAGAAATGCTCAAATTCATCACTGTATTTGTTAATTAGCTGAAAAATCAGTCCTATTTTATCTATATTTCCCTAAAACTAACCTTATTATTTTTTTGATTAAGGATATTTTTTTTTTTCCAAAAGGGACACAAATCAGAAGAATTGTAATATCCTTTTCAACACAAACTACTCAATTTATTCCAATCTAAATTGGCTCACCCAAAAGAACATGGTAAATACTACAATAGCAAGACATCCCCACCCCCCACTTTCTTTCCATTAAAATGGTCTGATTGCCCCTTGTCCATTTCTAAATGATAGATAATATCCTCTCCTCTTTAGCTTTTCTTGTCTATTATGTCCGTTATAGAAAACCTAAAATGAGGCATTTCCTGCAAGCCTGCAGAGAGAGAAGACTGAATAGGAAGCTGAAAGGGAGTATAGAGACCAGGATAAAAGGCAGTTATTAAATTTGTGAACTCTATCAGAAGACAAGAAAATAAACTGTACCACTGGCTGGAAGGGTAGTGAAGTATGACATTTCATTTTTATGCAGGTCTCAGCATGATAGAAGTAACACATTGAAGAACACTGTAAAAAAGCAGTTAGTGCATTCATTGAATGCCAGCATGGCTCCTCTGCTGTTCCTTGGTTGACCCTTTTTTGTGTCTTTGTGGAATAGTAGTGCAGAGATTCATATATATGAGATCAGACCCACCATCAACCCTTTGTGAATTTTGATGATGAGAGCCTGAAAGCTTATTCTATGTAACTCCATGAGATTCGAGGCCCAGGTGTGCTTTATATTCTTCCACAATTCTTCTCCTTCAGTGTATGAATGCAGTCTCATGCAGTTTCAAACTCACCCTCTCTCTTTCTCCCTCTGACACACCCACAGTGTCATAGAATAGAGGTGTATAGAATGTTCCATATTAAGAATTTTTAAGCATTAAATGGATATTTAATGTTTTGCTTAAGTTCATGAAAGTAATATTAAAACTAAATATTTCTCATTCTCTTTAGTTCTTTTAGATATTACATAAATAAATATTAGATAAATAGGAATGATAACTTTTTTAACTTACACATTTGTAATTTGTTATAAAATTTTTTGAAGAGTTGTGCAAAATAAACAATGAACACAACACAATTTTATTTTTTGCCACTTTACTTTTTATACATCTGATTTCTAGTCTCCTTGTCTACCACATCTGGATGAAATCTTGAGCAGGACCTATTGCTTTTCAGCCACTAGTCAGTCAGAAAAAGAGCCTCAAGCTAAGAAATGAAAAGTATTGTCCTGTGTAATTTTAATGTTCCAAATATGTGAAAACTGTAAACTTTTCACCATCAACAGCTGAAGCCTAACCTAAGTTTGAAGATTTCAAGTGAGGACAGAGGCTTCATAAACTGGTTACTATGCTCTAACTCCAAGATCCCAGCCAAGGATCTTGGTCCCTCTTAGGTGGATGGAAAGGAGCAGGAAAGGTCTTCCAGTTTGAGTGTTGGTGCCCTGTATGGCTGAGTTTTCTCCTCTGGGCATTTTTGTGTGTGGGAATTCTTGACAAAGCTCCTGATAGAAAGCTCCAAGTACAGTTCTTTCATATTTTCACTGGCTAATGAATTTTCAATATACTCTTCATTGAGGAAATTTGACAGTTTATCATTCACTGAGATCTCTTTGACTTCCAGATGACCTTCCTGGATAGAATTCCTTTTAGTAATTCTGGGCAGATCCACATCTGGCCCCTGGTAAATAGGCACTGGTGGCTCAGATGGCAAAGCATCTGCCTGTAATGAGGGAGACTTGGGTTCCATCCCTGGGTTGGGAAGATCCCCTGGAGAAGGAAATGGCAACCCACTCCAGTATTCTTGCCTGGAAAATCCCATGGACGGAGGAGCCTGGCAGGCTACAGTCCATGGGGTTGCAAAGTGTTGGACACGACTGAGCGACTGAATTGAACTGATAGCCCACTGGGGAAGTGCTGACTCCTAGCAGTGCCTGCCTGCCTTCCCGCCCCCCCCCCCCCCCCTTCTTCCTTTCCCTTCCCTTCCCTTTGCTTCATTTCTTTCCTCTGTCTTGGGTCTTGATAGTCATAGTCCTTTATATTTAGACTTATGCTTGCAGAGTCTGAAATCAGTATATATGTCTCATAAACTTCATCCAACACTGGCCAATATGTCCTAATTTTGTCTTAAAAATCCCTTCTCTTGGTTTTAAAAAGAAGGGTAAGTAAATTTATTTTCTCCCCATTTCTATGGAAAAAGTACTACAAAGTAGTTTTTAGATAAATCAGTTTACAGAAACTAGGTAGAAGAAAATTTAACTAAAAACTAGATCACACTTTGTTTTTAGGCAAAAGCCCTCCATATATGGTTTCTCCATATTGCAACATTTTGGCCAGAGGAAGTCTCTTTAGATTGGCATTGGTCTCCTTATGGCATAACACTAGTAGTCTTTAGTAGCATCCTTGGTTTCTAGTTTAAAGTTCCAGTTTCACATTGTACAGGTTTTACTATTTCCTTAAGGAGTCTTGTTTCTTTAGATAAAGAAATAGTAGTTAGAGATGATAATTTAAGTATTAAAAATGCTCTTTGCTCAAATATTATGTAAATATTACACAAGATACAGTTAGAGAGTCTAGCTTCCAAAATATCCTCTTCACCCTCTTCTCTCCATCCCCTTAATTAGCTACTTTTATTAATGCTGTTCATTTTCAGTCAACTTATTTGAGCTGATAAGCAAATATGCATATATATTTTCATTTTATAAGTTTTATTAAGATATTAACTACTATATTGGTAAAAAAAAATAGATATTAACTACTTACATTTTAGAGAAACATTATATCCTAAAGTTCAACCTGAAGTATCCATAGATTGTCTTTTTTAAATGGTACCAACCGTGGTGCATATGTGCAATAATATCTTACACATTTCATTATTGATGAACATCTAGGTTCTTTCCAATCATTTGCTATTTTATTTTTACTTTTTAAATATAAATTTATTTATTTTAATTGGTGGTTAATTATTTTACAATATACTGCAAAGAATAGCCTTCAGCATATACCATTTTGAATATTCACAGTATGTCTTTGAAATCCCTTCCTGGGTTAAAAGATAAACACCGTTCTAAATTTGTAAGTTAGAGACAAATTCACCTCTGCAGGAGGTTATTAGGAAGAGTGCATGGAAACCCACTCCAGTATTCTTGCCCGGAGAATCCCCATGGACAGAGGAGCCTGGCAGACTACAGTCCATGAGGCAGCAAAGACCCAGACACCACTGAGGGACTAAGCAAGCACAGCATAGGAGGTTGTTACATTTTGCATTATCTCCAATGGGCTTCCCAGGTGGTGCCAGTGGTAAAGGATCCCCATGACAATTCAGGAGAGGCAAGAGACAGGGGTTGGATACCTAGGTCGGAAGATCCTAGTAGGAAATTGCAACCCACTCCAGTATTCTTGCCTGGAATATTACAAGGGCAGAGGCGCCTTGATGGCTATAGTCAATGAAGCCACAAAGAGTCGGACACTACTGAGCACACTGAAACACATTGATTATCCCCAATACTGTAAAATATACTTGCTTTCCATGACCTTATCAAGAAAGCATGTTGTCTAAAGTCAAATGTCGCCATGGGTGAGATGTCGTATTTCATATAGTATTAATTTACATTTCTCCTAATTACAAATAATAGTTTCTGTAGAGTGCTTCTATATGTTGCCTGTTTTCTATAAATTATAGTCTTTTCCCTATCATTTTTGGAATTTTTTAAAAATATAATATATTCAGCATAACTTTTTGCTATTGTTGTAATTTTCTCTCAGTATTTCGCTCTTTAATTCTTACCTTAGTGTATTTTCATATGTAAGTTTAAAATTTCTATGTAGCTATGTGTGCTATTCCTTTGTATCACAACTCCTGAATTTGAGCATTATTCAGGAACATTTCCCCACAGCTATTTCACAGAAAAATTGCCTGAATTTTTTAGCATTTATAAATGTTTATTTTATCTGTAAATCTTTCATCCTCTTCTAAATTGTCTATTTTCTTGTATGTGGCATCTGAACCAGATCACATTAAAATTTTTCCATATGCTTGTAACAGAGACAAACAAACCTGCCTCCATATTGGAGCTTTTCTTTTAGCTTGAACCTTTGTGCTCTGTTGCCTGTGCTTAGTCTTGCTGACTCTGCATCTTTGTAAAGGAATGTTGTCTGTAGCCTGAAATACACCTAATAGTCCTTTTTCAAGGCTCTGCCTCCTAGGCTTGACCTTTAGAGATGTAACGCTTTTCATTTAGATAGAGGTTAAAAAGTTGCAGAACAGAAAATATTTGTCTGGTTGTAGGTTTACAGGAACACCTTGACCAGACCTTCATGAACAGCTGCAAGAACAAAAGATTATCACCCCCCTTGCTGGGTCTGCAAGTATAATCTTTTAATATAATAGAAGCCTGACCTCTAACTCAGACAAGATGGTTCTTTCGGACACTAGTCTGCCATCTTCTCAAGTTGCTGGCTTTCAGGATAAAGTTGCCATTCTTTACCCCCAAACCTCATACCTCCATTTATTGGCCTATTGTACAGTAAGCAGTAGGAGTTTGGATTGGGTAACATGATCATCCAATTATGCAATATTCTTCTCAAAACATTCTTCATTTTCCACTGATTTGTCACCTTTTCATATACAAAATATTTAAATGTACTTTATTTTAGAATTTCCTATTCTTATCCATTTCCTCTACTAATTAATTTTGATTAAAGGTACTTGTAAAATATTTTAATATGTTTGTACATTATTATTCAAGAACAGCATAGGTTTTTGCATTTCTTCAAGTCTAGTTTTGAATCCTGCAGGAATCTTTACATGCAGAGACACACTCACCCACTAGTCTGCAGTATTTCTGCTGAGTTTGTGCTTCATACTTAGGTATTTTAAAAATATTCAAGTCTAATTAAAAGGACAAAATTAGTGGGATTGTTAGAAGTGTTAATACAAAGAAGTATCAAATTTTAATAAATAAAAAATTAGGTGAATCATGAGATGAGACTTTTTTGGGTAATACTGTAAACTACAAGTTCAGAAAACAATGAAAAGTCCAATAGTACCCACTAGATTATGAACATGATGAAGGCAAACTTAGGTCTTATTCATTGGTACAGCAATTGGCACAGACAGACATTGAATAAATTTTTGCAAATCAGTTGTATAGCATATGCAGATTATATGCCTATATGGCTTATGTTCATCATTAAGAGAGCAGAAAAACTGATTGATAATACTGAGAAAATTTTTGAGTGTATGACTTCAAAAGAAGTCTGAAATTCCTAGACCATAAGCCTTATGGTGATTGCATTAAAGGCCAGAATAGAAATGCCAAGCACCATGAAAACATTGTAAAGATATTCCTTTATAATCTGAGTAGTTTTATATGCTTTATAAAATTAAAAAGAAAAATAGAGATTTTGATCTTCTGTTGATCATATAACTCTTGGTTGTGTAATAAATCAAATGGCAATGTGTTTCTGTCATAACCTCCTTCATCACTGTTATAGCTGCTTATAAAATTAGGTTTTGATGGCTATTCCAAATATTAGAAAACTGAGCTTAATATAGCATTAATTTGACCTAACAAGCTTTTTCTTATTATTATATGATATAGCTCGAAGAAGCAACAATTTAGCGTATAATTACTCAACAACAGTTATGCTAGGCTCTGAGCATCAAAGATGAATAAAATGAAAATCCGCTAAAAAGATCACAGTCTAGTGTCAGAAAGGCATATTTTTTCCTGCAGATTTATTTTTAATAACATGAAATACTCCTATCCCCCTAGTCGCAATAAATTCACTAAAAGGAAAGCTGTCTTCATTAAAAATATCAGTGTTTACATAATTCCTCATTAATGCTTCACAAATAATGGAGAAAATTAATGGTGTGTTTTTCTGCATATTTCATTTGTGAATGATAATCACACAAAACAAAGCAAACCAAAATAAACAAACAAAAGCAGCCAGTATGAAAAGTATGGATGAAATCAATTCACAGTTTGATAGCACTAGCTTTCCGTGCAGTCTTTGTGCATGTACTATAATATATTTATGGTAAGCACTTGTGATAACGCCAGCAAAAATTTTCCATCTTGCTGCATGCTTAATTTCATCTAACTTGTTTTATGGCAGTGTACTGAAACACAGAGCGAAGGTCTGTTTAAACCATTTGTCTCTGTTTCTCTTTGCAGAATGCCAACAGATTTGTTTAAACCAAAACAAAATGCATAAACAATCATGTCTTCTTTTAGCTAACTACACAACTTAAATTCCAGAACTTTTTTTTATAATATGCTGAAATTTATTAACTCAAATTCTGATATTGATGCTGGCAACTCCTTTTTTTGTTCCTTTTTTCTCAAGATGAAAATGTTTACTCATTTATTATTCTCTAGGTTCCTGTGCTAAATATTGTTTTGGTTATATAAATTACACAATGCAAATATATACTTTATTGAATAGTTTCAGATGAACAACCCGATAAATGTAATGTTTTTACTGTTTTATGGAATATTAGACCTCAAATGTGGTTACAGGTCTCACATATATTTTTTTTTCAAATTTGAGAGCAGCTATATATATATATTTTTTATTTCCTCCAACATATAGTTGAGTTTAGCCATTTTCATGTGTGATAAGCAGGCAAGCAGTATCAACATCATTGTATAAGAAATGCAGAATCTCAGACCTCTCCATAATTACTGAATCAGAATCTGCATCTTAACAAGATCCTAAGATTATTAACATGTACATGGAAGTGTGAGATGCATGCTCTTATAAAGAATCAGGTGATAAAGGAAATATGGTTCAAGGAAGGTTTATTCCTGTAGTAGGTCTCACTGGTAGTGGGTATGGATGGAAAGAATTCAGCAATTTTTAGTTTTGGTTAAAAACAAGAATTCATGCAGTTATATTATCTCCGCTTACAAAGACCTATTTTTACTTGAAAAATTGAATACATATTGTTTTATCACTTCTGTATTTTGGGAAAGCAGCTTACGATGTATATGGATTAATTTCAGAATTATAAAATATATATTTTTATATTGATGCTATAATTTGTTCCAGAAAGGTTTTAAAGGATTAACAATAATATGTAAAGTACAACATAATAAATAAGTGTAAAATAAAAAAAGAAACAATGAACAAAAATGCAATGACTTAAAATTATAGTGAAAATACGGCTAAGAAAAAAAAAAAGTCAATGCCAAATTTACTTTCAGATTTTTAGCTTCATACATAAAACTAAAGAAACCCAATTAGACAAATTTACTGCAAAGATACAACCAAAACAAACTGCTTTCTAATGAGAAGTGTATTATTCTTTGTATAAATTGCAGACAGAAATTTCTCTGTTGTATAATAAACAAGATCTTCAAATTATTCTTAAAGGAGACACAGGTAGAATGAGTTTCATGAGACTGTAGTTTTCTTACAGTGGCACTTAATATCAATTGGCAATATCAAGTAGAATTACATTTTGGATAAACAGTTCTATTAGTGGGCCAGTGAGATCTGAATAATCAGCTTTTGCTAATCTGATGGCAACCAATGAGTAAGTAAATTTCAACAATAGATTCTTTACAGAAAACTTTTTTTCTTCCTGAATATTGTTTGAACATTACTGTTTTTATCATTCTGAGCACAGCTGATCAGCAAAAAACTTTCTTTGCATACCTGTTCACTCAGTTCCTGAGGGCTGCAGGGAAGGATAAATTTCTTTACAACAAATCTCACTATACATCCGAAAAGAGATAGAAATATGTAAGGTACTTGTTCTCTACAGTGATCTAAACCATAGGTGCTACACAGATACAGACTCTGAGACCCCTGAGAATGTAAGGATGATAAATATGACCTTCATCAGGCAAAGTGCCCCAGAGATTAAAAAATTAGAGAAATTAGATAGTGTATTTGAAATGAATCCTTCTCAATTAGTAGATGTTTTTAAGTATTCAACAACGGGGAACAACGACAGAAGCAAGGGGATGCAAAACCGAATGTAGCTTTTTTGGTAGCAGCACTGAAAGACAGTGACCTAAAGGAGGGCTTCCCAGGTGGCTCAGCGGTAAAGAGTCTGCCTGGCAATATAGGAGATGAGGGTTTTATCCCTAGGTTGGGAAGATTCTCTGGAAAAGGAAATGGCAAACCCACCCCAGTATTCTTGCCTAGAAAATCCCTTGGACCAAGGAGCCTGGAACAGGCTACCGTTCAAGGGGTCTCAAAGAATCAGACACGACTGAGCACACAGCACACAAGCATTTAATCATCTATATTCCAAATTCCTCTCTACCCGAGTATAATTACTAGATCATATTGTTCACCTGTAAAAGTAGAATCAATCCTGTCTATGCATAATAGACAGTAGATCTTACTATATATGCATTTATTTAAGATATTCATGAAAGAATTTGCTAGGCATTTAATGAAGATTAGAGATAAATGCAGAAGATATTAAGAAGAAGTGGCAAGAATACACAAAAGAACTGTTCAAAAAAGATCTTCATGACCAAGATAATCACAATGGTGTGATCACTCATCTAGAGCCAGACATTCTGGAATGTGAAGTCAAGTGGGCCTTAGAAAGCATCACTACGAACAAAGCTAGTGGAGGTGATGGAATTCCAGTGAGGCTATTTTAAATCCTGAAAGATGATGCTGTGAAAGTGCTGCACTCAATATGCCAGCAAATTTGGAAAACTCAGCAGTGGCCACAGGACTGGAAAAGGTCAGTTTTCATTCCAACCCAAAGAAAGGCAATGCCAAATAATGCTCAAACTACCACACAACTGCACCCATCTCACACGCTAGTAAGGTAATGCTCAAAATTCTCCAAGCTAGGCTTCAGTAATACGTGAACCATGAACTCCCTGATGTTCCAGATGGTTTTAGAAAAGGCAGGGGAACCAGAGATCAAATTGCCAACATCTGCTGGATCATCGAAAAAGCAAGAGAGTTCCAGAAAAACATCTATTTCTGCTTTATTGACTATGCCAAAGTCTTTGACTGTGTGGATCACAATAAACTGGAAAATTCTGAGAGAGATGTGAATACCAGACCACCTGACATGCCTCTTGAGAAATCTGTATGCAGGTCAGGAAGCAACAGTTCAAACTGGACATGGAACAACAGACCGGTTCCAAATAGGAAAAGGAGTACGTCAAGGCTGTATACTGTCACCCTGCTTATTTAACTTATATGCAGAACATCATGAGAAACGCTGGGCTGGAAGAAGCACAAGCTGGAATCAAGATTGCTGGGAGAAATATCAATAACCTCAGATATGCAGATGACACCACCCTTGTGACAGAAAGTGAAGAGGAACTAAAAAGCCTCTTGATGAAAGTGAAAGTGGAGAGTGAAAAAGTTGGCTTAAAGCTCAACATTAAGAAAACAAAGATCATGGCATCCGGTCCCATCACTTCATGGGAAATAGATGGGGAAACAGTAGAAACAGTGTCAGACTTTATTTTGGGGGGCTCCAAAATCACTGCAGATGGTGACTGCAGCCATGAAATTAAAAAGACGCTTATTCCTTGGAAGAAAAGTTATGACCAACCTAGATAGCATATTCAAAAGCAGAGACATTCCTTTGCCGACTAAGGTCCGTCTAGTCAAGGCTATGGTTTTTCCAGTGGTCATGTATGGATGTGAGAGTTGGACTGTGAAGAAGGCTGAGCACCGAAGAACTGATGCTTTTGAACTGTGGTGTTGGAGAAGACTCTTGAGAGTCCCTTGGACTGCAAGGAGATCCAACCAGTCCATTCTGAAGATCAGCCCTGGAATTTCTTTGGAAGGAATGATGCTAAAGCTGAAACTCCAGTACTTTGGCCATCTCATGCGAAGAGTTGACTCATTGGAAAAGACTCTGATTTGGGGAGGGATTGGGAGCAGGAGGAGAAGGGGACAACAGAGGATGAGATGGCTGGATGGCATCACTGACTTGATGGACGTGAGTCTGAGTGAACTCTGGGAGTTGGTGATAGACAGGGAGGCCTGGCATGCTCCAATTCATGGGGTCGCAAAGAGTCGGACACCACTGAGCGACTGAACTGAACTGAAATGAGAGATAAATGGAATATACGTTTTCATCTTTTGCAGTAGGGCAAAAAAAGACAAAGAAGAAAGAGAAACAAATTATCTCATTGGTTTTAATAAACAAACTTTTATTTCCTGCTCATGTTATATGAGAGCTTCTCATTGGCTGGTGCTTCTGCTGGACTCTACCAGGATTTATGTTTCTTATCTGAAACCCAGACTGAAAAAGCAACTGCCTTCTAAGCTGTATGAGGCTGGTGGTAGAGGGGCAGGGCACAAGAGAGCCAGGGGGAACCACGCAATCATAGTTAAAGCATCCACTATGATGAGGCGATGCTGTTCTAAGCCCCTTTCTTTGGCCAAAGCATATCATGGCCAAACTTAAAGTCAACGAGACAGGAAATCACATATCCCTTGCAGAATAAGTTACAAGCTGGGTAAAAAATAATTCTACTTAACTTAATAGAGTTAAATATTTTCTATTCAAAAGAATGATAATTCCTAAGGGAAGTGCAGCAAGTCTGGCTGGGGAGTCAGGCAGCATAGGTTTGAATGCTGGATCAATCCCTGTGTTAACTTCGGAAAATTATTCAGCGTTTCTGAAGCTTAGATTTCTTTCTGTAAAACAAGGATAAAATCCATCCTTATGATTATTTATGATGACAGTAAATCATTGATTTTGTTTCCCTTCCTAACTCTTTATTCAAAGGTGATTAGAAGGCCCAAGGTTCAAATTCATTAATTTAGACTAGTTTTAAGCTTTTCATAAATGAAAACAATGCTTTACTCAAAGATGTGCTAAATTGCAAAGAGACATTTTTCTCTGTGAGTACTTATGATGCTTATTTCTTAATCATTTACCAACTACTGATTTTTATTATTGTTGAAAGTTGGCTAGTGTATGTAAATTTTACCAGTACAATTCTGTCATGTTTTAAAACTAATCAGAAAGTGTCAAATTTTTATATATAAAATATTTTTAAACTGTCAGAATCTCCTTGCTTAAAACATTTTTTTTAAAGATTAGGTATACTTTGTCTATCAATTGTTCAATTTTAGATTTACTAAAATGGTGCAATCTTTTATTTCCCTGGGGCATACTGACATACAAAAATGGAGATATTTCTAAAATATATTTCCTATAGTCTGAGAATTATTATTTGAAAAATAATTTCCAATCTATCTTGTTAAGGTGCCACAATTATACTGCAGAGAAGTTGTAGGTTTTATATTTTTAATGTTATATTGCAATCTCATCGTTTATAGTTTATAATCTTGGCTAACCAAACTTCTTTCTAGGGATAGTGGTGTCTAGCTGACATTTACTCATTGTTTGCTTCCAATCATTGTTACTATTTTCTTTATTCAAGTTTTTGCACAGAGACAGTTTTATGATAGTTTTCAATATTGTTTAGTTGAAAAGTAGATAATGTAATTCATTACTCTATTTATATTGGTATATAAAACATTATATCATAAAACTTTAAAGGCAAAATAAAAACTTGGGATGTCACTTTAAGCTCCTCCCCCTCTCTGCAGAAATGTCACCTAGATATTTAGTTATCCAGAGGGTTTCCCATAGTATAAAAAATGCTCTAACATGAACTTCATGTTTTGCCTTATATTATGCCCTTCCAGAGTGCAAAGACCCATGTAACTAGCTAGTAGCTAGAGTACAAATGTAAAATGCTATGTGAAAACAAAACAAAAAACAAGGACAGTCAGCAAGAGGAAGCTGAACTAAAGATAGTTCCATCTCAAGGGCCTGGTTATACAGCATAGTTTAGTTTGACCTAGACTTGTATTGCATAAGAATCCTACAGATGTATTAATTTCCAAACTCAAGTGGACTTCCATATACCTATGCTGTCAAGTAGGTCAGCACCTCTTAAAAATTTAAATGAGTACTAGATAAACAACTTTATTTTCAATTTTATTTTTTATTTTAATAGCAGTTTTAATGAGATAAAATACTCATTTATAAAACACACCCCCTTTAAGTATACTATTCAATGTTCTTTAGTATATTCAGAGATGAGTAACCATCAACACTATCTACTTTTGGAATATTTTCATCACCCCCAAATGGAACCCTATATTCATTAACAGGCACTCTCCATTATGCTCTCTCCCAACACTTGGCTATCACTAATTTATTTTAGTCTGTGTTGATTTGCCTATTCTTGATGTTATCAGTGGAATCATACAATTTGTAGTTTTCTATATTTGGTCTTTTTAACTAAGCAGAATGTTTTCAAGGTTCATTCATGCTGTAGCACATTATTAGTATGTTCATTTTGTAACTGAATGATGTTCCACACTGTATGTTTAATCTAATCAATTCATGGGAATTTGGGATCTTTTACTTTGGCCATTATAATGCTGCTATGAACATTTGTGTGTAAGTTTTTGTATGGATATATGTTTTTAGATCTCTTGTGAATATTCCTAGGAGTGCAGCTGCTGGGTTTTATGGTTAGCTCTAGGTATAACTTTTTGAAGTGAAGTCAAGTGAAGTGAAGTCACTCAGTCATGTCCGACTGCGACCCCATGGACTGTAGCCTACCAGGCTTCTCCATCCATGGGATTTTCCAGGCAAGAATACTGGAGTGGGTTGATATTTCCTTCTCCAGGGGATCTTCCCGACCCAGGAATCAAACCCAGGTTTCCTGCATTGCAGGCAGACGCTTTACCCTCTAAGCCACCAGGGAAGCCCATAACTTTTTGAGGAACTGCCAAACTGTTGTCCAAAGTGGCTGTATCATTTTACATTCTGACCAATTACTTATGAAGGAAACAATTTTTCCATAGCCTTACCAACTCTTGTTATTGTCCAATTTTTTCATTGTAGCAGTCCTGGTGGGTTTGAATTATGTCTGATAATGGCTTTGACTGCATTTCCCCAGTGAATAACTTCTGATGTTGAACATCTATTCATGCAATCCTTGGCCATTCATCTATCTTCTTTAGGGAAATTTCTATTCAAATCTTTGCCCATTTTTTAATGTTCACTTGTAAAACTATTTATATATTCTGGATACAAGTTACTTACAAGAGATGTGATTTGCAAATATTACCTCCTGTTCCGTGGACTGTCTTTTGACTTTCTTGGTATGTATTTTTTAGAGCACAAAGATTTTAACTTTGATGACATTCCATTTATTTTTTGTCTTTTGTTGTTTTTGCTTTGAGTATAATGTCTAAGAAACACTTGCCTAAATCAATGGTTCAGATATTTACTCCTGTGCTCTCTTTTTGAAATTTTTATAATTTTAGATATTAAATGTGGGTTTATGATTCATTCTGAGCTAAGTTTTGCATGTAATATGAGGGGGGTGTTCGATTTCCTTCTTTTACATGCAGATATCCAGTTGTTCCAGCACAATTTATTGAAGAGACTTCTTTCCTTCAATGAATTATCTTGACTCCCTGTCTAAACTCAACTGACCATAAATATATAGGTTTACTTCTGAAATATCTACTTTTTTTCAGGCTCTAAGTGTTTATCCTTAGGTGAGTACCTCACTGCCTTGATTACTATAGCTTTGCAGAAGTTTGAAGTCACAAAGAGTGAGTCCTCAACTTTGCTCTTCTTTTTCAAGTTCCTTCAATTTCCATATAAACTTTTGGATCAGCTAGAAAATTTCTGTGAAAAAAATTGCAGCCAAGATTTTAATAGAAATTGTGTTGATTCTGTAGATCAATTTGGGAAGTATAGCCATCCTAAAAATATTGTGTCCCAGTCAGCAGGAAAAAAAAAAAAAAAAAGATGTCTTTCCATTCTTTAGCTCTTCCTTAATTTCTTTCAATGCTGTTAAAGACTGTCAAAATTCAAGTACCTCTTTCTATATTGATTTATATAATGTAAAGTTATATTTAAAGGCTCTGATAACCATATTATTGATTCTCCTAGTGAAATATTACCTTTTAGAACATTATGTATTTTCAATAATCTAATTTGGAAGATCATTTTAAAGCCATAGTAAGTGATTATAATTCTCTTTATTAACAACTGAAAGATAAAAAATTTTAATTTTTCTCATGGTTAGATCCTCTTGGTTCAGTATTCTAGATTGAGAAACTTCCAAATCAATATACTACTACTTGGGGAATTGTATAACATAATAGTTATGTTTTAACTTTTTGGTGCTTCTATTTTTATTTATTTATTTATTTCTATTTTAGGCTGAGTTTATTTATTTATTTTTTGTTTGTTTTTAGGCAGTGTTTCCTTTTTTATTTTTTAAATATAAATTTATTTATTTTAATTGGAGGTTGATTACTTCACAATACTGTATTGGTTCTGCCATACATCAACATGAATCTGCCACAGGTATACACGTGTTCCCCATCCTGAAGCCACCTCCCTCCCCCCTCCCCATACCACCCCTCCAGGTCGTCCCAGTGTGCTAGCCCCAAGCATCCAGTATCATGCATCGAATCTGGACTGGCGATTCATTTCATATATGATATTATACATGTTTCAATGCCATTCTCTCAAATCATCCCACCCTCTCCCTCTCCCACAGAGTCCAAAAGACTTCTGTACATCTGTGTCTCTTTTGCTGTCTCTCATACAGGGTTATCATTACCATCTTTCTAAATTCCATATATATGCGTTGCTGCTGCTGCTGCTGCTGCTAAGTCATGTCAGTCGTGTCTGACTCTGTGCAACCCTATAGACAGAAGCCCAACAGGCTCCTCTGTCCCTGGGATTCTCCAGGCAAGAACACTGGAGTGGGTTGCTATTTCCTTCTCCAATGCATGAAAGTGAAAAGTGAAAGTGAAGTCGCTCAGTCATGTCCGACTCGTCAAGACTCCATGGACTGCAGCCTACCAGGCTCCTCCATCCATGGGGTTCTCCAGGTAAGAGTACTGGAGTGGGTTGCCATTGCCTTCTCCATATATATGCGTCAGTATACTGTATTGGTGTTTTTCTTTCTGGCTTACTTCACTCGGTATAATAGGCTCCAGTTTCATCCACTACATTAGAACCAATTCAAATGTATTCTTTTTAATGGCTGAGTAATATTCCATTGTGTATACGTACCACAGCTTTCTTATCCATTCATCTGCTGACGGACATCTAGGTTGCTTCCATGTCCTGGCTATTATAAACAGTGCTGCTTGAACATTGGGGTACAGGTGTCTCTTTCAATTCTGGTCATATGGCAGTAAATCACATATCTGAGATGTGAGATGAATACTTTAATTACGTTTTACAGAATTCTAGATCCCCAAAAGATACATTCATCTAAAATAATTTTTGAATTACCATCCTTTTTTCACTAAATAACATGAACAAGACCCAGATAGTTTAAATCACTCCTCTAAAAACAGGAGGAAAATGGGAATTCACAATCAGATTCCACATGTACTGCCTGCAGTATTATACCTATTCTGCAACACTATCATGCATTTATTATTTTTGGAATCTGAAACCTTTACACTTACGCCTGCCAGTTTTAGCAGAAAATATTCCTTGGTGGTTCATATGGTAAAGAATCTGCCTGTGATACAGGAGACCTGGGTTCAATCCCTGGTTTAGGAAGATCCCCTGGAGAAAGAAATGGCAACTCACTCCAGTATTATTGCCTGGAGATTTCCATGGACAGTGAAGTCTGGTTAGCTACAGTCCATGGGGTCAAGGAAGAGTTGGAGATGACTGAATGACTAATACAAATGTAGGTATAGTACCCAGTTAAATTTGCATTTCAGATAAATGACTTTTTTAAGTATAGTTCAGTTCAGTCGCTCAGTCCTAAATATTTTATGGGACAAACTTTTACTTAAAATATGTGTTCAGTTCAGTTCAGTTGCTCAGTCGTGTCCGACTCTTTGCGACTCCATGAATCACAGCACGCCAGGCCTTCCTGTCCATTACCAACTCCCGGGGTTCACTCAGACTCACGTCCATCGAGTCAGGGATGCCATCCAGCCATCTCATCCTCTGTTGTCCCCTTCTCCTCCGGCCCCCAATCCCTCCCAGCATCAGTCTTCTCCAATGAGTCAACTCTTCGTATGAGGTAGCCAAAGTACTGGAGTTTCAACTTTAGCATCATTCTTTCCAAACAAATCCCAGGGCTGATCTCCTTACATATCTAAAATTCAAATACAGTATCTGGCAATCCTGTATCTGGTTGTTCTGTATATTATCTGGCAATCGTATATACATATGTATCTAAACTACAGTCTTTAATACAGACTTGTTTAGTGATTGGATAATATATTTGAAATAAAAAGCTCAGCTGAATTCAATATTATTTTTAAGAACACACACTCACCTCCATTCATTGATTTTAAGACACATGAAAAGAGTCTGTGAATTCCTATAGACCAAGATTTTATTTGTACAGTTCCTTTGGGAAAATGTTCTATGAGAGAAACTATAAAGTCATTTTCAATTCCAAGATTATTTAATGCTTTGCAAAACCTAATAAAGTCTGGTGCTTTTCAGAAGACACATACTTTATTAGTTAATGCTAGTCAATTTTCAGTTTTACTTTATTTAACTGATAAGTACCTGTAAGTTTCTCCCACTAAATGGAAATGAGAAAACTGTAACTCACAAAAGATAATTGCTCAAGGACTTATAGTTGGTAGGACTACAATTAAACCTTGATCTGGCATGTTCTGAATCCTATATTCTCCCCTTTCATTTTATTTTTTTATGCTTTTAAGTGTTTGCATATGGCTACCTCTATTACTCAAATGTAGTAATTATATACCATTTACTTCAATTTGTGGATATACACTTGCACTTTCAGATAGTTATCTAAAATAAAAACATACTGATAAATTAATATTAAAGATTTTTATTATTACTGAGTCTAGAAAAATGCTGTGTATATTTTATAATTCACAGATAATGATTCATTCAATTTTATTATGTAGGAAGAACAGTGAAGGATGACATTGTCTTCATTATTTTAATCCTTCTATTCTAACATTTCAGAAGAAAGGTGTTCATAATTTATATTGTTATATGTAGTTATTCCTTGACATAAAAGCATTTTAAATAATAGCAGAACCCTAATTAGAGTAGAACCTCATGTTTTATTATATTTAGTGATTTGAAGCCTTTATGTTCCTTGGTATTGCCCCGGGTAAAAGAAATCTATATTCAGGACAGTTTATATGTTCCCAGGTCTTCATTACATAGCAAAGCAAAATATAAGTGCTGCTTGTCATTTATTGGATACAGGGTTAAGTTTCACTAGAATGACACATATTGCTTTTCTAACATAATTCCCCTGTGGTGATTTAACCAACCAAAAATATCAATAAATCAGAAATGGAATTTTGCCCTAGGCTGAATCTAGTTTAATCATATTTTTACCTGAAAAAAAAGTCTTCCTTATAAGATTCAGGGTTACCTACTGTGTGTATATTATTGGAAAGCATCATCTATAAGCCTTCCTAAATCTATGCTACATTTTGATGGTGTCAAAGTGGAAAATGAAGGCTTTTATTATCTCTTTAAGAAATTGGCAGGTAACGAACATGGCAGATATATTATATATATATATATATATATATATAACTACAATAATTTATATAAATCTAGGCTACTAATAATTCATATTTTTCCAAAATTTCAATATTTGCTATTTTTTCCCTTAAATCTAGTCTCAGCCCCATGTTTAGCCAAAGGCAAAGCTGTGAGGCATTTAGAATTTGCTTTTATGCTTTTCAGCCTCCCTCTTTCATGCTCTTCTCCGAGAGTAGCACATCTTCATTTAGCCCTATCATAAGTGCTAGGGCAATAAGCTCTTAGGACACTTCATATACTATTTTCAGTTCTTCCTTCAAAATTATGTGCCATACCTCCTAGAATTATTGACACTTTGATACCTGCTCTTTCATTTTTTCAACAAGAATTGAGTGCTTACTGAGTACAAGTCACTAATAGTGAGTTCTAGAAACCAGAGCTCCCTCGAGGAGCTCATAGCCTGTCGTCTAGAGAGAAACAAGAAATAGGAGATATCCAAGAACGAAACAAACAGCACATTTTTAGTTGGTCCAGAGGGTGCCGTGCCCTCTTGGTTTCATGGCTACTACTCAAGAAACAGTTACTTAGGGCCTCTGCTATTGCTTTTTCTCTTTCAACAATTTTGAGAGACTAGGGATCCATTATGAGCTTTTTCTCCTATCTGCATCCATCCCTTGGTGATCATGTATGTTCACTGGGTTTATGAAACCTGGTGATCCTTCATATTATTACCTCTAGCCCTGCCTCCCCTGTGGATTCTAGACTAACATCTCTAACTCCTACTTGAAATCTTCCCTCTGATGCTTACTAAATAGCTAACATTTAATATGTGAACAGCTATTACTTCCTCTTTTTGTTTCCTCAAGTCTGCTCCTGTACCAGACTTTCCCACAAAAGGTACTGTCATTGTTTTTGTCCCAGATGCTCAGGGCAGAAAGCTATTCTTTTCTTTATCTCCTGGTTTTCAACCACTCTTTCAGCAAATACTTTCAATTAACTTTTAATTCCATTAAGTTTACTTCTTCCACTTCTGATTTTTTTCTCAGCCATGATGATCTTAGACCTGGACTACAGTAATAGGAAATAACCTAGCCTCTCTGTTTCCACTCTTGGTCTAATGCAGGAAGCAAGGTTATAAAAGAAGAAAGAAAGAAAAGAAAAGATCATGAGTTGTTTTAAAAGCTCTAATCGTGTTAGGTCACACTTGGAATAACATTTGAATGTCACATATCAGAAAAACCCTATGTGGTCAGACCTCTGCCAAAATTTTACCTTCATTTTCTAAGACTGCATACCTCAATCACTTTAATCCAGGCACTTGGGTATTTCTGTCATGCCTTGAACATATTAATCACATTTCTGCCTTGAACCTTTTGCAGGGACTGTTACCTCTCCCCAGAATATCTACTGTACTGGACTGTATACTCACACCATTTAGGTATGTTTCCTCACATATCACCTCCAAAGGTTTTACTGGACCAAGTTATTGCTGGTCTAATGCCTCACCTGTAAAACATCTTTATCTCTGATCTCCAACTCACATCTTTTACTCCCCTCATCTCTTTCTTATCTGAAATTATCCCACTCTGTAACACTTATTAAAGACATTATGTGTATGTGTGTGCTAGGTCACTTCAGTCATGTCTGACTCTGCGCAACCCTGTGAACTGTAGCTTGCCAGGTTCCTCTCTCCATGGGATTCTCCAGGCAAGAACAGTGGAACGGGTTGCCAAGCCCTCTTCCAGAGGATCTTCCTGACCCAGGGATCAAATCCACGTCTCTTATGTCTCCTGCATTAGCAGACAGGTTCTTTACCACTAATTCCACCTGGGAAGCCAAATGATGTTATACTATATATTTATTTGATCATATTCTGTCTTCCTGACATGTAAGCTCCCAAAGGGCAGAAACTTGTCTTTTCTCTCTACTGATGTTACCTCAATGCTTAGAAAATAACTGATAATATAAATGACTCTCTTGTTTCTTATGGCATCCATCACAAAACAGATATTTGTGTTCACTGCTTCTAACTTCCATCTCCCACTTTCTCTTTTTCATATTTTAAAATGCATTTCATTCCCCCAATCCATTAAAACACCTCTTTTGCACATAAGAGAACAAGAGCTGTCAATTATGGAGACAACTGGTAAAATTATTTTGAAGATCAATTTTGCAATATCTCATCAAGTTCAGGTATATATATGCTACAGCCAAGAAACTCCATATCTAGTTACATGCCCCAGAGAACAGAGAAGAAGTCATATACAAAGATGTTCATAGAAGCATTATTTGTAATGGAGAATATTGGCCATATGCAAGATACCAGTAATTAGAAGAACAAGAAAATACATTTTGGTGTATTTTTCTATTCTTATTCAGCAGTTATAGTCCATGAGCTAGCTCTATATATAGCCCCACAGGTACCTATAAAATGTGATGTTGATTGAAAAAAATCAAATATAATTCATTATATTTCAGAAATTAATGAAATGGAAAAAACTACTTAATATTATATTTGTATAGTATACAACATAAGTGTGTATGGGTGTGTGTGAAGTTAAAATACAAAGACAGGAACTAGATAATATTTTCATGGGTATACCACTAAGTGAACAAAACGGCAAAACCCCAAATCTCATTTTATCTCTGCCTCTGCCTTTGACTCTCTCTCTCGCCATCTTCCTCTCTCAGCAGAAACTCATAAGTCAACATTCAACTTCCAAGTCATGTTTAAATGTATTAATTGCCTTGAGAACCCCATGAACAGTATGAAAAGGCAAAATGATAGGATACTGAACAAGGAACTCCCCAGGTCAGTTAAGTGCCCAATATGCTACTGGAGATCAGTGGAGAAATAACTCCAGAAAGAATCACTGGAAAAGACCCTGATGCTGGGAGGTATTGGGGGCAGGAGGAAAAGGGGACAACAGAGGATGAGATGGATGGATGGCATCACCGACTTGATGGACGTGAGTTTGAGTTAACTCCAGGAAATGGTGATGGACGTGGAGGCCTGGCGTGCTGTGGTTCATGGGGTCTCAAAGAATCGGACATGACTGAGTGACTGAACTGAACTGAGAACGTGAATAATGATATTCTAAATCTCATATTTCATATTTAATCTTTCATTTTTTTTATTTTTTTGCATTTTTGTATAGATATTAAGGGATCTATACTCAGAATGCATATGCTATGCTTTACTCTTAAGGTTCTGATATAAAGATAATGCGAGTCTCATAAATGATTTAGATGATTTCTCCTTTGTTTTAATCAATTATTTATTAAATATTGTGATAGAATTCCCTGGCAAAGACATATGATCCCCAAAGTTTCATTGGGAAAAATTTTAAATTGCTATTTCAATTACTTAATACGTATAGATCCAATTAATTCTCCTTCTTTATGTGTCTGTTTCAAAGGGTTGTATTTTTCTAGCACAATGATTCAGTGTAATTTCTAAATTTGTCTTCAAGAAGTTTTCATAATCTGTGTAAATGATATGACTTACATGCAATACAATGCCCACAATTCGATGAATAGCTGCATGTGTTTTATATAGGCACACAACCACATGACCACCTGAAAGACTAAGACATTGATATTTCTCTCACTCTTAGGAAGCTTACTTATGTTCCCTGTTAGTAACCACCATTCTGACTTCTCTAACTGCACATGTTTTGTCTTTTGTTACATTTCATATAAATGGAAACATAGCCTAATGTACCTAGTGTCTTTTGCTCAAAATAAAGTTTTTTTTAAAATACATTCTTATTGTAGGTATTACTAGTACATTTTTATTTCTATCCTAAATCCCATTTTATGAATTTTCATAAATTTTCCACTAGATGAATATTTGAATTGTTTCTAGTTTATGGCTATTATCACTGAAACTGCTATGAACAGTTTTAACCTACCCTCTGTGTGCAAACACTGCTTTCTCTTGAGTGTGTATCTAAAACTACAAGTGCTATATTCTTTAGATACTGTTGAGTAGTTCTCCAGAGTGAGTACAGGAATTACACTTTTGGCAATTATGAAATTTCTAGTTGCTCTTGTGATCTCATCAACAGTTAGCATATCTAGTGTTTTCATTCTTAATTCAGCCATGAGTGTAGGGATTAAATTTCAAACTAATGTTACATAAATCCATGGAGATTTATTATATCTTAGGTGAGAAATTATTTCTTGACAGCAATTTACTCATGTGTTAAGGAGGATTATCTATGCTTTTGGAGATCAGTATACTATTTGATCAAATTAAAAGCATATTAAATACATTACTAATTGTCAAAAGATCATTTTTTACTCTAAGAGTAAAGGATATATTTCATATTTCAGATAACTTTTGTATATAGATGATATTATGGTGAAATTGGTTAAATTGGCATATGGTACCTCTATATTTTCTAATTATATTGCACAAAACTTTATTTTTAAACAATCACTGATGTTAACATTCCTATTTTTGTTATCCTCTTCATGTAGGATCTAATTGTATATGATCTTTCTAGATCCCTTGACATTTATACTGGCACAAGTCTAAGCATCCTGAAAAGTTTGCCTATGTGTATCCATTCCAAAGAGTTTTCAAATTACCACACTACTGCACTCATTTCACATGATAGCAAAGTAATGCTCAAAATTCTCCAAGACAGGCTACAACAGTACATGAACCAAGAACTTCCAGATGTTCAAGTTGGATTTAGAAAAGGGAGAGGGACCAGAGATCATCATTGTCAACATCCTTTGGATCATAGAGAAAGCGAGAGAATTCCAGAAAAACATCTACTTCTGCTTCATTGACTACACTAAAGCCTTTGGATCACAACAAACTGTGGAAATTCTTAAAGAGATAGGAATACCAGATGACCTGACCTGCCTCCTGAAGAACCTGTATGCAAGTCAAGAAGCAACACTTAAAACTGGACATGGAAAAACAGACTGGTTCCAAATTAGGAAAGGGGTACAACAAGGCTGCATATTGTCACCCTGCTTATTTAACTTACATGCAGAGTACATCATGAGAAATGCTGGACTGGATTAAGCACAAGCTGGAATCAAGATAGCCGGGAGAAATATCAATAACCTTAAGAATGCAGATGACACCACCCTTATGGCAGAAAGTGAAGAAGAACTAAAGAGCCTCTTGATGAAAGTGAAAGAGCAGAATGAAAAAGTTGGCTTCAAACTCAACATGCAGAAAACTAAGATCATGGCATCTGGTCCCATAACTTCATGGCCAATAGATGGGAAAACAGCAGAAACAGTGACATTTTATTTTGGGGGGCTCCAAAATCACTGCAGATGGCAACTGCAGCCATGAAATTAACAAATGCTTGCTCCTTGGAAGAAAAGTTATGACCAACCTAGACAGCATATTAAAAAGCAGAGAGACATTACTTTGCCAACAAAGGTCCATCTAATCAAAGCTATGGTTTTTCCAGTAGTCATGTATGGATGTAAGAGTTGAACTATAAAGAAAGATGAGTGCCGAAGAACTGATGCTTTTGAACTGTGGTGTTGGAAAAGACTCTTGAGAGTCCCTTGGAATGCAAGCAGATCCAACCAGTCCATCCTAAAGGAAATCAGTCCCAAATATTCATTGGAAGGACTGATGCTGAAGCTGAAACCCCAATACATTGGCCACCTGAAGCGAAGAAGTGACTCATTTGAAAAGACCCTGATGCTGGGAAAGATTGTAGGCAGAAGGAGAAGGGGAAGACAGAGGATGAGATGGTTGGATGACATCACTGACTCAATGGACATGAGTTTGAACAAATTTCGGGAGTTGGTGATGGACAGGGAGGCCTGTTGTGCTGCAGTCCATGGGGTCACAAAGAGTCAGACACAACTGAATGACTGAACTGAACTGAACATCAAGGCTATATACTGTCACCCTGCTTATTTAACTTATATGCAGAGTACACCATGTGAAATGTTGGGCTGGATCAGGCACAAGCTGGAATCAAGATTGCCAGGAGAAATATCAGTAACTCAGATATGCAGATGACACTGCCCTTATGGCAGAAAGAAAAGAGGAATTCAAGAGCCTTTTGATGAAAGTGAAAGAGGAGAGTGCAAAGGCTGGCTTAAAACTCAACATTTAGAAAACTAAGATCATGGCATCCGGTCCCATCACTTCATGGCAAATAGATGGGGAAACAATGGAAACAGTGACAGATTTTATTTTCTTGGGCTCCATCATCACTGCAGATGGTGACTGCAGCCATGAAATTAAAATATGCTTGCTCCTTGGAAGAAAAGCTATGACAAACCTAGACAGTGTATTAAAAAGTGGAAACATTACTTGGCTGACAATGGTCCATATATCAAAGCTATGGTTTTTCCAGTAGTCATATATTGATGTGAAAGTTGAACCATAAAGAAGGCTGAATGCTGAAGAACTGAAGCTTTTGAACTGTGGTGTTAGAGAAGACTCTTGAGAGTCTCTTGGACTGCAAAGGAGATCAAACCAATCATAGAGGAAATCAATCCTGAATATTCGTTAAAAGGACTGATGCTGAAGCTCCAATACTTTGGCCACCTGATGTAAAGAGCTGACTGATTAGAAATACCCCGATGCTGGGAAAATTGGAGGCAGGAGGAGAAGGGGATGACAGAGGACAAGATGGTTGGATGGCACCACTGACTCAATGGACATGAGTTTAAGCAAGCTCCAGTAGCTGATGAAGGACAGAATAAAATGAAAAGCCTTGCATGCTGCCGTCCAGGGGGTCACAAAGAGTCAGATACAACTGAGCAGCTGAACAACAGCAACGATCCATGTCTTTCACATTGGAGCTCCAGATTTTCTAGAAATCTGTTATTTTTACTACACTTGATAATAACAAAGCTCAATACTCCAGTGTATTTAACATAAGGTTGTAGACAGTAAGTCCCATTTATAATACGTACCACCCTACACCCACACACAAGTCCACTATGTACCTGAAACCCTTCCCACACCTCTTAAGACGTATTTTTGTTTTATAAAAGAAAGTTTACTTCCTGTTTCAAATTCAATATTTTCTCAAGATTACCGAAATTTGAGGCTAACTATTGCCAGTTTATAGCATCCTTCACTGAAGCTGACAGGCCTGCTTTTTCAGAAAGACATTAAAATTTTAAACATGTGCACATGAGGACTTCACTATGAAAAATACAAATCCAGAAATATTACATCAGTCTAGACACAGTTATCGTCCATCCAGTCTCCCTTTCATTTATACCTAGTTTGGTGTTCTTAAAGTATGCGGATATCTATACCTGCCTCCATCCATGATTGACTCAAGCAACAAATACGGTTTTTCATAACTTCTGCATGTGTATGTATGTATAAATGTATTTTTATATTTGCATCGCTGGATTTAAGGGATAAATTTTAGAGGAACATAGGTCACCCTTTATGTACACGTGTTCCAAAATTTTGTCCATATTCTGCCTCCTTTCTCTCTACCATTTCCAAGAAGAGCAATACTAAACATTTCTATATATCACTACATAGGTATTATTTATAAAATAATATTTTGAAATAACATAACTGATTCTTATCCTGTCCCTTCTGTGGCTGAAATTAACTCTTGCAGCTTTCAAGTAATGAATACTTACTAGATAGTAAGATTTACTCTAGGATTCATGGCCACAATCACTTATATTACTACAAAATAAAAAAAGATATTTTTAACTTCAGAGTTAATTCAATTTAGTTGGAAGGAGAAAATAATTCAGATCTGAAATGAAAGCCAATTGTCTACATGTGTTGTATATGATTACATGTTTGGTTTGAGGGTATTCACAAGTATTTTATCATGATGACAAATAGCAAAGATGATTTTAATTTCATTTTAATTCATTATAGACATTTAATCAAAAAATAGAAGTAAAGTGAAACTTCCCTCACTTAAGTCATATCAGGATTGTGTTTTTTGGGGAGGACGGATTCTTGGCAAATTTGTAATCCTCACTTGTTTAGATCTCGTGATTTTAGTCACATTGACACCGACTTTAAACTTATCTAGATCACACAGTTCAATCTATAGGCTACAACTTTGTCAGATGTATATCAGTAAGTTTGAGCACCCTATAAATATGCTTGGCTTCTACAATACCATCTACAGTCTTCTAAGGAGTAAAACACAAGATCATTTATTACATCTTCGGAAGAATATGTCTTCTAAAACTGACTTGCCTGAAAGAAAAGACAACCTCCAAATAAGAAGCCCTCACAGTATTAAAGCTCTCATCACAGATGTTATTATAAACACCTATTTCTGGCACAAAATATTTTTTTCCTTTATTTATCTTCCTTTAGTTTGTTATCTGCTTTAAGGTTTAAATTAAAATAAAAGGATGTAGTAGATTTCAGTGTCAGATGGCAGAGAATTAAGGGCTGCAGCACTCCATTTTACTTTGCCCTGATATGTGATGGAAATGCTAATGAAAGTAAACAAAGAAATAGACAAATGCATTGGTATGTTTTCAAATTATATATTAGTCGGTGCTGTGATAGTTTCCTGAAGATACTATCAAAGCAGGGATATATTCCTAAAGTAGAATGACATAAACAGAAGAATGCCTACTTTTCTTCAAAAAATTCCAGCAGCTAAACACTTCTGCTTATGCTATTCTGTGTATTTTCTTTATCTTAGGTGCAGATTCTGTGTGTGGTTTAATCAAGCTTGCTAATTATTCTGTTCATCTGTGTACCTATTAATCTTCTTGCCTCTATCTATTAAACAACATATTGAGACCAATTTCAACATATGGCTATTTTTAAAATATCCATTGAAGCAATACCTGTGTCCCATATATAGTCAGGTAAGAGTGGGCTTATGGTCACAAACACTAGAATTCTCTATTATTTTTCAGATTAAATTCATGGTACATTATTTCCTTGGTCTCCAAGTTAATAAAAAGTCTTTTGAAGCCTTTGCAGCAGGAAAAAAAAGTCAAGAAGTTTCCATGCATGAGAAGGATTTCAATTGTCATTGTTAATTCTGAGATGCAGTGGCCCATCTATAAGGAACAGAAACTTCTTACAACTAAAGGAGGTCTCTGGCTGAGGGTCAGCAAGGAAACGGGGACATCGGCCTATAACTGCAAATAATTGAATTTGGTTAACAACCCCCAAAGAACTGTTGTTCCTCAGAGCCTTCAGTACAGATAGAGCCCTGCAATAACTGATTTTAGCCTGGTGAGACTCAGTGTCGGATTTTGAAGCTATAAAACTGTGAGACAGTAAGTTGGTGTTGCTTTAAGTTGCCAGGTTGTTGTGCTTTGTATACCAGCAGTAGAAAACTGGTACAGGCAAACACAGAAGAAGCTCTAGGGAGAATCTGACAGTATTCCTAATCCTCTTTTTACCTTTAGAGAAATGGACAAAGTAAGTTTACTAATGATGTTAATTTCATGACTATTTTTTTCCAAACTTCCCTTCTAAAAGAGTACTCTTTTAGAGTACTAACTGGTTTTTTGCTCATTACTTCCTTTTCAATATACAAATCCATTTAAATTTTCGTTTTTTCTCCTGCCTCGCTCTCCATTGTTTGTTTTTCAGTTTGTCCAGTTATGACTTTTTAATTTTTTCTTTTATATTCTAGTAATGGACCCTCACTTTGGCTGAAACAATGTGTTAGTCACAGAAATATAAATCAAAATATTTTTCATCTCTTTTATATATACATCTGATAATTTAGCAAAAAACTTAAAGAGTAAAATTTTTATAGTATCATTAGCAAATATTGAAAACCAACACTAATTAAGTATATTCATTTAATTTTTATATGGCTAGATTTTCACTTAGTATCTCTGAGGCAGAGTATTATCAATATGTGCTCTTATATTTATGTTAATATCCATGAAAGGGAAAGTTAAAAGTGTAGAATGTAAAACTCATGCTGTTATTTGTTGCCTTACATTATTGTCAGATAAATGATTTTCTTTTAGGGTATTTTGTTAAATGAGGCAAAAGAAAATATCCAGAAATTTAGCAAAATCTATTTTTCTGTTTCAGAAAAATAACAAAGTATAGAGAAATACTAAAATTATAATATGCAAATAAATGAATGCCACGTTTGATAAACTATTGCTTGCCAAAGAAAAATGTGTCAGAGTTATGCATATATAAAATTCCTTTATATCCATTTTGAGGGAATTAAATGATCAATTATTATGAAAAAAGAAGTGTTCTATATCTGGTAATTTCAGTCAAGCATATGTAAATGCTTAGTAATATCAGAAAAGCCCTATCAATTTCTAATCCTTGTGTAAATAACTTATAATGTCATACCTATGAAATTCATTTTTAACCTACAAAATAGTAGAATTAGTATGAGACATTATGTTTCAGCAAATTCTCAGACTCTTTCACTGGTACAATAGAAGAGATAATATTTTTGAACAGGGCATGACAACTTCTATTCATTCATTTATTCAAGATGCTCTAGTGCACACCCTATGTAATGTGGAATTCTATCATGAGATATGTAGAAAATATAACTTGACCTGTAAAACCTAGTCCAGTATGAGTGTAATATAAGGAGCAACTGCTACCCTTAAAGAAATTACAGAATGGATGGCAATTGCACAAAGTTAAAATGCAAAGGAGAAAGTATTAGTCTTACAGGAGTCCTAATTTTCACATGCAGTTATTGCTTCCAGCTAATGGGATCAAATAAGTTTTCACTGAGAGGGTCATTTCAATACTGAGACATGAAGGGTAAATATATAGAGTGAGACATAAAGAAATAAATGATGAGCCAAAATCTGGTATTAAGAAGTAGCTTTTGCAGTTTATCCAAAAACCCTAGATTGGCTAGAAAATCACTTTAGTTTGGCCAAAAATATGAGAGTCATAAAAGTAATACAAGAGAAAACTTATTCTACTAGATTCAGAAAAATAATGCCTGGAGTGTCTGGCCAAGACTCTAAGATTTACCACAGAGACAACGAGAAACCATTAACAGAAGGATTAACAATATTTTGACAAGGCTGAGAATGGAGTTACTATCAGAAATTTAGTAACACTTTTTGATTGAAGATGTAGGCATGTATATATATATACACATACACACAAATATATATGATAGTTGTAGGTACAAATACATATATATAATAGTTATGTTAATTAGTAACATTTAGACAGTTTTCCTAGTTCTATTGCTGTATCATGTTAAGTAATTATTATTACTGAAGCAATAATCTTCAGTATTGATACAGAATATTTATTAATAGATACAGTTTTATAATGTTCATATTTAATAGGTGAAGAATATAGTTTATAAAAGTCTATACCTATATAATGTATTCCCATTGTTTAAAACTGATATTCTATATGTGCCTTAAGTCTACTTAAAGCCAGATTGTGTCTTTTTGACACTGTATGATAACTGAAGCCTAATATACTAAGATAAATTCACACGATGATTGTAGTTATAGTGGTTACACTTCAAAGATTAAATTTGTAAATTTTATTCCAATATAGTATAAAAACATTCATTTAGGATGAATTCCTCCCAAAGCATATGCAGCCAACAGATTTACTAAATTAAGTTGTGGTAAAAAAATAACCCACACAAATTTTAGCAATCTACAAGAGTTTATTTTCTCTCATTGTACATGCCCTTTGAGGGTTTCTTGTAGCTCTGCTCCAGATTTCAATTCATTCTATGATACAGACTAAAAGAATTACTTCTATCGTGACCTCTTGGCAGAGGAAAAGGACATGGACAATCCATGAGATGCTTCTTATAGCCTAGCCTCCAACTATTCCTTCATCACTTCTGTCCACGTTATATTGGACAAAATGAGTTTTACGTCCAAGACGTGTCCATGGGACAAGGATAAATTCTCCTTTCACAATGAGATTCTGCCTGTCACATAGTGCCTGGTAGGAACAAGTCATCTTCCTATAGTCAAGGGAGCCAATACTTGGTACAATAATACAATCTGTAACATTTAATTCTATAGGCACTAGTATTATGAAAAGGTCTGGTTAAAAAATAAAGTCTTTGAAATTTTATAAGTTAAATTTATTTGGAGGTCATGATGCATATTAATATGTTAAACATGTTTACTTTTTTGTAGTGTGAAGATGGATGAATTTTAGGGTTTACTTTTTTAGTGCAGTTTTTCACAATAATCTGCTTAAGCCCTGTGGATGGCAACTTCACTGCATATCACTTACAAAGACTTGTTATTTTTCAGCAAACACTTGGGAACTGAAATGCTGTACAGGAAAGGGCCAAGTTGACAAAAAAATTCATCTATTCTGTACTCTCTTAAAACCTAAAATAATAAATGCACATGATGCTTCCTGGTCATTTGTTGTCTAAGAAATCACCCCCATTACTTCAAAGGAGAGGGGCACATTTGCAATATAAGATATATTCCATTTCTCACTTCCTTATATCAGTCGTCTGTAATTTTTTCTCCATTATTACTTTAGAAACACTTTCCTATTATCAAGAAAACAAAAAAGACATACTAACTAGTAGGAAAGAAACTCACAGATTTGCAATAATTGAATTTGTGCCACTACTGGCCTTTTAGAAAGTCATTTACCAGGTGAGAAAGTCATTTCTATTATGTGCTGTTACAATGCCTATGAGATTCATTTACATAGGCTCTCTTGACACTATTATTACCTCTTCATCTTGATAGTAAAAATGGTTCACTGTTACAGATAGTAATGCAGACAGGAGTATTTACAATGGCAGCACTTACAGAGTTCGTCTTCACATATACTATTAAACCATTCCTTAGAATTATATGCCTATATTTTAATGAGTACATTTTTGTGTATTTGCTAATAAAGTTTTATCTGCTCTTATTTTCAGTTCCAGCTCTAGGAATTTCAAAATAATGGATGTAGCTGAGATTGCACTTTACATAGCAGTAAGCCAGCTGCTGCCAGTTAAAGAAATATTTCATAATTTACAATGCTATTATTTGACATAATAAGAAAAAGAACACCGTTTTCCATTCTACACAATAAATTTAAAACTTGGACCATAGATTTAAAATATGCTCTACTTGAAATTGAATAAAATTATCCTACATTTACTCTCATAGATACTAAATTTGTATTCATTGTGGACAAGTAGATATTTCCACAGATGCTAAAATATCTCTGTTTAGCCAGTTATTTACGAAAGAGTTGGAATTCTCAAATCTTTAGTATATATACATAAACTTTTAAAATAAAACTTACCTTTCATGTCATATTTTATGCCCTCCCAAAAAAGTGACTAAAATATGCTTATGCTTTTTAGATGTGTAATAGAAGATAACTTTGGAAAGCACTCACTATAGTAGTCATTGTTCTCACAAAGACTCTCTCCTAGACCACACTTTAGTTATGCCTCTATGAGCCTTCTTTTCAACTCAGTCTCAACTTTGGACTTCTGTGTCCTGGCCAAATCTATTTTCAACAAGAATTCTGTTGAGTCAGTTTAGTGAGAATCCTCCCAACCCTTGATATCTGATCACCCTGACTTGCTTTTAGAAAAAGTCTGTTAAATTGGCTTAGCAAGAATCATACCCTCCTTGGTTTCTCTTAGTAATAATTTTCCACTCAGTGACCTCCACACCCACCCACCCTGCTCTTTGGCCATAAACTCCCACTTGTCTTTGTTGTATTTGGAGCTGAGTCTGATCTTTCTCCCCTAATGCAATAGTCGAAGTCTTCCTTACCAGTTGAACAACTGTCAGAATATATTTTCTTTAATAAGTCTCCAGAAAAATAGGACCAATGAGTATAAGTATATAAAGAAAGAGATTTATTTTAAAGAGCTGACTGATGGCGATCCTAAAGACCCACAAGTCCAAAATCTGAATGGCAGGTTGGCAGGGTAGAAATTTAGCGTTAAATCCAAAGTTTATAGTACAGACTGACAGACTGCAAATTTAGGTAAGATTTCTACGTTACAATTTTGAGACAGAACTTCTTTTTCTCTTGAAAACCTCACTTTTCATGAGACCTATTTACTTTATTGCAGATAATCTCTTTTACTTAAAATAGACTGATTATAAGTGTTATTCATATCTATAAAATACCTTCAAAGTATCATTTAGACTAGTGTTTGACCAACTGGACAACATAGGCTAGCCAAGTTGACATATGAAATTAAACATGATAAGCATCAGAAGCCACTCTTTTGGTTTCCAAATAGCAAGTCACCAAGCCAAAAATATAGATGAATAATTAAAAGGCATATCCCAATTCCATTTAAATACGGATTATTGACACTCTCTATCTTGTCCCTATCCCTATCAAAATTTCACTGCTCATGAATTCTTGATTAACCCCTAACTGAAAACAATCTTCAAATTCTGAGTATGATCTCATATTTCATCACTAAACATTGTAGTAGATAGAAAGGTAGGGGATTCATTTTTCTTGTTTTCTAAAAACACTGATGGACATGTTGCTCTCATCTTATTCCCAAGTCAGCTCTCTTTTTATAGGCAAAACACTCCACTAAAGCTTTCTTAGGTTTTAACACTTGGAGTGTCTTGAATCTTTTAAGCTGTCCATTGGCACAATTTATTGGCAATTTTTGTATCACTCATGAAAGCCTTAGGGAAAATCACAGATTTCAGGGGCTATGTTGGCTAAGTTAAAGGCTCCAGTTCATGCTCTATACTAGTTCTAAATAACGAGTGAAGATGATCATATAGTCTATGTCTAATTACTAGCAATTATTTTATTTACTTAAATAGTTATTCCTCTGAAAGATTTATTTAGAATTGACATTTTGCTATCTAAAAATTAAAGAGATGGTAGAAATAAATGACAAATGATTACTTTTCTTTCTTGGAAAAGAAAGCAAAGTTTCACATCAAAGAAATGATTATACTAGGCGTATGAGGGTCATAAAACTCCACTCAATCAAAATCAGAGCAAAGGCAGACACGAAATGTCAGCCAAGGAATTTGAGGGGTAAAACATGCAGAGAGAGGAAAAAAAAGAAAGCTTTTCAGGAAGAGCAGATAGTTTCCATAGTAACAAAGCATAATGTTCTCTCAATGTAAAAGATCCTATTTTGAATGCATTATTGGTGATTCGGATGCAAAAAAAAAAAAAAATCAGTTTAGAGAAGACGGTATAGGAATTTACATATCACAAGTCTTAAGTCTAGGAAGCTATGACTGGTTAAGAATACACTTGTAAATTCTGTTGTTAGATTTGTGTGTTATATCTGTATTTAGTGGTGCCACTCATTCAATTCATGAAGACTTATAAATGAAAGGATAAGAATGACCTAAAATTTAACTCTTTTTACTTATGAAACCTTGCACATTAGAAATGTATCCATCTGAAACTGAGCAGAACCTGGCAGGCCCCCTCCCCCTACCAAGTACCAAACTGACCAGTTAATGATTGGGACAATAGAGTCACAGACTCAGAGTCTGATGCATATTCTTGAGTTGTTTTACAGATACTATAACTGCAACTGGGGGAGAGGGAGGGAGAAAGCTAATTGTATGATGACTCAATGGTAGCCATGACATAAACTAAGCGGTGTCCATGGGATTCTCCAGGCAAGAATACTGGAGTGGGTTGCCATGCCCTCCTCCAGGGGATCGTCCCTATCCAGGGAGATGCAGGTTCTACCCCTGGGTGGGGAAGATCCCCTGGAGGAGGGTATAGCAACCCACTCCAGTATTCTTGTCTGGAGAATACGATGGACAGTGGAGCCTGGTGGGTTACAGTCCATGGAGTCACAACGAGTCAGACATGACTGAATCAACTTAACATGCACACATTGCATTCACGGCTGGTACAATTCCAAGAACTGGTGTGAAGAGCATGGGATTAACATTATTGCTTATAATAATCATATCTATGTGCACAAATTAATTATAACTTGCTCTGCCTGCATATGTAAAAACAGTAGAAAAAAATGTCAGCAAAAAGATGCTACAGACCGAAGTTGATATCTCCACTCTAAGAGTATAGTGCCTCTGTCTCTGTGAAGAAGTTATAGAAACTGGAGTGTCACCTCTAATCCAATAGAAATGGAATAATGTCTGACAGTGGGGAACTGAAAGCAGCTCTTCTGCCCCTTTCCTGTTTGCCATTTCTATTCCTCTCTAACCTTAAAGGAATATAATCATAGGAGTAAGATCACTAGGCAGTTTAACCTAACTCCTGACTTAGGCTCTGCAGAATGCACACCATGCCTTTCTTAACTTTTTCTAGACAAAAATAAGAATGCAGAATGAAGTAGCTAAACAATGATTAGTTCTCTATGTCCAATAGCATCCTAAGGAATCCTGCAGGCAGATCACTGGGGCAAGATAACATCTGAAGAGTCAGCCAGTCTTCATGCAGAACCCAACCTCCTGCATCGATGATTCACTGAGATTCTTCCTACTACTTTTCCCTTCAAACTCTGTCATGGTTGAGCAGAATTTTCAGAGTTGGGTTCTGGATATGAGTCCACCATCTCCCCAGAGGGCCAGCTTTTCTAATTAAAGCACCTTTCCTTTCTACTGACACTTGATCTCAAATTACTGGTTTTCTGAGTGGCAAGAAGCCAAACCTGAGTTTGGTAATACAACCAAAAGAAAGAACCCTTTTTTCCTAATTTGCATATGTGCTAGTAGTAACTATGTGTATTTATTGAGAGACAAAAAGGGGAATAAATGAAAATTTTATTTAAAAGCATCTGTACGAATGTGGATTAAGTTGTTGCAGATTAGGTAATTATTCAGAAATATTTACTTCAACCATCTTCCACCTCTGTGGGCAGAAGTTACAGCACAAAGCAAGCTTTCTTTAGAATTGGTCTTGTTGTTCATATTTGTAAGCGGAGTATAGCAGGTGTGAAGAGACAAAAGGGTTTAAAAAAAAATCCATGCACTATTGATCTTCCTCCCCTGAACCTCTGCCATTGTCCTAAGATACGCATGCATAGTCTAGCCCATTGGTTCAAGAATTATAAAAGCAAAGTATGGAGCAGATACACTTCAACTGAATACATCCTAGATCAACTAAACTCCAGTTGAATTTGAGAGGGTTTGTTATGCCTAAACAGTCAACCATTATTAAAAGTGGCAACTAGAAATAGGGTCCTATCATAATAAGATTCTGAAATATGTAGCACTGGCTTTGAAAGTGACAAGCTTGTGAAGATAGGAAAAAAACAATAAAACTATTACTGGAGGCTTGAAAAGTAGAAATCTGTTTTATCCACAGTCCAAAAAAAAAAAGGACTTAACAAAGGTTGTTGCCAGGCAGATTGTTGAATGTATCACCTAGTTTCTTTTGACCATGTATAATCAGGTTCTACAAGACAGAGGTAAGCCCAAAAAACAAAACAAAGCAGGCCAATTTGTGAGCAGAATTAAAAAAGAAAATAAAACTGTTGAGTCTGGTTTTGTTTCCACATATATGGACTCAGAATGGAAGTCACCACTTTATCTTAACAAGTTAAAGCTGAATAGACTGAAATATCAAGTTTTTCTCAGACCCATAAGACAAGTGGGAACACAGGACATACTGCTGCCTGCAGAGATAGACAGGCTAATATGAGGGGTCATTGCTTACTGGAGCAGAGACACAAACTGAAACCAGAAACAGGCACAGAAAACAATACCAGGGTAACTGTTGTAACTGATGAATTGCTGGAGGCTCAGTATGGACAAGTCTAGGAGCTAAAACCTCTTGGGAGAATCTGTCATAGAAGAGACCCCACAATACCGTGACATCATCCCTAGGAGCATAGCAGAGTTTTCATGGTAAATATTAGAAAAGAAACCCCCACTGCTCTGGTAGGAGGAGAAGAATGAAAAATTTTTGAAATATGCCAGAGCACTCTCTTAGTCTTCACAAGGCCTGCCTTCAAGGAAAAGTATTTCATAAAAACCTAACCTGATGGAGTAGTATCAGAGCCTAACTGACTTGGAGAAAGGGAAATACCCAACTACAGCCCATTCAAGCCATCCTATCCCACCTAAGAATAGTGAAAAAAAAAAAAAAAAAAAACACTGAGAAATTCTTATGAAGGGTCATAATTCAGTCTTATTTTAAAGTTGATATTTAATTGCAGGATTATAAAATTATTTTCCTTCCCCCATAAATTTACCACCACATTATGAAAGACCTACTTAACAGCAATTCATTTTACCCAGTACATCTTGTTCAGTGACAAAGAAAATAGACTAGGTATTTAAAACAACTATGATTAATACTCCAGGGGCTCTAATAGATAAAGTAGACAGCATGCAATAGCAGTAAGTACAGAGATGGAAATCCTAAGAAAGAACTAAAAAGAAATCATCACTGTGATAGAAGTGAAGAATACCTTTGATGGATTTATCATTAGATTGGACATAGCTGAGGAAAATTTCTGAGTGAGAGGATATACCAATGGAACCCTCAAAAAGCAAAAAGAATACAGACTGTAAAAATAGCAGAAAATATATAAAGATTGTGAAAAAAAACTGAAAAAGGTGTGACATATTCATAATAGAAATACCAGATTATATCAGAGAAAGAAACTGAAGATTTATTTGAAATAATAATAACTGAGAATTTGCCCAATTTAATATCAGAAACCAAACTACTTATCCAAGAAACTCAGAGAACATCAAGCAGAATGAATTTCAATAAAGTACACCTATGCATATCATTTTCAACTACAGAAAATCAAAGATAAAAATACTGAAATAAGTGAGAGGGGAAAAATATTCTTAACCATAGAGAAACAAATATTAAAATTTTATTGAACATCCCATCAGAAACTATATAAGCAACAAGACAATGACGTATTTATAAAGTATTGAGTGGAAGGAAAAAAAGAGGCAATCTAGAATTCTGTACCTTGTAAAGTCACCCTTTAAAGAATGAAGATTAAGTTAAAGACTTCCTCAACCAACAAAAATTGAAGGTGTTGTTCCCAATAGAAGGTGTTGTTCCCATTTATTGTCTTGCAATAAATGCTTAAAGAGGTCTATTCAAGTAAAAGGAAATAGAATAGGTTAGAAACTTGGATCTACATCAAGGAAGAAAAGCACTGAGAAAAAGAAGTGAAAGTTTAAAATAAAACCTTTATTTATCTTTTTCTTAATTAATCTAACAGATAAAATTTATTCAAAATAGTAATACCAAGAATGTGTTCAATTATGTTTACCTATGTGTATATCTATATTTATATATGCTTGTACAAAAATGAAATGAATGACAACAATAACACGAGGAACAGAAGGGAAGGATTAAGATTATTTCATTATTACAAGATACTCACACTACTCACAAAATGGTAGAGTGTTATGTGAAACTAGAATTGGATTAGATGTAAATGTATATTTATGGGCTCCACTTCAGTTCAGCCTAATCACTCAGTCTTATCTGACTCACAGCGACCCTATGGACTGCAGCACACCAGGCATCCCTGTCATCACCAACTCCCGGAGCTTACTCAAACTCATGTCCATCAAGTTGGTGATGCCATCGAACCCTGGTGGTTTGATGCCTTGTCCTCTGTCATCCCCTTCTCCTACTGCCTTCAATTTTTCCAGCATCAGGGTTTTTTTTTTTTCAAATGAGTCAGTACTTCGCATCAGGTGGCCAAAGTACTAGAGCTCCAGCTTCAACATCAGTCCTTCCAATGAATATTCAGGACTGATTTCCTTTAGAAGGAATTGGTTGGATCTCCTTGCAGTCCAAGGAACTCTCAAAAGTCTTCTCCAACACCAGAGTTCAAAAGCATCAATTCTTCAGTGCTCAGCTTTCTTTATAGACCAACTCTCACATCCATACATGACTACTGGAAAAACCATAGTTTTTACTATTTAGACCTTTATTTGCAAATGAATGTCTTTTCTTTTTAATATGCTGTCTAGCTTTTATATAAAAAATAGTTTTTCTTTCAAGGAGCAAGTGTCTTTTAATTTCATGGCTGCAGTCACCATCTGCAGTGATTTTGGAGCCCAAGAAGATAAAACCTCTCACTGTTTCCATTATTTCCACATCCATTTGCCATAAAGTGATGAGACCAGATGCCATGATCTTAGTTTTATGAGCTTTAAGCCAACTTTTTCACTCTCCTCTTTCACTTTCATCAAGAGGCTCTTTAGTTCTTCTTAGTTTTCTGCAATAAGGGTGGTGACATCTGCATATCTGAGGTTATTGATATTCTCCTGGAAATCTTGATTCCAGCTTGTGCTTCATCCAGCCTGGCATTTCTCAAGATGCACCCTGCATATAAGTTAAATTAGCAGGGTCACAATTTACAGCCTTGACTACTCCTTTCCTGATTTGGAACCAGTCTGTTGTTCCACGTTCAGTTCTAACTGTTGCTTCCTGACCCGCATACAGATTTCTCAGAAGGCAGGTAAGGTGCTCTGACATTCCCATCTCTTTAAGAATTTCCCACAGTTTGTATACTGTATTGGTGTTTTTGTTTCTGGCTTACTTCACTCTGTATAATCGGCTCCTCGTGATCCACACAGTCAAAGGCTTTGGTGTAGTCAATAGAGCAGAAGTAGATATTTTTCTTGAATTCTCTTGCTTTTCTTATGGTCCAACAGATGTTGGCAATTTGATCTCTGGTTCCTCTGCCTTTTCTAAATCCAGCTTGAACATCTGGAAGTTCTCGGTTCATGTACTCTTGAAGCCTAGCTTGGAGAGTTTTGAGCATTACTTTGCTAGCATGTGAGATGAGTGCAATTGTGTGGTAGTTTGAACATTCTTTGGCATTGCCTTTCTTTGGGATTGGAATGAAAACCGACCTTTTCCAGTCCTGTGGCCCTGCTGAGTTTTCCAGATTTGCTGGCGTACGTATGGCTTACAGCACTTTAACAGCATCATCTTCTAGGGTTTGACATAGCTCAGCTGGAATTTCATCACCTCAACTAGCTTCGTTCATAGTGATGCTTCCTAAGTCCCACTTGAGTTCACATTCTAGGATGTCTGGCTCTAGGTGAGTGATCACATCCTTGTGATTAACTGGGTCATTAAGATCTTTTTGGTATAGTTCTGTGTATTCTTGCCACCTTTTCCTAATATACTCTGCTTCTGTTAGGTCCATACCACCCATCTTTGCATGAAATGTTCCCTTGGAATCTCTAATTATCTTGAAGAGATATCTATTCTTTCCCATTGTATTGTTTTCCTATATTTCTTTGTATTTGTCACTTCAGAAGCCTTTCTTATCTCTCCTTGCTCTTCTTTGGAACTGCATTCAGATAGATGTATCTTCCTTTTTCTCCCATTTAGCCAAGAAAAGTTTAACAAAGGTGAAAAACTCATGCTTCCTGACTTTAAAACATATGTAAATGTATAGAAATCAAAACAGTGTACTACTGGCATAAAGGCAGATATCTAGACCAATAGAACAAAACAGAGACTTAAGAAATGAACCATCATATACAGGGTCAAATGATCTTCTAGAAAAGTACCAAGAGTAGTCACTTGAAGCAAGGACAACCTCTTAAACAAATGTTAGTAGGAAAACAGGATACCCACATGTAAAAGAATATATTTCAATCTTATCTCATTCCATTCATAAAAATCAACCCCAATTAGATTAAAGATCTAAACATAAGAATTAAATATACAAAACTCATAAAAGAAAATATTGAGAACATCTTCATGATATTGAATTTGTCAGTGATTTCTTGGGCAGGATCCCAAAAGTACTGAAATCAAAAGTAAAACAACCAAATGGGGCTGCATTAAACTTCAAACCTTTGTCATTAAATGACACAATCAAAAGAATTAAACAGTAATCTACATAATATGAGAATGTATTTGCAAGTCATGTATCTAATAAGAGACTATTATCCAGAATATATAAATAACTCCTAGAGCTCAACAACAACACAACTCCATATTTAAATGCACAAAGGATTTGAATAGACATTTCTCCACAGAAAATATACAAATGGACAATAGGTATATGAAAAGATGTACAACATTACTAATTATTAGAGAACCGCAAATCAAACTCACCATGAAATATCACCTCATACCTATTAGGATGGCTACTGTAAAGAAAACAGGAAATAATGTGTATTGAAAAGATGTGGAAAAATTAGGATGCTTTGGATTATAAAATATTGCAAATGCTGTGTAAAACAGTATGAAGCTCATTAAAAAAATTAAAAAGAAAACTACGCTGTTTTACAACAATCCCATTTCTGATTTTATAGCCAAAATAATTGAAAGTAGAGTCTTGAAGAAATATTTGCATATCTTTATTCATAGCAGCATTATTCACAATAGCCAAGAGGTGGAGGCAACCAAAATATCTACCTTGTATGAATAAATTTAATTTAAAATGATATGATATATTCAAAATGGAATATTATACAGCCTTAAAAAGGAAAGAAATTCAACATATGCTACTACACAGATGAACCTTGAGAACATTATGTTAAGTGTAATAAGCCAGTCACAAAAATACAAATACTGTATGATTCCACTTATGTGACGTATACAAATAGTCAAATTCATTGAAATAGAGAGTTATTGGCTATTGGTTATTAGTTAATGGTTATTAGGGATGAGAGGAGAGTGGGAAAAGGGGAGTTATTTAATATTCAGATTTAAGAGAAAGTTCTGAAGATCTGAATACAATAAATATTACTAAACTTTACATTTAAAAATGGTTAAGATGGCAAACTCTATGTTTTGGGGTGTTTTTTTTTTTTTTTTTTTTTTTACCATACTGTAAATTATATGCTCAGACCAGTAAGTTGGTTCAAGGATAAAGAGAAGTAGGGCATAAAGTAGGGCAGGCTCAGTTGAGGGAGCTGAGATCAGCTGTTCCCAGCCAACCTGTTAGCTAGCTGGGAGTAATAAATGTCTTAATCTGCTGAATTTTGGGATGATTGCTTATGCAAAAATTGTAATTCAATCCAGAATTAAACAAAATTGTGGGACTTATAACACAATTGTATACAACCTTAAGAATGGAAAAGAAGTGATTAGGCAGAAAAGTCATATGTTGTATAAATATTTTTTTTCTCTACTGAACTATCCTAAAACTGATCACTTTTAGTAGTTTCTATACCTCTTATTTATTCACTTTATTATAAAATATTAAATTGTAACATACAAGTTATTCACATCTCAGTATTATTATCAAGGTAGATTGATAGATTTATGAATTCCTTGAATTTTTGTGGCTACCTAAGTTTAATGCATATGATTCTATCACATATACTTCTTAAGGACTCAGTAGAGACTGTAAGGCATTGGTGATATATCAATATTTTTGACAAAAATAAATAGGATTAATGATTATATGGGTCTCTCAATATTTTTTGCAAGACAGTAAATAGTTGATGTATGTAATATGTAATTAGAATGGTGATAAGTACTTCAGAGAAAAACTATAATATTTTTGGAGATGATATAAGAACACATGACCAAGCCTTGAAGTAGATAGAAAACCATAATAAAAAATAAGTATTGTGCTTTCATCATCATATAACAGCCATTATTTATTGAACATTGAACACCTACTAGACATCATTTTAAACACATTACATAAAACTAGTAGGTATGTTACTGGCCACATTTTACATATAAATGAGGTAACACCTAAACTTTCATAGCTAAAAAGTGATGGAGCATGGATTTGAACCCAGGAAACTGGATATAAAAGTTGAGATTTTTAAAGATGAATTGGTATTTTTGATCACTGAAAAGTATATAGATACATATATACATATATGTATATATTTTTACACATACGTATACACAAATATTGGAAATGTCAACTCACTCCAGTATTCTTGCCTGGGAAATCCCATGGACAGAGAAGCCTGGTGGGCTAGAGTCCATCGGGTTGCAAAGAGTCAGACATGATTTAGGGACTATTAGCAATAGCATACACAAATATACTGTTTATTTGTTTAACATAGACTTCATGAGAACTTAGCAAGCATTGTACTAAGTACTACAGGTACATAAATACATTTTATTAGCTAAGCAAAGAAGAAATGGTGATCAATGGAGTAATAGAATTCCACTAAAAGATGACAATATGGGCAAATTCCTGATAAGGGAAGAATTCCTGGGGTAAATTCTAAAGTGAAATAGGCTGGCATAACTAGAAACACATGGGGTGGAGATAAACACATGGGGTGGGACTGTGAGGTAAGGCAGAAATACAGACACTTTCAGTACCATCAGGTCCTTTTAAGATATGGTCATATTTTTGATTTTCATATTGGACAAAATTGAAGCCACTGAAAGATTTTTAATAAAATAGTGATAGTAATATTTGTACTTCTATAAAACTTCATTTTGTATGACAGGTGTTTTAGTTTAGGAAGTCTCTTTATACTTAAATTCATCTTTAATACATAAATGTGATAATGTCTAAGTATTTACCACATCATGCTGTTTCCAGTGTAGTCATACAAACCATTTTATAGTAATTTTTATCTTCTATCTTATGTCTTGCTTTCTAAATTATGACATGTGTGCTGTTCTAAGTCACTTCAGTCATGTCCGAATCCTTGCACCTCTATGGAATGTAGACCACCAGGCTCCTCTGTCCATGGGATTCTCTAGGCAAGAATACTGGAGTGGGTTGCCATGCCCTCCTCCAAGGGGTCCTCCCGGCCCAGGGATTGTCTCCCGCATTGGCAGGTGCATACTTTACCACTAGCTGGAAAGCCCCAAATTATGACATAAAATTGATTATATGTGATGTATGACAAAATTTTCATGATTTGTATCTGAAAGTTTTGTATTTTTTGGAAAGCCAGGATTATATCATACTGGAAATATTTTCCCTTTTATTTTGTTCTTGGATATATCCCAGTGGACTCTGAGCACAGCATAACAAATTGATTTGACTCCTACACTTTTCAGGGAGGGGGCAGGGGCACCACCTTAAAGCACCTATTCTCCTATTCTGTTCACAAAAATAGGGAAGAAAAGTAATATGCAAATCACAAAGTCAGCATAGACAACCTTCTGCTCAGACTTTCCAAGAGTTAAGGGCAAAGCAGCCTCTACTCACCAACGTTTCTCACTCCACTTCAGGGTCTGAAATCTAGGAGACTATCAGTGCTGAACTAATGTTTGCAGAACACAATGATTATACTAAACCCAAGCTTGAAGGCTCATCTCACCTATTTCCATTGTTTTCTCTTTCCCCAGATGAAGCCCAAGGTGGGACAAACTAACTCTCAAGAACATATATTCTACAACATATTCTCCAAAGTTAAACTAGTCTCAAAAACACAATTTGCAAATGGTCAGATCAAAGAAGAACTAGTCTGACCATTTAAAAAATGTAAAATGAGAAAGAGTTCTTTTTTTTTTTTTTAATGGCAACAGAAAGGACTTTGAATGGTGTTATAACAGCAGTTAAATGGTTTAGTTCAAATATGACCAAAACTTTTCTAAAAATTAGCAGTTAGTTGGAATTAGTCATGTGTTTCTGCCTAAAAAACAGCAGATTGTTAAACTGTAATCTTCCCTTTTGCCCCAGGAAACAATGGTTAATTGAGGTTAAGAAGCATGATGTCCTACTGTGTTATTCATCCATGTGTACTCAACTGTGTATATTGGAGACTGGCAGGAAATAGACACTCATGAAATCTGGGTAGACTGAATAAATGAATTTATGAAAGAATAAAAGAATAAATCAGTCTAGACTTGACTCAGGTTAGAGGCAAATTGTCCTTGTTTTCCTCAGGTCTTATAGTGATTTATGAATGATTAAATTGATGTGTTAGAATTTCCCTGTCCAGTATAATAGAAAGATATGTGGCTGGGTAATAGAAAAGTCAGAGCTTTCCAATTTGATGGTGAAAAAAAGTGCTGAATAATTGAGTTGGAATTGAAATGGTGTTATACATAACTAGAGAAGTGGCGCATTTAAAGAGCTCTTTCTTGGAAATTTAAGTGATCCCTTGGTCAGTACAAACCTTAATAGCTTTTAAGAAACCTGCTGTGGCTGAGAATGAGTTGGCCATCCATGAGCGGTTACTAGTGGTCTTTCTCACAACTATATTGCACTGACATTAGCTACACCCTATGATGGTAGCTTCTGCAGAGAGCCTGTGGATGGAGCACACTTGGTAACTGAAAAACCCTGCCACCTGCGGAGTCAATCTCTACAGTGCAGGTTTAGTTGTTAGATTGGCATTACTTTTACGATACCCATCTTACAAACTGAATGATTGTCCTTGTTTCAATATCTTTTTCTCACATATTTATTGTTCACGTTAATTTTATTTAAAAATCCTATAATAAACATAAAATAACTGTAACCAAGTATCTCACTTCAGTTTTAATATCTAAACACAAAGCCTGTATACTTTAAAAAAATCATTTCCTAATGCATCTTAATTTACTTTTCTTATGTTATGTTAGAAATACGACATACATAAAGCAGTGTTTTTATCTTACCTATTTAACTTAATTTCTTTTCTTACCCAGAGATGTTGAAGACATGAAAACCATTAATTCTAATTAACTCACATTCAGACACTATATATTTTTTTTCATTTTCCTTCTTATAGTGTCAGATTACTTAAGTAATGTCAGTATCTGTGATTTTACTGGGAATGTTTATTTCAACAAGGCCTCAGAACAATTGGTACTTACCTCTTGAGTCTCTTAAGACATCACAGCTCCAATAGTACTCCTAACACCAGCAGTACCAATATCAACCAAACTTTTTAGATATACAAATTACTGGGCCACACCCTAGACCAAATGAATCAAAACATCTCAGGGTAATATCCTTCGGAACATGAAAGTCTGAGAACTGCCACTCAAGGGAAATATAATTTTAGCATATTCTGTTCCAGCAAAATGTAGCAAAAAATTTTATCAGAATTTTTTTCCTTCTTTTGTTGTGCTTCTGTGTAATGCTGCTTTATGTGCTTTTAAGTAAAAGACCAAACTGGAATTCTTAAAACCACATGAACAGTATTTAAATTATTAACATTTAACTTCAAGGTTCTCCTAAAAATATTTTTTGCTGCCTAAAATGTAACATATGTATGTTTATACCTCTGTCAGAACAAACTCTTTAATTGTATATTCTAAAAGATCAACTAATTCATTACTTTAATTATCTGTAAGCAAATAAACATATGCTAATGCATATCTGGAATAAGGAAACATCACAAGCACAAATAGGGCAATTGTAATTTGGCCTTTGATGGCATATATATATATTTTTTTAAGAGTGATGTGTGCCACAATCTGAGAATAGTCAGATATTGAATCAATCACACAAAAGGAGGAGACAGATTAGTTATTTATCTTCATTTTTGTTTTAGTTATTTCTGTTGCCCTTTATGGCATTCATCTAGTGGATATTCTATAAATAATAAATAATGATTGTGACAAATTGTGTCTGACATCACTGTGGAGAGCTGAGACCATGCAATAATGTTAATATCATGAAAATAAAAGATGTCCATTTGAAGGTAACTCTATTCACAAATGAATAGGACACACACACACACACACACATAAATATATATATATACACACACGTTATTACTAAGGGTGAAGAAGTAACCAGCCAGAGAGAATATTTATAAAAAAAAAAATTGGTGGCACTGGTAAGGTACCCTAAGGAACTGTTATTAAGCATTTTCTTTGCCTCTAGACCTTAAATCAATTTTATTTTCATATAAAAAGATATGGAGCTCATAAAAAATTAAATTTTTAATAATTTTACAGTGGCATACCTGACAGTTCTGACAGCCACATGTGGTAGCTTAGAACTATATTCCTTTGCCAGCTAAAATATTAATAGAACATTGACTATCTTTTTCATAGTCTATAAGGCCCTGAAATTATTATGAAATTTGAGTTTGCCTTCAGGCGATTTGGTTTAGTTACTATACCAGCAGGCAGTTTTTGTGTATTTGCTTTCTGAAGGATGGATAATTTTTGAAGCAAAGGCAGAGAAGTCCTAATAAATCATATCTGTATGAAATATTCATTATATCTGAATATTCTTTACAAGGCTTCTGTCAGAGGAATTAAAATAAAGAATGATTTAAAAAAACATTGAGTAGCAAATTGACAAAGCACTTTATAAGCTAGAAGAGTTTTGGGGTTTAACTTAAAAAGTTTTCAAAAGAGATTCTGCCCACTCTTATTAGACAAGTATGAGTAAAAATGAAATCAAAAGGCAAAGGAGCCCAGGTGTTGCCTTTTTCAGAAGTATATTACTTCCTATTACTCTCTTCTAAACATTATCATTTTTAACCAAAGAATTCATAATGTTTACTGCTTAGAACTGATGATTTGCTGGACAAAAATGACTGGTAAAGTGGTCCTTAGGTCCAGAGATCCTCGGTTCAGGCCTCCTAAGGCAAGTAGATGTGCCATGATATATCCTTGTGTGACGTTAAGAACAGATTCTAGAGCCTAACTGCCTGGGTCTAAATTTCAGCTCTGATAGATAAATTTGCTTCTCTCTGCTATGATTTCCTCACTTGTTAAATGGAAGCTTTATTAGATACCTAGCTCATGTGGTCATTTTTAGTATTACATGAATTAATATATGCTAAGTGCTAATAACATGACAAACATTAAGTACTACAAATCTTGATTAGTCTAAAGGATAAAAAAGATACCATTCAAGAATCCCAGATAAGTTGATGAGTGTGCTTGCTTTGTGTATTTTAAATCTTTTATTTAATCTCATATGTACACAGCCAATACCACTCACGGCTTTTGTTTAGACAGACTAAATGCGTTACACGTGTGTCACTCCCACCCTTTACCCTAAGATCACCTTAAATGGCTAACCTATGGCCAAAAGCCCCTGGCTGTGTCAAAGAATACTTTTTTTTTTTTTTTCCTAGCTGGTGCTGGTACATCATGGTCTAGCTTTTAGCCAGCCTCTCTCAAAGGATATGGACTCTCATGAAGGCAATTTTCACATTCTTAAGATTCATTTCTGGATAATTAATGACTTTCTTAACACCACTTCAGTTTAAATAGCTCATGTGCAACCTGCTGAGAAACTCTTTATTTGGGCATAGAAATTAATGATGCAGACCATTTTATTTCTCCCAAGTGCAAGGGTTTATGAGAAATAAAAGAATGGTGCTGACAGACAAAGTCAGTTATAGTATCACACTGCTGTGGAATATTTCATAAAGCTTCAGCTGTCTTAGTAGTGTATTTGGTTCTGACAGTTCATGGTAATTGTGGTGGAAAACTTAAAGGCAGGAAAACAGAATCATTCTGGATCTGAAAATGAAGAATGTATTTATTTAAAGCAGAATTTTATATTATATGTGGAATTTGGCAAACATATAAAAGAAATTCTCATCTTAGAAAAACGGAAGGTAACATTGATAAAGATAAGATCCTGTATTTCATGTTATTTTTCCAAAGCAGCTTTTTAGACCCAAAGTTTTCTCAAGTGAAACCAGAGATGTGGATGCCACAGATAGAAAATTCTTCCTCTAGTTCACAGCAAGGTCAAAGCACTGGGCTTACTACACAACCCTATGATGTTAGTTGTCACTCTGAGTTGCAAACAATATTTAAACTGAGGCAAATGAAAATATTATGCCCTCTATGCTCTTTCAATCTTCTGGCCTTTCTTTAGGTCTAAAGTAACAGTTAAATGAAATGGGATTTATTAGGGGCCATTATCAATCTAAATTATAGGGATGTATGATTGAGTGAAAAAACACTGTAGTCAGGAAATCTCAGCTCTATGCCATTTTTCCAAACTCACTACACTGTATTAGACAAAAAGCTTTCAGCCATGTGATTTTAGCTGGAAATGGTGATTATATAATCTACATAAAGGTTGCTAATTCAATATTGGCAACCTTTATGTGGCTCTATTGTTTATTGGGAATTACCTTAAATCCTTCTTAGGATTATATGGTGGTGGTGGTGGTGGTTTAGTCACTAAATTGTGTCCGACATTTGCGACACCATGGACTGTAGTCAGTCTCCTCTGTCCATGGGATTTCCCAAATAAGAATGCTTGAGTGGGTTGCCATTTCTTTCTATAGGGGATCTTCCTGACCCAGGGATTGAACCTGAGTCTCCTGTACCGCAGGCAATTTCTTCACCACTGAGCCACCAGGAAAGCACTCTTAGGATTATGGTGAGTCTTAAATAATCTATATGTGCAACTTTTAATAACATACATTTGTTAGCTGGCACAGGTGATTATCATCTTTCACCCCTCTCCCCACATTATCATATCTAGGTTTGTTTACTGCTGCTGCTGCTAAGTCACTTCAGTCGTGTCCCACTCTGTGCGACGCCACAGACGGCAGCCCACCAGGCTCCTCTGTCCCTGGGATTCTCAAGGCAAGAACACTGGAGTGGGTTGCCATTTCCTTCTCCAATGCATGAAAGTCAAAAGTGAAAGTGAAGTCGCTCAGTCGTGTCCGACTCTTCACCACCCCATGGACTACAGCCTACCAGGCTACTCCATCCATGGGATTTTCCAGTCAAGAGTACTGGAGTGGGGTGCCATTGCCTTCTCCGAGGTTTGTTTACTAATTAGAACCTAATTAGAATAGATACTGAAGAAAGTATTTGGCTGTAGGAAATCAGTATTTTTAAGATTTTGTTCATACCAACTCTCACACATAAATTTCTACCAAACGTTTCTAAGACATCATTAGACTTTTCTCACATGTTAACCTTATGACTTGTTCAAGAGACCATTTTACAAATTTTGTTTCAACATTTTTGGCCATCTTTTTAACACTGTGTTTTAATTTGCAGAGCAAAGTTATGGCTAGAACAGAATTTCCATATGAATAAAATATTATTCATTTGTTATTAAAAAGAGCATCTATTTGACAACATAAATATGAATCATAAAGAATACTGACAAAAATGAAATTAAATTGTCATTCAGCTGTTAATCAGCACTTTCATATTTTTTTTTCCTTAAAAAGTGGCAGATACATGTTGATGTATGGCAAAACCAATACAATATTATAAAGCAATTAACCTCTAATTAAAATAAATAAATTTATATTAAAAAAATTTTTAGGTATAAAAAAAATTAACACAGATTCTAACTTCATAAGAAAATACTCTTTTATATCTTGGCCTATGCCAGTGTGAATGGTTTTCTTTTTATATCTCTAAACTTAGGATGGAAATAAATAAATAAATAAAACAAATATGTAGGATTTTCCTAGTTAAGCATAAGATTGTTAATATGTGCTTACATTGCAGGTAACTTATCACTCCTGCTTTTTTTGATGGACAAAATGAAAATATTTTCATTCACCTCTTCCTCTCAAAATATTAACAACTTTTTGACAACTCTGCTTTCTTAGGTTAATTTCATATGTCAAATATTTAATAAATAATTTGGCCCAGCCCTCCATATCCATGGACTCAACCCACAGAGTCAACTAACCTCAGACAGAAAATATTATTAAAAAAGAAAACCAAAGCAAGATGTGAATTTGTCATGACCTGGCAGTATTTACAAAGCATTTACATTGTATTAGGTATTGTAAATAATCTAGATGTGATTAAAAATATACAGGAGGGTATGCATAGTTTATGTGCAAATACTATGTCATTTTATATAAGGGATTTTAGTATCTATGGACATCCTGGAACAAATCCACCAAAGATACTGAGGATAACTCTAGGAAATTTTCAGAGTTACAGAGTTCTGTTTAAGATATATATATATATATATATATATATATATATATATATATATATATATATATGTATACACACACACATATATACATACATACATACATACATACACACACACACACACACACACATATATAATTGTTGGGGCTTCTCTGGTAGCTCAGATGGTAAAGAATCTATCTGGATTCAATCCCTGTGACAGGAAGATCCCCTGGAGAAGGACAATGCAACCCACTCTAGCATTCTTGCCATGGGGAATTCCATGGAAAGAGAGCAGCCTGGTGGGCTACACAGTCCATGGGGTCACAAAGAGTCAGACATGACCGAGAGACTAACACATACACATGATTACTGACAATCAACTTATTTTATTTTTTAGGTAAAATAAAAAAGTATTCTATTCCTAGTCTTTAATGTGAAAGAGCAATCAGGAGCAAGTACTATATACAATGTTAATTTTCCTTCTCTTATTTAGTAGCTTGTCTTTTAAAAATATGAACATTGATGAAGTCATTAATTGCTCAACATAAAAATAATTTCAATTCAAGGCAAACTATGCTTTTGGAATATCAATTATCACTTATTATAAGAAGAGGCAGTGTAAAATGGCAGCTTTCTCATTTATTTGTTTTACTTCAGTGACTTTCAGGCTTACTTTTAAAGCATAGTATGTGTTTTAAGCATAAGGCTAGACAACATCCAGCACAACATTTGGTTTAAAACCCAGGTAATAATGACTTTATCTTTCAAGCAGCCAAAGGCTAGTTGCTGGTGTCTGCCGTTGTGCATATGCTCTCCTCAACTCCCGACTGGGAAAACACGCATGAAAGCATTTTCCTGCCTGAGATTATATTAAAAACCTGTACCTGTGCTAGCAGCATGAATTCAAGTTGATTATTGTTCTAAATCTGTGACTTCCCATTTATTCTGCTGAAGATATAAATGCTTGCTTTCCAATAGGCCACGTATGTAGACATTATTATGAAGGCAAGATTTAGTAACAATAATATGCATAGCAATCTACTGAGATTAAATTGGAACACCCACGTTAAGCTCTCTTAAAATACCTGGAGCAGAACACATAAGAGAAACCCAAAGCATAACTGCACACTAGCACTGCTACGGTTCCACACCCCATCTATTTCAATACCATTGACATCAATCTTACTGAACTTTCTGGGGACGATTGCCCACATTTTGTCTTTATGTGCATTTGGTTTTATATTTTACTTTAAAAGGTTAAATAACCTTCTGTGTGGTAACGAAGGAAGCATGGGGAAAATTCTCAAAAATAGTGAAAGTGCTTAAAGTTAATTCAAATAAAGGATTTTTTAAAAGATATCTGCATAACACTTTAGGTTGGAAAAGCACTTTGGAAATTCATGAAAGCCACATCTATGTTACTTGAATTGTGACCTTGTCCTAAAATGCACATGTTGACACAGATTTTTCATGTAGGAGGCCTATTCAATTATTGAGAAACATAATTTTTAGAAAGTTCAGATTCTGTAAAAAATCAAGATCTGAATGTCTATCCATAAGTTTTAGTAGTCAATCTCCATATCCAATTGTTTTATCACAAAACATGCTTTCGAATGCTATACAACTAATATCATGTCACTGCACCTATGTTTTTTCAAAGCAAAGTGTCTCTAATGCCCATCTTTCAAGATTTCTAGACCTTTCACCAAACATCAGTTCACTTGAGTTCAGTTCAGTCACTCAGTAGTGTCCAACTCTTTGCGACCCCATGAATCGCAGCACGCCAGGCCTCCCTGTCCATCACCAACTCCCGGAGTTCACTCAGACTCAAATCCATCTAGTCAGTGATGTCATCCAGCCATCTCATCCTCTGTCGTCCCCTTCTCCTCCTGCCCCCAATCCCTCCCAGCATCAGAGTCTTTTCCAATGAGTCAACTCTTTGCATGAGGTGGCCAAGGTACTGGAGCTTCAGCTTTAGCATCAGTCCTTTCAAAGAAATCCCAGGGTTGATCTCCTTCAGAATGCACTGGTTGGATCTCCTTGCAGTCCAAGGAACTCTCAAGAGTCATCTCCAATACCACAGTTCAAAAGCATCAATTCTTCGGCGCTCGGCCTTCTTCACAGTCCAATGCTCACATCCATACATGACCACAGGAAAAACCATAGCCTTGACTAGATGGACCTTAGTCGGCAAAGTAATGTCTCTGCTTTTGAATATACTATCTAGGTTGGTCATAACTTTTCTTCCAAGGAGTAAGCTTCCTTTAATTTCATGGCTGCAGTCACCATCTGCAGTGATTTTGGAGCCCCCAAAAATTAAGTCTGACACTGTTTCCATTGTTTCCTCATCTATTTCCCATGAAGTGATGGGACGAGATGCCATGATCTTCTTTTTCTGAATGTTGAGCTTTAAGCCAACTTTTTCACTCTCCTCTTTCATTTTCATCAAGAGGCTTTTTAGTTCCTCTTCACTTTCTGCCATAAGGGTGGTGTCATCTGCATATCTGAGGTTATTGATATTTCTCCCAGCAATCTTGATTCCAGCTTGTGTTTCTTCCAGTCCAGCATTTCTCATGATGTACTCTGCATAAAAGTTAAATAAGCAGGGTGACAATATGCAGCCTTGACCTTATCCTTTCCCTATTTGGAACCAGTCTGTTGTTCCATGGCCAGTTCTAACTGTTGCTTCCTGACCTGCATACAGATTTCTCAAGAGGCAGGTCAGGTGGTCTGGTATTCCCATCTCTTTCAGAATTTTCCACAGTTTCTTGTGATCCACACAGCCAAAGGCTTTGGTATAGTCAATAAAGTAGAAATAGATGTTTTTCTGGAACTCTCTTTCTTTTGCCATGATCCAGTGGATGTTGGCAATTTGATCTCTGGTTCCTCTGCTGTTTTTAAAACCAGCGTGAACATCAGGAATTTAATGGTTCATGTATTGCTGAAGTCTGGCTTGGAGAATTTTGAGTATTACTTTACTAGCATGTGAGATGAGTGCAATTGTGCAGTAGTTTGAGCATTCTTTGGCATTGCCTTTCTTTGGGATTGGAATGAAAACTGACCTTTTCCAGTCCTGTGGCCACTGCTGAGTTTTCCAAATTTGCTGGCATATTGAGTGCAGCACTTTCACAGCACCATCTTTCAGGATTTGAAATAGTTCAACTGGAATTCCATCACCTCCACTAGCTTTGTTCGTAGTGATGCTTTCTAAGGCCCACTTGACTTCACATTCCAGGATGCCTGGCTCTAGATGAGTGACCACAGCATCATGATTATCCAGGTCGTGAAGATCTTTTTTGTACAGTTCTGTGTATTCTTATCGCCTCTTCTTAACATCTTCTTCTTCTCTTAGGTCCATACCATTTTTGTCCTTTATCGAGCCCATCTTTCATGAAATGTTCCCTTGGTATCTCTAATTTTCTTGAAGAGATCTCTAGTCAATCTAATCATACTAGGACCACACCCTTGTCTAACTCAATGAAACTAAGCCATGCCCGTGGGGCAACCCAAGATGGGTGGTCATGGTGGAGAGGTCTGACAGAATGTGGTCCACTGGAGAAGGGAATGGCAAAACACTTCAGTATTCTTGCCTTGAGAACCCCATGAACAATATGAAAAGGCAAAATGATAGGATAATGAAAGAGGTTCTCCTCAGGTCAGTAGGTGCCCAACACGCTACTGGAGATCAGTGGAGAAATAACTCCAGAAAGAATGAAGGGATGGAGCCAAAGCAAAAACAATACCCAGCTGTGGATGTGACTGGTGACAGAAGCAAGGTCCAATGCTGTAAAGAGCAATATTGCATAGGAATCTGGAATGTAAGGTCCATGAATCAAGGCAAATTGGAAATGGTCAAACAAGAGATGGCAAGAGTGAACATCGACATTCTAGGAATCAGCGAACTAAAATGGACTGGAATGGGTGAATTTAACTCAGATGACCATTATATCTACTACTGCGGTCAGGAATCCCTCAGAAGAAATGGAGTAGACATCATGGTCAATGAAAGAGTCCGAAATGCAGTACTTGGATGCAATCTCAACAACAACAGAATGATCTCTGTTTGTTTCCAAGGCAAACCACTCAATATCACAGTATTCCAAGTCTATGCCCCAACCAGTAACGCTGAAGAAGCTGAAGTTGAATGGTTCTACGAAGACCTACAAGACCTTTTAGAACTAACACTCCAAAAAGATGTCCTTTTCATTATAGGGGACTGGAATGCAAAAGTAGGAAGTCAAGAAACACCTGGAGTAACAGGCAAATTTGGCCTTGGAATGCAGAATGAAGCAGGGCAAAGACTAATAGAGTTTTGCCAAGAAAATGCACTGGTCATAGCAAACACCCTCTTCCAACAACACAAGAGAAGACTCTACACATGGACATCACTAGATGGTCAACACCGAAATCAGATTGATTTTATTCTTTGCAGCCAAGATGGAGAAGCTCTATGTAGTCAACAAAAACAAGACCAGGAGCTGACTGTGGCTCAGATCATGAACTCCTTATTACAAAATTCAGACTTAAGTTGAAGAAAGTAGGGAAAACTGCTGGACCATTCAGGTATGACCTAAATCAAATCCCTTATGATTATACAGTGGAAATGAGAAATAGATTTAAGGGCCTAGATCTGATAGACAGAGTGCCTGATGAACTATGGAATGAGGTTCGGTTCACTTAGTAAACTTCATTTGTCAAAGTTCATATTTATGTTTCAAAAGTTGAATTTTTCCCTCTTTGTATTGGGAGATGATTATTCCATTCTATCATGGGGTGATTCATTTTTATTTAATATCACTATATGTGTTTCAGGTGGCTCAGAAGGTAAAGAATCTGCTGGCAATGCAGGAGACCTGGGTTCAGTCCCTGGGTTGGGAAGATCTCTTGGAGAAGGAAATGGCTACTCAACTTCAATATTCTTGTCTGGAGGATTCCATGGACAGAGGAGCCTCTCTGGCTATAGTCCATGAGGTCACAAAGAGTTGGACACAACTGAGCGACTAACACTTTCACTTTTCACTTCATGTGTTTCAAAATACCATCAGAATCAATGAGTTCTCCAATACTAGAAGTACTCATGTAGAAACTTGACATGATGTTAAGTAAAATATTCAAATATGGAATAGATAGCATGTTACTAAGCTCTTATTACCAAATAGGAAAAGGAGTACATCAAGGCTGTATATTGTCACCCTGCTTATTTAACTTCTATGCAGAGTACATCATGAGAAACGCTGGACTGGAAGAAACACAAGCTGGAATCAAGATTGCCGGGAGAAATATCAATAACCTCAGATATGCAGATGACACCACCCTTATGGCAGAAAGTGAAGAGGAACTAAAAAGCCTCTTGAGGAAAGTGAAAGAGGAGAGTGAAAAAGTTGGCTTAAAGCTCAACATTCAGAAAACGAAGATCATGGCATCTCGTCTCATCACTTCATGGGAAATAGATGAGGAAACAGTAGAAACAGTGTCAGACTTTATTTTTTGGGGCTCCAAAATCACTGCAGATGGTGACTACAGTCATGAAATTAAAAGACGTTTACTCCTTGGAAGAAAAGTTATGACCAACCTAGATAGTATATTCAAAAGCAGAGACATTACTTTGCCGACTAAGGTCCATCTAGTCAAGGCTATGGTTTTTCCTGTGGTCGTGTATGGATGTGAGCATTGGACTGTGAAGAAGGCCGAGCGCCGAAGAATTGATGCTTTTGAACTGTGGTATTGGAGATGACTCTTGAGAGTTCCTTGGACTGCAAGGAGATCCAACCAGTGCATTCTGAAGGAGATCAACCCTGGGATTTCTTTGGAAGGAATGATGCTAAAGCTGAAGCTCCAGTACTTTGGCCACCTCATGCAAAGAGTTGACTCATTGGAAAAGACTCTGATGCTGGGAGGGATTGGGGGCAGGAGGAGAAGGGGACGACAGAGGATGAGATGGCTGGATGACATCACTGACTCGATGGACGTGAGTCTGAGTGAACTCCAGGAGATGGTGCTGGACAGGGAGGCCTGGCGTGCTGCGATTCATGGGGTCACAAAGAGTCGGACACGACTGAGCGACTGAACTGAACTGAACTAATAGAAGCTTATGTATGGATTTTTTTAATATATGGCCTTTTCATTAAATATTGTATTTTTGAACTATCCAGGTTTTTCTGCAGTATAAGGTCATTATTTTTCATGTATTTTATGAATATGCAAATGTTATTTATCCCTTCTATTTTTAATGAGCATGTGGGATGTTATTAATTTAATTCTGGTATAAATGGTGTTTCTATGAGTAATTAAAGCTGGTATAAATAATACTTCTATGAGTATTTATTTACATGCCTTTGTGTATAGATTTAAGACTAGAATTTTTGTTGGCTGCATAGCTAGAAGTAGAATTATTGAATCACACAGTATAGATAAACTGCCCAAGAGTTTTCCAAAGTAACTGAACAAATTTATACTCCCTACAGAGTAGGGCTAAGGTGTTTTATTAGTTATAATAGCAATGACCTCAAGCATATAATGTCTCATATCAAATTTTCTTTCTTGCCCATCTAACCATACTTCATAAATAATCAGGAAAATGGAACAAAACTTCTCTAGCAAGGCCCTCAGGTGGATGAAGTATCTGTTAGCTTCCACAAATGATTTTTAGGGTATCTCTGAGTATCTGCTATTGTCTAAACTACATATAATAGCAAAAAAGTAAAACGATAGAGCATGAGCAACAGTTGGTTTCAATTCAATGATGTAATATAGATTTCATAATGTTTTATTGTCTCCAGCATTTCAGAGCAAAACTCTTTTCAGAATCAGATAAACCAAATCGATGTCCAGTCTCAGTACTTGCAAGCTAAACTTGAGCACTTCGGGGTTTTCCAGTTCAAAAATTATAGGCAAATAAGTTTTCTTAGATATTATTCCAGATGATAATATTAAGTTTAAATTATTATAATAAATAATGAAATAATATACATGGGCTACTTTTTGAAATTTTATAATCATAGACAGATGATTTCTCATATTCCATGTGGAATCAAGGAATCATTCCTGTATAATACAATAGTGTAAGTATCACAGTTTCTCATGCTTTTATTTTGTGCTTTAGAAAAGAATGGGGGAATATGTGAATCTGCCTGAAAACATAGTTTTCAACAGATTTGTCAACAGATTATTCAGAAATGTAAAAAAAAATTTAAATCAATGATTTAGTGCAATTCATGAGATGATATAGCCCATATTCATTTTGTATGATTTAAAATTTTCTTTTTGTAACATCAGGGGAAATTTAAACTTAATAAAGCAAGGTAAATGGTCTACAAGGAGATACACACTAGGGATTCACAGACCTGTACCTGGTTGTGTATGTCCACAGGTGAACAGTGTGAAGGATAAAGGGGAGAGAAAGACATCAGAGACTTACTCTTCCTGCTTTCTTTACACTTTAAGAGTCTAATTGAGAATGATTTTCTCTAAGGTAAATTTTGAGTGGAAATCAGTTTAGAATTGTGTTACTAATCACTTCACCAAGAGCATTTGAAGCTCTGTCTGAAATGTTTTAAAGCTCAAAATATAAGATGTTATTTTTATAGCTTAATCTCATGAGGTCAATTAATGCCTTCCCTCCAGACTGACACTTTGAACATTAGTATTAACGCTTCTGTCCTGAAAGCATCAACATTAGCCTGCAGTGCAGCAAATTGTTGATGGCTAATAAAGCACAATGTTCAGCTGCTGCCTGAGGGCAGGATTCAGAATTGCCATCTCAACTCATAACCACATTTTAACTTTTGGGAACAAGTTGCATTACTTAAACATTAAAATACTTCCATTTCTGTCACTTTAACATCTAGACTAAATTTATGGCTTCAAAACTCAATATATTATTCTTTTCCCTAGGAGAATACCACAAATGGAGTCTTCCATCATCACACAGAGTTCAGTTCAGTTGCTCAGTCATGTCCGACTCTTTGTGAACCCCTGGACTGCAGCATGCCAGGCCTCCCTGTCCATCACCACCTCCCAGAGTTTACCCAAACTCATCTCCATTGAGTCGGTGATACCATCCAACCATCTCATCCTCTGTCATCCCCTTCTCCCGCCTTCGATCTTTCCCAGCATCAGGGTCTTTTCAAATGAGTCAGTTCTTTGCATCTGGTGGCCAAAGTATTGGAGTTTCAGCTTCAGCATCAGTCCTTCCAGTGAATATTCAGGACTGATTTTCTTTAGGATAGACTGGTTGGATCTCCTTGGGGTCCAAGGGATTCTCAAGAGTCTTGTCCATCATCACAGTTCAAAAGCATCAATTCTTCGGTGCTCAGCTTTCTTTATAGTCCAACTCTCACATCCATACATGACTAGTGGAAAAACCATAGCTTTGATTAGCAGACCTTTGTTGGCAAAGTACTGTCTCTGCTTTTTAATATGCTGTCTAGGTTGGTCATAGCTTTTCTTCCAAGGAGCAAGCCTCTTTTAATTGCATGGCTGCAGTCACCATCTGCAGTGATTTTGGAGCCCCCCCAAACAAAATCTCTCACTGTTTCCACTGTCTCTCCATCTATTTGCCATGAAGTGATAGGGCCAGATGCCATGATCTTAGTTTTCTGATGTTGAGGTTTAAGCCAACATTTTCATTTCCTCTTTCACTTTCATGAAGAGGCTCTTTAGTTCTTCTTCACTTTCTGCCATAAGGATGGTGTCATCTGCATATTTGAGGTTACTGATATTTCTCCTGGCAATCTTGATTCCAGCTTGCAGTTCATCTGGCCTGGCATTTCTCATGATGTACTCTGCATATAAGTTAAATAAGCAGGGTGACAATATACAGCCTTGACATACTCCTTTCCTGATTTGGAACCAGTCTGTTGATACATTTCTAGTTCTAACTGTTGCTCTCTGACCTGCATACAGATTTCTCAGGAGGCAGATGAGGTGGTCTGGTATTCCCATCTTTAAGAATTTTCCACAGTATATTGTGATCTACACAGTCAAAGGCTTTGGTGTAGTCAATAAAGTAGAAGTAGATGTTTTTTTTTCTGGAACTCTCTTGCTTTTTTGATGATCCAACGGATGTTGGCAATTTGATCTCTGGTTCCTCTGCCTTTTCTAAATCCAGCTTTAACATCTTGGATGTTTGTCACACACAGAGGATAGTTATAGATAAGTAGATATTTAGATAGAAAGATATACAAATATATGCATATATGAGATGTTGTTCATTCAGTCATGTCTGACTCTTTGCCTTCCCATGGACTGCAGCACACCAAGCTTCCCTGTCCATTCACCATCTCCTGGAGTTTGCCCAAACTCATCCATTGATTCAGTGATGTCATCCAACCATCTCATCCTGTCACCCGCTTCTCCTCCTGCCTACAATCTTTCCCAGCATCAGGGTCTTTCCCAATGAGTTGGCTGTTTGCATGAGATGGCCAAAGTAGTGGAGCTTCAACTTCAGCACCAGTCCTTCCAATAAATATTCAGGACTGATTTCCTTTAGGATTGACTTGTTAGATATCCTTGTAGTTAAAGAGACTCTCAAGAGTCTTCTCCAGCACCACAGTTCTTCAGAAAACATAAGTTCTTTGTTGCTCAGCCTTCTTTTTAGTCTAACTATCACATCTACACATAACTACTGGAAAAACCATAGGTCTGAGTATACAGACCTTTGTATAGTCTGTCACTGTTTCTGGTTTTTCCCCATCTATTTGGGATGAAATAATGGGACCGGATGCCGTGATTTAAGATTTTTGAATGTTGAGCCAGCTTTTTCACTCTCCTCTTTCACCTTCATCAAAAAGCTCTTTAGTTCCTCTTCACTTTCTGCCATTAGGGTCATCTGCATATCTGAGATTACGGATACAATTTATTTACAGTGTTAAAAATTCACATTCTGTATTTTTCATTGTGAGATGCCTTTTCTCTGAAGGTGCAAATATGTTTTTCTCATAGTTCCCATGAAATCTATTTAAAATATTTTTATATTGATGATAAACTTAATCAATAAATAATTACTTTGGCCACTTCATGAGAAGAGTTGATTCATTGGAAAAGACTCTGATGCTGGGAGGGATTGGGGGCAGGAGGAGAAGGGGACGACAGAGGGTGAGATGGCTGGATAGCATCACGGACTCGATGGACGTGAGTCTGAGTGAACTTTGGGAATTGGTGATGGACAGGGAGACCTGGCGTGCTGCGATTCATGGGGTCGCAAAGAGTCGGACACGACTGAGCGACTGAACTGAACTGACTGAACAATCTTTCAATGTGTCATTGTTTTTGGAAATAGGCATTACATATGGCTTTCTAAAAAAGCAACTTTAGTGTGATATTTTAGGAGGTAGAAGCCATAAGTAGACAGACACAATAAGTAAGGACAGACACAATATCATAATGCAAAGTCCATAGCAAGAGGGAAGCCATCCCTGGAAAAGAAACATGAAGAAACCGTGTCTAGATGGAAAGTAGCAATAGCAGATACAGCAACATAGAGAATAAATGGTTTTTCTCTTCTAACTGGAATATTTTGTCCATTTAAATTCATTGCAATTGTTAATACATTAGGATTCTGATTTGGCATTACTATTTTGTGGTTTCTGTTTTTCTAACTTTGTCTTTTTTTTCCTTCTCTCTCTTCTTTCTTGTATCCTTTGGGTTAAGTCCAGTGTTTTTTATTATTTCATCTTACTTTCCCTTTTACAGCATATTATATTCTTTTACTATCCTTTAGGTGGTTCTATTATTATGCAGTCTTACTTTATTAAATCTAATATAAATTAATAAGCTTATCTCTTCTTGAAAGAACAATAGGCAGTTAATAGGAGATATTTTAAAACTAAAGATACAGAAGATTTGAAAGTAAAGGATGGAATAAATATTTCTTGAAAAAAGAAGTTGATGTTGCTATACTAATTTCAGAATATCAGTTAGTTATTCTGTGAAGAGGAGTGAATACTGGAGGGCACAAATGGGCACTTATTCTGAAGTAACAATAATGTTCTATTTATTGAACTGGATGCTATTTATATGAATGTGCCAACCCTGTCAAAATGCATGGAGTTCTCCTCTTATGAGTTGTAGAGTTTTAGCATAGATATAAAGCATATATCTCTATATAAATATATATAGTATAATATATAATTATAAATCTATATGTAAGATATAGATCTATTTTATAATTCAGTACAATATACTTTTTTAATTTTTATTTTTACTTTATTTTACAATACTGTATTGGTTTTGCCATACATTGACATGAATCCACCACGAGTGTACATGCATTCCCAAATATGAACCCCCCTCCCACCTCCCTCCCCATAACATCTCTCTGGGTCATCCCCGTGCACCAGCCCCAAGCAGCCTGTATCCTGCATCGGACATAGACTGGCGATTCGTTTCTTACATGATAGTATACATGTTTCAATGAAATGAATGGCTTTTAGCACCCATTAGAATGGAAAAAATTTTCGTATAATACAAGGTCTATAAAAGGTATAGTTCAAGTGGAGATCTTCTACACTGTGGTGTAAATGTAATTTGGTATACCACATGAAAAAAGTGTTCAGTAATATCTCTAGTATGATGACCCAGCAAGTCCATTCCTAGGTATGCCTGCACTTAACACAGCAGGACATGCATAGGCATATGCATGATGGCACTCCTTTTTCTCTTGTTAATTTACTTTTTCATTGAGGTTACATTGGTTTAGGGCATTCTGTAAGTTTCATGTGTACAGTCTTATACAGCATTGCTTTCAATTCTATCAAAGTATAGAATCCATCCCAAAAAGCAACAATATAACACATAAACTGTGGTATATTCATAAATGTAACAACTAGGTAAGAGTATAAATAAAAGTATAAATAAAAGAAATACATCTGCTCTACTCCAATCCTCTGCTCTGTGAGTGGAGTTGAGAGATGATGAATATCTTGCCCAAATTCACAGTTAATATGCATAGGGACAACTATTTTTGATACCAAAGACTAAGTTTTGATTTACTGTATTTTTATGTGCCTATTTACACCTGGAACATTATTTCCTAACATTTTTTTTTTTTTCACAAGATCTCAAATATTTAAGATAATCCATGAAAAAAGAGTCTTTTCAAACTAATGCTGGGAGATGCTGCATACTTCAAATTCTCCATTTTCGTAGTCACGGTACACCTTATCACATTAATGGCTCAGCCCTATACTTAGTTAAAATGCCTTTTGAACAGTGTCAAACTCAGACTTCCCAAAATTATTTGACTGTAGAATTATTTGCATTTATTTAATACAATTACAATATAAAACCCTAATACAAGGGAAAATCTGTGTTTTAGAAATTAAGGTAAAATAAGCAATACATTTAGCCAGAAATGTGTATTTTCAGATATTATTTATACTCCTATCCAAATTATTTAAAAAGCAAAAACATATATAATGTATATGATATATAGTCATTCATACACATATAAATAAATATATATACACCTACACATATTTAATGGTAAAAATATACAGAATTTTATATGAATTTTACAGAATTTTAAATTTACAGTATTAGTATATGCTGGCCATTATTTTTATAGATATTTATATAAATATATCAATATTTACAATATTTCTATAAGGTTGTTTATTATCCCAATTTTCTTCCAAATCATTATTATTCCAATTTTATAAATGAAGAAAATAAGTAGCAGAGACAATTTAAACATTATCTAGCACCAAAGCTATGCCCTTAAAGTGAAACAAATCTTTACACCTTATTTATATAGTCTATCTATATAAATATATCAAATTTACATATATGGAAAAAACTAGAAAAAATAGTTGGGAAGAAAAGTTAATAAGTACACTGTAATAAATAAATTTACAAAAGAAGAAATTGAAATATAATTAATCTCTTTATAATAAAATATAGATAAAATATATCAGATTTTGAACAAATTTTTAAAATTCAAATGAACAGTAAAGTACACAAATATTGTTTTTTAAATTAATTTATTTTAATTGGAGGATAATTACTTTACAATATTGTGGTGGTTTTTGCCATATATTGACATGAATCAGCCACATGATTCATTAACATGAATCAGTGCAAATGTGTCCCCCCTTATATGTCCATATACTTGAAGGGGATCAGGATATACCACCCCAAAGTATTCCTCTTGTGCCTAAGGATTATTTTGATTTGGTTATTTCAAAGAGACTGCAGACATAGAAGACACTCAGAAAACTGAGTAGATGTCCTTTCATGAAAGTGAAAGAAAGTGAAGTCGCTCAACCGTGTCTGACTCTTTGGGACCACTAAGGAAGTACCAGCACTGGAGGTTTTTTTACTTTATTCTATCAATGTGCCAAAATTACAATAACTTTAATACAAAGTAAATCTTGCATTCTTGCAATTAAACTCAGTTAGTTGCAATTCTTCTTTACTTCTGTTTCTTACCAGTAAGATAATGCTAACATGTGCTAAGATATTCTTATGGATTATTGTGTCTATGCTCATGAAAATCTATGATTTTTGTTTTTCATAAATTTTTGGCAATATCCTCCATCCATGGGATTTTCCAGGGAAGAATACTGGAGTGGGTTGCCATTTCCTTCTTTAGGACATCTTCCTGACCCAGGGGTTGAACCCGGGTCTCCCTCATTGTAGGCAGACACTTTACCATCTGAGCCACCAGAGAAGTCTCTGTCGTACCATTCTGTCTTGATGACTGTGGCTTTGTAGTAGAGCCTGAAGTCAGGCAGGTTGATTCCTCCAGTTCCATTCTTCCTCCTCAAGATTTCTTTGGCTATTCGAGGTTTTTTGTATTCCTATACAAATTGTGAAATTATTTGTTCTAGTTCTCTGAAAAATACTGTTGGTAGCTTGATAGGGATTTCATTGAGTCTATAGATTGCTTTGGGTAGTATACTCATTTTCACTATATTGATTCTTCTGATCCATGAACACGGTATATTTCTGCATCTATTTGTGTCCTCTTTGATTTCTTTAACCAGTGTTTTATAGTTTTCTATATATAGGTCTTTTGTTTCTGTAGGTAGATATACTCCTAAGTATTTTATTCTGTTCTTTGCAGTGGTGAATGGAATTGTTTCCTTAATTTCTCTTTCTGTTTTCTCATTGTTAGTCTATAGGAATGCAAGAGATTTCGGTGTATTAATTTTGTATCTTGCAACTTTACTATATTCATTGATTAGCTCTACTAATCTTTTCATGAGCTCATTGACTATTTTAATATCATTTGTGCATGTGTGTGAAGTGTCCAAATTTTTGCCTTTTAATTACTGGGTGATGTGCCAATTTATCACTGAGAATTAACAATTTTAGATGGGACATACACAGTATTTTATCATTAAGTATGATGTTTGCTTGGGATTTCATATATCTTCTATTAAGTTCAAGCAATCTTCTATTTCTAATTTGATGAGAATTTTAGGATTTATTATTTTTGAATTTTTTTTTTCTCTGTCTACCGAGATGACCGTATCTTTGTTTTTGCTTTTCTGGCTACACACACTGCACAGTATGTAGGATCATAGTTCCTTGGCCAGGAAACCAGAGATCAAACATGGGTCTCCTGAATTGGAAGCACAGACTCCTAACCAGTGGACCACTAAGGAAGTACCAGCACTGGAGTTTTTTTCCTTTATTCTATCAATGTGTCAAAATTACAATAAATGATTTTTAATACAAAGTAAATCTTGCATTCTTACAGTTAAACTCAGTTAGTTGCAATTCTTCTTTACTTCTGTTTCTTACCAGTAAAATAATGCTAACACATGCTAAGATATTCTCAGGGATTCTTGTGTCTATACTCATGAAAATCTATGATTTTTGTTTTTTATAAATTTTTGGCAATATCTAGCACTAGTCTTATGATGACTCATAAATAATTTATAAATGGTCCCTCTGCAACTTTCTGAAATAAATAACAAGCATTTCTTACTAAATATTTATTTAAAATAATTTTTAGTGAAGATGTCTTGGCCTGGTGTGTAGTTTTTATAACCACTTTCAAAGGAATTGGGAGATTGTGATTGATGTGTATATGCACTACTGATACTATGTAGAAAATAGGTAACGAACGAGAACCCATTGTATAGCACAAGAACTTTAACTCAATGCTCTGTGGTGACCTAAATGGGAAAGAAATCCAGGAAAGAGGGGATATATGCTTATAGATAGCTGATTCACTTCACTGTTCAGTAGAAATTAACACAACATTGTAAAGCAACTTCAATAAAAATTAGAAGTGAAGGCTAATCCATTTCCCTCTCCTACCTTCTTTTGCATTTAACATTCACACATACACAATCCTACAGCCAATCCATAGTGCATTAATGTTTTCTTTTGCTTTTCTATAATTTCAAATATCTCAACCAAATTACTTAAAAAATTTTTTTTCAATTCTTTATCCATATTTCAATATTGACATTTTAAATATTGAATTGTCCATTCATGTCAGCACTCTTAATAGATATATAATATAGTATAATCTTAATATATCTTTGCAAAGCAACGTTGAGTCCAGATATGTAAATCTAGACTCTAATGATTGAAATAGGAATGCCATTACAATCCTCTAAAAATCATTTGATTGTATTAAATATTGAAGCTACTGTAAACTCTGTTCAGCAAATTTTGCTTCTTTTCAGAATGCCTATACATTTACCCATGTGAATGTTCAAGGAGAAGTTTCGGATAACAATTTTTTTCAAAACAAAGGGTGAATTTCCCACTGAGAAATATGTTGATTATGATAAACAATCAGAATAAACATTAATACCTCAGAAGTTTTTAAAAACTGCATTTCAAAAAATATTCAATTTTTTAAGGAATCTCCACACTGTTCTCCATAGTGGCTGTACTAGTTTGCATTCCCACCAACAGTGTAGGAGGGTTCCCTTTTCTCCACACCCTCTCCAGCATTTATTGCTTGCAGATTTTTGGATCGCAGCCATTCTGACTGGTGTGAAGTGGTACCTCATTGTGGTTTTGATTTGCATTTCTCTGATAATGAGTGATGTTGAGCATCTTTTCATGTGTTTGTTAGCCATCTGTATGTCTTCTTTGGAGAAATGTCTATTTAGTTCTTTGGCCCATTTTTTGATTGGGTCGTTTATTTTTCTGGAATTGAGCTGCATAAGTTGCTTGTATATTTTTGAGATTAGTTGTTTGTCAGTTGCTTCATTTGCTATTATTTTCTCCCATTCAGAAGGCTGTCTTTTCACCTTGCTGATATTTTCCTTTGTTGTGCAGAAGCTTTTAATTTTAATTAGATCCCATTTGTTTATTTTTGCTTTTATTTCCAGAATTCTGGGAGGTGGATCATAGAGGATCCTGCTGTGATTTATGTCTGAGAGTGTTTTGCCTATGTTCTCCTCTAGGAGTTTTATAGTTTCTGGTCTTACATTTAGATCTTTAATCCACTTTGAGTTTATTTTTGTGTGCGGTGTTAGAAAGTGATCTAGTTTCATTCTTTTACAAGTGGTTGACCAGTTTTCCCAGCACCACTTGTTAAAGAGATTGTCTTTACTCCATTGTATATTCTTGCCTCCTTTGTCAAAGATAAGGTGTCCATAGGTGTGTGGATTTATCTCTGGACCCAGCAATTCCACTGCTGGTCATACACACCAAGGAAACCAGAATTGAAAGAGACACATGTATCCCAATGTTCATCGCAGCACTGTTTATAATAGCCAGGACATGGAAACAACCTAGATGTCCATCAGCAGATGAATGGATAAAGTGGTACATATACACAATGGAGTATTACTCAGCCGTTAAAAAGAAATTCATTTGATTCAGTTCTGATGAGATGGATGAAACTGGAGCCGATTATACAGAGTGAAGTAAGCCAGAAAGAAAAACACCAATACAGTATACTAACACATATATATGGAATTTAGAAAGATGGCAATGACGACCCTGTATGCAAGACAGGAAAAAAGACACAGCTGTGTATAACGGACTTTTGGACTCAGAGGGAGAGGGAGAGGGTGGGATGATTTGGGAGAATGGCATTCTATCATGTATACTATCATGTAAGAATTGAATCGCCAGTCTATGTTTGACACAGGATACAGCATGCTTGGGGCTGGTGCATGGGGATGACCCACAGAGATGTTATGGGGAGGGCGGTGGGAGGGGTGTTCATGTTTGGGAACACATGTAAGAATTAAAGATTTTAAAATTAAAAAAAAAATAAAATATTCAAAATCATTTTACTTATAAATTGCACTCTTCTAGGATATTTATATATTCTGACTCTTACGTGTTTTTGAATGAAATTTAGACTGATTAAAAATGGAGGCAGAGAAAATCAAACCAAAAACACACAAAAAATCACAGAATCAACTTGACAATTTTACAAGGTCCCACATTTTTATATAGCTTATATTTAACATCTACTTCTGCTTTATTGACTATGCAAAAGCCTTTGACTGTGTGGATCACAATAAACTGGAAAATTCTGAGAGAGATAAGAATACCAGATTGTCTGACCTGCCTTCTGAGAAATCTGTATGCAGGTCAAGAAGCAACAGTTAGAACTAGACATGGGACAAAAGACTGGTTCCAAATCAGGAAAGGAGTATCAAGGTTGTATATTGTCACCCTGTTTATTTATATTCAGAGTACATCATGCAAAATGCCAGGCTGGATGAAGCACAAACTGGAATCAAGATTCCCGGGAGAAATATCAAAAGCCTCAGATATGCAGATGACACCACCCTTATGGCAGAGAGTGAGGAGGAACTAAAAAGCCCCTTGATGAAAGTGAAAGAGGAGATGAAAAAGTTGGCTTAAAACTCAACATTCAGAAAACTAAGATTATGGCATCTGGTCCCATTACTTCATGACTAATAGATGGGGAAACAATGGAAATGGTGAGAGATTTTATTTTGAGGGGCTCCAAAATCACTGTAGATGGTGACTGCAGCCATGAAATTAAAAGACGCTTGCTCCTTGGAACGAAAGTTATGACCAACCTAGACAGCATATTAAAAAGCAAAGACGTTTATTTGCCAACAGAGGTCCGTCTAGTCAAAGCTAGTTTTATTTATTTATTTTTTTTCAGTAGTCATGTATGGATGTGAGAGTTGAACTATGAAGAAAGCTGAGACCTGAGAAATTGATACTTTTGAACTGTGGTGTTGGAGAAGACCCTTGAGAGTCCCTTGGACTTCAAGGAGATCAGACCTGTCAATCCTAAAGGAAATCAGTCCTGATTATTCATTAGAAGAACTGATGCTGAAGCTAAAACTCCAATACTTTGGCCACCTGATGCAAAGAACTGACTCATTTGAAAAGACCCTGATTCTGGGAAAGATTGAAGGTGGGAGGAGAAAGGAATGACAGAGGATGATTGGTTGGATTATCAAGTTTGGTTGGATTGGTTGGATGATTGGATGGCATCACCAACTTGATGGGGATGAGTTTCAGCTCTGGGAGTTGGTGATGGACAGGGAAGCCTGGTGTGCTGCAGTTCATGGGATCACAAAGAGTCAGACACGACTGAGTGACTGAATTGAACTGAACTGAACTTTAAAGATATTTTTAGCAGTTGATTTTATTTCAAAAAATTGTTCTATATTCTGATAGGACAACAACCCAAATAATAGTCTTTCTCTTTCTTCCCAAAGATCATCTCCCTTGTGATCATGAAGAAATAAACATATATTTAAATGACTGAGAGAAAGATAGGAATGGTCAGGGACAATGCTACTATCTTAGATACTGGCTCTGTGCTTAGTAGCTCAGTTGTCCAACTCTTTGTGACTCCATGGACTGTCACCCACTAGGTTCCTCTGTCCATGGGGACTCTCCAGGCAAGAATACTGGAGTGGGTTGCCATGCCCTCCCTCAGGGGATCTTCTCAACTCAGGGACTGAACCCAGGTCTCCCACATTGCAGGTGGATTCTTTACCACCAGGGAATAGATATTGGCTATAGACACCTGCAATAAGTCCTTTTTGTGAGATGTGTACCACTTTTTAAATAAATAAATTGGCTGAATACACTTCTTAACTGATACAAATATTTTAAAACACTGATGAATTAAACATACAAATATTGAAAAATTTTGTATCACTTTGTCTAGTGTAAAATTTGAAATTGTGTCTTTATGGATCAGTAGGTTATTCAATGTTCTTTCACTCTTGAGTCCACATTGTAAATTAAAATTATGTCAGCTTTGAAGAATAAGCAATTTAAAATTATGATCTAAATTTACACTTGGATTTTGACTAACAGGATGATCTCTCATTACCTACTCAATCTAAAGGAATAATATTTATGCAACTTCAAAATGTACAGAATAACCTCTCCTCATGAATGCGGATATATTCAATGCATTTCATTTTTTGAGGAAAAGGAGATCCTTCATGATATAGCCTCAAATATTTAGTTTAAAAAATGAGAGAATAACTATAGTATAGAAGGTTGTTTGGATTTATTCCCAACATGCAAAGTCCTCGGAAGTCATCTGTTTTATTCTTAAAATTAAAAAAAGCTAAAAAGTTGGAAATCAATGACTTTTCTTAGACACATCAGAGAATTGAGAATGCAGAGCAAATATTACTGCAAAACAGAGAGGGAGGTAAATCTGTCAAGATCTACTTCTTGGGGTAGACACTGCTAAAGCCAAACCTTGTAGGATCACTGAAGTGATGATTTTGACTAATTCCTGGAGGCTGAGTATGGATTATAATATGTGAGGGGAGAAACTTCTGTGGGGAAGTTTTATGGATACCTTTCAATTTTTATGGTTACTATCTCCAAGAACCCCACAGAGTTCTTATGGTAAAGACTAAGAATGACCATGTAGGACTCTGACAGGGCAAGGATAATAGTAATCATATGAAATATAACAAGTTCCTTCTTCACACACAAGAGTGACAGTCCAGGATAAGAGACATGACCAGGGCTTTATTATTTCTGGGGAGGGCATTCCTCCCCATTGAATATTCTTGTCTCACTAGCAAGGGACAGCTAACAAAAAAATTACCACTGGAGAAACTGTTGTAAAGGTCATAAAAGTACACTAGATTCACTAAAAGATTGAGATTAAATTATAATATCATAGAATGGTTTCCCATCCTCATACTGTAAAACTTATATCTGCTGGAACTCCAGTGTAACAACTGGGGGTTTACAGCTGAAAGAACTAAAAGAAGCAGACACTCTTTGAGGAAGAGTACTTAGGAAAGACCAAAGTGAAGAGAGGGGATATAAATAAGGACTCCAGAAGACTTTGAAGCCTCTGACATCCAGAACTATAGCAAACATTAAATATAGCTCAACTCCTGCCAGATTAGCATATAGCCTCACAATAATAGTCTTATCTCAGTATATATTACTGATGTAACATATCTGGCTTTCAACAACAAAAAAATTACAAGGCACAGCAAATGCAAGAAAAAAAAAATATATATATATATAGTCTGAAAAGATAATGAGATCAGCAGAACAAGACTCATGACGATGCAGATTTTGTAAGGGCCAGACAGGCAATTTAAAATTACTATGATTAAGATGTTAAGGGCACTAATGAAAAAAGTAGACAACATGCAAGAACAGATGGGTAATGCAAGCAGAGAGATGGAAACTCTAAGAAAGAATCAAAAGGATGCTAGAAATCAAAAGAAGTGTAATAGAAATAGGGAATGCCTTTGATGGGTTCATTAGCAGACCAGACACAGTTGAAGACTCAGTGAGATTTAAGATAGTTCAAGAAAAATATTTCAAACTAAAATGCCAAGAGCAAAAAGAAGAAAAATACCAAACAGAACATCCTAGAATGTGGGACAATTTTCAAAGTTGTAACACACACATAATTGGAATACTAGAAGGAGTAGAGAGAGAGAGAGAAGAGAGGTAAAAAATATATATATATCTGAAGCAGTAATGATCAATAAATTTAAAAATGCAATGACATGAAACAAATCACAGGCCCAAGAAGCTCGGAAAATATCCAGCATGATTATCATGCCAAAAATGCAACAGCTAGCATAACTTATTCCGTCTGTAAAAAATCAAAGGTGAGAAAAACTTGAGAGAAGCCTGAGGAAAAAATGCATTACCTGCAGAAGATCAAGGATTAGGAGTGTAGCCCACTTCTCATAAGAAATCATGCAAGTTAGAAGAGAGTGGAATGAAATATTTAGAGTGTTGAAAGAATAAAAGCATCAACTGAAAATTCTTTATCTAGAAAAAGTATCCTTTAAATGAAGGAAATATAAAAATTACCAGACAGCCAAAAATTAAGGAAATTCACTGCCACCAATCCCATCTTACAAATATGTATGAAAGAGGCTCAGCTCCTCAGAAGCAACTAGCAAACCTGTCATGTGTATCTTATTAATACAATTCTCCAATAAAAGGTAATACATTAATCAATTAAATATTAGTCAAAATCACAATGCTATATTTTGTATTGCGAAGATTCTTAGAAAAATGGTTTAAGGTTTTAAAAGTACACTTTCCAAGGATAAAAAGATCTTTTTTGGGTTTTTCCTGAAATGGTTCCCAAAAGCTACTAATCTTTAGAAATAGGTCTGTATTCTCATACTTCTCAGTTTGCTACTATGAGCTATTTGGAAAAAAAAAAAAAAAAAAAAAAACATGCTAATGAGGAAACTTAGTTTGCAGTGAGATAATTTTTGTTCAATAAAAATACATGTAAATATCTTATTAAGTATACTGTAAGGAATAACTAAGTGAATATTTTCTTTGAGTAAAACATCACTTATTCAGTAAGCAATATTCAATATTACTTATAATCCCTTCCATAAAATTTTCAGAATTTTTAGGAGAAATGCTTCCTCTCAAATTTGGGAACCCTTCTTATCTGATAGTTGGGTTCTAGCTAGATTCTGGTCCTTACCAAAATAGTTCAAGTCAAATGGAAAAATCTTGCACAACATATAGGCATATGGCATTAATATTAGGATTTGAGTGTGGAGAGGACTGAAAGATATTCTTTTCAAGTTCTAAGTTTTAGACAAACTTGTACACAAATCAATCAATAATTAATGACTACACATGAATAAAAGGTAACTCCCCTAGGCTTATGAAGAAAATCTCATTACCCCTAATATTCAAGGTATATTTTTTCACAACTCTCTTGAAAAACTTCTTACTTACCAACACAGATGAAAAGTTTGAGACAACAGGTTAGAACCCTGAATCTTTCTCATAAACTGATAGAGCTCATGTCTCATGATAGAGCTAGACTCCCCAGAGACTGATAAACTGAAACGAAGGGAGTGAGTCAGAGCTAGGCATAACAGAAAGATCTACCCTTAGTCTGTTCATGCACGCATGCATACTCAGTCATGTCTGACTCTTTGCAATCCCATGGACTGCACCAGGGTGCAATCCCACCAGGCTCCTCTACCGACTGGACTTTCTAGGGAAGAAAACTGGAATGGGTTTTCATTTCCTCCTTTAGTGGATTTTCCTGAACCAGGAATTGAACCTGTGTATCCAGTATCTCCTGCACTGGCAGGAGAATTCCTTCCTACTGGGAAGCATTTAATCTGCTCATCATATACAAAACAGAAGCAGAAATCAAGTCTATAGCCTGAAACCTAGCACACCAAGGATACAGCTTACCATGCACAAATATATACAGAAAAATAGGTTTTTATGAATCTATTGCAAAAAATTAGGAATTCCTTTTCTCACAGGTAAAGTTGTTAGAGGCTATTAAGGACACTACAAAAAACACTTCCTTTGAAGTGAAGTAGAAGTTTCCACTCAGGAAATAACACAATGGAAAATAAATTGTCTTTCCTACCTATCAGTACATCAAACCTAAATATCAAAGGTTATGGTCAGTGTGTGCCATCTATTTTGGGGTGAAGGAGATTTCCAAAGGTCAATCCATATCCACTTTCACAAGGCACCTTCACTGATACTTTTCTTTTTGCATATCCTCCTTGGTCCCATGATCTCAGGGGATAAGAAAGAAGTGAAGTCGTTCAGTCATGTCCAACTCTTTGCGAACCAATGGACTGTAGCCCATACCAGTCTCCTCTGTCCATAGAATTCTCCAGGCAAGACTACTGAAGTGGGTTGCCATTTCCTTCTCCAGGGGATCTTCCCGACCCAGGGACCGAACTCAGGTCTCCTGCATTGCAGGCAGACGCTTCACCATCTGAGCTACCAGGGAAGCCCAGGACTGCCATAGGAGGTTCTTAAAAGCGCTAGATCCACACCAAGTCTACCCTGCCTCTTAGGACAAAAATGCTTCCTTCCCCTGTTCAATATTCCAATCAAGTTTAAATACCTTTATTTGCATTTCTCTTCTTAGTCAAGTGTATTTCATTGCTGAATTTAGAATGGAATATGTTTAATGAAATAACCTTCATCTCTTGTGGATAATTAAATTTATAGTCATTTCTTCTAACTCTACCCAACTTTTTGTCTTTGTATCTTTAAATCCTAGGGCCCTCATGTTGTTGTTGCTGTCTTTTTAGTAAGTCGTGTCTGACTCCTTGTGATCCCATGGACAGTAGCCCACCAGGCTCCTCTGTTCATGGAATTTCCCAGGCACGAATACTAGAGTGGGTTGCCATTGCCTCCTCTGGGAGACCCTCCTGACCCAGGGATTGAATCTGCACCTCCTGCACTGGCAGGCTGACTCTTTACCACTGAGCCACCTGGGAAGGGCCCTCATATCCCAAAGGAAACTGGTCTCTCCTTTTCTCCATGTAGTCAGAAATAGAGAACACTTGTAGAATTTTGGGCCTAAACATGTTGTTAATAAATTCTTTGGGCCCATAGGAGCCCAAAGAAAACTAATATTTCCAACGACCCTCAAAATTTTTCCTGCTCTCAAATGTTCCTTGTTTTAGTTTTGAATAATTTGTTATCACTACCAAGATGGAAGGGCTACTCCTATCTTATCATCTTCCCCTGAAGCACTGGAATAGACTTTTTCTGTTGTGTTCAAAGATCTTCAGTTATTTTGTATCTCATTCTTTCTCACACATATGTACATCTCACAATTTTTACTGGCTTGAAATACTTTCTTCTCTTTTTTTCCGATCTATGTTTGGGCCTTTTATTTTTTTTTTCCCCCTACTTATTTAATTATATCTTTTAAGGTCTCACACAGTGAGAGCGTGGAGGTCAATGGATTCTGAGTCTGTGTAAGTATCCATTTCTACCCTACCTTACTTACAGGTACTTCTTTTTCTATTCATACATGCCAAGCCTCAAACACAAATTCTCCCTGAAAAAGCTGTCTATCAAGCTCCAACACTATGTGTTTGTTTAACTTTAATCTTTCTGATCACTGCCTGAAGACCAAAAAGTGTCTTATAAAACTCCCTATGTGTGCTACATAGAGACAGTGAGTTCCAAATATTATAAACATCTTACTATCTGACTTATGATTATTCAGAGTTTTATTTTTATTTCAACCCAAGAAAATGTATAATATGCTCTTTCAGAAGGACTCAGATTTATCTTTAGTTGTTTATGGATTAAAATATACCAGTCCATAGTGTTTCGAAAACACTGTATTTCTGAAAGACATAATTACTATCGAGGTTTATTAAATAATCAAACTTTAAACCCTGGTTTGTTTTGGCAACGGGAGAGAGGAGATAATAACACGAGTGTGATGAGATGGTCAATATATCCAATGCCTGTTTTGGCCTGAAATGTAGTTTGGAACAAGATAAACAGAATAAAAATCTAAGTTTGCTGATTGAATACCTAGATAATAGTGTACAGAGAAAATATCAAAAACCTCTTATACTCACCTTGGTTAAAACTTACTGTTCGACCTGGGATTCTGACTGAAAAATGCAATAAAGACAAAAAGTAATCTGATGTAGCACAAACTACCACACCAACACATGCTGAAATCTGGTATACAACACTGTGCATATCTGAACTTCAAAATTTTTCCTTGAAAAAATATTTACCTACTTCTGTATTGCTGTCGTTCCAAGGAATTCCAACCAGAACAGGACAGAGTCACACACAGGAGGTTCACTAACAGCCTTCATATGGGGCACCCTTTGACTCACGTCCTAGCTCTATTCACACACAAGCATTAGTTCTCAGCCAATATGATGATGTGTGCTGGTTTTGCATGCTTACTTGTGCTTTGCCCTCTCCTGGTTTCAGCCTGTGTAATGGAACCAAGGGAAATCAAAAGGGAATCAGTTACTAGCTTTACTAATGGTTCTCTAGCAACACATTTGATATTATAACTTATTATTAAGGCTAAAGAAGGGTCTTCACACTACTTTTAGCAATACACATCTGTACGTGTCAACATGTATCCATGTATCATGGTCATGGTTCAAGCCTGAAACACATTGAGATATTCTTCTCAGTGTCCTGAGCTTGGACAGGTTCCAGCACATAAGGAGACAATTGTATTTATGTTACTCTGAATATTCTCCAAGAATGAACTTAACCACTTAAAAAAGACAATAGTGTTGTTTTTTAAATTTTTATTCCAACAAAGCTAAATTTTATCAATGCAATTTCAGTTCAGTTCAGTCACTCAGTGGTGTCTGATTCTTTGTGGCCCCATGGACTGCAGAATGCCAGGTTTCCATATCACCAACTCCCAGAGTTTGCTCAAACTCATGTTCATCGAGTCGATGATGCCGTCCAACCATCTCATCCTCTGTCATCCACTCCTACTGCCCCCAATCTTTCCCAGCATCAGAGTCTTTTTTAATGAGTCATGTTTCATTCTATAAATCAGTTCTGCATTTTTTTGAACACAGTATATTCCTAGTTTAATATTAAGAACTGTGGTGTTGGAGAAGACTCTTGAGAGTCCCCTGGACTGGAAGGAGATCCAACCAGTCCATTCTGAAGGAGATCAGCCCTGGGATTTCTTTGGAGGGAATGATGCTAAAGGTGAAACTCCAGTACTTTGGCCACCTCATGTGAAGAGCTGACTCATTGAAAAAGACTGTGATGCTGGGAGGGATTGGGGGCAGGAAGAGAAGGGGACAACAGAGGATAAGATGACTGGATGGCATCACTGACTCGATGGACGTATGAGTGAACTCCAGGAGATGGTGATGGACAGGGAGGCCTGGCGTGCTGTGATTCATGGGGTCACAAAGAGTCAGACATGGCTGAGCGATTGAACTAACTGACTGAATATCAAGTCCAGAAATTTTTAAAGAATTAAAGAAAAAGGGAATCAGGAATAAGACATATAGAAAAACAACATGAATGAAAAACATAATAGTACTCTACTTCAGCCCTCCAAATTATGTCTTTCAAGCATTTCAATGATAATCAAAATGGAAAACAATATATAGAAAAAGTGGGGTCCCACAGAAAGCTGATAACAATGTTGAGACTAAACACTGATAAACAATAAGTGCTTCTCTAATGTGTTCTTTATTCTAAATGAATGCAAATAATTATCCATAATTGTCCACAATTTTTATACTTTATAGATAAGTCATTTATTGGGCACAATTTTCCTAATTTTAGACTGGAGTGAAAAAATATGGAATTGATCTACTGTTACTGTCCATTACTGGGGCTGCAATCTTGATTAAGTAAATTCACTTTCTATGAGCTCCATTTGCTTCATCTATAAACTAAAAGATCTGGATTGAATGATCTTTTTTTTTTTTCCTAGCTATAAAATTCTCCAAACTTAATCTATAATTTACATTATGAGTAGGAAAATTAAGAATGAGCTCTGTCCATCTAGGAGAAGGCAATGGCACTCCACTCCAGTACTCTTGCCTGGAAAATCCCATGGGCGGAGGAGCCTGGAAGGCTGTAGGCCATGGGTCGTTGAGGGTCGGACACCACTGAGTGACTTCATTTTCACTTTTCACTTTCATGCATTGGAGAAAGAAATGGCAACCCACTCTAGTGTTCTTGCCTGGAGAATCCCGGGGATGGTGGAGATTGGTGTGCTGCTGTCTATGGGATAACACAGAGTTGGACACGACTGAAGTAACTTAGCAGCAGCAGCAGCAGCAGCAGCTGTCCATCTAGTCACTATTGTGTAGTTACCAAAAACTGAACATTTTATGTTTATCACTAGCCACTGACAATAATTTTCATACACATGTAATATTTGCAAGTAAGGAAAAAGTTCATTATGTTGAAATCAAGGATCACACAGGATCATTACTACCATAAAAGTAGATGACTTGGATCTATTCTTAATTATATCCAGATAAATAAACATGAAGAATGATCTTTTTATGTATTTCTTATGTTAAGTCCTTTTATGGCAATATAAGTGTTAATTAGTCATGTCCAACGCTTTCTAACCCCATGGACTAGCCAACTAGGCTCTTCTGTCCATGGAAGTCTCCAGGCAAGAATACTGCATGGGTAGCCATTCCTTTCTCCAGGGGATCTTCCTGACCCCGGGTCTCCTGCATTGCAGGCAGATATTTTACTCTGAGCCACCAGGGAATCCCAAAATATAAAATGTTTTATTATTATTATTTTAATTGGTAATGGAAAAGGGATAATAACAATAAGATAAAAATACACCCTGCAGTTGAAAGAAAGTGATTTATCCATTATTTTAAAGCTGTTCATAAAGAAACAAATTTGAATTCTTTTTAATAAATACTAACTTAAATAAGGTTATTTTAAAATCAAAATACAAACTCATGATATTTTAAAATTTCAACTAAATACTTAGTAAAATTCTTAAAGATATTGTTTACTCTTTGCTTCTATATTTTATCTTTATATTTTTTGACTAATGTCATGTTCCCTAAGATTTACATTCATGAATAGATGTGGCATTTTCTCTTCAGGGTAGGATAGCCAATGTCTAATAACATACTAGTTACTCTAAATAAATACTCCTTCCAAAATTTGTTGAATAAATTATAAAAATATTAGCAAGTCTCTAATGGACTTTAGTGTCTGTTGAATAAGATAAGCACACACACAAAGTATTATTAATGGCATGAAAAGATAAGATGCTTACTGTTATTACTAACAAAGGGCTACATGAGTACAGAACAAGCGGTTATGAATTTCAAGTTGTTTTCACAAATTTCTTGGAAGAGCTGGTATTTGCACCTTTCCTGAAATAATAACCAGGAGTTAGGCACGGAGGCTCAACATTTTCAGACTACAAAGTGAATATAGTTGCAAATAATGTAGGTCACTGAGGGAGGGAAATATGAAGCAAGACCTCTGAAGATGTGAAGAACTAAGAATTTTAATCTCTATTGTATGTACTAAGGAGAGCACAAACAGCAGTATGAGCCTTGGTTTCCTCATCTTTGAGAGAGAAATCATAGAAATTATCACACTGAGATATTAAGAATTAAACAGGATAATGAACACAAACTATGTTACATTTTTCCTAGAAAATAACAGGTTTCCAATAACTGATTATTTTTTAAAAGTAGATCATAATTTTATATCATTTGTATCATTATTGAACAAAAAGAATAGAAAAAAAAAATAGCTTCATGGCTCTCCAAGAATATATGTATATATTCTCTATATACAGGCAAGTTTCCAGCACATTCAGATAACAGTGAGAAGAGCTACAAAAATATAATCCCCAAAACTAAGAGGAGGAAGAATGCCATCTGAGATTTAAGCATCTTAAAGCAAACTAAAGGGTCTAAAGCCAAGAGGATTTTGTAGTGTTGAGAATGAATTCATTAACATAGCTAAAGAATGTCAATCACAGGACAGTTAGTCACCTTTTGAAACACAGATGCAGATGACTCTCTAAGGTATAAATCTGCATTCTCTTCAAGTAAAATTCCAAATCATGAGATAGGAAGGAAGTCTGGGCTGGTTAAATTGCCAATTTCACTGGCAAGACTTCCTATCATGAAAATACATGTGTCCATTTATTTTAACTTGATAGTATTGAATTTTCTAATTATCGCACTTTTGCTCCTGATATAATATAACATAATATAATATAATATATACCCAGGTATCACAAGACTGTATTTTGTTTTTCCATACAGATGTGCCTATGAGGGGAAATATGTGCTGGCCATGCTGAAGTAAGAATTTTATTTCATAGAGCATAATTCTTGTTATAAATTAACAAATTAATATTCTGATTGTTCTTACTATATTTTGGTTGTTATGGTTGAGTTATGTCAAAAAGATTTGTTGAAATCCCAACCCCAGCACTTGGGAGTGTACGTGCTTAGTTGCTCAGTCATGTCTGACTCTTTGCGACCCCATGGGCTGTAGCCCACCAGGCTCCTCTGTCCATGGGATTCTCCAGACAAGAATACTGGAGTGGATTGCCGTTCCTTTCTCCAGGGGATCTTCCTGATCTAGGGTGTGAACCTGGGTCTCCTGCATTGCAGGCAGATTCTTTACCATCTGAGCAACCAGGGAAGACTTCTCTGGTAGAGCTTGGGAATGTGACCTTTTTTGGAAATAAAAAGTAGTGTCTTTGCAGATATAGTCAATGATGAGGGCATGGGGGACCAAGGTGGGACCTCCTTCAATGATTAGTGTCCTTACAAAAAGTAGAAATTTGGACACAAAGAAACACAAGAGTTACAACACCATAGAATGACAGACGCAGAGATTTGAGTAATACATGCTGGGGAAGACTGAGGTCAAGAGGAGAAGGGGACAACAGACGATGAGATGGTTAGATGGCATCACCGACTCAATGGACTTGAGTTTGAGCAAATTCCAGGAGAGGCTGAAGGACTGGAAAGCCCAGCATGCTGCAGTTCATGTGTGCTAAGTTGCTTCAGTCATGTCCAACTCTTTACAACCCCATGGATTGTAGCTGACCAGGCTCCTCTGCCCATGGGATTCTCCAAGCAAGAGTTCTCGAGTGGGTCGCGATGCCCTTCTCTAGGGCATCTTCCCCACCAAGGGTAAAATCTGCATCTCTTATAAGTCTCCTGCATTGGTAAGAGGGTTCTTTCACCATTAGTGCCACCTGGGAATCCCATGGGGTTGCACAGTCAGACATGACTTAGATATTGAACAACAACAACAATCTACAAAGCAAAAATAAAAAAATAAAAACAAACAAACAAACAACAACAACAACAACAAAACAGGAATTGCTGGCAACTACCAGAAACTGGGTGAGAGGGAGCAGACACTCCCTCAGAGCCTCCAGAAGCAACCAAGCCTCCCAACACCTTGATTTTGAACTTCTAGTATCCAGAACCACGAGACAATAAATTTTTGTTGTTTGAAGCTGTCTACATTACAAGTCTTTACTATGGTAGTAGTGTAGTGTTAGTCACTCAGCTGTGTTCGATTCTTTGTGACCCCATGGACTATAGCCTACCAGACTCCTCAGTCCATGGGGCTCTCCAGGCAAGAATACTGGACTGGGTTGCCATTTCTTTCTCCTTTATTATGGTAGCTCTAGGAAATTAATACATTAATTAAAGGAAATAAATACATTAATTAAAGGAAATAATTTATTTCCCTATGCCCTGCAACTTAATTTTTTTTCATAGACCACTTTTCTGATTTGCTAGTTTGGGCTTTACATGTACTGAATCGAACATCTTTTAGTGTTACTTTTCTTAGATATTACTCCTGGAGACCTTTTAAAGAAGATTCATGGAAATCAATCTGTGCTGATTGAATTCTCCTATTTAAACAATCGGACATTTTTCATAGTTGATCATGTGTGGCTGCTTTGTGATTGTCTTGGACGCCGTGTATGTATAGCACTTGCAAAACAATCTCAGCTCTTGTTGAAGTAGGAAACAACTCTTCCACAGTTGCCCTCATATCAGATTCTTTTCCTTAGCACAAAAGAGTAATAAGTGTGTCTGTGGGTGTAGTAGAAGCTATTAATTAAGAAATGTTCAATTATATTTTTTCTTTTGATTCTTTAACTGCTAACTACATTCAAGTTCTGTTATTATTTTAGTGAGAAATGATGAAACATATCAATAAAAGTTAAAGGAACAAGGTGAATCAATCTAATGGGAGAATCTAAATCTTTTCAGGGATCTATCTAAGTCCATAAAAAAAGCACCCTGATAGGTAACAGCAGGGGATTAAAGACTGAAGCAGTTTACTGCAGGCTATGAATGACCTGATCCCTTAATCCATCTGTCTTTTTATATGAGAATGCTATGCTAATTAGCTGTGTAAATTGTTTCCTGATGACATTAATTTTGTGCCTTTTTGTTATTCTAGGCTTTGACTTTCACTGTGATAAAAATATACTAAGGGACATTTCCAATTGAGACAGTTCTGATCCTGATAAATTCCAACACAGAAGCAATGTTGTGGGGAAATATGCATAAATAGCAAACTTAATCAATCCTGGGGATAGACATAGAGGACTTTGGCTTCCTATATAATCATTCCCTTTAGCTTCTAAAGCATTACATTAACACACTTGAAATGTTGAAACATAATTCAAGGAGAACTTATAGCAAATGCAATTTTCATTGCTCCATTTTCCTTGGAGAAAATCAAGACTTGAATATTAACATGGAGAAAGTAATGGAACAGAGAGTCGTGATGTGAAATCTTATTAGTAAACAAGAGCTGCATCTGAAAAAATATTGTCATTAAAAGCTATGTAGTAGTTAATTGAGTTTGATATGAAATTTAGTGCTGGAAAGTTAATGACTAATGCAGCTATTTCACAGAGCTTGGTTACTGCAGACTCCATAATGATCTCCTTTTGCTTCAGAGCAACAATGAAATTAACCTCTCTTTTGTCCTGCAGGTGTTGTGTTCTGATAATGCATATCCCTTACAAGTCTGGGTAAATTATTTGCTTTGCATATAAATTAACCCTAAAGCTGAATCAATATTAGAATAATGAAAATGTAGAGAATATTTTTATTCCAAGAATAAAAACAAGATAGATGGCAAAGTATATAAAAATCCTAGCTATAGATCCAATTTCAGAATAATGAATTTAAAAAATATTTACAATGCTCAATAGAGGAAGAGAGAGAGGAGATTGAGGGGAAGGAAGAATGGTTTTGGAAAATAAAATAGTTCACTATTTTTTACATTACTCAGGATGAAATAAATGAGAATCAATACATGTTGTTTTTCAGTATAAAGACAGTAAGATGGCACTTGTTTAACAGTTCTTATCTCTGAGTTTCATGTTACTGGGCACATATTATCCTTTAGTTAAACTTCAATTTCAAAATGTTAAGCATTTCAGCTATAAGGTAGAGACCCACTTTTCACTTATATGCAGTGGATTCGTAGTTATATTTCACTGCCAATAAAACATTTCCTTTTATTCTTTTGTACTTCTAGAGACTTTTTTCCCCACGTATTTTCTTCTGTTTTCCTTCTTTACTATTTCTTGCTTCAAAAATGTATGTGTGTGTGTAAATTATTTATAAATGTGACTTTTTTCTTCTTTGAAATGATGCCTAAATTCAAATTGTTTTTTCTGACTCAAAATTCAGAGGTGAATTCAGCACTGATCTGCTAAATGTTTGATACTGTGTCATACTACATAAGATACAGAAATTCCTGTAAATTGGAGGAGAAAAGTTAGCACTTTCTCTGACTTCCTACGTTGAAAGAATACATTTACTCATGGATATTGATCAAAAGATTTATGGGTACTATTTTGATGGTGAAAAGGGAATAAATGATAGTAAGAGCATTTAGTCAAGTGATAACTTTAGTCCTTCATGTTTACTTTTGTTTAGTTAAACTGCTATAGAAATAGTCCTGCTTTGTTTACTCCAAAACATTCTTTAATCTTTCCCCTTACAGTTAAGCATTGGGTATAGCTTTGATATTCTTGGTTATTACCCATTGGGTCCAATGTTCACTCTTTCTTTCTAAATCCAAAAGCAAAGTGGAATCTAAAGTGCAATAATAATCATTAATAATTTATAGAATGCCCATTTCCAAAACAAAATCAGAGACACTATAGACAATAATAAGCACACATTAAACCAACTGGGCACTGTGCCCAGAAAGCCTGCCAAGTACACACAATAGGCAAGAAAATAGCTTGTGTGTGTGTGAGGAGCAAAAAGTAAGAGAAAACAATGCATGAAAGACTTGCAACGATATCCAAGCTTCCACAGGAAACAAAAATATTTTGAAGTCCTTTTTGTTGGGTCTGCTGCTGCTGCTGCTAAGTAGCTTCAGTCTCCAGTCGTGTCTGACTCTGTGCAACCCCATAGAAGGCAGCCCACCAGGCTCCCCTGTCCCTGAGATTCTCCAGGCAAGAACACTGTAGTGGGTTGTCATTTCCTTCTCCAATGCATGAAAGTGAAAAGTGAAAGTGAAGTCGCTCAGTCATGTCCGACTCGTCAAGACTCCATGGACTGCAGCCTACCAGGCTCCTCCGTCCATGGGATTTTCCAGGCAAGAGTACTGGAGTGGGGTGCCATTGCCTTCTCCGTTTGTTGGGTCTATTAGCTGTCTTTCAGTGTATGATAGATATGAACCCCATTAAAAAAGTGGAGTATATTCTAAAATTTTCAAATTTGCTAGGTCTAGGTGTAGTAGATTATTATATGTTTTGCAAGCTGCCAAGTAAGAAGATCCAGGGCCATCCAATAGCTACAGGTCTGTGATACTTTTCATTGTTGTCTATGATGTAAACCAGTCCTTTTCTCCTATGATTTATTGAAGTTATTGCACTCTACTTGGGATGGCATGTGATTATGACAAACAGGAACAAAGAGTCTCATGTAGGTGTTTTCTCACCTCATAAAACGGTACTTGTACATTCTTAGGTCAAGTCTCTCCTGACAAGTTAAAGCTTCCCATGAGCTGAAGAAATCTATGAAAGTTAACTTACGGAAATGTTGCCTCTGACCTCCTTTAGGTGGGCTTTCACAGGTTAAAGATCTGAAGAGTAATAGCAAACACAAAATGTGAAAAGTTTTTTTCTTTTTCTTTTTTCCTGAGGGAAAGGTACTTCAAAATTCTATTCTGTGTAAGCTTGAGAGTTGAACACTAATGTGCTTAAATATGAACTTATTATGAAATACTATTTGAGTAGGTGCAACCCAGCTGCTATTGGCAAGAAAGCAACCTGGGATGTACATTTACTATTGCTATTACATCCAAACCAGGAGAACAGTACATGGGAAAAGTGTGTAACTAGGACTAAAAAGTTAACACAACAATTACATTTAATTTCACTCAGTGCAAGTAATATTTAGCAGAGTTTTTAGGAACTTGCAATAATATTCTGATTATGAACATATAACCAAGATTACTGACAGTAAAGATTTTGAGATAAACCAGGTAAATTACTTTTCTTGGAATATTACTTTTTTTGTGGATATTAATCAATGAACTGATAAATCTTTGTTAAATTGAAACCTAGATTTCAGGAATAATATACTCAACAGGATGAACTATTTACATCAAGAAAATGCATTTTACTCCATGAAACATTGTTATTTATCAGGAATGATGGTGATTAACTATTTTCATGCCATGCAAAAGAGAATGGGGGTGTATCAGTCTCAATCCTGTTGACTATGCCAATTGTCTTGCTAGTCACATTGTCTGCTGAAACCAGGGCAGGCAAAGCACAAGCTAAGAGGCTGGAAGAAGACGTGAGGAGCTGTAGGAACTAGACATGTTTATTCTCTCCTAGGTAACATGGCAGCCGTAACATAGTCTCTCTCCTGGCTGACACAGCAGCTATAGCAGCAGCCATAAGATAACCATAACATAGTCAAAACATGGCCATAACCTAAGCTCATAACCATGATGTTGCTCCAGTGTAGCCCCAGTGTAGCAGCAACCAGGGCTTTCACGGTGAAGCTCATACAGGTGTACTGCACACACTCATAACCAAGTGAGCACCTTGTGACATACATGTACAACGCTATAAGTGATCTCATCCACTATACAACCATGCAAAGTCATTGTTTCAGTACATGGGGTGAGAGGATGTGAGGGTGGGGTGAGAGAACCTGACTGGCACCATCTTGACTAATATTCTCTCTTCCTACAGGGTGCTTCCTAGGTGGCTCAGTGGTAAAAAAAATCTGCTTGCCAACATAGAAAATGTAGGTTCTATCCCTAGGTAGGGAAGATCTCCTGGAGAAAGAAATGGTAACTTGATACTTGCCTGGGAAATCTCATGGACAGAGGAGTCTGGCAGTCTATAGTCCATGGGGTTGCAAAAGAGTTAGCAACCCTTGTTAGGCCATGAAATTTTATACTGGCAAAAGTATTTAGATATGAAATTCTAGAAGTCTTTGAATATAAAGTTTTTAATTAGTTACACCATAATTCAATGTTTTCTCTAACATGTGGGTATCTTAGAAGTAGAGAAGTAAAAGGGCTGAAGGTAAACGTCTCACTAATAGGATGCTATGCCCACTGTGTAAAATTTACTACTCTTAGTTGATTCTGTTAATTGAGCTGATTATACTAATTGAGCTGTTTAGATAATACTGAATGAGTGTAGAAAACAATAGAACTATTATTTCTAAAGAAAATTATGGGGAGAGGTGTAAACTTATGCAGAGGCTGCTAAAAGAAGAACTTGTTTATTATTAAAATGCTTAGCTTGACCAGTCAAATTTAGTAGTTTTTCATGGAGAAACCTAAATATTCAAGTTATATAAATGGATTCAGTCATGACTGAGTCAAAGAAATTTATTTTTTTAAACTGTTTTACCAAGTGGCTAATAAGATTTACTTGATGCCTTTTTCTAATAGTTCTACTGGCCCACTATTTAGTGCTGGACATATACAACGCAAAGAGTTAAGTTCTGAGGATGATTGTTGCAAATTGTGGGCAATAAATGACTTTATATGACATTATTTTGAAAAGAAACAGTGATTTCCATGTAAAATATATTATAACTGAATGTTCTTTCAAGCTTATATATATACTTATTTGTTGATCTGTTTCTGCCCAGTGTCAAATTTTCTCATCCATTCATTCAGCAAACACTGATTGAATACTAGCTGTGTCCCAGGAATTAATGCCAAATAAGATTCTTAACCTCAACAAGCATATGGCCAGAGACTAAAGAACACAAACCAACATAATTATAGTACAGTGCTGTTAAGAATAGGGAGCTATTAAAAAACAACAACAACAACACTGGAAGAACATCTAACTGTATCTTTGGCGAGTTAAAAGCTTTTTTTTTTTTTGAAAATAACCTCTAACGAGAGTTTTAAAGGACAAATAGGAATTAACCAGAACAAGGAAAAAGAGCATTTCAGGTGTCAAAAGGTCTTTTTCATGGGCCAAGAAGCAGATTATTAAAATGTTCATTAATGTATGTGGTTGATTTTGTTCAACATTTTGAAGCTAATATCATGTAGTCTACATCACAGTTCAGATCAGAAACTCTGGTACATGTAACCCTGGTTCTTTGAGGTTTTATTTGAATAAAAATAGATATTTTCAGTGTCTACATGCATTTAGGGGAAAAAAATATTTCCTAAAAATTTTATTTTATTTTTTTTCTGTATGATTTTCTTTAATAAATTAAAGCATAATGTGAATTTCCAGAAAGTCTTGGTAGTAACACGTACTTTCCAGAATTATGTGACCAAGAAACTGTATACTTATAAAACGGCTCTTAGAAGTTATTTCATGAGGATCATGCTTTGAGAAATGCTGTTATGTACAGATATATGAAATTTTCCAAATTAAATTCCTTATAGTATAGACAACTAAAAGCATGGAGGGAAATTATAAAGTCTGATAGCAAACTCTAAGGTTTTGAATGTCTCTCCTCCTCCCCCAAATTATGTCCACCTGGAACCTCAAAATGTGACTTTATTTGGAATAAGGATCTTTGAAGATAATTAAGGTAAGGGTCTAAGCTAAAATCATCCTGGATTATGATGATCACTAAATCCAATGATGAGCATTCTTGTAAGAGGATAGACAGAGACAGAAAGAGAAGGCCATGTCAAGACAGAGGCAGAGATTGAAGCAGCATGTCTAAAAACCAAGGAACACCAAGAATGCCTCATAGTGTGGAATGGATTTTTCTCTCAGAGTCTCCAGTAGGCATCAACACTACAAACACTTGCATTTCAGACCTCTGACTTTCAGAAGTGCAAGAGAATGAATTTCTGTTATTCTAAGCTGCCTAGTTTGTTGTGATTTGTTATGATAACAGTAGGAAACAAATGCAAGGATATATTGCTTTTCCATACAGGTTATAGTTTAACAAACTGTAACCTTAACACATATTATGACCAAATGATCAATGACTCATAATGCCATTTTAATTCCTGTCCTCACAGTGTCTTCCCAACCTGAACACAGATTAACCTCAGGACTTTTTTGAACCAAAAGAATACAACAGAAATGACATTGTACAAGTTTTTCTCCTAGGCCTAAAGAGGGTTTGTTGTTTTCACTTATTCCATCTTAGCCTTGAGCCACTGTGCAAAGATGTCCAGGTTAGGTTTCTTGAGGCTGAGTGCCCCCATGGTGGAAAGGCCCAGGAGAATGTAGGCCCAGGAAGACAGAAAGGCTGGTCATCTCCTAGTCTCTCCTGTCCAACACATAAATGGGGCCATCCTGGAATCTCTAGTTCCAGAAAAGCCGCCTCCTGAATACAAACACATGTGAGGACCTAGCCAACACCATCTGGAAAGGCAAACCACACAGCTGAGTCTAACCCAGACTGCAGATCCATGAACAGATAAATGCTTGTTGCTAAATTGTTTTAAGTTGTTATGTTTGGAAGTGATTTGTTATACAGCCACATAAAACTGTAATCAGCTAATATTATCTTCAAGTATTTATTTTTAAAACAAGGATAGACAAAACAGATTATGGGTAGAATGCCAGTCAGTATGCTATAGCAAAGGCAGGACTGACTTCTATCAATTAAGAATTTTGACCCACTCTCCTGTATCTTTTTCAATCCTATCATCATTAACTTAAATCTCAGGAGAAAAAAAAAATGCATGCCACTCTAAGCTAAACAAAGACTACTTTTCATGAATACCCAGATATTTATTAAAATTCTGCATAAGTACAGCCAGAATACAAAGAATTTTAGCCAAAATTAGCACTAGAATTTTAGCATGTTTAACACTCAGCTTTTATGAGAAAACAGACAATGACAGCCGAATCTCTAGGATTTATTTTAAAAGGTTGCATCATAAATACAGCATGGACATTTCTTATCATTTCTATCTTCCGATCACTGCAGACAGCTGATATTCAAAGTGACCATTCATGGTCTTGAAATGGCTTCTGGACATAAACAATTAAATTCTGGTCAGTTGTAGTTTTAAACATTTTGATATATTTTGAGATTTCTTAAAAATATATATATTTCTAATCCACATAAGATCCATAATTAATCATCAGGTGATCAGACATTGAATTAACATATATCCTGTTTTTTCAACAATTACCAGATAAAATTAGCTTAAAGATAGAAGTGACTATTGCTGCAAATGAATTCTTATAAAAACCAGTTATTTAAATCACACACACACACATTTATTTACACATGTCTGTGGAGTGTGACAGAAGTCCACAAATACAAAATTGTATTAGAATTCTTATAGCAAATAAATTAACAGAAGAACAGAGCCAACTTGCTAATTCAGTCTTGGTCTTACGAAGGATGTATTCTCTTTTTCTGACTTAGTCCTTTTATAAAATGAAGGTGGGTACACAATGGCCACAGGTCATTTTCCATGGACACATAAATTGTATATTAAATGGGGAAATGAGAAAATAATCCTGATTTTAATCTTTATACTAGAAAGTTTAAAAGACTGGTATAAAATTCATGTTTTGAACTCATTTATTTATAGTATTGCTACTTCTACCCCAAAAGCTTTCTTTCCCCTGTGCATATATGGCTTTATTTCTCTTTTCTTCCTCCCAGTTTTTTTTCTTCCTTCCCTTTTTTCCTTCTCCTCTTCCTCCTTTGTTTTTATAATGAAATATAATATGCATTCAGAAAAGGCCATACAGATATTATTACTGATCTCAAGGAACATAGATTTAACTTAATTCTATTTCTACTTCCTCCTTTTCTTCTCTTTCTTCATTTCTATTTTGCTTTATTTTTCTTCTTAATAGATGCTACAACTATGAATTGTGCTCTCATTGTGTAGATGATTTTTAAGGCTAGAAATCAATTTTAATGGTAATTTTTCATAAGAAAGAAATGGCAAAATATTTTGCAAATAGAAATTACTATATGTAAGTTAAAAATAACTATTTTTACTGAAATAATATTGCTACTGGTGTTCTTTCATCTATGGCAGCATTTTTATCTGAAATAGTCTTTGCTGTTTCTAAGTTCAACGTCCTGCAGCAAATGTTGCCAGTAATACAAAATACTTTCAATTAATAGTTCTCTACTTTGGTCGCTAAGCAACTGACCTATGGTGAGGAATACATAATGATCTGTATAGACACCTTAAAGTGGTGGAAAGTATAGGCTTCATAACTTTCATTTACACTCCTGTGTTGATGTTACACTAAATAGTTAAACACATGGCAGTATTTTATATTGGTTTGCTAAAATAAACTTAAGGGCTAACTTCAGCTCTGGACAAAGGTAGGACTAAACATGACACAGAATATCACATTTTTCTTTCATATATATTATCATATTTTTTATACAGAGGACAAGTAACCAGGTTAATATACAATTAAATGTATATATGCTAATCATCAGTGAAGGCAGAATTCAGCACATAGCAGAAATAGTAAGACAGCTGAGAAGAACATTAGACAAAAATGGAGACACTAAATGGCATATACAACAAAAATCATTATGTCTGATATATATGTAAGTATCTTCCTGTGTGTTAGAAAAGAAAAACAGAAATAGCCAGATCTAGACTTCACTTTCACTTTTCACTTTCAGGCATTGGAGAAGGAAATGGCAACCCACTCCAGTGTTCTTGCCTGGAGAATCCCAGGGATGGGGGAGCCTGGTGGGCTGCCATCTCTGGGGTCGCACAGAGTCAGGCACGACTGAAGCGACTTAGCAGCAGCAGCAGCAGCAGGAAAAAAAGTAGGCACTTGAACCCTGGATACTTTTATTTTATCCTTCTAACATATTTTTATTGCTTTTTTATTCCATTGACTACTGCATGCACTGACCCTCACTAAATCAAATCAATAGAGAAGAGAGATTATATCTCCCTGTTATCAGTAGAGCAGTTTAGACAGATTTTTTTTTTGCCCTGTTTCTTATATGTATTCTGTTCAGTTTTTACATTGCATTTTATAAGCTGCTTTAGAACAATGGAATAACTTTTCTTCATTTGATATAGAGCTTTTGATATAATTTGAACAAATAAAAAATAAATTATTGAAATTTCTGTTTTTATAAATGCAGTATCAGTGAAACCAGGAAAAAAATAGAATGGGAAAGACTAGAGATCTCTTCAGGAAAATTAGAGCTATCAAGGAAACATTTCATGCAAAGATGGGCACAATAAAAGACAGAAAGAATACGTCCCTAACAGAAGCAGAAGATATTAAGGAGAGGTGGCAAGAATACACAGAACTAAACAAAAATGGTCTTAATGACCAGGATAACCATGATGTTACGGTTTCTTACCTAGAGCCAGATATCCTGGAATGTGAAGTCAAGTGGGTTTAGGAAGCATTACTATGAGCAAAGCTAGTGGAGGTGATGGAATTCCAGTTGAGCTATGTCAAACCCTAGAAAATGATGCTGTTAAAGTGCTGCAAGCAATACTCATTAGTGACCACAGGACAGGAAAAAGTCAGTTTTCATTGTGAACCCAAAGAAGGGCAATGCCAAAAAATGTTCAATTGTGTTTATTTCACATGCTAGCAAGGTAATGCTAAAAATCCTTCAAGACAGGCTCCACAGGTCAAGAAGCAACAATTAGAATGGGATGTGGAACAATGAACTAATTAAAAATTGGGGAAGGAGTACATCAAGCCTATATATTGTCACCCTGCTTATTTACTTATATGCAAATTAATCATATGAAATTCCAGGCACGATGAAGCTCAAGCTGGAATCAAGATTGCCAGAAGAAATATCAACAACCTCACATATGCAGATGATAGCACTCTAATAGCAGAAAGTGAAGAGGAACAAAAAAGCCTCCTGATGAAGGTGAAAGAGAACAGTGAAAAACCCAGCTTAAAACTCAACATTCAAAAAACTAAGATCATGACATCTGGTCCTATCACTTTTTGGCAGATAGATGGGGAAAAAATGGAAACAATGAAAGACTTTATTTTCTTGGGCTCCAAAACCACTGTGGATAGTGGTTGCAACTGTGAAATTAAAAGATGCTTGCTCCTTGGAAGAAAAGCTATGACCAACTTAGACAGCATATTAAAAAGCAGAGACATCACTTTGCCAACAAAGGTTCATACAATCAAAGCTATAGTTTTTCCAATACTCATGTACAGATGTGAGAGTTGGACATTAAAGAAAGCTGAGACCGAAGAATTGATGCTTTTGAATGGTGGTGCTGGAGAAGACTCTTGAGAGTCCCTTGGAGAGCAAGGAGACCAAACCAGTCAATCCTAAAGGAAATCAATACTGAATATTCACTAGAAGGACTGATGCTGAAGCTGAAGTTCCAATATTTTGGTTTTGGTTACTAGTAACAATGACCAAGGTTTCCTAATACCTGCCCTCTCTTGGTGAAGGCCACATAGGGAGCAAAAAGAAGAAGCCTCTTCTATTCTCCTATCGACTTTGAGTGGGGACTTCGACTTTTACTCCAAACTTGAAATAAAAAGGCAGCCTCCACTATCACCCTGTGTCATGTCAGGCAAGGTTTACTTGCTAAAATTTAAATAAAATAGTCTTATAATATTCACAGTACCTAGATAAGTTGAAAATTGGTCAGCAGAGCAAGAAACAGACAAACCGTATCTTCAATGACACGTTAGCACATGTCAACATAAAGATGACACAAATACTAGATTTATTCAGCAAGAATTTGAAAGGTATCTGTATAAAAATATTTTAATAAGCAGTCATGAATATGCTCAAAACAAATGAAACAAATAGAAAGCTTTACCAATAAATAGTAGATACAAAGGACAAAGCAGAATTTTGGAACTGACAATTACTATAGCTAAAAATTTTTCTAAAAAACCCTCTGAAAAAATGATCAATACAAATTACCCAATCTGGAGAACAAAGAAAAAAGAGACTGAAAACAAAGAAACAAAAACCTCAGAACTTTAAGGACCTGTGGGACTGAAACAAAAAAAATCTAATACTTATTACTTATGTCAACAGAATTTCACAAACAAAGGAGACAAATGGCAGGGCTAAATGTGTATTTTAAAAAATAATGGCTAAAACATTTCCAACTTTGGCCAAAAAAAAAAAACAAAAAAAAAAAAAAGAAGAAGAAGAAGCCAAGATTCAGACTGAGCAAATCTCAAAAGGGAAAACTCAGAGATATTCACTCCCAAACAGAAACCAAACAAACATATAACTTCAGAAAACAAGAAAAAACATATTGAAGGCAGTAAAACAATACTTTACTTACAGGGGAAAAGTAATTTGATTGAAAGTTGATTTCTCATCAGAAACTATGAAGTCCAGAAGAATAAGTGACATATTTTTCAGATATTCAAAGGCAAAAATTGTCGGCCCAGAATTCAATTTGGGGCAAAACTTTCTTTCAGAAACTAAGGGAAATTAAAAACATTTTCAAAAGAAGGGAAATTAAAAACTTATCACCACTTATCTCACTTACAATGTTTTACATGTACCCAGTAGCGTCTGCCCCTAAAAATAGCCAAAGGAAGCTCTTGAAACAGAAATAACATGATTAATTGTGTCTTGAATCACCAGGAAGAATTCAGTTCAGTTCAATAGCTCAGTCGTGTCCGACTCTTTGCGACCCCACGAACTGCAGCACGCCAGGCCTCCCTGTCCATCACCAGCTCCTGGAGCTTGCTCAAACTCATGTCCATCTAGTCAGTGATACCATCCAACCATTTCATCCTTGGTCTTCCCATCTACTCCCGCCTTCAGTCTTTTCCAATGAGTCGGTTCTTCACATCAGGTGGCCAAAGTATTGGAGTTTCAGCTTCAGCATCAGTCCTTCCAATGAATATTCAGGACTGATTTCCTTTAAGATTGACTGGTTGAATCTCCTTGCAGTCCAAGGGACTCTCAAAAGTCTTCTCCAACACCACAGTTCAAAAGCATCAATTTTTTGGCGCTCAGCTTTCTTTATGGTCCAGCTCTCACATCCATACATGACTACTGGAAAAACCATAGCTTTGACCAGAAGGACCTTTCAGTTCAGTTCAGTTCAGTCACTCAATCGTGTCTGACTCTTTGTGACCCCATGAATTGCAGCACGCCAGGCCTCCCTGTCCATCATCAACTCCTGGAGTTCACTCAAACTCACGTCCATCAAGTCAGTGATGCCATCCAGCCATCTCATCCTCTGTCGTCCCCTTTTCCTCCTGCCCCCAATCCCTCCCAGCATCAGGGTCTTTTCCAGTGAGTCAACTCTTCACATCAGGTGGCCAAAGTACTTGAGTTTCAGCTTTAGCATCATTCCCTTGGCAAATTAATGTCTCTGCTTTTTAATATGCTGTGTAGGTTAGTCATAGCTTTTTTTCCAAGGAGCAAGCATCTTTTAAATTCATGGCTGCAGTCACCATTTGCAGAGACTTTGGAGCCCCAAAAAATAAAGTCTCTCCCTGAAGTAGATGTGACATAGTGGTAAAGAAATCATGGACAATACTTCAAGAGAAGCAGGTTCAATTCCTGGGTTGGAAATATCACCCGGAGTAGGAATTCACAACTGGCTCCAATATTCCTACCTGGAAAATTTTGTGTTCAGAGAAGCCTGGTGAGCTAGAGTCCCTGGTGTCACAAAGAGTTGGACACAAGTGAATGAAAGTGCATGGGTGTGGACACATGGACACACATACACACACACAGATGTGTTTCGTGTTTTGACAGCAGTGGGTAGTAATAGGAATTTACGTGTGTGTGTGCATGCTCAGTCATGTCCGACTCTTTGCTACTCTACAGACTGTAGCCTTCCCGGCTCAGTGTGTCCATGGAATCTCTCAGGCAAGAATACTAGAGCATGTTGCCATTTCCTCAATAGGGGATTTTCCTGACTCAGGGATGGAACCCATTCTTTACCTCTGAGCCATTGAGGTAAAACCCATAGGAATCCACATGTGTGATAAAATGACATAGAGCTATACTCATACATTTTATAAATGTCAATTTCCTGGTTGTGATATTAAACTACAGTTACTAAAAATGTAACCACTAGGAAACTGGATAAAGGGGTAGGAGTGAGTTCTCTGCACTATATTGCAACTTTTTATAAATCTTTAGTTTAAAATTGACAGGTAACAAAAAACTTAATAGATAGTTTCATATGGAGTACAGAATGATAAAAAAAAAAAATTTATTTATATAAATAAGTAAAAGCATCCATGAAAGAGATGAGCTTTGCAGTTGAATAAGTCCAATGATAAAAGAGCAGGGAAGAATAGTGCAGAATTTATGTCAGATACTTTAGAAGGCCAAAATATCGTTTCTAGTTGAAAATTTCTACATTCATGATGCGAAGAAATTTAAAAGAGTTCTTGATCTACAAAATTATCTATTTCCAAAATATAAGGGAATATTCTCTTTATCCTAAACCATTCAGGCATTAAGACTATCATTGATAATCATTAACCGCAGGGGAAATGGAGATGAAAAGAAATAAGATAGGGGAAAAATAAAAAGAAGAATATCAAACTTCAGAAGCTTCCTCAGAAAGTTTCATGTAGATACATTTTAACAGCAACTCTGCCATAATTTTTTCCCTCTTCTTCTAGTACAGATTGCTGAGTGAATCTACTTTAAGATCATAAGTAAAAAGTTTTCTACTCACTATAGGTAGAAAATTATTTTAAAATGTCTATATTTATATAGAATTTCAAATCAAATTCTATTTTTCTGCTCACAGGGAGATGGTTACTATCCTATGGTTCTTTATCAATAATCATTTTAGCTGAAGTCTGTTAGCTAATATTTATTAGATAATGTTGCTACATTATCTGCTACACAGAGAATGTGGAAATATTTAGAAAATGGCCTTCAAGATATCTGTAGAATTATCCAGAATTATCCAAATCAAATTTGCTTTGGATCCTTTTGTCTATATTTTAATTCCATAGAAGTAATTTTTCAATAAAATATGTTCATGATTTGCATATCCCTTTCAAGGAATCTTGAAATACTGTTTGTAATGTTTAGCTGGGGTTAAATTCCAAAAATGGTGAGATTTTTAGATGTTCATCAAGAATTAGACTGACATAAAATAGAAAATCAGAAATTTTTTAAAAAGTAGAAATTGAAAACACAACCTTGTGAAAGACTTCTACTGTAATAAACATGCATATTATTAAAAATAATAGACTAAATTGGTTGCTGAAAGCTATAAATGGGCAATCTACTTTATTAATATGCCAATAAGAGAAGTTATTTTAAAATTTTTATTACTGTATTTTGTTTGTTCTTTTCATACATATTCTTAAAAGCATGTATGTGTACAAGATAAAATGTAACTTTTATTTCACTTTTAGAACATTTTTAGCTTTACTGTTTCTTTATTGCCATATAAGATTATACAAGTTTCATGCTCTAACATTATATCAAAGATGATTTCTGTACACAATTGGGCTTCCTTGGTAACTTAGCAAAGAATCTGCCTGCAATGCAGGAAACCTGGATTCATTCCCTGGGTCAGGAAGATTTCCAGGAGAAAGGAATGGATACCCACTCCACTATTCTTGCCTGTAGAATTCCATGGACAGAAGCGCCTGGTGGGCTACAGTCCATCGGTTGCAAACAGTTGGGCACAACTGAGCAACTCAATGCACACACACATTGTACATGAATACCTTAGTATTTTTAAGGTATAACTTTGGAAGGCTGTGTATTTATTATCTCACTTACAACCTTTTATTTAGGTCTTGCTATTCAGATTACTAAAATTTACATGTACCCAGTAGCGTCTGACTTTTTGCCACCGCGTAGACTGTAGCCTGAGAGGCTCCTCTGTCTGTAGGATCTTCCAAGCAAGAATACTGGAGTGCGTCGCTATTTCCTCCTCTAGGGGATCTTCTCAGAGAAGGCAATGGCATCCCACTCCAGTACTCTTGTCTGGAAAATCCCGTGGATGGAGGAGCCTTGTAGGCTGCAGTCCATGGAGTTGCTTACACTCAGATATGACTGAGCAACTTCACTTTCACTTTTCACTTTCATGCATTGGAGAAGGAAAAGGCAACCCACTCCAGTGTTCTTGCCTGGAGAATCCCAGGGACCGGGGAGCCTGGTGGGCTGCCGTCTATGGGGTCGCACAGAGTTGGATACAACTGAAGCAACTTAGAAGCAGCAGCAGGGGGTCTTCTAGACCCATGGATCAAGCCTATGTTTCTTCCATCTCCTGCATTGTAGGCAGATTCTTTATCTCTGAACCACCGGTGAAGTTGAAGATTTACATAGTATAGCTGAAAATGAGAAATATTTCTTGACTAAAGAGAACTACTGAAGTCATGGAAAGGTACAGCACGTTACAAAATATATTTCATTACTCAGTTAAATTGTAAATTTTCTGTTGAATGATATTTAAAGTGAAAATAGTTTATGTCAAGAGCCTATGAGAAAATAAAATATATTAAAAGTAGATTTGTAGTATTTGAGATTGATTTTTGGGGTTTGTTGCTTTTAAAAATTTTATCGGAGTACAGTTGCTTTACAATGTTGTGTTGGTTTCTGCTGTACAGCAAAGTGGATCAGCTATATGTATACATATGTCTTCTCTTTTTTGGATTCCTTCCCTAAGAAAAGATCTCGACAGGAATGGGAAATTCTTCAAGCTCAATATGAGGATTTTCATGTATGTAATTTTCACTCAGTGGTGAAAGTTCCTTACATAGCTCTTTGTGTGCTACTTTAAAAGTAGGCCATTAATACTCAGAACCAGCATCTAACACCTTTTTATTTTTTATTTTTTCTAGTTATCGGTAATGACTTTTAAAATCCAAATCCAGTCACTCTGCTTCTAAGTATAAACTGCTATATAACAGACACATGTTTAAGACATAGTAAATATAGGCTGGATCTCAGTAAGTCACAAATGGTAAAGAAAAAAAAAAAGACTGATTCCAACAACAAAATATAATGACAAAGTCACTTCTCATTTTCTAGAAATGGGCAGAGATTTTTAAATGAGGTAAATGCTACAAAAATATATTTGGAGTAAGCTATTGGTGAATGGTATAAAGTTTGGGATTATACTTTCACTGCATGAATTATAAGGCTGATGATTTATATTAATTATACATTTAGAAATAAAGTGTAAATATTGTACAATGTGTTTTTCCCTGTTAATTTTTTTTTTTTTTAATTTAGGAGTAAAGGTAAAGGAAGCCATTTATAACAGTACTAAGTCCATATCTACTTGTTTCTAAATAAATCTTGACATATCATAAGGATCAAACATTACGGAAATCCTAATTGCCTCCAAACCTGAGTCTGCCCTTTCATGAGCAGAGGGAAAAGGCCTTTTTCAAAATTAAAGGATGAAAGAAAATGTACACTCAACAATATTGAAGAAAAAAAGACATTTCTTATAACATTAGTGTCAACTTAGAGGGAAAGTTAGATATCCAGGCCTCCCTCTCATGTGTGGGACCCAGAGAAACTATAAACTCAGGCCCTCATATCACTTGCCTAAATTTTTTTTTTTTTTCATCAGTGAAACTTTATTCCAGAGTATATCTAACTTCTACCAGCATAATGGAATGGTTGTTTACACTACTGTTTGGGTGATTTTTTTATAAATTAATTAATTTTTTATTGAAGGATAGTTGCTTTATAGAATTTTACTGTTTTCTGTCAAACCTCAACATGACTCAGCTTAGGTGAACATATATCCCCTCCCTTTTCAAACTCCCTCCCCATCCCACCTCTCTAGGTTGATACAGAGCCCCTGTTTGAGTTTCCTGAGCCATACAGCAAATTCCTGTTGGCTATCTATTTTATGAGGCTTCCCTCATATCTCAGTTGGTAAAGAATCTGCCTGCAATGCAGGAGACCCTGGTTTGATTCCTGGGTCGTGAAGATCCCCTGGAGAAGGGATAGGCTACTCACTCAAGTATTCTTGGGTTTCCCTTGTGGCTCAGCTGGTAAAGAAACTGTCTGCAACGCCAGAGACCTGGGCTCGATCCCTGGGTTGGGAAGATCCCTTGAAGAAGGGAAAGTCTACCCACTTCAGTATTCTAGCCTAGAGAATTCCGTGGACTATATAGTCTATGGGGTGGCAAAGAGTCAGAAACAACTGAACCTTTTCACTTTCATCTATTTTACATATGGCAATGTAAGTTTCCATGTTACTTTTTCCATACATTTCACCCTCTCCTGCCTTTCCCCATGTCCATAAGCCTTAGGACATTTTATTTTATTTTCCTACCAAGGATTACAGTCCTGAGTACTTGTACCCTTGCACGCATCAGTTCAGTTCAGTCGCTCAGTCGTGTCTGACTTTTTGCGACTCCATGAACTGCAGAACGCCAGGCCTCCCTGTCCATCACCAACTCTCGGAGTCCACCTAAACTCATATTCATTGAGTTGGTGATGCCATCCAACCGTCTCATCCTCTGTCATCCCATTCTCCTCCTGCCTTCAATCTTTCCCAGCATCAGGGTCCTTTCAAATGAGTCAGTTTATTGCATCAGGTGGCCAAAGTATGGAGTTTCAGCTTTAACATCAGTCCTTCCAATGAACACCTAGGACTGATCTCCTTTAGGATGGAGAGTTTGGATGTCCTTGCAGACCAAGGAACTCTCAAGAGTCTTCCCCAACAACAGTTCAAAAGCATCAATTCTTCGGTGCTCAGCTTTCTTCACAGTCCAACTCTCACATCCATACATGACCACTGGAAAAACCATAGCCTTGACTAGATGGACCTTTGTTGGCAAAGTAGTGTCTCTGCTTTTGAATATGCTATCTAGGTGGGTCATAACTTTCCTTCCAAGGAGTAAGCGTCTTTTAATTTCATGGCTGCAGTCACCATCTGCAGTGATTTTGGAGCCCAGAAAAATAAAGTCTGACACTGTTTCCACTGTTTCCCCATCTATTTCCCATGAAGTGATGGGAGCGGATGCCATGATCTTAGTTTTCTGAATGTTGAGCTTTAAGCCAACTTTTTCACTCTCCTCTTTCACTTTCATCAAGAGGCTCTTTAGTTCTTCTTCACTTTCTGCCATAAGGGTGATGTCACTGGCATATCTGAGGTTATTGATATTTCTCCTGGCAATCTTGATTCCAGCTCGTTCTACCTTCAGCCCAGCATTTCTCATTATGTACTCTGCAGATAAGTTAAATGGAGCAGGGTGACAATATACAGCCTTGATGTACTCCTTTTTCTATTTGGAACCAGTCTGTTGTTTCATGTCCAGTTCTAACTGTTGCTTCCTGACCTGCATACAGGTTTCTCAAGAGGCAGGTCAGGTGGTCTTGTATTCCCATCTCTTTCAGAATTTTCCACAGTTTATTGTGATCCACATAGTCAAAGGCTTTGGCACAGTCAATAAAGCAGAAATAGATGTTTTTCTGGAACTCTCTTGCTTTATCAATGACCCAGCAGATGTTGGCAATTTGATCTCTGGTTCCTCTGCCTTTTCTAAAACCAGCTTGAACAACTGAAGTTCATGGTTCACATATTGCTGAAGCCTGGCTTGGAGAACTTTGAGCATTACTTTACTAGCATGTGAGATGAGTGCAATTGTGTGGTAGTTTGAACATTCTTTGGCATTGTTTTTCTTTGGGATTGGAATGAAAACTGACCTTTTCCAGTCTTGTGGCCAATGCTTTTCCAAATTTGCTGGCATATTGAGTATACCACTTTTACAGCATCATCTTTCAGGATTTGAAATAGCTCACCTGGAATTCCATCACCTCCACTATCTTTATTCATAGTGATGCTTCCTATGGCCCACTTGACTTCACATTCCAGGATGTCTGGCTCTAGATGAGTGATCACACCACTGTGATTATCTGGGTCGTGAAGATCCTTTTTGTACAGTTCTTCTGTGTATTCTTGCCACCTCTTCTTAATATCTTCTGCTTCTCTTAGGTCTATACCATTTCTGTCTGATAGGGAGGTATAAATATGCCACTAGCATTATGTGAATATAATTCCTTTATCCGTGGACTCCTCACGTCAGGTTGGAAAGAGAGAGGGAGGGAAGACTACACTCTAAAGGGCAGGGCCTAAAACATGAGGGCCCAAACTTTCTAAGCACCTTAAATGTGGGGCTTGTCAACTGCATTATTTTCTACCCATCACAGCCATTCAAAGTGTATCTTCTGACATTCACCTGTACCCCTATCTGCACCCTTCAGACAAATCCTGACAAGTGAGAAAAAGCCATTTGGAGAAGTAAACATTGATAAACTGCCCGGAACACTAGGGAAAAAAAAAAGTATTGCCGTTATAATGATATCAAGCCTTCCAATCTATGAACATGAGATATCTTTCCATTTACCTAAATCTTTCAAAATTTCCTTCAACAATATTTTATCATTTTCAGTGTCCAAGTATTGTAAAAAATGTTAAATTTATTTCTGAATTTTTTTAAAATGCTATTGAGAATGACATTGTTCTCTTAGTTTCATTTTTGGATTACTTGTTGCTAGTGGATAGAAATGTAATTGATTTTGTATATTGCTCTTATGTCCTATGATTTTGCTAAGCTTGCTTATCCTAGCAGTTTCTCCATGAATTTAGGATTTTCTGTGTATAAGATTCATGTAAGTTGTGAATAAAAATAGTTTTACTTCTTTCTTACATCCAAGTACTGCACTGCAGCTCTGTCCTTTTGCCCTTTTGACCACAGAATGAGTCAAAGATATAAAGAGAGCCTGAAGAAGCCTTTCACTAATATTTGTAGATGAAAGTTTACTAATAAAGCTGAAGGAGCTATATCAGCACATAACCAGTCATTGTGAAACTAGAAAGCAAATACTCCGTGTTGCATAGAATTGATATGTGCAGTCCAGTCCTTTACCGAGTATTCTGTGTGACCAGAGAAGGTAGCATATAGAGTCTTTAACTTCAGGTAATTTAGTATCCAGGTCTGAACATAAGAAACCTAGACACAAAGAAGATAGCTTGCAGAAAAGTGCTATGCAATAGGTATGGAGGATTTGCTAGGAGGGAAATGCTGTTGTGAGATATTGTTTGATCTTTATGGTGATCAAAGAAAGGTTAATAGAAAAAGTGAAATTTGAAAGTGGTCTTGGAAAATGACTTTATGAAGAAGAAGAAGGAATACATTACAGATGATATAGTGCAAATTTATGGTAAAGGGATTACAGAAAAACATATTCATAGATTTACAGAATGTACACATTAGATAAATGAATGTACCTGAGAATATCTGAAGATAAGATTAGAAGTTATTGGTCAGGACAATGTTATTGATTTGGAATCTTAAACTAAGGGAGTTGGGCTTTATCCTGTAAGTGGAAAAAGAAAAAAATATTTTAAATTGTTAATAAAGAAAATGAGCAAAATAGTCATGGAACAACAATATTTGTTAATAAGGTATAATGAAAAAGAAAGTAGGATGGCTGTCTTCTTCCTTCACCTGATAAATATAAGGCTCACAGTAGGTAAAGAAAGCAGACATATACATGATAGGGAGGAAGAATTTAAATGTATGTTATGTAGACATAGGAAAATAAGGGAAATGAAAGAGTGGAACTCCAAATTCTCAGTCAGATTGACAGTGATATCTTCAACATAAATAGAGGAAACTTGACCCAGGGAATTTGTCATTTACCCACAGCACCTGGCCTAGGAGAAGAGGCCAACTTTGCATAGCTGATGAGTGGTAAGACTGGGATTTGAATTTACCCTGTTGATTTTTAGAGACGAGGCTTTGACCAGTATGTTATACTCCTTCCTGAAGTATTTAATGATTTACAAAGACACAATTCCAGGGGAGGTAGAGGGGATGGTACAATCAGGGTACAGATAGGTCGACTAGGTCCTGCTTCCCTGGAAATCAGGATCAGGAAATCTGTTCTCAAATCAAACATCAAACCAAATTTCAAGTATTCTAGACACAGAAGTCTAAAATGTTACAATTCTTCATTACATAGTATGTTGGCAATGACAGGTTTTGAGAAGAAAAATCAACATAGAGCATCAGTTCAGTTCAGTTGCTCAGTCGTGTCCGACTCTGCAACTCCATGAATCACAGCACGCCAGGCCTCCCTGTCCATCACCAAGTCCTGGAGTTCACTCAGACTCATGTCCATCGAGTCAGTGATGCCATCCAGCCATCTCATCCTCTGTCATCCCCTTCTCCTCCTGCCCCCAATCCCTCCCAGCATCAGGGTCTTTTCCAATGACTCAACTCTTCCCATGAGGTGGTCAAAGTACTAGAGTTTCAGCTTTAGCATCATTCCCTCCAAAGAAATCCCAGGGCTGATCTCCTTCAGAGTGGACTGGTTGGATCTCCTTGCAGTCCAAGGGACTCTCAAGAGTCTTCTCCAACACCACAGTTCAAAAGCATCAATTCTTCAGTGCTCAGCCTTCTTCATAGTCCAACTCTCACAATCCATACATGACCACTTGAAAAACCATAGCCTTGACTAGACAGACCTTTGTTGGCAAAGTAACATCTCTGCTTTTCAATATGCTATCTAGGTTGGTCATAACGCTTCTTCCAAGGAGTAAGCGTCTTTTAATTTCATGGCTACACATAAATTATTATAGTTGGAGTTACAGAGGAAATTCTTTTAGTGAAAGAGAATGGGAGCATGAAATGAGAGCCATATCAAGTGAAGACTTTTATGACAGACACACACATATGTACAGTTAGTAAAGAACAAACTGCAGACGATTAGGAGCTTAAAGTTGCCAGCCAAAGATCTGTTGCTGGAGATGAAAGAAGGGTTTGGAGTTAAAACTCTAGTGGCAACGTTGGTCTGGATAATAGACCTCTTGGAAAACTCTGGATGGATAAGAACCAAATGTAGGAAAATGTGAGATTGGGATAAGTCATTCATTAAATTCAAGAATTCATTCCTTCAAGAACTGTGTTAGTCATGCATTTTTTAAAGTACATTTTTATCACGGTAACAAGAATATTTCAGAATTCATCTAAATAATTTTTTTTGCCCTATTATAACAAACATTTCTATTCTTATTTCTATCTGCCGCTCCCTCCCACTCCAATTATCCTACTCTATACCATGTGTTTGCTGTAAGCTCTTGAATATATATGTATATTTGAATGTTATTTAAAATTTTATGGAGTTTTGGGGAATTTATATTATATAAATGTTTCTTATATTTTTTATTCAACACTTTATTATTAAGATCTATCTTCATTCTTATGTGTATTTCTGCTTTATTGTTCTCTATGCTGCATAGAATCCATCATTTTCAGCAATTATATATACATATATAATATATATATATATATAATTCTCATAATGCTGGGTCTTTGGTTCTCTCCAGCTCCCTGCAATGAAAAATTAATCTTTAATGAAATCATTATGTTCTTTCACAGATTTAAGTGGAAGTACATTTGGCAAGTAGATCAGAAGTAGGATTGCTATTTTATAAGTGTAGGTTTAATTTCTCTAAGTACTTACTTAAGGACTTCCGCATTGCTCTCCAGAATAGCTGCACCAATTCAAACTCCTATCAGCGGTATATGTCTGTTATTATTTCCTGAAATTTTCTTCAATATTTGCTATTATCTGAACATCTTCTGTCTTACTAATGTGCTCCTCAAATTTATCCCTTTTGCTATTTATCAATATCATATATTTCATCCTTCAACAGATATGGTTTCCATACTTAATATGTATTTTAAGATTTTTATTTCTTTTTCATGTTTCAAATATCCCCTCACAACTTTGAGAGCAGTTGATACACATATTTTAAATTCTTGCTACTTTAGTACAATTATCTGGCTGTCTTTGTTGCATGTGGACTTTCTATGTGGTTCAGTTTCTCTGAGGTCTCATTTTGCTTTTGGTGGGCTTTATTATGCTCAGGTGGAAAAAGAATCTGGTCAGCAGGTACTAAAAGCAGGCTCAATATTAACTCCTTCATAGTCAGTTTGGAATGAGAGACACTTTAGGAGAACAGTGGTATTCTGTCATTCTTTGTTCGCCTTCTTCCCCCGTAACCATTCCATTGTGAATTTTGATGTATGCATGCATCCTAACTATTAGTTTTTAGCATGGGTGATCTCCCTCAGTTTTAATCACCAACCTAACTCCTGAATGCTTAATTGTACATTTAGAAGAAAGTGCACATGGTCTTCCTTCCCTTGTCATCATTTCCTCATCTTCCTAGCTGAGATGAGTTTCACTCTATTGGTAATATCCTGCCCAGCAGACTTCAAAATGACTTTGAAGGAAGTGGCGATGGTCTCTTTTTCAATTTCCCTGTGACTAGAATGGAAGCTCTGGGCGGGAGTTTGCTGCTTTTGCTATTGTATCTTCACCACTGTGAAGAATACTCTGCACGTAGAAGATACTCTGAATTTTGAATGAGCGAGAAAAAAATGAATACAAGGAAAATAAATTGATATGAATAAGACCTCTGCCTCAGCCTATTTTGTTATCTTTTGAGCCTACTTTTCTGCCTCTGTTGTTTTTTCTTCTCCACTCATTAATCTCACTCTATTTCATACTCAGAGGGCGTTTCACGCCTTTTGGGATTAGATGTACCAGCCTTCCTCTTATTTCTGTGACATTTCTGGGGTTGTAATCATGGAAGAGAGAACGTATCATGTTAGTATTCTATCTCATCAGAAAAAGCTGACTTCAGTCTAAAGCTTCCATGATATCCAAATCTCTCATTTATTTTCTTTTCAAGTTACTCCCACTTATGCAAATTTCTTTGAATACTGTTAAAATTCCAAGAATCTAGTCAATTATTGATGAGGCTGATGAGGCCATGATTTATGTATTAGCTGCTCAGTCATGTCTGACTCTTTGCAACACCACAGACTGGAGCCTGCCAGGCTCCTCTGTCCATGGGGATTCTCCAGACAAGCGGAGTGGGTAGCTACTGGAGTGGGTAGCCATTCTCTTCTCCAGGGGATATTCCAGACCCAGAGATTAAACCCATGTCTCCTGCATTGTGGACAGATTCTTTACAGTCTGAGCCACCAGGGAAGCCCGTGTAACCTATAGCATAAATCTAAGATGAAAATACTCCTTAGTGCATTTCTCTGATATATCACACAATGAGTGACAAAGCCTCAGCAATTGGTAATTCCTAGATGCTCATTTCTGATCCCCCAAGATGAAGCTTGTCAACTACTTTGCTATATGAATACAAATATAAGTTACAGACAGTGAAATGAAACAAGTATCCATAGAAGCAGAGGACACTTGGACAAAAAATAAAAGTAGGATAGGAAAATATGCAGACACTGATCTGGCCCATAATCATTATATAATTCTGGGGAGCATGTTTCTTCTGAGGCTGTTTTTGCAGAGGTAAATGGGGACAAAAATGGCTTGTCTGCCTGGCTCATAGAATTTCTGTGAGAATAAAAAGCAATGGGTGTTTATTAAAGTACTTTATAAATATGCTGCTGCTGCTGCTAAGTCACTTCAGTCGTCTCCGACTCTGTGCAACCCCATAGATGCCAGCCCACCAGGCTCCGCTGCCCCTGGGATTTTCCAGGCAAGAGTACTGGAGTGGGTTGCCATTGCCTTCTCCAGTGTAAATATTACAGAGCACCGTAATAACAAAAATCAGAGAAATGTTGGCTTCTGTCAGTATCCACTTTTCTGTTACAAACGCTTGTTTTTGTTTTCAAATTTTAATACTGTTTCTCTACTACTTAGCGTTTCCACACTGACATTCTTAAATGCATGCCTTCTGCAAAACCAAAAAGGTTGTTATGGCCATAGACCAATAACTTAACATGTTCAGTTTCTTAATTAAAAAATTCTTTTGTGATTCCTTTGAAGAGAAAGTAATTATACTCTAATTTAGATTTTGTATAAATTATAATAATTGTTTGGATTCAACAAGATAGTTCATGAAGGCTGTTTGTGGCTGTTGCACTATTAAGACTACTTTCTATTTATGCAAACCTATTAATTGTTCCCAGTTAAAAGTGAACCATTATCCATGCAAGTAAAAGATTTGGTCTAAAAATCTTTGGTTTTCAAATTCATGCAATGCCATCACTATCGTCTTCATGGTTTGGATATCTTATTCTAAATTATCCACAAAAGAGACATTAGATAAATATCTACAAGAGAAACAATATACTGGGACTTTTATTTTTCATATTCTCTCAGTTTCAGGTAAAAATATAAAGAAAAGGAAAAGGAAATGTTACTTAAGTCACATAGACATCTAAAGTCTCTGATTTATGTGAAATCTTCTGTTTGGTAGAGGAAATAGAGGAAAGAAAGGAATATTGAATTTCTGACAACATACATGCTTAGTGCTTTGCTACCAAAGCAGCGAACATATATTTATTTATTGTTCCTGTGCTTTCTGAATTGAAACCAGTACATTGTAAGTTTATCATACAAATGCTTGCCAAAGACAAACAAACAAAAAAAACTTGCCATTTATTTTCTATTAGTTCTTTTTCTCCTGAGATGACTGCCCTACACAGAGCCGTTTTACTCTCTTCATGGCTTTGATGATGGAACATCTTGACGTCACTCCAATTCCAATTCCAACATGTTGGAAGAATTGAAACACATTTACTTTAAAATTCTGAAGCACATTAATGATACCATAGAAATGAATCTCACTTATGAAAAATCTATTAGTTTTACCTTTGTTAACATGTTTCAGTGCATCTCTATGATCAACATTTCTCTCTGTGCTGACTGCAGCTGTAGCAACTGCAGCTGCCAAGAAAAAGAGCAAAATAGTTTCCAAGCCAAAGCCAACAACAAGGCTGCCACAAATATTCATTCATCTTTTATATCTAGGTTTGTTGTACTTTTCTTTCTTACTCTAACTGTATAATGAAATACTATTATCACTGTCATCATCCTTAGATTAAAGCTTAGAGAAAAAAGGAAAACCTATCCTGGCATTGATTTTCAGGCCCTTTCACTCTGGAAGATTAGCAGCAAGAGAAACATTTTCTTTTCTTTTTTTTTTGCTTATGTTCATTGGAAGTGAGCTGCTGTGCATCTCCAGGGAAGGCAGCACAGGTCTCTGTTTGCATTCTGGGCTATTAGCAACAGGAAGCTTTAACAGCAAGGATCTGTAGTATTTAAGCACACCATCATGGGGCAAATCCTGTTGGCCTTATCAGAAAGCTTTAACCAGCTTGTTGTCCACCTCAATTTCATCAAGCTCATAGATGGAATAAGTAATAGAAAAAACAAGCCAAAATGGGAATTGCTAGAGCTGGTGACACTTCTGACAGCAACAGACATATCAATGCTCTGATAGCAATGCAGTGCTAGTGACAAAAAACTGCTTTTAACTAAGAATCTGAACATGTGTGCATGGTACTGCCATAAAAGAGGACTTTCTTTTATTTACAGTCTGTGGATTTCAGCTCGCTCTAGACCACTGGTGTAAATAAGCTAGCAGTAGTCAGGATTTACTTTCTCCCCTTTTACTCAGGATTGAAATTTGCTTACTGCATTTCGGGATGTAGAGGCCACGGCATGTGAACTCGTGGTGAGAAGCCACAGAAGAAGAGGAATTCGTGAGTGAGAGGGCATGCTGAACTCACTGGCCTGCCTGACCTCTGCTGCAAATATTACTCACAGAATCAGTAGCATTCAAAATGCTGACAGAAAGATTGTAAGAGGTCAGCAAAGGGTGAACTTGCATGAGCATCTGGGGACCAAACCTTTGAGAATTACGATAAACTATTAGCTATACAGTGGCTACAGTTGAAATGCAACTGCTCATCGTGTTCCCTTTTTGCTTTTTGACATATGCCCAATTCAATAGTGAATAATTTCTGCACTACTGTAGGGAAAATACAGAAGGCACAGAAGATGTCAAGCCCTGAGATGTTTTAATAAGCAGTTGACGATGAATACAAATTATTTGAAAAGAGAGCATCTTAGAGTATTCCAGCCTTGCTCCTCTGTCCCCTTGGGTTGCTTATCACTTACTGAGAATCACAGGGCCTCCTACCACTGTAATCTCTAGTTCCTGTCCTCGGAGGATATGAGGATTTTCTAGTCAGTTGTATTTCGGAGATTTTTTATACATAGGGTAATGGCAAGCCAGAGAAATGCGGATTTTTCAATTTCTTAAATATTTACTGTGCAGCTACTATATGCCAGGATTTGTGCTAGTGAAAAAGTAAGTGAAAGTGTTAGTCACTCAGTCGTGTCTGACTCTTTGTGACCCATGGGCTGTAGCCTGCCAGACTCCTCTGTCCCTGGAATTCTCCAGGCAAAAGTACTGGAGTGGGTTGCCATGTCTTCCTCTAAGGGATCTTCCTGAACCAGGAATCAAACCTGGATCTCCTGCATAGCAGGCAGATTCTTTACCATCTGAGCCACCAGGAAAGCCTGGATTTGTCCTAAGAACTGGGTAAACATAGACGTTTCCTAGCTTTTTAAGCTCAGTCCAGGAGGGGGAATGCAGGTTCAGATATAATATAATGTGCTGATTGTGTTTTATTTTTAAAAACATCTTTTTTGGTTTTCTATATTTCCACCAAAGGAAGGGAATGTGTATCTGTGGGATCTTTTCCCATATATTCATTTCATTTAGGACAGCCCCACTTCTGGTTTCCTAAGTAAAATTTATCTAGACCATTTTTAAAGAGGAAAAATCCAGACTTTGTGGGAAATGAAGCTTATAAAATACAGAATACTTCTTAGGGAAAAAAATGCAAGGCCCTACCATTGAGAAAATCTGCTTATGAGTAATTGTCTAAAATTCCAAATCAAATGTACTCACTGTTGTGTATTCTGACTTGTTTCCTGAGTGGAAGATACCTCATACCAATTCCAAAGAAGGTTAATCTCTTTGTCTGGGTTATTTTTAGTTTTCAACAAAATAAATGTATCTACATGACAACCACTAAATGCTGTCTTTAGAGAGTGCAGTTAGAATTCAGGATAACAGACAAGTTACAAAGCAGTTTTCTCCTTGCATAATAATAGTTTATATGTAAAAATACAATTCAGTTAGTCAGTTTAGTGACTCCATGGACTGCAGCACACCAGGCTTCCCTGTCCATCACCAACTCCTGGAGTTTACTTAAACTTACATCCATCTAGTTGGTGATGCCACCCAAACATCCCATCCTCTGTCATCCCCTTCTCCTCCAGCCTTCAATCTTTCCCAGCATCTGGGTCTTTTCTAATGAGTCAGTTCTTTGCATCAAGTGGCCAAAGTATTGGAGCTTTAGCTTCAACATCAATCCTTCCAATAAATATTCAGGACTGATTTGCTTTAGGATTGACTGGTCTGATATCCTTGCAGTCCTAAGGACTCTCAAGAGTCTTCTCCAACAACACAGTTCCAAAGCATCAATTCTTCAGTGCTCGGCTTTCTTTATAGTCCAACTCTCACATCCATACATGACTACTGGAAAAACCATGGCCTTGACTAGATGGACCTTTGTTGGCAAAGTAATGTCTGTGCTTTTTAATAGGCTGTCTAGATTGGTCATAGTATTTCTTCCAAGGAACAAGCGTCTTTTAATTTCATGACTGCAGTCATCATCTGCAGTGATTTTGGAGCCCCAATAAAAATAAAGTCTCTCACTGTTTCCATTGTTTCCCCATCTATTTGCCATGAAGTGACTGGACCAGATGCAATGATCTTTGTTTTCTAGATGTTGAGTTTCAAGCCAACTTTTTTATTTTTCTCTTTCACTTTCATCAAGAGGCTCTTTAGTTCTTTACTTTCTGCCATAAGGGTGGTGTCATTTGCATATCTGAGGTTATTGGTATTTCTCCTGGCAATCTTGATTCCAGCTTGTGCCTTATCGAGCCCAGCATTTCTCGAGATGTACTCTGCATTTAAGTTAAATAAGCAGGGTGACAATATACAGTCTTCACGTATTCCTTTCTCTATTTGGAATTAGTCTGTTGATCCATGTCCAGTTCTAACTGTTGCTTCTTGACCTGCATACAGATTTCTCAGGAGGCAGGTCAGCTGGTCTGGTATTCCTATCTCTTTAAGTATTTTCCACAGTTTGTTGTGATCCACACAGTCAAAGGCTGTGGCATAGTCAATAAAGAAGTAGAAGTTTTTCTGGAACTCTCTTGCTTTTTCTATGATCCAACTGATGTTGGCAATTTGATCTCTGGTTCCTTTGCTGTTTCTAAATCCAGTTTGACCATAAGGAATTTCACGGTTCACATACTGTTGAAGACTGGCTTGGAGGATTTTGAGCATTAAAGACTAATTAAAACTTCTTAAGGCATTTAAGAATATATATGTTGGATGACCAAAGGACAGAAAAATAATGGAAGGTAACTCAGACATTTTGTTGAAGAAAGTGACCTAAAGGTAGAAATTTAAAAGTTCATTAAAAAAAAAAAAAAGTCTAGTAAAGGCATAGAGATATACAGTAAATAATTTAAATTGTCAAATATTTTAAATGCCAACATTATTTGGAAAAATTTTTAGGATCTAAATACAGATAAGGCCCTAATTACAGTAGTTGGAATGATTAAAGAATATTGCATCCTATAACTTTCATGCAACTTTTGATTATAATGAAGTATTTAAAATCAGCAGACTAAATAAATGTTTGGATGATTTATTGTGAATTTTAAATTTTGTAGGGGGCTACCGAATTTGGTATTAATGAAAGCACTCCAAGAAAAAGCGACATTTATATCGACTATACTTCTGTAAGTTCTTTTTGAGGCATTTTTCTTATGACTTTTTCTCTCTTCACTATCATTGTTTAGTCACCAAGTGGTGTCTGACTCTTTGTGACCCCATGGACTGCAGCAAATCAGGCTCCCCTATCCTGCTCAATCTCCCGGAGTTTGCTCAAACTCATGTTCATTGAGTGTGTGATGCTAGCAAAATCTTTTTCCCCCTCTTGTAGACTTTTTGTTAAGATTTACTGGAGGCTAACACACATACAGAAAACATGACCTGCATACAAACTGATCATAACTTCAAGTGGATGATGGGTGTGTATGTTAGTTGCTTAGTTGTGTCTGACTCTTTGCAACCCCATGGACTGTAGCCCACCAGGCCCCTCTGTCCAGGAGATTCTATAGGCAATAATACTGGAGCGGGTTGCTATTTTCTTCTCCAGGGCATCTTCCTGATCCAGGTATCGAACCTGGGTCTCCTGGTATTGCAGGCAGATTCTTTACCATCTGAGCTACAGGGAAGTCTCAAGTGAATGATACTCCTTGGTAATCAGCTTTGTTTGTAGAGATGTGGATGGAGCTAGAGAGTATCATACAGAGTGAAGTGAGTCGGAGGAAAAAAGCATATATATATTAACGCATATGTGTAAATTTGGAGAAATGGAACAGATGATCCTATTTGCAAAGCAGAAATAGAGATACAGATGGAGAGAACAAATGTATGGATATGTGTGCATGTGTGTGTATGTGTGTTTGTGCTCAGTCATGTCTGACTCTTTGTGACCCCATAGACTGTAGCCCACCAGGTTCCTCTGTCCATGGGATTCTCCAAACAGGAGTACTGGAGTGGGTTGCTGTGCCCTCCGCTAGGGGTAGTCCCAGTCCAGGATCAAACCCACATCTCTTGTGTTTCCTGTGTTGGCAGGCAGATTCTTTACCACTGCACCACTGCCACTTTGGAAGCCCCAAATGTAAGGTTGTGCCTGTCTGCTTGAATGCAAGCTCAGTCACTTCAGTCGTGTCTGACTCTTTGAGACGCTATGGACTGTAGCCTGCCAGGCTCATCTACTCACAGGTTTCTCCAGGCAATAGCACTGGAGTGGGTTGCCATTGACTCCTCCAGGGGTTCTTCCAACCCAGGGATCGAATCCACAGCTCCTGTGTGTCTCCTGCATTGCAGATAGATTGCTGATCGCTGAGTCACTGGGGAAGCCTAAATGTATGGATACCAAAGGGGAAAGAGTGGGGAGGTTGGAGGAATTGGGAGATTTACACATATACACTATTGATATTCTGTATAAAATAAGATAACTAATGAAAGCATATTAGTTTTCATATGTTCATTCAGGGAACTCTACTTAATGCCCTGTTGCAACCTGAATGGGAAAGAATTCCAAAAGGGAAGGAATATATGTATATGTGTGACTGATTCATTTTGCTGTACAGTAGAAATGAACACAACATTGTACAGCAATTATACTCCAATAAAAATTAATAATAAAAAAGATTTAGAACATTGTGATTCACCATGAAGACCTCATAACTTTTCTATTGTTTACTCCCAAATTCATTTCTGTCAAAGGCAGCAATTACCCTGAATTTGGATGCTTAATTTCAATATTGAATTTAGATTCAATATACCTCATTGAACATGTATTTGTACACATGTGTATGTAACTCTTACTTTGATATAATTTAAAACTTACAAAGAGCCACAAGAATAGAAGGACCTTCTATACACCCTTTACCAGATTCACTCTTGAGTAGATTTTGATATATTGTCATTTCTCTCTAGCTTTCCTACTGAACCATTTGCGAGTAAATTGAAGATGTTGTACATCTTTAACCCTAAATACTTCATTGTTTATTTCCTGAAAGACAAGATATTCTCTTCTGTAATTACTTTCTACTCTAGAGTTACAATATAGTTATCAGAAACAGGGAATGTTAGAGTATACTATAGGGTTTTTAAAAAATTTTTAGTACACTAGGTTATCAATTATTTTTTAATGAACTAAACATAGATTTGAAACTAAACAACAATAACCAGACCACTCTTCCTTTGTGTAAATTATTGGCATATTCTCAAGGAGAAAATAACAAACTTTAAGAGGTATATTTAAAAGTTAATCATTTAACATGAGTTACAGCTCCCAGAAAGCAATGACTTATTTGAGTCTTCAATGAGGTCCCTGGATTTCAACAATTTTTTGGCAAAATTAATACCTAGTTCCACTCATTTCTTTTTTTTTCTTAACACACAACTCCAGAGTCCAATGCCATTGAAAGTCATCTTCCTTCACCATCTATTCTGCTAACAATTGTTTTTTTGGTGTAAATACTTTGATGATATTTCTTACGGTATAAAGATGGAACAACTTACCATTCCAAATTATTTTTTATTCTGTAAGTTAAACTTTTGAGAAAATGAGGCATCTAGCATAGGACCCTGTACAAAAATCTTTGAAAAATACAGTTGGAAGAAACTTTGCTCTTAAGGAACTTCAAAACAAATAGAACAACAGACTTCTTATATAAGAAAAATATCTTACATGCAAAAGAGAGCAAGAGTGCACTAGGGATTCTGATGAGGGAAAAATCATTTCTAGTTGGGTGATCAGAGGAGTTTTGAAAGAGCTGTCATTTGAAATGTCATGAAACATATGCAGGATTACTATAGGTGATAATAGATGGAAGAAGACATTGAAAGGAATATGAGTATAATATCACATAGGTAGAAAAATGCCAAGCAAATTTAAAGTATTAAAGAGTCTCATGAGTAGGTGGTTAAGCAGGGGCAAGAAAGAAGAAATATTACCAGAATAACTGTAAAGTGCTATAAACACCTGGTTAAAGAATTTGGATATTAGTAGGTCTAGGAGACAAGAGACTATTATTTTTTTTTGAATAGGTGACATGTGCATGATTCAAAAGTAGAAAAACTCTCCATGGTACCTTGTCCCTCATCTGCCCTGTTCTCATCTCTTAATATGAATGAATGCTGTTTTATGATTTATGCACATATAAGAATTAGCATAAAAAGTTCTCAATTTCCTTTATTTTTGTTAGAGTTAGAGCAACACTTTGTATGTCCTTTCTTGAAGAGCCTTCCATGTTAATACATATGGTGCACTATCATTACATTTTTACAGTTATGAAATATTTCAAAGGGAAAAATCATGATTTAGTTAAGTAACACTGTGCTGACAGTCTTGCTGTTGCCAGAATTTTGCTAATACATGTTTTTCTGCAATGAGTACATTTATATATATAAGTGATTTCACGTGTAGGTGATTATTTAGGCTAACCTACCTAAGGTGTAATTAACTGGAAATGCTTTTATCCACTTTTCATTTTGCTAACTATTACTAAGTTGCCTTAGAAAGATGTGTACCAATCTGTATTTCAACCATGGATTTGCATGGATGGGAGTACCTGCTTCTCTAGATGTTTGCAGAAGCTTGTGTTATTAAATGATGTGTCATTCTGATTGGTAAAAGAATATTATCAAGCTATAGTTTTAATTAGAGTTTTTTTTTTTCTTTTTTTTACTGTGAGTTACTTTGAATATCCTTTCATATGTTTTAGTCACCTACATTTACTTCTTCATGAATTGTTTGCTTATATGCTTGGCTATTTGGGGGATTGTCAATCGTAAGCTCATTTATTTCTAGGAACACTTCATATATTAGAGAAGCTATATTACATAAAAAGCAAATACAGTTTCTCAGTTGATCACTTGGAGTTTTAGTTTATTTACAGGATTGTTTTTCCATGAGAAAGCTTATTTTCAGCCTATTCACATTTATCTATCTCTAATCTTATGGCTTCTGAACTTCAAGTCATGGTCAGATAGATCCTAACCACTTCAAGGTCATAAAGGAATTGTCCCATATTTTATTCAAAATGATTCATAGCTTTATTTTTCTAACTTTATTTTTTAATCTACTAGAAATAATCTTATTATAAGCACTAGAAGATATGGGTCCACTCATGCTATTTTTCTACAAAATCATAACTCATTTTCCTTCAGTAATTTGAGATTTATTATTTATCCATTTCTGGTTTTTCATTATTTCACATTCACTACTCTCTCTGTTCATGTACTACATGTTTTATTTCACTTTTGAAGCATTACCAAATAACTTACAATGTTTTAAATGATGGATGAATTAGAATGAGAAGAGATAGGGAATAATGAATATCTGAGATAAGGTGTTGGCACAGGTTACAAAGTTAGTACAATTTAGGAAAAACATTGTAGTGAGAAAATCCCCACCACTTTCCAAAGTTTCACTATTGAGGAAAGGTCAAGAAGGAGTGCAAGGTGACAGCAATGTTTCAAGTCTGGAGATTATAATAGACACAAAACAGGAAAATCTCCAGATCTGTAGAATTTTGATTGAAAAAACAATCAAGATTCTCTCAAATATTAAAGAATTTATTAAAATTCTCACATGGTCTTGCTTAAGAATATTTTCACTGTTTTCTTTATCAGGCACATTTATTTACATATCCTTGGTTCTTTGATTATTATGTATCTCTTACTTTGATCTCTAAGTAATGAAAGCCTACCATGGCAATGAAGAGATTGCACATGAGGAAGTAAATAGGTAGAAAAGTTTTCAGTTCTGGTTCATTCTTGGGGCTAGGATATTAGCAAGGAACACCATTTTTTCTGCATCTCTATTCTGCAATCTACCTAACAGTTTCATCTGCTTCTGGTTCCCCTTGAAATGTAAAAAAGTTTCCAGGAGTAATGAGTACTACAGTATTTCTCATTCAAATCTAGTGAATAAAAGGGAAGAGGTGTTCTCCTTTTAGGGATAAGTCTTTCCCTTCAATATAATTGAGGCTGTTTGAACAATCTACTTATCCTTGGATAACAATTAGACAGATCCCATGTACTGAGGGACTTATATGTCTGATTTTCGAAATAATCATGAGCAATGGAAAGGAATTACTAAGATTGCCTTAGAGTAATCAGGTTTCAAGTCTTGATCTAGGAAGTAAGGTCGGCTTTTCTAAGTCACAGGGTGTATGTAGGAAAATGGGTGTATATTTGAATGAAGTTAAGGTCCTCTTAAGAAGGAAGCTGCATGTGTGTTAAGAGACAAGCAGTGCTCACTACCCCTTGTTTCCTTAAGAAATTCTAGCAGGGGCATTCACTGCATACTTCACTACACATTTATGGCTGATCTACTCTCCTATACCTAATACAATTTATCTGTGTGTAAACTGGTTTTATGGCTCTAATTTCTGTGTTTCCAGAATTTCAAATAACTGCTTGATAAACTAAGATTTTGAATAGTTTATGAGACATATTTGTTGTAATTGTGGAAATGACTTGGGAAATTAATGACTGAATTATGGTTTAATGGTGAAATAGGTTGCTGTGTGAACCCCCATTTTACCTTTTGATCTGTATTATGTTTCTTAAGACTTATTTGCTTAATTCAAAGCTATGATAAAAATGGTGCACACTATGATAGAGGAGTTACTGTTAGGAATATATTTGTTTTTAGAGGAAAAGGTACATTAAAGTCAAGTCGCTCAGTTGTGTCCGACTCTTTGCGACCCCATGGAATTTAACCCATCAGGCTTCTCTGTCCATGGAATTTTCCAGGCAAGAGTACTGGAGTGGGTTGCCATTTCCTTCTCCAGGAGATCTTCCTGACCCAGGGATTGAACCTGGGTCTCCCGCATTGTAGGCAGATGCTTTACCATCTAAGCCACCAGGGAAATACTATAGGTACTAAATACTACAGGTACTAAAGGTGCATTGGTAGCTTTTAAAAGATGAATTTTATACTTTTACTACAGAGAAGTTTAGGTTTGCATTATTAATGAAGTATTTTATATCATCTCAGAATTCCTTGGCAATAAGCATTCTTTTTGTTGTTCTCAACACAGCCTCTGATAAGATTTAGCTTTTTATCCTCCTTTACCACTCCTTAGATGTTCTTTTGAAACCTCTCTGTTCTACGGGCTTTTGAGGCTTTAAGAGCTGAGGGATAGTAAGCAGGTCTGCTGTCCATACTCTCCCTTAATCTGGGGGATATCTGAAACATGTATATCTTTGTTGTTGTAGACTGAATCATGTCCCCCCAGTTTCGTAAGTTGGTGCCCTAATTCCCAGTCTGACTCTGTTTGGAGATAAGGCTTTTAAAGAGGTAATTAGGTTAAATGAGGTCATAAGCGTGGTATCTTAATTCAATCCTCTTTCATAAGAAGAGAAAGAGAAGCCAAACTGGGGGGGTCACACTCTGAAAAAAGGCCACATAGACACATGAGAAGGTAGTCCCCTGCAAACCAGGGAGAGAAGCCTCAGGAAAAACCAAACCTGCTGACATTTTGATGATGAACTTCCAGAATTGTGACAAAATAAATTTTTCTTATTTAAGTCTCCCCATCTGTGACACTTGGTTCTGGTAGCCCTAGCAGGCTAATATACTTAAAATATGAGAGCTGCAAACATCTTGGCGAACAAGCTGATCAACCTAGTGGAAGAGCTCTTATCTGTGGGGTGATTTTTGCAGGATGTACCTAGCATTCCTTATGTTAAACACAACTAGAAGCCATGTACATAGGGGGCATAAATTCCCAGAAAATATATGCCTATTTGAGTGTAATATGGAGGGGTTTCATAACTGATACTGTTTACTTTTCATGTAATTAACATCCCAGAGACTATCTGATGTAATAAGAAAAGACCCAGAGTCCTAGCCCTCCAGCTGCCTCTTCCTGGGCCTCTAGATTCTAGTCCTTTATGTCCTCAAAATGATTGGTAAATCCCTAATTCTTATGAATCTGATTCAACATTCAGATCATTTGTATTATCTCACTGATAAAACTGAGGAATTATTTCATATAGAATAAATAGATTCTCAGGTGAGTGTTAATTTTTTTTCTATGTTAAGCTTATTTAGAAAGATATATATGTCCACTATTAACTGATGATGAAACAGAATGACTTGTCTACGTATTAAGGCATTAAGTGAATTTAGATATGGGGATTAGACAAAGTGACTGTACCTCAACAATGTGCATCACCTTAACTGGTAGCAATATCCACTGAAGTAGAAACACTTTGATTTTATAGTGTAATCCACCAAGGAGAAGATATAAACTATCTTCAGTTTTATTCTTCAAATAATTATTGTGTTGGAAGTGAGCCTGAGAGATGATATTAAGTCTTTCTGTTTCAAGAGCTTCTGATTATACACATTAGAAAGAGAAAATTGCTAAAGTTTAGAACATAGCCAAAGGAATATACCAAGCATCTTATAGTAACACATTATAGTTAACACAGCTAACAACATGAACAGTCAAAATGATTTACTTCATGTCTGGAAATAACTATTCCTGTTGTAAATTTTAAAAATTCAAATTGTTCAGTTCTCAGTGGACAGAAAGAAAAGTTAGTTGCAATTTCATTGCCTCCTTCCTTATTCATTTGCATTCTTTGCCAGTGAATTTCACTTGCACACACAAACACATTCTCTCTCTTAATAAAAGTTATCACATAATGACATCAATTCACCTTGATTATTGTAAACTACTTTTATTCTATAAACGGCACTACTTGCCTTTAAATCTAAACTCATGATATTTGCAGATTCTGAAAATAATTTAATGAAATATATAAAGTACTCATCTGTATGAAAAAAGATCCATTCTTATAAGAAAGAGTAATTGAAATTTTGGATTAAAATTTTGGATTTTAAATTTTGTCATTAAGGATTTTTATTGCCCACATCTCTATCCTTACCATTCTAGCCAGATGTTAAGCTAAACTATTTTTAACCAAACTATAGTTGATTTACAATATGCTATATTATTCTAAAAAGTCATCATGGGAAGGCAATTCTGTAACTTCTCTTGGTGTTACATGTAATGTTATTTACTTTCAGAATACTCATTTCATGTCTAAACTAAAATCTTTAGCTGTAATTTATGATAACTGTTTTCAGTTCCCTCTTCTTCCCTCCTCCAATCTTCTGCAATAGCCTACAGAATTGATATAATTTTAATTATACTCTTTTTGTGTAAAGATGACATAAGATGCAATATCTGAAACCAAAAGTCTGTTTTAATGGTGAAAATGCCAAATACTGTGCAAGGACACTAACAGAATTTTCATTGTGAGAATCATTTTCACATGAGTCAAATCACAAGGCAGTCAATTTTATTCTCTGATTATACATACATTTGCAATGAATTTAATCTATGGGAGAATCTTCCTTCTTACTCTGCCTTATTGTTTTTTCTCTCAATTTTTGCATTGCCATTTCCACTTTTCTCTAAAGTATTTTTTGAATAATGACAAAGTGATAGTCACTTTGACAAACATGAACTTAATTCTATCAAAGGAAATTTCAAGTAAAGGATCTGTTTCAGTTCAGTTCACTTCAGTTCAGTCACTCAGTCGTGTCGGACTCTTTGCGACACCATGAATCTCAGCACACCAGGCCTCCCTGTCCATCACCAACTCCCAGAGTTCACTCAAACTCATGTCCATCGAGTTGGTGATGCCATCCAGCCATCTCATCCTCTGTTGTTGCCTTTTCCTCCTGCCCCTAATCCCTCCCAGCATCAGAGTCTTTTCCAATGAGTCAACTCTTCGCATGAGGTGGCCAAAGTACTGGAGTTTCAGCTTTAGGATCATTCCTTCCAAAGAACACCCAGGGCTGATCTCCTTTAGAATGGACTGGTTGGATCTCCTTGCAGTCCAGGAGACTCTCAAGAGTCTTCTCCAACACCACAGTTCAAAAGCATCAATTCTTCAGTGCTCAGCTTTCTTCACAGTCCAACTCTCACATCCATACGTGACCACAGGAAAAACCATAGCCTTGACTAGATGGACCTTTGTTGGCAAAGTAATGTCTCTGCTTTTCAATATGCTATCAGCTGCTGCTGCTACTGCTAAGTCACTTCAGTCGTGTCCGACTCTGTGTGACCCCATAGATAGCAGCCCTCCAGGCTCCGCCATCCCAGGATTCTCCAGGCAAGAATACTGGAGTGGGTTGCCATTTCCTTCTCCAAAGCATGAAAGTGAAAAGTGAAAGTGAAGTTGCTCAGTCGTGTCCGACTCTTCCGACCCCATGGAATGAGAGGAAAGAAATTTGACTCTGAAGCTAAATTAAGGCTCCAACTTGGCCACACTGATAGTCTTTAAAGATGTAAATTTCTGTATTCCCAAAACAGAGGTATCTGATTTTACATAGTCCCTTGTGCTCCCAGTTGTATCCTACTCTTTGCAACCCCATGGACTCTAGCCTGCCAGGTTCCTCTGTCCATGGAATTTTCCAGGCAAGAATCCTGGAGTGGTTTGTCATTTCCTTCTCCACGGGATCTTTCCCACCCAGAGATCAAAACTGCATCTCCTCCAGTGGCAGGCAGATACTTTACCACTGAGCCACCTGAGAAGCCCACACAGCCCCTAGAATGTCTCTTTTCTCTGATTTTTCTCTGAAGCACTAGCTGATTTTCTGTCCTAGGCTACTACATTGAGACGGTCAGCAAGTGAAAACTATAGTGCTTGACTACGAAGATTATCATATGATACTCCTAAGTGTCAATATGTAGAATTCTCTTTTATGTTCTGGTGAAAAAATATCAGTTTGCCACAATCAATAACTATAAAACTATTTTTCAACAAAAATTTATTTCATGTGAATAATGTGAATTGCTATGATTGTTTTGGAAGATACAGGTCTTATCACACAGCCTCTTGCCTCAAGAATCTTATCACTTGGTAAGTAAAATAAGACAATTATATTGATAACTGCCAGTGGGAAGCATTAAATGTCTGAAGTGATAGACAGGAAGAGAACCAAGAAGGAAGTGTCCATGTGAATGCTAAAATGCTAATAAGGCCCAGATCTCAGGTGGTGGTGATGGGAGTAAATGAAATAAACAGTTTTCAAGTGAATTAAAATAAATAGGAAGCAAGTGAATTGAACAGGTTTAAGAGAGAACTATGAAGAAATAAACTCGTATCCAAGGGATCTTTCAATTTTTGAGAACATATTACATTTGAATCTCTTTCCTTAGCGGTATGTGGTTAATTTTCCCTTTAAAAAAGGTACAATAAAACCTTCATTAAATTCTTGGATTTTGTAAATGATAGAAGACAATGGCAGAATTATATGTCCTGTGAAAACAACTATGCATAATTTTGGAAACAAGGAAAGAGATTCTCTGAACAAGGAAAGAGATTCTTAGAAACAAAGGATTTCTTTTTCTTTCTTTCTTCTCACTTATTCCATTAAGGTTGTCTTTTCTCCTTCACAACTATATAAGAAATATTCTGACTACTAATGTGACAAAATCAGATGCAATCCCCTAATACCATATTTGCTTAATGATAAATACCTAGTCCTTACCTTTAAGGATATTTAGACAATTCAGTTTGTCCTGTAGCCTTGGGGTAGTCAGGAAAGTTAGGCACAGTATTTTAATGCTCATTTCTCCTCTTTTGCTGTTAGCTATCATTAATCCCTAATGCCTGGAATGGCATAAATTTCTTCTACAAAGGAAGCCCACAGGTCGTTTTTATTTGGAGCACTTTTTTTTTTATATGCGCCACAATATATTCCGTTATGTATTACCTCGTCTGAATGCAAAACTGTTTTATATGCAGATTTAAGGTAATGAGCACTCAAGTTTAAAAAATGGCTCTGGTATCCTGTAGCTTCTCAATAATAATATACTCTTACATTCCAACAGAGAAGGATGGATTATGGGTTTTTCAATTTGCATCAGGCATATTAATTGCAGAGTAGGGCCTCCACATAAAATATCAATGTACTGGAACAAACTGTTAATGTACCAGAATATGAACACTTACATTCATTTCTGAAACTTTAAAAGGAATCATCCTTTTTCCTTTTTTTTTTTTTTGTTGTTGTTGTTTATTTCTATACCTCTAGAGATGGTACAAATTTTTTTTTTTTAACCAGTTAATGAGAACTATGTAACCTCGGTTTTTCCAAAAATCCCTAATTAGATTAAATGCAATAGGGCTTTTCTAGTCATTCTGCTGGGGAATGATACAACAAGCCATTAGGGAAAGTGAATAATTTAAAGGATCTGGAGGAAACTTATTTCAGAGTTGCTTTTAAGAAACATGCTATGGAAGATCAACTTTATGTTGTAGTTGGAGGCAGAGAAGCACACTCAACTTTTATCTGCATTATATTTTTCAACTGTGAAGAGAATACCTAAACTTATAAAACTGTAATGGGAAGTTTTATACGTAATTTTCAGCTGAGGTTTTGCACACTAACTTTAATTGTAGAGAACTGTGTATTATGATATTTTATTTCATGAAAGTACTTGAAACATATACAGTCTTATAAGCATAAAGCTGTGAATGTCCACTGAAAAACAAACAAAAAAAATGTAGTAAATGGATGAAAAAAATCTTTGTGATTTTCTTATCTTTAAAGGTTTGTTAACTAAAGATACAGATTGATTAGTATACAGATTTGAATATTTAAAAGTATGTTCTCTACATTTTGTCATGTGGATGTCTTCCTATGTTGAAAAGATAAAGCAGCAGGAAGAGATAAAGTCTGAGATTTAAAACACACATTTTTTTTTTCCCCCTGAAGCCTGTACATAAGATGCAAATTCTAAGAAACTGATGAATATTCATGTAATGGAATTCTCATCTATTGTATCCTAAATTGTTACTTCTTTCCCACTATATTTTATTCCACATCCTTTTTGATGCTTAATGAAATTTGTGATTTTATTATCCCCAAACAACAGTAAAATGACCCACTTTTCAAAACCATTCTGAAAAAGGCAACATTTGCGTTTGCATGCTATAGCAGTAAGCAAGGAATTATCTTGCTAGGAAAGAAAAGAAATACCACCCATTTAATCCAACAGGAGATTTGATTCATTTTGTGTCTGCAGCAATCCGTGCAATGTTACAAGCTGAAATGAGTTTCCTTTTCAATCTTCAGGTGAAAAAAATAGTGAGAATGCCCTGCTCTATCAATGTAAATTATTTTCTTACCTCTTTCTTAAATTATGTGTTTGTACGTGCCTGTGTTTTATTCTGTAATGGTAGTTTTTACTTAATATTACTATAAGGTTCAGCATGTCATGGGAAGAAAGCGAAGGCAATATAGACTTTTCTTAGCAATGAAATAAAACTGAATCTACATAAATGTAATTTTGATACCGTGTTAAAAAAAAAAAAAAAAAGCACTGGGCAACACAAATGTTCCTTTGCTGAAGCATGTTTGCTAAAAAACAAGCATAGATAGATGCTCGATGAAGCTACCAGGGTAAATCACTAGCATATAAACTCTCCCTGTATCTGCTGGGTGCTAACATTTTGAGAAATGCTGGAAGTGAGTTATTCTCATTTTGTATTACAGAAAGTGGGTATATTTTAAACTCAAGGAATTTGACTTTTAGTAAAAAAAAAAAAAAAAAAAAAAGCCAGATAAAGTTTTGCAATTATTTTATTTATGGGCAATTCTTTCAACCAGCCTCCTTTTATTTCCAGGTTTTTTCCATCTTATTTGAAATGCTACATAACACAAGGTGTTGCCTGTTTCTGTGCCTTTTTTATATTGCCTTTTTATATATTAGATGGAAAGTGGGTTCAAGAATCTCCTCCAAGAATCTTTTACATTGTTCATCAGTTGAAAAGATATCACCTTTTCAGAATTTGCTTTTCTTGGTAAACATCACTAACAAAAGTGTAATGTGAGTAAAGGATATCATAAATCTTAATTTAATGGATATAGCAACTTAAGGTTTTGTGAAATTCTATTTAATAAAAATTATTTTTGGATCACAAAGGATAATTTTAGAGCTAGTGATAAAATGTACCTGCCCCTCCTCCCAATGCATCTAATTTCTATGTCCCCAGATTAAATCAAATGAAAATTAATCTCAGGTTCAAAGTGAATTCAGGAATCTGACGATGTCCTTTACTTCCTTTGAAGCATCATTTGACAGCACAGGTATAATTTCAGCCCAGCTGCTGATTTTTAGCTATAGTTTTTGTTTTTTAATTTTTGTGGGGAAAGGGATTTAATCTCTCAAACTTCGTTGGTAAATTACATTGATGAATGCATTCTGACAGGAAGCTTTACTGAAATGAAAAGGACTCATGTGTAAGGGTAGGAATAACTATTCTAAGAGCTTTTTCATGGTGCTCGTTGCCAGGGAAACCACTGCTTTGTCTGTACGTGTTTGGAATGGCTGCCTCATTAGAACTCAGGCTCCCAGACAGTCACTTTGTGATACTGATGAAATGAAAGGGATGAACCTATTTCAGCTGATTAACTCCAAATTAAGAAAAATAGCATATTTAAAAGACAGATTTCTAAAAGCTAAACATGTAGATTTACAGGGAAACTGTAAATGTAGTATTGATTAGGCCTTTTCAGCCACATGTATGACTGGAAGAATATTTTCTTTCCTTTCCTTTTGCCTATTTGCATATTAATAGAAGAGTAAACAAATGGAATATTATGTATTAGCATCACCAAACAAACACTGGATGTGATAGATCCTGATATTTGCACAAATATGCACATATTTCTCTACTAACAAGTCATTTCTTTTCCTTGCAGTGACTGACTGGTGTCATGGCTACAATATTATTAGAGAAGATTGAATTCATTGACTCAGGACCATAAGAGGTTTGGAAAACCTGTGTCAGACACCCACATTGGGGTAGTTCTTGGTTTTCTTGAAAGAACAAAGCAGTGACATACTCAGAAATTACAAGTCAATATTAACAAAAAAGGGCAGTATAACTTTGAATATTGCTCTAAACTTAATTTTTCTTTTTTAAAGAGAGCAAGAAGAAGAAAACCATCTCAAGCTTAAGGAAGCTCAGACCAACTCACAATGTAATATTCCTTTCTGCTTTTGACTATGAGACAAATTTCCCTAGGCAATCTGTTGGCACTTAAAATTTCTGCTTTTGATTCATGACAAAGAGATGAAGCAACAGATTTATAAGCTCTTTTTCTTTTAAACCCAAGTTCTATAAACTGCTTGTTCTGTCATTCTATATAAGTATACGCAAAGAACTAGAATCTTAAACATTATTATCTAATAATTTAACCTGAGGGGAAGGAAAAGATATGTAAAAATCCAACTTTACCCCACCAGATGTTTTTAATCCATATCAAATAAATTAGCTTTAATCAATTTGACAATATTAATTTTTTCCCTATAGTACCATTTTAGAAAGGGAAATATCAAAATGATATTCTAGACTTTGCAAGTCTAGTTTTGATTGGCAATGTCAGAAATTTGTTTTTACATGTTAAGCTTAAAACAGTTATTACACATTTAAGAAGAGATGTTGTTAAGAGATCTTTTACAAAGATAGAATGTATTTTGTTTTTAATTGATTGTGGAATGAGAATAAGGCAGAGATAAACTCAGGGCTTATCATGATTCCCAGGGTTGGGTGAGTATTAACTTTATAGTTATTCACTGAGATTGGAACTGTTAAGAGAAATGGTTTTCAATCTTGACTACACAGGAGCATCACCTGGGAAGCTTTTCAAAATACCACGCATGCATGTCCATGCTAAGTTGCTTTAGTCATGTCTGACTCTGTGTGACCCTATGGACTGTAGCTCTCAGGGCTCCTCTGTCCATGGGATTCTCCAGACAAGAATATTGGAATGGGTTGCCGAGTCCTCCTCCAGGGGATCTTCCTGACTCGGGGATCAAAACTTTCGTCTCTTTCATCTCCTGTATTGGCAGGCAGGTTCTTTACCACTAGCACCACCTGGGAAACCCTTTCAAAATACCAAAGCCTACTATATAAACACCAAAGTAAAATTCATAGGAAATACAACTACTATGTTGTATTTGAACACTACCTGATAAATGCAAAGATGAATACTACATGATAAAAGGGTTAATTTACCAATAATACATACCAATCTTAATGTATATGCACTTAACAACAACATTTCAAAATATTAATACACAATGCAAAAACTGGAGAAAATGAGAAGAGAAGGAGACAAATCCACCATTATAGTTGAAAACGTCAGCCCTCTTTTGGAGTAATAGATTGAACATGTAGCCATAGAATATAGAAGAACTTAATGCTATCAACAAACTAAATTTAATTGACATTTATAGTCCACTCCACACAACAACAATGGAAACACATTATTTTCAAGTTCACATGGCACTTTCACCAAGATATAGCATATTATGGATCATAAAACAAACTAACAAATCAGTACAAGTTGAAATTTTACAACGTAGGACCTCAGATCAAAATGGAATTCAACCAGATGTCAGTAACAGAAAAGATACTTTAAAAATCTCCAGGGACTTCCCTGGTGGTCCAGTGGCAAGACTCCATACTCCCAATGCAGGGGGCCCATGTTCCATTGCTGGCCAGGGAACTAAATCCCATATGCTGTAACTGAAAGAGTCTGCATATCACAAGGAAGACTGAAGATCCCATGTGCCACAACTAAGACCCATTGCAGCAATATAAATAAATATTTTTAATATCTCCGAATCCCCCAAATTAAACCACATATTTCTAAATAATCCATGGATCAAAGAGAAAATCTCAGGAGAAATTGCTGTTGTTGTTTAGTCACTAAACCCTGTCAACTTTTTTGCGATCCCATGGACGATAGCCCACCAGGCTCCTCTGTCCATAGAATGCTCCAGACAAGAATACTGGAGTGGGTTGCCATTTTCTTCTCCAGGGTATCTTCCCAACACAGGGATCAAATATAATAACGGAAAACTGTAGCAGTGAGGGAGTCATTAGCACCCTTAAGAAAAAAAAGGAAGCCAAGAGCAGAAGCTTGGGAAACAGTGGACTTGAAAGGAGGGAAGAGGGAAAAGAACCAGAACTGAAAACTGAGAAAAGCAAAGAAAAGGGATTTGAAGAAATGAGATATTATGAACCCTGTGAGATATTATTCCTATTCTCACATCTCTCTCTCCTTCTCCCACTTTCTCTCACTCTGGCCCTCTCCCTCCCTCTTCATTCCTCTCCACTCTCTCTCATTTGGCATTTGCTATTCCTTTGGATAATATCTAGTTTAATAAACATAATATAATTTCAAACTATTTGGCTTAAGTTTACTTTCTCCCACACTTCACATCATAGAACTATTTGGTTTGCAGTGTCCATGACCTTCTTGAACATTACTTCATTCCAAACTATTTCAAATTACATCAACTTTCCATCTATTCAAATAATGGTCTATGTCAAGCAGATTTATGACAGTATCCTCAATGTTTAAGTCTTTTTTTTCTTAAGTCTTGTTTTTCCTGACAACTACAAGTATCGGATGGCTCTCAACATTCTTCTCCTCCTGTACCTCAATACTAAAATGCCATTGGAGAAAATTATACATTTACCTAGATTATGGTGCTCTGAATCTCACCTGATCATTATGAGCTTCCTGAAAGTTACCTTGAACAGTCACCTTCCCCATGTGAGTTATTCCAGTTTTTTACCAATGTTTTCATATGCCTCACATTACTGCCACTCCTATTGCAGAAGGTAAATATAATCTTAGCAAAACTTGTGGCTATCAGTCAAATTCCTTCAACTTCCTATCCTAATCTCCTTATGAAACAAGTAAAAATGAAAAACCACAGAACTGTAATTGTACTCACTTTCCCATCTCTTTCTCCAGTCACAGAAGATGAGCTGTTCATCATTTTTCTTTTCAAGGATGAGTTTCCAACCAGTGATTCTGATGTCTATACTTTCGTTTCTTCTATAACCTGGATTCTAATCCCAAATATTTTCAACTTCTGTTCAGAAAATAATTCCTATTGTCAAGTCTTGTATCTTCCTCTCTCAGTTTCCTCTCCTTTCCTTTGCACCCAAGTTCTTGAAAATAATACCCCACACATTGGTTTTCAAAACTGACTAAATATTAGAATCACCTGGGAAAACTTTGGTAGCTCTAGACAACCAATCCCCTTCCCGAGAAATTCTGATGTAATTGCTCCGGAATACAGCACAGGCATTGGTGGGTTTTAAAATCTCCCCATGTGATTCTGATATCTGATCAGCTTTGAAAACCACTGTTCTACTAACTCAGGCTTCCCTGGTGGCTCAGATAGTAAAGAATCTGTCTGCAATTCAGGAGACCTGGGTTCGATCCTTGGGTTGGGAAGATTCCCTGGAGAAAAGAATGGCAACCCACTCCAGTATTCTTGCCTGGAGAATCCTGTGAACAAAGGAGCCTGGTGGGTGATAGTCCACAGAGTCACAAAGAATGACTGAAGCACGTGTGCGAACACACACACACACACATACATGTTCTACTAACTCAGACTACTAGTAGCTGCTTATTCTCCATTCTTTTACTCCAATTAATTTCTACTTTTATACTTCCCCTGAAACTATTCTCTTATAGCAGGGGTCCCCAAACTCCAGGACCTAATGCCTAATGACCTTATGTGGAGCTGATATAATAATAATAGAAATAAAGTGCTGGAGAAGGCGATGGCACCCCACTCCAGTACTCTTGCCTGGAAAATCCCATGGACGGAGGAGCCTGGTAGGCTGCAGTCCGTGGGGTCACTGAGGGTCGGGCATGACTGAGCGACTTCACTTTCACTTTTCACTTGCATGCATTGGAGAAGGAAATGGCAACCCGCTCCAGTGTTCTTGCCTGGAGAATCCCACGGATGGCGGAGCCTGGTGGGCTTCCATCTCTGGGGCCGCACAGAGTCGGACACGACTGAAGTGATTTAGCAGTAGCAGTAGCAGCAGAAATAAAGTGCACAATAAATGTAATGGGTTTAAATCATCCCCAAACTACCCCCCTCAACCACTCGTCTGTGGAGAAACAATCTTCCATGAAACTGATCCTTGGTGCCCAAAAGGTTTGGAACTGCTGTCTTAAGGGACACCAATATCTACTTGATTTCTACATCCAGTTAAATATATATATATATTTTTGTTTTCACATCAACTTTTCATACCTAGCCTCTGTCAAAATTGATTAATCTATTTTTGTTCAAAAGTTTTTGCTTTCTATCCTTCATACTGCTACAGAAAAACCTTGCTTATGACTTAGTTTTTTGCTGATCTAAGTATGGGCCATGTAACAATGAAACCAAAATGATAGAACAGATCTCTTGTGTCTTGTAAATATAAAAAATGATGGTTCTATGTGTATATTTATGTGCTAATGGAGGATTTCCTTAAAGTGAAGCTTCACTTAAGAAGATGCAGTGAATCTTCATTTAGCAAGCTTAGTTATAATCAAATGGTAAGAAGTAATATACATGTTGAAGAAAGCATCACAGTGGAACTGTAGGAGTCCAAATTTAATACACTAGTTTTAGAAAGTCTAGAATATTCCATGTTTTATTACTTAACATAATTATCTTAACTTTTTGTCAGAAAGATTTTTGTATGCAATAAAATATTGACAGAAATATCAACAGTTTTATAAGACATGAATTTGAAGACAGAGTTTAGAAATAGGAACACTAACTGGGAGATTATTTCATTAATCAAAATGTATTGGATTAAGTCCTTGGGTAAAAATCTCAACAGTAAAAATGGATAAGAAGAGACAAACGTGAAGGAGATTAAAGTGATAAGTGGAATAACTCAATAACAGATCAAAATTTACAGTGAGGAACGAAGGGAAAAAATGATTTCAAAATATTTAGCCTGGTAGTGTAAAGATTTGTGTAACGGGTGATATTATAGGGTAGCTAGATAAAAAACACAGTGATTCGGGATGGGAGAAATTACTCCAGTTCAGATCATTGTCAACCTAATGGCTGGCCACCTAGTTGACTATTGAGAGTCAGTTTCCTGTCAACATGGACTGCAATAGATGAGAAATACCAGGACTGGAGATACTGCTTTAAGTGTCATCCCTATAGAGGTGCACATTCAAATCTTAAGAGTCAATGAAATGTCCAGATGGGTAATTATAAACAGTAACAGCAAGAAAGTGAAAGAATGTTGAGGAAACACTTCCATTAATGGAAGATGCAAGTTGGTATGATGAGAGAATGGAGCCTCTGGAATCAGACTGACCTGTGTTCGAATTCTTACTGCAGTACATGCTAATTATGTGACCTCAGACTTGAAACTAGTCAGCTTCATTTCAGTCATTATAAATTGGGGATAATATTATTTCCTCAGAGGATTGTGGGAGTCTTTCTGCCCACATTTGTGAGTGTGTGTGTGTGTTTAAACAGAGAGAGAGAGGGAGATGTTTTTATTTAAAATGCAGTTGGAAAAGTGATGTATGGATGGAACAAAAAATAGAGCATGAAAGCGATAGTCACTCAGTTGTGTCCGACTCTTTGTGACCCCATGGACTGTAGCCTGCCAGACTCCTCTGTCCATAGAATTCTCCAGGCAAGAATACTGGAGTGGGTTGCCATTCCCTTCTCCAGGGGATCTTCCAAACCCAGGGTTTGAACCTAGGTCTCCTGCATTGCAGATAAACTCTTTATTGCCATGCCAAATGGTTTGCCAGTAAAGAGAAGGCTTTCTCTGACTACACTTACCAGATTTCTCCTCAGCAGCAACTGCTCTTGGTTTCCTATATTAACTTCTCACATTTTTGTATACATGTACAACTGAATATGGTCATTATGTTTTTATTAATAAACAGAGAATGTGTGTGTACACATACCTCCCCTTTTCTCTCCCACCCTGTATTTCTCCACAGTTGGGGGGCATCATTCTCCCATTTTTTCTTGTTTTTTTCCTCCTCTTCCTCTCCTTTTCCTTCTTCAAATTGCCTAATACCATGCCAAAATGCATTTGCTTAGTTTCTTATTGATGGACACTTGGGTCCATCTGTTAAACCTCTGTGAAATGTATTGAGTCTCATAATTAACAGAAAGCTTTCATATGGTAACTGGAACTGTAAGAGAAAATTGCATTTTCTTCCCCTTGGCTGTGCCCACAAGCTGAAGGCTAAACAGAACTATCTGTGCATTTCTGGGTTTTCACTCTGGTGAACTTTAATTCAAAAAGTGAAGGGGAAGAGACGGGGAGAGGATAAATTAGGAGTTTGGGATTAAAGCATCTATACATAAAATAGATAACCAATAAGGACCTACTGTATACAGCACAGGGAACTAAACTATACTCAATATTTTATAATAACCTATAAGGGAAAAGAACCTGAAAAAGAATATATTTACTGAATCACTATACTGTATGCCTGAAACTAACACAACATTGTAAATCAACTATGGGCTGTATTCTTAGTTGCTCAGGCCTGTCCCACTCTTTGTGAATCCATGGACTGCAGCCCGCAAAGCTCCTCTGTCCATGGGGACTGTCCATGCAAGAATAGTGGAGTGGGTTGCCATGTCCTCTTCCAGGGGGTCTTCCCAGCCCAAGGATCAGACCCAGGCCTCCCACATTGGAAGCAGATTCTTTAGCATCTGAGCCACCAGGGAAGCCCAAGAACACTGGAGTGAGTAGCCTATCCCTTACCCAGGGGATTCTCCCAACCCAGGAATCAAACCAGTGTCTCCTGAAATGCAGGCAGATTCTTTACCAGCTGAGCTACCAGGGAATTCATAAATCAACTATACTTCAAAAAAAATAAAGATAAGCAGACACTGATTGGCAATAATTTCATCATATCATTCTGTAATGTACAGATTGATAACATAAGTGAACATTGATATAATTTAGAAAAAAGAAATCCACAGAGAAAGGGAAATAGTTTTGAAGTTAGTACACATTGAAACTTCCAAATTCAGTATAACAACACAGAAGTTGCATTGGAAGACATTAGAATTTTCAGGATAGGATGAGTAGGGACTAAACCTGATATATGGGATCCATAAGGATGAGTAAATTCCACTTGCGTCTTTGACTCAGCAAGACATTTTGATTGACCAATGCCGTGTGTTCAAGGGATATATTTATCTAGTCTCACATGAAGGCACATGTGCCGCCCAGTTTGTTAAAGCAGATGAAGAAAACTGCATGATGTAGGTGGGCTGGTCTCTCTTCTAAGTGTAGTTCCTGCTCAACAAAACATAACTTCCTTATTTCTGTTTCCAAATTTTAGGGATCTCAAATATGAGAAAAAAAATAATGCATAATTCTTTCTCTTTTGTGATTTGAGACCAAAGGAACATAGCATTGGCAGAGGATTATTTGGATGTGTATAATTTACATATATGGCCTCCAAAATAATGATAGCTTATCACAGTTTCATTTTCCACCTTCAGAAGAATTGGTTACTATAATTATATTTTTGGAAAGGGGTGATTACAAATTAGAATTAAGCTGAAAGAACTGAAAAGAGAAATTACAGCATCAAATTCTCTGCCAGGGAAGAATTACATTTGCACAAATAGAAAGTTTTTTGCAATTCTCACTAAGCTAACTTGTATTTTAGTTGTGTCAGTAAATTTGCATCATTCTGAAAATAGTCATGTCCTAGATCCGCATTTTCCTTATAAAAACAATGTTTACTGGGAGTAAGTTTCTTTCTGAGATTCAATTTCTGAATATTCACAAGGTGAAGCTTATATTCACGTTTATTCAAATGGGGATTCTCTGAACTGCAATTGTGTAGTTATTTCATACATTGAACTTCAGATAGAACATATCACATTTAAATGGTACATTTTAAAAGGACTCAAATTGTGCATGTGTGTGTGTGTAAAGGCTGTGTCAGCATTGCATAGAAGCTATCTGGATGGTTAGATAAAAAATACAAAATCATATACCATATGCATAGATAATGACTTTCCAACAATTAAAAATGAGATCGTTTTGAAAATAATACACCAGAACACTTTAAAATCTTTGTTTTTTAAAGTTCATATGTGATCATTTCTACCGTTATCTGTTTTCTTCACAAGAGCTTCTAAAAACTGTTAAGTAAAGGAAAATATATTTAAATTTTTATTTGCATACTAATATTTAAATGTTGCCTAATTTATATACTTCTCAGTAGAATTTATATTACAACAATGATTTTGTTTTTTAACAAGGAAAATATTCTTAAAGATATCAAGGTGTTAAATTATCACTATTATTTGTAATTTAAACACATTTCAAACAACCTAAATGTATATTACAGAAAGAATAGTTAAATAGGGATATATCTGTGTTACGGAATGATATAATGAAATAGATCTATATATCATATAGATATATATATGTTGACATGAAAAGGGTATTTGATATATTGATAAATTGTTTGAGTGAAAATTATTCTATTTGTATAAGTATAAATTACACATCTACAGGGCTGTGGCACTGTGCAACCCTAGCAGGTATGTAATTCAGTAGCACCAGTATTATATATGCATTATGGGTGTTTATGCATACAAATGCATAGTTAAAAGAAATTATTAGCACTTTAAAAATGTATTTATACTTATGTAGAAAAAGTTATAGTAGTAAACAGTGCAAATTATTAACAGTAGAAACCCTTAATAGGTAGGATGGTGGAAAGGATAGAGATGAGGGTAGTTTTGCTTTTCATTTTTGCTTTACACATCTTTGCACTGCTTGAATTTTTAACTGAGTTTGCATTAACTCCACAATATATTTTATAATATAGCTATTGTTGGAATTTTACTTTGTGAATTGTGTGTCTGTTTAATTCATGTTCTTTACCTTTAATCATCAGTTTCTACAAAGGCTTCACAAAGATGCCATACTTACACCAGTTAAAGAAACCACAAAATTAAAAAGAAGCAAAATAAAAAATTACGTAAACGAAAACCAAACTTTCTCTTAGGGACATCACCTTTTGTGTCAAGCTTTGAGATTAGATGGCAAAAGCTATCTTTTGACTTCTTTCTTTCCTGAAGTTGTCTGACTTGAATGATCAACTCCAAACTCTTGCAAGTCCTACAAAGTTATCCTTTACTCTACATTCCTTCTAAAACACTAGCCTGGGTCAGGCTAGTATCATCTTACTTACATTTAGTAGCTTCTTCACTTGTTTCCTTGGCTTCCATTTCTTACCTTGGCAATCACCCCTATACATTGCTATAGTGTTAGTATCCTGAATCATAGATTAAATTATGTTATTACACTTATCAAAATATTCCTTGGATTCTATCGTTCACAGAATAAGTTTCAAATTTCTAGGCATAACATCTAGGATATGTCTTGATGCCAAATTGCTTATTAGCGTTACTTTTAAACTGCACCCATTCAATAATTTCCAAACTTCCATAAATATAACACATTCATGCTGCTAAGTTTCTTTCCTATGTAGTTAACTTCTTTTACTCTCTTCATCACCACAAATACCACTTTTTCTAGGAAGCAAATTATTTTATATGACAATGGAATTAAACACACCAATTCTCCTACAGGACTTTGCTTGATGTATATTAAAGATCTTATTTCACCTGCACTTATCTTGGTTGGTTTTTTATTTGTTTTGTTCTTCATTAAATAATCTGCTTCTTAGGTCCTACAATCAACTGATCTATGAATTCTCAGGATTCCTAATAAAATTATGCTCTATGAATTTGTTGCCTTGTATGTTTGCTCAGTTGCTCAGTTGCTCAGTTTTGTGACTCTTTGCAACCCCATGGATTGTTGCCCGCTAGGCTCCTCTGTCCATGGGATTCTCCAGGCAAGAATACTGGAGTGGTTGCCCTTTCTTCCTCCAGGGGATCTTCCCAACCCAGGGATCTACCTGCAACTCCTGGATATCCTACCTTGCCAGGAAGATTGTTTACCACTGAGCCACCTAGGAAGCCACCTGGGAAGTCCCCGGGAAGCCCCTAGAATTCCTTTAGATACATACTTACTAGAAAATGCAGTTAGTGAGGTTGCTACATATGAACAAGGCTATATTAAAAATGTGTCGCCTTAGTTCTATTCCAAAATAGGTTTATATCTATAAAATCTGTTCTAATAGATTTGATGTTTCCAACTATTTGGGAATTAGCATTGTTGTCCTTTTGATCCTCTGAAGGTATGCTCTCCAGTATATAGTAAATAGACACACATCTATTTGCATTTATAGTTAAATTAATCAAAATCAAGTAAAGAATGCACACCACAGTTTTTCTAGGCACATTTAAAAGGCTGTTTCATTATTATATAAATTTCCACAATGACAGAATTTTCTATTTGACTGTGTTCCTCTAAAGTTTAAACTTAAATACAAATTATCCCCTCTACTCAGTTGGTGACATCCTGATGGATAAATGGCATGCTTTGCAATTGAATCTAAACATTGCTTTTACTTAAGTTGGAGATATATATATATCTGTACAGCTAGCTTTCTAGGCAACTGATATAAAAACCAATATTTCTCTAATACTTCAAAACTAACTTTTATTAACACAGTTGATGGCATATATCCCTTTACACACATATCACATACACTGAGAGGAGGGCTTGAGGAACTGACAATGCATATTTGTGAAATGTGTGTTGTTAAATGAAAGTCCCTGTTCCCTGTGCCAAGAAGATCTAACTATTGTGAATATTCTGTTGGCCAATGTAGCAGAAATGTCAAAGAAGGAACTAAGAGAGAATGGATGTTTAGAACTCAGAATTTAAAAAAAAAATCCACTTGTTTTTACCTCTTGTGTGGAAATGTCCCATCCCTACAAAAAGTCATCCACAAGGTCATGACTTCAAGCTCTTATACAATGGCATTTACTTCACTCACTCTCCTCATATTTCAAGACTCATCTTCAACTCCCCCACCCCCATTTTTCTCCTTGCTGGTTAGGAAGTCTGCAAGTATGAAATAAAATTTTAAAAAAAGAAATACATCTACTTGGGATGAGGACTGGCCTCTCTTTGATACAATATGTTGGATCCTGTGATAACTGCATTTGTTGTGAAGACTTAATATATATTTGATCATCTAACAGAGAAGTTGAGACTTTGGCATCTGCTTGACAACCACCACTTTGCTGCCTCCATTTTTCATCTATAAAAAAACTTGCTGCCCTTTATGTTAACCAGATGAGCTATATTTTTCATTTTGAAAAGATATACCCCTGATGCTTTGATGCTGAGAGACTGCCTCATGTCATTTTTTCTCTTCTATTAAGGTACTGCAGTTTTGATTTCATAGTTTTCAGCTGAGGTTCATTTAACAGTGAAGAGAACAAAAATATAACAAAGGAAACAAAGGATCAAATTGTTATTACTAGGGACATAATAACCTCTACCAACTGACCTTCAGTAATGGAGAGACTCCTTGGTGGGAAGAGAGTTTTCATGCTGACATTTTCCTGATAGAGAATCCTTTGCACATATAATTAGTGAAGTGTATCACTTTATATTTAATATGAAGAGTATAAAAAAATCTTAGAAAGCTATACAACTAAGTAGTACTGTTAGCTTCTTTGAAAAGCAGAAGCAAAAAAGATGTAGGGGAAGGTGATTCTCTCAAAATTTTAGTCTAACCAATTTCCATAAGAATATTTGAAATCTATTTAACCCACAAAATTAATTTCACTAATTACATACCAGGTTCACTTCTGCAATGCTCTTTTTATGTGAATAACATTTCTTTTAGCACATTACATAAAATATCAGGTATATACAAATTACAGTTGAATTGTTTTGAGAATAAGGCACTCTTAAATATATGTATATTAACACCAACCACAGGAAAAAATAGGAAAAAAAAAAACACCCTGTGTTTCTCTACTAAGACAACTGATCTCTTATGACTAATATTTGCTTTTATATAACTATATAAATATAGTTATATTCTGCAGAATTGCAGTACTTAATTTTAATCAGGGACCCAAATGAACAAATATTTTTCATTATTTTAAACCTCTTTATTTTCTGACTACTTTTTTTCTGCATTCAGGCTTTTGTACCTTAACCATAATGTGAAACCTCAAAAGATTTCTCTGGGCAAAGTCTAAAGATAATTTTGTTAGGATTGCTAAACAAATATATTCAAATGCATTTTCATGACAGAACTTTTATTAAGCAAGTTCAGTGTTCATGTTTTCCTTGCCTACATGGAAAATGTTACAGGATTTTTCTGAAAATAACATCATCTAGATAAAAATGTGGAAAATACCCCAAAACACTTAAGGATCATAAAGAGTGAGGGAAGCAAGCGTGCCAGCTAATCTAGTTCATGATTCTCATAAAGGGCAATGGTGGCACTTTAGAGCCAGTACATCTATTCATTTTCATGGTAATAAAACCATTCCTGAAAGTGACTTTGTCCAAAGTAAGTGGCTCTGTGTTATAACATGATGTACTTCAGAGGTGAGTTGTCATAGATCACCAAATAATGTGATCATCTTATAACTTAATAAGTTCTCCATTCATTTAAAATTTTTTTACAAACTGAGATTATATTACCATTTTTTTCCCAAAATTTAGCTACTCTTTCAATGGAAAAAGGTCTAATATAAATGCCATAATAACAACAAATGGAAAGAAATGCAGAGGAAATAAGTATTTTCTGTTTTCATAAATATTGCATTTAAATAGCAAAAGAAAGCTAACATGCTATAAAAGATAGAATACTGATATAAAGATTATTTGTTTAAAATGAAGATTATGAAAGCAATAGTTGTATGCAATCAGTGGATGTGACTTGCTCCTTTTAGGGGAAGTGTATAATTTAATAGACTTTCAAAATATATTTATATTGTAAATTACAAAACCCTCATTAAGGAGAGTCACTGAAATACAAAAAAATTGGAATTAATTTTTAACATATGTATACAAATGAATTCCTCATATGGATCACAAATGTTATATAGACAGATATTTACCCTAAATTTATCAAGTATTTGCATTTTCTGATTATAATTATATAGGATAGTTATACATTTGCATTCTCAAGGATATTTTGTTATAAATCATAATCATCCATTTTACCAAAAATAAATGAGAAATAGCAAATAACTACAAAGATATGCAGATGACACGACCCTTATGGCAGAAAGTGAAGAGGAACTAAAAAGCCGCTTGATGAACGTGAAAGAGGAGAGTGAAAGAGTTGGCATAAAGCTCAATATTCAGAAAACGAAGATCATGGCATCTGGTCTCATCACTTCATGGCAAATAGATTGGGAAACAGTGGAAACAGTGTCAGACTTTATTTTGGGGGGCTCCAAAATCACTGCAGATGGTGATTGCTGCCATGAAATTAAAAGGCTCTTACTCCTTGGAAGGAAAGTTACGACCAACCTAGAGAACATATTAAAAAGCAGAGACATTATTTTGCCAACAAAAGTCCGTCTAGTCAAGGCTATGGTTTTTCCTGTGGTCATGTACAGCTGCGAGAGTTGGACTGTGAAGAAAGCTGAGTGCCGAAGAATGATGCTTTTGAACTGTGGTGTTAGAGAAGACTCTTGAGAGTCCCTTGGACTGCAAGGAGATCCAACCAGTCCATCCTAAAGGAGATCAGTCGTGAGTGTTCCCTGGAAGGACTGATGCTGAGGCTGAAACTCCAGTACTTTGGCCACCTCATGCGAAGAGTTCACTCATTGGAAAAGACCCTGATGCTGGGAGGGATTGTGGGCAGGAGGAGAAGGGGACGACCGAGGATGAGATGGCTGGATGGCATCACCGACTTGATGCATATGAATTTGGGTGATCTCCAGGAGTTGGTGATGGACAGGGAGGCCTGGCGTGCTGTGATTCATGGGGTTGCAAAGAGTCAGACATGACTGAGCGACTGAGCTAAACTGAACAAAGATAAAAGACGAGAGAGATATTAAAGGAAAAAGAATAAAAATATTCCTGCTGCTGCTGCTGAGTTGCTTCAGTCGTGTCCGACTCTGTGTGATCCCATAGAAGGCAGCCGACCAGGCTCTCCCGTCCCTGAGATTCTCCAGGCAAGAACACTACATTTGTGTAAAACGTTAATTCTGCTCTTACTGCTGATTTAAAACAATGGGAGTCAGTACACCTGCAGTGTGAGTTCAGGGTTACTATGTGTTAACTTGGATTATAAAAAGAGGCCAGGATAGGAAAATCTTAAACTGGCAACACAATGCTTCTGATTGGGTCACAGTTTTACCACACTGTTTACAAAATATAATTTTCATGGTTCATTGCAACACAATGCTAATTGAGCTCAGTCTTGATGGGTGGTTCAGAGACTACACTAGTATAGTTCAGAGAATATTAAGACCAGTTACTCCTCTTCCTCCACCAGAATGCATAGCAAAGCCTAGAAGAAGGCAATTACTATATTCCTCCATCACATTTTTCTTGGTACATACATTACCTGGCACAAAGACTAGTGGCTCCTTTTGACTCACTTTGATAGTCTGTCTAAAAATGGTTTATATTAAAGAGTTAGAAATGACTTTCATGTTGATCTGGTTTAAATATGCTCCTACATTTCAAAAGTTTATTATATAAAGAATGCTTCACAAATTGACACCTTGTACCAAATACATTCTTTAGGATGGTACTAAAGAATGTGCTAACCATAGGACAATTGCACTGATCTCCCATGTTAGTAAGGTAATGCTTAAAATCTTGCATGCTAGGCTTTGGAATTATGCAAGCCAAGAACTTTCAGATGTCCAAGCTGGGTTTAGAAAAAGAAGAGGAACCAGAGATCAAATTGCCAACATTTGCAGGATCACTGAGAAAGCTAGGTAATTCCAGATAAACATGTACCTCTGTTTCATTGACTACGCCAAAGCCTTTGATGGTGTCGATCATAACAAACTGTGGAAAGCTCTTAAAGAAACAGATATACCAGACCATCTTACCTGTCTCCTAAGAAACTTGTATGTGGGTCAAGAAGCGACAGAATCCTGTATGAAATGACTGATTGGTTCAAGATGGAGAAAGGAGTATGATACGGCTATCTGCTGCCACTCTTTGTTTAACCTATAATCTGAGCACATCATGAGAATGCCGGGCTGGATGAGTTATAAGCTGGAATCAAGATAGGCGGGAGAAGCACCAACAATCTCAGATATGCAGATTATACCACTCTAATGGCAGAAAGTGAAGAGGAACTAATGAGCCTCTTGATGAGGGTGAAGGAGGAGAGTGAAAGAACTGGCTTAAAATTAAATATTTAAAAAAAAAAAAACCAACAACTAAGATCATGGCATCCAGTCCCATTACTTTATGGCAAATAGAAGGGGGAAAGGTAGAAATAGTGACAGATTTCCTCTTCCTGGGCTCTAAAACCACTGCAGATGGTGACTGCAGCCAGGAAATCAAAAGAAAATTGCTTCTTGACAGGAAAGCTGTGACAAACCCAGATAGTGTGTTGAAAAGCAGAGACATTACTCTGCCAACAAAGGTCCATATAGTCAAGGCTATGGGCTTCCCAGTGTTCACATATGGTTGTAAGAGCTGGACTGTAAAGAAGGCAGAGCACTGAAGAATTGATGCCTTGAAACTGTGGTGCTGGAGAAGATTTCTGAGAGTCTCCTGGACAAACTAGTAAAACTCAAGGGATATCAGTCCTGAATACTTGGAAGGACTGATGCTGAATCTGAAACTCCAGTATTTTGGTTATTTGATGCAAACAGCTGACTCATTGGAAATTTCCTTATGCTGGGAAAGATTGAAGGCAGAAGGAGAAGAGGGTATCAGAGGATGAGATGACTGGATGGCATCTCTGATAAAATGAACATGAACTTGGGCAAATTCAGGGAGATGATGAGGGACATGAAGCCTGGAAAGCTGCAATCCATGGGGTTGCAAGAGTCGGACACAACTGGATGACTAAACAACAGCAAGCGAGTATATTCAGTTCTGTAAAGATGCCTAATTTTTTGCTGTTGGAAAGTTCAAATGATTGTAAAATCTTAGTATATTCATCATTACAAAATTCAAACATTGTTTCATGTTTACCTTCTGAAGAACTATTGAGAATTTGCTTCTGTATTTGACAAGTCACACAATATTTCAGATTATTTGAAAACAAGTTCTGTAAATGGGCTTCCCTTGTGGCTCAGCTAGTAAAGAATCCATCTGCAATGTGGGAGACCTGGGTTTGATCCCTGGGTTGGGAAGATCCCCTGACAAAAGGAACGTCTACCTACTCTAGTATTGTGACCTGGAGAATTCCATAGACTGTGTAGTCCATGGGGTCACAAAGAGTCGGACACAACTGAGCAACTTTCACACATGGTAGCTAAAGTTTTGCTCCTCCACCTACTTCTTCATCTTGCATTTCTTTTATCATTACCCTTGGAGGTCACATCTTGATGCTAGGTAGTATAGACCAGGCTTTTTCAAGCTCAGCACTATGGACATTTCAGGCCAGAAATTACGTATTGTTGGACAATGTCCTGGGTATCACATAATGTTCGGCAGCATCCATGACCTCTAACCACTAGATTCCAGTACTCACCTCTCCCCTTTGATGACAACCAAACACTTCTCCAGATATTGCCAAATGTCCCCTGACAAGGTAATCACAGCGCATGCTTCCCCACAACCACACAAAAAGAATTCCTTGTCATCAGGAGAATTCATGGTGAAGTCTATTTGGGTTGATAATCTCTGTGACTGACATCATCAGCTTTGTCCCCCAAATTACTGTTTTCTACTTATTAAGAGAAGCCTGATTCGTAGGAATATGTTGAAAAAAAAAAATCCAAATTTCCTAAGCAGATAGGAGAAGTTGTGGCAAATGTAAAGCAAATAGGAAGTACTAGGTGATACTTCTAGGAAAGCCTTTTGAAAGGAAATTGTCCAGCATCATTTGTCCTGTGCCCTGTCTACTTTCTACCTAGGCTATAAGTACAGTGTTAATAGAAGCCATGAGGACTAAGTAAGACTCTAAAATATTGGAGAAAGAAGATTTTAAAAATCTAGGCCCTTGATCATGTCCTTGCCTTATTCTTGCATCAGCCCAGGACTAGCTATTCCAGATATCTTGCTAGCAGGATGAATAGTGGAAGGGAGTTTTTTTTTTTTTTTTTTTTTAATCCACTAGCTTTGTTTTGCCTTCTATAAAGAAATTTAATTTAATATGATCTTGGACTAATAGTAATAGCTTGGCTTAGGCTTTCCTGGTGGCTCAGATGGTAAAGCATCTGCCTACAATGTGGGAGACCCAGGTTTGATCCCTGGGTTGGGAAGATCCTCTGGAGAAGGAAATGGCAACCCACTCCAGTACTCTTGCCTGGAAAAACCCACAGACGGAGGAGCCTGGTAGGCTACAATCTATGGGGTTAAAAGAGTTGGACACAACTGAGCAACTTCACCTCACGTCACCTCAAAGAAAAAGTAAAACAGATGTCCATATTATAACTATCCCAAGTCTCTTCTCATGTTTAAGCTGTTTTTATATATACTTATTTACAGTCAATTGGAGAAGGGAATGGCAAGCCACTTCAGTATTCTTGCCTTGAGAACCCCATAAACAGTATGAAAAGGCAAAAAGATAGGACACTGAAAGATGAACTCCACAGGTCAGTAGGTGCCCAATATGCTACTGGAGATCAGTGGAGAAATAACTCCAGAAAGAATGAAGAGATGGAGCCAAAGCAAAATCAACACCCAGTTGTGGATAGGACTGGTAATAGAAGCAAAGTTCGATGCTGTAAGAGCAATAGTGCATAGGAACCTGGAATGTTAGGTCCATGAATCAAGGTAAATTGGAAGTGGTCAAACAGGAGATGGCAAGAGCGAACATTGACATTCTAGGAATCAGTTAACTAAGATGGACTGGAATGGGTGAATTTAATTCAGATAACCATTATATCTACTACTGTGGGCAGGCATCCCTTAGAAGAAATGGAGTAGCCATCATGGTCAACAAAAGAATCCGAAATGCAGTACTTGGATGCAATCTTAGAAACAACAGAATGATCTCTGTTCGTTTCCAAGGCAAACCATTCAGTATCACGGTAAATCCAAGTCTATGCCCCAACCAGTAATGCTGAAGAAATTAAAGTTGAACGGTTCTATGAAGACCTACAGGACCTTCTAGAACTAACACCCCCAAAAGATATCCTTTTCATTATAGCGGACTGGAATACAAAAGTAGGAAGGCAAGAATCACCTGGAGTAACAGGCAAATTTGGCCTTGGAGTACAGAATGAAGCAGGGCAAAGGCTAATAGAGTTCTGCCAAGAGAATGCACTGGTCATAGCAATCACCGTCTTCCAAAAACACAAGAGAAGACTTTACACATGGACATCACCAGATGGTCAACACCGAAACCAGATTGATTATATCCTTTGTAGCCAAAGATGGAGAAGCTCTATACAGTCAGCAAAAACAAGACTGGGAGCTGACTGTGTCTCAGATCATGAACTCCTTATTGCCAAATTCAGACATAAATTGAAGAAAGTGGGGGAAACCACTAGACCATTCAGGTATGACTTAAATCAAATCCCTTATGACTATACAGTGGAAGTGAGAAAAAGATTTAAGGGACTAGATCTGATAGACAGAGTGCCTGATGAACTATGGATGGAGGTTCGTGACATTGTACAGGAGACAGGGAGCAAGGCCATACCCAAGAAAAAGAAATGCAAAATGAAAAATGGCTGTCTAAGGAGGCCTTACAAATAGCTGTGAAAAGAAGAGAAGAAGAGAGGTGAAAGGCAAAGGAGAAAGGAAAGATATACCCATTTGAATCCAGAGTTTCAAAGAATAGCAAGGAGAGACAAGAAAGCCTTTCTCAGTGATCAATGCAAAGAAATAGAGCAAAACAATAGAATGAGAAAGACTAACGATTTCTTCAAGAAAATTAGAGATACCAAGGGACCATTTCATGTAAAGATGGGCACAAAAAGGGACAGAAATGGTATGGACCTAACAGAAGCAGAAGATATTAAGAAGAGGTGGAAGACTACACAGAAGAACTGTACAAAAAAGATGCTCACGACTCAGATAATCATGAAGGTACAATCACTCACACTTACCTAGAGCTGGACATCCTAGAATGTGAAGTCAAGTGGGCCTTAGGAACCATCCCTATGAACAAAGCTAGTGGAGGTGATGGAATTCCAGTTAGGCTATTTCAAATTCTAACAGATGATGCTGTGAAAGTGCTGCACTCAATATGCCAGCAAATTTGGAAAACTCAGCAGTGACCACAGGACTGGAAAAGGTCAGTTTTCATTCCAATCCCAAAGAAAGGCAATACCAAAGAATGCTCAAACTACCGCACAATTGTACTCATCTCACATGCTAGTAAAGTAGTACTCAAAATTCTCCAGTCCAGACTTCAGCAATACATGAACCGTGAACTTCCAGTTTTTCAAGCTGATTTTAGAAAAGGCAGAGAAACCAGAGATCAAATTCCCAACATCCGCTGGATCATTGAAAAAGCAAGAGAGTTCCAGAAAAACATCTATTTCTGTTTTATTCACTATGCCAAAGCCTTTGACTGTGTGGATCACAATACGCTGTGGAAAATTCTTCAAGAGATGAGAATACCAGATCACCTGACCTGCCTCTTGAGAAACCTGTATGCAGGTCAGGAAGCAACAGTTAGAAGTGGACATGAAACAACAGACTGGTTCCAAATAGGAAAAGGAGTATGTCAAGGCCGTATATTGTCACCCTGCTTATTTAAATTATATGCAGAGTACATCATGAAAAATGCTGGGCTGGATGAAGCACAAGCTGGAATCAAGATTGCTGGAAGAAATATCAATAACCTCAGATATGCAGATGACACCACCCTTATGGCAGAAAGTGAAGAAGAAATAAGGAGCCTCTTGATGAAAGTGAAAGAGGAAAGTGAAAAAAATGGCTTAAAGCTCAACATTCAGAAAACGAAGATCATGGCATCTCGTCCCATCACTTCATGGGAAATAGATGGGGAGACAGTGGAAACAGTGTCAGACTTTATTTTTCTGGGCTCCAAAATCACTGCAGATGGTGACTGCAGCCATGAAATTAAAAGATGCTTACTCCTTGGAAGGAAAGTTATGACCAACCTAGATAGCATATTCAAAAGCAGAGACATTACTTAGCCAATAAAGGTCCATCTAGTCAAGGCTATGGTTTTTCCAGTGGTCATGTATGCATGTGAGAGTTGGACCATGAAGAAAGCTGAGTGCAGAAGAATTGATGCTTTTGAACTGTGGTGTTGGAAAAGACTCTCGAGATTTCCTTGGACACAAGGAGATCCAACCAGTCCATCATAAAGGAGATCAGCCCCTGGTGTTCATTGGAAGGACTGGTGTTGAATCTGAAACTCAAAACTTTGGCCACCTGATACGAACAGCTGGCTCATTGAAAAGACCCTGATGCTGGGAAAGATTGAAAGCAGGAGAAGGGGATGACAGAGGATGAGATGGTTGGATGGCATCACTGACACAATGGACATGAGTTTGAGGTAACTCCAGGAGTTGGTAATGGACAGGGAGGCCTGACGTGCTGAGGTTCATGGGGTGGCAAAGAGTCAGATACGACTGAGCGATTGAATTGAACTGAACTGAATTTCAGTCATTCCACATTTATCCTGTGTCACTTATAAGGAAGGTATTCTACTCAGTCTAAAATAGAAAGATATAAACAAACAATATGCTCCTTCAGGGAATTTCTTAGGATAAGGATAACAGTTTTATGGGACTGCTTATTGTATTTGTTCCATTGCTAAGTCACATCCAACTCTTTTGCTACCGCATGGACAGCAGCCCCCCAGGCTCCTGTGTCCATGGGATTTCCCAGACAGGAATACTGGATTGGGTTTCCATTTGCTTCTCCAGGGGATCTTCTCAACCCAGGAGTCAAACCCACATCTCTTGCATTGGCAGAAGTATTCTTTACCATTGAGCCATGAGGAATTGCTGCTGTCTGTGCCAAAGAATTGATGCTTTTGAACTGTGGTGTTGAAGAAGACTCTTGAGAGTCCCTTGGACTGCAAGGAGATCCAACCAGTCCATTCTAAAGGAGATCAGCTCTGGGTGTTCTTTGGAAGGACTGATGCTAAAGCTGAAACTCCAATACTTTGGCCACCTCTATTGAAGAGTTGACTCATTGGAAAAGACTCTGATGCTGTGAGGGATTGGGGGCAGGAGTAGAAGGGGACGACAGAGGATGAGATGGCTGGATGGCATCACTGACTCGATGGACATGAGTTTGAGTGAACTCTGGGAGTTGGTGATGGACAGAGAGGCCTGGCGTGCTGCGATTCATGAGGTCGCAAAGATTTGGACACGACTGAGTGACGGAACGGAACTGAACTGAACTGTTATCATCATGTGCAAATTATCAGGAGAAGAAAAGTATTAGACAGGATAGATGATGAACTTCAATAAGAAAGATGAAAGACAGTAATAATAAAACAATAATAAAATGTCAATATTGAATCATTCAAAATGTATGATAAAAACAGGAATGGCTGTTACCGGAAAATTCATAATTTTTAATCTGTGACCTCACTGTCATATATAAAAGGAAATAAAACAAAACGTAAGTTTAAATGTTCCTATGTTGACTGTTGGCTATACGTTTGATTGGTCTTTAACTGTACAGGCATATATGTCAAAGACCTGAGTATTTTTAAGTGCCATTAGGTTCAATTTGTTGTTGTTGTTTTATGAGAATTTATATCTTCACCCCCAAAGACCTTCGCTGATAAACCAACAAACGGTGAGAAACCAACAGATATGCTGTTTGGAAAAAGCTTTCCACTAAAGAATCCCTGACACATGTGTGGATGCTCTCCTGACTTCCCTGTGCATATCTTACTGATTGCATTCCACTCACTCCCATCAGCAGATTTGCTTCACGAACACTAGACTGTGTCATTAGTTATGACTCATCAGTTGTGGCATAATCATATCAATTCCTGCCCAATGTCTTCTGTCCTCATTTAAATACAAATTTTTCTTCTATTGCCAAGCTATCAAATATGTTTTATTCACTGAGTCTTGTAATAAAATGTGAAACAGCAGTCTGCACTCAGCAGCAAGATAAAAAGAAAAAAAAGCAACATCCAAATTACTGAATGCAGTTTTCTGACATATTTCTTGTCTGAAAACCTAACAACTATGTCATCATATATGCATATATATATGCACATATGTACATATGTATCTAATTACAGTTAGTAACATGAGTAAAAATTTATGAAAAAAATCAGGAAATTGTCAATCATATCTTTTTTTTTTTTTTTTTGCCCAGATACTCTGGAATTGATACAGAATGTAATAGGTCCTGATGATTCTCTCAATTAGTAATGATTGAATTCCCACCTATTGAAGGAAAAAAAAACTCCACTCTTTAATCTGAAAGTCCAACATACTCTTGTAAGTGGAATTTCTTTATTTGTAATGCTGACAAAGTCGATCTAGTCAAAGCTATGGTTTTTCCAGTAGTCATGTAAGGATGTGAGAGTTTGACTATTAAGAAAGCTAAACGCTGAAGAATTGATACTTTTAGTCTTCTGTGGAAATTAATCTTCTATGGAAAAAGGTAATGTAAACCAGTTGGTTTTTTTTTTTTTTTACCTTCTTATAAGAATCTTCAGCAGCAATGAGCATCATTTAAATGTACATATGTGTATGTTTATATGTCTATGCAATAAAATACTACAACCTAAAAAAAAAAATTATTGATGATAGGAACAAGCCCAGATCAAAATATTAGGGTTGTCAGACTTTAAATGTTTGTGATTCAATAAAGAAACTTAAGGAAACTCTAAGCATAAAATTGTAATCAAAATTAGGGAATAAATACACCAAATAGCACTTATATGCAGTAATATACGTTTAGAGTTAACTAGAATTAACTAGTAAATAGAATTCCAGGAGGAAGTAAGAGATATAATGAGTAGTCACTTTTCAACAGATAAAGGCTTAGAAACTTTCTTAAGTGATGAAAAATTTGTCACATATTCAGGAAATAATGCAATGAATCAAGATAAATACAGAGATAACCATATAGCTCCTAATTTAAAACTAAAGAAAACTAATGAAAAAGATTCTATAATAAATGTAAAAAAAAAGATTCTATAATAAAAGTAGTTCTAGAAAAATACACATTACTTACAAAGGAGTGACAATATGATAGAGATGACTTTTCGAAACTTTGTCACACACAGGCAGAAACTGTATGTCCCATTTCAATAGAGAATTCTTCAAAATCTTAAGAAAGAAATAAAACCAAACTTACACATATTTCCACAGATAAAAAGGAAATACCTCTTTTGTGTTTTATGAATCTCACATAACATTAATTTAGAAACTTGAGAAGGATGTTATAAGAAAAGACAATTAAAGACCAATCTTTGTTATGAACATAGATGCCAAAATTCTAAATTAAATATTGTACAACAAATCCAGCAATATATGAACTATCAAAATTGTTGCATTTGCTAAAAAAATGAATATGTTTGCATATCAAAAATTTGACATAATTTACCACCTTAGTAGTATAAATTAGAAAAATTATATGTAATTCTCCATAATTAAAAAACAATAAATTCTAAATGTTACTCATGGTAAAAACTATTAACAAAATATGAATGAGGAAACAATCCCTAATTTATTAAAGAAATCCCCAACTTATTATTTAGGGAAAGAATTTCTAATTTATTAAATGCTATTATTGCAAAATGGCCATAACAATCATCTTTTGTAAAATGACATACTGGTCATTTCCCTCTTAAAACTGGTAACAAGAAAATTATAGCCTCTATTATCAATTTTGTTCAACATTTTACCTGATTATATGGACAGCAGAAAAGGCAAGGAGGAAAAAAAATGTAAGAACTTTAAAGGAACAAATGAAACTATTTTAAATAGAAGATCATAAATAATCACAAATAAGCTATATATATATATACACACACATACAAAGTAGTTAGCTATAAGATAGAGCCATCAACTGTATTTCCATTAACCAAAAAATAAAATTTGAAAAAATGACTGTACTAATATTAGTATAAGAATCAATTATCTAGAAACTAATCTATTAGAGTATAACACCTCAAAACAGAATCCGAGAAAGTATTCTGCAGAAATTTTTGTAAAGCAAAATATCAGTTACCTAGAACATGATAGGTATAAATTATCCCAGGAAGAAGTTGAGAGGGATTCTGAATTGTAGTAACATTTAATTTCCTAATATGTGTGATTATTACTTATGTTTACCATAAAATTCTAGTCTATTTTTCTTTTTATTTTGTGATAGGTATTGAAATGTTTATTATGTTCTATTCACCAAGATATATAGTTATTATTTGTGAATATTTTTATATTCATGTGAAATATCAATAGAACATTTATTTCAAAATAAATAAATTTTAAATAAATAAATAAATATTTATTTCAAAAATAAAATAACAATAAATTTTATTAAACATTCTAGGATTTGTACATTCTATATCTTTAAACATGCCATCTATATTGATTTTCTTATTTGAATGCTTTCTTCAAAAATATTTTCTGTATGTTTTGTATACCAAGCCAGTTCAGGCTGAATGTGCCTGGGAATATTTTTTTAATATTCTCAGTGTTCTATAGCATTTTACTTGGATATAAACTTCTGCATCAGAGTTGTTTTCCCTCAATACTTTAATAATATCCCATTATCTTCTTGCAACCAGGTTGCAGGTATCAAAACTTGATTGAAAGCTAATTTTCAGTCCATTGTAGGTGATCGACTCTTGTTCTTTTGTTGTTAGAATTTTGTTTTGATTTAACTTAATTGAAATAACTATAGAAGGCACATCGTTTTAAGAACACACAGAATGCTTTACAAAATAAAATAACCATATGTTGGCTGTAAAGCAAGTCTAAATAGATTTCAAGGTGTTTAAATCACTCAGGTATGTCCTCTGGCGAAAACACCTGGAAACAACCATCATATTTTATTTCTTTGTTTCAAATTCTACAGAGTATAGATGTCTAGTTTCTCTTATTTTTGACAAATGTCCTGTAGTGTTAAATCAGTTTAACTCCTTCTGGTCTCTCTGGTCATAGCCTTACAGTTTTTGTTTTTGTTTGCTTTTATTGTTCTTGTTTATTCTCTTGATGAAAGCCCATTTCCCCCCCCCCCCCTCAGATTTTAATGTTTACTTGTTTCTATTTCTAAAGTACTATTGACATTGATCAAACAAATATATTTAATGATTATATCCATCTCTCATGGGCTTCCCTGGTGGCTCAGAGGTTAAAGCGTCTGCCTGCAATGCGGGAGACCCGGGTTTGATCCCTGGATTGGGAAGATGCCCTGGAGAAGGAAATGGCAATCCACTCCAGTATTCTTGCCTGGAGAATCTCATGGATGGAGAAGCCTGCTGGCTACAGTCCACGGGGTTGCAAAGAGTAAGACACGACTGAGCAACTTCACTTCACTTCCATCTCTCATCATTCCCTCAACCTTAGGTTAAATTTTTTCACATTTGACACTGATGGTTAATTTCTTCCAGTGCATACATTTACTATGCCTTAGAGAATAGTGAGGGGAAAAAACAAAAACAAAAACACCAAAAGTAGACCAGAATTTTGCAATTGAGAAATCAAATACTGAGGTTTGGAAAAGACAGTGGCTATAAACGTGGGCTTCCCAGGGGATGCTAGTGGTAAAGAACACACCTGCCAATGCAGGAGACATAAAGAGACATGGGTTTGATCCCTGATCGGAAAGTTCCCCTGGAGGAGGGCACAACACTCCAGTATTCTAGCCCAGAGAATCCCCAAAGACAGAGGAGCCTGGCGGGCTACAATCCATGGGGTCGCAAGAGTTGGACATGAGCAACTCTTGTGACTAAACAACAAACTTTTCATTGACTTCTACCAATATCTAATTATTACTGGGAGGTATTCATATACTTTAACATAATCGTTCTCCAGTTTGTGGGTCATCTGCTTGGTGGCTCTAAGTTGGGGCTAATAGAGACCTCTTCCAAGAGGATTTATGCCACATACAGCAGCTCCCAGGTTTGTCACAGCCAGAGCCTCTGTCCCTGCAGTGGCCACTGCTGATCCGTGCCTCCTCAGGGGACACTCAAACAGTCAAAGGCAGGTCTGGCTCAGTCTCTTGTGGAGTCTGGGGCACACAGGGTTTTGTTTGAGCCCTCTGAGAGTCTTTGGAGGATATGGGGTTTGATTCTAAACGAGATTTTGCCACTCCTATAATTTTGTTGGGGCTTCTCCTTTGCCCTTGGACATGGGATATCTTCTTTGGTGGGATCCAATATTCTCCTGTCGATGATCATTCAGCAGAGAGTTGCAGTTTTGGAGTTCTCACAGGAGATGAGTGCACTTTGACTCTGCCATCTTGACAATCCACTTCTGCAGAACAATTATACCAAAGATTCCCCAACCTGGGGATCTGGCAAAGGGACTGAGAACCCCAAGGGAATTTGACTTTGAAGTGAAGTGAAGTGAAGTCGCTCAGTCGTGTCCAATTATCTGCAACCCCAGGGACTGCAGACTACCAAGTTCCTCCATCCATGGGATTCTCCAGGCAAGAATACTGACTTTGAAGGCCACTGGAATTTGATTACAGAACTTACACAGGATTTGGGAAAGAGACTCTTGTAGGACATGAACAAAACCTTATGTGCACCAGGACTCAGGAGAAAGAAGCAGTGACACCACAAGAGAATGAGCCAGACTTGCCTGTGAAGGTCCAGGAGATTCTGGTGGAGGCATGGTGCGACATGGCCTGCCGTGAGGTCAGGGGCACAGAATATAGCAGTCCTAGGAGCCATGGGGTGTGCTGGAAAAAGTACTTTTGAAGGAGGTCACCGTTACTGCCATTACCCCACTCCTCAATAGTATGGCCTCAGGCCAAACTATAGGAAGGGAACAAAACCCCACCCATCAACAGAAAATTGAATTAAAGATTTACTGAGCATGGCCCCACCCATCAGAGCAAGACCTAGATTCCCACACAGCCAGTCCCTTCCATCAGGAATCTTCCATAAGCCTCTCATCATTATCCATCAGGGGCATGGATCACACCCTTGTCTAACTCAATGAAACTATGAGCCATACCCCGTAGGGCCACCCAAGATGGGTGGGTCATGGTAGAGACTTCTGACAAAACATGGCCCACTGGAAAAAGGAATGGAAAACCACTTCAGTATTCTTGGCTTGAGAACCCCGTGAACAGTATGAAAAGGCAAAAAAAGATAGGACACTGAAAGATGAATTCCCCAGGTCAGTAGGTGCCCAATATGCTACTGGAGAAGAGTGAAGAAATCGCTCAGGAAAGAATGAAAAGGCTGAACCAAAGTAAAAGCAACACTCAGTTGTGGATGTGAATGGTGATGGAAGTAAAGCCCGATGCTGTAAAGAACAATATTGCATAGGAACCTGGAATGGTATATCCATGAAACAAAGTAAATTGGAAGTGGCCAAGAAGGAGATGACAAGAATGAACATTGACATTTTAGGAATCAGTTCAGTTCAGTTCAGTCACTCAGTCATGTCGACTCTTTGTGACCCTATGAACTGCAGCACTCCAGGGCTCCCTGTCCATCACCAGTTCCGGGAGTTCACTCAAACTCACGTCCATCGAGTCCGTGATGCCATTCAGCCAACTCATCCTCAGTCGCTCCCTTCTCCTGCCCACAATCCCTCCCAGCATCAGGGTCTTTTCCAATGAGTCAACTTTTTGCATGAGGTGGCCAGAGTACTGGAGTTTCAGCTTTAGCATCAGTCCTTCCAATGAACACCCAGGACGGTCTCTTTTAGGATGAACTGGTTGCACCTCCTTGCAGTCCAAGGGATCCTCAAGAGTCTTCTCCAACATCACAGTTCAAAAGCATCAATTCTTTTGCACCCAGCTTTCTTCACAGTCCAACTCTCACATCCATACATGACCACAGGAAAAACCATAGCCTTGACTAGATGGACCTTTGTTAGCAAAGTAATGTCTCTGCTTTTTAATATGCTATCTAGGTTGGTCATAATTTTCTTTCCGAGGAGTAAGCGTCTTTTACTTTCATGGCTGCAATCACCATCTGCAGTGATTTTGGAGTCCCTCAGTGAAGAATTAAAGTGGACTGGAATGGGTGAATTTAATTCAGATGACCTTACATTTACTAATGCGAGCAAGAATTCCTTCCCTTAGAATAAACTGAGTAGCCCTCATAGTCAACAAAAGAGTCCTAAATGCAGTATTTGGGTACAATCTCAAAAATGACAGAATGATCTCTGTTCATTTACAAGGCAAACCATTCAATATCACTGAAATCCAACTCTATGCCACAACCACTAATGCTGAAGAAGCTGAAGTTGAATGATTTTATGAAGTCTGATAAGACTTTCTAGAGTTAACTGCAAAAAAGATGTCCTTTTCATCATAGGGGACCTGAATGCAAAACAAGGAAGTCAAGAGACACCTGGAGTAACAGAAAAGTTTGGCTTTGGATTACAAAATGAAGCAGGGCAAAGACTAACAGAGTTTGGCCAAGAGAATGCACTGGTCATAGCAAACACCCTCTTCAAACAAAACAAGAGAAGACTCTACACATGGATATCACCAGATGGTCAATCCCAAAATCAGACTGATTATATTCTTTGCAGCTGAAGATGGAGAAGCTCTATACAGTGAGCAAAAACAAAACCGGGAGCTGAGTGTGGCTCAGATCATGGAGTCCTTATTGCCAAATTCAGACTTAAACTGAAGAAAGTAAGGGAAAGCACTAGACCATTCAGGTGTGACCTAAATCAAACCCCTTATGATTATACAGTGGAAGTGAGAAATAGATTCAAGGGATTCGATCAGATAGAGTGCCTGAAGAACTATGGGCAGAGGTTCATAACATTGCACAGGAGGCTGTGATCAAAACAATCCCCAAGAAAAAGAAATGCAAAAGGCAAAATGGTTGTCTGAGGAAGCCTTACAAATAGCTGAGATAAGAAGAGCAGCTAAAGGCAAAAGAGAAAAGGAGAGATATACTCATCTGAATGCAGAGTTCCAAAGAACAGCAAGGAGAGATAAGAAAGGCTTCTTCAGTGATCAATGCAAAGAAATAGAGGGAAAACAATAGAATGGGAAAGGCTAGAGATCTCGTCAATAAAATGAGAGATACCAAGGGGACATTTATGCAAAAATGGGCACAATAAAAGACAGAGATGGTATGGGCTTAACAGAAGCAGAAGATATTAAGAAGAGCTGGCAACAATACATTGAAAAATTATACAGAAACGATCTTCATGACGCAGATAACCATGACGATGTGATAACTCAACTAGAGCAAGATATCTTGGAATGTGAAGTCATGTGGGCCTTAGGAAAAATCACTACCAACAAAGCTAGTGGAGGTGATGGAATTCCAGCTGATCTATTCCAAATCCTAAAAGATGATGCTGTGAAAGTGCTGCACTCAATATGTCAGCAAATTTGGAAAACTCAGCAGTGGCCACAGGACTGGAAAAAGTCAGTTTTCATTCTAGTCCCAAAGAAAGGCAATGGCAAAGAATGTTCAAACTACCACACATTTGCACTCATTTCACATGCTAGAAAAGTAATGCTGAAAATTCTCCAAGCTAGGCTTCAAGAGTATGTGAACAGAGAACTTCCAGATGTTCATGTTGCACATAGAAAAGGCAAAGGAACCAGAGATCAAATTGCCAACATCCACTGGATATTTGAAAAAGCAAGGGAATTCCAGAAAAATATTTACTTCTGCTTCACAGACTATGCTAAAGCCTTTGACTCTGTGTGTCACAACAAGCTGTGGAAAATTCTTAAAAGAGATGGGACTACCAGACCACCCCACCTGCCTCCTGAGAATTCTGTATGAAGGTCAAGAAGCAACAATTAGAACTGGACATAGAACAATGCAATGGTTCCTAATTGGGAAAGGAGTTCATCAAACCTGAATATTGTTACCCTGCTTATTTAACTTAAGTGAGAAATGCCAGGCTGGCTTATCATGAGAAATGCCAGGCTGGATGAAGTATAAGCTGGAATCAAGATAGCCTGGAGAAATAACAGTAACTTCTAATATCCAGATGACACCATCCTAATGGCATAAACTGAAGAGAAATTAAGATGCTCTTGATGAAAGTGAAAGGGGAGAGTGAAAAAGTTGCCTTAAAACTCAATATTCTAAAAACAAAGATAAAGACATCTGGTCCCAGCACCTCATGGCAAATAGATGGGGAAACAACGGAAATTGCTTATTATTTTCTTAGGCTCCAAAATCACTGCAGATGGTGACTGCAGCCATGAAATTAAAAGATGTTTGCTCCTTGGAAGAAAATCTATGACCAACCAAGACAGCATATTAAAAAGCAGAGACATTACTTTGCCGACAAAGGTCTATCTAGTCAAAGTTATGGTTTTTCCAGTAGTCATGTATGGATGTGAGAGTTGGACCATAAAGAAAGCTGAGTGCCAGACAGTTGACGCTTTTGAGCTGTGGTGCTGGAGTAGACTCTTGATTGTCCCTTGGACTGCAAGGAGATCCTACCAGTCAAATCCAAAGGAAGTCAGTCCTCAACATTCATAGGAAAGACTGATGTTGAAGCTGAAGCTCCAATACTTTGGCCATCTGACTTGAAGAACTGACTCACTGGAAAAGACCCTGATGTTGGGAAAGATTGAAGGTGGGAGAAGGTGATAACAGAGGATGTGATGGTCAGATGGCATCACTGATTTGATAGACATGAGTGAGCAAGTTCCAGGAGTTGGTGATAGACAGGAAGCCTGGCATGCTGCAGTCCATGAGGTGGCAAAGAGTTGGACATGACTGAGCAGCTGAGCTGAACTGATTCTTATACTATTGATAACCTTATTATAGATTTCCTCTTTTGAAAGTTTATAAGAATATACTGGAAGGATGTTTTTTCTTTTTATTACTGGATTACACTGCTGAAATTATATACTAAGGGGTTGATTTGTGTACTTGTAAATAACAAAGAAATAGATTAGTAATATTATTAGAAAGAAATTTAAGAGGAAATGTGTGTATCTTAATCTTACTGAAAGACTATACATGAGATTGATACATGAGTATCAACATATAACAGATCTGATTAGGAGAAGATTGGAAGAAAAATATATTTGAAAATAAAACATAAATTTGAGCTAGTTTATATCACTTTTGAGCTTATATCATTAAAATACAAATTTGAGCTAGTTTATATCACTTTGGCCACTGGATGTGAAGAACTGATTCATTGGAAAAGACCCTGATACTGGGAATGATTGAAGGCAGGAGGAGAAGGGGATGACAGAATATGAGACAGTTGGATGGCATCACCGTCCTGATGGAGATGAGTTTGAGCAAGCTCTGGGAATTGGTGATGGACAAGGAGGCCTGGCATGCTGCAGTCCATGGGGTCAAAAAGAGTCAGACATGACTGAACTGATATCATTTTTTGGAGAAGAAGGTTTATTACCAATATTAAACTAAGTGAATTTTATTAATTGAATGAAGTATCACAAGAAAAATGTCAACAAAGAAATTAGTGGAAATATAGGTGATGAAAAAATTATATGATTTAAAGTTAAATAAAAGTTTTATATTTATTCAATGTAAGTAGGACAGAATTATATGATTTTGAGAATAGTATACAGAAAGAGGGGCTTCCCAGGTGGACACCAGTGATAAAGAACCCACCTGCCAATTCAGGAGACATAAGAGATGTGGGTTCAATTCCTGGGTTGGGAAGATCTCCTGGAGGAGGCCACTGCAACCCACTCCAATATTGTTGCCTGGAGAATCCCAAGGACAGAGGAGACTGATGGGCTATCGTACATTGGGTCACAAAAAGTCAGACACCACTGAAGTGACTTAGCCCAGCACAGCACACCATACAAGAAAGAACAAATAAAATAGGCACAAATGACTAACTGCTACACTATAATGTCAAATAGAATGGATAGTGAAATGAAAGTCACTCAGTTGTTTCTGACTTTTCGTGATCCCATGTACTATACAGCCCATGGAATTCTCCAGGCCAGAATACTGGAGTGGGTAGCCTTTCCCTTCTCCATGGGATCTTCCCAACCCAGGGATTGAATCCAAGTCTCCTGAATTGTGGGTGGATTCTTTACCAACTGCGCCACCATGGAAGCCCAAGAATACTGGAGTGGATGGCCTATCCCTTCTCCAACGGATCTTCCCAACTCAGAAATCAAACCATGGTCTCCTGCAGTGCAGGCAGATACTTTACCAACTGAGCTATGAGGGAAGCCCAGAATGGATAGAGTAGAAATTAAAAGACAAGAAGAAATATTCTTATGAGACCTCTTTACAGGCCATATATGGACTAAATATGTCAGAGAAACATTTGTCATATGGTTGCTTTAATGTCCCAATCTCAACAAGAACAGTAAATGAATATTTGCAGCAGTAATTATAATAAATCATTTAACATAAAATTTCAATTTATAGCTACTAATAGGTTTGAGTCCAAGGTGCTAACCAGGCTTAGCCAACTTGCACTTGGCAGGGGCTGACTTCAAGTTTCTATAAAATGACTGGACCCTGTGAAGCTGGAAAGATAGGCAACTAAAAAGAAAGGAAAAAAAGCAAAGCAAAGCAAAATAACTAAAGTGATTTTAATTATTAAAGACAGGCTACAAAAGCAGAAGGGTTTCAACCAGCTATTCTCCTATCTGTTGAGCTTCAAGACAAGCTCAAGAATTTCTGTTAACCATCAGCTTCTCTTAACTCTGGGAGGTGGGGGTAATGGTTTCGATAGTTATACATGGTGTACAAGTTCTAGAGATCTGCTGTACATGATGTTGCCTATAATGTCAATACCATACTGTGAACTCAAAATCATGTTAAAATATTGGACCTTGTCTTAAATGTTCTTACCACATACACACACAAAATGATATAAAGAAAACTACTGAAGGTGATGGCTATGCTCATTGCATTGATTGTGATGGTGCTATCTTGGGTATATGCATGCATCCAAAATTCATTAAATTGTATTCAATAAATATGCGCTTTTTATACCAATTATACCTCAAAACTGTTTTGTTAAAAGTGAAGGTAAAATAAAGACATTTTCAGACCACACACACAAAAAAAGACACTTGGGGGGTAACTGACATATATGAAAAAGAGAAAAAGAAGTTGACTAATATAACTAAGTTCAGGGGTAATCTAACTTTAAGTAAAGGTGATTTCAGGGTCCAAATGAAAAAGATTAGAATTCAACTTATTTCCATTTGTTCTCTCTCTTTTCACTGCGTTGGACCTATTTTCACAGAAACCCTCCTCTCATGTACAAGACCATACAGGATCTCACTTTGAAATTTGTGCTGAGAAAAAGCTTTCCACCTATTACAATCAAAATAAAGATTCTGCAACAGGTTCTCTTTAGCCCAAACAGTGTTCTGACACTGGATTCTCCAACTCAATGAGCACAGGCAAATGAGATAAACAGTAATTTGTGGCCCACTTATCAGTGATCTAGAATGCCTCACTTTGGGGGAAGACTGGCATGCAGATTTGAAGGATTCTGATTGTGAAGTGGAAGAATTTAAGTTACATAAATAAGTATTTCTTTGAGATCACGTGCTCTAGAAACTCCCTGAGCAATAACAGCTCATTACTTCTTGGATTAACTCTGACTGAGTCAAGATAATTAATAAAACATACTACTGTCTATATTATTTTAAATGCTCTACTTTCATACATTGTTGTCTGCAAGTACCATGATCTAACCTGGAGTAGGAAAGAGCAACCCACTCCAGTGTTCTTGCCTGGAGAATTCCATGGATAGAGGAGCCTGGCATGCTGTCCTATATTTATTGTATAGGTTAAAAAATGCAATGGACAAAAATAAATAATTTTTCACTTCCCACTTATGAGAAACCTGACTCATCAGTTAGCCAATGTTTTATCATCCTTAATGATACTGGAAATATCCCTGTAACTCAGAATATGAGATTATATACCCAAAGTATCATAAGCCCATCTGAACAAAGACAATAAAGACACTGTATATATTCAAGTATTATTTTATTCCAGATAGCACTTAGAAATAATTGTTTGTATTTTTGCATAAAATAAACCAATTTTTATTTACATGGATGGAAGGAATATATACTCTAGAAGAAAGGAAATAGACATTCAAAAATTCCTTCTAGCAAATTTAATTCATCTTTTGCACAGGAGATATATAGTATTTTATTATATAGAGAGATGAAGATGCAATTTAAGTCAGATTGCTAATATCTGGGTAGTGTGCTTACAGCAGAAGTGCAGTTTAGAATTCTTTGTTTATTTTTGTTTTTTAAGTCAAAATACTGATTGAATTGTGCTTAATTATTTTTCTCCAAACTACATAAAACTCAAGACAGATAATGTTTTCAAATATGGGAAATAATCTGTTTCTCTTGTACTGATAATTAAAGGTTGTTGCAATCACTGAGAAAAATGACAGATTAAAAAAAATAATTAGCTATCCTTTATAGCAATGAAAACTTTAATCTGCAACTTGAAAGCAACACAACAGCAAAGGTCAAGATCTTACCAGTGAGGTCTTATTTAGAATACAACATTCAAAGTCACTATGTGCTTTTTTTTGTCTGAATTCTAACTCAGTCTTTAGAAACTATGAAGATGGTAAACACATCAAATAAGGCTTTTATTCTATCTTTGTCAAGTGATTTTAAGTATATTTAGCAAAATGTAAGATAGCACAGACTTCATAAGCAAAAATCATTTTCATATGTAAAAAGTATTTCATGAAAATGATTCTTTTGTATAAAATGACTACAAAAATGAGAAAGCTCATTTTAATATTCTCCATTGAATGATACCCCAGTCTCTGATTTCAATTACAGGTTGAATGAAATTCTGAGAATTATATGACTAAGATTCAACAGAAGGAATGGATTTTCTTTTTCCGACACGATCGACACCTAACTCTCAGTCAGTTACGTGGGTCAATCTAAGATTTTAACCTGATTATCATTTTATATGTGATTTCTTTGGTGATATATTTGGCTTTTATCTCTGCAGAGGTTAACTAAATAAAAAGTTTTTTTAAAACATACTGACAAATTAGTTTCTCAAATTTTCTTTTCGATTATCTATTTTTTCTAGATGTAATAGATAATGTAACAATTTTTACAAAACTTTCCCAAAGAGAGGATAAAATAATTTTATCTCCTTTTTATTTTGGGTTAATTATCTACCTAGGTACTGTATTGATATGAATACTATGAAAGAACTATAACTTTTATAAACCATAGATTGCTCCATGTATCTGCAATGAAACCATATTTCTTTTCCAGAAAAACCTCACTTCTTAAAAGATCAGTAAAGAAACTTATATGGATTTGGCATGCAATAAAGCATGCTTTCCCTAAACAAGTGGTTGCCTAGTATATAAATTCACTAACGTTCTTCATAGGAACATCAGCAAAAGTAAATCATAAACTGAAAGCTCTGAGCATAAAAAACCTTAGGGCCATGTTCTACTCAATCACCTATGAGTTTCGACTTGTTGTTAATGACACTGAGTAGTGCATTGGAGAAGGAAACGGCAACCCACTCCAGTATTCTTGCCTGGAGAATCCCAGGGACAGAGGAGCCTGGTGTGCTGCCGTCTATGGGGTCACAGAGAGTCGGACACCACTGAAGCGAGAGCAGCAGCAGCAGCAGCAGTGCATATTCAGTTTCTAGCCATTTCATCAATAGATTTGACTTGTGTTTTTGACTTGTGATCAAAGGTTCCATTTCCTATTCTTACCCCATGATATTCCATTAGCTCAATAGTAATCATTTCTAGGAGACAATGAAAATACATTATAAAAGTGATTTAGACACATTCAAGTGCCTGCAGACTTAGGGTGTCACTTTTTTTTTTTTAACCCATAAAGAAGAGATCCATCAGTTTATTACTTAGAAATACAAAGCAATTATATTATTTCTATAATATTATTTATGTTACAAAAGAAGTTATCATCCTGATGAAATGCACATGACGATTCAGGACAGAATAGCAAGTAGGTCTCAAAACTGCTGTATTTGCATTAACTTCTTCCATATTTTAAAACATTATCTCTCTTATTTCGACTGTCCCTCATCTTCTCTCATGTTAATTTCTCATTCTTCATTTAAGCATTTACTTAGTGATAAAAAAAAGGAGCAGAAAGGATCCAGTTGACCAGTTTTATTAGCATTATTGTCTCTCAAACCTTGCTCAATAAATAAATCTCTTGTTAAGTAAATAAATTAGGTCTCATTTGACCCAGAAACCATGGATTGACACAGAACTTTGGGAAAATGTAAAAAGAATATTCAGTTCTTGTAAAAGAAAGTACAAGCACACATTATAGAATCTCACATTTTAAACAATTAAAGTTCCCTAAAATTTATGTTATTCACTAATTTTCTCTAGAACTTCATATAAAATAGCAGACAAAAATTGGATATGTAGTAATTTGGGGGATAAACTTTATTTTTACCTTAATATTTTTACAGTTTTTTCAATTGCATGTATGTCGTGGAATCTCAGTAGAGAAGTGACTTTTCAAAGTAAGCTCTGGGCAGGTAGCAACAAGGGAGACTACAGAAGCACAGATAATGAAAGTAAAAGTGTTACTCACTCAGTCATACCCAACTCTTTGTGACCCATGCACTGTAGCCCGCCAGGCTTCTCTGTCCATGGAATTCTCCAGGCAAGATACTGGAGTGGGTTGCCATTCTCTTCTCTAGGGGATCATCCTGACCCAGGGATCAAACCCAGGTCTCCCACATTGCAGGTGGATTTTTTCATTGTTTGAGCCACCAAAGAAGCACAGTGCTGTGCTTCTAAATGTGGAAGATCAGTTGTATGGCACTGTGGGATGCTAGATTTAAACATCATGGACTACATAAGACAACCATGTCTATCAATATGAGTTTCTATTCCAACTTTGGGAATTAGATGTGAAATGATGTTCAGGTGTATTAAATAAATAAAAGGAAAGCTATCAACTAGACATTGGGCTTCTTTAATTTTTACTCATTCTGACAATATCTGTCTTTTAGTTGGTGTATTAACACTCAGTTCAGTTCAGTTTAGTTCAGTTGCTCAGTCGTGTCTGACTCTTTGCAATTCCATGGATTGCAGCATACAAGGCCTCCCTGTCCATGACCAACTCCTGTAGTTTACTCAAACTCATGTTCATTGATCAGTGATGCCATTCAACCATCTCATCCTCTGCCGTCCCCTTCTCCTTTTGCCTTCATCTTTCCCAGCATCAGGGTCTTTTCCAGTGAGTCAGTTCTTCGCATCAGGTGGTGAAAGTATTGGAGTTTCAGCTTTAGCATCAGTCCTTCCATTGAATGTTCAGGACTTATATCCTTTAGGATGGACTTTAAAATGGACTGGAATAGGTGAATTTATATCGGATGACCATTATATCTATTACTGTCTGCAAGAATCCCTTAGAAGAAATGGAGTAGCCCTCAAATTCAACAAAAGGGTCCAAAGTGCAGTACTTGGATGCAATCTCAAAAATGACAGAATGATCTCTGTTCGTTTCCAAGGCAAACCATTCAATATCACAGTAATCCAAGTCTATGCCCCAATTAGTAATGCTGAAGAAGCTGAAGTTAAACGGTTCTATGAAGACCTACAAGATCTTCTAGAACTAATTCCCCCAAAAGATGTCCTTTACATTATAGGGGATTGGAATGCAAAAGTAGGAAGACAAGAAATACCTGCAGTAACAGGTAAATTTGGCCTTGGAGTACAGAATGAAGCAGGGCAAAGGCTCATAGAGTTTTGCCAAGAGAATGCATTGGTCATAGTAAACACCCTCTTCCAACAACACAAGAGAAGACTCTACACACGGACATCACCAGATGGTCAATGCTGATTCTTTGCAGCCAAATGAAGGTTGTTGCTGAACCATGAAAGATACTGGGATACTTGGCCTCCGGAGGAGAAGAATTCAAGCCAGGGCCAGAGACGAGGCTTGATCGCTCAGAGCTTTTGTGCTATAGAGTTTTATTAAAGTATAAAAGGGATAGAGAAAGCTTCTGATATAGACATCAGAAGGAGGCAGAAATAGTACCCCATCGCTAGTGTTAGCAATGGAGCTATATATTTTTAAATTACTTATTACAGTTAATCAAAAGAATGTCTGGAGGTTGTAAAGACCTTGCTAGACTCACTACAATAATTTACATTTTAAGATTATAGGATTAGCCAGAAGGTTTTCAGGAAGGAGAAACTGTTCTCAAGCAGGATACATTGTTGTTATATAATCCTAAAGAATATAGAGGGGAAAAAAAGTTTGTCCTTTCCTCCTCCTTGGGAATTCCAGACCCCTATCTCCAGTTTGAGAGCCCCAGACTCCTTTCTCCTCCTTCGGGACCCTGGACTTCTTATCAATCTGCCTAGGAATTGACTTTCTCACAAAGATGGAGAAGTTCTATACAGTCAGCAAAACAAGACCAGGAGCTGACTGTGGCATAGACAATGAAATCCTTATTGCCAAATTCAGATTTAAATTGAAGAAAGTAGGGAAAATCACTAGACCATTCAGGTATGACCTAAATCAAATCCCCTACGATTATACAGTGGAAGTCAGAAATAGATTCAAAGGATTAGATCTTTATAGACAGAGTGCCTGAAGAACTATGGATGGAGCTTTGTGACATTGTACAGGAGGCAAGGATCAAGACCATCCCCAAGTAAAAGAAATACAAAAAGGCAAAATTGTTGTCTGAGGAGGCCTTACAAATACCTGTGAATAGAAGAGAAGTGAAAAGCAAAGGAGAAAAGGAAAGCTATACCAATTTGAATGCAGAGTTCCAAAGAATAGCAAGGAGAGATAGGAAAGCCTTTTTCAGTGATCAATGCAAAGAATAGAGGAAAACAATAGAATGGGAAAGTCTAGAGATCTCGTCAAGAAAATTAGAGATACTAAGGGAATATTTCATGTAAAGATGGGCACAAAAAGGGACAGAAATGGTATGGACCTAACAGAAGCAGAAGATATTAAGAAGAGGTGGAAGACTACACAGAAGAACTGTACAAAAAAGATCTTCATGACCCAGATAATCATGATGGTGTGATCACTCACCTAGAGCCAGACATCCTGGAATGTGAAGTCAAGTGGACTTTAGGAAGCATCACTACAAACAAAGCTAGTGGAGATGATGGAATTCCAGCTGAACTATTTCAAATCCTAAAAGATGATGCTGTGAAAGTGTTGCACTCAATATGCTAGCAAATTTGGAAAACTCAGCAGTGGCCATGGGCTGGAAAATGTCAGTTTTCATTCCAATCCCACAGAAAGGCAATGCCAAAGAATGTTCCAACTAGCACACAATTGCACTCATGCAATTCATGCTAGCAATGCACTCACATGCTAATAAAATAATGCTCAAAATTCTCCAAGCCGGGCTTGAATAGTACTTGAACCATGAATTTCCACATGTTCAAGCCGGATTTAGAAAAGGCAGAGGAAACAGAGATCAAATTGCCAACATCCATTGGATCATCAAAAAAGCAAGAGAGTTCCAGAAAAACATCTATTTCTGCTTTATTGACTATGCCAAAGCCTTTGACTGTGTGGACCATAACAAACTCTGGAAGATTCTTAAAGAGATGGGAATACCAGACCATCTGACCTGCCCCTTGAGAAATCTGTATGCAGGTCAGGAAGCAACAGTTAGAACTGGACATGGAACAACAGACTGGTTCCAAATAGGGAAAGGATCACGTCAAGGCTGTATATTGTCACCTTGCTTATTTAACTTATATGCAGAGTACATCATGAGAAATGCTGGACTAGATGAAGCACAAGCTGGAATCAAGATTGCTGGGAGAAATATCAATAACCTCAGATATGCAGATGACACCACCCTTATGGCAGAAAGTGAAGAAGAACTAAAGAGCCTCTTGATGAAAGTGAAGGAGGAGAGTGAAAAAGTTGGCTTAAAACTCAACATTCAGAAAACTAAGATCATGGCATCTGGTCACATCACTTCATGGCAAATAGGTGGGGAAACAGTGGAAACTGTCAGACTTCATTTTTGATGGCTCCAAATCAATGCAGATGATGACCACAGCCATGAAATTAAGAGACAGTTGCTCCTTGGAATAAAAGTTATGACCAACCTAGACAGCATATTAAAAAGCAGAGATATTACTTTGTCAACAAAGGTCCATCTAGTCAAACCTATGGTTTTTCCAGTTGTTATGTATGGATGTGAGAGTTGGACTATAAAGAAAGCTGAGCGGTGAAGAATTGATGCTTTTGAATTGTGGTATAAGGCTATGTACATTTAAAGTGATTATTGAGATAGCTGGACTGATATATACCATTTGTAACTGATGTCCATGCATGTTATTTGTTCTTTAGCCCTACCATCTTTTTCTGCCTTCTGGGTTTTGACATTTTATAAGGTTTCTCTGTATCTCCTCTCTTAGAATGATAATTACACTTAAAAAAAGTTAAGTGGTGTCCTGGGGTTTGTAATATACATTTTAAACTAATCTCAATCTACATTTGAATAACACTTAAAAAATCAAATAACACAAATATTACTTCATGTTTGGTATGACTGCCTTGTAACAGATTATTTTTAATTCCTCCCTCCCTTCCATTCATGGACATGGTTGCCATTCTTGTCACTTATTTACATGCTGTAATTACCCAAAGCATCAGTATTATTTTAAACAAAGTGTTATTTCTTAGATCAATTCAGAATAACAAAATAAAATAGGTTATTTTACCTTTTTTTATTCCTTGTGATAGTCTTCCTTTGTTTTATGCAGATCCAGTTTTTGACCCATACAATTTTTCTTCTCCATGAAGAACCTCTAACACTTCTTGCAAGGCAGGTTTACTGGCCACAGATGCTCAGTTTGCATTTGTTTTAGAAGGTCTTTTTTCCTCCCTCACTATAGAACGATAATTTCACTGAGTATAGAAATCTAGATTATGATTTTTGTATTATAAAAACTTTAAAAAAGTTTCACCCCACTGTCTTCTTGCTTGTATGGCATCTGATGAGGAGGCCATTGGAATTTTTATCCTATTGATCTATAGGTAAGCGGTCTAGTTTAACTTTGACTCCTTTCAAGATATCTCTTCATCTTTGCTTTTTTGTTGTTTGAGTATATTATGCCTAAGTGCAGAATTTTATATTTATCCTACTTGCTATTCTCTTAACTTCTTGGGTGGTATGTGTTGTTTGGTATTTGGTACGTGTTGTTAATACTGGAAAATTCTGAACCAGTATTATTTCAAATATTTCTTTTGCTCTGTCTTCCCTTTTTCACCTTCTGATATTCCACTTGGCCAACTACTATTCTATGAAAAAATAAAACAGAATATGAAATTAAGTAAAATGAAAAGCATTCTTGAAATGGTTTGAATATGATTTAATCTGTTAAAGAAAATAATCTACAAAAACATTCACATGGCTTAAGGTTAGTGTGTAATTTAGAATATTTTCAATTAACTAAAGGGTTTTTTGTTTGTTTATTGTTTTTCAGTAAAAGTAAATCAAGTTTGAATATATTTTTAAATATTTTTAAATAATTAGCACTGCTTCATTACATTTCTTACCTTAATTTTATTACCATATCTATGCGTATGAAAATTTTTAGGTCTATAATATTTAATCTAATTCCTGATATGATGTATGTATTCAGTGAACATTTGTTCTCCCTTTCCTTTTTATAATCTGGATGCTGACTCAAGGAGACAGTTGCTGACTAGTTTCTCAGTCATATCAAGGAATGGAGAGTAAACTGTAGTAGTACATTAGTATATCAAGGCCAGCAAAGTGTATCAGTTTACAAAACTGACAGTAAAAGTCTTCTATTTAAAAATTAAAAGGTTTTTTTAAGATTTGAAACCAACATCAGCAATGCAATGTCAGCTTCTGATTGGTTTATATAGTAGAATTTAAGAACAAAGAAAAGGCATACTGTACAAGAAAAAAAAAATCTTGCACATGAAAGTTTACTGCAGCTTGATTCATAACTGAAGCAACTGAGATGTCCTTCAAAATGTGAATGGAATACAAAGAACAAACTCTGGTATATCCATACAATCGAGTATTATTCAGGGATTAAAAAGAAATAAACTACCCAGCCATGGTAAGACATGAAGGAACCCTGAATAAATATTGCTGAGTGAAAGAAGCCAGTCTGAAAACTCTGCATGTTTTCTGATTCCTACTATTAATATATGAGCTCCTGGAAAGAGAAAACTTACAGGGATAGTTAAAAAAAAAATCAGTAGTTCCTGGCGATTGGTGTGCAGGGGATTTTCAGGGCAGTGAAACTATTTTGTATGATACTCTTATGGTGGATATGTGACATTCAATTAATACATTTGGAAAAACCTATAGAGCTGTATAATACAAAGAGTGAATTCTAAACTATGGGCTTCAGTTAACAATAATGTATCAATATTGGTTCATCAATTGTAATAAAAGTACAAGATCAATGCAAAATGTTAATTATAGGGAAACTAGCTAGGGGGAAATGACAAGGGAGAAAGTGTATGGGAGCTCTGCACTTTCTGTTCAGTTTTTCTGTAAGATACAGCTGCTCTAATAAATCAAGTCTAGTAACTAATTTAAAAAAGCAAAAATAATGTAAGCCAAGCATATTGTCATGGTAACATGCAATTTAGTTTTTCAAGAAAATATATAAATTTCCTAAGTTTTTTCTCGCATGTTATTTCTTTTTCAGGATGTATTTTTATTTTTTAAATTTTTTTTTATTTTTTTTATTTTTTTTTTCAGGATGTATTTTTAATAAACTCTAATTTAGCTTGGCTTTTTTCTATTGGGTAAAGCTGGCAATTAAATATGCTTTTATTAAAGCTGACAATTAAATATGCTTTCATTATTATTTATATTATAGTAACAGGGAATTATTAATCTTTAAGACTATGTTATCATATTTATATATTATAATATTAAATGAACTTTTGTTTCCAAATGAAACATTACTGACAAGATAAAAGCAAAATTACCCAATGATGAACATCAAAATGAGCAATATGGATCTATCACAAACATTTTATCCTCTCAATAGACATACTTAGTCTAAGAAATAAAAACAAAACTTTCTCAAGGCAACTTGAATTACTTACTATGGTTTCAACTTGTGTAAAATATTAAGTGTTAATAAATGATCTCAGCACATTTCTCTATATTAAAAGTTTTGTGGAACATTGTAATTGTAACCAAAGAATATAGAATTGTAGAGAACAGAGAAATAGTTTCTTGTGATTTATGATAACAGTGAGTTCTTTAGAAGTTACAAATTATTTTGTCATTATATTTCAAACATAGAATATACTTTATTTGAATAGTAAGGGTTACTATCACATCATTTCATTTAGAGATACTGACTCTAACAGTGTTATGGATTGAACTGTATCCTTCATAAAGAGATGTAAAAGTGTTAACCCTCAGGACTACAGAATGTGACCTTATTTCGGATTATGATCATTACAGATATAATAAGGATGAGTTCATACAGGAATAGAGTGCTCTCTTAGTTGAGTATGACGGATTCATATATAAGAAGATGCAACTGGAATGCAAAGGTTTGATTGTTGCCACTAGAATCTGGGAAGAAGTGAGAAAGAATTCTCCCCTGTAAGTTTCAGGGACAGCATGGTGCTGTACACAACTTGACTAACAGTTTTCAGAACTGTGATTGAAAACATTTCTGTTGTTTAAGAAAGTAAGTCTGTAGTACTTTGCATGACAGGTCTAGGAAACTAACACAAATAATTACCTACACAAAATATCACGGCTCTCTTTTTTAAATCATAATATTCCTCATCAATCAAAAACTGAGGTTATATTCTCTATTTCTAAATTATCTTTCTTATCTACTAGAATGTAAACTTTTCAATGGCAGGAACTTGGTTCTTTATTTTATTCACAAAACTTAAAACAGTGCCTGACACTTCAACATTTATTACTAATGATAGGTTTGGTTATTATACAATAATAAGAAATGGCCGCCCAAATATCAGTAATTTATGCAGGTTTATTTTAGTGTAAAAGCTGGTTTTAGAAAAGGCTGAGGAACCAGAGATCAAATTGCCAGCATCCGCTGGATCATGGAAAAAGCAAGAAAGTTCCAGAAAAACATATATTTCTGCTTTATTGACTATGCCAAAGCCTTTGACTGTGTGAATCACAATAAACTTTGGAAAATTCTGAGAGAAATGGGAATACCAGACCACCTGACCTGCCTCTTGAGAAATCTGTAGGCAGGTCAGGAAGCAACGGTTAGAACTGGACATGGAACAACAGACTGGTTCCAAATAGGGAAAGGAGTATGTCAAGGCTGTATATTGTCACCCTGCTTATTTAACTTCTATGCAGAGTACATCATGAGAAATGCTGGGCTGGAAGAAGCACAAGCTGGAATCAAGATTGCCAGGAGAAATATCAATAACCTCAGATATGCAGATGACACCACCCTTATGGCAGAAAGTGAAGAGGAACTAAAAAGCCTCTTGATGAAAGTAAAAGAGGAGAGCAAAAAAGTTGGCTTAAAGCTCAACATTCAGAAAACGAAGATTATGGCAACCGGTCCCATCACTTCATGGGAAAAGATGGGGAAACAGTGGAAACAGTGTCAGACTTTAGTTTTGGGGGCTCCAAAATCACTGCAGATGGTGACTGCAGCCATGAAATTAAAAAAGCTTACTCCTTGGGAGAATAGTTATGACCAACCTAGATAGCATATTCAAAAGCAGAGACATTACTCTGCCAACAAAGGTCTGTCTAGTCAAGGCTATGGTTTTTCCAGTAGTCATGTATGGATGTGAGAGTTGGACTGTGAAGAAGGCTGAGCGCCGAAGAATTGATGCTTTTGAACTGTGTTGTTCGAAAAGACTTTGAGAGTCCCTTGGACTGCAAGGAGATCCAACCAGTCCATTCTAAAGGAGATCAGCCCTGAGATTTCTTTGGAAGGAGTGATGCTAAAGCTGAAACTCCAGTACTTTGGCCACCTCATGCAAAGAGTTGACTCATTGGAAAAGACTCTGATGTTGGGAGGGATTGGGGGCAGGAGGAGAAGGGGACGACAGAGGATGAGATGGCTGGATGGCATCACTGACTCGATGGACTTGAATCTGAGAGAACTCCGGGAGTTGGTGCTGGACAGGGAGGCCTGGTGTGCTGTGATTCATGGGGTCGCAAAGAGTCCGAGACGACTGTGCGACTGAACTGAATTGAACTGATTTTAGTGTATGCTTCCTACACTATACAGGGGCTCTTCCCCTCAGTGTAGTTAGTCAGGGATCCAGGCATCTGAAGAATCCATTTGACACCTGTCTCCATGGTCACAGAAACAGAAGAAAGTGAACATGGGAAAATGTGACCTGATTTAAAGTTTTTATATTTTGTTTTATTTGGGGTCTGTTCCAAAGCATTGGAGTTTCAGCTTCAGCATCAGTCCCTCCGTGAATATCCAGGACTGATTTCCTTTAGGATGTACTGGTTGGATCTCCTTGCAGTCCAAGGGACTCTCAAGAGTCTTCTCCAACACCACAGTTCAAAACCATCAATTCTTCAGTGCTGAGCTTTCTTTATAGTCCAACTCTCACATCCATACCTGACTATTGGAAAAACAATAGCCTTGACTAGATGGATCTCTGTTGGCAAAGTAATGTCTACCCTTTTTAATGTTCTTGAAACACTAGAACACCTGAACATTCAGATATCAGTTACTCAATATATGAGAAAAATGACAGAGCATAATGATTAAGAAGCCTCCTGATGAATATACTATCCTATGTTAATTAGCAAAAGAATTTTATAGGGAGTTATCGTGTCCAAGGAATTAAAGAAGGAAAACAAACAAACAAAAAATATTACCTATCTAGTTTTGATGGAAAACAATATCCCTCTTATTATATGACTAAAACATAAGAAATACGTTCTGTAATACTCAATAATTAAGAAAAGATAGCAAGCATATATTTTTCTGGAAAAAAAAAATCACAACACTGTTTTGAATATATAATCCAGACAATGACCTGTTGAATCAAAATTAAGAAATTACAATAAGGTAGTTGCATCATAAAAAAACCTGATGGCACTTACTAAATTTTTTTAACCTCTTATAATTATGTATGAAGTAAAGTGAAGTGAAGTGGTAGTTGCACAGTTATGTTCAACCCTTTGTGACTCCATGGACTGTAGCCTGCCAGGCTCCTCTGTCCGTGGGATTTTCCAGGCAAGAATACTGGAGTGGGTTGCCATTTCCTTCTCCAGAGTCCTTCCAGCCCAGGGACTGAACCTGGGTTTCCTGCATTGCAGGCAGATTCTTTACTATTTGAGCCACCAGGGAAGTCAACTGTGTATCAGTCTGTTTATAATGTGACCTTTGCGTTTTTTCCATTATATGTGATGAAGCTACAGTAGTCTGCAGAATTTTTCATGAGGATATGTTTTTATTAAGTTGAACCATATGAAGCTGTCATTTGTGTAGGTCAAATATGGTTGATATAAGCAATTTTATAAGATTCAATTTCACAGAAAGAATTTTTAGTTACAATGACGGTAAAATAATTTTAAGCATCATTTTCTTTGATGATTTAGGTCAAAAATTTTTTAAGTTTATGTTTGTAAGTCTATTTATATGCTATTATCTTTCTCTTAAATCCATGAATTTTTATTAGTTAGATTTCCTAGTAAGCTCCTTTTTTTCAGATTAAAAAATAAATCTTGCCAGAACAGACTTATTAGTTTAATCTTTCTTGATCAAAAGTTCACTTGTAAAAGTCACTGTGATAATGACATCAGTGTACTCTCTCAATGTTTAACAATAAGTTTATTTTTCCTCATATTGTTACTTTAAAATTTAATCATTTTCATTATTCCAAGAAAAGACTTACTGTATGGAATAAATTATATCCATAGCTAATAATTCAGTCACTTGAAAGTAAACATTTTCATTGTAAATGCTTTAAAATTTTGTTTTATTTACAAATCTTTATGAAGAGATAAAAGCCATAGCTCATTTAATCTCAATCTCCTGTTATAACAAGAGATCCTTTCTTAATAAGGCATCTGGGAATATGACAACCTGAGTATATCATCCTTACTCTCCAATCCCAACTACAACTTACTTGGGTATAGTTAACCACAATCCTGCTAAAACTGGAAAATACTTGGAGTGACAATATCTCTGTTTTATTTTCAAAGGGCTTCCTCAGCAGTCTTAGGGGGCGGTGAGGGAAATCGGTAAAAAGCAGGGGCAGAGCCCAGGCAATAGACCTTAGCTAAGAAAGAGCTTAGCTGTCAAAGGTATCAATACTAAACTCTAAAGAGAACTTCAATAAGAATGAGTGTGTTGATGCCCTTGACATTGAAAAAAAACATCAGGAGAAAGTCATTTGTTTTTGTGTTTCACCAAATGTGAGATTCCACCCTTACTGATATTCAAAACACAGGCCTCAAATTCAAGGAGCCATAAAAAACTAAAAAGCCACCATTGAACTTATTTGCAAAGACAGAAGGTAGAAAATAATTAAGAAATGAAATAATGAGTGAGAAAAGGACTTCAACAATATCATACCTTTCACAGGAGAAAGAAAAAAGAGATTTAAGCTATTTAAAGGTGAGAAACCTTCTTACTGAAGTATTAATATTTAAAGAAAGCTCTACCCCCAAATAATAAACTGATACAGAGAACTTAATATGAGGAAAAATAAACAGCAAAGGAAAGAGTAGTAAGTGATCCTTGATATTTAGGTTTTAATGGCTAAAGATAGCCTGTTTAGGATTATGTAATACCAATACTAGAGAAAGTTTCCCAAATCAGAAGAGTCACAGATAATTTATATTAGAAACTAATGATCTGAAAAGAAAGGAAAAGAAAAAAAAAAAGCTTGGAAATGAAGGTTGAGAGAGAGGAAGTTATGTACGTGTATTCTGAAAGCATAATGGAAAAATGAGGGGAAAACTCATTGGGAGTTTTCCCATAGTCATTCTCATAGTCAATGGGAGGAGAGGAAGTAAAATTATCATAAAGATCATATCCTTCTCTTTAGAGGGAAGTAAAATGCCATGGTTTAGGAAAATACATCTCAGTTATGAAAAACAGCTATATTTTTTAAAATATTGGCCATTCATATGTAATTAGGAGAATAGGTACAAAAAAAGCAATTAAAGATACAGGAAATTGGAGTAGACAGAAACTGGGATGTAGTTAGAATAGAAAAAGGAGTCCAAAATGGCAGTGATTAAAAGACAAAGAAAGGGAAAAGCCTAGGAAAATGGAGCAAAAGAAAATCTGAAGACCAGCCTTTCTGGTAGCCCAATTTACATAGGGCAGGCTCAGGAGGAGGAGACAAAAACATATAAAAAGAGGACCCAAGACTGAGCCTCTCATTTGGGGTTGGCCTGCCCTCACACCTCAAGGGTATACTATGCTTTGCTTGCCAAATAAAACTGAGCTGTAACAGAGATGTAACACTGTTCCACCTTTCAAATCTTTGCTGTGGTTAGACAGAACAGAGGAAATTACACACTCCCCTACCATACCGGTAAACAAAACAAAGTCCCTGTTCTCATGGAGTTTACATTCAGTAGGAGGAGATATAATGAATTTAGTTTAGGAGGTGATATTTCTATGTAGAAAAATGAAACAGCATGAATGAGAGACAATGATGGATGATCAAAGAAAGTGTTTCTCATAGTATGGAAAAGATCAAATCTGGAAGCAAATTTTTCTGATTTGGAAAATAGAATGTCCTGATATTAAAATGATAATAACAATAATAATAATGAGCAGGGGGTTCAGAAATAAGAGGTCAGAGAAATATTAAGGGCCAACACTTTATCCATAGTGAAGAATGAATTTTATTTTAAATGACATTGGAGCCACTGGAAGTTTATGCACAGAGAAATGAGATGTTTTATGAATGCTTTAAATGATTCACCTTTGTTGAAAATAAGAGTAGAAGCAAAAGGGTAAAGACAGGGTGAACATCACTATAGATATTTTTTCTTAATTTGGTAAGTTTCCCACGTATAGAAAAAAGGTGATGACAAACTCTATGCCTAACAATGACCTCTGCAAGAGAATATTTGCTCTCCAATATCAGCTGATCAAATTCTTTAGAAATACAGCCCCATGCTTTTTGGTAGGATACATTCCATTTAGCGTAAAAATTGCATTTCCTCCTATATTTAGCAGCCATACATGGAAAGGTGACTATGCTCATAACAGTAGGAAGGAAACATAAATTTTATACCTCTTCATGAAATTCATGTGATGCCAGTGCAGGAACTACTACTGTGGACCATGAAATGACCCTGGAAATTAAATACATGCACAGCAAAGCACAAATAAAAGTACCTTAAATAACTACAACAGAAAACTACACCAGCCCTGGACTACTTACAGCTGGCCTTTTATTTGAGAAAGAAATACACTTCACTATCTTCTTTTAATCATAGCTATTTGGGGTTTCTGTCTGAATATAACCATAACTGATACAATTAAGTAAACAAATTAAAGCATCTTCCTGAAACCTTAGCCAGTGAAAATTTCTCCCAGTACACATGAGCTAAGTACATGGAGCTACTATTACAAATATTTTGGTCGAACATATTGTGAGCAATTATAGCAGCAAAACTGCATTAATAACTACAAATGCACATTTTGAAAAGGAGAATTTCCATTTGTTAACAATCTTTGAGTAAGTGAGATTTACTACCAAGGTTCCAATTAGGACCTCAGGAAAGGATTTATAATCTTCCACCTACCAATCAATTTTGGCCACTAGCTAAATAGATTTTCTTCTCAGGGACACTAAAATAAAGGGAAATGAACTTTTTTTTATAATTAGCATATAATTGATATCCAGTAATGTTTTAAGCATCAGGTTATTGATTCCAGTTTATTTTTAAGCATTCAGATAGTGTGAAACTTTGATTTCCATGGAAACATAACAAAAAAGGAATTAGAAAGCACTAACATTTCATTTTGACTAACTGCCTAATTTTTATGAATTAGGTATAGGGTTTGTGAGTCAGTGCTTAATTTCATGGCTGTCACAAAACTTAGAGTTTTCAAAAAAAAACTGTTGTGAAAAATTACAAATAACAAAATTTTCTCAGTGACAGTCAGTCTTGTGATATTCTTGAACAGGAATTTCATATTTTCTAATTATAAATAAAATGCATACTTATTAACATATATTTGGAAAATACAAGTTATTATAAAATCTCTCCTCAAAAAAACCAAAACAAAACAAAAACCTTTGGACATATGTACAAAATACTTGTATCTTCTTAAATAAACAGTAATTTTTCATTTTGTCACTTTATGAATTTCCTTTACCCATTTGAAATAATTTACTACTAGAATAATTAGAAGATTGCTATTCTTTATTTTTGAAACATTGTAAGATATTTAGTTTTATACTTCTTTATAAATGTGCGTTTTGAAATTAGAAAAATGTGTAATTGAAAGTGTTTTTTATCCTAGTAAAAATGTCCAGGATGCCTACAAAACCCTGGAAAATTTGTTTATATAGCTACCATTCCTTAGGACAGTCAAATTTGAACTAGAGCACAGCTCTTCTCTTGCTTAAAAAAATGTTTAAAAAGCCTGCCAAAAGAACAGCTCATTGACCTGTGAAACTTCAAAATATAAGACCACAGTAAGACTTATCCTCATAAAGTTACTAACTTTAAGGAAAAAGAAAAAGAAAACTTACAAAGGTCTAGGAAAAAATAAAAAGGCTGCCCACAAAAAACAAACCAACAAATAACTGGCATTATTTTATAGTTTTCAGTATACACAGAAGCCAGAAGTCATTAGGTCAACTTTTACAAGTAAGTGTGTGGAAAAATACACATGCTAATGATCCTTTACCCAATTAAGTTTGTTTTTATATGCAAAAGAAATAGAAGATATGTTTAAATGATTGAATGATTCAACAATGTAATCATATACACTTACAGAAAATTGAAGATATAATTTTGCCAAATGAAAGAAAAATTAACTCACAAAGAAGGAAGCCATTTCAAGAAAACTATGATATTATCTGCAAAATATAGAATTTATCTAAAAGTATTTTAAAACAATAGGCATTCATTAATATATGCAATTGCCAATATTATGTTTTCCCATAATGCTAAATTTAGTTCAGTTCAATCACTCAGTCATGTCTGACTCTTTGTAATCCCACAGACTGCAGCATGCCAGGCCTCCTTGTCCATCACCAACTCCCAGAACCTACTCAAACTCACGTCCATGGCGTCGGTGATGTGATCTAACCATCTCATCCTCTATCATCCCCTTCTCCACCTGCCTTCAATCTTTCCCAGCATCAGGGCCTTTTCCAATGAATCGGTTCTTTGCATCAGGTGGCCAAAGTATTGCAGTTTCAGCTTCAATATCAGTCCTTCCAATGAATATTCAGGACCGATTTCCTTTAGGATGGACTGGTTGGATCTTCTTGCAGTCCAAAGGACTCTCAAAGAGTCTTCTCCCAACACCACAGTTGCAGAGCATCAAGTCTTCGACACTCAAATTTCTTTATAGTCCAACTCTAATATTCACACATGACTACTGGAAAAACCATAGCTTTGACTAGTGGACTTTTATTGGTAAAGTAATGTCTCTGCTTTTTAATATGCTGTCTAAGTTGGTCATAACTTTTCTTCCATGGAGCAAGCATCTTTTAATTTCATGGCTGCAGTCACCATCTGCAGTGATTTTGGAGCCCCCAAAAATAAAGTCACTGTTTCCATTGTTTCCCCATCTATTTGCCATGAAGTGATGGGACCATATGCCATGACTTTAGTTTTTTGAATGTTGAGTTTTAAATCAACTTTTTCACTCTCCTCTTTCATTTTCATCAAGAGGTTTTTTAGTTTTTCTTCACTTTCTGCCCTAAGGGTGGTGTCATCTGTGTATCTGAAGTTATTGATATTTCTCCCAGCAATCTTGGTTCCAGCTTGTGCTTCATCCAGCCTGGCATTTCACATGATGTACTCTGTGTATAAGTTAAATAAGCAGGGTGACAATATACAGCCTTGACATACTCCTTTCCTGATTTGGAAGCAGTCTGTTGTTCCATGTCCAGTTCTAACTGGAAGGAAGGAAACAGGTCAGGTGGTCTGGTATTCCCATCTCTTTAAGAACTTTCCACAGTTTGTTGTGATCCACACATCAAAGGCTTTGGAGCGGTCAATAAAGCAAAAGTAGATGTTTTTCTGGAATGCTCTTTTTTTTTTGATGATCTAGTGGATATTGGCAATTGGATCTCTGGTTCCTCTGCCTTTTCTAAAACCAGCTTGAACATCTGGAAGTTCATGATTCACCTACTATTGATGCCCGGCTTGGACAATTTTCATCATAACTTTCCTAGTGTGTGAGACGAGTGCAAATGTTCAGTAGTTTGAACATTCTTTGGCATTGCTTTTCTGTGGGATTAGAATGAAAGCTGACTTTTCCAGTCCTGTGGCCACTGCTGAGTTTTCCAAATTTGCTGGCATATGAGTGTAGCACTTTCACAGCATCATATTTAGGATTTGAAATAGCTCAAATGGAATTCCATCACCTCCAGTAGATTTGTTCGTAGTGATGCTTCCTAGGGCCCACTTGACTTTGGATTTCAGGATGTTTGGCTCTAAGTGAGTAATTACAGCATCGTGGTTAACTGGGTCATGAAGATCTTTTTTGTATAGTTCTTCTGTGTATTCTTGCCACCTCTTCTTCATATCTTCTGCTTCTGTTAGGTCCATACCATTTTTGTCCTTTATTGACCCCATCTTTGCATGAAAAGTTCTTTGGTATCTCTAATTTTCTTGAAGAGATCTCTGATCTTCCCCACTCGATTGTTTTTCTCTATTTCTTTGCATTGATCACTGAGGAAGGCTTTCTTATCTCCCTTGCTATTCTTTGGAACTCTGCATTCAAATGCGTATATCATTCCTTTTCTCCTTTGCCTTTAGTTTCTCTTCTATTCATAGCTATTTGTAAGGCCTCCTCAGACAACCATTTTGCCTTTTTGCAGTTCTTTTTCTTGGGGATGGTCTTGATCTTTGCCTCCTGTACAATGTAACAAACCTCTATCCATAGTTCTTCAGGCACTCTGTCTATTAGATCTAATCCCCTGAATCTATTTGTCACTTCCACTGTATAATTGTAAGGGATTTGATTTAGGTCATACCTGAATGGTCTAGTGGTTTTCCTAAAATGTTAAATTAATAAACATAAAAATATATTGATTGATTCCGAAATAATTTAAATATATGGTAAAGTTAAAAACTCTTGCTTGGAATGTCTTATTGACTCATTCAAATCCCACAGTCTTTGTGCTTCCAATTTTTTTGCTCCAGTTTAATGGATATATCCTCTGTGTAAAGTTCAGGTATATGAGAGAGAATGATCTGATACACCTTGATATTGTAAAACTATCATCAAAATAAGTTTTGTTAATATGTCCATCACCTCACACAATCACCATAATTTTTCCTGTGGTGATACCATTTAAGATCTCTCTTAGTAACTTTTGAGCATAAAATACAGTATTGTTAACTACAATGCTCAGTGTCTAATCTTGTATATCCAACCCCAGCTGCTCCTCTCCCTAGTCTGGGAACAGGCAGCAGTTGGATTAAGAGTTTGAAAATCTAGGTTAGATAATGGAACCCCTTAGATTAAAATCATCCAAACACTTCTAATTTCACAGAGAATAAAATTCAGATTTGTAACCAGAGATTATGAATCTCTGTAATCATGTATCCATTCATCTCTCCAGCACCGATTCACACTGCTCTCTCTTTTGTTCAGTGAGCTCTAGTCACATTTTGTGGACTGCATTTTTCCCCTCAAGGCTCTTAACTTAAACATCCATTGGTTCAGAAGTATCTTCTCATAGACTGATTGTTTGACTGATTTCTTCTCATCCTTTAACTCAGCTAGAGTTTCACCTGCTCAGAAAGGCCTTACCCCATCACAAAATGTTAAATATGTTCTTAGCACTTATTCTGTGGACGTACCCTGCACACTTTAATCACAGCAGTGATATTTGTAGTCTTTCAGTTTTTTTTCCATAAAATTACATTTAATGTTTTATTACTATTTAGGCTTTTAGATTAATTTGTAAACACACATATATATATGTCAGTCACATATATAGTTTTAAGATATATCAGATTTATCACTCCCTTTAATATAGAAAGTGATTTAGGTAGAAATAATATAAAAGACAGATTTGTATGACAAATGCTGCTCAAGATGATGAATGCTATATTAAAAGTAAATTAATATTGCTATGGAAGCATTGAAGACTTTCATTTGAATAGTTTACTGATCTGGACGTTTAGAGTTTTTAACAATAGTATTATTTCTACATTTATCTTCCCTGCCTCATCTCACTGAAAGCTTTTACTTTGAAATAACATTTGGGATTATAAACCTTTGAATAATATTATTAAACATTGCTTTCATCTTAAATGCAAGGATCTTGCTGATCATCGTACCTCTAATTGTATTTTGCATTCAAAAATCAAAGACATAAAATTGTAAGATACATTGAAACTATGAAAAACAAAAGTCATGTTGACCTTTGAATAACTAAAATGCACATTAATAAACATTTCTTCCAACTGAAAAATCCTCAAAAATAATATTGATAACAGCAAGCTATTTTTAGTATCTAGTGGTTTTGAAAAGGCAGAGGATTAGAATTGATTTTTAGTAATAAAAATATATTAGTGCATAAAGGTATAATAATAATGTTAATATTTATAATTGGTGAGATTATGATTATTTTTAATGTTTTTATTATGCTTCATATGTTTTCCTATTTTTTTTAGAATTAGTACTAGTTATTTACATAATAAAGTGTTAGTAATATAGTCATTCACTCAAAAATATTTATGAGCAACTATATGTTTTTTAACTTCTCGGTTCTTGGGTACATGATTGAATAAAACAGAAAATACCCATTGCCCTTGTGAGTTTATATTTTATAAAGAGTTGAGGGACATGAGGAATAAACACAGTAACTAAAGTATAGAACATATTAAAAAGTTAAAAGTGCTGTGGAAAAAAGGAAGAATCAAGAGAGACTGTGATGCAAAGTGACATTTGAGTAAAGTATGCTAAGAGATGGAGAGAAAACCACATGTACAACCAGGAAGAGAGATTGAGTGCATCTCAGGCAGAGTGAATAACTGCTAGTGTGACCCTAATTGCCTGCTATATTTGGGGAGGTCTCAGGGGAGAATGGGAGAAGAGGAGATAAGAGTTCGAGCTACCACAAATGAAATGATTGAACGACATTTTGTCTCTTCCCACTCAAATATATATCTAAGCTATAACTATCTATGTGATAAATATATAACAAACTAACCCTCTTAAAGAATATTATTTGTCCTAGGTATTTCCTCAAGCCCTGTGCCTTAAGCTGGGGCTCTGATGGTGCTGGGAACCCCTACTGAATGAAAAGGCTGTACCATCAAAGAGATCTGCATTTAAGCCCTGGCTTCACCACTAAGGAAACCATGTTCTTACACAAGTATTTACTTTTTCTAAGCCTCCATCTCCTTATATGTAAGATCTAGAAAATCATACTACCTGCTTTATAGTTTTGTTCTAAGTATTAATGTAGATGGTATTTAGCACAAAGACATCATATAGTACTTATTTCATGGTGTGTACACATGTCTTCAGTCACTTCCAACTCTTTGCAACCCTATGAACTGAAGCCTGCCAGGCTCCTCTCTCCATGGGGTTTTCCAGGCAGAAACACTGGAGTGGAGTTTCCACTTCCTCCTCCCATTATTATTATTGCTATTATAATTTTGGTACCCTGTCATCACAACTACTTCATCATTTTCTCCATATTAGCTCCCACTGTCCTCAGGCCATTTGCTAGAGATAAGCTGAAGTAAATGCCAATTCTATAATATGTTTTTATCTCTTTTATTTTGCCTAAATTCTAACTATCTTTGTGCCTTACAAAGTCCATGGTGTTCATTTATGTGAATTTTCTATATATTTTCCCTCACCTTGAAAATCTTCCAGCCCTTGATCTCTATACCATTAATTTGGCACTAGTCAATTGCTAGACTCTATTGTTAGTTTTATTTCATAGTATATAGCCTGCTTCCCCAATGTCTTTAAAGCTCCTTAAAGACAGGAAAACTACTTCTAAATAGTTATTATAAAAATGTCTTATATATGGTAGGCATTCCATCAATTTTGTTGATTTAATGTTTGAGGAAAAGATAATGCATCCCTTTTATTACAAAATGGAGTAGAGTTTGCAGTTATGGCTGGGGTCACTTTGTTAATAAAAGAACTACTGGCAGGATGTTTAAATTATAGTTATGCTTCTAATGTATACTGCAAAATGAAGTACTACAGTTGTGTGCCTTACTTCTTCATCTGGTCTAGAGAGCGAGGTAGTAGGTAGTAAAGCTGTTGGGGGTGATATAAAACTTTTAAAAACCTGCTGGAAAACCGCAGAAAATAAATTGGGAACCAGGACTAGAATGGCAGGAACATAGGTCTAGTTGCCAGAACTATTGTAAAGTAATAAGTCTTTCCACCAACCTCATTTAGATCACTATCATCTGCCCCAGCTACCTAGGATGGTATAAGTTAACTATTGGCACACCCCAAACCTGGCTGCTGCTGTGATTACACCCTTTACCTCTGTTTGCTTCCCAATAGGTTTGCCAATGCATGTCAATCCATATGCTAAGTCTAAATTGAAATACTGATGAAAAGGTCATGCTTTCCCCCATATATGTTATCTGGATATGAAGAGTGAAAACATAAATTCCAGTGCCAAGATTGTTTTAGTCTGGTCTTAGATCTGGAATGGAAAGTAGAGGAATACAAACTTTAAACAAATAAAGGTTGAAAGTTTGGTAACTCTAATATAGTATTAGAATATTCTCAGGAGTGCTTAATTATCAAATGGTTTATTAAAAATATTCAGCATAAGAGATCTCATTTTAAAGTTTCTGATAAATATCTAAAATCATAACATATCATGGGCATTTATTTTAAAAACTGCACATTTTATAATATTATTTTGTAAAAGGATACTAGTTTAGACACAAAATGTGTCAATTAGTCTTATTTTTAAATGAAGGTCAAACCTTTCTAATGCATCATTATCATGGGACTGATTAAAAATAAATGTAAACCCTAAATGTGGCCATATTTTGTAAACTAATGATACAATAAATTGTTTCAACAACTGACAAATAATTGTAGCAGAAAAACAGTGATGAAGACTTTGATTTATTTTCTCCCCAAAGAGAATTAGCAAGCAATGTACTGAATGGCTGATTGTGGATCAGTTAGGTAGGCCTCCCGAGAGCAAATAACGTCTTAAACATCAACTGTGCCCTTCTGGGTGATTTAGTTAGAAGCACATGGGCTCTGGTGTTTCAGAACCTGAGATGAAATTCCTGCTTCACCACTTGTCACCTTTATAGACAATCAAGAAATGGGACCACTTCATGTCTCATTAAAAGAGATAATGATAGCAGTAACTAGTTGTGACTTTTGTGAGTGTACACAAGGTAATCTATTTAAACACTGTACTTAAGGGTTTAATATCAACAATTATTGTGACGAATAAACATGTGAATCATGGCACCTAGAATTCAGTTTCATCCTTTAATATTGATGTTTAGGTCTTAAGGATTCAAAACCTTATGGAGTCTTGGCAATGAAGTCAAGATGAGACGCCATAAACAATAGGCACTTAAGATGGGGTCAGTTATCTAAGCACAAAGCAAGAATTGTAAGATTCAGCAAAACTGGAAAGAGATTCACAGGAGTCTTAAGTTTACATAAATTCCAAAATGTTTGTACCGTTCATCATAAGTAAAAACTTAATAATAATAATAAATAACAATAAATAGTAAAGCCTTTAATTAATCTCTTTTTCTTCAGGAACAGGAACTTAGCTTAAGGAATCAGAATCTCAAATAGATTTTTGTTCATGACAAGAAAGGAATCATACTTCATCATTTTAACACCTCTGTTTTTACAAAGTGATAAATTTTCTTTCCTCCAAGCAAATGGGTTTTAAACCTGTACCAGAATTAAGTAGTTTTAGGTAGAAAATTAGGTAGAAAAATTTAACAATATACAAATCACTTTTAAATGATACATTTTATTATGGAGATGTGTTTGTAAAAATGCATGGATGGTTTATTTAACTTTTAAAATAATTATTGGTTCAATGTATGTACATTTTATTACAGCATATGAAATTAACTGAAAAGTGGAAAGTCAGGCATGGTAAAAAAAAAATACCCACAGAATCCATAAAAGAAATCATATGAGATGGAAATGAAAAACAAACAAACAAACAAAAAACTATGTCTCCTATTACTTTTGTGTAGAAAAATTTAAAAGAAGAAAGATTAGAATCAGTGTGCTAAGAACTCTAGGTATGAATAGGAGTTAAATATGCTCCAGTGCAGGAATGGAGAAAATATGAAATACAACTAAGGCATTTGTAAAAAAATAATTTTGTGGAAAGTGGCAATGATGAAATTGGAAGTAAATAATGTTTGGGCTTCCCTGATAGCTCAGTTGGTAAAGAATCTGCCTGCAATGTGGGAGACCTGGGTTTGATCTCTGGGTTGGGAAGATCCCCTGGAGAAGGGAAAGGGTACCCACTCCAGTATTCTGACCTGGAGAATTCCATGGACTATATATAGTCCATGGGGTCACAAAGAGTCGGATACAACTGAGTGACTTTCACCACCAATGTTTGGACGAGTACAGCTATGTAAGAAATAACATGCCTGTGTTTTAACTTTCATTTGATTTCAGAATGAACCACACATAAAATCTGAATGACACATGAAACAGAAAGTTTCCAAATTAAGAAATATTTTTAATGTGACACGTGCCTTTTTTGATATAAAATTACATGTGTAGTTTTAACTCTCAAATACATATTATGAATTGAATTAAATACAGATACTAAGTTAGCTGAGGTGGGCAGGGTGACCCTATGTGAACAAAAAACATAAAATTAAAATATTTTTGCCACTAGGAAGATTCAAGATTAAACAAACACAGAGGCTGTAGTGTACTTAGAATCAACCTCTTGGATCATTACATGTGAGAGGCTGGATTTGATAGGAGTAAGGCAACAATAACTACAACAGTCTAAGAATCACATTTCAAAGCTGAATTAGCAATTCGAACTCCCAAGACACAGAAGCAGAAGAACAATGCATACAACAGTGAAAAGTAATTCTCCCAGCATAATCACAGGGCTCTGTACAGGCCTGCACTCACTAAGTTAAAAAGACCTTGGAAAACTTGAAGAAGGTTTAAGGACAAGCAATAAACATGATTAATAGCTTGGAAAATAGAATCTCAGAGGAAAGGTTAAGGGAACTAATATTATTTAAGTTGGAAAATAGGCTGGGGAAACAAGCTGGTTTTCAATTACATGAAGGATTATTACATAGAAGGTGCTGATCGTACTCTGATGCCACAGAGGGCAGAACAAGAATAAGTGAGCTTGAAATGTTGTATAAAGTGATTTAGGTTGGCTAAAAGAAAGAACTTCCATCAGGACTGCAAGCCATTAAAATGGAAAGTACTAAATTTCTTTCTGTATAGACCTTTCAAAATGCACTTGAAACTTATTTGTCTAGGAAAGTTTACATGAGGCCCAGCCCAGTGGGTGGGGAGTAAAGAGAAACACAGGAAGTATTCACAAGGACTGTTTTTTCCAAGCTTCCTGCCACTCTAAATTGGGAATATTTGCATTATGGATTCATTATGGTACATATAGCTTAAGTGTGCACATACCCTTGTTTAATATAGCAAACTCAAGAATTGCAACTCTAAAACTTCTTGTGTAGCTATTCAAGTAATTTTAGCTTGTTTACAAATTTAAGTTCTTGAAATTACTGGCAACTAATTGCATTTTTGCTTCTGGGTTTCTCAACCCCTTCTTTGCAATACATTTTTTGCTTGTTCTTTTAGAAATGAATCAAACCAATTAAATATTCTTTCATAAAGTAATAAAAATAATGTATTTTCTTCCAAAAGATTTTATTTACTTAGAAAAATAGGCTATTCTCTGAACACCTGCACACTTAATTCTCTTAGAGTTAAATTATACAAGAATTCCATACCACTGATTTCTGAAGCTTGTGCTAACAAAGATAAATGAAAGCAGGAATTGCAATAAAATTTTGCAAACAATTCTGTTAGAGCTTGTCAAATACACACAAGATATGGGTTCTAACTCCTTTCATTTATGTGTTAATGTTATGAACATCACTAAATGAAAGTATGGACTACTGACTACAGTCTGTACACAACAGGATAAAAATGAAAACTCAAGCAGGAAGCTTTTAACTATTTCATTGGTGATGATGTTTATTTTTTCTGCTTGTAAAATATTTCATTTTCTTTAAAATACATCATAATTAAATGAACATTTCTACCAAATACAAATAGGCAGTATAAACTTTATTTTGAAAAAATACTTTTTTACTTTAAAGAACATCTGTTACTTTAAGTTTGGGAAATGCTTTGTAGTCACTAAGTTTAATTCTTTATAATGTCAATAGGAATGAAGGCAAGTAATAGGTATCATTTCTTCTTCTAAGATGAGAAATGGAGCCATAAAAAAGTGAATTACCATATTTATATAATAAGTTGTTGAAAAGACGGAATTATAAATTAAAGTTCTTGACTCAAAGTTTTTGTGCTGTGATTCTACAAACAGACTCAGAAAAGTTGTTGCTGTTCGGTCTTTTGAACAACAAAACAACTCTTGTTGTTGTTGTTCATCATTAACTTGTGTCCGACTCATTGAGACCATATGGACAATAGCATGCAGGGTTCCCTGTCCTTCACTGTTTCCCGGAATTTGTCCAAATTCATGTCCATTGAGTTGGTGATGCTACCCAACCATCTTATCCTCTGCAGCACTCTTCTTCTTTTGCTTTTAATCTTTCCCAGCATCAGGATCTTTTCCAATGAGTTGGCTCTTTGCATCTGATGGCTACAGTGTTAGAGATTCAGCATTAATCCCTCCAATGAGTATTCAGGGATGACTTTCTTTAGGGTTGATTGGTTTGATCTCTGCTGTCCAAGGGACTTTCAAGAGTCTTCTCCATAACACAATTCAAAATCATCAACTGATGAATTCAAAAAGTATGTGTGGCATATTACCATCATGAGATCATTAATTAAAAGTATCAGACTTGGTTTTTATTTCAAAGTATCGTATGATGTCTTTGAACTGTGGTGCTGGAGAAGACTTGGTTTTTATTCAAAGTATCATGATGCCTTTTGAAGTATCAGTTTGATGCCTTTGAACTGTGGTGCTAGAGAAGACTCTTGAGATTACTCTGGAGAGCAAGGAGACTGAAACAGTCAATCCTATAGGAAATCAACCCTGAACATTCACCAGAAGGACTGATACTAAATCTGAAGCTCCAATACTTTGGCCACCTGATGCGAAGAACTGACTCATTGGAAAAGACCTTGACGCTGGGAAAGACTGAAGGCAGGAGGAGAAGGGATGATGGAGGATGAGATGGTTGGATGGCAACACCAACTCAATGGACATGAGTTTGACCAAGCTCCGGGAGATGGTGAAGGACAGGGAAGGCTGACATGCTAAAGACCATGGTGTTGCAAAGAGTCAGACACAACTGATCAAGTGAACAACAATATCATATGAGAAGATGCTCAAATTCCTTACTCAAAGGAATTCACTTTTATCACCAAGGGATAGGACTAAAATGAATCATCCTTCTTCATGTTCCGATTCTAGGTTCCTAAGAGTTCTTTGCCATTTGGACATAATATAAAAGACAGTGAATTGGACTTATTCACTTTAAATGTGTCAGCAGCAAAATTATTTTAGCTATTTCTGAAAAAAACTCATGACAAGCACATATCCAAATCTTTTCAGAATTATAGGTAAAAATCCAGCAAGTAAAGTACTCCCTACCATTAACCAAAATTCAATCCTTACACAGGGCCTTAGAGTTCTAGATGAGAAACAAGTGGAAAAGACCAGAGGCCAACAAGAAATACTGTGGAACTGTCCTATGTCATACTCTTCTGAGGAGAGGAAGTCCACACTTAAATTCATGAAATTTGAGGTTGTCGCTGTTGTTCAGCCGCTCAGTCACGTTCGACTGTTTGTGACCCTATAGGCTGCAGCACTCCAGGCTTCCCTGTCCTTCACCATTTCCTGGAGCTTGCTCAAACTCATGTCCATTGAGTCAGTGATGCCAGCTGACCATCTCATCCTCCATCATCCCCCTCTCCTCCTGCCTTCAATTTTTCCCAGCATCAGGGTCGTATCTAATGGGTTGGCTCTTCGCATTAGGTGGCCAAAGTATTGGAACTTCAGCTTCATCATCAGTGCTTCTAATTAATATTCAGGACTGATTTTTGTAGGAATTTGAAAATGCCGAAAAGCTGCCATGCTTTCGCTTTGTGTTTCTTTAGTTATAAAATGGTGGCATCTGCATATAGATTTTCTAACCCTATTAGAAAAGAAGCTCATTTAATACTGATCAGGGAAGGCTATGATTTTTATAAGAAGACATGCCAAACTTGTAGCAAATCGTTAGAAAAATAATCTGGGAAATGCCAATCCTCTCCTTTCAAAGCCACTCTAATTTCATTCTTTTTTGATTTTAGTTTTTGACATTGACAAGCTTTTCTTCTTTGTTACTTCACCAAGCTTGGACATAATGTCATATTCTTGTTTTTTTTCCCCCATTTCTCCTCACATGGCTTAGCGAGCCAGTCCACATAGCAAAATGTATATTTGTACAGCACGCTCATCCTTTATCAAATTCTGCTTTTGAAGAGTTCGCCAAGAACATGATCCTTTATACACTGATATTAACTCATTTCTATATTAAGTGCCACATTTTACAGAACATGTTAAAATATATTAAAAGCCAGAATAGCTAGCATGCAAATAACACCAACATTTTCACATGAACATTTTACATTCCAGCAAGTGATGCTGATAGCTTTCAAATTTCTGAATTTGAGTTCTTTTTGAGTTCCCATTGCTTTGCTAAAATGCTTGTTGTAAGGCAAAAGTATTTGGGAGGAAGACCTTTAGCAGCTAGCATACAAAAAAAGTTTAAATATTATCATTTTCTACCAGTGACATAATTTTCCCCATGATATGCCTCTAATTTCTTTGTTTTCAGTTTATATGAGCAGATTTAGATTTAAGTCACAAAAGACAGAAATCATATGCTTTAATCTTTGTGTCCCCTCTGTCTATAGTATCATCTAACAGTGTTTGAAGGCTTCCTTTACATATTATTTCATGAAATGTTTATAAAAACACTATTATTTTCTTCACTATCAATATGAAGAAAATGGAATAGAGAGATACAAAATAACTTCATCATGTTATAAATTTTATAAGCAGTGGAACAAAGAAGAAATACAGGGAGTCTGAGGGAGTAGAACTACTTTCTCTGAACTACTATGCAATAGTGAAGTAGTTCTATGCATATGTACCTTCCATAGAGTAAAAGTATATATATGTGTGTGTGTGTGTGTGTGTGTAAATGGGCTTCCCTGGTGGCTCAGATGGTAAAGAATCTGCCTACAATGCAGGAAACCTGGCTTCGATCCCTGGATCAGGGAGATCCCCTGGAGAACGGAATGTTTACCCATTTCAGTGTTCTTGCCTGGAGAATGCCAAAGACAGAGGAGCCTGGGGGGCTACAGTCCATGGGGTTGCAAAGAGCTGGACATGACTGAGTGACTAACATTATCACATACACTTATATACACACAAAGGCACACATTCATGCAGATAGATTTGAAACTGGCAAACACATAGGTCAACTTGCTACCTAGTGAAAGATATGTTTACTTTTTGGAGAGTCCTAAAAACACAGTCCCACCTCAATAACCCACTGAGGGCTAAGATAAATATTTTAGCCCTCTTGAGATTGTGATTACACAGAACTACCTGTGCTTATATATGCAAAACAGAGTGAAATTCATTTCACAATAATTTTTAAACAAGGAAAGATCTCTGGTTAGAACCGCCACAGTGTTCTGGGGAATAAGAGAAAATATATAACATCTTGTTTTGGGGTAAAATCAATTAACAATGAGCAGCAAGAATTTTCCTAAGTTATGAACTATAATCCATAATTTTCTTTTAAGCTTCACCTTTCAAATGTTGGTCAGTGTTTTTATAAGAACAGTATTACCAGAGATAAAAAAAAATATATATATATATTGGTGGGGCTCAGTCCAGCCTTCTTCAAGGAGAGTCTCTCAGGCTGCAATCATGCAACATGAAAAATTGTCAAGTATCTAGACTGACCTGGATTCATATCAGACTTGAAAATCATCTCCCTAAGATACAAATGAAGAGGGTTGACAAACAAGGGAGATAAAGCAAAGGAATCATTTTGTTAAGTCCTCCTACAAGTCAACAACGATGTTTAAGCTTGTCCTGTCTATGTCCTACTACATTTTTCCTCATCAGATTATCATATTACATCACCACAGAATTATGGTGAGGAAGATTAATAAGATGCATTTGAAAATAGCATAATAAAATGGATTGAAATATTATTTATAGGGATAAAGAGTTAAGAAGAAATAAATTATTATATTTAGGCAATGCCAATTTAGAAATGAGTAGGCTGCAAGAGGATTAAAATCCAAAGAGAAATGTAATGAATGGCTATAAAAGTTACAAAAATAAGGCACTGAGGAAAAAGTAAAAGGTGAGGCAGCTTGTTGAATGTTAATTCAAACTTTGAGATGTAAAGACATATATATGACTTAACAGTTCATTTTTCATAGGTTAAAAATTCAGTACATACTTTCTAAAGTAGAAGGAGCTTGTTCAAATATTATTTAGTTGATAATGAAACAGAGACCAGTATCCTCAATTATTAAAAAATCAGAATTTTCTCGACAACACATATATTGTGTCTGTGACAGAAGAAAAAAGAGAAAGCAACTATAAATTAACAAATAGATAATTTTTTCAAGTTTGGTCAAAATTACAATACCAAAATTAGATGACTTGTGTGTGTAGTATTTTCATTTGTAAATATTTCACTTCCTAAAATTGTGCAATCATGTTTAAGTGAATGATGGTTTTGAATAACATGATAGTATTCATTTTATAAATATGTTTTATATCTACTTTATGTCAAGAAATATACTAGGACAAATATACAGGGTATAGAAAAATACCCATTCATGGATCACAGCCTTGTCATGGCGAAGAGGCTTGTGTAACTCAATGAAGCTATGGAGCCATGTCATGTAGGGCCACTCTAGGCAGACATGTTGTAGGAAAGAGTTCTGACAAAATGTGATCCACTGGAGAAGGAAGTGGGAACTGACTCCAGCATTCTTTCTTGGAGAAACCCAAGGACAGTATGAAAAAGAAAAAAAAGGTATGACACTGGAATATGAGCTCCCAAAGTCAGAAGATGTCTAATATTCTCCTGGGGAAGAGTAGAAGGCAATTTTTAATAGCTCCAAAAAGAATTAAGTGACTGGGTCAAAGCAAAAACGAAGCTCAGTTGTGGATGTGTCTGACGGTGAAAATAAAGTCTGATGCTATAAAGAAAAATATTGCATATGAACTGGGAATGTTATGTCCAATCAGGGTAAATTAGATGTGGTCAAACAGGAACTGGCAAGAGTAAACATCAACATCTCAGGAATCAGTGAACTAAAATGGATGAGAACAGGCAAATTTAATCCAAATGACCATTATACCTACTACTGTGGGCAAGAATCCCTTAGAAGAAATGAAGTAGACATCATAGTCAATGAATGAGTCTGAAATACAGTACTTGGGTGTAATCTCAAAAATGACAGAATGATCTCAGTTTGTTTTTAAGGCAAACCATTTAACAACACAATAATTCAAGTCTATGCCCCAACAACTGATGTCAAAGAAGCTGAAGTTGACTGGTTCTATGAAGACCTACAAGACTTTCTAGAACTAACACCAAAAAAGATGTCCTTTTCATCATAAGGGACTGGAATGCCCAAGTAGGAAGTCCAGAGATACTCAGAATAACAGGCACGTTTAGCCTTGGAGTACAAAATGAGGCAGAGCAAAGATGAGAATTTTTTCAAGAGAACATGTTGATCATAACAAGCTCCCTTTTCCAACAATCCAAGAGATGACTCTACACATGTACATCACCAGATGGTAAATACTGAAATTAGATTGATTATTTTCCTTGCAGCCAAAGATCGAGAAGCCTTCAGAGTCAGCAAAAACAAGACCAGGAGCTGACTGTGGCTCAGATTATCAGCTCCTTATTGCACAACTCAGGCTTAAATTGAAGAACACAGGGAAAATCACTAGGCCATTCAAGTATGACCTAAATCAGATCTCTTATCATTATACAGTAGAGATGACAGACAGATTCTAGAGATGGGATCTGGTGGACACATTGCCTGAAGAACTATAGATGGAGGTTTGCAACATTGTGCAGGACGCAGTTATCAAAACTATCACAAGGAAAAACAAGTGGTTGCCTGAGTAGGCTTTACAAATAGTTGCAGAGAAAAGAGAAGCAAAAGGCAAGGGAGAAAGGGGAAGATACACCCAACTGAATGCAGAGTTCCAGAGAACAGCAAGTAGAGATAAGAAATCTTTCTTAAATGAACAATACAAAGAAACAGAGGAAAACAACAAAAGGAGAAAGATTAGAGATCTCTTCAAGAAAAAGAGAGATTGCAAGGGAACATTTCATGCAAGGGTGAACAAAATAAAAGACAGAAATGGTAAGGACCTAACAGAAGCAGAAGAGATTTGAAGGGGTGACAAGAATACACAAAAGAACTATACAAAAAAGGTCTTAATGACCTTGATAATCACAACGGTGTGGTCACTCACCTACACCCATACATTCTGGAGTGTGAAGTCACGTGGGTCTTAAGAAGCATTAACTACAAACAAAGCTAGTGGATGTAATGAAATTCCAACTTGAGCTATTGCAAATCCTAAAAGTGATGCTGTTAAAGTACTGCATTCAATATGCCAGCAAATTTGCAAAATGCAGCAGTGGCCACAGGACTGGAAATGGTCAGTTTTCATTCCAGTTCCAAAGAATGCAATGCCAAAGAATGTTTCAACTACCATACAACTGTGCTCATTTTACATGCTAGAAAATACTCAAAATCTTTCAAGCTAGGTTTCAGCAGTATATGAACTAAGAACTTCCAGATGTATTACCTGGGTTTTGAAGAGTCAGAGGAAGCAGAGATCAAATTACTAACATCTGTTGGATCACAGAGAAAGCAAGGGAATTCAGAAAAACATCTACTTCTGCCTCATTGACTAGGCTAAAATCTTTGACTGTATGGATCACAAGTTGTGGAAAGTTCTTAAGATGATGGGAATACCAGACCACCTTACCTGCCGAGAAATCTACAGATGAGTCAAGAAGCAACAGTTAGAACAGACTGACTGTTCTAACAACTGTGGAACAACTGACTGGTTCAAAATTTGGAAAGGAATATGAGAAAGCTAATTACTGTTACCCTGGTTATTTAACTTCTATGCAGAATACATTGGCAAAATCCTGGGCTGGATGAATGCGAAGCCGGAATTAAGACTGCTGGGAGAAATATCAACAACCTCAACTATGCAGAGGATACCACTCTAATGGCACAAAGAGAAGAGGAACAAAAGAAACTCTTTGATGAATGGGAAAGAGGAGACCAAAAAGCTATAATTCAACATTCAACAAACTAAGATCATGGTATGTGGCCCCATCACTTCATGGCAAATAGAAGGGAAAAATGTGGAAGTAATTACAGATTTTATTTTCTTGGGCTGCAAAGTCACTACAGATGCTGACTGCAGCTATGAAATTAAAAGACACTTGCTTCTTGAGAGCTATGACAAACCTAGACAGCATATTAAAAAGCAGAGACATTACTTTACTGACAAAATTGTGTATAGTCAATGCTGTTTTTTCCAGTAGTCACGTGTGGATGTGAGGTTTGCACCATAAAGAAGGCTGAGTGCTGAAGAACTGATGCTTTTGAATTGTGGTTCTGGAGAGGACTCTTGAGATTCGCTTGGACAGCAAGGAGATACTAAAGGAAATAAATGCAAAATATTCATTGGAAGGACTGTTGCTGAAGCTGACACTCTAATATTTTGGTCACCTGATGGGAAGAGCTGACTTATTAAAGATTCTAATGCTTGGAAAGACTGAAAGCAAAAGGAGAAGGGAACAGTAAAGGATGAGATGGTTTGACAGCATCACCAACTCAATGGACATGGATATGAGTAAACTCCAAAAGACAGTAGATGACAGAGGAGTCTGGCATGGGGTTGAAAAGAGTCGGACATGACTTAGTCAGTAACCAACAACAATAGAGAAACAACTGGGATGTAACAATCTCTTCTCCTTGCTGCCGCTGCTGCCAAGTCGCTTCAGTCTTGTCCGACTCTGTGCGACCCCAGAGACGGCAGCCTACCAGGCTCCCCCGTCCCTGGGATTCTCCAGGCAAGAACACTGGAGTGGGTTGCCATTTCCTTCTCCAATGCATGAAAGTGAAAAGAGAAAGTGAAGTCGCTCAGTCGTGTCCGACCCCCAGCAACCCCATGGATTGCAGCCTTCTAGGCTCCTCCATCCATGCGATTTTCCAGGCAAGAGTACTGGAGTGGGGTGCCATTGCCTTCTCCTCTCTTCTCCTTAGTATACAGTTAAAAAATAGAAGACAAGTGAAAGATAAATTATTAAACAGAAGTGTAGAAGAAATTAAAAATATTTGCTAAGTAGCTTAGTATTTGAGACTTTAACAAAAGAGCAGGAGTTTCATCAACCCACAAATGAGGAAAGCTACTAATATTAAGGAAATAACTGGGAGACTTCAGGGAGATGTGAAATACACACTTCATTTTCAGAAAGAAAAGATTAAGTTGCATGTTTTGTTCAATTTAAATTTTATCATGAGAAAACTTAAGATCAGTGACCACATGAGACTTGTACACAACTTTAGTTGAAAAACCAGTGCAGAATTACTTAAAGACAGATTTTTTTTCATGTTAACTTCTCAAGTGTCTAAGAAACTCTAGATTGCCCAAATTACTAGTCAATGGATACCGATATCACAAGTATTGAGCATAGTTAATTGACTGAAAAAGCTAAACTGATGCCAGTATTGTATTTAAATGCAATAGATATAGACAAAGAGACACATACATACATATATACATTTGTATACAATACCTTAATATTTGTAGAATAAATGTTTAGAGCAATAAACAGGTTGATCTTATTTTCTCTAACATGCTGCCACACTGTATTTGAGCTGTATTTGAGAGGATTACCTAACTTCTTTTGCACCATCAATCCCTCTTCCACTCTTGGAGATAATAATACCTGACTTATTACATACCTAGAAGATGAAATGAGGCCACCTATGTAAAATTCTCAGCATATTATCAAACACATGTCTGATATGTGAAGGTAAGTACAATGTTTAGAGGGAGAGCCTCTATTCTCTAGGTTTCCTTGTGAAGGGAATTCAGTCAGAAAATCTGAATTTTCTTCTTATCCCTCACCCTACTTGGTAAGAGTGAGTGAAGAAACTCAACTTTGCCTCTGCCTTTTCTAGGCATTCTTTCTTTTGAATTGATCTGCTTATACTCCCCTGCAATCCCCAAAACATTCTGTCCTACATTCCTATGTGGGAAGAGTAATGGTGACCCCTATGTATCATTTCTCAGCTGATTCTTCATCTTCAATGAAGAAAACAGGGGCATTATGTCTCCTTAAATCTAACATGTGATTGCTATTATTTTATTAAAACAAGTGACCATTATGAATTAGCTCTTACAAGTTAAAATTCAGAAATACTCTCTATAATGCCTTTTCAGCAGCCTTTTTATAAATTTTCATTTATAATTGTATTTAATAATGATATCTTTAAAAAGTTTAACATGATTTCAGGACAATACAAAGTACACTGTAATACATGAGGAAAAAAAAGGTAACATCAGAAATGTCATCCTGGAAACAGTATTATTTGAATAAAAACTTAGAGATTTATAACATTAGCAGGTATCATGGGGTGATAATGACAAGAATATTGCTTATTTATATGACATTGTGTGACAGAGATGGTTAACTCAATTAGATCCTGGTGGTATTAAAGTCAAGGTCACATATTTAATTTCCATATGGGCCAGTATACTTCTAATTGGGAAAACTCTGTTCTCTACTCACAGACTGCACCCCTAACCCCAATCTGTTATTTCTCAATTATGTGCCATTAATTGATGCAATATCCTACTGATAGTGGGTCATCTGTACCGTCTGCTTAAATGAAGGACAGCATGTCTATGAAGCAGCCGACAGAGAACAACTTGAGGCCAATAGTACCAGAAAATTCACTAATACCCTGTAGAGGAAAAAAATAGCTCCAAATATTCCAAGGGAGAATTAACTGCAAACATTATTCAAAAGAGGGTTGGAACCAACTCACAGTCAATTTCTGTAAAAATGAGTCAAATAGCAGCTCAATAACCCTAGTATGCTTTTTAAAATTTTTCTGTACTTATATCCAGCACATATTCATCTGAAAGGAGATGTTGTCTCATGCAGCACATTTCCTAACAAAGGAGACTTTCTTTTTAGTTTGCTATGACTGTTTATTTACTAACTCTGTGCTCCCTTCTATTATTCTAAATCCTAATGGGACATTTTAATATTTTCCAGTGCCAGCCATTAATAAATGTATTGTAGCACCACATATGTGATTAAGAGGCACGCTGTACATACACAGGGAGCAGTTAGATATTTCTTCTTCCTTACTCACTAATGAGAGATCTAAGTTCTATACTCTAGCAGAGAACTGAGTCAATGTAATATCATAATACAAAGTCTATAAATCAAAACTTATAGTTTGAATAGAAGTATGGAGACTTCTAAACTCTAATTTCCATGTTTTCCTCCTCATTCAATAATTCTCCAAATAAGCTTCTTATCAAAACTTTCTTTAAGGAAGAGACTGATTTAAATTATTCTTAATTTATGCTAGAAATGTTTTATCTATGAGAATAGGATTTGAGGTACCATCTAAGAGATAAAAACGTCTGTCTTCTATTAATTATTTCAAGTAGCAGTCACCAGATGGAACACAATTTTCTGTGTTTGTGTTGGGAGACATCAGAACACTGCAGACAAGTATTTCTTGAAAACATCTATGCTAGTAGTAGATTTAACAGAATATAAAACATGAAAGTCCCTATGCTCCAGGATTTGGCTTTCTAATGGAACAGAAAAGTATTAGTAACAATTTAAAAAACTAACAGACAGGCTATTACTGAGATGAGAATCAGTATCTGTAAGAATCACATTTTTAATTTTCAAATTTAATTTTAAACATTATAAAATTGCCCTGAGCAAGTCCCGTATGGGAAAACAATATGATTTTGATTCCACCATAATTAACAGATTTCAAAATTTTTAAGTTCAGATTCCCACCTTATATCTTTCTTTCTGTGAGTACTTTCCCCTTCTGTTTTCTTTTTTTTTTTTTTTTTTTTTCCCCTTCTGTTTTCAATCAAACAAAATTCTGCCTCATTATCAGGCTTAGTTTCTGCATCATCTATGGACTGTTTTCCAACTACAAAATGGAGAAATCTCTCACTGTTTTGGTTTCACAAGACATCCAGACTCTATCTCTATTACTAGATTCATGAGAATCTATGCTTGCACTTCTTTGCTTTATCTCTCTGACTACCTAAGATAGCAATGCCCGAGTTGCCCGTGGACCCCACACGTACTGCAACATGGCAGCCCCTGTCAACTGCGTCATTAAATGAATGTATGGAACTGAACCCAACCCCCATCTTGTAGTCAACTTGAACTTTTAGAAGAGTTATGGATAAACTGTTATGTTGAAAGAGTTACATAGTTTTGAATATGTCAATATTATAAGGAATTGGCTCATGTTGTTCTGAGAAGTCCCAAAACTTGAGAGTCAGCAAGCTGACTAGAAACCCAGGAGAGCTGATGATATAGCTTCAGTTCAAGTCTGAGGGCAGAAGACCAATTTTTCAGTTCAACCACAGCCAGGCAGAGAGGGTAAATTCTCCCTTACTCTGCCTTTTTATTCTATTCAGGCCTTCAATGGTTTAGATGAAAACCACCTACATTGGGAAGGGCAATCTTCTTTGTTCAGTCTACAGGCTCAAATGTTAATCTCTTTCAGAAACACTTAAAGACACTCCCCAAATACTACCTTATCAAATATTGAGCATTCCATGGCCCAGTCAAGGTGACATAAAATTAAACAGCACAGAACGTATTCTCTGAAGCAGATCACATTACTATGATGGCAACCTGACCAGTGAACAGTACAGCAGACTTACTATCTCCTTTATTTTAAAGATTATATTTCTACTAATACAACCTATGGAGAAGGAAATGGCAACCCACTCCAGTGTTCTTGCCTGGAGAATCCCAGGGATGGGGGAGCCTGGTGGGCTGCCGTCTGTGGGGTCGCACAGAGTCAGATACGACTGAAGTGACTTAGCAGCAGCAGCAGCAATACAACCTAAGACCAATTTATACTTTTTGGAACCTGCAGCACAACTACATTATGCTTTCTCAGGGCCACACATTTCAGATAGTTGATCAGCAAATCACTTTATTCACAATCTTATTCTCATAGCTTTGAAAGTGAAGTCGCTCAGTCATGTCCGACTCTTTGCGACCCCATGGACTGTAGCCTATCAGGCTCCTCAGTTCATGGAATTTTCCGGGCAAGAGTACTGGAGTGGGTTGCCATTTCCTTCTCCATGGGATCTTCCCAACCCAGGAATCGAACCCAGGTCTCCCTTATTGCGGGCAGACACTTTACTGTCTGTGCCACCAGAGTTAAATCAGACCATTACTATAAGGTAAGAAGATACTTTACATTAAGTTTAATCAAGATAAAACTGTAATCAAAAATTGATTTTAGTATCATTTTGTACAAAAATATAGGAAAAGATGCCTTTTTTCTGCTGTAAAATAATCATTAATTTTTAGTTAAAATAGAACATATAGGAGGCTACAGTAAAGAAATAACATCAAAACCAAACACTGCCTATGTTTACATTGTGCAGGCAAAAAAAATATGTGGTGCCCATCAGGCCATAACCTCTGCTATAAAGTGTTTCAGTCCTTGCAACTGAATTTCCACCCCTCCAACAAACAGATAAACAAAACAGGTCTTATTTGTCTCATAGAACAAGTGGGCTGTTTAACTATACAAGTGTCTTTGGGTAAAGCAACAAGGCATCCAAAGTGAAAGGATTAATAGTATCATAAATAGAACAGAGCTAAGGTAATTTCTCTTAACTGCTCTCTGCATATTTCTTCTGCAGGCCTCTTCACTATGATATCTGATCTTTGGATAACACCACTATTTTTCTACTCCTGTGCCAAAGAATTAACTTAGAATTGTCTCTGGTTTCTCACCCCTTAGAAAATTAAAGAGAAACCAGCATGGTAGATTATGTTCAAGTTCCTTTAATGACAAGAAGGCTAGACTGGTGAAAAGAAGCTACTTCAGCATACCAGTGAACATAAAATCAGATTTGACAATTCAGGAAATATTTATAACACTGCAGTAAGAAACTGCTCATTCCTTTAGAATGAGGTAATAATCTAATGAACCATGTCAATCCACGTTCTAGGCTTATACTCTTTACCATTCATCAGGTGACATGTGAACACTGTTTAGTGTGTCTTTATAGTTAAAAACTTAAGCCACTTTGGAGTATCAGGCTGGAAATTATTTATTAAGTACCTGGTTATTTTTTATTATATGTCATAATTTACTCTTTTTTCTTTAAAACTGTAAAACTCATGGGGTGAGGGATTTTCTCTGTATTCACTAATGTAGTCCAAATGCTTAGAGCAATTAGTGGCATATAAGAGATGTTTTATAAACAGCTAGTGAATTATATGAAAGATTGAATGAATTATTTGCTGGTCATCATACTACAGTCATACTCACCTTCTTTCTGTTATTAATATGCCAGTTACTTCTGGTTTTAGGGACTTTGCACAAGTTCGTCCTTTTCCTTGGAGTTCTTTGCATCTAGCTACCCCTTACTCATAGGTAGGTCTGTCTCGCATCTAATAGCACTTTCTCCACGGAGGCCTTTCCTGAGCAGAGCCATTTGTTTCTGGACTATCTCTAAGACCATTCTCTACTTTATGCTCCTCATAGCATGTCAGTTTTAGTACAATGGAAAACATGTATTTAGAGTAAAGACTGATACTATATTTCTCACCATACTCCACTGCTCACAAGAGTGTTTAAGGAACACTCTTAGGTGTTTGAAATATACTTGCTGGTGGATTTAAAGACCTCTATGTGCCTGACCCTACATTCATACTGAACGTACACTAGTGAACAAATTACTTTCATGGAACTAATAGGAAGAAAATGAGCAAAAAGCCATTTTACCCCAAAATTACTATAAGAATTATGAAAGAAATGAATATGATAATATGACAGATGATAAAAAGGAATCTATTTAGATTTTTTGATTAGCAAAGACCTCTCAGGTGGTGACACAAACAAAAACCTTGAGGATGAAGCAGCAGCCATATGAAAACCTGGGGAAAGATCTCTATGGGAGGAGCAAACCATATGTCTCAAGGCCCAACACAGAAAGAGCAAGGTGTGGTTGAGAAACAGTAAAAAGACAGGTGCCTAGGGTGAGGCCAGAGATGTATGCAAAGGCCAGGTCACATAAAGAAATAGAGCAAGGAGTTTAGATTTTACTGTAAGAACAAAGGCCAGGTCAGATACAGAACTAAAGAGTTTAGGTTTGATTGTAAGACAGTGAAAACAACAAAAGATAGGCATCTGCTTTGATTTAAGAAGACTGCTGCGTCCACTGTGTAGACAAAAGATTTGAAGAGGAAAAGGGTAATAGTGAAGACAGAAACTGCACCAGGGGTCTGTTAGCTGATCCAGAATGATGGAGTGGAGATAGTGAGGCTGGATTCCACATATGTTTTAGAGGGAAAATTAACAAGACATAATAATTAGCCCTAGGAAATCATAGGTGATTATGGTGCCATATAATTGTCATCCGTATGGGACAATTTTGACTGGAAGATGAAAAAGTAATAATATTTATGCCTGGATAATAGGAGGTATGGTCATCCTCGTATTTTTCAAGTTAATTGATGAATAATATTATTTTTCATTAAAAAGGCAGCATTTGAGGAAGGAGAACGTTTATGAGGACTTGAGCTAAAAATTATTGTCTGGGTAAACAAAATAGAAAGATCTAAAGTGCAAAAACACCAAGATGGGGACAACATGACAGGCTTTGGACTTCTCAAATACTTTGGATAAAACCAAAATTTGACCAGGAGTTGAAACAGAGGAGCTAATATTCATCATCTGCTATCATTAATTACTAATTTTGGGGGATATGGGTTTATTATAATTGTCTTACATAGTCTATATCTGAAAATAACATGTTAAAAAGCTAGTATAGTTTTCTAATTGCTGAAATTAACATTTTAAGTTCCAGTAGCTTAATCCCCCAATAGTTTTAAAATGAATCATGATTCCTAAATTATAAATAGTTAGAGATACATAAAAGAAAATTGGAGATGCAAAGAATTTTATTTTGCTGAATTTATCTTGGCAAAGAACAAAGGGACTAATGGCAAACCTTATTCATACACTAAAAACTTTTAGAATATAAAATATTGACAAGTTTTTGATGTAACTTGAATTTAAATGCCCACAGAGACTCAGAAAATCCCTACATCTATTTACTCAGATTGGACCTGAAAGTCTATTTTCATTCAATTTCTTAGCATTATTAATAGTGAAATGCAAAGCCACGATGACTGACCTAAGTGAGCCAACAGACTTAGAGGAACTGATACATCACATAACTTTGAATACAGATTACCAGGCAAGTGACTATTATTTCGAGTTCAGTCAAGTTTGATAGGGTTTTTATGAGTGGCTCAAGAAATGAATTACTGAGGTTCATCTTTACAGAGAATTTGTTCACTGCAGCCTTAATATGAAAGTTAGATTGAAAATTCATATCCATAGCAGGTACAGTAAACGGAGTTTTTTCCATAGATTAGAAAATGGAATTATTATTACAAACTGTTTCCATTAAAAAAATGGCTTTGATGTCAGAGCCCTGATAAGACTTATTTATTTATTTAAGCTTTACCTCCCTAATTCTTGATCATTGTTTAAATGCTTAACAGTGTACACATGTGCTGTTCTGATGGACCAGCATGGTGAAGATATGGTATAACTAATGAAAAGATGGTACAAACACTTAAAAGATACATAAAGATTTATGAACCAATCAGAAAACCTGTACCAAAAAAAGAAATTGTATTATTCTGATTATGCTTAGAGGATTGTGGTTCCAAATGTTTCCTTTTTTCCTTTTCTGTTTGGAATCTTCTAGTATCTCTACATGACTAAAGAGATAACTGCATAAAATAACTTTCAGAATTACTTTGGTGCAGACTTCTTAATAATTTTTGCACTCTTCATTGATGAATAAAGTCTACAAAGGAGAGTGCACAAATCATTACTGTAGAGTCCGGAAACTTTGTAAACTGAATGCACCCATGTGAATGGTACCAAGATTAAGAAGCAACATTACCAGGAACCCCTTGCAGGCAGTCACATAACCAAGATTAACTGCTCTTTGACTTTTAATGTATTGAAGCCACATCTTCTATTTTTGAATTTTATATATATATATATATATATATATATATATATAAAGGGACTCTGAATAAATTCCTTTATTCAATGCTATACTTGAGAGATTCATTCATATCACTGAGGGCAGCCACAGGATGCTCATTCTCACTGTACATTACTAGTCAATGTATGAATGTATCATACTTTTTCCTTTTATCCAGTCTACTGCTGCTGGGGATATAGGTAGTTTTAGTTTTTAGCTGTCATATGCAATACAGCTGTAAACATTCTAATAAACTCATTTAGTGAACATATGTACACACTGTTGTTGTATATGTACTTAGATATGGAATTACTAGTGTATGCAAATAACTAAATAGTGCCAAGTCATGTTTCAGAGTGATTTTATCAATTTATGTTCCAACAACCTCACCAACATTTGTCATCGGCTTCTGTTTCATTTTAGTGTAGTGGGAATATACTATATTTACATTTTTACATTTCTTGAAGATAAATGAATTTAAAAACCTTTACATTGTCCTCTGAATATCTTTTAAAAGTCTTGTCCAAATTTTTTTTTTAATTTTCTATTGGATTTCTGTATTTGTCTTATTGATTTTAGGGGTTATTTATATATATATTATAACAAATCATTTACAAATAAATATATTGCAAATACCTTATCTGACTCTGTGGGGCTGCCTAGTCACTCTCTTACCAGAGGAATTTTATGTTAATGTAGTCTAATAAACTACTTTTATTTTGGTCATAATTGAAGCATTGTTCATATAATTTAAGAACATTCTGCATACTTCACGGGTTATAAAGATATTCTCTCAGGTTTTCTTCTAAGATATTTATTGCTTTACTTTTCATACTTAACTGTGCAATTCCTTTGGGGTTGATTTTTATGTACAATGTAAGACAAGAATTCATTTTTTAAATATGGAAAATCAATTGACCTAGCACTTTTTATTGAACCTTCATTATTTCCTCACTACCCTGAAGTGTCATCTTTGTCTAAAAGAGAGTGCATATATATAGTGATCTGATCCTGCACTTTCTATTCTTTATCATTGACATTTACTCTATTATGCATGAGAAGAGAAGTAGGAGTTATAGAATTTTTAATAGCCTTTATGTTACTTGCTGTGATAAAATGCACAAAGTTTGAAAAGTAAAATGCAGTATAAAGCTAGAAGTAAATTTTATTTCCAGGCCTGTTTTTATTTCCTAAGTTTACTTTTCTGGAGGTAAGTGTAGATACCGGTTTTGTGTATTTCATAGCATTTATTTTCCACACAAATTCAAATATGTAAATGCACACACCTCTAGTTTTACACACCTAGCATAATAAACACATGTTTCTCATCTCTGCTTTCCCCCACAGAGCAATAAAGCCTAATACTTCTTTCCTTCCAACATCAGATGTGTGTCAGAGACAGAGGTCACCAAGTACTTCATCTACTCTCTCCCATTCTCCAGACTGTTGCTATTATGCAGTTATCAAACTGCTGCTGCTGCTAAGTCACTTCAGTCAGGTCCAACTCTGTGTGACCCCATAGACGGTGGCCCACCAGGCTCCCAAATCCCTGGGAGATTGCCGTTTCCTTCTCCAGTGCATGAAAGTGGAAAGTGAAAGTGAAATCGCTCAGTCTTGTCTGACCCTCAGCGACCCCATGGACTGCAGCCCACCAGGCTCCTCCATCCATGGGATTTTCCAGGCAAGAGTACTGGAGTGGGGTGCCATTGCCTTATCAAACTTAGGCATAGAATGGACAGAGTAATATATTTTACTTCCTTGCTAAAGCTTAAAGAAGCTGGATAAAGATTCCATACAACCACCTGTTTGTTAAGTCAGTGACTAAGAAAGATATTTTTTCTAGATGGTACAATGCAGAGATGTTAAATACTGAAAATTTAAAGCATTGTTTAACAAAATTAAAGAGGGCCTAAATAAATGACAAGAGAGCCTTTGTTCTTGTATCAGAAGATATAATATCATTAAGGGCTTCCCTGGTGGCTCAGAGGGTAAAGAATCTGCCTGCAATGCGGGAGACCTGGGTTCAATCCCTGGGTCGGGAAGATCCCCTGGAGAAGGAAATGGCAACCCACTCCAGTACTCTTGCCTGGAGAATCCCATGGACAGAGGAGCTTGGTGGGCTACAGTCCATGGGGTCGCAAAGAGTCGGACATGACTGAGCGACTTCACTTCACTAAGATGTACCAGCAATAATTTCCAAATCAATCTACAGATTCAACACAATTCCTTTCAAAATCTCAGCTGCCTTTTTGTATGAATGAACAAGTTCATCCTAAAATTCATATGAAATTGCAAGGAACACAGATTTTTCAATAAAGAAGAAGAAAGTTATAACATTAATACTCCATGATTTCAAGACTTACCACAGGCTACAGTTATCAAAGCAGTGTGGTGCTGGCATAAACAGATCTATAGATCAATGGAACAGAAACTAGAGCCCACAAATAAATACTTGCATTTATGGCCAAATGATTTTTGACAAGTATGTCAAATTTTGAGAAGTGTGGTAATCCAATGGAGAGTGAAAATCTCTTCAATGAATAGTGTGGGGACAACTGAATATCCACATGCAAATAAATAAAGTTGGATCCCTACTTCACTTAATCAAATTTGATCACAGACCTAAATGTAAAAGCAGAAAGTATAAAACTTTGGAAAAAAATGTAGAAGGAAATTTTTCTGACCTGGTTAGGAAATGGTGTATTAGATATGAAACCATAAGCACAAGCCAAAAAAATAAAGATAAATAAGACTCATCACAACTAAGTTTTGTGTTTCAAAGGATATCAGTTTTGTTTTGTTTTGTTTTTAAGTGAAAAGACAATCTGACAATCCACTGAATGGGATAAAATAGTCCAAGTTACATAACTGATAAGACATTTGTATCCAGATTATAGTAACAATAATCACAACTCAATATAAACAGCAACCCAATTTAAAAATGAGATGAGGATTTAAATAGACATTATTCCAAAGAAGATATATGAATATCCTCTAATCACTGTATGTGTATATATGTGTGTGCTTAGTCATTCAGTCCTGTTTGACTCTTTGCAACCCCATGGATTTTAGCCTGCCAGGTTCTTCTGTGCATGGGATTTCCTAGGCAAGAATATAGGAGTGACTTGCCTTTTTCTCCTTCAGGGGATCTTCCAGACCCAAGGATCAAAGCTTTGTCCCCTGGGTCTCCTGTATTGTAGGCAGATTCTTTACTTGCTGAGCTATCAGGAAGACCCTCTTAATCACATGAGATAATGCTTTACATCATTACTTAGTTGGGAAATGTATAATCAAAACTGCACTCAGATACCACTTCACATGTTGTTGGATAGTTTAAACAAAAGACTATGTAGACTCAAGGAATGTAGGTGGTAGATTCCATACTGGGTTATCCCTCTGCCTTATTCTAGCTAACTGGTATCTCCAGAAAAAAGTAAGGAGTTTTAATAGCCCACTTATATCAATGGATGGATCAGCTAAACAGTAGAGTAATAAGGAAACATCAGCCTTAAATAACACATTAGGCCTGACATACTATATATACATATATATATATATGTATATGCAGAATATTCCATCTAATTGCAATATAATACACATTCTTCTCAGGTGCACATGGAACATTTTCTAGAATTCATCATATGTTAGACCTCAAAAGAATTCTTAATATAATGAAAATCATTAGGAAATTATAAAAATCATATTAAGCTTTTTTTCTGACCACTGTAGCATAAAACTACAAATTAATTACACACACAAAAAAAAACTAGAAAATTCACAAACGTGGAAATTAAACAACATGCTACTACACAAATAATAGGTTAAAGAAGAAATTTTAAAAAGTAACTGAGACAAATTACAATGAAAATATAACATACCAAAACTTGTGGAATGCAGAAAAAACACTTTGAAGAGGGATGTTCATAATGATAAACGTCAATCACTAGAAACAAGAGAAGTTTCGAACCACCTAACTTTACACTTCAACGAACTAGAAAAAGAAGAACAAATGAAGCCCAATACCAGGAGAAGGAAAAAAAAAAATAGCAAAGATTAGAGCATAAATTTAAAAAATAGATACTAAAAGGACAATAGAGAAGATCAGCAAAACTAAGAAAGCATTCCTTAAAAAAATAAAGAAAACGACAAGCATATAAACTCACCAAGGCAAAAAAGAGCATTCAAATAAAATCAGAAATCAAAGAGGAGATGGTACAAATGATACCACAGAAATATGAAAAATCATAAGAGCTATTCTGAACAATTTTATGCCCATTAATGGAATAAAGTAAAAAAAAAAAAAGAATAAATTCCTAAAGAAGTACAAAGTAAGACTAAATCATGATGAAACAGAAAATCTGATTAGACTGATTATTAGTAATGACATTGAATCAGTAATAAAAAAAAAAAAAAGAAAACCCAACAACAAAAGTCTAGAACAAGACTGCTGCTTCACTGCTGAATTCTACCAAACATTCGAAAAAAGAGTATCAGTTCTTCTCAAATCTCCAAAAAATATAAGAGGGAATTCTTTCAAGTTCAATTTTATAAGGCCTGTACTACCTTGATACCAAAAATGCATGTCGCAAGAAAAGAAAAGTATAGGCCAATATTCCTGATGAACACAGATGCAAAAATTCTCAATAAAATATTAGCAAACCAAATTCAAAACACATTAAAAGGATCATATACAACAATCAAGTGGGATTTATGCCATGAATGCAAAGACAGCTTAAATCAGTCAAAGTGATCATAAATAAAAGAATAAAATAAAGGATATAAATCATATGATCATCTCAATAGATGCAGGACAGCATCTGGAAAATATGCATTTAAAATAATTTTCAGCAAGGTGGGTACAGAGGGAATGTACCTCAGTGTCATAAAGGGCATTTATTTCAAGCCCACAGCTAACATTACACTCAGTGGTGGAAAGCTGAAGGTTTTTCCTCTAAAATCAGGAATAAAACAAAACTGTCTATTCTAATTACTTCTATTTATTATATATTGGAATTCCTGGCCATAGTCATCAGAATAAAAACTTAAAAAAATAAATAAAATAAAGATGAAAATTGAAAATAAAAGGAAAGAGAAAAACTGTGACTATCTGCAGATGACAAGGTAATACCAGAGTGCCAATATGGTTGGGTCCTGGTGTGAAAAATGAGTGAAGTGGGTCAATAGGTAAAAAACAAAATGCTGCCAGAAAGCAAATGACAATTACCTATTTTCATAAGAATGTGGAAAATTTAAACAGTCACACTTTGGAAAACAGTTTGGCAGTTTTGCAAAAAGTGAAACATAGCAATTCCACTTCTAGGTAGAGTCTCAAGAAAAATGAAAACTTATTTCGACACAAATACTTGTACAGGAATGTTCACAGGCTGCTTACTCATGCCTAACAGTTGATGACAGAAACACAAAATGTGGCATATCTATATTATGGAATATTATATTTTTTATGAAATAAGAAGTCTCATATCTTAATATTATATACTATCAGTTCAGTTCAGTTCAGTCGCTCAGCCATGTCAGACTCTGCAACCCCATGAATCGCAGCACGCCAGGCCTCCCTGTCCATCACCAACTCCCGAAGTTCACTCAGACTCACGTCCATCGAGTCAGTGATGCCAACCAGCCATCTCCTCCTCTGTCGTCCCCTTCTCCTCCTGCCCCCAATCTCTCCCAGCATCAGTGTCTTTTCCAATGAGTCAACTCTTCGCTAGAGGTGGCCAAAGTACTGGAGTTTCAGCTTTAGCATCATTCCTTCCAAAGAAATATCAGGGCTGATCTTCAGAATGGAGTGGCTGGATCTCCTTGCTATCCAAGGGACTCTCAAGAGTCTTCTCCAGCACCACAGTTTAAAAGCATCAGTTCTTTGGTGCTCAGTTTTCTTCACAGTCCAACTCTCACATCCATACATGTCTACTTGAAAAACCATAGCCTTGACTAGACGGACCTTAGTCGGCAAAGTAATGTCTCTGCTTTTGAATATACTATCTAGGTTGGTCATAACTTTTCTTCCAAGGAGTAAGTGTCTTTTAATTTCGTGGCTGCAGTCACCATTTGCAGTGATTTTGGAGCCCCAAAAAGTAAAGTCTGACACTGTTTCCACTGTTTCCCCATCTATTTCCCATGAAGTGATGGGACCGGATGCCATAATCTTCGTTTTCTGAATGTAATCCCTTATGATTATACAGCGGAAGTGAGAAACAGATTATATACCATAAATGACCTCAAACTTTGTCCACTTGTAACTTCTGCCCTTTGGTATAGGAAAAGAGTAGTTATGAAAGTGACTTATATTTAAGGAAGCACTTTGATGTATGGAGGAGTAAAATATTTTCTGAGGTTGTGCCATAACTCTGTAAAACCGTAGTCTTAACAATCATTTATGAAATCAAATAAAAAGTAGCATTTAAAAATTTTGTAAAATCAGGCACATAGGCACATAAGACATGATACCAGATGTAAAGTAGTGCTCTATTTCGAAGACTATATTATGAGAAGCAACAAATATAGAAGTTTTGCAAATCATTTGAGTTGTATTAATAATGAGTTTTAAAGTGCCCTCTTTATAGTGCTTTTTCAGTATAACATACAATGTATTATAATGTCTGAAAATTGAGTAAAATGTTTATATGTGGTGCAAGACTCTTCCTTTTTCACAATCCCACATATTGTCTATCATTATTTTATTTCAAGTGTTTTATAAATTAAATCAATAAATAAAAACATTTTCAGCAGAAGAAAAAATAATTTCTTTTGGGTAAATAGCAGCCTCTTTGGAAACAGCTAAGAATGAACCTAAAGAGACATAAAAATTATAACAGCATGCTAGTGTCTATATGAAAATATAGTTACCAACTGCATAAAATGTAGATCCATACAAGTGGAAAATTATTAATGATTACTACTTTTCCCCCTACACTTCTGTTTGTTCAAATAATGGAGACATGGTGCAAAATTAGACAAATGAACACGGGCTTCTCAATCTAACAGATTTAAATAATTTCTTACCCCACCACTTACAGATTGTAATACCTTCAGAAATTTCCTCTCTCAGTTTATTATCAATATTAATAAAAGTGAAGACAATAACATATATGTCTCAAGGCTGCCCAGAAAACTGAATAAGGTTAAATGTGGAAGTGAAAACATCTAGGACATTATTAGCTATGTTTTCCCATTAAAGCACAAAGAGGAAACAACATGCCTTAAAAGCACAGTCTGTCCATTCTGCTATAAAGCTTGTTGTGGAAATGCAAACTTATTTCAACACCTGGGAACAATTTGAGCATAAAATACATTTTGAACTTACTTATACATAGTTCCTGGAGAAGGAAATGACAACCCACTCCATCCAGTATTCTGCCTGGAAAATTCTATGGACAGAGGAGCCTGACAGGCTACATAGGGTTGCAAAGAATCGGACACAACTGAGCGCACACATACCCATACATAATCCCATCTATGATGAATAGTGGATGAATGCACAAAAGTGCACCCAGCTGAAACCAGTAACACAGGAATAATATCTCCCATCCCAAACACACCTTGTGTGTGAGAGAGAGAGTGTGTGTGTGTGTGTGTGTGTGTGTGTGTGTGTGATGAGGAATACCCATCTACATTTTGCATTATGACTTCTTGTCTGATTTCAGAAAGTCTCCTTCTATCACTTATTAATATCTATAACTCCAATGCTGCAACCCTTCCTGTGACCACTTTCAGAAGAAAACCTCAGGTCTTTTTCAAGGCAAAGTGCCATATTCATTGTAGTATTGTGCATTTTCTTAACAGTTTGACATGTGTAAAGTTGTTCATGTTCCTATCATGGCCCATCTTCATGTGTATGTGTGTGTCTGTGAGTCCGTATGTGTTTTAGTCTGTTCAGACTACCATAACAAAATATCACATATTGAGTAACTTACAGAAAACAGAAATTTGTCACAGTTCTGAAGGCTGGAATTCTAAGATCAGGGTGCCAGTATGGTCAGCTTCTGGTTCAGGCCCTCTTCCTGGTTTTAGACTGTTACTTCTCACTATGTCCTAATATGGTGGAAGGGAAGAGGGGTGATTTCAGGCCTCTTTTATAAGGTACTATTCCCATACATGAGGGATGTGCCTTCGTAGTCTAATCACCTTCCAAATGCCCTACCGTCTAATTCCATCACTTTGTGGGTTAGGATTTCAACATGGATAAATTTTAGGGAGACACAAACATTAGTAATGTGTCACTAAAGAAGTTTTTGAATGTTGTGTCCTTAACCCTATTTTTTCCATATGGTATACAGTCTTTATTGTACTATTTTGTATAGCACAGTAATTTTTAGAATACATATGTCATATTGTAAGATAGCAATGGCCCATAGCTATTATATATACTTTCAATATTCAATGCTTTTCCAATTTCTCCTATCTCTACAATGATTTTTTTTTCACTTAGCAAATATATCATGGAGACATGAACACCTTAAATTTAGAGTTAAAAAGATTGCTTTATCTATGCATTTCTTGAATAATCTCCAATAGATACTTCTTAATTCTCATGGAATATGATACTCCATTATTTTGAATGTTGAACACAAAGAAACAGCTTTAATAGACACATGTCCATGCTAGTTAAGCTTTCTGATTCCAAAACTTGTAGCAGATAACTCTTCATTTGAGATCATTTTCTTTAGTAGAACTTGATCATAAGTATCTCAGTAAATAAATGCATGTTGTAGTCATCTCAAAATAAGGTAGATTAACAACACTAAGGAGGACTTTTTGTTTGTTTCTAACGGAGTTCACTTTCCAAGTATTCACTATGATTTGTAATAACTTGCTTATAATGTTGAAGACTTTTCATCATTGATTTTTCCGTTTTCTTATTTGTTGTTGTCAGTAGTATTAAAACTCTAAGTTTGATATGGATCATAAAACTTTCCAAGAAAACCAGGCTGGTATATCTATCCCTACAACATAAATACAAGATCAAATGCTGAATGCTTGTTGATTTGAACATCTTGAACAGGGACTAGAACAATTGCTAGAGGAACGCTTGAGGCTAAGTCTGTGTATTAGGAAATGTTTACACCACAAAGATATTTTTGCAGTAGTTTCAAAATTCCTTTTTTGTTGCACTCTGACAAATACTAGAAATGTTTTCTCTTTTCAGCTGAAAATGTCTGCAGATCAGAGTTCTCTTCCTGTTTTCAAGCAAGTCTGATTCCTGATAGAAAACTTTCTATGAAGCGTGACTATTTTCCTATTACTGGCTTTCTTCACAATGAGTTTTTATCTTATCATTCATCTTCTAAGTGAGGCAGACAAGTAAATCAGTGATAAGTATTATGATAAATTTTTCTATTGGGTAATACAGAAAAACAGTGGAGAAGCATGTGACACTGGTATGTGGAATAACATGAAACATTGATTGTCATCAAATGCAATTTGATTTTCTTTTGCCGTCTCATTAAATTTTATTCAGTGGAGGTAATCTTACTCTGCCATTAGATCTCAGCTCTGGCAAGCTCATAACTTCTCTGTCCACTCTTAAATAACATACATTCCTATCATTACATTAAGTAAGAAACAGTCTCAATTTTAAATTAAAAAAAAATTAGAATGCCAAGCCCTATGGAATAATTAAAACTTGACAAAACATTGTATGTTTTCCTTTCTTTGCTTGGGCCTGCTTCAGACTGGAAGCCTGAGGTAAGAAAGATGAATATAAGGGTTATATAGTATATGTTGATATGTTCAGTCTCTAAGTCACACCTGACTCTTTGCAACCTAATGGACTGTAGATGTCCAGGCTCCTCTGTCCATGGGATTTTCAAGGCAAGAATACTGGAATGGGTTGCCATCTTCTTCTCAAGGGGATCTTTCGAACCCAGGTTTTGAAACTGGGTCTCCTGCATTGCAGGTGGATTCTTTATCACTGAGCCAGAAGTGAAGCCCAGTTCTTTATTCTTGTGGGAAATTTTTATATACCTTGTATACGTCCCTTCTAGATTTGTCTTTTTTCAAATTTCCTTAGTCCATGCATCTAAAATCCAAGTACTTTATCCTGAGGTCTTTTTATCCATCAAGTACCTCTACTAAAGGACTTCCCAAGTGAAGCAGTGGTGGAGAATCTGCCAGCCAAGCAGGAGACGTGAGTTGGGTCCCCGGGTTGAGAAAATCTCCTGGAGAGGAAATGGCAACCCACTCCAGTATTTATGCCTGGAGAATTTCATGGATAGAGGAGCCCAGTGGGCTGTAGTCCATGGGGTCACAAAGATTTGGACACAACTGAGCAACTTAGTACAAGTAGTATGTAGCTCCACTAAAAAAAGAATCAAGATAATTTCACATGGTTCTCTCTCCCACAGGGCACACATCTACTCTGTGGTTAATCATCACATACTCCTTGCCTTCCTCAATTTGATACCACAGAGCAGTACTCTGTTGGCTCCCTTATCAAAGCAGCTGGTCAGCCTTTCTCTGCCTTCTTGATTTTCTTGGACAGCAGGCAGTATTCAGTCCAATATTCACCTTTAGTTTCAGTTCGGTTGCTCAGTCCTGTCCAACTATTGTTATCCCATGGACTGCAACATGCCAGGCCTCCCTGTCCATCACCAACTCCTGGAGCTTACTCAAAATCATGTCCATCAAGTCGGTGATGCCATCCAACAATCCATCCTCTGTCATCCCCTTCTCCTCTCACCTTCAATCTTTTCCAGCATCAGGGTCTTTTCTAGTGAGTCAGTTCTTCGCATCAGGTGGCCAAGGTATTGGAGTTTCAGCTTCAACATCATTCCTTCCAATGAATATTCAGGACTAACTTCCTTTAGGATAGACTGGTTGATCTCCTTGCTATCCAAGGGACTCTCAAGAGTCTTCTCCAACACCAAAGGTCAGAAGCATCAATTCTTTAGTGATCAGCTTTTTTTATAGTCCAACTCTCACATCCATACATGACCACTGGAAAAACCATAGTCTTGACTAGATGGACTTTTGTTGGCAAAGTAATGTCTCTGCTTTTTAATATGCTGTCTAGGTTGATCATAACTTTTCTTCCAAGGAGCAAGCATCTTTTGCCAACTTGCCAATATCCACCTAGGAATCTCAGATATTAGTTTGTTACCATCTTATGCTCTGTATATTACTCCTACAAGAAACACATTTCAAAGCTTCACAAGGCTGTTAAAGGCACAGAGATTTTTTTTTTTAAAGTCTTATTTTGACCTATATAATATTAGCTTTTGAACAGTTTTTCATGAATTAATGTGCTTTTCTGCAATTCCCTACCCCTTTTTCATATTCTTTAAAATCTAGCTCTAGATTTAAGATCCCCAACAGGTTCCTTGTCCTAAGTTATTTAGCATTCTCCAGTGTCTGAACACGGAGAAGGCAATGGCACCCCACTCCAGTACTCTTGCCTGAAAAATCCCATGGACAGAGGAGCCTGGTGGGCTGCAGTCCATGGGGTCACTAAGAGTTGGACATGACTGAGCGACTTCACTTTCACTTTTCACTTTCATGCATTGGAGAAGGAAATGGCAACCTACTCCAGTGTTCTTGCCTGGAGAATCCCAGGGATGGCGGAGCCTGGTGGGCTGCCATCTATGGGGGGTTGCACAGAGTCGGACATGACTGAAGCGACTTAGCAGCAGCAGCAGCAGCAGTAGCAGTGTCTGAACAAGGAATTCTGTGTGATGAATACTGCGGAATACAAAGAAAGAGAAAGAGTCCATGCAATGAAACATATAGATTAAAAAAGTCAAAATGGTTTTGAAGCCATTTTGTTACTATTGTTGTTGTTTAATAGTCTAAAGGAAGAGACTGGAAAGATGTCTGTGCTGTGCTCAGTTGCTGAATCATGTCCAACCCTTTGTGATTCCTTGGACTGCAGCCTACCAGGATCCTCTGTTCATCAGGTTTTCCAGGCAAGAATACTGGAGTGAGTTGCCATTTCCTTCTCCAGAGGATCTTTCTGACCCAGGGACTGTACCCACATCTCTTGCATAGTAGATGGATCCTTTTTTTTTCTTTAATTTCATTTATTAATTGAAAGAAAATTGCTTTATGGAATTTTGTTTTTTTTTCTGTCAGACATCAACAAGAATCAGAGACAGGTACACATATGTCTGCTCCCTCTTGAACCTCCCTCCCATCTCCCTCCCCATCCCACCACTCTAAATTGTTACAGAGCCCATGTTTGAGTTCGCTGAGTCATACAGTGAATTAACATCAGCTATCTTTTTTACATATAGTATTGTAAGTTTCCATGTTACTCTCTCCATACATCTCATCCTCTCCCTCCTCCCTCTCGCCATGTCCATAAGTCTGTTATCTATGTCTGTTTCTTCATTGCTGCCCTGGAAAAAAATTCACCAGTGCCATCTCTCTAGATTCCATAAATATGCGTTGAAAGTGAAAGTGAAGTTGCTCAGTCATGTCCAACTCTTTGCCACCCCGTGAACTGTAGCCCACCAGCCTCCTCCGTCCATGGGATTCTCCAGGGAAGAATACTGGAGTGGGTTACCATTTCCTTCTCCAGGGGATCTTCCCGACCCAGGGATCAAACCTAGGTCTCCTGCATTGTAGGCAGGCTCTTTAACCTCTGAGCCACCAGGGTTAGTACACCATATTTATCTTTCTCTTTCTGACTTACTTCACTCTGTACAATACAACTCAACACCAGAAAAACAAACAACCCAATCAAAAAGTGGGAAAAAGACCTAAATAGTAGGTGGACTTTTCACCACTTAGCCACAAGGGAAGCCCCAGAAAGATGTCTAAATACCTATTAAAATATTCTAATGTACCCAAACACTGACAAGAGACTTGAAACTTACATTACCACAATTTAACTGCATGCCTTGGTTAAGGAAATTAAGCAAAAGAAGTGGAAAAAACAATTGATACCCTCATTTATAAACAATAGAAATGGACTTTTATCCCTGCATGAATTATCTGTTGTTAAGGGGTTCAGTTACTCTCTGTCACTGGTTGTAGGACCACCTCAGTTCTTTCCACTCCACCTTTTTGTAGGACCACACATGAAAACTCCCTTTCATCAGAGTGAACAAACAAGAAAGCAAGATACGGGGAGATAGGGGAATAAGAGAGAAGTCAGTCTTTGTAACCTAGTCTTGAAAGTGACATCCCATAATTTTTATCATATTCTATTAATATTAATTATAAGCAAATCATTAGGTCCAGTAAACACTCAATAGGAGATGACACAGAGCATGAAAAATGGGAAATAAGGTTATTTGGAGTCATTCTGGAAGCTGAATATCACAATTCTCTCCCGTTTTAATACTCTTTGATCCAAAGACTACTTGTTTTCTTAATAATTGATACAGTATCTACTGAAAATTAACAATACCATAAATTACAATTTATAGTAATGATAAAACTCCTACTGGCCAGCTGCTGCTCTATAATAAATGTTTAGCTAGGAAGAGTTGCAAATTTTCTAATTTTGTTGACCAGTCAGAATAAGCCAATGAAAAAAAATTCACATTTTCCACATACTCTGATAATTAATAAACTCTTTTACCCAGGGTCACATGCACGAGATATAAACATGAGGAAAAAAGTAAACATAAAAGTAAAGCAAAAGTAAATGGGGGAAAGCAAAATAATGAAAATGATTTTTCTCCTTTACAACTATTCTGGGCTTCAGAAAAGACAAAAAGATTGCAAGAGAAAAAGGAGACTTGCTGAAATGATAGGGAGACAGGAACTCCAGAACATTTTACAGCTGATTATAAATGGGAAATGAGACAAGCTACTTAGGAAGAACTATTAAGGCCAAGACTAAGCCATAGCTAGTCTTAAACATGTGTCTTAAATTTTATTGTTGAAATTTTAAGTTGCTCAACAAAATAATACATTTATTTGCTACTCTGGAAACACAAGTATTTCGATGATCACAAAAATAAAAAATAAAAAAATCCACACTGTGTAAGAGTGAGAATTTTGCTGTTTTAAAATTAATCTTTAAAAGTCAGATGCTAAGCTTTGACTTGCACAAACTTTATGAAAAACAGCTGTCTATGAGAACATTCTTAATCTACAAGATACATGCTTTTTATATACTGATTAAATAAGTTATGATTATCTCAGTGAGTTAATTACCACAAGATAAATAAGCAAATTCAAATTCTCACCACAACTGTTATACAAGTTTAAGTAAATAAATATAATTCTCAAAATCAAACACCCTAATAAATGCTGCTTTTTACAAATATATGAATAGTTTCAAATATACCAGTTATTAATCTTTGAAAATTAACTATATGACATCTATTCAGTGTCACAGGGAAACATATCCCCCTTTTAGTAAACAAATAGAAACCTATCAACACGATGAAGAGCCGCAAGAAGTATACATTATCGTCCTTTTTTTGAATGTAGGCAAATATTTGCTGACCTTTAAGGCTTTTCTGTGCAAATCACAAGGACAAAGCTAGTGCTCTGCATTCTAACTAGGACTTTTGTCAACGACCTCTTTTTTCCCAATGATTTAACTAATTGTAAGGAGCATGTAGCAAATAATTTGATGTTCATTAGGATTATTTTTGCAAACATAAGTGAAAATATGTGTGAAAATTGAAGATGAGGTGCAGCTCAAGATGGCCAACCAGGAAGATCCTGAGCTCATCTCTTCCCATAGACACACGAAAACTATAACTACATGTAGAACAACCATTTCTGAAAATGACTTGGAGACTATCATAACAGATTTTCCATAACTAAAGAAAATATAAAGAAAAGGGCACATTTATTTGGGTAAGAAGAGCAGAGAGGGGGTCTAGTCAGAACCCCGCACTGAACTGCAGTGACAAATAAACAGGAGAGATATTACAGAGGTATCCATGAACAGCTGAGGAGCCCCACATCGAGTCGCCCTGCACTGGACACAGAAGCCCCCACAAAAATCTGAATTTGGCTTTGAAAACCACTGGGGCTGGGAGGCCTGGCATGCCGCGATTCATGGGGTCACAAAGAGTCGGACATGATTGAGCGACTGAACTGAACTGAACTGGGGCTTACATCCAGAAGAACCAGAGGGCTTGGGAAACCGGGACTCCACTCTTGAAGGGTTCAAGCATAAAGTCCCTTCCTCACAGTCCCAGTGTACAGGCAGCAGCTTGAAAACTATGTAGGTCATATGAGAGGCAGAATCATTACTAAATTCAGGTTGTGTGCTAGAGGGCTGGGATCTGGTGGAACATTCTCTGGGAATAAAGCAGGCACCTTTTCCCCCCCCCCCCTAATATAAGACTTCTTCCACCTCATTGTCCTGGTATTGGCCAGTGTCTTTTTGGCCATTCCCTGTCAACCTTGCTAACACCTGGTGTTCCTCTGAGAAACAGACCCATCCAATTTTCTCACCCCAGCTGGCTCCTCCAAAGAGGTTCCCACCTAACACCACCAGTGGGGTCTGTGCCAGACACCAGCACACCTCCAAAGCAACTACAGCTCCACAGAGAGAGCGCCCACCCCACCTGGAAGATGGCACCAGTGACCCTCCAAATCAGCTCCCACTCGATAGGGCCAGTCCTGAACACCATGACATGTGCACCATCTGTGGCCAGACCTGTCAGCCAGTCAGTCTGGGGTCACACCCACAGCAATCATGGCCCAACCAAAACAGAGGGTACACACAGGCTCTTCAAGGGATATCTACGGAGCATCTGGCTATAGTACCCAAAGGGGGATTGTGCCCATGGGCCCTACAAGATACATTCAACATAAGGTCCCTCTTTTAAGACCTGGAGACATAAATGATATACCTAATACACAGAAACGGGTATAAAAAGATAGAAAAAAATGAGGAGATAAACAGATACATTCTAAATGAAAGGACAAGACAAAACCTCATAAAAAGAACTAAATGAAACCTTGCCAGAAAAAGAGTTCAAAGAAATGATCATAAAAATGTTAACTGAACTCAAGAGAAGAATGAACGAACTCACTGAGAACTTCAACAAAGTGATAGAAAACATAAAAATGAACCAAATAATACAGTAACTAAAATGAAAAGATATACTATAGGGAATCAACAGCAGATTAGAGGATGGAGAAGCATGGATCAGAGATCTGGAAGATAGGGTAGTGGAAATCACTCAACTGGCACAGAAAAAGAAAAAAAAAATTAAAATTAGGATAGTTTATAGGACCTCTGGAATAAGAGCAAGCATACTAACATTCACATTATAGGGGTCCCAGAAGACGAAGATAAAGAGAGAGAGAAAGGAACAGAAAACCTGCTTGAAGAAATAATGGCCAAATCTTTCGTAATCTGGTGAAGGAAGCAGATATCTAAGTCCATGAAACACAGAGAGGTCCAAACAATATCAATCCAAAGATATCCACACTGCTGGTTTTTTTTTTGTTTTGTTTTTGTTTTTTCAGTTGCTAAGCCATGTCTGACTCTTTGTGACCCCATGAACTGCGGCACTTCAGGCTTCCCTGTTCTTCATTGTCTCTTGGAGTTTGCTCAGACTCATGTCCATTGAGTCGGTGATGCAATCTAAACATCTCATCCACTATTGCCCGCTTCTCCTTTTGCTCCAATCTTTCCTAGCATCAAGATCCTTTCCAGTGAGTTTGTTCTTCACATCAGGAGGCCAAAGTTTCAGCATTAGTCCTTCCAGTGAATATTTAGGGTTGATTTCCTTTAATATTGACTGGCTTCATCTCCTTGCTGTCCAAAAGATTCACAAGAGTCTTTTCCAGCACCACAGTTTAAAAGCATCAATTCTTCAGTGCTCAACCTTGTATGGTCCAACCCTCACATCTGTACATGATTTGACTGTACATAGCTTTGACTTTACGAACCTATGTCTCTGCTTTTTAATATGTTATCTAGGTTTATTGTAGCTTTTCTTTCAAGGAGCAAGTGACTTCTAATTCTATGGCTGCAGTCACCATCCACATTGATACTGGAGCCCAAGAAACTAAAGTCTGTCACTGTTTCACATTTTTCCCTTCTATTTGCCATACAGTGATGGGATTGTATTCCATGATCTTAGTTTTTTGAATGTTGAGCTTTAAGCCAACTGTTTCACACTCCTCTTTCACCCTCATCAAGAGATTCTTTCATTCCTCTTCCCTTTCTGCCATTAAGGTGGTATCATCTGCATATCTGAGGTTGTTGATATTTCCCTTGGAAATCTTGGTTTCAACTTGTGATTGAACCAGCCTGGCATTTTGCATTATGTACTCTGCATAGAAGTTAAATCAGAAGGTGACCATATATAACCTTGCCATACTCTTTGCCCAGTTTTGAACCAGTCTGTTGTCCCATGTCTGGTTCTACGGTTGCTTCTTGACCTGAATGAAGGTTTCTAAAGAAATAGGTAATGTGGTCTGTTATTTCCACCTCTTGAAGAATTTTCCACAGTTTGTTGTGATAGACACAATCAAAGACTTTCACATAGTCAATGAAGCAGAAGTAGATGTTTTTCTAGAACCCCCTCACCTTTTCTGAGATCAAACAAATGTTGGAAATTTGATCCCTAGTTCCTTTGCCTTTTCTAAACCCAGCTTATACATCTGGGAGTTCTTGGTTCACATACTCCTGAAGCCTAGCTTGAAGGATTTTGAGCATAACTTTTCTAGCATATGAAATTAACACAATTGTATGGCGGTTTGAACATTCATTGTCATTGGCCTTCTTTGGGATTGGAATGAAAACTGACCTTTTCCAGTCCTGTGGCTACTGTTGAGTTTTCCAAATTTTTTCATATGATAAATGCACGCTAAGACACATTACTGTTGAGAGTCCCTTGGGCTGCAAAGAGATCCAACCAGTCCATTCTGAAGGAGATCAACCCCAAGATTTCTTTGGAAGGAATGATGCTAAAGCTGAAACTCCAGTACTTTGGCCACCTCATGAGAAGAGTTGACTCATTGGAAAAAACTCTGATGCTGGGAGGGATTGGAGGCAGGAGGAGAAGGGGACGGCAGAGGATGAGATGGCTGGATGGCATCACTGACTCGATGGACATGAGTCTGAGTGAACTCTGGGAGTTGGTGATGGACAGGGAGGCCTGGCGTGCTGCAATTCAGGGGGTCGCAAAGAGTAGGACACGACTGAGTGACTGAACTGAACTGAACTGAAGACACATTATAGTAAAATGACAGAAGTTAAAAATAGAGACTCTTAAAAGTAGCAAAAGAAAAACAACTATTTACATACAAGGGAACTCTCAAAACTATCAGCTGATTATTGAGCAGAAATGTTATAGGCCAGAAGAGACTGGTATTATATATATATGTGTGTATATATATATAAACATATATTTATATATAGATATGTTCAAAATACTGAAAAGAAAAGAAAATGATAACCAAAAATATTCTACCTAGGAAGGTTATGACTCATTATTGAAGGGAGAGAAAGAAGTTCCCAGCAGATAAGCTGAAAGAAGGGAATTACATAATGATAAAGGCATCAATCCAAAAAGAGGACACACACTCCTAAATATCTATTCATCTAATATAGAAATGCTTATATATATATATATATATATATATATATATATATATATATATATAAAGTATATATTAACAGATATCAAGGGAAGTACTGACAATAATACAAATATAGTAAGAACTTTTACATCCCACTTAAATCATGGACAGAATACCCAGACAGAAAATTGATAAGGAAAACTGGCCTTAAATAACTCATTAGACAAGATTCTACTCCAAAATAGTAGAATACACATACTTTTTAAATACACGTGGAACATTCTCCAGCATGGATCATATGGTAGACCACAAAACAAGTCTCAATAAATACAAGACTGAAATTATATCAAGCATCTTTCCTAACCACAATGGTGTAATACTAAAAATCAATTATGAGAAGAACAGAAATATGCAGATGCTAAACAACATACTACTAAACAAACAATGGGTCAACAAGGAAATCAAAGAGGGAATCAAAAAATTGCAAGAAAGAAGTCAAAATGGAAACACAGCTATGCCAAACCTACGGGACAGAATAAATACAGTTCTAAAGAGGATAGTTTTTGATGATACAAGCCTGCCTCAGAAAACAGTAAGAGTAAAAAACAAAAACCCCAGTGAACGTAACCTTAAACCTAAAGGAACTAGAGAAAGAAGAACATACAAACCCCAAACTTAGAAGAAAAGAATAAAGATTAAAGCAGAAATAAAACAGACTTTAAAAAGCTATAGAAGAGATCATTGAAACTAAGAGCTGGTTTTTTGAAAAGATAAAACAAAATGGATAAAACTTTAGTGAAACTCATCAAGAAAAAAAAAAGAAGTAATGGGGCTCAAATAAACAAAATCAGAAAGGAAACAAGAGAAATTACAATCAATAGCACAGAAACACAAAGGAACATAGAAGATTCTGACAATGGCATGTCAATAAACTGGACAACCTGGAAGAAATGAAATAATAAACCTCCAAGACTGAAACAAGATGAATCAGAAAATCTTAACAGACCAATCTTAGTTATGAAGTTGAATCAGTAATCAAAAACCTCCCAACAAATAAAACCCATGACCATAGGACCTCATAGGTAAATTCTATCACATGTTTAAAGAACAGTTAATATATAACCTCAAACTGCTCTGAAATACTGAAAAAGATGGACTTTCAAAATCATTCTATGAGGCCACCATCACCCTGATATCAACACCAGAAAAAGAGAGTATAAAAAATTACAAATCAATTACCCTAATAAACATAGATGCAAAAGTATTCAACAAATATTAGCAAACCAAATTCAACAATACTTTAAAAAGATCATACAACATGATCAAGTGATATTTATTCCAGTGATGCAAGGTTGGTTGAATATTCACAAATTAATCAATGTGATATACCACATTAACAAAATAAAACATAAAAATCATATGATCATCACAGTAGATGCAGCTTCTGACAAAATTCAACATTCACTTATGATAAAAACTCTCCATGAATAAGTATAGTGGGAATGCACATCAACATAATAAAAAATCATATATAACACACCCACAGTGAACACTACTCAACAATGGAAAGGTGAAAATTTTTCACCTAGGATCAGGAATAAGATGAAGATGCCCACTCTCATTATTTTTATTTGATGTAGTATTGGAAGTCCTAGATACAGCAATCAGACCAAAAAGAGAGAGAGACAGAGAAAGGCATCCAAATTGGGAATGAAGAAGTAAGACTCAACAGTGGTAGATGACATGATGTCATATAAGGAATACCCTAAAGACTCCAAAAGAAAATAACCTGTTAAAACTAATAAATGAATACAGTATATTTTTTGCAGGATAAAAAAATCAATGTACAGAAGTTTATAGTGCTCCATAAACGAAAAACAAACTGTTAGAAACAGAAATAAAATAATTCCATTTACAGATATCTAAGGCAATGGCACCCCACTCCAGTACTCTTGCCTGGAAAATCCCATGGACAGAGGAGCCTGGTAGGCTGCAGTCCTTAGGGTCGCTAAGAGTCGGACACCACTGAGCGGCTTCACTTTCCCTTTTCACTTTCATGCATTGGAGAAGGAAATGGCAACCCACTCCAGTGTTCTTGCCTGGAGAATCCCAGGGATGAGGGAGCCTGGTGGGCTGCCATCTATGAGGTCGCACAGAGTCAGACACGACTGAAGTGACTTAGCAGCAGTAGCAGCGGCAAAAGAATTAAAGACTGAGGAATAAATTTAACCAAGGAGATGAAAGATATGTACAATGAAATACATTAATTTAAAAAGTTGAAGAAAGCACAGATAAATGGAAATAAGTAGAAAGCTTGTGGATTGGAAGAATTCATATTGTTAAAATACTAGGACTACTTAAAGCAATCTATGTGGTCCCTCTCAAAATTCCAGTGGCATTTTTCACAGAAATAGAACAAATAATCCTAAAATGTGTATGGAACCACAAAAGATAAAATATAGTGAAAACAATGTTAAGTAAGTAGGACATGCAGGCATCATGCTGCTGCTGCTGCTAAGTTGCTTCAGTCGTGTCCGACTCTATGCGACCCCATAGACGGCACCCACCAGGCTCCCCCGTCCCTGGGATTCTCCAGGCAAGAACACTGGAGTGGGTTGCCATTTCCTTCTCCAGTGCATGAAAGTGAAAAGTGAAAGTGAAGTCGCTCAGTCATGTCCGACTCAGCAATCCCATGGACTGCAGCCTACCAGGCTCCTCCATCCATGGGATTTTCCAGGCAAGAGTACTGGAGTGGGGTGCCATTGGCATCATGCTACTTGATATCAGAATATGCTACCAAGGTATAATATGGTACTGGCACAAAGAGAGAGCTTAGATATAAACCCACATTTATATATAGTCTATTAATTTACCAAAAGGAGGCAAGAATGCACAGTGGGGAAAAAATAGTCTTTTCAATAAATGGTGTTTAGAAAACTGATCATGCTTCCCAGCTATATGCAAAAGAATTAAAGCTGAAACACTTTCTTACACCATATTCAAAAACAAACTCAAAGTGAATTAAAGACTTAAATCTAGGGCTTAACCCATAAAACTCCTACAATAAAACACAGGCAGTTCACTCTTTGACATCAATGTTAGTGAAATTTTTGGATCTCTGACCTCAGGCAAGGGAAACAAAAGCAAAATTAAACAAATGGAAACATCAAACTAAAAATCTTTTTCAGAGAAGGAAACTACCAACAAACTGAAAACTTACTAAATGGGAAGAGATATGTGCAAATGATGTATCTGATAAGGGGTCAATATCCAAAATAATAAAGACCTGATATAACTCAATATCAAAAAAGCAAAAAATCCAAATAAAAGATGGGGACCTGAATAGACATTTTACCTAGGAAAATGTGAGATGGCCAACAGGCACTCGAAAGGATGTTCAACATTACTAATCACCAGGGAAATACAAATCAAAATCACAGTAAGATACCACTTCATTCATATCTGTCAGAATGGCTATTATCAAAATGAGAAAATCAACAAGAAAAAAAAGACAAGTGTTCTAAACAATGTGGATAAAAATAAACTTTTGTGCACTATGTATGGGAATGTAATCAGTACAGTCACTATGAAAAACAGCATGAAGTTTCCTCAAACATTTAAAAACAGAACTAATAATATGGTATATCAATTCCACTTCTGAGTATTTTTCTAAAAAACAAAAACACTAATTTAAAACAATATGTGTATTTCATGTTCAAAGCAGCATTATTTATAGTAGCCAAGATATGGAAGAAACTTACGTACCTCTTAATAAATGAATGGATAAAGAAACTGATCAAAGGAATATTGGATACAATAGAATATTATTCAGCCATAAAAAGAATGAAATACACCCATTTGTTACAAGATAGATTGACTAGATGGTTTTATGCTAATGAAATTATTCAAAGAGAAAAAAATACCTTATGATTGCCCTTGTAAATGAAATTTAAATAGCAAAAGAAAACAGAAAGAGGCTCATAGATAGAGAGAACTGGTAGTCACCAGAGGAAAGGGTGATATGGAGTTAGGCAAAATAGATGAAGTGGCTTTTGTTCAGTTGCCTAGTCATGTCTGACTCTTTGTGACCCTATGGACTGCAGCACACCAGGATTCCCTGCCCTTCACCATCTCCTGGAACTTGATCAAACTCATGTCCATTGAGTCAATTATGCCATCCAAACATCTCATTCTCTGTCATCCCCTTCTTCTGCTGCCTTCAATCTTGCCCAGTATAAGGGTCTTTTCCAATGAGTTGGCTCTTCATCAGGTAGCCAAAGTACTGGAACTTCTCCTTCAGCATCAGTCCTCCCAAGGAATACTCAGGATTGATTTCCTTTAGGATTGACTTGTTTAATCTCCAAGGGATTCTGAAGAGTCTTCTAAAAGACCATAGCTTGAAAGCATAAATTCTTCAGGGCTCAGGCTTCTTTATGATACAACTCTCATAGTTCAGTTCAGTTCAGTGGCTCAGTTGTGTCCGATAATTTGTGACCCCATGGACAGCAGCACGCCAGGCCACCCTGTTCATCACCAACTCCCAGTGCTTATTCAAACTCATGTGTACTGAATCAGAGATGCCAAGAAACCATCTCATCTTCTTTCACCCCCTTCTTCTCCTGCCGTCAATCTTTCCCAGCATCAGGGTCTTTTCAAATGAGTCACTTCTTCACATCAGGTGGCCAAAGTATTGGAGTTTCTTCAGCTTCAGCATCAGTCCTTCCAATGAATATTCAAGACTTATTTCCTCTAGGATGGACTGGTTGATCTAATTGCAGTCCAAGGGAGTCTCAAAGTCTTCTCCAACATCACAGTTCAAAAGCATCAATTCTGTGGTACTCAGCTTTCTTTATAGTCCAGCTCTCACATCCATACATGACTACTGGTAAAACCATAGCTTTGACTAGATGGACCTTTGTGGGCAAAGTGACTTCTCTGATTTTTAATAAGCTGTCTAGGTTGGTCATAACTTTTCTTTCAAGGAGCAAGCGTCTTTTAATTTCATGGCTTCAGTTACCATCTGCAGTGATTTTGGAGACCCCCAAAATAAAGTCTCTCACTGTTTCCCTATCTATTTGCCAAGAAGTGATTGGACCAGATGCCATGATCTTAGTTTTCTGAAGGCTGAGTTTTAAGCCAAATTTTTCACTCTCCTCTTTTACTTTCATTAAGAGGCCCTTTAGTTCTTCACTTTCTGCCATAAGGGTGGTGTCATCTGCATTTCTGAGGTTATTGATATTTCTCCTGGCAATCTTAATTCCAGCTTGTGCTTCATCCAGTCCAGCATTTCCCATGATGTATTTTACATTTAGTTAAATAAACAGGGAGACAATATACAGCCTTGACATACTCCTTTCCTGATTTGGAACCGGTCTGTTGTTCCATGTCCAGTTCTAACTGTTGCTACTTAACCTGCATACAGATTTCTCAGGAGGCAGGTCAAGTGGTCTGGTATTCCCATCTCATTAGGAATTTTCCACAGTTTGTTTTGATCCACAGAGTCAAAAGCTTTGGCATAGACAATAAAGCAGAAGTAGATATTTTTCTGGAACTCTTGATTTTTTGATGATCCAACAGAGGTTGGCAATTTGATCTCTGGTTCCTCTGCCTTTTCTAAATCCAGCTGGAATATCTGGAAATTCATGGTTCATGTACTATTGAAGCCTGGAGTGCAGAATTTTGAGAATTACTTTGCTAGCATGTGAAATGAGTGCAATTGTGCAGTAGTTTGAACATTCTTTGGCATTGTTTTCCTTTGAGATTGGAATGAAAACTGACCTTTTCCAGCTCTGTGGCCACTGCAGAGTTTTCCAAATTTGCTGACATATTGAGTGCAGCACTTTCACAGCATCATCTTTCAGGATTTGCAATAGCTCAACTGGAATTTCATCACCTCCACTAGCTGTGTTTGTCGTAATGCTTCCCAAGGCCCACTTGACTTCGCATTCCAGAATTTCTGGCTCTAGGTGAGTGATAACACCATAGTGATTATCTGGGTCATGAAGCTCTTTTTTGTACAGTTCTTCGGTGTATTCTTGCCACCTCTTCTTAATAGCTTCTTCTTCTGTTACGTCCATACCATTTCTGTCCTTTATCGAGCCCATCTTTGCATGAAAAGTTCCCTTGGTATCTTTAATTTTCTTGAAGAGATCTCTAGTCTTTCCCATTCTATTGTTTTCCTCTATTTCTTTGCATTGATTACTAAGAAAGGCTTTCTTATCTCTCCTTGCTATTCTTTGGAACTCTGCATTCAAATGAATACATCTTTCCTTTTCTCTTTTGTCTTTCACTTCTCTTCTTTTCAAAGCTGTTTATAAGGCCTCCTCAGACAACCATTTTGCCTTTTTGTATTTCTTTTTCTTGAGGATGGTCTTGATCTCTGCTTCCTGTACAAATGTCACAAACCTCCATCCCTAGTTTTTCAGGCACTCCGTCTATCAGATCTAATCCCTTGAATCTGTTCCTCACTTCCACTGTATAGTCATAAGGGATTTGATTTAGGTCATACCTGAATGGTCTACTGGTTTTCTCTACTTTTTCTATTTAAGTCTGAATTTGTCAAGAAGGAATTCATGATCTGAGCCACAGTCAGCTTCTGGTCTTTGTTTTGGTGACCATATAGAGCTTCTCCATCTTTGGATGTGAAGAATATAATCAATCTGATTTCGTATGGACCATCTGGTGATGCCCATGTGTAGTCTTTTCTTGTGTTGTTGGAAGAGAGTGTTTGCTATGACCAGTGCATTCTATTGTGAAACCTCTATTAGCCTTTGCCCTGCTTCATTCTGTACTCCAAGGCCAAATTTGCCTGTTACTCCAGGTGTTTCTTGACTTCCTACTTTTGCATTCCAGTCCCCTATAATGAAAAGGACATCTTTTGGGGGTGTTAGTTCTAGAAGGTCTTGCAGGTCTTTTAGAACCATTCAACGTCAGCTTCTTCGACATTAGTAATTGGGGCACAGACTTGGATTAACTTGATACTGAATGGTTAGACTTGGAAACGAACTGAGATCATTCTGTCTTTTTTGAGATTGCATCCATATACTGTATTTTGGACTCTTTTGTTGACTCTGATGGCTACTCCATTTTTTCTAAGGGATTCTTTCCCACAGTAGTAGATATCATGGTCATCTGACTGAAATTCACCCATTCCAGCTCATTTTAGTTCACTGATTCCTAAAATGTGGATGTTCACTCTTGCCATCTCCTGTTTGACCACTTCCAATTTTCCTTGATTCATGGACCTAACATTCCAGGTTCCTATGCAATATTGCTCTACAGCATCAGACTTTACTTCCATCATCAATCACATCCACAGCTGGGTGTTGTTTTTGCTTTGGCTCTGTCTCTTCATTCTTTCTGAATTTAGTTCTCCACTGATCTCTAGTAGCATATTGGGCACCTACTGACCTGGGGAGTTCATCTTTCAATGTCCTATCTTTTTGCCTTTTCATACTGTTCATGGGGTTCTCAAGAATGCTGAATTGGTTTGTTGTTCCTTTCTCAGTGGGCCATGTTTTTTTCAATCATCAGAGGAAAGGGTGATAGGGAGTTAGGCAAAACAGATGAAGGGCCTTTTGTTCAGTTGCTTAGTTGTATCTGACTCTGTGACCCCATGGACTGCATCATTCCAGGTTTCCCCATCCTTCACCATCTCCCAGAGCTTTATCAAATTTATGTCCATTGAGTTGATGATGCCGTCTAACCATCTCATATCTGTCATCCCCTTCTCCTACTGCCTTAAATCTTTCCCAACATCAGGGTCTTCTCCATTGAGTTGGCTCTTGACATCAGGTAGCCAAAGTACTGGAACTTCTGTTTCAGCATCAGTCCTTCCAATGAAAACTCAGGATTGTCCTTTAAGATTGACTTGTTTGAAATCCTTCCAGTCCAAGGGACTCTCAAGAGTCTTTTCCAACACCATAGTTTGAAAGCATCAGTTCTTCAGGGCTCAGCCTTCTTTATGGTCCAACTTTCATATGACTACTGGAAAAACTACTGGGAAGAACCACAGCTTTGACTATATGTCTCAGGGGTTTAATGTACAGCATAATGAATCTAGTCAGTAATATTTCTTTATATGGTGATGGATTTTTAGTAAGTCATCATGGTGATCAATTTATAATGTGTATAAATGCCAAATCCCAATGTTCCACAACTGAAATTAATACAACATTGCATGTCAACTACAGTTTTTAAAAGTTGAGAACATATGTAACATCATAATCAGTTTTGCTACTAGGGTTTTATAACTAGTTTGAATACTAAACAAAGCCTGATGCATTCCTGAGAATGTAAAAAAGGAAAACAAATAGATAAGCCAGATTTACCTTGCAGTATGATACTTGCCTGGAAAATCCCATGGATGGAGGAGCCTGGTAGGCTGCAGTCCATGGGATTGCTGAGTCGGACACGACTGAGCGACTTCACTTTCACTTTTCACTTTCATGCCTTGGAGAAGGAAATGGCAACCCACTCCAGTGTTCTTGCCTGGAGAATCCCAGGGATGGGAGAGCCTGGTGGGCTACTGTCTCTGGGGTCCCACAGAGTCGGACACAACTGTAGCGACTTAGCAGCAGCAGCAACATATCTTTCTTTATTTAAATATTCCTTTATTAATTTAAAAATGTGTTCTGAATACCCTTCGTGTGACATGCTAGCAACACAAGCGGTAGCCAGTTCAGTTAAATCCCAAAAGTTGAAAAACTTTTGTTACCTGAAGAAAGATGGAGTATGAAATTAGAGGAAAGCTTAGTCTGAGGTCCAAAGAAGTTCTACACAGAGAACATGTGTTTGTTAAAGGGAAATTGTACTGTCTGTGAAGAGGGAAGGAAGATTTGAAACCACACCACAAGATGCCTAGATGGTGGCATTATATCCAGCAGAAGACTACAAGCAACTTTAGTTATCATTTCCCTTTTAATTGAGGCACTCCATTTACTCTGTCACTAACTGCATAAGGACAGTAAAAGATTAGAAATGCATTTTCATGTTTTTCCAAATCCAGAAACATCATAGTTCAGATGTTGTTAACATGGCTTAAATGTATTTGCTCATGTGCAAATTATAGCAAGGTCAGAATACCACGTTAAGAAATAATTATATGCATGTTAGAATAATTTAAGCATTGTCTTTCTGATGAACATCTGATCTCAACAGGTCCCTCTGAGGAGAATATATTCCATTCTAGGTCACACCTGCCAAGGCTTCCACATCAAAACCTGTGCACCTGCCTCTGGTCCATCTCCCAGATACATTTTTAACACATCATCTGCCAGGGGGGAAAAGATCACATAACAGAAGCTCACTTCAAATGAAAGATTTTCTGCAGAGAGGATTGGGAATTATGCTGCCAGGCTGGCAGACGATATGGAAGCATAAATCTGAAACCTATTCTCTTATGTCATCTGGTTTGAGACACTTTCATTACCATTTCAACCCTGAATTCTATTCATAAATCTGTACATTAAGCTAATATAAATAAATAAAATCCAAGTAAATTTTAAATTAAAACATTTTTTTAACCAGATTTAAATAAAATCTCAACCATATGGATCTATAGAATCACTGTGTAAAATTTTTCTTTTCACACAAAATTTGGTTTTGGCTTCAGATGCACATATCTGTCATTAGCTTTGGCATTGTGGATTACTAGGCTATCTCTCGACATTCTATAAAACAAATAAACAGGTGCTGCTAACACTGTGTCACTTGTTCAAACTAGCAAAAGGCCAACAAACAAGGATAAAAGATTGAATCATAACATATTTTGAGGAAATAATAACTTAAGATATTCAAATACATAATTAATCTAAACCCATTAAGGCATGGCAACCATTTATTTTATATTTCATGCATTCAATCCATAATTGGCTCAGAGGATATATTTTACAACAGTTTTAATAAAGTCACACATATATGGTAGTGATAACTGCACTATATGCATTCTGCCCTTTCTTATTAACAGAGACCATTTCCCTCCTAGGAAGAAATGGAATGAAAAATATAGCTCCCATCTTCCCTTGCAGGTAGATTTGACTGCAAAGCTAGACTAGCTAATGAACCTCAACAGATGTTTGCTAAAGGATTCTGGAAATGTTTTCTTCCCTAAGATCCTCCTCAAGCCCTTCTCATGGATGCCCACTTTGCTCCTTTTTCCTTATTTCTGCCTGGAACACAGACATGCTGGCTGAAGTAGAGGCAACTATAAAACAATGAAAAAGGAATTCAAGAGAGTCCAGAGATTGTGATATCCCATGATAGCATAGAGAGTAATGCCTAGGATAAGACTTCTTGCTACATGAGAATAAGCCTACTGTTCGTTTTTATTTTTTTTCCCTTTAGTTCAGTTCAGTTGTTCAGTCGTGTCTGACTCTTTGCAACCCCATGAATCACAGCACGCCAGGTCTCCCTGTCCATCACCAACTCCCGGAGTTCACTCAGACTCATGTCCATCGAGTCAGTGATGCCATCCAGCCATCTTATCCTCTGTCGTCCCCTTCTCCTCCTGCCCCCAATCCCTCCCAGCATCAGAGTCTTTTCCAATGAGTCAACTCTTCGCATGAGGTGGCCAAAGTACTGGAGTTTCAGCTTTAGCATCATTCCTTCCAAAGAAATCCCAGGGCTGATCTCCTTCAGAATGGACTGGTTGGATCTCCCTTGGACTCTCAAGAGTCTTCTCCAACACCACAGTTCAAAAGCATCAATTCTTTGGTGCTCAGCCTTCTTCACAGTCCAACTCTGAGACACAAATACTAAGTGTGCAGTTTGGTGGCTTTGTAGCATATGTATAAACTCATGTAACCACCATCCACATCAAGATATGTTCAACTCTTCAGAAGCCTCCATCCCTTCTCCAAGGCAACTTCTATTCTAATATCCAAACCCAAATTTCTTTAAATCACTATTTAGTCAATTTTACTGTTCAGTTCAGTTCAGTTGCTCAGTTGTGTCTAACTCCTTGGGACCCCATGGACTGCAGCACACCAGGCTCACCTGTCCATCACCAACCCTGGAGCTTGTTCAAACTCAGGTCCATTGAGTCAGTGATACCATCCAACCATCTCATCCTCTGTCGCCCCTTCTCCTGCTGCCCTCAATCTTTCCCAGCATCAGGGTCTTCTCCATGAATCAGCTCTGATGAGAACATCAGGTGGGCAAAGTATTGGAGCTTTAGCTTCAGCATCAGTCCTTCCAATGAATATTCAAGATTGATTTCCTTTAGGATTGACTGGCTTGATCTCCCTGCAGTCCAAGGGACTCTCAAGAGTCTTCTCTAGCAGCACAGTTCAAAGGCATCAGTTCTTTGGTGCTCAGCCTTCTTTACTGTCCAACTCTCACATTTGTACATGACTATTGGAAAGACCATAGCTTTGACTATACAGACCTTTGTTGGCAAAGTGATGTATCTGCTTTTTGATAAGCTGTTTAGGTTTGTCATAGTCAAATATAATTTTATTTAATTCTTTTAATAAGTAAATTATCTGTTGATATAGCTTAGGATTGTATTTGGTCCCTCTCATAATATTTTTAAAAGTTGACTTTTGACAAAAACTTTTTAATCCTATATAAAGTTTCCACATTTTGGGATCATATATTTTATAACTTTCTTTACCCCTCAATCGCATTTCTAATAATTTCTGTGAATATAAGTAAGTATTATTTTCCTATTAGATACAGACAGAATATTAAAAAGCAGAGTCATTACTTTGCCAACAAAGCCTGGCTTGTCAAAGCTATGGTTTTTCCAGTAGTCATGTATGGATGTGAGAGTTGGACTATAATGAAAGCTGAGCACCAAAGAATTGATGCCTTTTAGCTGTAGTGTTGGAGAAACTCTTGAGAGTCCCTTCGATTGGAAGAAGTTCTTACCGGTCCATCCTAAAGGAAATCAGTGCTGAATATTCATTGGAAGGACTAATGCTGAAGCTGAAACTCCAACAATTTGGCCACCTGATGCAAAGAACTGACTCACTGGAAAAGATCGGATGCTTGGAAAGATTAAAGGCAGGAGGAGAAGGGGACAACAGAGGATGAGATGGTTGGATGTGATCACTGACTAGATGGACATGAGTTTGAGTGAGTTCCAGGAGTTGGTGATGGACAGGAAAGCCTGGTGTGCTACAGTCCACGGGGTCACAAAGAGTAGGACAAGACTGAGCAACTGAACTGAATAGGTAAGTAGTTTACTAAGCATGCTAATTTCACAAGACATAGTCAAACACTGGCATTGTTTAGTAAAATGGATATGTACAAATTAGGGATTTTGCTTTCCTCTTGCCTTATTAACCCTTTTCCAACTAAAACAATGCCACGGTACTGCTCATCTCATCAGTTTGGGCAAGACAAACGACCCAGAAAAAGTTGGACCAATGAAACTCAATCAATTTCCCAGATCCTATAGGTGTGAATTTGAAGTAGATAAAAAGTAAGAGCTTGCTGTGTCATTTTTTTTTTTTTCAAATCAGAGAGCAAAAAGAAGCTTTCAGGTGGACCTGGGTCAGATATTGACCCCTGCAGAGCCTTGATAGGTTACAGAGCAATAACCTACAAAAGCCATGAATACCAAACAAGTCAGGCTGACCAAATTGTGATGCCTGAGGCTCCTCCAGCTGATCTCTTCTAGCAGGTCCCTCTCTGGAGACAACAAAGGATATGAGGAAAATGAAAAAGAGACGCACTGCTTAGAAACTGACAAATATTCAGATTAGACTTACTCTAACCCCCTAAACTTTTTAAAGATCTTTTTATATGCTTCATTCTGTATCATAATGATATAATGAATTTGTTACAAACCTCATGACTGTGAAAACCAAGGACTGTCTGATGTCTTAAATTAAGGTCCTGAAAGGAAAATATTGTCAACCCTTTTCTTTTCTCTTTTTATAAATGATATTGTGCTCTCTGCTTTACTTTCAACATTTGTCCACATAAGGTCTGCGTCAATGATCTGAACATTTTTGAGTTGACAGAGATGACAACAAACACAAAAATAGATTCAAGTTACTGAAACTAGAGAGATTATGATTAATATTGCTTTCCACTTAACATGGGCTCTAACACAAATTTTAACACAAAAATAGCAAAAATATTCTTTTGATAAAAATTAAGTGATAAAATTAAAGCAGGAAAAATACTCTTGAGCCTGACATCTATAGAGGCATGCAATTTTGGTTATTTTTTCCTGAATATTACTGCAATAAGTGTAAAGGTCTCTAAACAGACTGTTCTATAAAAATTCACAATATCTTATCTCAGACATATAGATATTTGTCCACGGATATAAGAAGCCAGAGGATAAATGTGTACCATTTTATCCAAAAGTATCAATTTTAATTCATGGAATATCCTTAAAATATCAGTAGGCATTATAGAATGTAATAAAGTGTTAGGCTCTCAGGGGTGTCTGGTTCCTTGCAACCCCATGGAGTGTAGCCCACCAAGCTCCACTGTCCATGGAATTCTCTAGGCAAGATTACTGGAGTGGGTTGCCATTTCCTCCACCAAGAATGTAACAAAAGAAATGCTATTATATATAGATTAGAAAATACAAACTTATGCAAATACTTCAAGATAAAATAGCTTTTCAAGTAAACTCAACTATGAACCAAGTTTCAGTGGTTCTTTGATAGAAAAAATTAGGAACCATAGAAGGAAATACATAATTTATTTTTTAACATAAAATAGGTCAATATTGAAAAAAAAAAGTTTAGAGTAAAATCAGCAATTATAGTGAGGATGAAATAAATTCCTTGTAACTTATTCAAAAAGTAAAGTAATTTTCTCTCTTCATGTTTTGCCAAATTTAAAGTTTCTTTAATGTCTTATCTCAATCAAAGAAAATAAAATATTTTTGTCATTAGCTCCTTGGCAAACCTATATTTGCTTCCTTAGGTTATACTTACTAACTTATACACGTACTCAGATTTTGTTATTTAAAATATAGTTAGCAAAATAAATAAATTAAATTAAATAGAGCTAGCATGCCTCAAAATAACCACTAATATTTCATTATCATCAAGAAAATATTTCAATAAAATCATATAGATGCACATCAGCTTATACTGAGTTATGTTCACACCTAAGTTAGTTAGTTGGTTAGTTCAATTGCTCAGTCATGTCTGACTCTTTGCAACCCCATGGACTGCAGCACCCCAGGCCTCCCTGTCCTCACCAACTCCCAGAGTTTACTCATACTCATGTCCCTCGAGACGATGATGCCATCCAACCATCTCATCCTCTGTCTTCCCCTTCTCCTCTTGTCCTCAATCTTTCCCAGCATCAGGGTCTTTTCAAATGAGTCACTTCTTTGCATCAGGTGGCCAAAGTATTGGAGTTTCAGCTTCAACATCAGTCCTTCAAATAAATATTCAGGACCGACATCCTTAAGAATGCATTGGTTGGATTTCCTTGCAGTCCAAGGGACTCTCACGAGTTTTCTCCAACACTACAGGTCAAAAGCGTCAATTCTTCAGCACTCAGCTTTCTTGATATTCCACCTCTCACATTCATACATGACCACTGGAAAAACCATAGCCTTAACTAGATGTACCTTTGTTGGCAAAGTAATGTCTCTGCTTTTTAATATGCTGTCTAGGTTGGTCATAACATTTCCTCCAAGGAGCAAGCATCTTTTAATTTCATGTCTGCAGTGATTTTGGAGCCCCTCAAAATAAAGTCTGCTACTGTTTCCACTGTTTCCCCATCTATTTGCCATGAAGTGATGGGATCAGATGCCATGATCTTAGTTTTTTGAATTCTGAGCTTTAAGCCAGATTTTCACTCTCCTCTTTCACTTTCATCAAGAGGTTCTTTAGTTCTTCTTCGCTTTCTGCCATAAGGTGGTGTCATCTGCATATCTGAGGTTACTGATATTTCTCCTGGCAATTTTGATTCCAGGTTTTGCTTCATCCAGTCCAGTTTCTCTTGGTATACTCTGCATATAAGTTAAATAAGCAGGCTGACAATATACAGCCTTGATGTACTCCTTTTCCTATTAGAACCATCTGTTGTTTCATGTTCAGTTCTAACTGTTAATTCCTGACCTGCATACACGTTTCTCAAGAAGCAAGGTCAAGTGGTCTGGTATTCCCACCTCTTGAAGAATTTTGCACAGTTTGTGGTGATCCACACAAAGGCTTTGGTATAGTCAATAAAGCAGACATAGATGCTTTTTGGAACTCTCTTGATTTTTGGTGATCCAAAAGATGTTGGCAATTTGATCAGTGGTTCTTCTGCCTTTTCTAAAACCAGCTAGAACATCTGGAATTTCACGGTTCATTGTTGAAGCCTGACTTCGAGAATTTTGAGCATTATTTTACTAGTGTGTGAGATGAGTACAATTGTGCAGTAGTTTGAGCATTCTTTGGCATTGCCTTTCTTTGGGATTGGAATGAAAACTGACCTTTTCCAGTCCTGTGGCCACTGGGGCCTTTTCTAAATTGCTGGCATATTGAGTTCAGCACTTTCACAGCATCACCTTTTAGGATTTGAAATAGCTTAACTGGAATTCCATCACCTCCACTAGCTTTGTTTGTAGTGATGATTCCTAAGGCCCACTTGACTTCACATTCCAGAATTCCTGGCTGTAAGTGAGTGGTCATACCATCGTGATTATCTGGGTCATGAAGATTTTTTTGTATAGTTCTTTTGTGTATTCTTGCCACATCACTTAATATCTTCTGCTTCTGTTAGGTCCATACCATATCTGTACTTATTGAGCCCATATTTACATGAAAAGTTCCCTTGGTATCTCTAATTTTCTTGAAGAGATCTCTAGTCTTTCCCATTCTATTGATTTCCTCTATTTCTTTACACTGATCACTGAGGAAGGCTTTCTTATCTCTCATTGCTATTCTTTGGAACGCTGCATTCAAATGAGTATATCTTTCATTTTCTCCTTTGCTCTTCACTTCTCTCCTTTTCAGAGCTACTTGTAAGGTCTCCTCATACAGCCATTTTGCTTCTTTATATTTCTTTTTCTTGGGAATGGTCTTGATTCCTGGCTCTTTTACAATGTCATGAATCTCAGTCCATAGTTCATCAGGCACTCTGTCTATCAGTTCTAGTTCCTTAAATCTATTTCTTACATCTACTGTATAATCATAAGGAATTTGATTTAGGTCATACCTGAATGGTCTGGCGGTTTTCCCTACTTTCTTCAATTTAACTCTGAATTTGGCAATAAGGAGTTCATGATCTGAGCCACTGTCATCTCACAGTTTTGTTTTTGCTCTCTGTATAGACCTTCTCCACCTTTGGCTGCAACGAATATCATCTGCTGATGTCCATGTATAGAGTCTTCTCTTGTGTTGTTGGAAGAGGGTGTTTGCTATGACCAGTGCATTCTCTTGGCAAAACTCTATTAGCCTTTGCCCTGCTTCATTCTGTACTCCAAGGCCAAATTTGCTCATTACTCCAGGTGTTTCTTGACTTCCCACTTTTGCATTCCAGTCCCCTATAATGAAAAGGACATCTTTTGGGGGTGTTAGTTCTAGAAGGTCTTGTAGGTCTTCATAGAACCATTCAATGTCAGCTTCTTCGGCATTTGTGGTTGGGGCATAGACTTGGATTACCTTGATACTGAATGGTTAGACTTGGAAATGAACTGAGATCATTCTGTCATTTTTGAGATTGCATCCAAGTACTGCATTGTGGACTCTTGGTTGACTCTGATGGTTACTCCATTTCTTCTAAGGGATTCTTGCACACAGTAGTAGATATCATGGTCATCCAAGTAATTCACCCATTCCAGATCATTTTAGTCCACTGATTCCTAAAACGTGGATGTTCACTCTTGCCATCTCCTGTTTGACCACTTCCAATTTTTCTTGATTCATGGACCTAACATTCCAGGTTCCTATACAATATTGCTCTTACAGCATCAGACCTTACTGTCATCACCAGTCACATCCAGAACTGGGTGTTTTTTTTTGCATTGGCTCTGTCTCTTCATTCTTTCTGGAGTTATTTCTCGACTCACCTCCAGTAGCATATTGGGCACCTACCAACCTGGGGAGTTCATCTTTCAGTGTCCTCTCTTTTTGCCTTTTCATACTGTTCATGGGGTTCTCAAGGCAAGAATACTGAAGTAGTTTGCCATTCCCTTCTCCAGTGGACCACATTTTTTCAGAACTCTCTACCATGACCCATCCGTCTTGGGTGATCCTACAAGGTATGGCTCATAGTTTCATTTAGTTAGACAAGGCTGTGGTCCATGTGATTAGATTGGGTTTTTTTTTGTGATTGTGGTTTTCAGATTGTCTGCCCTCTGAATGAGAAGGATAAGAGGCTTATGGAAGTTTCCTGATGGGAGACTAACTCAGGGGGAACCTAGGTCTTGTTCTGATGCAAGCGGCCATGCTCAGTAAATCTTTAATCTAATTTTCTGCTGAAGGGTGGAGTTGTGTTTCTTCCCTGTTATTTACCTGGGGCCAAAGGAAATGGCAACCCACTCCAGTATTCTTGCCTGGAGAACCCCATGGACAGAGGAGCCTGGTGGGCTACAGTCCATGGGGTTGCAAACAGTCAGACATGACTGAGCGACTTCACTTTCACACTATGGTGGAGGTAATGAAGATAATGGTGACTTCTTTCAAAAGATCCCGTGCATGTACTGCTACACTCAGTGCCCCCAACCCTGCAGCAGGCCACTGTCAACCCACACCTCTGCTGAAGACTCCTGGACACTCACAGGCAAGTCTGGGTCAGTCTCTTTTGGGGCCACTGCAGAGACTGAGACAGAACTGTGTTTGAGCATCTCCTATGGAGGCACAGGTCTGCAGTGGAGTGCCACAGGGCACCCAGGGGCTCTGGGTGCAGCAGACTTGGGTATGGCATAAGTCCTCTTGGAGGAGTCCATTAACCCCACCATAGAGCTGCCAGAACTTACACAGGCCTGGGATATATACTCTTGGAGGGCACAAACAGAACCTTGTGTACACCAGGACCCAGGAGAAAGGAGCAGTGACCCCACACCTAAGTTAACATATCATTTCTGAAGTAAATTCAACACAACAGTATTGATGATAAAGTAAGATTCTATGTGAGAACATAGTTTTGAAAACTATGAAGTGATGTATTCATTCACTCAATTCATCAACTTGTAAATGCCTACTATTTCTTTTTTAACTTCTATAAAATTAAAATGCTTCTATGATAAGATATAACAGAATGCTTCACTGAGGAAATGACAATATGAGAGGATGACTAGTATTGACTATCAAGCTTTAGGCCCTTGCATTAGAAAGTGGCAGAACTGATCAAATATAAAGTGATTAGTAAAAACAAACAAAATATATCTTACCACCAACAATGCTAAAACAGAAGCATTTGTAAAACCCATAAACTTTCCTGAATATATATATATACATATATATATATATACACACACACACATATATATATAAAGAAAAAAAAACAACAACAAGAAGAATAACAATAAAATACTTCCTAGTGAGCATGAAAAAGAAGTAAAATGTCTTGGCTAGGTTATTCATGCTATAGTGTGGATGTTCAAAGGCAAAATCTTTTTTTTTTTTAATCATTTTAACAGCATTTATTTTTAGTTGAAGGGTAATTGCTTTACAGAATTTTGTTGGTTTCTGCCAAATATCAACAGGAATCAACCATAAGTATACACATGTCCCCTCCCTCTTGAACCTCTGTTCTCATATCCCTCCCCATATCACCCCTTCCCTGGTGGCTCAGATAGTAAGGCATCTGCCTGCAATGCGGGAGACCTGGGTTCGATTCCTGGGTCGGGAAGATCCCCTGGAGAAGGAAATGGCAATCCACTCCAGCACTCTTGCCTGGAAAATCCCATGGACAGAGGAGCCTGATAGGCTACAGGCTACAGTCCATGGGGTCGCAAAGAGTCGGACACGACTGAGCGACTTCACTTCACAGGTTGTTACAGAGTCTGTAATTTGAGTTCCCTGAGTGATACAGCAAATTTCCATTGGCTATCTATTTTACATATGGTAATTAAGGAGAGAGTGAGATGTGTGGAGACAGAAACATGGAATATTATAATTTTAAATATTATTAATTTTTCCCAATAATTTGATCTTTCTCTTAAGCCTTTACCTTGTTGAGTAGCAGGAATGCTTAACTGAATAACCATTTAGCAAAAACTGTCTTCAAATCTTATGAAAATGTTGTTATAATCATTATACTATTTTATAATCATAATAAATTGATATCATAATTAATGATTACTTTATGATATTTTAAATAATTAAAGGAAATTTTTTATCCTGTAAACCATTTTCAGATTAAAAATCAGTCTATTTCTTATTTTTCTATTTTTGGGAAAAGAAATCTTTTAAAAAAATGGATAAATATACAGTAATATGTAGAAGTAAAAGTACCAAAACTAAGCAAGGCTTTCATTGTCTAATCCTTCCTGTATTCTATGGGGCAATATCTCTTGTATGCCCTCGGCTTGCACTCTTGCATTGAGGATGTAACGTGATCTTTTCTTGGTCAGAGCCTGGGTAAGGGTACCTGGCTGACTCAGTGGTATCCTAACTCTTTGCAGTCATCTGAAATATCTGGCTCTGACTTATTAAGTCCCAGACTTATTAAAGGTCCCAGACAGGGTAGTCTATAATATAGCCCTCAGGGCAAAGCAACTAAAACCCTGTCCCCATGCTCTCCTTCAGCAAGCTCTCAGATGTGCTTTCTGTTTCTGATTCAATTCCATTCCTCAAGGAAACAAAGAGTGGCTGAGAAACACCCTGAAAGATGCAAACTTTTCGGAACTCCTTCTACCTGAACATTTGCTGTTAAATTTTCCAGGGTACCAATCTCTGCAACTCCACATTCAATCTGATTCTCAGTGATCTGATCAGTTTCAGTGGCTCTGCACCTTCTACAACTGGAGTTTTTGGTTTTCTGTTTTTATTTCCTGTATTGCATTGTTTTACTGTACACTATGCTTCAAGGCACTGTTGCCAAAGATAAAAAGATCTTCTTGTCTACTTTTCAAGTATGGTTCTGCTCCCTTGACCATGGGAATGATAAGTGAGCATTAAAAGAATTAGGAAACTTCTCTTAAAATACCTAGGCTTTTAATGTTGTTATATTACTACCTAATCCTACTTTTAAAGGTGAGGTTTTTTCCTCCTAAATTTCTAGGACAATTCATAATTTTCCACTCACAAAACATATCCTCAACCCCAAGAAAGAAGTACTTAGACTAAGTGAGGTAAATATTCTGTAGTCAGAAATGCCAATGGAAAAAACAAATTAATGATTATTTTTAAAGTCTTATCACTATTGCATATGCAGTTTTTTTTTATTTTTATTGGAGTATAGTTGCTTTACAATGTTGTGCTAGTTTCTGCTATATAGAGAAGTGAATTATATACATGCATATATGCAGTTTTTATCCACACAATTATACTCTGAAAAATCTATCAAAGAGAAACCCATGCCAAAATGACAGGACAAGTGTGTGCCATTCTTAAAACTGCATGACAACAATATTAAAATTCTAGATAATAATTATTGATTACACATCTTGTGCCAACATAAGACAATATCACAAAGGGATATTATTAAGTGAAAAAACTACAAGTCATATTAGAATAATTATAGAATGATGAAATATTTTAAAATAATGTTTATTTGAAGAGATACATATGCATAATTATGTTTATTAAATGCACAGATAAAATACCAAGTTAACACAAATCAAATTGTTAACCATAGTCTGTGGTTGTGTCTGCAAACTATCAGTTAGGAGACTGACTGACATTAGATATTCACTTAGTTTTCCTCCACATAGCTTGATTCTTTTGCCAGAATATATTCACATATCAGCTGTACAGGGTTTTCATAAATGAAAAAAAAGGAAAATGAATTATTTAAATATAGATTTAAATGATTTAATAAGGAGGGTTTCGTGAAGATTCTGGAGGGACAAAAGTGATGATTCCAATCACTAAATGTGCTGGCGTCAAACCTTTAGTAACATTTATAGTTGAATCTCTGCTATCTGACAATTAAAACCTATTTGCTCAAAAAGAGAAATAACACATAGCAAAGTGGTCTGTTGCTAGGATTCCAGATTGGATTAATGTAGAAAATGTTAAGGAAAATTGTACAAAAGCAGTTCTATTTACACAGCATGAAATATAGATTTTTCAAGCAGGGTCGGCTGACATAAAATGGAAGCTTCAAAAAAAAAAAAAAGAAAACATTTTTCACTTAAATGTAGTTGACAAGCAATTTGAGGGATTGTCTTTTTTTTTTAATATTAAAGAAAATGTCTTTGAAAATTTAACCTTGATTTTAAGAAGCTCAAATGTCTGCGTGTTGTGAATCATGAAACAATTTCCCTAAAAAAGATATCTAAAGCTATTTCAGGTGTTTTTTAATTTGTAAATCTTTTACCTTATTGTCAGAGGGAAAAACAACATTTTTTAAAAAAATTTCCAAGACAATAATTTCAAAGTTACTTTTAATATTTTCTTTATAGAAATTTTATCATTTATTGGTGAATATGATTTTCCTCAAAGTAGATAAATTGCTTTTAAAATGTGATGCTGAACAACTGTAAGACAGACTACAAATGGCATGCTGCTTTCTGCTCCTTTTTGGATTCATGAAATTATTTTAAATGTCTGGCAGGCACTTACTGATTTAGAAAATACCTTTTGATATTCATTTTGTGCATGCTATTTTATGTATCCTGATTTAGTTCTACTCTAATTAGTCAAATGTAAATAATTTTAAAAATGTTATTTGATTACATCTTTAGCTTTCTTCTTTTTGTATACTATGTAGCTCTTCTTTGATACACATATGTACAAATGCATGTATCACATTTCTTTTAATTAACATCTATTGAAAGATGCCATGAAAAATACATAAAGGTAAATGTTCAAAGAGGAACTTGTTCATAAATTGAAGTTTATTGTAATTTCAGTGAAATGTAGCCTACATAAAATTCTTTTAAAATAGTCTTGTTTATTTAATATAGATTATCATTTGGTTTAGAATTCTCATCATTTTCTTTCCTTGGTAATTATTATTAATACAATTATTGCAATTTGATTTTTAACAAGTACATTTTATGTAGTATATTAGATTTAAAATTAGTATTATTTAAAATCCAAAATCACCACAGATGGTGATTGCAGCCATGAAATTAAAAGGCTCTTACTCCTTGGAAGGAAAGTTATGACCAACCTAGACAGCATATTAAAAAGCAGAGACATTATTTTGTCAACAAAGGTCTGTCTAGTTAAGGCTATGGTATTTCCAGTAGTCATGTATGGATGTGGGAGTTGGACTATAAAGAAAACTGAGCGCCGGAGAATTGATGCTTTTGAACTGTGGTGTTGGAGAAGACTCTTGAGAGTCCCTTGAACTGTAAGGAGATCCAACCAGTCCATCCTAAAGGAGATCAGTCCTGGGTGTTCACTGGAATGACTGATGCTGAAGCTGAAACTGCAATACTTTGGTCACCTGATGCGAAGACCCTGATGCTGGGAAAGATTGAGGGCAGGAGGAGAAGGGGATGACGAAGGATGACATGGTTGGATGGCATCATTGACTCAATGGACATGAGTTTGGGTAAACTCTGGGAGTTGGTGATGGACAGGGAGGCCTGGCGTTCTGCAGTTCATGGCGTTGCAAAGAGTCGGATATGACTGAGAGACTGAACTGAACTGAAAATTATTAACATCACTGTATATTCTTCCTACATTATTCTTTTAAACCTGATTTTTTTCTTTTTTATGTTAAAAATAAGCTTCCCAGAATAACTGAAGGTACCTCTTATATTGATACTTTCTATTTTCATCTTGTTTCTTCACCTAAAATTTTCTCCTTTAGATCATTTAAATTCAGGTTACTCTCAACTACTCTGTTTACACAATAGTTTCCTGGATAAGTATCATAAAAAATAAATATATAAATAAAAACAAAATAAAGAAACCTATATTCAATGTACTTAGTTATTATTATTATATTAGAATTGGTATAGAATAGAAAAATATATTTTTGCATAAGAAGAACTATCAATGGATCAAAGTAATTTGCATCTAGATTGGAAGTTTGAGATTGGCATGTACCCATGCTGTATTTAAAATAGATAACCAACAAGGACCTACTGTTAAAAAAAAATCAATATTATGTATGTGTCAAATAGAAGAAACAAAAACATTAATTTTGATTAATCTATGAAGAAATAATGAGTGACTATAATGGTTTTAATGTCTGTCACTTAAAAATATTATGCAGCAAGTGAAAATACAGCATGTTCAATTTCACTAAACAGGATTTTAGCCAGATTTCTAACTTTGCATTTCATGTAAGCTTTTCATCATCTCCCCAAATCTTATGCTTTCCTTCCATTATCAAGCAATATGATCAACCAGTCTTACTGAAGAGATTTCTTTAGTTCACTTGATCACACAAAAAAGCATTTGCTAATCTCTTTATAACTAGAAGTTATAAGGTGTAGTCACCCATAAACCTCTACAAGTATTCACTGTTTAGAAGCTATGATCACATTTCTGTGTCCAAATAAACAGTTGAAGGATAAAGGAGGCACTTGATTTTTGCACCTTAGACAATGAAATTCATTAAACTAAAGGCAGCCATCTCTGAACATCCTTCACCTCAACATTCAAATTATGTCAATTACAAATCAAATTGAATAAACAAGACTCCACATTAAAAAGTGTAATTTGAATTGCTTAATATATAAGGCAATTCTTATGAGCATTACTGGACTTAAAATATGAAAACTATTAAAAAGACATGATAAAAAATTTTTGGAATGGGTCAAAATAAAATAGAAACAAAACAATCCATATTATATCAGGAAATTTAATGTTATTCTTACTCCTCATGATCTTCTTTGAGAAGAGCCCAGGGTTTATCTCAAGTAAATCAACAAAAATGAATTCTAGGTATCAAATGAGCTAATTTGTCTATTAAATTAAAATGGCTCAAACACTCTATAGTATTTTATATTTTAATTTCAGTTAGAAAATAAAGTTACATCAAATTGACAAATAGCAAAGAACACAGAAATGATAACTTTCTGCCAGTCCTGTGAACTGCTTTGTCAGATACTGCTTTTCTTCACAATACCTACCAATGATCATTTTGAAAGTCTCTGCTCCCTTTTTAATGAATAATTTCCCCTTCTCTAAGTAGCCCCCAAATTTCTAACAGCTTGTTGTGAAGAGCAGTGCATCACATCTTTGTTGGGATTCAGACAAAACAGACAAGGCCCTGAGTATCTTATTAAGAGACACAAATAAATAAGTCTTTAAGTCTTTAAATAACATTTTTATTACCTTCCCTACAGTTTCTAAGAAAAAAGTGAAGTATTACATTAAAATGTTATTAAAAATATTTACATTCTCTAATTTATTGCTTTACAGACTTTGAAGTTTAAAAATCAACTGGGATGACCCAGAGAGATGGTATGAGGAGGGAGGAGGGAGAGGGGTTCAGGATGGGGAACACGTGTATACCTGTGATGGATTCATGTTGATGTATGGCAAAACCAATACAATATTGTAAAGTAATTAATCTCCAATTAAATTAAATAAATTTATATTAAAAAATAAAAATAAAATGACATCCACAGTTACCATTCTTGTTGCATTAGAGCCAACCCACAATGCACTTTTACTGTTTAGGTTTAAATTGAAATGCCATCACATTCACAAAAACTACAAACACGTAATTAAGCTGGTTCTATATTAATGAATCACACTCCTTGAGGCATGCAGGTTTATGCTTATCAAAGCAGATATTTATCACTGTTTAACTGACCACTGAAGATTATTAGACTCTTCTGAACTCAAAAGGCCCCAAACAGTATATCAGCATATGTCGATTTATTTACTGTAAAACATATCACTAGATGATCTACAATTTCAGTGTGTGTGTGTATATACATATATACATGTGCGCGCGCACACACACACACACACACACACACACACACAGAGTTTGAATCATATATGACTGTGTAGCAAACCACTTTATAATTTTTCTTTACAATACTGTATTGGTTTTGCCATACATTGACATGACTCCACCATGGGTGTACATGAGTTCCCAATCCTGAATCTTCATACGGCTAAAAACATCAAGAGGGATACCTGGTCTTCCTTATATTTCCTTCCCTTTAGATACTTTTGTTCTCGTTTATCTCTCTAATCCCCATCTACTGCTGCCATTACATGTATACAGCTTTGTGCCATTTCAGAGATCTTAGAGACTTTATTTTCTTTGATGATTTTACTTTCTGTTCTTTGGATTGGATTATTTCCACTGATCTACATTACGTTCACTGGTTTTTACCTTTGCTATCACAAAATTGCTGTTACGCATATATAGTGAATCTTTCATTTCAACTGTTGTTCAAGATGAGTGAAGTGAGTGAATGAAGTCGCTCAGTCGTGTCCAACTCTTTGTGACCCCGTGGACTGTAACCTACCAGGCTCCTTCGTCCATGGGATTTTCCAGGCAAGAATACTGGAGTGGGTTGCCATTTCCTTCTCCAGGGGATCTTCCCGACCCAGGGATTGAACCCGCCTTGCAAGCAAACGCTTTAACCTCTGAGCCACCAGGGAAGCCCATAGAACTTTTCATTTGGCTCTATTAATTTCCATTTCTCTACTGATATTCTTTATTTGTTGAATTATTGTTCCCATAATATCTTTTGTCTTTTTTTTTGTGTGCTCTGTATTATTATTTTTACTTTAAAATACTGCATTGGTTTCACCATACGTTGACATAAATCTGCCACGGGTGTACACGCGTTCCCAGTCCTGAAGCCCCCTCCCACTACCCTCCCCATATCATCTCTCTGGGTCATATCTTTTAATTTCCAAACACAATTTACTTATTTTCTTTGAATATATGTGCAGCTGCTTTGAAGTCTTTTTTTTTTTTCCTACTAAATCTAACATCTAGATGTCCTAAAAGTCAGCTTTGATTGAGTGTTTTATCATCAATAGTGTGAGTAAAAATCTCCTTTGTCTTTCTTACATGTCTATTAGTTTTGGTTGAAAATCAAATATTTTAGAAAGCATTTTCTAGCAGCTTTGGAATGTGATTTATATTATCGCTGAGATTTCTGTTGGTTTATATGTTCTGCTAGTTTGGTTAGACTTATACTGTGGTATTTGTTTCCTCCAAGCTGATGTCTCTCACCAGATTTTATAATTTTAATTTTTATTTTCTAGCCTGGTTCATGAGGGATCAGACCTTTGTTTGCATAGTTTAGTGGTCAGCAAATATTTCAGCAGACCTGTGATCAGGTACTTCAAACTCTGCTGGCTAAGCCATACGTTGATTGAAGAAAGCATTCAAACTTGAAGCCAATTCTCAAATATTACTTGAGTTTCATATTTTGTTGTGCTCTCTTGGATCTCTGGAACATACAAATGGTTAATCAGTTAGCCAGGGATCTGTGATGACATTATCTTCATCCTATGAATTTCTCACTTCCAGATTCTTCCTATTAAATTTCTGGATAATCTGCCAATATCCCAAAATGCACTGGAAAACATTCAGGCTTTTCCTGTTTTGACTAGTGACACTGGTTTCTATCCTTCATTGTAAATTGAATTCTCCACCTCTGGCAACTACAGATATTTTCCATTCAGCCAAGAATCTAATGAGCTAATGGGAGAAGGATGGGATGGGGAAGGTTGACAAGACAGAACACATTTTTTAGACAAGGCTGCAACCATTTTTAAGAACCAAAATTCTTTCATATTTTTATATTCCATTTATCATACATTTCAAGTGCCCTTAAATGATTGTTTTAAAAAGCTTCATCCCAGAGTTTCTAGTTTTCTGCAGAAACTGTGACCTCTTCATATTGCCTTTAGCAGAAGTTGAAGACCTCTAAGCTACTCACCTTAGTTTCTTCTTTCCTTCCTTCTAAGACTTATCTTGTGGCCTAACATACTGTTTGTTATGAAGAATATTCCATGTGCTCTTGAGAAGAGAGTGTACTCTGCTATTTTTGGTTGGAGTGATTGTATACTGTTATGTAAAACTGGTCTACCAGTCAGTTCAATTCAGTACAGTTGCTCAGTTGTGTCCAACTCTTTGAGACCCCATGAATCGCAGCACGCCAGGCCTCCCTGTCCATCACCAACTCCCGAAGTTTACCCAAACTTATATCCATCGAGTTGGTAATGCCATCCAGACATCTCATCCTCTGTCGTCCCCTTCTACTCCTGCCACCAATCCCTCCCAGCATCAGGGTTTTTTCCAATGAGTCAAGTCTTTGCATGAGGTGGCCAAAGTATTGGAGATTAAGCCTCAGTATCAGTCCTTCCAATGAACACCCAGGACTGATCTCCTTTAGGATGGACTGGTTGGATCCCCTTGTGTCCAGGGGACTCTCAAAAGTCTTCTCCAACATCACAGTTCAAAAGCATCAATTCTTCGGCACTTAGCTTTCTTCACAGTCCAACTCTCACATCCATACATGACTGCTGGAAAAACCATAACCTTGACTAGATGGATATTTGTTGGCAAAGTAATATATCTGCTTTTTAATATGCTATCTAGATAAGTCATAACTTTCCTTCCAAGGAGTAAGCGTCTTTTAATTTCATGGCTGCAATCACCATCTGCAGTGATTTTGGAGCCCCCAAAAATTAAGTCTGACACTGTTTCCCCATCTATTTGCCATGAAGTATGGGACAAGATGCCATGATCTTAGTTTTCTGCATGTTGAGCTTTAAGCCAACATTTTAACTCTCCTCTTTCACTTTCATCAAGAGGCTCTTTAGTTCCTCTTCACTTTCTGCCATAAGGGTGGTGTCATCTGCATATCTGAGGTTATTGATATTTCTCCTGGCAATCTTGATTCCAGCTTGTGCTTTTTCTAGCCCAGCATTTCTCATGATGTACTCTACATATAAGTTAAATAAGCAGGGTGACAATATACAGCCTTGACATACTCCTATTCCTATTTGGAACCAGTCTGTTGTTCCATGTCCAGTTCTAACTGTTGCTTCCTGACCTGCATATAGGTTTCTCAAGAGGCAGGTCAGGTGGTCTGGTATTCTCATCTCTTTCAGACTTTTCCAGTTTATTGTGATCCACACAGTCAAAGCTTTGGCATAGTAAATAAAGCAGAAATAGATGTTTTTGCTGGAACTCTTTTGCTTTTTCAATGATCCAGCGGATGTTGGCAATTTGATCTTTGTTTCCTCTGCCTTTTCTAAAACCAGCTTGAGCATCTGGAAGTTCACGGTTCGCATATTGCTGAAGCCTGGCTTGGAGAATTTTGAGCATTACTAGCGTGTGAGATGAGTGCAATTGTGCAGTAGTTTGAGCAGTCTTTGGCATTGCCTTTCTTTGGGATTGGAACGAAAACTGATCTTTTCCAGTCCTGTGGCCACTGCTGAGTTTTCAAAATTTGTTGGCATATTGAGTGCAGCACTTTCACAGCTTGATCTTTCAGGATTTGAAATAAGCTCAACTGGAATTCCATCACCTCCATTAGCTTTGCTCATAGTGATGCTTTCTAAGGCCCACTTGATTTCACATTCCAGGTGAGTGATCACACCATCGTGATTATCTGCATTGTGAAGATCTTTTTTGCACAGTTCTTCTGTGTATTCTTGCCACCTCTTAATATCTTTTGCTTCTGTTAGCAGAAGGAAGTTCATGACATTGTACAGGAGACAGGGATCAAAACCATCCCCATGGAAAAGAAATGCAAAAAAGCAAAATGGCTGTCTGGGGAGGCCTTACAAATAGCTGTGAAAAGAAGAGAAGCGAAAAGCAAAGGAGAAAAGGAGATATAAGCATCTGAATGCAGAGTTCCAAACAATAGTAGGAGAGATAAGAAAGCCTTCCTCAGCAATCAAAGCAAAGAAATAGAAGAAAACAACAGAATGGGAAGGACTAGAGATCTCTTCAAGAAAATCAGAGATACCAAGGGAATATTTCATGCAAAGATGAGCTCGATAAAGGACAATTGGTCTATAGTATTTTTCAAATGCTCTATTTCAACACTGATATTCTCTCTGATTGTGCTATCCACTATGGCGAGTGGGACATTAATTTCATACTACTATTATAGAACTCTTTTTCTTCTCCCTCCCTTCAATTACATTAATTATTAATTCACATTTTTGGAGTCCTGATGTTTCATGCATATATTATTATAGCCTTCCTGGTGAATTGACAGTTTTATCATTATACAATGTTCATCTTTACTTTTTGTAAAAATTTTTTATCTAAAATTTATTTTGTGTGATATTAAAATGGTCATCCCTGTTCTCATTCTCTTTTTTTTTAACTACTTACAGGGAATATCTTTTCCATCCTTTCACTTTCAACCTATGGTTTTCTTAGATCTAAAATGTGTTTTTTGTGATAACACTGGATCCTGAATCTTTATACATTTTTGCCAAACTAAATTTTTGATGGTAGGGTTAATACATTTAATTACTGATGAGGAAGCACTTACTTTTATCATTTTATTTGTTTCCTATATTACGTATAGCTTCTTGGTCTCTTTCTTCTCATTACTGCTGTCTTATGTATTTAGTTGACATTCTGTAATGACATGTTTGGATTTCTTTCTTATTTTTTTTTTGTGTTTCTGTGTGTGTATGCATATACATAAGCTTTGTGGTTTCCACAGGGTTTAGATGATGTCCTAAAGTTATACAAATCTATCTTAAATTGATACCAACATAACTGTCATTCAGTTCAATCCCTCAGTCATGTCCGACTTTTTGCCACCCCATGGACTGCAGCGTGCCAGCCTTCCCTGTCCATCACCAACTCCTAGAGCTTGCTCAGACTCATGTCCATCCAGTCAGTGATGCCATCCAACCATCTCATCCTCTGTCATCCCCTTCTACTCCCACTCTCAATCTTTCCCAGTACCAGGGCCTGTTCCAATGAGTCAGTTCTTCACATCAGGTGGCTAAAGTATTGGAGTTTCAGGTTCAGCATCAGTCCTTCCAATGAATATTCAGGAATGATTTCCTTTAGGATGGACTGGTTTGATCTCCTTGCTATCCAAGGGACTCTCAAGAGTCATCTCCAACACCACAGTTCAAAAGCATCAAAAAATGTCATCCTCCTAAATTTGTACTGCAAGATTTCAGATGAGAAATCCATTAATAATATCATTGGGAATCGGTTATATGTGATTAGTCACTTTTTTCCCCTGCTTTCAATATCCTTTTTGTTGTTGGCTTTTGGCAGTTTGATTATAATGTTTATTGGTATAGGTCTTCAGATTTATTTTACTTGGGATTTGTTATGTTTCTTGGAAACTTATGTTCACAAATTTCATTAAATTTGGGAAGTTTCCAGTCATTATTTCTTCACATAATTTTTCTGTTTCTTTCTGTATCATTTTTCCTCTGGTACTCCTATAATGTGTATACTAGTCTGATGGATAATGTTGTTGTTGTAAGATCCCTTAAACTCTATTAACTTTTTTCTTTTTTTTTTTTTGCTTTTTGAACTCAAAAATTTTAACTAATATGTTTTCAAGGTTTCTGACTTTTTCTTCTGCATGTGCAAGTCTGATGATGGACACCACCACTACATTTTTCAATTATTATATTTTTCATCTCCAAATTTGTGTTTATTTTTATTAGTTCTCTTTGTTGACATTCTCATTTTGTTCACAGTTTTTTAAAAAAATTTCCTTTAATCCTTACCTATGTTTCCTGTTAGCTCTTTAAGTGTTTTAAGGGAGTTGTTCTTGAGCCATTGTCTACTATGCCTAGTGTCTGTTTCCTGACTATTTCTAAAGATTCATTGTGTTCATTTGAATGGGCCATGTTTCCTTGTTCCTTTCTTTGCCTTATAATCTTTTGTTGAAAATTAGACATTTAAGAAGTAACAAACTCTCCCAGCCTTTGCAGTCTGGTGTGAAGAACTTTATTAATTAATAGAATCTTAAGTTTCAAGATTAGCCTGATATAAAGGTGTAATTTCTTCCCAGGTGTAATTTGGGCTTATGTTCTGTCTGGATATGTGTGTGTGCACATGCACACACATAGTTTTTTCCAATTTCCCTCAGCTGATTTTAAAAGACACAATGTCCCAAAGAGCTTCAGCCAGCACTTTCTCAGGGTCCTAAATGATCCACTGTATTCCTCTGCTCGTTATCTCTTGTCCCTAGGCAGCTGTTGAGTCTTCAGTCCTTCAGCTTTATGTTCTGTACTCTCCACCATCCCTCCATTGCTTCTAGTCTGAGATTTTAACAATGCCATTCCTACCTGACCTCCATGTAAGGAAGGATACATACAAGTTCCTTGGAAAGCCCACACACAGGTCAGAATATTACAAATCCTGCAAACATTTTCTCTGAGGGAAAGAACCTTGATTCGAACTACTTCTTTACACCTATGTAGCACCGAGGAAGCAACGAAGCAAGGCAAATTAAAATGCTCTGGTATTTCCTACCATTTTTAATACTACTTGGTCTTCTTTGGGCATTTGCTTAGTTACTGTAGACTTCTGACTGGTTTCCAGAGCTCCTATAAAGTTTTTTTAGTCAGCCTGTGGTTTTCTATTTGATGTTACTGTTTGGAAATGATCCTGGAGCTTCCTATCAACTTGGTATCTCAAAGATAATCTAAGACACTGGAAAAAGATATAGTATCTTCTCATCTTCACTGGTTACTATAGGTCTGATTCTCTAGGCATTTAGTGTGTGTTCTCTTCAGCCCCCCCTCCCCCCAAAAGCACTTTAGTAAAGCAAAACAATCTCTCAAATATTACTTTGCATGGGGGAATTCAAACTGCCAGCATCTTTACTCTTTCTACTAAAACTTACTCAACAGGAGTACTAGTGTAGTGTGCTGCTACTGCCAAGTCACTTCAGTCGTGTCTGACTCTGTGCGACCCCATAGATGGCAGCCCACCAGGCTCCTCCATCCCTGAGATTCTCCAGGCAAGAATACTGGAGTGGGTTGCCATTTCCTTCTCCAATGCATGAAAGTGAAAAGTGAAAGTGAAGCCGCTCAGTCATGACCGACTCTTAGTGACCCCATGGACCGCAGCCTACCAGGCTCCTCCATCCATGGGATTTTCCAGGCAAGAGTACTGGAGTGGGGTGCCATTGCCTTCTCTGTGATCCCTACATGAATATGACGACAGTCTTTCTAGTTTCTTGGAAATAAGTGCTCTTACACAGAGTGCTCACTGCTGTCTGTTTAGGACTGAATAACATTTGTCTTCACTCCTGTGGAGATATTTGATAACTCACTTATATCTATCACATTCTCCACAGTCATGAAGATTTAATGCCAAAGATGACTCTACCTTAGGTTTCTTTTGTTCTTCCTCTTTGATTGCTTCTGGTTGTAGATTAGGGAGATACCGATAGTAGCACTGGCTCACAACATAAAATATGTCATATTTAGGTAATTATTCTGTTGGTATATTTTAAAATATCTCTTATTTTTAAAGATAAATTAAGCAGCACACTATTATGATCCTGTGGCAATCACTTATCTTCATTACCATAACTAAAGTTTTTATTAGTATATAGCAGGTATTTTTTAGCAGCAGGAAGTATACATAAAATTGCAACTCATATATCTAATACACATACATACACATACATATACAGACATGAATGTATTGCAAGGCTGTAAAGTATAGTGGTTAAGAGAATGGATCCTGGCATTAGTCTTCCTAAGTTTCAACCTCAGTTCTATTATTTACTTCTTTGCAACTTGGGGCATATTTCTTAACCTGTCTGTAACATTTCTCTCAGGTGAAAAATGTGGGTAAAAGAAAAATAAAGCAAAATTTTGTTATCTGAATTAAATTATTTGGCACCTAAAAGATGCCAGACTACTTCCTATGTAACATAGCCTCATGTGTGTGCTCTGTTGCTCAATCATGTCTGATTCCCTGCAAGCCCATGAACTGCAGCCTTCCAGATTACTCTGTCCATGGTATTTTCCAGGCAAGAATACTGGAGTGGGTTGCCATTTCCTACTAGAGGGAATATTCCTGATCCAAGGATCCAACCTGCATCTCTTACATCTCCTGCATTAGTAAGCAGATTCTTTACTACTGAACCACTGCACCACATGGGAAACCAATATAACCTTGGCAAATGTTATATAACATAATATGTAGATATAATACATCATTTAGCTTTGGCAAATGTAAACTGCATGAGCTAATTGATTAAGTTCAATTTATTTATGTACCAGGCATACCAGTTTTCTTTCAGTTCAGTTCAGCTCAGTTGCTCAGTCATGTTCGACTCTTTGTGACCCCATGGACTGCAGCATACCAGGCTTTCCTGTCCATCACCAACTCTCAGAGTTTACTCAAACTCAGTCCATTGAGTCAGTGATGCCATCCAACCATCTCATACTCTGTCATCCCCTTCTCCTCCCACCTTCAATCTTTCCCAGCATCAGGGTCTTTTCAGATGAGTCATTCTTCACATCAGGTGGCCAACGTATTGGAGTTTCAACTTCAGCATTAGTCCTTCCAATGAATATTCAGGAGTAATTTCCTTTAGGATGGACATTGGATCTCCTGGCAGTCCGAGGGACTCTCAAGAGCCTTCTCCAACACCACAGTTCAAAAGCACCAATTTTTCAGCACTACAAATTCCAGTTTTTCTGTATGAATTTTATTTTCTTTATATATAAATATTTGCATATTTTTATTAAATAATGGGCTCATTCAAATGCTGTCTTTAGCTCTATGAGAAACCATTTTAGGTTTTATGTGCTATATAAATTTGATAACAAAGATAAGGGTAGCTATAATACTAAACTAAACATGTTTAAGAGTGAAATTGACAATATTACTAATGATGACATGATAACAAGCATATTCTAGAACTTTTTCAAGAAATCTAAGAGATAAATATTAGATTTAAGGACTTAGTAGCTCTAGAAATCACAGTGAGGTCACAAGGATGTAATTTAAATTATCAGAAAGAACATAGTTAAACAGAGGTAAAAAGAATATTGTCAAAACAGAAACCATGTCACAATTCAACTCCAATCCTAATTTGATTATATTGGTCAGTTCTATTCCATTTGTTTAGAAAAGAATGAATAAACTCTCTTCAGAAGGTAAAATTAACTGATGCTTCTATACTTAAAGTTAATAGAGAAAATTATGAAAAATAACAGTATTTGATTAATTTTAAAGAGAGATAAGGAAAAATTAATAGAATGATTTGAAAAATTAGAAATTAAAATTAAATATATCAGCAATAATGTTAAATATGTAAAAACAAAAAATATAATCACAAAAACATCAGAAATATTAATATTTTAAAAGATATCCTATTTATAAGATGCATATCTTACAATAAGGCAATGTAATTATAAATGACAGGAAAACATACCATACAAACTGCCAAAAGAAAACAGAAAAAACAGAGGTGAACTCGTTGATATTCATATTCATATAACTCATATTCAATGATGAATGACTGAACATGCTTTCTTTAACATCAGAAACAAGGCACAGATGCCCACTCTTGCCACATCTAGCCTACCCAGTACTGGAGGTCCTGCTGCTGCTGCTGCTGCTGCTAAGTCGCTTCAGTCGTGTCCAACTCTGTAAGACCCCATAGACGGCAGCCCACCAGGCTCCCTCGTCCCTGGGATTCTCTAGGCAAAAACACTGGAGTGGGTTGCCATTTCCTTCTCCAGTGCATGAAAGTGAGAAGTGAAAGTGAAGTCGCTCAGTCGTGTTCGACTCTTCGCAACCCCATGGACTGCAGCCTATCAGGCTCCTCTGCCCATCGGATTTCCCAGGCAAGAGTACTGGAGTGTGGCGCCATCGCCTTCTCCGACTGGAGGTCCTAAGACAGAGTAATCAGGCAAGGAAAAGAACGCTATCTGGATGCAAAGGAAGTAGTAAAATTATCTCTGTTCACAGATGTCATGCTTTTTTATGTATGCAAACCTAAATATTCTACAAGAAAAGCTGTTAGAACAAATAAACACATTCAGCACAGTTGCAGGATACAAAATCAACATGAAAATAACTTATATTTTTTTATTTACTAACAATGAATACTCAAAAGAGAAAATTAAGAAAATAATTCCACTTAAGATAGCATCAAAAAGAACGAAATACTTAGAAATTAACTTAATCACAGAGACAAAAGACTGAAAACTACAGAACATTTCTGAAAGAAAACAGATACAAAGTAGTGGAATGATAGTCCATATTCATGAAGTGGAAAACTTAATATTGTTAAGATGTCAATACCACCCAAAATGATCTACAGATTTAATGTAATCACTATAAACATCACAGTGATAGCTCTTTTAGAAGTAAAAAACAGAGTCCTAAAGTTCATATGAAAGCACAATCGCCTAAATGGCCAAAATAGTCTTGAAAAAGAAAATCAAAGTTTGAGGTCTCACATGTCCTGATTCCAAAACTTACTATAAAGTTGTGATAATTAGGGATGGTGACTGTAATTCAATGTATCTTTAATCTCAGAAAAAGAATATTTATAGAAGCTTACCTGTTTTACGTCTACAGTTGCCGAATACCTATTGAGATATTTAAGGATATTTGCCCTGTACAAAATGATGATAATTTCAGTGTTCTTTTTATTTCTTTTGACTGATATTTGAATCTTTTCCCCTTATTTCCATTCCTGCAACTGTCAGTATGATGAATCCTAATTTCTGGTTTGCAATATTCTATTCTTGAAAATATTAGAAACAAGAAACCATAGATTGTTAGAAGCTTCAGTAGGAAGCATTCAGAGTCTGAGTCTTAACTTTCTTATAATTCACAGTTCTAAATACATGAGTTGTAATTTATATGCTTAGAAATGTGTTAAATCTTTTACTTTACATTAAATATCAATGGTGTATTTTACATTGAACCTTTTTATTACTTAATATTATCTTATTCTTTTTTAAAATTTAAAACCCTTACAGCTACCAAGGAGAAAAACAAGCATTGTTTAGAAATATATAGGGACTTGCCTGGTGATTCAGTGGCTAGAACTCTATGCTCCCAATGCAGGGGGCTTAGGTTCAATCCCTGGTCAAGGAACTGAATTCCACATGCCACAACTAGGAGCTAGCATGCCACAACTAAAATATCCTGCATGTCACAGCTGAGGATCCCGCATGCTAAAACTAAGACCTGGCACAGACAAATAAATAAATAAAAATATTTTTTAAAAGAAATACATAGTTTTCTTATCATTATATTTTCACTGTGAAGGATATGAAAGCACACAGTATGAGTGAAGATAGCCCAAATATTAGTGCATAAGGACCCTATTCCCTCCAAAAAAAAATTCTCAGAGACTTAAAATAGTAAATATTTATTTCTGGTTCATGCTGCAAAAGCAGTGCAGGGAGTTCTGCTTTAATATGTTATCAACTCAAAAAGCTAAGCAAGTAAAGGCTTCATTTCAACATGTACTTCTGCACTTGACAAATGAAATAAGAAAAGTGGATAGACAGTGTAGAATCTGGCTCTCAAGTATTTCACATTCCATCTTCCAGAGCAAGTCAAGCTTAAGTCCAAAGTGAGCAAGCTTAATTTCAAAGGAGTGGGGAAATATGATCAGTCCTTTACAAAACATGCACAAGGAGAAAACTGGAAATGAAAACTACCCTAATGATCACTACACACAGTTCTAATAAATTTCTAGAGAATAATTTAACAGAGTCCATAAAACCTGGGAAGCCTAATAAACTTCAGGTATATGGATTTTGTGAAAAACAAGATGTAAAGGGCTAAATCCAGTGCCTTCATTCAGATTATCAAGGATTCGTGGAATTCTTTCATTAGGAAAGCATGAAAAAAATTACATTATGTATCAGGAAAATAAAGAAATATTTCCAAGCAGGCAAAAGGCTAAAAGCACTATGTAACACATTACTCATATAATGTGACTATATTAGAAATATACTAGAAGATTTTAGTCAGGACTATAGTTCTTATCCTGAAATCTCTGTGTAATGTGATAAATTGTTATTATTTCTAAGGATCTCAGTTGTTCCATTCCATCTTTGCAGCAGCAAAATCAGGACATATGCTGATTAAGGGAATTGCTGGAAATTCACTGGAACAAAGACCACCTTGTAACATTAATTTTAGAATGCTTTCCTTTTCACATTTGGAACATCGTGTTCTAGGTTAAATGATGAATCTGTGATCTTTGAAGAAACCAAGGTAGATAAAAAGTTATATTCTGTACTAAATTGAAAAGTTTTATTTCCTATTTTCAGACCTTTAAAGTACAGGGAAAATTCATAGTGCTCTTTATGCTGACAAATCTCTTCAAGAAATGATCCACTTTCTGCCATCAAAATGGAATAGATGAATCTGACTCATTAAAAAGGTTGTTATGAAAGAGGCTGTGATGATGCAGATTAATTTCCTACCATTCACTGCTTTAGAAACTTTAAAACATTTATTATTGCCATGTTTATGTGCTTGTGCCGTTCAGTAAAATGACAGCAACATTTTATCTCAAGCAGTTAGAGCAGAATGCATTTTCAAAATACATTTATTGGGCATTTTACTGAAATACAGGGCTGTAATAATGCATACAACATCATTATCATAAATAGTAGCTTAAATAAACAATATTTAAAAGATTTTATGGGAAATAATAGCCAAAAAAATAGCTTTCTCTCACTGTCTAGGATATATACTTTAAAACTATTAGAGTTCTCCTCCTATAGTTAATAGAATGTTTATATTTAGCTAACAAAAAAGTTGATAAAGAACTGTCAGTATGATTTTTGTATGTCAGATGTTCATATATCTTTCACTAGCTTAATTTCAGAAGCAGTCTGAAACATGCAGAGTGAAATAAATTACTGAAGACATTATTTAGAGTAAAACAAATCCTTTTTTTCTACACAAATTACCTAGATTGTTTAAGTATAGATATATTCAGATCTTTAAAAAAATTTTTCCAGAAATTCATGTTAAATTATCTTTCCTCATGTTGCTAGTAAGAAGAGAAATATTTGATTACATTAATTGACATTAAACTTGAAATTTTTACTTCAAATGTACTATGAAACAAGGTTTTTGTTTTTTAAAATACAAAGAATTTGGTTCTTTGGGGATAAGACTTTTTTAATTGAAAGGAATTGAGTAAATAGCAGCATGTTAGCAAATATATTTAGTTCAAATTCTTCCTTTATCTGTATTTCTTAAAAAATAGGTAAGGCATTTTATAGGCAAGCGATATTAACCTCACTGATCGTAAAGGGCAATCAGACAAGCCACAAGGTTTTAGACCAGGAGAGGGGACACATACTTCACAGCTCCCGTGAGATTTACAGTGCATAAAATAGACTTTTATGACCTTGGATGAAATTGTGCTCCAGTCTTGGACATATCCGTTTTTTATGGTCATTAAAAGTTATTGAGTTAACTGCTCATTATACAGTTTAATCTTCACTCTTCCTTTTGATCTACCTTTAGGAGAGCTAAAGTAGTTAAGTTAAAATAAGAGTTCTTCCAAAACTTTGAAAATGTGTAAAATTTGACCTCAACTATAAATGTTTGAGATTCAGAAAGGTTTTGTTCATTGAATTATTTTTCGCCTGCACACATTGCTCATCGCAAATACCTTTTCTCAGTCCATAGCTTTCATGCTTACTCTTTTAAATGCTGGCTTTGGAGAAGTTTTTCATTTAAATGGAATCCAATATATTAATTCCCCCCCCCTTTTTTTTTTCTACTCAAGTGGAAATGTAGATTCTTAACCACTGGACCTCCAGGGAAGTCCCTAATTTCTTTTCTGTATGGCTAGTGATTTATGCATTCTTTAAAATAAAACTTTCTACACCATAATTCAGGAATGTATTCTCTTAGCACTTTTTAGAAGCACTAATGATACATTTTCATTTATATTTATATAAATAATCTGTTTGGAGTGGATTTTCTATATAGGGTTATACTGGGGTATGGGGACTAGCTACATTAAGGTTGTGAAAGTAACTAAAAGAAGAAATCAATAGATGGGGTGACTCTAATACCTGGGCAGCTTCAAAGTGAATCTAAACCTAAGCCAAAGTCAATGCACTCAAAACTGAGAAAAATGAAAGCTAAAAATCAACCAATCAATCACAAACCACCAACTAAGCTTTCCCAAATAAGGCAACTGCTTAAGCTGTAGCCAATCAAATAATTTCCTTTCCTTGCTTTGAGTCCTTCCTATAAAAACCTCTCCCTTAGATCCTGTCAAGAAGTGCTCCTAACCACTGGAGTTGAATCAATGTTTGCACAAATAAAATCCTGAAAATGTTAATATGTTTCAATTTACCCCTTAACAAGGTAAGTTCAACATAGGGTTCTCAGTTCAGTTCAGTTCAGTAGCTCAGTCGTGTCCGACTCTTTGCAACCCCATGAATCGCAGCACGCCAGGCCTCCCTGTCCATCACCAACCCCTGGAGTTCACTCAGACTCATGTCCATGGAGTTCATGATGCCATCCAGCCATCCCATCCTCGGTCGTCCTCTTCTCCTCCTGCCCCCAATCCCTCCCAGCATCAGAGTCTTTTCCAATGAGTCAACTCTTTGCATGAGGTGGCCAAAGTACTGGAGTTTCAGCTTTAGCATCATTCCCTCCAAAGAAATTCCAGAGTTGATCTCCTTCAGAATGGACTGGTTGGATCTCCTTGCAGTCCAAAGGACTCTCAAGAGTCTTCTCCAACACCACAGTTCAAAAGCATCAATTCTTTGGCACTCAGCCTTCTTCATAGTCCAGCTCTCACATCCATACATGACCAATGGAAAAACCATAGCCTTGACTAGACGGACCTTAGTCGGCAAAGTAACGTCCCTGCTTTTGAATATGCTATCTAGGTTGGTCATAACTTTTCTTCCAAGGAGTAAGTGTCTTTTAATTTCATGGCTGCAGTCACCATCTGCAGTGATTTTGGAGCCCCCCAAAATAAAGTCTGACACTGTTTCCACTGTTTCCCCAACTATTTCCCATGAAGTGATGGGACCAGATGCCATGATCTTCATTTTCTGAATGTTGAGCTTTAAGCCAACTTTTTCACTCTCCTCTTTCACTTTCATCAAGAGGCTTTTTAGCTCCCCTTCACTTTCTGCTATAAGGGTGGTGTCATCTGCATCTCTGAGGTTATTGATATTTCTCCCGGCAATCTTGATTCCAGCTTGTGTTTCTTCCAGTCCAGCATTTCTCATGATGTACTCTGCATAGAAGTTAAATAAGCAGGGTGACAATATACAGCCTTGACGTACACCTTTTCCTATTTGGAACCAGTCTGTTGTTCCATGTCCAGTTCTAACTGTTCCTGACCTGCATACAGATTTCTCAAGAATAAACATACAATAACTGAACACACTAACATTAAATTAGAACATATCTTGATAAAAATAGCCAAATATTGAGGCTATCTCTGTATTCAGATGTAGACAATCATATGTATATATAAAGAATTATGAAATAAGAACTGTAATATGTACCACATACTTTCAAAAATATAGAGCCTAACCCAGCTTTGCACTTTCTAAAGGAATTAGAAAAAGAAAAACATATTAAACCCCAAATTAGCAGAAGGAAAAAAATAGAGTGTAGAAATATAGAAAAGATAAATGAAACTAAAAGTTGTGTTTTTGAAATGGAAAACAATAGAGACAAACTATTAGCTAGATTTATTAACGGAGAAGGCAATGGCACCCCACTCCAGTACTCTTGCCTGAAAAATCCCATGGATGGAGAAGCCTGGTAGGCTGCAGTCGCAAAGAATCGTACACGACTGAGTGACTTCACTTTCACTTTTCACTTTCCTGCATTGGAGAAGGAAATGGCAACCCACTCCAGTGTTCTTGTCTAGAGAATCCTAGGGACAAGGGAGCCTGGTGGGCTGCCGTCTATGGGGTCGCACAGAGTTGGACATGACAAGTGACTTAGGAGCAGCAGCAGACTTATTTTTTAAAAAATAATAAAGAATACTCAAATAGATACATTTATTTGTATTATTAAATATAAGAGGAGATGTTATAAATGATACTACAGAAATAAACAGATTATACAATTATATGCCAGCAAATTGGACAATCAGACCACCTGACCTGCCTCTTGAGAAATCTGTATGCAGGTCAGGAAGCAACAGTTAGAACTGGACATGGAACAACAGACTGGTTCCAAATAGGAAAAGGAGTACATCAAAGCTGTATATTGCCACCCTGCTTATTTAACTTATATACAGAGTACATCATGAGAAATGCTGGACTGAAAGAAACACAAGCTAGAATCGAGATTGCCGGAAGAAATATCAATAACCTCAGAGATGCAGATGACACCACCCTTATAGCAGAAAGTGAAGAGGAACTAAAAAGCCTCTTGATGAAAGTGAAAGTGGAGAGTGAAAAAAATGGCTTAAAGCTCAACATTCAGAAAATGAAGATCATGGCATCCGGTCCCATCACTTCATGGGAAATAGATAGGGAAACAGTGTCAGACTTTATTTTTTGGGGCTCCAAAATCACTGCAGATGGTGACTGCAGCCACGAAATTAAAAGACGCTTACTCCTTGGAAGAAAAATTATGACCAACCTAGATAGCATATTCAAAAGCAGGGACATTACTTTGCCAACTAAGGTCCATCTAGTCAAGGCTATGGTTTTTCCAGTAGTCATGTATGGATGTGAGAATTGGACTGTGAAGAAGGCTGAGTGCTGAAGAATTGATGCTTTTGAACTGTGGTGTTGGAGAAGACTCTTGAGAGTCCTTTGGACTGCAAGGAGATCCAACCAGTCCATTCTGAAGGAGATCAACCCTGGGATTTCTTTGGAGGGAATGATGCCCAAGCTGAAACTCCAGTACTTTGGCCACCTCATGCAAAGAGTTGACTCACTGGAAAAGACTCTGATGCTGGGAGGGATTGGGGGCAGGAGGAGAAGGGGACAACAGAGGATGAGATGGCTGGATGGCATCACTGACTCGATGGACGTGAGTCTGAGTGAACTCCGGGGGTTGGTGCTGGACAGGGAGGCCTGGCGTGCTGCGATTCATGGGGTTGTGAAGAGTCAGACACGACTGAGCAACTGAACTGAACTGAACTGAAGAAATGGATAAATTCCTAGAAATATACAACCTACCAAGACACAATTATGATGAGAGAATCTAAACAGACTGAGTCCTACTAAGGAGATTATAATGTTTATCAAAAACTTTCCAACAAAGAGAAGTCCATAACCAGTTTCACTGGTGAATTCTACCAAACATTTAAAGATGTAATACCAATTCTTCTAAAATTCTATTTAAAAAAAAGGGAAGATGATATTTCCAAACTTTTTTACAAGGCCAGAATTATCCTGATACTAAAGCTTGTCAAGAATATCACAAGAAAATTATGGATCAATTTTCTCTGGTAAAGATAGGTAAAATATCTTCAACAAAATATTAATGAATTAAATTAAAAAATACATTCAGAGATCTATGATCAAGTGGGATTTATTCTAGGTTCTGTTAGATCCATACCATTTCTGCCCTTTATTGTGCCTATCTATGCATGAAATGTTTCCTGGTATCTCTAATTTTCTTGACGAGATCTCTATTTTTTCCCATTCTATTGTTTTACTCTGTCTCTTTGCACTGATCACTGAGGAAGGCTTTCTTTTCTCTCCTTGCTATTCTCTGGAACTCTGCATTCAAATGGGTATATCTTTCCTTTTCTCCTTTGCCTTTAGCTTCTCTCCTTTTCTCAGCTATTTTTTAAGGCCTCCTCAGACAATCATTTTGTTTTGTTGCATTTCCTCTTCTTAGGGATGGTCTTGATCACTGCCTCCTGTTGTACAATGTCACAAACCCTCATCCATAGTTCTTCAGTTACTCTATCAGGAGACCCAGCACACAAAGATTCAGTCCCTGCGTCGTGAAGATCCCCTGGAGGAAGAAATGGCAACTCACTCCTCTGTTCTTGTCTGGGAAATTCCATGGACAGAGGAGACTTGCCCGCAATTGGCCCACAATGCCCACAGGTTCCACAGCTGCAATTTCAATTAACATGAATCAAAAATTTTATTTTTTAAATGTCCAGAAACATACAGAAAGTAAAACATGAATTTTCTGCATGCCCAGCAAATATTTGCATAGCATTTACTTTGTGTTAACATAGTATTACATTGTAATAGGTGTTCTACATAACCTAGAGATGATTTAAAGTATCCTGGAGGATGTACATAAGTTACATGCAAATACTGTTCCATTTTATACAAGCAAAACTTAAACTCAATGTACTTTGGTATCCAAGGGCAGTACCAGAACAAATCCCCAGGGATACTGATGGACAACTGTATATCCTACTAAGATGAGGAAAACCAAAACTAAAACCATAAAACATCAGATGCTTTCATGTTTTCTGTAACCAGATTTTCCATCCAGATTCCACGGACTTCTGTAAAGCTTCGTCTCACTTTTCCTTGGTAAAAGTGAATCTATTGGCAGACTAAGTACTACATTGTTTTCTTGGGAAAAGAACCAACCAACAAAAGTCAAAGGTGCAGAAACACATAACTCAGCACTGGAAACGATTTTTTTTAAGATTACAGAAACTCATTATTATTTTTAAAACTAAATCTTTATGATGCTGAACAAATTATCTTCACAAACTTTGCAAGGTAGAAGCATAGCTGATAAAAAGTACAGAATAAATTGTAAAAAACAAATTAAGCTTGTTTTCTAAAGCAATTTCAGGTCAATGAAATAAAATTGAAATAGTACAGAGAAAAATCATAATGAAAACTCTGATTTCCAACGTGCTTTCCTTGATGGAAGCAAACACAACACATAACTGTGTGTGAGTGCATGCTTGCATGCTCAGTCCTGTCCGACTCTTTGTGACACCATAGCCTGCAAGGTTCCTTTGTCCATAGGATTTCTGAGATAAAAATATATGAGTGAGTTGCCATTTCTTCCTCCAGGAGATCTTCAGGACCCAGGGACTACATCTTTGTGTGCTGGATATCCTGCATTGCATGCAGGTGGATTCTTTACCATTGAGTCACCTGGAAAGCCATCATATATATATGTATATGGATTGCCATTTCCTTCTCCAGCGGATCTTCCCGACCCAGGGATCGAACCCAGGTCTCCCGCATTGCAGACAGATGCTTTACCGTCTGAGCCACCAGGGAAGTAATATATAGATATATAAATATAAATATAAAAATATATATATATAAATTTAATCCATACCCAAATCATATAACTGTAGTATATATTAAAATATACAGCATACAAGTCAGCTTGATGTAGTAAAATAAAAATTTTAACAGCTGCTATCGAAAGTTAGTCTCTTCTGGCAATATTCTCAGATAGTAGGAAATATAACTTCAAGTGACATTTGTTTATATATTAAATGCTTAAGATCTCAGTAATGTCAGTGTTCTGTTAATGTCTGCAACCCAAATACCTATTTTTTAAAGTATATTGCAGAGCAGTTCACCCTTCTACAAAGATTGCTTTGTACTAAAATGTAGATGTTTTCTCACAGGTGAATTAGAGCAAAAATTCATTCCCAGCTATTCAAAGTTTCACTCATATCAACCAGATTTTAAGAATATAAGCAAATGATATATTTCTAACTTTTTAAAGATGAAACTGTGAACATCACAGTCCATTGCACATTTCAGATTGCACAGTGTATATAAAAACATTTGTATAAAAGAAAGCAGAATTTACATAAAATGAAATACAGGACATTACTTGACATAGAGAAATGGAGAGTAGATGAAACATATTTTTGTTCAAGTGTTTATCACTACTTTGATTAAATATTTAATCTACTCATCACAAAATTTCTGTTAATATCATTATGGTTATTTGACTTTTATGGAATTATTTCTCAGAGTTGTTAAGTAATTTGTTGCATTTCAAACAATAAGCAGATGACAAACCAGGATTCAAAAGCAGTTCTCATTGATTCTGATAGTGTCTGTTGTGGGTTCTATTTTTGGTTTTCAATGTACTGAGAGGAGGGTATGTGCAGATCTATTGGAGGATGAACCTCAGTGGGAAGCAAAGAGAGGAGGAAATGACAGTGTGGGGTTCATGGGCATGACTATAGAGGATGCATAACAAAAGATCATAAAGGGAATATAAAGAAAACTGCCTCTTATCAAACAAGCATCTGAGTAGAGTTTTAATTCTCAAATTCAGGCTATATTAGAAATAGTGATGGAGAATGTAGTTTTAAGAAAACATATGATATTTATCTTTGTTTTATAAAAAAAAAATGCAGAAAACATCTTATGAATGATGCTTTAAAGACAGGTAAAGTGAGGGTTTGTGTAGGCAGCCAGAGAGATACCTGATAATTTCCATGAAACATTAACTTCCATTTCCTATCACAAGCAGGAAAGTAGTTATAGCTTATCATTCTGATGCCTCTAAGTTGGAAAGAAAGCAGATTCGGAAATGAGGTACCATGATAAATACCCTCAGAATCCATGTTTCCAGCATAATGAAGAGAAAAAGCAGATAAAAAATTTGAAAGAACAGGTTTTCCTTGCTGCAGGATAAGACATCAAACTCCTTTTCAACCAAATATTTGTTTTCCACTAAGGTTTGGACTAGGCAATGGAGAGAGAAATGCCAGGAAGGGACTGGTGAAGTGGGGAGATGGAAACACTTGAGATGACTTGGGGATACAAGCCAGGCCTTGAATGGCTCCATGTTAAATTAGGGAAGTGATACAAAAGCAATCCTATATCTTCAGGGAAACAAAACTTCCTCCCAGAAAGATGGAACAAGCCCTTATATTGGGGTTTTAATGACATTTCAGAGGTAGGCACAAGAGTCCAGGCCCTTTAACCACAATTGAAGTGACTTAGCAGCAGCAGCAGCAGCACACCCATTGAGTTTACGCATCTATTCTGTACACAATCAGGCTAGAGAAAATGTAGACACATTCCCAAAATCCTATCCTTAAACTGTAGCTCAATGTGAAAAAGTGGAGACAAATTCACCCACAATAGATCAGAGTGAAAGAGCTGCCCATCTTAAGTCTAGGAAGCTGAAAATCATGGCAAGTATGAAATTATTTTACAGTAAGAAGACAAGGCAATAAAAGAACATATAACAGCATGCAAGCACCAGATTTGGAATTCATTCTATAAAATATAATCAAACAAAATGACAAACTGCCCTAAGAATAATTCTATAGAAAAATGCAATGGGAACATTAATACAATAAAATAAGAGTCCATCAAGGAGACAGAAAAGGAAAAAAAAAAAAAAAAAACCCCACTAGATTAAAATGAAATGAAAAAGTCCGAAGCCAAAGATATACACATGTGGCCAAAATAAACCATTAAAAATAATAAGAAAATTAAAAACAAGAAAGGATAAAAGAAATAAGGGTCTATCACACTGTCAAACAATTTTAAAACCATTTATAAAATCAAGCTTTGGTGAGGATGTGACAAAGAAATACTCTTGCTTGTGGCTTTATAAATTGGTGTGAGTTTGCACAGAAATATAGTACTATGGAGCAAAAGTGAAACTGTAGGTATGATTTAACTCAACCATTAATCTCAAAATTTAATTTAAAACATATTTGCAAAAGCATGCCAAATTATAAACAAGAAGGTTTATTGTATCACTACTTGTTTTGAATCAAATGTCCAATTTATAGGGCTTTCCAGGTGGCGCTGGTGGCAAAGAACACGCCTGCCAATGCAGAAGGCCTAAGAGATGGGGGTTCCATCCCTGGGTCGGGAAGATCCCCTTGGGGAGGGAATGGCAACCAACTCCAGTGTTCTTGCCTGGAGAATCCCACAGTGGGCTACAGTCCCTAGGGTCACAAAGAGTCAGAATCAACTGAAGCAACTTAGCAGAGTACACAGAACAACATGTTGGAAACAACTCAGATGAATATATTGGTAGACTGGAAAAATATTATGCAGCACCTTAAAAAGTGAGATATATCACTATATCTTTTTAGGTTTGGGGTAATACCCAAATACCCAGTTAAGAGTCATCCTTCTGAAGAAATGCATGAATATGTCATAAACATGAACAGCTATATTACCTACAAAATGAATCAAACTATGCAGCATGGGCAGAGTAACCATTTTGTTCCCAGAAATAAATATCCACACCCAGATGAGAGAATCCACAGGCAGAGGAAAGAGTTGTCCTGATAAACTCACTAAATTAAGGAACATAATTAAAATGAACTGGGAACAGACTGGTTCCCAAAAGAGACAGTGGCTGAGAAACACATTGGACTTTTTTTTCCTCAACCTCACCAATCTGACAGTTCACTGCTTGAGAAAGAGAAGTGAGGGAGCAAAACTGAGAAAGTTATCTTCCTAACAACTCTCTCGGGGGAGTGAGTGGAAGTTTCCTAGCTTGTCAGCCACAGTTAAAAGCATCGAGAGAGAAAATATTTCCTCAAATGGTGTGAATAAAGCCAGGTGTGTTAACTTATGAACCTCTTTATGCAAATTAAACACTTATTTCTCCTAAGAGTTGATATCACACCTCATAAGTGAAATCCAACTTGTAGGAAATGAAAAAGATGAGCATGGCTCCAAAAAATTAATTCTTTATGCATTAGGATCGTTTTTATTCACTTACGGGTTGAATTTTCCTGTAACAGCACTGTGAATGAGGTAGTTTATCTTGAGCCTTCTTCACCTTCAGTCTCCTCTTCTAATTTTTCCTTTTTGTTTCCAGATCTCTCTCTCTTTTTTTTTTCTCCTACCCACCATCCCACGCATATTCAGGCTATCAGTGTCCTTAAATTTCCTGGACCCTCATCCCATAATGCAAAGCCTGGAGTTAACTGAAATAACTACACACTCTAGGAAAATGGTCTGGTCAGATTAAACACAAAGTTTATAGAAAGATCTGAGTTTGAATTCTGTTTAATTTCCTTAGTTTTCTAGATGTTCCTGAGCATGTCGCTTAAGGAATATTAGTCTCATTTTTTCAAGTGTAAACTGAAAGTATCTAAAATCACTCAAGTTAAATAAATTCCTGAAAGAGTGGAAATTTAATTAAATTGTAACCATTAAGAGCAAGAGAACTTCCCCAAATTTTTCTAGTGGCAGATGCCAGGACCTTGTAATAGTGTATTAAAGGGCTTATTTTTAGGAGAATTTTTTTTAAAAAACTAGAATCCAGCTATCATCCTGGAATATAAGGAATTAATCTAAATATCCTCTGAAATCAAAATAAGTAGCTCACACAAATATAGCTTGCTGCTGCTGCTGCTGCTGCTAAGTCGCTTCAGTCGTGTCCAACCCCGTGCGATCCCATAGACGGCAGCCCACCAGGCTACCCCGTCCCTGAGATTCTCCAGGCTAGAATACTGGAGTGGGTTGCCATTTCCTTCTCCAAAATATAGCTTAGATAGTATATTTTACAATTGCATGATTTTAGACCTTGCCATCTAATAATCAGGAGACCACATAGTGACCTGGAGACATAGTTTACAATCTGAAGTTCTAAAGTATTTTAAATTATCCATACAAAATTCGTTTTGTTCCCCACATTGCCCCCCCCCCAAAAAAAAAGCATGGAGGATTGTGTGAACCATCCCTTGTTTTATAAAGTGAAATGAGTTAACCATTTATGACCATTTTCAGAGAAATGCCCAAATAATATCAAAACTGTTAAACCAGTTCAGTTACTTGGGGTGAAATGAGGGTGCCGCACAGAAAGTTTAATTCAGTTATTAATACAAGCTAATTGGCCTAATACCAGTTAATACAGGATTTCCTTTATATAAGAGACACAGCCCAGAACTCCAAACTGAAGTTCATTGTACTGTGACAGAAAATAAAAACAACTCATAAAATACTAGCCAACATAGTTATTAAAAAATACATAGTTACAATTTATGACAGATTATGAGTGGAAGAACGTAAACTTGACAGTAAAAGTCTCATTCTTCTCTCTTTGATCTTTTCTGTCTTCTATTTTAATCAGCAACAATTCCGAAAGTCTGGAGAGTTACCACTTAGGAAAACCGTGGCTCATTAACCTGGTAGAACATATCGTCATATATGAAACTATTTGTTGTGAAAGCATCGCAGAGATCAAGCAATCCTGTTTCTTATATCTGTTTACTTAACAGTTCTTTCATCCTCTTCCCCTATAATGTTCTGAAAAATCTGAATTTATGTAGATGATACTAGTTACTATAATCAAAGAAGCCCCTATGTCAGTAGGCCACCTTTCCATTCTAAACACACACACACCATTTGCATTTTTAGAAAGTAAATAATCATATATATAATCTGGTATATATATATATACACATACACAACACACACACACACACACACACATCAGAGGCAGAGCTGGAAATGCTACAGAATGACAGTTTATTCAGTTGTCACACGGCCTGTTTTCTGAGGGGAGGAATATCTACTGGTTTATTTCCACAGCCAAAAAAAGACAAAACGAAAGCCCCTCCTTCCAATGTTTGTCATTTCAGTCCCAACTGTGCTGTAGCCTTTAACTGTGTAAGACAGCAAGACAGCACATTTTGCAGATTAAACCAATAAACTCGCACACATAAAAGAAACAAATCTCATAATTGTGGATTTCAATTAAAGGAAAGGGGATCAAAGCAAACATTCTGCTTGAAATTACACAGCTGCTATCTATACAAAATGAGAGAAACGTCTAGAGCCTGCCATAATTTTGCAGAGGGAAAAAGCCACGCGGCAAAGCCTGCAGTAGAACAGATTGTCTATGCTCCTCACGTCCCAATCAGTAATACAGAAATATTGAGTAATAAATTCCCTGCCTCTCTCGATCTGAAAAGCTCCCACCATCTGTGAAAGACAATTTGTAACAGCCTCCATATTAAGATTCAGTAAACAGACAATCACTCCCATTGTGCCAAGCAGTGGCTACATTCGGAGAAAAGCACAAAGCAAAACAATTAGTAACACCCAAACCCCTCCATTACAAATTATTGAGCCACCACAACAACTAGTTTCAATTGCAGAGCCTCCCAGTTAACTGGAGAGGAATGCAGGAGACTGCAGATCTGGCTACCTCGGTGGCCCCGTACGTAGGTCTCATCCTAATGCAGTGAATTATTATTGATGGCTGAGGCAGTTCTGCTCTGTTGGTGAACCAATAATGTCAAGGCAGTACCTGCAAGATTAATTATAGGAGAGAACAGGCTGAGGTTTCCCGGGACTGAGACATTAATATAGCCTGAGCATTAGTTTCAGGGGACTCAACAGACAGCTGAACAAACGCCCCAAACAATGTGATCCACACTAAATCCTGGCGGCTGTACCTTAGACCACTTGGAAGCTAACAACAATTGTTTTTAACTGTGAGACACAAAGCATTATATTATAATAATAATAAAAAAAATCTGAAAGTAAAAAAGTGACACTCCTATAAGAGTTACAAATTCAACCTGAGCTATATCCATCGTGTAAATAAATGACATCATTTCACAGGAAAAGTTGGTACCAGTTTTTTTTTTTTTAATAAATAAAAACCTTTGTCCTTGGAGTGGGTTAGATATATGCTTCTCATTCACTGTACTTTCCAGAGTTTGAAGTACAGTGACTCAACTTCTTTCTGGTTTGAAAGTGAAAGTCACTCAGTTGTGTCTGGCTCTTTGCGACCCCATGGACTATAGAGTCCATGTAATTCTCCAGGCCAGGATACTGTAGTGGGTTGCCTTTCACTTCTCCAGGTGATCTTCACAAGGGACTGAACCGAGGTCTCCCATACTGAAGGCTGATTCTTTACCAGCTGAGCCACAGAGAAGCTCCCTCTTGGTTTACTTCAGTGATTAATAAAATCACATACATTTTACTCTTAAACTGCCCAGTTGGGATGATATGGCCACTCTAGCTATAAAGTATAGGGAGCCTGAAGTAGTTCCTATTGGTTGCTAAAACAATCTTTTACCTCAGTATTTTATTTGCTTATGATAGATGGGTATTTGTGCACTTTCAGATATTGACAGTAAAATTCATAAAGAGAAGCTGAAGTGTGTCATTAAAGAGAATGAAGGAATAGTTACATTTTTAACCTCAGTGAAATTCAACCCATGGCTTCCACTTAATTTTGTCAAATTAAAGTTATATAATATGTAATTATATCACATCAGTTCAGTTCAATCGCTCAGCCGTGTCCGACTCTTTGCGACCCCATGAATCGAGCACACCAGGCCTCCCTGTCCATCAGCATCTCCTGGAGTTCACTCAGACTCATGTCCATCGAGTCTGTGATGCCATCCAGCCATCTCATCCTCAGTTGCCCCCTTCTCCTCCTGCCCCCAATCCCTCCCAGCATCAGAGTCTTTTCCAATCAGTCAACTCTTTGCATGAGGTGGCCAAAGTACTGGAGTTTCAGCTTTAGCATCATTCCTTCCAAAGAAATCCCAGGGCTGATCTCCTTCAGAATGGACTGGTTGGATCTCCTTGCAGTCCAAGGGACTCTCAAGAGTCTTCTCCAACACCACAGTTCAAAAGCATCAATTCTTCGGCACTCAGCCTTCTTCACAGTCCAACTCTCACATCCATACATGACCACAGGAAAAACCATAGCCTTGACTAGACGGATCTTTGTTGGCAAAGTAACGTCTCTGCTTTTCTATATGCTGTCTAGGTTGGTCATAACTTTCCTCCAAGGAGTAAGCGTCTTTTAATTTCATGGCTGCAGTCACCATCTGCAGTGATTTTGGAGCCCCCAAAAATAAAGTCTGACACTGTTTCCGCTGTTTCCCCATCTATTTCCCATGAAGTGATGGGACTGGGTGCCATGATTTTCACATATATGTATGCAAACACAAAACACAAGCTCACATTATATTAGCAAACATTTATTTAGTCCTTACTCTATGCCAGAAAGTTGTCTAGACTTTGTAAATATATATATGATTTTAATCTCTTTATTTAAAAAATATTTTTGTTGGAGCACAGCTGCTTTATAACATTGGGTTAGTTTCTGCTGTACAGCAATGTGAGCCAGCTATAGGTATGTGTATATATATATATATATATATATATATATATATATATATGTCCCCGGTTTTTTGGATTCCCTTCCCATTTAACACACTACAGATCACTGAGTACAGCTCCCTGTGCTATCCAGTAGATTCTCATTAGTTACCTGTTTTATACATAGTAATGTATATATGTCAATCCCAATCTCCCAATTCTTCTCATCTCTCCTCCTCCTATCCTTGGTGTTTTCTACATCTGTGATTTAATCTCGTTAATACATTTTAGTTCTATACATATTTTATTAAAAGTTACAGCTGAGACAACTTGCATAGACAAGCTGTTTCGTAAACAAGGTTAGATGGTGAATAAACAATAGTGTTCAGATTCAAATCTAAAGAACCTCTGGCCTCAGCAACCAGTCTCTAACTAGAAGACATGCTGCCTTGTAATGCATGCATGTGTGCATGTGTGTGTGTGTATGTGTGTGTGTGCATCTGGCATACACTGGGAAAAAAACATAGGCTTATAACCATATATTGCCAATTTTCTCATTGTAACTGGAAGGCTTTTTTACATTTTAATAAAGAACAATTATCCAAAACTAATTTATGTTGAGAATTAATATTATTCTCCACTTTTGCCTATTCTCTTCAAGCAGAATTTCTCCCTATTCTCTCTTCAGCAGGAAGTGATAAAGAATTTAAGATGGATTTCAGCTATTGTGTTAAAACTTCATGACGTAGAGTGTGTGATAGAAGTGAGTTATCAGGCATCTCTGCATGAGGAAAGATCATTGTCAACCCTAAATAGACAGGGAGGAACACTCTGCTTGTGAAAGAACTTTAATTCCAAGTAACTGGAAGGACTGCATTCATATATATGTATAGATCACCTATCACTGGCACTCCTATTAGGAGTGTTTCAGTATAAAATGTAGAATTTAAAAGTGTTTGCAATCTGAATGCACTATGTAATGTTATAGAGTTTAAGATGATTTAAAAGTATAAAAGAATACAATTTTAAATCATTAAATAAAACTTTATCCATTGTTATTCTTTGGCATAAATAAAACACAAGAACAAAGACCATGCCCTCTGCTAACAAGAGAAAATAAGAAACAACCATTATCTTCCCTGGTGCCTTCAGTTCAGCTCAGTCATCTCCGACTCTTTGCGACCCCCTGGACTGCAGCACGCCAGGCCTCCCTGCCCATCACCAACTCCCAGAGCCTACTCAAACTCATGTCTATCATGTCGGTGATGCCATCCAACCATCTCATCACCTGATGTCTCCTTCTCCCCCTGCCTTCAATCTTTCCCAGCATCAGGGTCTTTTCCAATGAGTCGGTTCTCCACATCAGGTGGTCAAAGTATTGGAGTTTCAGCTTCAGCATCAGTCTTTCCAATGAACATTCATTCAGTACTGATTTCCTTTAGGACGGACTGGTTGGATCTCCCTGCAGTCCAAGGGACTCTCAAAGTCTTCTCCAACACCACAGTTCAAAAGCATCAGTTCTTTGGTGCTCAGCTTTCTTTATATTTCAGCTCCCACATCCATACATGACTACTGGTGCCTAGGTCAATTCAAAAGTGTAACTTAAACAGACAGTTTAGGAAGAAGCTTTAGCTCTTCTATGACTGCCTACAGGGAATTTCCATGTCAGTAGACAAAATTATCCTGTTTTCATTTGCTCTTCATCCCCAGTACACTCCTCAGTTATTAACTGCACATTGTTTCAGACACAGATCAACACTGGGTTCGATGCTTGGATACTACGATGAGTGAGACAGACTAGATCCCTGCCCGTGTAATGTATATAGTCTTGTGAACAAGAGATGCAATAATTATGTAAATAAATTGATAATTGAAGAGTTGCTGATTCCTTTTCATTAGTTCATACGTTAATGCCTTTTTTCTTTTTACCTCAGTGTCATCTGTAGTTTCTTATATCCTTCTGAAATCAGTAAAGAGGCCACTGAAATTTTCAGATTTGATATCTAAAACCTGAGAGAATTTCCTCAGTGTTGGTTCTCTTCCTTTTTTCCCTATGACATCCTCAAAGATGAAAAACATGTTTAATGCATGTTTTATAAATAGTAGCTATGAAGTCTTTAATACTATTTCTCAGATTTCTTTATTTTATATAGTTAGCTTTCTGAAATGAACTACATCTTCTGCTATGTTTTTAGGGTGTTTTTAGCATTGAGTCTATGTCTTTATATTTGTATCTAAAATTTATATAAAGTTTTTACATCAAGATTTTCTCTGCTTGAAACATATTATTATTAAAAAGTGAAAGTAAAAGTTAAGTTGCTCAGTCGTGTCCGAATTTTTGTGACCCCATGCCCACCAGGCTCCTCTGTCCATGGGATTTTCCAGGCAAGAATACTGGAGTGGGTTGCCATTTGCTTCTCCAGGGAATCTTCCCAACCCAGGGATCGAACCCAGGTCTCCTGCATTGCAGGCAGACACTTTAACCTCTGAGCCACCAGAAAAGCCCATATTAATGAATTATCATTCAAATACACTTTTAAAGTTTGGATTCAGATACAATCTGTTGAACCAAGTTCACAACACACCATCATCATAGGACTATGCCACAAAAGTCACATTTTCTATTGTTTGTTTGTTGGTTGGTTTTATTCACTTCATTTTGTATTTCCTCCCTTACATTTCCCTCCTCCACATACTCCATAGAAAACTATAATATTGAATATGGCAACAAATTTTCAGTATATGTTATTTTAAAGCAGACATTTACATTCAGTGCTTATATTTTAATAAACATAATGGAAATGTGTAATCAATCGCAAAATAATTATCTTTTTCTTCCACTTCACTTTACATTAAGTTTTAAAGATTCATATATATCACCTTATCCATACATAATCTCTTACTTTAACTGCTGCCTACTGTTCCATGGAGTGTAGTCATCAGAGCTAACTATTATCCTTGCCTAATGGTCTACAACCTGCTACAACAAATCTCATGGTGAGAAACTAACATATTTACTCATACATACCTGTGTCATATTGTCTTTGTGTTGCTGTTGTGGCTCAGTGGCTAAGATGTAGTCGCTCTTTGAGACCCCACTGACTGCAGCATGCCAGGCTCCCCTGTCCTTCACTACCTCCTGGGGTTTGGTCAAATTCATTGGATACATACCAAGTGGAACTTCAGTGTCATGGTTTATGGAAGGAAAGACTGAACAGGAGGCTGTGGTATACTATGTCCATCTATCTAGTTGTGTGAGACAGAAAGATGTCCTATTCAAATCATCTTATAAACATATTAATGCCTGGTCTTTCACAAAACACATAGTGACATTTTCTGTCAGGTAAGTCCTTAAGTTAGGAATATTTAACATGGCCCTTGAGAAATCTGTATGCAGGTCAGGAAGCAACAGTTAGAACTGGACATGGAACAACAGACTGGTTCCAAATAGGAAAAGGAGTACGTCAAAGCTGTATATTGTCACCCTGCTTATTTAACTTCTATGCAGAGTACATCATGAGAAATGCTGGACTGGAAGAAGCACAAGCTGGAATCAAGATTGCTGGGAGAAATATCAATAACCTCAGAGATGCAGATGACACCACCCTTATGGCAGAAAGTGAAGAGGAACTAAAAAGCATCTTGATGAAAGTGAAAGAGGAGAGTGAAAAAGTTGGCTTAAAGCTCAACATTCAGAAAATGAAGATCATGGCATCCGGTCCCATCACTTCATGGGAAATAGATGGGGAAACAGTGGAAACAGTGTCAGACTTTATTTTGGGGGCTCCAAAATCACTGCAGATGGTGACTGCAGCCATGAAATTAAAAGACACTCACTCCTTGGAAGAAAAGTTATGACCAACCTGGATAGCATATTGAAAAGCAGGGACATTACTTTGCCGACTAAGGTCCGTCTAGTCAAGGCTATGGTTTTTCCTGTGGTCATGTATGGATGTGAGAGTTGGACTGTGAAGAAGGCTGAGCACTGAAGAATTGATGCTTTTGAACTGTGGTGTTGGAGAAGACTCTTGAGAGTCCCTTGGACTGCAAGGAGATCCAACCAGTCCATTCTGAAGGAGATCAGCCCTGGGATTTCTTTGGAGGGAATGATGCTAAAGCTGAAACTCCAGTACTTTGGCCACCTCATGCGAAGAATTGACTCATTGAAAAAGACTCTGATGCTGGGAGGGATTGGGGGCAGGAGGAGAAGGGGCCGACCAAGGATGAGATGGCTGGATGGCATCACTGACTCAATGGACGTGAGTCTGAGCGAACTCCAGGAGATGGTAATGGACAGGGAGGGCTGGTGTGCTGCAATTCATGGGGTCACAAAGAGTCGGACACGACTGAACAACTGAAGTGAACTGATCAGTTATATACATATGTGTGTGTGTGTGTTGTTTTCGTTGTTATGTTACTAACTTGTGTCCGGATCTTGGTGACCCCATAAGTTGCAGCACACCAGGCTTCCCTGTCCCTCACCATCTCCCCGAATCTGCTCAAATTCATGTCCATTGAGTCAGTCATGACATCCAACCAGTTCATTCTCTTTGGCCCCCTTCTCTTGCCCTCAATCTTCCCCAGCATCAGGGTTTTTCCAAAGAGTTTGCTCTTCACATCAGGTGGCCAAGGTATTGGAGCTTCAGGTTCAGCATCAGTCCTTCCAATGAATATTCAGGGTTGATTTCCTTTAGGATTGACTGGTCTGATCTTGCCGTATGTGTGTATGTGTATGTGTGTGTGTGTATGTGTCTCTCTGTGTATATGTGTGTGCTCGTGTGTGTGTATATGTGTATATGTGTCTCTCTGTGTGTATATGTGTGTGTCTCTTGTGTGTATGTGTATGTGTGTATGTGTCTCTGTGTGTGTGTGCATGTGTGTATGTATGTGTGTGTGTGTGTATAACACGTAGTTCTGGAGACAGGAAGTCCAGCGTCAAGCCTCTGCAGGTCTGTTTTCCTGAGACTGTGCTCGGCTTGCAGAGCTCTGCCTTCTTGCAGCGTCCTCACACGTTCTCTCTGCTTTCTACATTCCTGGTATCTCTTTATATGTCCAAATTTCCTCCTCTTATGAGGACACAAATAAGATTAGATTAAAATCTATCCTTGTGGTCCTAAACTTAACATAATTGGTTTAATTTCACTTGAACTCAGAGGTTTAAAGGCATTATCTATAAATACAGACACATTCTGAGACACTGAAGCTAAGAATTTCAATATATAAATTTGGGAAGAACACATGTGAGCCCATATACAAGCCCTGTATGGCTCTTCTCCATTGCTTATTTAAACCTGCCATAGCTCTTTAGAAAATGTCATGTAGGCTAGATACCTTGCAGGGTATAAAATGGAAATATTTCTTAACTTGTGGAGCACTTTTCTATGTAAGTGATGCCCACCCTCCCCAGGAATGGCTGAGAGTGTATATGTTAAAACTCTGTTAGACACACTGTAAAATAAAGAGAAAAGACATGAGAACTGTTGCTGACAGTCTTGGATTTTTTCATCTCTCTTGATTCACAATTATTCATGTCCCTGAAATTACTGGTAAAATTGACATTGGAGGAGATCTCAGACTCATGTGTGTCTTCTTTATAAACTTTTTATATTATCTAACACATGCAACTATTAAAACTAATGTATTCATCTGTTTTGGTTATTATATCTGTATACTATCAATCAATACTATCCCTGTTTTCATAAAGATTTTAGAATCATAAGATGTTTTTAATTATAAAACACTGGGAACTTTATAATCATATCCTAGTGTCAACTTTTTAAATACCTCATTGATAAGTATTATTGTTTCTTTGAATTAAAAAAAAAGATTTTGGGAGGCATTTCAGGAAACAGAAATAACTTGTGGAGGAAACAGTAATGAGTAAAATCTTTGAAAATGCGGAAGAAGGCAAAATGGCATCCCAGAGAAAGAGAGGACCACAAGACTGGGATTAAGACTGGATAGCAAACAATTAATCATCTAGATAATTATTTTCCTTGATTGAGAAAGAAACTGAGAGTTAAACATAACATAGGGAAATTCCTCCCTTATTTTTCTCTACTTCATTAGTACTAAATAGTTAAAAGGAAAAATCAAGAAATCATGCCTGGTTTACTACACCATAAATAAGGACATCCTTCTCAAATTCTCCTGCACTATCAGGAGATTATCTAGATAGACTGTTCAGTTCAGATCAGTTCAGTCGCTCAGTCGTGTCCGACTCTTTGTGACCCCATGAATCGCAGCAAGCCAGGCCTCCATGTTTATCACCATCTCCCGGAGTTCGCTCAGACTCACGTCCATCGAGTCAGTGATGCCATCCAGCCATCTCATCCTCGGTCGCCCCCTTCTCCTCATGCCCCCAAATCCCTCCCAGCATCAGAGTCTTTTCTAATGAGTCAACTCTTCACATGAGGTGGCCAAAGTACTGGAGTTTCAGCTTTAGCATCATTCCCTCCAAAGAAATCCCAGGGCTGATCTCCTTCAGAATGGACTGGTTGGATCTCCTTGCAGTCCAAGGGACTCTCAAGAGTCTTCTCCAACACCACAGTTCAAAAGCATCAATTCTTCAGTGCTCAGCCTTCTTCACAGTCCAACTCTCACATCCATACACGACAACTGGAAAAACCATAGCCTTGACTAGACGGACCTTAGTCAGAAAAGTAATGTCTCTGCTTTTGAATATGCTATCTAGGTTGGTCATAACTTTTTTTCCAAGGAGTAAGCATCTTTTAATTTCATGGCTGCAGTCACCATCTGCAGTGATTTTGGAGCCCAAAAAAATAAAGTCTGACACTATTTCCACTGTTTCCCCATCTATTTGCCATGAAGTGATGGGACCAGATGCCATGATCTTCATTTTCTGAATGTTGAGATTTAAGCCAACTTTTTCACTCTCCTCTTTCACTTTCATCAAGAGGCTTTTTAGTTCCTCTTCACTTTCTGCCATAAGGGTGGTGTCATCTGCATCTCTGAGGTTATTGATATTTCTCCCAGCAATCTTGATTCCAGCTTGTGTTTCTTCCAGTCCAGCGTTTCTCATGATGTACTCTGCATATAAGTTAAATGAGCAGGGTGACAATATACAGGCTTGATGGACTCCTTTTCCTATTTGGAACCAGTCTGTTGTTCCATGTCCAATTCTAACTGTTGCTTCCTGACCTGCATACAGATTTCTCAAGAGGCAGGTCTAGTGGTCTGGTATTCCCATCTCTTTCAGAATTTTCCACAGTTTCTCGTGATCCAGACAGTCAAAGGCTTTGGCATAGTCAATAAAGCAGAAATAGATGTTTTTCTGGAACTCTCTTGCTTTTTCCATGACCCAGCGGATGTTGGCAATTTGATCTCTGGTTCCTCTGCCTTTTCAAAAACCAGCTTGAACATCAGGGATTTCACAGTTCCCATATTGCTGAAGCCTGGCTTGGAGAATTTTGAGTATTACTTTACTAGCATGTGAGATGAGTGCAATTGTGTGGTAGTTTGAGCATTCTTTGGCATTGCCTTTCTTTGGGATTGGAATGAAAATTGACCTTTTCCAGTCCTGTGGCCACTGCTGAGTTTCCCAAATTTGCTGGCATATTGAGTGCAGCACTTTCACAGCATTATCTTTCAGGATTTGAAACAGCTCAACTGGAATTCCATCACCTCCACTAGCTTTGTTCATAGTGATGCTTTCTGAGGCCCACTTGACTTCACTTTCCAAGATGTCTGGCTCTAGATTAGTGATCACATCATCATGGTTATCTGGGTTGTGAAGATCTTTTTTGTACACTTCTTCTGTTAAAAACAAGATGCCGAAATGACACCAGAGCAGCAGTTCAAAAGATTAAATAAATAAATAGATTTAATAGAAAAAAACAGCTTGAGGTTATATACTCCATTCAACAGGACTACTCAACTACTAAGTTCAAAAACTCAGTACACCAGCACTAGATTTTATTTTTAATCTGCAAAGAAGTTAACAACTTAAAATACAGCAATACATTATTACATTAATAATACATTTGCTGCAAAAAACTTGAATGTCAGTAGCTTAAACCTAACAAAGGCTTACTTTATTCTCATAATCAAAAGATGTTCCTTTAGGTAGCAACCTGTATCCCAAGTAGGCAGAAGAAGGAAAACAGGAGAAATTTGTGAAACTCTTTATCAAGGTGGCACTAAAACTCTTTCTGAAGCTTCTTACAGAATTCCATTTACATATTGTTGCCTACAACACTATCACATGATCAAACTTTGCTGCTGGAGAAAGTTAAAAAATATGTATTTTGATCTGTACATCTCGCTACTTCAACTGTAATCTTTTCAGTGAGAAAAAAAAGAGAACAATTGATAGTGAGTAGACAATTAAGAGTAATTGCTGAAGTGATGACTCCTAAGCTTATCTATAGGGAAACTATTTGAAACCGCAGACCAAAGAACTGATATTACCCTTGAGTTCTCTATTTTAAATCAACGTAACAATAGCTGTTGTTTCTACAAAGTATCTGGCTGTTAAATTGCTACCCATAAATAAGAAGCTTATTTTATTCAAAACAATAATTGCACAGTATTTTTTCTTTCAAGAAACTTTAGCAAACAATGCTAGGAGAAAACTTTATCCATGATGTCTATTTTACAACACTGTGCACATATAACTATCAGAAAACGTGAAGGGAGCCTGAGATTTAAGCAAACCTCTGATTCATCCCTTGTAGTAATCACAGAATCATTATATATGTCAAGTTCTTAAATAATTTTGACAATTATTGCTCCCACAAAGTAATTTCTCCTTTCATTGAAAATTTTAACTTCCGTTGTTGCACTGATCTATTGTTCCTGGTGATATATTATTGAGACTTCTTATTGATTTAACTACACTGTAATATCAGGTATGTTTTATTCATTATGTCCCCCTTTATCATTTATTCAATTTTCAGCAAAGTAGGTTCCTAACATATACCATATATATTTATAGAATGAATGAATCTGATGAATACTGTTGACCTCATTATTACTGTTAACCTCATTATTCCATAAACTTGTAATGTTTAGTGAATTTGTCTGAAACATAATTCAACCCTAAACTCCATCTAGACCAACCTTTGTTCTCATGGTGTGTGTGTGTTATTTTTACATTATAGTGAGATTGTATAAGCCAGGGATATTGTGCAAATGTAAAGGATATTATGAGATTTTGTTATTGCTTGTTTGGGTTTAAATATAGGCATGATGGAATGAGGAAATATGCATTTTAGTATTTGCTGAGAAATAACATAGTTTCTCTATTCTAAAAGATATGTCTCCTTTTTGATTAGAGGGAAAATAAGCAAGCAAAGTTTGGTACATGTGATAAAGTTTTATTTTCTGTATATATTTGATTTACTCTAACTTCAACTTTTGGGGTAGGCATTATAATTATAAGGTCCTTCTCTCAAAGATGCCTGAATTCCCATAACCTGTGACTATGTTACTTTACATAGTAAAGGGGACTTTCCACATGATTAAATTAAACATAATGCCACTGAAAGAACAGCCTGAATTATCCAGTGGGCCCAGTGTAATCACAAGGGTCCTTATAAGAGAAGGCCAGAAGGCTGAGTCAGACAGAGAGATTTGAAAATGTTAACTGTTGGCTTTGAAAATGGGAAAGGGACCATGAGCCAGGAAGGGAAGGTGACTTCTGGAGGTTGGAAAAGGTAAAGACAAATTCTCCCTTGAAATCTTTAGCAATAATACAGCTCCACCAACACCTGGATTTTAGCCTAGTAAGACTCTTGGATTTCTGACCTGCAGAAATGTAGAGTAATGAATCATGTTGTTTTTCAACCGCTAAGTTCTTGGTAAATTGTTACAGCAGAAATAGGACATGAACAAAACTCACTACCACAACTAATCCAAATGATTGATCTCTTTTGGATGTCACTACAGAGGCTTTATAGGTGAAGTGTTTAGTGTCTCAAAATCCTGCCTCAGCCCACTTAGTCTTAAAATACATGCGGCGACTTACAGTGTTTTTATAACCTAGAGTTAAAAGGGAACTCAAAACTGTGAGGTCCTCAAAACTGCAGCTTCACTGGCCCCTATTTCTCTGGTCAATTTTATTTTTTTCCTGGTTTTGTGGCAATTATTAGACTATTTATTCTTTCACCATAAAATACAATGTTAACTGTAGAGTTTTTTAGTAGAAACTCTTTATCAAATTGAGGGAATTTCCTTCTATTCCTGTTGTCCTGACAGTTTTTGATCAGATGGGTGTTGAAATTTTTCACATGATTTTTCTGCATAAGTTGGTATATCTCCATGTGATATTTTCAGCCTATTAATAAGGTAGATGATATGAGATAATTTTTGAATATTGAACCAGCCACGCTTCCCTAGAATAAACCCTGTGAGTCATGGTGTAAAATTGCCACCTGTTGCTGAATTGTATTTGCTAATATTTTGTTAAACATTTCTGTGCCTATATTCATAAGTGATATTACTCTAGGGACTGAGTGGAACTTTCTTCGTATGATATCAGGTATTAGGATAACAATCTTCAAAATATAGTTTCAAAAAATCAGTTAAGAGGTGATTCATCATTATGAAAAGTCTGAAAGTATGTGTAGAACTTGTATTAGGTCTTTAAAAGTCAGGAAAAATTCTTTACAGAAACCATCTTGACCTGCAGATTTATTTTTCGTAAAGTTTTAAATTTAAAATCCGTTGCCTTTATAGCTACATGGCTATTAAATTATCTATTTTATTTTAGATGATTTGTGGTAGTTCTTTTTTCAAATAACAAGTCCATTTATCTAAGTTGTCAAATGTATGTGTCTAAGCATTCACAGTACTTCTTTTTTCAGCCTTTTTATGTCTGCAGCATCTGTACTGATATCCTGTTTTTGATGTTGATGATTTTTCTTCCTTTCAAGTCTTGCAAGATATTCAGTTCAGTTCAGTAGCTGAGTCATGTCCGACTCTTTGTGACCTCATGGACTGTAGCACCCAGGCCTCTTTGTCCATCATTAACTCCCACAGTTTACTCAAACTCATGTCCATGGAGTTGGTAATGCCACCCAATCTATCTCATCCTCTGTCATCCCCTTCTCCCACCTTCAATATTTCTCAGCATCAGGGTCTCTTCCAATGAGTCAGTTCTTAGCATCAGGTGGCCAAAGTATTAGAGTTTCAGATTCAGTATCAGTCCTTCCAGTGAATATTCAGGACTGATTTCCTTTAGGATGGACTGGTTGGATCTCCTTGCAGTCCAAGGGACTCTCAAGAGTCTTCTCCAACACCACAATTCAAAAACATCAGTTCCTCAGCATTCAGCTTTCTTTATAGTCCAGCTCTCACATCCATACATCAGTTCAGTTCAGTTCAGTTGCTCAGTCATGTCCGACTCTGCGACCCCATGAACTGCAGCACGCCAGGCCTCCCTGTCCATCACCAACTCCCGGAGTTTACCCAAACTTACATTCATCGAGTCGGTGATGCCATCCAGCCATCTCTTCCTCTGTTGTCCCCTTCTCCTCCTGCCCCCAGTCCCTCCCAGCATCACAGTCTTTACCAGTGAATCAACTTTTCACATGAGGTGGCCAAAGTACTGGAGTTTCAGCTTTAGCATCATTCCTTCCAAAGAACACCTAAGACCGATCTCCTTCAGAATGGACTGGTTGGCTCTCCTTGCAGTCCAAGGGACTCTCAAGAGTCTTCTCCAACACCACAGTTCAAAAGCATCAATTCTTCGGCACTCAGCTTTCTTCATAGTCCAACTCTCACATCCATACATGACTACTGGAAAAACCATAGCCTTGACTAGACAGAATTGGCACAGTAATGTCTCTGCTTTTCAATATGCTATCTATGTTGGTCATAACTTTCCTTCCAAGGAGTAAGCATCTTAATTTCATGGCTGCAGTCACCATCTGCAGTGATTTTGGAGCCCAGAAAAATAAAGTCAGCCACTGTTTCCCCATCTATTTGCCATGAAGTGATGGGACCAGATGCCATGATCTTAGTTTTCTGAATGTTGAGCTTTAAGCCAACTTTTTCACTCTCCTCTTTCACTTTCAGCAAGAGGCTCTTTAGTTCTTCACTTTCTACCATAAGGGTGGTGTCATTTACCTATCTGAGGTTATTGATATTTCTCCTAGCAATCTTGATTCCAGCTTGTGCTTCATCCAGCCCAGAGTTTCTCATGACATACTGCTTCACTGAACAAATTCTGATTAATATTTTGTCAGAAGTCAAGTTGCTCCTGCTCCAGTTGGATTTTGCTACTCTCTAGGCCTGTTACCGAACACTAAAGACTGGAATTTCTTAGCCATAATCTTGGGAAATCCATCTTCTATCTCCAAATATTTGATTCCTTCTTTCCTGAGTTGCCTATTTGAGTACTTTCTTGATATACTCATTTTATTGCAGCACATCAGTCAGAATCTTTTGAAAAAGTTTCATAGGAGACTGGTTTGTTGTTTGGTTTTGTCCTTTGCAAGTGGGAAACAATTTTACTCTTTTATGCTTAAATTGTATAGTAACAAAATTTGATGTAGGAATCCTATCACTGCATATAATTCTAAATTTCAGTTTAACCAATTCTTTGTATGTTTCTTATTTTTTTTTTTAATTTTTCTTCGCAGAATCTCTTTAGTGTTTTCTCTTTGTCCCAAGAGTTTCTAAAGTGCACAATAATATGCCTTGGGACATAGTCACTTCTTTGAGGTAAAATTCTCAATTTAGAGTTAGATATTCAATAAGATTCTCCAATTTTAAGAGTATAATTTATAAGATTTGGGAATTATATAAAATCATTTAACTACTCTCACAATAATCAGGACTTTTTGATCACTCCATTGTTACCACTGTCTTGACTTTACTAGAATTTCATGTAAGTACACAGTCTTTTGTGTCTGGCTTAATTAACTTAGCATCATGCTTTTGAGATTTGTCCAAGTTGGTGTTTTTTATCAGTTGTTCTTTTTTTCGTTGCTCATACTGAGCAGTATTTTATTATATTCATATACCAAGTTTCCTTATGCACTCACAAGCTGATGTGCATTTGGAAAGTTTTCTACATTTTGAACTTATATTCAATTTGAAGAGTCACCACGATGGGCTTCCCAGGTGGCTCAGTGGTAAAGAATCCACATGCCAATGGAAGAGGCCCAGGAGATGTGGGTTCTAACCCTGGGTTGGGAAGATCCCCTGAAAGAGGAAATGGCAACCCACTCCAGTATTCTTACCTGAAAAATTTCACAGACAGAATAGCCTTGTGGACTACAGTCCATAGCATCACAAAAAGTCAGACATGACTGAGTGAGAGAGCATGCACAAACATTATATACACCTCTTTGTGTAGAGATGTATTTCCCATTCTCTTAGATAAATACTTAGGAGAGGAGGACTGTTTAACTTTAGAAGAAGCTATCATTCTGCTTTCCAATGTGTATGTGTGTGTGTGTGTGTGTGTGTGTGGTTTTTTTTTTTCTTTTTTATTCCCACCATTGAACTGGAAATCAATGGCGTTTATATCAGAAAATTCATGCCTTTTTAGTTTTGGGGAAATTTGTTAAAGCCTATACTGTATAATTTCCTTTTTTAAGTCTATTTTCTACCAAAGGGGCTTCCCTGATAGCTCAGTTGTTAACGAATCTGCCTGCAATGCAAGAGACCCGGTTCAAGTCCTGGTTCAGGAAGATCCACTGGAGAAGGAATTGACTACCCATTCTGGTATTCTTGGGCTTCTTTTGTAGCTCAGCTGGTAAATAATCTACCTGTAATGTGGAAGATCTGGGTTCCATCCCTGGGTTGGGAAGATCCCCTGGAAAGGGAAAGCCTACCCACTCCAGTATTCTGGCCTGGAGAATTCCATGGACTGTATAGTTCATGGGGTAGCAAAGAATCAAACACACTGAGTGATTTTCACTTCACTTCTGCTGAACTCCCATTAGTTATTTTGTATTTGCAATAAGATGAATATGTTAATACTGAGGTATAGAGAAGATTAAATTTGGATATAAAGCCATATATATATATATATATATATATATATATATATTCACATTTGTACTTGATAATCACATGCTTATTATATTTTATTGCATTTTTCAAAATTTTAATGTTAATTTTTAATGGTATTTTCTTTTCAATATATTTTAAAGGCATTTTCTTAAAATAAAAATAAAATGGCTATATTCCATGTTTTCAGAATGAATAAAATCAATTCAGTAGAAAAGTCATTTTCATAGAAAAAATATAAAACTTCATAAACAATTAAACAGATTAAAGCATCTTCTTTTAAGTTGTGCTTAATGAGAGCATGGGGAGTTAAATACAAAATTTCCATTAAAATGACTGAGAAATTGTGCATGTAGTTTCATACTTGCCTTGATGAACATTCTTCCCTTCCTACTGAATGTTTAAAAAGGGAGTAATTCCACAGTTTAAAGAGTACCCGGCAATCTTGTCAACACAGACATTCATATTAAGTACAAAGTTTTTATAAGTATTTTTGAATTTCAAGTTGACAATAGGTATACCTGTTTACATTTCATTCTTGTAAATCTTCTAGCAATAGTGTAAAAATATTACATTGATTTTCTCCATTAAATTTAATAAAATTTAGTACATTGAACTTGTTTCACTTTCTTGGTGAAAGCAGTCATATTTTTCTAGCACAAAGTTGATTCCTGGCAAAAAATATGTTAGATATTTATGACACAAAAAGTACTAAGAAAGAAAAATTGTATTTATTTTATTTCTTCTTTACTTTTCTACGGGGAATGTAAAATTCCTGGCACCCCAGACTCACATACTAACATTTAATGTGTGGCTAGATGATTTTCAACTTTTGTCCATACAGGATTTTTTAAAAATCTATTCATTTATCCAGTTTATTGCAGGTTTTATAGATGACATGGTTAAACTGAGAAGTTTAATCAAAGGTAATGCAAACAAGGAAATAAAGATTAGAGCAGAAATAAGAGAAATAAAGATAATAGAGATTACTAAGAGCTGTTTCTTTGAAAAGATCTTCAAAAATGACAAGCCTTTGGCTAGACTCACCACGAAAAAAAGGAAAATAACTCAAATAAATAAAATCAGAAATTAGAAAGATACATGACTACTGATAGCACAGAAACACAAAGGATCATAAGAGACAACTATTAATCATTATATGCCAACAAACAGGACACCATAGACTAAATAAACACCTAGAAATATACAAGTCACCAAGACTGAACCACAAAGAAACAGAAAATATTAGCAGATTGACTATTGGTAAGGAGATTAAACCAGTAATCACAAACCTCCAAACAAACAAAAGTCCAGGAAAAGACAGCTTCACTGGTGAATTTTACCAAACATTTAAAGAAGAATCAAGAAAAAGTCCTTCTCAAATTCTTCAAAAATAAAAAAGGAGAGAACTCTTATAAAGTCATTTTATGAGACCAGTTTAACTTTATGCCAAAACTAGACAAGGATGCCATAAGAAAGGAAATTAATAGGCCAGCATCCTCGTGAACATAAACGTGAAAATCCTCAACAAAATATCACAAACCAAATTCAACAATAAAGTCAAAAGATCACATGCTATGATCAAATGAGGTTTATACCAAGGATTAAAGGATGGTTTAACATCTTCAAATCACTCAGCATGATACATTACCAAAATAAAGTATAACAAATATGATCATCTCAATAGATGCAAAAAAGGCATTTGACAAAATTCAACATTCGTTTACAAACAAACAAACAAACTCTCAACAAGGTGGATATAGAGGGAATATGCATGAACGTGTGCTCAGTTGTGTCCCACTTTTTTGCAACCCCATGGGCTGTATCCTACCAGCCTCCTCTGCCCATAGGATTTTCTAGGCAAGAATACTGGAGTGGGTTGCCATCTCTTCCTCCAGCAGATCTTCCCAACTCACAGATGAACCAGAACTGCATATCCTGCATCTCTTGTTTTGGCAGGTGGGTTCTTACCACTGAGCCACCTCAACATAATGAAGGCTGCATACAACAAGCCCTCAGCCAATATCATGCTCAAAATGTGAATAGTGAAAACCCTTTCCTCTAGTTCAAGAACAAGACAAGACTGCCCCCCTTCACTACTTTTGTTCAACATAGTACTGGAAGTCTTAATCAGAACAATTAGGCAAAAAAGAGAATTAAAAGGCATCCAGTTGGAAAGGAAAAAGTAAAACTGTTACTATTTGCAGATGATATGATATTTCTTAGAGAGTACCCTAAAGAATCCATCAAAAAAAAAAAAAAAAAAAAACTTGTTAGAATTAACAAAAGAATTCAGTATGGTTGTAAGACACAAAATCAATACAAAAAAACTCTTTTGTCTTTGCATACTAATGACACAGCAGAAGAATAAATAAAGACACTAATTCCATTCAAAATTGTATTAAAAGAAAACAATACCTAGGAGTAAATTTAATCAAGGAGGTGAAATATGGTCATACTTAAAACTGCAAGATATTACTGAAAGAACTTAAAGATGATATAAGTGCAAAGATATCCCGTGTTCATGGATTGGAACAATTAATATTATTACAATCTGTTACTATCCAAAGCAATCTACAAGTTCAGTACAATCTCTATCAAAATTCCAATGGTACATTTCAAAGAAGTAGAATTAATAATATGAAAAGTTTTTATAGAATCATAACAAAAAACCCCAACACTAAAGCAGTGTTGAATAAGAAGTACAAAGCTGGAGGTATTATGTTTCATTATGAATAGGTGATTTACAGAGAGGAAATCTAAAAGTAGAACAAAATATAAAGAAATTCTCAAATAAAGTGTGAGTTGGAGACATAATAAAAAAAAACCCAGCAATTAAATGTCACTGTATACCAGACTGGTTAAGAACTAAATGCTAACTCCAGCACTGTTTACAATAGTGAAAACATGGAAACAGCCTAAATGTCCACCAACACAGGGAGAGAAGTAACGTGTGGTACATATATACTACGGAACACTACTCAGACATTAAAAAGAATGAGCAATGCCATTTACAGCAATATGGATGGATTAGTGTCCTTCTCAGTGAAGCACGTCAGACAGAGAAGAAGTATATGACATCCTTACATGTGGAATCTAAGAAGAAATGATACAAATGAAGTTACTTACAAAACAGAAACAGACTCACAGACTTAGAGAACTAGCTTATGGTTGCTAGGGGAGAAGGGTGGCAGGAAGGGAGAGTTCTGGTATTTGGGACAGATATGTATACACTGCTATATTGAAAATTGATTACCAACAAGGACCTACTGTATAGCACATGGAACCTTTATTCATTGTTATGTGGCAGCCTGGATGGAAGGGGAGTTTGGGGGAGAATGGATACATGTATATGTGTGGTTGAATCCTTTTGCTATTCGCCTGAAACTGTCACAGAACTCTTTGTTAATCAGCTATACCTCAATACAAAATAAATGTTTATAAGAAAAAAAAAGAATAAAATGCTGAATAATGTCAATATTCAAGGGGCTACATGGATATGGAACCCAGAGTCCTGCTGGTTGGATAGAAGATTGGTACACTTCCTTGAAAGAGGAAACTGACAGTTCTTAGTTAAATGTACACATGACATGACCTAGCAGTTCTCCTGGACAGACACAGTCCATAAGGAAAGGATGCTCACTTACCTATCAGTGGCAGGGGAAGAAGTATTATCCTCATCCCTTTTTTGGTGAATTGGACATACAAGATACGGTAGGTGCACACTGTGGTACAGTGTACAGATGCGACAGACGAGATGTTCACAGTAAATAAGACAGCGCTAAGAGAAGAAAGCAATACACAGAACAAAATTCATGTTATTAAACTAAAATACATCGAAAAACAACACCCATTTTATAAGAATGTAAACAGACCAAGGGATGAACTCTAGCTGTTTATCAGAATGGCTGTCCACAAAGGGAGAGAAATGAAGAGAGAGAGGTTTATTCATTCCTTTAAATGAATAAATCATGTATAAAGTAAGAGAAGGAACTTAAAGAGTATGATGACATGTCATGAACTAGGGAGTAGAATTTACTCAACATTCTAGACAACTATATATGTGATATTCCTGACCCACAGTTGTTTACCTATAGCTTGAATGCTGAGAACTGGCAGCAGACTTCTATCTAAATACTTTATGGACAGCACTGAGTCCATGAAAGGCTTTCATTTATCTCAACCTGGGCTTTCAATTGCAAAAAAGGATTACATTTTGCTTTGATGTTTACAATTTCTCCTCAAGTAGCTGTTTTGGACAGTAACATATAGATTATATTCAGTGATCTGCACAGGCCGGCAAGTAGACCTTAATATTTGGGGAAAGGGAATGAATTATCCTAAATAAAGGTATAAGATATGTAAAAAGTTGCGGTTACATCTAATATTGATTTGCAATAAAGAGAAACTCTGTTTAAGAGCTGTGGAGTTAGGTGTAACATTCTTCAAAGCAGTTTACTAGCATTTTATTTTATATAATAAAAAGAAGAGTGTGTTATCTAAAAAACCTAAAGATGAATAGGATATTAATCTTTATTTCTCAGAAACTGTACTAATCCTCTCCTACCCCCAACAAAGGTACATAAATGGCATTTAGAATGTGCATTTTGATGGCTTTCAGACTGATTTCAAAGATAATGAAATTAATATGCAAATATAAGAAATATTAAAATACAAAAATTTTAATTTTAAAATTTAATAATATTAACAAAGACATTCTAATACATTTTTCTAGTAGAATACAGCCCAATATAAAGTGAAATAAATATTCACTGCTCCGTGATACATTTACAGAGCATTTATGGCTTAAAGAAATGCACTTCTTCTGTATTTCACTTTCAACTTTTCTCTTAGGAAATAATGATACTTTTATTCAAGAAGATCATACTAATATATGTATTTGTACATGCTGAAAGGGACAAATAGTATGAACTCGAGAAACTATTTCTGGAAGACCAAATGCAAACTGTATTTCCAGTGCAAAGTAGCCTTTATGCCCCTGAACACTCTCATCTGTTTACAGTTTTCTAGAATCCCAAGCTCACTACCTTTTTTAACTCACCCTACAGACAATCAGCTATGGTTTTTCCAGTAGTCATGTATGGATGTGAGAGCTGGACTATACAGAAAGCTGAGCGCAGAAGCATTGATGCTTTTGAACTGTGGTGTTGGAGAAGACTCTTGAGAGTCCCTTGGACTTGCAAGGAGATCCAACCAGTCCATCCTAAAGGAAATCAGTCCTGAATATTCACTGGAAGGACTGATGCTGAAGCACCTGATGCGAAGAACTGACTCATTTGAAAAGACCCTGACGCTGGGAAAGATTGGAGGTGGGAGGAGAAGGGGATGACAGAGGATGAAAGGTTGGATGGCATCACTGACTCAATGGACATGAATTTGAGTAAACTCCAGGAGTTGGTGATGGACAGGGAGGCCTGGCATGCTGCAGTCCATGGGGATGCAATGAGTCAGACATGATTGAGCAACTGAACTGACTGAACTGACAGACAGTCAGAAAAAGAGAAAGATACAGAGAACAAACATACAACCCTCTGGACTTTGAACACATGCATCTACATATACTCTTTAATAAGGTCCTTCTGTCTTAAACATGGAGCCCTCTAAATGTTAAGCAAGCCAGGCTCCTCTGTCCATGGAATTCTCCAGTCAAGAATACTGGAGTGGGTTCGCAATTCCCTTCTTAGAGAATCTTCCCAATCCAGGGATCAAATTGGTCTCCTGCATTGTAGGCAGATTCTTTACCATCTGAGCTACCAGGGAAGTCTATTAAGCAAGCCAAACCCTTATTATTATTTAGGTTCCTTTCCATTGTTTTTTTTTTTTTTTTTTTCCCCCCACGAAATCACATCTTGTTTCTTCACTGTAAATATATCATTTATTATCTTTTTATTTTGAAATAGATATTCATAAGAATTAGAAAAAACAAAAACTATTGAGGGAAGTCCCATGTTCCTTTAATCCAGTTTTACTACAAGTCCTGCAAAACTATATTACAATATAAAACAGAAGTTTAGTATAATCTACAGAGCTTGTTCAGGTTTCACCAGTCCTATGCTCACTCATCTGTTTGTTCTATAGATGAGTATAAATTCTACACAACTTCATCACATGTGCAGATTTATGTAACAATCACCACAATCAAAATACAGCACTGTTCCATCACCATCCATAAGGTTTCCTTACATCCTTAAACTTTTCCCCACTACCCACTGCTATAGTGAAGTCGCTCAGTCATCTCTGACTCTTTGCGACCCCATGGACTGTAGCCTCCCAGGCTCCTCTGTCCCATGGGATTTTCCAGGCAATAGTCCTGGAGTGGATTGCCATTTCCTTCTCCAGGGGATCTTCCCAACCCAGGGATCGAACCTGGGTCTCCCACACTGTAGACAGATGCTTTACCATCTGAGCCACCAGGGAAAACCTACCTGGCAAACACTAATCTATTCATCATCTTGATAATTTTGTTATTTAATGAATATTTAATAGATAGAAACACACTGTTTGTAACCTTTTATTTTTATTGTTTTTTGGTAAGTGGAAAAGTTTTTTCTTTAATTTTTTTAAATATAAATTTATTTAATTGGAAGTTAATTACTTTACAATATTGTATTGGTTTTGCCATATATCAACATGAATCCACCACAGACATAGACGTGGTCCCCATCCTGAACCCCCCTCCCTCATCCCTCCCTGTACCATCCCTCTGGGTCGTCCCAGTGCACCAGCCCAAAGCATGCAGTATCATGCATCGAACCTGGACTGGCGATTCATTTCATATATGATATTATACAAGTTTCAATGCCATTCTCCCAAATTATCCCACCCTCTCCCTCTCGCACAGAGTCCAAAAGACTGTTCTATACATATGTGTCTCTTGTGCTGTCTTGCATACAGCGTTATTGTTACCATCTTTCTAAATTCCATATGCTGGCTTTTCCCACAGGGCTTAATTTCTCCAATATCACTCCCAGTTTTTGTACATATCCGTACATCACTCCTTTTTATAATACTCCATGATACAAATTTATTATCATTTGTTTAACCATTCATGGATTGAGAAATAATTAGTTTGTTTCCAGTTTGGACTATTATAAATAAAGTTGATATGAATATTTATGTATTAGCTTTTGTGTCAACATATATTTTTCTTTCTTGGTGGTAGATCTACAAGAGTTTGATCACTAGACTTTGTGATAAGTACATGTTTAGTGCTGTATATGAAAATTAGAGATACCAAACGAATATTTCATGTAAAGATGGGCTCGATAAAGGACAGAAATGGAATGGACCTAACAAGCAAAATATATTAAGAAGAGTGGCAAGAATAGACAGAAGAACTGTACATAAATGATCTTCACTACCAAGATAACCACGATGGTGTGATCACTCACCTAGAGCCAGACATCCTGGAATGTGAAGTCAAGGGGCCCTTAGAAAGCATAACTATGAACAAAGCTAGTGGAGGTGATGGAATTTCAGTTGAGCTATTTCATTTTTTTTTAATAGTAGAATATACATTTTATTTTATTTTATTTATTATTATTGTTATTTTTTTTTTTTTAATTTTAAAAGCTATTTCAAATCCTGGAAGGTGATGCTGTGAAAGTGCTGCACTCAATATGCCAGCAAATTTGGAATACTCAGCAGTGGCCACAGGACTGGAAAAGGTCAGTTTTCATTCCAATCCCAAAGAAAGGCAATGCCAAAGAATGCTCAAACTACCGCACAATTGCACTCATATCACACAGTGGTAAAGTAATGCTCAAAATTCTCCAAGACAGGCTTCAGCAATACATGAAGCGTGAACTTCCAGATGTTCAAGCTGGTTTTAGAAAAGGCAGAGGAACCAGAGATCAAATTGCTATCATCCATTGGATCATCAAAAAAGAGAGCTCCAGAAAAACATCTATTTCTGCTTTATTTACTAGGCCAAAGCCTCTGAATGAGTGGGTCAAAATAAACTGTGGAAAATTCTGAAAGAGATGGGAATACCAGACCACCTGACCTGCCTCTTGAGAAACCTATATGCAGGTGAGGAAGCAACATTTAGAACTGGACATGGAACAACAGACTGGTTCCAAATAGGAAAAGGAGTACATTAAGGCTGTATATTGTCACCCTGTTTATTTAACTTATATGCAGAGTATATCATGAGAAATGCTGGGCTGGAAGAAGCACAAGCTGGAGTCAAGATTGCCGGGAGAAATATCAGTAACCTCAGATATGCAGAAGACACCACCCTTATGGCAGAAAGTGAAGAGGAACTAAAAGGCCTCTTGATGAGAGTGAAAAAGTTGGCTTAAAGCTCAAAATTCAGAAAACAAAGATCATGGCATCTGGTCCTATTACTTCATGGGAAATAGATGGGGAAACAGTGGAAACAGTGTCAGACTTTATTTTTTTGGGCTCCAAAATCACTGCAGATGGTGACTGCAGCCATGAAATTAAAAGACACTTATTCCTTGGAAGGAAAGTTATGACCAACCTAGACAGCATATTCAAAAGCAGAGATATTACTTTTGCAACAAAGGTCCGTCTAGTCAAGGCTATGGTTTTTCCAGTGGTCATGTATGGATATGAGAGTTGAACTAAAAAGAAAGTTGAGCACCGAAGAATTGATGCTTTTGAACTGTGGTGTTGGAGAAGACTCTTGAGAGTCCCTTGGACTGCAAAGAGAGCCAACCAGTCCATTCTAAAGGAGATCAGTCCTGGGTGTTCATTGGAAGAACTGATGTTGAAGCTGAGGCTTCAATACTTTGGCTACCTGATACAAATCGCTGACTCATTTGAAAAGACCCTGATGCTGGGAAAGATTGAGGGTAGGAGGAGAAGGGGACTGCAGAGGATGAGATCGTTGGATGGCATCACCGACTCTATGGACATGGGTTTGGGTGAACTCTGGGAGTTGGTGACAGACAGGGAGGCCTGGCGTGCTGCGGTGCATGCGGTCACAAAGAGTCAGATATGACTGAGCAACTGAACTAAACTGAACTGAATAACTGACAAACTGCTTCCTAGGGGTCTGTCCTGTTTTATAGTCTAACTAATCATGTATGAATTATCTAGTTTTTCAGTGTCTTCAGCAGCATTTGTGTTACTGTTGCTTTATTTTAGCCATTCTTGTATGTATCCAGTAATATCACTATTGGCTTAATTTTTGTTTCCCTAGTCGCTAATGATGTGGACCATATATTCTTGAGCTTATTTCCACACCCTCTTCATTGAAATATCTATTTTGGCTTTTGACTAATTGGTAAATGGGCTATTTGATTTTTACTGCCAAGTTTGAGAGTCCTTTATATGCATTTCAGATATGAATGGATTCTTTGTTAGATATATGGTTTGTAAATATTACCTCCCACATATAATTTTACTCATTTATTATGTGGTATACATAATCTTCTATCTTGAATTTTAATATTAAATATGCATTTTTGCTTCTATCTTGTAAGAATGCAAATTCTTAAAGGTAGAGCCAAAGGTAATTAACCTTCACATATCCCCCAACAAGCGTTTATTACACAAAGACATCTAATAACACATTACTGATAAAGTAATGAATAAAGAAATTAAAAATAAAATAGATATTCCAATAACAAACTACCTCATGAGACTATTATAGTAAATTGATATAAGGTAAAGTCATACTTGAAGAAGGCAATGGCACCCCACTCCAGTATTCTTGCCTGGAAAATCCCATGGATGGAGGAGCTGGGTGGACTGCAGTCCACGGGGTCACGAAGAGTCGGACACGACTGAGTGACTTCACTTTCACTTTTCACTTTCATGCATTGGAGAAGGAAATGGTAACCCACTCCAGTGTTCTTTCCTGGAGAATCCCAGGGACGGGGAGCCTGGTGGGCTGCCGTCTATGGGGTCTCACAGAGTCAGACACGACTGAAGCGATTTAGCAGCAGCAGCAGCAAGTCATACTATCCAGGTGACTAAATATTTTAATACCTGACTTTTAGGTCTCCTATCTTCTATGCAACCAGACTTTCTTCAAGTTGAAACTTTGTTCTCAACATATAAAAATGTGGTCTCTTTTACCATATAAATCTTAGGATGATGCATTTCTTTAGTTTATCCTGGTGTGAACTTTCCTAACTCCTGTTCAGGACTTTTTTTAAGCATAACTTGACAGATTAAGGTATGGCATCTCCAAATATGTCCATATAGCTATGTTACAGTCTCTTCTTTGGTATCTAATATTTAGATGGTGATGTAAGTCTATGTTTTACTGCCTTTAAACTGTTAGCCTTTTATTGATTCACTTAGGGTGTAACTGCTTCCTCTCTGTAAGCATTCTAATCAGAACAGCAAGATCACCTCACTACTCCCAATTCCAGTGAGGTCACAGAAATTAGAGATGCAAATAACTTGCTAAGTCACCCTTTTAATTTTTCCTCTGGGTAAGGTTATTTGTTATGGAATTTTTTTGTGTGTGTTTCTCCTTTTTTTTTTTTTTTTTTTTTTTTGGTCAATCTGAGCTTGAAAGAGATTCAATAAGTATGTTTTTTTTCTAATGCTTCCATTCCAAGACTGAGCTTGAAAATCTCTGGAAGGAATGAAAATCATATACTCTTTGATAGGAGTATCAGTATCCAGTATCAGTATCCAGTATCTTCTAGGCATGAACTGTGACGGTTCCTCTTGCCATTACTCAGTAAGACTTTTCTCAGTTCTTGGTTGCAAGTTCAATGATGAGAGAACCTACTGCTTCTGTGAAGTCTGCCTTTCCTTGCTGCTAACTGGTAATTTCATCAGAAACATGATTAACAGAACTGTTATCGCAGTTATAATGGTGACAAAGTCATGCCACTATGAAGAAAAGGAAAATGAAATAATTATGTCAATTATATTCATCATGAATTCCCCTTTCCTGAGTCACTTTTCTGAAAACATAGGCCTAATTTTCCTATGAAAGTAGAAATGTAGGAAGTCAAGATTGAAGTAATTTGACTTGAAATACCTCACTTGGGAATGGTATAACATTATTGTTTGCAAGATTCTGTCAAATATCTTATTATACTTAGAGTGATGAGGTGAAATGGAATGGGTTATTACCCACATTTTATACATGATTATATTGAGGTTCTGATTTAGTTGATTTAGGTTACACAATTCAACATGTTCTCAAACTCAGTACTTTTCATAATACATGAAAGTCACAGTCACATACAGACATGTATTTGTTGGGGCCCATTTTATGCAAATTTGGATCAAAATCCTATAGCACCTAGATTTCCTCCCTCACATGTCCTACTGCTTCTGTGTCTTCTTTTGAGCACACTTCAATTTTCTCTTTTTTTATTATATTTTAGAGCATCAATTACCTTTTTTTGCTGCATATTTGAATCACCCATGTAGTTTTTATATATCATGATGCCCAGGTTATACCCTATAGTGATTGATTAATAAGAAATATCTGGAGGAGAGACTCAGGATTCAATATATTTTCCTTAAACTCTCCAGTTGATTCCAAAGTGCAGCCAAGTTTGAGAACTACTATCTTAGATTTCTATCCCAGGCTTCTTCTCTTACAACTGTGCACTGAATCAAACATTTGATTGTACAGCCACACACAGTAACGTTATTTTCCAGGTACATGGTGGTTCTTCATAAGTCCACATCTCCACCTAGAACTCTGTCTTGGGCTTCAGAAGCATCCGCACTTGTATATCCATCTCCACAGAGGCTTTAAGAGTCTCACGCTCTTCCGACTGAGCTAGCCAGGCAGAGGCTTTAAACTCAAAAATCCCCAGGGTGAATTTATAGCTTTCCCTCAAAATATCCTTCTTTTTCTTATTTAGTAAAGACTATTCTCTTGCAAAACTAAGACTCAAGAATTCAGTGGCTGTGTCAAAACATATTTGTCTCTCACTCTCAGTTCTGAGACTGAGAAGCTCTGCTCTTCTCAACCTCAGGCATCTTTCCTTGTTCTTGTCACGACAATCAGTCATCTGGAAGAAAGAATCAGAGGTCTAGGTGCATCTCTTTAAAGGGCAGGGCTCAGAATGTGACATACTACTTCTACCTTTATCCCATCAGTCAGACGTTATTCATACGGTCACACAAGTCTATAAGGGTAGATAGATTTGTGGTCTTTAGCTAGATAGCCATGTACCTGGCTAAAACCAAGAGGAAGGAACTTCTAATTCTGAACAAGATGAAGTAACAAATTACCCTCCTTCCTGAAACAATAACAGTAACTGCATTTCATATATTCAAAAGTTAAGTAGAGATATGAAATATAAATATTTTAAAAGGAACCACACTGCACTGCTAAAGATGAAAACTAAAATTTGTGAGATGAAAAATACATGGAATGGAATTAACAACAGATCAGACATTGCAGAAAATAAAGGGTTAGTGTACTCTGAGACACTACAGGAGGAACCATCCAAAATAAGACACAGAGAGCAAAAGGAATAAATAGTGAAGAGTTCAAGTGAGCCGTGGAACAATTTCAAGTGGTCTCATATACACACAGTTGGAATCTCCACAGGTTAGGAAATATCAAAGAAGAAAGAAGGATCAAAATTTTTTCAAGAAATGATGGTTACAATGTTTGCAAAACTGTTGAAAAATAGAAACCCATAGTATAAGAATCTCAATAAATCTCAAGTACAAGAGACATTAAAAATAAATACTCCAAGGCACAACATAATCAAATTCCTCAAAGTTAGTGATAGAAAATCTTTAAAGCAGCCAGAGGAAAAGACATCTTTAAACTAATTATGTATTTAACATAATACATTTTATGTACAAAATCAAAGATAAGGATGATTTATTTCTCATAGAAAATATGTAAGTGAGATGACAATGGAGGAGGATCTTTAAAGTGCTGAAAGAAAATGCTTTCTCATCTACTAAGTAAATATATCTTTCCCAAAAGATGTGAAGTAAAACTTTTCAGACATCACCAGCAGACCGGCATAACATGAAAGACATTTTCTTCAGATGGGAGGGAAAAAAGACAACCAGATGAAAATAAGGAATGAAGAGTGCCTAGAAATGAAGATTACATGGATGGACATATTTCATTTTTTCTTGTGATCTAACCCTTATTTTAAAGATAAATGACTGTTTAATAATAATTTTCTGTGAATTTGATAGATATGTAAAAGCGAGGTGACAACAATAGCACAAATTCAAGAGGGCAAAGATGGAAAAGTGCTGTCATACTTGAAGGTAGACTGTGATATGATGAAGATGTACACTCTAAAGCAACCGTAAAATGACTAAACAATGAGTTGCAGCTCACCAGTCAGCAAAGGAGGTAAAATGATTCATGAAATGATTAAAGTAATCCACAAATCCATAAAAAGACAGAAAAAAAAGAACATAATAATGACTTTTAAAAAAGAATGCAACAATGACATAAAACAATGAGTTGGTTATGTCAGGTAGAGTCCAGGATAATGGGCCTCTGTTCAACCAAAGGCCATAGGAAAACTAAAATGTATAAGTTTATTATTCAAAGACCCCATAGAAAACATGCAGCATGCCTCGAAGGGCCACACATGAGGTAAAGACAGGGTGCAGGCAGAGTTTGCAGCAGGACCTGGGGGGCATGACTTTATTAAGGTCTATGTGTACAGTGCTTTGGGGTTACCAAGTTAAAGCTAGATTGGCCAATTCAAACCAAAAAGCAGGGTTTTGCTCAGCTCCTTATCTGAGGGACACACAAGGGGAAGGCCCTGGGAAGCAGAAAAGATTGTTTAACACAAGGGCCATTGGAGTAGTCAGGTCAGGAACTTATATGTACTTGTGACTCAGTGGCATGAAGGGTTAATGTCAATCTAAGGTACCCATAGGCAGCTTGGGCAAATAAAATGGATGTGGAAGCAGCAATATTGAGAGTAACAGAGCTAAATTCTTGGTAAGAATAAAGGAAATAAAAATAAGATTCAGTTCGGTCCAGTCGCTCAGTTGTGTCCGACTCTTTGCAACCCCATGAATCACAGCACGCCAGGCCTCCATCACCAGCTGTCTATCACCAGCTCCCGGAGTTCACTCAGACTTAACGTCTATCGAGTCAGTGATGCCATCCAGCCATCTCATCCTTGGTCGTTCCATTCTCCTCCTGCCCCCAATCCCTCCCAGCATCAGAGTCTTTTCCAATAAGTCAACTCTTTGCATGAGGTGGCCAAAGTACTGGAGCTTCAGCTTTAGCATCAGTCCTTTCATGAAATTCCAGGGCTGATCTTCAGAATGGACTGGTTGGATCTCCTTGCAGTCCAAGGGACTCTCAAGAGTCTTCTCCAACACCACAGTTCAGAAGCATCAATTTTTCAGCGCTCAGCCTTCTTCACAGTCCAACTCTCACATCCATACATGACCACAGGAAAAACCATAGCCTTGATTAGATGGACCTTAGTCGGTAATGTCTGTGCTTTTGAATATGCTATCTAGGTTGCTCATAACTTTTCTTCCAAGGAGTAAGCGTCTTTTAATTTCATGGATGCAATGACCATCCGCATAGATTTTGGAGCCCCAAAAAATAGTCTGACACTGTTTCCACTGTTTCCCCATCTATTTCCCATGAAGTGATGGGACCGGATGCCATGATCTTCATTTTCTGAATGTTGAGCTTTAAGCCAACTTTTTCACTCTCCACTTTCACTTTCATCAAGAGGCTTTTTAGTTCCTCTTCACTTTCTGCCATAAGGGTGGTGTCATCTGTATATCTGAGGTTATTGATATTTCTCCCGGCAATCTTGATTCCAGCTTGTGTTTCTTCCAGTCCAGCGTTTCTTATGATGTATTCTGATATAAGCTAAATAAGCAGGGTGACAATATGCAGCCTTGATGTACTCCTTTTCCTATTTGGAACCAGTCTGTTGTTCCATGTCCAGTTCTAACTGTTGCTTCCTGACCTGCATACAGATTTCTCAAGAGGCAGGTCAGGTGGTCTGGTATTCCCATCTCTTTCAGAATTTTCCACAGTTTATTGTGATCCACACAGTCAAAGGCTTTGGTATAGTCAATAAAGCAGAAATAGATGTTTTTCTGGAACTCTCTTCCTTTTTCCATGATCCAGTAGATGTTGGCGATTTGATCTCTGGTTCCTCTGCCTTTTCTAAAACCAGTTTGAACATTAGGAAGTTCACGGTTCATGTATTGCTGAAGCCTGGCTTGGAGAATTTTGAGCATTACTTTACTAGCATGTATCTCTTCAAAGCTGCTCTAGCAAAGCGCAGCTGCTGCTCCTTATCTCAGATGAGGGGTATCTCCTCACCGCCGCCCTTCCTGACCTTCAACGTGGGATAGCTCCCCTAGGCCCTCCTGCGCCCATGCAGCTATCGTTCCTTGGACGTGGTGTGGCTCGAGGAGTTATGAAATGGTCAAAGAGACCAAAAAGTTTGACCGAGAAAGGAGAGTTCGGTCCACATGCTTTGCCCATTTCTGGTCAGTTCCCAAGGGAGTCATTGGGTGCCTCTTGGCATTGGCAGGTCAGTATAAACCCCCGGCAGGTTTCTTCCATAAGTCGTATGAGATTACTGTGGAACTGCAGAGCAGGGCTCCTTACTTGCTTCATGCAGGGCATGTCATTTATTCACACAAGCACACAACAGAGTTAGTAAAGCACAGAAGAAAACATGTTTGCTAAGAGAAAAAAGAACTAGAGCTCCAAGCATCCTTACCTTGTCTTGAAGGATCCCAGATGAGCCCCCAAGATGAAAGGTTGTTGTTGAATCACGACGCCAGGATTCTTGGCCCCCAGAGAAGAATTCAATCCGGGGCCAGAGACGAGGCTTGATTGCTCAGAGCTTTTGTGTAATAAAGTTTTATTAAAGTATAAAGGAGATAGAGAAATCTTCTGACATAGGCATCAGAAGGGGACAGAAAGAGTACCCCATGAAGAGATCACAGAAAACTAGTCAATCTAATCACACTAAGACCACAGGCTTGTCTAACTCAGTGAAACTAAGCCATGCCTGTGGGGCAACCCAAGACAGGCAGGTCATGTTGGAGAGGTCTGACAGAATGTTGTCCACTGGAGAAGGGAATGGCAAACCACCTCAGCATTCTTGCCTTGAGAACCACATGAACAGTATGAAAAGGCAAAATGATATGATACTGAAAGAGGAACTCCCCAGGTCATCAGGTGCCCAATATGCTACTGGAGATCAGTGGAGAAATAACTCCAGAAAGAATGAAGGGATGGAGCCAAAGCAAAAACAATACCCAACTGTGCACGTGTCTGGTGATAGAAGCAAGGTCCGATGCTGTAAGAGCAATATTGCATAGGAACCTGGAATGTCAGGTGCATGAATCAAGGCAAATTGGAAGTGGTCAAACAAGAGATGGAGAGAGTGAACGTCGACAATCTAGGAATCAGTGAACTAAAATGGACTGGAATGGTGATTTTAACTCTGATGATCATTATATCTACTACTTCAGGCAGGAATCCCTCAGAAGAAATGGAGTAGCCATCATGGTCAACAAAAGAGTCTGAAATGCAGTAATTGGATGCAATCTCAAAAACGACAGAATGATCTCTGTTCATTTCCAAGGTAAACCATTCAATATCACGGTAATCCAAGACTATGCTCCAACCAGTAATGCTGAAGAAGCTGAAGTTGAATGGTTCTATGAAGACTTACAAGACTTTTTAGAACGAACACCCCAAAAAGATGTCCTTTTCATTATTAAGGGACTGGAATCCAAAAGTAGGAAGTCAAGAAACACCTGGAGTAACAGGCAAATTTGGCCTTGGAATGCGGAATGAACCAGGGCAAAGACTAATAGAGTTTTGCCAAGAAAATGCACTGGTCATAGCAAACACCCTCTTCCAACAACACAAGAGAAGACTCTACACATGGACATCACCAGATGGTCAACACCGAAATCAGATTGATTATATTCTTTGTAGCCAAAGATGGAGAAGCTCTATACAGTCAGCAAAAACAAGACCAGGAGCTGACTGTGGCTCAGATCATGAACTCCTTATTGCCAAATTCAGACTTAAATTGAAGAAAGTAGGGAAAACCACTAGACTATTCAGGTATGACCTAAATCAAACCCCTTGTGATTATACAGTGGAAGTGAGAAATAGATTTAAGGGCCTAGATCTGATACATAGAGTGGCTGATGAACTATGGAATGAGGTTCATGACATTGTACAGGAGACAGGGATCAAGATCATCCCCATGGGAAAGAAATGCAAAAAAGCAAAATGGCTATCTGGGGAGGCCTTACAAATAGCTGTGAAAAGAAGAGAAGTGAAAAGCAAAGGAGAAAAGGAAAGATACAAGCATCTGAATGCAGAGTTCCAAAAAATAGCAAGAAGAGATAAGAAAGCCTTCTTCAGTGATCAACGCAAAGAAATGAAAGAAAACAACAGAATGGGAAAGACTAAAGATCTCTTCAAGAAAATTAGAGATACCAAGGGAACATTTCATGCAAAGATGGGATCGATAAAAGACAGAAATGGTATAGACCTAAGAGAAGCAGAAGATATTAAGAAGAGGTGGCAAGAATACACAGAAGAACTGTACATAAATGATTTTTATGACCAAGATAATCACGATGGTGTGATCACTCACCTAGAGCCAGACATCCTGGGATGTGAAGTCAAGTGGGCCTTAGAAAGCATCACTATGAACAAAGCTAGTGGAAGTGATGGAATTCCTGTGGAGCTATATCAAATCCTGAAAGATGATGCTGTGAAAGTGCTGCATTGAATATGCCAGCAAATTCGGAAAACTCAGCAGTGGCCACAGGACTGGAAAAGGTCAGTTTTCATTCCAATCCCAAAGAAAGGCAATGAAAAAGAATGTTCAAACTACCGCACAATTGCACTCATCTCACATGCTAGTAAAGTAATACTCAAAATTCTCCAAGCCAGGCTTCAGCAATACGTGAACCGTGAAATTCCAGATGTTCAAGCTGGTTTTAGAAAAGGCAGAGGAACCAGAGATCAAATTGCCAACATCTGCTAGATCATTGAAAAAGCAAGAGAGTTCCAGAAAAACATCTATTTCTGCTTTATTGACAATACCAAAGCCTTTGACTGTGTGGATCACAAGAAACTGTGGAAAATTCTGAAAGAGATGGGAATACCAGACCACTAGACCTGCCTCTTGAGAAATCTGTATGCAGGTCAGGAAGCAACAGTTAGAACTGGACATGGAACAACAGACTGGTTCCAAATAGGAAAAGGAGTACGTCAAGCCTGTATATTGTCACCCTGCTCATTTAACTTATATGCAGAGTACTTCATGAGAAATGCTGGACTGGAAGAAACATAAGCTGGAATCAAGATTGCCAGGAGAAATATCAATAACTTCAGATATACAGATGACACCACCCTTATGGCAGAAAGTGAAGAGGAACTAAAAAGCCTCTGATGAAAGTGAAAGAGGAGAGTGAAAAAGTTGGCTTATAGCTCAGCATTCAGAAAATGAAGATCATGGCATCTGGTCCCATCACTTCATGGGAAATAGATGGGGAAACAGTGGAAACGTGTCAGACTTTATTTTTTTGGGCTCCAAAATCACTGCAGATAGTGACTGCAGCCATGAAATTAAAAGACGCTTACTTCTTGGAAGAAAAGTTATGATCAACCTAGACAGCATATTCAAAAGCAGAGATATGACTTTGCCTACTAAGGTCCGTCTAGTCAAGGCTATGGTTTTTCCAGTAGTCATGTATGGATGTGAGAGTTGGACTGTGAAGAAGGCTGAGCACCAAAGAATTGATGCGTTTGAACTGTGGTGTTGGAGAAGACTCTTGAGAGTCCCTTGGACTGCAAGGAGATCCAACCAGTCCATTCTGAAGGAGATCAGTCCTGGGATTTCTTTGGAAGGAATGGTGCTAAAGCTGAAACTCCAGTACTTTGGGCACCTCATGCGAAGAGTTGACTTATTGGAAAAGACTCTGATGCTGGGAGGGATTGGAGGCAGGAGGAGAAGGGGGCGACCGAGGATGAGATGGCTGAATGGCATCACTGACTCAATGGACATGACTGTGAGTGAACTCCAGGAGATGGTGATGGACAGGGAGGCCTGTCGTGCTGTGATTCATGGGGTCACAAAGAGTTGGACATGACTGAGCGACTGAACTGAACTTACTAGCATGTGAGATTAGTGCAATTGTGCGGTAGTTTGAGCATTCTTTGGCATTGCCTTCTTTGAGATTGGAATGAAAACTGACCTTTTCCAGTCCTGTGGCCACTGCTGAGTTTTCCAAATTTGCTGGCATATTGAGTGCAGCACTTTCACAGCATCACCTTCCAGGATTTGATATAGCTCAACTGTAATTCCATCACTTCTACTAGCTTTGTTCCTAGTGATGCTTTCTAAGGCCCACTTGACTTCACATCCCAGGATGTCTGGCTCTAGGTGAGTGATCACACCATCATGATTATCCAGGTCATGCAGATCTTTTTTGTACAGTTCTTCTGTGTATTCTTGCCACCTCTTTTTAATATTTTCTGCTTCTGTTAAGTCCATACCATTTCTGTCCTTTATCGAGCCCATCTTTGCATGAAATGTTCCCTTGGTATCTCTAATCTTCTTGAAGTGATCTGTAGTCTTTCTCATTCTGTTCTTTTCCTCTATTTCTTTGCATTGATCACTGAAGAAAGCTTTCTTATCTCTTCTTGCTATAGTTTGGAACTCTGCATTCAGATGCTTATATCTTTCCTTTTCTCCTTTGTTTTTCTCCTCTCTTCTTTTCACAGCTATTTGTAAGGCCTCCCTAGACAGGCATTTTGCTTTTTTGCATTTCTTTTCCATGGGGATGGTCTTAATATGATTAGGAGAATAGAAAACAGTACAGGACAGATGAGAATCTAACAATATCAGTGATCACGTAAAATGCAAATAATCCAAGTATCACATATATTGTGAACATTCTTATTAATAAAATATCTCACAATATTTACCATAATTCTTCTTGCTTAAAACTTCTAAGAAATTTATAACTTTAAAGGTAATTTACAGTATCCTCAGTTTTTCCTAGGGAGATGGTGGCTCAAAGGCAAAGAATCTGCCTGCCAATGCAGAGACAGGAGACTTGGGTTCAATCTCTGGGCCCAGAAGAATCCTTGAAGGAGGAAATTGCAACCCACTCCATTATTCTTGCCATGAAAATCCCATGGACAAAGGAACCTGGCAGATTCACAAAGAGACAAAATGGAGCAACTGAGCATGCAATATATCCTGTAAGACTCTGTATGATCTGACAGTCTCATTTCAGGGGTACCTCATATGATAATCTTTTCTTCCAACAAACTGAAACCCTTTAGTTTTACTATTATGCCATATTTTCCTTTTTATTAGTTTAAGGTTCACCTTTCCTGAAAGAGTCTCCATCCTGAACTCTGCCATAGTTAAATCTTAAAACTATGCAGGCAGCAGGTAGCACTGTAGACTGCAGACTCTTCTTCAGGAACTTACCCACCAACCCTGGGCCATCTGCCCCTTCCACTCATTTCTCTATCAGTGTATTCTGTTCCTAAGAGCCTGGGAAGCAAGTGAGCTGGTTAAAAGTCTTTTTATTAATATATACCAAGGAGGATATGTTGATTCTGCCTTGACCTAGGATTTTAGCAATAGAAATGGTTAGGTGATTAGATTTGATATGTGGGTTGTTGTTCATTCACTAAGCCCTGTCTGACTCTTTGCAACCCCATGGACTGAAGCATACCAGGCTTTCCTGTCCTTCACTTTCTCCCAGAGTTCACTCATACTCATGTCCCTTGAATCAGTGATACCATCCAACCAGTTCATCCTCTGTTGCCCCCTTCTCCTCCTGTCCTCAGTCTTTCCCAGCATCAGGATCTTTTCCAATGAGTCAGCTCTTCACAACAGGTAGCCAAAGTATTGGAGCTCCAGCTTTGGCATAAGTCCTTCCAATGACTATTCAGGGTTGATTTCCTTTAGGACTGACTGGTTTGATCCCCTTGCTATCCAAGACTCTGAAGAGTCTTCTCCAGCACCACAATTTGAAAACATCAATTCTTTGGCACTCAACCTTCTTTATGGTCCAGCTGTCATATCCATACATGACTACTAGAATATGTGGGTAAGTAGAGCCAAACAAAGTTGTTGATAGTTGGATATGGGGGTGAAGAAAGGAGCACAATGAAGGATGACTTACCACATTTTATTTTAATTACCTGTTCACTTATACTTACTGCACAGTATACCACAAATGCCATAACAGTAAGAAGTACTGGTTTCCCCAGACATAGTATATATGTCTATAAGGTATAGTATATATCATAATACGATTATCTCCAGTGCAGAACAGATATTCTTTAAGCAATTTTTTTCAACTGAAAACTGAACCTCACAGAAGTTCTACACATTTTAATTTATAATTTCTACTTACAGGTAAAGAAATTGATATTCAGATAAATTATGAAACTGTAACTAGAAGTTAGGGATATTGTTCCTAGAGTCATACAATCTGAATTTAAATTCTTAATTCTAACTTTATCAAGCTGTATGAACTTAGGCAAGTTACTTTAATTTTCTAAACTTGATTTCCTTTTCTATAACATGATAATAATAAGTAGGTTGTTAAAAGCAATATGGGATTACGTGCAGACACTATCAATACAATGTCTGACCACCAAACCACTCAATTACTACTAACTATTGTTTTTATTTTCATTATCAATATGATTATTATTATCTAAGGCAATCTAACCAATTAGAAGCAGATCTTCTAGCTGAACCAGGCCTTTGTGCTCTTTTGCTACAAATTAATACATTAGAGGACAATACACACTTAAAAAATGAGATTTCAAATTTCATCATTTTTTCCAATGTTCTTTGGATTCTTCAGGTGCTTTAATTTGAACCTCACTGATGATCTCAAAAACTTAGAGTTTAATTACTTCTTTATGACATATGGCTTTTCACTCTCTAGATTTATAATGTAGATACTGAACCAAGTATGAGCCTATGGTTATTAGTTTGGGGAATATTTCATTAATATTAATAAGTGACAGTTGCATTCTCTTTTCTATGACATTCAACTTGTTTTTAATCTATGTACTCTTAACTCACCTTAAAATTAACTTGAATTAACATGTTAGAAATAACATACATTTTGAAAGATTTTTAAGTACTATTTCATAACGTACATACTAAACTCTGAATTGCTCTCAAAGAGCTTTAGCCTGAGGACAGGACTTTAGGGAGAAAAAATCAGGAATATTAGTAAATATTATTTCACTTAGGTTTATTATCTTTTGGATAGCTACTGAAATTTGTTCAATCCAGTACAAATGTTATTCAGTGTAATTTTTGGAACCTACAGTATCATTTCTAGGACAAATTACTACTTCGGCACATTAAACAATATTCACCTGGCCTGAAAAGATCATACATGAAAAGGGGAATCCTTTAGCCCCTGCCTTGCAGACAGGATTACATCTATGAAAAAATTATGTCTTATCTAAATCAATAGCAGTAAAGGTGGTGCTTTACATACTTTACTGTAGGGAATGTTTTATTTAAATGGCAAAACTAAACACTGTCAGCAAATATCCTAAATTTTGCTTTAAAGATATGTCAAAATTACACCTAACATGTTTCCTCAAATAAAGTTAATTTGACAAGACAAATAAACAATAGGTCCTAATTATAAATCTCAAATCAAGAAAAGAAAAACATTGTTTTCTGCAAGAGGCTGATCAGAGATGCCAGAGAGAATTCAGAAGTGACTGACTACCTGAAGAATCATGGAAAAATCAATGCAGTAAGTCATACACAGTCAAAGCAATTCATACAGAGTACTGCTAACATGTCTTGTTATTTTAACTGAAAGGGAAAACAATTTAGGGAGGAATTAATTAATTTCTTCAAGGCTAACCAAATCATAAATAGTATCTAACATCATCAGGAAAGGAGGAAAGAATGCTGGCAACAAAAACTGGAAATGTGTATTTCTCTTAGACATAGAACTCATTGGAGTGTCTCTTAAAAAGTCTAAGGAAACACAATTGTTCTGGAAAGGTGAGCATTTGTTAGACAAATGATTATAAAGACATAGTTTCAGATGCCAAAGAGAAGTAGAAGGAACACTGCTCAAAAATAACAGACCAGGTCATCACGGGAAGGAATGAAGTTTCAGCAAGTTATATTTAATTCAAATCATATTAATTATCAGCACTGTATCAGCTTGACAACTTTCATAGTTAAGGGCTGAGATATATTATGGGACATATAGACAGTTAATACTTGATATTATAAAATGAATGTTTAACCTCTCTGAAAATTAATGAATTCACTTTAGTAAAACTATTTGTGTATTTAAGGCAATGTACAAACCACAATGCCAGAATATCTCACAAATCTAGAATTAGAGGAAAGGACAACATAAACTTTCAGGAGTTTGCAGCATTTCAAATAAGGAATAAACTGTAACCTAATGGAAGGCTTAAGTGTCTGCAATTACAAGAAATCTGCTGATGAGATTTTTTTCCAGACAAATCTTTTATTTCCTTGTAAAAGATTCTGCTAAAATCTTATTTACATAAATATGTTATTTAGCAGCATATAGAGTACCTTGGGGGCTTCCAAGGTGGCTGCTAGCGGTAAAGAACCCACCTGGCAATGCAGGAGATATAAGAGACAAGGGTTCGATCCTTGGGTTGGAAAGATCCCCTGGAGAAGGAAATGGCATCCCACTCCAGTATTCTTGCCTGGAGAAGCCCATGGACAGAGGAGCCTGGTGGGCTACAGTCCATGAAGTTACAAACTGTCAGGCATGACTGAAGCAACTTAGCACACATACATGCACGCAAACGCATAGAGCATAACAAATATCAGCCCATCATAGCACAATTCAAGATATAGCTATGGAAAAGAAAAGAATCAAAAACTTTTGTTCTATGCCAGGTATTGAGCTAAGTGCTTCGCTTCACATGTATTATCTCTACTAAGTATCATTGCAAAAATATGTGGAAAACTGTGTAAATTAAAAAAAAAAAAAATGCTGCCTGCCATTGCAGTTCTACAAGGATCAAGCCATTAACTGCTATAGTGTACCCGAGGGGAGTTCAGGCTGAGAAAGACAGAAAGCATGCTGGGCTTTGTACATTGGCCCCAGATAACTAAGATACATTTGTTGTTTAGTTGCTGCAGCTGTGTCTGACTCTTTCCGACCCTATGGATTGTAGCCCCCAGGCTCCTCTGTCCATGGGATTCTCCAGGCAGTAATACTGGAGTGGGTTGCCATTTCCTCCTCCAGGCAATCTTTCTGAAATTGACCCAAACCTTGAATCTGAGTCTCCTGCTTGGTAGGTGGACTCTTTACCACTAAGTCACCAGGGAAGCCCAGTTAAGATATATTTGTGCATGTGTGCTAAGTTGCTTCAGTCATGTCTGACTCCATACAACTCTATGGACTGCAGTCTGCCAGGCTCCTCTGTCCATGGAATTCTCCAGGCAAGAATACTGGAGTGGGTTGCCATGGCCTCCTCCAGGGCATGGAGGATACATGCCCAAGGACAAATAAGATACATATCTAAGGACAAATTTCAGTGACTCCAGATTCTTGCATCTTTCCACACACAGAAAAGCACTTAAAACTGTGAAACTCAGATGTCTGTTCATTATGATTAGCAGTAATATTTTATGCTTAACTACATGACCCAGCCAAAAAATAAAAAGCTTCATATGTATATAGACATCCTGGCTCCTCCCTTACTGCCTTGGAGCAGTTCCTAAGAGCAGCCTGAGAGGCTATCTACCTCCTGAGTCCTCAGTAGGATCCCCAAATAAAACAACTTTTATGTTGTGAGTTTTTCTTTTAATTGACACTTGACACTTGTATTTTGAAATATGCATACTTTCTACAATATGTACCTATATATATATTTTTTTAAATTAGAAGTACTTGGTTAAAAGGATTTTCCCATTGCATATTTGATCAAGTTATTATAGTTGTGTTTCTTTTAATATTAATTATAATAGATAAGTCACAACATTAAACATTTTATTTTATAAGCCTGAAGCATTTCATTTGGAATATTACCTACACTGTCTTTTTGTAAGTAGCTAGAAAAGATGTATATATAGCAAAGGAGTTTTATGGTAATTGAAAATCCATTTTGTATGGTTTTAGGTATTCTCTACATATTACAGAGTAGGTGGTATTTATTTTTATGACATTGTGATTTAAAATGTTAGGGAAGAAGAAATTTTCTTCCACCCATCTAGGTTCTTTTGGCTGGTCTAAGAATTAAATTGACTTGAGATAGATAATAGGAGAAAATCAAACAAAAGTTTAATAGCATGTATATGGGGGAGAGATTCAAGAGAATTAACTTGCCAAAATGGCTGAATCCCTCACCTTAAAGACTATCTACAGCTAAAGACACAGTAGGATGCTGAGAGCAGTGGTTTGGAAATTTCAAAAAGAAGGAAGGGAATTCACATCGACATGGAAAAGCAAATGTTCTGTAGAGAAACATTTGCTGGGCAATGCAGAGACAGTGGGACATAGAGAGGAATTTTAACAGACTTTGCTAGATTCCTTCTGGATCTAAACATCTAGTTCAAACTGTAGTTATATATGGTGATACTGGAGCTGTCTTCCTGCAAGAGTGAAAATGAAAATGTTAGTCGCTCAGTCATGTCTGGCTCTTTGCAACCTCATGGACTGTAGCTTGCCAGGATTCTCTGTCCATGGAATTTTCCAGTCAAGAATGCTGGAGTGGGCAGCTGTTCCCTTCTCCAAGGGATCCTCCCAACCCAGGGATCAAACCAGGTCTCCCACATTGCAGGCAGATTCTTGTGAGCCACAAGGGAAACACTGGTAGATGATGATGTCTGAATTGAGTTGAATTACAGGACACCCAGCTGGTGACTATGGAGCACTGGTGGTATGGGAAAAATCACCCTCCCACACATTAGAAGTGGGTCCAGGTACCCAAAAGGCTTTTATAATTATAGATAAAAATTAATGAATATTAAAAAGTAATCAAAAATGTTGGATAATTATGCCCTAACAGAAAACACACAAGTCTCAAAATATGTAAACCTGAATAAAATGGATTGCTTTGAAGAAAGAAATTCTGGCAATACATTTAAATAACAGTCTTTTCCTAGTGCCATTAGCAGTGATAGTCACAAATATATGTTTGTGAAACTATTGGACACCTAGATTTTCATTGTTAACCTAATTTTTTCACACACTCTTTTTCAGTAAATATTAAAAATAACATTTCTTTGTGACAAAACACTGGAAATTTCAAAGTTCACTTCTACCATAGGCAAGCTTTATTCACAGAGGTTGTTCTTAGAATTAGCTCTTGTCATAAAATTAAGCTCTGCACCCCTATGGATTACTTTTCCTCCCTGGTCATTTGTTCAAGTTTAAGCAAAACAATTAGTTATATATTAATAAGTTCAAATGGTTTACTACTGTAAGGAATTTTCAGCATCTGATACAGAAGAACTGGGTTTCCTGAATGGACTGACATAGCTTACCTTTTTTTGTGTGTATGCTGTACAGCATGTCTTTATTTCTTATCTATTTTATTTTTTTTAATTTTTATTTTTACTTTATTTTACTTTACAATACTGTATTGGTTTTGCATACATTGACATGAATCCACCATGGGTGTACATGAGTTCCCAATCCTGAACCCCTCTCCCACCTCCCACCCCATATCATCTCTCTGGATCATCCCCGTGCACCAGCCCCAAGCATCCTGTATCCTGTATTGAACCTAGACTGGCGATTTGTTTCTTACATGATAGTATACATGTTTCAATACCATTCTCCCAAATCACCCCACCCTCTCCCTCTCCCTCAGAGTCCAAAAGTCCATTCTATACATCTGTGTCTCTTTTGCTGTCTCACATACAGGGTCATCCTCAACATCTTTCTAAATTCCATATATATGTGTTAGTATACTGTATTGGTGTTTTTCTTTCTGGCTTACTTCACTCTGTATAATCGGCTCCAGTTTCATCCATCTCATTAGAACTGATCCAAATGTATTCTTTTTAATGGCTGAGTAATACTCCATTGTGTATATGTACCACAGCTTTCTTATCCATTCATCTGCTGATGGACATCTAGGTTGCTTCCATGTCCTGGCTATTATAAACAGTGCTGCGATGAACATTGGGGTAAATGTGTCTCTTTCTATTCTGGTTTCCTTGGTGTGTATGCCCAGCAGTGGGATTGCTGGGTCATAAGGCAGTTCTATTTGCAATTTTTTAAGGAATCTCCACACTGTTCTCCATAGTGCCTGTACTAGTTTGCATTCCCACCAACAGTGTAGGAGGGTTCCCTTTTCTCCACACTCTCTCCAGCATTTATTGTTTGCAGACTTTTGGATCGCAGCCATTCTGACTGGTGTGAAGTGGTACCTCATTGTGGTCTTGATTTGCATTTCTCTAATAATGAGTGATGTTGAGCATCTTTTCATGTGTTTGCTAGCCATCCGTATGTCTTCTTTGGAGAAATGTCTATTTAGTCCTTTGGCCCATTTTTTGATTGGGTCGTTTATTTTTCTGGAATTGAGCTGCATAAGATGCTTGTATATTTTTGAGATTAGTTGTTTGTCAGTTGCTTCATTTGCTATTATTTTCTCGCATTCAGAAGGCTGTCTTTTCACTTTGCTTATAGTTTCCTTTGTTGTATAGAAGCTTTTAATTGTAATTAGATCCCATTTGTTTTGTTTGCTTTTATTTCCAGTATTCTGGGAGGTGGATCATAGAGGATCCTGCTGTGATTTATGTCAGAGAGTGTTTTGCCTGTGTTCTCCTCTAGGAGTTTTATAGTTTCTCGTCTTACATTTAGATCTTTAATCCATTTTGAGTTTATTTTTGTGTGTGGTGTCTAACACCATAGCTTACCTTTTAAACCTCATGATTTTCAGTTTTCAAAACTTGTACCTCCAAGTTGAATATCTGATTTGAGGCAACCTCTTCAGTTATTGCTGAAAGGAAAGTGATAGGCTTCTGAACAAACTTTAGAAGCATTATTAAATTCTCAATTACAACTGTCCCTCTATGTTCACACATCTAACTAATTAAATTATGTCCTGTAGTCCCCTCTCACATCCTCTAACCTTTTCCATTTAAATCAATTTCTGTTATTATCTTCTCTTTACTCCAATGATCCATTCTTGGTCCACTGTTCTTACCAGCTATCCTTAGACATATTCATCCTCTCAGTATTGGCTCTGGGTTCCCTATGTTTCTTCTACCTTCCACAGACTACTTTCATTATTTTTAAATGAATAATGTATTTATAAAATATTAGCAAATAGCTTATACACTAATGAAAACTTTAGTTTTCAAATAGCTTATACACTAATGAAAACTTTCTAAAAACTAAAAACATTCATTGTGATAATTTTTCTTATATAAAGATATAGAGATATTGAGGGAGACAGACAGATGGATACTCTCATTAGAGATATGGATTGGGGAATACAATGCATAATTACTGATTTATTTGGGTGCTTAAAATGAAGATGTGTGTGATATGACTATAAGAAAGTAAATATCAGAAGACATTTTACAGAGGTGATAAAGTGATTTCAGATTTAGATTTGAAGTGAGAACATTATATAATGATCAAAATAATAATAAATAATGAAAAAAGAAATGCCAACGTCTGCCAAATCTTACAATATTTTCTAAAGAAATGATGATTAAAATGCAATATGTAGGCCACATCTAAATGGAATACTGGAAAGATATCTGTGAGCTAGAAACAAAAGTTTTACACTTAATAATTTAATATGTTACAAATAAAATGCAGACCTATAATCCACACATTAGAGGAAAATAAATTCCTATTGTATTAGAATTAAGATGAAAAGAATGCATATGTAACTTAATGAACATTTTAAAATCAATGCAGATATGCCTTCTTATTTGAATTCTATTTTAATAGTCCCTCAGATGAATCCCAAATATTTTGTTGAAAGCACATTCCCTGAATATAAAACTGGCTACATGAATCAGCTTCTGTATGCCAGGAAAGAGTGCTTAAGTGGTATGCTTTTGCTAAGAAGATGTATAGTCAAGGCAGTTGAATTTAGCTGTTTGCCCAAAAGGACCATGTTTTCCCAGAGCAGATCTTGGACGTTTATGCTTTCACTTGCCCTTCTCACTGTCACATAGCACCAAATAGCGCCAGTAACTGCAGACTCCATTTTCTTTCCTTTGTCATCAAATCTCCCTCAAGACTCTCTTCCTCTGGCCAGTAATAACTTTTTTAAAAAAATTGATACTTAATTTATTTTGCTAAGTGCTTTTGCATTCACCATTATTTTTAACATTTTTTTCCATTTAGAAACCTAACTAATATATGCATACATGTATCTTTACAAATCTGCTTCAGTAAAAGGATAATTAATGTTTTAAACATCTTAAATGACACTCAATTTTCTAAAATAATAATGAAAAAATTTAGCTCATTGATATTATTCATTCCTATCTCTCTGACAGATGCCTCACAATTATATTCATATTGGTATTACCCTTAGTTCTCTTACTTCCTTTGTGTGACTTTAAATAATATGCTTAAGCAGAGAATAATTTATACATCAACTTTTCAATAATAAATCCCTAATTTTAGAATGGGGTTTCCCAGGTGGCTCAGTGGTAAAGAATCCACCTGCCAATGCAGGAGATATAGGTTGTATCCCTGGGTCAGGAGGATCTCCTGGAGAAGGAAATGACAACTTACTCCACTATTCTTGTCTGGGAAATCCGATGGACAGAGAAGCCTGACTGACTATAGTCCATGGGGGTTGCAAAGAGCTGGACATGAGTTAGTAACTACACAACACAACAATTTTAGAACAGTCTTTTAGTATTCCAAACTTTTCCTACATGTTTTCCAATTCTCAGTCACACTCTTAAATTTTCCAGTATAGTCTCTATGCTTTTAAAGATTTCTCTTCCACAAATTAGATTTCTCTGACTCCGTATGAATTATTATTTTCCCTACTCAAGATTGTATCAATCACAGTAAAACTTTTTTTCATTGCTTGTCAGAACTGGAAACACTGCCTCCTGAAAGTTATGACTTGCTTTTTCCTGGTATGTGCCTCATTTTGCTGGAGTAATTCTTTACATAATTTAGTAAAACTATGTTAGAAGACAAATGTACCAAATCCTTGTATAGTAAATCTTTCTATATATTATGACAAATTAATAATGAAACTCAAGACAAATTTTTTTTTTACGATTTTGATGGAATGACTTTACTGTTGTCAGTTCACTATACAGTTGCTAAAATCAAAGGGATATGAACCTCTTTTATTGGTTTTGGTTTCCCAGTTTGAACTTTTAGATCCTCTTTATATTTTTGATACTCTGAACTTTCATAATAAAGATTATAAGTGTGAAAGTATTTTTACTAATTTTTCTGGGCCCTTGGTGGAATCTTTTAATCTGAAGATTTATGCTTTCAGTTTGGGAAAAATCTTTTTAAGCATTCTTTGATTTATTGTGGTCTAATTTTATCTCTTTTTTTTTTAGTAATTTTTATTCATCAGCTATTGAACCTCTCAGATTAGTCATATATCCTTGTTTTTTTTGTGTGTGTGTGTGTCTGTGTGTGTGTGCACATGCACATCTGTGTATCTTATCTTTGTATTTCTGAATTTTTTTCCAGGGGATTCCTTTCATTTCCAAACCTCACATTTAAAAATATTTTAACGATAATATTCATAACACCTAAGATTTTTTAAGTTACTTTTATCATTTTCGTATTCTGGATGTGATATCTTGGTGAATTTATTTGTGTATATATTAGAGTATTTATAGATACAATGCTTCAATTGACTTTAATTATCACTGAAGATGATAGATGTCAGCAAGTCAGTCAAGATATTTTAAAATTAAAGTCAATCAAAAATTGCTAATGAAAATCACCATTTGATAGAATGTACTGGATTGCCTTAACCCATCTCTACATCAGTTCAGTTCAGTCACTCAGTCGTGTCTGACTCTTTGCAACCCCATGAATTGCAGCATGCCAGGCCTCTCTGTCCATCACCAACTCCTGGAGTTCACTCAAACTCATGTTCATCAAGTCGGTGTGCCATCTAGCCATCTCATCCTCTGTCGTCCCCTTCTCCTCCTGCCCCCAATCCCTCCCAGCATCAGAGTCTTTTCCAATGAGTCAACTCTTCACATGAGGTGGCCAAAGTATTGGAGTTTCAGCTTTAGCATCAGTCCTTCCAGTGAACACCCAGGACTGATCTCCTTTAGAATGGACTGGTTGGATCTCCTTGCAGTCCAAGGGACTCTCAAGAGTCTTCTCCAACACCACAGTTCAAAAGCATCAATTCTTCAGCACTCAGCCTTCTTCACAGTCCAACTCTCACATCCATACATGACTACTGGGAAAACCATAGCCTTGACTAGACAGACCTTTGTTGGCAAAGTGATGTCTCTGCTTTTTAATATGCTTTCTAGGTTGGTTATAACCTTCCTTCCAAGGAGTAAGCATCTTTTAATTTCATGGCTGCAGTCACCATCTGCAGTGATTTTGCAGCCTCAAAAACTAAAGTCTGACACTGTTTCCACTGTTTCCCCATCTATTTGCCATGAAATGATGGGACTGGATGCCATGATCTTCATTTTCTGAATGTTGAGCTTTAAGCCAACTTTTTCACTCTTCTCTTTCAGTTTCAAAAAAAGGCTTTTTAGTTCCTCTTCATTTTCTGCCATAAGGGTGGTGTCATCGGCATATCTGAGGTTATTGATATTTCTCCCAGCAACCTTAATTCCAGCTTGTGCTTCATCCAGCCCAGCATTTCTCATGATGTACTCTGCATAGAAGTTAAATAAGCAGGGTGACAATATACAGCCTTGACATACTCCTTTTCCTATTTGGAATCAGTCTGTTGTTCTATGTCCAGTTCTAACTGTTGCTTCCTGACCTGCATATAGGTTTCTCAAGAGGCAGGTCAGATGGTCTGGTATTCCCATCTGTTTCAGAATTTTCCAGTTTATTGTGATCCACACACTATTTATCATTCAGTTCAGTTCAGTTCAGTTGCTCAGTCATGTCTGACTCTTTGTGACCCTCTGAATCACAGCACGCCAGGCCTCCCTGTCCATCACCAGCTCCCGGAGTTCACTCAAACTCACGTCCATCGAGTCCGTGATGCCATCCTGCCATCTCACCCTCTGTCGTCCCCTTCTCCTCCTGCCTCCAATCCCTCCCAGCATCACAGTCTTTTCCAATGAGTCAACTCTTCGCATGAGGTGGCCAAAGTACTGGAGTTTCAGCTTTAGCATCAGTCCTTCCAAAGAACACCCAGGGCTGATCTCCTTTAGAAGGCACTGGCTGGATCTCCTTGTAGTCCACGGGACTCTCAAGAGTCTTCTCCAACACCACAGTTCAAAAGCATCAATTCTTCGGCATTATATGTAGTCAAATCATGCACATTTGTATAGAAAGTCAAAGTTCTATCCTCTTGTAATATTGGGGTAGGTCCTAAAACCAAAGGATGACTGTAATTATAAACAGTTCAATATCCTTCTCCTTAGGATACTGTAAGATATTCTAGAAAACATATCATATTCTAGAAAACATAACACATCATATTCTGGTCTTGTTGTTGAAAGTTGGCATTACAGATACTGCTGGTAGTTAGGTATTTAGAACATGGTATATCAATGTTTGGGCTTCCCTGGTGGCTCAGACAGTAAAGAATCTGCCTGCAGTGTGGGAGACTTGGTTTCAATCTCTGGTCAGGAAGATTCTCTGGAGAAGGGAAAGGCTGTCCACTCTAGTATTCTTGCTTGGAGAATTCCAAGGGCAGAGCAGCCTAGTCGGTCCAGAGGGTCACAAAGAATCAGACATGACGGAAGCAATTTAGCACGTGTGCACATATCGGTGTTCCCATACGCTGTCTTTTCTGAAACTCCCATATTCTCTTGACTAATATTCTGTTGTCATATCTATAGCAGAGGGAAAACAAATCAGGTACATTTTTAAGCCAATTGTCTGACATATTGCTTTTGATGGCATTAATGAATAAAGAGATAAAAGAAAGAGGAGTGCCATCTTAGCACATGAAGAAAGCTTAGCCTCTGATCATGATGGTCTTTAAGCTGGAGAGCCTGGATCACCATGTCACATAGCTACATTCCCTACTGGTTACTCTCAGTCTCTCTCTCTCCCCTGCTCTCTCTCACATACACCCAGAAACACTTGCAAGGCCACCTGTCCTATCTCACAGGTTTGTCCATTTCTTAGTAATCAACAGGTGCCTTCTAAAACTTACTTTCCTTCACTTTCTTTTGTTCTGTATACAAGGGACACTGAGCCTGAATCTCACTTGACTGTTGTGCACGATCAGTTAAAACTGATTCCAGGGAAAACTGCTTAACTTCAAGGATGTATGCTTTTAAATGAAGATACAGTCTCCTTTAGACATTCTTCAAGAGATTTCATAAAATGATTTTATTGAATTAAATGATAATGTATGTCAAAAGGATACATAATGGTTTTAATTATGTGTATCTTGGCAAAGATTTCTGGGCTTCCCAGGTGGCACAGTGGTAAAGAATCTGAGATGGCAGGAGACACAGTTTCGATCCCTCAGTCAGGAAGATCCCCTGAGAAAGAAATGGCAATCCATTCCATTATTGTTGCCTGGAAAAGTCCACGGACAGAGGAGCCTGGCAGGCTACAGTCCATGGGGTCACAAAGAGTCAGATAAAACTGAGCATGCTGCACCACTGCACTAGACAGATTTAGATAGATAAACACTCTGATAATTACTGGAAAAATCTTAAGAGAAACATTTTCTTAAAAAACTTTTGTTTCAATCAAATGCAACTTTTGACTTTTAGGCTAAGTAGTAACTTTTCTTTTCCATTTTCAATTTCTTGCCTTGACAATATATACTAATAATGTTTTCCTGTTTCACTAGGCCTCAGAGGAAATATTGATAATGATTCGGAGCCTTTACTGTTGATTCATGATAGGTGCATATATTGAGTAAGATCTTTTCCCCCAGCTCCTCTTTGCTCTAAACTTTAATATTGTAATTTAATAAAAATGGCTTTGAAGCTGAGAAAGCTATCCTGGTAAAGAGATATATGTATTTCAAAGCTGGTTCAGGTTCAAAGTTAAAACAAGATTTTTTTTTTTTCTTTTGCCTATTGCCATGTCCGTCTTTCCCTACCAAGGGAAATCACCTCTTCAAAGGAAAAGATAGTAAATCTCTAAATCTCCATATTTACTCAAGTCCCGAGACTCTGCAGGGCAAAAGCTGCCAAGTCTATAGATTTACAATGTTTTATGATAATGATTTCCTCCAAGGGCTCACCCGAGATGAAAAGATAAATTAATTTATCCACTTCCAACCACTAGTGAAAGTTTAGTCTCCATTCCAAATGCAGCCTTCAGAGCAGCTCCTGCACTATATAATTCATCATCCATGATTAAAATTTAAGAGCCTCTGGATACGACCATCTTGCACTGGGCCTATCAAGTGGAAAGAATCGTTAAAAAAAAATGCATTTAGAGCTGAAGAGGGCATTATGACTTTTTTTCTGACCTTGTGATATTGCTTCTGCTATTAATGATAATAACCAGCTACTCGCCACCTACTCTGTGTTAGGCACTTTTTATATGTAGTTCTCATTGTATTCCTCCCAGTATCATTATGAAGGAGATTCTAAGAACCATGAGGATTATACAGGTTAAAGAAATTTATAGAAATAACATTTTGTAACCAACAGAGCCAGATATGAGCCAAGATTAGTCTGATCCCATGCTCTTAAGCAATTTGACCTCAAATCTGCTCTACTATAGCTGCTGAGTTTGGCTGGGTTTAGTCTTTCCTTGTAAAGATATTCCTTGAAAACTTTGATGTATTCAAATTTTCAATTTTCTCTTTTTCTTAGAATAAACTGGTGACTTCTCTTCATGTAGTATGTAACACACCATATCTTCATTCTTACCTTATTTTCTATTTATACCTTGCTTGTTTTTAATATCATAAGAAAATAATGTGATTACCTGACTTGAGACAGGTAGAGATGAACAGACCAATCAGTTTTGAATGACATATCACAATACATCCCCATCCCCCATTTTATCATATTAACCACACAGACCTGCCTTCTCCTGTGACAAGTAGCTTTCAGTCCTACTAAGTGCTGTCTTCCATTGCTTTGATCATCACTAGAAAACTGCACCATAAGTGACAGAAATCATAAACTCTTTAAAATTTGAGACTTCAAGCTTTGAGTCAAATGCCCGGAAAACCGTGTCATTTACACATCTACATAATGCCTTAAGAGACACTTCAAACCAAAGAATAGTTGCAGAAACAGTGGTTATAAATAATCGTTATTACTGTAAGTCAAATAGACCTCAGAGGGTTTATGGAAAGCCATGACATGATTCATACACATCTGTGCTCGTGGAAGAACCATGAAATAGTTACGGGCAAGCAAGGAAGGGATAACATCTTGGGACACGGGGTGTCATATTAGAAACCTAGATAAACTGTAAATTCAAAGTCAGGATTAAATCATCTACTATTTGGTGATCTAGGAAAATCATCATGACTAGACCAATCTGGATTAACTGCCCAAACCTGTGTCCTGCTTGAGCTGGAATCTTGCCATTTTTTAAGTTACTGAAAATAAAATAGGATGAAAACATAATTATAAGCTATTTCATGTTTCCAGAAGTGATGACTAAATTTCACATTTGGGACAGAGATTTTTGTTTAAAAAATTTACTAGTGAAATATTTAGTTACACAAGCTGAAAGCTACTGCCAAGTGTAAAACAGATTAAATTTTGTCTTTAACTACTCTTTTGGTCAAGAGGTTTTGGGTTTTTTTTTTTTTTTTTTTTTTTTTGGTTATTATTTAGTTTTAGAGTGGGAGTACTGAAGAGAAGGATGAGATGCAGGTAAACTGTTTTACCATTATAATGGAACAAATATTAATACTTTTGTTGGATTTTTTAGTATTGTTGAAAATACCTAAAATTTTCCCTGCAGTTTTTCAGGAAGAAAGCAACACTTCTTTAGGGTTCAGCTAATCATCCACAGCTTGCAATGTGGAATGAGCATTTTCCAAACTTAGTTAACAAATCCAAGACCATTTTGTCTGAAGCTCTATGCACTGGGAATCTCACAAAGAAAATACTTATGAGCAATGGAGATCAATACTCCTTCACTATCTTCAAGACAGCAAGAGCTGCAAGAAAACAGAGGAAGAGGCAGAGGCTATAGTCATGAGAACACAGAGGAAATACATGGAAAATACCAAGATATGACTGTTGCTCATATCTGTCAATTACACAGCAGGTGGATTAGAGTTCTTGTATAGGAGGACAAAAATTATATATGAACCCAGCAAATTTAAAAATGAAAGACAAAATTTACCCTCTAGACACAAAAGACAAGCATCTAAATGAGAACATATAAGAGGCCTAACATCTTTGCATTTTCCATTCTGCTAAGAGAGAACTAGAGAAGTTTCTAGAGAAACCATTTTTTATTGTTACTGTTTATTATGGGTTTTATTTGCTCCTAAGAGTAAATTATTTGTCTGAAAACTACTTCTTGGATTTCTAGATAAATTTAAACATACACACACACATATATACACACATATGGAAACCCAGAACACTGGGGAAAATTAAAAAAGAAATGCTGACTATACAGACTATGGTGTCAATATCAGCATAGATAATAAATATTATAGTGAAAAAGTGTTAAATCTTGTTCCAGCAATGAAACGCAGAGAAGTTTTTAAAAACTGAAGGAAGAGTGATAGACAATGGAGACCAGAGGGCGGGTATCTGTACAAACAGCCCAGGCTTATTTTTTTTTACAGCTTTTGCATGTTGTGACTCTCATGACTGATTTTATTTCCAGTGTATCACTAGAGAGATACTCATACAGTCAGCCTTCACCATATGACTTCCTGGGTCTGTCTTTTATGTATGTTTTCTGAGAAACAGATAAAGCTGAGAGATTAATAAAAATTTCAATCACATTTTGCTAATCAGTTAAATTACTTAAGATGCTAGCCATTTTTTGGAGATGTTTGGGTTTTTGTTTTACTCTTATATTTCATTATTTATTACAATCTGCTATGCTTTTGATGAGCTTCCTACTGTAAAGAATCACTTGTAGTACATGAGATGTGGAATTACCTGGGTCAGGAAGATCCCCTGTAGAAGGAAATGGTAACCCACTCCAGTATGCTTGCCTGGGAATTCCATGGACAGAGGAGCCTGGTGGGGTACAAGTCCATTGGGTCACAAAAGTCATATGTGACTTAGTGACTATACAGCAGTGATATGCTTTTGATGTGACAGTATTAAAGTTACGGTAATCAAGACAGTGTGACATTGGCACAAAAACAGAAATTTAGATCAGTCAAACAGAATAGATAGCCCAGAAATAAACCCACACATATATGGTCAATTAACCTGTAACAAAGGAGACGAGAATATACAATGGAGAAAAGAGTTTCTTCAATAAGTGGCGCTGGGAAAACCAGACATCTATATCTAAAAGAATAAAAACAGGATATTCTCTAACACCACACACAAATATAAACTCAAAATGTATTTAAGACCTAAGTGTAAGACTGGAAACTATAAACCTCCTAGAGGAAAAATACACAGAAAATTTTGAACATAAATCACCACAATATGTTTTTGGATCCACTACCTAGAGTAATAAAAATAAACAAATCAGACCTAATTAAACTTAAAAGCTTCTGCACAACAAAGGAAACCAAAAACAAAAAGACTACCTATGTAATGGGAGAAAATATTTGCCAGTGTTGTAACTGACAAGGGATTATATTCCAAAATATACAAACAGCTCATGCAGCTCAATATTAAAACAAACAAACAAAAAAAAGTGAATAAATATTAGGAAGAAGATCTAGAAGGCATTTATCCAAAGAAGACATACAGATGTCCAAAAGGCACAAGAGGAAAGAAAAGATGTTCAACATGGTTAATTATGAAAGTGAAGTCGCTCAGTCATGTCCTCCTCATTGCAACCCCATGTACTGTAGCCTACCAAGCTCCTCCCTCCATGATATTCTCCAGGCAAGAGGACTGGAATGGGTTGCCATTTCCTTCTCCAGGGGATCTTCCCGACCCAGGAATCGAACCTCGGTCTCCCACATTCCAGGCAGACACTTTAACCTCTGAGCCACCAGGGAAGCCCAGGCTAATTATGAGAGAAAGGTAAATTGAAACTGTGATGAAATATCAACACAAACCGTCAAAATGGACAGTATCAAAATGTCTACAAATAACGTATGCTAGGGAGACTGGATAAAAAGGAATCCTCCTACACTGTTGGTGGGAATGTAAATGGGTAGAGCTACTATGAAGAATTACTGGTAAGTAATGCTCAAAATTCTCCAAGCCAGGCTTCAGTAATGCGTGAACCAAGAACTTCCAGATGTTCAAGCTGGTTTTAGAAAAGGCAGAAGAACCAGGATCAAAATGCCAATATCCGCTGGATCATTGAAAAACCAATAGAGTTCCAGAAAAATATCCATTTGTGCATTATTGACTATGCCAAAGCCCTTGACTGTGTGGATCACAATAAACTGTGGAAAATTCTAAAAGAGATGAGAATATCAGACCACATTACCTGCCTCTTGAGAAACTTGTATGCAGGTCAGGAAGCAACAGTTAGAACTGGATATGGAGCAACAGACTGGTTCCAAACAGGGAAAGGAGTATGTCAAGGCTGTATATTGTCACCCTGTTTATTTAACTTCTATGCAGAGTACATCATGAGAAACACTGGGCTGAAGGAAGCACAAGCTAGAATCAAGATTGCCAGGAGAAATATCAATAACTTCAGATATGCAGATGACACCACCCTTATGGCAGAAAGTGAAGAGGAACTAAAAAGCCTCTTGATGAAAGTGAAAATGGAGAGTGAAAAAGTTGGCTTAAAGTTCAACATTGTGAAAACTAAGATCATGGTATCTGGTCCCATCACTTCATGGGAAATAGATGGGGAAACAGTGGAAACAGTGTCAGACTTTATTTTGGGGGGCTCCAAAATCACTGCAGATGGTGACTGCAGCCATGAAATTAAAAGACGCTTACTCCCTGGAAGAAAAGTTATGACCAACCTAGACAGCATATTGAAAAACAGAGACAGTACTTTGCCAAGAAAGGTCCATCTAGTCAAGGCTATGGTTTTTCCAGTGGTCATGTATGGATGTGAGAGTTGGACTGTGAAGAAGGCTGAGCGCTGAAGAATTGATGCTTTTGAACTGTGGTGTTGGAGAAGACTCTTGAGAGTCCCTTGGACTGCAAGGAGATCCAACCAGTCCCTTCTGAAGGAGATCAGCCCTGGGTGTTCTTTGGAAGGAATGATGCTGAAGCTGAAACTCCAGTACTTTGGCCACCTCATGTGAAGAGTTGACTCATTGGAAAAGACTCTGATGCTGGGAGGGATTGGGGGCAGGAGGAGAAGGGGACGACCGAGGATGAGATGGCTAGATGGCATCACTGACTCGATGGACATGAGTCTGAATGAACTCTGGGAGTTGGTGATAGACAGGGAAGCCTGGCGTGCTGCAATTCATGGGGTCACAAACAGTCAGACACAACTGAGCGACTGAACTGAATAGAACTGAGAGGGACCTCGAAATTATCATACTAAAGTGAAGTAAGCCAGACAGAGAAAGACAAATATGATATGATATTGCTTGTAGGCTACTGCTGCTGCTAAGTCGCTTCAGTCGTGTCCAACTCTGTGCAACCCCATAGACGGCAGCCCACCACGCTACCCTCGCCCTGGGATTCTCCAGACAAGAACACTGGAGTGAGTTGCCATTTCTTTCTCCAATGCATGAAAGTGAATGCATGAAAAGTGAAAGCTCAGTATGTGGAATCTTAAAAAAATGAAACAAATGAACTTATTTACAACAGACTCACAAACAGAGAAAACAAACATGGTTACCAAAGAGAAGGGGGGTTTAATTAGGAGTTTGAGATTAAAATATACATAAAATATACTATACATTATATATAGTATAATATGTTGTATTATATATAAAATAGATAACAAAAAGGACTTACTGTATAGCACAGGGAACTATACCCAATATCTTATAATAAGCTATAATGGAAGAGAAGATAAAAAGAATACATATAAATACACACACATATATATGTATATATGTATTATTGAATCACTTTAGTATAAACCTGAAAACTAACACAACATTGTAAATTAATTATATTTTAATAGAAAATTTTAAAAAATAAAGGAAAGGAAGAAGAAAAAGGAGAAAGAGAGGAAACTAAATCAGGGAAAATTAATTACAAAATTAATTACAAAAATCAGGGAAAATAAATTACAAAAATATTTGGTTAGGGGATGTAGAGTTATCACAAAGTCAAAACAGAATTCTCATTTTTGAGAATTGCTTTTGTAACCTACTATAAATGACAAGGAAAATCTTCCTGGTCCAGTTTTCAGTCCAGAATAACACTTGCATTTAGCTACCATTTGCTCAATCTCTCTCTCTTTTTTTCTAGAATCAGATCCTCACTCTTTTCTGTGTTTTTAACTTTGACTCAAAGAAAATAGGCCAGCTATTTTGCAGAATAATCTTTAATTTGGGTTTGCCCTAAGCATACAAGTGATTCAATTTATGTTGTGAATTTTTGATGAGAATGTCGAAAAAGTGCTACTGTGTCTATCTCAATGCATCATATTATGAAGCTAATATGATGTAAATTTTACCTGTTATCAGAGAAGTTAACTTTGATCATTTTGATTCTACACTGGCACATATTTGTAGTAAGAAAAAACACAAAAAGGCAGTTTCACTTAAGAAAGTCCTTCATGAGGCTTTCCTGGTGGTCCAGTGGTAAAGAATCTGCTTGCAATGCAGGGGACAGCTGCCTTTGATCCCTGCTCCTGGAAGATCCCACGTGCTGTGGGGAGACTAAGCCCATGCACCACAACTACTGAACCTGTGCTCTGGAGTCCACAGGCTGGAATGATGGAGCCACCGGCAGCAACTGCTAAAGCCCGTGCACCCTAGAGCCTGAGCTTTACAACACTAAGAAGCACACGTACCACAACTGGAGAGTAGCCCTCACCCTCTGCAACTAGAGAAAGCCCATACTCAGAAATGATGACCCAGTCCAGGCAAAAACAAAAATACATATTTTTTAAAAGAATGTCCTTGATGAAGCAGTAAAAATTAGTTTTATTATATCTTAATCATATAAGTACATGTCTTTTTAACAACCTGTTTTATAAATGGGAAGTATATATAAAGCATATCAGCTACCTGCTGAAATATGATAGTGATTGTGAAGAAAAATGCTTGTGTGCTCTTTTTTTCCATACAAAAACATTTTCATCTGAAATGCCAACTGACAGACAAATGGGAGTTATTCATACATGGTTTACCTGCAAGATATTTTCTAACAAGTAAACAAAGTAGCAAAGTAAAGCCATCACTTCAGGAAAAACAATTGATAAGATTTACTACAAAAATAATATTCAATCTTTCAAATAAAAATTGGAATTTTGGCAAACTTGTATTTGAGGTTGAGATATTCCCAACACTTAAAAGCTTTTTGATAAAACTTTTAATGATATTAACAAATAAAAATTTCTGATATTTCATAATGAAATAGGCCACCATTTTGAACATCTTTGTAATTCAGAAAACCTACATAGTTGACCCTTGAACAAAGTGTAGGTCAGGGGCACTGGCCCTTCATCCAGTCAAAAATCTGCTTATAACTTATAAGTGACCCTCTGAATACACAGTTCCTCTTTATAATTCTACATCCAAAAGTTCAACCAACCATTGACTATATGGTACTGCAGTTACTTACTATTGAAAAAAAGCCCCATATAAGTTGAACTCTGCAATTCAAACCTGTGCTGTTCAAAAAGATTAACTGTATTTTCCAAATGACCAAAGAACAGGATGGCAAAAGCATACAGAAATAAAAGATTCAATAAAAAGTACAAGATAAGCTAATGGAGTTTCACAGAGCAGCTATGAGAACTTCACTGAGTTTTTAAAATACTAAGTATTTTAGGAACATTAAGTAATGTTGAAATTAGTATTGTTCTGTACCAGCAGAGAAAACTTGGATTACACTTCATCTTTCATGGCCTATTACAGAGAATTCCAAGATAGTCTTATTTAAATTATGGAGGGGTGATATGGAGTGGGAATAGGAGGTTTAGATTGCACATTGCAATGTGGATTTAGAGTTCCAATTGCAGATGATTTTTAATAAATTACCATTGTTAAATTTTGCTATAATACCAAAGAATTTCCACCATTATCTGAAACAGCTATTAAAACGCCCTTCCTTTTCCAAACATATGTATGTACATAGATTTCTTTGTACACCTAAAATAAAACAACATATCATATTAAGCAATATGCAAACAGAATAGAGAATTCGGCTGAGGAGCACCTCTCACAGGAAGGGCCAAGAGGCGCTACCTTCTTATATCTGAATACTAAAGAAAGAATAGGTTTATAGTCAATGATTTTGGAAGACAGAATAGAATGATAGATACAGGAAGACTTAAACCTCAGTCCTTTAAGTCTTTTTTTTTTCCTACCAAACTCTTTTCTTCTTTAATTCTTATCAACTTTAAAGGCTGTTTCATTCTTGGAGTTTTCTCATTATACAGAGAAAGCATTTTCAAAACAAAGTTCAATCTAAACTTCCTATCCTCTCCATAATTTAACCAAGACTGATCTTGGAATTCTCTGTATCAGGCCATGAAAAATGAAGAGCAATCCAAGTTCTCTGTGCTTATACAAAATACTAATTCCAACATTACAGTTACTTAGTATGCTGTTATAATTATCTATATACTCTCTTTTTAACTCTCTGTTATATAAGTACATGACAATGAAAATTTACAAAAAATCTTGAACATACACAAAATATATAAGAAACATTTTAATGTGGTTGGTGTACCCATTTGTGTGGTTTTTTTTTTTGAAACTAGAAAATCAGCATCTATTTAGTGTTTCTAAACTCTGAAATGGACAATTTCTTAGAAACACAAACATGGGGAAGAATAATAAGTGTAAACCCTCTCTCTTCCAAAAAAAAAGTTCATACAACCTCACAAAGCTAAAAGTGCCATTTTTTAAAAACCATTACCCTACAACTATAACAGCCTCTGGAAGGGAAAATCTTATTTTAATTTAAAAACACTGTTTAGTTTATTTCTGTATTATGGCAAATGAATAAATATGGTAAGGACAAAAGAAACAAACACCCAAGAAATTAAAAAAAGTAAAATAAAATATGTCAGAGATACTGTATAATGAGGCATTTTTTTCAAGATGTTCTTGTATACGCTTGCTTCCTTGAAAGAAAGCAATACAAAAATGGGAGGGAGAAAATGAGATTAGACAACTGGCTAATAATCATAAGAACACCCTTTTTAACAATCCAACTGCTGTCTATCTTGGAATCCAAAGCAATATAATGGAATATTTTTGTCCATAAAAGTCACTCAACATCCAGAGTTATAAATGTCAACAATTTGCATAAAAGCTCAACTTTAAAGATTTAGTACTATGTACAAATGAAGATAAAAATAAGCACAAACAGAAGCATTGCATTTTAATATAGGTATCCATTATCTAATGTTTATATAATGGAAGCCAAATGACTTCATTATTATCTGTGCTATTACACTGAATACTAAATGAACTCATCATACAGACATACTTGCTTTAAAAACTATTACAGCCCCATCAATGACAAGGGAAACATATATATGCAAACTTCTTTACATGACTAATTTGATTTTTGTGTTAACTGCTAATGTATTATTAATCAACAGTTCATTATACTTTTAGATAACCTTAGTTTGTTTGTGCTTTTATTTGTACACAACTCATTTCTGTAATATCTTACTCTATAAAATTTTATTCCTATTTAAACAATATTATCTTTAGGTAATGAGTACATATATGCAAAAATCAGATGGAAGAATATGGAAATAGTTAAATTATTTTTATATCTAAATCTCAACAAATGCAATAATTTTGGCACAAAGACTTTTTTCCATTAACTATTTTCAAAATAAAATGATTGTGCTCTAGTTTAGACTATATATTTATATCAAAGTAGTCCTTTGAATATATTCAGCTTATCCTTTCAATTTTTATTGTTCTGAATTGGTTTCATGGATGCGAATTTAATTTGCTTGTTTTCATTTGTTAGCCCATACCCCAAATGAAATACTTAAAGTGGATTTAGGTGAGATGATATCTGAAAAATAATCAATAGTGAGTCAAACACTGTAAAGTTGCTTTAAAAACACATAGAATGAAAACAGACATTTTTATAAGCCAGTGAATGAAAGATGTTGATGCTTATGAGAAACAGCATATTTGTTATGAGAGAATCTAGAATTCAAAACAAGCTGGTGTTAATATGGAAAGACGAATGACTAGTAAAGAAAACCAAAAATGTTTTTTGATCCTTCAGTCAGGCAATCAGAGATATTCACTAGAATTCCATACCATTTGTGTATAAGAACTGTTCATTTAAAATCTCTAATTTAGAATTGGATATTGTTTTGATGTATTATAAGCCCTTAAGTCTCTAAAAACACGATGGATTACTGGAACACATATGATTGGTCTTAAATATGGTAAATTTAGCAATATAAATTCCTTCATAGCATCATCTCAGATCACTGTTTCCCAAACCTTACATGTCAATACACCGCTGAGACATGAAACACTTATCAACATACTACAGTGACAGAGAGTGGCACTCACAGAAAATAGAAGCAAGCTTCGGAACTCTGGTCACCAATGGCACATGGAACTCATTCTCAGCACTGGCTAGAAAATTCTGCATTAGAAATATATTTTATATTACATGCAGTGATTCTTATTTTGCATCAAGACAAATGGATTATTAGTTAAGCATACTTCCATACGAAATTACAGGTAGAGTCCAATGAATACGTCTTATGAAAACATTTCAATAGATACTGCTGCTGCTGCTACTAGCTATTATTTATTTAATGCTTGATAAAAGTAGGCACTACTCTAAGTTTTTTGTTTGTGTTAAATAATATAATGCTTATTGCAACTCTATGGGGCTGGAACTCTGATCTCCATTTGAGACATAAGGAAGCTATGGCCTAGAGCCATAGCTCTAGCATGGACAAAGCAAGGTTTCATGTGTTTGTCCAAAAGTACATGCTAAAAAGGAACTAGAGGTTTAAACCCTGACAGCCTGATTCTAGAACTTCTATTCTTGACCATTGTCATTTTAAAAATTATTTTTCAATTCACTAATAGAAGTCAAAATTAATATCAAGTAATTTATAACCTTTTGAATTCTAAAGGATATCTTGCGAAAAGATTTGCAGATTTGAAAATTTACAAAATCTATTTAAATACATGGATTTTAATTTTCCACTTGATTCAGGAGAATAAGACCATACTTAATTAACCAAAAGAGAAGAAATATTGATTCTTATTTTATTTTCATATAGGAAAATAGTTAAGACTTAACTAAAATTAGTTTCTATGTTCCTAATTTATAGATGATAATTTTCCACTTATACAATGTTTATATTACTATCTTTCTACAGGTATTATAAAGTATATTTGTTTCCCTAGAAAATATTACTTTTATAAGAAACATAGTAGAATATTGGATAGTATTCTTTGTTGAATTTGATATTATATTCTATTGGAAACATATCTTGTTACAAGCTCATCAGTCATTCATCAGTCTAAATATTTTCTTGCATAAAATGTACTTTTATGTGAATGTCCTGGCAAAACTGTGAATGTAACAGATGTTTCAAAAGTTCAGTTAAAATAATCCCAACATTTAAGCAGTATTTTCAGTAAAAAGTTATTGTAATTTTTACGTATTTTGCAACTACAAAGAATTAGAATAAATAGGATGTTTGGCAGTGAATCTTGATCAATTTTTAACAGCTTCTCTGCTCCCAAATATAACCAAAATAGGGCTATAGATATTTCAATTTGAACCAAGTTGATTTCCCTGTGGTTAAGCTCCAGTCACTGAAAACTTCTGCCTAACAAGGTATTTTTTTTTTTTTTTCTTTCTTTATGGGAAGATACACTTTTATGTACTTCATTCACGGAGTTCGATTTCATGTATGGAATATTCATTCAAAATAATAAATAACTGCCTTGTTGAGCTTAGAAAAAACAAAACAAATCTAAAAGGTATAAACTTTTTATTCAAACAAATTTACAGCTATATCCCACCAACTCATTGGCAACAGTGATGTCTACAGCTTGTTTTGGAAGTCTTGGATGCCACCAGATGGTGCTCTTACAGAGCCAAATAGAGAAGCATACACTACAAAATTAAAAATAAATAAATAAACAATGACTCTTTGGACTAGAAAAGCCATTATCTTTCTCTCACATATTCAGGGAATTCCAAGATGTCCAATAATCTATGACTGAAATCACACTTCATGATCTGAAAATTTTGGTCTCATAAAAAATCAAAATAGCAATAACTGAACATCAAGTGTTTGTAAATTAGCAGGATTCTTGAGATATATATATATTTCTCTAGATAGCCTGTAAATAATAATTCAAATGTTAAATACTATCATTACATATTATTTTTAAAAGTATTAACATGTCTACAAAAATTTATCATAATGTTAAATATATCAGATGCTCATTATAAATTATGGCACATATGAATATATATGCATTTATCTAAATGCTCATTTATTATTATAAATGAAAATGTATAATACATAGACTTGAAATGCACCTATAGCAAATTAGTTCAATTCAGTTGCTCAGTCGTGTCCGACTCTTTGTGACCCCATGAACTGCGGCATGCCAGGCCTGCCTGTCCATCACCAACTGCGAGAGTTTACCCAAACTCATGTCCATTGAGTCGGTGATGCCATCCAACCATCTCATCCTCTGTCGTCCCCTTCTCCTCCTGCCTTCAATCTTTCCCAACAACAGGGTATTTTCAAATGAGTCAGCTCTTTGCATCAGGTGGTCAAAATACTGGAGTTTGAGCTTTAACATCAGTCCTTCCAATGAACACCCAGGACCGATTTCCCTTAGGATGGACTGGTTGGATCTCCTTGCAAGTCCAAGGGACTCTCAAGAGTCTTCTCCAACACCACAGTTCAAAAGCATCAATTCTTCCTCACTCAGCCCTCTTTATAGTCCAACTCTCACATCCATACATGACTACTGGGAAAACCATAGCCTTGACTAGATGGACCTGCTTTTTAATATGCTATCTAGGTTGGTCATAACTTTCCTTCCAAGGAGCAAGCGTCTTTTAATTTCATGGCTACAATCACCATCTGCAGTGGTTCTGGAGCCCAGAAAAATAAATTCAGCCATTGTTTCCACTGTTTCCCCATCTATTAGCCATGAAGTGATGAGACTGGATGCTATGATCTTAGTTTTATGAACACTGAGTTTTAAGCCAACTTTTTCACTCTCCTCTTTCACCTTTATCAAGAGGCTCTTTAGTTCTTCTTCACTGTCTGCCATAAGGGTAGTGTCTTCTACATATCTGAATTTATTGATATTTCTCCTGGCAATCTTGATTCTAGGTTGTGCTTCCTCCAGCCCAGGTTTTCTCATGATGTACTCTGCATAGAAGTTAAATAAGCAGAGTGACAATATACAGCCTTGACGTGCTCCTTTTCCTATTTGGAACCAGTCTGTTGTTCCAGTCCAGTTCTAACTGTTGCTTCCTGGCCTGCATACAGGTTTCTCAAGAGGCAGGTCAGGTGGTCTGGTATTCCCTTCTCTTTCAGAATTTTCCACAGTTTATTGTGATCCACACAGTCAAAGGCTTTGGCATAGTCAATAAAGCAGAGATAGGTTTTTAACAGATATCAAAATAATAAGTAGCTGTGTTCACCCAAAGCATTGATTGATAACAACAGGGATACTCAAAGTTTCTCCATTTGAAACAGCAGTACGTATTTGATGAAAACAAATTACTGAGAAAAAAAACGAAATAATTATTTACTAATCTGAAGCATAGAGAAACAGGACATGCCTAACATTTGTTAGGTATTCCTCTTTAGAGATTCAGGATAAGAGAGTCATCGTATTTTTCCTTCAAAACCAACCTGACCATTGGCACTTTTCACCAAGAATCCATTAAAATTAAAATTAAAATCCATTTTTAAAAATCCATGCATTCTTTGCCTTCATTAGTTTCGATGATTCCAATCTCTGGTAATTTAGAGTTTTGTACAATACCTTAGAACCATAAAACAGTAAAAATGGAGGCCAGCACTTATCATCTGCTGTGTTTAAATCCACATATCTGTTGATTTGGGGCAAGTCATTATATGTCTCTAAGCCTTAGATTTATCCTCTATAAGATATGATAACTAAATAGTACCTGTGTTATAGTGTTATTTTTTTTTTCCTTGAGGATAAAATAAATGGGTATACTCAGGTGTGTACACATATGTTCCTTGAACAATGTGTTTAGCATAAAATGTGCTTTTAAATGCTAGCTATTATCATCATCATTCTGGTTGCTGTTGTGAATTGGCACACGACAAAATAATAAAATATAGACAATTCAAGGAGTTCTTGTTTACAAATTATGTTGCTTTAAAGATTTCTGCTATTAAATGATTACGACATTATCATTTAAACAACAAACATATAAATATCCCATCAATATTAGATAAGTAAATATCATTATAATGCTGAATAGTAGTTTTGTTTCATTTTTTAATATTTTTATGCATAGGGGTTGTAAGCTCTAGTAAAACAAGTAATATCTAAAAACACAGTATCATAGTTACTGTTTTTAGTGCCATTTTTAATGATCTTGGAAAAAAGCACAAAAATTTCAGTCTTTATGATTCACAAAAACCAAGTCTGATGATCTATAATAGATTCTGTCTTTAAATGTAGGCAGAATGCCTATATTACTTCATATTCTCCTTCAAAACCTTTCACCATCTACCCTTTATTTTCATAGACAACTTGTTACATTCAATTCAAAATATGTACTGAGTTAACCATATCTTTTTTTATTCTTGATTTTAGGTAGATAACAGATATCAAAATGTTGTGCTTGAAAGTTGCAGTCCATTGGTTTGCAGAGAGTTAGACATGACTTAGTGACCGAACAACAATACATATGTGTGTGCGTGTGTGTGTGCACGCACGTGTGTGTGTGCTTAGTTGCTCAATTGTGTCCAACTCTTTGTAAGCACATGGACTCCAGCCTGCAAGGGTCCTCTGTCCATGAAAATTTCCAGGCAAGAATACTGGAGTGAATTGCCATTTTCTACTCCAGGGAATCTTCCCCACCCACGGATCAGAATCTCCTGCATTGGCAGGTGGATTCTTTACCACTAGCAACATCTGGGAAGCCTATCTATCTATCTATCATCTATCTATCTATCTATCTATATATGGCTGTGTCCAGCTTTTTGTGATCGTATGGACTCCTAGCCTGCCCAGCTCCTCTGTCCATGGGATTCTTCAGGCAAGAATACTGGAGTGGGTTTCCATGCCCTTCTCCATATATATGTGTAATACTTATATGTATATATATATAAAAATATAAATATATATGATGTTATATATTTTTATTTCAATAATTTAACAAAATTTAAATTACTGAAATAAATTATTATGCATACTTTTTCATAGAATATTTTTTTAAAATATCCTGGATGTAAATATAACTACATCTCAAGATCTTCATTTGTGTTTTTTAATAGCATCAGTATGGAAAAACTATGATTAGCAAAAACTCACTCAGTTGCTGAAAGTAAAAACTCAAAGACAGCCTCCCTTTAAATTGCAGCCTCCATCTTAAAAGATACTTGCTGTCTGGGTCATAAAACTTCAGAAAAAACTCTGAAGATTTATCAGAGCCTATATTTTAAACTTTATCTCTTATCCAAAGTATTAGCAAAATGGTTAAGAGTTAGAATAAGTGACTAGAGTGTGTCTTTTTCCTCTGAATTATTTATTTATTCTTTGGTTTTTCCCCAGTGGAGGTGATAATAAGCAAATGGCAGGAAGCCAGGGATGTGTTAATGTGAAGGAAATGGGAGATGCTAATGCTCAAAAGGTAAAGAAGAGAGATAAATATAAAGACAGTGAATTAAGTTTCTAAAAATTAGAATATTTGCAAATACAGGATGAAATACTATTTTATTGTATTAGAATTAGGACATTATAGAAATTTAACTATTAAAAACAATTTAGCTATGAATTATTTTCTGTACTTGGCTAAATTACAAGCCTTTCAAAAACATTTCCTCCTTTATGCTTATATTGTTGTCCTTTATCTTCTGAAAAGACTGTCCCTGATTTCTGGCTTCATCCAGTTTTTCTCTTCCCCTATATTGCTCTCCTATATTTCTCTTTCCCACCAACACATTCAGTGTGTAAACTACACTCCATTTTTTTCAAAAACTACTCAACGGTACCAACTATTCATCTTCCTTTCTTTTGAATAATTATGGCTTAGTAAGTAATATGGGATATTTGCTATGCCATATGGATACTATGGATACAATTTTAGCATATGGATAGTATACAATTAATTTCCTTTGCTATTACTTCAGGTCTATCAGTCTTTGCTTCCCAAACACTCACCACTTAAGACCAAAGACGTGACTATATTGCTTCTATATGCAGGCCTCTCTGTCCTCCCCTGACCTTATTCAGTGAAGATTGTACAGTAGACATGTTCAAATGCATAACATAATGGATCTGAGTACCATACACACGGAATTTAAATTCCTCTCAATATGTACAAAATATTTTTTTTTCCATTCAGGCTTTAAGAAATGCATGGATAGAGGGGAAACATGATATGAGATGTCTCCAAATAAATGGCAAAGAAGATAACTTGCTCATGTTATTTCACAGTTTGTTTTGACAACTGCTAAATGAGAAACATCCTTAAAAATGTTCTAACAGGTAAACAAAATTTGAGTTTCACTCTTGAAATTTTGTGATGGATACTCAGAAAATTAGGGTGAAGACAGAGAACTAGAGTTGAATGTTTTATTATAAACAAACAAGATTTATTTACAGGAGTGAAAACCTACAGAGGTGAAATGAATGAGAAAAAGAGAAAAAATGTATCATAATCTTATTGTTTGGAAAGAGATTATGATAATGAGAGTAGTGGGTGAAGAAGAAAGGAAGGCTGGAAAAATTCACGCTATGATTTACATATTCTTTAATGCTTTTTGGGAAAGATAAGTAAACAGAAAATTGAGAATTATTTCCATGATCATGGATGCCAACACTGTATTTCTTTTAATATTCTTTTGTATAAGTTTATCATAGACTTAAACTTATCATATGAAGTTTATCATAGACACTAGCCCCACAGGATCCTGGATATTACTTGAATTACATATAAAAATTAGTGTAATTTATAATGCAATTTATACATTTCAAGCTAACTGATAATTACATTACCTAACAAGCTCTTTCCTGGATAAATTGCACTATACTGTTAGGCAAGTTACCTAGAAGATGAGTATGGAATTTCAAAAAATGATAGTTGATATTAAAGGCTATATTAGGATTTAACTTCATTTTCTCTTTATGTTAAGCAGAGAAATTTACTGAACTTCAGAATTCAATAGTTTTACTATAAATTATACTATAGCAACCCATTATTCTTGGATTGCCAAATATTTCCTATGCATATTTATTAGATAGCCTTACTGAAGAGAGAGATAAAGTAGTAAAAATTCACTTTAATACTAAAAGAAACTGACACAATAGAGGTAAAATTAATAGTATATTTTTTCCTAAGAAGATGTGATACATTTAGATGATAGGGCATAGCCATCTATTTTAAAAATTATTTTCCTATTCAGTTAAAAATATAAATAAAGGGCATCACAACCTCCACATTTCTGGTATGATCAGATATTAAACAATGTAATAACCAGCTTCTTTGGTAACATTTCAGTTGCTAAGTCATATCTGACTCTTTGTGACACCATGGTCTATAGCTTATCAGGCTCACCTGACCTCTACTATTTTCCAGAGACTGCTCAAATTCATGTCCATTGAGTTGGTGATGCTAGCTAACCATTTCATCCTCTACTGCCTCCTTCTCCTTCTGGCTTCAGTCTTTCTTAGCATCAGGGTCTTTTCTATTGAACTGACTCTTCACATCAGGTGGCCAAAGTATTGGAGTTTCAGCTTCAGCATCAGTCTTTCCAATGAATCTTCAGTGTTGATTTCCTTTAGGATTGACTGGTTTGATCTCCTTGCAGTCCAAGGGACTCTCAAGAAGCTTCTCCAACACATTTCAAAAGCATCAATTCTTTGGTGCTCAGCCTTCTTTTTGGTTCAACTCTCAAATTCACAGAAAACTAATGGAAAAACCATAGCTTTGGCTATATGGACTTTTGTCGGCAACGTGATGTCTGCTTTTTAATGCAGTCAAGGTTTGTCATAGTTTTCCTTCTAAGGAGCAAGCATCTTTTAATTTCATGGCTGCAGTCACTATCAGCAGTGATTTTGGAGCCCAAGAAAATAAAGTCTGTTATTGCTTCCATGCTTCCTGTTCTATTTGCCATGAAGTGGTTGGTCTGGATGCTATGATTTTACTTTTTTGAAAGATGAGTTTCCTGCCAGGTTTTTTATTCTGTTTCACCCTCATCAAGAAACTTTAGCTCCTCTTCACTTTGTGCCATTAGAGTGCTAGCATCTGCATATCTGAGGTTGTTGAGATTTCTCCCAGCAATCTTGATTACAGCTAGTGATTAATCCAGTTCATCAGTTCACATATAATGTACTCTGCATAGAAGTTAAATAAGCAGAGTGACAACATACAGCATTGTCATTTTCCTTTCCAAATTTAGAACCAGTCCATTGTTCTATGCCCAGTTCTAACTGTTGCTTCTTCACCTTCATACAGGTTTCTTAGGAGACAGGTAAGGTTGTCTAGTATTTCCATCTCTTTAAGAATTTTCCAGTTTGTTTTGATCCACACAGTCAAAGGCTCTAGCATAGTCAATGAAGCAGAAATAGATGTTTTTCTAGAACTCCCTTGCTTTCTCTATCATTCAACTAATGATCTCTGCCTCCTCTGCCTCTTGGAAATCCAGCTTGTACATCTGGAAGTTCTCAGTTCACATACTGCTGAAGTCTAACTTGATAGTTTTTAGCATAATCTTACTAGCCCATGAAATGAGCACACTTATATGGCAGTTTGAATACTTTTAGGTATTGCCTTCTTGGGATTGGAGTGGAAAGTTTTCCAATCCTATGGCCTCTGCTGAGTTTTCCAAATTTGCTGGCATATTAAGTGTAGCACTTTAACAAGATCATCTTTTAGGATTTGAAATAGCTCAGCTAGAATTCCATCACCTTCTCTAGCTTTGTTCACAGTATGCTTCCTAAGGCCCTCTTGACTTCACAATCCAGGACCTCTGGCTCTACTTGAACAACCACATCATCATGATTATCTGGGTCATTAAGACTTTTTTGGTATAGTTCTTCTGTGTATCTTGCTACCTCTTCTTAATCTCCTCTGCTTCTGTTAGGTCCTAGCTATTTCTGTCCTTTATGGTGCCCATCCTTGTAGAAATGCTCCCTTGGATCTCCAATTTTCTCCAAGAGACCTTTCTCAGTCTAATATTTCCCCCTACTTCTTTGTATTATTCAAGAAGGCTTTCTTATATATCCTTGCTATTTTCTGGAACTCTGCATTCAGTTGGTTATATTTTTCCGTTTCTCCTTGTCTTTTGCTTCTCTGCTTTTCTCATCTATTTGTAAAGCCTCCTCAGACGCCCACTTTGTCTTCATGCATCTCATTTTCTTTGGGATGGTTTTGGTCACTGCCTCCTGTGTAGTGCTGTGAATCTCCATCCATAATTCTTCAAGCACTCTATCTGCCAGATCTAGTCTCTTGAATCTATTTGTCACCTCCACTGTATAACCGTAAGGGATTTGATTTAGGTCATACCTGAATGACCTAGTGGTTTTCTCTACTTTCTTCAATTTAAGCCTGAATTTTGCAACAAGGAGCTCATGATCTGAGCCATAGTCAGCTTTAGGTCTTGTTTGTGCTGAGCTTCTCCATCCATGGTTGCAAAGACTATAACCAATCTGATTTCAGTACCAGCCATCTGCTGATCTCCATGTGCATCATCTCTTGAATTGTTGGAAAAGGGTGTTTGCTATGACCAGCATGTTCTTCTGACAAAACTATTTGCCTTTGTTCTACTTCATTTTATACTCCAAAGTCAAACCTGCCTGTTATTCTGGGTATCTCTTGACTTCCTACTTTTGCATTTCAATCCCCTATGATGAAAAGGACATCTATTTTTGGTGTTAGTTTTAGAAGGTCCAGTAGGTCTTCAGAGAATTGGTAAAATTCAGCTTCTTTAGCAGCAGTGCTGGGGCTTAGACTTGGATTTACTGTGATGTTGGTTTGCCTTGGAAATGAACTGAGATCATTCTGTTGTTTTTGAGACTGCACCAAATACTGCATTTCAGACTCTCTTGTTGACTATGAGGGCTACTCCATTTATTCTAAGTGATTCTTGCCCACATTGGTAGATATAATGGTCTTCTGAATTAAATTTGCCCTATTCCATCCATTTTAGTTCACTGTTTCCTAAGATGTTGCTGTTCCATCTTGTCAACTCCCGCTTGATTACATCCAATGTACCTTGATTCATGGACCCAACTTTCAAGGTTCCTATGTGATATTCTTCTTCTTTATAGCATCAGACTTTACTTTCACCATTGTACACATCCACAATTCAGCGTCCTTTCTGCTTTGTCCCAGACACTTCATTCTTTCTAGAGCTGTTAGTAATTGCCCTCCACTCTTCCCTAGCAGGGTTTCCCTAGTGGCTCAGACAGTGAAGAATCTGCCTGCAATGCAGGAGACCCAGGTTTGATTCCTGGGTTGGGATGATCCCTTGGGGAAGGGAATAGATACCCACTCTTGCCTGGATAATTCCATGAACAGAGGAGCCTGGCTTGCTACAGTCCATGTGGTCACAAAGAGTCAGACATGACTGAGTGACTAACACTTTCACTCACATCCTTAGTAGCATATTGGTCATCTTCCAACCTGGGGGCTTTGTCTTGTGGATTCTCTAGGCAAGAATACTGGACTGGGTTGCCATTTTATCCTCCAGTGGATATTTTGTTAGAACTGTTTGCTATAGCCCATCTGTCTTGGGTGGCCCTGCACAGCACAGTTCATAGCTTCATTGTGTTACACAAGCCCCTTTGCACAAGACTCTGTTCCATGAAGGGGTCTTTGGTGATAAGTCAGTCTATTTGTTAATATACTCAAAGACTCTAAATAAATAGATAAACACTTAGGTCTATTCAATCTCAAGAAAAGACTGTCTCACTATCATATTAATTTTTAGCTATTTTCAAGGGAAAAAATGGTCAATTGCATTATGATCAGCAATCTTGTAAGTGGATCAAGCTTAGAATTTGGCTTGTGAGTTATAATCTGTGTGTTCTGTCTATCTATCTATCTATCCATCCTAATTCACAGCAATGATTAAATGAAGTTTATCTGACTCTAACCATAAATTAAGTTCTCCCCTGATTTAGTCAAGCAAAAAATTATGTACAAGTTAATATAGTGATATTTTCATACTAACATAAATTACAAATAAACTGGTCAAGATAGGGACACCTAAAGAAACTATTTCTAAGTTTTAATTTTTCATTTCACTAAAATAAGCATTTTAAAAATAATATTGATCAGGAACAACATTAATAAAGCTTCAAATTATTTATGAAAAGTAATACTTTGATCATTTTCCTCAAAACATGTGTGAACAATCAATGAGAAATATGAAAAAGAAGGAAATTAAATGCAAGTCTTTCATTCAGTGCAATCAATCTGAAGACAATCAAATCAACCCTTCAGAAGTTTGCTCTTGATGACTTTCTGTATTATTTTACACTGACTTTACCTCCTCCTTCACATATAGGCAATTCAACTTTACAGAAAGGTGGGCACAGCCAGCCATCAGCTCAGAAATGGAAAATTGTAATAACTATATTTTCAGACGTAATTCACAGGTTAAACCTGGTGGGAATTGCTTTCTCCTGTATGGACTTTTAAGGAAGATGCATTCCACAAAATAGTTGTGCATTCTTTTCTTTTTTTTTTCCTGAAGATTATTGGATGTTCTGAGATGCAGATTATGATACAGGTAATGCTACAGCTTACTATCAAATTAACTCTGGATTTCAACAGCAATCTGTTGATATAGATTGACTCCCATGTCATTTTTTTTTTTTTTCTCTTTTGGTTGGGAAATACAATCTTTAATGGCTGAATGAATTTCTCTCCGCACATTGACTAATAGTAAATCTTTTTAGATCTCATTCAGCTTTATCATTCCCTCTGGCAGTTTAGTTGTTGGCCTAGATTTATTGAGGTCCAACAGAATGCAATTGAAACCTCCCTTTGAAATAAAGTTCCTGGCATGAAGGAAAAAAAAAAAATCCATAAAAAGCTTCATCCTTGGGATAGCAACTTTTATAACGCAGAACTGATCTGAATAGTTCTTAGATGTTGGCCTCATAGTTTACATTGCATTATTGGATATGAACTTTGAACTCTGAGTCTCTTCTCTTCCTTTTTATTTTTCTTTTACTAGGACATGCACACATATTCTTGCTTACCACACAAAAATAAATTCAATCTTAAGTTAAATATAAAAAACCTCTCTAGCATTTCTCTCTTCCCTATAAAACTCAACAAAGCAATAATAGGAAATCAGTAATATCAGTAATCTGCTTTTAAGCAGTAAAGTACTTTCTTCATGTTCCATTTATTCTCACATATATATTGGAATGTTTCTTTAAGATTAAGTATAAATGGGGGAGACCAAAATTAAGTAATAACTTCATCAAACTCTCACTAGTCTCTTGAAATAATTATGCTTATTTTATGAGTTTTGTACAATAAGGACTTCTTAAAAGTGTAGGACTTCACTGTGGCCTAGCCCTTCTCTTGAATGAAATTAAAATCCAAACAATGAGCAATATGCAAACAACATAATTCTAAAACAATACCTGGATACAAGCCACAGCTCTGACTGTGTCAATTTCCTTTGCTAATGAAGTTTTCTAGTTTTACTTTCTGTTTATATTTTTTAATTTCCCAAAGGAAATCTCAACTATGACTTTGATATGTACCACTCTATGGAAACTACTCTTGTGTTTGGAGCTGAACTGGTGGAGAAAGAGTACAGAGTGTCTGCATTTCTGATTTCTTGACACATTCTTTATTCGTATTACCATATGTAACAAATTTCGTATTACAATAAGTGAATTTACTCTTCTTAGCATAAGGAGAATGGATTTCTAAGGGAGGCAAACAGACTGTATCTGTGGGGGAAAAAAAGACTCTGAGATCAGAATCAACTCTCATCATCATACCTCAGAGCTATAACACAAAGAGAACTTGCCTCCGTCTTACAAAGACATTCTGAATCATGGTTCTTAACTTCTGTTTCATGAAATTCCAAAAGATTTTCAATTACAGTTCAGAATACCTGAGCAGTTTGTTGGGAAAAACAATTATATACCATATTTATTTTGTTAACTTCTGCAATCATAAAAATAGGCAATTATTAGCATTAATTAATGATTATGATTAGCACATTTATTATTAAATATAGTTAATAAATAATTATTATTAGTATTAATAGCACCAGTGACTTAGACAACAAGTAAAATGTAGAGATATTTCATATCACTCTGGTAGTTGTAAATTTGTGAATATTATTAACATTTACCTTTATTATTACTTCAAACTTTGGTAAGTGAACTGTTGTTTGATTGTGTCATTTATTTCTTTATAAAATACAAATATATTACCATATTGCAAACTCTTAAAAATATTTTGATGATGTATATCTGAGCTTTCTTTGCAATCATTTGCTTTCCTTTATACATGTATTTTGTATAGGTTTTTACAGCACCTTTAGGTTCAAAGCAAAATTCAACACAAAGTATACAGAATGCCCATATACTCCTTGCTGTGATACACACACACTGCCTCTCCCACTTACCAACATTCTGCATCAAAGTGGTACTTTTGTTATCTATATTAAAAATCATGTAACCCGAGCAAAATATATCAACTATAATAGGAACTTTTTGAGACAATTGGTAAAATTTAAACATAGGTATTAGATGATGATAGTTTAGATAGATATAACAATGCTACTGTTAAGTTGGGGGCTATACTGTCTGTTAGTGACACAAAAATATTTACATACGAAGTGATATAATGTATGGAATTTGTTTTAAAATACTGCAACCAAGAATAAATTGTAAGGTATAAGGTATGGAGTATGGGGAAGTAGGTGAAAAAAGTTGTCAAAATATTAAATAAATATTTAAAGTTGGTGGGTCATTTATATTCATTTCATCATATAGTTCTCACTACTTTTATATGTAGTTGAAAATTTTTACGATAAAAGACAAAAATGAATGAATAAAAATAAATTAAAAGCCAAAAAAATAAAAAAATAAAAAATCATTATTACTCAAATCATTATTACTTCATATTAGGGCGCACTCCTGATAGTGCATGTTTTATGGGTTTTGACAAATATAATGAAGTGCATTTATAGTTGCAGTATCATATAGCATAGTTTCATTGGTCTAAAAAATCCTCTGTGTTCTACCGATTTGTTCCTCCCTTCCTTCCTAACCTCTGGCAACCACTGATCTCCATAGTTTTGCCTTTTCCAGAATGTCATATAGTTGGAATCATATAGTATGTAATCTTTCTATATTAGCTTCTTTCACTTAGTAATAAGCATTTTACTTTTCTCCATGTCTTTTCATGCCTGAATAGCTCATTTCTTTTTAGCACTAAATAATATTCCATCATCTGGATGTACCAGAGTTTATTTGTAAACTCACTTATTGAAAGACTATTGGTCACTTCCAACTTTTGGTAATTATGATTAAGCTGTTATAAACATGTATGTGTAGGATTTTGTTTGGACATAAGTTTTAAACTTCTTTGAATAAGTATCATGCAGTATGATCATATGACAAGAGTATGTTTAGCTCTAAGAAACTGCCACATTATCTTCCAATGTTGCTGCTTCACTTTACATTCCCATTAAGAGTAAGTGAAAGTTCTTATTGCTTCACATCCTTGTCAGACCTTAAGTGAATTCAATATTTTTGGCTCTTTGTCATTCTAAAGTTGCAAAATAGTATTTTACTGTTGTTTTAATTTGTAATTTCCTAATGACAAGTGGCGGAGAAGGCAGTGGCACCCCACTCCAGTACTCTTGCCTGGAAAATCCCATGGATGGAGAAGCTTGGTAGGCTGCAGGCCATGGGGTCGCTAGGAATCGGACACGACTAAGCGACTTCACTTTCACTTTTCACTTTCATACATTGGAGAAGGAAATGACAATCCACTCCACTGTTCTTGCCTGGAGAATCCCAGGGACGGGGGAGCCTGGTGGGCTGCCGTCTATGAGGTCGCACAGAGTCGGACATGACTGAAGCGACTGAGCAGCAGCAGCAGCAATGACATGTGGGCTTCCCATGCTGTACTAGTGGTAAAGAACCTGCCTGTCAAAACAGGAGGTGCTGGAGATGTGGGTTCGATCCCTGGGTCAGGAAGATCACTTGGAGGAAGGCATGGCAATCAACTCCAGTATTCTTGCCTGGAGAATCCATGGACAGAGGTGCATGGCAGACTTCAGTGCATAGGGTCCACAGGAGTCAGACACAACTGAGTGACTCAGCATAGCACAGCATAATGACATTTGATGTTGAGTCTCTTCTCATATGTTATTGATTATCTTTGTATCTTCCTTGCTGAGGTGTCTGTTCACGTATTTTGCCCACTTTTTAATCAAGTTGTTCATTTTATTTTATTGTTGAGGTATACATGTTCTGTATATATTTTAGATAACAGTCCTTAATCAGATAAGTCTTTTGCAGATTTTTCTCCGAAATTTTTGCATGTCTTATTCTTTTCACAGTGACTTTGTTACATAGCAGTTTTTAAACCTAATTGAGTTTAGCAATTATTTCTTTCATAGAACATGCCTCTGGGATTGATTGATAGATGGTAATAAAATGTCATTGTCATATTCAAGATTTTCTAAGGTTTGTCCTATGTTATCTTCTAGGACTTTTACAGTTTTCTGTTTTGCATTTAGGCTTATGATCATTTTAACAACATTTCTGTGTATAAGACCTGTGTCTGCATTCACTTTTTTTTTTTTTCATGGATGTTAGTCGTTCTAGATCCATTTGTTGAAGATTATTCTCCATTATATTTTGTTCTAGTGTCAAAGTCAGTTGACTGTATTTCTTGGGGTCTGTTTCTTGGCTCTCTATTTGGTCCCATTCATTTGTTTGTCTATTCTTTCCAATAGACAAGTGAAAAACGATACCACACTGTCCTGATTACTCTAATCTTACAGTAAGTCTTTAAGTTGGGTAATTAGCATAAGTCACCTGACTTTGTTCTCCTTCAACTATGTCAGTTAATCTGGGTCTGTTGCTGTTGCATATAAATTTTATAAACATATCTCTGATATTCATAAAGTAATTTACAGGGTTTTTATTGGGATACAATGGAATTAAGAGATCAATTTGGAAAAAAACTAAAATATTATTATATTGAGTTTTCCTGAAAATGAACATAGAATATCTATTTATTTGGTTCTTCTTTGAATTATTTAATTAGGGTTATCAGTTCATTTCAGTTCGGTCGCTCAGTCGTGTCTGACTCCTTGCAACCCCATGAACTGCAGCACACCAGGCCTCCCTGTCCATCACCAACTCCTGAAGTCCACTCAAAACCATGTCCATAGAGTCGGTGATGCCATCCAGCCATCTCACCCTCTGTTGTCCCCTTCTCCTCCTGCCCCCAATCCCTCCCAGCATCAGAGTCTTTTCCAATGAGTCAACTCATCGCATGAGGTGGTCAAAGTACTGGGGTTTCAGCTTTAGCATCATTCCTTCCAATGAACACCCAGGATTGATCTCCTTTAGAATGGACTGGTTGGATCTCCTTGCAGTCCAAGGGACTCTCAAGAGTCTTCTCCAACACCACAGTTCAAAAGCATCAATTCTTCGGCACTAAGCTTTCTTCACAGTCCAACTCTCACATCCATACATGACCACTGGAAAAACCATAGCCCTGACTAGACAGACCTTTGATGGCAAAGTAATGTCCCTGCTTTTTAATATACTATCTAGGTCGGTCATAACTTTTCTTCCAAGGAGTAAACGTCTTTTAATTTCATGGCTGCAGTCACCGTTTGCAGTGATTTTGGAGCCCCCAAAACTAAAGTCTGACACTGTTTCCAATGTTTCCACATCTACTTGCCATGAAGTGATGGGACCGGATGCCATGATATTAGTTTTCTGAATGTTGACCTTTAAGCCAACTTTTTCACTCTCCTCTTTGACTTTCATCAGGAAGCTTTTTAGTTCCTTTTCACTTTCTGCCATAAGGGTGGTGTCATCTGCATATCTGAGGTTATTGATATTTCTCCCAGCAATCTTGATTCCAGCTTGTGCTTCTTCCAGCTCAGCATTTCTCAAGATGTACTCTGCATAGAAGTTAAATAAGCAGGGTGACAATATACAGCCTTGATATACTCCTTTTCCTATTTGGAACCAGTCTGTTGTTCCATGTCCAGATATAACTGTTGCTTCCTGACCTGCATACAAGTTTCTCAAGCAGAAGGTCAGGTGGTCTGGTATTCCCATCTTTCAGAATTTTCCACAGTTTATTGTGATCCACACAGTCAAAGGCTTTGACTTAGTCAATAAAGCAGAAATTATCTTGCTTTTTCCATGATCTAGCGGAGGTTGGCAATTTTACCTCTGGTTCCTCTGTCTTTTCTAAAACCAGCTTGAATATCTGGAATTTCACAGTTCATCTATTGCTGAAGCCTGGCTTGGAGAATTTTGAGCATTACTTTACTAGTGTGTGAGTTGAGTGCAATTGTGCAGTAGTTTGAGCATTCTTTGGCATTGCCTTTCTTTGGGATTGGAATGAAAACTGACCTTTTCCAGTCCTGTGGCCACTGCTGAGTTTTCCAAATTTGCTGGCATAGTGAGTGCAGCACTTTCACAGCATCATCTCTCAGGATTTGAAATAGCTCCACTGGAATTCCATCACCTCAATGAGCTTAGTTTGTAGTGATGTTTTCTAAGGCCCACTTGACTTCACATTCTAGGATGTCTGGTGAGTGATCACACAATCATGATTATATGGGTCATGAAGATCTTTTTGTACAGTTCTTCTGTGTGTTCTTGCCACCTCTTCTTAATATCTTCTGCTTCTGTTAGGTCTATATCATAGTTTTCCTCATTTAGATCTTTTACATATTTTGTTAGATTTATACCTTTTTGTTTCACTTTCTTCAAAGTTTTCACCTGTTTCACTTTTTTTGATGCTACATAAATGGTAATGTGTTTTTAATTTTAAATTCTATTGTTGTTACCGGTCTACAGGAAAACAATTGGCTTTGGTAAATTAACCTTATATCCTAAAACTTTGTTATTATGACTTATTAGTTCTGATAGTTTTGTTTTGTTTCTGATTCCTGATTTTCTACAGATAATCTAAAAGAAGTTTTATTTTTTCCTTTCCTCATATATGTACACATTGTTTTCTTATCTTATTGCATTATCTAGAACTTTCACTATGCCTATACATTTTGCATTTGAAAAACATTCTGAGAAGACATCTGTAGGCTTTATCAGATTCTCAGTGGTCTTCAGCAAACACATGGACAGACACATTGTTAAGAACTACCATTCTGAAGCAAATCCTGCTGGAGACTGGATCACTTGCCTTTGCTGTGACCTCAGGCAGCAAGATGGAATATGCAATTTCTGTTTAAAATTAGGTGTTTTGGTTAGGGCAACTGACTAAATCTATATCATCTAAGTACTACATTGTAAAGAAGGAAAAATGAGACTTGGAGGGCTCTTTTGTTTGTTTGTTTTCATTTTGTTTGAGGTGTGTGATTTGTAAACTGTGTGTTAAAGATACTATTGTAAAGTTAGAAAGCTATCTCTTAATATTTCATAGATTCCAGGGAAACTCCATGATGCTCAAGATCTATCTGACACTGTATGAACACTTACTTCAGATAGTTCACATTTTGAACATTAGATCACACTGCTTCCTTTTGAAGACATCATATGTTTTAAAAGTTGGATTTCTGGAGTTAATTGTAAGAAAAAGCAAGTACTAAGCAAAAGACAACCCTAAACAGAAAATAAGAGTGGTATTAAATAATCTAAGTCTAAGCTTTAAGAAGGGCTTCCCAGGTGGCGCAGTGGTAAAGACTCTGCCTGCCAGTGCAGGAGATGGAGGAGATGCAGGTTGGATCCTTATGTTGAAAAGATTACCTGGAGAAGGAAATAGTTACTCCCTTCAGTATCCTTGCCTGAAATATCCTATGAACAGACGACTCTGGTAGGCTACAGTTCATGGGGTCACAAACAGTCAGACACGACTGAGCACGAGTAAGCTTTAAAAACCATGTAGTACCAACAGATACACACATCATCTTATTAACTGTCTAAATTAAAATTTTTTAATTAAAATTTTAATTTTAAAATAATTTTCAATTTAAAATTAAATTAAAAGATTAAAATGTTATTAATCTTTAAATTTTATGTCCATTATCTATCAAGCAGATACTATTAGGATAAAAATACTTGATATGTTTTCTATACCTGTTCTCCTTAATAAATAAAAATTTAAATATCATGATTATCTATATATTTATCTATCTTTCTATTATCTTTTAACCTATTTATTGCATATGAGCACTGTGAAAAATTTCTAAGACTCTAATGTCACTGCAAACTGAGAAATTTCATGTATGTCTGCATTAGGTTTTATACTAGGAAAGCATAATTGGCACTATGGAAAAAGATTACAAATTAGAAAAATAATATAACAATTTCATGCATATTTTCTTTATAAGTGACATAATTTTTCTTAAGTGACTTCCATAGAATACCAGGGGTATACACAATATAATTTTAAAACTGTGAGTTTTCTAATTACATGAGAAACCAAATTTTGCTAAGGTGGCATTATATTGTAGAGAAAATATTTTGGAGACAGCAAAGCTTGAAGGGTGTAAATTTAACAGTAAGAAAAATAGCTAGTTGCCTATTGACATTATTTGTTTGAAAAATTAATAGAAGATAAACTAAGGAAGTTTGGTAGGTGCATAAAGGAAGGACAAATATTTTAAATTAAGTGACAAAGACTAACTTGATGTAGGGAATGAAGGAAAAATGAATGCCCCCAAAGCTTTAATAACTGGGTCACTAATGATACTATAAGTTAGCTGTCAATACAACTTGGTATGGGAGAATTTCTGACTTGAAACTTTAAAACTATAAATTTAAAATTCCTGAGGACACACATCTGCAGATATCCTATTGGGAGTAACTGGAAATTAACAGTTGGTAAAATCCTGAATGTAAACAAGTAAGTAGAAGCAGATACTGGAAAAATGTGGTATTCCAACACTAAGAGAGAAAAAGTAGCAGCTAAAGACTTGAAATATATAGAGAAGGATGTGGAATAATGTAAATAACATCACAGAAACCAAGAGGGAAGAATTTTAGAGATGGAATATGTCTTCCTTATTAATCTGTTATATAGGTTTTTATTTTATTCCAGAAAATGGACATATTATTCACTGGATCTCTTTATTTCTAACTTAATCTAATATAGTTGAAGGTCATATAAGTAGAATTCAACAAGCTTTTAAACAGGTATGAGACATGGGCAGGGAACTTACATTTTTGAAGAAAGGTAAAATTAAAATTATAGTGTTTACTTCCTAAGGTTGTAAGAGTATTAGAAATGCTATATACAAGAAGTTATAAAAAAGCTTTGTACATATCATTGTAAAGATTTGCCAGGGTGGCTGCGATGACGCGCAGAGTGCAGGTGGCTGTGACAACGTGCAGAGCGTGGCCGAGAGGAGCTACCCCACATCCGAGGTCAGGGGCAGAAGTCGAGAGGACCCCACGCCTGAGAGGTGGAGGTCTAGCGGAGTTACCCCAAGTCCGAGGTCAGGGGTGGCCCAAGAGGAGCTACCCCATGTCCGAGGCCAGGGGCGCCAGAGGGCCTAGAAGAGCTATTCCACTTTCAAGGTCGGGAGGGGTGGTGATGAGTAGATACCCCTTGTCCAAGGCAAGGAGCAGCGGCTGTGCTTTGCTGGAGCAGCCGTGAAGAGATACCCCACATCCAAGGTAAAAGAAACCCAAGTAAGACAGTAGGTGTTGCAAGAGGGCAGACACACTGAAACCATAATCATAGAAAACTAGTCAATCTAATCACACTAGGACCACAGTCTTGTCTAACTCAATGAAACTAAGCCATACCCTGTAGGACCAACCAAGATGGGCGGTCATGGTGGAGAGGTCTGACACAATGTGGTCCACTGGAGAAGGGAATGGCAAACCACTTCAGTATTCTTGCCTTGAGAACCCCATGAACAGTATGAAAAGGCAAAATGATAGGATAATGAAAGAGGTACTCCTCAGGTCAGTAGGTACCCAATATGCTACTGGAGGTCACTGGAGAAATAACTCCAGAAGGAAGGGACAGAGCCAAAGCAAAAACAACAGCTAGTTGTGGTTGTAACTGGTGATAGAAGCAAAGTCTGATGCTGTAAAGAGAAATATTGCATAGGAACCTGGAATGTCAGGTCCATGAATCAAGGCAATTGGAACTGGTCAAACAGGAGATGGCAAGAGTGAACGTCGATATTCTAGGAATCAGTGAACTAAAATGGACTGGAATGGGTGAATATAACTCAGATGACCATTATATCTACTATTGTGGGCAGGAATCTCTTAGAAGAAATGGAGTAGCCATCATGGTCAACACAAGAGTCCGAAATGCAGTACTTGGATCCAATCTCAAAAACGACAGAATGAACTTTGTTCGTTTCCAAGGCAAACCATTCAATATCACAGTAATCCAAGTCTATGCCCCAACCAGTAATGCTGAAGAAGCTGAAGTTGAATGGTTCTATGAAGACCTACAAGACCTTTTAGAACTAACACACAAAAAAGATATCTTTTTCATTATAGGGGACTAGAATGCAAAAGTAGGAAGTCAAGAAACACCTGGAGTAACAGGCAAATTTGGCCTTGGAATACAGAATGAAGCAGGGCAAAGACTAATAGAGTTTTGCCAAGAGAATGCACTGGTCATAGCAAACACCCTCTTCCAACAACTCAAGAGAACACTCTACACATGGACATCAACAGATGGTCAACACCAAAATCAGATTGATTATATTCTTTGCAACCAAGATGGAGAAGCTCTATACAGTCAACAAAAACAAGACCAGGAGCTGACAGTGGCTCAGATCATGAACTCCTTATGGCCAAATTCAGAGTTAAATTGAAGAAAGTAGGGAAAACCGCTAGACCATTCAGGTATGACCTAAATCAAATCCCATATGATGATACAGTGGAAGTGAGAAATAGATTTAAGGGACTAGATCTGATAGATAGAGTGCCTGATGAACTATGGATGGAGGTTTGTGATACTGTACAGGAGACAGGGATCAAGACCATCCCCATGGAAAAGAAATGCAAAAAAGCAAAATGGCTGTCTGAAGAGGCCTTACAAATAGCTGTGAAAAGAAGAGAAGAGAAAAGCAAAGGAGAAAAGGAAAGATATAAGCATCTGAACGCAGACTTCCAAAGAACAGCAAGAAGAGATAAGAAAGCCTTCCTCAGTGATCAGTGCAAAGAAATAGAGTAAAACAACAGAATGGGAAAGACTAGAGATCTCTTCAAGAAAATCAGAGATACCAAGGGAATATTTCATGCAAAGATGGGCTCGATAAAGGACAGAAATGGAATGGACCTAACAGAAGCAGAAGATATTAAGAAGAGGTGGCAAGAATACACAGAAGAACTATACAAAAAAGATCTTCACGACCAGGATAATCACCATGGTGTCATCACTTACCTAGAGCCAGACATCCTGGAATGTAAAGTCAAGTGGGCCTTAGAAAGCATCACTATGAACAAAGCTAGTGGAGGTGATGGAATTCCAGTTAGGCTATTTCAAATCCTGAAAGATGATGCTGTGAAAGTGCTGCACTCAATATGCCAGCAAATTTGGAAAACTCAGCAGTGGCCATACTACAAATTTAACTATAAGTTCTACTTATTTTATAAAGACAAAAAAGGCACCCTTTATAAAGAGTGTTGAAACATTGTGCACCATTGAAGTAAAAATTGACAGTGGTGTGTGTGTTTATTAACAAATGTTTATTTGCTTTTCATTTTTGGCAAATATTTATTATGAGGATCATTCTCCTCAAACATAAAATGGAGATAAGAATACTCACATGAAGTAAAGATCTCACTGTTTGCAGATGACATGATACTGTTCATAGAAAACCCCAAAGATAGTATCAGAAAATTACTAGAGCTAATCAGTGAATTTAGCAAAGTTGCAGGATACAAAAGCAATACACAGAAATCACTTGTATTTCTATATACTAATAATGAAAAATCAGAAAGAGCAATTAAGAATCAGTCCCATTCACCATTGCAACATAAAGAATTAAATATTTAGGAATAAAATTACCTCAGTCTAGTCAAGGCTATGGTTTTTCCTGTGGTCATGTATGGATGTGAGAGTTGGACTGTGAAGAAAGCTGAGTGCCAAAAAAATGATTTTTTTGAACTGTGGTCTTGGAGAAGACTCAAGAGTCCCTTGGACTGCAAGGAGATCCAACCAGTCCATTCTGAAGGAGATCAGCTCTGGGATTTCTTTGGAGGGAATGATGCTAAAGCTGAAACTCCAGGACTTTGGCCACCTCATGCAAAGAGTTCACTCATGGGAAAAGACTCTGGTGCTGGGAGGGATTGGGGGCAGGAGGAGAAGGGGACGACAGAGGATGAGATGGCTGGATGGCATCACTAACTCGATGGACGTGAGTCTGAGTGAACTCTGGGAGTTGGTGATGGACAGGGAGGCCTGGCGTGCTGCGATTCATGGAGTCGCAAAGAGTCGGACATGACTGAGTGACTGAACTGACTGACTGACCTGAAGGGGACGAAAGAACTGCACACAGAAAATTATAAGACACTAATGAAAGAAATCAAAGATGACATAAACAGAGAGATATTCCACATTCCTGAGTAGGAAGAATCAATATTGTGAAAATGACTATACTACCAAATGTAATCTACAGATTCAATGCAATCCATATCAAATTATCAATGGCATTTTTCACAGAACTAAAACAAAAAATTTTATAATTCATATGGAAACACAAAAGATCCCAAATAGCCACAGCAGTCTTGAGAAAGAAGAATGGAGCTAGAGGAATCAAGCTTCTTGACTTCAGATTATACTACAAAGCTACCTACAGTCATCAAGACAGTATGGTACTGGCACAAAAACAGAAATATAGACTGATGGAACAAGATAGAAAGCCCAGAAATAAACCCATGCACCAATGGGTACCTTATTTTTTAAAAAGGAGGCAAGAATATACAATGGGCAAAGACAGCCCTTCAATAAAAGGTGCTGGGAAAACTGGATGGCTACATGTAAAATAATGAAATATAAGAACACTTCCTAACACCATTCACAAAGATAAATTCAAAATGGATTAAAACACCAAATGTAAGACTAGAAACTGTAAAACTCTTAGTGGAAAACATAGGCAGACACTTGATGACATAAATCAAAGCAAGATCCTCTATGACCCACCTCCTAGAGTAAAGGAAATAAAAACAAAAGTAAACAAGTGGCACTTGATTAAACTTAAAAGCTTTTGCACGGCAAAGGAAACTATAAGCAAGGTGAAAAATCAACCCTCAGAATGGGAGGGTTGTAAATGTAAAAGAAACAACTGACAAAGGATTCATTTCCAAAATATACAAGCAGCTCATATAACTTAGTACCAGAAAAACAAACAACCCAATCAAAAAGTGGGGGAAAAAAATCTAAACAAGCATTTCTCCAAAGAAGACATAGAGATGGCTAACAAACACATGAAAAGATGTTCAACATTGCTTATTATTAGAGAAACGCAAATCAAAACTACAATTATATATCACTTCGCACTGGTCAGAATGGCCATCATCAAAATGTCTACAAACAATAAATGCTGGAGGGGGCATGGAGAAAAGGGAATGCTCTTGCACTGTTGGTGGGAATGTAAATTGATACAGCCACTATGGAAGATGGTACGGAGATTCCTTAAAAAACTAGGAATAAAACCACCATATGACCCAGCAATGCCACTCCTAGGCATATACCCTGTTCAGTTCAGTTCAGTCGCTCAGTCATGTCCGACTCTGCAACCCCATGAATCGTAGCACGCCAGGACTCCCTGTCCAACACCAACTCCCGGAGTTCACTCAGATCCCGTCCGTCAAGTCAGTGATGCCATCCAGCCATTTCATCCTTGGTTGTCCCCTTCTCCTCCTGCCCCCAATCTCTCCCAACATCAGAGTCTTTTCCAATGAGTCAACTCTTTGCATGAGGTAGCCAAAGTACTGGAGCTTCAGCTTTAGCATCATTCCTTCCAAAGAAATCCCAGGGTTGATATCCTTCAGAATGGACTGGTTGGATCTCCTTGCAGTCCAAGGGACTCTCAAGAGTCTTCTCGAACACCACAGTTCAAATGCATCAATTCTTCAGCACTGAGCCTTCTTCACAGTCCAACTCTCACATCGTACATGACTACTGGAAAAACCATAGCCTTGACTAGACGGACCTTAGTCGGCAAAGTAATGTCTCTGCTTTTGAATATGCTCTCTAGGTTGGTCATAACTTTTCTTCCAAGGAGTAAGCATCTTTTAATTTCCTGGCTGCAATCATCATCTGCAGTGATTTTGGAGCCCCCCAAAATAAAGTCTGACACTGTTTCCACTGTTTCCCCATCTATTTCTCATGGAGTGATGGGACCAGATGCCATGATTTTCATTTTCTGAAAGTTGAGCTTTAAGCCAACATTTTCACTCTCCTCTCTCACTTTCATCAAGAGGCTTTTTAGTTTCTCTTTACTTTCAGCCATAAAGGTGGTGTCATCTGCATATCTGAGGTTATTGATATTTCTCCCGGCAATCTTGATTCCAGCTTGTGTTTCTTCCAGTCCAGCGTTTCTCATGATGCACTCTGCATAGAAGTTAACTAAGCAGGGTGACAATATACAGCCTTGACGTATTCTTTTTCCTATTTGGAACCAGTCTGTTGTTCCATGTCCAGTTCTAACTGTTGCTGCCTAACCTGCATATAGGTTTCTCCAGAGGCAGGTCAGGTGGTCTGGTATGCCCATCTCTTTCAGAATTTTCCACAGTTTCTTGTGATCCACACAGTCAAAGGCTTTGGCATAGTCAAAAAAGCAGAAAAAGATGTTTTTCTGGAACTCTCTTGCTTTTTCCATGATCCAGCGGATGTTGGCAATTTGATCTGTGGTTCCTCTGCCTTTTTGAAAACCAGCTTGAACATCAGGAAGTTCATGGTTCAGGTATTGCTGAAGCCTGTCTTGGAGAATTTTGAGCATTAATTTACTAGCGTGTGAGATGAGTGCAATTGTGTGGTAGTTTGAGTATTCTTTGGCATTGCCTTTCTTTGGGATTGGAATGAAAACTGACCTTTTCCAGTCCTGTGGCCACTGCTGAGTTTTCCAAATTTGCTGGCATATTGAGTGCAGCACTTTCACAGCATCATCTTTCAGGATTTGAAATAGACTAACTGGAATTCCATCACCTCCACTAGCTTTGTTCATAGTGATGCTTTCTAAGGCCCACTTGACTTTACATTCCAGGATGTCTGGCTCTAGATGAATGATCACACCATCGTGATTATCCGGGTCATGAAGATCCTTTTTGTACAGTTCTTCTGTGTATTCTTGCCACCTCTTCTTAATATCTTCTGCTTCTGTTAGGTCCATTCCATTTCTGTCCTTTATCGAGCCCATCTTTGCATGAAATATTCCCTTGGTATTTCTGATTTTCTTGAAGAGATCTCTAGTCTTTCCCATTCTGTTCTTTTCCTCTATTTCTTTGCACTGATCACTGAACAAGGCTTTCTTATCTCTTCTTGCTATTCTTTGGAAGTCTGCATTCAGATGCTTATTATCTTTCCTGTTTTCCTTTTCTTTTTGCTTCCCTTCTTTTCACAGCTATTTGTAAGGCCTCCTCAGACAGCCATTTTGATTTTTTGCATTTCTTTTCCATGGGGATGGTCTCCTGTACAGTGTCACGAACCTCAGTCCATAGTTCATCAGGCACTCTATCTATCAGATCTAGTCCCTTAAATCTATTTCTCACTTCCACTGTATCATCATAAGGGATTTGATTTAGGTCATACCTGAACGGTCTAGTGGTTTTCCCTACTTTCTTCAATTTAAGTCTGAATTTGGCAATAAGGAGTTCATGATCTGAGCCACTGTCAGCTCCTGGTCTTGTTTTTGTTGACTGTATAGAGTTTCTCCATCTCTTGCTGCAGAGAATATAATCAATCTGATTTCGGTGTTGACCATCTGCTGATGTCCATGTGTAGAGTATTCTCTTGTGTTGTTGGGAGAGTGTGTTTGCTATGACCAGTGCATTTTCTTGGCAAAGCTCTATTAGTCTTTGTCCTGCTTCATTCTGTATTCCAAGGCCAAATTTGCCTGTTACTCCAGGTGTTTCTTGACTTCCTACTTTTGCATTCCAGTCCCCTATAATGAAAAGGACATCGTTTTTGGGTGTTAGTTCTAAAAGGTCTTGTAGGTCTTCATAGAACCGTTCAACTTCAGCTTTTTCAGCATTACTGGTTGGAGCATAGACTCGGATTACCATGATATTGAATGGTTTGCCTTGGAAACCAACAGAGATCATTCTGTCGTTTTTGAGATTGCATCCAAGTACTGCATTTTGGACTCTTGTGTTGACCATGATGGCTACTCCATTTCTTCTGAGGGATTCCTGCCCGCAGTAGTAGATATAATGGTCTCCTGAGTTAAATTCATGCATTCCAGTCCATTTTAGTTTGCTGATTCCTAGAATGTCAACGTTCACTCTTGCCATCTCCTGTTTGACCACTTCCAATTTGCCTTGATTCATGGACCTGACATTCCAGGTTCCTATGCAATATTGCTCTTTACAGTCTCGGACCTTGCTTCTATCACCAGTCACATCCACAGCTGGGTATTGTTTTTGCTTTGGCTCCAACCCTTCATTCTTTCTGGAGTTATTTCTCCACTGATCTCCAGTAGCATATTGGGCACCTACTGACCTGAGGAGAACCTCTTTCAGTATCCTATCATTTTGCCTTTTCATACTGTTCATGGGACTGAAGTGGTTTGCCATTCCCTTCTCCAGTGGACCACATTGTGTCAGACCTCTCCACCATGACCCACCCATCTTGGGTTCCCCCACGAGCCTGGCTTAGTTTCATTGAGTTAGACAAGGCTGTGGTCCTAGTGTGATTAGATTGACTAGATATCTGTGAGTATGGTTTCAGTGTGTCTGCCCTCTGATGCCCTCTTGCAACACCTACCATCTTACTTGGGTTTCTATTACTTTGGGCATGGGGTATCTCTTCACGGCTGCTCCAGCAAAGCACAGCTGCTGCTCCTTACCTTGGATGAGGGGTATCTCCTCACCCTGAGGGGACCAAAACTGAAAGAGGCACATGTATCCTAATGTTCACTATAGCACTATTTACAGTAGCTAGAACATAGAAGCAACCTAGATGACCATCGACAAATGACTGGATAAAGAAGTTGTGGTACATATTCACAATGGAATATTACTCACCCATAAAAAGGAACTCATTTGAGTCAGTTCTAATAAGGTGGATGAATTTAGAATCTATTATACAGAGTGAAGTCAGTCAGAAAGAGAAAGATAAATATGGTATTCTAATGCATATATACAGAATCTAGAAAAATGGTACTGAAGAATTTATTTACAGGGCAACAGTGGAGAAACAGACATAGAGAACAGACTTATGGACATGGGGAGAGGGGAGGAGAGGGTGAGATGTATGGAGAGAGTCACATGGAAACTTACATTACCATATGTAAAATAGATAGCCAATGAGAATTTGCTGTATGGCTCAGGAAACTCAAACAGGGGCTCTGTAACCACTTAGGGGGTGGGATGGGGACGGAGATGGGAGGCAGGTTCAGGAGGAAGGGGATATATGTATACCTATTGCTGATTCATGTTGAGATTTGACAGTAAACAACAAATTCTGTAAAGCAATTATTCTTCAATAAAATAAATTTTAAAAAAGAATATGCACATGGCTATTGTAAAAATGAAATAATAAAACGGGGGAAAAGTAAAGAATGAATCATTCACAACAGACCTTCTCATTTGTTTCCAAAGGAAAGGTACAATCTATTTTGAAGTAAAATCCTAAAATCTTCTGGAGGTTTTTTTGTTGTTGTTAAACTCTATCTCAACCAAGCTGAGTGCATTCCAAATATTAATTTCAGAGATATGGGACTGAGGTGAGAAACGACAGTGGGAAGCCTCCAAATCAGTCCTATGTACAGATTATCAAACTACCACTTCCAAGAGCTTGTGATTCCTTTCAGTTATTGCTGCCATAAAGGTTGTATGGCATGGGAATAACATGGCATGTGGATGACTGAGACAGTGTCTAACACAGCAGCCATCTATATTATTTCAAACTATTCAAGACATGTCTCCTTGATAATGGACCAGAATTATGCTTCGCCCTTTTCCCTGGAATATCAAAATGGATAAGCCAGTATTTTCCAAGTTCTCTTAAATTATGAAACATTTTTCTAGTCATATCCTTCACTTTAAAGAGAACACATGTATTTGAAAACAGTATTAATATTTTAGTTATTTAAAACTTTTCTCCCAATCCAAATTGATTATGGAAATTTACAACTAACAGACAAGAAATGAAAAAGATTTAGGCAATTTCCGACTTTCTGACAGCTCATTTTAAATTGACCCCAAATTGTTGTTTTTTTAACATATATTTATCACTTTTAAATGTGTTAATTGTGTTGCAAGCACTGCAGCTGGGATTAATTTAGGGCATTTGAATTGCCTTCTCTGCAGCTGGTGAACACTGAAGCAAAACTGTGAAATAAGCTTTGCTAAAGAATTAGATAGTTTTCACTGTTAATTATTCAATCCTTTCTTTCAGAATTCTTTCTAAGAAGTCTAGTTCTAAATTATAAAACGAATTGTACTTTTCTCATACTATGATCAGGAATATGACATTTGGTTGCTGATGATGCTAATGTGTATCCTTCTCCTAAAACTTGCAAGTATTTTGAGACAGTGCACTCATGTAACAAAGTGACACAATAGAAAATCATCTATTATTTAAACATGACCCCCAAAAAAAGGGGTTAGAGCATCTTCAATATTTATTTACTTGCTTATTTATTAAAGACTCTTTCTTATGTTCATCTCTTTCCATAAGAGACAGTATTCTGGAAATAATTATTTTAAAGACTCAATCTTCTTCCTTTCACTCTGTTCTTATATATGTCTACGGATATATAAAGAGCATGACATTCTTGCTCCCTGAGCATAGATAATTGTGATGAACTAGGTCAATCAATATTTTCTCTCTGTTTATATATATACATATATATACATATGAATATGTACTACATATATATATATAAGACACATATTTGTGTATACACTTCTTTGGGTATAAATATAAATAAAGGAAAAGTAGAAAGTAATTCTTAGCTTAAAGGGCTCTCTTAAAGGATGGTCTTATTTAAGACCATCAAGTAGTCTTAAATTGACCTCACAAGTAGTCTCTGTTGAAATTAAGTATTAATGACCCAGAGGAAAAATAGTCTACAAATACATCATTAGGTCTGGTTAATCTCTTATTAGCTCTTTTAGTGGTTTAGGAGTCCCAAAGAATGTTCAAACTACTGCACAATTGCACTCATCTCACATGCTAGTAAAGTAATGCTCAAAATTCTCCAAGCCAGGATTCAGCAATACATGGACTGTGAACTTCCTGATGTTCAAGCTGGTTTTAGAAAAGGCAGAGGAACCACAGATCAAATTGCCAACATCTGCTGGATCATGGAAAAAGCAAGAGAGTTCCAGAAAAACATCTACTTCTGCTTTATTGACTATGCCAAAGCCTTTGACTGTGTGGATCACAAGAAACTGGAAAATTCTGAAAGAGATGGGAATACCAGACCACCTGACCTGCCTCTGGAGAAACCTATATGCAGGTCAGGAAGCAACAGTAGGAACTGGACATGGAAGAACAGACTGGTTCCAAATAGGAAAAAGAATACGTCAAGGCAGTATATTGTTACCCTGCTTATTTAACTTCTATGCAGAGTACATCATGAGAAATCCTGGGCTGGAAGAAGCACAAGCTGGAGTCAAGATTGCTGGGAGAAATATCAATAACCTCAGATATGCAGATGACACCACCCTTATGGCAGAAAGTGAAGAGGGACTAAAGAGCCTCTTGATGAAAGTGAAAGAGGAGAGTGAAAAAGTTGGCTTAAAGCTCAAAATTCAGAAAACAAAGATCATGGCATCTGGTCCCATCACTTCGTGGCAAATAGATGGGGAAACAATGGAAACAGTGTCAGACTTTATTTTTTTGGGGCTCCAAAATCACTGCAGATGGTGACTGCAGCCATGAAATTAAAAGACACTTGCTCCTTTCAAGAAAAGCTATGACCAACCTAGATAGCATATTCAAAAGCAGAGACATTACTTTGCCAACAAAGGTCCATCTAGTCAAGGCTATGGTTTTTCCAGTGGTCATGTATGGATCTGAGACTTGGACTGTGAGGAAAGCTGAGTGCTGAAGAATTGATGCTTTTGAAATCTGGTGTTGGAGAAGACTCTTGAGAGTCCCTTGAACTGCAAGGAGATCCAACCAGTCCATCCTAAAGGAGATCAGTCCTGGGAATTCTTTGGAGGGAATGATGCTAAAGCTGAAACTCCAATACTTTGGCCACCTGATGCGAAGAGTTGACTCATTGGAAAAGACTCTGATGCTGGGAGGGTTTGGGGGCAGGAAGAGAAGGGGACGACAGAGGATGAGATGGCTGGATGGCATCACTGACTCGATGGACATGAGTTTGAGTGAACTCCGGAATTTGGTGATGGACAGGGAGGCCTGGCGTGCTACGATTCATGGGGTCGCAAAGAATCAGACAGAACTGAGTCACTGTACTGAACTGAACTGAATTGAGTGTAGTTGCTCAGTCATGTCCAACTCTTCACGACTCCATGTACTGTTGTCCTCCAGGCTCCTCTGTCCGTGGGATTCTCCAGGCAAGAATAGTAGAGTGTATTGCAATTCCCTTCTCCAGAGGATCTTCCCAACCCATGGATCGAAATTATGCCTCCTGCATTACATTGTATTAGCTGTGACCACAGGCAATAACTTAATTATTTGAAATTGAAGAAAAATACCTAACTTACAAGATAGTTTAATAATACAATATACAAAGCCTGCTTTGCCAATAGCTTTACCACAGATTCTTAATACATTCCTACTATTTCATATGTACATTTTTAAAATTTTTGCTAAGAAAAATTTCAAACACCCAAGAAGAGATATTAGCATAATAAACCATTATCAATCTTCAAAATCTACCAACTAAGCCAGTTACTTTTAAATTCTTTCCATTTCCAATTACTATATAAATTCTTTCTATTTCTTATTTTCATTTACAAACTTTTTGTTGAAGATAATTCAGCAAGTGGTTCTCTATAATCTGTATTTTGCTGGTGGCATAAATAAGATGATATTTAATGTTTCTCTGTCCCACCGATTTTCTATAAATTGAAAGCTTTAACTGGAGACATGATACAAATACATATTTTAAAATATCTGACTCCCTACAGCTATTTGGTTTATGTGTTCTTATTCTACCAATCCTGTTTCTCCTTTTGCTTCAGTGACTTATTTCTGAAGTTTTCTCAAAATTACAGATTCAAATGATACATAAATCAAGGGGAGATGTACAGTTTTCATCAGAAATATTTGAACATTTTTCAATGTAAAGTTCTATTTAGGATTCATTATTTGGCTGGATTAGAATCTCAATGGCTAGCTGATTATCTGTCACTATTTACCAGGAGAAAAATGTGGTATATGGACTAGCCTAAGTGAGAAGTGAAAACCAGGACTTCCCTGGTTGCTCAGTGGTAATTCAATGTAGTTTCAATTCCTGGGTTAGGAACAGCCCCTGGAGGAGGAAATGGCACCCACTCCAGTATTCTTGCCTGGAAAATCCCATGGACAGAGGAGCTTGGCAGGCTATAGTCCATGGGTTTGCAAAAAAAGAGTTGGATACAACTTAGTCACTGAACAACAACTCACCAGGAAGAAAATTTGCTATATGGGCCTGCCTAAGTGAGAAGCAGTTAATAGGAAATCACACATGCAAATTCTAGATTCTAGCCTTAGGAATATTCAACTTGGAGTTTGTACTGTACATGTCTGACCTAGATATATTTGTTTCTTCTGATGAGTCAATTTGTCTATATTTAGGCAAGGGCTTTCCATCATAGCTCAGTTGGTAAAGAATTTACCTTCAGTGGAGGATACCCAGTTTGATTCCTGGGTCAGAAAGATCCCCTGGAAAAGGGATAGGCTACCTATACCAGTATTCTGGCCTGGATAATTCCATGGACTGTATAGTTCATGGGGTCACAAAGACTTGGACACAACTGAGTCACTTTCACTTCACAGACAAGAAATAACTTCTAAGAACCAGCTCTTGGCTTTGTTGATTAATCAACAAATTGAACCTCTATGCTCAGTATTTTGGGGCTTCCCTGGTAGCTCAGAGGGCAAAGAATCTGCCTCCAATGCAGAAGACCCAGGTTCAATCCCTCAGTTGGAAGGATCCCCTGGAGAGGGGGATGGCTACCCACTCCAGTATTCTTGGCTACAGAATCCCATGGACAGAGAAGCCTGGTGGGCTACACAGTCCACAGTGTTGCAAAGAGTCAAATACAATTGAGTGACTAACATTTTCACTTTCACTCATTATTTTATACCCATCTTTCTGCTTTTATCAGTTTGACTTTTTCCATTTCTATTATAATAAAATCACATAATATAAAATTACAAATGTAAATTTTTACTTATATCATTTTAATTTTTCTAGCCTATTGAGGTAAAATTGACAAATAACATTGTAGTATCTTTAAACTGTATGATATGAATGTTTGATGTAGGTATACATTGTGAAAGGAGATCTGCCATCAATTTAATACATTAGTTGGTAAAGAATCTACTTGCAATGCTACAGGTGACCTGGGTTTGATCCTTGGGTGAGGAAGATCTCTTGAAGAAGGAAATGGCAATCCACTTAGCAATCTTGCTTGGGAAATTCCATGGACAAAGGAGCTTGGCAGGCTAAGTCCATGGGGTCACAAGAGTCAGACATGACTTAGTGACTAAACCACCACCACCTTATATAGTTTTAATTTATCTATCTATGTTGAGAATGCTTAAATCTATTCTCTTAGCAAATTTCTGCTATATAATACAGTATGATACAAGAAATGTTCACATGTTGACTAAGGGGAACTCATTCTGGCCTAAATATTTTTTAATCTAAACTTCATGCTAGCTAGAGCCACATGTTTTGTGGCCTATAAAGCGGAAACTCCAGTACTTTGGCTACCTCACGCGAAGACTTGACTCATTGGAGAAGACTCTGATGCTGGGAGGGATTGGGGGCAGGAGGAGAAGGGGACGACAGAGGATGAGATGGTTCGATGGCATCACTGACTCGATGGACGTGAGCTTGAGTGAACTCTGGGAGTTGGTGATGGACAGGGAGGCCTGGCGTGCTGCGATTCATGGGGTCGCAAAGAGTTGGACATGACTGAGTGACTGAACTAACTAACTAACCTTACATTGAACTTATACTTTAACCATTAAAGAAGAGAATACATTTAAAAATCAACATGAAGTACCTGGGATTCAGGCATCTGCTATGGAGCCAGGCAGCCACTGTGCATGTGTTTTCAGACACATTCCTGCATCACTGAGAACTTAAGTTTTCTGGACCATATCACACTCAAGGATAGCACTTCAGTTCAATTCAGTTCAGTCGCTCAGTCATGTCTGACTCTTTGCGACCCCATGAATCTCAGCACGCCAGGCCTCCCTGTCCATCACCAACTCCCGGGGTTCACTCAGACTCGCGTCCATCGAGTCAGTGATGCCATCCAGCCATCTCATCCTCTGTTGTCCCCTTCTCCTACTGCCCTCAATCCCTCCCAGCATCAGAGTCTTTTCCAATGAGTCAACTCTTTGCATGAGGTGGCCAAAGGCCTGGAGTTTCAGCGTCAGCATCATTCCCTCCAAAGAAATCCCACGGCTGATCTCCTTCAGAATGGACTGGTTGGATCTCCTTGCAGTCCAAGGGACTCTCAAGAGTCTTCTCCAACACCACAGTTCAAAAGCTAGTAGTTCTCAAAACAGTATCTACTAGCTGCTTTGCTGCAACATTATGGCCTCAGTTTCTTGTAACTATATAACCATTTTGGACCTCAATCAATCCTTGCTGAACAATCACCCTTACTTCTAGCCAGCCCCAATCCTAATTCTTAACAATTAATATAATTATGTGGATATATATGTATACACACACAATTTTCTTTATCAATTCATATATATATATATACACACACATACATACACCAGTATTCTCATCTGGAGAATTCCATGGACAGAGGAGCCTGGTGGGCTATAGTCCATATGGTTGTGAAGAGTTGGACATGACTGAACAACTAAACAGCAGCAGCTTTTTAATACTCTATCTAGATTTGTCAGAGCTTTTCTTCCAAAGAGAAAGTGTCTTTTAATTTCAGTCCTGCAGTCACCATCTGCAGTGATTTCGGAACCCAAGAAAATAAAATCTGTCACTTTTCCACTTTGTCCCTATCTATTTGCCATGAAATGATGGGGCTGGATGCCATGAATTTAGTTTTTTCAAAACTTGAGTTTCAAGTCCATTTTTCACTCTCTTCTGTCACCTTCATCAAGAAGTTCTTTAGTTCCTTCCTCTATGCTTTTTGCCATTAGGCTAGTATCATCTGCAAATCTGAGGTTTTCGATATTTCTCCCAGCAATCTTGATTCCAGTTTCTGATTCACCCAGTCCAGCATTTTGCTTGATATACTCTGCATATAAGTTAAATAATCAAGGTGGCAATAAACAGTGTTGATGTACTCCTTTCCCAATTTGAAACCAGTCCCTTATCCCATGTCCGATTCTAACTGTTGCTTCTTGACCTGCATACAGGTTTCTCAGGAGGCAGGTAGGATGGTCTGGTATTCCCATCGAATTTTCCACAGTTTGTTGTGATCTACCTTGACAAACACAGATAAAGGAAGCACAGTTCAGACTCCTAGAGTACTATAGCTAAGATCATGCTTCATTTGACAGAGAACAGCTCTTGTACAAAGGGGAGCTCCTCATATGTTACTGTGCCCCAGTAGAAACTACATGCATGTTCATAGGACATCAAGTGGATATATTAGTGGAGCATCCTAGCATATATAATTTATTATCCGATGTGCCAAGTCATAAGATCCCATATGCATAATGGCAATTTAGCACGATTGAAGTGGTGCAGTCAGGAGAGAACTCAAACAGATTTAGAGGATATGAATGAGTTACAAGAACAGATTGCCTTGATTTCTCTGCTACCTATGCCTATTATACCAAATTACTTCCCTCAGTCCATAACAATAGCCTTGAGTAGGGAGGGGTGTTTCTACTTAACCAAATGATATATAAGGAAAAATTCTAGGCCTGGTTCAATTGAGGCGTTAAACTAGGATGTTCAACTACACTATAAAGAAGAAAAAATGAATAACTGTATTATGCATTCTACGTCACTTCAGCCATGTCTGACTCTCTGCAACTCCAGGGACTGTAGCCCACCAGGCTCCTCTGCCCCATGGGATTCTCCAGCCAAGAATACTGGAAGGGGTTGCCATTATAGATAACAATTAAAACACTAACTGAGGCGGAAATGAAAATAATTCACCTCAGTAAAGTTGAAAATGTGATTTGGCCACTTTAAGATGAAAGCCAAAAAAAAGAATATACACAAAGACTGTGCCCTAGTTAGCGAATTTGTTTCTCATGAAGGTATAGGCTAGCAATTCTGAAGTTACTTTATGTGTATTCTAGGACAGATTTTTGCAATAAGGAGTTCATGATCTGAGCCACAGTCAGCTCCTGGTCTGGTTTTTGTTGACCATATAGAGCTTCTCTATCTTTGGCTGCAAAGAGTATAATCAATCTGATTTCGGTATGGATCATCTGGTGATGTCCATGTGTAGAGTCATCTCTTGCGTTGCTGGAAGAGTGTGTTTGCTATGACCCATGTGTTCTCATGGCAAAACTCTGTTAGCCTTTGCCCTGCATTATTTTGTACTCCAAGGCCAAATTTGCCTGTTACTTTAGGTATCTCTTGACTTCTTACTTTGGCATTCCAGTCCCTTGTGGTGAAAAGCACATCTTTTTGAGGATGTTAGTTCTAGAAGGTCTTGTAGGTCTTTATACAACCATTCAACTTTAGCTTCTTCGGCATTAGCAATTGGGGCATAGACTTGGATTACTGTGGTATTGAATGGTTTGCCTTAGAGATCATTCTCATTTTTGAGATTGCACCCAAGTACTGCATTTAGGACCCTTTTGTTGACTATGAGGGCCACCCCCATTTCTTCTAAGTGATTCTTGCCCACAGCAGTAGATATAATAGTCTTCTGAATTAAATTCACCCATTCCAATCCATTTTAGATCACTGATTCCTATAATGTCGATGTTCACTCTTGTCATCTTCTACCTGACCACTTCCAAATTACCTTGATTCATGGACCTAACATTCCAGGTTCCTATGCAATACTGTTCTCTACAGCGTCAGACTTTATTTCCATCATTAGTCACATCCACAACTGGGCGCTGTTTTCGCTTTGGCTTTGGCTCCATCTCTTTATTCTTTCTGGAGTTATTTCTCTACTCTTCTCCAGTAGCACTGTGGGCACCTATCGACCATGGGAGTTCATCTTTCAGTGGCATATCCTTTTGCCTTTTCATACTGTTCGTGGTTCTCAAGGCAAGAATACAAAGTGGTTTGCCAGTCCCTTCTCCAGAGGACCACATTTTATCAGAACTCTCCAATATGACTCATCCCTCTTGGGTGGCACCCACCATATGTCATGGCTTATAGTTTCATTGAGTTAGACAGGCTGTGGTCCATGTGATCACTCCGGTTAGTTTTTTGTGATTGTGGTTTTAAAAAGCTAACTTATTTACCATACATTTACCATATCAGTGATTTGGCCTAATATAAACTTATTAACACATATACTGTTTAGCAGGTATAAGACAAACTTATTATAAATATATAACATAAATATATATTTATATGTAAATATAATATACACAAAATATAATATGAACTGATTAATAGGTATACTTTCTTAAATTGAAGAAAGTAGGGAAAAATAATAGATGATTCAGGTATGACCTAAATCAAATCCCTTATGATTATACAGTGGAAATGACAAATAGATTTGAGGGATTAGATTTGATAATGTGCCTGAAGAACTATGGACAGAGGTCCTGACATTGTACAGGAGACAGAGATCAAGACCATTCCCAAAAAAAAGGAAATGCAAAAAGGCAAAATGCTTGTATGAGGAGGCCTTACAAAAAGCTGAGAAAAGAGAGAAGCCAAAGGCAAAGGAGAAAAGGAAAGACATACCCATCTGAATGCAGAGTTCCAAAGAAGAGCAAGGAGAGATAAGAAAGCCTTCCTCAGTGATCAATGCAAAGAAATAGAGGGAAACAATAGAATGGGAAAGACTAGAGATCTCTTCAAGAAAATTAGAGATACCAAGGGAACATATAATGAAAAGATGGGCTCAATAAAGGACAGAAACAGTATGAACAAAAGAGAAGCAGAATATATTACGAAGTGGTAAGAATATACAGAGAAACTATACAAAAAAGATTTTACTAACCCACATAATTATGATGGTGCAATCCCTGACTTAGAGCCAAACATTCTGGAATGTGAAGCCAAGTGGACCTTAGGAAACATCACTACGGAACAAAGCTACTGGCAGTGATGGAATTCCAGTTGAGCTATTTCAAATCCTAAAAGATAATGCTGTGAAAGTGCTGCATTCAATCTGCCAGCAAGTTTGGAAAATGCAACCGTGGCCAGAGGACTGGAAAAGGTCAGTTTTCATTCCAATCCCAAAGAAAGGCAATGCCAAAGAATGTTCAAACTACTGCACAACTACACTCATCTCACATGCTAGCAAGTGAAAGTGAAAGTTGCTAAAATGGAACTCCATGGAATGCTCCAGGCCAGAATACTGGAGTGGGTAGCCTTTCCCTTTGAAGAAGGCAATGGCACCCCACTTCAGTACTTTTGCCTGGAAAATCCCATGGATGGAGGAGCCTGGTGGGCTGCAGTCCATGGGGTCTCTAGAGTCGGGCACAACTGAGCGACTTCACTTTCATTTTTCACTTTCATGCACTGGAGAAGGAAATGGCAACCCACTCCAGTGTTCTTGCCTGGAGAATCCCAGAGAAGAGGAACCTGGTGGGCTTCCATCTCTGGGGTCGCACAGAGTCGGACACAACTGAAGCGACTTAGCAATAGCAGCCTTTCCCTTCTCCAGAGGATCTTTCCAACCTAGGGACTGAACCCAGGTCTCCCACACTATGGGCAGATTCTTTACCAGGTGAGACAGCAAAGTAATGCTCAAACATCTCTAAGCAACCCTTCAAGAGTACGTGAACCAAGAATGTCCAGATGTTCAAGCTGGAATTAGAAAAGTCAAAGGAACCAGAGATCAAACTGTCAACGTCTGTTGGATCACTGAAAAAGCAAGAGAATTCCAGAAAAACATCTACCTCATTTTATTAACTATACCAAAGCCTTTGACTGTATGGATCACAATAAACTGGAAAATTCTTCAAGAGATGGGAATATCAGAACACCTTACCTGCATCCTGAGAAACCTGCATGCAGGTCAAGAAGCAACAGTTAGAACTGGACATGGAACAACAGACTAGTTCCAAATTGGTAAAGGAGGACATCAAAGCTATATATTTTCACCCTGCTTATTTAATCTGTATGCAGAGTGAAGGTGAAGTCGCTCAGTTATGTACGACTCTTTGCGACCCGGTGGACTGTAACCTACTAGGCTTCTCCGTCCATGGGATTCTCCAGGCAAGAATATTGGAGTGGATTGCCATTTTCTTCTCCAGGGGATCTTCCCGACCCAGGGATGGAACCCAGGTCTCCCACATTGGAGGCAGATGCTTTAACCTCTGAGCCACCAGGGAAGCCCTATGTGAAATGCCTGGCTGGATAAAGCACAAGCTGGAGTCAAGATTTCTGGGAGAAATATCAATAACCTCAGATATGCAGATGACACCACTCTTATGGCAGAAAGTGAAGAACTAAAGAGCCTCTTGATGAAAGTGAAAGAGGAGAGTGAAAAAGCTGGTTTAAAACTCAACATTCAAAAAACAAAGATCATGGCAGCCAGTCCTATCACTTCATGGCACATAGATGGGGAAACAGTGGAAACAGTGAAAGACTTTATTTTCTTGAGCTCCAAAATCACTGCAGATGGTGACTGCAACCATGAAATTAAAAGACACTTGCTCCTTTCAAGAAAAGCTATGACCAACCTAGACAGCATATTAAAAAGCAGAGATATTACTTTGCCGACAAAGGTCTGTCTAGTCAAAGCTATGGTTTTTCCAGTATGTGAAAGTTGCACAATAAAGAAGGCTGAGCACTGAAGAATTGATGCTTTTGAACAGTGGTGGTGGGGAAGACTCTTGAGAGTCCCTTGGACTGCAAGCAGTTCAAACCAGTCTATCTTAAAGGAAATCAGTCCTGAATATTTCTTGAAAGGACTAATGCTGAAGCTGAAGCTCCAATACTTTGGCTACCTCATGAGAAAAATTGACTCATTGGAAAAGACCCTGATGCTGGTAAAGATTGAAGGCAGGAGGACAAGCGCACGAGCGATGATGAGATGGTTGGATGGCATCATCAACTCAATGGACATGAATCTGAGCAAGCTCCGGGAGTTGATGATTTCAGGGAGGCCTGGCACGCTGCAGTCCATGGGGTTGAAAAGAGTCGGACACAACTGATTGACTGATCTGAACTGATTCTAGGACTGAGCATGTAAGTAAATAAAATAAGCAAAAGGAGATGTGATTTTTCACTCTCAAAGGAAAGCTACAAATAGAAAAATAAGACAACCTAGAATGAACCTTACAGTGTTGGTTTAGAATTGGAAGTCGGTATGATTTAATGGTTTTATGCATAAATACACACAAGCAGACAAGCTTAAAAGTAGGTATAGAAACCTCTTTCTCTCCATATGTATGTTGTGTTCATATGTGTATGTGTGTGACAATAAATATATTAAGTATCGGAAGCTTTCAAACAGAATTTAAATTACTAGATGCAGAAAACTTATGGAAATAGAAAACTGAAGCAATTCCTAGAGCCAGTGTACTAATGGAAGAAGGGGTTGGGTCCTAGGTCAAATGGGATAAAAGCTTGCATAAGATGAACCTGCTTTCCACTGTTTCTATTCTCTTAACATAGATAGCTCTTTTAAGTCTCAGACAACTTTATAACAAAAGATAGGGAAAGATTAAATGACACAGAGGATACAAATAATCTACTTGCTCTGAAGCTATTTAAATCGATAAATTTAGGAAAAGTAGGTTCATCCAGTAGTTAACTGTCCCACAGGTCACTAGAGTAGGGCTTCATGACAAAGAATAAAGTGTTTTCCCTTTGCATCAATGTTTGGAACCTTACCGTCTCTGAATAGTTCATGAGGAGAAGTGATTGCTTTGTGGACAGTTTATATCACAATATATGCTAAATGATAATATCTGGTATTCTTAGATGGCTGTTTTCAAGCTACCGAGGGTACATCAACAAATGAATATATTTTTCCAGGCTGCATTGTTAGCACTAATGTTGTTGATTCATGATTAGAAATAGGATAACATTAAAAAAAAAAAAACAGAATTACATAGCTAACTGTCAAATTTATATTTTTCTATTTGCATCCCATAGTCTACTCATCATATTTTATTCTGATATATTTTTTTATGGTTGTTAAAGATGACTAGTTCTGGGATCAAGTAGATGTGGGCTTGAATCCAAAATGTTCCACTTATTTTTGATGGCCTATTTTTGCTTTATTGACTATGCCAAAGCCTTTGACCGTGTGGATCACAATAAACTGTGGAAAATTCTGAAAGAGATGGGAATACCAGACCACCTGACCTGCCTCTGGAGAAACCTATATGCAGGTCAGGAAGCAACAGTTAGAACTGGACATGGACAAACAGATTGGTTCCAAATAGGAAAAGGAGTATGTCAAGGCTGTATATTGTCACCCTGCTTATTTAACTTCTATGCAGAGTACATCATGAGAAACGCTGGGCTGGAAGAAGCACAGGTGGAATCAAGATTGCCGGGAGAAATATCAATAACCTCAGATATGCAGATAACACCACCCTTAAGGCAGAAAGTGAAGAGGAACTAAAAAGCTTCTTGATGAAAGTGAAAGAGGAGAGTGAAAAAGTTGGCTTAAAGCTCAACATTCTGAAAACTAAGATCATGGCATCTGGTCCCATCACTTCATGGGAACTAGATGGGGAAACATTGGAAACAGTGTCAGACTTTATTTGGGGGGACCTCTAAAATCACTGCAGATGGTGACTGCAGCCATGAAATTAAAAGACACTTACTCCTTGGAAGGAAAGTTATGACCAACCTAGACAGCATATTGAAAAGCAGAGACATTACTTTGTCAACTAAGGTCCATCTAGTCAAGGCTATGGTTTTTCCAGTGGTCATGCATGGATGTGAGAGTTGGACTGTGAAGAAAGCTGAGTGCCAAAGAATTGATGCTTTTTTTTTTTTTTTTTCATTTTTTTTTTAAATTTTAAAATCTTTAATTCTTACATGTGTTCCCAAACATGAACACCCCTCCCACCGCCCTCCCCATAACATCTCTGTGGGTCATCCCCATGCACCAGCCCCAAGCATGCTGTATCCTGCGTCAGACATAGACTAGCGATACAATTCTTACATGATAGTATACATGACAGAATGCCATTCTCCCATATCATCCCACCCTCTCCCTCTCCCTCTGAGTCCAAAAGTCCGTTATAGACAGCTGCGTCTTTTTTCCTGTCTTGCATACAGGGTCGTCATTGCCATCTTTCTAAATTCCATATATATGTGTTAGTATACTGTATTGGTGTTTTTCTTTCTGGTTTACTTCACTCTGTATAATCGGCTCCAGTTTCATCCATCTCATCAGAACTGATTCAAATGAATTCTTTTTAACATGCTTTTGAACTGTGGTGTTGCAGAAGACTCTTGAGAGTCCCTTGGACTACAAGGAGATCCAACCAGTCCATTCTGATGGAGATCAGCCCTGGGATTTCTTTGGAAGGAATGATGCTAAAGCTGAAACTCCAGTACTCTGGCCACTTCATGTGAAGAGTTGACTCATTGGAAAAGTCTCTGATGCTGGGAGGGTTTGGGGGCAGGAGGAGAAGGGGACGACAGAGGATGAGATGGCTGGATGGCATCACCAACTCAATGGACACGAGTTTGCGTGAACTCCGGAAGTTGGTGATAGACAGGGAGGCGTGGAGTGCTGCGACTCATGGGGTCGCAAAGAGTCGGACATGACTGAGCGACTGAACTGAACTGAACTGAACTGAAAGTTATTTTGAAGGAATGAATTATTTCTCCTATGTAATGATCAATGTGAAAAAGGGAGAATGATTTAGATTACTTCTATAATTGCTTTCAAATAGCAACTAATATTTATTGAAATCCATTGTATGAAAGATATTTTGCTAATAATTTTAAGAGAAAAATTTCCCAAATAATCCTCAAAATACTCTAAACTAAATATTATCTTCAACCCTATTTAGCAGAAGAAGCTGATTATTAGAAACTGATGTAACTTACACAATGCCACAAATTGTAGTGGAGTGTAGTTATGATTATTTATCAGGGCCAGCAATATATGTCCATACTTAGTAATTTATTCATGCATTTCATTATTCACTTGGAAAGAATATTATGTGTTAGAGCTGCAATGGATACCTTCCACAGACACACAGGACTTGGTTTTGTAAGAGTATTCATCCTAATAATAAACAAGAAAAGTTGTAACAATGTAAACTTAACATTATTAATTTGTAAAAAGGTGAACATACTAAGAAAAGACTATAAGTGAATACCCTCTTCCTCATTCTTCAAATTTCAAATGATCCAGTGGTAAAAGTCAAAGACTTTTTCACTTTTCAGTTTTGATGAAAGCATTACACAATTCCTTAAAAAATCAAATCAAAGAGCAAATTGAGGAAATGACAAAGTACATACACAGACACACACAAACACACACACACATATATTATTATCTTTCTTTAATGCTTCAAGCTTTGAAAATTAAGTTTTAGATATTAGGTGGTTAAAAAGAAAGCTAACTGCTGTTACTGTCACAAATCAGAGAGGTCAAGATGACATTCTTTATAATTTTTTAAACAAATTTGAACACTGTGTATTCTCATGATCACCAAAGAGTTATTTCACTCATGCTTGTATATCTGAGATAATATATTTCTGTGATATGTCTTCTGTAATTCTGCTATTGACAAAATCATGGATTCGATGATATAGTAAAATGTGGATATTACTTGCTCAATAACTAAGTCAGCACATTGTTCTGTTGAGGGATAATGACCCACAAGGAAAATAAGAACACCCACAAAGAACACATAAAAAGAAACTTTTAAACACTTTACAGTAAGCTCAACAAACAATTGAGGGCAATACTGAATAGAGAAAGTTACTGCTTGTCTGAATAAAGAATATTTTTAAGTAGATTTCTGCTATTATTCATGGAAAGGATGAATGAATTTTTAAAAAATATCTAGATGTGTGGTGTTAAAATACAAGGCAAATATATGTTATATATAACATATATAATATGCATAAAATGATAATATATATGATTAGCTACCCAGGCTGACATCCACTTGTGCCACGTCAATTCAGTTGCTCAGTCATGTCTGACTCTGCAACCCCATTGACTGCAGCACGACCGGCTTCCCAATCCATCACCAGCTCCCAGCGCTTACCCAAACTCATGTGCACTGAATCAGTGATGCCATCGAACCATCTCATCCTCTATCGTTCCCTTTCCCTCCTGCCTCAATCCCTCCCAGCATCAGAGTCTTTTCCAGTGAGTCAACTCTTCGCATGAGGTGGCCAAAGTATTGGAGTATCAGCTTCAGCATCAGTACTTCCAACGAATATTCATGACTGACTTCCTTTAGGCTGGACTGGTTTGATCTCCTTGCAGTCCAAGGGACTCTTAAGAGTCTTCTCCAACACCACAGTTCAAAAGCATCAATTCTTTGGTTCTCAGCTTTCTTAATGGTCCAACACTCACATCCATACATAAATACTGGAAAAAACACAGCTTTGACTAGACAGACCTTTGTTGGTAAGTCATGTCTCTGCTTTTTAATATGCTTTCTAGGTTGGTCATAGCTTTTCTTGCAAGGAGTAAGAGTCTTTTAATTTCATGGTGGCAGTCATCATCTGCAGTGATTTTGGAGCACCAAGAACTAAAGTCAGCCACTGTTTCCTCATCTGTCTGCCATGAAGTGATGGGACCAGATGCCATGATCTTCGTTTTCTGAATGTTGAGCTTTAAGCCAACTTTTTCACTCTCCTCTTTCATTTTGATCAAAATGCTCTTTAGTTCTTCACATTCTGCCATAAGAGGTGGTGTCAACTGTGTATCTGAGATTATTGATAATTCTCCCGGAAATCTGGATTTCGGCTTGTGCCTCATCCAGCCTGGCATTTCGCATGATGTACTCTGCATACAGATTAAATAAGAAGGGTGAGGATATACAGCCTTGATGTATTTCTTTCCAAATTTGGAACTAGTCCGTTGTTCCATGTCCAGTTCTAACTGTTGCTTCTTGACTTGCATACAGGTTTCTCAGGAGGCAGGTAAGGTGTTCTGGTATTCCCATCTCTTGAAGAATTTTCAACAGTTTGTGTGATCCACACAGTCAAAGGCTTTGATATAGTCAATAAAGCAGAATAGATACTTTTCAAGAACTCTCTTGCTTTTTTGATGATTGAATGGATTTCAGCAATTTGATCTCTGATTCCTTTGCCTTTTCAAAATCCAGCTTGAACATCTGGAAGTTCATGGTTCATGTACTGTTGAAGCCTGGCTTGGAGTATTTTGAGTATTAACTTTCCTAGCATGTGATATTAGTGCAACTGTACAGTAGTTTGAACATTCTTTAGCATTGCTTTTCTTTGGAATTAGAATGAAAACCGACCTTTTCCAGTCCTGTGGCCACTGCTGAGATTTTCAAATTCCCTGGTATATTGAACACAGCACTTTCACAGCATTATTTTTTAGTATTTGAAATAGCTCAACTGGAATTTCATTAGCTCCACTAGCTTTGTTCGGTAGTGATGCTTCCTAAGGCCCATTTGATGTCACACTCCAGGATTTCTCACTCTAGGTGGGTGATCACACCATCATGGTTATCTGAGTCATAAAGATCTTTTTTGCATAGTTCTTCTGTGTATGCTTGCCACCTCTTCTTAATATCACTGCTTTTGTTAGGTCCATACCATTTCTTTTCTTTATTGTGCCAATCTTTGCATAAAATATTCCCTTGGTATCTCTAATTTTCTTCAAGACATCTCAAGTTTTTCCCATTCTATTACATTCTTCTATTTCTTTGCATTGATCACTGAGGAAGGCTTTCTTATCTCTCCTTGCTATTCCTTGGAACTCTGCATTCAAATGGGTATACTTTTCCTTTTCTCCGTTGCCTTTAGCTTCTCTTCTTTTTTCAGCTATTTATACTAATATGATTATATATATTTTCAGCTATCTTATGTGATACATAATCATACACAATATGATGTATAATCATATATATTACTGTGTGTGTATATATATAAGTAAATGAAAATGAAAAGTTTATAACTTTTCCCAATTGAAAATTCAAGATTTCCTGATATAATTTATATAAGCAAAAATAAAGGGGTGCTAATGCTGATTAACTTTTGTCTCTGCAATACAGGTTCTAAATTAACTTTGACCTCTTCTAAAATGCACCAACGGATGAAGCTTCATGGACTTTTAATAAACACCAAGGCTCAAGTTGCAGTATATCTGTGGATCCCATTAAGTTTAAACATAGTATTCCTTATCATTTTAGGAAAGAAGCTCAATATACATTAGAGAAAAAGTGGGACGATCACTTCAACTATCAGTTCAGTTCAGTTCAGTCGCTCAGTCGTGTCCGACTCTTTGCGACCCAATGAATCGCAGCACGCCAGGCCTCCCTGTCCATCACCAACTCCCGGAGTTCACTCAGACTCATCTCCATCGAGTCAGTGATGCCATCCAGCCATCTCATCCTCTGTCAGCCCCTTCTCCTCCTGCCCCCAATCCCTCCCAGCATCGGAGTCTTTTCCAGTGAGTCAAGACTTCGGATGAGATGGCCATAGTACTGGAGTTTCACCTTCATCATCATTCCCTTCAAAGAAATCTCAGGGCTGATCTCCTTCAGAAGGGACTGGTTGGATCTCCTTGCAGTCCAAGGGACTCTCAAGAGTCTTCTCCAACACCACAGTTCAAAAGCATCAATTCTTTGGCACTCAGCTTTCTTCACAGTCCAACTCTCACATCCATACATGACCACAGGAAAAAGCATAGCCTTGACTAGATGGACCTTTGTTGGCAAAGTAATGTCTCTGCTTTTGAATATGCTGTCTAGGTTGGTCATAACTTCCATCCAAGGAGTAAGTGTCTTTTAATTTCATGGTTGCAATCACCATCTGCAGTGATTTTGGAGCCCAAAAAAATAAAGTCTGACACTGTTTCCACTGTTTCACCATCTATTTGTCATGAAGTGTTGGGACCAGATACCATGATCTTAGTTTTCTGAATGTTGAGTTTAAGCCAACTTTTTCACTCTCCTCTTTCAGTTCAATCAAGAAGATTTTTAATTCCTCTTCACTTTCTGCCATAAGGGTGGTGTCATCTGCATATCTGAGGTTATTGATATTTCTCCTGGCAATCTTGATTCCAGCTGTGCTTCTTCCAGCCCAGCATTTCTCACGATGTACTCTGCATAGAAGTTAAATAAGCAGGGTGACAATATACAGCCTTGACGTACTCCTTTTCCTATTTGGAACCAGTCTGTTGTTTCATGTGCAGTTCTAACTGTTGCTGCCTGACCTGCATATAGGTTTCTCCAGAGGCAGGTCAGGCGGTCTGGTATTCCCATCTCTTTCAGAATTTTCCACAGTTTATTGTGATCCACACAGTCAAAGGCTTTGGCATAGTCAATAAAGCAGAAGTAGATGTTTTTCTGGAACTCTCTTGCTTTTTCCATGATCCAGTGGATGTTGGCAATTTGATCTGTGGTTCCTCTGCCTTTTCTAAAACCAGCTTGAACATCTGGAAGTTCACGGTCATGTACTGCTGAAGCCTGTCTTGGAGAATTTTGAGCATTACTTTACTAGGTGTAGGATGAGTGCAATTGTGTGGTAGTTTGAGCATTCTTTGGCATTACCTTTCTTTGGGATTGGAATGAAAACTGACCTTTTCCAGTCCTGTGGCCACTGCTGAGTTTTCCAAATTTGCTGGCATATTGAGTGCAGCACTTTCACAGCATCATCTTTCAGGATTTGAAATAGCTCAACTGGAATTCCATCACCTCCACTAGCTTTGTTCGTACTGATGCTTTCTAAGGCCCACTTGATTTCACATTCCAGGATGTCTGGCTCTAGGTGAGTGATCACACCATTGTGATTATCTGGGTTGTAGAGATCTTTTTTGTACAGTCCTTCTTTGTAATTTAAGTTAAATAAGCTAAAATATGGCTACAAGTACTTGGATCTATTATGTGAGATCTAACTAATAAGTAGGTGATTATTCCCACTGCTTCTCCTCTTGATACCCCAATTTTGTCTGTTCTTACACATGGAAAGAATACATGGCACCTAATGGTGAATTACTAAATGATGTGGTCTTATTCATTGAATCCATTCCCTTCTCCAGGGGTCTTCCTGACCCAGGGATTGAAGCCAGGTCTCCTGCATTGCAGGTAGATTTTTTTACCATCTGAGCTACCAGGAAAGCCCCAAATCCTCTACATCTAATACCATATATTATTAAAATTATCTACTATTTCCAAATAATAACTGGGTAATGTTTCACTATTACAGATTTGGCGAATATGTTCTTTCCAGTGCCTGTTTCAAAAGCTTCTCAGTTGCAAGTTTATTTTCACCTCCAAAGTACAGTGTACATTTTTCCAGGCTACCTATAGGAAACTTCAACAGTTTTTTCATTACAAACTAACTTTGAAGACAAGAAATTATTTGTATCCACCTTTCTCCAAAAGTATAGGTTTTGCATTAAAATTGTGATCTCTCCCTTCTCCAAGGAGACTTGACACACTCAATAAAGATATAAAAATCCAATATGGTGTTGTCCTTTTTGAGTTCTGGTGGCAACATATTCCTCGTTTATAAATTTTACTCAATTTCACCAATGCTGTGACTTTGAAATCAGTGTATCTTAAATGAGGGCCCCTCCAACCAAAGGCTGTTGAATGTGTAAAACTTAAAATCAAGAGACACTCCTACTATTGTCCTCAGAGACTTCACTCTAGAGATTTTGACAACCTCCTCTCAGGCATCCTGGAGACATTGGACACATCTATGTGGCTGTAAATTATCCAAGGGCTTCACATGCAAGATTTTTGCCTCTATCTTATCCTATGCACCATTAAAAACAAACAAACAAAAAAATCTGGATGACTGCATCCTAGGCTTTCTTGGACAGGCTCTCATAGACCTTGAACCTGTGCCTCTTTATAACCAGCTGTTCATGCCTTATATCATGGAAACAACATCCCACAAGCTCAGCACGGCTAATAAAGCCTCTTTAAAGGAAAAGGAGTACGTCAAGGCTGTATACTGTCACCCTGCTTATTTAACTTCTATGCAGAGTACATCATGAGAAACGCTGGACTGGAAGAAACACAAGCTGGAGCAGAGATTGCCGGGAGAAATATCAACAACCTCAGATATGCAGATGACACCACCCTTATGGCAGAAAGTGAAGAGGAACTAAAAAGCCTCTTGATGAAAGTGAAAGTGGAGAGTGAAAAAGTTGGCTTAAAGCTTAACATTCAGAAAACGAAGATCATGGCATCCGGTCCCATCACTCCATGGGAAATAGATGGGGAAACAGTGGAAACAGTGTCAGACTTTATTTTTTTGGGCTCCAAAATCACTGCAGATGGTGATTGCAGCCATGAAATTAAAAGACACTTACTCCTTGGAAGAAAAGTTATGAGCAACCTAGAGAGCATATTCAAAAGCAGAGACATTAAGGTCCATCTAGTCAAGGCTATGGTTTTTCCTGTGGTCATGTATGGATGTGAGAGTTTGACTGTGAAGAAGGCTGAGTGCTGAAGAATAGATGCTTTTGACTGTGGTGTTGGAGAAGACTCTTGAGAGTCCCTTGGACTACAAGGAGATCCAACCAATCTATTCTGAAGGAGATCAGCTTTGCGATTTCTTTGGAAGGAATGATGCTAAAGCTGAAACTCCAGTACTCTGGCCACTTCATGCGAAGAGTTGACTCATTGGAAAAGTCTCTGATGCTGGGAGGGATTGGGGGCAGGAGGAGAAGGGGATGACAGAGGATGAGATGGCTGGATGGCATCACTGACTCGATGGACATGAGTCTGAGTGAACTCTGGGAGTTGGTGATGGACAGGCAGGTCTGGCGTGCTGCGATTCATGGGGTCGCAAAGAGTCAGACATGACTGAGCGACTGAACTGAACTGAATATTCCATTGTATATATATAACACTTCTTTATCTGTTCATATGTCAGTGGACATTTAGGTTGTTTCCATGTCCTAGCTATTTTAAAATATCTCCTTTTTAAACTGTCAAATGAACCCCTTAATGGATCTCTACCTTGTTCCAGCCCTTAATCTCTTTTAATTTAAGGCCCTTTGTGGACTCACACCTCATACCAACTTTAGAAAACTTTTTCACAGCCCTTTCCTACCTGTATTTAAAATGAACACGCCTCCCCTACATGTATGTGAGGGCTAATTATATGAGACCCTTTAATAATTTTTTTAATAAAATTTTACATATGAAAAGATGCTCAACATCACTCATTATTAGAGAAACGCAAATCAAGACCACAATGAGGTACCACTTCACACCAGTCAGAATGGCTGCAATCCAAAAATCTGCAAGCAATAAATGCTGGAGAGGGTGTGGAGAAAAGGGAACCCTCCTACACTGTTGGTGGGAATGCAAACTAGTACAGCCACTATGGAGAACAGTGTGGAGATTCCTTAAAAAATTGCAAATAGTACTACCTTATGACCCAGCAATCCCACTGCTGGGCATACACACCGAGGAAACCAGAATTGAAAGAGACACATGTACCCCAATGTTCATCACAGCACTGTTTATAATAGCCAGGACATGGAAACAACCTAGATGTCCATCAGCAGATGAATGGATAAGAAAGCAGTGGTACATATACACAATGGAGTATTACTCAGCCGTTAAAAAGAATTCATTTGAATCAGTTCTGATGAGATGGACGAAACTGGAGCCGATTATACAGAGTGAAGTAAGCCAGAAAGAAAAACACCAATACAGTATACTAACACATATATATGGAATTTAGAAAGATGGCAATGACGACCCTGTATGCAAGACAGGAAAAAAGACGCAGCTGTCTATAACGGACTTTTGGACTCAGAGGGAGAGGGAGAGGGTGGGATGATTTGGGAGAATGGCATTCTATCATGTATACTATCATGTAAGAATTGAATCGCCAGTCTATGTCTGACGCAGGATACAGCATGCTTGGGGCTGGTGCATGGGGATGACCCACAGAGATGTTATGGGGAGGGCGGTGGGAGGGGTGTTCATGTTTGGGAACACATGTAAGAATTAAAGATTTTAAAATTAAAAAAAAATAATAAATAAATAAATAAATAAATAAAATCCAGTTTACTCTTTAAAAAAAAAAAAAATCCCATTTTTATATAAATTTCCCTCTTGCCCTTAACCTATAGGGGTTAGAGGCCAGGTCAGGTGCAAAAACTCCTGAGATCTCTTAACCATAGACTGTCACATAGCCTTGCAGCTGCCTATCTGATGTGGGGCCCTAAAGTTTCACCATCCAAAAAACCTTCCTAATATTCTCATGATGAGAGGTGAATAATTAACATAGGTTCTCCCTCTAATTCCTTCCAGAAAATTAAAATGGTACTATACAGCCATTCCCATAGACTGGGTGGGCTAACAAAAAGACAGATGGAGAACTCTACTCAGTAAATAAAAATCATATTCAAAGATAATAAAAGTCAATACTGTATCCCATAATGATGAAAACAGACAATGTCTCCTTGGTAATAATACATGCAGGAGGAAAATCAAAAGTAAACAGCAAAAGCCTACCAAGTACAGCTGCACACCATTCTACTGTGGGCTTCCCTTATTGCTCGGTTGGTAAAGAAACTGCCTGCAATGCAGAGGACCAGGCTTTGATCCCTGGGTTGGGCAGATCCCCTGGAGAAGGAAATGGCAACCCACTCCAGTATTCTTGCCTGAAGAATCCCATGGACAGAGGAGGCTTGTGGGCTACAGTCCACGGGGTTGCAAGAGTAGGACACAACTTAGTGGCTAAACCTCCACCATTGTCCTGTCTCTTCTTGTTACTATCAATCTGAGTGGCTTTAGTGGCTTCCAATCAAGAGGTTCTAATCCTTTGAGTAAGCTACTGTTTCAACCAAAAATGACAACTGCTGAGACCCTTGTGCCACCAAGTTTGGCTAATATAAGCCCTATAATCCAAAGAACTCTCTGGCTTGCCATCACCAAATCAACCAACAAATGAGGCAAAAGGGCCCTTAGTATTTGGCTAAATTGGTGGGCCTGCCTACAAGTTATACAGGAGCTCTGACCTCAGCCTCACGGTACCACAGAGCCCTAAAAAAAAGACCAACCTCAATTTGAGTGGGTACTCACTTAGAAAGGATTCCTCAGTCCCATATGCTAGAAGACACTGCTCAGCCCATGACTTCGAGATCTACCGTTGGAAATGACTATCTTCTGTGTCAAAGACAACTTCACCCCAGACACTAAAGCTTTCTCCCCAGTCACAGCCACAGGCTGACTCCCCAGAGATGAGGACAAATTGGACACAAGACAGTTACTGCTACTCTTCCTTTGATGTTAGGAAGACTTTTCTAGAGGTTGCGGTCTGCTTATATAGTGACCATATTATACTTGTTGTTCTCACCGAAATGAACAACCCTATTCCTCCATGTTTTGTTGTTGTTCAGTCACTCAGTCATGTCCAACTCTCTGCAGCACGCCAGGCTTTCCTGTCCTTCACCATCTCCCAAGAGCTTGATCAAATTCATATCCACTGAATCAGTGATGCCATCCAACCACCTCATCCTGTCATCCCCTTCTCCTCCTGTCCTCAATCTTTCCCAACAATAGGGTCTTTTCTAATGAGTTAGTATGGCACCCCACTCCAGTACTCTTGCCCAGAAAATCCCATGGACGGAGGGGCCTGGTAGGCTGCAGTCCATGGGGTTGCTAAGAGTCGGACATGACTGAGCGACTTCACTTTCACTTTTCCCTTTCATGCATTGGAGAAAGAAATGGAAACCCACTCCAGTGTTCTTGCCTGGAGAATCCCAGGAACGGGGGAGCCTGCTGGGCTGCCATCTATGGGGTCGCACAGAGTCGCACACGACTGAAGTGACTTAGCAGCAGCAGCAGCAGTTCTTCACATCAAGTGGCCAAAGTATTGGACTTTCACCTTCAACATCAGTCCTTCCAATGAACATCCAAGACTGATTTCCTTTAGGATTGACTGGTTGGATCTCCTTGCAGTCCAAAGGACTCTCAAGAGTCTTCTCCAACAGCACAGTTCAAAAACATCAATTCTTTGGGGATCAGCTTTCTTTATCATCCGACTCTCACATCCACACATGACTACTGGAAAACCATAGCCCCTACATACAGGGAAATCTGGTAGAGGTTACTACTATCAGTCACATTCTATAAAACAATGGAGATATATTGCTTTCCCCAGGAGGCACCCACCCCATAGTCACCCTAGGAAGAGAATCACTCCCCAGGGCTTCTTCCTACTCGCCTCACCTTCAGCTTTTCACCCCAGTCTCCTGTCTGGCTCTCATCCACAGACATAATAATGAACCCCCTTTCAATTCTACACAAATACCACTAAGCTTTACATATACCTTACTAAACCATTAGTTTATATCTTCCAACAACATGACTACAGGACATACCAACTTGACTCAAGAAATATATCAAGATTTTGCTGTTAGCAAGGTGGACAGGAAGATAGGTAGGTAAATAAATAGACAGACAGACAGATATAGGTATTATATACACATTTTCTAACTCTGTATTATTAAAGATCCTGGAAGTTTCAGATCTGTTTTCATGGCTAACATCGTATAAATGAGAAATCACTTATGGGCCAGACTATAAAGATTCCTTAAAATTCTACCCATGTTTCTCTTTATTACTCTCATAATGAAATGTTTATTCTGTTTAGACAACTAATGGCCTACTAAATAAAACTCTTTTACTATTCAAGCCACTCAACTATTCCAAATAATCAAGCCTAAAAGTGATGTCAATGCATCAAGGGGTCAACTATAATATAATTTTTTAAAACATGCTATTGTTCATTCCTGGATAAAGTTATTTGCCTTTCTTGCGAAGCTAATTAAGTCCACAGGCTCAGTCATCTCCCTCCTGGGGCTTTCATGCTCTGGGTCTCTATATACCTATCTTAACTGTCCCAGGGTCAGTTACAGACAACCACGAATAGTCCTTAAGCCCCAGAGTACACTGAAATGATTCAAATTAGCCAATCTTAATTCTGCTTACCCTTCCTTGTCCTTTTTCCTGCAGTTCAGTTCAGTTCAGTCACTCAGTCGTGTCCGACTCTTTGCAACCCCATGAATCGCAGCATGCCAGGCCTCCCTGTCCATCACCAACTCCCAGAGTTCACTCAGACTCACGTCCATCGAGTCCGTGATGCCATCCAGTCATCTCATCCTTGGTCGTCCCCTTCTCCTCCTGCCCACAATCCTTCCCAGCATCAGAGTCTTTTCCAATGAGTCAACTCTTCACATGAGGTGGCCAAAGTACTGGAGCTTCAGCTTTAGCATCAGTCCTTCCAAAGAAATCCCAGGGTTGATCTCCTTCAGAATGGACTGGTTGGATCTCCTTGCAGTCCAAGGGACTCTCAAGAGTCTTCTCCAACACCACAGTTCAAAAGCATAAATTCTTTGGCACTCAGCCTTCTTCACAGTAACTCTCACATCCATACGTGACCACAGGAAAAACCATAGCCTTGACTAGATGGGTATGCAGGTCAGGAAGCAACAGTTGGAACTGGACATGGAACAACAGACTGGTTCCAAATAGGAAAAGGAGTACGTCAATGCTGTATATTGTCACCCTGCTTATTTAACTTCTATGCAGAGTACATCATGCGAAACGTTGGACCGGAAGAAGCACAAGCTGAAATCAAGATTGCTGGGAGAAATATCAATAACCTCAGATATGCAGATGACACCACACTTATGGCAGAAAGTGAAGAGGAGCTAAAAAGCCTCTTGATGAAAATAAAAGAGGAGAGTGAAAAAGTTGGCTTAAAGCTCAACATTCAGAAAATGAAGATCATGGCATCTGGTCCCATCACTTCATGGGAAATAGATGGGGAATCAGTGGAAACAGTGTCAGACTTTATTTTGGGGGGCTCCAAAGTCACTGCAGGTGGTGATTGCAGCCATGAAATTAAAAGACACTTACTCCTTGGGAGAAAAGTTATGACCAACCTAGACAGTATATTCAAAAAGCAGAGACATTACTTTACCGACTAAGGTCCGTCTAGTCAAGGCTATGGTTTTTCCTGTGGTCATGTATGGATGTGAGATTTGGACTGTGAAGAAGGCTGAGCGCCGAAGAATTGATGCTTTTTCCTGCAGAAACCACAATAAAGGTGCTTGCCCACATTTCTCCCTTCTCTCTCTGGCTTATCATGGCCTAGATGCTCTCCTTGACTGGTCCTGCACAGTTCCAGAAATTCCTGAGCCCAGCAGCCAGAAAACCTGAGACCCACCTTAACCCACTAACATGCCAGCACTAGCCCCAGGGTTCTGAAGCTAGCTGCCTCATGATACAGCCTACCAGCCAGCAACTGAAAGCCTCCACTCAAGGCAGGACCTGACAACCTATTGGACTAAGAGTCAGTCACACCTACCAGACCACCCACATTAGCCATCCAGCCACAACAGAAGGAGCCACACAGCTCACAGAAGGGGCACCCATAAAGTATACATCTCTGTTAACCTAGGAGGAGTGTGCTGCTAAAAGATATAGGACATCCATATAAAGGCTATTGATACATAGAACATCTATACACAGGACATCTCCTACAAAGGCCCATTGCTCCCAGGCCAGAAAACATAGAAAGATAGACAGAAATTCCAGATAGACAGAAATAACAGCAGAAAAATTAAGCAAAATGAGGCAACAGAGAAACATGTTTCAAACATGGATACATAAAACCCCAGGAGAAGAACTATGAACTGGAAATAGGCAATCTGCCCAATAAAGAGTTCAAAGTAATGATTTTAAAGATGATCAAAGAACTCAGGACAAGAATGGATGAACACAGTGGGAAGTTTAACAATCTTCTGGAATACTACTCAGTCATGAAAAATCATGAAAATTTGCCGTTGCCAACAACATAAATGAACTTAGAAAGTATTATGCCCGATGAAATAAGTCAGAAAGACAAAGGAGAATACTGTATATTATCACTTATATGGTGATGCTAAAAGACAAAATAAATTAGTAAATATAACAAAAAAGAAACAGGCTCATGACTATGGAGAACAAACTAGTGATTACTAGTAGGAAAGAAAAGAGGAAGTATGGCAAAATAGGGGCTGGAGATTAAGAGGTACAAACTCTTATGCATAAAATAAATAAGCTACAAAAATATATTTTACAACACAGGGACCATAGCCATTATTTTGTAACTTTAAATGGAGAATAATCTATCAAAATTTTGAATCACTATGTTGTACACCTGTAATGAATATAACACTGTAAATCAACTATATTTCAATTAAAATTAAAAAGAACATATGGCAGTGGGGATGATATTGCTTATAAAACAAAACACACTGTAAATCTAATTAAAATTATATATTGGTATAAAACTGGAAAATCAATCACTGAAGAGAAATAGACAATAATATAGATTCACAAAAGTTATGAAATGTAGCCTGCAATAAAATTGAAGATTTAAAGAAATTCAGAAAATGAAACATTTTAAATAAATGGCATTATGGCATCTGAACAGACATAATGAACAAAGATTTAAATGGATATGTTCCCTCACCATCACACTGCAGGATTAATCCAGTTAGAACAGAATTCGAAAATTTAAATAGTGACATCTTTCAGGGTCTTAAATAAAGTATGACTAAATCCCTATATTTCTTTAACAACTTCAGAATAGGTAAAACTTTCCTAATTATGACCTAGAATTTATAACCAGTAAAAGAAATAATCAATTAATTTGATTACATAATCTTAAGAGAAAGAAGAAAATACCTCTGTACACGGTAAATACATGAATGTACACCAATACATTCAACATATAAATTCAAAAGAAAAAGGCCCACCTGGGGAAAATAGGCATTGTATTTTATTTCTATTCTATGAAGATATTACAAAAAAAAAGTAAAAAAAAAAACAAAAACAAAAAACATATGAAAAATAGCACACACTATATAAACATTTCACTGAGAAAATGCTAATATACCTTATGGGCATTTTCTAGTTCATTAATAATAAGAAAAACAAATTTAAATATCAAGATATAATTTTTTACCTATCCAAATGGCAAAGAATTCAGAAGCTTAACACCAAATTCTGTGGCTAAAACTGTAGTGAAATAGACACTTGTACACTATTGGTTAGAATAAAAAATGGTGAAATCCTTGTGAAGAAGACTATGGGATTTTCTTGGAAACCTGCATTTAGGTTTATGTTCTCACCAAAACAATCTCACTAAAATTATCCCAAACATAACCTGTATAAAATTCAAAATGACATATGATAAACACTGTTCACTGTGATATCACTTGTAAACATAAGATTTCAGAAACAACCCAAAGGTCCATCATCAATGAATTTGTTAAACATAATCTTGTAAGCATCTTCTTTGCCCATTTACTGTTTGTTCATCCCTGTTTTCCTTAGACTTTAATCATAAAGATAAGCTCATTAGGCAAGGTTTAACTTAACTCCTGATTCCTGCTTTTCTAAATAAACACAACACTTTACATAACCTTTTGCTTTCTTTCCTAGGTTAAAAGGAATAAGAATGAATTAAGTAGTTAAAGAATGACTCTACCCTTAGATTTCCCTTAGTAAATCTGCAAGTGGACCACACAGGCCTAGGCAAACTATGTGAGCAAGAGAATTTCCAATTGCAGGTGGATCAGTGCAGCAAGACAGTGTCCCAAAGGAGATTGAGAGAAGTCAGTAGGCCTGTACGCAAAGGAAAAATGACAAATAATTTGACCTCCTGCCTTAATGATTAACTGAAATTATTTCCTCTTTTTCCATTTAAAAATTAATGGCTTGAGCAGAATATTTGGATATGGTCTCTGGATATAAATCCACCTTGTCTCTAGATCGCCAGCTTTTCTGAATAAATTACCTTTCTTCTCTACTGAAGTTTGCCCCTCTATTTGTTGACTTCTGGGGGCAAAGGTGCGAAACCTACATTCACTTACAATCTGGAATATATGCAGTATAAAACTGAATGAGACAGGATTGCTAGATACAACTATGCAGTGATCTCCAACATACATATTGCTGACAGGAAGAATAAGGGTGAAAAAAACTGTTTATAAGATCTCAATAATCTGAGAGATGGGAATTTGTGGATCTTTGACTGAGCAATCTGACATCATATATTTTAAGTAGCTACTTTTCAAATAGGTATCTTTTCTGTTTCTCAGGGGCTTCCAGCAGAATTGAGCTCCTATATCCTATACCTATGATCATAATAATACACCATCATATTGGCTTTCTTCTTTCTTTGTCACAGTCTTTCTACTTCCTCTTTCCAACTTCCTTGGTTCATCTTATAAATAATCAGTCCACACCCAAGTCTTTGCCTCTGCTGTTGAGGACACTCAAATAAACTGCAAAACCAACCAACTGCAAAATCTCAAGTCTTTGGACATTTGTCCATAGTGGCTAATTCATACTAGTTCTCCATAAAGAGTCTGTCGGTGAGGAATGTTTCTAAATCATGTCATCCATGATGGTCCTCCTTAGGACACATGGCCTTCCTAAGACATAAAATTTTCATACTATAGACCTGATTTTTGTAGCAAATCAAACCTTAATATTCTTACTTTACATTCATGTTGCGTTACACCTCAAAGAGGACTATTATATGTTTTATAAATATAAAATCTCCAAACTACTAGCAGATGTTATTGGCATTTTAAAGATATAAATAATCTTTAGCTGAAAATTTTAAATGTCAGATGAAGAGCCATATTTGGATGAAATTTAAACCAGTTATTTTCCAGAGTACTATTTGATTTTATTGTACTTTGTTTTCAAAGTAGTTTTAGGACTTCTTTTTTACACTCTATGATTTTACAGCAAACTTGAGACATCAGAAACTAGACAGTGTGTACAAAATGTATATAACATGCAATTATGGACTGGGACATAATTTTTTAAAAAAATTAGCTACCCCAATTTACAGATGAAAAATCATGACTAGGATCAATGCCATGATGACTATCATGTACATAATTGATAGCTGAATGAATACTTGAATTATATTTCACAAATTGAAGTCCAAAGCACTGTCCATTACACAGGCCAGAGATAACTATGTAAGATTTTGTATATTTCTTGTTTAATGCAAAAATGTTAGCAGAGTTTCATAAGTACAGTCTTAACCTACTTTAGCATAAGATGACTGCATATGAAGGGTTGTTTTTCTAACTAACAATTATTCTTCTCTTGAGCCATATATTTAGCTCTCATCTACCTCATTTCTTCTTAATCATCTTATCTGCAGAAATACTTTCTTTTATTAGAAAAGATCTTTGAAAATATTTATTCATATTTTCTGTGCCAGCAGGAATTAATTCTATATTCCTTATTTTGAAAAATAATCCAATTTTTTAGGCTGGACTATTGATAAATTTTGTTTCCCATAATGAGATGCACCCAGAGTTACAATATTGTGTACCATCAAATAGGGTTTTTATTTATTTATCATTTTCATTATGTGTAATCTTCATGCTCAATATTTTAGTCATTAAATAAACAGCAAAATTTTACTGTAAAATGTCATGAAAATGAGGTTAGTCTATGTACAAGTCAAGTAAAAAGACCATCTCTCATCTCAAGTGAATTTGTGAATTAATAAATAATGTAAGAGGGAAAAGACTGGCTGATGAAAATCAATTTCACTATCTAAAGTATATCAATAAGTTGAAAATATATAGAAACTATAATAATGCAAGTCACTACAGAAGTGGGAGGAAAAAGACTGTGGCAAGTTGCAAAGTAGAATTTCATTATATAAAATATTACCTACATTAAATTTGGTCAAAACATCAAGATACAAGTAAAACTTCCTAAAACAAGACATGAATCTCTAGGAAGCATTGTTATATATAAACCTATCAAGTAAGATTTGAGGCGTCTTTAAAGATTGAATACAAACCCTCTTTAATTTTGTGTTTGAGTAGTTTATCTAACTGTAATTTTATGACATATTCTTATCAGAGTGACTCTCAAATGAAAAAAAAATATGTTGTAATATTCTCAATGAAAAATGGATTCCATTATCTAATATTATCATAATTTCTTAAGAGGAACAAAAACATCCATATTTTGTCACAAAGCAAAATTGAAGTTTTTTAACATCTAATTGGTATCTGTGACAACAGCTTGCCTCAGAATTAAAAGTAATGCCTCCTTATTTGTATTTTTCTCCCCTCTTAGGGTTTCTTTGGCTATTCAGGGTCTTTTGTGGTTCCATATAAATTTTAGGTTTGCTTTACCTATTTCTTAAAAAAAAAAAAAAGCCTTTGAAAAGATAGTCTTTTCAATAAATGGTGCTGGAATAATTGGATATTCACATGTAAAAGAATAAAACTGAACCCATATCTTATGCCACTCACAAAATTTAACCCAAATGGATTAAAGATTTAAATTTAAGACTTAAAACCAAGAAACTCCTAGACAAAACATACAAACAGAGTTCCTTGATGTGTGTCTTGGTAATGAATTTTTAGATATGACACTTAAGAGTATGAGCAACAAAATAAAAAATAAACAAGGAGTACATCAAACTTAAAACCACTTACACATCAAAAGAAACCATCCACAAAGTGAAAAGACAACCTAAAGACTGGAAAAGTACTTGAAAATCACATTTCTGAGAAGGGGTTAATTTCAAAATGTAGAAAGAACTCATACAACTCAATAGCTATAAATCAAATAACTCAATTTAAAAATGGGCAAAGGGCCTGGATAGCCATTTCTCCAAAGAATGTACATGAAAGGCGAAAAGCTATCTGAAAAGATGCTCAACATCACTAGTCTGTAGGAAAATGCAGTTTAGAATGAGAATGAGCTGTCACCACACTCCTGTTAGACTGGCCATTATCAAAATAACAAGAAATAACAAATACTGGAGTGGATGCAGAGAAAAGGGAACCCTTGTGTCCTGTTGGAAGGACTGTAAATTGGTACAACCACTGAGGGAAAGAGTATGGAGGATTTTCAAAAAATTAAAAGTGAAACTATTCTATTATTCAACAATTCCACTTCTGGAAATAAACACAAACAAAATGAAAACACTAATGGGAAAAAATATCTTTATGCCAATGTTCATAACAACTTATTTACAGTAGCCAAGACACAGAAACAACCTAAGTGTTCACTGATGGATGAATGGATAAAAAAGTTGTGAGATAATATTCTACACACTGAGATATTATTCAGCCATATAAAGATGATGCTACCATTTGCAACATGAATGAACCCTGAAGGCATCAAATTAAATAAATCAGACAGAGAAAGGTAAGTACATATGAGCTCACTTATATGTGGGGGAGAAAGAACACCCAAATTCATAGAAAAAGAAATCAGATTTGCAGTTACCAGAGATGGAGGATCAGTTCAGTTCAGTTCAGTTGCTCAGTCGAGTCCGACTCTCTGCGACCCCCATGGACTGCAGCATGCCAGGCCTCCCTGTCCATCATCAACTCCTGGAGTTTGCTCAAACTCATGTCCATCGAGTTGGTGATGCCATCCAACCATCTCATCCTTTGTCGACCCCTTCTCCTGCTGACTTTAATCTTTCCCAGCATCAGTGTTTTTTCCAGTAAGTCAGTTCTTTACATCAGGTGGCCAAAGTATTGGAGCTTCAGTATCAGCATCAGTCCTTTCAATGAGTATTCAGGGTTGAGTTCCTTTAGGATTGACTGGTTTGATCTCTTACTGTTCAAGGGACTCTGAAGAGTCTTCTCCAGCACCACCATTCAAATGCATCAGTTCTTCAGCACTTAGCCTTCTTAAAGGTTCAACTCTCACATCCGTACACAACAATTAGAAAAACCATAGCTTTGACTAGACAGACCTTTGTTGGCACAGTGATATCTAATTAAGTAGTGTGTATATATTCTGCATGTGAATTATTTCTTAGGATGAGGCTTACCTTCTTATACTATTGATGGCATCCTTTTATAAACAAAACTTCTTAATTATAATGTTACCCAATTTATCAATTTTTCCTTTGTAGTTAAATATTTTGTGTTTTTTTTAAAAGAGCTGTAAAGATATTATCTTTCCTTATTTTTTATATTAGGTCTACAATATATATTGAAATTGATTTTTGTGCTTGGCATGAGGCAGAGATAAAGATATATTTTTCCAAATAAATATCCAATTAATCCAGCTTTTTCATTTATGAAAAAATATTTTATCACTATATTGCAATGTCATATTTATAATTCTAATTATACATATGTGTGGATTATATACTCTTCCATTGGTGAATTTATGTATCCTTACACAAATATAATCATTGGACTAGTGTGATGAGTATTTGGAGGTAGGGCCTTTTAGAGTTAATTAGCTTTAGATGACATCATCTGGATGGAGCCCCAGTGATGCAATATCCTTATGCTGAATTTCCTAGAACACTGAGCAAAAATCTGCTTATGCCTTCTCCTGTGGGAGAGGGGAATGAAGGAGAGTAGCAAGAATTGAAAATCTCAATGAGTCCTTTTGTTTGTCTGATATAATGTAAATCCTTAGGATGCTATTCACATTAATTTCTAATACAGTACCATGCTACTTTTTCATTAATATTTCTCACTCTATACCACTCAAGACTTAAAATTTTTGAGCAGTATTATGCTATTTATTTTCCTACATTATGCATGAATTTTCATACCTCTATGCTTCTGTTGACACTATTACTATTGTCTCACATATTCTTTTTAAAACTTATCAATCTAAAAAATTGTTTCCCTGCAACATCAAAAGCATGATTCATGAAAAGAAACTGACACGCTGGACTTCACTAAAATTAAAAAATTCTGCTCTGAAAGAGACTGTCAAGAAGATGAGAATATAAGCCACAGACTGGAAGAAAATATTTTCAAAGGACATATCTGATAAAGGACTGTCATCCAAAATATATAAAAGCACTTTAAGTTTACAATAAGAGAAAAACAACCTGATTTAAAAATAGGCAAATTATCTGAATAGTCTCTTTATCAGAGAAGATATATAAACAGAAAATCGAAGTGTAAAAATATGCTATACATCATGTCATCAGGGAAACTGTCAAAACTTGGAAGCAACCAAGATGTCATTCAGAAGATGAATGGATAAATAAACTGTGGTATTCCCAGACAACGGAATATTATTCAGTGCTTAAAAAAAGAGAGCTATAAAATCCTGAAAAAACATAGAGGAGACTTAAATGCATATTTAAACTGAAATATGCCAATCTGAAAAGGTTACATTCTGTATTATTCCAATTATACGACATTCTGGTAAAGGCAAAGATATGGGGACAGTTAAAAGATCAGAAGTTAGAATGAAGGTTGGCTTCCCTGGTGGCTCAGATGATAAAAAATCTCCTGAAACAAAGGAGACACAGGTTTGATACCTGGGTTGGGAAGATCCTCTGGAAAAGGGAATGGCAACCCACTCCAGTATTCTTGCATGGAGAATCCCACGGACAGACGTGGGTTACAGTCCATGGCATCACAAACAGTTGGACACAACTGAGCAACTAACATACACACATATAGATGGAAGGCAGAGATGAATTGATAGAGCACATATTTTTAGAACAGTGAAAACATTATTTATGATAATATAATTTTGGATACTTATCACTGTACATTTATTAAAACCCACAGAATGCATAACACTAAGAGTGGACTCTGATACAAACTATGATCTTTAGGTAATAATGATTTATGAATGTAGTTTCATCACTTGTAACAAGTGCACCACTCTGGTGGGAGATGTTGATTCTTGCATATCTGAGGACATGCAATAACTTTCTGGATATTCTTTTGTTTTACTTCAAGTAATTACAAAGTCCAGTTTCAGAAAAAAGTAGAAATTGCTTTCTCAGAGGAACTATAGTTTTATTGTTGTGTAACTAATTTCCTTTAAAATTTCACAATTATGTATGAAAGTAATTTTATATTCAGTAGAATGTGAAGAAAGTTGAGGTTTGGATCCTTTTTTCTACATCCAGCTGTGAAGTTTTTAACCTATTATGCCTTCCTGTATGATTTTTTAAAATTGTGGCTGTGACTTAAAGGTTTTGCTTTGGGAAATTAAACAGTGCTTGAACTGTGAGTAGTGGTTTTATCGCAGAATTTTTAGGAGTGCACAGCATAGCACAGGAGCAGAGAGAATGCTGAATCTTGCTCTCTCCAGAAAACACTTTCTAAGTAATTAATATGAGATAAAAATTTAAACCATGTAAATTCTACTGTAATACCTTGGCCTATGGGGTGACCAGGATATTTCAAATAGCAATAGCAGAAAATAATATCTGATTGAATATCAGTGGCATGTAACTGTAATAGCTGTGACCTTACAGACACCTCAATTGTTTTAAACATAAACAGTGATAATAATTTTGCTGCAGTTTATGATCCATTCATATGACTTTGCCTAAGGACAAAAAGCCAATAAAAAAGGTCTCCAAGGGACATCACAGAATCCAATCAATGAAAGAAAAAATAAATAACATCTTGTGCCATGTATGAAATTTCTATCCAGGTAGTGTATACTGCCATTGACAACTATAGGTCATAAGAAATTTTAAGTTAAAAATTCAAATATATTACTTAAACCAAAAACAACATTATACCCTTTTATTTCAACATAGATTTACATGCTGAATATGTAAGCTTGAATGGAGAGGTTCTGTCTTCATTCGTCTGTAGTCACTGATCACACTGGATAAAATATTATTGTGAGGTTAAAAAACATGCAATAATTTTCTCAAGTATTAAACTGTCAATTGTTTTCATATATGATATTATTCTTATCAAAACATTGAATTTCAAAGTTACTAGCTAAAAGCACTTTCATAGTTGATTGATTATGGCTTATATTTAGTGCAGATAAATTTAACAAAAATATTTACAATACAGAAAAAAGAAAATATGTTTGTAACACAACCAAAACTAGGTAGATTTTTTTAATAACAATATTTCAGGATCTAAATTTTGCCAGACATTTAATAAATGTTCTGGGTAATTATAGTTAACTAATTGTTTTGATGCTATTAAATTGTTTGATTATGGAAAGCATCCCAGTTGTAAGATAACTATATTTATTTTATCAACAATATCAATAGACCATCTAAGATTTAACAGATAAACTTTTAAAATTCAAACACATCTCTGGTATAAACAGCTGAAAAAAATTGGAAATATATTTAAAGGAGACCTAGTTTAGCTCAACAATGTAAAGTATGCTTTACTAGAAATACTGTGGAGAAGTATTTACTATTTTATGAAAAAAAATTTTTAAATCTATAAGCCAAACTTGCTCTAGAGTCTAGAACTTATGTATATTTTGAGTCAAAACTTATATACCTGTTAATGTGTATGTAGTGTATGTGTATGTGTATATATATATATATATATATATATATATATACACACACCTTAGCATTGATATATATCTATATATCTTTATAACTATATCTGCAACAGTATTTATAAGGAACTCCCAAAACTCAATAGTTAAAAAAAAGAAATTAAAATGAGCAAATAATTTGAAGAGGCATTTCTCCAAATAAAACATACAACTGCCAATAGGTGTATGAAAAAATACTTAAAATCACTAATCATCAGTGAAATGTAAGTCAAAAAAAAAAAAGTGGTTTTGCTAGGATGGTTATTTTAAAAAAGACACAAGATAACAAGAGTATGTGGATAAATAAAAGCCCTTGTATGATGTTGGTAGATATGAAAAATTGTATAGCCACTATAGAAATTGGTATGGACTTTACTCAAAAAATTCAAAATAGAATAATCACATGATCAATCGATTCTGTTTCTGGGTAGGCATCTAAGATAATTGATATCCTGCAGAGATATATGCATTCTCATGCCCACTGCAGTATTATCCAAAATAGCCAAGACACAGAAATAACCTAAATATCCATTGAGAAATGAATGGATAAAGACACATACACAGAGAGGATGATTTTCTAACTTTAAAAAAAGGAGTTATTTCCATATGCAACAGCATTAATGAACTTGGAGTACATTCTGTTTAGTTCAGTTCAGTCGCTCAGTCGTGTCTGACTCTTTGCAACCCCATGAATCGCGGCACTCCAGGCCTCCCTGTCCATCACCAACTCCTGAAGTTCACTCAGACTCATGTCCATCGAGTCAGCGATGCCATCCAGCCATCTCATCCTTGGTCGTCCCCTTCTCCTCCTGCCCCCAATCCCTCCCAGCATCAAAGTCTTGTCCAATGAGTCAACTCTTTGCATGAGGTGGCCAAAGTACTGGAGTTTCAGCTTTAGCATCATTCCTTCCAAAGAAATCCCAGGGTTGATCTCCTTCAGAATGGACTGGTTGGATCTCCTTGCAGTCCAAGGGACTCTCAAGAGTCTTCTCCAACACCACAGTTCAAAAGCATCAATTCTTCTGAGCTCAGCCTTCTTCACAGTCCAACTCTCACATCCATACATGACCACAGGAAAAACCATAGCCTTGACTAGACGGACCTTTGTTGGCAAAGTAATGTCTCTGCTTTTGAATATACTGTCTAGGTTGGTCATAACTCTCCTTCTAAGGAGTAAGCGTCTTTAAATTTCATGGCTGCAGTCACCATCTGCAGTGATTTTGGAGCCCCCCAAAATAAAGTCTGACACTGTTTCCACTGCTTCCCCATCTATTTCCCGTGGAGTGATGGGACCAGATGCCATGATCTTCATTTTCTGAATGTTGAGCTTTAAGCCAACTTTTTCACTCTCCTCTTTTACCGTCATCAAGAGGCTTTTTAGTTCCCCTTCACTTTCTGCCATAAGGGTGGTGTATCTGAGGTTATTGATATTTCTCCCAGCAATCTTGATTCCAGCTTGTGCTTCTTCCAGTCCAGTGTTTCTCATGTTGTACTCTGCATAGAAGTTAAATAAGCAGGGTGACAATATACAGCCTTGACGTACTCCTTTTCCTATTTGGAACCAGTCTGTTGTTCCATGTCCAGTTCTAACTGTTGCTTCCTGGCCTGCATACAGATTTCTCAAGAGGCAGGTTAGGCGGTCTGGTATTCCCATCTCTTTCAGGATTTTCCACAGTTTATTGTGATCCACACAGTCAAAGGCTTTGGCATAGTCAATAAAGCAGAAATAGATGTTTTTCTGGAACTCTCTTGCTTTTTCAATGATCCAGCAGATGTTGGCAATTTGATCTCTGGTTCCTCTGCCTTTTCTAAATGAAATAAGCCAGTCATTACAGAACAAATGGTACATGATCCCACTACATGAGGTATATTAAACAGTCAAACTCACAGACACATAGTGTGGAATGGTGGTTGTTAAAGAGTGAAGAGAGGTGATTGCTTTTGAAAAGGTATAAAATTTCAGTTACACAAGATGAATATAGAGATCTGCTATACAACATTAGGCCTAAACTTAACGACATTGTGTTGAGGACTTAGGTAGAGCTCAAGTTCAATGGTCTTATCACAGTAATTTTATAATACCCTTAAATTGTGGTAAGTATTACTCTATTACTGTCAAACAAAATAGTACTATGTGGGAAAATAAATAAGAAAAAAAAGTTACTGAAGATAAAAACACATGGGTGATATACTTGTGACTTTTAATGTACATAATCATCACTTTGAAGTACATAAGCAAAGTTGAAATAATCAAACACAATTCATATTTGAAAAATTTAACACACTCTTCTCAGAAATCAGTAAAACAAATGAGAAAAAATTAAGTATATAGAGGAACTGAATAAATCACATATAAGTAGGCTTAGTCTAATAGACAAATAATGAATACTGTACTCCACTTACATGGACTACTCATTTTTAAGTAAAAACCTGTGCAGTATTAGTAATAGTGATCACATATGAATTCATAAAGATATTAACAAATTTCAAAGAGCAGCTTGTATAACATTATATTCTCTAAATGCAATAAAAACAATTAGAAAATAATACTGAAGTAGTAATCAAAATATAAATCTGTCTTAAATTTGAAGACAGATTCTACTAAATAACTTACTTGCAAATGAGACAATCTTATACTGTTTGTAAATAAGATTTACAAAAATTGCAGATCTAAACATGTATAATAGTGACATATGGAACTGAAGTTTTTCAGGTAACAGTACTGAGTAGTATAAACAAAGGAAGGCAACTTTCAAACCATAATTCAAGACTCATGGGGGCTATGCTATTTTCTGCGTGTGCTGAAGGTTTTTACTGATTAGCCCTGGATGTGGCACAAAAGCCCCTGCTCACACTTCACTGGCTAGAAATAGTCACAGGGCTACCTTGGAAGAAAAAAGACTATGAAAGCAGTTCCTGGCTGGCTGCCCACTCCAGTGTGAATTCTTTACCAACAGAAAAAATGGGACCTGTTTTTCACTGGTAAACTAGCCGTCTCTTTTCAGAATACACTGGAAAACCTAGAACATAAACATTTCTGAGATGCAACACTATTTATTTTCTGTAAAAAATAAGATCTTGCACTGACAACTTCACTAGAAAACAAAGATTTAACTGAATATATTAAACATTAAACTCAGATCTAAAAGAAGAGCAATGGAATAAACCTAAAGAATGTGAAGGAGAGGATTTAATATAAAAGCAAAATTAATGACAGAAAACAAACTGTTAAAAACAGATGCTTGGAGTTTCCAGTTCTAGGATAAAAAATATAGCATTAATTTCCTCTGTTCCATGTTTCTAAATTCAACAAAATACCCTAGGAAAAATTCAGAAGGCAATCATAAAAAGACTCTGCAAAGCAGACAGAAAGAAAGTAGACTGGCTAGAGCCTACAAGACTAAAAGGACACCTGTGAGTTTCCTGGGCTTTATGTTTATATTCCATACTTGCTAAATAGGGTGTCAAGGAGCCCTCCAACTTTGAACAGAAAGATTGACAAAAAACAAAAAAACAATGAACAACGATGTCAATAACAACAAAAACAAACTATAAAATATAAGAAAAGCCTGATCTCTCTGACCAAGGTTACCTGGAAAGAGGATGAATAGCAGTAACTTGGCATTCAAACCCATATCTAATGATATCCTAGGCCAGCTTTTCTGTGGCATCATCACCAGTGAGGCCTTGACAGGCTGAACCAGCTCCTCCTACACCTCCCCACAGCTGCACCTTATCTAACACTGACAGCACTTAGTGCATCTTGTGAGGGCCACCAGAACCTACAGACTAGACCTAAACAGGGCACTTGCTTGCCAAAACAAGATTTAAGGAGCATCAAGAACCTAATATAACATCCAACATGTCCAGGATACAGTTGAAAATCGCTCATCAAACCAAGAATCAGGAAAAACAACTTGAATAAGAAGTGAAAATTGACACATCATCACTGAGATAAATCAGATTTGGGAATTCTCTATCAAATATTTTGAGCAGTCATCAGAAACTTACTTCAAAATAGGTACTTTGACCTTTGTAAGACCAATAAATCTATAAAAGAGTATATTTTATTTATAGACACAAATATCCTTCACAAACACAGTATGCTAAGTGAAATTAATCAGGCAGAGAAAGACAAATGCTATATAATCTCTGATATATATATATATGGAACGTTTTAAAAAATGGATATAGAAAGAACAGACTGGTGGCTGCAAGAGATGAGGGTGGATACAGAGAAATGTTTGAAGTTCTTCTTTATTTTAAATAAATAAAAATTTTAAATGACTATACAGTATCATCTAATATTTATGTAATGATCAAATTATTTAATGAAAATTAGGTATTTATACATGAACTTCTATGTGTTTAAAGTCAAGAGTATGTAAAGAAAAACAACTATATAGAAATATACCAAATCATGACCATATTTGGATTGTAACTGAGAGGAAGGGATATGGATTTTATTTTACTCTTTATTAATTCTGCATTTTGACATTTCAACTATATATATAAAGCTTGAGGAGGTTACTTACCAAAAGCAAGGTAAAAAGAGAATACCATAACCTACCTAGCTAACTGAGTTGAGCCAACAGCTCATGAAAAATATGAAGATAGATATTTCTGGAACTCACTCCATGTAATAAGCTCTCTACTAAGTGGTAGATCTCATGGTGGGACTGTGGGATCAGTACTGTTCAATGATTAAGATTATATAACCTCACCATTACTTGATTCAAAGTGTGATATATTATTTATTCCCTTAGTTTTCAAATGTCTCATTTTAAATTGAATACTGATAATAAACTCATAGGGTTATGAACGGGATTTATAAGTTAATACATCAAAAACTTTCAGACAAAAACTTTCAGACATGCCTGCATGCTCAGTAATACTATTAGTCTCTCCATTTTATAGATAAGGAAACTGAGGTTAGAGAAGTTATCTTTTGCCAAAATAAGTTGCAAATAATGATCTTTAAAAATGAAAGACAGGCTATAAACTCAGAGAGGAGAGGATTGGTAATATTCCATTACACAAAGAACAGTGTATCAACACAGTCATATGTAAAAAGGAAAAATTATATAAAATTGTGTGTATTTGAATGAGGATCTGTGTCTTAATTGGCATTTGATGCAAATTATGCAAGTAGGGTAATCATGATGAGGTATATTTTAACTAAAGAATAAATATAAACTAAGGGAGCTTTATATATCAGAAATTATTTTACAGTAAGCATATTAAATATTATAACTACTTAATAATTAAAAGCAGTATTGACTCCTTATAACAGTTGTGGAAGTATTTGTAATAAACTTAGAATTATATCAAGAAATTGACAAGAGACATTTGTCAAATGGAGCAAAGTTTTCTGATACAAGAAGACAGCCCACATGGTTGCCCTTTTCCATTAGCTATTGTTCTAGCTCTAGGATTAATAAATACTTCCTACTGTTTTATTTATGGATAATACTTGCCACTTCAATAGGCTTGATTTTAATATAATACTATAATAAACATTTAATTTCTTAAATATAATTGCACCTTTTAAAAATAACTTTTAAAAATTTCCTGTGTTAAATATCCATTGTCATAAAACATAATAAATATATCTGTTTGACAAATAAATTATATACTTAAATATTTTGGTGTTCATATTAGGTTTTCTGGCTGATTTGGAAGTATTCTCACCTTGAGAGAGCTGTTATACTTCTCTAGGAGAATATGCTTGTCTCAATCTTGATTTCAATTTCAACTTCCTACAAAATATTTTTTCTTGGCATAAAGAAATAGTTTATTTTGGTAATTCTCCTGTAAATTAACTTAAACAATGCAGAAAAAGAGCAGGAGAATATATTAAGAAAAGTTCTGGCATGACATGCATATGTATGTGTGTGTGTTTAGCCAGCTTTTGTATGAAATGGTAACTACAAAGAGATCCTTTATATACAGAAGGAACATAAAAGTTGAGCGCATTGTGTTGTGTAAGGAGCAACCATGTTGTGCCTATCAGAAGGCATCTTAATAAACCTTTACTATTTTTGCTTTCTTAAAGAATAAAATTTATCATAACATAGACTTTCCTTCTGGAGAAGGAAATGGCAACCGACTCCAGTATTCTTGCCTGGAAAATCCCATGGACAGAAGAACCTGACAGGCTACAGTCCATGGGGTCACAGAGAGTCGGACACCACTGAGCGACTGACTTCACTTTCACTTTTCACTTTCATGCATTGGAGAAGGAAATAGCAACCCACTCCAGTGTTCTTGCCTGGAGAATCCCAGGGATGGGGGAGCCTGGTGAGCTGCCGTCTATGGGGTCACACAGAGTCGGACACGACTGACGCAACAGCAGCAGCAGCAGCAGCAACAGCTGACTTTCCTTATTTTCATATCCCTTCTTATCCATCTCAGATTCCTTTGACCATCAATATCATGCTTCCAATCTGTTACCTTTTGTTATCATTTAGCATATACCTGATAAAAACCCAATAGTAAAGCAACATAAGTATATTAATCTATTGATTATATACCAATAATGAATGAACTATTGGAAAGCTTCCACAATTACAGTCAAACTGGTGCCATTCTAAACCTGTGATCCTAAGTGTAGGACTCTCTTTTCATCTTATGGATTGTTTAGCCATAGTGCTTACAATGACAATATCTGGCAAATAAAAGGTATATGAAATTATTTGCCAAATGAATGATGGAACCAACACATGAACAAATCCATCCCTTATCTGCATCCTCTTAACAAAATCAATAAAAGGAGAAATTTTTCAAAGTCCATTCTCTTCTTAGTCTTTCAAGCAGCTTGGTCTATATTCACTTTAATTAATCCCACATGCCAATGACAGACAGATCTCTCCAGCACATACCTCTGAGTTTCAATCCTATAAATCTAGTACATTATATTTTCACTTGTGCATATTAAAAATGCTTCTACTAATTTAAAGTTCAAACTATAGTCCTCTCCCTATAACAACTCAGTTTTTTCCAGTCTAGTTCTTTTCTAGGGTTTCTTATTTCAGTGAATGTATGCCTATTCAACCCAAGAAACTCAGAGTCACTCTTGAAAACTTCCTATCTCTCCTCTTTCACTTATTTTTTCTATCACTAATTCCTGCCTGTTTTAACCACCTAAAGTTTTCTAAATTCAAATTCTTCATAACATCTCTATAAGCCTTCACACTGGTCTAAGTTACCTTTTATTTAAAAATGCATTTAAGTTTAATTTACAGGGTGTGGGGTCACCAATTCAATAAGATAAAATTCTCCATCATTCTAAAAAGATCTTTCATGTACCTCAGTGTTCAATAATTTCCCCACCCCATCCCTTAGGCAACAACCAATCTAATTTCTATCACTATGGGGTTTCTTTTTGTTTGTTTGTTTTAGAATTTCACATGACTGGAATGATAGAGCTTCTACTATTTTGCTTGACTTTCTTTTTTTTTTTTTACAGCAGAATGTTTTTGAAATTCTTCCATGTAACATGTATCAGTGGTGTGTTCTTATATTGATAGTTATCATCCTTTATGGGCTTACCTGGTGGCTCAGACGGTAAAGCATCTGCCTGTAATGCAGGAGATCCGGGTTCGATCCCTGGGTGGGGAAGATCCCCTGGAGAAGGAAATGATAGCCCACTCCAGTACTCTTGCCTGGAAAATTCCAGGAACAGAGGAGTCTTGTAGGCTACACTCCATGGGGTCACAAAGAGTCAGACACAACTGAGCAACTTCATTTCTTCATCATCCTTTATATAAATATATGAAAGTTTAGTAATCCAATCAAGATTTTAAATAATCCAAAAGCCTAACAAATTTATCTGCTATAAATAAAGATGCTATGAACATTTATGTATAGATTGCTTTATAGATGTGATTTAATTTCTTTTTGGTAAATGTGCAGGTGTAGAATTGCTATTTTATATGTTAAGTGTGAAAGTGTTAGTCGCTCAGTCATGTCTGATTCTGAGACCCCATGGACCTGTAGCCCACCAGGATCCTCCATCCAAGGGATTCTCCTGGCACTCAGTTAAATTTCCAGGCAGGAAAACTGGAGAGAGTGGTCATTCCTTTCTCTAGGGGATCTTCCCGACCCAGGGATCGAACCCAGGTCTCCGGCATTGTAGGCAGACTCTTTACCATCTGAACCACCGGGGAATCCATTTTATATGTTAAGCTTATGTTTTATTTCATAAGAAACTAGCAACCTGATTTCAGTTTTGGCTTGTGAAGAAATGCCTACCAAGAGAGTGATTGTCCTGCTCTAAACAACTAAAAAACAAGAGGAGAAGAAAAAGTGAAACAATGGTTACAGACACTGGACAATAGGCAGTACAGGACTGTGATTCCTGAGAGGAAAGAAAACAAATGAGATGAGCCTGACAGTTAGGCCATCTTCCTGCTACTGGAATGGTCTCCTGGTCTCAGCATTGGAAATGAACTCCAATCCTTTGACTTTTACTGAGTTCAGGAGGCAAAGTTCAGAATTTAGGGAAACTGAGGTGACCAGAATTTGTAGCATAGAGCAGCACTTGGGTGTGGAGGGGTTACTAAGAGCTGAAGAAGAATCTCCTAGAGACTTTAGTTGCATTCAATTTGTACATAGGCGGAGTAAAACTCCACAAGGCTAAGGATAGAACTAAAGAAAAATAAGTCAAACAATTCCCAGAGCCTATAGTAACCACCTTGAAAAGACCTTTTATTCAGGATAATGAGTGCTGCTGCTAAGTTGCTTCAGTCGTGTCCAACTCTGTGCGACCCCATAGATGGCAGCCTACCAGGCTCCCCCGTCCCTGGGATTCTCCAGGCAAGAACACTGGAGTGGGTTGCCATTTAATGAGTAGTGCCCTCAAAAGAGTCTTGACTGAGAATGAAGACTTCTCTGTAACAACCTTAGAAATGCTAGAAAACAAACTCTAAATGGACCAATCTATTTGGTGAAAATTTAACTGAGTGCCAGGGCAAAATCTTTTGCTTTTCAAAATAGTACAGTTGATTAATAATGAATGAAGGAAGAATACTGAAACAATTCTGTATTTTTCTCTTCTAAAAGAAATGATACAATACATAAATTAAGCCAATGAGAAATTATATAAATCAAATGGAATCCCTAGAAGTCAGAATGAGTAACTACCCTTGTGATATCACAGGACATTAAACACACACACACATACATGTGAGATTACAATTATTTAGCAAAGAAGACACTAAGAACCTCAAATGGAGGAGTTATACACCACTCACCTACACCAAACAAGCTCGTGTGTGTGTGTGTGTGTGCGTGTGTGTGTGTGCGTGCGCGTGCACTCAGTCACTCAGTCATATTCGACTCTTTGGGACCCATGGGCAGTAGCCTGCCAGATTCCTCTGTGCATGGAATTTTCAAGGCAAGAATACTGGAGTGGGTTGCATTTCCTACTCCAGACAATCTTCCTGACTCAGAAATCAAACCCTGGTCTCTTACGTCTCTTGCATTGGCAGGCAGATTCTTTACCACTGCTGCTGCTGCTGCTAAGTCACTTCAGTCGTGTCTGACTGTGTGACCCCATAGACGGCAGCACACCAGGCTCTGCCGTCCCTGGGATTCTCCAGCCAAGAACACTGGAGTGGGTTGCCATTTCCTTCTCCAATGCATGAAAGTGAAAAGTGAAAGGGAAGTCACTCAGTTGTGTCCAACCCTCAGCGACTCCATGGACTGCAGCCTTACAGGCTCCTCCGGCCATGGGATTTTCCAGGCAAGAGTACTGGAGTGGAGTGCCATTGCCTTCTCCATCTTCACCACTGAGCCACCTGGAAATCTCCAAAGAAGCTCTTACTTCCTGTTCAATTAACTGAGGTTGAGGAAAATGAGTTATTTGAAGAATTTCAGCAGCTCTGATCATAAATTGTTATACTGACTGAAATCTATCAGTGCTAATCATATTTTCAAGGATAATTTATCCACAATGCATAGCTTGTAAAAATTCTACTGGTGGACTTATTGTGACTTGGCAAGATGGGTCAAGCACTTCCCAAATATGGGTAACAAAGGAAGTATAAAGTCAAACCAACTCAAGAATCTTAAATATGAATTATAAAAAGATACGTTAATTGATAGTAAGAAAATTTTGTGAAATTTAGATTTTTTTCCTTAAAGTTTGCCAGTTGATTTATTTTTATGAAGATAATGTACTAAAATTCACATTAGAAATGTGGAGAACTTGAATTTGCAAAGAGAATTAAAATAAAAAGTTTTGAAGATTGATAAATTCAAAGTCTTGCAACTTTTTTCTCCACAGGTATTAAAATTATTCTATTTCTAATTAAATATTTCACTTATGCAACAAAGTATATAATATGAAAATGACAATGTATATATTGTGTTCACATTTAATTTTAATCAAAATTTAATCTGATTTGAAAATCACATTTCCTCCAGTTCAGATTACAGACTTCCTATTTTCTAAACTTAATATGCCAGTCAGATAACTTGTTCTAAAGGACAAGTACTTGTTTTCTTCTACTTTTTTAGTTTAAAACTTTTAATTCACTTTCTGTATAGTACTCCACAACTTTGAAGTAGCAGAAAATTTAAAGTTAGTTCTCCTTAGAGAGAACATTAAGCACAGCTTTCTAACTTCACAGATAGCAAGTTCCTAACTAAACCAATATTTTAATTCACCATTAAGAGAGTACACTGCTCTACAGGAAGGTATGCTGAATCAGTTCTCTAGACTATAATATTTATCTGTTTCTGCTGTGCATTTGTAACCCATTCTTGGCAGCAATTCCAAGATAAAAGTTCTAAATAAGTCCTTGAACAAGTCATTTGATGAAGTTTATGGAAAAATCTTCCCCCAACTACCAAATTAGAACCAGGTTACACAGTTAGAGCTTCACTAGTCAAAAGCTAAATGTGGATAATAAAAGTATGCACGTGTCCCTGGGCAAATGTGTTTCTCTGGGTGTACATAGCTTGATGGAACAGAAAAGGAAAGAGGATCTCCAGGAACCATAAGATTCAGTATTATTCAGTGTCTATTGTATGTTAGGCACTGTGAAATGCTCCATATTTATTATATGATTTGATTTTTTTACAACACTTAGGAATTAATATTATTATTAATTTACAGATAAGAGAACTGAGTTGAAGTTAATTAAACAATGCTCAATCTCAGCAACACAATGGAGTAAGAGAATTGAATGCCGGTAACCTAAATTTGGAGTTCATTTCCTTAGCTCTTTTTTTTTTTTTTACTGCATTTCAAAACTAAAGACGAATATTTTTAATTAATAGTATCTCAGCACTCTTTTCTCTCACTTATCCTACTCAGTGGAAAGAAAAATAAAAACACCTCTGTACCCAATTTTGAATAATATTGAAACTTAAAAATACTACTATTTATAAGACTAATATTTTATTACTCAGTTCATTTCAGTCACTCAGTCATGTCTGACTCTATGCGACCCCATGAATCACAGCAAGCCAGGCCTCCCTGTCCATCACCAACTCCCGGAATTCACCCAAACTCATGTGCATCAGTCAGTGATGTCATCCAGCCATCTCATCCTCTGACGTCCCCTTCTCCTCCTGCCCCCAATCCTTCCCAGCATCAAAGTCTTTTCCAATGAGCCAACTCTTTGCATGAGGTGGCCAAAGTATTGGAGTTTCAGCTTTAGCATCAGTCCTTCCAATGAACACCCAGGACTGATCTCCTTTAGGATGGACTGGTTGGCTCTCCTTGCAGTCCAAGGGACTCTCAAGAGTCTTCTCCAACACCACAGTTCAAAAGCATCAATTCTTCGGCACTCAGCTTTCTTCACAGTCCAACTCTCACATCCATACGTGACCACCTGAAAAACCATAGCCTTGACTAGATGGACCTTTGTTGGCAAAGTAATGTCTGTCTGCTTTTGAATATGCTATCTAGGTTGGTTATAACTTTCCTTCTAAGGAGTAAGCGTCCTTTAATTTTATTATTAATATTATGGAAATAATAAATATTCATGTAACAAATGTAGAGGCAGAAAAGTTCTATATCTGTGTCTTTATCTATATCATCAATATCTATATCTGAATCATGTCAAGGGATATCTGGCTAGAATACAGCTCAAGACTATGTAATAGCTCATTTTAATAAAATAGCAAGAATGATATTTACAACACTAAAAGTACATCTGCACTTAGCCCAGAGAAGCTCTGCATCCAAATTAGTAGCTTTACTCCAAAGAAAACATTCTTCATTTGTGCAAACTGAAACAACTTGGGGAGTCAGGAAAGTCAACAGTTATTTAATTCAGAGGTTTATATTTGTTGGGGAAATGAAAGGACAGAAACACAAAGACTTTTGAGACATGCTTTCCTTGTATACCAATTTCTACAAGATTTTGGATTTTAAATACACAGCTTCATTTATTAAGAAAAGGAAGCCAAAATATCAGCTATACCCCCAAACAATGGAATGCAGAAGTCTAAGCAATGCTTCATAATGAAATCACAAAAAAGCCTGTCATCTGCAATTGTTCTTCAGTCGCTGAGTCATGTCCGGCTCTTTGCAATCCCAAGGACTGCAGCACACCAGGCCTCCCTATTCTTCACCATCTCCTGGAGCTTGCTCAAATTCATGTCCACTGAGTCAGTGATGCCATCCAACCATCTCATCCTCTGTCGTCCCTTTCTCCTCCTGCCTTCAATCTTTCCCAGCATCACAGTCTTTACTAATGAGTCAGCTCTTCACATCAGGTGACCAAAGTATTGGAGCTTCAGCTTCAGCATCATTCATTCCAATGAATATTCAGGACTGATTTCCTTTAGAATTGACCAGTTTGATGCCCCTGCTGTCCAAGGGACTCGCAAAACTCCTCTCCAACACCACAGTTCAAAAGCATCAATTCTTCGGTGCTCAGCCTTCTTTATGTTCCAACTCTCACATCCACACATGACTACTGAAAAACCGTAGCTTGCTCTTCAGACATATTTCTGCAAAGTGATGTCTCTGCTTTTTAATATGCTGTCTAGTTTGGTCACAGCTTTTCTTCCGGGAACAAGGGTCTTTTAATTTCATGGCTGCAGTTAACATCTGCAGTGATTTGGGAGCCCAAGAAAATAAAGTCTGTCACCATTGTGATAATCTGAGTCATGAAGATATTTCTCGTACAGTTCTTCTGTGTATTCTTGCCACCTCTTCTTAATGTCTTCTGCTTCTGTTAGGTCCATACCATTTCCGTCCTTTATTGAACCCATCTTTGCATGAAATGTCCCCTTCGTATATAATCATAATGATGTGATCACTCACCTACAGCCAGACACCCTGGAATGTGAAGTCAATGGGCCTGAGGAAGCATCACTACGAACAAAGCTAGTAGAGGTGATGGAATTCCAGTTGAGCTATTTCAAATCCTAAAAGATGATGCTGTGAAAGTGCTGCACTCAATATGCCAGCAAATTTGGAAAACTCAGCAGTGGCCACAGGACTGGAAAAAAATCAGTGTTCATTCCAATCACAAAGAGAGGCAATGCCCAACAATGCTCAAACTACTGCACAACTGCACCTATGATAAAAAGGATATCTTTTTTGGGTGTTAGTTCTTGAATGTCTTATAGGTCACGACAGAACCATTCAACTTCAGCTTCTTCAGCTTCTTCATTAGTAGTTGGGGCATCACCTTGGATACTGTGATATTGAATTGTTTGACTTGGAAACGAACAGAGATCATTCTTTCATTTTTGAGATCGCATCCAAGTACTGCATAGCTAATTTCATGGATGTTTTACATTTATTACACTTCCTCAGTGTTTCAATTTTTCTTTAGGATACCAAGATATAGAACTGGGACCATTACTTTAGGGTCACTATTACAAAACCAATACACTTTTCATCCTTTTGCTAAAAAATTCTGAGACAAAACAGATTTACTCTTCCCTAGTACTTTGGCCACCTCATGCGAAGAGTTGACTCATTGGAAAAGACTTTGATCCTGGGAGGGATTGGGGGAAGGAGGAGAAGGGCACGACCGAGGATGAGATGGCTGGATGGCATCACTGACTTGATGGACGTGAATCTGAGTGAACTCCAGGAGTTGGTGATGGACAGGGAGGCCTGGTGTGCTGTGATTCATGGGGTCGCAAAGAGTCAGACACGACTGAGTGACTGAACTGAACTGAACTGAACTGAAGATAAACAAGGCTGGTAAAGATTCCAACTACAATGCAGGAAACCCCAGTTTGATTCCTGCATCAGGAAGATCCCCTGGAGAAGGGATAGGCTACCCACTCCAGTATTCAGGGGCTTCCCTGGTGGCTCAGATGTTGAAGAATCTGTGTACAATGCAGGAGACCTGGGTTCAATCCCTGGGTTGGGAATATCCTCCGAAGGAGGTATGGCAACCCACTCCAGTATTCACGCCTGGAGAATTCCCATGGACAGAGGAGCCTGGTGGGCTACAGTCCATGGTGTTTCAAAGAGTTGGACATGACTGAGCAACTAAGCACCCACTCACGTGCTAAGCAAGGCTGTGAACCAAAGTAAATATCTTGCTTATTAGGACAATACTTTGCTGATTAAGGGTCTCTTCAAGACCATCACTATATCTGGTCTACCAAGACAAAGAAAACTTGTCATAAACCCTGCCTATTCTACCTGTTCTCCATCCTAAAATCACTGAATCCATGTTCTAAAACACTATAGACATCCCTTCACTACTCTTCCTGTTTTGATACAATGTTAAAATGTTCTCAAGATAGGTTCACCCTTCCTGGAGTTAGTCTAATAAATTCAGCTTTGCCACAGCCACAAGTTTTTTTTTCTGGTGATCTTTAAGAGAACTGACTATCAGCAATAAAGCTTTCTATCTACTAATTACACAGGTTGCTCTCTTTTTTACACATTTCAATTTGTTAGTGTCCCCTGTAAAGAACACAGTGAGGGAAAAAATACACACAAAAATACACACAATATTGCAGGTGCAGCACAAATTCAAAAGAATCAAATGAATCACAAAACAGAATCAACAACCTTCCTGGGTAGTCTCAAATTATGTTGTTTTGCAAGTAAATTTTCTAATACTGAAATATATTCCCTAAATTTATAATTTTGAAATAGAAGTAAAAATTGACTATTAAATTTATTTCTAGTATAATTTGATTTACTAACACCTATAATCATAGGAATGAGGTAATTTTTATTGGTATAAAAATTCCTTCACACATAGTAGATTAGGAAATAAATGTCTCTATAATCAAACAACAAAATGAAAATAGTAGCAAATAAAATACAAAGATGTATTTTATAAGAAGAACTGAATTCACTAGCCCTCAGGAATGCTGTCAATAAATTACATGTTGGTTTTTCATTTGATTCCATTTTCTATGAAAAGGATCTATCTTAACCATTATATTTTGTTCATGTGCTTTGACTTAAGTGAACGTTCTGTTTTATGGATTCTAAGAGCTTCTGTTCATCTAGAAGATATGCCAATGTTTTAAACATTTTTATTGTATTAAGATTCATCACTGCTGACCCCAGTGTATCAGTTTGTAGCATACTGAAAAAACAAATGATACTTGGCAATATTTTCTTCCATTATTATACTAAAATAGTACATGCTTGAAATACTATCCAGTAAATCATTTTCTCTGTGATGTTTTGAAGATTATCTCTATATGTTCAATATGCAGTAAACTATGAGTCATGATTCAACTCCTAGCCTTAATTTCAAAAATGTATACATTTACTGGGTGTCTACTTTGTTCCAGGAATGGTACTAGATTCTAGGATATAAAGAAAATATATAATAAAAAAAATAGTTTCATTCACTTGATTCAAAAAAAAATAGGTTCATTCACTTAATTCAAAACTCAAAAGGCAAGGACTTCCCTGGCAATCCAGTGGGTAAGACTCCCCTTTTCCACTGCAGGGGGCATTGGTTAGATACCTGGTTAGGGAACTAAGATCACGCATGCCACACCACACTACCAAAAAAAAAAAAAAAATCAAAATGCATACAATATAAAATGACCCTCTTAAAACATTGCCCTCTACAGGAAGAGACAGTGTTTGCAATTTCTCAGGTATAAACAGAAACAATAGTTGCATATGCAAATAAAATACACTTTACAAATCCTCTTTTTAAAATTAAATATACTGAGGTATAACTTACAAATAATATACTCACCTAGTTAAGTATAAACTTCAAATGAACATGATGAATGCACACAGTATGTCCATACTACCAAAAATCAAGATATAGAATATTTCCATCATCACCAAAAGTTCATTTTGTATCATTTTACAATCAGCACCTGTACCCTCTTGTCATAACAAGAAATCACTGATTTTTTTCTGCCATATAAACTTTTCCATTTCTAGAATTTGATGTGTATGGAATCATACAGTTTATATACTGTTTATGCCTGATTATTTTCTCCTTTCATAATATTTCTGAGTTTTATTCATATAGTTTTTATGCATTGGTATTAATAGCTTATTGCTTTTTACTGCTAACTATATCATATTGATATAGTACATTTTACTTATCTGTTCACCTATTGATACAAATTAACATTATTTCTAGTGTTTGATTCATGAGTAAAGCTGCTATGAGCATTTATATATGTTTTACCTGTCCACATGCTTTTATTTTACTTGAATACATTTTTAGTAATAGAATTTCTAAATCACAGAAAAAGTACATAATATTTTCTATAAGAAACTGCCAAGCATTTTCCAAAGTAGTCATATTATTTAAGTTCACAAAGGCAATAAATGAAGCTAAAAGATACATTTTCTCCATCACTTGATATTGTTAATATTTGTAAAGTCATTTTAGTGGTTATTTATCAGTACCTCATTGTAGTATGGATTTACATTTCCTTAACTAACAACACTCTTGAGTGTCCCTTGGACTGCAAGGAAATTCAACCAGTCCATTCTGAAGATCAGCCCTGGGATTTCTTTGGAAGGAATGATGCTGAAGCTGAAACTCCAGTACCTTGGCCACCTCATGCGAGGAGTTGTCTCATTGGAAAAGACTCTGATGCTGGGAGGGATTGGGGACAGGAGGAGAAGGGCACGACCGAGGATGAGATGGCTGGATGGCATAACTGACTCGATGGACGTGAGTCTGAGTGAACTCCAGGAGATGGTGATGGACAGGGAGGCCTGGCCTGCTGCGATTCAAGGGGTTGCAAAGAGTCGGACACAACTGAGCGACTGAACTGAACTGAACTAACAATCGTTCACTATCTTTTCAAATTCTAGCTGGCCATTTGTTTGTTTTGTTTCATCTTTGAAACAAAAGTGCCTGTGTTCAAATTTTTTGCCCCTTTTCAGGGTTTCTTAGTGAGTGGTTGGGGTTCTTTGAAAGTGAAAGAGAAAGTCACTCAGTTGTGTCCAATTCTTTGCTACCCCATGGACTGTAGTGTATGGAATTCTCCAGGCAAGAATACTGCAGTGGGTAGCCTTTCCCTCTCCAGGGGACCTTCCCAACCCAGGGATTGAACCCAGGTATCCTGCATTACAGGCAGATTCTTTATCAGCTGAGCCACAAGGGAAGCCCAAGAACACTGGAGTGGCCTATCCCTTCTCCAGGGGATCCTCCCACCCCAGGAATCAAATGGGTTCTAGGAATTGAACTGGGGTCTTCTGCATTGTAGGCAGATTCTTTACCAACTGAGCTATCAGGGAAGCCCTTTATTCTGGATATAATTCCTGTGTCATCTGATTAGTCACTTCAGCTGTTACAACAAAAATACTACAGACAGCATGGTTTAAACTACAGGATTGTATTTTCTCACAATCACGGAGGCTGGGAAGTCCAAGATCAAGTTGCTGGCTGACTGGATTCCTAGTGACTTCTTGGCTTGCAGATGACTGCCTTCTTGTTGTGTCTTCATATGGCAGAGAGAAAGAGTGAATTCCTGGTGTCTCTTCTCGTAAAATAGTAATCCAATACTGGATCAAGGCCTAAACTCTATGACCTCATTTAACTATAATTACTTCCTTATTGCTCAGTTGGTAAAGAATTCGCCTGCAATGCAAGAGACCCCGTTTGATTCTTGGGTCAGGAAGATCCCCTGGAGGAGGGATAGGCTACCCACTCCAGTATTCTTGAGCTTCCCTTGTGGCTCAGCTAGTAAAGAATCCACCTGCAGTGCAGGAGACCTGGATTCGATCCCTGGGTTGGGAAGATCTCCTGGAGAAGGGAAAGGCTACCCACTGCATGCCATAAGACCCAGGACAGCCAAATAAATAAATAAAAATATTACACAATAAAAATACCTTTTTAGTTGAACTTTGTATTATATTAGCTATTATGCTTTTTTCTGGGCTTCCCTGGTGGTTCAGAGGTTAAAGCGTCTGCCTCCAATGCGGGAGACTCGGGTTCGATCCCTGGGTTGGGAAGATCCCCTGGAGAAGGAAATGGCAATCCACTCCAGTATTCTTGCCTGGAGAATCCCATGGACGGAGAAGCCTAGTAGGTTACAGTCCACGGGGTCGTAAAGAGTTGGACACGACTGAGCGACTTCACCTTACCTATGCTTTTTTCTAGAGGATGCAAAAATAATATATTCTTGTTCTTATAAAACAGAAGCTATGTGTTAAATAAACTATTCAATTGGGGAGGCATTCATTTATATTATTAAAACCTGCACCCACTTATTAAGTGGTTCTTTGAATTTTCTGGAACTAGATATTTTCCCATAAAGGAATAGGTTCAAACTCTCTATTACTTCAAACTAATCAGAAATAAATCACTGGTAAACTTAGTAAAATGTTCTTGGAATTATCAGAAGAGAAATGTTGAAAACACTCAAGAAAATATAGTTTGGAAACACCAACTGCTAACCAATAAAATGCCCAATTCTAAACTATAGTTGTTTATTTCAGTTCAGTTCAGTCGTGTCCAACTCTTTGTGACCCCATGAATCGCAGCACGCCAGGCCTCCCTGTCCATCACCAACTCCCGGAGTTCACTCAGACTCATGTCCATCGAGTCAGTGATGCCATCCAGCCATCTCATCCTCGGTCATCCCCTTCTCCTCCTGCCCACAATCCCTCCCAGCATCAGAGTCTTTTCCAATGAGTCAACTCTTCACATGAGGTGGCCAAAGTACTGGAGTTTCAGCTTTAGCATCATTCCTTCCAAAGAAATCCCAGGGCTGATCTCCTTCAGAATGGACTGGTTGGATCTCCTTGCAGTCCAAGGGACTCTCAAGAGTCTTCTCCAACACCACAGTTCAAAAGTATCAATTCTTTGGTGCTCAGCTTTCTTCACAGTCCAACTCTCACATCCATATATGACTACTGGAAAAACCATAGCCTTGACTAGATGGACCTTTGTTGGCAAAGTAATATATCTGCTTTTCAACATGCTATCTAGGTTGGTCATAACTTTTCTTCCAAGGAGTAAGAATGTTATCATTAATCATAGATCCAAAGACTATACCTCAAAAAGTGAATCTTCGTCAGTATTTTGTGTGTGTATCTGAGAAGACAGTGTAATGACGGATTTCATTTCTACTGTGAATATGCTTTATTTTACCTCATGTCTGGCATTAAGTTAGTTTTTCTCAGAGTCTTCAAAAATAAGCTGGAGGTGCGGTCAATAATACTTTCTCATTGCCACTTTATAGTAGATTGCAAATACAAAAAAATAAATAGTTGCTTTTTTATTCAGTCGCTAAGTCATGTCCGATTCTTTGAGACCCTATGGACTTCAGTGCATCAGACTTCCTTGTCCTTCACTATCTCCCAGAGTTTGCTCACACTCATGTACATTGCATTGCTGATGCTATCCAACCATCTTATCTTCTGTCTCACCCTTCTCCTCCTGTTCTCAATCTTTTCCAGCATCAGGGTCTTTTCCATTGAGTCAGCTCTTTGCATCAGGTGGCCAAACTTTGGAGCTTCAGCCTAAGTATCAGTCACTCCAATAAATATTCAGGGTTAATTTCCTTTAGAATTGATTGGTTTGATCTCCTTGTAGTCCAGGGGATTCTCAAGGTTCTTTGGGGATAAATATCCAAGGAAAGTCTAAAAGAATGACTTTCAAGCTCTTTTCATATATAATTAAAACGTATATACAGGTGTACTTAAATGTAAGCTATGTGAAGCTTACTAAGCTATGTGAAGAAGAGGAAGAGTAATGAAGCCACTCTCATTCACATACTCTACTTAGACAAGTAAGGGATCATATAGTTTATATACATAAATGTCCTAGTTAGAAAGAGAGGCTAAATTACAAGCCTTATGAAGGGTCCATCATCGTGACAGCACACTTTTTTCTTTTGATTCACTTAGTTATGGAGAGGAGATGATTAAAGTTAGAAGGAAGAAGTTGTAAAAATTGCCTTTTTCTCCTGATTCATTCAAAAGTTTAAGAATTTGCTATAGACTACACATGTGTTTTAGGGCTGACTCTAGCATTGTTTAACAGTATGATCTTACTACATCTCTGTCCTTAACAGTTATGAAACTCATTACATAATGAGCAATAAAGTAACCATCTGAAATTTTGAGACAAATGCACATGAAAATGATTTTACTTTAACTTCTACATTTGCTTTGCCTTTTCCCCTAATTTACTTTTCACATAATTTCTATCTCACTTTAACATTATAAGACCATGGTGAGTAGACAGTAGTTGTAATTGTTTTATTGTTGGTAAAATGACTAAGATTTAGTGCTCATCATTTTAATTATTTTAGATAATATATTTTGTTTTTATTTTTTTAATTAATTCATTTATTTTAATTGGAGGCTAATTACTTTACAATATTGTAGTGGTTTTTGAGATACATTCACATGTATCAGCCATGGGTGTACGTGTGCTCCCCATCCTGAAACCCTCTCCCACCTCCCTCCCCATCCCATCCCTCAGGGTCATCCCGGTGCACCAGCCCTGAGTGCCCTGTCTCATGCATCGAGCCTGGACTGGCGATCTGTTTCACTTATGGTAATATACATGTTTCAATGCTATTCTCTCAAATCAATATATTTTGAACACCTGATATATGTAAGATACTGTAAGGATGGGGTAGAGAATAATATATATTCAAAACAATGCTTGTTCCAAAGGTGCATATGATATTCTAAGATACAAGATATTCTATGAATATCAAAATATAATAAATAAGTATACGAGTGACATGAGCAAGGTATAGAAAAATCCCTCTAGAGTGCAGCAAATTAAAATCATTTTAACTGTAATTATATGTGAATATTTTATGGAGAGTCTAGAATTTGAGCTAAGATTTGATGATAAAATATGTGCTGGAATAGGAACAACTAAGAAAAGATATGGCATCTCATTATAATGCTGCAGGAGTTACTATTTGTTTAGCACATATCTATGCCAAGTCTTACACTAAGTGCTTTTACTGTATTAATTAGTTTATGAATAATCATATCAGCTCTATGAGATAGACAGTACATTCCCTTTATTTCGATGTGGAAACTATGTTAGGCCTTTTATAATATACCTAAGCCACAGAGCTGATAAGCCACAAGTTCAGGATTTAAGTTCACCTTGACTACAGAGCCTCCAGACTGTAGTCAACAGAATCAGGCTCCCTCTTAGTCAATCAAGTTTGAAAAATTAGGAAACCATATGATACATCATCACTTAAAAGATATTAAAGTTTTTAAAACATTTAGACTGGTGTTTCTTGAGTAATCCAAAAGAGAATTTACTTTCATACCATGATAGTTTATAGCAAACAGTACCAAACAAGTGAATTCCATCTTCAGAAAGATAGAAAAAACAATTGCAATATAGAAAGGAAATCAATTAAAAAGAATAATGAATAAGTTTTTCAATATCATATATATATAAGGAAAGCAGAAAATAATGAATAAGAGGCATTAATTTGTTCCTACAGATTTATATCTATCAATTATCTGAGCTTAACTTCAGCTCAATATTTCTCAGTTAGCATATGGTGGATCCAACAGGAAGAAAAGAGATTATATTCTGAAGATGATGCAAGTATTAGCTAGCAAGTACAGGTAAGAGCCTGGGGAGTATCTGTGTGTAAGACAGAATTCTGTTTCATCAAAGAGGGCAGAAAGTAAGACTGAATGTTTAAAATATTATTAATGTGGAGTTACTTTCTAAAGATATGGGGCTTCACTGAGGTGACTCAGTGGTAAAGAATCCCCCTACCAATGCAGGAGACACAGGAGATACAAGTTCAATCTCTGGATCAGAAAGATACACTGGAGGAGGATATAGCAACCCACTCCAGTATCCTTGCCTGAAAAATCCCATGGACAGAAGAGCCTGGCAGGCTACAGTCCATGGGGTTACAAAAAGCCAGAAATTGAGCACAGACTAATAATTCTAAAGATATGAGATGTAATACCTAACAAGGACCCCAACCGATAGGGCAAATTTGCTGCTAAGATGAATCTAGAAGCTGAAGTAAGAATGGCCTATACGAAGTAAAACTGAAATACTTAATTTTTCCTCTAAGAAGATAGAAAAAAGACATAAGGTTCAGACAGGTGGGCATACTGGAAAGGACATCGATGGTAAGGCCAGAAGACCCAGGGTTATGTTCCACAGGAGAGTCCAGAGGACACATCACCCACCTGAAGCAGTCAGGACTGTGCTGCCGAGAGGGACACTTGCATCAGTAAGAAATTCAGAGGTCACTCTCCTCTGCAGTCCAGCACTAACTCTGCCACAAAAGAGCTGGTCTCAACAGGGAATGGGGGCCATGGGACACAGAAATGATAAAGACTATGTGGTGGTGCTTCAACCTAAGACTCCAGGAGACTGCAAGTACTATAAGGACAGGAGGGCACAGATGGAAGGGTGGGCAATAGGAGTGAATCCTGAGGGAGAAACAAGCATGGTAATGCTGGGGGAAAATAGATAGCCAATGAGGGTGCTCCCTAATGTCCACAATAAAAAGGCACAAATGGAATTACAGGAAGCTGAGTTTGATTGCATGGATAAAATACAACGACACATTGCTCAGCTCCAGGATCTGAGTCAATATGAAATCTGGCACAAACTGAAAAAAATAAGTGGACCCTGCAATACCATGGAAAGTATATGCTTTGACAATTCCCTTGTCCATTCCCAGGGTTACTCAGGTAACTGTGTAGTGGGTGTATGTGAGCTAAGTCGCTTCAGTTGTGTTTGACTCTTTCTGACCCTATGGATTGTAGCCCGCCAGGGTCCTCTCTCCACGGGATTCTGCAGGCAAGAATACTGGAGTGGATTGACATGCCCTCCTCCAGGTAATCTTCCCTACCCAGGGATTGAACCTGTATCTCTTGTCTCTTGCATTGGTAGGTGGGTTCTTTACTACTAGTGCCACCTGTGAGGACTACTGGGCACAGCAGCTGAGTTGATACTGACACCCAGAGACCTGAGTATCATTACGGCTCCCAGTGAGAATGAAGCACATGTAGGGGCATAAAGATCTAGTGGTGAACACAAGGAACAGGTCCTAAGCACTGCTTGGCTAAGGTCTGGTTTAAAATGCATCCACTGACAACTAATATCAAAAATATATAAGCAACTCCTGCAGCTCAATTCCAGAAAAATAAATGACCCAATCAAAACATGGGCCACATACAGATGGCTAACAAACACATGAAAAGATGCTCAACATCACTCATTATCAGAGAAAATGCAAATCAAAACCACAATGAGGTACCATTTCACACCAGTCAGAATGGCTGCGATCCAAAAGTCTACAAGCAATAAATAAATGCTGGAGAGGGTGTGGGGAAAACGGAACCCTCTTACACTGTTGGTGGGAATGCAAACTAGTACAGCCACTATGGAGAACAGTGTGGAGATTCCTTAAAAAATTGCAAATAGAACTGCCTTATGACCCAGCAATCCCACTGCTGGGCATACATACTGAGGAAACCAGAATTGAAAAAGACACGTGTACCCCAATGTTCATCGCAGCACTGTTTATAATAGCCAGGACATGGAAGCAACCTAGATGTCCATCAGCAGATGAATGGATAAGCAAGCTGTGGTACATATACACAATGGAATATTAGTCAGCCATTAAAAAGAATACATTTGAATCAGTTTTAATGAGGTGGATGAAACTGGAGCTGATTATACAGAGTGAAGTAAGCCAGAAAGAAAAACACCAATACAGTATACTAACATATATATATGGAATTTAGAAAGACGGTAACGATAACCCTGTATGTGAGAGAACAAAAGAGACACAGATGTATAGAATGATTTTTTGGACTCTGTGGGAGAGGGAGAGGGTGGGATGATTTGGGAGAAGGGCATTAAAACGTGTATAATATATATGAAATGAATCGCTAGTCCAGGTTGGATACAGGATGCTTGGGGCTGGTGCACTGGGATGACCCAGAGGGATAGTATGGGGAGGAGGTGGGAGGGGGGTTCAGGATGGGGAACACGTGTATACCCGGGGCAGATTCATGTTGATGTATGGCAAAACCAATACCATATTGTAAAGTAGCTAGCCTCCACTTACATACATTTAAATTTAAAAAATAAATAAATAAAATAAAATGCATCCACTTGGTCTATAAGCTTTCCCAGTGGGCATTTTTCCAGTCTGTGAGGGAAATTTTGAAGGACATACATAGTAGCTGGAGTAACTCCAAAACTGAGTCCTTGGTATGTGACGTCAGAGTTAGTATAGCAAGGGATAGACAGTAAAATTCTCTGAAACAGCCCTATTTTCCTACCAATAATACAATAAATTGACTCTACAACTCCATTTATTTAGGTGAGAAAAATAGCATGTTCTGCACTGGAATGCTAGACAAATAATTGGAATCCCACAACTCAAATGACATTCTCTATCAAGCTACAGATTCAGGGAATTTCTCACTGGTAGCACTTGGATAATTTTTTAAACAGCAACTTGTGAACTTGGTTCTTTGTTCCTATTCTGCCATTGATCCAATAAAATTCAGATTTATAATATACTACATGGGTAGAATAATCATCAAATATGGCAACTGAAATTTATTGGCCCGCTCAGAGTCAGAGACAACACAGATAAATGAAATATATAATAATGTTAAAATATCACTTTAATAATTCCATTAACACTGCTGGTAGTACTAATAATACTATCACTGTGAATGTCATCAATGATTGAGTACTCAGTGTGTTCTAGGTAGTCAATAAATGTCAACATGTAAATTCTCCCAGCAGCACCATACATAAGTACTATTATTTGCCCCCAATTTAAAGAAACAGCCTCAGAGAAATCAAGATGCCTGTCTAAAATACACAACTATCAATGGAATACCAATTTTAAACTCATGCCAAGATTTTTAGATGTTTTGGTTTTTTTCCCTTCTATTTCAGGGCTAAGAGACTGATTCTGTCAATGCTAGATCCATTTAATATGTGTTTTAGGTACTGTCTGTAGGAAGAAGAGCTTCTAAGGTAACAACTTCCATGACCAAATAAATATGCAAAGCACTGTGTACTGTTACTCTCTGCTTAGGGAATACAAAATGTATCTTACCATAGTAAAGGCTTAGTAAAGTTCTGCAGTAAACAAACAAAAAAATTAAAACTAACTGTCCAAACAAACAAAATTATTTAATATTATTAAATATTGTGTTTTCTAGTGTTATTAGAATATTCTATTAGTTAGGACACATTGGCTAAAAGTAACAGCAATTTCAAGTAAGTCATTTAACCAATATGGCCACTTATCATCTTGCATAATAAGAAATCATAAGTAAATTAGCTTCTGAATTGGGTAATTCAATGGATTGACTCAATTAGGAAACATTCAGAATCTTTCTTCTTTTCACTTTGCCAGCAGCAACTTTTAAATTATTTTTCAATTTTATACCATAAAATCTTGAATTGAAATATGCTTGGAAATGCTTTCTCCTGATATGCCAATTGACCTATGTAATTCTGTAAAGTGGTATTAAGGGGAATTTCCCATTAAAAAAAATAGATTTCACTTAGACGCATCTTAATTTTCAAACTTTTAATTTGATGTCTAATTTCTCCTAATTCAAGTAAATATAAAGTTAATTTTGTTTAAGAATTTTAAAACACACTGTGTCAGCTGTACATGAAATGAATAAGGTTTCTAAATGACCAGGGGCAAGCATTACTTAAACATTTAGTAATAGGATTTATCTCCTATCCTGATTAAAAATTTACAACTACTTTTGCATTTCTTAGAAAACAGCAGAATCATGAGATTAGAATTTCATAATTAATATATATATATTTTGAGGATTTTATCATAGCTGACAGTTTTTAGTTCTCTTTATTTTCTCCCAGAAGTTGAAGAATGATGGAATTCTGGCCATATCATTTAGAATTACATTGATGGTTCCCAATAACACTAATTTAAATTGCCATTTATTTTCCTACAAGTAGTTCAGTTGTTCTATGATGCCATAGGAATCTAGGCTTTTTTCTTTCTAAGTCACCAACCTTGAATATAGGCATTTTAAAATCATCTTTTCTTTCATAATAATGGCAAGATGGCCACTGTAGCTCCAGCCATCATGAAGGCTCAATGTGGATATACGGGGAAAACATGAGACAGAGATAGTGCAAACCACATTGGTCTCTTAATTGGGAAAGAAACATTTTCCAGAGAGATTCATAGCAAACATGTACCGCATTCATTGTCCAGAGTTGGACCACATGTATCTGCAAGTGATGCTGGAAAAGTGAGGAATCAAATTGTGATATATGTATTAGGTCAATTACATTTGAATGCCTAGATGTGTGCACATCTGCACCACAAAAATAACCGAGGTTCTATTAATAAAGGAGTTTTGTTTTTTTTTTAATATTTTCTTGGCAACATTGCATTTAATAACTGCCTACTCTCAGGTGCTACAATGTTCACAGGAAAAACATATCAATAGATTCCTGAATTTGAATCTGTTTCTTCCCTTTATGAGTGATGTGACCTTGAACAAATTATTAAAAATACAGTACTCCAGAAACTGAAAAAAATTAGAAGAAAGCTTTCAAGACTCATCACTAAATATTCTCACCTTTTCTCATTCATCCCCACAAATTCTTCCCTACTCTCTGACAACATACATGGGTTATCTATACTCCTATCTAAATCTATTTGCTCCCTATCTCTTAGCTCTTCTAACCTGTTCAAAAATATCTCTTCAGCAATCATCCCCAACTCTTACCTGTACCATTAATTTTCTTCTCTGCTGGTTCTTTCTCATCAGTATCCAAATCTTTCTTCCATCTCCTTCACTCTTGCACCTCAATCAGCAGGCATTATAAAAGCCACTCATATCAATACAAAATTTTGCAACCTTGTTTGAAAGAGGCTTGCAACAATTGCAAAAATGATACTCAGATATAAGTTAAAAGTAAAGTGATCTTTTTCTTTGTGTCTTAAAGGAAAGAGTACATTTACCTTCATTTATCACTGCTAGAATCTTATCACACAAGAATAACTAAGCAATGAGAATGGGGCCACCATAACTTAGGTCAATCTGGATCAAGCCTCTCCTGAAATATATTTGACACAATTGGGAAATGAGATCAGACATTTGGGGGAAATTCAGAGTTCTTTTTGTATAGAAGGAAGGATGGATGCTTCCTTCTATACAAAAAGAAACACATAACCAACAACAGTGTGTCACCCACTGTTATTCAAACACCCAGTCAGTTGGGAAAAAATATGAGATATATATTAAAACTCAGAATGGACATCATTTCTGGTAAAGTATCAGTTCCTTTTTGAGTAAGAGCAATTAATATCCCACAAGACACTGGTGTTCTATGAAACACAATTTGGATAGTACCAGTAGAGAAAGCAGCAGCTGTGAGGTGCTGGAGGGACTATGAGGAGATACACCATATCGAAAGGAAGAGAAGCACCAGCAAGAAGGTAGGCACTGGAGTGGGAGCTGCATGGTGCTGGAGGGACTTTGAGGAGATACCCCATGTCCAGGGAAAAAGGAGAAGCCCCAGCAAAAGGGTAGGAGGGGGCAAAATCACATTTAGAATCAAACCCCATACCTGCCAGAGATACTCAGAGGGCTCAAACAAACCTAGTGAACACCAGGACTCAGAGACCCCACAGAGACTGAGACAGAACTGTGTTTGAGTGTCTCCTGTGGACGTACGAGTCAGCAGTGGACTGCCACAGGGGCGGGGGCTCTGGGTGCAGCAGACCTGGGTATGCCATAAGCCCTCTTGGAGGAGGTCATCATTAACCCCACCATAGAGCCACCAGAACTTATACAGGACTGGAAAATAGATCCTTGGAAGGCTCAAAAAGAACCTTTGTGTACCAGGACCCAGGAGAAAAGAGCAGTGACTCCACAAGAGACTAACCCAGACTTGCTCCTGAGTGTCCAGGAGTCTCCTGCAGAGGTGTGGGTTGGCAGTGGCCTGCTGCAGGGTTGGGGGCACTGAGTGTAGCAGTGCATGCATGGGACCTTTTGAAGGAGGTTGCCATTATCTTCATTACCTCCACCACAGTTTAGAAAGAAAGTGAAGCTGCTCAGTCATGTCTGACTCTTTGCGACCCCATGGACTGTAGCCTACCAGGTTCCTACATCCATGTGATTTTCCAGGCAAAAGTACTGGAGGGGGTTGCCATTTCCTTCTCCAGGAGATCTTCCTGACCAAGGGATTGAACATGGGTCCCCCGCATTGTAGGCAGATCCTTTACCATCTGAGCCACAGGGAAGTCCATAGTTTCACCCCAGGTAAATAATAGGGAGAGAACACAGCCCTGACTATCAACAGAAAATTGGATTAAAGATTTAATAAGCATGGCCCCACCCATCAGAACAAGACCCAGTTACCCCCTCAGTCAGTCTCTCCCATCAGAAAATTTTCATAAGCCTCTTATCCTTCTCCATCAGAGGGGAGACAGACTGAAAACCACAATCACAGAAAACTAAAAAATACGATCACATGGACCACTATCTTGTCTAACTCAATGAGACTATGAGGCATGCCGTGTAGGACCACCCAAGAATGACAGGTCATAGTGGAGAGTTCTGACAAAACATGGTCCACTGGAGGAGGGAATGGCAAACTACTTCAGTATGCTTGCCTTTAGAATCACAGGAACAGTTTGAAAAGGCAAAAAGATAGGACACTGAAAGATGAACTCTCAGGTCAGTAGGTGCACAAATGCTACTGGAGATCAGTGGAGAAATAATTCCAGAAAGACTGAAGAGAGGGAGCCAAAGCATGAACAACACCCAGTTGTAGATATGACTGGTGATGGAAGTCAACTCCAATGCTGCAAAAAAAAACAAAAACAAAAACAAAAACCTGATACAAACCAACTAGAGAAAGAATAAAGAGATGGAGCCAAAGCAAAAACAATATCCAGTTGTGGATGGGACTGGCAGCAGAAGCAAGGTCCGATGCTGTAAAGAGCAATACTGCATAGGAACCTGGAATGTTAGGTCCATGAATCAAGGCAAATTGGTAGTCAAACAGAAGATGGGAAGAGTGAATGTCGAAATCAGTGAACTAAAATGGATTGGAATGGGTGAATTTAACTCAGATGACCATTATATCTACTACTGTGGGCAGGAATCCCTTAGAATAAATGGAGTAGCCATCATGGACAACAAAAGAGTCTGAAATGCAGACCTGGATGCAATCTCAAAAACAACAGAATGATCTCTGTTCGTTTCCAAGGTAACCATTCTATCATGGTGATCCAAGCCTATATTCCAACCAGTAATACTGAAGATGATGAAGTTGAACGGTTCTATGAAGACCTACAAGACCTTTTAGAACTAACACCCAAAAAAGATGTCCTTTTCATTATAGGGAACTGGAATGCAAAAGTAGGAAGCCAAGAAACACCTGGAGTAATAGGCAAATTTGGCCTTGGAATACGGAATGAACCAGGGCAAAGGCTAACAGAGTTCTGCCAAGAGAATGCACTGGTCATAGCAAACACCCTCTTTCAACACACAAGAGATGACTATACACATGGACATCACCAGATGGTCAACACTGAAATCAGACTGATTATATTCTTTGCATCCAAAAATGGAGAAGCTCTATACAGTCAGCAAAAACAAGACCAGGAGCTGACTGTGACTCAGATCATGAATTCCTTATTACCAAATTCAGACTTAAATTGAAGAAAGTAGGGAAAACCGCTAGACCATTCAAGTATGACCTAAATCAAATCCCTTATGATTATGCAGTGGAAGTGAGAAATAGACTTAAGGGACTAGATCTGATAGACAGAGTACCTGATGAACTATGGACGGAGGTTCGTGACATTGTACAGGAGACAGGGTTCAAGACCATCCCCAAGGAAAAGAAAAGCAAAAAAGCAAAATGGCTGTCTGAGGAGGCATTACAAATAGCTGTGAAAGGAAGAGAAGCGAAAAGCAAAGTAGAAAAGGAAAGATATCCCCATTTGAATGCAGAGTTCCAAAGAATGGCAAGGAGATATAAGAAAGCCTTCCTAGCGATCAGTGCAAAGAAAATAAAAAAGGAAAACAACAGAATGGGAAACATTAGAGATCTCTTCAAGAAAATTAGAGATACGAAGGGAACATTTCATGCAAAGATGGGCTCAAAAAAGGACAGAAATGGTCTGGACCTAACATAAGCAGAAGATACTACGAAGAGGTGACAAGAATATACTAAACTATACAAAAGAGATCTTCATGACCCAGATAACCACAATGGTGTGATCACTTACCTAGAGCCAGACTTCCTAGAATGTGAAGTCAAGTGCGCCTTAGAAAGCATCATTACAAACAAAGCGAGTGGAGGTGATGGAATTCCAGTTCAGCTATTTCAAACCCTAAAAGATGATGGTGTGAAAGTGTTGCACTTAATATGCCAGCAAATTTAGAAAACTCAGCAGTGGCCACAGGACTAGAAAAGGTCAGTTTTCATTCCAATCCCAAAGAAAGGTAATGTCAAAGAATGCTCAACTACCACACAATTGCACTTATCTCACATGCTAGTAAAGTAATGCTCAAAATTCTCCAAGTCAGGATCTAGCAATACATGGACCGTGAACTTCCTGATGTTCAAGCTGGTTTTAGAAAAGGCAGAGGAACCACAGATCAAATCATCAGCATCCACTCCATCATGGAAAAAGGAAGGGAGCTTCAGAAAAACATTTATTTCTGCTTTATTGACTATGCCAAAGCCTTTGACTGTGTGGATCACAATAAACTATGGAAAATTCTGAAAGAGATACCAGACCACTTGACCTGCCTCTGGAGAAACCTGTATGCATGTCAGGAAGCAATAGTTAGAACTGGACATGAACAACAGACTGGTTCCAAACAGGAAAAGGAGTATGTCATGGTTGTATACCGTCACTCTGTTTATTTAACTTCCAAGAGTACATCCTGAGAAACGCTGGGTATATCATGAAGAAACACAAGCTGGAATCAAGATTGCCAGGAGAAATATCAATAACCTCAGAGATGCAGATGACATCACCTTTATGGCAGAAAGTGAAAAGGAATTAAAGAGCCTCTTGATGAAAGTGAAGGAGCAGAGTGAAAAGTTGGCTTAAAGCTCAACATTCTGAAAACGAAGATAATGGCATCTGGTCCCCTCACTTCATGGAAAATAGATGGGGAAACAGTGGTAACAGTGTCAGACTTTATTTTTTTGGGCTCCAAAATCACTGCAGATGGTGATTGCAACCATGAAATTAAAAGACGCTTATTCCTTCAAAGGAAAGTTACGACCTACCTAGATAGCATATTCAAAAGCAGAGGTATTTTCTTTGCCAACAAAGGTCTGTCTAGTCAAGGCTATGGTTTTTCCAGTGGTCATGTATGGATGTGAGAGTTGGACTGTGAAGAAATCTGAGCACAAAAGAATTGATGTTTTTGAACTGTGGTGTTGGAGAAGACTCTTGAGAGTCCCTCGGACTGCAAGGAGATTCAACCAGTCCATCCTAAAGGAGACTAGTCCTGGGTGTTCATTGGAAGGACTGATGCTGAGGCTGAAACTAAAGTATTTTGGCCACCTCATGTGAAGAGCTGACTCATCGGAAAAGACCCTGATGCTGGGAGGGATTGTTTGCAGGAGGAGAAGGGGACGACCAAGGATGAGATGGTTGGATGACATCACCAACTCGATGGATATGAGTTTGGGTGAACTCAGGTGTTGGTGATGGACAGGGAGGCCTGGCGTGCATTCATGGGGTTGCAAAGAGTCGGACACAACTGAGTGACTGAAGTGAACTGAACTGAACTGGAAGAGAAACTATGACAAACCTAAACAGTACACTAAAATGCAGAGATATCACTTGGCCAACAATGGTCTGTACAGTCAAAGTGTGGTTTTTCCAGTAGTCATGTACAAATTTGAGACGGGACCATAAAGAAAGCTGAGCAATGACGAACTTATGCTTTCCAACTGTGATGCTGAGAAGACTCTTGAGAGTCCCTTGAACTGCAAGAACATCACCCAATCAATCCTAAAGAAAATCAGCCCTGAATATTCATTGGAAGGACTGATGCTGAAGCTGAAACGCCAATGTTTTGACACCTGATGATAAGAGCTAACCCACTGGAAAAGACCCTGTTGTTGAGAAAGAAGGAAGACAGGAGAAGGGGATGACAGAGGTGGAGATCGTTGGATGTCATCACTGAATCTCTGGACCTGACTTCAAACATGCTCTGTGAGATGGTGAAGAACAGGGAAGTCTGGTGTGCTCCTGTTCATGGGATTGCAAAGAGCTGGACATGACTTAGTGATTGAACAACAACAACAAAAAGAGGCCGATATATATATGACTTGAGTAAATCTCTAAGGAACAATCAGTTTAAGTTAAACATTAACATATTTCAGAATTGAAAATGCAGTGAACACCTAAATAAGAATAAAATATACTAGGAAGAAAATACATTTTAAAAAGTAACAGAAACTTCTCTACCTGAGAAGCAAACAATTTCATGGCCTTTGAAAAAGCAACTCATACCAGTAAGAATTGGATGTCACTTATGATAACAATAATAAAAAAAAAATATTTCTTTTTGCAGTATTTAAAAGAGTTGTTGAGATAATCACAGATTCACATCAGTGTAGTTAGAGACTAATTCATTTCTAACCTTACAATGAGATGTAATTTGCCATCACAGTCATCCTTTCTCATATGCTAATTCACACAGAATTTGCTAGAAGGGAAGAACTGTTATAGCATAAATGAAGATCTTTAAAAAGAGATGTGATCCTATGATGTTTCTGCTTCTGGCTTAATCAGAGATAAGATTTACTTCCAGTTTTCTGATCTCTTGTTAGCTACGAACAAGCTATGAGGTACATACTCACCTAGCAAAAAAAGAAAAAAACAAAAATAGATGAGCAGAGAACGAGAATCTTTAATCAGCAATCCTCCTCATGAATATTGATCCCATGACTTCTTGACTGTCTAGATATATACTTCCTTTTACTTGTTTTACCACCCTCAGAGGGTATATCCTAGCAATACCATCTGGCAGGGGAAAAAATGAAATGAAGGAGTCTGAACTCAAAAGTTCTTCTCCAAAGCTTCTGCTGGTAAACCTACTGCTTCAAGGAAAAAAATCTTCCTGATAATGCAGGAGACAAGTTCAATTCTTGGGTTTGGAATATCCCCTGGAAGAGCAAATGGCTACCTACTTCAGTATTCTTGCCTGGCAAATCCCATGGATAGAGGAGCCTGGTGGGCTACAGTCCATGGGTCACAAAGAATCAGTCACAGCTGAGTACACACACACACACACACACAAAGAACCACACATTCTTCACTGGAGAAGGTATAAATGGTAACCCTCTAAAATGTAAACATATTTTGGCTATTATTTTCAGAAATAAAGTGGAATGCAGCCAGAGAGAACTAGAGTAGTTAAAATGATACATTTTCCTTCCCAAATCAATTGGGAAATAAATATATGATGGCTAGTAAAACAGAATTCGAGCATTATTTCTAGAAAATCAGATAAGAAAATATGAGAGAAACCAGGTCCCAAACTTGTTGCTGTTGTTGTTGAGTTGCCCAGTCATGTCCAACTCTTTGCCACCCCATGGCCTCCCTGTCCCTCACCATCTCCCGAAGTTCGCCCAAATTCATGTCAACTGCATCAGTGATGCCATCCAGCCACCTCATCCTCTAATGCCCTCTTCTCCTCCTGCCCTCAATCTTTTCTAATATCAGGGATTTTTCCAATGTGTCAGCTGTTTGCATTAGATGACCAAAATACTGGAGCTTCAGCTTCAACATCAGTCTTTCCAAGGAGTATTCAGAGTTGATTTCCCTTAAGACTGACTGGTTTGATCTCCTTGCTGTCCAACAGACTCCCAGAAGTCTTCCCCAGCACCACAGTTTGAAGCTATCAATTCTTGGTTCCAAAGCAGGGTTTCTTACTCTCTGATACCCTGAACAGAAAATAAGTTAAAGTGCAGAGCAAGACCAAACTGATTATCCATTCATTTCCAAGTTTCAAAGCTAGTGTAAAAATAGTGTGACTATTTCATGAGACTAGACTGTGAAAGAGGTGTCCACCTAACTTAAGGATACAGCATGCTTGGGGCTGGTGCACGGGGATGACCCAGAGGGATGTTGTGGGGAGGGAGGTGGGAGGGGGGTTCCTGTTTGGGATCGCACGTACACCCATGGTGGATTCATGTCAATGTATGACAAAACCAATACAGTATTGTAAAGTAAAATAAAGTAAAAATAAAATTTAAAAATAAATAAATAAATAAAAATAAAATAAAGGATGTTCCTAACTATGGCAAAAGGGAGAGAGCGGGACAAAGAAAATAAATGTCTCGCAGTAGAGTATAACCTCCACAGAGGATCTCTGTTTTGCCCACTGCTGTATTTCAAGTTCCTTAAACACAGAGGGTGCTCGGTGAATAGTTATAGAGTGAACGTCACATAATTATCACCATCGTATGTAAATACACCTCAAGTTTGTAAGGACAGGGTCTGTTCATATTTATTAGTTAAATAGAAAAGATTGTTCCTCAACTGAACATCAAAGAACATTCTGCAAGTTTCCATTTTAATGATTAGCAGCAACCCTCACTGAGGGTTAATTCTCTTACTAGTTAACTCCAACTTACAGAGTGTGTCCTCTGGCAGCAGAAATATACAATTCTGAGTTAGCCCAGAATAAGGATTGCTACACCTGGAAACAATTAAGCTCCAAGGCCATTTGACAAGCACAGGTGTTCTGGCAAGCAGAATACTCCCATTCTCTGTAACCAGCTGAAGCTCCTGATTAATTGACTTGATTTTAACCTCAAGTAATGTCCACTGAGTTGCTGAAGAGAAATGAGATGACAATGAACCTTAGTCACAGGGGAGAAGTAAGAGCTTTTACATGTTTGTGTGAAAAATAAACCTAATTTGTCTCAACAGGACATGTAAAAAGACATTAGTGTTAATAATTATTTAGATTTTATGGATATGGTTCTCTCTGATTCTCAGTAGACTTTGTGGAGTGGTGAAAATTTCATTTATTTGAGGGAAATATAATCATTTCAAAAATCTCCTCTTGAGGAAACTATATTTCCCTATACCCTAGATGCAAGTTTCTGCTTTTCTCTTGTAAACTATGGTAAGGAATTGGGGGTAATATTTCTAGAAACAGGAGATTAATGCAAATCTGTGATATTAGTACATCATTATTTCCCTTTCTAGACAACATTTTTAGATTACATATGCACATGCTAAAAATAGTGACATTCCAAAATTGTAGTTGCTGGTAGATGCAAAGTCTACTAACATAACCCATGATGGCTGACTATTTGAATGATAACATTTGAATTTTTCATTTGTGTTTAAATTTTTTTTCTTGCTAACAGGTCTAAATATGATATCTTTTCAGAGCTATTGAAACTACTAAGAACCAGTTCCTGCAAATTAATTGGCAAGCTTCTGTTCACATGAAACATACTTTTAAAATGTATCTATGGGCCACTTGCTATTTTTCTCCTTTTCTTTTTCTTCCAATGGTCAACTACTTTTGTAATACTATAATAATATTCAAGTCTTGTTTTTGAATAATCTAGATGTTATCATCTAACAAGGAGACAAGGTTATGCCATAAAAATGTTTCAGAGCACACACACCAAAACAATTATTCAAAAAAAGTTGTCTGTTACTTGAAATAAAAAATGTAATTTCTATGGAAAAAAAAAAAAAATACAACTCTGTCTCTATCAGTGCAGAGATGCATTCTAATGACCAGTCCATTTCCTGTGACTTCATCTCTGAAATCATAAAGTATATACACGTTGCTTTCTGTCTATATCATGTAAGTAGGGTAGTTACTGTAAGGATATGTTCTAAATAAAAATAAATCAATATGAAAGATACAAGGTATTAATTTTTAAAGTTCTCTATTCTTTATATTGGCTCTGTGTGTCTTTGGTTGAGCTGTCTTGGTTTATTCATAACTCTGATGCCAAAATATTTCTTTCTCTACTTCCCATCATCCTTGTCACTGTACTTAAACAAATGACTTTCTAAACTACTATCTACTTTCCAGAAAACTCCAGAAAAACATCTACTTTTGCTTCATTGACTCCACTAAAGCCTTTGACTGTGTGGATCACAACAAACTGGAAAATTCTGAAAGAGACGGGAATATCAGACCACCTTACCTCCTCCTGAGAAACCTCTTCACAGGTCAAGAAGCAACAGTTAGAACTAGATGGAACAATGGACTGATTCTTAACTGGGAAAGGAGTACGTCAAGGCTGTATATTTTCACTCTGCTTATGTAACTTATATGCAGAGTACATCATGAGAAATGATGGACTGGATGAAGCACAAGCCAGAATAAAGATTGCCAGGAGAAATATCAATAACTTCAGATATGCTGATGGCACCATCATTATGGCAGGAAGCAAAGAAGAACTAAAGAGCCTCTTGATGAAAGTAATAGCAGAGTGAAAAAATTGGCTTAAAACTCAACATTCAAAAAACTATGATCATAGCATCAGATCCCATCACTTCATGTCAAATAGATGGGGAAACAATGGAAACAGTGAGAAACTTTATTTTGGGGGGCTCCAAAATCACTGCAGATAGTGACTGTAGCCATGACATTAAAAGGCACTTGCTCTTTGAAAGAAAAGCTATGGCAAATCTAGACAACCTATTAAAAAGCAGAGACATTTCTTTGCCAACAAAGGTCCACCTAGTCAAAGCTATGGTTTCTCCAGTAGTCATGTATGGATGTGAGAATTGGACCATAAAAAAGGCTGAGTGCTGAAGAATTGATGCTTTTGGACTGTGGTGTTGGATAAGACTCTTGAGATTCCCTTGGACTGGAAGGGAGATCAAGCCAGTCAATCCTAAAAGAAATCAATCCTGAATATTCATTGGAAGGACTGATGCTGAAGCTCCAACACTTTGATCACCTGATGCATAGAGCCAATTCATTGGAAAAGACCCTGATGCTGGAGGAGACTGAAGGCAGAAGAAGGAGGATGACAGAGGATGAGATGGTGGATGGCACCACCAACTCAATGGACCTGACTTTGAGCATGCTCCCAGATATGCTTAAGCACAGGGAAGCCCAGTGTGTTGCAGTCCATGGGGTTGCAAAGAATCAGACATAACTGAGCAACTGAACAACAAATCTATTTTCTACATGTTTTACCATTTCTTTGATTTTTTCCCTCTATTTTTTCTAGATTTAAGCTTATTTCTTGTATAAGTAATTGCATGAACTATATGCCAAAGCATATGAATTATATGCTCAACCTTTATAGTGCCATTTACTAGTTATAAGACAATCAACAAGCCATTTAATATTTTTGAGTTACAACTGCTATCCAAGGAATGAAAATAGCAGCTATAATATTATTTTTATTAATAATTACAGCTGTCATTTATTTATTAATAGGAATCAGAAAACATACACATTTATATAATAATGGCTTAATACTGTTAGTGATATCATTAAGGTCTTCAGACTTATTTTGAAGGCATGAAAACAGAAAGAAATTATTCAAGTAACTTTGAACAAATCACATAATTTGAAAAAAAAATGGTAGATGTATAATCTGAAGCCTGATCTACATTGGCTGTTGACTTTTAATGCAACTTCTAAATTGCCAGAAATATAAACATGAATACATTTTGCAAGCTAAAAGCAACATGCAAGTGTAAGAGAACAAATCAACTTCTTCCCATATTCTTTTTGATGACTCAGAATGAAAACAACAGACAATGTACTTGAAGAAATAAATGTTGTAATATCAGCATATGTATTTCCAATGCTTCCAATGTTCTACTGACTTCCTAAAGAGGAAACTATACCATGAAATATAAGTATAACTTTATTCCTTCCCCAACTAGAGCTAGGGATCAACTAGGGGTCACAACTCTCTAGTGCTGATAAGAGATGGGGTTCATGCTAAACAAAAGTGCAGGGAAGAGAGGGTAAGGAAAACAAAGTGAATGAAGAGACTCAATCACTTTCCTTTCTATCCTTTGGTGAGATATGGGTCCTCAAGTGTGATTGTTGCTTAGAAAATAATTATGAGGAGTTGGTCAAGTCACTCAAACTTGCTAGCAGCTTCTTAGTATAGTGAACATATCAAAAAATAGTACTATAGAAACTAAAATTTATTTGGGGGTCCAGGTGTATAGTTCCCGACATAAAATTAATTTTTGTTTGTAGTATTTACAATAGTTAAGCATTTTATGAAGGAGTTTCACACTATACATTGATTTTTCTTGTTTGATGCTTTCTTCGTGTGTGTGTGTGTGTGTGTGCGTGTGTGTGTGTGTGTGTATGTGTGTTAGTCGCTCAGTCATGTCCAACTCTTTGTGAATCCATGGACTGTAGTCCGCCTGGCTCCTCTGACCATGGAATTCTCCAGGCAAGAAACAGTGGCATGGGTTGTCATTTCCTTCTCCAGAAGATCTTCCTGACCCAGGGATCAAACTCAGTCTCCTACACTAAAGGCAGATTCTTTACCAGCTGAGTCAACCAGGGAAGCCCACTTTCTTCATAATCTTCCTTATATATTTACTGAGTTTAAAGCCACAGAAAAGATCTGGAGATGGAAAATGATCAAATACTACCCTAGTTTCCAGACATTTAAAATATAGACTTTTTAAATTTTTAGCAACATTTAGATATACAGAAAAATTATAAAGACAGTAAATGAAGCTCCCATACATGCCACACTGAGTTTCCTGTCTTAATAGCATCTTACACTGAGTATGAACTATGTGTTACAATTAATGAACCAATATTGATACATTTAATAAAGCCCATATTTTATTCAGATTTTCTAATGTATATGCTCATCTTTTCTCTGGTGCAGGATCCCATCCAGGATATGACATTACATTTAGTTGTCATGTCTACTTAGATTCTTCGTGACTATCGGAGTTTCTCAGACTTTCCTTGCTTCTAATAACCTTGACAGTTCTGAGGGGTATTGATCAGGTATTTTGTAGAATATCCCACACTTGGGATTTGTCTGGTGCTTTGCTCATGACTATCCTGAGGTTATATGTTTTTGAGAGGAAAATCATAGATATAAAATGTCACTTTCATCACATCATACCAAGGATACATACCATCAGGATGAGTTTGCACCACTGTTACTGACTTTCAGCACATGGATGAAGTAGCATTGTCAGATTTCCGACTATAAGGTTACTACTGTTTTATCCCCCTTCTTTCTTTACTAATTATTTGAGAGGAAGTCTCTATATGCAACTCATATCAAAGGACTGAAAAATAAATGTCTTCCCTCCTTAATGGCAGAGGATCTACATAAACGATTTGGAATTCTTCTGCCAGAAGTTTTGTTTATTCTCCCCACTCATTTATCAAATTATTTATTATATCAGTATGGACTCATTGGTTCCTGGACATTTTATGACAAAGATTTTATTTGATTTCACTGAAAAATATAGGATTATCACTAGGGAAATTATTCTTAATTTTCTTTCATCCTTTTTCGTTTAGCAAGATCCATAAAGCTATGCCCTTAAAATTGAGGTCGCCAATTCTTTTTCTGTAAGAGGTCAATAACAAATAGTTTTCATTTTGCAGGCCACACAGTCTTAATTACAACTATGTGAGAGCAGCCAGAGGCAAAATGTTAAAGAACAAATTAATTGTGGCTGTGTCCAATAAAACTTTATTTACAATAACAGGTAGGACAGATCTGGTTCAGAAGCCATAGATTGCTGACACATACCTTAGGATACTGACTTATTGTCTGTAAGACCTTTACTCCCAGATCCTTTTCCTCAGTTCTAAAGACCTCTTTCCAAAAATAACTTCTAGCCTTGTGAATCTTAACTGTCTTCCTGGTAAACGAGTAATTTATAGCTTTAATGGAAGAGAAATGGCACACAATTAAAAGAATATTCATTTTGAATTCAGGCATTTTGACAATTAAGAATATAGACTTTTTGCTTTCATAGACTTTGATTTAAAGACAGAGCTAAACACTCTGGATGAATGTTCAGAGGATGAGATGGTTGGATGGCATCACCAACTCTATGGACTTACGGAGTTTGAGTAAAGCTCCAGGATTTGGTGATTGACTAGGAAGCCTGGTGTGCTGCAGTCCATGGGGTCGCAAGGAGTTGGACATGACTGAGCAACTGAACTGACTGAACTGAAATATTCTGGGGATGGGAAGAGGGGTAAATGGAAAACACCATGTCTCTGGAAACTGAGTAACTTGGTCAGTACTCGATGGACTAAGTGATACTTGAACATTAGCTGCAGGGTGCTTACCACACTGTGATACTCACATTAATTCAAAATAAAATCAAAACAAAAATAAAGAAAAAAGATTTAGAATGCAGACAGTTTAAGGAAAACTTTTCCTCTTTTTCATACAAAAACTGCATAATGCCCCACTTAACATAAACATTGTATTAATGATAAAGTGCTTACAATACAAGTTGATTAGCTACAATAGCTCCTGTCTATTCAAATGCATTAGTTCTGAAGGGACATTGCTGCACCTAATTTGATTTCCCCCTGAGCAGTACATGATGTGTTATTTGATGCCCTTCAAAGGACACGATTAGCCAAGCTATAAAGTGTCTGATTTTATTAGCTTTGCTGGGTTTTATCAGTTTGTAAATGTGTTATTTTCTCCATTTATTGTGCCTATGGGATCCAGAGATAGAGTAAGCATCAAGTTAATATGTTTTGGGGAGGCAGCAATGGCCATACTTTAACACTTACGCTGTGTTGTGATGACATTGAAGGTGGAGTCGTGGAAACTGTAATGTCAGGGCCATTTATCAAGGCAATTCTTCAATGCTATAAACCTCAGCTCTGACATTGAATTCAACAGTAGGCTTTTGTTTTAAATAGAACTGAGTGTTCCTGGGCTGCTGGGCTGCACAGCTAACAATCCTCCTTAACTGAGTAACAAATAGTCAATAATAAGAAAATAGGTCGGGCAGGTGGTCAGAGGAGAAAAGGAAGCAAAGGTGTTAGCCTAAGATACTGTGATTAAGGTTTTTTTGATGAGAGAAAAACTAAATTCACTTTTAGGTATTTAAATAAAAAAGAAAGTGCTCCATAAGGATATAAAACCACCACCAACACTTCGCTTTTAACTGGGATAGAAAACACAGTACACTCATTTAACTAGATTGCTTGGCAGGAAACCGTTTCGATGCCATGTATTCAAAGGGTGCCAAACCGAAGGACATAATCAGCATTGAAGTTGCTCAGAGTAGTTAACAGGTGTTTGTGGCTTCCAGTTTCTGTATTCTTTTCAGGTTGCCTTCTATTTACTTTTTTCAGTGCTTATTCAAACCATTTGCCAGTGCATCAAAGCTGGTTACTGTCCTCACTGTTCAAGCAATTAATTCATTAAGATAATGCCTACTCACACAATGTTTTTATTTTTTTGCAATCCTATAATTAGTGTTTTCTTTTAGTCTGAAATCTAAAAGAAAATCAAAGGTTTCCCTCCTCCACTTTCCCTATCGGGGAAAATTGTTCCCTTCAACTGATTATTTCTACCCATTTACTTACAGAGATATGGATACGGCTGGTAAATGATGTGTTTTAAGTGATATGGACTAACAGATGTCAACTTAAAAAAATAGTCAAAAACCTAAAAGTTGAATTATGTTTTATTCAGTGGGAATATTTAGGACTTCAAGGCCAGGAGACAACATCTCAAGTAACTCTGAGAAAACTGCTCTAGGAGATGAGGTGAGGAGCCAAGTTACCCAGAAGATGTCTTACAACAAAGGGCAGGTAGCTTGAACATCAAAGGATTATTGTTAAAGAAAACCAGGTACCCCAAGTTAAGGAATTTACCACTTTTGTGTGCTGGGAAGATCTAAGAATCTGGGCTCACTGGAATCATTCCTTTCATATGCATCTCAGCTATCCTGGGCCAGGATTCTGTGTGTGTTTGTTGGTTTGTTTGTTTTTCACATCCTGAGCTCCCTTGGGGCTCACTGGAGGGAGTGGAATGCAGCCTGATGGCTGTTCAGTTCAGTTCAGTCACTCAGTCGCATCTGACTCTTTGTGACCCCATGGACTGCAGCACACCAGGCCTCCCTGTCCATCACAAACTCCCAGAGTTTACTCAAACTCATGTCCATTGAGTCGGTGATGCCATCCAACCATCTCATTCTCTGTTGTCCCCTTCTCCTCCCACCTTCAATCTTTCCCAGGATCAGGGTTGTTAGGTAGGTATAATAAGGAAAAGGAGTCCAAAATGGCGGTGGCTAAAAGACAAAGAAGGGAAAAGCCCACGAAAATAGAACAAAAGAAGGTCTGAGGACCGGAGTGAGGACCTCAAGTAAAACAAACAACACTCCTGGCTGGCCCAATTTATATAGGAAAGGCCCGGGGAGAGACAAACATATAAAAAGAGGAGCCAAAGCTAGCTCTCTCTCTCTCTCTCTCTCCCCCCCACCCCACCCCCACACGCTGGGGCACTCTTCTCCTCGAGTCTTTGGATAAACCTGCCCTCATGCTTCGAAGGTGGATTTTCCCGCTATCTTCTAAATAAAATAGAGCTGTAACACTGATTTGTCTAAGAGCTATAACATGGTCCATTCGAGACCTGAGAGCTATAACATGGTCTGTCCAAGACCTGAGAGCTGTAACACGCCAGGGCGGCTTTAATGTCCGTCATTCCAAATCTTTGTTGTGACGAGACAAAGAACCGAAGAACATACACTTGTGTGAAAAGGGTCTTTTCAAATGAGTCACTTCTTCACATCAGGTGACCAAAGTATTGGAGTTTCAGCTTCAACATTATTCCTTCCAATGACCACCCAGGACTGATCTCCTTTAGGATGGACTGGTTGGGTCTCCTTGCCAGCTCACACTGGAGGGCTGCAGTCACTGAGTCACTAACGATCCTGACGTCTTTGTTTATTGATATGACAGGAAATACTTCATTTTTCACAGAGACAAAAATTGTTATTAACCATTATTTTATAAAATTTAGGATTTTGAAAGCAACCTGGGGTGTACACTGTATGTGTTAGATGAGAAAAGATACAAAATGTATTATGTGCCAGTGTCCTCCTAAGTACATTTTCTGCATTGTGTGTCATACAGATTATTGTGTAATATTATTGTGTAATATTATCTCCTTAACTCCATACTACAATTTTATGAAACTGAAGTCATTCTTATCCCAAATTCACTGATTCGTGAAAACTGAGGTTGAGAGGTTGTGATTTGCCCCCAAAACCCCTTTAATAAATATTGGAATAGGGATAAGGCCATTGTGAGATAAGGTCTAAGTCAAAGTAAATGAACATTTTGAATGTTGTATCCAAGATACTCCGTGAAATTTTCAGTTGAAATTTCTATATCAGCAATTCTCACATTCCTCATAGGTTTTCTTCCCCTGCACACACATCTCATCTTATCTTATATATAATCTTTACCTTGTGGTATCCCAAGGACTAAAGAACAGGGAGGAAAAAAAAAAAAAAAAGCAAAGAGGGCCTTGGAATGCAGGAATGGAAAAAAAAAAAAAAAAACCAGAACCTTATTGTCCTTCCCTCCCCCATATTGGAATTACTAATGAATTTCAGGTCCTCCTGAGCCGTATAATCTGTCTCGCCTCCTATCCCATAGGGAGAAGGTATTTGCCTTACTCCTCCTCCACACAGTATAAGCACCTCATCAAATCAGCAAATGACCTGCAAGACCCCTATCCCATTCCTTGTACCCTTGGTATAAAAAGGGACTAAGGACCCCTGTTCAACACTGGCTCTCCCTTGAACTGGCCCACTGTTTTCACAGTGTCTCCCACTCTAATAAACTTTATTTCCCTCTCATTCTCTCATGTCTGGAAATTCTTTTCCAACCCACACACCAACAAGATGCAAATTTTGACTTTTACTAGACAATAGGTAGGTAAATCAGTACTCAATGTGTGTGCGTGTGCATGTGCACATGCTTAGTCATGTCCAACTCTTTTCAACTCTATGGACTTTAGCCCACCAGGCTCCTCTGCCAATAGAGTCTTTCAGGCCTGAATACTGGAGTGAGTTGCCATTTCCCACTCCAAGGCGTCTTCCTGATCCAGGGATCAAACCTGCATTTCTTGACTCTTGCACCACCTGGGAGGCCATAGTACTCAGTATCATACATAGTTCAATTAAAGGAGAGGGTTGTGTGCTTATGCTAGTCCAGTATATCTTCATTCCACTAAAATGAAAGCAATTAAGCCAGAGATAATTGTTTTTCTGTTCCCTGAAGCCAGGATATAATGTCTTCCTCAGTAGATTTTCATAAACATTAATCATAATGTAACTTATTATTTTTAATTTTATATCACTTTTGACTATGCAATAAAGTATAATATATATATTTGAAATCTTCAAAACCCAATGAAGTTTGGATAAATTATTTGAATGTGAAAGAATACATCATTATCTGTATCTACTCTTTATCCACCTTTGTCTTGGGCATGGCCTGATTTATTGTGTCTTTCAAGCTCATATCCAAATATGAGCAGATTGACATTAAGTTGCAAAAAATTATTCTCTGCTATAAAATATTTTATTGTATTCTGAAGCAAAGTTATTCAGCACACATGCATGATGTATGCATGAGCACACATACATACAGACTCAATTATAATGGTTCAATTCACTTCTTTTAAAATGTTACTTTTCATATATAACCAAAGGTAAGATGAAAATAGGAGTTACCAAGTTACATGTGGTATCACAGAGAAATGTGGGCATTTAAAACAGTGCATGTGTTTTAGAAAACATTCTACATCTCTTCCTTTTTTTCTAATTGATGCTATATTCTTAAATCCTCAAAACATTCAAACAGTCTGAGAAAGTAGCACCCAAGGCATATACAAGATGAAATATTCTTTGGTAGACTCTTCTGTTTCTACAGACAGGTTAGCCGTCTATAACACTCTAATTATTATTTTCCTGGACTTGCATTTAATATACATTACTGAAGTCTAATACTAGTATAAATCCTAGCATTCCTATTCTAATGTCCTGTTCTATTAAAGGGGAAGAGTAATGTATGAGTACTGACTTTTCAAAGGAGGTTACTTCACTGCTGAAATAATCACAGCAAACCAAACTATGGGTCTCTAATGAACTATGTGATGACTGCAAGGAGATCCAATCAGTCCATTCTGAAGAAGATCAGACCTGGGATTTCTTTGGAAGGAATGATGCTAAAGCTGAAACTCCAGTACTTTGGCCACCTCATGCGAAGAGTTGACTCATTGGAAAAGACTCTGATGCTGGGAGGGACTGGGGGCAGGAGGAGAAGGGGACGACAGAGGATGAGATGGCTGGATGGCATCACGGACGCAATGGATGTGAATCTGAGTGAACTCCGGGAGTGATGGACAGGGAGGCCTGACGTGCTGCAATTCATGGGGTCGCAAAGAGTCAGACAAGACTGAGCGACTGAACTGAACTGAATCAAGTCCAGGGTTGCTCTTTTTGCCACATGATAGACCAATGAATTCAAAAGATAAGGTATTGAGGCAAGGAACAGAATTTAATGAGGAAGCTAGAAGACTGAGAAAATGGCAGGCTAGTGCCTCAAAGTAACCCCCTTATCAGGGTCTGGATTCCAGGTTCTTTTATAGATCAGAGAGAAGCAATGAGGAAGAAGCAATCACAAGGCAGACTAGAGAGGGAGAGGCGGCGGGAAAGTAAAGTGAAAGGGTCTTCAGTCTCGCAAGACATCTCCAAGGGAACGGCCAGCCTTTGGAAGGGGCTTGTTAAACTCTTCTGTTCATAGGTGGGTTGGAACAAATTATCTCTCTATGAACTGGTCAACCTGGAGTAACAGGCAAATTTGGCCTTGGAGTACAGAATTAAACAGGGCAAAGGCTAATAAGAGTTTTGTCAAGAGAATGCACTGGTCACAGCAAACACTCTTCCAATAACACAAAAGACTCTACACATGTGTTAGGGGAAGCACACTGATTGAAACCGCCCACTCTGGCCAGGTACCATAGTAACCATTTGTATGAGTTGTTTTATGACAGGAGATCCTGATAAGGAATAGAGAACTAATAAGCCACCACCAACCAGAAGAGTTTTGGAAAGGTCTAAAGGAGACACCGTGTGTCCGTCCACTTTCCAGAATCCCTCTTGCTAGCATCCATCTTGGCTGAGCTATGTGTGTGCCACCAAGAAAGACTCTGAATTAGAATGATTGGTCAAAGACCACCCAGAAACTAATCCCATCACCACAAAACCGGACATTGCGAGCCACGCAGCAGAGCACTTCTCCTGGGTTCCCTTACCCTACTGCTCTCCACACGGCTCCCCTTTCCCAATAAAATCTCTTGCTTTGTTAGCACATGTGTCTCCTTGGACAATTCATTTCCAAGTGTTAGATAAGAGCTCAGTTTCAGGCCCTAGAAAGGGTCCACCTTCCTGCAACACTTGGACAATATCAGATGGCTAATACCAAAATCAGATTGATTATATTCTTTGCAGCCAAAGATGGAGATGCTCTATATAGTCAGCAAAAACAAGACCAGGAGCTGACTGTGACTCAGATCATGGACTCCTTACTGCCAAATTCATACTTAAATTGAAGAAAGTAGGGAAAATCACTAGACCATTCAGGTATGACCTAAATCAAATCCCTTACCATTATACAGTGGAAGTCACAAATATATCTTGTATAGACAGAGTCCCGAAGAACTATGGACAGAAGTTTGTGACATTGTACAAGAGGCAAGGATCAAGACCATTCAAAAAAAAAAAAAAAAAGGCAAAATGGTTGTCTGAAGAGGCCTTACAAATAGATGTAACAAAAGTGAAAGGCAAAAGATAAAAGGAAAGATATACCCATTTGAATGCAAAGTTTCAAAGAATAGCAAGGAGAGATAAGAAAGGCTTCCTCGGTGATCAATGCAAAAAAATGGAGGAAAAAGGGAATACTTCATGCAAAGATGGGCACAAAAAAGGACAGAAATGGTATGGACCAAACAGAAGCAGAAGATACTAGGAAGAGGTGGCAAGAATACACTAAACTATACAAAGGAGATCTTTATGACCCAGATAACCACAATAGTGTGATCACTCACCTAGAGCCAGACATCCTGGAATGTGAACTCAAGTGGTCCTTAGGAAGCATCACTACAAATAAAGCTAGTGGAGGTGATGGAATTCCAGTTGAGCTATTTCAAATCCTAAATGATGATGCTGTGAAAGTGTTACACTCAATATGCCAGCAAATTTGGAAAATTCAGCAGTGGCCACAGGACTGGAAAAGGTCAGTTTTCATTTGAATCCCAAAGAAAGGCACTGCCAAAGAATGTTCAAACTACTGCACAATTGCATTCATCTCACATGTTAGCAAAGCAATGCTCAAAATTCTCCAAGCCAGGCTTCAACAGTACGTGAACTGTGAACTTCCAGCTGTTCAAGCTGGATTTTGAAAAGGCAGAGGAACCAGAGATCAAATTGTCAACATCTGTTGGATCACTGAAAAAGTGAGAGAGTTCCAGAGAAACATCTACTCCTGCTTTATTGACTATGCCAAAGCCTTTGATGTTATGGATCACAACAAACTGTGGAAAATTCTGAAAGAGATGGCAATACCAGAATATGTGACCTACCTCTTGAGAAATCTGTATGCAGGTCAGGAAGCAACAGTTCAAACTGGACATGGAACAACAGACTAGTTCCAAATAGGGAAAGGAGTACGTCAAATCTGTATATTGTCACCCTGCTTATTTAACTTATATGCAGAGTACATCATGAGAAATGATGGACGGCATGAAACACAAGCTGGAATCAACACTGCCGGGAGAAACAGTAATAACCTCAGTAATGCAGATGATACCACTCTTATGGCAGACAGCGAAAAAGAACTAAAGAACCTCTTGATGAACGTGAAAAAGGAGAATGAAAAATTTGGCTTAAAACTCAACATTCAGAAAACTAAGATCATGGCATCTGGTCCCATCACTTCATGGCAAATAGATGGGGAAACAATGGAAACAACAACAGACTTTATTTTTTTTTGGCGGGGGGGGGGGGGGGTGAGGTGGGGGGGTGGGGTCCAAAATCACTGCAGATAGTGACTGCAGCCATGAAATTAAAAGATGTTTGCTCCTTGGAAGAAAAGTTATGACCAATCTAGACAGCCTATTAAAAAGCAGAGACATTACTTTGCCAACAAAGGTCAGTCTAGTCAAAGCTTTGGTTTTTCCAGTAGTCATGTATGGATGTGAGAGTTGGACTATAAAGAAAGCTGAGCACTGAAGAATTGATGCTTTTGAACTGTGGTGTTGAAGAAGACTGTTGAGAGTCCTTTGGACAGCAGGGAGATCCAACCAGTCCACCCTAAAGGAAATCAGTCCTGAGCATTCATTGGAAGGACTGATGCTGAAGCTGAGATTACAATACTTTGGCCACCTAATGGGAAGAACTGACTCATTAGAAAAGATCCTGATGCTGGGAATGATTGCAGGCAGGATAAGTGGATGACAGAAGATGAGATGGTTGGATTGCATCACTGACTCAGTGGACATGAGATTGAGTAAGCTCCAGGAGTTGGTGATGGGCAGGGAAGCCTGGCATACTGCAGTCCATGGGGTCGTCAAGAGCTGAACATGACTGAGGGATAAACTGAACTGATCTAAGGTGAACAATGGCACTTTAGTTTACAGTCAAGCAGACAGGCAGGGTCCTCCAGGCAAGCCATTGAATTTGATTTTAATAATAAAAGCAACAAAAAGCAAGTCAAAGAAACAGTTTCCAACACAGAGTCAGAATTGGCTTTCTCCTTGCAACATAATCACATTTGATACATAGTTTTCAGATCTCTTTATTCTTCTTTAATATGGAACAGTCCCTTAAGTATCCCCCATGACCTTGACACTTTTAAAGAATATAGGACCACTTTGTACAATGTCCCTCATTTTAGCTTTCTCTGATGTTTCACCTTGATTTGATACAGGTTATGGATTTTTGGCAGATAGAGGACAGAAGTGATGCTGTAGCCCTCCAGGTACACCATGTGAAGAGGCATATGACATTGATTTGTCCCATTGCAGGTGATGTACATACTACTCACTTCATTGAGGTGCTGTCAGCTTCTCTATTTTCTCTCTGAATTAACAAATACCTTATGGGGATATATGTTGAGAATAAGTAAATATCTTGTTTAGGATATTTTTGCTCCTTAAATGTAACATCTATTGATGAATCTTGCCTGAAGCACTGAAGCAAGTACTGTAATGGCAATTTCTGAATAGTGATTTTTCTAATTCCATCATGCTTTCTACATTTATTATCTGAAAGTATACTTTACAGAAGAGTTTTCCATTTCTACTTATTTACTCATTAATGTATATCAATACTGAGTCATGGAACCTTATTTTATTCTATAATTTCAATTCTTTACTAACATGTGTTCTCTTGTCAAAATTGTCTCAGATTTGGCCAGTGGGATTCCTTTCAAGTTGACTCTTGTGTCCTTTGTGTTAGGCCTCCATCATTTTTCAAGGACTTCCTTACTTTATACCATAAGAATATCTTTGAGGCATAGTGTATACTCTTTCAGTTTCATAATTTCCTGAATACATCATGCCCTCTCTTATTTCTAAGATTTTAAAGTTTCATGGACCTCTCCCTGCTTGCCTCTCTTACTCCCTATTTTTCCTTACAACACCTACTCCACACCCACTTGAATTCCACATGCATGCAAGTCTTAGCTCAAACCTGCCTATTTTGGAAAAACTTAAGCACTAATATTCCTTTATACTAAGCCAAGCACTAAATAAATCATGCTGGCTGGGATAACCTCTATCTATACTCTGTCACTGCATTTGACAAATTGGTTTTTAAAAATTAAGTTAGTTTTTCCCTATTACTTTGTACTGAACTGTTAACTCATTGAGAACAAGGACAGTCTGCCTTGCTCACCAGTATAATATCATTTAAAAAAAAAAAAAAACCATCAAAATATGGGCAAAAGGCCTAAAGAGACACTTCTTCAAAGAAGACATACAGACGGCCAAGAGGTACATGAAAAAATGTTCAACATCACTAATTATTAGAGAACTGCAAATGAAAATTATGATGAAGTATCACCTCACACCAGTCAGAGGGCCATCATCAAAAAAATTAACAAATAACAAATACTGGAGAGAGTGTGGAGAGAAGGGAACCCTCCTACACTGTGGGAATGTAAATTGGTAAATTATTATAGAGAATAATATGGAGGTTCCTTCAGTTCAGTTCAGTTGCTCAGTCGTGTCCAACTCTTTGCAACTCCATGAATTGCAGCACGCCAGGCTTCCCCGTCCATCACCAACTCCTGGAGTTCACCCAAACTCATGTCCATCGAGTTGGTGATGCCATCCAGCCATCTCATCCTCTGTTGTCCCTTTCTCGCCCTGCCCTCAATCCCTCCCAGCATCCGAGCCTTTTCCAATGAGTCAGCTCTTCACATGAGGTGGCCAAAGTATTGCAGTTTCAGCTTTAGCATCAGTCCTTCCAAAGAACACCCGGACTTATCTCCTTTAGAATGGACTGGTTGGATCTCCTTGCAGTCCAAGGGACTCTCAAGAGACTTCTCCAACACCACAGTTCAAAAGCATCAATTCTTCGGTGCTCAGCTTTCTTCACAGTCCAACTTCACATCCATACTTTATCACTGGAAAAACCATAGCCTTGACTAGACGGACCTTTGTTGGGAAAGTAATGTCGCTATTCAGGTTGGTCATAATTTTTCTTCCAAGGAGTAAGCGTCTTTTAATTTCATGGCTGCAGTCACCATCTGCAGTGATTTTGGAGCCCCCCAAAATAAAGTCTGACACTGTTTCCACTGTTTCCCCACCTATTTCCCATGAAGTGATGGGACCAGATACCATGATCTTAGGTTCCTTAAGAAACTAAAAATATAACTACCATGTGATCTTGCAATCCCACTCTCCTGAGCATACACTTGGAGAAAAAGATGGTCTGAAAGGATATGCATCTCAGTGTCCATTGCAGTGCAGTTTATAATAGCCAAGACATGGAAGCAACCTAACTGTCGATCAGCAGAAGAAGAGATAATGAAGATGTGATACATATATACAATGGAATATTACACAGCCATAAAAATAATGAAATAATGTCATTTGCATCAACATGGACAGACTTAGAGATTGTCATACTGAGTTAATACATAAAAAGAAATATATGATAAAACTCATATGTGTCATATTAAAAAATGATACAAATGAACTTATTTACAAACCAGAAACACACTCAGATATAGAGGATAAACTTACAGTTATGGAGTGGGGGAGGGGTATTTAGGGAATTTGGGATTGACATTTACACATTGCTATATTTAAAATGGTTAACCAACAAGGACCTACTGTATAGTACAGGGAATTCTGCTCGATATTCGGTAGTAGTCTAATTGGGAAAAGAATCTGAAAAAGAATAGATACATATACCTGTACAACTGAATCACTTAGTTGTACATCTGAAACTAACACAACATTGTTAATCAACTATCCTCCAATATAAAATGAAAACTTAAAACACAACAAAGTTCATGTCTAGGAGTTATATAGACATAAAATGGATGTGCTGTGAAACTTGATTTACTAGTAACTAGCTAGTAAACCAGTTACTTGATCTATTAGTAACTTGTTAGTGTAAACCATAATTATAAAATAATGTATTTAAGTGTATTTAGATATGCTTACTCAAGGTGTCTGAATATTAAGTGTAGCTGCTCCAATCATCTAACTAAGCAGAGGTCTAGAATGGTGGCTAATGTTCTACTGCCTGTGCTCAAATCTCAGGATTCTAATCCTACACAAAGATTTTTTGTTGTTTTGGTTCCTTAGTCCTTTCATCTGCAGGGAGGGTATATAATAGAGATCATCCCATAGGGTAGGACTAAATGAGTTAATATATAACAACTACCTAGAACAAAGTCTATCTCAGTGCAAGCTTCACACAGAATTGTTTTTATTATTATGACTACTGCTACTACTGATTATTTATTACCTTCAATATTTGTATAGCCCTATAGGTCAATTCGGAGAAGGCAGTGGCAACCCACTCCAGTATTCTTGCCTGGAAAATCCCATGGACAGAGGAGCCTGGTAGGCTGCAGTCCATGGGGTCAGGAAGAGTCAGGACATGATTGAGCCACTTCACTTCACTCACTTCATACTTTATTACTGGAGAAGGAAATGACAACCCACTCCAGTATTCTTGCTTGGAGAATCCCATGGACGGAGGAGCCTGGAGAGCCATGGTCCATGGGGAATCAGGGAGTTGGACACTGAAGTGAATGAGCACACATGCACTCATAGCTCAGTTGGTAAAGAATCCACCTGCAATGCAGAAGACCCTGGTTCAATTCCTTGGTCAGGAAGATTCTCCGGAGAAGGGATAAGCTACCCACTCCAGTATTCCTGGGCTTCCTTTGTGGCTCAGTTGGTAAAAAATCCACCTAGAATGAGGGAGACCTGGGTTTGATCCCTGAGTTGGGAAGATCCCCTGGAGAAGGGAAAAGCTACCCACTCCAGTATTCTGGCCTGAAGAATTCCATGGACTATACAGTCCAAAGAGTCTAAAGTGTCGCAAAGAGTTGGACAGGACAGAACGACTTTCACTTTCCTTTCAAGCTTATGTAAAACTTATTAACACAAACTACATTTTAAAAAGTAACTGGTACGTGCTATGAAGCTACTGTCCAACTCTGAACCCTGGTGGCTGTTCAGTTCTGTTAGATTGGCATTATCCTATGTTGTCTCTGCCTCCTCTGTACTTCAACTCCTTCCATACTTGTAGGCATCTACTGCTGGAACTAAACCTGAAGTTCTCCAATAGTAGGAATTTCATTTTAATCATTTTTGTGTCCTGACTACATGCCACACATCTTGTGAAGTGCCTGTCACCAGGCTAGCATGTGTTAAAACCTCAGTGAACAATAGAATCACTCTATGTACGTATTAATCAATTTTTTCTTTTTATGCATCTACCCTAGTGAACTATATAAGAATATGGCTGATATAAAATGCTAATTATATGTCTAACTTAAAAATTTCAGAAAACTGGAGCTAATCTGAAAATGAAATCAGTTATAACTATGACATTTCTTTTTCTTTTTTGAAAACTAGAAGGTACAATTGTAAATATTTGATTATTCTTTCTTGCAAAGACACAAGCTCTTTGTTACTCCAACATAACAGTTTTTTCCCTTGCAATATGTTGTGTAATGAAGGAAAGTGATTTATATGTTCTTTTGCTTAATTAAACCACACAGAGTTAATGAGAGATCTTAAACCATTCCTCTCTGTTTACCTACACCTGTCCCAGTGTAACCATAATATTATAAAAATAAGGAAAAGAATGTGAACCACTTAATTCCATGAACAATTCAGTAATAAAGATCTGTTATTATTTTTTTCCCATTCTACTTCAACTACTTTTTGATCAATTTGAACTCTGGTTAGGCTCTATCAACCAGTTTGACTAGTGAGGTAAGTATGCCCACCTCTGAAAAGAAAACAAAATGGACTGACTTTATCAGTTTGTATGGTCGCCAGTCTCTCATAGACACTGAAAGATTCTGTAAAGATCCCATTGTCAATTTTTTTTTAAATGCACAAAAACTTGAAATCTGCCTGTAGTGATTTATTTATGCATTAGTTAAGCTTGTTTGGTGGGAATGACTCAGTTTACTTCAAAATTTGAATGAGAAAGTTTATATAATAAAGAAACTTGGAGAAATTCGGACAATGGGAAACAGAACTACTTCTGCTCAGAAATTTTCATTGTTTGGAACAATCCTTTCCTGTTAAGGTTTTCTGATTTTTAAATAAAAATGTTCCTGGTGCTTACATCTTCTTATATCTTATCAAAAGTTAGTTTATTCAAAAGAGAAAGCACCAACTGATTGAGTAGGAAAGACGCTGAATATGGAGAATTGAAAAATGAAGGTAAATTCATGTCAAACATGTTTTTATAGATTTAATATATTGTACAATATTTCTGTAGCATGAGAGACCATTTTATGATGTTCTTGAAACATGACCTCTTCCTTAAAATGACTGCCAAAAAACAGTTCAGAAAGGTCTACAAAGAAGTATGTACATAATATCCCCCAGTGGTATGTGATACTAATAACAACACTGCATTATATTGAGGACTATATCAAAACTAGGCCTTCAAAGCCTTGAATTACTTTGTTCATTTCCATCCATATCTCCAAACACTGACTGGCTGTTTAAACTTCCAGAGATCAGACTCCTTTCCCTGTCCCCCATATCCCTCTTTATATTCCTCAATATTTGGCAGATAATACTTCTTAAATGAATACTTAAGTTGTTTAGCTATTTATGTAAGCAAGATTGTTTTACTTTTATAATTTCCATGCATACCTCCTTTCTAAATGGAAGTTTCCTGAAGATTTATGAAAACATAAAGTCTATTTTGGGGCTTCCCAGGAGGGGCTAATGGTAAAGAATCTGCCTGCCAACACAGGAGATGCAAAAGGTGCGAGTTTGATCCCTGGGCCAGGGGAAAATCCCCCAGAGTAGGAAATGGCAACCCACTCCAGTATTCTTGCCTGAAAAATTCCATGGACAAAGGAAGGTGGCAAGCTACAGTCCATGGGGCTACAGAGAGTCAGACACCACTGAGTGACTGAGCATGCATAAAGTCTATTTTGGGTAAGAATTCTCAAAGTTATTTCTTTAGTCAGTTTAGGGTTATAGAATTAGGAAAACATATGTCTTCTTTTTTTATCACTAGCTATTTTTATTATCCTAAAGAAGGTATTCATTTAGTGGTGGTGGTGGTGTAGTTGCTAAGTGTGTCCAACTCTTGCGACCCCATGGACTGTAGCTTGCCAGGTTCCTCTGTCCATGGGATTCTCCAAGCAAGGACACTGGAGCAGGTTGCCATTTCCTTCTCCAAGGAAGAGGGTGATTTTTTTAAATTAATTTGGTTTCAATATAATTACTTTAAAAATCTGTATTCATATACATAACCAGAATAATTTCTAAATATTTATCCATTTCCAAACATTTAAATGTTAACCAGATACCCCTATTCTGCATGGTTGTTTTTTGAAGTCTTAAAAACTTAAATGAAATAATAGGAGATATCGAAAATAGAATTATTTTCCCATGTACTTGCCATATTAAAATGTATATTAAAATAGTTAAAGTTTATAAGGATTTCATTGTTTAAAATCTAAAGCATAAATCATGTTCTTTTTTTTTAAAGAAATGCTTATTCTTGTGTATATTCTTCTTTACATAGTTACTTTGAATTTGGAATAACTGCCTATGCCATTGCTCAGAAATTCAACGTTTTAAAGTAAAAACGTGTAATGCTGTAACCATGGTGGCTAGCCTTTAATTTTTCTATTTTCTGCCTCTGTGAGTTTTAAGTTTTGGCCTAAAAGTTTCTTCAATGCATCAACATACCTATTATTTCAATATATTATTTTTTATGTTCTCTAACAAAAGCACTCACTTATGCAGAAGTAATAAATTATAAGTATTCTTCCTGGCTGTTTACAAGGAATTATTGGGAATGCAACTGGGAAAATGTGTTCTTTGAGTTAAAAATAGAGACTTTCACTATAACTACTGCTATGGAAATAGGTGTTTATTTCTAATTGAGTATAACATATTATTGCTTGAAAATAAGTATATGATATAAGCTAAACATTGTGTGCCTGAATGTTTACAGATGTCTGTATGCTAAACACGATGCATAGTATTATATAAGCCAAAATAACAGTGACTGCATAAGTAGGCAGATTTAGAGATGGAGGCTGGGTAAGCTTGAAGAAAGATGAAGAAAGCAATATGAGGAAAAAGATTGTTTAAAAAAATACAAAGACTCATACAAATGCATGTTTATGACATTTAAAAATAAAAAAACAGAAATGGGTAAAAAAGCAATCCATAAAATAAAGCTTAAAATTAATTAAGAAATATTAAGTGCTCACAAATAATTTCAACATTATATTGCATAAAGAACACCACATATGGGAAATAGTAACGTAAGATGTGATGTTTTACATGTACTCTAACACATGAAGAAAATGGTGAGAATTCAGACTATAAAAAATTATTACATCTATGCATTATATTTTAAATTAACAGAAAATAATCATTATGCCAAACGTGTATATTAGGAACATTGAACATGCAATTGGCAAAGTCAAAATTCTCAAAGAAGTAAATTACGAATTCAGATGAAAAATTATGGTAAACAAATAGAACTTAGTGATATTTATCAGAAAATCCTAAGATAATTAAAATGTTAATTGTAATAAATAGTTGAAAATATCAGTATTTATGAAAGAAAGTAATTCATTGCTAGTCTTTACAAAGTTATTATCCTTCAAGTTCTGAAAAAAAAAAAAAAAGCTGCTAATTTTAAAAATCTATTTATTTATTGGCTGCACTGTGAGGCATGCAGAATCATATTTCCTTGACTAGGGACTGAACCCATGCCCTCTGCAGGAAGCACAGAGTCTTAACCACTGGACAACCAGGGAAGTCCCTATAAGTTGCTGCTTTTAAACACAATGCCACGATACTTTGCTACTGAGGTTGATAGAAGTTTTAATACATTTTTCATTTATCCATAACTTCAACCAATGTTTACCGACCACAGTTTATGTTCCAGAAAAATAAAACACTCTGTATCAGTACAACTAGAATGGATGAATGATGCCCATTTAGATCTTTATAATCTGAGTGAATATTGGCATATTAAAGATTTATAATATTTTAAGTGCTATTATATGGATTGCCATAGATACGAATGCCAAAGTAAAATGATTATTGTTAAATGGCAGAGAAAACAAAAATTACAGAATTCTTTCCACTACAATTATATACATTATATAAGTGCAATGAAATTTCTAGCAGATAAAAAACAAAATCTTAAACAAGGAGTGTAATTAATAGTGGCTTGTAAAGAAATAGTGTAATTTTGATGAAATAATGCATCAAAATCATGTTTTCAAGTGTTTGAGTAAAATTTCATTTTCAGGTACACGTCAGGTATACATTTCATTCCAAGGTATCTGCCTAGACCCTTAATTAATATTAGTATAAAAAGAAGTTGGGGCAGGGCGAACACAAACAGAATCTCTAAGCCCTAAACTCTCTAGTACCTAAACAGGAAACACATCACAAAATCTGTTCACTAGACCTTGCTATATTGGCCATAGAAAAGTCATGAGTGTGAAATACTAGCATGTCTCAGAGATGTGCATGTCAGTTAGACCCCCACATTAACAGAGAATATGCATGATTCTAAATAGAAGGCAACACTGAGCAGACAGCCAAAAAACTGTAGATAAAACTCTACCATTTGAACAAGAGATCAAATGAACAGTCTTGATTAATACCAGCACGAGTGTAATTGGGAATTACAGAAGGCAGGCAAACCAGAGGAGGCCTCAGCACAACATCAAAAATATATTTGCATACATATTCAAATATTTATTGAGCAAGTTCTCTATGAAAAATATCGTGTGTTTCTTAAAGGAATCTAACATCTTCAGTGGGACAGGGGACAGAGATACAAATAAATCTAACTTTTCTGAATTCCTAAGGCTGAGTTTCTATTCTTCTTTCGGTATTTATACTATGCACTCAAAGAATTTGTAGATATCTCCTTACTATGCAATTTACCATGTGGTTTTTTTCTTCTACATTGTAATATTCTAAAAGGTATATTGTATCACATATGTTTAGCTATAATAAGTTTTTACGGAATGAATAAAACAATGACCTAGTAGTTCAGTATCTAATACTAGTAAATTTTATGAAAACCATATGCCCTTATTTGGGCAGAGAGGGAGCCAGCATTTTTGGATAAGTACTGGCATACACCAACAAGCTTATTGGCATGATACATGGATATTGTTCATGACAAACAGATGGGGAAATAGTGACAGATTTTAATTTTGGGGGCTCCAAAATCACTGTAGACAGTGACCTCAGCCATGAAATTAAAAGATACTTGCTCCTTGGAAGAAAAGCTATTGTAAACCTAGGCAGTGCATTAAAAAGCAGAGACATCCCTTTGCTGACAAAGGTCTGTAAAGTCAAAGCTAAGGTTTCTCCAGTAGTCATGTATGGATGTGAAAGCTGGACCATACAGAAGGCTGAGAGCTGAAGAATTGATGCTTTTGAACTGTGGTGCTGGAGAAGACTCTTGGGAGTGCCTTGGACAGCAAGAAGATGAAATGAGTCAATCCTAAAAGAAATCTACCCTGAATATTCATTGGAAGGACTGATGCTGAAGTTTCAATACTTCGACCACCTGAAGCAAAAAGCTACTCACTGGAAAAGATCCTGATGCTGGGAAAGACTGAGGGCAGGAGGAGAAGAGGGCAACAGAGGATAAGATGGTTGAATGGAATCGCTGACTCAATGGACCTGAGTGTGAGCAAACTCTGGGAGATAATGAAGTATAAGGAAGCTGGTATGATGCTGTCCATGGGGTTGCAAAGACTTAAACAAGACTTAGAACTGAACAACAACACTAATTAGAAAGAAACCCAAACACCTTATAACCACTAAGAAGACTTCTCAGAATATGTCTCCGACCCCTTTAATTTCCTCTCCTGCTAAGATTTTCTTTCCTCATTTTGTTCTGAACAGAGAGGTTCTTCCTACTCCTGATCGAGATAAAGTCATCTTTATTTCACCGGCATCACTAAGTGTTCCCTTTGCCTGGAAGACTCTTAACCCAGATCCTCAGATGACCAGACCTATCTCATGAATCAGTTCTCAGTTCAAATTTACCCACTCCAGTGTTCTTGCCTGGAGAATCCCACAGACGTGGGAGCCTGGTGGGCTGCCATCTATGAGGTCACACAGAATTGGACACAACTGATGTGACTTAGCAGCAGCAGCAGCAGCAGCAGCAGTTCAAATGTCATCTCCTCAAAGAGACCTGACCTAAACTCTATTAAAGAAAACTCCCCTTTCCCCCTCTTCCTATCCAGTCACCCTCTCTGACATCTTTCATGTACTCATCACCTTCTGAAACACTCTTATTTATGATCTGTTTATATACTTATTAACTCTCTCCTCCAAGAAGATAGGGACCTTGTTTTGGTTGGTGTTGTTTCCAGATGTATCTGCAATATGTTTAACAGTACCAAGCACGTAACAGGTGGTAAGAGCAAATTGCTAAATAAGTGAATAACACAGTGAATAGTCATATCTGCTTCTTTATATCCATGTAGCCTCACAAGGTACACTATTAATTTGAACTTTGTAAATTAGTATTCATTCTGTATGCAAGCTTCTAATTGCAATGCATACCCAGGAAATCAATGAGCTGATAGCTTGCACATAAAAATTAATGCCTTACCACACCCAAACTATAGATCCTAAGGTCCCAGAGTAATATAAATTAAGACTCACTTTGTTTTTAGCTGACGGAGTGTTAGAAAAGTTTAGTGACCAATGATTTTTAAAATATGATGGGAATGAGAATATATCCAGATGTAATACTCATGCGGTTGGATAAGTTTTTTAAAGACGCCCATGACTTCCCTGGTGGCTCAGACGGTAAATTGTCTGCCTGCAATGCAAGAGACCCATGTTCGATCCCTGGGTCAGGAAGACCCCTGGAGAAGGAAATGGCAACCCACTCCAGTATCCTTTCCTGGAGAATCCCATGGACAGAGGAGCCTGGTAAGCTACAGTCTATGGGGGTCGCAAAGAGTCAGACATGACTGAGCTATTTCACTTTCATGATACCTGCCAGTTTCAAAAATAGGAAACAGGAGGAAAAATTACAGGATAAACAAGGTATATTACTAATACTTCATCCTTCGTGAGATACCTTACCATCATCTCTTTGTGGATTTTATGATTTTCAATTTCCAGCAATATTATGGAAGAATGTGGGGTTTAAATTGACACTTGGGGTCTTGCCCTCTGTCCAGTGGTATATATGTATATACATGAATATATACAATATATATCCTATCCTCACCCTCTGATGCATATATGTGTGCCTTCACACACAGGAAAAGGGAAATATAAGGATATAAGCACCACATGGCTCCTTTTACAGATCAGAGACTGTTGCTTGAAGAGCTTAATGCAAAGCAGATCTTAACCCTGGTGCAACTATGTGTTGACTCATTGTACTTCCTCAATTTACTAAAGATATTTTTTACTAAATATATGAGAAACTGTACCAGAATATTTGTATGCACTAATTCAACTAATGTCCGTAAAAGCACTGTAAAAGAAAGAGTACAATCATTATTCAACGAAGAAGTAAATAGTGCTAGGAAAGATTACATATCTTGCTCACTGTCACAGCTATTAGGGGAGGAGCTAGGATCTCTCTATTTCCAAGATGATGCTCTATCCAGAGTAGGAGGTGTTTATGATGAATAATGTTCAGTGCTAATTCATGAGTAATTTGCACCTAAAACAAAATTTTACTGGTTTATTATTTCTCTCACTTTCTTATCATGGGACAAACATCATTTTTTTTTTTTTTTTTTTTGCTGTTAGATATTTCTATATGACCGATTTGCTGTTGTTCAGTTGGTCAGTTGTGTCTGACTCTTTGCAACCCCATGGACTGCAAGCATGCCAGGCTTCCTGTCTTTGACCATCTCCCAGAGCTTGCTCAAACGCATTCCCATGGAGTTAGTGATGCCATCCAACCAGCTTATCCTGTGTTGCCCCCTTCTTCTGCCATCAGTCTTTCCCAGCATCAGGGTCTTTTCCAATGAAATGTTGCAAATATCATTTTAGAAGTGAACAATTTAGTTTTCAATTCTTAGCAATCATGTTCCCACATTGCATGCCATACTGACAAAAGATGTCACACATTCTAAATAGTGCACCCTCAAAATAGCAAAGCCTCCACCAAAGTAGGTATAAAATAGCATATACTAGTTTATATTCAACAATATCACTATACAGTTTGAGCAACATTTTTTTCTAGCTGATCTTTTCTTTTTTTTAACATGTCTTTACTTTTTGACCCTACAAGAAATTCCAGGCTTGTCTAGAATTTTCTCTGCTCTAGATATCAATCACTAGAATCAACCATTTTTCCAAAGGAACGTTTCGTTCATTGAAGAATGGTGTTTAGAAATTAAGATGTAGGGAATAACTATGCCATTATTACTATGGTGTCATTGTTTCAAGTCTCTCCTAATGAACAGAGCTATTAAATATGTGAGTGTTTAATAACTAGTGCATGTATTTTGTATATCTCCATTTTTCTATACTTTTCATAGTATGTAGTTAAAAATTATTATTTCTTACAATGGTGGCTCAAACGGCAAAGACTCTGCTTGCAATACAGGAGACCTGGGTTTAATCCCTGGTTCAGGAAGATCCCTGGGGAAGGTAATGGCTACCCACTCCAGTATACTTGCCTGGAGAATTCCATAGATGGAGAAGCCCTTCTCCAGGACATCACAAACAGTTGGACACGACTGAGTGATTAACACACATATTTCTTACAGGTAGCTCAAATTCAGAAAACTTTGACTGAGATATGTAAATCCACTCCATTAAGTCAATCTGATCATTAAAAATCATGTCCATCATAATCATTATCTATTCATTTTTGGGCTTCCCTGGTGGCTCAGATGGTAAAATGTCTGCCTACAATACAGGAGACCCGGGTTTGATTCTTGGGTCAGGAAGATCCCTTGGAGAAGGAAATGGCAATCCACTCCAGCACTCCAGCACTCTTGCCTGGAAAATCCCATGGACGGAGGAGCCTGATAGGCTACATTCCACGGGGTCGCAAAGAGTATTCATTTATACGTATTTTTGCAAAAAAAAAAATAAAAATAAAAACCATGTTTTCCAACAGAGACGATAAAAATAAGTAAGGTATGAGTTCTGCCCTCAAAGTTTATACAATTTAATGAGAGATAAGCATATTTTGATAGAGCTATCAAAGCCAAATCTTTTGGAGTAAAGAATTATATAGGTGAGTAAATAATACTTGACCATGTATCATTACATGATAGTAATTATACAGACCAAGAATATTACTTAACAAACAGCTAGAAATGGAGTCGAGAATAATAATACCATTTAATGAGTACCTTCTATATGCTGTGCACTTTGCTAAGTTCTTTATGCATATTATTTCATTTAATGTTCATAACCAACTTATTAGTTAGTGTCTGACCCCATTAGGACTGCCAAAACAAAATATCACTGACTGTGTATTTTATAAACAACAGAAATTTATTGCTCACAGTTCTGGAGTCTTAAAAGTCCCAAGATCGAGTCAGCAGCACATCTGCATTCTAGTGAGAGTCCCCTTCCTGGTTTCCTGCCTTCTCACTCTGTCCTCACCTGGTAGAAGTGACAAGAGATCCCACTGGAGCCTGTTTTTAAGGCATGGAATCCACCCATGAAGGTTCCACCACCATGACTTACACACTTCTCACCTAAAGGCCCCACCTCCTAATACCATCATCTTTGGGAATTATGATTTCAACACATGATTTTTGAGGAAGACACAAAAATTCAAATATAGCAGCTAGACACCACTGTCATCTCCTTCTTATAAACAGGAAAGCTGAGAAGCAGAGAAATTAAGTAAAACACCAAAAGTCAAACAGCTATTAAGAGGCAGATAAGAGATTTGAACAAGCAACGTCTAACAGAGTTTCAGCTCTCAACAATGGTAGTTCAGGGAACAGATTGGGCACTGACTAGACATAGTTAAAAGACATAGCACAGATGAGATAATTGGTGATTGGGATATATCCATGATAATTCCATAACAAATAGACTTCAGATACTGACAATTCAGTCTCAACCTTTTAAAGCTCATTCTACAAGGAACTGATGCCTCTCTTGGGAAAGAAGGAAGAAATACACAGAAGCTTATTTTTCTTTTCTTCGGTTATTGTATAAGTTTATCAGGAAATGACAAGCACCTTTTAAGTCCGGGCCAATCATAAGGTAAGTGGATTCCTCTAATTCTCTATAGTTGTCATTTTATATGCCATTAATTGAGATCTAGGTTGAAGTCCTTATTAAATAGGTCAGGAATTGTTAACAATACATGGCAGTCGCAAACAAGTATCACACATTGAAGTGCTGCATATAATCTGAAACACTTTTGCCAAGGCTGCTACTTTTGATTTTAAGGAAGAAGAGTATTTGGATGATATTCCACATAATGGTTCTTAAGTGATTAATTCATCCCACAAAGTAGTTAGACATGAGGCAGTTGCACCTTAAAATATGAGGTTTAGTGGATTTACTGAAACTATAGTATATTACAATTTTAACAGTATTAAATACAAAAACCTTACTAAATGTCATTTGTTTTGCTCAGTTAATTACTAAGTGAATTTTTGTACCAGAGTATATTTGAAAATAATGTTATTCTAAGTGTTCTTAATTTAAAGAGGAAATAATTATAAAATCATATTGCTATTTTTTAAATGCACATGAATCCCTGTTTAAAGGTACATGTAAACACGGGCATATTTATGGTGATTAAATAAATCCTTTTCCATATACTTACTTATTATATAAGAGCTAGTAAGATCTCACTCATTATTTCTTAGCAAATATTTGTATCTTTCATATAAGAAGAGAAATTCAAATGGGTTATCTCCACATGGAAAATAAAACAGGATGAGAATACAAAAACAAAACAGCTAGGCAACAAGTAAACAAGAAAAAGAAAAAAAAAATCAAAAGATAGTAATTCACAACTCATGTCTGAAACAAATTTATAAAAGAGGAAGAACACTGTAAGTTTCTCTTTGGCATCTGCCTTTGCAGAGAAAATATTAATGACCAAAAAATAAAAAAAAATAAAATCAGTGTATATAATTTCATCAATTACATATGTGTGTATATATATATCAGAATATCATGCTAAGATGTTAAAACTGACTTGAGCAAAGTATCAAAATATAGCTCCATACGTGATTTTGTGAGGTACTGATAATCCAGTTTCCCAGCAGACATTTCTTAATTTGGCAGTCCTCTATCCACACTGTAAAAACATAAAGACTTTTACAGGATCTGGGCCTTTTAAAGCATCTTGTGTTTTCTGCTGGCATCCATTAAATAGTAACAAGTCCCAGACTCTTCACAGATCCTGAAACCTCTCTTCCATCTAAGAGAATCTTGACATTACTGGCATAATTGCCACTCTCCCCATGCCTTCCCTCCCATGGAAAGAAGCTGAAAGAGGGCATGATTCAAGTAACATGATAAACATCTGAGAAGTTTGTCCATTATCAAATATAATTTTGTAGTTTTACTTAGAGCAGTTTGGATCCATTCAAAAAGCAAATAAATCCCCTGATGAGCAATTATCGACTGCCTACAAAAGTACCAGGCACTATTTTAAGGTGCTGGGAACACACAGAAGAAAACTCCTTGAAAATTTACAGTCAATTTAAATATTGGTTTTATTTAAAGAAAAAATGCAACTCAACTGATTCAATTTTCACCAAGCTGAAACTTGAAAAATAAAGCAGTTTGGTACCTTGAATCTACAAAGCAGAATGTTCTTTGATGTTAAGGCAGCTCAGCACTGTGTATTGAAAGCAGTGTATTGTATGAAAATAAAGTTCATTCTTAATGCTTGGTATTCTTTACTTTCCTACCTAATATACAGAACCATAAAGACCTCATTAATACTGGATTCTTCAATTTAAATGTTTAAAAATTAAATAGACTTTGGCCTTGTATAACTTCCCTTAGAGATAATATATTTAGTAAAGTTACAGACCTCACTCATGATATCATCCAATGCTCCCAATGAGACCTAGATTATTAATGTTCTAGCAAATGTAGAGGTTTAGAAGGCAGAAATATTGCCTCCAACATTAGGTCTGCAATGTGCAAATACTAGGGAAACAATGTCTACCCTCTAACTCTTGTTTATTAGTAAAAGGAAAAGCAATCTTCCTTTTATAGAAGCAGGGAGAATATTGTTTTTGTATATTCCTATTACACATCTCTTCCACCTGTTATATTTCACTAGCTCTTCTCAGTGTGGCTATTCTAATATTTTATCTGGCTTGACTTTTTCCTATTTACCCCAGGACCAAAATTCCAGCCCTAATCCAATCATTGGTCTTGTCAAAGTATGCCTTTTCATTGCAACCAATCATTCATTCAACTTTTAACAATAAATATTAAAAAACAACACATGGTAGGCACTATTTTAGGTGCCAGGGACACAGCTAAGAACCAGAGTCCTATTTATGAGGAGTTTACATTCTACTGGTGTTGTATAAATAAAGAAGTACCTAAACATCAGATTATGATACGATTATGATTGCATTGAAAATTAAATAGCTTAGATATACAAGATTTTACTTTAAATGGCCTGAAAGATAGAGAAAAGAGCATGTACTGTGGCTAGCACAGTAGGTATACACCCAAAGATTAAGGTAAAGGACATTTTATGTAAGCGATACAGATGGTTCAAAGGATTTAAGACAGAAACATTCATGGAAATTGAAAATAAACTATCTCACTGAATCTGGGCATAGCATTATCGGAGGTAAAAATGAAATGCACAAAGACTGGAAATTTGCCAATTATTTTCTTATGATAGCTATTATTATTAATATTTTTGTATAGAGTATGATTTGCATTTTTTAAATGTGAGTCTGTTATGCTGAGAATAGAATATACAAAGGCGGACAAAATTAGAATCAGAAAATCAACTGGGAAATTATTGCCTTGTTTAAAGCAAGAGATAAATGTAATTTTGACTACACTGATATTTTTATAATGATACAGTTTATGCAACTAGACACAGTAGAGAATTAGAAAAATAAAGGAAATAAGGCTAATGCCCCTATATTTGGATGAATTAATTGAAATGTAAAATCATTGATCAATTAATTGATAGACTTTGGGCTCCGAAATCACTGCAGATGTTGCCTGCAGCCATGAAATTAAAGACTTCGTTGCTCCTAGGAAGAAAAGCTATGAAAAACCTAGACAGCATATTTAAAAATCAGAGACCTTGCTTTACCAACAAAGGTCTGTCTATTCAAAGCTATAGTTTTTCCAGTCATCATGTATGGATGTAAAAGTTGGACCATAAAGAAAGCTGAACTCTGAAGAATTGATGCTTTTGAACCGTGATGTTGGAGAAGACTCCTGAGAGTACCTTGGACTGAAAGATCAAACCAGTCAATCCTAAAGGAAATTAGTCCTGAATATTCATTGGAAGGACTGATCCTGAAGCTGAAGCTGCAATACTTTGGCCACCTGATGCAAAGAACTGACCTACTCAAAAAGACCCTGATGCTGTGAAAGATTCAAGGCAGGAGGAGAAGAGGACGACAGAGGATAAGACAGTTGAATGGCATCGCCAACTCGATGGACATGAGTTTGAACAAGTTCTGGGGGTGATGGATAAGGATAACTGGTATGCTGCAGTCCATAGGGTTGCAAAGAGTCAGACACGACTGAGCAACTGAACTGAACTGAATTGATAGAGACATATGCTTGTGAGAAAAGTAAAAGAAATAATTCTCTTTCAGTTCAATTCAGTCAGTCAGTCATGTCCAACACTTTGCAACCCCATGAATTGCATCACACCAGGCTTCCCTGTCCATCACCACCTCCCAGAAGTTCACACAAACTCAGGTCGGTTGAGCCGGTGATGTCATTCAACCATCTCATCCTCTGTCATCCCCTTCTCCTCCTGCTCCCAACCCCTCCCAGCATCAGAGTCTTTTCCAATGAGTCAACTCTTCGCATGGGGTGGTCAAAGTACTGGAGTTTCAGCTTTAGCATTATTCCTTCCAAAGAACACCAGGACTGATCTCCTTTAGAATTGACAGGTTGGATCTCCTTGTAGTCCAAGGGACTCGCAAGAGTCTTCTCCAACACCACAGTTCAAAAGTATCATTTCTTTGGCACTCAGCTTTCTCCACAGTCCAACTCTCACATCCACACATTACTACTGGAAAAATCATAGCCTTGACTAGACGGACCTTTGTTGGCAAAGTAATGCCACTGCTTTTGAATATGCTATCTAGTTGGGTCATAACTTTCCTTCCAAGGAGTAAGCATCTTTTAATTTAATGGCTGCAATCACCATCTGCAATGATTTTAGAGCCCCCAAAAATAAAGTTTGACACTGTTTCCACTGTTTCCCCATCTATTTCCCATGAAGTGATGGGACCAGATGCCATGATCGTAGTTTTCTGAATGTTGAGCTTTAAGCCAACATTTTCACTCTCCTCTTTCACTTTCATCAAGAGGCTTTTTAGTTCCTCTTCACTTTCTGCCATAAGGGTGGTGTCATCTGCATATCTAAAGTTATTGATATTTCTCCCAGCAATCTTGATTCCAGCTTGTGCTTCTTTCAGCCCAGTGTTTCTCATGATGCACTGTGCATAGAAGTTAAATAAGCAGGGTGACAATATACAGCCTTGACGTACTCTTTTTCCTATTTGGAACCAGTCTGTTGTTCCATGTCTGTTCTAACTGTTGCTTCCTGACCTGCATATAGTTTTCTCAAGGGGCAGGTCAGGTGGTCTGGTATTCCCATCTCTTTCAGAATTTTCCACAGTTTCTTGTGATCCACACAGTTAAAGGCTTCGGCATAGTCAATAAAGCAGAAAGAGATGTTTTTCTGGAATTCTCTTATTTTTTCGATGATCCAGCGGATATTGGCAATTTGATCTCTGGTTCCTCTGCCTTTTCTGAAACCAGCTTGAACATCTGGAAGTTCATGGCTCACATATTGCTGAAGCCTGCCTTGGAGAATTTTGAGCATTACTTTACTAGCGTGTGAGATGAGGGCAATTGTGAGGTGGTTTGAGCATTCTTTGGCGTTGCCTTTCTTTGGGATTCGCATGAAAACTGACCTTTTCCAGTTGTGGCCACTGCTGAGTTTCCCAAATTTGCTGGCATGTTAAGTGCAGCACTTTCACCGCATTGTCTTTCAGGATTTGAACTAGCTCAACTGCAATTTCATCACCTCCAGCAGCTTTGTTCATAGTTATGCTTTCTAAGGCCCACTTGACTTCACATTCCAGGATGTGTGGCTCTAGGTGAGTGATCACACCATTGTGGTTATCTGGGTGATGAAGATCTCTTTTGTATAGTTTAGTGTATTCTTGCCACCTCTTTCTAGTATCTTCTGCTTCTTTTAGGTCCATACCATTTCTGTCCTTTATTGAGCCCATCTTTGCATGAAATGTTCCCTTGGTATCTGTAATTTTCTTTAAGAGATCTCTAGTCTTTCCCATTCTGTTCTCTTCCTCTATTGCACTGATTGCTGAGGAAGGCTTTCTTATCTCTCCTTGCTATTCTTTGGAACTCTGCATTCAGATGCTTATATCTTTCCTTTTCTCCTCACTTTTCTTTTCACAGCTATTTGTAAGGCCTCCTCAGACAGCCATTTTGCTTTTTTGCATTTCTTTTCCATGGGGATGGTCTTGATCCCTGTCTCCTGTACAGTATCACAAACCTCCATCCATAGTTCATCAGGCACTCTATCTATCAGATCTAGTCCCTTAAATCTATTTCTCACTTCCACTGTATAATCATAAGGCATTTGATTTAGGTCATACCTGAATGGTCTAGTGGTTTTCCCTATTTTCTTCAATTTAAATCTGAATTTGGCAATAAGGAGTTCATGATCTGAGCCACAGTCAGCTCCCAGTCTTGTTTATGTAAATATGTTACTAGAAGATGTTTAAATAAAGCTTATTAAAAATAAGCAAAAAAAAAAAAAAAAAAAAAAGACCCTAAAGCATGTAGCAAAGGTACTCAGGGACATTTTTTTAAATATGCTTTCCCCCGTCTTTCATTGAGCAGAACACACTTTGGGCTTAATTTGTGTGGTGTCAGGAGCTGCATATTCTTTTACTTCAACTGAAAACTTGTAAAAATGCAGTCTCACAGATAATTTGGAAAAGCCAAGAAAGTAGATAATAATTCTTACAATATCATCAATTATAGACAGTAACATTTAACTGTATTTCTTTCTAAGGTGTTTTTTTTTCTACTTATCTCTTATTTTCCTTCTGATGAATTCTTACATATGTCTATCATTACTAAAGTAAAATATTTTCAACTTAATGTGTGAACATTCTAATTTCCCTATTATACTTAAGATTAAATACTTAAAAAAATCAGTCTAGGAACTATACAACTGGCTTACTAGGAAATGAAATAAAAATACAAATGCCTCTCAATTTTATAGACTTCCCTGAATTATCTGATTTCAACTCACAGTTGCAATGTGTATGTATGACTCTATCCAAAACATCCTAAAACCCTCTTATTTCTCAATATCCTTTTCATTATCCATGACTATGTGAAGGTATCCATTTTCATGAGAAGTAGGTAGAGCATATTACCTAGAGAACAGACAAAATAAACATTAAACTTTCTGAAAGTCAGCAAGCATTAAATCAGAAACCAATCAAAACTCAGAACCTATAAATATGTAAAATTAGTTGGTTAATTGGAAAGACTGTTCCTCAGGGAAAAGAGAAGTTTGGCAATGTCATTTCACACTTTTACCTTCATTCCAACCACCCTATCTCTGGCTGGTTGCCTTGATGCCTGTCACTTGGTTTTGATCTTGACCCAGTTAGTGTACAGAGTTGATCAAATTCAGGCAACGTTCCATTTGGAATTCACTGGATCAGTTTTTCAATGTGGAGATTCAATGGTAAAGACTTAGCAATGATATTGACATAATATAAGATGCTTTACATCTTTGATTGGATTTCAGCCATCCCAGCAACACCCTCCACCACTGTTGTGTAAATTTTGGATGCAGCTATCTCATAGAAGGCAATCTGAGATTATGAAGAGACAACTGTTTGGCTCATTATAAAGTCAGATGTGTTCTTTGGCATTTGAGTGGACAGCAGAGACTTTGACATTAACACATGGCTCATTAGGAATGGATTTGAGCTTGGCCTTTTGCTGCACTTAAAACAAAATACCTAATATAGAGAAGCAACTCCTTGAAAATGCCGATACAATCTCTTAAACATACAAAGCTGTAATTTAAAACAAAGGCACCATTCCTCTAGGCATTTGCCATTAAGAGCACAGTGCGTGTCTTAAAACTGTGAGGTAAACAATGAACAGACAGGATCATGTTCCTTTTATCTTTCTTGTTCCTAGTGACAAATACACAGACTTTTCCTGTTCTTCCTAACTGTTTGTCATGTTCTAGAACAGACTGTCTTGTAATTTCATGACAGGGTCATGTTTACAGCATTACATAGTAGTTAATGGTCAGTTACCACTTTTATGATAAATTTGATTTTGCAACTCAGCTGATTCAATTTACACCTAGCTGAAACTTGAAACATAAAGCAGTTTACTACCTTGAATCTACAAAGCAGAATACTCTTTGATATTAAGGCAGCTTAGCACTGTGTATTGAAACCAGTATGTACACTATTAGCACAAACTGTTGTTTTTAACTTACACTGTTTATCAGCTTTGCATTTCTACTGACCTTCATCATTCCCCTTGCTTCAAGTACTTTCAACAATAAATTGCAAAGTGTTTCATTCTAGAATAATTTAAATATTATTTTCATTTAATTTTGAAAAAGTCTATATTAGAATCTGTTTTGCTGCTCTGAACATGTAAAATTGTAAAGGAATAAATGCTGCTTTCATAATTTATGTATAACAAAACATACACCCAGTCAATTGAGAGAAGTGTGTCTGCCAGTCCTGTCAGTTATGATGAAAATTACAAATCCCTTATACTTTGAGATATGTTTGTAGAAGCAAATACAATGCTCAGGGAAAGAGCACATCTATCAAACATTTCATGGACAACATGACATGACTAAAAGCTTCAGAACTTGAGTAATGCTGAAAAGCACAAAATGGGTTCACATATTTTTAAACCTTCAAGATTTTAAATGATAAAAAGCTAGTACAAAGAGTCCATAAAAAAACAAACAGAAGAACAGATCAAGCGAACCTCTCTAAGCAAACAAGTTTAGTTTGAGACTGAACCAGCATCTACAATATGCTCTTCTGCTACCTATTTATGGTAGTTCCTTAACCAAGGCATATCTCATACTGCAAATGGTGGAATGTCCTGCTAGATAACAATACGGGAAAACTTTCCTAAGGGGTCTCTGTCTTGTATTTAACTGAAATATATCCTAACCAGAATGAATCTATATTCTGTTCTGTTTATTTATGTCTTCATGGTTCTCATAAGAAGGACTTAAATAGATGTTTTTAATTGACTAAATAATCTTTCAAATTATTTTATCTTTATATAAGCTATCTAAAAGAAAAATATGCATCAGTCAGTTCAGTTCAGTCACTCAGTCGTGTACGACTCTTTGTGACCCCATGAATCGCAGCATGCCAGGCCTGCCTGTCCATCACCAACTCCAGGAGTTCACCCAAACTCATGTCCATCGAGTCAGTGATGCCATCGAGCCATCTCATCCTCTGTCGTCCCCTTCTCCTCCTGCCCCCAATTCCTCCCAGCATCAGAGTCTTTTCCAATGAGTCAACTCTTTGCATGAGATGGCCAAAATATTGGAGTTTCAGCTTTAGCATCAGTCCTTCCAAAGAACACCCAGGGCTGATCTCCTTTAGAATGGACTGGTTGGATCTCCTTGCAGTCCAAGGGACTCTCAAGAGTCTTCTCCAACACCACATTTCAAAAGCACCAATTCTTTGGTGCTCAGCTTTCTTCACAGTCCAACTCTCACATCCATACATGACCACAGGAAAAACCATAGCCTTGACTAGACGGACCTTTGTTAGCAAAGTAACGTCTCTGCTTTTGAATATGCTATCTAGGTTGGTCATAACTTTCCTTCCAAGGAGTAAGCATCTTTTAATTTCATGGCTGCAATCACCATCTGCAGTGATTTTGCATAGGTGAATCCAAATAAATAAGATCCCAGAAAAGACAATAACTACATAATTAATAGCATTGACTAGGAATCAGAATAAGTAATTCCTAGCTATAACCAGTGATAAACTATTAAAGTTATGACTCATTTTTTAAATCTGTAAAATAGAAAGAATGACACTTGCCTTTACAAATTCCAAACCTGTGAAGAAGAAAATAGAAAACTTATGATAACACTTTACAAAAATAACAAACCTATAAGAATTGGGGAAATTATATGCAATAAGAAGACTCAACTTTGAAAATAAAATCTTGAGAGGTTTTATGTTGTTGCTATTTAGCTTCTCAGTTGTGTCTGACTCATTGAGACTCCAAAGCCAGGCTCCCTTGTCCTTCACTATCTCCTGGGGTTTAGTCAGATTCATGTCTGTTAAGTCAATAATGCAATCTAAGCATCTCATCCTCTGCTGCCCTCTTCTCCTTCTGCACTCAATCTTTCCCAGCATCAGGGTCTTTTCTAATGAGCTGGCTCTTTGCATCAGGTGGCCGAAGTATTGGAGCTTCAGCTTCAGCATCAGTCCTACAATGAATATTCGGGGCTGATTTCCTTTACAATTGACTGGTTTGACCTCCTTCCCATCCAAAGGACTTTCAAGAGACTTCTCCAGCACCACAGTTGATAAGTATCAATTCTTCAGCACTCACTCTCACTCCCAACACTCACATCCTTACATGACTACAGGAAAAACCATAGCTTTGACTATAGGAACTTTGTCAGCAGTGATGTCTATGCTTCTTAATATGTGGTCTAGATTTGTTATAACTTTCCTTCCAAGGAGCAAGCATCTTCTAATTTCATGGCTGCAATCACTATCAGCAGTGATTTTGTAGCCCAAGAAAAGAATATCTGTCACTACTCCCAATGTTTCTCCTTCTATTTGCATGAAATGATGGGACTGAATGCCATGATCTTAGTTTTTTGAATGCTGATTTTTTTAAGCCTGCTTTTTCACACTCCTCTTTCACTCTCATCAAGAGGCTCCTTAGTTCCTCTTCACTTTCTGCCATTAAAGTGGTACATTTGCATATCTGAGGTTGTTGAAATTTTTCTTGATTCCAGCTTGTGAGTCATCCAGCCCAACATTTTGCATATTATTCTGAATATAAGTTAAATAAGCAGTGTGACAATATTTCCAAACTGTCTAAATATCCAATAAAAAGTGCACCTTTTACAAATATGAATTTAGATTTCAGGAGTACGGAATGATGTGTTGCTTAAGTCAGTAGAAATTTTAAAAATTTCTCCATGTTTATTAAAGGATCATCATCACTCAGTAACTCTGTGAAGTTTAAGCTAGATTTCTTTTCTGAACTGAAGATCAAAGTGCTCCTGACCACATGTAAGTGCTCAGGTACAAAAGAATTTGGAATTACCTGAAGAACTATTCATTCTGTGTGATTTCTGGGTCCTTCTGACCAACCTAGATCACTTTTTATTGAATGAATAAATCTTTTTACATAGGAACCATTCTTATTTAAGCCCGTTTTGTATAGACAATGTACCTAAGTTGCTTGTTCTGCATGAAGTGCATAGAGAAAATCAACAGTTTGGAAATGTGCCTGGCCCAAGTATTTTAAATAGATTCACTTGGGTTTGGAGAACATAGTGTAATGCAGTAAAGAGTAAATACGAGAATGGGAGAGAAAGAGAATGCAGAACTGAAGATGGGTTTTATATCCTGGGACCAGTAAACCAAGTAAAAGATTATGTACTATCATAGATAAATGTAAGGATATTTGTACTAAAAATATAATATTCTGCTGTGTACTTAGTTGCTCAGTCGTGTCTTGATTCTTTGTGATTCCATGGACTATAGTCTGTTAAGCTCTTCTTCCATAGGGATTCTCCAGGCCAAGCATTTCAGTGGGTTACCATGCCCTTCTCCAGGGGATCTTTCCAACCCAGGGATCAAACCCAGGTCTCTTGCATTGCAGGCAGCTTCTTTACAGTCTGAGCCACCATGGAAACCCAATAATCCTGGAGTAGGTAGCCAATCCCTTCTCCAGGGCATTTTCCCGACCCAGGAATGGAACCAGGTCTCCTACATTGCAGGTGAATTCTTCACCAGCCGAACTACCAGAGAAGCCCAATATGCTGCTGCTGCTGCTGCTGCTAAGTCGCTTCAGTCGTGTCCGACTCTGTGTGACCCCATAGATGGCAGCCCACCAGGCTCCCCCATCCCTGGGATTCTCCAGGCAAGAACACTGGAGTGGGTTGCCATTTCCTTCTCCAAGGCATGAAAGTGAAAAGTGAAAGTGAAGTCGCTCAGTCGTGTCTGACTCTTAGCGACCCCATGGACTGCACCCTACCAGGCTCCTCCACCCATGGGATTTTCCAGGCAAGAGTACTGGAATGGGGTGCCATTGCCTTCTCCTACCTGGCAAATACTCATTCAGTCTTCAGCATGTAAGTGGAAGGAACACAAAGTAAAATGTTTCATTTGTAATAATTTCAGAGTTAAAGGAAATATGAATTTGAGGAATGATGCTAGAAACTGCTCTTCTGAACCTTCCCTGGAGGTCTAGTGGCTAAGACTTCATGCTTCCAATGTAGAAGGCACCAGGGTTCAGTCCCTGGTAGGGGAACTAAGATCCTGCATGCTGTATGATGTGTCCAAAAACATAAAGAAAATAAAGTAGAATTAGGAACACCTAAAAATATTTTAAAAATTGCTAATCTGTCAAGTACAGCAGATAACAGCATTCAATTCAAAATGTCTTCTGTTGACAATCTCTTTAACAAGTGGTGCTGGGAAAACTGGTCAACCACTTGTAAAAGAATGAAACTAGGTCACTTTCTAACACCACACACAAAAATAAACTCAAAATGGATTAAAGATCTAAATGTAAGACCAGAAACTACAAAACTCCTAGAGGAGAACATAGGCAAAACACTCTCCGACATAAATCACAGCAGGATCCTCTATGATCCACCTCCCAGAATATTGGAAATAAAAGCATAAATAAACAAATGGGACCTAATTAAAATTAAAAGCTTCTGCACAGCAAAGGAAACTATAAGCAAAGTGAAAAGACAGCCTTCAAAATGGGAGAAAATAATAGCAAATGAAGCAACTGACAAAGGTTTAATCTCAAAAATATACAAGAAACTCCTACAGCTCAATTCCAGAAAAATAAATGACCCAATCAAAAAATGGGCCAAAGAACTAAACAGATATTTCTCCAAAGAAAACATACAGATGGCTAACAAACACATGAAAAGATGCTCAACATCACTCATTATCAGAGAAATGCAAATCAAAACCACAACCAGGTACCATTTCACGCCAGTTAGAATGGCTGCGATCCAAAAGTCTACAAGCAATAAATGCTGGAGAGGGTGTGGAGATAACGGAACCCTCTTACACTGTTGGTGGGAATGCAAACTAGTACAGCCACTATGGAGAACAGTGTGGGGATTCCTTAAAAAACTGGAAATAGAACTGCCATACGACCCAGCAATCCCACTGCTGGGCATACACACCTAGGCCAGAATTGAAAGAGACACATTTACCCCAATGTTCATCGCAGCACTGTTTATAATAGCCAGGACATGGAAGCAACCTAGATGTCCATCAGCAGACGAATGGATAAGAAAGCTGTGGTACATGTACACAATGGAATATTACTCAGCCATTAGAAAGAATACATTTGAATCAGTCCTAATGAGGTGGATGAAACTGGAGCCGATTATACAGAGTGAAGTAAGCCAGAAAGAAAAACACCAATACAGTATACTAATGCATACATATGGAATTTAGAAAGATGGTAATGATAACCCTGTATGTGAGACAGCAAAAGAGACAGAGATGTATAGAACACTTTTGGACTCTGTGAGAGAAGGAGAGGGTGGGATGATTTGGGAGAATGGCACTGAAATATGTATCATATCATATGTGAAATGAATCACCAGTCGAGGTTTGATGCATGATACAGGATGCTCGAGGCTGCTGCACTGGGATGACCCAGAGCGATGGTACGGGGAAGGAGGTAGGGATGGGGGATCAGGATGGGGAACACGTGTACACCCATGGTGGATTCATGTTGATGTATGGCAAAAACAGATGTGGATGTTAAAATTTTAAAATAAAAAAAAATTCTTTTCTTTATGATTTTAGAGACCCTGCCACACACATGGACACATACTTTTGTCCATCAAAAATTTTCCAATTAACATCCACTTAAAAATTAAACTGAATTTTAATTTTTATGTGAATGTTATTTTATACTCTGTATTTTATGTATAAACAATGCAAATGTTACCTGTGTAGCAGTAAGAAAAATGAAGTCCTCAACTAAAACACTTCCTGAAAAGATTGTTCAAATTTTGTACAATATTACTGGTGAACTCACTACTGTATCTACCTGCTTTAAAACAGCTCCACATTCACCTCACTCCTTACTGAGCCCTCTTCCTGGTCTTCAGCTCCAAAAATGCACATGATCATCTTCTAATAGGCTTTAGGAAAAAAGTTTATCCCAGAGTTCCCCAAGGTATGCATGGAAGGTAAGCAACTCCACAAATGATCTAGGATTACATGTACTTGTGAATCTTGGAAACAGAAAGGTTTTTCAACATCATTATTATTAGTGTTTATTGTTCCAGAGTTTACACTATATGCATCCTCTTACTTATCACCAGTTCCATACATCAATAATCCAGAGTCTGAATTAAGAGAACAAGGAAGAAGAAATGAAAAATAATACTTCAGAATTATGCCACATGAATGCCCGCTTCTAGAAGTGAAAGGGTGGAGATGATTCTCAGCACACAGGCTTATTTTTGGTTTTAAGCTCTATGGCCTGATTTCTACTTGACTACCATAATTTCTATTTGTGAAGATGTTAGAGGTATACAGCAGAAGAACTTGTGCTCAGTTTTATACTTTCACATACATTTATCAGATTATTATTTTTTTTTACTTGTTCTTGACAGTGCTTCCTATACTTTGGAATTAATTTTGAGGAGAATCTATGTCACCATCATTTCTCTAATAAGGGGCACTTTAAATAGACATTGGTTACTGGTAAAACTGTAAGCACTGACCTCTGCACATTCTGAAGGAAAAAGCTTTCATCCATTGCCAGAAAAGGCCTCTCAGGGATATTCCTACTTGTATTTGGCTGGATTTCTGAGCCTGAGAATCTTCATGTACCACAGAGAAGGTTATTCCTCCTGGTATAATCAACCTATCAAACAGTCATTTTTCCTGAACAATACTGTGCTGCTGCCTACATTTAGTCTCATAGTGAGAATAAAGTCATTTCTCATGAAATCTCTTAATAGATACCTCTACAACTCATTATTCTTTATTGTAAATAAGGTGCTAGGCAGTAATAAAACATGATAAAATGGAAAATGCAGTAACGCTTTTGTTAAATCTCAAGTTGATGGTTTACCTTAAAGCATATTTTTCAGAAAATATTTCTTATATTTAAACAGATAGGACTCAAAACCATCTTATTCAATAATGCTAGTTTCATGAGTATGTGAAATAACTGACAAAGAAAGGAGTAAGAAAGGAAATGGGGTTTTTAAGCATCAAGTATGCTGACTGCAATGACAATACACTACCATAAGGGGAGCTGAAGAGAAAGAATCATGTCCTGACAAAATAAGTTCCATTTAGTTAGGGATCAAACCTGATATCTGGGGTTCCCAGGTGTCTCAGTGGTAAAAGAATTTGCCTACCAATGTAGGAAATGCGGGAAACATGGGTTCAATCCCTGGGTTGGGAAGAGGCCCTGGAGAAGGAAACTGCAGCACACTCCAGTATTCTTTCCCAGGCAATCCCATGGACAGAGGGACCTGGTGGCCTACAGTCCACGGGGTTCCAAGGAGTTACACACAACTGAGCACACACACAGCTAAACCTGGTATTTGAACACAGCACTTGAAAAACTATCCACAAGAGGAAAATCAAATGTAAATAAAAAGAGTGTTTTATCATTTGAATATCGAGAAGGCAATGGCACCCCACTCCAGTACTCTTGCCTGGAGAATTCCATGGATGGAGGAGCCTGGTGGGCTGCAGTCCATGGGGTCACTAAGAGTCGGGCACGACTGAGTGACTTCACTTTCACCTTTCACTTTTATGCACTGGAGAAGGAAATGGCAACCCACTCCAGTGTTCTTGCCTGGAGAATCCCAGGGACAGGGGAGCCTGGTGGGCTGCCATCTATGGGATTGCACAGAGTCGGACACGACTGAAGTGACTTAGCAGCAGCAGCATTAAGTGGTCACTCCATGATGCTGTGAGATGCTGTGCCCACTGACTTGGAGGGTGATGCAATGCAGAGCTGATTTCTGGTGAGAGGTGGGACAATGGCATGGAGTTCAAGGAGCCTCCTGGGAGGGATGTATTAGAATCTCCCTGATGGGTTAGGACGACTCCATAAGAAACCCCACAAGAGGAAAGGAACCAAAGACCCCAAAGGAAAAACTCACCATGAGAATAGGGGCAGTCTAGTCTGACGGTCTTGGGTTTCCAGCAGGGATGTAGGGTAGCCTAAGTCAAATTTATTAGAGTTGTTCACAGTGGGAAATAGTCATTCTGTTGGTTTTGCCATTCCTGGAACCAAAGTGCCCATGGTTTCTAAATCATTTATACATTCTTTTACCTTCTCAAAGATCACATCTGCTATACAATCACTCAAGTCTTGACAATGTCAATAAAAAAGTAGGAACTGTTTGTGTTGGGCTTAGAATTTGCCATGGACAAGATACCAGGAGTGTGCTTCAACATAAATCTGTCATCATCAAACTTTTCCCCTATATGGACTTGCAGCCAGTGTCATTATGGAATAGGAAGTATTCAGCCTGGCATATAAAGCCCAGAATAATTCTGTGAAAACAGGAATCTTTAAACCTTTGCTCCCAGTGCTAAGAGCACAAAAATTGTCTCTTGTTTTTGGAACTCTGTATTCAAAAAGCTCAAAGGAGACACTGTCCAGGGGCTCAATGTTGATGATGATGTGGAAAAAATATAGTGAGGCTGACTAAGGCTAGTGGTAAAGAATTCACTGCCAATGCAAGAGATGAAAGAGATACTGAGTTTGATCCTTGGGAAGATCCCTTAGAGTAGGAAATGGTAAATTGCTCGAGTATTGTCTGGAAAATTCCACAGTCCATTGTGTCACAAAGAGTCGGACATGACTGAGCACACAGAAAATGACTAAGGCTAGTATGTCTCCCGGTGGCAGCACCAGCATCAACAAAACCCAGAACAGGTAAAATTTTAGTTGAACTCTGTTCATTTTTTCCTTTTCATGTGTTCTATCACATCTCCCAGAACAGTATCCTTTATGTATCCTTGGGCCTAAATATTCTCTTCTCCTCTAACCATTTTTAAAAAGAAGAGTTTATAAACATTTTGATCAGATTTCAATATCTCAATATTTTTATCATCAAGGTATTTCCTCATTTATTTATACTGAACACTTTGGAAGAAACTGACATGTTCTGCTGTGTTCTCTACTTATAAGGCACACGCCCTAGTTTCCACTGAAGGTATGTGTAGCTTCATAAATTATTACTATTGAGAAATGGTGATGGAAGTGTGGTATGTCACCTTCAGGCCATACACCATAAAACCACTTGGTATACTCTGTGCTGTTTTTTCTTTGCTAGGTTAGGGTAGAAAGGTTTATGTTGACCATGGAGAACATACATTAAGGAAGGTAAAGACTCTATTAGTCTGCTTCCTTTAATGACCATGTAGAAAAGAACCCTTTCTGTTGGACAGTTCTACAGAAAACCATAAAGTTATATACTGTTTGGTTCATGAGCTGCATTCTGCACTAACATGTTGCAGTAAGTGGATTATGTCACTTTGGGTGCTTGTGTGCTATTGCCAACTCGTTGCAACCCCATGGACTGTAGCCTGCCAGGCTCCTCTGTCCATGGGATTTCCCAGGCAAGAATACTAGAGTGGGTTTCCATGCCCTCCTCCAGGAGATCTTCCCCAACCAGGGATTGAGCCTGTCTCCAGCATTGGCAGACGGGTTCTTTACCACTGAGCCACCTGGGAAGCCCTACATCACTTTACATATGTTTATAAAGATGACTTACATATGGTGGAATTTCAGACATGCATCCTTACAGGTAACAGACAGAGGAAATTTTGCTTAGCTATTCATCCTAAATATCTTCCCATACTGGTGTGAAAAAAGTAATTTCATTTTTGTAAAGGTTGTATAATATTTCATTTTGCCATATTTTATTAACTAGTTTCCCATTGACAGGATGTATCATATTTCATTCTGCTATACATTTAAATGTAGTCAGTGCTTACTGAAGGTTCTTTCATAAAATAGTTTTATCATCTCTGATTTATTTTCATATATATTACATCAGTTAGCTGAATATCAGCAATTTCATTTTTTTTCAGGAATGCTTGGATGTTATCATCTCCAAGCACTGTATGTGTTTGAGATTGTATCTTCTTTACATTTGAATGAGAACTTGATGAGGACAAAACAAAAATAATTGGTTTATGGGATTATGATTATTTTCTCAAGATTTGTAAAACATTGCTACTATCTTATGCTGAATATTTTAGTGCAGAGTATTTAGACAAATTATATAATGTTTTCCTATATTTTTGTAATGTGTCTTCATCTGAATACCCAAAGAACTTTATCATGGTGATAACTGAAACCAGAGACCCCTCCACCAAAATGTCCATACATTATTTTATTCCATTAGTTCAATACTAAATATGGATATAGTAAATATTTACAGCACTCTATTAGTTCCTCTTGTATCCATGTGCCATTTGACCTGGAGATTCAGATTTTTATCTAATATCTATACTTCTCTTTCATAGTGTCAATAATTTTCAGAAGCATCCATTGTGTCTAAGTTGTATCAGAAGCTGTATCATCTTTGCCTAACTTTATACATCACCATTTCTTGGGTTTCATTCATTCATTATCTACTGCAAATTACACGATTTTTCAAACTTGACTTTCCTTCCCTAACTCAGTTTTAAGATGTATCCTTTATAGTCCTTATTGCTTTTAATTTGTTTCACTTATTTTATGTCTTTATATAAACTTTAGGAATCTTTCATAAAAGTGAAAATATTTATTATTTCCTAATATATTCTTTCTTCTTGGTTATCAAATATTTTTCATTGCCTTTATTTTCTTAGGAGTCATAATCTCTATTTTATAAGAGGGAATAATATTTACCTATTATATAAAAATTCCATGCATCTTACTTTTACCATTTAGCTACATTTTATTCATTATATTTATCTTATCTATTAACCCCTCCCTGGATACATTTCATGCTATGCTATCTTAATTTTCTTTATTATCAATAATATTTAGATAGCAAGGTTTACTAAGAGCAACAATTTGTCTAAGGATAATGTAATAAAGGAAATTAGAAAATAACCTGGAGGCAATAAAAAGTAAGGAACATACTTCCAAAATATGGAACTGGAGGACAGATATAACTAAAGAATGTTCCAAACAGACAAATCATCTTTGTTTTCTACAGCACAGATCCCTAACTCATAGTAATGGTCTGAAGTTAATGGGGGATTAGAAAAATATATAGTGTAGTACTCTATTTCACAAGATCCAAGGCCCACATCGGAGAAGGCGATGGCACCCCACTCCAGTACTCTTGCCTGGAAAATCCCATGGACAGAGGAGCGTGGTAGCCTGCAGTCCATGGGGTTGCGAAGAGTCAGACACGACTGAGTGACTTCACTTTTACTTTTCACTTTCATGCACTGGAGAAGGAAATGGCAACCCACTCCAGTGTTCTTGCCTGGAGAATCCCAGGGATGGGGGAGCCTGGTGGGCTGCCGTCTATAGGGTCACACAGAGTCGGACACGACTGAAGCGACTTAGCAGCAGCAGCAGCAAGGTCCACATACCATTGTTCATGTAAGATTCCTGCAATATTTATTCCATTAATTCTGCTGACATGACCAGTCTAAATCATTCAGGAAGAATATCTTTATTTTTCAATCAGGTATCTTAGAAGACAAGAAGAGTAAAATGCAATTGTTGTAAAGAATATAGAAAACAATATATTTTATGAAATAACAGGGAAAAACATTTGAAGAATTTAGGACATGCAAAATTTTTCCAAGTTGAAAGTGAAATCATGAAGAGCATTCAATAAGACAGACCATAAACACTGAATCATTAAAGAGCTTTTAATAGCTCCCCTTGTGGCTCAGACGGTAAAGCATCTGACTACAATGCAGAAGACCCAGGTTCAATCCCTGGGTCGGGAAGATCCTCTGGAGAAGGAAATGGCAACCCACTCCAGTACTCTTGCCTGGAAAATCCCATGGACAGAGAAGCCCGGTAGTCTACAGTACATGGGGTCGCAAAGAGTCAGACATGACTGAGCGACTTCATTTCACTTCACTTCAATAGCTCAGAAACATTTTTGAACATCACAAGATATAAAAGTGGGTAGGGTATGTGATGCACGGGAATAAATTAGGAGAACAATTATGTAGGGCCTCTTCAGTTCAGTTCAGTTCAGTCGCTCAGTTGTGTTCGACTCTTAAAAGAACTTAAATGTTACCTTTTATGGCACGTATAATTGTATAAGTTAAACCTGGTTTGTATACACACCTCTAAGTTTTTTTTGTTGTTTGTTTTTAAGAAGAAATCTTGCAATACAGTACATGGTAAGCCAGTTTGAATAGAGATTGTTGGTAGAGAGACCTGATAATTCTCTTGGAATAGTCCAAGTAAATTCTAATTAGTGATCATTTAAACAATGGCAGTACAGTACACGGGGCACTCTATATTCAAGAGCAAGTTCATAAAATAGATGTGATGAAATGACTATAAAAATATCAGAAAAGTTGTACTATGATAAGGAAAAAGAAGACGAAAAGTGGTAATGGAACTTGTTGACAAGAGAGTTTACTTATATAGTATCTCGGGAGGATAAGTCATAAATTCAATAAAATAGTTTGAGTTAAAATAATTCTAAATAGGAATTCTATATGGAAATACTTGTGTGAACTTTCATTATTAATCATTCTGAAATTCAGTATAGTTTAGCAAAAGAGATATTAATTTGAGAGTGCCCAACTTTGAAATGATAAATAAAATTTACTAGAGTTAATAATGTAATAATGTCATTAATCATTTTTCAAGTAAGAGTTTACATAAGATAAAAAAAAAGTAATCAAATTGAAAATGACTAGGAAGCCTGTCATTTAATGTGCAGGTAGAGAAGGATGACAGGCAAAGGCAAGGACTATGAGAAATGTAGTAGGAGAATTAGCTACTATGAGAAGAAATGAATTGTAGATGCCAAAGGAGAACATATTATAAAATTCAGAGTATAGATAACACTATCAAAAACTGTAGAGATAAAATATGGTGAACATTTTCTATAAACAAGTATAAATTTATAAAAGCCAACACTCAGAAGTTGATACTGAATATAATTTAAAAGATAGAGTAAAATAGTTTGTGTAATGGCTAGGCACGAATGTCTTAAGAAGTGTATACCACTGAGTAATTTGAGACAGCTGAGAGTATAAGCACAAAACATTACTTCCAGATAATGCTGTGGTATAGGAAAGATGCATTTTGTTAAGAAATGGATTTCTATAGGCTTTTTCTTGTTTGGTTATTTTCCTTATGAAGAATGTTTATATAGAAGCATTGGAACAAAGAGAAAACAGAGAACAAGGATGAAAGGGAGAAGGAAAGGAGAGAAAGAAAGGAGAGCAACAAAGGGAAAGGAGGGAAAGGAAAGAGAGAGGGAGGGAGCATCAGAATGGGGAAGAGAATGAATGAATAAAGACAAATGAATAATGGAATAATGGACACAATTAGGGGCATAAGTTTCTTGACAAACATTTGGAGGAGACAGAAGTTAAGGAAATGTGAGTTTTGGAAAATGAGAAAGAGTACATACAGTCTCTATGACAATGAAAACGTAGAATAGGTATGATTAGGAACTAAAGGAGATGGAAGTTGTTTTTTCTTTTCCTGACATTATTTTTAATCTCTAAAATATGAAGTATGAATATCACCTTTACAGAAGGGAAGCAGAGTTTCCAAAGACTTAAAAATGATGTCAACAGGTTTTACAAAGACACGACTGAAGCAACTTAGCACACATGCACTGCACTACAAAGGCCCTCATGATGGGGCTTAGATCCCAGGTATGTCTGGTAAGGACAGATTTACAGCTTCATCTCAAGGTTGTGCATTTTTTGCTAGCAATGTCAAGCAACATTAAAATACTAAAGATGAAAACAGATGACTTGTTTTAGTCCATGCTTGGACTAGTCAGAGTTTTAGGATAAACATGAAGTTGAGACTGCTGGTAGTCTTGGGGGAGAAGTGGTATTGTTGCTACTAAGTCTGGAACCCAGGTTTAGAAGGCTTTTACTCAGAGAGTTCTTACTTCACTTGAAAATCACAGTATATAAATTCCTGCATAAATCTCTTTTTCCATACTGAAACATCTTAGTCTCTGTGCCTGCCATCCCTGCATTCATACAGGCAGACGTACCCATCTTTTCATACACACCTAAATGTTTTGTCTCTGTGTTCTCTTGAATTGTCTCCCTCCTCCACACCTCACTCCCAAATAACCACCTCCATTTTGCTCTAATATATGTGCTGGCAGGTAACTGCATAGTATTCACTTTCTAGATGTCACTAGCTGAAAGAAGAGGAAACTGCTTTCCAGGCCACCACCTCAATATCTCCCCCAAATCAGTTTTAATGCTTGGTGTCTAGATAAGGCTTGATTCTATGAGTCTTCCAGTAGACTCAATCCATAAAGTGTTCCACAAGTGAAAACTTCTGATCTATTGAAGTTTTTCAGTTCAGTTCAGTCAGTTCAGTCGCTCGTCGTGTCCGACTCTTTGCAACCCCGTGAATCGCAGCACGCCAGGCCTCCCTGACCATCACCAGCTCCTGGAGTTCACTCAAACTCACATCCATCGAGTCGGTGATGCCATCCAGCCATCTCATCCTCTGTTGTCCCCTTCTCTTCCTGCCCCCAATCCTTCCCAGCATCAGAGTCTTTTCCAATGAGTCAACTCTTTGCATGAGGTGGCCAAAGTACTGGAGTTTCAGCTTTAGCATCATTCCCGCCAAAGAAATCCCAGGGCTGATCTCCTTCAGAATGGACTGGTTGGATCTCCTTGCTTTTAGCAGCCAACAAAATTTGAAACTACTAATATAATTTGTTGAACCTTTTAAATTATTGTTAAATGATGTTCATTATTATTATGCTTGAGTATGTTTCAAAATATTAATTGCATACTTATACTTTTCAATAAAATTTTTATCATTATTGCTTTGGGGCTCTTAGAATTTCAGAAGAAACTTTTACATATGCATTCAAATATATTTACTAAGTAAAAGCAAGTCTTAAACATCTGCTGCTACAAAATTTGCTGCGGTCCAGCTATGTAACAAAAATGCTGCCACTAAACCACAAGGTAAAAACCATTCCAGAAGAGACAAGCTCAGTAGTCTATGAAATGTGTGGAATATTTCTAAGATAAATAATTAATAGATAAATAAGAATTAAGATAAATTAAGATAAATAAATAAGAAATAAATATTTCTAAGATAAATAATATTTCTAAGATAAGTAATAAATATGAAATATAATCATTTATAATCTCTTCATCAGATTGAAGTCCAGGAATCAGAAACTAACTATATAAATAAATTCTGTAGTTGTATAAATTAAATCACACAACAGAAAACATAATTTACAAATACTCGTTAAGATTTTTGAAAATATAGAATGAAGGATCTGTTTAAAGCTTTTAAATGCACAGTATCACACTGTCTCCAAATTTTTTTTAAGTGCCTTCTCCTTTTGTTCTATATCATTCACTCTTTAATCAGTGTTTAGGTTTCAATTACTCTGCTTTCTCCATAGAGTTATTGGCACCCTTTATAATAACTATATTATTACATTCATATTATTTAAACCCAGTCACAATGCCAGAACTAGTAATTCGGTAGCACTTATACTTGTATTGCAACATGATTTCCATTTGGATGTGTTTGTTCCAAAGTCATTTTTTTAGGGTTTAATCAATTGAATCATATACCTTTCAGAAATGAATCTGGATACTACAGCCAAATTTCTACCAAAATATTAAGATGTGCCTTGTCTGTTTTATTAATGTATTATAAGAATTAATTAGTAATAAGTTTTCAATTCCCTTTTCTTGGCTTTATATAATTTAGAAGTGATTTCACAGCTTCCACATAATTAATTCTGCTACTATTCTTTGATCTTTAATCAACATTTCACATTCGTCTGTTTATTTCTAATGGTACCCTGCAGCTTTTAAATTTACTTTGTTCCCACTTTATTTTCAAGGCCTAAAAGCAAAGCTTAATTTTCTAGGTGTAACAACAGGAGCAAAACACCTGTGCCTCATTTTCAATAGTGAAAATAAAATGAGAATTAAATAAATAAAAATAATTGAAACATAAATAAAAAACAACAAAAAAAATACTTTCTATCAAGTCCTTAGAATCTCATGCGCTCTTCTTACTGTTTTTCTAATCTTTAACGTATATTTGCTATAAATTTGCCAATTTAAAAATCATATACATTTAAGACCTTAACATAATAAATATATTGATGTATCTTGAGAAAAAATGTTGTGACGTCTAAAACATATATGATGGTTTCAGGAATGTTCTATCTCAAAAGACCCATAAAGCACACAAAATGTACCTATATCCCAAGCACTGGTGCTATATTGTGACACTGATTGTCAGAATAAAAAATATCATGATAAAACATTTGGTTTTCTGCTGTAAGTTATAATTGATTCTATTTAACAAAATCAAACATTCTCTAAAGGAGCACACAAAAAAATTATACATGAATTAATTAGAAAAAGGGGTGATATGATTCTATATGTAGCAAATGGAATCTGTTAAGAGTTATAAATGTGAAATATATTTCAATTTTAGATACGAGAAGATTCTACTTGCAAAATGTTTTACTAAATGGTAACAAAAATAAGCTATTTTTCATAAACAACTCAATTTTAACATAAGGTGATTTATTCACTAACCTTCAAGATAATAAAATACAGTGTAAAAAATACTCTAAATATATTGGCAACATCTGACTGGAGATAATGTTCTTTGCAACCCCAGGCACTATAGCCCACCAGGCTACTCTGTCCATGGAATTTTCCAGGCAAGAGTCCTAGTCGGTTGCCATTTTCCTACTCCAAGGGATCTTCCCAATCCAACGATTGAACTTGTGTTCCTTGCATTTCCTGCATTGGCAGGTGAGTTCTTTACCACTAAGCCTACTGGGAAACACAATTTAATATTTACTTTTACTTTTATACAAGTTTGTATTCTGGAATTTTCTCTTACACTTTTTAAATATATTTAATATTTACTTTTTCATAGTAAATGTGAATACTTACTATGATCAATATTTTTAAATTAATCAGTTAGATAGATTTGCATAAATGTTTAGTGGATGTCTAAAATGTTCTTTTCCCAAATTATTAAAATAAAAGAAACAAATATCAGAATAATTACAAAAATGTCAATGACAATTGCTTTAGGAAATATACACTTTGGTAGTTAAAAGTTATTTGCCTGAACAAGATTTAGGAGATGGAATTCACTAAATTAAAGACAAGACAATATAATGGCTTGGTAATTGCCATGTAAATACCCCATCATTACACTGTGAACACGGAATTGCTTAGAAGACTCCAGTTTACATGGTATTTACTTAGTGACTATTAAATGTAATTACAGGGTGAATGTCAGGAGAATGGAAACAAAGTGGAATTTGGCTTTGCATATCTATATCCTCTAAGAATTAATAGCTATTCTGCAAAAGTCACTCTGTTTGGATATGAGTACATTGCTTGTCCCTGTCATTGTCTCAGAGTGTAATTGCTCAGTTGTATCTGACTCTTTGTGACACTTTGGACTGTAGCCCGCCAGGCTCCTCAGTTCATGGGATCCTCCAGACAAAAATACTGGAGTGGGTTGCCATGCCTCCTCCAGGGGATCGTCCCAACTCAGGGATGGAACTTGCATTTCCTTTGTTTCCTGCATTGCAGGTGGATTATTTACTGGCTGAGTCATCCGGGAAGCCCATCCCTTGCCCTTAACCAATTGGTAAAGTTACACAGTGATGTCAGAAGAAAATTTTTAACATGATGTAACTTTCTTAGTATGTTGCATATCTTATTTTCAAGGTATAAAAATATTGCAGCTGACGAACAAAATGGTGCTCAAGGTCAATGATGCCACATGATGATCTTTGTTCCACAGTTTTCATACAATGCTCTTTAGAACACAGGTTCTAAATATAGAGACAGTAAGACTCTGTAGCAGACATTCTGTTTATGAAACATGTTTCCACTGCCTTTTCGGGAAACCAAACTATATTTCCTAGTCTTCCTTACACTTAGATGTGGGTATATGACCTAGGTGTGGCCAAAGGTCACACAGATCTGGCCTGTCTGACCAAGTCCAACACTGTGTAAAGGCTGGAAATATCCACATTGTACTTTGTGTGAGTAAGAAATAAACATTTGTGTTAAACCACTGAAATTCAGAGGTATTTGTTATAATATTTACACATTTCACCATAAACAATTATTACCCTAAATTACACCCCCCAAAAGATTTGACTGTAATTGATGTGCTGCCACTTAAAAACTGAACTGTGTGGCATTTGTTTAGTTATCAAGGAATGGACAATCAGAAAATAGAAAGCTAGAGATTTCTGTTGACTCATACCAAAATTTTCATCTGCCGTAACTTGGAAGACAAGTCTTATACATAATGAGACAACTGTTCTAGAGAAAGTGATTGGGAAGATGAAGAATAAAAAGGTGTGTTGGTTACTTTTAGCTGTGTTTACCAAAATGTTGTTAGAAAGATATGGTCCAAAGTTTAAAAAGAATTGGAGGATGTCCAGAAATCAAAAGTCATTAAGGATTGGCAAGTCAACTATTTTAGACTCTCCTTTAGAAAGTGCTAAGTATGGGGGGAAAAAAAAATCACCAACAGTTCAGTGAAAATTAAATAGATAAAAGAACTAAACAGATGACAGAGAGAGAAAAATAGTAACATAACTCAAAACTAAGTGCAGTTTGGAGGTTCCTTAAAAAACTAAAAACAGAATTGCCTTAATGACAGCAACCCCATGGTTGAGAATATATCCAGAGAAAACTCTAATTTGAAAAGATACATGCACCCCAATGCTCACAGCAGCACTACTTACAACAGCCAAGATATAGTAACAGCCTAAATGTCCACTGACAAATGAGTGGATAAAGATGTGGTATATATACATACGTATACACACACACAATGGAATATTACTCAGCCATGAGAAGGCACAAAATAATGTCATTTGTGGCAACATGGATGACATAGAGATCATCACATTAAGTGAAGTAAGTCAGACAGAGAAAAGCCAAATATCATACATCACTTATACGTGGAATTTAAAATAATGATACAAATGAATTTATTTACAAAACAGAAGCAGAATCACAGACATAGGAAACAAACTTATGGTTATTATCAAAGGGGATAACCAGAGCCCGGGGGATAAACAGGCTAAATTAGGAGTTTGGGATTAATAAATACACACTGCTAAGTCACTTCAGTCGTGTCTGACTCTGTGCGACCCCATAGACGGTAGCCTACCAGGCTCCCCTGTCCCTGGGATTCTCCAGGCAAGAACACTGGAGTGGGTTGCCATTTCCTTCTCCAGTGCATGAAAGTGAAAGGGAAGTCGCTCAGTCGTGTCTGACTCTTCTCGACCCCATGGACTGCAGCCTACCAGGTTCCTCCGCCCATGGGATTTTCCAGGCAAGAGTACTGGAGTGGGGTACCATTGCCTTCTCCGAAATACACACTACTGTATTTTTTGTTTTTAAGTAAATAACAAGGGCCTACTGTATAGCACGGGGAACTATACTCACTATCTTGTCATAACTTATAATGTTGAAGAATCTGAACAAGAATATAAAACTAAAGTGTATTTAAAACCTTTGGGAAAGAACTGGGTGATCTTATTGACCCATGGAACTGATTGGATTCATACAGATCAGAAGGTTAGCAAGTTTTTTTCATGAATTATATAACCCAAAGAAACCAAGAGTAAAATCTAAAAATATTAGTGCCTTTTCAAGCCTTAAAAAAAAAAAAAAAAAAAAAAACCTGCACCAGTAAGCAAACTGCAAGCACATGTAGACCTCAATCAGGACATACTTCATTCACATAAGACATGATCACAGAGAATAACAAGAAAGACTCTACGTGCATGGTGAAGCCAAGGTCCTAGGAGAACTACGGATGGAAAGAATAAGGATGTTTGTCTCCAAAATCAAAATCAGTCTAATGAAGAAATCTTCCTAATCAACTTCCACCATGCAGGAATCTTCATAAAACATGCCTAGCAGGATATCAAAACACTGAAATGTATCTGTGATGCTGTGTCCTCCAATTTCCATATTTTCTTTTGTCATTCTGGACCTTCTACCCCACTGTCTATCTGATGTATTAGGGACAGATAACTTGTCTTTTCCAGTTCATTGACGTCTGGACCAGAAAAATATAGTTGGACTTGATGGAAAGGATAGAGTATCATCAGAAAAGCTTTAAGATGAATGGAACAGAAAGACAAAACATTGGCTTTTCTCCGAGGGTTAGTGCATCAAATATGTGGGAGACAAGTAAATATATTTGTTGATGAAAAAGTCAGACAAGCTATGCAGAGATTGCTTTCCCTGCTACCTTTGTCTGAGATTGAGTTCCTCCAAACCGGACTCAGGGTTGCATATTTACAAATGAGTTTGTATACCTGTGCACAGGAATGGAGGAGGTAGGATTCTGTAAAGAAAGAAGTCAAACTGTTATGAATTCACTACAAAAGCCTCAGTCATCCCACAGGAAATGCTGAACTGAGAGGGCCCTTCACAGTTGCCCTGCCTGTGGCAAGCTGGCCAGGTCTTCACAGACCACACTGACCACTCACAGAAGGTGTAGCCTCTGAGGATCAGACAAGAACTACTGTGTCGGATCTCTTCACTTGAGGACAACTTCTAGAGAAAAAATTAGTTGAAAGCTATCCCCTACCAGCAATTCAAGCAACTGGAGAAATAAGCACCTCAGTCCTCATGGGGGATCTGAAGGACAACCACTATTCTCCAAGCCACTGAAAGCAAAAATATATTTGCTACTCTGACACTCTTGCAGTCAGGTATGGTGACACAATGAATGGATACATCCAATTCCCAGGCCTGGTTAATAAAATTCCCCTGCATGATCTTCAACATTCTAACCACCACCCCCCAAACACCCCTCACATACACACAGCCTGCATGTTACAGATGATACAGCAATGGACAAGGCTCCATAGTGAATCTAGAAGGTCAAACAAACTTTGGATCCTAAATGACTGGGATGAATATTGTCACTTGACAAGAAATATCGAAGTCTGAATTTTTCTATAAGGGAAAAAAATGAACCTGTTTTGTGTTAAGGGACAGAGATTTAGGAGTTACCCCTTAGAGACAGATATATTATTTATGATTGGTTTCCCTGGCAGCTTAGGTGGTAAAGAGTCCACCCACAGTGCAAGAGACTCAGGTTCACTTCCTGGGTCGGATAAGATCCCCTGGAGAAGGGAACGGCAGCCCACTCCAGTATTCTTGCCTGGAGAATCCCATGTCAGAGGAGCCTGGCAGGCTACAGTCCATGAAAGAAAGTGAAAAATGAAAGCGAAGTCATTCAGTTGTGTCCAACTCTTTGGGACCCCATGGACGGTAGCCTACCAGGCCTCTCCGTCTATGCCATTTCCAGGCAAGAGCACTGGAGTGGGTTGCCATTTCCTTCTCCAGAAGCTCTTCCCGACCCAGGGATCGAACCCGGGTCTCGTGCATTGCAGGCAGAAATTTTACCCTCTGAGCCACCAGAGAAGCCCATGAGATTGCAAAAAAGTTGGAGCAACTAACTGAATTAGTTAGACTGAGCAACTAACACTTTGGAATAAAGAGCCATATTATTACAATAAATCATATATATGTGACTCTATATAATTTTATCCAAAGTTCAAAATAACAGTAGTGATGATATAATAACAAGAAAAAAATTACAAAAAGAAATAGACTCTGCATATTAGTAATTCACTTGAGCTCCCAAAGTTTGTTTGTTCATTGGTTAATTAAAGAATTGGATGGGATCATCAAGGTTCTTTCCAGCATTAATAATCAATGATTTTATGACATTCTCTCTAGGATAAAATGGTGACATACAATCATTTTTTTTAAACTTCATAATTCTATAAAGCTGCATGGGTCACCCAGTGTGAAGTCTGATATTTAGATTTCATGCCAAAACCCATGTAATTCATTTACCGTAAGCCCTATGCTTTATCACTGGCCAAGATTAAGACTTAGATGCTACATGTTCATGATTAATGTGCTTCTTTGGGGAGTGTTCAGTGCCTTTTATGCCAGAAATCTAACTTTGCTATTGACTGAATGAATTATCACACTTTTCTCTTAGGACTGGGTGCTTCACACTCAGGTCATCTTAATATGTAGACTATTTATACCTTAATAGAAGGAATCTGCAGAAAAAAATGTTTCCTCTTTCCTTCTAGAAACTGGTGTTTCTTGTGCTACTAGAAAAGACTTCTATGATTAAGTCCATCATAATAATAAAGGTGCTTTCTCCTCAAAAGGTGTCTTTCCTGGCTATTCACAGTTGTTTGGCCAGTCACAGTGTCAGATTCTGAGAGAATCCATTGGTATAATGCATATTCTAGGTGAAAGTACTACTTAGCACAAAGGCACAGGGCTTCCAATACTGTGTGCAGACAACAGTCAGGAGGGAGAGCTTCACGTAAAATTAATAGCCACCTTGTGCTTAAAAAAAATATATCAATGTATTATTGAAATGGTACTCCTTCAAGGTTGCACACAGCTGGTTTAATGCTGATTATGCTTTAAGACAGAGAGAATAATTAAATAGGACAGAAAATGGTGTAAGGTTATTCATGACAGAAAAGATGCCAAGAACACTACAACAAAGGCCAGTGCGTGATAAAAGAAACTAAGATAAATTTAATGAAAAACTACTAGTTTACAACTTTTTTTTCCCCTCATCTAGAGTTAGCTTGGTGAAAATACTGTACACACTTGAAGAGTTCTACGCTTTAAAAACAATTCTAATACACATTCTTGTTCTCATTTCTAGGTTTATATGCAGTGAATAGGGTACATAAAACCCAATTAAGCTTTAGCTTTATGGGCATTTTCATATATATATTAATCAAAATAAAACAATGTTCTTAAAGCAAAGAACTCTTAGGGGCTAAATTAAAACATAATGAAATAAAAATTTAAGAAATGCAATCCTATCATAATTATTTTAATGAGTATTCATGGAATAAACCTATATTATTAGGTAATTTTAGGGAACTTGGGTTTCATTGCTAATGTTTTTAAAAAATGTATTAGGACTTGATTTTTTCTGTCATGACCTTTTGTTAATGATGCATTGATACTAATCTTTTAAATATTGATGCTTCTTTAAGCATAATAATTAAAATTACTCAAATATTCAGATATCATTTTTAAAAAGCAATATTAAACCCATTCATGTTGTAATTCTTGTCCTCATATTTTAGAGAGTTAACATTATGATATTTTTCACTTGAAATGACTTGTCTCATTTAAATCAGGTTATTTTAAAAGTTATTCCCTTGCTGAATCCATTTCAAAAATGTACTAGCTTTGTTATTATTGGTTAATATCTGAGATCTTTAAACTATTTAGTACACAGATATATATGACTTAAAGGATTTCAGAATCTTTTAAGAAACAATTTAAATGTATCCATTATACATATACACACACACATTCACAGAGGCTGAGGTTTGGGGTAATTCTACTCATCTCTGATGAAACCACTGCTGCTGTTAAGTCACTTCAGTCGTGTCTGACTCTGTGCAACCCCATAGATGGCACCCCACTAGGCTCCTCTGTCCCTGGGATTCTCCAGGCAAGAATACCGGAGTGGGTTGCCATTTCCTTCTCCAGTACATAAAAGTGAAAAGTGAAAGTGAAGTCGCTCAGTCTTGCCCGACTCTTAGCGACCACATGGACTGCAGCCTACCAGGCTCCCCAACCCATGGGATTTTCCACTCCACCCAGTACTGGAGTGGGTGGCCATTGCCTTCTCCGGATGAAATCACTACAATTTACAAATTAAAACCCTAACTATAATGGCTCTGATAAGTATATAGAAAACATCTAGTTCTCTAGCCGGATGGTTTCACAAATAGATTTCATAAAGGAATCACAACTATTTGCTACATTCTCTCCTACGAATTTTAAACTCTCTAAGCAATGATGTATCTCCCTGAGCATCTTCATTCTCATTACATCAGATAAGGTAAGAGCAGGATTAAAATGTCTCTTTAAAGAGGAAACAAAAGTTGGGCTGGAAATTACTATTTTAAAGAAAGAATTATTTCTGCAGATTTTGCATTGGTTCAGTGGCAAAATTGCTTCTACACTGTTTTGCTCAGCATCCCGCTGGTTGTTCAGTCTGTCACAATATATAAAATATCATTGCTCTGATACCACTGCAAGCTTTCCGAGCGATTACATTCCAGACATAATTAAGAATAAACTAATGCCTTCAGACATGCTACTTTCTCCATTTCAAATGATCATTTTACAGAAGAATGCATTATATTTTTCCATCAGAGTTTGATTTACTACTCATAGCTAAAGGATAAATTTGATCTCCTTTATCTATTGGATATTTTAGAATAAATGCCTTTCATTTAAAAATTTAGTAATTTAAAGTTATATTACCTCTTATCAATTCATATTCTCTCATCATTTTCAACTCTTTTTGAAAAAAGCATCTTACAACTTTTTCACATTACTGAAACTCATTTCCAAAGATAAGGTAATAAGAACTCAAAAGGAAAACCTCACTTTAGTTGCCCTTTAATAATGTGCTTCTAAGAAATATACTGGAGTTTTATAATTCTTAGCTGACTTAAACAAAATGGAAAATTTCCCAGATACTATCTTGGTATTTCAGGCATCAGTGAAACAGGGACATAAATGTTTTGATTTTTAAGTCAAACAAAAAGGTGCTTTTTGAAGAGTACTCAGATGTGACCTCAGAAAAGCTTAGTTTAGAGATTTCGGGGCTTCATTCTGACTGCCAAGAGCACAGAAATCATATTTCATCCTTCTCACCAATTCTTGAGATACCACGTTTCATAGTAAATATATCTCAGATATTGTTACAGTCACCCTTCCCACTGGGCTCCTTACTGTAAAAAAACACTTCATCCTCAAATTAACAATTTTGAATAGATAACTTCTAATGGTGTTAAAAATGCTTCTAATTCAATTCACCAAGAATATTACCACATTTCTATTCTCAAACTTGATTATTTTGGTTAATAGGACTTTTAAAAGATCTCACTCAACTATTTACCTTGTTTGAATCCCCTCTGTACATCCGATAAATTATGCCCCTGACTATGCTGTGTAAGAGGCTATATATAAATGTCTTTTCCCAGCTTCACAATGTGAGATCCAAGGAATTCCTTTCGAAATACTCCAATCAATGGACCTCACACATTCTATTGCTTTATCTTGATCATGGGTAAGTTTCTTGAAAAATCAAGCAGAAACAAGTTACCTCTGAAGCATTAAACTATCTACTGTAGCAAGTACAACTGAAATTATTTTCTTTTAAACCAGTTGATTTCACATGTTTTACCTTCTAAATACATACAAGCATTTAAAAAATTTTTGTATGTGTTTAAGACAAATTTATAGCTACCCACATATAGAATACCTGTATCTATCACATTTTAGCTGAAATGAACAGCCCAGTCAAAAGACAGTACTTCAGTGGAATGACTTTCTAAACTAATTTTCATTAAGGCATCAAATATTTTATTCTAAGTTCACTTCAAATAAATAAAATTGTTCTAGCAATAAAAAGATAAATGTGGTCTGTCTAATACTGAATATATAAAGAAATTATTTAATTTTGGAAATTATGTAATTGAAGTACTTGGCTTACTCACATGTTATATCCAATCCCTAAGAAATCCATGTTTCATCAACAGAAAAAAAAAAGTGTGTTTATTTGAGCAGCTGTTGCATCAATTGCCAGATTCACCCTGATTCATCTTTGTTTCAGTTTCTCTCCCCCTCAGCAGCAGTTCCACAGATAAACATATACTGACTTTCAGTAAATTATAATCAAACCACTTCTGCTTTATATTCATTAGAACCTAGAGGCTTTCATAGGATAGCTTTGAGTTAAAAAAAAAAAAAAAAAACCAACAACAACAAGAAACATTGAATTGTTTCATTTCTCAGAGTGAGGTATGACTGGAACCACCTGGGTTCATGAAAAAGCATGTTGAATCCCGTGAGAGACGACTGCTTTTAAAGGCACAGGATGTGATTCCCCTGTCACTTCATGCAGCTAGATTGCCACCAGACTACCTGATACGAAGTGCTGACTCATTGGAAAAGACCCTGATGCTGGGAAAGATTGAAGGCAGGAGGAGAAGGGTTTGACAGAGGATGAGATGGCTGGATGGCATCACTGACATGAGCGTGAGCAAGCTCCGGGAGATAGTGAAGGACAGGGAAACCTGGCATGCAGCAGTCCATCGGGTGGCAAAGAGCTGGACACGACTAAGTGACTGCGCAACAACCAAACCTGGCCAGCTTGTTTTTAAATTTCTTGATTATGCCATGTTTGTTCTGCTCTGAAGGCCTTCGTGAATCCCATTCCCTCCATCTGAAATTATCCAATCCCACCTGTCCAATTCCACTCCCTGGAGGACACGTACTCAATGTAGCATGTCTAGCTGACCTCATTTTCCTTTTCACCCCACCTACTCTTGGTCACATGCTTTCCCAAACACATGAAACTGCTCCTTCACTGTGACTTTCACAACTATGATCAACTTCTTTCATTGTTTTCTTTTTGGCTCTGTCAGCCTTACCATATGTTTTAATTGCCAATAACACTGCACCTGTGTCTGTTTTATAATCACTTCATTACCAATAGATGGATGTTTGATAAATGTTGAGCAAAAATCTATTCAAATAATACAGATACATTTACAGAAGTATTTGGAATATAGACATATATTTTTCTTTTCCCATCAGAGTGATTTTTTTTTTTAAACAAGATAATTCTAAGTATTAGTGGAGTAAGTATTACTATTATAATTAACAAAACACTTAGTAGGTGCCTTACTAGTTAGGATACATTCTGCTGCAAGAAAAAATGATTAAGAATTCAAACTTTTTAACAGTTAGGAAACTTACGACAATCAGGCATAGGAAGAACCCAGACTTCTTTTACTCAGTGCTCAAACATATGCTGAGGGCTCCAGGTTGTATTCATTTTAGAATCATAGGTGTTTTCTCACACTAGACCACTCTGACAAATCTATGTGCCCCTTCCAGAAATGAAAAAGAAAAATTAGAGAAGACGTTTAATTTGTCTATTTCTCTTTGAAGCAGAATCTGTCTTTTTTTGTCAGCTGGAGTGATATATACACCTTCAGTTTAACCATTCACTAACAAGAAGAAAGGGATCACCATGATTAGCTTAGAGAAGCCAGGACCTACTCCTACAGGAAAAGACTGTGCCAGTCACCCCTGAGGCACAAACTACCAGGAAAGATAAAACAAATTTGTTTTCTTTTAGGAAGGAGGAAATTGTTTGGGGGGATTAAAATTAGGTAGGTAGCAAGCAGTGTCACAATTAGTGACCAAAACTGTATGGTACTGAGGAAAATAAGATTTTTTTTTTAAGTGAAACAATTTCTTCTAGCATTTTATATTTTTGCTAAAGAAAACATTAAAAAGCACATTGTGCTGTGTTTTTTTTTTTAATTTCCCCAGAACATTATACAATTTTCACCTCATAATTTGTGTAAGCCCTTTTCTTCCCTTTTAAAATGTAAGATATTATAGGCTTGAGGTATGGATAGGGTTGTGCAAGAAGCAGGGGGAAGAATGACAGCAAAAGTGAACAAAATGATTGTCATTCTGTAAAATTACAAAAGTGAAAAGAGGCCATGTGTTCTGTCTATATTATAGGACAAAGTTATGACAATGGAGTGTCTTTTATCTTGGGAAAAATATAGATAGAGATAATATCTGTATTATCTATATTTTATTCTAATATCCAAGAAAAGCATTAAAAAGTGACATGGAGTGAGGAAATATTTCTTTCTTCTGAGGTGACTTTAATTATAAATTTTTTATGATTTCATAATAAGGGTTCTAATTTTTTCTTTGTTTTCCTTTGTCTTTAAATGAGCTAATATTCTACTAATGAATTTAGTTGAAATCGGATATAAGTTCAATTAACATGTGTTCCTTGTAGTCAAGAATATCATGAAAAGTATCCTGCTACTGCTGCTGCTAAGTCACCTCAGTCGTGTCCAACTCTGTGCGACCCCACAGATGGCAGCTCACCAGGCTCCCTCGTCCCTGGGATTCTCCAGGCAAGAACACTGGAGTGGGTTGCCATTTCCGTCTCCAATGCATGAAAGTGAAAAGTGAAAGTGAAGTCGCTCAGTCGTGTCCGACTCTTCCTGACCCCATGGACTACAGCCTACCAGGCTCCTCCGCCCATGGGATTTTCCAGGCAAGAGAACTAGAGTGGGGTGCCATTGCCTTCTCCGAAAAGTATCCTAGCATGATACTAAAACCTCAATATATATAAGCAGGAAAGTTAATCACCATCATTACCACTTATACTTCATTCTGATAACTGCTGAGTCTTATAGCAGTAAATTACATAGACAATATAAAACAGCAAAAAATAATTATATTTAGCAGAGAACTCAAAATACCATATACAGTAACAGCCTTAGATTTAGTGATTATTTATATAAAAATAAAGAAAAAATAACACTAAGTAACACTGGTTTTATCATAGCAAAGGAGATTTCAGAAAGCTCGCTAGTTTGATACTGGATATAAGCAAGCCTCTGCTATCCTAGTATCACAGGGTTTTACAATTGCTCTGACCAAAGTTAATCTTTGATTATTCAAAGGAAACGTACCACTATGGGCACTTTTCAGGCCCCTTTGCTTCAACTTTATTGCTTTCTTCTTAATTTTGATTATTTCATCCCTCATTAACATAACCCCTAACGGATAATAGAAGGAATGAAGCTGAACACAGTACAAATAAATCGGTCAAAGTGACTCTGGTAGAGGAAAGGATTGAAGACTTTAGTTGAATATCGACTACTGATTTTAGTGTAGTATTCAGAATATATTACTGAAAGAGTTAAAATGCCAAAAATATTACTTAAGTCAAGCACAAATTATTTGAGTGGTATATCCCCTTGAAAATTTCAGAGCATTTAACAGAATGATAAAGTAACCAGAACACTGCATTAAAAGAAATCAGGAGTTTGATTATAGGAGTATCCTATAAAAAATGATGTTTTGATACTCAATTCCCTATCTGGTCATTCCTACATTTTGGGACACAAAGAAATAAATATGTTCACTTCTAGCATATTTATTGAGATACAACTGAGGCAAAGTGCATTATATCTGTTTACGTTTTCACACGTGTATTATCACCACCAACATGGTAGTGAATACATCTATCACCCTAAGTTTCCAATGAATTTTAGAGTCAGATTTTTGTTTTTAATTCCTCAACAAAGTGCATTAGAATTTTGATAGGGATTGAAGTGAATCTGTAGATCACTTTGGGAGGGTATGCTATCTTAACAATATTTAAGTCTTCTGATCCATGAATACAAGATCTTTCTATTTATTTAGATCTTTAATTTCTTTTAGAAATTACAGTTTCAGTGTTTAAGTTTTATACCTCCTAGGTTAAATTTATTCTTAAGGGTTTAATTCTTTGTGACGCTATTGTAAAAGGAACTGATTTTAAATTTTATTTTCAGAAATTTATTGTTCATCACTAATGTACATAAATACAACTGATTTATGTATGTTGACCTTGTATCTGGTAACCTTATTGGATTTACTTAATAATTCTAGTAGTTTTTCATGGATTTCTTAGTATTTTTCATGTATAAGATCATGTTATCTGAAAATAAAGGTAGTTTTACATCTTCCTTTCTAATTGGAATGCCTTTCTTTCTTTTTCTAACCTGACTGGTTTAGATGGAAACTCCAGTGTAATGCTGTATATCCGAGGTAAAAGTATTCATCCTTGTCTTCTTAATTTTATGAGGAAAGCCTTCAGGTTTTCACCACTGAGTAACAGTGGATTTTTCATAAACATTAAGTCACGTTGAGAAATTCTCTTTATTCCTAGTTTTCTGTTTTTCTACTTAAAAAAAAAAAAAAAAAAAAAAACTATGTATCATGAAATTGTTAGGTTGAAATGACTTCTGCATCAGTGGAGATGGCCATGCCTGTTTTTCATTCCTTCATTCTACATTGATTATTTTTCATACTATGAACTACCCTTTAGTATTATAATAAGTTCTACTTGGTCATAGTATATAGTCCTTTTAATATGTTGCTGGATTTCATTTGCTAGTATTTGAGGACTTTTACATTTATATTCATAAAGATACTGAAAAGATAAAGAGATTTGCTTTCTTGTAATGCCTTCAATAATGGCTTCTTGTAATTGCTTCATTATCATGTTAATGAGTTAGGAAGTGTTGTCTCATATTTTTTTGTTAGATTTTGAGCAGAATTGGTAATTCTTCTTTAAATGTTTGGTAGAATTAACCAGTGAGGCCATCTCACTCTGGACTTTTCTTGGTTGGGAGGTTATTTATTTATTCAGACTCTTCTGTTATATTTATTCAGTTTCTAATTTTTCAGTCAGTTTCAATATTTGTTTTGGTTCAGGAACAAGCCTGTTTCATGTTGGCAAATTTATTGGTATATAGTTTTTCACAGTACTATCTAAAAATCCTTTTCTTTAAGTAAGGTGATTAGTAATGTCCCCAATTTTACTTCTGATTCTAATATTTTGAGTTGTATCTCTTTTATTCTTGGTCAGTCTAGGTAAGAACAACCAATATTTTGATCTTATCAAAGAACTAATTTTGGTTGTACTGATATTTCTGTAGTTTTAATATTCTCTGTTCCATTGATCTCCATCTTTCTTTTATTCTGCTTGCTAGTTCCTTTCGTTGCAAAATTAGGCTACAGCTTTGGTATCTTCCTTTATTAATATAGACATTTATACCTATAAATTTTTCTCTAAGCAATGCTTTCACTGCATCCCATAAAGTTTGATATGTTTGTTTTCACTCATATCTAATTTCCTTTGTGATTTCTTCTTTGATGCTTTGGTCGTTTGAGCAATTTTTACATTTTAAAATTATTTTCCACAGATTTGTAAATGTTCCAGGTTTCCTTCTGTTACCAATTTCTGGCTGTTTCCAATGTGGTTGGCAAAGGAACTTTGCGTGTTTAGTCTTTTATTATTTATTGATACTTGGTTTTTTGACTTAATATGAGATCTATCCTAGGTAATGTTTCATGTGTACTTGAGAAGAATATGTAAATTTCTGTAGTTTGACAGAATGGTCCATGTATGTATAAAAAAGTCTCCTTAGTTTATAGTTGTATTTCTTTATATTCTAGTTGCTATTCTATTTCTTATCTCCATTACTGAAAGTGGGATCCCAAAGTCCCAACTATTATTATTTAAAAAATCTATTTATCCTTTCAATTCCATCAATTTTTATTTCATATATTTGGAGACTGTGTTGTTAGATGTAGAAGAGGTACACGAATACACTGAAGAACTCTACAAAAAAGGTCTTAATGACCCGGATAACCACCATGGCGTGGTCACTCACCTAGAGCCACACATCCTGGAGTATCAAGTCAAATGGGCCTTAGGAAGCATTACTACAAACAAAGCCTAGTGAAGGTGATGGAGTTCAGCTGAGCTATTTCAAATTCTAAAAGATGATAATGTTAAAGTACTACCCTCAATATGCCAGCAAATTTGGAAAACTCAGCAGTGGCCACAGGACTGAAAAAGGTCAGTTTTCATTCCAATTCCAAAGAAGGGCAATGCCAAAGAATGTTCAAACTACTGTACAATTGTGCTCATTACACATGCTAGCAAGGGTATGCTCAAAACCCTTCAAGCTAGGCTTCAGTAGTACATGAATGGAGAATTTCCAGATGTTCAGTTTGGATTTAGAAAAGTAAGAGGAACCAGAGATCAAATTGCCAACATTTGTTGGGTCATGCAGAAAGCAAGGGAATTACAAAAAAACATCTACTTCTGCTTCACTGACTACATTAAAGCCTTGACTGTGTGGATCACAACAAATTGTGGAGAAAATTCTTAAAGAGATGCAAATACCAGACCACTTTACCTGTCTCCTGAGAAACCTGTATGTGGGTCAAAAAGCAATACTTAGAACCAGACATGGAACAACAGACTAATTCCAAATTGGGAAAAGAGTACAACAAGGTTGTATATTGTTACCCTGCTTGTTTAACTTATATGCTGATTACATAATGCTAATACAAGGCTGAATGAATCCCAAGCTGGAATCAAGATTGCTAGGAGGAATATTAACAACCTCAGATATGCAGAGGATACCACTCTCATGGCAGAAATTGAAAAGGAACTAAAGAGCCTCTTGATGAGGATGAAAGAGGAGAGTGAAAAAGCTGACTGACTTAAAACTCAACGTTCAAAAAAAATGAAGAGCACAGCATCTAGTCCCATCACTTCATAGCAAATAGATGGGGGAAAAGTGCAAACAGTGGCAGATTTTATTTTCTTGGGCTCCAAAATCACTGTGAATGGTGACTACAGCCATGAAGTTAGAGAGGCTTGCTCCTTGGAAAGAAAGCTATGACAAAACTAGACAGCATGTTAAAAAGCAGAGACTAGTTTGCCAACAAAGGTCCGTCTAGTAAAAGCTATGGTTTTTCCAGTAGTCATGTATGGATGTGAGAGTTGGATCATGAATAAGGCTGAACGCCAAAGAATTGATGCTTTCAAATTGTGGTGCTGGAGAAGACTCTTGAGATTCCTTTGTACTGCAAAGAAATCAAACCAGTCAATCCTAAAGGAAATCAACCCTAAATATTCATTGGAAGGACTGATGCTGATGATGAAGCTCCAATATTTCAGCCATCTAATGCAAACAGCCAACTCATTGGAAAAGACCCTGATGCTGGAAAAGATTGAAGGCAAAAAAGAGAAGTAGGTGTTAGAGGATGAGATGATTAGATAGCATCACCACCTCAATAGACGTGAATTTGAGCAAACTCTGGGAGATAGTGAAGGACAGCGGAGCCTTGCCTACTACAATCCATGGGGTTGCAAAGAGTCGGATGTGACTTAACAACTAAACAACACAATTTCATTATTGTATGTTCAAAATGGGTTCATTCTATCACTTTGTCACATAAAAGTGTCGCTTTAAATACACAAATGCATTTTATCTGCATATAATATTATTCTCCATATTTTATTTCCAAAGTATTCATATTTCATTCTTAAGTAGATGTCTTGTAGATAGTGATAGTTAAATTACATTTGTTTGTTTGGTCAGCTTCTTTTAAGGGGAGAATGTGTTTATCTTTAATATAACTATTATTAAGGAAACACTTCTCTCATTTGTTTTCTATTATTTATGTCTTTTACTGTTGTTGCTAATCAATTTTTCTATTAAAGATTTTTGTTAAATTTCTCTTTTTGTATACATATCTTGATTCATTTCTTATTTCTGCTGTGTAGTCCTGTTTTCTTGGTGGGTACTCTGGGGATTGTAATTATCCTAAATTATAATTATCTTGTTAAAATTAACAACAATTTAGTTTCAGTAGTATACAAGAAGTTGCTCATATGTAGCTTCTTACCACCCCCCTCCACGTTATATGGCTACTGTCACAGATTATACTTTTTATATAGATTGTGAGCCTCTGAGGTAACTTTATAGTTAATATTTTATGCATGTCTTTTAAATCATATGTTTATAAAGAAGAATCTTGAGGGTAGCTCTGCCAGTTATAGAACTATTATTTAACAGTTTTCCTTTCTCAGGACTTTAAAGACTTCATTCCCTATTTCTTCAGGACAAATGTGGAAGAGCAAGGTGTCTCAGGTCTTTTCTGAGGATGTGTCAGATTTATGCATGGCCTTCTAAACTCCACACAACATGCAGGAACTTTTCAAAACTGAAATGTCTCCATAAATCTCCTTTCCAAGATTCTTCCTAGCCAAACTTTTTGTTCTGCTTCTTGTTTGCCCCAAATGTTACCAGACCCTATGTGTTAATGGTTAATTTCACTTGGCTTTAAATGCTTTCAACAAGGCTGCCCTGGAAGTAATCTCAGTTCTGGGGAAGTTCCAAGGCAGATGAAACAAAGGCAAATCCAAATTCATCCTCTATGTGCATCTCCATTCCTTCCATACAAATAGGTTCATTAGTACCATTTTGCTACATTCCACATATGTGTTAGTATATAATATTTTTCTCTTTCTGATTTACTTCACTCTGTATAACAGGCTACAGGTTCACCCACTTCACTACAACTTACTCAAATTTGTTCCTAGAGCAAGAAAAGGAGAGAGTACAATGAACTGAGAGAGTATCATTGACATATATATATACTGTTATGTGTCAAACAGGTAACTAGTGGAAAGCTGTAATATAACACAGGAAGCCCAACCTGGTGCTCTGCAGTGGCTTAGAGAGGTCAACTCAACAAGGAGGGTGTATATATATATATATACACACACACACACAAACACATATATATGTATATACATAGGTGTTTGTGTTATACATAGGGTGTGTTATATACATATACATATATATATATGTATGTAACACACACACATACATACAAGACCAATTCACATTGTATGGCAATACAATGTTATAAAGTAATTATCCTCCAATTAAATATCAAAGATAAATTCAAAAAATATTAATAAACAAAGGCAAACCCTTCAGGGAACCAACAAACGTCATGAGATACAACCACAAGTTTTGAAAAAGAAGATCTGTTACTCCTTCTGTAACAGCAACCAGTATCAGGGATGCAGGCTGTTGTTTTCAAGGTCTCCCCAAGCTGAGGAGTGAGAGAGGGTAATCAGTTCAGTTCAGGTGCTCATGTCCGACTCTTTGCGACCCCATGGACTGCAGCATGCCAGGCTTTCCTGTCCATTACCAACTCCTGGACCTTGCTCAAACTCATGTCCATTGAGTCTGTGATGCTATCCAGCCACTGCATCCTCTATTGTCCCCTCTCTTCCTGCCTTCAATCTTTCCTGGCATCAGGGTCTTCTCTAGTAAGTCAGTTCTTCCCATCAGGTGGCCAAAGTATTGGAGCTTCAGCTTCAGCATCAATTCTTTCAATGAATATTCAGGACTGGTTTCCTTTAGGATTGATTGGTCTGATCTCCTTGAAGTCCAACTGACTCTCAAGAGTCTTCTCTAACACCACAGTTCAAAATCATCAATTCTTCATTGTTCAGCTTTCTTTCTGATCCAACTCTCATATCCATACATGACTACTGGAAAAACCATAGCTTCAGTGTCAGACTTTATTTTTTTGGGCTCCAAAATCACTGCAGATGGTGACTGCAGCCATGAAATTAAAAGATGCTTACTCCTTGGAAGAAAAGTTATGAGCAACCCAGATAGCATATTCAAAAGCAGAGACATTACTTTGCCGACTAAGGTCCGTCTAGTCAAGGCTATGGTTTTTCCTGTGATCATGTATGGATGTGAGAGTTGGACTGTGAAGAAGGATGAGCGCCGAAGAATTGATGCTTTTGAACTGTGGTGTTGGAGAAGACTCTTGAGAGTCCCTTGGACTGCAAGGAGATCCAACCAGTCCATTCTGAAGGAGATCAACCCTGGGATTTCTTTGGAAGGAATGATGCTAAAGCTGAAACTCCAGTACTCTGGCCACCTCATGAGAACAGTTGACTCATTGGAGAAGACTTTGATGCTGGGAGGGATTGGGGGCAGGAGGAGAAGGGGATGACAAAGGATGAGATGGCTGGATGGCATCACTGACTCGATGGATGTGACTCTGAGTGAATTCCGGGAGTTGGTGATGGACAGGGTGGCCTGGCGTGCTGCGATTCATGGGGTCACAAAGAGTCAGACACGACTGAGCGACTGAACTGAACTGAACTGACTAGACAGACCTTTGTCAACAAAGTAATGTCTCTGCTTTTTAATAAGCTGTCTAGGCTTGTCATAGCTTTTTTTCCAAGGAGTAAGCGTCTTTTAATTTCATGGCTGCCGTCACCATCTGCTGTGATTTTGGAGCCCAAGAAAATAAACTGTGTCAGTGTTTCCATTGTTTCCCCCATCTATTTGCCATGAAGTGATGGGACTGGATGCCATGATCTTTTTTTGAATATTGAGTTTTAAGCCAACTTTTTCACTCTCCTCTTTCACTTTCATCCAGAGGGTCTTTAATTCCTCTTCACTTTCTGCCATAATGGTGGTGTCATCTGCATATCTCAGGTTATTGACATTTTCCCTGGCAATCTTGAATCCACCTTGTTGATTCATCCAGCTCAGTATTTCCCACGATGTACTCTGCATAGAAGTTAAATAAGCAGGGTGACAATACATAACCTTGACATACTCTTTTTCCAATTTGGAACCAGTCCGTTGTACCATGTCCAGTTCTGTTGTTTCTTGACCTACATACAGATTTCTCAGGAGGCAGGTGGTCTGGTATTCGCATCTCTTTAAGAATGTTCCACAGTTTGTCATGATCCACACAGTCAAACGCTTTAGCATAATCAACAAAGAAGAAGTAGATGTTTTTCTGGAACTCTCTTGCTTTTTCGATGATCCAAAGGATGTTAGCAATTTGATCTCTGGTTCCTCTGCCTTTTCTAAAACCAGCTTAAACATATGAAAGTTCTCAGTTCACGTACTGTTGAAGCTAACTTGGAGAATTTTAGCATTACTTTGCTAGCATGTGAAATGAGTGCAATTGTGCAGTAGTTTGAGCATTCTTTGGTGTTGCCTTTCTTTGGGATTGGAATGAAAATTGACCTTTTCCAGTCCTGTGGCCACTGCTGATAATAGAGTATGTTAAAATTACAGAGCTCTCATCAAAATTCATGTTTAATTTTTTTCTTTGTTAAGCATTCTCTTGCTTGTGTTAAGTTTTTGATTAAATGTTAGAATTGAAATAGTTTATCCTGACAGTTTTGCAAACTTATTCATTCTTATTTAGAGGCAAGGAGTTTGAGATTTCCCAAATTTATAATTTTCACTGATCTAATTCTAATCATGCCATTTTAAAAACAGTTGATATTTTATTTCTTCTTGAGCCCTTATGTTTTATTTTTCTTGCACAATTGCAATGCTTACAATTTCTCATAATATTACAGTGTAGCATAAAAGAGGTGATAGAAGTTATCTTTATCATGTGAATTAACAGGGAATATTTAAGTAGTTCACTTTTTAAATACCTTTATTTTAGAATAATTTGAATACTATAAAAACTACATTCAAGTGACTTTTTGTAAAGTTGCAGAGCTGTGCATCCAAAACCATATTCCAACTTCAGAACATTTCCGTTGATCTCTACCCACTTGCAGTTACTCTCCATTCCCATCCACAGCCACAGGGAATCACTAATCCATGTCGCATCTCTATAGATTGCCTTCTCTAGAGACTGCATATTAAGAAAGCATACTATGTGTCATTATTTTATATTTAATATCTTTCAGTTATCATGTTTTTTAAGTTCATCCACCATGTGGAATGTACCAGCACCATTTTCTTTTATATTGTTGAATAACTTTCCAGTATATGAATATATCCCAGTTTGTTTATCCATTCACCAATCAATATACATTTGGATTATTTTCAGTTTCTATTATTATAAATAATGCTGCTATAAAAATTAATATAATAATTTATGTTAGCATATGCTTTTTCTTGATAGATACCTACATATAGAATTACTGTCTTGTATAATAAATTTGTGTTTACTTTTCCATGAAACTACCAAATTATGCTCCAAAGTGGCTGGTACATCTGACATTCCCCTAAGGATGAGAATTCAAGTTTCTTCATAATCTGGTGTCTAATTGTCATTTTAGTTTGCATTTCCCTAATAAATAATGGTGTTGGTCACTTTTATGTCCTTGACTATCATTTGAATACCTTTGCTGGTGAAATATCTAATAAAATCTTTCAATTTTTACATCTTTACATTTTAATTGGGTTATTTGTTATATTGAATTGCAAAGTTATTTAAATTTCTGAGATACACATACTTTAAGAGATGTGATTTGTAATTATTTTCTCAAAGTCTCTGGTTTGTCTTTTCAATGGCTCACTGGTATCTCTCAAAGTGCGAAAGTTTTTAATTCTCATGAAGTCCTATTATTTTTTTTAATTTATGGATTATAGTTTTGCTATTGGGATTAAGAAACATTTGCTCACTTCAAGTTCACAAAAATTATCGTTGCATTTTCTTCTGAGAATTTTATAGCTTTAGCTCTTACATTTAGTTCTATCATCCATCTTAGTTAATCTTTGTATATGCAGAATTCATTATTCTACATGTGGTTATCTGAATGTCTCAGCATAATTTCTTAAAAAGACAATCCTTTCTCCACTGAATAGCCATGACATTTCCATAGAATTGTCTTGGCATCACTGGTAAGCATCTTTAACCACCTTTAAAGTAATCAGGCACATATTTGTTGTGGTAATTGACATTGTTATTAGAATTACTCTTATTATTATTACACCCAACTTTTGTTAGAATGTAGAATCCTACATTATGTTAGCACAGGGACCTTATCCAGACTCATTGTTACGAGTTGTTTCTATTTAAAAAGCACAGAGCCATATATATGGAATTTAGAAAGATGGTAACGATAACCCTGTATGTGAGACAGCAAAAGAGACACAGATGTACAGAACAGTCTTTTGGACTCTGTGGGAGAGGGAGAAGGTGGGATGATTTAGGAGAATGGCACTGAAACATGCATAATATTATATAAGAAACAAATCGCCAGTCTAGGTTCTATGCAGGATACAGGATGCTTGGGGCTGGTATACTGGGATGACCCAGAGGGATGTTGTGGGGAGGGAGGTGGGAAAGGCGTTCAGGATGGGGAACACATGTATGCCCGTTGTGGATTCATGTTGATGTATGGCAAAACCAATACAATATTGTAAAGTAAAAAATAAAGAAATAATTAAATTAAATTAAAATAAATAAATAAAAAGCACAAAGTCATCTGAACACCTAAATCACCTACACAATCTTTTCCAGAGTTGGAATAATCTTTGATTCATAACTATTTTATAATCAAAAGGTATTCATCTGACACAAACACTATTCCCTAAGTATTTTAATGTTATACATTCAAATTATAAATAATGGTGAAATAAATGCCCAAATTAGGTATATGCCTATATACACAGACACACGGACCTTACTGCTATATACTGGATACCCAACAGGGTATACTGCTGTGTATCCTGATATTATTTCACTCAAAAATAAAGTATGAATGTATTTACATGTCACTGGTATTCATAGACATGTTTTTTTCTAGCTTCACAGTGTTCTATAATATGCAGCTTGCAATATAATCTTATTAATTTTCTATTATAGAGTATTTCTCTGGCATCAGTGCCTACATGCCACTCTTTTAAAATAGATTATGCTCCGATATCTCTTCAGTCTTCAAGTCCATATCCCAGTTATAATTTCATAAAGCCTAGAAATTTGAACAGAATGCCTTTACGTTACTGTTGTATTATAATTGCTTTACCTATCTTAAAATTCAATTATCATATTTTCTTGTGTTCAGGCTAAGTTGAACAAACTACTACCTAAATTATACTTATAACTCAGAAATAATGGAGTGTGCATCAGTTAGTTCATACCTATCTTATACATTTTTAAAGTGATCTTTTTGGGGGGGGGGTACTGAAAAGTAACATGTTAGACTATTAGAAGTAACTTGTGTTAGTATTACTACTGCTCTGTTGTATTCAACACAAGTTTTCAGACTAAATTCTTACCTCCTCTATGTCTCAAGCTTAGACACTTAGGCACCAGTCATAATGAACTGGTTATTACCTAGTCTCCTGATTTCCTGAGTTACACATCATAGGTCATGTGTAGAAATATGTACAATAAATATTTGAATCTTAGTTTGCTGAATAATTATGCAGGATGGATTCAACCTCAACAAATATCTATAGCTCAAAATGTTCTTCAAAATTTACTCTTTAAAATAAGTTTATATATGTATATATTTATAGACATGTATCTGTTTATCATATGTACATACACAGAATAACAATGAAAACCAGTCACATTTTTCATTTCTTCAAGACTGTTCACTGGATTTTAGAAAAGTATGGCAGGGCAGCTGTTACAAGACATTTAAAAAACACTTAAATGACATTAGTTTTAAGGAACATTATGAAAGTGTCCTCTTGGGAAGATAAGCAGCAGCTTGTAACATTAAAGCCCTAAGAATTGGGCAGAGCTGGTATTTCTCTATGTTAGTGACTATACAAAGTAACAATTATACAGTTATAGCACCCAGATCACTGCATCAAAATTTTTCATTTTTATGTCAGTGTTTTCACTCCTTCTCTGTTCATTTTGGGTTGCCTTAGAAGAGAACAGTTATTCTTTGTCAGGTTGAGGGCATTCAAGTGAACCAAAAGGTCAATCTAATTAAAAAAGGGAAAGAACTTCAAACCACAAGGGGAAAAAAGATCCAGCTAAATGCCAAGGAATTTATATTACTGAATGCATGAAGTAAACAGTCAAACAATGAGATGAATGCACAAAGGTGTCAAAGAGAAAATAAAAGAGTCTGTGACCTTTAAATTATTATTATTTTTTGTAAATTAAATGATATTTACTCCTTGAAAGAGAAACACTGCACATCAGAAACATTTAAAAATACAGTTAATTTTTATCATGTCTTAGTTTGGGAAAGCTTTATTTTCCTCCAATGATTTACAACAATATTTATAAACTATTGAATACAGAAATTATTCCCAAGGATACACTTAATAATTTTAATTTTTATTCTTTGCTAAAACTATCCATCATTTGCAACTGCCCTCCCCAAACTATTGTTCAAAACACATTGCTAAAGTTGGGTTAAACCTTTATAAGAACAGATTTTAACCCTGTGGTGTTAATGGCTTGCAAATAAAAATAGAGAAAATAATGGTATCTGGACTTTTTCACTGTATTCCCCCCTTTCTCCCCAAGCCATCCATGTTGTTTTAACCAACATGGAGCCATGCAGTAGTGAGTATACAGTACTCATAGAATTTCAAAGTTCAATAAAGGGTGAGGGTGCAGTAACAAAACTGTTAGTTAGACTGACTACATTGCAATCTGTCACCAAGTGATTTTTAATGCATTTTAAGCGTATAGCTGGATGCTTTATAGTAGAAGTCTTTTGTCAATTACTAAGGACTTTCATGTCACCAAGAACTTTTGTGTCATGGTGGATGGGAAGTGAGACATTCCATTAATAATTTCATCTCTTGTTAAATTTACTGGCCCAAGCATATCATACCTTGGATCAATCTTTTTTGTTTTTTGGGTCTATACTTTAGAAAATTACATGGGGAAAAAAAAAAAAAAAAGCACAATGCCTCTGCAAATTGATGGGTTTTGGTATTACCTGTCTTGTCAATAACCTAAAATGTTTACATTTTCCTTAGCCAAATCATTTTTATTTTTAGAGAAAACCTAGGATCCATTGCCCAGGTGGTAGTCTTGGGCTCTGGAATAGATTTGAGGCAAAACATTTCTCCTACTGCTTTCATCCTTTACCTCAGCAGTTAATTCTGACTATAATTATCTTAATTTCCTAGGCTAATATCACAGTCCTCCACTCTAATAGCACTCAAACCCTCAGCACTGCAAACTTGGTTAGACCCTGGCAAACTAGGTAGATCTTGCCTGGTTTCTTTGCCTTTGGTGGTTCCAGCATCGCACACACCTGCATCTGTTCCTGCTTTTTACAAAACACCACTCAGAATCCTGGGCACTGTCCACTGAGTTGTTCCTTATTTGACAGGACCACGATTTGCCTCTAGTCTGACTCACACCCTGGATAAATCCTAAAGTTGCTTATGATGGCTTGAACTACAGTGGAGCCCACTATATCTTTAGTTATTTTTCCCTTGGAGCTACTGATCACCAGGAAGGACCAGCCTCTATAATGGGATTAATTAGCCCCAAACTAGCCATATATTTGAGGAGTGGGCTTTGGCTGAGTCCTATCTATCATGTCATGTACTTGCTGAATTAGCAAGTAATGTCAAAGTGTTAGTTATCTTCTGTTGATGATTTCAGTTTTAAGGCATACCCAACTGTCATTTTCACCAAAAACAGAAGATCAATCATAATGTGGTTAACTGTGTGTCTGCACAAAGACCTTGTCAGTTACCCTCTGTACTACCTAACTTATATGAAAACATTTCTGAAGGGGCATTTACTATAAATTATGAATAGGATGATTTACTATTCATCATTCCAACATGCAAAATCAAAATCAGAATTCAAAAAATAATTTGAATCGTGATATAAAGAAAGCTGAGCGCAAAAGAATTGATGCTTTTGAACTGCAGTGTTGGAGAAGACTCTTGAGAGTCCCTTGGACTGCAAGGAGATCCAACCAGTCCATCCTAAAGGAAATCAGTCCTGGGTGTTCATTGGAAGGACTGATGCTAAAGCTGAAACTCCAATACTTTAGCCACCTGATGCGAAGAGCTGACTCATTTGAAAAGACCCTGATGATGGGAAAGATTGAGGGCAGGAGGAGAAGGGGATGACAGAGGTTGAGATGACTGGCTGGCATCACCGACTCAATGGACATGAGTTTGGGTGGACTCTGGGAGTTGGTGATTGACAGGGAGGCCTGGGGTGCTGCGGTTCATGGAGTCACAAAGAGTCAGACTCGACTGAGCAACTGAACTGAACTGATATTGTCCATTTTCCTTTCTTACTTTGGAATTAAAATCCCTTTTTCTTTGATAATATAAAGTTGAGGACATGTATAATTTTCAAGGATAGAACCATGTCTGTAAAATTGTATTATATATAAACTAATGCAAACATGGGAAAACATGATAAATGGTTATATTTCAATAAAGTTCTCAGACATAGAATATTTTCTTTTAATGGAAACCCACTGATATTCACTTGTCAAGTCCTCTGGAGAGCTTCTAGAGACTGTTCCTTGCTATGAAAGTGCTGAGATATTTAGATTTGCTTTCTGAACCAGATAAAGTCAGTGAAGGCCTCCAAAAAAAGAGCAAAATAAATACGAAGCCAGACATCAGTGGGTCTGATTTGTGGTAAAGTAGAATGATTTTTTTTTTCTTTTTACACTGAAGTACTTGTGCTTAAGTAGTGATTTTCTATAAATCTTTATTGATGATCTAAGGATTCACTATGACTTGTGAATTGTAAAACTGTCCTAGAGAATTAAAAGGCTGATGACTTGGAAAATAATGTTACTCTCTCTCCACTCACTGTGGCTTGTCTTATGATCCTTCCTTGCAGAAATTCTTACTGGCTATAACAGTATTCACTGACTACAATTCACAATACAAATAAAGATATGAATCCGTGGTGTTATTAACAAGGTAAGAATATAGTTTAAATTTTCAAGAGATTCTAATTTTTGGAAGGATTCTGAACATGAAGCAGGAATAGAAAGACACAAAATATCAACTTCTCTTAGATATCTCCTCTCATTTTTTATCTCTAATACCACACACACATTAGGCAGCCAATGTTTATTTTTTGCATGAATTGATTATTAATGTTTTGAACTCACCCTTCGACTTAATGCTCACAAGCTCCAGACTTCACTATTCTTGGAAATTCGACTCATGTTGCTAGTAAACAGAAGCTAGAATGTATAGCAATGATAATTTATACTTTAAAATCTACCTTCTGAAGGGCACTAACATTCAGTTTAGATAAGGCACTGGGAGAACAGAATTATAAAGTCAGTCTTTTGATGAGTAAGAGCCAGAGTAGAAGGAATTGGTATTTTAGCACACTAGACTTGTGTACATCATTTTTTTTTTTTTCCATATCCCACATGGCATGCGGGATCTTAGTTCCCTAACTAGGGATGGAACTCAAGCCACCTGCAGAGTTTTAACCACTGAACCATCAAGGAGGTCCCTGGAATGTGTTTCTCATATTAGATACAATTGACTCTTGGGGCACAGAAGAAAGGCACTCCTAAGGACACTTTTTGTCTAAACTTCTACACCATTGTGCTGCCCTCCCCCTGAATCAACCCCCACAGCCATCATGTACATATTCTTTCTTTACATGTATCAACACTTTAAGATTGGATCTAACTCTTTCCTTATCTGATCATGGCACAATTTAGCCTCCTAAAGATTATCATTTGTTGCATGATTATAATTTAATTCTTACATTAACTATACTGACGGTCTGCCTAACACCTTACTACCACCCTACATCTATAATTCTGTGTATAAAAATATGTATTGTGAGCATTTGATATCATGCTTTCTTATCCCAGGTGGTTAGTTCTAAGCTAAACGCAGGGAAAAGCAGGAATAATTTCCCCTTTTCCTCACTTCTGTTCCAAAAGCAAGATGAGGATATTCAATCCTAAAACATTTATTGTTGAGAAGAACATTCCTTTATATCTATAGGAAACTACCATGTAACACTGAATATTTTAAAAAGTTATACTTATTACATACAAGTTATTTCTTCCTGACCTTTACTAAATACACAAACACAGTACCCCTCAAGAGATCCAATTTTTTTTTTCCTCACTTAAGATCTGATTTTTCTTTACTATTAGCTACATTTCTATGTTTACTACAAATTTTGTCACACAGTGGGTATAAGTGTTTTATAGTTATAGGAGACACTGACATTTTACAAATGGAGAAACTGAGGCACAGAACTGAAGAACTTTCTAGGGTTGACAATTTGCCAATAGTTCAACAGTAACATATTTATTTGTGTTACTCTAAGATTATAGTTAAAATAGAGTTATAAACTGCATATGCCAAAAGAAGTTAACTTGGAGCCATATTTTTGAGGTACTGTATATGTTATTTTTTTTACCACATACAAAAATTAACTCAAAACAGATCATAGACTTAAATATAATATCTAAAACTTCTAGATGAAAATAAAATAACTGAGTTGTAGTAGTATATTCTCTAATTTATAGAATGGTATATTTAAATTTTATTTTCAACCTTTATCTAATTTCAGCCTATAGAGATATTGTGGAAATGCCTTAATAGATAATAAAGAATTATCATTCATTATCCTCCTACACCCGCTATTTCTCTGGAATTTTAACTAACCTACAATCCTTGTTTTTCTTGCCATAAGCTCTACAAATAACAGCCAATCTGTGACTTTACTTATTGACACTCACATGTTTGCACTGACGTTAAAGCCTTTTTGAGGGATACCAGTCTAGATGTACAGAAACTGCAAAACTGAACTCAAACTCTCTGGGATCTCTGGATAAAAGGACTGTAGAACCATACATCTTTTCTCTAAAATGTGCACCAGTTTCTAAACCCCTTTCTGAGTTTTTCACAAGTGATGAGACACAAGGCTGATCATTATAAAACCAAGAAGAAGAAAATGATATTTTATTTTCCAAGGGCCTATAAACCAGAATTCTAAATGTACTAGTTTTATCCCTATTGTACCAAATATAAAACACATTGAAACCAGCATACATGGTTTCATTTATGTTAACATGGCATGGAATTATTACTATTGTAATATTAATACCCTCTCACAGTATACACTGAATGATACTCTAACTTTTGGAAAAGTGAAAGTGTTAGTCACTCAGTAATGTCCTGCTCTTTGAAACCCCATGTACTGTACCAGGCCCCTCTGTCCACGGATTTCTTCAGGCAAGAATACTGGAGTGAATAGTCATTCCCTTCTCTAGGGGATCTTCCCAACTCAGGGATTGAACCTGGGTCTCCTGCATTGCAGGCAGACTATTCTTTACCATCTGAAACATGGCTGACACGAGAAGCTTTAGGAACTTCCCTAAAAATGGTATAAAGGATATATGATTTTAAGTCCTATACAGTACACTTATTTTACTTATACTAGCATTTTAAGATCAGAGTAATCCAATGATTACAGAAATTTTTAAAGTAGAAAAAAATGTTCATACAAAGAAATAGGAAAAAATATGTAAAATGTTTCGATTCAAACTTGTATTATTTTTCTACGTATGTTTTCTTTAGGAAAGCAGTAAAGAAAAAAATAAAAAAAATAAATTAAAAAAAAGATGAAGAGTGCCTAGAGCATTCATACTTTTAATAATTCACTTTGATTTAAAGAATTAATACTGGTGTTATGGTAACAAAATGTCACTTTGTATTGCATACACATACCTTGCTTTGTCAAAGATAGACAATAAGACTAAGTCTAAGAATATCGACTATCTTTTTCTTAAAAGATAGACAATAAGACTGAGCTATAAAACTAACTTGGTATAATGAAAAAACAAAGGAAGAGAATAACATCAGTTAATAAAACTTTCACAATATTGCACTAAATTTGTGACTTAAAAATCTTAAAGGTTTACGTTATGACACAAAAATTTCTGAGCCAGACATTACAGATAGAGGATGACAAAGAGTAATCTAAGCTTCCGTACAATAATCCACAATTTCTATTCATCTATAGCAATCTTAAAGTAATATGATGTAGGGGTTCAAAACTCAGCTTAAAGCTCTTAAAATTAATAATACAATTGACTGAAAAAAAAAGGCTTAAAAGAAAAAGCCGTCATAATTTAATCAGAATGACAGCAAATATGGCAAAGAGTTGTACACATAAAAAAGTGAATTTTCAATTGTTCTGTAGTATATAAGATATTCGAGAGATTTTTATAACTGATGATTAACATAATTGGCAAGTTCCAATTTCTCTGTTTGCAAACAAGCAGCTTGCATTTTCAATTAGAGATGTTGGTAGAGAAATAACAGTTTTGACTGTGAAAATCTGCTAATGAAAGCTGCTACTTCATGCTCAATGCATAGAAACTGCATAACTACTGCAGTGAATTGATATTCTTATACCATAGAACTTCACAAAGATATCAAAGAATGTAATTCATAGCTTAGTACTTCTAAACAACTAGTGCTCAATGAGAAAGCAGCTGATCAAGATGAAAGAAATGTCATGAGTGAATATATACAAAGAATGAAAAACTAGGTGCCTTTAATTTATGATAAAAACTTAAAGTACATAATATTTCTCCTCCTAGATAAATATAATTAATAACCAAACCAACAGTAATATATTAAAAAGCAGCCCTATACCAGATCAAAAACAGACATAAACTATTAAATGACAAATGGAAATGTTAACACAAAATTTTGGTTATGGTGAAAGTGGGGGCAGGAGGAGAAGGGACGACAGAGGATGAGCTGGCTGAATGGTATCACTGCCTCGATGCACGTGAGTCTGAGTAAACTCCGGGAGTTGGTGACGGACAGGGAGGCCTGGCGTGCTGCGATTCATGGGGTCGCAAAGAGTCGGACACGACTGAGTGACTGAACTGAACTGAACTATCTATGAAAGTATTAAAAAGTTATCTACAGAAATTAGCTGCCATAACACTGGTTCTAGTACTAACACTTGTACTTAGTATGTTGTTGGTGTTTAGTCGCTAAGTTGTATCCAATTTTTTGCAACCCCATGAGCCATAGCTCACCAGGCTCCTCTGTCCATGGGATTTCCCAGGCAAGAATACTGGAGTGGATTGCCATTTCCTTCTCCAGGGGATCTTCCTGACACAAGGATTGAACCTGCATCTCCTTACCTTCTGAGCCACCAGGGAAGTATAGTTAGGGATATATAACTATTAATATACAATAATACACAGCTATCTCCTAAAAGTCCCTTGACTGCAAGGAGATCCAACCAGTCCATTCTGAAGGAGATCAGCCCTGGGATTTCTTTGGAAGGAATGATGCTAAAGCTGAAACTCCAGTACTTTGGCCATCTCATGCGAAGAGTTGACTCACTGCAAAAGACTCTGATGCTGGGAGGGATTGGGGGCAGGAGGAGAAGGGGACGACAGAGGATGAGATGGCTGGATGGCATTACTGACTCGATGGACGTGAGTCTGAGTGAACTCCAGGAGTTGGTGATGGACAGGGAGGCCTGGCGTGCTGCAATTCATGGGGTCACAAAGAGTTGGACACGACTGAGTGACTGAACTGAACTGAACTGATCTCCTACAGGATAGTATTAACTTTATTTTTTTGTATATAATATCAATACCAGTTAATATCTTAGTTATAATATCATCATCATCATCAAAATAGTTAATGATATAGATTGATTAATTTATCATAAAATAACAAGATATAAAAAACTACTATCATCCCTAATCAAAATCTGGGTAAACTGCGACACAGAGACAGTTAGCAAGTTGACCAAGGTTCTAGAACTAATAAATAATAGACCCAAAATATAAATTTGGTAGTTTGGAGCTACAAATGACCTAATACAGATGATTTAGCACAAAACCCCATTATTTGAAATAGCAGCTGTAGCAAGGCAAAGAATATGCAAATGGTTCCTTTTTTCAGCCAACCATAAACTTATGTAGCAAAGTAAAAGAAAAAACAAAATAAAAAAAAAAAAAATGAGGACAGACTTTGCTTAAAAGTCACATATGATTGAGTACAGATTTTGGCTTTCAAGTATGGTTAGTAAAGAAATATTTGCTTCAGACCAACATTATCAGCTAGAAAATGTAAAACCTAATGAAACAAAAAAAAATATCTGATAGGAAATTAGGAATGAGAGATCAAAATCAAAGAGAGAAAGCAACCACAAACAGGTTAACTGATACTCTGCTCACTATCCTTCCCCTTTGCATAGTATAATTCTTTGTACAAAGCAATAGGCTAAAATGCATATTCAGCATGTATGCAGAAAACCAGATGTACCAATGATCTTGCAAAAACAGACTTATAGTTGACCTTTAAGAGTAATAACCAAATCTAGTGAACAATGGAGTAACAGCTTTATAATGCTAAAATGAAATAATTGCAAGTATAGACTTCTATAGCCAGTAAAAATATTCTTCAAAAGTGAAAACTAAACAAAAATACTTGCAGAGGATTAAAAACCAAGAAGATTTCACTACCAGAAACCTGATATTACACAAATACTAAATCAACATCTTCACACAAAAGAGCAATTGTCCCAAAGTACAGAAATGCAGCCAGTGAATAGAGCGAAGAAAATAATACTATAAATAACAAATATAGTAATGTTTAAAATATATGGATAATTTAATCCATATATGCTTAAAATATATGCATGTTGTTGTTTAGTCACTAAGCTGTGCCTGACTCTGCAATCCCATGGACTGTAGCCCATCAGGCTCCTTTGTGCATGGGATTTCCCAGGCAAGAACACTGGAGTGGGTTGCCATTTCCTTCTCCAGGTTATATGAACCTACATCTCCTGCATTGGCAGGAGGATTCTTTACCACTGAACCACCAAGGAAGTCCTAAAATGTTCCAAGGCCATCTGATAAATGGTATCATTACATTATTATAAGTTAAGGATGCATATTATAATATATGGGTTCACTACCACTGTATGCACGAATACCATTAGCAAGATCTTTGTGTGAACAGAGTATCCTATCTCAGACTTAGCTTCAAAGGATGAGAGATAACAGAAGCTTAAGGATACCAATGGGGTACCATCAGTAGTGTCTCTTCAGTGGGAATTTTTACAAAACGTAAGCTAAATGTTTAGGTCAAACTTGTAGAGTGAGTTAGAAAATACCAACACCTGTAGTCGTGGATCAAGCTGGCAAAGTAAGGACACAGATCTTACCTCCCTGCCTGAACACATCAAAAATACATCTATATGTGGAACAATTCTCACTGAACGCAAACTTGCAGAAGGACCCCTGCACAACCAAGGCTATAAGATGCACACCCATCTTGGTAAGGTAAGAAAGACATCAGGGACAGTCCCCTGAGAGGGAACTCAGAGGAAAAGGGAGATTACAGGGATGATCACCTCCCTGGAAAGTGAGCAATTCAGTCTAAAGACTGCACATTGCAATCATTGGGTTCTACTTAGGGGAGACAGAGGAGTCCCCTTGACTGGTTGGAGGATCACTGGGACTAATAGAAGGAGAAGCCTAGACTCTCCTCATGAGGAGTATACACACAGACTTGCCCCCCAAGGCAAGCTGGACAGAGATCTCCTCTAGTGGTGGCAGGGTTTTCTATGACTGCCTCCCAATCTGTGCCCCAGTCCAAGCCAAGCAATGCTCCTGACATACTCACTGTGTTTCACAGTGCAGCTGTGGATGTGGGTCAGTCAAGACTGGAAAAAACACCTGATTGTGAGACACAGAGGAGATCCAGTTCCAAGGCAGATCTGGTGGGTGAGTCAGCAGCCATCATTGGCCCTTATGTAAGCAGCTGTCAGCCAATAGGGTAGGAGGTCCCTGTAGAAAGAAAATAATGCATAACTTTCTTAAGAGAAGCCATTTTGGGCCTATGCCATTTTGTGATATAAGCCTGACAAGAAAGCTTGCCTTTGAATAGGTCTCAATCATGCATGATTTTAAGGGAACAAAAAAAAAATAAAGAGAGGGAGAGAAATTACCATTTTCAGGAAAGAGAAATAACAATAGCAAAGATAAAAATCATTTGTAAAACTCCCAGATCTCTTCCAGTGGTAAAGATTAGCCTGAAGTACTCAATCACCAGATCAATGAGAACCTAAGGGATGATGTTGACCTTTTCTGACCCTTGTGACTTCAGTCAACTAAAGCTTAGACTGTCAACCACCCAAGCAACTTAATGAATACAGTCTTAGATTAAAATTTCCCAGATTGTGTTGTTTGGAGAGAAACTGCCTTGGGAAAGATCCTCAGTGTTCTCCTTATTTACTGCAAGTAATAAATTCTTTCTTCTCCCAGTCTTTGGCTTGGTTGTGTCTCTTGGCTTGACAATCAACAAGAAACAAATGCAGTTTTCAAGTAACAGCTCCTCAGAAGCAGCTCAGATTTGTGATACTGGCCACTCCACCACAACTCACAGACACATTTCAAGAGGCCATGTGGGCACCACCACCTGTACTACAGAGATCTCACACCAGGACAGGGGCAGCAGAGGCTGGAGGTAGTTCTGTGAGGAACAAAAGGGACTTACAACAGAGGTTGCATCTGTGCAGAGGTATGGATGCCTGCACATTCAGTTCATTAGAACTGTCTGCAGGGGACACAAGACAAGAGCCCACACAAACCTCACTTGTATCAGCAATCCCCCTCTTTCAAGCAAAGATCCTTACGTGGGGAAAAAAAGAAAACACACACTTAAAGGAACAGAGCCAGCTTGGGTCTGATCCTCCGGGTTTCTGTTCGAGCAACTTGGGGTCAGACCCCACTTCCCCAAGGGCAGTGATGGCCACTGAGCAGTCCAGCCTCACACCAAACATCAGCTCTAGCACTTCCATCTCCAGTTCTATCCCCTACCAAGGTGAGAGCTGCCAGCACACTCTCAGGAAAGAAGTAAATTGTACCCACGTCAAATCTAGTTTTTCCTTCAAAGGCTTTAGGGACACGAAGCCTATATAAGGACACTCCCACATAAGATCACCCTTTTGAGATCACAAGAGGTCAATGTTTCACCCAAATTCATAAAAGCAGAGAAAGTAAAGCAAAATGAAAAGGCAGAGGAATGACTTTCAATTGAAAGCAAGAGAAAATCCCTAAAAATTAATGAAACAGAAATAAACAGGTTACCAGATAAAGAATTCAAAGTATTGGTTAAAAAAAATTACTGAATTGGGAAAAAAAAACTGATGTACACAATGAACACATCAATAAGCAAATAGAAAAAGTATTTAAAAAGAACCAATCAGAAGTTAATAATTCAACAGTGGAAATAAAAAGCATAATACAAGGAATGAAAAGCACATTAAGTGAAATAGGAGAATGTAGTAAGTGACTGAAAGATAGAATAATGGAAATGTCCCATCAGAACATTTTTTCTTTTCAAAAATAAAAGCAAGTTTATAAAAAAAGACAACAGTCTAAGACATCTCTCAGATAAGAGTAAGCATGAATAGCATCCATGTATAGGAGTCCTAGAACAAGAAGAGAGAGAGAGAGAGAAGGGAATTGAAAACATGAGGAAACTATGGCTGAACTTCCAAAACCTGAAGGAAGAAATGGATATCCAGATACACAAGCACAGAGTATGAAACAAGATGAACACAAAGAAACCCACACCAAGACACATAGTTAAATGACAAAGGTTAAAGACAGAGAATTTTACAGGCAGCAAGAGATAAACAAAAAGTCATATACAAGAGGACCCCTATAAGGCTGGGCTAGCCTGGTGGCTTAGTGGTAAAGAATTCATCTGCAGTGTAGGAGACTCAGGAGACATGGGTTCAATCTCTGGGTCAGGAAAATCCCCTGAAGGAGAGCATGGCAATCCACTACAATATTCTTGCCAGAATATTCCCATGGACAGATGAACCCAGTGGGCTACAGTCCACAGGGACAAAGAGTAAGACACAATTGAAGCAATTGAGCACGCATGCACATTATAATGTTACCAACTGATTTCTCTGCAGAAACTTTACAGATCAGAAGGGAGTGGGAAGTATCTATTTAAAGTCCTGGAAGGAAAAAATATGCAACCTACAATACTCAGCAAAATTGTCAATTAGAGTAAGAAGAGACATGAACAGTTCATCAGACAAGCAAAAACTAGAAGAACTCAGCAACAATACACCTACTCTGAAAGAAATATTGAAGGTACTTTGCTAACTGGAAAAGAATCAAGAATGTATAGGAAATGGAAAATTCCAATAGGAAAGGCTATATTAGAGATTGAAAGTCATTTAAATAAGCCAGCATAAAGACTTAAAGAAAACTGTAAAAGCAACTACTAACTAAAATAAAAACAGTAAAAGGATAACCATGAAGATGTAAAATATTACATCAAAAACAGAATCTGAGGGAAGAAAATAAAAAATATGTATATAATATTTTAGAATGTATTTGAACTTAAATGACAAGATTTTAAAAAGTAGCTATATTATGGTGAACGTACATGAACCCCAAAGTATCTACTAATCAAAGACCTTTAATAGATTCACAAAAACTAAGAAAGAAAAAAGGCTCACAAGCATACTTTTACAGAATCAAACCACAGAAGAAACAAAAAAGAAGGAACGAACAGGAAACACATACATAAACAACTAGAAAACAAGTAATAAAGTGGTAATAAGTAAATAATTATAAATTATTAAATGTCAATGGACAAAATGTTCTGACCAAAGAGCATGGAAGGGTGGGAGTTTGGATTTAAACAAAAAAAAAAAAATCTTTTTGTTTTTTAATTTTATTTATTTTATTTTTTTTTTATTTTTTAAATTTTTATTTTTACTCTATTTTACTTTACAATACTGTATTGGTTTTGCCATACATTGACATGAATCCACCACGGGTATACATGCGTTCCCAAACATGAACCCCCCTCCCACCTCCCTCCCCACAACATCCCTCTGGGTCATCCCCTTGCACCAGCCCCAAGCATGCTGTATCCTGCATCGGACATAGACTGGCGATTTGATTCTCACATGATAGTATACATGTTTCAATGCCATTCTCCCAAATCATCCCACCCTCTCCCTCTCCCTCTGAGTCCAAAAGTTCGCTATACACATCTGTGTCTTTTTTGCTGTCCTGCATACACGGTCATCACTGCCATCTTTTGAAAGCTGTAGTACATATACGCAATGGAGTATTAATCAGCCGTTAAAAAGAATACATTTGAATCAGTTCTGATGAGATGGATGAAACTGGAGCCGATTATACAGAGTGAAAAAAATCTTCTATATGCTTCTTATAAGAGACTCCCTTCAGTGCTAACGACACACAAAGACTGAAAGTGAAAGGAGAGAAAAAGACAATCCACACAAAGGGAAACATGAAAGTAGGGGTTAACAGTCATAAAAGACAAAATAGACTTCAGGGTAAAGACAAAGAAGGGCATTATACAATGATAGAGAGCTCAATATATGAGGAGGATATTACATTGTTAATATATATGCATAGTATGGTGGGTGTACCCAATATAGGAGCACCTAAATATATAAAGTGAATATTAACAAACAGAAAGGGAGAAGTTGACAAGAGTAGTAGGGAGTTTTAACAGCCCACTTACATTAATGGACAGATCATCCAGACAGAAAATCAATAAGGTAAAAGCAGTTTTAAATGATTCAACAGACCAGTTGGACATTGCTATTTTGCAAATAGGAAAAGGGGTACATCAAGGCTGTATATTGTCACCCTGCTTATTTAACTTATATGCAGAGTACTTCATGAGAAACTCTGGGCTGGATGAAGCACAAGCTGGAATCAAGATTGCTGGGAGAAATGTCAATAGCCTCAGGTATGCAGATGACACCACCCTTATGGCAGAAAGTGAAGAAGTACTAAAGAGCCTCTTGATGAAAGTGAAAGAGGAGAGTGAAAAAGTTGGCTTAAAGCTCAACATTCAGAAAACGAAGATTGTGGCATCTGGTCTCATCACTTCGTGGCAAATAGATGGGGAAACAGTGGAAACATTGGCTGACTTTATTTTGGGGGGCTCCAAAATCACTGCAGATGGTGACTCCAGCCATGAAATTAAAAGATGCTTGCTCCTTGGAAGAAATGCTATGACCAACCTAGACAGCATATTGAGGAGCAGAGACTCTACTTTGCCAACAAAGGTCTGTCTAGTCAAGGCTATGGTTTTTCCAGTAGTCATGTATGGATGTGAGAGCTGGACTATAAAGAAAGCTGAGCACAGAAGAATTGATGCTTTTGAACTGGGGTGTTGGACAAGGCTCTTGATAGTTCCTTGGATAGCAAGGAGATCCAACCAGTCCATCCTAAAGGAAATCAGTGCTGAATATTCATTGGAAGGACTGATGCTGAAGCTGAAACTCCAATTCTTTGGCCACCTGATGTGAAGAGATGACTCATTTGAAAAGACCCTGATGCTGAGAAAGATTGAAGGTGGGAGGAGAAGGGAACAGCAGAGGATGAGATGGTTGGATGGCATCACCGACTCAATGGACATGAGTTTGAGTAAACTCTGGGAGTTGGTGATGGACAGTTAGGCCTGGTGTGCTGAAGTCCATGGGGTCGTAAAGAGTCAGATGTGACTGAGTGACTGGACTGAACTGAAATTATGTCCTAGAGGAATTAGGAAAAGAAGAACAAACATAGCCTAACATCAGCAGATGAAAGGAACAAAGATCAGAGGGGAAATAGAGATAAAACAAAAAAGGAAAGATCAGTGAAACTAAGAGCTAGATTTTTCAAAACATAAATAAAATTGATAAACCTTTAGTTAGGCTTACCAATAAAAAAAAGGATCCAAATAAAATAAAGAATGAAAGAGAAGAAATAGCAACTGATACTACAGAGATACAAGAAATAAGTGAATACTATGAAGTTACATCCTAACAAATCAGACAGTCTAGAAGCAACGAACAAATTTCTAGAAACATACAACCTGACAATACTGAATCAAGAAGAAACAGACAATTAGAACAGAATGACTACTATCAGTGAAATTAAATTTGTAATAAATTAAACAAAAATAATTTCCCAACAAAAATAAGTCCAGGATCAGATGCCTTCACAGAGGAAGTCTACAGAAGGTGTAAAATAAGTACGAATACCTATCCTTTTCAAAATACTCCAAAAACCAGGAGAGGATGGAACACACTCAAATTAATTCAATCCAACAATATAGAAAAAGGACCACACACAATCATCAAGTGGGATTTATTCCAGGGACACAAAGATTATTCAACACTCCCAAATCAGTGTGATACACCACATGAACAAAATGAAGGATAAAAATCACAAGATCATCTGAACAGATGCAGGAAAACCACTGACAAAATTCAATACCTGTTCATGATAAAAACAAAAACCAAACCTCTTAACATGTGCACAGAGGGGACATATCACAATATAATAAGGGCTATTTACAATGAACTCATAGTTAACATCATACTCAATGGTGAAAAGCTAAAAGCATGTACTCTAAATTCAGGAAAAAGACAAGGATGCCCACTTTTGTCACTTCTATTTAATATAGTACTGGAAATAATACACACATCAGTCAGACAAGAAAATTAAATAAAAAGCCTCCAAACTGGAAAGGAAGAAGTAAACTTGTCATAGTTCCAGATGACATGATACTTCACATAAAAATCCTTGAATTCTACCCCAAAACTCTTTATAACTAACAAATGAATTCAACAAAGTTGCAGGATACAAGATTAATATACAGAAATCTGTTGTATTTCTATATACTAATAATGAATTACCAAAAAGACAAAGTTTTAAAAAAAACTCATTTAAAATAATATCTAAAAGAATAAAATACCTAGCAATAAACGAGACAAAACACCTATGCTGTGAAATCTATAAAACATTCACAAAGGAAACTGAAGATGATACAAAAATGAAAATATATCTTTTGTTCTCAATATTAGTGTTAAAATGACCATACTACTCACACACGTACAGATTTAATGCAATCCCTATCAAAACACCAATGACATCATACACAGTGTCCAACTCTTTGTGATCCCCTGGACTGCAGCACGCCAGAATTCCCTGTTCTTCACCATTTCCTGGAATTCACACAAAGCAAAGTGATGTCTCTGTTTTTTAATAGGCTGTCTAGGTTTTTCATAGCTTTCATTCCCAGGAGCAAGCGTCTTTTAATTTTGTGGCTGTAGTCACTGTCCACAGAGATTTTAGAGCCCCACAAAATAAAATCTGTTACTGTTTCCATTTTTTCCCCCATCTATTTGCCGTGATGTGATGGGACCTTAGTGATGGGATGCCATAATCTTAGCTTTTTAAATGTTGAGTTTTAAGCCAGCTTTTTCATTCTCCTCTTTCATCCTTATCAAGAGACTCTTCAGTTCCTCTTTGCTTTCTGCCCTTAGAGTGGTATCATTTGCATATCTGAGGTTGTTGATATTTCTCCCAGTAATCTTGATTTCAGCTTGGGATTCATCCAGCCTGGCATTTCACATGATGTACTCTGCACAAAAGTTTAACAAGCAAAGTGACAATATACAGTCTTGACATAGTCCTTTCCCGATATTGAACCAGCCCATTGTTCTATGTCCGGTTCTAACTGTTGCTTCTTGATCTCCATACAGGTTTCTTAGGAGGCAGGGAACGGGGTCCGGTATTCCCATTTCTTTAAGAATTTTCCACATTTTTTGTGATCCACACAGTCAAAGGCTTTAGTGTAGTCAATGAAGCAGAAACAGATGGTTTTTTTTTTTGTTTTTTTTTTTTTCTTAAACCCCCTTGCTTTCCCTATGATCCAACATGTGTTAGCAACTTGATCTGTGGTCCCTCTTCTGTTTTAAATCCAGCCTGCACATCTGGAAGTTCTTAGTTCACATACTGCTGAAGCCTAGCTTGAAGGATTTTGAGCATTACCTTGCTAGCATGTGAAATTACCACAACTGTGTGGCAGTTTCAACTCTCTTTGCATTGGTTTCTCTGGGATTGGAATGAAAACTGACCTTTCCTAGTCCTGTGGTCATTGCTGAGATTTCCAAATTTGCTGACATATAGAATGCAGCATTTTGACAGCATCATCTTTTAGGATTTGAAATCCTCAGCTGGAATTCTATCACCTCCACCAGCTTCATAGCAATGCTTCCTGAGACCCATTTGACTTCACACTCCAGGATGTCTGGCTCTAGGTGAGTGACCAAACCATGGTGGTTATCCAGGTCATTAAGACCTTTTTTTTGTATAGTTCTTCTGTGTATTCCTGCTGCTTCTCCTTAATCTTCTGCTTCTTGTAGGTCTTTGCTGTTTCTATCCTTTATTGTGCCCATCTTTGCATGCAGTATTCTCTTGATATCTGTAACTTTCTTGAAGATATCTCTAGCCTTTTCCATCCTATTCTTTTCCTCTATTTATTTTCATTGTTCACTGCAAAATTTCTGATGTCCTCCTAAATTCTCTGAACTGTGAACTATTTAAAAGAGCCAAAAGAAAGAAGCAACCTACATAAACAGAAATGGATATAGAAGTGGTATATATACACAATGAAATACTACTCACCCATAAAAAAGATGAAATTCTGCCATTTGCAGCTACATGGATATACTTAGTGATTATTATACTAAGTGAAATCAGTCTCAGAAAGGCAGATACTGAATAATATTGCTTATAGAAGGAACATAAATAATAATACAAACAAAGGCATATAGCAAAACAGAAACAAAGATATAAAAAATAATCCAGTGGTAACCAGTGGTAAGAAGGAAGTGGAAGGTATGTGTTAGATAGACAGGATTAAGAGATAGAACCTACTAGGAATAAAGTTGATAACCAACAAGGGTACACTGTATAGCACAGGGAATAATAGCAATTATTTTGTAATAACATTTAATAGAATATAAACTATAAATCTCAAAAATTCTCAAAAATGACAGAATGATCTCTGTTCATTTCCAAGGGAAACCATCCAGTGTCACAGCAATCCAAGTCTATGCCCTGACCAGTAATGCTGAAGAAGCTGAATTTGAATGGTCCTATGAAGACTTGAAAGACTTTCTGGAACTAACACCCAGAAAATATGTCCTTTTCATTACAGGGAACTGGAATGCAAAAGTGGAAAGCCAAGAAATACCTGGAGTAATAGGAAAATGAGTCCTTGGGGTACAGAATGAAGCAGGTCAAAGGCTAACAGAGTTTTGCCAAGAGAATGCACTGGTCATAGCAAACACTCCCTTCTGACAACACAAGAGAAGACCCTACACATGGACATCACTAGATGGCCAACACCAATGTCAGATTGATTATATTCTTTGCAGCCAAAGATGGAGAAGCTCTATACAGTCAGCAAAAACAAGAATGGGAGCTGACTGTGGCTCAGATCATGAACTCCTAATTGCCAAATTCAGACTTAAATTGAAGAAAGAAGGGAAAACCACTAAACTATTCAGGTATGGCCCAAATCAAATCCCTTAGTATTATACAGTGGAAATGACAAATGGATTCAAGGGATTAGATCTGATAGATAGAGTGCCTGAATAACTATGGACGTAAGTTTGTGACAATGTACAGGAGGCAGTGATCAAGACCATTTCCAAGAAAAAGAAATGTAAAAAGGCAAAATGGTTATCTGGAGAAGGCGATGGCACCCCACTCCAGTACTCTTGCCTGGAAAATCCCATGGATGGAGGAGCCTGGTGGGCTGCAGTCCATGGGGTCGCTAAAAGTCGGACATGACTGAACGACTTCACTTTCACTTTTCACTTTCACGCATTGGAGAAGGCAATGGCAACCCACTCCAGTGCTCTTGCCTGGAGAATCCCAGGGACAAGGGAGCCTCGTGGGCTGCCATCTGTGGGGTCGCACAGAGTCGGACACGACTGAAGTGACTTAGCAGCAGCAACAGCAGAAGAGGCCTTACAATAGCTGTGAAAATAAGAAAAGTGAAAGGCAAATGATAAAAGAAAAGACATACGCATTTGAATACAGAGTTCCAAAGAATAGCAAGGAGAGATAAGAAAGTCTTCCTCAGTGATCAGTGCAAAGAAATAGAGGAAAACAATAGAATGGAAAGACTAGAGATCTCTTCAAGAAAATTAAAGATACCAAGGGCAATTTTCATGTAAAGATGGGCACAATAAAAGGCAGAAATGGTATGGACATAAGAGAAGCAGAAATTAAGAATAGGTGACAAGAATACACAGGAGAACAATAAAAAGATCTTCACAACCTAGATAATCATGAAGGCGTGATCACTCACCTAGAGTCAGACATCCTGGAATATGAAGTCAAGTGGGCCTTAGGAAGCATCACTACTAACAAAGCTAGTGGAGGTGATGGAATTCCAGTTAAGCTATTTCAAATCCTGAAAGATGATGCTGTGAAAGTGCTGCACTCAATATGTCTGCAAATATGGAAACCTCAGCAATGGCCACAGGACTGGAGAAGTTTGGTGTTCATTCCAATCCCAAAGAAAGGCAATGCCAATGAATCCTCAAACTACTGCATAATTGCCCTCATCTCACATGCTATCAAGGTAATGCTCAAAATTCTCCAAGCCAGGCTTCAACAGTATGTGAACCATGAACTTCCAGATGTTCAAGGTGGATTTAGAAAAGGCACAGGAACAAGAGATCAAATTGCCAATATCTGCTGGATCATCGAAAAAGCAAGGGAGTTCCAGAAAAACAACTACTTCTGCTTCATGATTATGCTAAAGCCTTTGACTGTGTGGATCACAGCACACTGTGGAGAATTCTTCAAGAGATGGGAATACCAAACCACTTGACCTGCCTCCTGAGAAATCTGTATGCAGGTCAAGAAATAACAGTTAGAACTGGACATGGTACAACAGACTGGTTCCAAATCAGGAAAGGAGTACGTCAAGGCTGTATATTGTCACCCTGTTTATATAACTTATATGCAGAGTACATAATGAGAAACTCTGGGCTGGATGAAGTACAAGCTGGAATCAAGATTCCCAGGGGAAATATCAATAACCTCAGATACACAGATGATACCACCCTTATGGCAGAAAGCAAAGAAGAACTAAGGAGCCTCTTGATAAATGTCAAAGAGAAGAGTGAAAAGATTGACTTGAAACTCAACATTCTGAAAATTAAGATCACAGCATCCAGTCTCATCACTTCATGGCAAATAGATGGGGAAATAGTGGCAACGTGACAGACTTTATTTTGGGAGGCTCCAAAATCACTGCAGGTGGTGACTGCAGCCATGAAATTAAAGGATGCTTGTTTCTTGGAAGACAGCTTATTAAAAAGCAGAGATATTACTTTGCCAGCAAAGGTATGTCCAGTCAAAGCTATGGTTTTTCCAGTAGTCATGTATGGATGTGAGAGTTGGACTATAAAGAAAGCTGAGCGCTGAAGCATTGATGCTTTTGAAATGTGGTGTTGGAGAATGTCAGGGTCCAGCCCTGGTGGATCCAGGGTGATTCGAAGGTGGGGATGGAGTTGGCGTCCTTGGAAATAACTTATTTAATTACAGATAGAGAGGGATTAGAAAATTAGCAGAGAAAAAGAGGCTGAATAACTTGGTTTAAACGGAATACCAATCACCACCTACCTAGGCCGCAGGCGTCTTCCCGTTCTCCCGAAGGAGAGGAGGCACTGAGGCCCCCTCGGTCCAATCTTAGAAGCCCAGGCAAAATTAGCAGGCTTGGTGGGTACCCATGCACCAGATGGGAATTCGGCCAGAAAATACTAGGAGAGAAAAAGAGGCTGAATAACTTGGTTTACGTGGGATACCAATAAAATTCCAAGACAAGGAATTTGCACCATCTACATTGGGCCACCGGTGCCACTTGAATATTGGAAGGTGCCCCTCCTTGGGCTCCTTCTTGCGTGGGCTTGAAAGCCAGGACAAGTAAGTAGACATGGCGAACACCCACGCTCCAGATGGGAATTCAGCCAGAAAAACAAGGAGCAAGAAAGAACAACATGGAGGAATCAGTCTTTCTGGAAACTGATCCCATTTCTTTATTTTTAAGTTTGATATATACTTTTTGTTACACATAGGGATGAATACAGAGTCACGCAGGGATCAGCAGTCCTGACCTTTATCAAAAGCAGGTGCTTTACATAAAAAAAAAAAAAAAGATCTTAGGGGTTTTACATCATCTTCTGGCCATGAAGCCTGCGGACATTTTATGACACTTTCTTTCTGATAACCAAAAAAACTTATTTTTTCCAAGAGTGTCTTTTCTTAAACCAGGCACCACCCTCCAAATAAAGTTGCATTCCTATAGGGTGAGGGTGTAGTGAGTTACAATCAAGAAAGGAATTTATTTAACCCAAGGTTAACATGATTAATCTTAAAGGTTAATATTTATTTCTCCTATATGTTAGTTATAGTCATTATAAGGGCAGGAAATATGGAGATTTAGCAGCAAACATCAGCCCAACAAATGAAAATCCCTTCAGCAATGTTCCCCTTAAGATCTATTTAGTCTTAAGATAGTGATAAAGTTACATTTTTACATAGCAAGGACACAGTGATTTATAACAAAGTACAGTGATCTATTACAAAAGAGAAAATTCATTAACTCAAAAAGTCTAGTATTGCTAACCTTTAAACTACTGTATTTCCTTTTCTATATTCCAAATACATTGATTAATATATTCCCAGGTGCCTAAGGATATGGAGGCCTGGTGGCAATCATTGACTCAACAAGAAGAAAAAGCCCTATGCTAATTAAGACTCTCAAAATACTCCAAAACTCTCTGTGCTGTTTATGGTTGAGAGTTAGTAAACAATCATGTGCATAGTGGCAGGAGTATTGATAATCCTGTCACATAAGCTAGTTTGCCAGCAGAGAGGTTTGACCTGAGACACCCTTGTCCCACCCAGGGCAGGGAATTAGCAGCAATTATTGGCACAACAAATGAAAAACCCTTCACCAATATAATTCCTAACCAACCCACTATACTAATAATTTCTAACTTCACAAAAGAATTTGCCTTTAGTAAGTCTAAAACATCTCATGCCTCTCAGGTTGGGAGGCTGTAAACAATCACATGTGGCTGGACGAACCTATACAGGTGGGCTAGATAACCTTCAGAGGAGTTCGTAAGTTGAAACACTCTTGTCACACCCAGGAATTTTTATTGACTTGGAGCTGCAAGTTTACACTCCTTCTCCGAGAGAACTGGTGGGGAACAGTCCCCCATAAAGTCAGAGGTGTAGGCGAGAGCATGAAACAGTAAAGTAGATAGACTCTGGTCTGGGGGGTAGATGCTCAGGAACAGGGGGTTTCCTGAAGCTTGATCATGCCTTTGCATATGCCAAGCCTCCTTCCTCATGACTTTTGCCATGGGCGGAGTTCCTCACGCTGGCCCCCAGCAGGAGAAGACTCTTGAGAGTCCCTTGGACTGCAAGAAGATCCAAACAATCCATCCTAAAGGAAATCAGTCCTAAATATTTATTGGAAGGACTGATGATGAAGCAGGAACTCCAATACTTTGGCCATGTGACGCAAATAACTGACTCATTTGGAAAGACCCTGATGGTGGGAAAGATTGAAGGTGGGAGGAGAAGGGGATGAAAGAGGATGAGATGGTTGGATAGCATCACAAACTCAATGGACATGAGCTTGATTAAACTCTAGGAGTTGATGAGGGACATGGAGGTCTGGCATACTGTAGTCCATGTGGTCACAAACATTTGGACACCACTGAGTGAACTGAAGTGAACTGAAACTATAAACGTACTGAATCACTATGAGAAGTGAAGCGAAAGTTGTTCAGTTGTGTCCTCCTCTTGTGACTCCATGGGCTATATATACAGTCCATGGAATTCTCTAGGCCATAATACTGGAGTGGGTAGCCTTTCCCTTCTCCACGGCATCTTTCCAACCTAGTTATCGAACCCAGGTCTCCCACATTGCAGGCAGATTCTTTAGCAGCTGAGCCACAAGGGAAGCCCAAGAATACTGGAGTGAGTCACCTATCCCTTCTCCAGCAGATCTTCCCAACCCAGGAATCAAACGGAGGTCTGTGGCATTGCAGGCAGATTATTTACCAACTGTGCTCTCAGGGAAGCCTATTGAATCACCATGCTATAGTTCTAAAACTAGTATTGTAAATCAACTATACTTGAAAGAAAACAAAGGAAACATCAATTTCTATAGTGCTTACTAAAAATCACACTTTTAGTGTAAGAAACGATAAAAATATAAGGATAAAATGTACATTGTAAGTACAGTAAACTAAAGAAGGTAATTTTAAAAAGGCTATTTTATTTGATAAATAGGTTAAAATTAGAAATTAAGAGGAATTTATGATCATTAGAAAATAGGAATTTAGAAATAATATATATTCAAATTATAAGAATTTAAAACTGTAAAATATGAAAAAAATCCAAATCTGAATTACAGTAAGAAATTTTAAAATTATTTTCACAATAACTGTTAGTACATGCAAACAAAAATATGAAAATATAAAGAAAAACTGAACAATGCAATTATCAAGCTTGACCTATTCAGTATACTTAAATCTGCATAATCAAGAAAAGACAATGCTCATTGTTTCAAAATGTGCATGAAAAATTGACTATATAGAAGCCACAAATTAGATCTCTAAAAGCTGTGGTAGAAACTGAAATTACCAAGAAGAAACCTATATAATCTCCAAAAGAAAGGATGTTAGCAATATATTTTAAAATAATCCTTGGATGAAAAAGATGTTTCATGGTAGTTATAAGACATTATGTAAAGAATAATAAAAAAGTATATATTAAAACTTACTGATAATATCAAAGTTATTGTAGAAATAATTTATAGCCTTAAAAGTACACAATAGCAAAAAATGAAAGATGAACTAAATGATACTTCAGGAAATTAGAATAGGATGACATATTAAAGTCAAAATATAGAAAGTTAACACAAAGTTGGAGTAAGTAAAGGAAAAAATTTACTGTAAACAACATCAAACCAAAATTTTGTTTGATGAAAATATTAATACAACAAACTCTTTAGAAGTCTGATTTTTTAAAAGGGTGAGAGGAAGAGGAGGCACAATTTTCTAATATCAGGAATAAAAAAGAAACATAATATAGCCTACATAAAGTTATTGCTCAGTCCTATCTAACTTTTTGCAATGGCATGGACTGCAGCACACCAGGCTTCCCTGTCCATTACGATCTCCGAAAGTTTGCTAGAACTCATGCCCATTGAGTCGGTGATGCCATCCAACCATCTCATCCTCTGTCATCCCTTTCTCCTCCCACCTTCAATCTTTCCCAGCATCAAGGTCTTTTCTAATGAGTTGGCTCTTCACATCGGTGGTCAAACTATTAAAGCTTCAGCTTCAGTCCTTCGAATGAATATTCAGGACTGATTTCCTTTAGGACTGACTGGTTTGATCTCCCTGCCGTCCAAGGGACTCTCAAGAGTCTTCTCCAATACCACAGTTCAAAGGGATCGATTTTTCAGGACTCAGCCTTCTTTATGGTCCAGCTCTCATATCCATACATGATACTGGAAAAATCATAGCACTAACTAGACATTTTTTGGCAAAGTAATAACTCTATTTTTATGCTGTCTAGGTTTGTCATAGCTTTACTTCCAAGGAGCAAGCATCTGTTAATTTCATGGCTGCAGTCACCATTTGCAGTAATATTGGACCCCAAGAAAATAGTTTGTCATTGTTTCCCCATCTATTTGCTACGAAGTCATGGTACTGGATGCCATGACCTTTGTCTTTTGAATTTTTAAAAATTAATTAATCTTAATTGGAGGCTAATTACAATACTTTGGTGGTTTTGCCATATACAGACATGGATCAGCCTGAGGTGTACAAGTTACTCCCCACCCCATCCTGAACCCCCTTCCACCTCGCTCCTCACCTCATCACTCTGGGTTATCCCAGAGCACCGGCTTTGATTGCCCTGCTAAGTCTTGCATCGAACTTACACTGGTCATCTATTTTACATATGGTAATATACATGTTTCAATGCTATTCTCTCAAATCATCCCAAGCTCGCCTTCTCCCACAGAGTCCAAAAGTCTGTTCCTTACATCAGTGTCTCTTTTCTTGTCTTGCATATAGGGTCGTCATTACCATCTTTCTAAATTCCATATATATGTGTTAATTGTTTCTGACTTACTTCACTCTGTATAATAGGCTCCAGTTTCATCCACCTCATGAGGACTGACTCAAATGTGTTCTTTCTTATGGCTGACTAATATTCCATTGTGTATAAGCCAGCTTTTTCACTCTCCTCTTTCATCTTCATCAAGAGGCTCTTTATTTCCTCTTTGCTTTCTGTCATAAGAGTGGTGTCATCTGCATATCTGAGGTTATCTGGCAATCTTGATTTGGCTTGGGCTTCATCCATCCTAGCATTTTGTATGATATACTATACATATAAGTTAAATAAGCAGTGACAATATACAGTGACATACTCCTTTCCTAACTTGGAACCAGTCTGATGTTCCATGTGCAGTTCTAACTGTTGCTTCTTGATCTGCATACAGGTTTTTCAGGAGGCAGGGAAGGTGGTCTGGTATTCCATCTCTTTAAGAATTTTCCACAGTTTTTTGTGATCCACACAGTCAAAGGCTTTAGCATTGTCAATGAAACTGAAGTAGGTGTTTTTCTGGAATTCTCTTGCTTTTTCTGTGATCCAACAGATGTTGGTAATTTGATTTCTGGTTCCTCTGCCTTTTCTAAATCCAGCTTGAACATCTGGAACTTCTTGGTTTACATACTGTTGAAGCCGAGCATGGAGAATTGTGAGTATTACTTTGCTCAAATTGTGTTTAGAATCAAACTTCATACCCATCAGAGATGCTCAGAGGGTTTTGTTTGTGTGCACCAGGACATTAAAGTTAATATGATACTAACATTTTCATAAAATTGGAAAGTGTACTAGAAAAATCTAAAATTGCTTAAAGATGCAATCTGAATAATTCTGTATTTAGTATAAAATTTCTTAAAGGTAATCAGTCCTGAATATTCATTGGATGGACTGATGCTGAAACTGAAACTCCAATACTTTGGTCACCTGATGCGAAGAACTGACTCAATGGAAAAGACTCTGATGCTGGGAAAGGCTGAAGGCAGGAGGAGAAGGGGACGACAGAGGATGAGACAGTTGCGTGGTATCACCGATTTGATGGACATGAGTTTAAGCAAGCTCCAGGAGTGGGTAATGGACAGGGAAGCCTGGTGCACTGCAGTCCATGGAGTCGCAAAGAGTAAGACACAACTGTGACTGAACTGAACTTAGTGTAAAATTATATTTGTAAATAATTTTAAATATTCCTACAGAGTCCATCTTAGCCACAAATGTCTCTACCAAAGTCTTTTTAACCACAGATGTCTTTTATAATTATTTTATGAAAGTATTAAAGAGATAAGAAAAATCACATACAAATTCTCCTATAATATCAAAAAATGTGGACCATTTGCTAGTCATTTTATGAAGTGAGGACAACAATGACAAACAAAATTCACAAGGTCATTACAATAAAGAAAAACCACAGTTTAATCACTATGGTGAATATGCAAGAAAATTATAAAACAAATTATAAACAAATTAATTCCAGTTGCATATGAAGAAGATAATATAGTATGACTTGGTACATATTTTCCCCATGGACAAGATTAATTTGACATTCAATAAATCAAACAATTTGGCACATTAATTTTATATAGGATTAAAAAAACATGATTTTAGCAGATATAGAAAAGGCATATTGTAAAATTCAACATATTAATATTATAAAAACTTGTACTCAACTATAGTTAAAAAGGTCCTTTAACTGAAAAGAATAACTATAAAAATACATATATCTAGTTTTATATTTAGTTGGTGAAATTTGGAAAAATTTTCCATAAGTAATATGAAAATGTCCAGAAGCTCCATGAACATTGTCTTGGGAAATACTAAAAACAGAGTTATGATATAGGAAAAAGAAAAAAAAAGTAGAAATTAGGGGAAAAAAACTACCATCTTTCATAGGCAGCAATTTTGTACATGTAGAAAACTTTAAGTAGATTATAATTATTAAATAAATGCAAAAAGACTTCTGGACAAAAGATGAATAACATCCATTTGTTTATGCATACAGACATACTTAGAAACACTAACATGAGCACTCACTATTTTCAGCCTCAAATCTGCTCTGCATAAAACAAGATATTTAACTATTCTCTGAACCTCTGGACCTCTTGTATACACATCACTTGAATATCTGAAGAAAATTCTCCTTATAAATGCAGAAACCCATATACTCTTGCTTCACAGAATTTCAGAGGTCTCTTTTACCTTTCTACTAGTTGGTTTCTAAATTTCTTTCCAGCTCCAAACATCTGTGATTTCACGATTATGATATAGTCAGATCTATATCTCATGTATATATGTGAACATTCACCATTCATTTTGGGTCTCCTATAACACCCTAATACATCATGGTCACCATATATTCCTAGAACATGGAAGTAGTATTCTACTCCTTTCAGACTTACTGAAATATTTTATTGTTTATAAAAGTATCTAATTAAATGAGTGCTGATAATTTCTTCCAATAATTTATAATATCTCATGAGGCTAAATCTATATACTCATAAGTTATTATGCATAATAATTGCATATTATACTGTATTATGTGTATGTATACATTTTAAAAATTTCTACATATTTCCCTTTTAAGATTCAATTTGTTGTTCTGTGTCATCTAATGCATATTTACTACATATCTTACTGAAACTTGACTTTTTAAAAGCAATAGTGTTACACATAAATCAAGGATTTAAAATAAATATGACATTCCCTTACACAGAGGGAAAATATGTTTAAGAAGGTAAAATGGATTCATTAACTGGGATACAGGTTATTAAGTAAAGCATGACTGAGTTGTTTAATAGAGTAAAGCCATTACCACAGAAGCTCCTGATGTTAAGAAGGATTAATGTACTTAAACATACTATCCGTTAAACTCCTGCTTTTAGGATATTTTTTCTTTCTCTTTTTTTATTACTTGGAGTAAAGGTACCATACACATCTACCATGGGCTTTGAAAGAAATTATTTTCTCATTTTGCAAATGAAGTCAGAAACCATCTCCAATTGATTAATAACAGTAAAATGCACGGTGACTCAAAGGGATGCAAACATGAACTGCATCTGAGAAGGTGTGGCGCCACCACTGCCCTTGTGACATGGGATCATTTTGAAAGGTGATGAAATCTTTTGTCACTGACAGATATCAGGTACCATCAGTAAACTCACCTTGAGTTTAAGAAAGTTTTATCCTTTACATGGATGGTTAGATAAAGTAAACTTCTAACTCACTATTTCAAAGTCCATCTACCTCTGAGGATGTAAGTTTCCACATATGCAAAGTGAGGGCATTGAGTACTGGAGAAAGGCTCTAATGTTTCTGCAAATTATAATTTTCTATGAGTATTTATTAAGAAAAAAATGCCTTTCTCAACTTTAAATTCATGTTTATATGTTAAGATACCCAATTATTTCTTTACTTTCAAATGAACTTTAGCATAAGGCAAAATGACACAAGATATCATCAAACAAAACACAGTGCTTCACTTTAAAGTTATATTAAAACAGCCATTGTATATACAATTAATCATTTTATGTAGGATCAGAAATAATTTTATTTCCATTCTGCTACACAATGTAGAACTCAAATGTAACATATATGATACTGCCCAACCAGACAATATTCCTAATATTCATAAAGCCAACTGTTTTCTGCTCCAATGGTGCAATGAATTAATTTAAATTGAGTGTATCTCAACATAAATTTTGAAATGCCTTTGCTATGTTCCTTCTATTAAAATTTGCATGTATTAAAAATTCATTAGAAACCAAGCGAGTTCCTGAAAATCTTCTTAAACCTGTAATTTTATGTAGTTTATATCCATTCACCTTGATTTATACAAATTATTGATGTGTGGATTAGTGAGTCATCACATCCTATATAAGATCATACTTCCCTTTATTGTATTATTCCTTTATGATTAAAACATTACATTCTGAAAGAGGAAAATATTACTGGCAATGTGGGTTTTGATGTATACATCTTATTAAGACCAGAGCATGTCAAGGCATTTTATTGTGCTGCCAAGAGAATAAAAGAGATAAAAAGGCCAAATATGAGCCAAATAATGAAAGAACTTATCTTTGTGTCCCTTTAAGAATTAATTTATTTTTAGTTTCATTCCTATTAACAGTTTTCAATTTTTACCTTAATCAGATGTTTTTGCACTCAGATTCAGCTTTAGCTCTTATGATAGACAATTACTTCAATTTATAATCAAATAGCCGAATATCTATTTTCTATCTCAGTTCAGTTCAGTTGCAGAGTCATGTCCGACTCTTTGTGACCTCATGAACTGCAGCACGCCAGGCTTCCCTGTCCATCACCAACTCCTGGAGCTTACTCAAACTCATGTCCATTGAGTTGGTGATGCCATCCAACCATCTCGTCCTGTCATCCCCCTCTCTTCCCTCCTTCAATCTTTCCCAGCATCAGGGTCTTTTCTAAGGAATCAGCTCTTCACATCAGGTGGCCAAAGTATTGGAGTTGCAGCTTCAGCATCAGTCCTTCCAATGAATATTCAGGACTGATTTCCTTTAGGATGGAATGGCTTGATCTCCTTGCAGTCCAAGGGAGTCTCAAAGAGTCTTCTCCAACAGCACAGCTCAAAGCATCAATTCTTCCATGCTCAGCTTTCTTTATGGTCCAACTATCACATCCATACATGAATACTGGAAAAACCATAGATTTGACTAGACAGAACTCTGTTGGAAAGTTTTTAATATGCTGTCTAGGTAGGTCATAGCTTTTCTTCAGGGAGCAAGCATCTTTTAATTTCATGGCTGTAGTCATCATCTGCAGTGATTTTGGAGCCTCAAAAAAATAAAGCCTCTCAGGATTTCCATAGTTTCCCCATCTATTTGCCATGAAGTGATGGGACTGGATGCCATGTTCTTTGTTTTTTTCAATGTTGAGTTTTAAGCGAGTTTTTTCACTTTCCTCTTTCACCAAGAGGCTCTTTAGTTCTTTTTCACTTCCTGCCATAAGGGTGGTGTTATCTGCATATCCAAGGTTATTGATATTTCTCCCAGAAATATTGATTCATCTAGCCTGGCATTTCGTATGATGTACTCTGCATGTAAGTTAAATAAACAGTGTGACAGTATACAGCCTTGTCACACTCCTTTCCCAATTTGGAACCAGTTCATTGTTTCATGTTCTGTTCCAACTATTGCTTCTTGATCTGCATACAGATTTCTCAGGAGGCAGGGAAGGTGGTCTGGTATTTCCATCTCTTTAAGAATGTTCCACAGTTTGTTGTGATCCACACAGTAAAAGGCTTTGGTGTAGTCAATAAAGCAGAGGTAGATGTTTTTCTGGAACTCTCTTGTTTTTTCGATGATCCAGCGGATGTTGGCAATTTGATCTCTGGTTCCTCTGCCTTTTCTAAATACATCTTGAACATCTGGAAGTTCTCAGTTCATTTACTGTAGAGGCTCAGCTTGGAGAATTTTGAGCATTACTTTGCTGGCGTGTGAGATGAATGCAATTGTTTAGTAGTTTGAACATTCTTTGGCATTGCCTTTCTTTGGGATTAGAATGAAAAATGGCCTTTTTTTTCATTTTCTATTTAGTTAGCTATTAATCCAAATGAAATTGTATCCTTTATTATTTAATTATAATCCTAAAAACATCATATATTGTTTTGTTTAATCTTTAGACACTCTGTCCATGTTTTTCTTTTTAAGGACACAAACATTCTAGGCTAAAACTGATGGGTAAATCTTCACTATTTTCTGAGAAACATTATTTTATGGAAGATATTAAAAATCAGACAGTCTAAATCATAGTTTTTAAATTTTGGTTTATTACTAGATTTTTACCTTAAATTATAGAATTTAGAAATTTAAGATTTGTATTTGATCTCACTCTTTATTAATACTTGATAACCTAATTAAGATAACATTTATATTTATGTTTTTCATCATTTATCTCATTGTTTTGCACTGTAAATGTAGTAATGTTTTAAAATTCAGCCTCTTTTTTAAATTTCCCACAGGTAAGTCAAATTCCACATGTTCAAATATGAGTTTTTAATCCTCCTTGGGCTTGAATGATTCATGTCCCCATTAAAGTCATTAGCTTTCAATCCATTTTATCAACTAGAAACTTGAAGTCATGTTTCAATCCCATTTCCCTTTAATCTCCATGGCTATTCAACTTATAGTCCTAGAAACTTCAAATCTGTAAGTATCTCTTTAATCTACATTTTTTTCAACCTTTATTGCAAACATGCTAGTCCATGCGCCATTATTTCATCAGTGATTATTTGCAAATAAACTCCACCTAAGGCCCAGCACTATACTAAAAACAGAAAATTCATTTTTTTACACAAGCACTAGAATGATCTTCACACACATATTATTCTCAGGCATAACAACTTTTATGTCTGACAGTGCCCCCGACATAAGGATCAAAATACAACCCTGGACAATCACAGATGACATGATCCTCTACATAGAAAACCCTAAAGACTCCACCAGAAATTACTACAATTAATCAATGAATATAGTAAAGTTGCAGAATATAAAATCAACACACAGAAATCCCTTGCATTCCTATACACTAATAATGAGAAAAGAGAAAGAGAAATTAAGGAAACAATTCCATTCACCATTGCAATGAAAAGAATAAAATACTTAGGAATATATCTACCTAAAGAAACTAAAAACCTGTATATAGAAAACTATAAAACACTGGTGAAAGAAATCAAAGGGGACACTAATAGATGGAGAAATATACCATGTTCATGGATAGGAAGAATCAATATAGTGAAAATGAGTATATTACCCAAAGCAATCTACAGATTCAAGGCAATCCCTATCAAGATACCAACGGTATTTTTCCGAGAGCAAGAACAAATAATTTCACAGTTTGTATGAAAATACAAAAAATCTCAAATAGCCAAAGCAATCTTGAGAAAGAAGAATGGAACTGGAGGAATCAACCTGCCTGGCTTCAGGCTGTACTACAAAGCCACAGTCATCAAGACAGTATGGTACTGCCACAAAGCCACAGTCATCAAGACAGTATGGTACTGGCACAAAGCCAGAAATATAGACCAATGGAACAAAATAGAAAGCCCAGAGATAAATCCATGCACCTATGGATACCTTATCTTTGACAAAGGAGGCAAGAATATACAATGGAGTAAAGACAATCTCTTTAACAAGTGGTGCTGGGAAAACTGGTCAACCACTTGTAAAAGAATGAAACTAGATCACTTTCTAACAACATACACAAAAATAAACTCAAAATGGATTAAAGATCTAAACATAAGACCAGAAACTATAAAACTCCTAGAGGAGAACACAGGCAAACACTCTCCGACATAAATCACAGCAGGATCCTCTATGATCCACTCCCCAGAATTCTGGAAATAAAAGCAAAAACAAACAAATGGGATCTAATTAAAATTAAAAGCTTATGCACAACAAAGGAAACTATAAGCAAGGTGAAAAGACAGCCTTCGGAATGGGAGAAAATAATAGCAAATGAAGCAACTGACAAACAACTAATCTCAAAAATATACAAGCAACTCCTGCAGCTCAATTCCAGAAAAATAAATGACCCAATCAAAAAATGGGCCAAAGAACTAAATAGACATTTCTCCAAAGAAGACATACGGATGGCTAACAAATACATGAAAAGATGCTCAACATCACTCATTATCAGAGAAATGCAAATCAAAACCACAATGAGGTCCCATTTCACGCCAGTCAGAATGGCTGTGATCCAAAAGTCTACAAGCAATAAATGCTGGAGAGGGTGTGGAGAAAAGGGAACCCTCTTACACTGTTGCTGGGAATGCAAACTAGTACAACCATTATGGAGAATAGTGTGGAGATTCCTTAAAAAACTGGAAATAGAATTGCCTTATGACCCAGCGATCCCACTACTGGGCATACACACCGAGGAAACCGGAATTGAAAGAGACACGTGTACCCCAATGTTCATCGCAGCACTGTTTATAATAGCCAGGACATGGAAGCAACCTAGATGTCCATCAGCAAATGAATGGATAAGAAAGCAGTGGTACATATACACAATGGAGTGTTACTCAGCCATTAAAAAGAATACACTTGAATCAGTTCTAATGAGGTGGATGAAACTGGAGCCGATTATACAGAGTGAAGTAAGCCAGAAAGAAAAACACCAATACAGTATACTAATGCAAATATATGGAATTTAGAAAGATGGTAATGATAACCCTGTATGCAAGACAGCAAAAGAGACACAGATGTATAGAACAATCTTTTAGACTCTGTGGGAGAGGGAGAGGGTGCGATGATTTGGGAGAATGGCATTGAAACATGTATAATATCATATATGAAACGAATTGCCAGTCCAGGTTCCATGCATGATACAGGATGCTTGGGACTGGTACACTGGGAGGACCCAGAGGGATGGTATGGGGAGGATGGTGGGAGGGGGGTTCAGGATGGGGAACACATGTATACCCGTGGCAGATTCATGTTGATGTATGCCACAACCAATACAATATTATAATGTAATTAACCTCCAATTAAAATAATAACTTTATATTAAAAAATAAAAAGAATTAGTTTAGTTCTTAAACGAATTAGGTCTTTCCAGGTGGCACAGTGGTAAAGAATACACTTGCCAATGGAGGAGATTCAAGAGACATGGGTTTGATCCCTGGATCAGGAAGATCCCCTTAAGTAGGAAATGGCAACTCACTCCAGTATTCTTTGCTGGAGAATTCGATGGACAGAGAAGCCTAGCAGGCTACAGTCCATGAATCCACAAAGAGTCAGACCCGGCTGAGCAACTAAGCACATTGTTAAACTAATTAAGGTGTCATGAATCCTCAATCAAGCCAATGCAATTATTGCCTCTACTGTGAATGACTCTTGACTCTCAATAAACTTACCAAAGCTTCTATGACTCCATTTAAAGGGGGGAACCAATTTGCATTTAAACCCAATAAAGTCCATGGAATTAGCACCTGCTCTCTGTTTTCTTACTTAGTAAAGAGTCACATCTGGGACCGCTCTGGTGCCCAATTTTAAGCTCTCAACACAGGGGACCCAGGTTCCACCCCTGGTCAGGGAACTAGATCCCACATGCTGCAACCAAGAGTTGGCATACGACAATGAAAACTGAAGATCCAGTGTGCTGCAACTAAGACCCGAGGCAGCCAAATAAACAATCAGTTCAGTTCTATCGTTCAGTCGTGTCCAATTCTTTGCGACCCATGGACTGCAGCACACCAGGCTTCCCTGTCCATTACCAACTGCCGGAGTTTACTCAAACTCATGTCCATTGAGTTGGTGATGCCATCCAGCCATCTCATCCTCTGCCATCCCCTTCTCCTCCTGCCTTCTATCTTTCCCAGCATCAGGTTCTTTTCCAGTGAGTCAGTTCTTTGCATCAGGTGGCCAAAGGATTGGAGTTTCAGCTTTAGCATCAGTCCTTCCAATGAATATCCAGGACTGATTTCCTTTAGGATGGACTGGTTGAATCTCCTTGCAGTCCAAGGGACTCTAAAGAGTCTTCTCCAACACCACAGTTCAAAAGCATCAATTCTTCAGCTCCCAGCTTTCTTTATAGTCCAACTCGCACATCCATACATGACTACTGGAAAAACCATAGCTTTGACTAGATGGACCTTTGTTGGCAAAGTAATGTCTCTGCCTTTTTAATACGCTGTCTAGGTTGGTCATAACTTTTCTTCCAATAAATAAACAAATAAATAAATATTAAAAACAACAACACTGTAGAAGAAGTGTGTAATGTGGACAGCCCATCCACAGTATTCATCAAGTTATCTTCCAGAGATCAACACAAATATCATTTACTTGATAGGTCAGATCTTTGACATGATATGAGGCTATGTATACTATCACGTAAGAAACGAATTGCTAGTCTAGGTTCAATACAGGATACAGGATGCTTGGGGCTGGTGCACTGGGATGATCCAGAGAGATGATATGGGGAGGGTCGTGGGAGGGGGGTTCAGGGTTGGGAACTCATGTACACCTGTGGTGGATTCATGTCAATGTATGGCAAAACCAATACAAAATAATAAAAATAAAATAAAATACAGTCACAATTGTAGTTTAATGAGTACTTGAGTAATTACTTGCTAAACATCTGGCTTTCTCACTAGAATAGATAGAATGCAAATTCCACAAAGGCAGGGACCAGGTTTGTTTTGTTCATTGCTGCATGAACAAATGAACAACACCAAATGAACAACTCTGTATATGGCAAACACTCCACAGATAATTTATTGAATAAACTGCCGTGAGTTTATAAATTATAAGTATCATCTTTATCATGGAAATAAAGATTTTTCTCAAGTATTATATCAGGATTAGATGAAGAACTTTGATAAAACCAGCTTTGTATAATTAGGACAGTTATTGGTACATTGCAGCAATTTTTTATAGAAAAGCCAACTGAACCCAGTATTCCTATTTTAACCTGACTAGTTTAGTAATGCAAGTGATCCAAAAGCAGAAATAAGAGGGAAAAAAGAAAAGAAAAAAAACTAAATAACACTGTTGGTTTCTGCAAATATCTTTAAAAGTTGTCTCAATTCGGAAATGAACATTCTGGGTTCTAAATTCAAATAAAATAGGCACAATAAAATAAATTACAGAAATATAAAAAACTCCATGAATTTGACCTACATGGAATGCATAAACCAACATGTAGACATATACAAAAAAAAAAGTTTTGATACTATGGAAAATGTCATACACTAACTTCAAAAATTGATAATTTAATTTAAAAAGTTCACCTATTTATTTGTTTTTTATTTTCAGTTATTTTTACAAGACAAAGCCTATAAAGCAAATATAAAATATAGAAAACCCTCATAAAGAACAAACCAAAAAAAAAAAAAAAATAGAAGAAATGAGGGAATATTGCATAACTTTTTAACCCATCCTTGCCTGAATATGACCTTGCTGATGTCTTACCAAATAATTCATTACACTGTGTATTAGAATTAATTTTAGTATAGGTTTCAGGAAGGCAACTGTGTAATGTGTAAGTTTCACATATTTTTTTCAGTGTTAAAAAGTGGATACTCATTTTTATTGGGATAGGCAGTGACTTAAATTTTACTTAAATTGAGATTGCACACCTACTATAAACCTCATTTATTATCACATTTAGCACTCGCACAGATCTTCAAATTAGATACTAAAATCTGTATGTTCAGGGAACACAGATAAATGTTACTCAACAAGGAAACTTCTGGCAATCATGCAAAGTCAGGGTGGAGAGTTCCTCTACACTCTGTCAGGTGACTGTCTATGAATTTTTGCTGTAAGGATCTCATAAAATAGAACTGATAAAAAACACTACTGTAAAAATTCAAAGCATGTAGTTTAAAATTGTATATTTGGTGAGCTATACTGCAGACTTTGGGAATAATGTTGACAAACAGTATCAGGGACAAGTTAAATTTTAGCACAGAGACGTGAGTACTATAGTTACTCCAGGTGGATTTGAACTTCATCTTGGACTCTAATTCCCTCTTCTCTCTAACAATACTTATCAGAAATTTTCTCACATAAATAACTCTGCTAAAAAGAATAAATTAACAAAACATTGTAAATCAACTGAATTCCAATAAATTGTTTACATGTTTAAATTAATTAATGAATAGTGCTTCATGAGGAAAGGAGAAATTATGGAAGTTGCAGATGTTAAACTTAGATTTACCCGTGGTACTTTAAGTCATTAATTTTAAACAGTTCTGGTGGTCATATCTCATAATAAAATGATGGTAATGTATACCTTCGGGGATTGCTTGGCAGATTAAAGTTATTTAGGTGACTAATGAATGGTAACCGTTATTATTTCAATCAGTGAAACAAATCACTAAAACATAAATTTTGGCATTAAAAAGAATAAAACACTATAATCAGTTAGTCTAGTTCCTGTTGTATGGCAAAATGCAGTTCTAGACCAGATAGCTGCAAAGCATCACCAGATGTATTTCAGCAAGATCATTTTTCTTTTGAAAGACTTCAAAAGTAATACCACGAATATAAAACCTATTATGGATAAGCCTGGAAATACCATCTTAACCAAGTGATAAAGGCTGAAATCAACAGTAAACATTCATGTAGACATTATGATATAAGACAGTCACTAAGTTCTGTGGTATCCTTCCTCAAAACCCCAAGTCTAATTATGAGACACAGCAGACAAATCCACACCAAGAGACATTCTGTCATATAGTATGCTTTAAAGTTACAAGGTAAAATAAACACATAAATAATAAAACAAGGAAAGACTGACAAGCACAGATTGAGGAAGACTGAGAAAGATGGTCAAGTGAATCATGGTATCCTACATTGAATCCTGGGTCAGAAAAAGAGTATTACTGAAAACATTTGTGAAATACAAGTTTGTAGTTAGCTAATAGCATTGCATCAGTGTTAATGGCAATTTTGAGAAGTACCAGATATAAGGGCTGTTGACATTAGGGATGACTGTATGGAGAGCATATGGGACCTCTTTGTACTATTTTGGCAACCTTTCAGTAAATCTGAGGGCTTTCCCGGTGGCTCAGATGGTAAAGAATTTACTTGCAATGCAGGAGACCCAGGTTTCATCCCCAGGTTGGGAAGATTCTCTGTAGAAGGGCATGGCAATTCCCATTCCAGTACTCTTGCCTGAAGAATTCCATGGACAGAGGAGCCTGGGGACTATAGCCCATGGGGTCACAAGAGTCAGACTTTTTTTTTTTTTTTTTTCACTTTCACTAAATCTAAAATTATTTCAAAATGGAAAGTAAAAAACCAAAAACATAAAACAAGTTCCTTTTTGCCACTAATTGTGACCTGAAGTCAGCTTGTCTTTTGTTTTGTCTTATTTCATATTGTTTCCATTTTTCTAGAACATAACTTCATTTGACAAACCTTTCTTTAGATTCTTTATAAGATTTCTGACTTTTAAAAACTGACTGGCAAAGTTCAAGAAAACTTATTCCCTGATCACTTCTTTATGCTGCCAATGTCATTCACATCCAAGATCTTTGACCTACAATTTTTCTAACTAAATTTCTACAGTGTTGACTGCCATTCAAAGAAACATAAATACCATCCTCTGAGGATTGTATGTGCTATGCGGAGAGAGAAACACCATCTCGCAAATGTTCAGTTTGTTTTAAATTCATCATAAAATAAGTATGGGGGAAAAGTCTGATATTCGGGCTGAATTAATATATTTATTTAATCAATACAATTCACACTTTTGGCTTCATCCCTTACTGTTCACTGTACACACAGCCATAGGACATAATACAGCAGAACTGAAAAAATAAAAGTAGCCATCCAATCCTCAAGTAAATTACAGAATAAGATCATACACGAGTACCAACTTCAATATGTCATGAGTAGAGGTATCCTGGTAGACACAAATTTCCAATAACTGTATCAAACTATGCTTTTATGTTAGTCCCTTAGCTACTAATACTAGCTGTATTAGTAGGAGGGCACTGAAGAGAACTAGACCAGTTTTCACTTTCACATAAGTTTTCCCCTGAGGTTCACTCTTATCTCTGATCTATACACTAAGCACTAAATGAGCCCCTGACTTAGACAATTTCCTCCCCAAATGTTCACTATTAGCTTCCATTTATACAAAAATGTTACCAAGAAGTGAAATGACCTTAGCAACTAATCCAGAATGACTATTTCTATCTTAATTTTACTTTCATGCTTCTTTATTCATATATCATAGTTATCTAAGAGTGGGGGATAAGCCCTATTTCTGGGTCAGAGGCAATGGTAGGTGAAGGATAAAAGGATGAAATTCAGAACCAGAATAACTGAAACAGATACAGTGATGAGATGGCAGCAAATGGCAAATCAGTAGGGTGGTAACAGATTAGGGAGTTTGAAACAGCAGACATCAAGAAGGAGATACGGCTCAAAAACCATCCAACATTCAGGTTATCAAGAAGTATGCCTAAAACGGAGATCAATTTGTTCAGTCAGACAAGGTTTTGATAAGAGAATCAGATATAGCACACAAGATATTAGAGGACTTTCAGTTCAAGAAAAATCTGACCTTACAACTGTATAGAATTTTTACCATTTCCTGCTAGAATAAGATGTACTGAGTATGGCTAATCAGGTAAAGCAAAGTCCAGTCTACTTGCTGAACCAAAGTGATTCTCTTTTCCAAACCCATATTCTGAAATATATGAAGTTAAATTCATGACATTCTATCCACAAAATGTAGTGCTTTTACCTTTATCTTTGACAAAGCCACCAGAAACACCAGATCATTTATTCAATTGACAATTCTTTTAATTTTTCATACCCTTCTATGGTAAACAGATAAGTGCATCTACTCACAAATGTCTTTGACATTCATCCCCTTTCTTTTATGTTACTGATTTGATTTTACTGCTCATCACTTTTCATAAGAAAATTTCAACAACATCTTAAATGTTTTCCTTACTAAATTTCTTTTCCATACTTAATTAGTTTGCACAGATCCTGGCATGATCACATCACCCACAGCCCAAGAATCATTGACTGCTTCCAGGATGAGCTTACCCTTTAGAATGAAAATTGTAGGTCCTTCCTGAACAGGCTGTAACATATACTTTACAGAAAATTTGCCTTCTCAAGCAGACTTAACTGACCTGCATGAGACTTTGTCCACTGTATTTGATCACAATCTTCCCAACTCTAAATATGGCCCCGTATCTACACCTTTCCCTTTTTATTGCTCTAAGTAATTGTCCTTGCTCCCAACTCTGCTTGTGAAAAATCTCACCATCCTTTACAGTTCAGCTTATGTTCCACTATGCCTTTCGATCACTTAATGTTGCTGCTGCTGCTTCTGCTGCTGCTAGGTCACTTCAGTTGTTGCTGACTCTATGCAACCTCATAGTCAGAAGCCCACCAGGCTCCCCCGTCCCTGGGATTTTCCAGGCAAGAGTACTGGAGGGGGGTGCCATTGCCTTCTCCACGATCACTTAATAGTTCCTATTAAATGTTTTCTCAATCTCCATGTTACTGTACATGATATTTACAATCTTACTTCACACTAATCATATTGGCTTTCTTCATCAATCAATTATCAACCATCAAGGTGAAGAGGTCTCTCTGGTTAAGCTCTGTATAACTCAACAGCCATCTGAATTGAATGATTATTTAAGAATTAGCTTGACCAGTTTGGAAGGACAACATAATTTGGATAGAGGATCAAGAGAAAAGCAGAATAATGAATGCATATAAGGCAAGATTTTATAAAAAGAACAACCCTGAGACTAGACTATCCCATAAAACACAACTAACAGCAGAGAAAACTAACTGCTAACAGATAAAACAATAGATTTTGAGTATCTGACACTGAAAAAAAAACATATGCTTCCTCCTGTTGCTCAAAATGATGCTCCTCATTAGACTAGACAAAGATTCTCCATATGTGACTCTCAGTAAGTTACAAACTGTCGTTAACCATTATATAGAGAAAACCACCTAGAGGTGCTGCTCTTAACAATAAATTACTTGGATGAGTCATCTGCTTCTGTATATATTTTCATAGGTATGAGCGAAAGTAACCAGGATAGGAAAAACAAACATTCCACGTGTTCAGAACTTTCAATTGCAACATTACTTTCATCTCAGTTCAGTTCAGTTCAGTCGTGTCCAACTCTTTGCGACCCCATGAATTGCAGCACACCAGGCCTCCCTGTCCATCACCAACTCCCGGAGTTCACTCAGACTCATGTCCATCGAGTCCGTGATGCCATCCAGCCATCTCATCCTCGGTCGTCCCTTCTCCTCCTGCCCCCAATCTCTTCCAGCATCAGAGTCTTTTCCAGTGAGTCAACTCTTCGCATGAGGTGGCCAAAGTACTGGAGCCTCAGCTTTAGCATCATTGCTTCCAAAGAAATCCCAGGGTTGATCTCCTTCAGAATGGACTGGTTGGATCTCCTTGCAGTCCAAGGGACCCTGAAGAGTCTTCTCCAACACCACAGTTCAAAAGCATCAATTCTTCGGCACTCAGCCTTCTTCACAGTCCAACTCTCACATCCATACATGACCACAGGAAAAACCATAGCCTTGACTAGACGGACCTCAGTCAGTAAAGTAATGTCTCTGCTTTTGAATATACTGCCTAGGTTGGTCATAACTTTCCTTCCAAGGAGTAAGCGTCTTTTAATTTCATGGTTGCAGTCACCATCTGCAGTGATTTTGGAGCCCAGAAAAATAAAGTCTGACACTGTTTCTACTGTTTCCCCATCTATTTCCCATGAAGTGATGGGACTAGATTCCATGATCTTCATTTGCTGAATGTTGAGCTTTAAGCCAACTTTTTCACTCTCCTCTTTCACTTTCATCAAGAGGCTTTTTAGCTCCTCTTCACTTTCTGCCATAAGGGTGGTGTCATCTGCATATCTGAGGTGATTGATATTTCTCCCGGCAATCTTGATTCCAGCTTGTGCTTCTTCCAGCCCAGCATTTCTCATGATGTACTCTGCATAGAAGTTAAATAAGCAGGGTGACAATATACAGCCTTGACGTACTCCTTTTCCTATTTGGAACCAGTCTGTTGATCCCTGTCCACTTCTAACTGTTGCTTCCTGACCTGCATACAGATTCCTCAAGAGGCAGGTCAGGTGGTCTGGTATTCCCATCTCTTTCAGAATTTTCCACAGTTTATTGTGATCCACACAGTCAAAGGCTTTGGCATAGTCAATAAAGCAGAAATAGATGTTTTTCTGGAACTCTCTTGCTTTTTCGATGATACAGCAGATGTTGGCAATTTGATCTCTGGTTCCTCTGCCTTTTCTAAAACCAGCTTGAACATCAGGGAGTTCACGGTTCACGTATTGCTGAAGTCTGGCTTGGAGAATTTTGAGCATTACTTTACTAGCATGTGAGATGCGTGCAACTGTGCGGTAGTTTGAGCATTCTTTGGCATTGCCTTTCTTTGGGATTGGAATGAAAACTGACCTTTTCCAGTCCTGTGGCCACTGCTGAGTTTTCCAAACTTGCTGGCATATTGAGTGCAGCACTTTCATAGCATCATCTTTCAGGATTTGAAATAGCTCAACTGGAATTCCATCACCTCCACTAGCTTTGTTCATAGTGATGCTTTCTAAGGCCCATTTGACTTCACATTCCAAGATGTCTGGCTCTAGATTAGTGATCACATCATCATGATTATCTGGGTCGTGAAGATGTTTTTTGTACAGTTCTTCCAAGGGGTACTAAATAGGAGATCCAAATTCACTCATCTCCATCATCACAGGCAGTCACATTGGATTATTGTCAAGCAAACTGACTTTCATCCCCATGTGTGTGACATGTACCATTTTTGCCATCTGACTCATGCTGTGTTTGTTGGGCTATACTGCCAATGCAAGGAAGAAACTTCTTGCTTCATTTCACTCTAACATAGATAGATACAATTCAACATTTTCGACAGAGAATTTTTCAAGAAACAAAACAGGAACATAAATAGCAGCCCACTCAAGGGGAAAATTAAAAAAAAACATTGCCTGAAAACCTGTATTTTGGGGAGAGAGAAGCATATAAGACATTTAAATTCTATTGCCAGTACTACTATCTACAGCCTTCCCACACCTGAACATCTACCTAGCTCCCCTCCTGCGTACTCTCTCTAATTAAAACCAAATGAACCTGTCCCTTTAGTTCAGTTATTGTGGCAGAGACAGTACAGTCAACCCCACAGTCCATGTGCTTCACTACATTACCCAGACTCCCTGAAATTATGTGAGGACTTGTGAATAGTTCTAACAAATGGCCTATGATGAATACACATCCATTCTCACAAAGAGCAGAGCTCTCTCCCTGTGATTCCTTCCCTCATCACAAGGACTAAAAAAGGCAACAATAAGTGATGAGAATCATTTTGTCATTATATAAAAACTTGGAAAGGTATTGGGAATCACAGTGGATTTTGCACCTGTGAGAAACGAACCACTGCATTCAGCTGTTTAGAGGTTGAGGCTGTTGCTGCAGAATAGCCTAGCCTACTCTGATGTAGTTAGGTTTTGAGCTTTCAGGCCATAGGGAAGAATCAACAAATGCTGTTCATATGTGTATGGTGCTTACAGATAATAGTGAACACTTTGGAAAATCTACTCTGAAAACAGACCATATGAAGAATCTTTATAAAATTTCCTTTCCATATTATATTGTGTGCATATATGTATTACATATGTAGTGGTTCTCAATTCTGGTAACTAAATATGAAATATAAAAATAAAATTAACATAAATTAAATATTACATATGCATTATTATATAATAAATGATAATAACAATAATAATGTAATTAATAAGTATAAAGACCAACAATTCTTCTTTATTTCTAGTATAACATCTAATTTTTAGAAAAAATTGTCTGAATCCAGAAAGCAAGCAGAGCAGTAGAAAGAACGTTAGATTTGGTGGGGAAAAAAAGGAACTATGGTCTAATATGACTCCTTCACTTTTTTTAACTGTGTGATCTCAGGCAAATTTTTTAATCTCTTTGATGTCAGTTTCTTCTAGAAACTTGTGACAATACCTTTCTTATAGTATTGCTCTAGGATTTCATGAAATAATTTGTGTAAAGCAACAATCACACTATCTTAAAGCTGCTCAACAAAACTAGATAATTTTATACAAAATTCAGTTCAGTTCAGTCACTCAGTCGTGTCCGACTCTTTGCGACCCCATGAATCACAGCACACCAGGCCTCCCTGTCCATCACCAACACACGGAGTTCACTCAGACTCATGTCCATCGAGTCCATGATGCCATCCAGCCATCTCATCCTCTGTCATCCCCTTCTCCTCCTGCCCCAATCCCTCCCAGCATCAGAGTCTTCTCCAATGAGGCAACTCTTCTCATGAGGTGGCCAAAGTACTGGAGTTTCAGCTTTAGCATCATTCCTTCCAAAGAACACCCAGGGCTGATCTCCTTTAGGATGGACTGGTTGGATCTCCTTGCAGTCCAAGGGACTCTCAAGAGTCTTCTCCAACATCACAGTTGGAAAGCATCAATTCTTCAGTGCTCAGCCTTCTTCACAGTCCAACTCTCACATCCATACATGATCACTGGAAAAACCATAGCCTTGACTAGACAGACCTTTGTTGGCAAAGTAATGTCTCTGCTTTTCAATATGTTATAATATGGGTGCCAAATTGTTATCATGACTCAAGAATTCATTTCACACGTTTGCTGAAACTTACAAAATCGGAGGCCTATTTTTATAGTTAAGGATATACCCCCTGCTTGAGTTTCACATCTACTTTAGAATGGTAACACATTATCCTTATCAAGAGTGTATTCCCTTCCAACAGTGCCTCCCTGTTCTCTGCAGGATTCTACCTCGGAAACAGACCTTAAGAGAAAAAGCATTAAGGAAAGTATGTGGTCACCAGCCTCCCAGAAACAGAGACTGAAATGGTACCGCAGGAGAGAAATAACCTAGAAATAGGGAAACTTTATATTTATTTTTTTTTAATTACATTTAGATAAATTTGGCCTCCAATTAAAGTGTTTTTGAGGCAATTTGAACATTTTTGGTATTATTCACTTTCCTTATGTCCTTGATTCTTCTTTGGGCAAGTCTCCATTTCATCTGAGACCCTTGTGTAGTGCCAAGTACCAAAACTAAATTGGATTTGAAAAATACCCTGCCTTCAGAGAACTTTTGCTATAATTGTTGGGAGGGTGTCAATATAAAACTAATTAGCTACAAAAATATGATGAGAATAGAGGAAATATGAACCAATACTTTAATAGAGGTATCAGCATTGTACTATGGGAAGAAAGAAAAACTGATAATGACATTCATCACTTAAAGGAATAAATTCCCAAGAAATAAATTTCCATTTTTATGACTCTACAACATAAGAAAACAAAGTATTTATGGGGAGAAGAGTGGGTAAGAGAGAAGGATGGAAGAGAAATATTGTTTTGGCTTCTCCACATTCTGAATGTCATTAACATTAACGCAGGTAACTGACTTCACAAGATCATGCAAAGATCTAAGCCAGTGGCTCCATTCAAAGTAGATGTTCAAACTTTTCAAAGAATGATTCAATGAGTAAATGAGTGTCCTGCGTCACCTAGCATTGACTTTGTCAGTCTCCCTAAACCTGGCCAATAATTATTTGCCCCCAATTCTCAGGCAGTTTTGTGAATTTATGGATTGGTGAATTGAATTTGACAGACTCCAGAAAAATGACTCTAGAAACAACTTTGTAAAATAATGTTCTGAAAATAGGAACATGGTAAAGATAGAAAAATTTTTGAGAAATATAGTACAAATAACAGGGTAAGTGTAAGTTCCAAAAAGGCAGTTAAATTTACAAACACACACACGTATTCCATCCAAATTAAGTAAAAAACTACAAACATTTAAGAAAAGTTATTTACGTATTTGACAGTGTATGAAAAAAGTTTTTCTAGTCTGTTTCCATGTACTGAAAAAATCCCTATACCCTTTGCAGGACATAGTACAAAATCAGTACCGCACTGAATATTCTTATGAAGTGCCAAGTGGCTCCAAGAGTGCTAGTGAAGGTAAAAAATACATGTACTGAAGGAAATGGAGATGTTACTCATTTTGTTTGTCTGGTATACACTTTGCACTACAAGTGCAGAGAAAGAGCATTAGTCGTGAAGGCATATTTATGTTGATACATTTATATTCATTTAATTTTTTTTTCACAGGAAACTTTTCTCCAAGAAACTTCAACTGCTGCTTCTTGAGGAAGTCGAGTGATTAAAGAGCCTAATGAGGAAAAGAATCAATGGCCCAGAAGAACTGAAATTAGAATTAAGAATTAATTGATTTTGAAAAATCAGATTCAAAGGGAATATTAAATGCGGTTCCTCTAGAACCATTAAGCTTATAGTAATAAAATGAGTGGGTATTGCTTCTAAAGTGGGATATTTTGATTAGATAAGTTTCAAATTTCAAGGAGTTGGTTTTGAAGAAAGTTTCTCTGAAAGACATCAATAATGTCTTCCTTTATTAGTGAAAATAACATGAAACCAATGAAGGGAAGCTCCTTCACTAGAAGAAAAGCAAACTCATGATTTGATATAATCACTATTTTCATATAAAAGTATGCATATTGTCATGATTATAGGTACAGACACATTCTAATTATAAATATAAAATGATTAATTTAGCCTCTCAACCTCTCTTCCCATCTTGTCTTTGCTTTGACATGTAAATTAGATTTTCATATTTTGCCTTTGCATTAAGAATCAGTCAGTTATAATCTAGTGTATTGCTGTTAAAAGACTGAAACAAAGAGTAGAGCTGTTCTGCAAATACTTTCAAATTATTTCCTACTGGAAAGTATAATCTTGCTCTTGTGCTCTAAAATCAGAGACTATTCTGCAATTACTGTTGGGAAATTAGCCATTCTATTATAACCATCTTTACTGTTTATGAAATATCTTAGATGAACAGATGTGTTTATGTAATTTGGCTTGAAAATTTACAGAAAATATGAAACTCACACAAGTATCAAAAATAACAGGTGTGGCACAGAAGGACTCTAAGGAAGTCTTATTCAGTTTTATAGATTAATCATTTAAAATCCAAGAGTACATGATAGGATAAAACTATAGGCATTAGCAAATGCTAAGAAGCTTGATAATTCCAAAGTGAAAGAACAACTTACCTGGATAAAACTGAATCCTATGGTGAACTCATAGTTAACAGGATGTGGAGAAAGGATAGGTAGGGATTTGGGGAAATGGATAACCAACAAGGACCTACAGGGAACTCTGCTCAGTGCCAGCTGGGATAGGAGGGAAGTTTGGAGAATGGTTACATGTAAGACTGACTCCCTTTGACCTCTACCTGGAACTATCACAACATTGTTAATTGGCTATACTCCAATATAAAATGAAAAGTAAATAAATAAATAAATAAACGTGTATCCTATGGAGTCACTCCTCCCGCCTCTATCCCTTCCATTTGCCTCCGTTTCCTTACCCTCTTCTCCTTATTCCTCTTGTGTGCACAATAGACTATCTGAGTGCATTGTTGATTAAATCTAACCAAAATCATGGCTGGTATACAATAAAGGCAAGACAACAATAGTTCATGAAAATGAAATCTTTATACACTTAAAATATACAGCTAATATTTTTCAAGTTACATATGGTTATATTAAATCTTGAGGGCATCCAGAGTGTAACTCATTATTATCTCTATGAAAACCCCTGTCTGAACTTTCCACAACTACATTATTTACATTAGCACTGCCTACTATAGTGCATGATATCAAGAAAATAATAGTAATAGGAAGGACCTTCCTTCTCATCTCAAACTTATCATCCCAACAACAAGAAAAACTATCATTAACACGTCTGTAAATAGCATGTTTAGAATATCAATTTTACATGGTGTTTTTACCAGCCATATGCAATATGCTACCAATGGATATCAGGTTTTTAAAAATAGCCCTTTGCTAAGTTATGAAATCTTTCCCACAAGTTTAAGTAGAACTTTATGATATTGCTCTGCCTCAGAGCAATCATTATGATTATCAGTTATCAATACAGTAGGTCAGTTTTCACTAAATATAGGTCCTATATAAATAAAGGGCTCCCCTGGTAGCTCAGCTGGTAAAGAACTTTCCTGCAATGCAGGAGACCCCAGTTCAATTCCTAAGTCAGGAAGATCCCCTGGAGAAGGGATAGGCTACCCACTCCAGTATTCTTGGGGTCCCCTGTTGACTCAGATGGTAAAGAGTCTGCCTGCAATGCAGGAGACCTGGCACTATGGTGGCCATATTGAAGTAACAGAGAATAATGGATATTTCCAGCCAATTTTGAGTACGAGAAAGATGATATCAAAGTACAGGATAATCAAAGTAATTCAATATACTTTCAACTGGAATTTCTGACATTGTATATACTCATGTGCACATATTTGCTTGAAGCTGGAACTAATTCTTCTGTTGCCTGAATTCGAAGAAGGGTCTTCGGGCTATTTCTACCAGTCCCATCATAAGTAACCCAATCTAAACTCTCCCCTGTCACGGGCTGAGACTTCACTGCTCCCACAATACCACATGCTCAATCATACTATTACTTTGCTCTGGCTATTTGCCATACATAAATTAACTGAAGCCTCCTCTGGTTATATAACCTCCTTTGGTTATATAAGCAAAAAAAAAAAAAAAAAGGTATGTTTTGTGATTATTAAGAACATTAGCTCTTATTTTAGACACCCTGTCTTTCCAATCTTACTCAGTAGCTGAGTGACTCTGGAAAAGACAATTAGCCTTCCTAAGTTTTGAACTGTGGTGTTGGAGGACTCTTGAGAGTCCCTTGGACTGCAAGGAGATCCAACCAGTCCATTCTGAAGGTGATCAGTCTTGGGATTTCTTTGGAAGGAATGATGCGAAAGCTGAAACTCCAGTACTTTGGCCACCTCATGTGAAGAGTTGACTCATTGGAAAAGACTCTGATGCTGGGAGGGATTGGGGGCAGGAGGAGAAGGGGACGACAGAGGATGAGATGGCTGGATGGCATCACTGACTCGATGGGTTTGAGTCTGAGTGAACTCCAGGAGTTGGTGATGGACAGGGAGGCCTGGTGTGCTGCGATTCATGGGGTCACAAAGAGTCAGACACAGCTGAGTGACTGAACTAACTAACTAACTAAGCTGCCATTTCCAGTTTTGTAAATTAAAAACTCATATTTCATATTTTGTAAATTAAGAACTTTATTCCTTTGAGTCTTTCAGTGTGATAATATATGTTGTTGTTGTTTAGTCACTCGGTCGTGTCTGACTCTTTGTGATCCCATGGACTGTAGCCTGCTGGGCTCCTCTGTCCATAGGATTTCTCAGGCAAGAATATTGGATGGGGTTGCTATTTCCTTCTTCAGGGTGTCTTCCCATCTCAGGGACTGAACTTCAGTCTCCTGCATTGGCAAGTGGATTCTTTACTGTTGAGCCACCAGGGGAAGCTAATGAAAATATACAGAGAGTTTTAATGTTAGCTATTATTATTACCTTACTCTTCAGGTTCACAGTGATCTACTCTCTTCTCTTAATCTCTATGTTGGTTTTTCCTGCATCACTTGACATACAGATATTTACTTGTGTCATGACTGGATTATAGATTTACTGAGAGCATTGACTGTACTTTGTATTTCATAGGCATTACTCTTAGTGACAGTTGCTCCACTGCAAAAATAGAAACTATATAGCATCTCAGCACTTTCTTGTTGTATCATTGTGACTACAGTGGAAGACAATGGCTTCAGTAATTGGCAACAATAGCAATAGCTACAGTTATGTGAGTAAAATATAAAAAATGTATGCCAGACAATATAGAGTATTATAAAAATTATTCTTTTTGTAGTCACACAGCTAGTATATTGAAACTACAGTAGGAATATAAATTTCTGTCATTCACAGACCAAAACATTGTCTACAAAGATATTAGAAAATCATAAGATAATTTCCTTTTTAGAATTATATAGAATTCTTTATCTTTAACTCCAACTATGGTAATTTTAGAGCATATTAGCCATGCCTTACAACTGAGCCATATCAGTTAAAGTTTCTAGTTTCTGTTTTTATTTACATAAAGAGAATCAAAGCCTAAGTTTTGTTTTGTTTTGTTAATTTTGTAAAGCAATTGTCAGAGCAGGAGTCTCATTTTCTTTGAAAGCAATTAGGATAGATAAAAGAAACAGGTTAAAATTATGGGGTTCAATTATAAATATACTGACTGAAATGGAGGGCTCTGTTTATAGAAGAATATGAAGGGTTTTTTTTAATACCTTAATTATGCCATTTAATGTCTATTATTAAAGGAATAAAGAATAGACGTACTTTTAAGAACACTAACAAATGCATATATGTTACTTTGCATCTCTGAAAGACACCTATATTGAGACTGAGTTTAAAAAGCAAACATTCATTGGAAAAAAAGAGATGCGTGTCATAAATATATTTGTAGAGTAATTTTATATTTGTCCCCAGAAGACAATTGGCTTTGTAACCAACATGATTGATCATAGAATTTCAAGATGGGAATGAGCTGGAGATTCCATGAAGTCCAATATTTTTTTCTTCAAATAGAATCCAGACTAATGTATCTGAAGCAGATAGAAGTATTTAAGAGTAACCAAAAGATTATAATATGAGCAGCGACACTGAGTGCTGCACGATAAGACTGTTAGAGAGTGAATCGGTCACTGATGCCATGACATGAAAAATTGGTTAGTATAAAAACCCTTTCCTGGGGCGTAAGTCTTCATTCTACACAAAATGCCCATTGCTGGTGGGATTTAACACATCACTTGCTCTATACAAAGCTACCATTTTTACGCTGAAAATCAAAAGCAAAACAAAAATACTGACTTCAGTGAGCAAAATAGAAGTTTCAAAAAATCCATGTTTCTACCCAACAGTCAATCCATTTTCTGCTTAGAGCCTATTCAAGGAACTTCCTCTTTCTTACCAAAGTAAATAAAGCAAGTCTCTACTCCTTCATCACTGTGCACAAACATAGAGTCCAGCATGATCAGTTCAAAGGCAGTTAGTAAAAAGCAAAAATCAAAACAAGTGCCAAAATCTAGCCAAAGAAAATTACATATTTAAACTCATTTACTTAATTCCTTGCAAAAACATAGAAAATACAATCCTAACTCATATACTGAGTATGAAGTGAGAAGCATTTTGCAGAGATTAACTAAAATTCCTTAGAAATATCAGATATAAAAACCAAGTTATTTAATACATTTTGAATAATTATGGAAAAAATAACTGAGACCATGCTACTTTCAGTATAAAAAGTAATACCCACTTCCAAATTTGAATTTGTCACCCAACCATATTTACTAAGAGCAGTCTATATTCCAGGTTTTCTATCAAGTCCTGGTGATTAAACAGTGAACCAGAGAGGTATGAAGAATGTACACACTGCTCAGGACTCTCAGAAGTTAATGAACAAAACACAGAAGATCCAAACTGAATAAATACCATTTCCTTGCTCTTATGTTAGTGTTTTAAATGATTTATGTAAAATGACAGAAAACTAAAAATTCATATCAGAATCTATTATTTTTAGTTTGTAAACATAATTGTGGTATGTCAAATATATAGAAACATATCTATTATTATTATAGCGTGAGCTTAAAATTTTGAGTTTAAAAGGTTGAATCTGAAGGGCTTCCCTGATGGTTCAGTGATAAAGAATCTGCCTGCCAGTGCAGGAGACACAGCTATGATTCCTAATCCAGGAAGCCACATGTCGCAGAGCAATAAGCCCATGAGGCACAACTACTGAGCCTGTGCTCTAGAGCCTGGAAGCATCAACTACTGAGTCCATGCACCACAGGCACGAAAGCTCACATGCCCGAAAGCCCATGCTCCCCAACAACAGAAGCTCCCACAGTGAAAAGCCCTCATGCTGCAACTAGAGAGTAATCCCTGCTTGAGAAAAGCCTAGGAAGCAGCGAAGACCAAGCACAGCCACAAATAAGTAATTAAAAAAAAAAAAAAACTGAGTTTGAATTTTAAAACTGTGATTTACGACCACATTTCTTTGTTTTACAGAAGTTTCTTTATAATCATCAGGTGTATCATGTGAAAGCCTCTACCACAGTAAATATTATCATCTCCAGAAATGTTACTTTTTAAAAGTTTTCTGCTAACTAATTTGTGTTTTTATCTCTGTCTTCAAAAGTATACCCTTGTGCTTTGAATCATCAGATCACATTTAGCTCTCAAAATTTCTGAAATTAATGAGTATTAATTATAATAAAATACATAATTTGACTCTTTGTGACCACATGGACCATAGCCAACAAGGCTCCTCTGTCCATGGAATTCTCCAGGCAAGATACTGGAAGAGGGTAGCCATTCCCTTTTCCAGGGCAAAATTTTCCAGCCCATTGATAGAACCCTGGTCTCCTGCATTGCAGGTGGATTCATTATTGTCTGCGCCACCAGGGAAGTCCAATATTGACAAATAATGTCCCAATTTTATGACAGAGTCTTATTTTATCTACATGTATTTCCTGATAAATAGGGTTAGGCATCAAGAAAGAGAGCATCATAAGGCGATGCTTCTACCTGAGCAAAGAGTGCTAGCACATAGGTTGGATTGGCCATTTACTAGAAATCCCATCAGTGACATAGGTTCATAGTGAGATTTCTAAGATCTTGACAAAAAGAGTTAAAGATGTGCAAAACACAGTAATATGGACATCTAATTAATCAGTTTGCACCTCTTAAACTGCTCTTTCTACATCTTTAGATTTCAAAACTGCTATATCTGACTATTGGACAGAGGATCATGGCGGGCTACAGTCCATGGGGTCACAAAGAGTCAGACATGATTGAACAACTGAGCACACACACACACACACACACATATCTGACTATGATAGATCAAAGATACATTTGTATGGAACAAATAGCATCTAATATTTCACTCTACTGATTAGAGGCACATTAGACAGTTTTGAATATAAATATTCATATTGATAAATATTGGAATATATAGCACTTTCAGGAAGAGGAAGAGCCTATCCCCCCAAATGGAGTTATTTCAATAAGATTTAGAGACAGTCTTCTAAGGATGATCTGTAAGTGACATGAAATTCACTAGGATAAGACATAAACAAATAAACTGAAGAGGTAGTATGACTCAGTTATAGAAAGTACTTGTAGAAACTCAAACATTTTCCTTATAAAGTTAAAGATGATACTGAACTGTGATTGGAAGGCAAAGGAAGTCATAGTATTACTCCATATAAAAACAAATCTAAAGTTTGAGGGAGCTTCCTTGGGGATCCAATGATGAAGTCTCTGTGCTTCAATGTAGAGGGCACAGGTGCTACCCGGGTCAGGGAACTAGAATCCCAAAATGAAAGAAAAGGAAACACACTAAAAAAATAATAATAATGATGATGATAATAAAAACAAGTTTGATTTGTGTTTCTCCTTATATCAATTTTGGTCCTTTATTTTACTCATAAAACAAAATTACATAATATTTTAGTCAGTTGCTCATGTAACTAGGTTATTTTAGATATTGCTACTTAATGTGTATGTTTCTAATATACACAGAAACAGTATAATGAACTTTTTTCTAATGTGATCTTAGATTTTGACTCTCAATTTGGAACAATTTGTAAGAACATCTACTTCCACTGAAGGTCAAACTTTAAACTCCATGACTACCAAGGGAAATATACTGATGAATTGACAGCTTAAACACTTGATTTTCATTCAGCTACCTCAGTGCTACTGATTGTTCTCTTCATTTCTGCCTTCCACTTTCATGTTAATATGTAACCACTTTTTGCCTGCTTCCAAGAAAAGTAATGCATGCCAAGAGTTTAGAAAACTTAATTCTGAAAATAGTGTTCCTAATGTAACAGTATTCTTAATGATGACTCTGTTTCATTAGACAGATTGACATCTACCTATTCAACTCGCTGGCCTAGACAGAGCTGTAAATTATAGTGAGAAATATTAGCAAATTAGGGGCCAAATTTTGGCCTAATCTTTAAGTTGTCAAACAGCAGAATTACAATGCTTACCCTGAAAATATTCTCATATGGGTTATTTTTGTTTCAACCTTTCAATCTACAGAATGCAATTATTTTCTACTAAGTTAATGCATTATTGATTCCAAGGAGAATATAACACTAGATTCTTGAAATATTATAACCACATTTGGATTTTTGACACGAGTTAATTAACAACCTCTCATACATGATATTAGGTGTCAAATACCTCCCATATGCTTTCTGCTAACAACCTGAATCGGCTATCCAAATAAACAGATTTAATGAGCTATATATAGTTACTATAGAAAACTAAGTAAAATTTAATTTTAACATTTCCAACTAATAAAATGGATCAGTATGAATCTGCATAAATACTAAATTATATATTTCCTATGGAAATGAAATTTTATGAACACAACTTAGTAAAACTAAACTAAATATTATTTATGAAACATTCATAGATCATTTTTCAGATAATAAGATAAGAATACCTGTGACTTTTAAATAAGCATTATTGGAGGGGGGGGCGGTAACATCAATATTTTAAATATTCTTCCTTAAAAACCTATGGGTTTATTCAACTTTAAAAAATTAATAGAAAAGTCAACGATGTGTATCTACTCACTCATGTACAAACTTTCACCAATAATAATAATAAAGTCTTAAGGAGATTTTACTTTACCCCTAGATATTCTGTGGAAAACAGAATGTTTTTGTATCCGTGAGTGAAAAGGAGAAAAATCAAAGAATAATGTTTGTGATATATAAATATTTAAGTGATTAAGAAAGTCTTCACAATGACTTCATGTACCAAATTAGACTGAATGTCTAGAAGTATAACTGAGTATTCTGTGAGAACTTTCAAGTTAGAATTGTTTTCTTTCTGAATGTTTTTCTGTAATTGTGATGAATGGCCAACTAGAGCAAAGGCTCAAAAACAGAACTTAAATTTAATTAGCCAATGAAAAGTCTAAGTGCTGCCATCATATTTCATGACTACAGTCAATTCCTAATTTATAGCATGGATAGGGAAGGAGACTTTTACTCATAGATAAATTAATCTGCACTAGTTTAAGGGGGAATCAACGTGTCCCGTGAATAGTGATTTTTTTTTATAAAACAAGTATATACCAATAGCAAGATACAATTTGCTGACACACTTGTAACACAAACCTGTGATGATGTTTTTAATTCATGAGCCTTGAATCCATCTATTCCATTCCAACTGGAAAACTTCCAGCTTTAGTTTCACATCATATACAGGACAAAGTCTAAGAGCTTTAAAGTGGCAACACAGCTCTACATGACCTCAGCCCAGCATCCTCTCTTACCACTCTAAAACATTCCTGTAACATCAAAATCCACACCATTCTCATACATGAGGTGCTTCTTCCGTCAATGCCACACTTCTCATAGTCTTCCTCTTCTGAGGCTTTATTTAAATTCTTGTTCAATTAATTCTTAGTTATACAGTAATCCTTCGCTTCGTAAGGCCCACTGTACTTTCCATTCCAGGATGTCCGGCTCTAGGTAAGTGATCACACCATCATAATTAACTGGGTCATGAATATCCTTTTTGTACATTTTTTTTCTGTGTATTCTTGCCATCTCTTCTTAATATCTTCTGCTTCTCTTATGTCCAAACCATCTCTGTCCTTTATTGTGCCCATCTTTGCATGAAAAGATCCCTTGGTATCTCTAATTTTCTTAAAGAGATCTCTGGCCTTTTCCATTGTATTATTTTCCTCTATTTCTTTGCATTGATCTCTGTGGAAGGCTTTTTATCTCTCCTTGCTATTCTTTGGAATTCTGCATTCAAATGGGTATATCTTTCCTTTTCTGCTCTGCCTTTCACTTCTCTTCTTTTGATAGCTGTTTGTAAGGCCTCCTCAGACAACCATTTTGCCTTTTTGTATTTCTTTTCCTTGGCAATGGTCTTGATCACTGCCTCCTGTACAGTGTCATGAACTTCTGTCCATAGTTCTCAGGCACTCTATCTATCAGGTCTAATCCCTTGAATCTATTTCTCATTTCCATTGTATAATCGTAAGGGTTTGATTTAGGTCTTATCTGAATGATTTTCCACACTTTCTTTAAGTCTGATTTGGCAATAAGGAGTTCATGATCTGAGCCATAGTCAGCTCCCAGTCTTGTTTTTGCTGACTGTATGGAGCTTCTCCATCTTTGATTGCAAAGAATATAATCATTTTGATTTCAGTATTGACCATCTGGTGATGCCCACTTGTAGAGTTGGAAGAGGGTGTGTTGTTGGAAGAGGGTGTTTCCTATGACCAGTGTGTTCTCTTGGCAGAACTCTATTAGCCTTTGCCCTGCTTCATTCTGTACTCCAAGGCCAAATTTGCCATTACTCCAGGTGTTTCTTGACTTCCTACTTTTGCATTCCAGTCCCCTATAATGAAAAGGACATCTTTTTTGGGTATTAGTTCTAGAAGGTCTTGTAGGTCTTCATAGAACCATTCAATTTCAGCTTAAGCATTATTGGTCAGGGCATAGACTTGGATTACTGTGATATTGAATGGTTTGCCTTGGAAACAAACAGAGACCATTCTGTCATTTTTGAGATTGCATCCAAGTACTGCATTTTGGACTCTTTTGTTGACTATGATGGCTACTCCATTTCTTATAAGGGATTCTTGCCCACAGTAGTAGATAGAATGCTCATTTGAGTTAAATTCACCCATTCCAGTCCATTTTAGTTTGTTGATTCCTAAAATGTCGATGTTCACTATTGTCATCTCCTGTTTGACCAATTTAAGTTTTCTGTGATTCATGTACCTAACATTCCAGGTTCCTATGCAATATTGCTCTTTATAGCACCGGACTTTGCTTCTGTCACCAGTCACATCCACAACTGGGTATTGTTTTTGCTTTGGCTCTGTCTCTTCATTCTTTCTGGAGTTATTTCTCCACTGATCTCCAGTAGCATACTGGGCACCTATCGACCTGGGGAGTTCATCTCTCAGTGTCCTATTTTTTGCCTTTCTTACTGTTCATAGGGTTCTCAAGGCAAGAATACTAAAGTGATTTGCCATTCCCTTCTCCAGTGGACCATGTTTTGTCAGAACTCTCCAACATGACCCATCCATCTTGGGTGGCCCTATATGGCATGGCTCATAGTTTCATTGAGTCTGACAAGGCTGTGGTCCATGTGTTCAGATTGGTTAGTTTTTTGTGATTTTTCAGACTGTCTGCCCTCTGATGGAATAGGATAAGGTGCTTATGGAAGCTTCCTGATGAGACTGACTGTGGGGGAAACTGGGTCTTGTTCTGATGGGCAGGTCCATGCTCAGTAAATCTTTAATCCAATTTTCTGTTGGTGGGCTGTGTTCCCTCCCTGTTATCTGACCTGAGGCGAAACTATGGTGGAGGTAATGAAGATAATGACTGACCTCCTTCAAAAAGTCCCACGCATACACTGCTACACTCAATGCCCCCAACCCTGCAGAGGGCACCACCCACCGATGTCTCTACCAGGGACTCCTGGACACTCCAAGTCTGGGTCAGTCTCTTGTGGTCTCTTGTGGGGTCACTGCTCCTTTCTCCTTGTTCTGGTGTGCACAACGTTCTGTTTGTGCCCACCCAGAGGCTGTTTCCCCAGTCCTGTGTAAGTTCTGACAGCTCTGTGGTGGGGTTAATGGTGACCTCCTCCAAGAGAGCTTATGCCACACCCAGGTCTGCTGCACCCAGAACCCCTGCTCCCTCCTCAAGAGACACCCAAACACAGTTCTGTCTCAATTCCTGTGGGGTCTCTGGGTCCTGGTGTGCACAGATATATTTAAGCCCTCTGAGCATCTCTGGCAGGTATGGGGTTTGATTCTAAACGTGATTTTGCCCCTCCTACCGTCTTGCTGGGGCTTCTCTGCCCTTGGATGTAGGGTATCTCCTCATAGTTGCTCCAGTGTAGGCTTAAACCAAACTGAAATCAGCGACTATTGATGTGGTTTATACCATTCAGCATTTCAGAACAGAGTGAAGAATGGGGATATTAAAGAGACCAGGGAAGGGGAGTAAATGAAGATAAACTTTGGTGGTGGTAGTTTAGTTACCATACATGTCCAGCTCTTGCAACTGTCTGACTATAGTCCATGGATTGTAGACCACCAGGCTCCTCTACACATGGGATTTTCCAGACAAGAATACTGGAGTGGGTTGCCATTTTCTTCTTCAGGAGACCTTCCCAATTCAGGGGCTGAACCCACATCTCCTGCATTGCAGGCATTCTTTACTGAGCCACCAGGGAAGCTCTGATGACACACTTTAAAATAAACTAACCTAAGTAGCAGAAGGCTAATCACTTACAGGAGTACTAGAATACAGTGTACCTCTGTATTAGTTTAGTATATAAGGAATCAGTTGGTAGTCTCAGTATTGAGTCTGGTGAAACATTGTTCATATTAGTGAATATATTATTCTTTGTAAACTAAAAATTTTAGACTGATAGTATTTAACCCTGTAAAGTTGGAAAGTAACATTGATGACTGTTGTTGTTTAGTTGCTCAATATGTCCAACTCTTTGTTTTTTGAACCCACCGACTGTAACATGCCAGGCTTCCCTGTCCTTCACCATCTCCCAGAGATTGCTCAAACTCATATCCATTGAATCAGCAACGTCATCCAACCACCTCATGCTCTGTCTTCTCCTTCTCCTCCTGCACTCAATCTTTCCCAGCTTCAGAGTCTTTTCCAATGAGTCAGCACTTCACATCAGGTGTCCAACATATTGGAGCTTCAGCATCAATCCATCCAGTGAATATTCAAGGTTGATTTCCTTTAGGATTGACTGGTTTGATCTCCCTGCTTTCCAAGGGACTCTTAAGAGTCTTCTCCAGCACTACAGTTTGAAAGCATCAATTCTTTGGCACTCAGCCTTCCTTATGTTCCAGCTCTCACATCCATACATGACTACTGGAAATCCATAGCTTTGACTATACGGATCATGGTCGGCAAAATGATGTCTCTCCATTTTAATACGGTATATAGGTTTGTCATAGCTTTTCTTCAAAGGAGCAAGCGTCTTTTAATTTCAAGGCTACAGTCACCTACAAGAGTGATCTTAGAGCTCCCAAAATGAAGTCTGTCATTGTTTCCTTTAACCTCATCTCTATGCCATGAAGTGATGGGGCCAGATGCCATGATCCTTTTTTGAATGCTGAGTTTTAAGTCAGCTTTTTCACTTTCATCTTTCAACTTCATCAAAAGGCTCTTTAGTTCCACTTCACTTTCTGCCATTACCGTGGTTATCACCTGAATATCTGAGGTTACTGAATTTTTTCCCAGGAAGCTTTATTCCAGCTTGAGCTTCCTCAGTCCAGCATTTTGCATGATGTCCTCTGCATATAAGTTAAATAAGCAGGGTGAAAATATACAGCCTGACACACTTCTTTCTCAATTTTGAAACTGTCTGTTGAATATCTGGTTCTAACTGTTGCTTCTTGACCTGAATACAGGTTTCTCAGGAGGCTGGTAAGGTGGTCCAGTAGTACTGTCTCCTTAAGAATTTTCCACAGTTTGTTGTGATTTAAACAGTCAGAGGCTTTAGTGTGGTCAATGAAAGAAAAGTAGATGTTTTTCTGGAATCTCCTTCCTTCTTCTACAAACCAGCAGATGTTGGCAGTTTGATCTCTGGTTCCTGTGCCTTTTCTAAATCCAGCTTGAACATTTGGAAGTTCTCAGTTCACATACTATTGAAACCAAGTTTGAAGGATTTTGAGCATTACTCTGCTAATATGTAAAATGACTACAATTTTGCAGTGGTTTGAACATTCTCTGGCATTGCCTTTCTTTGGGATTGGAATGAAAACTGACCTTTTCCAGTCCTGTGGCCACTGCTGAGTTTTCCATATTTGCTGATGTATTGAATGCAGCACTTTCATAGCATTCTCTTTTAGGATTTGAAATAGCTCAGCTGAATTCTATCACCTCCACTAGCTTTGTCAGTAGTAGTGCTTCCTAAGGCCCACTTGACTTCACATTCCAGGATATGTGACTCTAGGTGAGTGATCACACCATCACAGTTGTCCAGGTCATTATAATCTTTTTTTTTTATAGGTCTTCTGTGTATTCCTGCCACCTCATCTTAATACCTTCTGCTTCTATTAGCAAAAACAAGACCTGGAGCTGACTGTGTCTCAGACTATGAACTTCTTACTGCCAAATTCAGACTTAAATGGAAGAAAGTAGGGAAAACCACTAGGCCATTCAGGAATTACCTAAATCAAATCCCTTATGATTACGGTGGAAGTGACAAATAGATTCAAGGGATTAGATCTGATGGAGTGCCAGATCTATGGATGGAGGTTCATAATATTGTATAGAAGGTAGTGATCAAAGCCATCCTCAAGAGAAAGAATTGCAAAAAGGCAAAATGGTTGCCTGAGGAGGCCTTACAAATAGCTGAGGAAAGAAGAGAAGTGAAAGGTAAAGGAGAAAAGGAAAGGTATACCCATCTGAATGCAGAGTTCCAAAGAATAGCAAGGAGAGATAAGAAAGCCTCCGTGATCAGTTCAAAGAAATAAAGGAAAACAATAGAATGGGAAAGACTAGAGATCTCTTCAGGAAAATCAGAGATACCAAGGGGGCATTCCATGCACAGCTGGGCACAATAAAGAACACACTGATGATTAAAAGAATCAACAGAGAGCCAATCCCACATTCACGCTTAGTTCCTGAACTCACACTTTACTCTTAGAGGAGAAAGAAACCTATTTACTGGCTGCTGGCTCAAAGCATATACTGAAGTTTGTACAACATCCCTCCACCATCAGTAAGCATATTAATAGAGCCTTTAGTAGGCCAATCCACCTTTCTATAAGGTCAACCATTTCTGCTTGATAGGATATGTGCACAGTGGTAAAATCTCTGAAACTTAGAGAGTGAACCAATTACCATAATATTTTTCTCTATGATTACCTCTTTGGTTGGGAGTATATTGTATAGGACACACTTATCTTCTGCCTACACCCTAGGCTTAGCTTAACAGAAAACAAAGAACATATTTCTTACAAATGTGTATAATAACTCAGGAGATTTACTGGGCCCCAGGCTCTTCATAAGAAGTATAAGAATACAGTATAATGTCTAGTTTGTATTGCAGGTTTATAAATCATCCATCAATGTATGTGTGTGCTGCCAAGATAAAAATTCAATGATTCTAGACTTAGGCTCTCTATTCAGATTCTTACCATGAGAGGAATTGGTCTCATGACTGAGCTTACCATTTCTCAGTTCTTAATACAGTGTACTGGCTTCTGTGCAGAATGCTACAGAATATCTCAGTGAGAGAAAACTTGTCACTGCACAGTGGTTTATGGGTGAGTAGCTGAAGGACTTATCAGCCCCTACAGCTTGCTGAGATGGAAAAGTTCCTTTTAGATCATAAACATACCTTAATGTAAGGTTTTCTCCCCATATAGCTGAATAAAATGGATAGAATATAACTAGACACACTACGACTAAAGCGACTTAGCAGCAGCAGCAGCAGACACACTATGCCACCCTAGTTTATAGCAGTCAAGATGCGAAATGGATTGGATTAAGCTTAATTTATACAATTGATCTTTTTGCTATAAAATGAAAAGAAAACTTGAAGATGAAACAAATAACTGTGGAGAGTTAAATTTTGGCACTGGTTCATATCCTAAAATATCCCACTGTTCTTACTAAAGGGAAGTTAAAAAAAAAAAAAAAATAGAGAAGCCAGTCTCAGTTTCTCTTTAATATTCTTTGGAGGTAGGAGGCCTATTGGCAAAATGATAAAATGTAAAGATACTGAAAGATTGAGCAACTGATTGTTATACAAAATTAATAATATACAACCTTCACTATATAAACTTAGACTATATCCAGATGAAGGTCAACTATCTGAAATATTTTATTTTAAAAATTAATTGGAAAAAACATAGTATAACTGATACCAAAAGAATTAATTATATTTGAACAGTCCATTTTAATTACAATAGTACTTATTAACTAGAATCAAACTGGTTTATTAACACACATGCCTTTGTAAAATCTACTATAGCTATAATAACTTATTTTTTTAACTAAGTAGAAACAAATACACAGGCCTCAAGCTCTAGTTGTTATTCTTGTTACGTATATTAATTACATTCTAAAAGAAGAAAACATCAAGACAAACTTCTGGATAAGAGGCAATGTCAACACTCATGATTCAGTTACAACAAATATACAGTTGCAAACTCATGCTCACCATACACTCAATACAATTTCACTGGGAAAAAAGAGTGCTTCATAAAGGAATTAAATTATCATTAAATAATCATTACCATACCAACATTAAAACTTGCAAAATTTAGAGAAGCTAACCAGGAGAAAACTGGATTCAAGAGTAGGAGGTCAGCTTCTGGCAGAAGACAAGCAGCTAAAGACATGCCTTTCCTTCTACTTCTTTCTGATTACTCTAATAAAATACAGCTCAGGTATAAAGTGCAAGCTCAAAAGGGTAAAGGCAAAACATAAAATAAAAAGTGTCAATAAAAGTGGTCTGTTTTTTATCCTTTGCCTTTTGCAAAGACTGAAAACAGGTGTATGAGAAATTACTGACTTTTCAGAGCAAATAAATTCCAAGAACTTTTGAGAATACTTCAATTCCTACATAGGCATAAACTGATAGAAAGTAAACAAATTTACTTGTAGAACTCCAGAGAGGCCAGGAAGTGCAGGAAAGTGGTAGTTTGAGGTTAAAATTCAGATTTTGATTAGGATGTGGAAAAGAAGTTAACCTTCCATCTACAATTCTATACTCTCTCTCTCATCAGGCAGAAAATCTGACTTTTATACTGTAGATCATAAGTCAGAGAACTGCAACTTGCTGGTCATATCTATCCTGCCACTGATTTTGTAAATAACTAGTGAAACACAGCTATGTCTGTTCCTTTACATATTTTCCATCACTGCTTGTGTGCGCAGGTGAATACAGTTGACCACTGAACAATGCAAGGGTTGGGGTGCTGACATTCTCTGTCATCAAAAATTCACATAAAACATATAGCTGCCCCCTGTAATCATAGTTCCTCCATATCCACAGTTCCACATCAATCAAACTATGGATTATGTAGTATTGTATTATTTCTATTGAAAAAAAAAGAAAAATGCCTGTTCAGTGGACAGCTGCAGTTCAAACATGTGTTGTTCAAGGGTCAACTGCAGTTGTAAAAGAGACCATGTGTTCCACAAGGTCAAAAATACATACTATCTGACTCTTTAAGGAAAAAGTATGTCAACGTTCAGTCTAAATAAATGAACTAGAGGGACCCAAACTCAGATCTACCTAAAAGAGGGATGAAAGCAACAAAGGGACACTGAATATAAGGACATAAGGTGCAATTCTGGGTTTCCCTGTGCAATTCTGGGTTTCCCTGGTGACTCAGATGGTCAAGAATCTGCCTGCTATGTGGGAGACCTGGATTCAATTCCTGGGTTGGGAAGATCCCCTAGAGGAGGGCATGGCAACCCACTCCAGTATTCTTGCCTGGAGAATTCCCAAGGACAGAAGAGCCTGGAGGGCTGCAGTACATGGGGTTGCAAAGAGTTGGATACGACTGAGTAACTAAGCACAGCACAGCACAAAGTGCAGTTCTACACACTATACAGTGAGTTTCCAAATTCCTCTCCCTCTTCCCTGCTGAAAACACCAATCCAAGCTAATATTCCTAGGTAGGGATGTGTGTACTTGTGTGCCTGTGTTGTGTATATTTTTGTTCTTCAGTAGCTAAGTCATGTCCAACTCTTTGTGACTCCATGGACTGTAGCCCACCAGACTCCCTCTTGTCCGTAGGATTTCTCAGGCAAGAACACTGGAATGGGTTGTCATTTCCTCCTCCAGGGGATCTTCCCAACCCAGGGATCAACCCACTTCTCTTGCATTGGCAGGTGGATTCTTAACCACTGATACATATATATATGTAATTTTCTGTTTGTTTGTGACAAAATGAGTACTCCACATTTTATTTTTTAATAAAACAAATTATTCCTTAACCAGTTTTGAACTGTGTGATTTGCGCTTAGTCACTCAGCCGTGTCTGAGTCTTTGCAACCCCATGGACTGTAGCCTACCATGCTCCTCTGTCCATGGGAAGTCTCCAGGCAAGAATACTGGAGTGGGTTGCCATGCCCTCCTCCAGGGGATCTTCCCAACCCAGGGATCGAACCCAGGTCTCCCACATTGCAGGCAGATTCTTTACTATCTGAGCCACCAGGGAATCACACAAATCAATCTTTCCTCAGGGGAACAGTCTCCTTCCTGATGCTCTCTATGATCACAGTGCAGATCCCAAGGGAGTCCCCAGTGTACATGTCTCTCTCTCGGTTGTAGAAATGAAAAGCCACATGGCTCTAAAGACATTGGGATATGCGCCACATTCTGCATGTTCTTAAAACCCACCTGGCTATCAAGCAGGGGTGATGCCATGGTATTTGCTGAGCCTCCAGATTTGAAGGAAACTCTCTGCTAAGATCTTGTTGGAGGAGATCATTGAGATCATCAAGAGGATATGAGTGTCAGATGACCTTCTAGCTGGTCTTAGGAAAACATAGGCGACTTGCCTCCTCCCCTGTCTTTGGAATGTATAGCCTGCACACCATTTCTGCACTAGGAGCTGCTTCAAGGACACGCCTTTGAGAGAGTACTGTGTTCCTGAAATCATCTGGACTATGTATGTGACTCAACCCCATTAAGGTCTCTGTATAAAACTCTTAAAGACTATGGCAAGTGGGTGCAGAGATCAATTAATTTTGCAGTCCCTGATCACTTGCTTATTAAAACTGCACCATATCCATCTGAAAATCAGTTCTTAATATGCATCGGAAGCACTGATACTGAAGCTGAAGCTTCAACACTTTGGCCAACTGATGCAAAGAGGTGGGTCACTGGAAAAGACCCCGAGGCTGGGAAAAATTGAGGGCAGGAGAAGAAGGGGGCGACAGAGGAGGAAATGGTTGGATGCTTCAGTGGCTCAATGGACATGGGTTTGGGCAAACTCAGGGAGAAAGCAAAAGACAAGGAAGCCTAAGGTGCTGCAGTCCATAGCGTTGCAAAGAGTCAGACATGGCTTAGTTACTGACAACAACAAAATCAACCTGGAATGGTCTGCCTCTTTCCTTGGTCTCTTTTTGTATGCAGGCCATTGTTGAATTTCTCCCAGGGAATTCTTGAGGTTGTAAACCAGCAACTGGTAAACCAACCAGGAGACAGAAGAAACTGGTCTTGTGAAAAACATCCAAGGGGTGAAATCCTAGGTTGGCTTTGACCTCCACATGAGGAGAGGTTGCCTGAATGTAAGATGCTCATGAATCACCATGTGAATTCAGGGATGCCCCCCAAATGCCAGCTGGTTTAATATATTTGTTTGAAGAACTACACACAGCACACTATAGCAAAGAAGGGAAACCAATGGCTGCCATGGTGGGCTGGCAGTTCACTGGACACCCAATGCCCAATGAGAGGCTAAAAGCTCAAGTTAGAAAGTTGGAAGAGCTGAAGTTGAAGGACTTAAAGTTTTCTACTACTCTGCCAGCTTTAAGGCTGGCAGACAATGTGGGAGAGCAGGACAATAAATGTGTCATTTTACAAAACTAGGATGGTACGGACTCCCTTAGTTTAAGGTCTGAGCACTTTTTACAAAGCCTGATTGGGATGCTAAGAGGTGGAGTCTCTGGGAAAGTCAGGAGAACAAGAGAAAGATGTGGTGACTGACAGTGAAACAAATGGGGCAATCCCTGCCATCTGATCCCTAAAACAAAGGGAAGAAAAGACCAGCAGCAACAAGCCCAGACAGCAGGGCAGCCTCAGATTCAGGAAGCAGTCATGGGGAGAAAAAGTACATCTGCTGAGCTACTGATATTGCTTCCAAGTTCCAGAAAAAGGCATGAGTACCAGGCATGGCGAGTCCTGCTGTGGGATACAGGAAGCCATGGCATTTCTCAGGCAGGAGACAGAGGAGGAGCAATATTACCACACACTCTGCCCTCCAGCACCTGTGTGGCACTTAGGGGGTTCAAGGGACTCTCTCCCTTATTGACTGGATTATTCTAACCTGCAAGGCAGCTCAGGCCAGTGATCAGGGATATGTGGCCCTCGAAATCTATAGATGAGGTACAACAAACTCTAAGGGAGTTGGGACTAAGACAGACTACCTATTTCCCTGTCTTTGAAAGCCTTTCTGTGCTACATTCACTGCAGGGATGAAAGCTAAAATACTCCAGCTCATCCCTGCACCTGGTATGGGGTACTGATATCCCATGCTGAGCCCAGCTGTGGGACAAGATATTTATGACAGCAATTCATTGCTGATCTGGGGGAAATGGATGAATCCTGGGGATGGGTACAGGTGGCTATGGGAAAGACCCAAGACAGAGACAGCTTGAGAAGCCAAAAGTCTATGCAAATTCACTGTAAAGGGTCCAGTAAAAATACTGAGGAAGTCAAATGTGGTTTGACCTCATTCCTACTGGAACACAACCTAAAAAGATAAACCAGCAACCCAATGCTGTGTTGGTCAGCCTATGGAAAGCCTTACAACCTGAACACCAGTTCAGAACTGCCCGACTCTGCCACCCCTACTATACTTAGTGCCCCACCTTGCTCTAGCAGAGTCTTCAGCAATGCAGCCTTGTTTGGCTAGCTGCCTTCCATGCCCCAGGTATCTGATGCAGGCCAAGATTTCCTTCAAGTGAGAGCTCCTAAGGAGATCAGAGGCCTCAGACAAAGCTCAGTATTAAATTATTATTAAATGTTTATAATCTCTCCCACTTAAGAATATACTAAAACAAGAATAAAATAGAAAAGTATATACACCAGTTAACTTTATGTAATGTAGGATGTGGGTAAGAAATTCTAGAACTTCTCTGGAAGATGAAAAATAGAGGTGAGTGGACAGATAAAATAAAAACAAGGGTTTTAAAAAATGTTAACAGGAGCAGAAGATACAGTATGCTGGCCCTGAAGAATACCGAGGATGACTGGGTTCCAGTGATATAATGACAGCAGAGGTAGAGATGAGAAGTGATGGGAACTGGAGGCACCGAGTACATGTAAATACCACTTTTCCTTCACTCTTGACCCACTTTTTCTAGTCCAGTTACAGAAAATAGCACACAGATCCACAATAAGTCATCTCTAAAGGGTTTGAACAAACAGTCTTAGAAAAAATAGAGTGATGAGATATCTGTCACAGTGATGAGTCTCCATGCTTGTTTGATGTTATGGGTTTCAGTAAACCTAAATAGCTAAATTCCTGCCAGCACATTCTTAGCTGAAGTCTGCCAGCCTGAAAATCCCAGCCACTATGAGAAAGTGGATATTCAAGTATAACCAAATATGTGAAGGAAACTTTCAATACAAATAAGAAAGCTAACCCCCAGTCCCAGATGAAAGAATGTTATTTCAAACATTGGAGGGAGAAAGAAAAAAGCCTGTATCTAACTGATATCCTTAGAAAAATCCTTAAGTTTTTATTCACTAAAAAAAAAAAAAAACCAGAATGACATTCTATGAAATATCAGGAGAAGAAAAGATGGAATGCAAAATTCCCCCTCAAAATTAGGAACACTGAGAAAATGATAGAACTGAGAAAATCTTGTAGAACTTAGAGCAAAACAAACTGAAAATGTGAGCGACATAAAGGTATACTCTATATTGACAAATAGACAAACAATAATAGAATTCTTGAAGAGAGAAAATATAGATTGTAAAACAAAACTAATAACAGAAAATTTTACCGTAATAAAAAGTGACAGGAGCCTTAAAATTGGTAGGACCTCAAAAACATAGAAAGGGATTAAGTATATACACACATGAACACACATGGCTACAAATGACTTCAAATAAACATCTCACCATGATTTTTCCCATATGCCAAGGATGAAGAATAGGTTGCAGAAAGCAAAGGAAAAACAACCACCACCAAAACAAATACCAAAATCAAAAACAAAAACTGAATAAAAGTTAGAATGGAGTTTGCATCAGAAAAAATTACATAGTGGAAGATAACAGAAAATGGAAAATTACTCCAAAGCTTTAGATGGAAGCAATTTTCTCTATGAGTTATATGTCCATTAAATTAAATTTTTAAAGTATGAATACAGAATTAAACATAAGAAACTTTATCTCCTATCCATCTCCATCTAGGAAGTTACCTGCAGATGTACAGAAGCAAACTAAAAAGTAAATCAAAATGAGAAAGAAGACGGAATACCCAGGGAAAAGCAAATAGGCAGGAGATATTTAAGGGACGTGCACAATGACATTAATAGTTATACACCAAGAGTCCAGCGTAAACATTACAACTGAAAGCAGGAGAAAATAGTGTCCAGATGGTAAAGGTAAGGTGTTAGAAGATCATCAGGGCAGTAAAGGCTAAAATACAATTTAAAATAAAGCAATTAGAAACTATGAAAAAATCATCACAAAAAATAAAATAACAGATAGTTATAAATTACTTTGCTTTGTGATGAACCACATATACAATATCATACCATAAATGAAGTAAATTTCAAAGTCATCTTTCCTGATGGTGATAGATTCTTTCTATATAATTGCTCTCAAGGTAAATTTCATGAGTAGTAATTGTTGCACAATAAATGCTTATTCTTGCCTTTTGAAAAAGGTTTTCCTTTGGGGAAATGTCCTCTCACATTCATGTCATATGAGCACACTGCAATTCTACTTCTTCGAACCGCCATGGGTACAATACAGACAAATGGCTTCATTCACAGGTGTATGTGTTATACTGGAGGAGTTACTTTCTGAAATCTCTCTTGATTTGCATGAGTTTTCTTCCTCTTTTTTATATCAACTGCACCTTGTTTCACCACTCTACTGATGTTTATCATCTGCCACATACTAGAGATTTTAAGTATTTGTTTCATCCTCCCTATGGGACTGAATATTTTCTAGGAACAGATATTCTCTCTTACTTCTACCTTCAGCACCTTGGCTACAACAGGTGCTTCCTCGATATGTCTTGAATTAAGACAACAGATTAAATCTCCTTAAGCCTTGCTTAGATATAAATCTTGGACAGGAGTTGTTAAGACAAAGTTCTAGGGAGTGCTTTTTCACAAAGCTCAGAGATTGCTTCCCTATATACTTGATAAAAAAGAAATTTTAAAATGCTAGGTGGGAGCTTTTATTATTTCACCTCCAATTTAAGCCCTTCCAGGGCCCCCACTATGTAATATATCCATTAACAAAAGAGCCTAATATTGAAGACTTTTCTCTGTTAGATTGTAGCTTTCAGGGCCTTCATTTTAATAATTATATAATGTACATTTGTACTCAATAACTACTAGCTGAAAGTCTGATTTAATAAATTAATGAAGTATTTTAGAATAGGAAATCTAAGCCTACCACTTCTTAGTTCAAGCAGTCATGAATATGCCACAGAGAAAACACCTGGAAGTTAAAAGTTTTTATTTCACTAAGAGAAATCCATAAAAGAGAAATAAAATTCCTGCCACCCTCACTCAGTAGGATACCACAAAGATTAATGAGGTAATGTAATAAAAAGTGCTTTGAGCTATTCATATGAATGGTGCTTTACAAATGTACTTCATTGTAATTATTCTCTGCATTTACCTTTAATGCCCTATCTAAAGGATTTTGAATTAGAAAGGACAGTAACTTTCCATTATACAAAAGTTTTTTCAAAGTAATCTATTCCAATCTTGACCCCTAGGTAATTTTTTTTCTCAATTAAAATAGTCACCTTATATAATTTGTGTTGTAGATTAGTTTAATGAATTAGGCTAGATGATATATGTATAAAGTTACTGGTTCTGGGAAAGACCCTAGTAAATACATGTTTTTGTTATTGTCTATAATCAAAATATTTATAGTAGAAATTAATTTAAAAGTTCTGTCAATGAAATTTTGAGGTGCATCTGGAACAACAGGGACACCAATTAAAGTTGGAATGTTGGTATTTGATAGACTCTCAGAATAAATTGGGCTTCCCTGGTGGCTCAGATGGTGCAAGTGTCTGCCTGCAATGTGGGAGACCCGGGTTTGATCCCTGGGTCAGGAAGATGCCCCGGAGAAGGAAATGGCAACTCACTCCAGTACTCTTGCCTGGAAAATTCCATGGATGGAGAAGCCTGGTGGGCTACAGTCCATGGCATCACAAAGAGTTGGACACAACTGAGTGGCTTCACTTTCATTTTCAGAATAAATTGAGATCAAATTCTTGGATGATAATTGGTTGCTTGTTTGTATATTTTTGTGCAACCTGTTGCCAAATCATATAAATTTTAAAATTGAACTTCAACAGAATGGAGAATCTAGAAATAAACCCACATACCTATAGTCAACTGAACTTCAACGAAAGAGACAAGAACATACAATGGGGAAAAGACAGTTTTTTCAGCAAGTGGTGTTGATAAAGTTGGACAGCCTCATTTAAATCAATGAAGTTAGAGCAAACCTTAAACACCATACACAAAAATAAACTCAAACTGGTTTAAAGGCTTAAATAAAGACAGGGCACCATAAAACTCCTACCAGAGAACAGAAGGGAAACATTTCCTGACATAAATTGTACCATTGTTTTCCTAGATCAGTTTACCAAGGCAACAGAAATAAAAGCAAAAATAAACAAATGGGACCTAATCAAACATAAACTTTTGCAGAACAAAGGAAATCATAAACAAAACAAAAGACAACCAGTGACTGGGTGACCAACAAGGGCTTAATTTCCAAAATATGCAGATAGCTCACACAAGTCAATAAAAGAAAAACAAACAATCCAGCTAAAAATAGGCAGAAGACCTAAATAGACATATCTCCATGAAGACATACAGATAGTCAACAGGCCCATGAAAAGATGGCCAACATGGCTAATTATTAGAGAAATGCCCACCAAAATTACAATGAAGTACCACCTCACACCAGTAAGAATGACCAACATTAAAATGTTTACAACTAACAAATGCTGACTAGAGTGTGGGAAAAAGGGAACTCTCCTACACGGTTGGTAGGAATGTAAATTGGTACAGCCACTATGGAGAACAGTATGGAAGTTCCTCAAAAATCTAAAAATAGAGTTGCCATTTGATCCAGAAATCCCACTCCTGGATGTATACCTTGGCAAAATTATAATTTAAAAAGATACATGCACCTCTATGTTCATATTGGCACTATTTACAATAGCCAGCACATGGAAAAAACCTACATTCCATTAAAAAATGAATGGAAAAAGAAACTGTGAGATACACACACACACACACACACACATATATGACAAACAATGAGATGGTTGGATGGTACCACTGACTCAAAAGGACATGAGTCTGAGCAAACTGCATGATAGTGAAGGACAGGGAAGCCAGAATGTGTGTGTTAAGCTGCTTCAGTCATGACTGACTCTTTGCAATCCTATGCACTGTAGCTCACCAAGCTCCTCTGTCCATGGGATTCTCCAGGCATGAATCCATGGGTTGCCATGGGATTGCTGTGGGTTGCCATGCCCTCCTCCAGGGGATCTTCTTGACCCAGGGATTGAACTCTCATCTTTTATATCTCCTTCATTAGCAGGTGGGTTCTATACCACTAGAGCCACCTGGGAACCCCCATAGGAGAATATATGTATGTCTAAATAAACTGCATACACTGTATATCAACTATACTCCCAAAAATAAAAAAAATAAAACTGAATTTTGCAAAACTCTTCACAATGACAGCCTAAGTCTAATAGGTCAAGTTGTAAAAGAAGCAATTCACTAAGTGATCATTATTGAAACATGTTATTTTTTGGAATACAGGAGACATAATCCAGAGACAGACTGCTTTCAATGTAGTAGTAAACTGGATCTATTAATATCCAATATTAAATAACATCCTATGTTGAACAAAAATCATGGTGATAAACCTATGTGCAGTTACCTAAGCCTATAAGCATCACACTTCCTGATTTCAAAATACAAGTTACAGTATTCAAACTAGTTAGGTACTGGCATAAAAACATACATATTAATGAATTAATTATAAAGCCCAGAAATAAACCCATGTATTTAAAATCAACTGGTTTTCAGCAAGAGTGCCAAGAGTAAACAATGGGAAAAGGATAGTCTCTTCAACAATGGTATTGGGAAAAATGGATGTTCACACGCAAAAGAATGAAACTAAACCCCTATTTTAGACCACTCAGAAAAATAAACATAAAATGGATTCAAGACTGAAATGTAAGACTTGAAACTATATAACTCCCAGAAGAAAACAGAGGGGAGAACCTCTTTGACACTGGTCTTAGCAAGGATTTTATGTATATGATAGCAAATGAAAATCAAAACCATAGTGAGACATTATCCCACACATTAGCTGTTATCAAAAAGTCAAGAGTTAACTACTGCTGCTGAAAATGCAGGGAAAAGGAAACTGTTGTTCAGTTGGTGTGAATATAAATTGGTACAGCCATTATTGGGAAAAATAGTATGGAGATCCTTTAAAAAATGAAATAAAGAACTACCATATGCACTTGCAATTCCACTTCTGCGTATACATTCAAGGAAACAAAACCATTATCTCAAAGAGGTATCTGTACTCCCTTGTTATTGCAGCATTATTTACAACAGCCAAGACATGGAAACAACCAAAGTGTCATACAAATAAATGGATGAAGAAAATGTGGTATATATACAGGAGAATACTATTCAACCACAAGACGAAGGAAGTCTTGCCATTTGCCACAAAATGGATGACCTTGAGGACACTATGTTAAGTGAAATAAGTCAGAGAAAGACAAATATTTTATGATCTAATTTTTATATGAAATTTAAAAAAAATCTTAAACTTATAGAAACAGAGAACAGACTGGTAAATGCCAGGGTGATGTGTGTGTGTGTATGCGGGCGGGTGGTAATTAATGGGTGTAGGCTGTGAAAGGGTATAAACTTCTGGCTATGGGATAAATAAGATGTAGATATCATGTGCAGTATGAAGAGCTGATAATACTGTATTACACATCTGAAAGGCTTCCCCGATAGCTCAGTTGGTAAAGAATCCGCCTGCAATGCAGGAGACCCCAGTTCAATTCCTGGGTCAGGAAGATCCCCTGGAGGGGGATAGGCTACCCACTCCAGTATTCTTGGACTTCCCTTGTGGCTCAGCTGGTAAAGAATCCACCTGCACATATGAAAGTTACTAAGAGTAAATCTTCAAAAAATCATCATTGCAGAAAAAATATATATGTAACTATGTGAGGTGATGGATGTATAAACTAACTTTATCATGATAAACACTTCATAACATCACACACATATCAAATAATAATATTGCGTACTTTAAACTTGCACATATATGTTAATTATATCTAAATAAATCTGAAAAAAAAGTTAAAAATAGAAAACAGAAAGAAAGATAAAACTAAGGAAATGTGATGGGTTGACATCTAAAATGGTCCCCAATGCTTTCTATCTCTCAGTACTCATGTCTTGTATACTCTGGGTTTTTGCAGAACACATGATTTGTTTTCCACCAGTAGAATGCGACATGGAGATGGATCTCATTTCTGTGATTGTATTATAAAATACTGTAACTTCTTTACTGCTAGCAGGTTTCACTATTGGTTTTTTGGTTTACATGGTTGATGTAGGAAACTGTCAGGCAGTTAAGGCCAACAAGGCAATGGACTACAGGGCCTCTGACCAACAGTCAATGAGAAGCTGCGGTTCTCAGTCCAACAACACTTAGGAACCAAACGCTGTCAACAACTACTTTCTGAATTTGAAATTAGATCCTTTTCTAGTTGAGCTATCAGATGAAACCACAGACTTTGGCCTTGGTTGCAACTTGGTGATGGGCTAAACAGAGAATTTTGGCAAGCCACACCTGGATGCTTGAGCCATAGAAACTAAGATACAACAGGTAAGTTGTTTTTAAGTCATTAATTTTTGGTGTGATTTGTTAAGCAGCAACAGACATCTGTTGTGTATTTTACATTTGGAAGCTTGTATGGAATTGATTTTTTCTTTTTTTTTTAAATGAGTATGTGACAAGTAAATATTTGAAGTTTTTCAAAAATTTAATGGAATCAAGCCAGTACCCATGAGTTGTAATACTACTAAGATCTTTTTTTCTAAAACGAAGAAAGGCATGAAATTTGCAATGTTAAAAGCTTACAACCTGCCTATATAGCTGCAGGCTTGGACAAGGGTTTTCAAAGTTTTGTAAGATGCAGATAACAATGTTTGCTTCACTTATAAAAGAACACAGAGTTGAAACTAATTTTCTTATAAAATAACCTTAGAAGGTCAGTAAAAATGTAGAAGAAAAAGTCTAAGACATGCCTTGATTTCCTGAGTACATTCAAAGTTGCTATGAGTAACTTCAAACCATAACATCTCTCTGAGGCAGATTTTTTCCAGTGGAGAAACTCTGTTTGGACTGGCTCTTTGATGACCATCTGTATTAAGCTCCTGTGTTACCCTTGTGTATTTATCCACTGTGTTTTTCTGCCTTTCTGTATGTTTTGTAGTTTTCTTGATAGTAAGACAAGATGTACTGGGTAAAAGGAACAGCTATAAGTAGATCTTTAGTAATATGGCAGTGATGTGTAGTAGGAGAGGAAGGGTTCTATAGTCCTATGATTGGGTCTCAGTCTCTTAGTGAGCCTATGCTTCTGGACTTTGAACTTCACAAGTGTTTAATTTTTTTCTACCCCTTAGGTGGAAGAGAATGACTAGAATGGGCTAGAGTTGGATATTCTCCTTCCCCGGGTAAGGCAGTCTCTGATAATATCCCAGCCATTCAAGCTTTGGTTTCCCCTGAGGACAGGCCTTGTTGAGAAGAGCCAAGTGCCCTGGCTTCTTACTCTCCGCCCTCCCCATCCCATGCCCTCCCCATACCCACCTCCAACTCCCCAACCTGCCCCTCAAGCAAGCCATTAAAAAAAAAAAAAAAAGTTTCCTTTTTCTCTCCTCCAGCACAGTTTGTGGCAATTTTTCTCTGATATTTATTGTGGGAATTTCATTGAGCTAGACATAAACCACACAAGACTGCAGGGGGACATCTAGCAGTGGGTCCCCATGGATTATTTAAACTCTCAGATTGTCCACACCTAGTTTCTAGCAATTCATCGATTACAGTTCTGCAGTTTCTCATGCAGGTACTGGTTGCCGGTGCTGATTCCCACAGCAGTTTCTGCTCATGAGTCTCTGCTCTGGTAAGGTGAGACTTGGTGTATTTGCCAGTCTATCTGTCCATTCTCAGGGCAGTAGCTTGCTCTGTATCCTCCCCTCTCTTAAGGATCCAAGAACAGTTACTAATTTTCCAGTCTGTTCAGCTTTTTATTTGTTGTTAGAACAGAGTGGAGACTTTCAAGCTAATTTTCAGAAAATGGAAACTAAAGTCCTCAAAACCTGCTCTACATTTAGATGTGTATTTACCCTCCAGGCTACTCCTTCACTTTTTTGGAAGTTCGGGAATTTCACTGACTTATTTTCCCCCCACTGCTCTCATTATTAAATTAGATATTTTCAACATTAATATGGTGACAATCCTAAATTCTATTCACACAAATACCCTCCAAGCTATAATAAAATCCACTACCATCCTACTATTTAAGCAACATTATCAAGACCTCAATCTAGCCCTTCTGTTGGAAGGTAGCTGAAGTTTCTACAGTAGACCACTTAGCATCAGTGCAAAGGTCTAGAATGTGGCCTACCTCAGAAACTTTAGCAACCATCCACTATAAATCTGAGCTGCCTCAGTCCTTTCTTCTCTTTAAACTTGTTACTGTTTTAAATCTTCAATCCCTTTCCATTTCATTTTAACCCATAAATTACCACTAAGCCATACATTTTTTCCAGTTCAACGTGATACATTTTATTATTCTTCCAAGTATCCACCCCCTTCCCTGAATAGTTTTCTATTTCTTAATCTTCCAGGCCTCCCTATAGGATGCATGTATTAACATATCCCATGATCAGGCTTGACCATGTGAAATGGCTTGCTTTGGCCAATGAGATGTCAGTGGCCACAAGTGCAATATTAGAAAAGATTCTTTTAAGAAGACAAAGAGTAGAATGGAGCCAAACCCAGGCTGACCTGAAGATCTGTCATCAAAACTTAAAAGCTTTTTGCCATTATCCACTAAGATTTTAGGGTTGTTGGTTGTCACAGGGAGAGCTGACTCACATACCCAAATTGAGCCCCACTGGCCAAGTATTTCACCAGCATTCTCTTCTCCTCCTTGACTTTCTGCCTCACAGGCAAAAAGTCCTCAAAAAGATCTCTATCCTTAAATATGGTTTTCCCTGCTGCTGCTGCGACTAAGTTGCTTCAGTCGTGTCCGACTCTGTGTGACCCCAGAGACGGCAGCCCACCAGGCTCCCCCATCCCTGGGATTCTTCAGGCAAGAACACTGGAGTGGGTTGCCATTTCCTTCTCCAATGCATGAAAGTGAAAAGTGAAAGTGAAGTCGCTCAGTCGTGTCCGACTCCTAGTGACCCCATGGACTGCAGCCTACCAGGCTCCTCCATCCGTGGGATTTTCCAGGTAAGAGTACTGGAGTGGGGTGCCACTGCCTTCTCTTATGGTTTTCCCTAACTGACACCAATTCACATTCTAAGAGCTTCTGATAAAAATTATAGAAATAGGTACTTGGTTGCCATTATAAATTCTAAGTTTCCAAACTTAGACCTCTCAAATAATTTATTAATCTTTTTAGCTATCCATGATGAGCAACTTTTATTATTGTAATTGCTATTCCAGACCTCCTTCCCTCAAGTCTCCTACTCATACAGCACACCCTTCTTTTTTAGACTCCTTTGCATCCATCTTATATACACATTAATCTTGATGTAGGCACTTATTTACATCTGCAGCCATTCTTTCCTTCTTTCTCCCCATCTTTGTAACCTATGCCACTTTTCCACTTCAAGAGAAATACTACTACTCATGTTTTACCTCATTACTACCTTATTTGACATTTTCTTGGATTTTGATATAATTTTACCTTCTTTCTAAGTTATAAATGTTCCATCTGTTATTTGTCCATCCTACAAAGCAAAAGAGCTCCCAGTCCCAACTATGGGCCCTTCCTTTATCTAATTTCTCTCCACTATCATGCTCAACCTTTTGAGTATGGACTATAATTGTTCCTCCCTTCTCAATTACATCTCAGCCCCTTAAACCCAACTTTTATCTCCACCCTTACATTTAAGCTACTTTGACAAACTTATTACCTCCAATTTCTTAAAACTTTTATGTTCAACTCACTGTTACTGTACTTTTCTAACCTGCATTTTTTTTCAGTATATAGCATTTTTTATTTATTTATTTTTATTTTATTTTGCTTTACAATACTATATTGGTTTTGCCACACATTGACATGAATCCGCCACGGGTATACATGAGTTCCGAATCCTGAACCCCCTCCCACCTCCCACCCCTGGATGGGATCATCCCTGTGCACCAACCCTGAGCATCCTGTATTCTGCATCGGACATAGACTGGCGATTCATTTCTTACATGATAGTATACATGTTTCAATGCCATTCTCCCAAATCATCCCACCCTCTCCCTCTCCCTCTGAGTCCAAAAGTCCATTCTATACATCGGTGTCTCTTTTGCTGTCTCACATACAGGGTTATCATTACCATCTTTCTAAATTCCATATATATATGTTAGTATACTGTATTGGTGTTTTTCTTTCTGGCTTACTTCACTCTGTATATTCGGCTCCAGTTTCATCCACCTCATTAGAACTGATTCAAATGTATTCTTTTTGATGGCTGTGTAATACTCCATTGTGTATATGTACCACAGCTTGCTTATCCATTCATCTGCTGATGGACATCTAGGTTGTTTCCATGTCCTGGCTATTATAAACAGTGCTGCGATGAACATTGGGGTACATGTGTCTCTTTCAATTCTGGTTTCCTCGGTGTGTATGCCCAGCAGTGGGATTGCTGGGTCATAAGGCAGTTCTATTTGCCATTTTTAAAAATCTCCACACTGTTCTCCATAGTGGCTGTACTAGTTTGCATTTCCACCAACAGTGTAAGAGGGTTCCTTTTTCTCCACACCCTCTCCAGCATTTATTGCTTGTAGACTTTTGGATCGCAGCCATTCTGACTGGTGTGAAATGGTATCTCGTTGTGGTCTTGATTTGCATTTCTCTGATAATGAGTGATGTTGAGCATCTTTTCATGTGTTTGTTAGCCATCCGTATGTCTTCTTTGGAGAAATGTCTATTTAGTTCTTTGGCCCATTTTTTGATTGGGTCATTTATTTTTCTGGAAGTGAGCTGCAGGAGTTGCTTGTATATTTTTGAGATTAGCTGTTTGTCAGTTGCTTCATTTGCTATTATTTTCTCCCATTCCGAAGGCTGTCTTTTCACCTTGCTTATAGTTTCCTTTGTTGTGCAAAAGCTTTTAATTTTAATTAGATCCCATTTGTTTATTTTTGCTTTTATTTCTGGTATTCTGGAAGGTGGATCATAGAGGATCCTGCTGTGATTTATGTCGAAGAGTGTTTTGCCTGTGTTCTCCTCTAGGAGTTTTATAGTTTCTGGTCTTACATTTAGATCTTTAATCCATTTTGAGTTTATTTTTGTGTATGGTGTTAGAAAGTGATCTAGTTTCATTCTTTTACAAGTGGTTGACCAGTTTTCCAAGCATTTTTTGACACTTTGCAAACTGGTTTTCTTTAGGTTTCATTTATTCCAATGCAGCTTTCTACCTTTGGTTTCTGTGATACCACCTTTTCCCTTCTCTGCTTTATCTTTGATGAATGAATACATTTTTAAATATATTTTTGTCATTATTTGTAGTGTCAATAAATGTATCTCATGATTATTAATTATTTTCCAAAACTGTGTATAGTGCATTAATTAGGGAAAATTAAATAAAATTAAATGGCCTGAAGCCAATAGAAGTTTTCCCTAAGAATGAAATAATTGTAATCAGTCTTGAAGGATAACAAAGGACTAATTAGGTGCACAAAGAAAGAGGGGAACTTCATGAAGAGAGAAAAACACAGATAAAAATATATCCGGTAATGTTGAATTTATTTTTCAGCACTGACTCACCATAGATGAAACATGCAGGATTGAAAGTGAAAGTGAATTTGCTCAGTTGTGTCTGACTTTTTGTGACCCCATGGACTGTAGCCTCTCAGACTCCTCCGTCCATGGGACTTTCCAGGCAAGAGTACTGGAGTGGGTTTCCATTTCCTTCCAAATCTGTGTACAGTGCATTAATTAGGGAAGATTAAATAAAATTAAATGGCCTGAAGCCATTAGAAGTTTACCCTAAGAATGAAATGCTTGAATTAGTTTTGAAGGATAACAAAGCACTAACTAGGTGCCCAAAGAAAGAAGGGAACTTCATGAAGAGAGAGAAACAGATAAAAATATATTCAGTAATGTTGAATTGATTTTTCAGAACTGACTCATCATAGATGAAACACGCAGGATTAAACATAAATAAAAGAATTTGATAGTAGTAAGGCTGTAGAACCTCTGTTACAATATTGTGGAAAGACCTCCCCCTGCAGAAGTAAAACAAGAAGGAAAATCATCAAATCACAAAAATAATATTTGTAAATTATGTATTATGCAGTATTATATATGTATGTGTGTATATGTATGTATGTGTATACATATATATATATATATATATATATATATATATTGCTCAGTCATGCCCAACTCTTTGTGACCCCATGGACTATGCTGTCCATGGAGTTCTCTAGGCCAGAATACTGAAGTGGGGAGCCTTTCCCTTCTCCAGGGGATCTTCCCAACCCAGGAATCTAACCCTGGTCTCCAGCACTGCAGCAGATTCTTTACCAGCTGAGCCACAAGGGAAGCCCAAGAAAACTGGAGTGGGTAGCCTATCCTTTCTCCAGCAGATCTTCCTGACCTAGGAATTGAACTGGGGTCTCCCACATTGTAGGTGGATTCTTTACCACATATAGCATCAGCTTCCTGAGAGAGAAAAAAAAAAAATGTATATATATACACACACATATACATAATTCATAATCTGGCCTTCCCAGGTGGCACTAGTGGTAAAGAACCTGCCTGCCAATGCAAGAGGCATAAGACACTTGGGTTAGATCCCTGGGTCAGGAAGATCCCCTGGAGGAGGAAATGGCAACCCACTACAGAGCCTGGCTGGCTACAGTCCATGGGGTTGCAAAGAGTTGGACATAACTGAAGTGACTTAACATGCAATAGTTCCTGTATCACTAAAGTATATAGTAAAAAAGCTTCAAAGGCAAAATCTATCATAATGAAAAGTTTCACAAAAATGCCTCACTAAAATGTTCTAAGGACCTTCTAATATGTCATTTTCCTAAGTGAGCCAAAAACTGAAACAACATAATTTGAGTCCTATATTATATGAAACTGATATTGGGCATACACTACTTTTCCTAGGCTGAATAATACTGAAAATAATCACAAATAACTTAGCTATCTGCCCCATGAAATACATACTCCTGGAAAACTATGAAGCAATTAAAAAACCTTACTTATTTAAAAAATGACTTTTCAAGTCTTGCTTAAAGACACTTGCTCTCCAATCCAAAACTACTAGCTCATGAACTCTATCAATACCAACCAGTTTCCTAACTTAGAAGTCACCATGTAATCGTCTATCCTTGGCTTTAAGAATCCTATAAATATCCTTTCCTGAATTCCCTCTTCTGAGACACCACTAAAACTATGTTAAAAAATGTATTCTATCTTACTGTGGTAAGTATAACAAACTTAGATTTGCTTCAATATATTTTTCTGGAGGTCTTTTGGGGAGCTCCTCATACAGTTAATTTACTGATACTGCTAAATACACTGCAAGAAGAAATAAGAAAGCCTTCCTCAGTGATCAATGCAAAGAAATAGAAGAAAACAATAGAATGGGAAAGGCTAGAAATCTCTTCAAGAAAATTTAAGATACCAAGGGAACATTTCATGCAAAGATAGGCTCGATAAGGGACAGAAATGGTATGGACCTAACAAAAGCAGAAGATATTAAGAAGAAGTGGCAAGAATACACAGAAGAACTGTACATAAAAGACCTTCAAGACCAAGATAATCACGATGGTGTGATCACTCACCTAGAGCCAGACATCCTGGAATGTGAAGTCAAGTGGGCCTTAGGAAGCATCACCGCAAACAAAGCTAATGGAGATGATGGAATTCCAGCTGAGCTACTTTACTTCAAATTCTGAAAGATGATGCTGTGAAAGTGCTGCACTCAATATGCCAGCAAATTTGGAAAACTCAGCAGGGGCGACAGGACTGGAAAAGGTCAGTTTCCATTCCAATCCCAAAAAAAGGCAATGCCAAAGAATGCTCAAACTACCACACAATTGCATTCATCTCACACGCTAGTAAAGTAATTCTCAAAATTCTCCAAGCCAAGCTTCAGCAATACATGAACAGTGAACTTTCAGATGTTCAAGCTGGTTTTAGAAAAGGCAGAGGAACCAGAGATCAAATTGCTAGCATCTACTGGATTATCAAAAAAAGCAAGAAAGTTCCAGAAAAACATCTATTTCTGCTTTATTGATCATGCCAAAGCCTTTGACTGTGTGGATCACAGCAAATTGTGGAAAATTCTGAAAGAGATGGGAATATCAGACCACCTGACCTGCCTCTTGAGAAATCTGTATGCAGGTCAGGAAGCAACAGTTAGAACTGGACATGGAACAACAGACTGGTTCCAAACAGGAAAAGGAGTACATCAAGCCTGTATACTGTCACCCTGCTTATTTAACTTCTATGCAGAGTACATCATGAGAAACACTGGACTGGAAGAAACACAAGCTGGAATCAAGATTGCCGGGAGAAGTATCAATCACCTCAGATATGCAGATGACACCACCCTTATGACAGAAAGTAAAGAGGAACTAAAAAGCCTCTTGATGAAAGTGAAAGAGGAGAGTGAAAAAGTTGGCTTAAGCTCAACCTTCAGAAAATGAAGATCATGGCATCTGGTCCCATCATTTCATGGGAAATAGATGGGGAAACAGTGGAAACAGTGCCAGACTTTATTTTTGGGGGCTCCAAAATCACTGCAGATGGTGACTGCAGTGATGAAATTAAAAGACGCTTACTCCTTGGAAGGAAAGTTATGATCAACCTAGATAGCATATTCAAAAGCAGAGACATTACTTTGCCAACAAAGGTCTGTCTAGTCAAGGCTATGGTTTTTCCAGTGACCATGTATGGATGTGAGAGTTGGACTGTGAAGAAAGCTGAGTGCCGAGGAATCGATGCTTTTGAACTGTGGTGTTGGAGAAGACTCTTGAGAGTCCCTTGGACTGCAAGGAGATCCAACCAGTCCATTCTAAAGGAGATCAGTCCTGGGTGTTCCTTGGAAGGAATGATGCTAAAGCTGAGGCTCCAGTACTTTGGCCACCTCATGCAAAGAGTTGACATTGGAAAAGACTCTGACACTGGGAGGGATTGGGGGCAGGAGAAGGGGATGACAGAGGATGAGATGGCTGGATGGCATCACTGACTCAATGGATGTGGGTCTGAGTGAACTCAGGGAGTTGGTGATGGACAGGGAGGCCTGGCGTGCTGTGATTCATGGGGTTGCAAAGAGTCAGAAACGACTGAGCAACTGAACTGAACTGAACTGGTGCTGGGAAATATTCATAAGCTATATTAAAATTTCAGCTGAAGCTCACTGGCTCTGGAATCATCCATTTTTAGGACACAGGAAGCTTTATCAACAGAAGGATACAGCTTTGACTAAGATCTAACTTTTCTGTTAGTGAACACTGTGAGAGATATTCTGTGTGTTTTTTCTATGCACTGCTATAATCTTGCTGCTGCTGCTGCTGCTGCTGCTAAGTCGCTTCAGTCATGTCTGACTATGTGCGACCCCATAGACGACTTTGACTGGCACACAGCAGGACCTAAATTTTTTAAAAAATGTACCACTGAAGTCATCAGCATTCTAATATGTGAATTTAGCAAAATTCCTTTGGTGGTATTTCCATACACTTGAGGTTAGCAGAAAACTTATTTCAGGATAATAATTAATTACATGCTATTTGGTGATGGAACAACCAGTGACAACTTGCTGAGTGGTTACCAGGTTCTTATAGTCTTGGGAGAAGATGTGATCTTAACCAGCTGGATGGTATAAGGGTAACAGATTTCACTGTCTCACATTTCATCTATATAAATACTTACAGTATTAAAAAAAATGGAACAAGAAGAATTTGTCCTGAGGGTTAACTGTCCTTGCTTAAAAATGTCTTTGGTGGAGAAAAGGGCTATCCTTATAGTCTACATGGAAAGACGAAAATGAGGGAGTTTTAAATTACTTTGCATGAAAAATACATAGAATCTTTTTGTTTCTTTAATGCTTTCTCCATAATGAAAAGGGAAAAGAAAAAAAAAAATGTCCTTATGTCAGTGTCATGAGGACAGACATTATTTGAGCAGCATGACAAATGAATAATTACTAGCAAAAAATACTTGGGGGAAAATCCCTATTTTTAGAACAAAAGCTATTTTTTTTTTCATAGTAGCTTATTGGTTTTATTTGTTTTTAATTTAAATTTTTATTTTTATTTTATTTTACATACAATACTGTATTGGTTTTGCCATACATTGACATGAATCAGCCACGGGTGTACCTGCGTTCCCAAACATGAAACCCCCTCCCACCTCCATCCCCATAACATCTCTCTGGGTCATCCCCGTGCACCAGCCCCAAGCATCCTGTACCCTGCATCGGACATAGACTGGCGATTTGTTTCTTATATGATAGTATACATGTTTCAATGCCATTCTCTCAAATCATCCCACCCTCTCCCTCTCCCTCTGAGTCCAAAAGTCCACTATACACATCTGTGTCTCTTTTGCTGTCTCGCATACAGGGCCATCATTGCCAGCTTTCTAAATTCCATATATATGTGTTAGTATACTGTATTGGTGTTTTTCTTTCTGGCTTATTTCACTCTGTATATTCGGCTCAGTTTCATCCAGCTCATTAGAACTGATTCAAATGTATTCTTTTTGATGGCTGTGTAATATTCCATTGTGTATATGTACCACAGCTTGCTTATCCATTCATCTGCTGATGGACATCTAGGTTGTTTCCATGTCCTGGCTATTATAAACAGTGCTGCAATGAACATTGGGGTACACATATCTCTTTCAATTCTGGTTTCCTCGGTGTGTATGCCCAGCAGTGGGATTGCTGGGTCATAAGGCAGTTCTGTTTCAAGTTCTTTAAGGAATCTCCACACTGTTCTCCATAGTGGCTGTACTAGTTTGCATTCCCACCAACAGTGTAAGAGGGTTCCCTTCTCTCCACACCCTCTCCAGCATTTATTGCTTGTAGACTTTTGGATCACAGCCATTCTGACTGGTGTGAAGTGGTACCTCACTGTGGTTTTGATTTGCATTTCTCTAATAATGAGTGACGTTGAGCATCTTTTCATGTATTTGTTAGCCATCCGTATGTCTTCTTTGGAGAAATGTCTATTTAGTTCTTTGGCCCATTTTTTTGGTCATTTTTTTTTCTGGAATTGAGCTGCAGGAGTGGCTTGTATATTTTTGAGATTAGTTGTTTGTCAGTTACTTCATTTGCTATTATCTTCTCCCATTCCGAAGGCTGTCTTTTCACCTTGCTTATAGTTTCCTTTGTTGTGCAGAGGCTTTTAATTTTAATTAGATCCCATTTGTTTATTTTTGCTTTTATTTCCAAAATTCTGGGGGGTGGATCATAGAGGAGCCTGCTGTGATTTATGTCGGAGAGTATTTTGCCTATGTTCTCCTCTAGGAGTTTTATAGTTTTTGGTCTTACATTTAGATCTTTAATCCATTTTGAGTTTATTTTTGTGTGTGGTGTTAGAAAGTGATCTAGTTTCATTCTTTTGCAAGTGGTTGACCAGTTTTCCCAGCACCACTTGTTAAAGAGATTGTCTTTACTCCATTGTATATTCTTGCCTCCTTTGTCAAAGATAAGGTGTCCATATGTGTGTGGATTTATCTCTGGGCTTTCTATTTTGTTCCATTGATCTATATTTCTGTCTTTGTGCCAGTACCATACTCTCTTGATGACTGTGGCTTTGTAGTAGAGCCTGAAGTCAGGCAAGTTGATTCCTCCAGTTCCATTCTTCTTTCTCAAGATGGCTTTGGCTATTTGAGGTTTTTTGTATTTCCATACAAATCTTGAAATTATTTGTTCTAGTTCTGTGAAAAATATGGCTGGTAGCTTGATAGGGATTGCATTGCATTTGTAGATTGTTTTGGGTATTATACTCATTTTCACCATATTGATTCTTCCGATCCATGAACATGGTATATTTCTCCACCTATTAGTGTCCTCTTTGATTTCTTTCATCAGTGTTTTATAGTTTTCTATATATAGGTCTTTAGTTTCTTTAGGTAGATATATACCTAAGTATTTTATTCTTTTTGTTGCAATGGTGAATGGAATTGTTTCCTTAATTTCTTTTTCTACTTTCTCATTATTAGTGTATAGGAATACAAGGGATTTCTGTGTGTTGATTTTATATCCTGTAACTTGACTATATTCATTGATGAGCTCTAGTAATTTTCTGGTGGAGTCTTTAGGGTTTTCTATGTAGAGGATCATGTCATCTGCAAACAGTGAGAGTTTTACTTCTTCTTTTCCAATTTGGATTCCTTTTATTTCTTTTTCTGCTCTGATTGCTGTGGCCAAAACTTCCAGAACTATGTTGAATAGTAGTGGTGAAAGTGGGCACCCTTGTCTTGTTCCTGACTTTAGGGGAAATGCTTTCAATTTTTCACCATTGAGGATAATGTTTGCTGTGGGTTTGTCATATACAGCTTTTATTATGTTGAGGTATGTTCCTTCTATTCCTGCTTTCTGGAGAGTTTTTATCATAAAAGGATGTTGAATTTTGTCAAAGGCCTTCTCTGCATCTATTGAGATAATCATATGGCTTTTATTTTTCAATTTGTTAATGTGATGAATTACATTGATTGATTTGTGGATATTGAAGTATCCTTGCATCCCTGGGATAAAGCCCACTTGGTCGAGATGTATGATCTTTTTAGTGTGTTGTTGGATTCTGATTGCTAGAATTTTGTTGAGGATTTTTGCATCTATGTTCATCAGTGATATTGGCCTGTAGTCTTCTTTTTTTGTAGCATCTTTCTCAGGTTTTGGTGTTAGGGTGATGGTGGCCTCATAGAATGAGTTTGGAAGTTTACCTTCCTCTGCAATTTTCTGGAAGAGTTTGAGTAGGATAGGTGTTAGCTCTTCTTGAAATTTTTGGTAGAATTCAGCTGTGAAGCCATCTGGACCTGGGCTTTTGTTTGCTGGAAGATTTCTGATTACAGTTTCAATTTCCATGCTTCTGATGGGTCTGTTAAGATTATCTATTTCTTCCTGGTTCAGTTTTGGAAAGTTGTACTTTTCTAAGAATTTGTCCATTTCTTCCACGTTGTCCATTTCATTGGCATGTAATTGCTGATAGTAGTCTCTTATGATCCTTTCTATTTCTGTGTTGTCTGTGATCTCTCCATTTTCATTTCTAATTTTATTGATTTGATTTTTCTCTCTTTGTTTCTTAATGAGTCTGGCTAACGGTTTGTCAATTTTATTTATCCTTTCAAAGAACCAGCTTTTGGCTTTGTTGATTTTTGCTATGGTCTCTTTTGTTTCTTTTGCATTTATTTCTGCCCTAATTTTTAAGATTTCTTTCCTTCTACTAACTCTGGGGTTCTCCATTTCTTCCTTTTCTAGTTGCTTTAGGTGTAGAGTTAGGTTATTTATTTGACTTTTTTTCTTGTTTCTTGAGGTATGCCTGTATTGCTATGAACTTTCCTCTTAGTACTGCTTTTACAGTGTCCCACAGGTTTAGGGTTGTTGTGTTTTCATTTTCATTAGCTTATATGCATATTTTGATTTATTTTTTTGATTTCTTCTGTGATTTGTTGGTTATTCAGAAGCATGTTGTTCAGCCTCCATATGTTGGAATTTTTAATAGGTTTTCTCCTGTAATTGAGATCTAATCTTAATGCATTATGGTCAGAAAAGATGCTTGGAATGATTTCGATTTTTTAAAATTTATCGAGGTTAGATTTATGGCCCAGGATGTGATCTATCCTGGAGAAGGTTCCGTGAGCACTTGAGAAAAAGGTGAAATTCATTGTTTTGGGGTGAAATGTCCTATAGATATCAATTAGGTCTAACTGGTCTATTGTATCATTTAAAGTTTGCATTTCTTTGTTAATTTTCTGTTTAGTTGATCTGTCCATAGGTTTGAGTGGGGTATTAAAGTCTCCCACTATTATTGTGTTATTGTTAATTTCCCCTTTCATACTTGTTAGCATTTGTCTTACATATTGTGGTGCTCCTATGTTGGGTGCATATATATTTATAATTGTTATATCTTCTTCTTGGATTGATCCTTTGATCATTATGTAGTGGCCGTCTTTGTCTCTTTTCACAGCCTTTGTTTTAAAGTCTATTTTATCAGATATGAGTATTGCCACTCCTGCTTTCTTTTGGTCTCTATTTGCATGGAATACCTTTTTCCAACCCTTCACTTTCAGTCTCCCTTGTTTTGAGGTGGGTCTCTTGTAAGCAGCATATAGAGGGGTCTTGTTTTTGTATCCGTTCAGCCAGTCTTTGCCTTTTGGTTGGGACATTCAACCCATTTACATTTAAGGTAATTATTGATAAGTATGATCCCGTTGCCATTTACTTTATTGTTTTGGGTTCGGGTTTATATGCCCTTTTTGTGTTTCCTGTCTAGAGAATATCCTTTAGAATTTGTTGGAGAGCTGGTTTGGTGGTGCTGAATTCTCTCAGCTTTTGCTTGTCTATAAAGCTTTTGATTTCTCCTTTGTATTTGAATGACAACCTTGCCGGGTACAGTAATCTGGGCTGCAGGTTATTTTCTTTGATCATTTTAAGTATGTCTTGCCATTCCCTCCTGGCCTGAAGCATTTCTATTGAAAGATCAGCTGTTATCCTTATGGGATTCCCCTTGTGTGTTATTTATTGGTTTTCCCTTGCTGCTTTTATTATTTGTTCTTTGTGTTTGACCTTTGTTAATTTGATTAATATGTGTCTTGGGGTGTTTCACCTTGGGTTTATCCTGTTTGGAACTCTCTGGGTTTCCTGGACTTGGGTGATTATTTCCTTCCCCATTTTAGGGAAGTTTTCAACTATTATCTCCTCAAGGATTTTCTCATGGTCTTTCTTTTTGTCTTCTTCTTCTGGGACTACTATAATTCGAATGTTGGAGCATTTCATATTGTCCTGGAGGCCTCTGAGATTGTCCTCATTTCTTTTAATTTGTTTTTCTTTTTTCTTCTCTGATTCATTTATTTCTACCATTCTATCTTCTATTTCACTAATCCTATCTTCTGCCTCCATTATTCTACTATTTGTTGCCTCCAGAGTGTTTCTGGTCTCATTTATTGCATTATTCATTATATAGTGACTCTTTTTTATTTCTTCTAGGTCCTTGTTAAACCTTTCTTGCATCTTCTCAGTCCTTGTCTCCAGGCTATTTATCTGTGATTCCATTTTGGTTTCAAGATTTTGGATCATTTTCACTATCAATATTTGGAATTCTTTCTCAGGTAGATTCCCTATCTCGTCCTCTTTTGTTTGGTTTGGTGGACATTTCTCCTGTTCCTTTACCTGCTGAGTATTCCTCTGTGTCTTCATCTTGGTTATATTGCTGTGTTTGGGGTGGCCTTTCTATATTCTGGGAATTTGTAGAGTTCTCTTTATTATAGAGCTTCCTCACTGTGAGTGGGGTTGTATCAGTGGCTTGTCAAGGTTTCCTGGTTAGGGAGGCTTGTGTTAGATTTTGGTGGTTGCAGCTGGGTTTCTTCTCTCTGGAGTGCAATGGAGTGACCAGTAATGGGTTATGAGACGTCAATGGTTTTGGAGTAACTTTGAGCTGCCTGTATATTGAAGCTCAGGGATGTGTTCCTGTGTTGCTGGAGAATTTGCATGGTGTGTCTTGCTCTGGAACTTGTTGGCCCTTGGGTGGAGCTTGGTTTCAGTGTAGGTATGGAGGTGTTTGATGAGCTCCTATTGCTTAATGTTCCCTGAATTCAGGAGTTCTCTGATGTTCTCAGGCTTTGGATTTAAGCCTCCTGCTTCTGGTTTTCAGTTTTATTTTTACAGTAGCCTCTAGACTTCTCCATCTATACAGCACTGATGATAAAACATCTAGGTTAAAGATGAAAAGTTTCTCCACATTGAGGGACACCCAGAGAGGTTCACTGAGTTACATGGAGAAGAGAAGAGGGAGGGGGTAGTTAGAGGTGACTGGAATGAGATGCAGTGGGATCAAAAGAGGAGAGAGCAAGCTAGCCAGTAATCACTTCCTTATGTGCGCTCCACAGTCTGGACCGCTCAGAGGTATTCATGGAGTTATACAGGGAAGAGGAGAGGGAGGACGTAGACAGAGGTGGCCAGGAGGATAAAAGAGGGAAATGGAAAGGAGAGAGACAAATCCAGCCAGTAACTAGTTCCTTAGGTGTTCTCCACCATCTGGAACACACAGAGATTCACAGAGTTGGATAGAGAAGAGAAGGGGGAGGGAAGAGACAGAGGCCACCTGGTGGAGAAAAAGGAGAGTCCAAGGGAGGAGAGAGTGGTCAAGCCAGTAATCTCGCTCTCAGGTAAAACTGGGTAGTGAAGTTTGGGTTTTTAAATGTACAAAATTGACAACAAAAACCAAAAAGGAAAGGTTAAAAATCTATAGTAGAGGTTGGATTTTCAAAAATACCATATTAAAGAAAAGAAGAAGAAGGGAAAAAAAAAACACACAAAGCCACAAGAACTATTAAAAAACACCAACAACAACCACACAAAGACTATATACGGTGTTTGCTTTTAAAAAAATAGAGTCTTCTTTTTTTTTTTTTTTTTGAAAAGTAATAGTAGGTTATAGAAATAAAAATTAGAGGAGAAATAGAGGACTTAACAATTTTAAAAAGTTAGGGAAAAAAAAAGAAGAAAAAACAACCCCACAACAGCATCAACAAAAAATAAAAAACAAAAACAAAACAAGAAAAAAAAAAAAAAAGGAATGATTGTAAAAATAGCAAAGATATATCTGGCCCTTTCTCTGGTGTTGTGGGCAGTGTGGGGTCACTTCCAAGGTGGTTCCTTCTGTTTAACTTCTTCTGTTTGCTGGTCTCTTCAGTGTCTGATTTCTGTCCTGACACAGGGGGTCAGTGGTGGACCCTTTTTTTTTTTTTTAGGCTCACTTGTTCAGTCGCGCTGTGGGGAGGGAGGGATGCTGCAAACAAATAACACTGTCATGTGCACGCAGTGTCTCAGCCCCGCTGGGCCTGTCCCTGCTTGCCGCGCACAAACCGCTCCGGCTCTACATTGCTCAGCCAGGAACCGTCTGAGGCCGGCCCTAGGCTGCGTGCACCTCCCTGGTCTACGCTGCTCAGGTTCGGTGCTCAGGTAGCCCTCAGAGGCACAGATTCGGTTGGGACTGCGTTTTGTGCCCTTCCCAGGTCCAAGTATCTCAGGTGTTTGGCAAGCGCGGTCACTGCGACTTGTCGCCTTTCCTATCGCTACTGTTCAGTTTTCTGGGTGTACCACTGGCACCCCTTGTGAGGCAGATGGTCACTGTCCAGCACCCCCAGAAAACTTAGCAAAGAAGCCTGCTTGCAGTTTGGTAGGTTAAGTCTCTTCGGGGCTACGATTGCCCCTTTCCAGCCCTTACGGCTCTGGCTGCCTATATCCAGCGGGGGATGGTCTGCAGCCAGCTATTTCCGTTCCGTCCTTTGTTCTGTGCATGGTCCTGGAGGTGTCTTATGTTCGAGCTTTTCACGTGGTAGCTATCCCACAGTCTGGTTTGCTAGCCCAAGTTAGTTCGTTCTGGTTACGCGTGGGGCATTCCTGCCCAATTCTTACAAAGCAATGCAACCTGCGTCTCCCACACCTCCCTGCCCTGCCCCCCACTTGTTAGTGGTGGATGCAGGCATCTGTGCTGCTTTTCCACTGGGGGAGTTACTGTTGGGCTTGTAATCTGTTGGTTTTAATTATTTATTTATTTTTCCTTCCTGTTATGTTGCCCTCTGTGCTTCCAAGGCTTGCCACAGATTCGGCAGGGAGAGTGTTTCCTGGTGTTTGGAAACCTCTCTTCTTAAAATTCCCTTCCTGGGATGGGCTTCCCTTCCTGGGATGGAGCTCCCTCCCCACCTCCTTTGTCTCTTTTTTTGTCTTTTATATTTTTTCCTACCTGTTTTTGAAGGCAATGATCTGCTTTTCTGGGTGCCTGATGTCCTCTGCCAGCATTCAGAAGTTGTTTTGTGGAGTTTGCTCAGCGTTGAAATGTTCTTTTGAGGAATTTGTGAGGGAGAAAGTGGTCTCCCCCTCCTATTCCTCCACCATCTTAGGACCACCCCGAAAAGCTATTATTTAGTAAGAAACAGACAATGTGAGGGATGTCGTTACCATTCCCTAAATTGTTCAGTAAATTATGCAGCACACACAAATACCTCGTGAGATTGTGTGTGTAATTTTATGACTGGACAGTTCATATCCAAGTGTGTGTGTAATGGGAAGCAAGGATATGATACTGAGCTCATCCATGAAATTAGCGTGTTGAGGAAAAAGCTTTAAACAGAGATGATGTATGGTGAGGTATAAGCCACAAAAGTAACTATCCTAATTTTGAGGCACACATGGGTGGGTGTAAATTGTCATTGATTTGTTTTGTACAACATAAAATATGGATGAGCCAATATCATGGATAATTTAAGGCAGAGTGAAAACAGCTAAGAGCTAAACTCATTTAAATAAGAACAAAATTCTAAAACAAAGAACACCACAAAAGTAACTCCACATCTGGAACATACTAAAAATAAGTGTTTCCATACATTTATCTGTAGGTGACATTAATACTTTTACAATCCTATAAAATCTCAGTCAAAACTGAAGAAGAGTGCATAGAGTATATTATTAGTTATCATTTAGATGGCTTCATATTATACAACGTAGTCTCTGATAATCTGATTTTATATTTAACATTAATAATATTTTTCCATAGATATAGACTGTCTTTTGAGATGCAGATTTGATGAAAGAATGTAAAATAATGAATTACACACTGAAATCATTACATCAATTAAAGTATGATCTTTATAAATTTTACTAGTTTCAAACTCTACCATTAAATATGAAATTCAAATCATCACAATAATCTACTTTGTTATGAGCTTAGGCTCTTCAGCTATATAATTTATTGACATCAACCTGCTTGTAATGCCATATATTTAAATTCTACTTTCACATTCTGTAGGATATCTATCATATAGTCTCTTTCCAAAACTGAAGCAAAAATGAAAAAGTTAAAAGTATAATATGCTGATTTCCTTTTAGACATGAAAGAGAATGAGGGAGAGAGAGAGAAGAAAGAGAATAAGGAAGGTAAGGAGGGAGAGAAGGTCCGAATACTGGAGACTGAAGAAATGAGAGGCTTAGACTCATTTTGAATATATCATCCCATTAGTTTCCATTATAAATTATTAAAATAACACCTCTCAGGTTCTCTTCAAAATAGCTTGGAATTTGCATGCCATCTGTCTGTAAACCTTTGAGTGGATTATTTACAAATCTGAAATGGCCAATAATAATTCATTTTCCATTTTAAAGCCAGCAAGTTTCTCTATAATTTGGAGAGAGAAATAGAAGGAAAAAAAAAAAAAAAAAACACTTTTTGAACCATGGCATCTTGAATTCAAAATCAAATAAATAACCCTGGATTTATTCACAGGGAGAACACAGCAAGATTTTAGTTTTGTTTGTTTTAGCACGTTTCTAATAGCCTTCGAGATCCAACCAGTCCATCCTAAAGGAGATTAGTCCTGGGTGTTCATTGGAAGGACTGATGTTGAAGCTGAAACTTCAAATACTTTGGCTACCTGATGAGAAGAGCTGACTCATTTGAAAAGAACCTGATGCTGGGAAAGATTGAGGGCAGGAGGAGAAGGGGATGACAGAGGATGAGATGGTTGGATGGCATCCCTGACTTGACGGGCATGAGTTTGAGCAAGCTCTGGGAGTTGGTGATGGACAGGGAGGCCTGGTGTGCTGCGATTCATGGGGTCGCAAAGAGTTGGACATGACTGAGCAACTGAACTGAACTGAATAGCCTTCCTCAAGAAAAATAAAACAATTCTCTGTACCAGAGGAGTTCATAGCCTGATTCTTTGAATAAAAGGTATTCACTGAATAAAAGAACTGATCACTGGACAGTCCCATCTGAGGCTCTTAAAACCAAGCTGCCTTGATAAGATATTTCTGTAATACAACCATTCCCTGAATTCAATAACCTGAAAGCAAGACAGGGATGACTGGTTATTGACCACACAAGAACCTCTCAGGTCTCTTCAAAATATCTTGGAAATTCCATGCCACTGATTTGTATGGATGCTTTATGTTGATAGATGTTTTAAAATTAAATTCCAAAAGGAAGCACTTAACCAAAACCAAAAACCTTATTGGCCGTAATAGTGGAGAAATATAACTACCCAAATTATGAAAATGGAAGAGAAAATGCTATCTCTATATTCTTATTTGCCTTCTTACTTTTGTCTGCTAAAAGGATGAGGAAGACAGTGGATTTAGAGATAAGAATTAAGCTTTGTTTTTATTAATGCAATTTATTTCCACAGGATAATACTGAAGCAAATAGTTCAATGACATTAAAAATGGATTTAATTTAGTTAATGGAAAGAGAATCTGTAGTTATTTTAGCTGGGGATAAAACAATTTAAGGCTTTATGTTTGCATGCTTCAGTAATAAAATTGAAATGCTAAGCTGGGGAGAATATTGCCTTTTATTCTGGTTTGTGATAAGTCAATATATTCTAACAACTAGCATAGCCTTACAGGTTTGGAAATTATATTAAATGACCTAAGATAGACTCCTATCCAGGAATCCAAGGGTTTCTATCTCAATGAAAATCTTATGACGACTCCTTAAATGACCACAGTGAAACAGAATGAAAAGAATTATGATCACTTTAAACCTGGGTGTCAGTCATCAAATGGTAATACAAGGGTGAAAGGTCCTATATCCTATTTCCAGTTCTTTAACCTATCTACTGAAGTAATGTATTTTTCTCTTTAAAATGTCCCAAAAGATATAAGATGTCACTCTGCTTATAGAGTTTTGCAATTTTATTTTAAAGAATCAAAAGAAATTTGCTGTGTGAGTAGGTTTTTAAACTTGCCTTGAGGCCTCTGATTCAGGGAATAAGCAATCTTCCAACTCTCTCTTCTACTGGAGAGATGTCCCCTTTCAACCTGTGCCTTTTGGTCCAGTACAAATCAATGAACTCAAGACCCAATATACCATGTCTTAAAAATCCATTTAGAAAACAACTGCTCCATTCAAAATTCAGCTCCTTCCTTTATCAGAAATTGCTGGAAATGTAATTTTGCAGCAAGCATTTCATTTCTTGTCTTGAAATAGATTGAGATAAATGTGAAGTCAATGATTAGATAAATGTAATGTCTTGGTTTGATGCCATGATACAATATTCAATGTTGTGGTCAGTACTGATGGATGTTTTGTATAGTTACTCAGCTGTATAATGGGACAAACTCCCATGACTCTATTTAAAATACCATGTGGTTCCCTTTCAATTAATATTACCAAAAGTACTTTGGCACAAATACAAAAAGCATGAGGGATTAGTGCTGAGCATGCAAATGTAGTTATCTTTGCTCTGGATAGAGTTCTTCTTTATACAATAAACTATATCTAAGTACAGTTTATTTACTGGGCTGTGCTGCATGCAGTAAATAAAAATTATTCCTTCCTCAAAAATCTCTTTCATGAGGTTATAAAAAGAAATCTCAATAACCTCCTATAGTACAGTTAAGGACTAAAGGTTGATGAGGTTAACACACATACACCAGCACAAGCACAGGCACTATGGCCATAGAAACAGTGTTTATGAAAGCCTCTTCTATATAAATAGCAAAAAAACATATTTCTCCCCTTCATTCCCTGCTACCAAGGAGCCTACCATGCAATGTAAAATAGAAGGAAAGGGGAGAGATGACTTTCTTTGAGAAGGAACACAAACCAGAATATCCACAGTGCCTATCAAAATGTTTTTTTGGAAATGTAGAGGCTAAATTTTCTGGCACACTGGTACCAAGATTGCCTAACATAGGAATGAATCAAGGGATAAAATGCTAAATACCTTTATTCAAGCTTTGCTTTTTATAACGGCTGTTCTTTGGTAACTATATTTCATTGTTGCATAAAAACTAATGATTATCAGGGACGATACCCAGTCATTATCATTTGCTGCAGTGATCAAAATAGTAAATTTCCACAATTTACCTTTTTAAAAATTAAAATGCTTAATATTTTCTAAACATCTAATGCTTAAATAATGCTCAATACATCAACATTTTACTTTCCCGCACCCTTAGGTCAAACACAAGGTACTTAGTGATTTAGAAAGATTTGTTGACTCTCCTACTGAAGTAATATGTGATCACTATTTGCAACTATTTCTGATTATTTCAGTTACTAGTATTTATATTAATGAAAATCCTAAATGTGTACTTGCTTCAGCAGTACATATACTAAAATTGGAATGATACAGAGATTAGCATGCCCCACAAAAAGATGACATGCAAATTCATGAAGCATTCCATATACACACACACTCGCTAAAACAACTATATAACACCTTGCTTCATATCATGAAAAAGAATCTTGATATACATAGGGAGGCATATGCCTATGCCCAAGACTTACAAATACAGATGTTCTGAAAATTTTGTAATTTTCTAAATTTTTAAGTCTTTGTAAATAACTTTTAAAAATTTCATCAGAAATATTTTAGATTTTTTTTCCTGTAATGCTTGAATTCTACAATCACACAATCTGATGTTTTGGTGTCTTTTCTTTTTTCCCTGTGAAAACTTCATGGTGTATTTTGGTTGGGACCATTTTAATTCATGGGGCTGGTACTCAGTGAATGACTTATAATATGGAGCCATTTAGTTTTCCTGTTCTAGGGACTTCATGAATTATTTCTTTGTCAATTTCCCCCACCTCATTTTCTGTGATATTCTAAAACTTCCATTAGACAATATTTAAGCATATTTCTCTACTATTTTCCATTGCTTTGCATTTTTTTCGGCTTTTTAGGTTTCTTCTCTCTTCCGAACTTTCTACATTTTTTTAAGTAACCTTTAAATCTATTGTTTTGTACACAATAAGCAAACACCGTTTCTTCTTGAGGATATGAGTTAGAGATATTTTTTTCCTCCGCATTCCCTCAGGTTCTGACTTTTTTAGTTTACTTATTTTTGTTCTTCGTTTTTGTTGTTGGAGGCTTAACTAACGGTGGCAATCAGACAAGTTTCAGTTGCTTAAAAGCTCTCTCAGGACTCGCATTGAAACGCGTCAGAATCTACAAGTTACAGCCAGGAAAGAATACAAACTAGCAGCGGCACTGAGGTCAGGAAACGCATCTCGAGGAAAGGCTGCCTCACAACACAGGTCAGAAGATAGGTACTCCTTCCGACCTTCCTCCACCTGTGGGACTGCCCTGAACGCACTTTCTCAAACCCCAAACCACCCAGTAGGCAGAGAGCAACTAAAAACCCAGGGCCCTGCTGCTGCTGAGTCTAAGCATATTCTTGTTAAGTAACCAACCCCAGGGGCAGAACCTTTCGAGGGTCTCACTTAACACCAGGTGTAAACCATCCTCACCGCTATCCATAAACGACACTTCACAAGCCCCGATAAAGCACCAGAAACTCACTGTGGCCCCTCAGTCAAAAAGCAACGCTATTAAATCACTACAATTCAGCCTTGACTAGGAGTCAACACTGTCTTGGTCAGTCTCATTTCACCAAAACATTCCAGGCATGCTGGAACTTTCACAGGAGAGGCTTTCCATAAATAAAAATATGCCACCGAAATATCAACAAATTCTGAATATACATGCATCACTTACCTCTAAATCCTGGTGAACAGATAGTTTGGAGAATACCAAGTGGAAACTTGGAGAACTGTCATCTGAGGCAATTCAGATTCTCCAGAGAAGACCATGACCCGAAAGCAGTTAGAAATGGCTCCGGCTGGAGTCTAACCAGACAGCAGAAGCCAGGAAGGGTAGCCTGGCCCATACGGCCCTCCCTCGCCACAGCTCTGGGCGCCTCCGTGGAATCTCAGCCGCGCATGCTCCGAGCAACTACGCTCCTCAGCCCACGTTTGCAACGGAATTACTATATTGGCAATGGCTGAGGAAGATTTTCAATTGTTGCTCCTGATACCGACTGAGTGGGTTCTCAATTCACACCTGGAGCAGCCCCAAATGTTACAAATCAACAAACAAAACATTCCTTGAAGGCAGAGGTTTTCTTGGAGACTTATGCTGACAAAGATTATAGAAGCAAGACTAAAGATGTAGACGCTTTCCAATACGGAGGCCATGACCTTAGGGGCCATTGTTGCAATGCTGTTTAAAATCCTCTATTCAAGGTGCTTCCCTTTATACGGTGTTTACAGTATCCTCGGGGTGCCGAAGGAAAGGGAGCCCTGTACAGCTTTGACCTGGTAGGGTTAGCAACTCTGAGATTTTCCAGGTGAAATTCACAACTGATCCATGTATGTGAAAGGCAAGGAGACACAAGAGAAAGAAGGGGGGACACTCCAGATTCGTAGGCAGTTTTAATAAACGAGGGAACTTACAACATGAGTCTTGTTTGGGGTGACCGCAAGAGGAGTAAATCACTACAAGTGCCCAACAGAATCTTAAGAGTTTATATGGAGGCCTTAAGAGTGTTGTCTCCTCTACGGACAGAAAGTCTCAGTAACAGTACTCTCTCAAGGCTGCCTCCCTGAAGTAGTTCCTAGTGCAGAGCATACATCTTAAGGACACAGGAGTGGGTAAGGAGCTTCCGACTGTTGCCCGGCTCCTACTACAGGATCAACCGGCTGTGGGCCATGTCTTTTTGATGATCTTCTCCATCATGCCACCCCTAGTGACAAGCTCTTACAAGCTTACATGCCTCACCTTCCACATGGTGCCCGGAGCAGTCAGCAGGTTTTACTTCCATGGAGGTGGCTCACTTGGCTATTTGGTTGTCCTGCAGGCACATGCAAGAGAAAAAACAAGATTAAGATAATAATTCCCAAAATAAGTAATAATTCTTTCCACCCTGGGTCTGAACCACTGATTTATTAAGTCCTCTAGGCTGGGAGTCAGGCCACTCACATTGTTCACATGTGTTCTGCAGACAACCCAACTGTCAGCGCAAGAGTCTAATGGCCATGGCTCCTGAGTGATCACCAGCCAAACCTCAGGGTTCAGTCCACTGGCTGCTTCACTTCACTCCTCTTTCCACCCAGATGGTGTCAGTGTTGGGCTGAATAGTGACTGCAGTTCACATGCATGGGTTGCCCTGACTAGACTCATTTGTGGAATGTCCCACTCAGTGGCAATGTCCCCTCTTCCCTCTCTACAGACCACAGAGGCTGCCATAGGAATACAGGTGGGGGCACTGGAAGAGCCTAGTAGAACCTGTAGTTCTAGAGACAGTCGGCTGGCAGACAGGGTACTCCTCTGATGCAAATAGGCACACTGCTTAGTCAAAGTGAGAAGTTGAGCCTTGGCAGAAGTGGGTTGAGGGGACCCATTCTCCATCCACCGTTTGTTAAGAAAGGATGTTCTTACCATGATATGCTGTTCCTTCATGAGAGGCTCTACCTGGAGGGGTGCTATGTAAGTTAAGAGGAACAGTTGCTCCACAGGAATATACCAGGTTTCTGCCCACTTCCAGAGCTGGGGCCAGAACTCAAAGGGTTCTCTCTCCTTCTGTGGTCTCTGCCATAGCACCCAACCCATATCTTCCAGAATCATGGACACATTTAACTCAAATGGTCGCCCTGCTTGGGAGATGCCCAGAGCTTTCATCTGCTTCACTAGTATTTTTGCTTTCTCAGAGGCGGCTGTTGCTCTGATTCCCTATGCATCCTTGAAGGAATTATTCCGCATTTATCAAGTGAATGCAAAACTGATATGGACATGTTATTTTTTTTATTTATATATTTCACTGGTTTCAAAAGTTAGCTTAAGCAATGAAATGCATGCAATGAAAGAAAATAAAGGAAGAAAAGCAAAATAAGGAGAAATAGAGACAGTGGATCTATACAGAAACCATTATTAATGTGGCTAAGGTCTGCACATGCTATAATATCAAAATTCTGAAACTTGTGAGAATTTAGTGTTGTTTTCACGTGGTGAGATTTGTGTTCTTACAACCACTTCTCACCACTTTTCAGTGTAATCACTTGAAAAAGTTAAATTAATATTTGAGGGAGATTTTCCCAAATGTTCTTGAAATCAAAAGACTTTCATTAAATACTCAAGTGTCAAAGTTCTAGCTATGTTGTTGCTACACTAGATTTTATAAGATAGCATCAACATATTGTATATTTCTCATACATATGTATACGTGTATATTATATACAATATTGTATATTGTATATTTTCCCACTGTCCTATTAGTACTAAGATGATCATATATTTAAAAGTAGTATGTGAGAGGAGTGGACATAAATTTTCATTAGCAGCTAATGAAAACTCTGCTTGTATGGAGTTCTAGTCTATATGTATTAATATTAAAAATTATCCCTATATTTGGTAGAGTTTATGTAAGGGCTCAGCATAGACACAGCCTATGTCCATTGTTATAAATGTGATTTAATTATATAACTGAAATGGGATGTCAGTAGACTATGAACATTTTAAAAGAAGGTAATATTTTTTTCTCTCAATAAGGTTTCTATAAATTTTAGATTAAAATGGCACTAGAATGATCTACCTAAAATGCTTCCTTTTGTCAAATAAAGGATGATTTTCTTCTTTCTACTCCTGATCCATTGGGCTTTATGTTTTTCAGTCTTCCCTCTGAGATCTTACCTGGTTAATTATATCCCCTCTTTCTGAGAGCTGCAATCTCTGGCTTCCCTAGCTAAAAAAAGAAAAGAAATAAATTAAAAGGCTAGATTCACCTATGAAAACAAAAACAAAACAAGCACACAAAACACCCCTTTGATTCTTAATCTACTATCATATTTATTTATTCCTTTCTCATTCAACTGTCTAAATGCTCACTGACTCCTCTACAAATTAAATTCTGAGTTCTTCCACTCTTGCTTTATTCTAAACATGTTTAGAACTAATCTAACCTTTTTTGTTTACTGTAATATTTCTCACTCTAACATTGGTCCCTGTGAATATTTCATGTTTTTCCAACTCTTTCCTAGACATCTATCATAACACTCATTTTTGGCTACTTCATACCATTTTAACTATTTTTCCCCCCTCTCCCTCTATAGAATACCCTCCTCAATGATGGCCTTTTCTTGGGAATCTGCTTATAGCCCTCAGGTTTTTCTCTTCCTATATTTTCCCCAAGGTGATTTCCTTCCATTCCCATAATTCAGTACATCATCTCCCAAATGTAAGCTATCTCCCCTCATTTTGTTGGACTAAAAACTGTCGTACTAAAACTGACAGTTTTTAGTATCCTAGAAATAACATCTCTCCACGTGACACGCAAATACATTAAACACATGCCTAAGTCAGCTGTTTCATCTTTCTCTAAAGGCCCATTTGCTGTCATTGTGTGCATCTGTGATGAGTTGCTTCAGTCGTGTCTGACTCTTTGCGACCCTGTGGACCGTAGCTTGGTAGACTCCTCTGTCCATGGGATTCTCCCAGCAAGAACACTTCTCCAGGAAATCTTCCTGACCCCGGGATCCAGCCCGCATCTCTTCTGTCTCCTGCATTTGCAGGTGCGTTCTTTGCCGCTAGCACCACCTGGGAAGTCTCTTTCTGTCATTAGTGCATTGTTAAAAACTATGATTTATTTATTTTTAATATAAATTTATTTATTTTAATTGGAGGTTAATAACTTTACAATATTGTATTGGTTTTGCCATACATCAACATGTATCCACCACAGATATACACATGTTCCCCATCCTGAATCCCCCTCCCTCCTCCCTCCACGTACCATCCCTCTGGGTCATCCCAGTGCACCAGCCCCAAGCATCCAGTATCATACATCGAACCTGGACTGGCAATTCATTTCATATATGATATTATACATGTTTCAATGTCATTCTCCCAAATCATCCCACCCTCTCCCTCTCGCACAGAGTCCAAAAGACTGTTTTATACATCTGTGTCTCTTTTGCTGTCTTGCATGCAGGGTAATCGTTACCATCTTTCTAAATTCCATATATATGCGTTAGTATACTGTATTGTTTAATTGTAAATTATTTCCTGTTTTCTTTTTCTAATTCTTCCCCCCAAGCCATACCCACATTCTCTTTCTCTGTTACTAGGACCTGAAATATCTATCTTCAAAATATCTCAGAGTAAACAACTCATGTATTATATTAAAAATTCTATCCTATTGCCCAGTATAGTGAATAACTCATATTAGACTCACTCTCAATAGTTGAGTAAATGAATGAAATATTATGTTTTTTCACCAAACACCACTGATTATACTCAGGCCTTCAGAGCCACTTCTCTATACATCACCATAAACGTTTGCACTGTTCTCTTTGCTCCTACCCACCATAGTCAATGCTCTGTACTCTATCAAGATTGCTCTTAACACACACACACACACACACACACACACACACATATATATACATTAATATTTATGCATGTTCTCCAGTAGGTGAGGAGTTCTCCCTAATTCCCAAATTCTAAGAGCTTATGATAGGGTACATTAAACATTTTCTTCACTATGTTTTAACCAGTTATCAAGACTTTCATATGATATTTTTAAAGATTTTTTTGATATCGACCACTTTAAAAATCTTTACTGAATTTGTTACAATATTACTTCTGTTTCAGTTCAGTTCAGTCGCTCAGTTGTGTCTGACTCTTTGTGACCCCATGAATCGCAGCACACCAGGCCTTCCTGTCCATCACCGTCTCCCGGAGTTCACTCAAACTCACGTCCATCGAGTCGGTGATGCCATCCAGCCATCTCATCCTCGGTCATCCCCTTCTCCTCCTGCCCCCAATCCCTCCCTGCATCAGGGTCTTTTCCAATGAGTCAACTCTTCGTAAGAGGTCGCGAAAGTAATGGAGTTTCAGCTTCAGCATCATTCCTTCCAAAGAAATCACAGGGCTGATCTCCTTGCAGTCCAAGGGACTCTCAAGAGTCTTCTGCAACACCACAGTTCAAAAGCATCAATTCTTCGGCGCTCAGCCTTCTTCACAGTCCAACACTCACATCCATACATGACCAAAGGAAAAACCATAGCCTTAACTAGACAAACCTTAGTCAGCAAAGTAATGTCTCTGCTTTTGAATGTGCTATCTAGGTTGGTCAGAACTTTTCTTACAAGGAGTAAGTGTCTTTTAATTTCATGGTTGCAGTCACCATCTGCAGTGATTTTGGAGCCTAAAAAATTAAAGTCTGACACTGTTTCCACTGTTTCCCTATCTATTTCTCATGAAGTGATGGGATTAGATGCCATGATCTTCATTTTCTGATGGTTGAGCTTTAAGCCAACTTTTTCACTCTCCACTTTCATTTTCATCAAGAAGCCTTTTAGTTCCTCTTCACTTACTGTCATAAGGGTGGTGTCATCTGCATATCTGAGGTTATTGATATTTTTTCTGGCAATCTTGATTCCAGCTTGTGCTTCTTCCAGCCCAGCGTTTCTCATGATGTACTCTGCATAGAAGTTAATAAGCAGGGTGAAAATATACAGCCTTGACGTACTCCTTTTCCTATTTGGAACCAGTCTATTGTTCCATATCCAGTTCTAACTGTTGCTTCCCAAACTGCATATACGTTTCTCCAGAGGAACCAGAGATCAAATTGCCAACATCCGCTGGATCATGGAAAAAGCAAGAGAGTTCCAGAAAAACATCTATTTCTGCTTTATTGACTATGCCAAAGCCTTTGACTGTGTGGATCACAATAAACTGTGGAAAATTCTGAAAGAGATGGGAATATCAGACCACTGGACCTGCCTCTTGAAAAATCTGTATGCAGGTCAGGAAGCAACAGTTAGAACTGGACATGGAACAACAGAGTAGTTCCAAATAGGAAAAGGAGTACGTCAAGGCTGTATATTGTCACCCTGCTTATTTAACTTCTATGCAGAGTACATCATGAGAAACGCTGGACTGGAAGAAACACAAGCTGGAATCAAGATTGCCGGGAGAAATATAAATAACCTCAGATATGCAGATGACACCACCCTTATGGCAGAATGTGAAGAGGAACTCAAAAGCCTCTTGATGAAGTGAATGTGCAGAGCGAAAAAGTTGGCTTAAAGCTCAACATTCAGAAAACGAAGATCATGGCATCTGGTCCCATCACTTCGTGGGAAATAGATGGGGAAACAGTGGAAATCGTTTCAGACTTCATTTTTGGGGGCTCCAAAATCACTGCAGATGGTGATTGCAGCCATGAGATTAAAAGAAGCTTACTCCTTGGAAGAAAAGTTATGATCAACCTCTATAGCATATTCATAAGCTGATACATTACTTTGGCGACTAAGGTCCGTCTAGTCAAGGCTATGGTTTTTCCTTTGGTCATGTATGGATGTGAGTGTTGGACTGTGAAGAAGGCAGAGAGCCGAAGAATTGATGCTTTTGAACTGTGGTGTTGGAGAAGACTCTTGAGAGTCCCTTGGACTGCAAGGAGGTCCAACCAGTCCATTCTGAAGGAGATCAACCCTGTGATTTCTTTGGAAGGAATGATGCTAAAGCTGAAACTCCAGTACTTTGGCCACCTCATGAGAAGAGTTGACTCATTGGAAAAGACTCTGATGCTGGGAGGGATTAGGGGCAGGAAGAGAAGGGGACGACCGAGGATGAGATGGCTGGATGGCATCACGGACTCGATGGACGTGAGTCTGAGTGAACTCCGGGAGATGGTGATGAGCAGGGAGGGCTAGCGTGCTGCGATTCATGGGGTCACAGAGAGTCAGACACGACTGAACGACTCAACTGAACTGAGAGGCAGGTCAGGTGGTCTGGTATTCCCATCTCTTTCAGAATTTTCCACAGTTTCTTGACTGTGATCCACACAGTCAAAGGCTTTGGCATAGTCAATAAAACAAATAGAAATTTTTCTGGAACTCTCTTGCTTTTTTGATGATCCGGCGGATGTTGGCAATTTGATCTCTGGTTCCTCTGCCTTTTCTAAAACCAGCCTAAACATCTGGAAGTTCACGGTTCACGTATTGCTGAAGCCTGGCTTGGAGAATTTTGAGCATTACTTTACTAGCATGGGAGATGAGTGCAATTGTGCGGTAGTTTGAGCATTCTTTGGCATTGCCTTTCTTTGGGATTGGAATACTTTTGGTTATTTGGCTGTGACACATGTAGGATCTTAGCTCCCCAATCAGGGACCAAACCTGCACACCCTGGCAAGTCTTAACCACTAGACTGCCAGGGAAGTCCCATGTCTTACATATGCTTTTAAAGTGCATGATATAGACCATGTTGTTATTGGCTTAGACAAAGAAATCATGGAAATATCTTTTAGCATAGTCCTTAGTTTCTAAAGTTTCAAAAATATAGAAAAAGTAAACTTTGTGAAATAAAGAAGTACTGGGAAAAAAGGTAACATTTTTATGTTTTCCCAGTTTTAAGTATATACCATGCTGAAGTTTTAATTAGCAAATTATGTTTTAATAATTGATTGCATTATTTTTTTCTAAGCAAGTGGTACTGAACTTAAAGTACTATTATTCCTCAAAGCCCTAAAGATGTCTATACTGCACAGTTCAGCAACGTAGGATTCTATGAATGGTAAATGTGTAGTATCATTATTTCATGAGTCAGTATTCAGAATAAGGGCTTCCCTTGTAGCTCAGCTGGTAAAGAATCTGGCTGGATTGCAGGAAACCTGGATTTTATCGCTGGGTTGGGAAGATCCCCTGGAGAATGGAACAGCTACCCACCCCAGTATTCTGGTCTGGAGAATTCCACGGACAGAGGAGCCTGGCAGGCTACAGTCCATGGGGTCACAAAGAGTCAGACATGTCTGAGAGACTTTCACACAGAGACACATTCAGAATAAAGTAAAATTTATCATAGTATGTTAAGGCTTGGTGGCTCTAAATATGTATATATGAACAAAGAATCTTAATCAAAGTGATGTTTCCTCATGTCAATGCCAACATGAGGAGTCAGTGATTTTTTTTTTTTAGGTTATCCAAAGCTGTCTTATTATGATGCCAAGAAAGTCCCCTGTTTCAAGCCCAAACCTAATATTCTGAGATCTGCAGCCAGAGTACAAATCAAGATACATACTCCAAATATTTAATGTGTAAATCCAGGTATACTTATTACTCAGCTGGCATTCCTACCAAGGGCTCAGAGCCCATTCAGCATGAATTCCATTCCAATCCAAAGGATCTGTTTTTCCCCAAGGCTAGAGATTTCATGGAGCAGGGTGGGGTAGGGCATTGTATAAAGTGATACTGAGCCCAGGATTGCTGGACAGTGACTGTACCTAGCCCCAGTCCAGATGTTAGCAAAGTCGGCCAAGCTTCCCAACTAGCCAGGTTGAACTAGGGCCCCTCCACCTGCCCCACTTCCCCAATTCAGAAATTCCAGGGCAATTTTAAGGGCTTCTCTAAACTACTTCAACCAAAAAGAAGTAGCACAAACCTAGAAAACACTTTGGGCATCTTTGGACAATGAACTTTTAACAAAATCACCACTTTTTCATGTGTTTCCCAGGGCATAAGCTTGAATACTCTCCTTTCCCTTCACTTGCAAGTGAACACTTAAAAATGCACAATCCCTTATCCTCTTGCCTGCGGACAGCAGTTTGGTTCAAGTGACTTTTTAACACAATTGGAATTTGTTAGCAAACATTAAAATTTTTTCCATTGGGCGTAATAGGGAAAAATGACATATTTCAGTGTTAGTGATTTGCAGAGGATCTGTAAAGAGCTATTGATGCTTGTAGCTAAGAATGGCACGGCCTTGATTTCTAAAATTTGCAATCTTGATATACATTTATTATAACAGTATTCAGAATAAAGTCTTAAAAGATGTCAGGCTTTTGGCATGCCTAGCGGGGGAGGGTTCACATTGATTTTACACTGCGTATAGTCTGCTGAGAAGATGGATAAGGTATATCAAGATTTTCTAACCTTAAGTATAGGATTATCTGCCAAAGAGATTTGTATTTACAGATTGCCCTATGTTTTCTAAGCTAGTAAAGAATTCATGTAAGAATAACTATAATTATAAAATACTCATAAATCAAAGCAATGTCTGTGTCACATTTTAAAATTGTTTGTGGTACTGTAAATATATTAGAAAAAAAAAAAAAAAGCTCTCTAGCAGTTCAGTCAGTTTTCATTCCAATCCCAAAGAAAGGCAATGCCAAAGAGTGCCCAAACTACCACACAACTGCACTCACCTCACACGCTAGTAAAGTAATGCTCAAAATTCTCCAAGCCAGGATTCAATAGTACGTGAACCATGAATTTCCAGATGTTCAAGCTGGATTTAGAAAAGCCAGAGCAACCAAAGATCAAATTGCCAACATCCATGGGATCATCAAAAAAGCAAGAGAGTTCCAGAAAAACATCTATTTCTGCTTTATTGACTATGCCAAAGCTTATGATTGTGTGGATCACAACAAACTGTGCAAAATTCTTCAAGAGAAGGAAATACCAGATCACTTGACCTGCCTCCTGAGAAATCTGTAAGCAGTTCAGGAAGCAACAGTTAGAACTGGACATGGAACAACAGACTGGTTCCAAATTAGGAAAGGAGTATGTTCAGTTCAGTTCAGTTCAGTTCAGTCACTCAGTCGTGTCCGACTCTTTGCGACCCCATGAATCGCAGCACGCCAGGCCTCCCTGTTCATCACCATCTCCCAGAGTTCACTCAGACTCATGTCCATCGAGTCCGTGATGCCATCCAGCCATCTCATCCTCGGTCGTCCCCTTCTCTTCCTGCCCCTAATCCCTCCCAGCATCAGAGTCTTTTCCAATGAGTCAACTCTTCTCATGAGGTGGCCAAAGTACTGGAGTTTCCAGCTTTAGCATCATTCCTTCCAAAGAAATCCCAGGACTGATCTCCTTCAGAATGGACTGGTTGGATCTCCTTGCAGTCCAAGGGACTCTCAAGAGTCTTCTTTAACTTATATGCAGAGTACATCACGAGAAACGCTGGGCTGGATTAAGCACAAGTTGGAATCCTATTGCCAGGGGAAATATCAATAACCTCAGATATGCAAATGACACCACCCTTATGGCAGAAAGCAAACAAGAACTAAAGAGCCTCTTGATGAAAGTTAAAGAGGAGAGTGAAAAAGTTGTCTTAAAACTCAACATTCAGAAAACAAAGATCATGGCATCTTGTCCCATCACTTCATGGGAAATAGATGGGGAAACAGTGGAAACAGTGATAGACTTTATTTCTGGGGGCTCCAAAATCTCTGCAGATAGTGACTGCAACCACGAAATTAAAAGATGCTTGCTGCTTGGAAGAAAAGTTATGACCAACCCTACACAGCATATTAAAAAGCAGAGACATCACTTTACCAACAAAAGTCCATCTATTCAAAGCTCTGGTTTTTCCAGTAGTCATGTATGGATGTGAGAGTTGGATTATAGAGAAAGCTGAGGGCTGAAGAACTCACACTTTTGAACTGTGGTATTGGAGAAGACTCTTGAGAGTCCCTTGGACTGCAAGGAGATCCAACCAGTTCATCCTAAGGAAATCAGTCCTGAATATTCATTGGAAGGACTGATGCTGAAGCTGAAACTCTAATACTTTGGCCACTTGATGTGAAGAGCTGACTCATTGGAAAAGACCCTGATGCTAGGAAAGATTTAAGGATGGAGGAGAAGGGGATGACAAAGGATGAGATGGTTGGATGGCATCACCAACTCAATGGACGTGAGTTTGAGTAAACTCCGGGAGTTGGTGATGGACAGGGAGGTGTGGCATGCTGTGATCCATGGGGTCACAAAGAGTTGCACACAACTGAGCTACTAAACTAGAGTGAACACTGCAGCTCAGTATACAAAATGCAGTGCACACATGAACATTTTGACTGATATTAGGTTTTGAGTAATTTAATGCCTGTAATTTCCATACAGTTTATTATATTTAGACTAATTATTTTAAAGGTAAAAATAAAGACACATTGTTCCTTCAAATTGTAGAAGTTGGACTTCATATAACCATTTCTAGCCTTGGTTCCAGTTAGGATAAATGCCATTAAGTCGTCTGTTCTTGAAATTTAGACTCAATTTTATTCACTGTTTAAATCTGATTTTACAAATCAAACTCAAGTAAGGAAACAAATGGAAATGCATCTGATTTCAGCAGCATCTTCTGTCAGTATATGATAAACAGTATCATTTGCAGGACATGCATTATACCATTTACGTACAGAGGAAGGAAAATGCTGATTAAGCTGCCATTTGGTCCAGGCCTTCCAATACATAGTGTTAGGCAATTTAATCTTTGTAGTTTTAAAACCACACACATCTCTACTCATAACATGCCAGAAGCAATAAAGCTACCAGAATGAGTGGGGCTGTTTGCTTCTGACACATTATAACATCTTTGAGCCAGCAGTATTCCAAAAACATGTGTTATTATCATCTTTGGATTGACAGCTCAGCACCCAAGGGTCTCTTGCTTTCCCTAAGGTTTGTTTTTAAAACCCACAAAGGGCTCCCTTAAAATAAGAATAAAATTTTATTTCCCTTTCTATGACTCATTCACTTGTTTAAACAAAACAAAACAAAACAAAAAAATCATCTGTTTTGCAGTCAAATAACCTCTATGTTTGAGCAGGGTTAAACAGTAACAAGAAAACTGCTAAACGTTTTGAAGTTTTGTTATCAGATTTGGTGAAAGAGTTGTGCTAGCATCAAAATTGTTCATGTTTGTTTTTTAACATATTAGAGATGGTGATATGCCTAGAGTAATACCATGGGTTGACAGCATAAAGATAAAACTATAAAGAAAAAACCTCACTACTTTATGATTTCAGATGATAAAATAAATGCCTGAGTTGACACTGATCTTTTCACTAATTATGAAGAAAATATCCCCTATGTATTTATGACGGTAGGAAAAAAATTTTAAAAACCTGCAGACTATTAGATCCAAATCATCTGTTATTTGAAAAACTGTTTTTAAGTACTCTCTAGTATTCTGAAGTAATTTTTATCTTATCATGTGTTTACTTATAAATCATTCATCTGTTCCTTAAAGCAGTTTCCAACACATAGTCCTGACATTCAATTTTACTTACCTAATGTAGTTAAAAAAGTAAAATATACATTTTTTAAATGGCTTGCAATTTAGACTGGCTCTAAATTAGTCCAAAATACTCAGTTTTGGGTTTTTTTTTTTCTTTTCATTTTAGAAACTCTTGGTTGGCAGCTATATTCTTTCTTTATTATGCCCCATTTACTTTAATTACCTTGAAAAAAATCTAAGATGGGAAAGGAGAATACTCATGCCTTAAATTATCCCTTATTAAAATTCAGAAAGAAGACAATGTGGATGATCAGTTCTCATAAATAAAGATTGTAAAATAGGGAATTGAAAAAATTAGGCTCTATCTGAATATGAATAACATATTTTGTATTAGTAAAATCTCGAATTATCTAAGAAATTTTATTTTTGTTAGTTCTAGTACTTTAGACTTTCCATGCTGAGTTATGGTAAATGTTGGGGTTGCGGGGGTGGGGGTGGGGGTGCGTGTCTGCACGTGTGCATGAACAGAGCAGGGAGAGAAAGACTGCATGCCATTCTGGTTTGCGTTTAAATTCATTACTAGTGTAATATTCTGACCATAACTTTCTGTCTTGATCTGAAACAAACAATGGCTGAAATATAAGCTTAGACTACTCCTAGACATTCTGTTTTCTCTTATTAAAATCTACAGCTATTATATTACGGTATGTGCATTTATCACACACTGCCTTGTAGACTGTGTGTGCGCATCTGTATATGTGTACTTAATTTATCTGTATATTTAATGTTTTGCTTACCCATGCATCTTTCAGGTACAACACAAGTTTAAATGTCACTTCCTCTTTAAAATCTACCCACATGACTCCCAAAGTGGGTCAAATCCATTAATTATATATACTCACAATGCTACACTTGTCTTTTAACACCTTTTTTAAAACTATGCTTGAATAAGTATTTGTGTGTTGACATGTAAGTTTTCTACTCTTGACTCAGTGAGGGAGTGACTTTCTTTACCATTCCTTGCCTGTCTCACCAGGACCTAGTGCAATGCTCAGTCACAGAATGGGAGTAGCTCCGTGATGAATCAATAGAAGTATGAATAAACACACAAATGAGTAATATTGTAAGATTCTCGAGAATCACAGCATCATAGTTTCATATCTGGGTGCATATTCCTTGGAATTACTAACAGAATAGAGTTCCAAAATCTGTGCTAGGAAGTGAATAAGGTTTCTGCCCCAGTAGACCTATGGTATAGAGAAGAGAGAGAGGTGTTGGTTACTATGAGTGAAATGACACAGAACATACAAAACATACAAGACGCACACAAGAGACATACACTCTGGCCAGAGGGAAAAGAACTGGGCAAACTAATTGCCGTTTATTATTATAAAGCCCTCCGTAGGCAGAATTCCAGACTGTAAGAATAAGACTTTTCAGTACAGTGCAGGTGCATACATGTTATCGTACAGCAAAGGGGAGTGAAATCTCTGTCTACTGCAGAGTCTGCACAAAGCCCTCATCTCCTTCTTATCTCAAGAAGGGAATGCTCCCTTGTTTGCAAGGGACCATTAAACTCAAGGCTGTGTCCAGACTCTTTGGCAGAACGTCTCGTATGCAAGGACGCTAAGCCTGAGCAGAGAGACCCGTTTGCAGGCACATCTCTGTTACCCTATTAACCCTTCAGAGAGGTTAATCAAATAACTATATAAATGAATATTAAACAACATGGTGATTACTGTGTGATAGTAAAGAAAAGATACATCATATGTAGTAGATGGCACAATGAAAGATGTATTACGCTGATTTCCCTAAGTCAGGAGGAGATTACATCAGGCTGTCTTGACTGAGCTGAGGTCAGGAGGAGGCTTTGGGTAAGATTGATTTAATATAATCAGATTTCAGTTAACAAAGCTAGAACCTAGGAATGTTTATAAATTTTCCATGCTGCTGCTGCTGCTAAATTGCTTCAGTCGTGTCCGACTCTGTGCAACCCCTTAGACGGCAGCCCACCAGGCTCCACAGTCCCTGGGATTCTCCAGGCAAGAACACTGGAGTGGGTTGCCATTTCCTTCTCCAATGCATGAAAGTGAAAAGTGAAAGTGAAGACGTTCAGTTGTGTCCAACCCTCAGCAACCCCATGGACTGCAGCCTTCCAGGCTCCTCCGTCCATGGGATTTTCCAGGCAAGAGTACTGGAGTGGGGTGCCATTGCCTTTCCTAAATTGTCCATATATGCAGCTAATCTGTGGAAGGGCCAAGGCTAGATCTCAGGGAGAATTATAAGCAACATTTATTGAGGCATTATCAAGCATTGGGAACAGTTTTGAAAAAAAAAATTCACATCTTTAATTTAAAGTTTCTTTCCCCTCTTCTTTCTCTCTCTCTGGAAGGAGTTTTAGTCTTTTATTCTACTCCTTGGCTCCCCATACAGGGATGGAGAATTAATCATCTGAATGATTAATACCTAATGATCGATTAGTCTATAGTCACTACTAATTATGATCACCATTCTCTGAAAAGCAAATTCATACTAATTCATGGATGACATCTTTTATACTTTCTCTGGGTATCTAGCTATCTCAGTAAATTAAACTGTGGCCAGTTCTGGAGCTGGAACTGCTTCATTCCATCCATTCCTACTATACCCAGCATGGGTGCTTGCTTAGTGGGTGCTCAACTGCCTTCAGGAGCCACACCAACACTCTTCACCTCTACCTGATTGTCACTGTTACTCTTTTTTGTGGGATATGACCAGAAAGAGATTAATAATATCCCAATAGTCAGATTCTCTTTTGATGTAGACAGAAAAGAAACCCCCGTTTTGGCCCATATGCTTATTCATGTGATTCAGCCAGGTAGATCCATAGCTTTGGAATTTGTTTGATTTCAACCCTCCTAAATTGGTATTTAATTTCCCATATGACTACTGGTAACGTGTGTATTCTTCTTGGGGACTACTTAGGAAGTGGTAGATATAAGATTCAGTCACCTCTGATTACTTATTTATAAAATCTTCTAATCCAGGGTGTCAGCAAATTCCTGCCCATAAGCCACATTCCATTGGCTCCCTATTTTGTGGAGAAAGGTTTTTTGGAACATAGCCACACCTGTTCATTTGTGTATAATTTCTGGCTGCTCTTATACTACAACGGCAGTGTTGAGTAGTTGTCAGAGACTGGATGGCCTGCAAAACTGAAAATATTTACTAACTGATCCTTTATAGAAAAAATTTAAGACCTTAATCTAAGCTAACCTTTACTTCTAATAATAAGTACTGTCTACTGAATATTTCCTATTTAAAAAAAAAACAAAAACAAAAAACCTTGACTGAATCATCTGATAGAAATACTGAAGATTTACAGCAACCTAATTTTGTCAAGAAGAAATTGTGTGCTTCCAAATAAAAATAAACATTCTTACCAATAATTGATATATCTTGGAGAGACTACAGGGTTTAGATACATTAATACTTGAATTTCCCTCTGCAATAAGTAGGGGGTAAAAAGATGTGTGGTATACAAAAGAACACTTAGATACCTTATATTCCCCTATTTTTGTACATCAGCCCTTTTGTGATTTATTTCTTTGTTTGAATTTCTCCTTAGTATGTATTTCAACTATATTTATTCTGTACTACCAAAGTAGACTCTGGAACTCACCTTACCCTAGGGAGTTTCTGCCTGAGGAGCCTTGATAAATAGCATCTTTCTGGACTGATGATAAGGAAACTGCTGTGTAGCGGGGATATAGGAGGATCAAGGTTGACCCTTGGCTAGTTGGCCAACAGCAGTCATCTAGTTATGAGCTGGCAGACTAATATAACTATGACATGTCAAAACAAAACAAAACAAAAAAATACATCAGAAATATACTCTTTAAATTCTTTATGAATCAAAGATTTTTCATGCTGACACTTTCAAATTAATGGAACTATCATGCAGTATGATATATTTATGAAATGCTCCAGGATGTTCCTATAGAGAAGCTGCTTCAATTTTTTGTGAAAGCAATCCAAATTAAAACTGAAGTATAGCCTCTCTCTCTCTCTCTCTCTCTCTTTTTTTGGTGTGAACAAGAGAAAAAATAATGTTATAATTGTATGCTTCTGTTAAGCACATAACAGTACTAAAGAATTTTCCTGTTATTATGACAATTTGCCAATAGAAATTTCTCATGCAAGTTATTAACCTCGGATGGTCTCTTGTATTTCTCCTCTCAACATTGATCAAATAATATACAACATTTAAATTACCTACAGTTGATCTAAACAGATTATATTTCTATCTTCTGGTATGTCAAGTATCCTCAGAATATTCAAACAAGTAATACAAGACTGCATACAACTATATTTATTTTATAGGTGGTGAAACCAAGAAAGTTCAAATAAGGGAAAAATATACTTTTAGCTCATTTGATTATTAAGGATACAAGATTATAATAAAAATGCAACATAGACTGTTAGCACTTCAAGTACTCTTCTGGGAGAATATAAAATTTATGGAAATTTTATGCCATTTCTTTTGATTTTATTTTTACTTCTAACTAGTAGTTACATATAGTTTAAAGACTCAAATAATACTAAATGACTTATAACAAAAATCAACAATTAATCCCCACTTTAATTTTCCTGAAGAGGTAACCACTTTCATCTTTTAAAATTTATTTTATATATATATAAATATATTCTATGTAAATTTATTATATATATGTATATACATGTATGTAAATAATGGGATTTCCCTGGTAGCTCAGCTGGTAAAAAACCTACCTGTAATGCAGGAGACCCCAGTTTGATTCCTGGGTCAGGAATATCCCATGGAGAAGGGATAGGCTACCCACACCAATATTCTTGGGCTTCCCTTGTGGCTCAGCTGGTAAAGAATCCATCTGTAAAGCAGGATACCTGGGTTCGATCCTTAGGTTGTGAAGATCCCTTGGAAAAAGGAATAACTACCCACTCCAGTATTCTCCTCAGAGAAATCCAATGACTCTATAGCCCATGGGATGACAAAGAGTTGGACATGAATAAGCAACTTTCACTTTCACTTTCTTTTCATGTAAATAGTATTCAGTTCAGTTCAGTTCATCTTTCACGATTTGAAACAGCTCAACTGGAATTCCATCACCTCCACTAGCTTTGTTCATAGTGACGCTTTCTAAGGCCCACTTGACATCACTTTCCAAGACGTCTGGCTCTAGATTAGTGATCACATCATCATGATTATCTGGGTCGTGTGACAGTGCTGCACACAATATGCCAGCAAATTTGGAAAACTCAACAGTGGCCACAGGACTGGAAAAGGTCAGTTTTCATTCCAGTTCCAAAGAAAGGAAATGCAAAAGAATGCACAAACTCCCACACAATTGCACTCATCTCACATGCTAGTAAAGTAATGCTCAAAATTCTCCAAGCCAGGCTTCAGCAATACGTGAACTGTGGACTCCCTGATGTTCAAGCTGGTTTTCGAAAAGGCAGAGGAACCAGAGATCAAATTGCCAACATCCGCTGGATCATGGAAAAAGCAAGAGAGTTCCAGAAAAACATCTATTTCTGCTTTATTGACTATGCCAAAGCCTTTGACTGTGCGGATCACAATAAACTGTGGAAAATTCTGAAAGAGATGGGAATACCAGACCACCTGACCTGCCTCTTGAGAAATCTGTATGCAGGTCAGGAAGCAACAGTTAGAACTGGACATGGAACAACAGACTAGTTCCAAATAGGAAAAGGAGTACGTCAAGGCTGCATATTGTCACCCTGATTATTCAACTTATATGCAGAGTACATCATGAGAAACACTGGGCTGGAAGAAACACAAGCTGAAATCAAGATTGCCGGGAGAAATAGCAATAACCTCAGATATGCAGATGACACCACCCTTATGGAAAGTGAAGAGGAGCTAAAAAGCTCCCGTCTGACACTGTTTCCACTGTTTCCCCATCTATTTCCCATGAAGTGATGGGACCGGATGCCATGATCTTTGATTTCTGAAGGTTGAGCTTTAAGCCAACTTTTTCGCTCTCCTCTTTCACTTTCATCAAGAGGCTTTTTAGCTCCTCTTCACTTTCTGCCATAAGGGTGGTGTCATCTGCATATCTGAGGTTATTGATATTTCTCCCGGCAATCTTGACTCCAGCTTGTGTTTCTTCCAGTCCAGTGTTTCTCATGATGTACTCTGCTTATAAGTTAAATAAGCAGGGTGACAATATACAGCCTTGACATACTCCTTTTCCTATTTGGAACCAGTCTGTTGTTCCATGTCCAGTTCTAACTGTTGCTTCCTGACCTGCATACAGATTTCTCAAGAGGCAGGTCAGGTGGTCTGGTATTTCCATCTCTTTCTGAATTTTCCACAGTTTATTGTGATCCACACAGTCAAAGGCTTTGGCATAATCAATAAAGCAGAAATAGATGTTTTTCTGGAACTCTCTTGCTTTTTCCATGATCTAGCGGATGTTGGCAGTTTAATCTCTGGTTCCTCTGCCTTTTCTAAAACCAGCTTGAACATCTGGAAGTTCACGGTTCACGTATTGCTGCAGCCTGGCTTGAAGAATTTTGAGCATTACTTTACTAGCATGTGAGATGAGTGCAATTGTGCAGTAGTTTAAGCATTCTTTGGCTTTTCCTTTCTTTGGAATTGGAATGAAAATTGACCTTTTCCAGTCCTGTGGCCACTGTTGAGTTTTCCAAATTTGCTGCAATACTGAGTGCAGCACTTTCACAGCATCATCTTTCAGGGTTTGAAATAGCTCAACTGGAATTCCATCACCTCCACTAGTTTTGTTCGTAGTGATGCTTTCTATGGCCCACTTGACTTCACATTTTATGCCTATTTAAAAATATTTAATTTCTAGGCATTCTCTGTTGACATTCCTTCATGGAGAATGAGTATCTAGATGTCATTTGCATGGTACCACCTCTCCCTCATAACCAATACACACTTCCTAAACCCTCCTCCTTCTGATATAGTTATATTGTCATTGTCATTTAGGTTACATAAATGTTCCCTATATGTGATTTGTAAATATGCAAATGGTATTGATAATTGAATACTGGCTCACTATAGGTGTGATATGCCTGCAACTTAATATTATTCTCTCTCTTAATCTCTCTCTTACCCTCCCTCCTGTAATTTCATTATTTATTTGTTTCTGTATATAATTATTATAGGTAATTCAAGTCTATGCCCCTACTACCAATGCCAAAGAAGCTGAGGTTGATCAGTTCCATGAAGTCCTAGAGATCCCCCCTCCTTGACCTCGGATGTGGGGTAGCTCCTCTCAGCTCTTCCTGAGCCATCACAGGCTGGCACTCTGGGCTTCTGCCCCTGACCTTTGACGTGGAGTAGCTCCTCTTGGCTGCTGCCCCTTGGGCATGGAGTCCTCCTGGCTTCTGCCCCTGACCTCGGACATGGGGTAGCTCCTTTCAGCCACGATTGTGCGCCGTCCCAGCCGCCCGCACTGGTGTGCCGTTGCAGAGGGCTTAGAGGAGCTACTCCACGTTCAAGGTCAGGAGGGGTGGCGGTGAGGAGATACCCCTCATCCAAGGAAAGGAGCAACGGCTGCGCTTTCCTGAAGCAGCCCTGAAGAGATAACCCACATCCAAGGTAAGAAAAACCCAAGTAAGACGGTAGGTGTTGCAAGAGGGCATCAGAGGGCAGACACACTGAAACCATACTCACAGAAAACTAGTCAATCTAATCACACTAGGACCACAGCCTTGTCTAACTCAATGAAACTAAGTCATACCCTGTGGGGCCACCCAAGACGGGCGGGTAATGGTGGAAAGGTCTGACAGAATGTGGTCCACTGAGGAAGGGAATGGCAAACCACTTCAATATTCTTGCCTTGAGAACCTCATGAACAGTATGAAAAGGCAAAATGATAGGATACTGAAAGAGGTTCTCCTCAGGTCAGTAGGTGCCCAATATGCTACTGGAGATCAGTGGAGAAACAACTCCAGAAAGAATGAAGTGATGGAGCCAAAGAAAAAACAATGCCCAGTTGTGGATGTGACTGGTGATAGAAGCAAACTCTGATGCCATAAAGAGAAATATTGCATAGGAACCTGGGGTGTCAGGTCCATGAATCAAGGCAAATTGGAAGTGGTTAAACAGGAGATGGCAAGAGTGAACATCGACATTCTAGGAATCAGCGAACTAAAATGGACTGGAATGGGTGAATTTAACTCAGATGACCATTATATCTACTACTGTGGGCAGGAATCCCTTAGAAGAAATGGGGTAGCCATCATGGTCAATAAGAGTCCGAAATGCAGTACTTGGATGCAAGCTCAAAAATGACAGAATGATCTCTGTTTCGAAGACAAATCATTCAATATCTCAGTAATCCAAGTCAATGCTCCAACCAATAATGCTGAAGAAGCTGAAGTTGAACGGTTCTATGAAGACCTACAAGACCTTTTAGAACTAGCACCCCCCGAAAAAAAATGTCCTTTTGATTATAGGGGACTGGAATGCAAAAGTAGGAAGTCAAGAAACATCTGGAGTAACAGGCAAATTTGGCCTTAGAATACAGAATGAAGCAGGGCAAAGGCTAATAGAGTTTTTCCAAGAAAATGCACTGGTCATAGCAAACACCCTCTTCCAACAACACAAGAGAAGACTCTACACATGGACATCACCAGATGGTCAACACTGAAATCAGATTGATTATATTCTTTGCAGCCAAAGATGGAAAAGCGCTATACAGTCAGCAAAAACAAGACCAGGAGCTGACTGTGGCTCAGATCATGTGCTCTTTATTGCCAATTAAGACTTGAATTGAAGAAAGTAGGGAAAACCACTAGACCATTCAGGTATAACATAAATCAAATCCGTGATGAGCATACATTGGAAGTGAGAAATGGATTTAAGGGACTAGATCTGATGGATAGAGTGCCTGATGAACTATGGACTGAAGTTCGTGACATTGTACAGGAGACAGGGAACAAAACCATTCCCAAGGAAAAGAAATGCAAAAAAGCAAAATGGCTGTCTGAGGAGGCTTTACAAGTAGCTGTGAAAAGAAGAGAAGTGAAAAGCAAAGGAGAAAAGGAAAAATATAAGCATCTGAATGCAGAGTTCCAAAGAATAGCAAGAAGAGATAAGAAAGCCTTCCTCAGTGATCAATGCAAAGAAATAGAGGAAAACAACAGAATGGGAAAGACTAAAGATCTCTTCAAGAAAATTAGAGATACCAAGGGAACATTTCATGCAATGATCGGCACAAGAAAGGACCGAAATGGTCTGGACCTAACAGAAGCAGAAGATATGAAGAAGAGGTGGCAAGAATACACAGAAGAACTGTACAAAACAGATCTTGATGAGCAAGATAATCACGATGGTGTGATCACTCACCTAGACCCAGACATCCTGGAATGTGGAGTCAAGTGGGCCTTAGAAAGCATCACTATGAACAAACTAGTGGAGGTGATGAAATTCCAGTTGAGCTGTTTCAAATCCTGAAAGATGATGCTGTGAAAATGCTGGACTCAATATGCCAGCAAATTTGGAAAACTGAACAGTGGCCACAAGACTGGAAAAGTTCAGTTTTCATTCTACTCCCAAAGAAAAGCAATGACAAAGAATGCTCAAACTATCCCACAGTTGCACTCATCTCATATGCTAGTAAAGTAATGCTCAAAATTCTCCAAGCCAGCCTTCAGCAATACATGAACCGTGAACATCCAGATGTTCAAGCTGGTTTTAGAAAAAGAAGAGGAACCAGAGATCAAATTGCCAACATCTGCTGGATCATGGAAAAAGCAAGAAAGTTCCAGAAAAACATCTATTTCTTCTTTATTGACTATGTCAAAGCCTTTGACTGTGTGGATCACAAGAAACTGTGGAAAATTCTGAAAGAGATGGGAATACCAGACCACCTGACCTGCCTCTTGAGAAATCTGTATGCAGGTCAGGAAGCAACAGTTAGAACTGGACATGGAACAACAGACTAGTTTCAAATAGGAAAAGGAGTACATCAAACCTGTATATTGTCACCCTGCTTATTCAACGTATATGCAGAGTACATCATGAGAAACGTTGGACTGGAAGAAGCATAAGCTGGAATCAAGATTGCCGGGAGAAATATCAATCACCTCAGATATGCAGATGACACCACCCTTATGGCAGAAAGTGAAGAGGAACTAAAAAGCCTCTTGATGAAAGTGAAAGAGGAGAGTGAAAAAGTTGGCCTAAAGCTCAACATTCAGAAAACAAAGATCATGGCATCTGGTCCCATCACTTCATGGGAAATAGATGGGTAAACAGTGGAAACAGTGTCAGACTTTATTTTTTGGGGCTCCAGAATCACTGCAGATGGTGACTGCAGCCATGAAATTAAAAGACGCTTACTCCTTGGAAGGAAAGTTATGACCAACCTAGTTAGCATATTCAAAAGCAGAGACATTACTTTGCCGACTAAGGTCCATCTAGTCAAGGCTATGGTTTTTCCTGTGATCATGTATGGATGTGAGATGTGGACTGTGAAGAAGGCAGAGTGCCGAAGAATTGATGCTTTTGAACTGTGGTGTTGGAGAAGACTCTTGAGAGTCCCTTGGACTGCAAGGAGATCCAACCAGTCCATTCTGAAGGAGATCAACCCTGGGATTTCTTTGGAAGCAATGATGCTAAAGCTGAGGCTCCAGTACTTTGGCCACCTCATGCGAAGAGTTGACTCACTGGAAAAGACTCTGATGCTGGAAGAGATTGGGGGCAGGAGGAGAAGGGACGACCGAGGATGAGATGGCTGGATGGCATCACGGACTCGGTGGACATGAGTCTGGGTGAACTCCAGGAGATGTTGATGAACAGGGAGGCCTGGCGTGCTGCGATTCATGGGATCATAGAGAATTGGACACGACTCTGTGACTGAACTGAACTGAACTGAACTGAACTACTCCTTGAAAGGAAAGTTCTAACCAACCTAGATGGCATATTAAAAGCAGAGACCTTACTTTGCCAACAAGGTCCGTTTAGTCAAGGCTATGGTTTTTCCTGTGGTCATGTATGGATATGAGTGTTGGACATGACTGAGTGACTGAACTGAACTGAACTGAACAGGATGCCCAAAGAACTATAGGCAGAGGTCTGTAATATTGTATATCTGTAATATTGTACAAAAGGCAGGAAACAAAACCATCACAAAGAAAAAGAAAGTGATTATCTGAGGACGACTTACAAATAGCTGAAGAAAGAAAAGATGCAAAAAAGAAAAGCAAAAGGGAAAGGTAAATCCAACCAAATGCAGTGTTCCAAAGAAAAGCATGGAGAGATAAGAAGGTCTTCTTCAATGAACAGTGCATAAAACTAGAAGAAAACAACAGAACGGGGAAGACTAGAGATCTCTTCAGGAAGATTAGAGATATCACGGGAACATTTTGCCCAAAAATGAGCATAATAAAGGACAGAAACACCAGACACCTAGTAGATGCTTAAGAGATCAAGAAGAAATGGAAAGAATATATGGAAGAATGGCACACACAAAAAAAATGAACTGGATTACTACAATGGTGTGGTCAGTCATGCAGAGCCTGACATTCTGGAGTGTGAAGTCAAGTGGGCCTTAGGAAGCACTGCTGTTAATAAAGCTAGTGGATGTAATGGAATTCCAGTAGAACTATTCAAAACCCTAAAGGATCATGCCATCAAGGTGTTTCATTCAATTTGTCAGCAAATCTGGAAGGCCCAGCAGTGGCCACAGGACTGAAAAAGGTCGATCTTCATCCCAATTGCCAAGAAGGGTAGTACTACAGAATGTGCTAACCATTGGACAGTTGCACCCATCTTCCATGCTAGTAACATCATGCTTTAAATTTTGCATGCTAGGCTTCAGCATTATGTGAACCAAGAACTTCCAGATTTCTAAGCTGGGTTTAGAAAAGGAAGAGAAACCAAGGATTAAATAGCCAACATTTGCTGGATTATAGAGAAAGCAAGGGAATTCCAGAAAAACATCTACCTCTGTTTAATCGACTATGCTAATGCTTTTGACTATGTGGAGCATAACAAACTGTGGAAAACTCTTACAGAAATGAGAATATCAGACCATCTTACCTGTCTCCTGAGAAACCTATATGCAGGTAAGAAGCAACAGTTAGAACTCTGTATAGAACAACTGACTGGTTCAAGATTGAGAAAGGAGTATGACAGGGCTGTCTGCTTTCGCCCTGTTTATTTAACCTATAGGCTGAGCACATCATGAGAAATGTTGGGCTGGATGAGTTACTACCTGGAATCAACATAGGCAGGAGAAACATCAACAACCTCAGATATGCATATGATATCATTCTAATGGCAGAAGGTGAAGAGGAACTAAAGAGCCTCTTGATGAAAGTGAAAGAGGAGAGTAAAAATGTTGGCTTAAAACTCACCATTCAGAAAACTAAGATCATGGCATCTGGTCCCATCAATTCATGGCAAATAGATGAGGAAGAAATGAAAACAGTGACAGACTTTATTTTTTGGCCTCCAAAATCACTGCAGATGGTGACTGCAGCCATAAAATTAAAAGATGCCTGCTGCTTGGAAGAAAAGTTATGACCAACCTAGGCAGCATATTAAAAAGCAGAGACAGTATTTTGTCAACAAAGGTCCATCTAGTCAAGGCTTTGGTTTTTCCAGCAGTTATGTATGGATGTGAGAGTTGGACTATAAAGAAAGCTGAGTGCCGAAGAATTGATACTTTTGAACTGTGTTTTTGGAGAAGATTCTTGAGAGTCCCTTGGACTGCAAGGAGATCCAACCAGTCCATCTTAAAAGAAATCAGTCCTGAATGTTCATTGGAAGGACTGATGTTGAAGCTGAAACTCCGATACCTGATGGCTAGAACTGACACATTTGAAGACACTCATGCTGGGAAAGGTTGAAGGCAGGAGAAGAAGGGGATGACAGAGGATGAGATGGTTGGATGACATCACTGACTCAATGGACATGAGTTTGATTAAGCTCCGGGTGTTGGTGATGGACAGGGAGGTCTGGCATGCTGCAGACCATGGGGTCACAAAGAGTCAGACATGGCTGAGCAACTGAACTGAACTGAAGAAGGAGAGTAAAAGAGACAGCTTAAAAGTAAGTATTAAAAAACTAATGTCATGGCATTCTGCCCCATTACTTCATATCAAATAGAAGGGGAAAAGGTGGAAGTAGTGACAGGTCTCGTCTTCTGGGGTTCTAAAATCACTGCTGATGGTGACTAGATTGCAGCCATGAAATCAGAAGGTGATTGCTTCTTGACAGGAAAGCTATGACAAACCTAGACAGTGTGGGGAAAAGCAGAGACATAAGTCTGCCAACAAAGGTCCCTATAGTCAAGGCTATTGTTTTCCCAGTGGTCACTTAGGGTTGTGAGAGCTGGACGGTAAAGAAGGCATTGTGCCAAAGAATCGATGTTCTTGAACTGTGTTGCTGGAGAAGACTCCTGAGAGTCCTTTGGACAGCAAGGTGATCAAACTAGTCAATCTTAAGGGAAAGCAGTCCTGAAAACTCATTTGAAGGACTGATGCTGAAGCTCAGACTCAAGTATTTTGGTCATCTGATGCAAACAGCCAACTCATTGGAAAAGTCCCTGAAGCTGGGAAAGATTGAAAGCAGAAGAAGAAGAGGGCATCAGAGGATGAGATGGCTGTATGGCATCATCAATGCCATTAACATGAACTTGAGCAAACTCTGAAAGATGGTTAGGGACAGAAAGGCCTGGCATGCTGCAGTCCATGTGTTCGCAGAGAGTCAGATACAACTGGGTGACTGAAAAACAACATAATGATTATTGAAGATTGTGGTGACTGTGACAATTTCTTAAGAAAGGACAACAATGAAGTTGGCTATGTCTGTTGACTCTTTGTTTCATGAAATGTTTCTCTGTACCATACAATTCTGCTTGATAGCATTATACCCAGGGTGGAACTACACTGCTGCTATTTTATCAACTAAGTTTATCAAAAGTGATAAATTATAACTAGGGACATCTGAGAAATGTTAAATATGTTCCAGATCAAGGCTAATGTAGGCAAAGCAGTTGATTAGAAGTCAGGAAAGTTGAACTATATTATCTGCCAGAAAACAGGAAGAGGCTTTGGCCAATTTAGAAGAGCTAAATCCCTTATCTCAAAAAAAAAGAAAAAAAAAAACAAAAAACACAGAAAAGTGAGGTCACTAAGGGTTCTTCTATTCTCAAAAGGAGACTCTGCATAATGGAATGTAAGTTTCACTTCTACAAAATTGGGTGTTATATTGTGTTCACAAGTGTAGTAATATCACAGATGTCTACAAGACTGTTGAAATGCACAGAACTGTCTTATGGATTGACTTTCTGAAAATTTCAGAGAACAGGCGGACAAATTGGCAACATGAAATACAACATGAGTTAAATATATACTTAAATGGAGATAAGCAGGGAAAAGATAAGATAAAATGAATGAAACATTTTCCTGAAATCTTAACACATTCTTTACCATCCCACATCAAGAAACAGAATGAAGAAAAACAAGGAATTTTAAGAGGAATGGGTCATTATAACTCTTCCCAATCACGTCTCCACGAATTCAGTACTGCCTCTGTTAACCTTGGATTAAGAGCCAAACACTTACAGAAGCCAGATTCAACTCTTTACCCCTTTGACAATTACAATATCAATGATACAATTACAATGTCAATGATATATTTGCTTTGGAATCGTAAGCTCTGGATTTTTCACATATTTGGAAAGGTTAGGGAAAGGGGCTTAGGAAAGAACCCTCTCTGAGATCAGAGTATCATTTAGATTGGAATGGGGGAGGGGTGGCAATAAGATGGAGAATATTCTGTTCTCTCTGAAAAAAAAATAAGGAAGAGGAAAAAAAAAAAAAAGTAAAACAGAGTGCCTTCTTGAAATGCCTTGTTCTGAGGTAATCTGAGCAATTGTTGTTTTTAACTTCCCCTCAGTTAAATATGCTTCCCTCATGCTGCCTGCACAGAGCAATGATTTGTTTTGCTGTCTCTGTTGGCAAAGCAGGAGGTGTGAATATGTTTTTCAAATCCTCCAGGGGACTTTCGAGGTCTTCCCTACCCCCACTTGAAGATTAATTTAAACTACAGCCTCTCCCTCTTTGGCAGGTTCCCATGCATGAGGCAGAAAGCAGTCCTCCCAGTCTGGAATTCTCAGTGTAGCAACTCTAGCAAGCCCTTGGGGGCGGGGTGGGGGCGGGGGGAGTAATCTTAAAATTCAATGTTTTGCTGCCACTAATAGTACTGAGATTTGAAGTTGTATGTGATAATGCACATATATTGTCTAGATAGTGAACCAGATTTTCACAACTAGAGCCCTAGTGCTGGCACACGCACAGATGGATGTGCCTACCAATTTTCAAAAATAGAGATCACAAATGTGAAAGAAGGGAAATCGTATGTGCTATGATAGGGAAGGCATCCTGTCCTATTCTGTATCCTTGTGTATTTCATGCATGGCTTTGAACAGCCATTAGATAAAGCTAGTTAAAAAGACATGGTTACCCCTGAAGAAGGGATAGGCTACCCACTACAGTATTCTTGGGCTTCCCTGGTGGCTCAGATGGTAAAGAAACTGCTTGCGATGTGGGAGTCCTGGGTTTGATCCCTGGGTTAGGAAGATCCCCTGATGGAGAGCATGGCAACCCACTCCAGTATTCTTGCCTGGAGAATCTCCATGGACAGAGAGAAGCCTGGCAGTCTATAGTCCATGGGGTCGCAAAGAGTTGGACTGGACTGAGTGACTAAACACAGGACAGCGCCACTGCTTCTAGTTTTGTCAACTACAAAGAGAATTTAAAACTTCAGTCCACCAGAAAAGGTCACCTGGAAACAATGAAGTAAAGATACATTCTCCCTTTCATAAGTGGATAATTCCTAAACATTGTATTTCCTCCATTACAAAATAGGTATAACCTTTTCTTTAAAATATGCTTGAAAAATCCTTCAGTGACTGAAGAAATGTTACAAATATATGATTGATACCAAGCCAAAAATATGTTCATACACAGGACTTGATCAGAATTAAGCTCTGTTTTATAATAAATCATAAATCAAGGACATGCTTTAACCAGGAATGAATGGCATTCACAAAAGGAACTTCAAAGCCAATGGAAAGCAGAGTAGGAAGTGGTAAGAAAGTGAATGCATAAGATGAGAGTGGGTTGGTGAAGCAGTCAAGCCTTAAAAGCAATTTTCCCTGCAGCACTGGAATGTATTAGACCTGACATAGAAATTCTACATCAGGTGCTTGGTAGGATCATACTTAGGTTTCAAGAAGATTACTCTGAGGATGTCGCTGCTAGTCCAGTGTTTAAGACTCCGATTTTCCAGTGCAGGGGGTATAGTTTCCGTCCCTGGTCAGAGAATTAAGATTCCATATGCCATGCAGTGTGGTTAAAAAAAAAAAAAAAATTAGTAATTAAGCTACTAGAGGATGGGGACTGGAATGAAAAGATCAGTTAAAATATGATTTCAAAAGCCTTATGAGAAATTATGCCAATAGGAAGCAAAAGATGGAAGTGAATAGAAGGGTAAAGCTTGGGGAAGTAACTTACTCCATGTGGAAAGCAAGAAAGAGGAAATGAATTAGAAACAATACAAAGTTTTTATGCTTAGGTGACTCAGAAGATGGCAATGGAAATAAAGGTGGTAAAGACAATGGAAAAAACAAACATGAAGATAAAATTATGAATTTGGTTTTAGAAATATGTTTTTAGAGGTATTAATGGAATGTGGAGCTGGTAATTACAGGGAAGGGTTGAGAGTCCATAGCAAAATCTGCATTAAAAAGGGCTGAAACATATCTCTACATGTGGTTAGCTCTAAGATCCTTTCTGCACTCGTCTTCTCATTATTAGTTGGGTTTATTTCTCCTTTCCATTAAACTGCATTACTCACAACATTGAATCAGTCTTTGCTACTGTAACAGCAGAGACTAAGAGGGTGATATTTCTAGAGTAATTGTAGATACTAAGTGACAATATATGTCAGTGCATAATAAAATGACTACTACCCAGCAGTAGACAACAGAAGTTAGTTTCTGTCCTGGGGAAATAAGAGAGAGAGAAGTCTTTCAAATATGACTTTGGGAATTATTTACTTGAGTGTGATAATGAAAATAACTTAGTTGAATGATATTCCATGGAGGAAAGCGAAGAGACAATAGAGGCAAGATCTAGACTTGGGAGAAGTTATATTTCAGCAGATGGAGAACAAATGTGGAAGTAAATAACAGATTAAAGATTTTGGAGGAGAATCAGCAAAACTCAACATGATGAACACAAACAAAAAAGAATATAAAGAAGGGGTAGCAGCAGTCGTTTCTTCAGTGTTACACTGAAGTGTGTATACATTCATATATATGTATATATATATAAAGAACCACTGAATTTTACTATTAGGAAGTTATACCTATGAGCAATATGAAAGAAAATTCAACTGAAAGGCCAAGAAATATCTGAATTTCAGAGTTTTGTCTGTGGATACCAAAAAATAAATTGTATGCTCTATTAGTCTGCTAGGGCTGTTATAATAACATACCACAGTTTGGGTGGCTAAAAACAACAGATTTCTTATAGTTCTGTAAGGCTGTAAGTCCACGCTCAAAATGTTGACTGGTTTATTTTCTCCCTACTTTTCTCTCCTTAATTTTAAGAAGCCTGCCTTCTTTCTGAGACATCTTTATGTCCTTTGTGTGAACTTTTACCACCACTTCCGTGTACTTTCTGTTCTCATAAGGACACTAGTTTTCCTGGATTAGGGCACCACTCTTATGATATCTTATTGTTTAGTCCCTCAGTCAGGTCAAACTCACTGAGACCTCATGGGTGTAGCCTGCCACGCTCCTCTGTCCATGGAATTTTCCAGGGAGGAATATTGGAGCGGGTTGCCATTTCCTACTCTGGGGATCTTCCCAACTCTGGAATCAAACCCAGGGCTCCTGCAGGCAAATTCTTTACTATCCCTGCCAGTTCAGGAGCCACAGGAGACACAGTTTCAATCCCTAGGTCAGGAAGATCCCCTGAAGGAGGAATGGCAACCCACTCCAGTATTGCCTGGAGAATCCCATGGCAGAGGAGCCTGATGGGCTATAGTTCATGGAGTCACAAAGAGCAGGACACGATTGAAGTGACTTAGCATGTATGCACACATACTATTACAGAGAAAGACAGTCCATGGGGTCACAAAGAGTAGGATATGACTAAAGCGACTTAGCACACTCTCATGGATACTATTACAGAGAAACTGTGGTGAACATTCTGGTACATGTCTCCAGGTGCAATTCCCTGAATGATTTATTTTAGGATGGAATTCCTGGTTCATGAGAATGTACATCTTCAACTTTAATTAGATATATTGTTGAATTGTTTTCTGAAGGGGCCAATAATTCACATATCCATTGGTTATGTACAAGAATTGCTTGTGAGCCAAAGTTTTACTAACACAGAGTTGTCACACTTAGGTTTTTCAATCTGTATGCTGCTGCTGCTGCTGCTAAGTCGCTTCAGTCATGTCTGACTCTGTGCGACCCCATAGACGGCAGCCCACCAGGCTCCCCCGTCCCTGGGATTCTCCAGGCAAGAACACTGGATGGAGTGGGTTGCCATTTCCTTCTCCAATGCATGAAAGTGAAAAGTGAAAGTGAAGTCGCTCACTAATTCTGATATTAATTTGCATGTAAGAATATATTCTTATTCTTCTTTCTCATGCTCTGTGTTGCCAGAGTCTCACCCTTATGGCCTGCCTTGCTGGGATTCCTTGCTATCTGACTTCTGATTGAGGTTGTCTAATGAAAGGCACAGGGAGGATATGAGAGGGGTGGAAGGAAGGGAAATATAAATATTTCTACCCCTTTCCTCTGCTTTGGCACAGGGATTCTGCCAGTTACTGAGTCCCACTCCAGCTACAGATCTGATCAGGTGGTCTTTTCTTACTGAACTCCTGCAAATCTATTTCCTCCCCTTTTCTGTGGGTACTGTGTATGATAATGGCTTCCTACAGTTGTTAATTTCTAGGTGCCTCAACCTTTCTTGTTAATTTCTTTAACCTTGCCTAATACTTAGTAAAAACCTCTGGATTGAAAATACCTTCAGTTTAACCAACTATTGGATTGACCTTCCCAATATGACCTTGAACAATACAAATATATACTATGAAAACTCTTATGACCCTCATTCACCTAATTCCCATCACTTACTGTTAATATAATATGTTTGTTGATGCTATTTGGAACTAACATAGAGATATTTTAATACTTATTAAAGAAATTAACTTATTTGTTTTCATTTTTTATCACAATCGGTGATAAACATTATCATTATTTACATATACAGTACTGATATAAAATATACAATACAAAATATTGATATACAAGTGTCACTTCTTTAACTTGGCTTCTTATCTTTAGTTATTATAACATACTAAACTTATGATCTTGTCAGTACATAGACGCAAAGCAGTCCATTTTATTAATATTTTCCCTTTATTTTTCAGCCTTCTAATAATATATATTTAGATTATTTATATTATGTTATTGGGCTTTCCTTGTGGCTCAGATGGTAAAGAATTTGCCTGCAATGTGAGAGACACAGATTCCATCCCTAGGTTGGGAAGATCCCCTGCAGAAGAGAATGGATACCCACTCCAGTATTCTTGCCTGGAGAATTCCATAGGCAGAGGAGCCTGGCAGGCTATAGGGGTCACAAAGTGTTGGACATGACTGAGCGACTAACACTATCATGTGATTACTAGCAATTTTTAAATAAATAACTAAATATATAAATTAATGTTCATGTAGATTTTCTGGGTCAAAGTTACATGAATCTGTTGTAAAAATTCTGTTAAATTCCATTCTTTAAGGATTGCAGACATTTGTAGTTCCATTTGCAATGCATGTTAAGATTCTAGTAAACTGCAGTCTAAATAGTAAAATGTATCATCAGACATTTGCAATATTATTAATCTGATACCTGAGATATGGCTTTTCTTAGTTGTTTTATTGGCATTGAGCTTGAATTTGTGTTTGAAAGGCATTTTCATGTTTAAGAGATATTTACATTTCTGTTACTGAGAACTACATGTTCATATCCTATACTCATATTATCCTTAATTTTAATCTTTCTATTTTTAACTTGTAGACATACTTTATTAATACATGGGAAGCTGTCTCATCTTTTTTTCCCCTATGAGTTATAATTTCCCCCCATTTTGTGATTTTTCTTTGCACTCTCTTGTTGTTCAATGTTACCATGCAGAATTTTTTTTTTTAACTTTACTATAAAGGAATCTTTCAGCCCTTTGTTTAGTGATTTTTGGAATTTTCATTTTCAGAAAGAATTTACACACCATGAGGTTATAAAATATTCTTCCATGATTCCTCCTTGTACTTTCATCATTTCATATTTTATGTGGAAATCTTTGGTCCAGTCGGAATTTTTTTCTGAAGTGTGGATGCAACTGTTCTTCACTGAATAACGCGAGGTATGTTTTCAAAGTTTCTTACTTCCTTACTTCTTCAAGTACAATCTTTTACCATATATTCTGTTTTCAAACTTTCATTATCTGTAGCTTTAAAATTTCTCATTTTTCTGCTTCTTATTTCTAGTAATTCTTAGTTGTGGTGGCTTATTTGTACTTTTTGGAAATTTTGTATTGTGAGCTCAAGTTTGGCAGGGATTTACATGTGGGAATCTATGTGTTCTGAATTGAGGTTGAATCCCTTCAGAGAATATTTGTATTTCTTTCTGCTAGGCACCACAAAGCAATTGCAGTTTTAAATTCATGCTTTGACTTCGGGTTTCTTGGACCATAAGTTTAAGGTTACGTGAAGTCACTCAGTCATGTCCAGCTCTTTGCGACCCCATGGACTGTAGCCTACCAGGTTCCTACATCCATGGGATTTTCCAGGCAAGAGTACTGGAGTGGGTTGCCATTTCCTTCTCCAGGGGATCTTCCCAATTCAGGGATCCAACCCAGGTCTCTCATATTGTAGGCAGATGCTTTACTGTCTGAGGCCCCAGGGAAGTCCTTCTTGAATCATATAGGTAATACAAATAGCAAATTTCAATCTCCAGTGAAAGGATAAAGACCTTCATATGGAAACCTTAAAAAAGATTTTATTTTCACAAGATTCTAGGCTAATGAGATCTGTAAACAGCCTCAAGGCACCTGTAGTTCCAACATCCTCATAACAGCCTTGAGTTCTACTTTATCACTCTCATCACCTATAAACTTCGCTTACTTTCTTGAGAGCAGGTTATAGTTTACTCAGCATTTTTAGAACATCTACTGTTGGAGGAATACTTTTTTTCTAGGAGATCTAGTCAACTATCTTGCTGGCAGTGATGCTATAAGATGATTTGGGGTATAAGTGAAAAATAGGGGAAAATTTTAGAACAAGAACTGCATTTAGGACATATTTATTTTAGAACAAAAACATTTTGCTATAATTCTAGGCAGAATATAAGATGTAAAATTTAAGGAAAATTGGAGTATTCCAGCAAGTGATATCAGTTAAAGGGTATTCCAGACAAAAAGAACAGAGAATGCATACGAAGTGTTCAAAATGGATAGGACATCCTAGACTAAAATGAAAGTATATATTTTGGCTGGAGTACAAAATAAAAAGTAATATACATAAGATTAGAAAAATGTAGTATGTCTAGATGGTGGGAAGTTGGGAATACAATGCTCAAGATTTTGGAATTTTGTCTGAATCTGAATGAGAATTTTAACTGAATGCTGGCCTTTGAAAGAGGTGAGTTCAGTAATATTGTTTGGAGTCTCGTATATAGACTCTATATTCCTTTTATTCTAAGTTACAGATATTTGACATGTTCAGTTCTTTCTCTAGGACCAGGGTGACCTGAGACAGGGAGTCCTATTGTGATAAAATAATCTGAAGTTGTTTTTCTCCATCCAGATATGCCTGCGTGCTTGTACTGCTTATGCATGCTCTTGATATTGAGATGATTTAAAAATGAGTTTACATTGAGAATTCCTCCGCAAACATTTAATAACTTGTATAACTATTTCTTACAATCCCTTATGAGGTAAATGTGTATCTAAGAGAAGCAGAGAAAATCTAGGATTGCTGCTCTTTGAATAAAGGCAAAGAGAGATGTGGATTTGTTAGACAATTGAGGGGAAAAAAATAAAGTTAAAAAGAGTGCCAAATGTTTTGTGAACTGATTCAGTTTGGATTGAGGTAACCTATGACCAACTGTTAATACTTTTCATTAAATCATCTTGTGCAAAGAGTTTGGATTGCTGCTGTGGATGTTTTCTGAACATTATCAGAGGCAAGGGCTTGGCTCCAAATCTATCTTTTAGTACAAACCTCCTTCCTCCACTCTGGGTTCAGTTCAGTTCAGTCACTCAGTCAGGTCCGACTCTTTGTGACCCCGTGGACTGCAGCATACAAGGCTTACTTGTCCATCAACAACTCCTGGTGTTTACTCAAACTCATGTCCATCTAATCGGTGATACCATCCAATCATCTCTTCCTCTGTTGTCCCCTTCTTCTCTTGCTTTCAATCTTTCCCAGCATCAGGGTCTTGCCAAGTGAGTCAGTTCTTTGCATCAGGTAACCAAAATATTGGAGTCTCAGCTTCAACATCAGTCCTTCCAATGAATATTCAAGATTGATTTCCTTTAGAATGGACTGGTTGGATCTCCTTGCAGTCCAAGGGTCTCTCAAGAGTCTTTTTCAACACCACAGTTCAAAAGCATCAATTCTTTAGCACTCAGCTTTCTTTATGAGCCAACTCTCAATTCCATCCATGACTACTGGAAAAACCATAGCTTTGACTAGCTGGACCTCTGATGGCAAAGTAGTGTCTCTGCTTTTCAATATGCAGTCTAGGTTGGTCATCATAGTGCTTCTTCCAAGGAGCAAGCATCTTTCAGTTTCACAGCTGCAGTCACCATCTGCAGTGATTTTGGAGCCCAAAATCTGGGTACTTGGTGAGGATCACGCAGCTAGAACCTCTCAAGGCAGTCCTTATCATTTAAGATCTGCAGGTAATCGTGCAGAATAAAAGGGTCATTTTATGTATATATGTGTTTGTATTCTAGTTTGCATTTTAGTACAAAGATCTTTGCTTTAATTTATTTAGATGCCAGTGATATTTATTTTGTCACAGATGAGGAAGAAATCTAGAACTCTCTGAATTAAAGTAACTTGATGAAAGTCAAAGAGGAGAGTGAAAAAGCTGGCTTAAAGCTCAACATTCAGAAAACTAAGATCATGGCATCCAGTCCCATCACTTCATGGAAAATAGATGGGGAAACAGTGGCTGACTTTATTTTTTGGAGCTCTAAAATCACTGCAGATGGTGATTGCAGCCAGGAAATTAAAAGACGCTTACTCCTTGGAAAGAAAGTTATGACCAACCTAGACAGCATATTCAAAAGCAGAGACATTACTTGGTCAACAAAGGTCCATCTAATCAAGGCTATGGTTTTTCCAGTGGTCACGTATGGATGTGAGAGTTGAACTATAAAGAAAGCTGAGTGCCCAAGAATTGATGCTTTTGATCTGTGGTGTTGGAGAAGATTCTTGAGAGTTCCTTGGACTGCCAGGAGATCAAACCAGTCCATCCTAAAGGAGATCAGTCCTGGGTGTTCATTGGAAGGACTGATGCTGAAGATGAAACTCCAATAATTTGGCCACCTGATGTGAAGAGTTGACTCATTTGAAAAGACCCTGATGCTGGGAAAGATTGACAGCAGGAGGAGAAGGGGACGACAGAAAATGAGATGGTTGGATGGCATCATCGACTCAATGCACATGGGTTTTGTTGGACTCTGGGAGTTGGTGATGGACAGGGAGGCCTAGCGTGCTGCAACTCATGGTGTCGCAAAGAGTCGGACATGACTGAGAGACTGAAATGAACTGAACTGAACTGAAAAGTAACTATATTACAGACACCTGAGTTTCAGAATTTCTTACATGTAATCCAGTTCTCATAAGTGAGAAATTGTCTTATTAACAGCCCTAAATTCTGTTCCTGCTTAGGTTGCTGGCTTTTATTAGTATAGAGCCTTGACTTTGTGTAGTTCCTCTGAGGTAACTGAGTGTTTGGCCTGGAAGCCAAACCCCTGCAACGGTTTTACAAACTTGGCAACATAAGGTATCTGCTTAGATATCAAAATATGCCTGTACTCTTATCCCCCGTACTGTACTTGAATACATTTTCCACTTATTGCCAACATGCTTTTGCTGTATGCTAAATTTCTGAGTCAAATCTTAACTGTTTTCAGATTGGAATTTTTTTTAGTCGTGCCTCTGCACAGATCTCAATTCTCAATCCAATTTTTGGACCTTCTATGTTGCCCTAGTAAGTTATAATGAAATGCAATTTGCCTATCCACTTTTCAAATTATGGTTAAAATAGTTTTTAATGTTAAGGTTAGAGGAGAGTTTGACAATAGGAATATTACATAATTATACTGCTGCTTAACAATTATTACAAATTTAGAGGCTTAGAACAACATACATTTATTATCTCAGTTTTGATGAATCAGCAGTCTAGGCATGGTTAAACTGGGTACATCTGTTTAACATCTCATAGAATGCAATCTAGTTGTTCGCCAGGCTGCAGTTGTCAAATTTTAATTTCTTATGGTTTTAGAACTGAAGTTGCTGCTTCCTTGATGGCTGTTAGCAACTCTCAGCAACTAGAGGCCCTGGCAGTTCTTTGTGAGTTAGTACACTCATAATATTGCAAATTACTTCTTCAAAATTAATAGTAGAAACTCTTATTCCAGTCTGCTAAGACAGAATAGCATCCAGTATTTACAACAAGAGAAGGACTTTCCCATTACTGTTGCCATATTCTGTTGGCTAGAAGCAAGTCACAAGTTCAATTCATACTCAAGGTCAATCCACACTCACATTAGAGCTAGAAACCAGTAGGAGGCCTATGGAATTTTGATCTCTGCATAACTAACTTTGAGCAGACATAGGCTTATGGAACCTGACCTGTCTGACCAATATAAGCTTTTGATCTAAGAGGGGAAGAATACAGTAATTTTTTTAAAAGAAAATCCAAATTCTTATTTACTCTTCAAACAATGTGATGCCATGAAAATGTATTTATATCACTATATTAAGCATAAATGAAATATTGAAATTTTAAAGTATTGTTTAAATGAAAAATAAGGATGCCTGTTAAGACTCAGATATTCAGTAGTTAGAAATGTACCTAAGACTATCAAAGTATCAGTTTTGCAACATCATAAATATTGAATCCAAATTCAGATAAAACTTCCCTAAGGAAATGTAATGTTTTATAGGAAAAATGTTCAGCTTTTTAGCTTCATTAATTAAAACTTATTGAAGCCATCATCAAGAAGACTGTTCACACTGGAGTGAGCTCATTTATTGATGCATTCATTCAACAAATACATATTTTTTTACATCTAACACTGGGAATGAAAAGGGGACTAGAAGAGACAGAGTTTCAACCTTCATAGATTTTCCAGTGTAGTGGGAGAGGCGCAAAATCAAACAAGGAATTATATTCAAGTATAGTAACTTACATGGTATCTTATAGAAAACCGTAAGTTTACCGTACTTAAGAGACCATATAAGTTACCATAATGAAAAATCTATAAAGGCATGTCACTTCTGGTCTGCTTCTCATTCCCAATGTTAGATGTAACAAAATATGAGCCAGAGATCAAATTGTCAACATCCATGGGATCAAAGAAAAAGCAAGAGAATTCCAGAAAAACATCTACTCCTGATTATTGCTTACACCAAAGCCTTTGACTGTGTTGATAACAACAAACTGGAAAATTCTTAAAGAAATGGGCATACTAGACCACCTAACCTGCGTCCTGAGAAATCTGTATGCAGGTCAGGAAGCAACAGTTAGAACTGGACGTGGAACAACAGACTGGTTCCAAAGTGGGCTAGGAGTACATCAAGGCTGTATGTTGTCACCCTGCTTATTTAACTTCTATGCAGAGAACATTATGCAAAATGCTGGGCAGGATAAAGCACAAGCTAGAATCAATATTTCTGGGAGAAATATCAATAATTTCAGATATGCAGACAACACCCCTCTTATGGCAGAAAGTGAAGAGGAACTAAAGAACCTCTTGATGAAAGTGAAAGAGACAGTGAAAAAGTTGGCTTAAAGCTCAACATTCAAAACACTAAGATCCTGGCATCTAGTCCCATCACTTCATGGGAAATAGATGGGAAAACAATAAACAGTGTCAGACTTTATTTTCCTGGGCTCCAAAATCACTGCAGATGGTGATTGCAGCCATGAAATTAAAAGACACTCCTTGGAAGGAAAGTTATGACCAACCTAGATAGCATATTCAAAAGCAGAGACATTACTTTGTCAACAAAGGTCCGTCTAGTCAAGGCTATGGTTTTTCCAGTGGTCATGTATGGATGTGAGAGTTGGAGTGTGAAGAAAGCTGAGTGCCGAAGAATTGATGCTTTTGAACTGTGGTGTTGGAGAAGACTCTTGAGGGTCCCTTGGACTGCAAGGAGATCCAACCAGTCCATCCTAAAGGAGATCAGTCCTGGGTGTTCATTTGAAGGACTGATGCTAAAGCTGAAACTCCAATACTTTGGCCAGCTCATACAAAGAGTTGACTCATTGGAAAAGACCCTGATGCTAGGAGGGATTGGGGGCAGGAGGAGAAGGGACAACAGAGGATGAGATGGCTGGATGGCATCACGGATTTGATGGACATGATTTTGGGTAACTCCGGGAGTTGGTGATGGACAGGGAGGCCTGGCGTGCTGCGATTCATGGGGTCACATAGAGTTGGACACAACTGAGCAACTGAACTGAACTGAATAATAGCTCTGGTTCAGTGGCAAACAATCTGCCTGAAATGTAGGAGCCACAGGGGATGCAGGTTTGATCCCTGGGATGGGAATATCCCCTGGAGCAGGGCACGGCAACCCACTCCAGTATTCTTGCCTGGAGAATCCCATGGGCACAGGAACCTGGTGGGCTATAGCCCATCCATAGGGTTGCAAGGAGTTGTGCAGGACTGAAGCAACTTAACAATCATGCACGCAAGTATAATAGCTATGGATTTAACAATCTGAGGAACAAATTGCCTCAAAATGGCTACATTACTTAACTTACCATCAACAACCTATGAGGGTTATCTTTTCTCCACAGCTTTGCCATCTTTGTTATTTTATATCTTTAAAATGTTTTAAACCTTCTTGGGGTGGTTATCTCATTGTGAGCTATCTCACAACATGGTATCTCATTGTGATTTTGGTTTGCATTTCTCTGATGACTTTTAGACATCATTCTTGTGCTTTTAATTATTTCTATATTATCTTTAAGAATTATCATTTCAAGTATTTGCCTATTTTTAAAATTGGGTTATTTTTCTTTTTATTATTGAAATGATATTCTCAACTCCAGTCTCAAGTATTTTTACTTTCTTGACTTTACTTTGAAGAATAAAACTCTTTGATTTTGATGAGGTCCAGCTTACACCCTTTGTTGTCACTTATTCTTCTGTTATTGTATATAAGAAATCATTGCATGATCCAAGATCACAATAATATTCCTCTGTTTCAGTCTACGAATTATATAGTTTTAGCTCTTACATATCGGAGAAGGCAATGGCACCCTACTCCAGTACTCTTGCCTGGAAAATCCCATGGACGGAGGAGTGTGGTAGGCTGCAGTCCATGAGGTTGCTAAGAGTTGGACAGGACTGAGCGACTTCACTCTCACTTTTCACTTTCATGTATTGGAGAAGGAAATGGCAACCCACTCCAGTATTCTTGCCTGGGGAATCCCAGGGATGGGGAAGCCTGGTGGGCTGCCGTCTATGGGGTTGCACAGAGTCGGACATGACTGAAGCGACTTAGCAGCAGCAGCAGCTCTTATGTATAGGTTTTTTATCCATTCTGAATTTATGTTTTTATATGAGGTGAGATATGAGATCTAGCTTCATTCTTGGGCAAGAAGACATTCCATTGTTTCAGCACTATTTGTTGAAAAGACTATTTTTCCCCATTAAATGGTTTTAGAATCCTTGTTGAAAATCATTTGCTATATTGTATGGGTTTATTTCTGGAGTCTCAATTATATTCCATTGCTATATATGTCTATTCTTATACCAGTACCACAGTGTTTTGATAGTTGACACTTTGTAAAATGTTTTGGAATCAGGAAGTGTAAGTCCTTCAACTTTGTTCTTTTTGAGATGGTATTGGCTATTAGGATCAATACAGAAATTTCTGCAAAAAGTTGAAACTGGGATTTTTTAAAATAAGAATTGTGGTAAATCTGTAGATCAAATCTGAGTTGTATTGCTCTCCCAACAATATTAAGTCTCCCCATCTATAAACATAAGATATTTCCTCTATTTATTTAGGGCTTCTTTATTTTGTTTCAATTATGATTTTTAGTCTGAAGTGTATAAGTCTTACATTTCTTTGTTAAATATATCCCTGAGTTTTAAATTATTTTGGATCCTATTATAAATAGAATTGATTTATTAATATAATTTCCAAATTGTTTATTGCTAGTATATAGAAATACATGGACTTTTAATATTGATCTTATATCCTAGAACCTTACTGGACTCCTCTATTAGTTCTAAAAGTTGTTTTGTGGATTACTCTGAATTTTACATATACAAATCATGTTACTCATGTTGCATAAGTGAGACAGGTTAGAACCCTGGACCCATCACTGCAGTGTTGCACCTGGACAAATGTCTCCTTGAGCAACAAAATACAAAGAAACTGTTAAGAGACTAAAGATAACTGCAGACATGCACAGTTGGGGCTTCCCTGGTGGCTCAGAGGGTAAAGCGTCTGCCTGCAGTGCAGGAGACCCAGGTTCTGTTATGCTCCGAGCCCATATCTCCAAACCGACCGAGAGAGCAAGGCCACCACAGTATTGCAAACTCAAGAAGGGAGTTTGTTTATTCCTAGCGCGCTAGGGCCCAAGTCTCATCCCACACAAGGGAATCTGACAAGAGCCCCGAACAAAGGAGTATGGCGGCTTATATACAGGCAGTTCTTTGTCTCAGTTACAGGAGTAGCTGGCGTTACATGATTGGCCAGGCAGGATGAGCGCATATCCTGTCTCTTTCTGGTAAACATGACTCAGGTCCTAGAGACTGTCGTTTGGTCCCTAACAGTTCAATCCCTGGGTCGGGAAGATCCCTTGGAGAAGGAAATGGCAAGCCACTCCAGTATTCCTCCCTGGAGAATCCCATGGACAGAGGAGCCTGGTGGGCTACAGTCCACGGGGTCACAAAGAGTCGGACATGACTGAGCGACTTCATTTTCACTTTATGAACAAAAGGATACAAAAAGACTAAAATTAAATTGCCACTTCTGAGGTATAGGGAGCAAAAATAGGGCACTATGCATGACCCCTGCACACAGCACTACCAAGGATGTGGGCAGACCACCTAAGCCACCCCTCCACCCCAACCCACTGAGCTCCCCCACGCTCAATCCATTTAAGGCAACAGTTGCCTCCCTCGGGAGTGAGCAAGGACACCTGTCACTTGTTTTTGCTCCCTCATGATGCACCATGAACCCCAGTAAAGCTTTGCCTGAATTCATCTGGCCTCTTATCAATTTCTATTGATTAAGGAATTCAAGGACCCTGGTCGGTAACATAAATAGAGATACTTTTACTTCTTGCAAATTTCGATACTCATTTATTTCTTCTTCTTGACAAATTGCTCTGGCTAGAAATCCAATACAATATTAAGTAAAAGTAGCAAGAGTGAATATCTTTTACTTTTCCTGATCTTTGAGGGAAAATGTATTTGCGTTTTCATATTACTCAGTATTATCCGTGAGTTTTCAATAGATGTCCTTATAAAGTTGAGGAAGTTCCCCTCTATTTCTAGTTTGTCAAGTATTCTTATCATGAGAGGATGCTGAATTTTGTCAGATGCTTTCTCTACATCAGTTGAGATGGCCATGTTGTTTTGTCCTTTATTCTAGTAGTATGGGTGACCTTGGTGGACTTTCATATACTAAACCAGTCTGTCTGACCAATGGATATATATACCACTTGGTAATGACATATAACCCTTTTCATATGTTGTTAAACTCAGTGTGCTAGTATTTTGACAAGGATTTCTGCCTCTGATTTCCTAAGAGAAAACTTCAATGCAATTTAATTTTTTTGTGATGTGTCTGGTTTTGGTACCAAGATAATACTGGCCTCATGGAATGAATTATTTGAGGTTAAAGAATGAATTACAGAGAAAAAGACAGTGACAAGTGGATCAATGGAAGATTTGTTGCAATAACTCAGGTGTTTATGATTAATATATGACTTAGAGTAATGATAATGAAAGTGGAAATGAGGAAAGACGCCAACATTCAGTATCAGGAACAAAGACAGCATTTTTCTCTTGGTGATCAAGGGAGAGCTGTGCATGTGGGACATACTGTCTGTTCACAAAACAAATTTCTGATCTTACACAGGCAAGGAGAAACAAAAACAGAACAAAACAAAATGTTCAGAACTTGGCAGACTTTCAGGAGAGAGGGCGATGGGGACTGTGGCAGTGGTAATTGTCTGCTACTGACTAACTGGTCATGGAACAACAGACTGGTTCCAAATAGGAAAAGGAGTACATCAAGGCTGTATATTGTCACCCTGCTTATTTAATTTACATGCAGAGTACATCATGAGAAATGCTGGGCTGGAAGAATCACAAGCTGGAATCAAGATTGCCCAGAGAAATATCAATAACCTCAGATATGCAGATGATACCACCCTTATGGCAGAAAGTGAAGAGGAACAAAAAAGCCTCTTGATGAAAGTGAAAGAGAAGAGTGAAAAAGTTGGCTTAAAGCTCAACATTCAGAAAATGAAGATCATGGTATCTGGTCCCATCACTTCATGGGAAATAGATGGGAAAACAGTGGAAACAGGGTCAGACTTTATTTTGGGCTCCAAAATCACTGCAGATGGTGATTGCAGCCATAAATTAAAAGATGCTTACTCCTTGGAAGAAAAGTTATGACCAACCTAGATAGCATATTCAAAAGCAGAGACATTACTTTGCCAACAAAGGGCTGTCTAGTCAAGGCTATGGTTTTTCCAGTGGTCATGTATGGATGTGAGAGTTGGACTGTGAAGAAGGCTGAGCACTGAAGAACTGATGCTTTTAAACTGTGGTGTTGGAGAAGACTCTTGAGAGTCCCTTGGACTGCAAGGAGATCCAACCAATCCATTCTAAAGGAGATCAGTCCTGGGTGTTTTTTGGAAGGACTAATGCTAAAGCTGAAACTCCAGTACTTTGGCCACCTAACGCGAAGAGTTGACTCATTGGAAAAGACTTTGATGCTGGGAGGGATTGGGGGCAGGAGGAAAAGGGGGCGACAGAGGACGAGATGGCTGGATGGCATCACCGACTCGATGGACGTGAATTTGAATGAACTCCGGGAGACGGTGATGGACAGGGAGGCCTGGCGTGCTGCGATTCATAGGGTCGCAGAGAGTCGGACACGACTGAGCGACTGAACTGAACTGAACTGGTTAGTTTCTAGATGCATGGTTACTAATATGAAGTTATAATTGATCAACTTGCATAGGTTTAGGTCTTCCCAAGTGGCTCAGTGGTAAAGAACAGCATGCCAATGCAGGAGACGCAAGAGACACAAGTTCAATCCCTGGGTTGGGGAGATTCCCTGGAGTAGGAGATGGCAAGCCACTCCAGTCTACTTACCTGGAAAATCCCATGGACAGAGGAACCTTGTGGACTATAGTCCATAGGTTTGCAAAGAGTCAGACATGACTGAGCAACTGAGCACACACGCATGGCCTGGGTTTAAACTTGGCATGAGATTAAAACTGATCCTAATGATTACTTAATATTATAGACAAGGGAGAATAGGAACATTTTATTCTCAGAGAGAAATGAACAGATTAAAAGTGAACTGAGAGTATATCTGATTTGATGGGACAGTGAAACAGAGGATTACATTAAAGATGTCATTAAGATTTCTGGTCTGAACAATTAAATGTAAGCTCTGCCAGGTCAAGAATCTTTCTCTTTTGTTGTCTGATGAATACAAGCTCTGGGAAAGAACCTGATGTGTAATAGGCATTTTATAAATATTTTTGAATTAAAAAAAATTCATTACCCTATAGTGCTTTGATGGAATTACATAATCTGGATATGTTCAATCTCAGATATCTGCAAAACATCCAAAAGAAAACAGCTTAAAGTCAACAGGAAATTAAAGCTTTGAATTAGTACAGATGTTTGATCTGCTTAGATTCTGTAGCCTCCAGCATAAAGAGGGCTATTGACAAAATAAGATTAGATGAAATACCTAATAGATATTATAGGAGAAAAAAAAAAAAGAAAGAAAGAAAGTAACAACACCTCTAGAACAGACATCTGTCAAAACAAACAGTTAAGGAACCAGGCCATTATAGAACCTGCAAAGGAGACTGATACTAAAAGACCTAAAATGATGAAAACAATGTGGAACCTAGGGGAAGTTTCTTTTTCTTATTTTCTTTGATTTTTTCCCTTCTGAAGGAGAAAGAAATTAACCTTGCTAAATGATCTCTAGGGAGTGAGCAAGAAAAAAAAAAAAAGGACTGCCAGGTATTCATCAGATCAAACAACAGCTGAGTCATTGCTGTCCTTGACAAGAGTTGTGTCAGTAGAGTGGTGAGTGGTGTGCATGGAAAGGGTCTCAGGTGAGGAGAGGAACTGGTGGTTTACATGTGAAGGAGGAGAGTAGGCAAAATGGCATCTGGAGGTAGCCTTTGGATATAGAAAAGGAGGTTATTTTTATTTTTTAAGTTAAGGGAAATTCTAGCATGTTAAATGCAGAATGGAAGAGAAAAACAAACAGAGAGAGTTTTAAGACACGGGAAAGAAAATTTGATCAAAAGGCTAACATACAGTTAGTGGGAATTTATGATTCTATAATTTTCTCTCTTGAAACCCTTGCAGCTCTAAATTTCTCTGGTGATTTGAATTGTCTATATACATTACTATATTTGAGAAGGGATTTATTTTTAGACATCATATTAGAAGTAATATGAAGATGTAATATATGAACAGTCTTTATTTTTTTCTGGGGATATATATATAGGCTTTAAATTTATCGAAAGGTTACAAGAACTTTTTGATGTTTCAGTTCAGTTCAGTTCAGTCGCTCAGTTGTCTCCAACTCTTTGTGACCCCATGAACTGCAGCGCACCAGGCCTCCCTGTCCATCACCAACTCCTGGAGTTCACTCAGACTTATGTCCATTGAGTCGGTGATGCCATCCAACAATCTCATCCTCTGTCATCCCCTTCTCCTCCTGCCCTCAATCTCTCCCAACATCAGAGTCTTTTCCAATGAGCCAACTCTTTGCATGAGGTGGCCAAAGTATTGGAGTTTCAGCTTTAGCATCAGTCCTTCCAAACAACACCCAGGACTGATCTCCTTTAGGATGGACTGGTTGGATCTCCTTGCAGTCCAAGGGACTCTCAAGAGTCTTCTCCAACACCACAGTTCAAAAGCATCAATTCTTCGGTGCTCAGCTTTCTTCACAGTCCAACTCTCACATCCATATGTGACCACTGGAAAAACCATAGCCTTGATTAGACAGACCTTTGTTGGCAAAGTAATGTCTCTGCTTTTGAGTATGCTGTCTAGATTGGTCATAACTTTCCTTCCAAGGAGTAAGCGTCTTTTAATTTCCTGGCTGCAATCACCATCTGCAGTGATTTTGGAGCCCAATCCTCTCCATATATGTGTGTGTGTATATATATATATATATATATATATATATGTATGTATATGTCAATTGTTAATATTTTACTTTCTCTATTTATCTCTTTCAGTCCTATTCTCTCCTGTCAGCATCTGTCTCTCTCACATTCTTTAACAAACCATTTTAGTATTAGTTGCAAATATTATGACAGTTCATCTCTAATTAATTCAGCATGAAATATTAATCATCTAAGAATAGGGACATTCTCTTACATAACCATAATAAAATTGTCATAGAAAGGACATTTAACATTGATACAATGCTATCATCTAATAAATAGCCTATATTAAATTCTACCATCAATTATCCCAGTAATATGTTTTTTTTAAGATTCATGCAAATAAGGCTTGCACATTTCATGAAAGTGTCATATATTCTTTAGTTTCCTTTAAACTATAAACTTCCCACAGATTATTTTCTTTTTAAAATACAACAGAGTTTTGACACTTTTAGAGACTCTATTCTAGATTGCTGTTACTGTATAGCATATCCCTCAATTTGGGTTTTCTTATTGTTTCTTCATGTGTTTCCTGATTAGATTCAGGTTAAGAAATTTAGGTGGAAGTACTAACTGCATGATGAGTTCATCAAATTGAAAAGCACATGGTGTCAATTTGTATTATAGGTGATTTTTAGTCATGTGATTAAAATAGTTTTCACCAGATATATCTGTTGAAAAAAGGTACATTTTCCCTTTGTAATTAGCAAGTAATTTATAAAATGAGGCATTAAGCCTGCATAAATATCCTGTTTTTCAAAGATATTTTACGTGGTGTTTTTATCACTTATTGATGACTTTTTCCTGAATTTGTTATTGCTATGGTTGTTATGAAATGATGAAATGCTATCTCTATAAATTCTTCTATATTTAATAGTTTATCTGGCCTTATTATTTTTGTGAATAAGATATTCATCACTCTAAATTTATTTTAAGAAATAACTATCTAATGAATTGATCTTAATTCAGTATCATAATCCATTTCTATTATTATTTATTTTCATACTTAGTATGTCCTAAATTTGGCCAGTGAGAATCCTTTTAACATCTTTTTTTTGGTCAGTTAATTCCCATCAGTGTTTAACTATTTTCTCCGTAATTATAAAATTACATGCATATATGTAGTATTGTGTATATATGTATATGTACCTATATGTATTATCCATATTTATTAAAGTATCTTTTTCTGATCTCTAATTCAAATAAAGAACAAGAACGTTTTCTTTTTCCCTAATTTCTTATCATATCACCTTTTTTCCACAGTGAGTAACTTAATTCTCAATAATAATAATATATTAAATTATTTCCTCGATTCTATTATACAAATGGGCTTCCCTGGTGGCTCAGACAGTACAGCATCTGCCTGCAATGCAGGCGACCCGGGTTCGTTCCCTGGCTCGGGAAGATCCCCTGGAGAAAGAAATGGCAACCCACTCCATACTCTTGCCTGGAAAATTCCATGGACAGAGGAGCCTTGTAGGCTACAGTCCATGGGGTTGCAAAGAGTCAGACACGACTGAGCGACTTCACATCACTTTACTATACGAATAAAATAGTTTCAAACTTACTGCACTAATCCCACTAATAACAACATACAAGTAATAGTAAAGATTTCTTTTCATCCCTAAAATACATTCTATCTATTCATAGGAATAGTAACTGAATATTTCACTCATATTTTAAAAAAACAAGTCTATTGATAGATGCTTCTATTAAGATAAGCCCTATGATAGCATACTGGATCGCACATGTAATTATAATGATGTATTAATGAAGAGAGAGCCAACTGAAATAGAAACCAACATTATAGTGCTCCCTTTCTTACTTTTATTTTGTGACTAGCACACTGGAAAATGACTTACTTGAAAAAAATTGCTTTGAGGTTAAACTCTGATGGCAATTTGGGGTACAAAAGGGAAAAAAGAAAGAATTCCCCTCCCAACTTTATTAAAATGTCGCGCCAGTATTAGGTCATGCATGGAGGGAAAAAGGATCATTGGTGCTCATTAAAAATAATAATGTTCATTTAGGAATGATTTTCAGAGATGTGTATTTTGGGGGAAAGAGCTACCTGCATTCTCAAAGGTATAGATAAAAAGGGATGAGCTCATTTAACAGGCTTCGTTTCACATTCTATGTCTTTAGTGTTGCAAAACGACACCTTTGCAGTTTAGAGGGACCGCCAGGCACTGTTATAACTAAAATTGAATAAAATTCCAAGCTGTGTCAAAGACATTGTTTGAATTCACTTAAAAGTGTTTTATGTCACTGCTCTCCAACTCCCCTTCTCTAGTCATGATCTGCCTGTGGCAAACTGTTTCTCTCTGGGACTGAAAAGATTACTCCCACTGATACTCCTCTGACAGTGTGAATATTGACTTGCACTTATAAAGGTCAGGCAGTTCCAGTAGTTAATAGGAGTGAGAAGAGCAGTTCCAACAAGTCTTTTTGAAAGGAATTTAACCTTCAAATTGCAAAGCATGCTGCTCTGTGGAACCAGTGTTGGCAACCAACAAAATACACCACATCTCTGCTTTCCAGAAACACCAACAGGAGCCCAAAAGTTAACGTTACAAAAGCATGCGATGTAGCAGACAAACTTCCATGGGAACACCATCCAGGATATGCCTTGTTATTTTTATTTTTCAAAGAGAGTTGAATGCTGTGGGGTAATTCTCTGGGCCTTTAACTTTCGTCAATGTATAATAGCCTTTTTGACTTTTAAGAACCATGTGCGAACCACATACAATTTTCTCAGCATCATTCTGACACAAGATCAAGAAAAGGGTTTAATCCCAGTGGAGCATGATGCCTCCTTACCTATCCTTTGAGAAGTCCTTTGCCTTCTGTTAGTGTCTTATGACTTGAGAGTTCAGGAAAAGCTGACATCATTTAAGGTCTCCGGGAATGTGGCCTACTCATTAATAGCAGTGTCTGGTGCAAGAAGGATGGGAGTGAGGAAGCAGGATGGAACTTGAGAATGAGACTTCACTTTTCATCCTGATGGAAAGTAAAACCAATATTTTTAATTTTTAATAAAACACATTCATATTGTGACACCAGCAGCCGAAAGAATGTGCTGCATATAAATGAAGATGACTCCCTAGTTTGCCTTGAGCTGTGGGACAGGAGACATAAAGATGAAGAGGGCCTTTTACAAGTAATCAGTAGGAAGAAGAATAAGTGCTGGGTGTCTTAGAAAGCAAAGCTTTCATGATTCCAGAGCATATTTGAGAAATGGCATTATGGCTTGCCCCGCTTTAAGTTTGGCATCAGCGAGATTTTCGATTGTGCTAAAATCATCCTTAATGTCCTTTCTGCCTCATCAGTGGGGGGCCATTCAAGTAACAAAGTGCCAATCAGGGGCTCCTGTTCCTCTTTAGCTTGGAGATATTACTGTGGAGATCTTTATAAGAGCGTGATCTCTCCGCTTGAGATGCCCTTTATTATAACTAGAGTTAAAGGTCTGCTGACTTAGCCATTATAAAGCCCTAATGTTCTCCACTACAAAATTTTACTCTAAAATAAAGCTTAGCATACTAAGTTGGAGCCCAGGGAAGCTCTAATTTTGCAAATTTGAAGGGAATAGAGTAGTCATTTGAGTTAAAATGAGAGTAACAAAAATATAAATATCAAACTATGTGAGTTATGCGTGTCACTACTGTCTCCAAAAATAGGATTGTTAATTAAAATGAAGTTGGAAAGCAATTACCTCATAATGTGCCATAATCATTTTTGTAAGTTTGGAATATAAAAATGTAATTAGGAAAAAGAAAAATGAGTTATAGACAGGATACATTTCTTGATCCAGAAAACTGTTAAAATCAAGTATTTTCTGAAAATGTGGGGTCCATATTGCTATTACAGAATACTTGCAATCCTTTAATCAATTAGTCAGATACTCCTCATGCTTAAGCCTCTGCCTAAAAGTTTCTTAGCCATATATATATACATATATGTGCATATATATGTGCATATATATATATATATATATATATATATATATATATATATAACAGCAGCCTAGAGTCAGCCTGTTGGAAGGAAATAGATCTCTACATTTTTATTTTAAAACTATTATTAAAAACAAACTTCTAATGTCTTTTTTTAATTAAGTAATTTATTTTAATTGGAGGATAATAACTTTACAATATTGTGGTGGTTTTGTCATACATCGCATGAATTTTAAGAAAATACCTAAAATGCACTTTTCTAGTGATGCAGAATCTTTTCAGAATTAAAAAAAAACAAACATGTTAATTATAAGTTCCCAGCACATCAATGTTTCTGCAGATAATGATTATAAACTTAAGACAAGATTAAAACCAAACTACCTTAAGTCTCTGGAGAGTAAACAGTGGCAGGCAGACTCTGGAGAGGCACTGGTACTAGGAAGAGGAGACTTTCACAGATTGCATTTGCAATGAATTTACATGGAAATAAACAAGATAATAAATGGTGGAAGGATGCCTCTTTTTAGATAGTGTGGTCAGGAAAGACCATTCTGAGGATTCATATTGGTGCTAAGAAGTAATATATAAGACTTAGCCAACTAATAGAATTTCTGGGGAGGAATACTGGAGTCAAAAGAAAGAATGATTGCTGAGGTACTGGGGCAATGCTTGGCATGTTCCAGAAGCAAAATGGAGACCCATGGAGCTGAATGCTAGAGATTAAGAGGCAGACTGGTGAGAAATAAAGTTGGAGAGGAAGACAGGAGCCATATCATACATCAAAATGAAAATTACCCAGGGCTTATGTTACACCAGGGATTACATATAGAAATACAAATAAGAAATGATTCTTGCTCTAAGATATCTTCCAATCCAGTGGTAAAATGAAGTTTCTGTATTTGCTGTCAAAGCAACTTGTTGTGGATGGATCCTAGTCAGGTTTATAGTCAATCACCTCCTAGCTCAGAATTAGACAGAGGAAGTCCTCAAAAAGTGTTTCTTGAATGGATGGATGACACATGGAGAATGTCCAACTTGATGCTGAAATACCTCACAAGTGATATTTTCTTGGTATTATCACCATATACAGACTCTGAAATTGAGTCTAATTTGATGGCTAAAACCTAAAATGTTATAAATCTGTATATATCTACCCAGTTGGCTTCTGACCATCTTATAATTTTGAGCAGGTTGCATTAACTTCTATTTCCTCATCTATAAAATATTTATAACTGTACTTATCATATTTATATATATATATACATACATAGACATATATGACATTTTTCAAACTTCTTTAGCAAAATTAAATAGTTCCAGAAGCAATAAGCAGGAGTAGAAGAGATCTAAGGCATCATAACTTGGTGGTCACAGAGGAAGATTAAGAGGAAAGGAATCTTTTGGTTGTTACAAAGTAGTGTCTTCTGGAATTCTGATTTCTTGCTGTTGTTTTCTACTTACAGTGTTGTATCATTATCCCTTTCTTTCATTGACTTTACATAAAAAATGCTCAAGTTTCTTGCATCTCACAAAAGTACTCTTTCTTTAATACTGCATTTCCAACTACTTACCCCTCGTTCCCAAGCTTTCTTTCCTAGTCAAGCCTCCAGAAATAATAAGATAATAGTCGTCAGGTCCACTTTTCCAGCTTCCATTCATTCTCCAATCACTAAGACATATAGCTTTGTCGTCTAAAACTCCCCAGTAAATGCCACATAAAAATGAAATTTGTCTAAAGGCTTTGCTCTAAAGTAGCTAAAGTCTAGGTCCTGATATTAAATATGCTATAACACAAATATGACAAAGGCATTCATATTTAGGCTTCAATGCTTTTAATATGATATTCATTGTGTTGTGTGACTCCTATCTGGGGAGCTCAGCCTCTGAGGGCCTAGTTGGTAGCCTAGCCATAGTCTATGAACCTATTAATTTAATTAATTTTGGTGTAATGGCCAACTCATTATAGAGTATAAAAGAAATGGTTTCAGGCCCTCAGCAGCAAGTAGCCTTATTTACTACCTATTTCCAGGTGGAGATAGAGGTAAAGAACCTGCCTATCACTGAAGGAGACATAAGAGACGTGGTCCGATCCCTGGGTCAGGAAGATCCCCTGGAGGAGGGCATGGCAACCCACTCCAGTATTCTTTCCTGGAGAATCCCATGAACAAAGGTGTCTGGTGGGCTATGGTCCACAGGGTCACAAAGAATCAGACACAACTGAAGTGAATTAGCATGCACGCATGCATGAGATCCAAGTACAATAGAGAAATGTGTGAAGCTTGAAGAGGCCGATGAGTTACAGAGAAAGTCAAGTTGTGATAAGAACACAAACAGATTTTGCAGGCTGAACAGTTCCATATGTTGATACACTGCCATTTTGAATCTGCTGTGAAATGACTAAATTGAAGAGAAATGAAGGTCATAGGATTAAATAATTTGAGAGAATTTAAGGTTGAGGTAATAGTTGTATATATAAATGCTGAAGATACAGCATTTCTTGTCTCTGCAACATTTTTGACACTAAACATGCTATTTCTCTAAGATATTTGCTGTCTGAAATGTAATTTTTTAAGTAAGCACATCTTTTTTTGTTGTTGTTGTCAATGAAACTATAAGTACCTAAGGACAGGTGCTGATCACCATGCCTTTGGATTCTGGAAAAATCAAGGTGAACTATGCATCAATCAACTAAGAAAGAAACATTTTCAACCCAGTGAGATTTAATATATTAAGGTTCTCAACCTGATGATCTATAATTTAGAATTTGTTTGTATCTGATTTTTTTCCCTTTTTGATCTTACAACTTTGAAGCAGGAATTTAATGATCCCAAATAACTCTAGATGAATAACCGTATTTGAAATAAATTTGATTTGAGAAAAATATTGGTTAAGCCTTTTTTTTTTTTTTTCCTTAGAGAAACAGGTATTTAGACTGTCAGAGAAGACTAATAATTTTCCTTCAAATTTGTATTAATATCTCACAGAAGAACAAGAGAAGTAATCTTTGTTTATAGAACTTCTTTTGTGTTGGTGGGATGATTCATATCAAAATGCAGTTTCTTTCAGATGTGTCATTATAATGGAGCACTTCATAGTTCTTTTTGTTAAATTACAACACTATAATGTGTGGTGATGTTTTAAGTTTTCTTAATGACAATATAGCTTTGTGAAACATTATTTCTATTAAGAGAATAAATCCATGCATTAGTGAAGTTCATGACACATTTTGAAAATGTAGATGTTATGACTCATGTATATTCTAGCATAACCTCCAGTTTACAGTTGCATAATTAAATTCCAAGAATAGTTTATTCATCTTCTATAAAATGCTAATCCCACAACAAAGTTATAAAGGTAGCATTTAGCAGGAGTGGTAGCTCATTTAGTTGATCAAATGACTTGATTTTTTAAAGGGCTTTTGGACTAATTTATAAATAAGGAAGCAGACTCCAGAGCCCAAATACTAACTTTACCTGGTGCTAGCACATTATTTAAGAACTAACCTGGAATTTTCTGCTGCCATCTGTAATTGCTAACCATTGCTAGACTAGCCTTCATACAGAAACAATCCAAAAAGTAGGGAAAAAATACAAGTCAATTGTTTTTAGGCATTGGATTGTGGTCCCTAAAAAGAGAGGAAATCAGAGATGAATACCACAAGAGCACCAGCTTGATCTGCGGAAGAGGGAGGTATAGTGTTGGAGCCAAAGAAATCCATGGGAGGAGGTTTCCTGGGAATCCTACAATGAGGGCAGGGCTATGAAAACACAGGGTGAGACTATAAGGAGGTGACCAGGAAGCAGATGCTACAGAGTTGAGAACAGAACAGAAATATTAGCAGTCAAGCAGTGCTGGTAGACACTGGAATTCTGACCCAGATAGAATAGAGAGATTTTAGTGACTCTGTTGTCAGACATGATCATAGGCTTATTTATTTTTTAACTTTGTATTTTTACATCATTACAGATTCTTTTGCAGTTGCCAAAAATAATACAAAGATTCTAGAAACTCGACCAGTTTCCCTATTGGTTATAACTACTGTACACTATGATGACTAAGGAACTGGATAAAATCTACATATCTTACTCAGATTTCACTAGTTGGCAAGCACTTTTGTGTGTATGGTTGCTTTAGTTCTATGCAATTTTATAACATGTACCAATTAGTTTAACCATTCACCTATTGAAGATCATCTTCTACTGGACATGCAGACCAGGGACAGGGGTGCCACATAGCCCTGCTTCCAGCTGCCTTATTTAATTCAGAACAGTATTGGACCCCACTGACACTGAAGTGGGTAAACTGGGGCACAATCAGTTTACTCAGTAGATGGCAAAAGATTATCTCTCTGCTCAGCCCTGCAAACACTACCTAGGGGCACAGCCTGCTTAGAGTGGGGATGGAAAATAAACTCCCTGCTTGCCCACCAAAACTGTGTGGGGTGTGGAGGGGAAGTACGACTCTGTTGGGTGTTACCCCTGGAGGACTAGAATTACAAAGAATTGGGACTCCTCTGGTGGTCCAGTGGCTAAGACTCAGGCTCCCAATGCAGGGGGCCTGGGTTTAATCCTTGGTCAGGGAACTAGATCCCACATGCTGCAGATAAGAGCTTGGGTGCTGCAAATAAGAAGTCTGCATGCTGCAAAGAAGACTGAAGATTTAATGAGGCACATCTGAAACGGCGACAGGCAAAAGAACAAAATTTAAAAATAAAATAGCAAATTTAAAGAAAAAAAAGGATAAAATCTTTACAAACTAGAGATAGACAAGTATTGCATAACAGACAGGAGACAGCTGCCACTGACAGTGATAACCATTTTACAGTTAAATATATTTAAATTAAAAATAATTGCTCTTTTAGCAGACTTGTGTTTGTCAAGTGGGAGGGTACGGAGAGAGGGCTGGATTGGGAATTTGGGATTAGTAGATGCAAATAATTATACATGGGCTCCCTGGTGGCTCAGATGATAAAGAATCTGGCTTAAATAAAGGAGACACAGGTTTGGCCCTTGGGTTGGGAAGATCCCCTAGAGAAGGAAATGGCAAGCCACTCCAGTATTCTTGCCTGGGAAATCCCATGGACAGAGGAGCCTGGTGGGCTATATAGTCCATGGAGTGGCAAAGAGTTGGACATGACTGAGTAACTAACACCTCTGGCAAACAATTATACATATGAAGGATAAACAAAATTCTGAGCTTCTCTGGCGGCTCAGGCTGTAAAGAATCTGCCTGCAATGCAGGAGACCTGGGTTCAATCCCTGGGTCAGGAAGATCCCTCGAGAAGGGAATGGCAGCCCACTCTAGTATTCTGGCCTGGAGAATTCCATGGACAGATGAGTCTGGCGGGCTACAGTTCATGGGATTGTAAAGAGTCAGACATGACTAAGTGAATAATACCTTTCATTTTTCAAACAAGGTCCTACAGTATAGCATAGAGAACTATTTTCAATAGCTTATGATAAACCACAAGGAAAGGAATATGTATAACTGAATCACTTTGCTGTATAGCAGAAACTGACACAGTATTGTAAATCAACTATCCAGTTCAGTTCAGTTCAGTTCAGTCGCTCAGTCGTGTCCGACTCTAAATCAACTATACTTCAATAAAATAAAAATTTCAAGAGCTATTGTTCTTTCAGTGGAGTATTGTTTGCTCAGCTGTGTCCGACTCTTTGCCACCCCATGGACTGTAGCCTGCCAGGCTCCTTCCCAAGCCAGGGATTGAACCCAGGTCTCGAACTCCCATCTCCCACATTGCAGGCAGATTCTTTATCATCTGAGCCATCAGGGAAGCCCTCTGCCTTTTAAAGATTCTGTTATGAAATTAAAAATACACATAAAAGATTGGAAGAATAAATATCTATACATATGTATATATGTGATTATACAGAAACACACACACAGAATTGTACCCATAATCCATAAGAAACATTTAAAAACTCAACAATAACCCCGATGTTCATTGCAGTGTTATTTACAATAGCCAGGACATGGAAGTAACCAAAATATCCATCTACAGAAGAATAGTTAAAGATGTGGTATAGATATACAGTATTAATAGATGATGATTAGCCGAAAAAAGAACAAAATTGTGCCATTTGCAGAGATGATGAACCTAGAGACTGTCATACAGAGTAAAGTAAGTCAGAAAGAGAAATACAAATACTGTATATTAATGCATATATGTGGAATATAAAAAAAAACAGTACAGATGAACCTATTTGCAAAGCAGAAATAGAGACCCAGACACAGAGAATAAATGTATGAGCACCAAGTGGAGAAAGTAGTGGGAATAAATTGGGAGACTGGAATTAACATAAAACACACTACTATGTATAAAATAGATAACTAATGATAACCTACCACATAGTACAGGGGAAAGAAAAAAGAAGATACAAACTGTAGGATATTTATTAACTTTAAAAATGTGTCCCAATATACAAATATGCAAACAAACAGTATTTGATTCCACTTATGCAAGGTACTTTGTAGAGTCAAATTCAGAGAATCAGAAAGTACATTGGTGGATGCCAGGGGTGGGGGTGGGAGAAATGGGGAGCTAGTGTTTAAAGGGAACAAAGTTTAAGTTTAGGAAAGTGAAACTTTTGAGAGATGGATGATGGTGAGGGTTGCACAATGTACTATACTTAGTGCCACTTAACTGTATTGTTAAATGTTTAAAACATTATACTTTATATGGCTTTTACCAAAGTAAATTTTTAAAAACTCAGTAGTAAGAAGACAAAAGAAAGAAAGAAAACAATGGGCAGTCTTTGAACACAGATTTCATCAACAGTACTAAGCACAACTGGGACTTCCCTGGTGGCTCAGTGGTAAAACTTTCTCTTGCCAATTCAGGAGACACAAGTTCAATCCCTGGGTCAGAAGATTCCCCTGGAGAAGGAAATGGCAACCCACTCCAGTATTCTTGCCTGGAGAATTCAGTGGATAGAGGAATCTGATGGGCTACAGTCCATGGGGTTGCAAAGAGCCAGACACTTTTACAACTAAACAACAGCAGAGCATGTGGTGTAACTGGAATGTTCATCAGTACTGGAAAATATTTTAGTAGTTTTAATCCTAGGCAATTTAGACAAGAGCAATGAAATATAAATTCAAAAAAGAAAAGTCTTATACTAGAACCAATCCTAATTTCCATTAACAGGAGAACAGACAGCAAATTGTGGTATATCCCTACAATGGTGTGTTATTCAGCAATAAGAAATAAACTGCTAATAAACGCAGTAGTAAGGATGAATGAATCTCAAAAAACAGTATACTCTGTGAAAGGAGCCAGGGACAGAAGAGTCCAAATTATATTTTTTCTATTTATATGGAGTTCTGGAATAGCCAGAATTAATCCATAGTGAAGATTAATAGTAGCAGATAAGCAATGACCTGAAGTAGAATGGGAGGTGGGTGGAACATTTCCTGAAGTGATGGAAATGATTCACATCTTGATAGCTGCATTATTTGCCAAAATTTATCAAACTGTAGATTTATAATTTGTGCTTTTTATTTTATGTACATTCAGGTAAATTAAACAAACAAACCTAGTTTAACACTGCTGCTGCTGCTGTTGCTGCTAAGTCGCTTCAGTCGTGTCCGATTCTGTGCGACCCCATAGACGGCAGCCCACCAGGCTCCGCCGTCCCTGGGATTCTCCAGGCAAAAACACTGGAGTGGGTTGCCATTTTCTTCTCCAATGCATGAAAGTGAAAAGTGAAAGTGAAGTCACTGAGTTATGTCCAACTCTCAGCGACCCCATGGATTGCAGCCTACCAGGCTCCTCCATCTATGGGAGTTTCCAGGCAAGAGTACTGGAGTGGGGTGCCATTGCCTTCTCCGAGTTTAACACTACTGCCTCTAAAAAACATGATGTCTGTCCTGGGTTTTGTAACTTGAAAAACTTTAGAGTTACAGGGATTCTTGCATATTATTGCAAAGTAAGCTTTTGTTGTACAAAGACAAATAAACCTTCAAAATATTAAAATTTCCTCTCTATTCAGAATTTTTTAGAGTGGCACTGAAGTTCAGATTCCTTATTTATTATTTAGTGTCATCTCAATGATACAATGTGGTCCTCCAACAAAGGAGTGCTGTGAAGGATATGGAATATTTTGGGGATTCCCTGGAGTTCCCCTGGTAGAGCTCCATGCTTCCCCTGCAGAGGGCACAGGTTCAGGTTTGATCCCTATTCAGGAAACTAAGATCTCATAAGCCATGCAGCATAGCCAAGAAGAAAGGATATAGAATGTTTTATTATCAATGTTTTACTATAGCAAGTATTCATGCACTAAATTAAAATGGCTTATTGTGGTTCTGTCTATCTCCCTATTTAAGAAAGAATGAGCTATAGATTTTAACCTTATTTTTCAAAAATTGCCAGTTTTGTGAATGCTAATTAGATTCTTCTGACAAAGAAATTGAATTTTACCTCCAACATGTGCAGCATTAGCTCCTGATCTGGCCCACTCTCTAGCTCATCCTCTTATACCAATGTCGATCCAGAAAGAAAACACCCACCGTTGCATTCTCATAAATCTCAAAAATCATATTTTTCTTATTATGCATGAGAAACACACAGATCTGAAAGGTATATAAAATAAGGCAAAAATAACTGAGTGGATTGAGAAGACTGATTTTAAGTGCTTCCTATAATTCAGCCTGATACTTAAGAATTTATTTTTGTATTTTTTAAGGTAAAATGTCATTGAAAACAAAATTTTCTTCATTTCTAGACCATTAGAAATAATAATCACCTTCTCCCTAAGGAAGACTCTTTGCCTTTTAAATATAACTGTGATGTTATCATCTATTTTTGATGTAATATTCAGTTTTTCAACCCACCAACAATGCTGTTAGTTAATCCCTCTAATTTATATCTAACGGCTTAAAGCTCAACATTCAGAAAACGAAGATCATGGCATCCGGTCCCATCACTTCATGGGAAATAGATGGAGAAACAGTGGAAACAGTGTCAGACTTTATTTTTGGGGGCTCCAAAATCGCTGCAGATGGTGATTACAGCCATGAAATTAAAAGACGCTTACTCCTTGGAAGAAAAGTTACGACCAACCTAGATAGCATATTCAAAAGCAGAGACATTACTTTGCCGACTAAGGTCCGTCTAGTCAAGGCTATGGTTTTTCCAGTAGTCATGTATGGATGTGAGAGTTGGACTGTGAAGAAGGCTGAGCGCTGAAGAATTGATGCGTTTGAACTGTGGTTTTGGAGAAGACTCTTGAGAGTCCCTTGGACTGCAAGGAGATCCAGCCAGTCCATTCTGAAGGAGATCGACCCTGGGATTTCTTTGGAAGGAATGATGCTAAAGCTGAAACTCCAGTACTCTGGCCACATCATGCGAAGAGTTGACTCATTGGAAAAGACTGATGCTGGGAGGGATTGGGGGCAGGAGGAGAAGGGGGCGACAGAGGATGAGATGGCTGGATGGCATCACTGACTCGATGGACGCGAATCTCAGTGAACTCCGGGAGCTGGTGATGGACAGGGAGGCCTGGTGTGCTCCGATTCATGGGGTCGCAAAGAGTCGGACACGACTGAGTGACTGAACTGAACTGAACTTCACATATAAAAATAATTTCTGGGAATATCTCTCTTAATCAGTAATATTTTTTCTTGACCTGCTACCTCATTCATACAGAAATCTCTACAATAAATAAAAAGAAAATTTAATTAATACTCATTATTTTTACATTTTGACTAATAATACTAAATCTAGCTTAGTTTAAATATTTCATACCCTAAAACATTTTTTTGTTTGTTAGTCACCCAGTCGTGTCTGACACTTTGCAACCCCATGGCCTGTGACCGCCAGGCTCCTCTGTACATGGAATTCTCCTGACAAGAATACTGGAGTGGGTTGCTATTCCCTTCTGCAGGGGATCTTCCTGACCCAGGAATGGAACCCAGTTCTCCCATATTGGCAGGCCGATTCTTTACCACTGAGCCACTGGGGAAGCCCTCTAATGCTCTATATTCAATCATGAATTTGTTTGACTCTTATTAACACAATTGTCCTTGTTCACCATTCTAACTTTTGGAAATCCTCTCTTCCTCTTTGGACATCGTATTTGCCTGGCTTATTTCCAATTATCTGAGAATACTATTTCGTTTTCTTTTATTGGCTCCACTTTAAACATTCATTATTACCCTTTAGTATTCTGTGAGATTTTATTCTTGGCCTTCTTATATTTCTGTGTACACACTTCCTGGGATAATCTTATAAGATTGCTTCTACCAAAACATGGCTAGTGACTCTCAGATCTTTATCTCTTGTTCTCTCTCTTGAGCTGCAGATACAATGACTGGATTGGGACATCTCTAAGTCAATCAAATACTAGCAACCAAAACTTAAAACACCAAACACAGTACTCAGTACCTTCATTCTCACTCCAGTCTGTGTCTCCTGCACTCATTGTCCCAGTTATTCATGTCCATGATGGTGTCATCCCTGATGGCTCTATGCTCTTCACAGGTGTTATAACATAGCAAAGAAGTCTTATACATTCAATCTCTAAAACACCACTTATTTCTGTTTACCCCCACTTTGTCCCCACGGCAACTGACTTTATTCAGATTCTTACCACTTCTTTTCTGAATCATAGCAACTTTCCCTTTGAACTTCCTGTGTTCAATATTTCCCCTTTCAAGTCTTTCCCCTGCCTGCTGCTGGAATAATCTGTTTAAATCCCAACCTAAATCTACTGTAGCACTAGGCCATAAATTTGAAATCCATTGTTTTTTGTATGAGATCCTTCATTATCTACCTTTAAACTACTTCTTCAATTTCACTGTCACTACTTATACCTGACATGTCAAACAATTACTTGTTTTGAATATCTTGAATAAACTAGTGTTTTTCTATGTTTGTGTCTTTGTACATATTACTGCCTCATGTTTATATTTCTTCTCTTTATTATTCCACCTGGAATAATAATATCTATTTACTCCTCAGTACTTGATTAAAATATTTTTTCTTTTAAAACTGTCCCTATGATCTCTAAGACTTTAATATATGCTATCATCAATCTATCTATCCTCTATTTATTCATTTATCTATCTATCTACACAAGCACATATATGCTCTCTTGTTTACAAAAAAAAAAATAAGAAAATTAAAGCCTTGTTTTCCCTGCTACTTACAAAAAAAAATTCCTAGAAGAAATCCCCTCCAAACATAAAACTGAATGAGAAATTTCCATACAATTGTTTAACAGGTCTTCTCAGAATTAGAAGCTAAAGTTTTCTTTCCTTCAAAATAAAGATGTAATCAAGCTACCAGCGATATTTTTCACAGAACTAGAACAAATAATTTCAAGATTTGTATGGAAATACAAAAAACCTCGAATAGCCAAAGCAATCTTGAGGAAGAAGAATGGAACTGGAGGAATCAACTTGCCTGACTTCAGGCTCTACTACAAAGCCACAGTCATCAAGACAGTATGGTACTGGCACAAAGCCAGAAATATAGATCAATGGAACAAAATAGAAAGCCCAGAGATAAATCCATGCACATATGGACACCTTATCTTTGACAAAGGAGGCAAGAATATACAATGGAGTTAAGACAATCTCTTTAACAAGTGGTGCTGGGAAAACTGGTCAACCACTTGTAAAAGAATGAAACTAGATCACTTTCTAACATTGCACACAAAAATAAACTCAAAATGGATTAAAGATCTAAATGTAAGACCAGAAACTATAAAACTCCTAGAGGAGAACATAGGCAAAATACTCTCCGACATAAACCACGGCAGGCTCCTCTATGATCCACCCCCCAGAATTCTGGAAATAAAAGCAAAAATAAACAAATGGGATCTAATTAAAATTAAAAGCTTATGCACAACAAAGGAAAATATAAGCAAGGTGAACAGACAGCCTTCAGAATGGGAGAAAATAATAGCAAATGAAGCAACTGACAAACAGCTAATCTCAAAAATATACAAGCAACTCCTGCAGCTCAATTCCAGAAAAATAAATGACCCAATCAAAAAATGGGCCAAAGAACTAAATAGACATTTCTCCAAAGAAGACATACAGATGGCTAACAAACACATGAAAAGATGCTCAACATCACTCATTATTAGAGAAATGCAAATCAAAACCACAATGAGGTACCACTTCACACCAGTCAGAATGTCTGCGATCCAAAAATCTGCAAGCAATAAATGCTGGAGAGGGTGTGGAGAAAAGGGAACCCTCCTACACTGTTGGTGGGAATGCAAACTAGTACAGCCACTATGGAGAACAGTGTCACTGAACAGTGGAGATTCCTTAAAAAACTGCAAATAGAACTGCCTTATGACCCAGCAATCCCACTGCTGGGCATACACACCGAGGAAACCAGAAGTGAAAGAGACACATGTACCCCAAAGTTCATCGCAGCACTGTTTATAATAGCCAGGACATGGAAACAACCTAGATGTCCATCAGCAGATGAATGGATAAGAAAGCTTTGGTTCATATACACAATGGAGTATTACTCAGCCGTTAAAAACAATACATTTGAATCAGTTCTACATTTGAATCAGTTATGAGATGGATGAAACTGGAGCCGATTATACAGAGTGAAGTATGCCAGAAAGAAAAACACCAATACAATATACTAACACATATATATGGAATTTAGAAAGATGGCAATGATGACCCTGTATGCAAGACAGCAAAAAAGACGCAGATGTGTATAGTAGACTTTTGGACTCAGAGGGAGAGGGAGAGGGTGAGATGATTTGGGAGAACGGCATTGAAACATGTATAATATCATGTAAGAATCGAATCGCCAGTCTATGTCCAATGCAGGATACAGCATGCTTGGGGCTGGTACACGGGGATGACCCAGAGAGATGTTATGGGGAGGGAGGTGGGAGGGGAGTTCATGTTTGGGAACGCATGTACACCCGTGGTGGATACATGTCAATGTATGGCAAAACCAATACAGAATTATAAAGTAAAATAAAGTAAAAATAAAAATTAAAAACAAAACAAAACAAAACAAAATACAGATGTAGTAGTTAGCTAATTTCTATTATAAATTATATCTATGGTAGATTATTTAGATGTGACAGTGTTTGATAACTCATTTTACTTTTCTGGACCTTATTTTTTCTCTTCTTAAAATGAAGTGTTTATACTAGATTTCTAAGTTTGCTTCCAAATAAGAATTCCCCATACATAAAATTAAAACTTAAATCCTCATGTTTTACTCAGAAGAAATAGTTTGCATTAATTCCATCACTCAAGTTATGGTCATTTTTATGTGCATAGATTTGATAGTCAAATGTATACATCTCATACATTCTTAGTATATTTTAATATTTCACTGTACTAAGGCTTTAAAGCTGAGTTTACAACTAAAGAGAAAATATGAATATGGAAATAGCAGCAGATTATATTTCCATCTGTGATGAGATGAATTAAAGTCAGCCCTCTATATACACAGTTGCTCTGGTTTATAAAGCATGTCTCTGCCTTTAGAAAGATGCCAGCTAAAGGTTAAGTTAGATATGCTATTCTGTGCCACTACTGCAGTTTAACCTCTTCAGACCTTTATTAACTTCTTACATTACTAGCTCACTGAAGGCATTGCTTGTTTTCCTGGACTGTGGGCAGGGGGTGGGTGGGGGGGCGAATTAGGAGGCAAAATAGCGTACTGTGAAGACAAGCAAGCTGCAATTTCAAAGGCTGGAATCTTTCTTTTGTCGCTGTCATAGGTGTCATCTTGAGTGAGTTCCTATCAGCCTGTGCCTCTGTTCCCACGTGTGGGCAATGAGGTGCACACAGCATCATGTCTTTTGTTTTCTCTAAAGGATACTGCAACAATAAAAAAGATAACAGGTATGGAAACAACGTGACCTTTTAAAGAAAAAAATGTATTTGATCATTTGGTAAAATATTATTTCATATTGGGGTGTGCATACACACTTATTGCTTTTTATCATTTTTATTTCTTCATACTTATCCAGCTGTAAACTAAAAGGCAGGAATATAGGAACTAGTATCCTTGCTCGTCCTTTGCTTTCAAGGAGACAAACTGTTCTTTCCAATTGCTGTAATATATTTTTGGTGAGGAAGGAGGGAGATGGAGCCCAGACAGATAGAGGCTTACCAGCATTATTTTTCTAATTGTTAGAAAAAGGTAATGGATTACGAGTTCTTTTTTCTTGTGACTCACACTCCAGAGAATAAAAGAGGTTAAGAAATAATTGTGTTCTGACACTGTCAGTTGGAAAAAAACACCATGCACAGAGCAGCAAACAAAACCCAGGACAAAAAGGTGAGGTAAGTGGTGAATGATCCTTTGGGAATTCTCATAATTACTAAATACTCAAACTCCACTATCCTGTGGCAACTATTGAAACTGACCTCACTGCAACAGAGAAAAAAGACTAAAAAGACCCTCCAGGATGAAAGTGGAAAAGATGTAGAGCAATTTCACATGAGCAAATAAATTTCAGAACAAATTTACTACTTTGAAGTATGCATTTAATCATAGACTTGAGGTAGGCCTTGATAAACATCCTTTGCCGTAACTAGACATTGTGTTAGTACAATTGTGCTCAGCTAGATAAAAAAAATCATACTCATCTACCTCTTGAAGCACTTCATAGTTTTGCTGGTTAACAGTAGAAACATTTAAATACATGAATGCTATTCACTGACAGTGGTGGTAAACACTGCAAGGCACAAAACAGAAACCAAAGTCCATGAGACAACAGAAAACCAGGAGAAGCCCTTTTCTTCTTTATACTTGTTTGAAAATATTTTGTTTGCCCTCATAACCATATCTACTTTCCCAGTATTTCTTGTACAAAGATTCAGGCAGCATTCTTGTTGCATTGAAGTCACAGGCTAAAGGTGCCATCTTTCTATGTGTATTTTTTTCCCCTGATTTTCATGGAAGAGATGAACCTTAGTAGATGTCTTCTGGAAACTGACCCATTAGGAAAACATCTTAGTCAATAAATTATGGAGGCTCTTAAGCTTCTAAATTGGAACAAAGAGTCATATGCGAACATGTTTAGTTGCTCCATCATGTCTGACCCTTTGTGACCCATGGACTGCAGCCAGCCAGGCTCTTCTGTCCAAGGGGATTCTCCAGGAAAGAATATGGGAGTGGGTTGCCATGCTCTCCTCAAAGAGTCATACACACTTTGTCTAATAGAGGATACTTTCTCTTTCAGTATCAGATAAGTAAACCATAAGCATGTGATAACACTAATTATTATAAAAACAGAACAATATAGTTTATAGTATTATTATAACATAAAATGTTTTCCAGGGTGAAACCCTAAAATGATGTACTCAAATTTCCTATTTTCATCAAATATCTATCTCTTATAAAATAATATCAAATAAATTGCAAAAAAAAACCTCTCAAAATATCCCTGCTTTAGGAAATATTCCCTAAAAAGAGCTGAATAATAAGTAATGGCCTGAACAAATTGGGTGCTTATCCTAAGAATAAGTGAAATTTGATGTGAATAAAAATATAGCACAAGTTTCTTTCTTTAATGTTTTACCTTTCATGCTTTTAAAAATAAATGTGTTCCAGTTATATCTAGAAAACACAAAATGGAAATTATTATAGAAGTTTTTTTTTCAGATCATTTTACCATCACCCCAAAATTATATAGTAAATCTAATTCATTAAAAAAAATTTAATTTGCATTATCTTGTGAAAGTCAGGCAGAGCAAGATTTTGAGATCCTACCATTATGCTCTGCAACTTCAAGACAGCTGGTGAAATTTGATACATCAGAGAACTGATAAATCTCACGTCCATACTACTTACTGAACAAACAAGAACATAATTTGGGATTTGGCATTGTGGAGTTCACAAGATGAGGCTAAGACCTAATCTCTACACCTGGGGAAAAATGTGAAAATTCCATGGAAGAATAATATACTTAAGAGACTACCAGTGGGCACTTTCCTGTTGATGCTTCTTGACTACACTGTACCATTTAATACATGACTTGGAGCACAAAGTGATTTCCTTCTGGCTCCATCTTTGGGATAATTTTGTGATCAATAAGATAATGGTTATAAACATATGACAATGGTAGGAAATTCAAATTTTACAGCAATCCTAGAAATGTTCTAAATGTTTTATGCCTCAGAGAAGAAACCTGCCAACCTATCTGTTCTTCAGACTAATTGCTAAGATATATTTCTGGGAAGCACATATGTGACCTATGCCTATGGCCCCAAAGTAAAGAACACTGAAAATATTTACAAATTTTTGGAAGCTATCACCATTAGAACTATCCTCATCCAGACCTATTCCATCTTCAAAGCTATCCTGACCACAGATATGAGTCATAAAACATTTATATACTTAAGGACATATGCTGTTCTATGATTTAATTCTAAAGTTGTTACATGTATGTGTATGTGTGTGTGCGTGTGTGTGTGTAGAAGAGTTAGTCTGCTTCTAATCTCTGATGTGCTCTTTCATTTCTCATTACGATAATGTTTTTGCACTATCCCTTGGTTCATCTCTTTGAAGAGTTCCGCTTCCAATTACCATATTATCATTAGACATACTCCTTCCAATTTTTTCAACAAAGTTAACATTATTTTAAGTGAAAGTGCTAGTCTCTTAGTCGTGTCTGACTCTTTGTGACCTCATTGACTACAGTTCCCCAGGCTCCTCTCTCCATGGAGTTCTCCAGGCAAGAATACTGGAGCGGGTCGCCATTCCCTTCTCCAGGGGATCTTCCTGATCCAGGGGTCGAAGCTATGTCTCCTGCATTGCAGGCAGATTCTTTATCATCTGAGCCACCAGGGAAGCCCCAAGAAAACTGGATTAGGTAGTCATTCTCTTCTCCAGGGATCTTTCCAACCCAGGGACCAAACCCGGATCTCCAGCATTACAGGCATTCTTTACTGTCTGAGTCACCAGGGAAGCCCCTTTATTTATTATATTTTAATTTAATAAATAAAGTAAATACCTAGGTTCAGACTGAATAAGGAAAATAATATAATCACCAGGACATTTTCTTTCTATGCTGAAGCAAGAATTGTATTTACTGAGGATTTAGTGCCCTGGGACACAGAGGGATTAACTGTACTAATTTGAGGCCTATTCATGAATTATTACACATGTAAAAGGCCCCATAGGGGCAGGGTGTGGAAGAAGGGTGTGAGATATCAAATGTACAAGCTGCAAACTTCATTTCCAAGAATGTGGTGATGGTGAAGTAGATCGATTGGCCCCTGGGCTGGACAGCTGGTGTTTGTCAAGTGAAGTAAAATTTAAGCTTTGTTGTCACTCAGACACTCCAAAGGCAAAGCTTACGGCAAAAGCTGAGCTCTACTAAAGCAGAGATAGATGCCTACTCCTGAGGTCAAGGAAAGACTCCCCTGTCTGCTCATGTGCAAGAAAGGTTTTTGGGGGCTAAAAAGGGAGGGGATCTCACCCCATAATAAAGGTGGGCATGCACCCATAGGCTTGTACAGTGGGATCCATTGTAGCAAAAAGTTGCATACATATCTTAGGGAAGATCCAAGGACCAGTCAGGTGTGAAGAAAGAAACAAGATAATTGGCCAAATGTAAATAAAGACCTGGAAAGACTATCCTATATAAGTGATTTAAATCACCTTTCTGCAGCACTCCTCCTCACTCAGGTACCTGCACTCCTCTCTGGGTGTGTATTTCTGCCTTTGTTGTCATTCAGTAGCTAAGTCATACTCTGACTTAAAGAAACTACTTTTCTGTATGCTTTTCTTTTTTTTAATTTTAATTGGAGGCTAATTACTTTACAGTATTGTATTGGTTTTGCCATACATCAACATGAATCTGCCACGGGTGTACACGTGTTCCCCATCCTGAACCCCCCTCCCCACCTCCCTCCCTGTACCATCCCTCTGGGTCATCCCAGTGCACCAGCCCCAAGCATCCTGTATCCTGCATTGAACCTGGACTGGCAATTCATTTTGCATATGATATTATACATGTTTCAATGCCATTGAAATGTATGCTTTTCCATACATTATGCAATGTCTCTAATAATAAAATTTGTAGCTATTTTTATAATTTTTTGCCTCCTTGAAATAGTCTTGCTTTCAAGTTGGGGAAAGAGCCACAGTCAATTTGCTTCTAGTCTCTAGCCTCTGGTGGTCTAGTGGCTAGGATTCCTAGTTTTCACTCAGCCTACGCAGGCTCAATTCCAGGGCAGGGAACTAAGATCTCTCTTCAGATCTGCTCACTGCTGTCTCTCCCAGGTTAATGGTGATACATAGTTTCACTCTTTCTCCTGTATAATTTTAGTTCAAAAATTTTCATGAAGAATAATCATTATAGCTGCAATCATAGTACTAGGCCACAAATTCTGCTGCATTCTTCCATAGCACAAAGTGGAATTTCTGTCAATATTCTAGTGAATTCTTTTTCATAAAAATCTGAACAGATCTTTCAAAAGGAAGGCAATCTGACAACATCCTCTTCCTCGAATACAAATATATATCTATACACATACATACACACACACACACACACACACGTGTATATACACACACATATATATCTAAATACTAAAATTGCGGGTCTTGTTGAAATGGATCTTAGTTCTGTTATTCAATTATTTAACCTGTTCATAATCGAAGAAGTTCTAAGTGTGCCTTGTCTTGGTAACCTTGATGAAGTCCTGAAGTTCTCTGACTCTGTACTTCTTTATCTTTTAAATAGGACTGCAAAAGTCTTACCAATTATCACTCTTTTTAAAAATGAAGTGCTAAGGTGGCTGGCACTCTATAAGCCTGTAATAGGACACCATTTTAAACTCATCATTAATGTGTGTCCTTAGGGTATGCAGCTTAGGAATTAGCAGTCCTTAATTGGGCTTTATTAGATTTAAAAGAATCCAGTGCTCTCTCCACAGTGAGAACAGCTCAAGTGCAAACCATGGAGTCAGAAGAGTCATAGAGAATGTCAGGAGAAGGACAAAGTAACATTTTCAGGACTCTAGAAATAGAAGTGATTATTTTTCTTGTTTTGAGATCATCAACAGGCTTTAATAATCCCACTACCCAGAATCACATAATCAGCAATTACTTGGGTGACCTAAAAGAACTTTTTGACTTATAAAAATAATTTTTTTAAAGTTCATACACATACACAAAACCAAAAACCAACAACTAATAAAGGTCAGACTATTTTTTAAGTGACTGGGCAAATATGTACAGTATTTCTGTGGCTTAAATCATGCAGTTATAAATGTTACAGACAAATTTGGTATTTGTTTAGACATTCCTTAAGTATACAAGAACATAAGAAAAATAACATTTTGGATATAAAATTTGTGGAATATACTGAAAGGCTGAATGTATGGCAGATGGATGCTTAATGATTGGGCCACCAGTGAAGTCCCAATTTTATTTTTAAACTTAAAGCCAAATAACTTTTAGCATATATTATTAATAAAATTTTCATTGAGAAATCTTTAAATTAGTTTAAATATTATTTCTCTCCACATTGTTTCTATTCTGTATTCCATCCACTATGCCTTCAACTTTCCTCTCCTGTTCTCTTCCATAAAATATTTAATAACTGGCAAAAACACACCGAGCAATACAGTAGATGACAAAAAGAATTGTTCTACTTATCTCTTGCTGGATAACAAATTAGCCCAAACTTAACGGCCTACAAAATCAAATATTGTATCAGTGTTTCTGAGAATCAGAAACATAAGAGCAATTTACTGGGTGGTTCTGGTTTGGAGTTTCTCGTGATGTCAGAGTCAAGGTATTAGCCGGAGCTTCAGTTACTTTAAGGTTTACCTGGACTAGATAATGCCCTCCCAAGTTGGCTCAATTATATAGCCATTGGCTAAAGACTTTAGTTTCTCACAGGTTATTGTGGACTTTATATAGTTGCTGGAATGTCTTTACAACATGCCAGATAGTTTATCCAGTGCATGCAAGAATTTTAAGGATCAAAATAATATTGGCAAAATTACTGCCAATTTAGACCATCCCTTTCAGTCCAAGATGACATTGTTTTCACCAAAACAATTCTTTTAAAACAGGATCTTCCTCTGTTACTATTTTTAAATGTTTGTTTGTTTTTAAAAAACATTTATTTATTTTAAAATATTTTAAAATTGAAACATGTACAATATCATATATGAAATGACTTGCCAGTCCAGGTTTGAGGCATGATACTGGATGCTTGGGGCTGGTGCACTGAGACGACCCAGAGAGATGGTACGGGGAGGGAGGAGGGAGGGGGGTTCAGGATGGGGAACACGTGTATACCTGTGGTAGATTCATGTTGATGTATGGCAAAACCAGTACAATATTGTAAAGTAATTAACCTCCAGTTAAAATAAATAAATTTCTATCAAAAATATTTTTTTTAAGTATTTATGTATCTTAGTTGGGGCATGCAGCATCTTTTTAGTTGGAGCATTCAGACTCATAGTTGTGGATCTCTTGTTAATCTTCATGTGGCAAAGGTCACACTGACGAGTCTCTTTTGACATATGCCCTTTTCTATTTTAGATTTTTGTTGGTGGGTAGCTTCCTTAAGCCCCTTAGTGCCTCTACTATTTGATTTAGAGGAACTGTGAGGCAAACCTTTAAAATCTTTCAAGGAGCTTTTTTATGACTGAATGGTATTCTGAGGCTTCTCCTCAGAGTTTTATGAGATCTTAACAAAGATTTTACAGTCCCAATCTTGACTTTATCTGTACAGCAGGTTTTCTTGTCAGTGTTCACTATCTGGAGTGGCTGAGAATTTTCAAAACAATCAAATCTGCTTCTCTATGTTTAACAATACTTACATTAGTTCATCTCTCTCTTCTCACAGTTTGCCATAAGCATCAAAAAGAAATCAGATGACATCTTCCAACATTTCTTCTGGAAATTTCTAAAGCTAAATATTCAGGTTCATTAGGTGCATTTTTTACTTTCTATATTTTCTGCAGGAATCATTGTTGCTTACCTATTCATTTCTACATCAAAGAACCCTTTCTTCCAGGTTCCAGTATTATATTAATAGCTTTATTTTTAGCCCTCACACATAGCTTTCTGAATTGTCATCATTCTTCTACATAGATTTTTCAAGCTTTTAAAACCTTCAACATTTTCCTTTTCAAAATCTTACTAGTTTTATCCCCTGGCTAGTTCCAAAGAGATTCTACATCTCTGTCATGGCAGTATGAAGAAATACTTCCAGCTACTAAATTTTGTGTTGATTATGACCTAGTCTTGGAAGTTATCCTCTGTGATTTCCACTATATTCTATTTGCTAGAAACAGTCATAAAGTACAGCCCACTCTGAAGGAAAGGGGATCTAAACACAATCTTTGGAAGGAGGAGTGCTAAAGTATTTGATTTGTGGCTATATAATAAAACACTACAGGGAGAAAAAAAATGAATAAGACACATCATTTTAAAGCTTTTATAACTAGTAAAAGTAACAAATACATAAAAGAAGCATGATAGAACATAAAATATACTTGAATAGATTTATGGGAAATATTTTTAAGACACAGAGGAAGGAATATTATATGTAGCTTGAATGAGTTTGTAAACTTTAAGGATGAATAGCAATTCACAATTCAGAGAAATGGGAAATGGTATTTTATGCAAAGAGAACAGCATGAGAGTTCAGAGATGAACTCTGGGAAGTTTGAACATGGGAATGTTGAACATGGAAACATGGGAAGTTTGGGGAATGGTACTAGTGGTCCGTCAGAGATAGCTCAGAAGAATGAAAGTGGTAAGGAGTTGCAGGATATGGTGTTAGCTGGTCTCCAATTGTTAAAAGAATTATACACTATGATAAGGAGTTTGAACACAGAATCCAAAGAAGATTGATTTTACAAGCATGACATTTCTTTGAGGCTTCTTCTCTTAATGTGAAAATCATATGGCATTTCACACTATTCTATAATAAATCAGTATTTTTTTATTTAAAGAGTATATCCAACTTTTAAGTAAAATTACCATTCCCGGAATAGGTACAATTGTTTATGATCTGGCTTCACATACCATTTACATATTACAGGGCAATCTTATAGCAAGCCACAGTAAAGCTGCTACCCATGGCACAGAGAGTCAGCAAGGCCAAAACATAAGATATTTTTAAAGAGGGTATCATAGTAAGATCTACATTTGAGAAAGTTAACTCTGGGGATAATAATGACTACAATCTGCATCTGGGGAAATTGGGAAGGGCAAGTTGAAAGTTACTGTAAAAGCTGATTGATCTTGAACAATAAGTGTAACCTGAGAAAAGCAACAGCTTCAAGGGAGTTACAAAATAAGGGACTGCTTCCTGAAATTAACTGAATTATTTATACTTCATAAAATGTTTGTTTTCAAACAACTGGCTGAGATAACCATGTGCATAGAATGTGTTTCTCTTGGGGAGCCACTCATTCATTTCTTGGTCCATCTTGTAACAATAGACAGTCAGAGCACAGCCTACTCCAGAGATTCTGCTTCATTTTTCACTAATGACTAGCTATTTCCATAGCAAGTTTGAAAGAAGTCTAATTAAATGACCTTATCTTTATTTATTTATTTAGCCAGGAAAAATAAAGGGTGTAATTTGTCATTTTAAAGTTGTTGTATTAAAGAGGCCAAAAATTAGTTCAGAGATGAGATGCTGTGCTTATAGACTCCTAATCCATCAAAATCTTAATTCATGAGTTAATTTTCACAGAAAAGGAATTAATTTATGTGGCTAACACTCTACTTTCAAAGGAAAAGGTAAGTTTTTCCAAATAAAATTAAATTATAGATTATGTTAAAAAACTATCTCTGTGTATACCTCTATAACTTTTACTTTAGCAGGTCACTTCTGGCCCTGGAAGAACTCAAGAAGAAAAAAAATCTGCTTCTCAATCCATCCCACACACCCACTTTCTGATGTGATGGAGCAAAAAAACAAACAAACTCCCCAGGGGAAAAAAAAAAAACAAAAACAGAATAACTGCTACCTAAATCCTGTTTTTTAAGAGGGTGATATAAATCATGTATACTGATTTACAGAAGACACAGATGTTTAAATGCCTTACTTATCTTCCATTAACAGTCAATTAGCCTGAAGAGAAAACTTTTAGCAGAAGGTGTGGGAGGAATTGTTAGAATGCTTACTGGAGGCAGATCAAAAAGTAATAACGATATCTATGCCAGGATGCCTCCTACTCCCCAAATCCCCATGAAATTTCAGCAATCCCTGAGTTAAGCAAATGTAATTCTGTATGCTTAAAGCAGAGAGAAGGAAAAGGGGGGGGGGGGGGGAAAGAACCCTTAGAACTAGTTATTCAGAAAGAATTCACTTGGGGAGGAAGAAGTAACTTTAAATATTTCAGAATGGAAATGAAACTAAGCCAGAGAAAGGTCTTTATGTTAGTGGTTTCATGAAACTGTAATTCAGTTCAGTTCAGTCGCTCAGTCATGTCTGATTCTTTGCAACCCCGTGGACTGCAGATGCCAGGCCTCCCTATCCATCACCAACTCCCAGAGCTTGCTCAAACTCATGTCCATCAAGTCAGGGATGCCATCCAACCATCTCATCTTCTGTCATCCCCTTCTCCTCCCACCTTCAATCTTTCCCAGCATCAGGGTCTTTTCCAATGAGTCAGCACTTCACATCAGGTGGCCAAAATATGGAGTTTCAGCTTCAACATCAGTCCTTCCAATAAACACCCAGGACAGATCTCCTTTAGGATGGACTGGTTGGATCTTCTTGCAGTCTAAGGGACTCTCAAGAGTTTTCACCAACATAATTCAAAAGCATCAATTCTTTGGCAGTCAGCTTTCTTTATAGTCCAACTCTCACATCCATACATGACTACTGGAAGAAACATAGCCTTGACAAGACAGACTTTTGTTGGCAAAGTAATGTCTCTGCTTTTTAACATGTTGTCTCAGTTGGTCATAACTTTCCTTCCAAGGAGTAAGTGTCTTTTAATTTCACGGCTTCAATCACTATCTGAGTGATTTTGGAGCCCCCAAAATAAAGTCAGCCACTGTTTCCCCATTTATTTGCCGTGAAGTGATGGGACCAGTTGCCATGATCTTAGTTTTCTGAATGTTGAGCTTTAAGCCAAGTTTTCCACTCTCCTCTTTCACTTTCATCAAGAGGCTCTTTAGTTCTTCTTCACTTTCTGCCATAAGGGTGGTATTAGCTGCATATCTGAGGTTATTGATATTTCTCCTGGCAATCTTGATTCCAGCCTGAGCTTCATCCAGCCCAGCATTTCTCATGATGTACTCTGCATAGAAGTTAAATAAGCAGGGTGACAATATACAGCCTTGACATACTCCTTTTCCTATTTGCAACCAGTTTGTTGTTCCATGTCTAATTCTAACTGTTGCTTCCTGACCTGCATACAGGTTTCTCAAGAGGCAGGTCAGGTGGTCTGGTATTCCCATCTCTTTCAGAGTTTTCCACAATTTATTGTGACCCACACAGTCAAAGGCTTTGGCGTAGTCAATAAAGCAGAAATAGATGTTTTTCTGGAACTTCTTTGCTTTTTCAATGATCCAGTGGATGTTGGCAATTTGATCTCTGGTTTCTGTGCCTTTTCTAAAACCAGCTTGAACATCTGGAAGTTCACAGTTCATGTATTTCTGAGGCCTGGCTTGGAGAATTTTGAGCATTAATTTACTAGTGTGTGAGATGAGTGTAATTGTGCAGTAGTTTGAGCATTCTTTAGCATTTCCATTTTTGGGGATTGGAATGAAAACTGACTTTTTCCAGTCCTGTGGCCACTGCTGAGTTTTCCAACTTAGCTAACATACTGAGTGTAGCACTTTCACAGCATCATCTTTCAGGATTTGAAATAGCTCAACTGGGATTCCATCACCTCCACTAGCTTTTTCGTAGTGATGCTTCCTAAGGTCCTGTTGACTTCACATTCCAGGATGTCTGGCTCTAGGTGAGTGATCACACCATCATGATTATCTTGGTCATGAAGATTTTTTGTACAGTTCTTCTGTGTATTCTTGACACCTCTTCTTAATATCTTCTTATCTTCTCCTTCTGTAAGGTCCATATCATTTCTGTCCTTTATCAAGCCCATCTTTGCATGAAATGTTCCCTTGGGTCTCTAGTTTTCTTGAAGAGATCTCTAGTCTTTCCCATTCTATTATTTTCCTCTATTTCTTTGCATTGATTGCTGAGGAAGGCTTTCTTATCTCTCCTTGCTATTCTCTGGACCTCTGCATTTAAATGGGTATATCTTTCCTTTTCTCTTTTGCTTTTCACTTCTCTTCTTCTCACAGCTATTTGTAAGTCCTCCTCAGACAGCAATTTTGCTTTATTGCATTTCTTTTTCTTTGGGATGGTCTTGATCCCTGTACCCTGTGCAATGTCACAAACTTCTGTCCATAGTTCATCAGGTGCTCTATCAGGTTTAGTCCCTTAAATCTGTTTCTCACTTCCACTGTATAATCATAAGGGATTTAATTTAGGTCACACCTGGTGGCCAAAATATTGGAGTTTTAGCTTAAGCATCAGTCCTTCCAATCAATATTCAGGACTGATTTCCTTTAGGATTGAATGGTTGGATCTTCTTGCAGTCCAAGGGACTCTCAAGAGTCTTCTCCAAAACCACAGTTCAAAAGCATCAGTTCTTCAGTGCTCTGCTTTCTTTATAGGCCAACTCTCACATCCATATGTGACTACTTGAAAAACCATAGCTTTGACTAGATGGACCTTTGTTGGCAAAGTAATGTCTTTGCTTTTTAATATGCTGTCTAGTTTACTCATAGCTTTTCTTCCAAGGAGCAAGCATCTTTTAATTTCATGGCTACAATCACCATCTGCAGTGGTTTTGGAGCCCCAAAAAATAAATGTCACTGTTTCCATTGTTTCCCCATCTATATGCCATGAAGTGATGGGACTCGAGGCCATGATCTTAGTTTTCTGAATGTTGAGTTGTAGCCAACATTTTCACTCTCCTCTTTCACTTCATCAAGAGACTCTTTGGATCTTCTTTGAATTCTGCATAAGGGTGGTGTCATCGGCATATCTTAGGTTATTGATATTTCTCCCAGCAATCTTGATTTCAGCCTATGTTTCATTTAGCCCAGCATTTTTCATGATGTACTCTGCACATAAGTTAAATAAGCAGCATGGCAGACAATATACAACCTTCACATACTCCTTTCATGATTTGGAACCAGTCTGTTGTTGCATGTCCTGTTCTAACTGTTGCGTCTTGATATGCATACAGATTTCTCAGAAGGCAGGTCAGGTGGTCTGGAATTCCCATCTCTTTAAGAGTTTTCATTATCTTCATTACATCCACCATAGTTTGCTCTCATGTCAATCAACATGGAGGGTACACAACCCTACCCATCAACAGAAAAATTGGACTAAAGATTTGCTGAGCATGGCCCTGCCCAACAGAATAAGACCCAGTTTTAAAATCAGTCTCTCCCATCAGGAACTTCCATAAGCCTCTATCCTTATCCAACAGACGACAGACAGAATGAAAGCCACAATCACAGAAAACTAATCAAACTGATCACATAGACCACAGTCTTTTCTAACTCAATGAAATTATGAGCCATGCTATGTAGGGCCACCCAAGATGGATGGGTCATAGTGAAGAGTTCTGACAAAACGCGGTCCATTGGAGAAGGGAATGGCAACCCACTTCAATATTCTTGCCTTGAGAACCCCATGAACAGCATGAAAAAGCAAAAAGACACTGAAAGATAGACTCCCCAGGTCGGTAGGTGCCCAATATGCTACTGGAGAAGAGTGGAGACATCACTCCAGAAAGAATGAAGAGATGCAACAAAAGCAAAAGCAACACCCAGTTGTGGATGTGACTAATGATGGAAGTGAAACCCAATGCTCTAAGAGGAATATTGCATAGGAACCTGGAATGTTAGGTCCGTGAATCAAGGTAAACCGGAAATGGTCAAACAGGAGGTGGCAAGAGTGAACATCAACATTTTAAGAATCAGTGAACTAACATGGACTGGAATGGGTGAATTTAACTCAGACGACCATTATATCTACTACTGCCCTTAGAAGAAATGGAGTAGCTCTCATAGTCAACAAAAGAATCTGAAATGCAATACTTGGATATAATTTCAAAAATGACACAATGATCTCTGTTCATTTCCAAGGCAAACCATTCACTATCACAGTATTCCAGGTTTATGCCCTGACCAGTAATGCTAAATAAGCTGAAATTGAACAGTTCTATGAAGTCCTACAAGACATTCTAGAACTAACACTCAAAAGAGATGTCCTTTTCATTATAAGGGACTGGAATGCAAAATAGGAAGTCAAGAGATACCTGGAGTAACAGGCAAATTTGGCCTTGGAGTACAGAATGAGGCAGGGCAAAGGCTAATAGAGTTTTGCCAAGAGAACGCACTGGTCATAGCAAACACACTTTTCCAACAACACAAGAGAAGACTACACATGGACATCACCAGATGGTCAACACTGAAATCATATTGATTATATTCTCTGCAGCCAAAGGTGGAGAAGCTCTACACAGTCAGCAAAAGCAAGACCAGGAGCTGACTGTGGCTCAGATCATGAACTCCTTCTTGATAAATTCAGACTTAAATTGAAGAAAGTAGGGAAAACCACTAGACCATTCAGGTATGACCTAAATCAAATCCCTTAAGATTATACAGTCGAAGTGACAAACAGATTCAAGGGATTAGAACTGACAGACAGAGTGTCTGAAGAACTATGGATAGAGGTTCCTGACATTGTATAGGAGACAAGAATCAAGACCATCCCCAAGAAAAAGAAATGCAAAAAGGCAAAATGGTTGTCTGAGGAGGACTTCAGATAGCTGAGGAAAGAAGAGAAGCTACAGGCAAAAGAGAAAAGGAAAGATATACCCATTTGAATGCAGAATTCCAAAGAATAGGAAGGAGAGATAAGAAAGTTTTAAGTGAACAATGCAAAGAATTAGAGGAAAACAATAAAATGGGAAAGACTAGATATCTCTTCCAGAAAATTAGAGATACCAAGGGAACATTTCATACAAAGATGGGCACAATAAAGGACAGAAATGTTATGGGCAAAAGAGAAACAGGAGATATTAAGAATAGGTGGCTAAAATACCCAGAAGAACTATACAAAAATGATCTTCATGACCCAGATAACCACAATGGTGTGATCATTCACCTAGAGCCAGACATCCGGGAATATGAAGTCAAATGGGCCTTAGGAAGCATCACTACGAACAAAGCTAGTGGAGGTGATGGAATTCCAGTTGAGCTGTTTCAAATCCTGAAAGATGATGCTGTGAAAGTGCTGCACTCAGTATGCTAGCAAATTTGGAAAATTCAACTGGCCACAGACTGGAAAAAGTCAGTTCTCATTCCAATCCCAGAGAAAGCCAATGCCACAGACTTCAAACTACCACACAATTGCACTCATCTCACACTCTAGTAAAGTAATGCAAAATTCTCCAAGCCAGGCCTCAGCAATACATGAACCATGAACTTCCAGATGTTCAAGCTGGATTTAGAAAAGGCAGAGGAATCAGAGATCAAATTGCCAACATCTGTTGGATTATCAAAAAAGCAGGAGAGTTCCAGAAAAGCATCTACTTCTGCTTCATTGACTACACTAAAGCCTTTGACTGTGTGGAAAATTATAAAGTTATTAAACTGTAATTAGAGGTAGAAAAATAGTTCTGTCCTTTAAAAACCTTTCAGGAAGGTAGAATGTGACCATTAATAACGAAGATGTGCCAACAGGTACATTGGAGGCTTTCCCCTAGAATTCCACCTCAACACAGTTTATACTTTGTAGTGAGCACAGCAAATGGGGTTCAGGAAAGAAAAGAGGAATTCACATTTTACTAAGGTTATCATGGGCTTCCCTGGTTGCTCAGATGGTAAATTATCCACCTGCAATGTGGGAGACCTGAGTTTGATCCCTGGAAGATCCCCTGGAGAAAGGAATGGCTACTCACTCCAGTATTTTTGCCTGGAGAATTCCACGGACAGACGAGCATGATGTGCTACAGTCCATGGGGTAGCAAATCGTCAGAGATGACTGAGTGACTTTCACTCACTAAGGTTATAAATTCAACTTTCCACATAAGATGGGGTTTCCCAAATAGTAGATCAGGATATATCTTTAGTTACAGAATTTGTATACCTGATAATAACTTTCACAAACTGACATTGTCCTCCTACCCCTACACCAGAAGATTACTTGCTAGAAGTTTGGCGAGTAAAGTCGGGGAAGAGCTCTAGCTCTGGAGAGGTTAGAAAGCCAGAAGAATGTTCTTCAAGCTATGAGCATGCTAAGTTGCTTCAGTCTGTCATACTCTTTGTGACCCCACAGACTGTAGCCCACCCAGGCTCCTCTGTCCATGGGATTCTCCAGGCAAGAATACTGGAGTGAGTTTCTATGTACTGCACAAGGGGATCTTTCTGACCTGGGGATCGAACCTGCATCTTTTACCTATCCTGCACTGGCAGATAGGTTCTTTACCACTAGTGCCACCTGGGAAGTCCTCTTTAAGCTATGTAGGATCTTAAATGAACTGCTGACAACTCTGAAAGATTTATTTTGAAAAATTATAGATGCACAGAAAGTTGCAGTGGAGTGTAAAAGAGGGTCCAGTTTACCACATATCCAACACTCTCTGTGTTGATATCTTATATAATAACAGCACAATACCAAAATCAGGCAACTATTACTGGTTCAATTCAGAGTTTATTCGTATTTCATCATCTATACATGTACTCATTTGGGTGTGTATGTGTAAATTTCCATGCAATTTTATGATATATTTTCCTGTAACTGCCACCACAATCAAGATATAGAATTCTACCATCACATAGGGCTCCCTTGTGTTAATCTTTATAGCTACATTCACTCCCACCTTTTAATAAACTCTGCCTACCACTAATCTTTTCTCTATCTCTATTGTTTCATTATTTCAAGAACAATATACTGGTTAGATTTTTAAGAAACCTATACATAGGGTCTTCCCTGGTGGCCCAGTGTTTAAGAATCTACCTTCCAATGGAGGGGACAGGGGTTCAATCTCCAATCTGGGAACTAAGATGCCACAAGCTGGAGGGCAACTAAGCCCTAGTGCCACAATGCAAAATCTCACATGCTACAACAAAGATCCAATTCAGTCAAATTAATTAATTAAAAAACTGTTATATGTAATACTATATACGTATTTTTTAAAAATATATTCACTATATACCAAAGTTTGATGTTTGGTTATAGTTTTTCACTCTGGATAATTTCTTTAAGGTTTATCCAAGTTGTTGCATGTATCAGTGTATTTTCCCTTTTAACTGCTGAGTAATATTCCATGGTATTGGTATGTTACAGATTGTTTAACACACTGAAGGATATTTAGGTAATTTCCAGTTTGGGCCTATTACAAATGAAGTGCTACAAGCACAGGTATACATGTATCTTTGTGACTATAAGTTCTCATTTTTCTGGAATAAATGCCCAAGAATACAATTTCTAGGTCCTATGTAGTGTCCATGGAGAAGGCAATGGCACCCCACTCCAGTACTCTCGCCTGGAAAATCCCATGGACAGAAGAGCCTGGTAGGCTTTAGTCCATGGGGTCGCTAAGAGTCGGACATGACTGAGCAACTTCACTTTCACTTTTCACTTTCTTGCATTCGAGAAGGAAATGGCAACCCACTCCAGTGTTCTTGCCTGGAGAACCCCAGGGACGGGGGAGCCTGGTGGGCTGCCGTCTGTGGGGTCGCACAGAGTCGGACACGACTGAAGCGACTTAGGAGCAGCAGCAGCAGCATGTAGTGTCCATTTTTAGATTTAAAAGAAACTGCTCAATCAGAATAACTGTGCCATTTTACATCCATACCAGCAATTATGAATAATCTAGTCTCTCCAAATCCTTATTGTTTGATTTTTTTTTTTCTTAAGTTTAGTCACTGGATAGATGTGTAGTATTATCTCATTGTGATTTAATTGCATTTTCCTAGAATGGCTAAAGATTTTGAACAACATTTCACATACTTATTAGATGTCTATACATCTTTCTTCAGTGAAATTTTTTCTAACTGGATTATTCGGTTTTTAAACATTGACTTTTGAAGGTTTTTCAGGTAGTCTAGGTAAAACCCTCTGTTGAATATGTAATCTGCAAAATTATTTTTCCCCAGTCTGTAAATTTTATTTTCATTTTCTTAAGGGGAAAATGTTTCTGTATTTCATGAGGCTCAATTTATTAAGTTCTCTTTATGAATGTGTTTTTGGTATCAAATTTGAGAAACCTTCACTTGGTTCTAGGTTGTAAAGATTTTCTTTTTTACCTCTAAAATCTCATACTTCTATACTTAAATCTGTTATCCATTTTGTGCTGTTTTATTAAGATGAGAGACATAGGTAGAGGTTTTTTATTGTTGTTGTTTGTTTGTTTTTTAATATCTTTGGATGTAAAATTGCTCCAAAACAATTTTTCCTCCATTGAATTGCTTGTGTAACTTTGTCAGAAATCAATTGAGTATACTTGTGTGGATCTATTTCTGGTTACTCTATCCGGTTCCATTGGTCTATGTGACATTCTCTGTAACAGTATTACAATATCTGTTTTACTCTACTGTACAACTACTTTAACTATTCAATGAGTCTAAACAGTAGAAGAGTAATTTCTTTCAATTTATATTTCTTTCCCAAAATTGCTTTCAGTACTCTCAGGCCTTTCCAATATACATTTTAGAAGAAGTTTATCTATGTGTGCAAAAACCTTGCTGGGAATTTGATAGGACCTGCATTAAATTTATATATCCTAGGCTGACTCCTCCAATTCTTGAGCATGATATGTATTTCTGTTTACTTTGGTCTTCTTTTATTTCTTTCATCAACATTTTATACATTGCAGCCTATAGCTCTTGTATATGTTTGTTAGATGTATGTCTAAGCATTTTGTATTCTTTGGAGCATTTATAAATGGTACTGCATTCTAATGTAAGTTTAATATGTCCCTTGTTAATATATAGAAATGCAATTATTTTATGTGTGTGTGTGTGTGTATTTTGTATTCAGCCATCTTGTTGAAACTACTTATACAAGCTTTTTTTGTTGTTGTTAAGATGACTTTTTCTATCTAGGCAACCATGTCATCTGCAAATAAGCATAGTTGTGCTTTTGCCTTAACAAACTGACATTATTTCCTTTTCCCCCCTAATTGTATAGGCTAGAACTATCAATTCCATGTAGAATAAGAGCAATAAGAATGGACATCTTTACAATCTTCACAATCTCACAGGGAAAGCAACCAGTCTGTCACTACTACCTATGATGTCAGCTGTAGATTTTATTTATAGATGCATTTATAAAGTTGAGGAAGTTTCCCTCTTCCTAGTTTCCTGATATATATTTTTTTATCATTAATGGTATTGGTTTTTCTCAAATATGTTTTCTGTATCAATTGATACGATCATACAATTTTCTTATCCTATTAATATGATAAATTACATTTATAGAGTATGATATATTAAAAAAATTCACTTTGTTGCTATGTAGAATTTTTTTCTCTATTTTGCTGGATTTAATTTTCTAATATTTTGTTGGTGACTTTCATATCTAGGTTTATGAGAGATTTTGATCTGTAGGGTAATGCTTGCCCCAGAAATTGAGTTTAGAAGTGTTTAGTTAATTTTATATAGACTTTCCAACCCATCATCTTTTAAGTGAAAATAAGATTCATGATCTTTCCCTATCTGTAAAATAAACTTTAAAGTTAATTAGAATAAAAATTAAAATAGTGTTTTTAATTTTTTAATAAAAAATTAAAATAGCATTAAAAGGGTTAAATGAGGACCTTGAATAGAGAAAATGCTCAATGAATGGAAACTAGAGCTGTTTATATTGATCTAATACCCAAAATAGATAGGGAAAGCTGAAACTCAACAATGTCCCTCCTTTCTGTACTCTGCTTTGGAGCTTCCTCCAAACTTCATGCTATATTTGCTTACAGGCTTTATTCATGATAATGTCAGAGAGGAAGAAAAATTTTCTCTGTCTTTCCAGGTTCTTTTAGCTGCTCTAAGAATTAAATTGACATGAGACAGATAAACAGTAGTAAATCAAATCTAATTTCATAAATATAGGAGCACCACATACATGAGAGTTTGCAAAACAGAAGGTAAAATAAGGTATATATACTATCCTGAGCTAAGGAATGGGATGGAGGCCTATGGCTTCCAAGAATAGGAGGTTATTCACAGATGTTTGGTAATTAAATGTTTGTCCTGCAATATAAAGGTTGGGCCACTTAGATAAAATTTATCTCTGGTAACAACATTTTAGGGGGGGAAATCCACAATTTAAATTGTTCTAAGTAGTTAATGAAGCGGCAGTAGTTTTCTTAAGCCATGGTCTCCATTGTCTTTAGCTCAACATAATCCATATGCCAAAATGGCACAGTTAGGGGAGGCCTGTTCTGAAACACTGCAATTAACCATCATACTACATCACACTCTCCACCGCTCCCTGTTAATACCACAATTAGGGGTTCAAAAAAATTAAAGAGTAGAAAATTTCTGGCAAAAAAGATACATAAATCTAATGTAGAACACCAAGATAAACTAGCCAATACTAAGAGGATTCACATGAGAATGAGGAGGTGGTAGATGGGCCTGCTGGGGTACAGCAGTTGGAGATTCATTCCCTGTGGACTGAAACTCCAAAGTAGCAATAGCAGGATGATGGAGAGAGGAGGCCAGACCAAGTATTTCTCATTCTCAAAGTCAGGAGACCTCCCTGATTACACATGCACAGAAAGGCTCCTTGGAGGTCAAGAGGGGAGTGATGCTTGTTATGCCCAGCGTCTGAGTCCCCAAAACTGAGAGAATAAGACGTCCACAGCAATGCAAAAGCATAAAGGGGTTTATCACTAGCTCGAGCCAGGGCCCAGGTTTTATCCAGCACAGTGGAATTCGACAAGGGCCCCGAGCTCTGAATCACATATACTTTTATACAGACGGTTCTTTCTGTAACAGCATAGCTGATTGGTTAAACCGTACGCACATGGGACTTTTAAACCTCGCATCCCTATCTGGATTGGCTCGGGTCTGGCGTGGGCGGGGGCTATGGGGATTTTTCTGATTGGTCTAGCTACACTGCCTGCGGGAGTTCCCAGAGCCTCAGCTTTTCTCAGGCCTAGCCTTAGAGCCTGTCCTGGCTTCAGTTTGGTCCTAACAATGCTAAGTGATGTTCTACCCATAGGCCCCTTCGGTGAAATCCATCTTGGCTAAGAGATGCATGTGCACACATGGGAGGACCCTGAGATATTATAAATGTGGACTCTGAACCAGGCGAATGAGAATGACTGGCCAAAGGAAACCAGGAAGAAATATCCCATAAAAACAATTCAAAATACCACAAGGGTATGACTCAGCAACTCTCTGAGTCTGCCTGTGTGTCTATCCATAAGTACTGTACTCTTTTTTTCCTCCTAATGCATACTTCACTTGTTTGACTACTTTCTGTCTTTGTGAAAATTCTTTTTCTGAAAAGTTGAAGGGCCAGGGCTCGATCACTGACCCCTGGTCTGGTGGTCAGGATTTGATGTTGTTACCACCGTGACCTGACCTCAGTCTCTGTCCAGGAACCAAAAACCTTGCTTCATGCTGCTGCAGGCTGAGGCTATCCATGATTGAGAACTACTCAAACATTAGGAAGATAATATAAACCAAGAATGAATAATATTGCTCAGCACCCAGCTCTAAGTCAGTGGCCACTGTAGTTACTGACCCACAGTGTACTTTGAGAGGAATTTGGGAAGACAAACAGGATGAGGAGCACTGTGTTTTGGGAGAATAGGCCCCTTAGATGTGTATCTCAGGAAGAATTTTAATAAACCCAGATTTTTGCATCTTTCCATACAAACAAAAGCACTAAAATCATTAAGTTGAGTTAATCTGTTCTTTGTGAATAGCAGTCATCTTTTACCAAGATGTATGTTTGATTGTATATATTCTATTGCCAAAAAATCTTATATAAGCTAGGCTTCTCTCTCTTCCTCTTTGGAGCAGTTTCTTTAGAACTACTGAGAGACTGTGTCTCAGGCTATAGTCCTCAGTAAGGTCCCTGAATACAACTTATATCCACAACTTTTGTGTTGCTCATTTTTCTTTAGGTCAACAGCATCAAGAGAAGAATAAAGAAACTAAGATAAGAGACCCTTGTTAATTAAAAGTGTGATCTAGGTCCAGAAACATCCCCATAACCTGAGTTAATTAGAAATGAAAATCTCAGCACCCCCAGCCCAGATTTATTTCATCAGAATCTGCATTTTAATAGAATCCCCAGATGGTTCCTGTGCATGTCAATATTTGAGAAAAAGACACTTGCTTAGACTACAGAAGACAGAAATGAATATATGCATGTATATGGATATTCATTTCAACTTCAACTTTCTTTATTCTCTTCTGTTTGAGTTATGGCCACAGTGGTTCTACTGGCTTAGCTTGAAAGAAAGGGAGAGTATGAAGCTAAGCTGATGAACTTACTGCTGAGTTATTTAGAGCTTTTCTTTTTTCTTATCATTTGTAAAGTTCATGATAGCCAAATAGTATTTATGCCTTGAAATTTAAGTACACTGATAAATTCTCAATTTCAAACTCTAAAGACTTATTAAACTTGGCAAATACTTGCTACTCTTATCTCCAAAGAAATGAACAAAAAGAAGAAAGTTATTTTTTGCTTGGGGTAATGCACGCCATTGAATGGCACTGGCAGTTAGAAATTTCAGAAATACGCTCCATCTAAGTTCCCTATTCTTTCCACGAATGAAGCATAAAAAATGAACCTAAAGGCAGTTATAGGGGAGGAAAAATAATTTTCCTTCTACTTTTTAGGTTCTTGCTGAGACCACCCTGTATTAAAAGATAGATTAACAGGAAAAACAATTGGAAGTATGATAGCATGTATACCTCCTGCATAATTGGGAGAGACTCTGGAAAACTGATTGGCTCCCTAAAATAACCCAACCCACCATTTTAAATATCATCTCCAGTTAAAAGACAAAAGAAAATGTTGGGGGTGGAGGAGCCAGCTGTCCTTGTTTGTCATTTACTTGCTCAGTTGTATCCAACACATGACTGAGCGACTACAACAGAGACTGAGGCACCCTTCTCTGCCTGCTGGAGACTTCCTAGGTGGCTCGGTGATAAAGCATCTGCCTGCCAATGCAGGAGACATTTGACCCCTGGGTCAGGAAGATATGCTGGAAGAGGAAATGGCAACCCAGTCCAATATTCTTGCCTGGAAAATTCCATGTATAGAGGAGCCTGGTGGGCTACAGTGCATGGGGTTGCAAAGAGTCATTCACTACTGAGGGACTGAGTGCATGCACGCACACACACACACACACACACACTTTCTGGTATATAAATAGGAAGACTCCCTTACAAATGGAGATTTCCTTTATAAACATAAATGTATCTTTCAAAAGGGTAGTTTCTACCTGGGTTTTCAGAGCTTCTCCCCTGTCTGCTGTTTTTTGAAAAAATAACCGAAGCAAAATATACTTGTGACAGAGACATATTTTGGGGTGGCAAGTTTTCTTCCCCTTCACAGTTTTGGGGGCTGGAAAACAACAAAGAGAAGTATAATTATAAGATATTAGCACATGAAATCAAACCATGTAAAATATTAATTAAAACACAGTTGACATGTTTTGTAAAGGAGTTACAGTTAAAATGTCCGAATTTAAAAATAATATAAACTGCTGTACAATGACCCGTATTCTCCCTTTGGATTTTCCATTTCAAATATAAATTTGTCTAATGAAAGTGGAATTGCTCAGATTTTCTGTGCTCTCTTTTTCATTGTTGTTCTTTTTCACCTTAATCTTCTAGAGGTCACCCTGGGAAATAATAATTAGAATAGCAAGGTTTTTCTAACCTTTTAAGCCAGAATCTGTGTGGAATCTATTGGCTAAACTTTTAGCAGAATAAACAGTGAACATACTTCATGTCTCTCCTGTGCTGTTCGTTTGTGGGAAAAGGTTTAGCGTTAGTGTCAATTCTTTAACTAAGAGTAACCTTGAAATAGAACTATACCTCTGCAAACTCAACTATTTTGTTTTCCAAGTTCCTTTTTTGTTCAGTAAGTCTAAAAGTGTCTACTTCTGACTCTACTCTCTTTTTGCAAATGACCCTGAAAATATTTGTGTGTCAGTATCACTTAGCATTTCCAACTACAGCCTCAGTGACATGCTGGGCATTGATGGGTTTTTAATACTAATGATGTCAACTCTTCTCTCCTGCAGGGAATCAAAATCATACATCTAACTCCCTTCCTATGGCAGATTTCTCCCTTAACTAAAACAAGCAACGTATTCGTGTCCCGATGGACTCCCATTTAGAACTATGGTATTTTTGTGAGAAAATAAAAGAGCTGAAAACCCTGCACCTTGAGTTTAACCTAACTTAAGTGTCTTTCTTTAAATGCACACCTTGCAGTAAAACAAAATGTTACAATAACACCTCATTGCTGTATAAAATATACTATTTAAAACTCTTACACAGTGCTTGCTTAATTTCTCAAAATTTCGTTTGTGTTTTTGTAATTGAAACTCAAGTTACTTAAATTGACTATATCCCCAATTCTCTGCTAGCCATGAACTGAGTAATTTTAAAGAAATAAAAGCATCCATGCTATATATTTCAGTATATTGTGCTCAGATTAACATAACAGTAAGGTCTTGCAAGGAATAATAGAAAGCATCTTCTGAGAGACTCAGACAGCATCCTTCACACCAGAACAACATCCACTCCAGATAAGAATCTGCCAGAAAGCGGTGGGACCCCAAACTTACCAAGCATCCTATTCTGCTTGAGGAACAGTTTGAATGGATAGAAAGGATTTATTTATATTGAATACTTAGACGTTAGGCCATTGGTTCTATCTCTTAGAACTAAACAGAAAAGTATAATCTCTCTTCTGAATTGCACATTCTGAAAAATTTGAAAATTTGTATAGGTTTCTTCCTTCTCTAGGATTAAGATCTCATTTATTATTTGACAGATCCTCAGTGTACAAAGTTCCTGGCACATAGTAGGCAGTTACAGATACCTGTTGGATGAATGTCAGGTTCTTCAAGTCATGTAGAGTGGAAATATAACTCCCTTCTTATGTTTACTATGCTTCTACTCTGTAAATTTGAATTTGAGTCATCTGACAAATCTTAGATTTCTCCTTGCTCAACTTTACTTTAGTCATTCCATATTTATTTCAATAGAGAGATTCATTATTGCAGAGCAATAGCATACTTTCTGAGCTGTGTCATTATGAAATTCAATAAACATGCCTTTACAATTCATCAGAATCATGATAAAAAATTTGAGGATGCCAACTATAGAACAAGGCAATAGACATCTATCCATTACCCTCACTAGTATCTGGCAAAGAGGTCAGAATGCTCATAATTCAATTTACTCATCAACTTAAAAATTTGCTACAATATGCATTATATGAGAGTATGTTAAAGTTTCTCAACTCAGAAATATAATTCCAGTAAATAAGTAACATTAGTTCAGCAAGACTGGTTGTTATTGAATTAGTGCTGGTTCTTAGTACCCCTAAAATTCCTTTATGATTACTCTAATACCTTGTTTAAGAGTCCATTTTCTAACATTTTTTTCTAGAGAAGATTATTTTACTTAATTTATAAATCTTGGAATTCATATTTTTTGAAAACTGCAAACTTCAGTTTTGATTCTATTCCTAGTCTCTATGATTTCTTTAATATTTCCAACAACCAATCCTATGATGTAAGAGAAAGAGATACAGATATAAACATATATTTTTATACTATTTTATTAATCTATATAAGCCTGGTGTTTATGATGAAATTAAATTACATATATAGTCTTTTCATGTACCCCTAACTATCACATTTGTTTTCCTCATTAAAACAAGATGTTCTCTTTCTCATTTTCAAGAACATCTTTGATGCAGCAAAATAAAACTGAGTTCTGTTTAATTTTGTTTTCTATAAACATCGCCTCAATTGTAGGTCTCTCTTTTTTATGAACAAAACAAAATTTAAAACCCTTCTGGTTTTGGTTGTCTCATTTATAGTCTAATCTCACTGTCAACATCCTTTGAGGTTTAAGTCAGTATTTTTTATTTGCTTTTCAGTTTCTTGATCCTTTAAAAATCTAAACTGATGGAATAGCAATCTATATGATTCTGGAAAAATTTTCAGCTCCTTGTTTTCCTTTTACTATTTCTTATTTTAACATTACTTTGTTATTTTGCAAACAGCTCTATCTTCAATCTATCTCTTTTTATTACTTCAGTCCATGCTGTGATGCTGTTTATTCTGTGAAATTCTTAACATATTTTCTGAAGTTCACATATCTGATTATACATCCTAATAGTGCCCAGTGTTAGTCACTCAGTCGTGTCTTAACTCTTTGCAACCCCATGCACTGTAGCCCACCTGGCTATTCTCTCCATGGGGTTCTCCAGGCAAGAATTCTGGAGAGGATTGCCATTCCCTTCTCCAAAGGACCTTCCTGACCCAGGGATGGAACCCAGGTCTCTTGCAATGCAGGCAGATTCTTTACCATCTGAGCTACAGCAAAGATCCTTTACATCCTACTATGTATTTATATTTTTAAATCATGATCAGTTTGTGCCAATAATTTAGTGCCATGCTCTAACTCTTGTTTAGTAATCGTTCATTAGTCAAACAGACCAGATTTTGAAATTCTTGACTTTCAGTCATGCAAATAAAAAAAGATCAATTCTTCTACTTTAATTGAATACAACTTCCAGTCAAAATGTAAAATTTTATTTCACATATGTATTTTCCTTCATTGCTAGAACTGAGCTAAACTGTGCTTTCTATCATTCTAATAATCTTTATTAAGTTCATTCATGAATTTATCTTGATTAGGTGGTCATGTTGCATTAGTTAAGCATAACATGTAATTAACCATAACATGTAAATTGCTTATAAGAAACAACACAGAAAGTATATTTCCTGCTCATGATACATGCTGAAGTAGGTCTGGTAGTGAGGAGAGTTTCCTTTTCCATGCAGTTATTCAATTTCCAGGTTGATAGGATCTCTACTACCTGGAATTTCACAAGTCACTGATTCACTGTGTGCCAGCTAGAAAATCATGTGTATATTTTCAATGCTCTGTCTCAGAAACATTACACATCATGTATGTCTGTAATTTATTGCTCAGAACTAGGTATATCATTAGTCTTGCCTAATTGCAAGAATTGGGGTATAAATTGGATATCTAGTGAGTACTACTGTCCCAACTGGGTTTGTAGATTACTTTGCATCTATGTACTTCCTTACATCCAACTTCTTTGACTAGAATTGTTTCTTCAAAGCAAGAGCCATATTCTGAACTCTATTTCACTGAATTTCTGGCATAACTATGAAAATACATACACTTACTTTTACAAAAATATCAAGTCTTCATTTTATTTGCATAGTTTTGGTAAACAATTATTGACACTCTATATATCATATCTTTATATCTCTATATGACCTTCCACATCCTTGCTGCCATGATATTTTATATGACACATCTCCTTCTTTTATGAAGACTAGATTGTTTTGAAAACTCTCTCCTCTGATATTTCAGATAAAATTATTTTGATCAGACAAATGCTTTTCTAACTACATTATTCTGCATACTGTAAGATCCAATGTCTTCAACAATGGAAATTTTAAAAACCTATTTTTAACTTCATATCCACAGCCATCTGTTCACTGCTCATAATACATGTTCTTTCAAATTTTAACCTTCAATTGTAAGTGGCAAATATTCTACATATGTTCCCAAATGCTTCTATTTACTATTATATTTACTAATTTGCTCATCAATATCACTAGAAAGACAGTCATGATTTCTTTGTTCATTTATTCATTCATTCTTCATGTGTTAGCTAATTTAGCAAATGCATATTGAGAATTAACTCTGTGCCAGACATTGTAATAGTGTTAGTATAATCTTCCCAATGTAGTTTAAAAAAAAATGAAGGTAAGTATAAAGTAAGGATAGCTGATTAAATACATATATCTATTTTGTTGCCTAATGAAATTCTACCAAATGAATAATAATGTGAATTTTAAATAATTAACCCAAAAAAAGTGAAAAGAAAGAGAAAAAAGACAATAGCATCACAATTGTGGAAGCTGGAAAACATTAAAATGAGTGAGAATATACATAACAAAGTTTAGAAACCTGAACAAAAAGGGTCAATTCATAGCCAATTTAATATTTTCCATAGAATCTTGAAAGTCACTAGGCAATCTTAGATGCAGGGTGAAGGACAAAGATAGACTAAGGAAAACTATTAATAGCTGAAAACCTGTTCAAGAATCACTCTAGAATCCAAATTCCTTTTTCTACTTTGCTTAGCAAGGTGATTTCATCTCCATTTTGCAAAACAAATGTCTGTTTATTGTGGGGATAAAAAAGTTAAAAAGACTAAGTAGCAACAGAGCCTCATAATAGGCAAGTTAGGCGCCATACTTTAGACTGAAGAAAATGTGAGCATTCCCATAAGGGGTGCTCATTTATATTTGGTACCCTTCCTTCACTAGGTGACCAGAACCCTGAGGCCAGGTCTTTACTCTCCATGAAAAATATTTGAAGAGTCTTCTATCAGGAATTTTAGCAATCTAAGAGAAGGGAAGAGATGGAACAGTACTGGACAGAAAGGAAAGGAGAAAAAGAAGAAAAGAAGGAGCTTGATAGTGCATCCTCAATTAAAATATCGTTAGATCACTCCATACTGAAGCTTGTATCTGCATTTTCCACTCACAAGCTCAGCGCTTTCACAGGCTATATAGTGCTACAGTCTTAAATACGAGAAAGCAACAAAGAATACTAGAAAGATTTGCAAGCTACTGATAGGCAAGATGCTAATCTAAATAGATGAAAAGAAAGAAAACATTATAGAAAAATAAACTACATACAGAGGAAAGAAAATGTAAAAATAATATATACCAGAAAGATATAAGATAAAGGAACTATGAACAGGAAAGAAGTCCTTTGGTAAAGAAACATTCAGCAAATTTAAAAGGAACTTTGCACATTAACATTTTGATGTTAGTGCTAAAATACGCAATAATGTGTTCTAAGTAAATGCTAAAGATATCTCCCAGATATTATGGGAAAGAGCGAAAGAGATGGATTATAGGAGAGAAAAGAGCAGAATATTAGGTCTTTCTTAAAGGCTCAAATAATGCCCCCAAATTGGACTTCTGGGTAGGGAAGAAAAAAAAAGGAAGGGAATATTTTATTGGCATCCCTGATAGCTCAGATGGTAAAGAATCAGCTTGTAATGCAGGAGACCCCGGTTTGATTCCTGAATGGGGAAGATCGCCTGGAGAAGAGATAGTCTACCCACTCCAGTATTCTTGGGCTTTCCTTGTGGCTCAGTTGGTAAAGAATCTGCCCACAGTCTGGGAGACCTGGATTCGATCCCTGGGTTGGGAAGATCCCCTGCAGATGAGAAAGGCTACCCACTCCAGTGTTCTGGCCTGGACAGTTCCATGGATTGTATAGTCCACGGGGTTGCAAAGAGTCGGAGATGACTGAGTGACTCACATTTTCACTTTTCACTTTCAGGGAAGACAGACCCAAACATCATGCAGAAATTATTGAAAACTGGGGGCAAAAAGAAGCTTCTAAAAGATTCTAGAGAAAGAAAATGAGTCCTAAGCAAAAGATCAGGAATCAAATGGCATTACTTCTTTACAATTCTAAAAATGACTTATGAAAGATGGTATTTCCTACCAAAAATTCTATAATGACCTAATATATCAATTAAGCATTTCTGGAGAATAAAGTTATTTTAATATATACAAAGTTCCAAAAATTTACCTATAAAAATCTTTTCTCAGAAGAAGTCAAAGTACTTACTACTTGGGAAACAAGAGTTAATTACTAATATTATACTTCAGACTATTTAGGGGAAAAAAATTATATATGTAAGATATAGTACCATTCTCTTTAATGCAAACATATCTAGCTTTGGGATTTTGATTTTGATTTCATGGATACTTAAAGGTAAAGACAATATTAATGGCACCTTTGCTTTTTTGTGTTTTTCTTTTCCTATTTAATCTTATTGGTATTTTTTTCTCTTCAGTACATATATGAATAAAATTATTTGAATAAACACATGTTTTCCATGGTCCTCGAAGTTCACATAACTCATTTTTAGTCACTAGAAAAGTTCATTAATACTTTTTTGTAGAAAAATCTTACTGAAGCTTCCAAAGTTTCTGAAAGAGGTTTCACCTTTAGGGCCTCCCAAACACTATTTGGACAGTAGAATAAACTCTAGAATGGACTAGTAAGATGAAAAGTAAAGAAATTCTGTTGGATTTCTCAGATTGTTCTCGCAAACAGAACATGATAAAATCTGATCATGTATTTATCTACCAAATACCATGAGTCTCTATTTTTTTTTTTCTTGTACTTGGTATTAGGCATCCAAGTAGAAGTGGAGAATATTATGGCAGGCTATTCCCTTTTGATTGAAAGATTGAATCTGGGAAAGATTGAAGGTGGGAGGAGAAGGGGATGACAGAGGATGAGATGGCTGGATGGCATCACTGACTCAATGGACATGAGTTTGAGTAAGCTCTGGGATTTGGTGATAGATAGAGAAGTCTGGCATGCTGCAGTCCATGGGGTCACAAAGAGTTGGACATGACTGAGTGACTGAACTGAACTGGTCATATAATGCCAATGAGAGCGATAAATTTTGTTGCCTCCCCCCACCCCCAGTATACAGTGCCTCCAAAATTGCTTACATAGTCAATAAATGTGAATATGTGAACTAATGGATGGATAAATGAAAGAAACAGAGCAGTATGATAAAGAAGCCCTCTAATGATGTGCAAAGGAGATTCCAGGATTGACAGATACGTGGGGCAGCCCATCCAGATTGTAATACAGGTGAGATGATTCTGAAAGAGACTTTTTCATATAGATTAAGTCTTCAGAAGACCTGTTGCACCAAAAGGCCTTGAGAGATGATACAGGCAATTAGCAAAAGTTTGGGTTGAATTAGAGACATTCACATATGAAAACTGAACAAACAAAAAAGCAAAATTAACTCCAGAAGAAAAATCATAGAGTAAACGAGGAAGAAACTGCTAAGCCCTTATTCTCAATAGTGAGAAGTCAAAAGGTAATGTTCCAAAACTAAAAATAAATGAACAAAAACCCAAAACAACAATAAAATACCAGAAATAACTAATAATAGAAGGCCATTATCTGGATACACTGAGTCAATTTTCAAAGTAATCAGCTAAAAGAAATAGAAGCAATTGCTGCTGAGAAAGAATGTCAGTGGGATGCTGTTTCTAAAAATTAACCTGTTGAAACACTTGACACTTTTTACTATGTGCAAGGATAATTGATAAAAGTAAAAACTTCTAAACAAATAAACAAAAGAGGATTAATGTGTTTGAGGATGGCCTCTGTTTGCCAGGCACATGCCCTCAAACTTAATTCCACTGCAGGAAAGTGTCTACATCCATTTTCCTTTGGAACTATCACCACTAGTTACCTTTTCCTTCTAAGGTTAACACCATTTTTTCAATCTTCTCCTGACTGCAGAATCTCATTATTGTTCCATTAGATGTTGAAGGGCTAGTTCTTCTTTATTGATAATGTTTTATAATTTGTGATGAAACTATATTAATCCTTGACTCTTTTTTTTCCATTTTTTCTCATGGTTTTTCATCTGCCAAGCTGCTGAAAATTATCATGAACTTTTTAAACATAGCATTCTTTCTGTATTTCATCCTGAATTACTTTTGCATTCTTTGGGCTAAGAGTCTGCCTCCCAATGCAGGAGACACAGGAGACACAAGTTTGATCCCTGGTTTGGGAAGATCCCTTGGAATAGGAAATGGCAAGCCACTGTAGTATTCTTGCCTGGAAATTTTCATGGACAGAGGAACCTTGCTGGCTATAGTCCATGGAGTTGTAAAGAGTCGGACACAACTGAGCATGCACACGCATGTGCGCGTGCACACCAGGAACTTTACTTGTTACCTTTTACATTTGTTTTATATCAAAACAAGCTTTGTTCCAAGTCTATTAATTGATAACAATTCAAGTAGGAATAAAAACATAGCACCTACATTTCAAGTTATTGAAGTGAATAGATTTATGCATATATTCTTGTGCTTTTTTCACATCTCTCTTTCCAAGACGCCCACAACCTATCAAGACATATTCTTGTCTTTTCTCCATATCTACTCCTTTCCATTCCTAGAGCAATCTTGAGAAAGACATCCCAGTTCTGTACCAACTAGTGGAATACTTAAGCAATGTATGCAATCTCTGTAAGCCTTGGTTCTTTATCTGTAAATTGGAGATAATAATAGCATTTAAATCACAGAATAAATGTTAATTGATGTAATACATGTAAATGTTTTCAGCCCATTTTCTGACACTGCTGCATACTGCTTTTATTCTTAAGGAAGTAGAAGACTAGAAAATATATTTCCAAAGTGAAAAAGAAAAGTAAAAATAGGTAAAACGACAAAGAAAAGGAAAAAAAAAATTAGTATGTTAGAAATGGTGTAAACTCAAGGTTTATAGAACATTTGCTTTTATCCATTCATCATGACTGTGTGGCTGTGATCAGATTCATTCTTTCACATGATATTTATGATTTTTTTCCTCTCTTTGAGGAAACTTTTCAAAAATTACTTTCTTGCAGGTAGGTTATATTTAGTAATAATTTCAAATATTGTGGTAGTAACTTTTAAAACAGTTGCATTTCTACAGGCTAGACTAGAAAGTGAATTTCTGTCAAACAAATCAGGTTTTTGGATAGAATTCTAATTTAATTCAGGGATGTGTTTCCACCTTTCTGATGACAATGTGCAGTAGAAGATGCCAAGATCTCAGCTTCAGCTATCATCAGCACAAATCAGGAAGAGTCAGCGATGCAAGAGTCAGCTCTTCACATAATGTTTTCTTTTTTTTTTTCCAGGATGCAACAGATGTGAACAGCAGGGAAACAACTTTTATGTCTCTAGCAGAATTCCATTAATTTAAGTCTTCAGAGGCCACTTTCCAACTTTGTCATTGATTTTCTAATTCCTTTTTGGCAAGTATCTATAATGTGTATTGCCAAATAGTAGGTTTACTCAGGTATATAGTCCACCAAAAAGTACATGCTGTGCAAAGTTATATCTTTATACTCCTTCACAGTAAAGAAATCAATTTAGACGTAGGCAAAGAGACATTTATAAAACATAATGTTGTCCTAAGTATCATATTTTAATTTCAAATGTGGACAGAAAGACTTTATTATTCAGTCTTATGCATTTTCATGTTAATTATTCACTGGAAAGAAAACAGTGCTAAAAAGTACACACTCTAAATATGTTCATGCACATTTTGTTTTGGCTTAATTTTTATCTCACTTTGGGCTTTTTAATTGAAACTGATTCATCCTTCTAAAAATATTAATGGAAAGGGTTAAACTGAACTCAGAAAAGAGTGCTTTGAGGCTCTATAACCTTATAACCTTTAGCACTCCCTAGAACATTTTAAGCTACTCTTTAAAAAAAGAAGAAATATGGAATGTTCTGCCCACACATAAGCATATGGGCCTCCCCAGTGACTGAAATCATGGGAAATTTTTCATTTTACCCTCACAGCTTCAGTTAATGCATGTAATAGAAATGGATATTAGAAATCTATTCTCATTTATTGTAATATGAATGCAAGCAGAGAGAACACTAAAAATCTGCAGTGTCTGCACATTTCCTAGCACTCTGGCTTGTGGGAGAGTAGGAATTATTTATGGACATTCTGGCACAGCTCTGATATTTAAAGGGCTCCATGTTCTTCTCCACCAGGAATTGCAAGTTTTGAAGGGTCCTATAGAGATTTACATGAATTAACCTTCTTAAAAGTAAAGGGAAAATAAATTTGCTTTTTCATGGATTACAAAGGACTTAGATCTGTGATGTTGGTGTAAGTGTTCCATTTGCATTTCTTTATACAAATTTACCATGTGATTTTATTAAAGAGAAACAGAGGTAGTTATCTTTAGTAGGAAAAAAACTATTCTGGCATTCAAGATTCCCTAAAATCTCATGTTTGTGCCTATATTTCTGTGTTGTTTGTTCACCACATACACAGAAAAGCAGGAAAGCAATACGTTTTTCCAAAGAACTAGCTTACCTTTAAAAAACTATGCTAAAAATAGTGGAATTAATAGTCATTTAAATAAGTAGTATCTTCCCTGGCCTATTGGAATAAAAGGTAGTTAAACTGATATTCTGATTTTTAACTGATTATAAAGTAGGTCAATTTCTACATGCCCATTCCAATCACCAATGGTGACTCACATGTACATTTTATTTATTTTTTCTTTTTTTTCATATTGAACTCTAGGACTATAGAATAGTATCCAAAGTAAATCTGCCAAGTCATCTGACCTTCGGGACAGAGCCAAGTGTTACTATCAGAATAAAGATGAACAAACAAAGAAAACGCAAAGACTTGAGCAAGCAGGTGAGCCTTCCCACCTTAATTCATACAGCTGAACATACAGCAATACAATTTTCACTGGGAATAAACTAGAAATCTATGTAGAACCGGATATGAAAAAATGGGACAGGTAAGCAAAATATTTAACATTACTATAACATGTGTAGTTGGGAAGAAGCAGCTATTTTGCTGAAGAAGGAGATTCTTTATCTAGATAGTAGAAACCTTTGCTGATTGACAACACCTTTAAAGATATCTGAGGAGGGGTTTGGGAGTGGGCAGGTATCTATACAATTAAAATATCAGCTTTCCATTGCCTTTGACAAAGAATAATTACTTTCATTGTCAATATCAACCTTCAGAGGAATCTCCCTGATATTAGAATAAAAGGAAGACCTCCAATCATATTCTTTTTTACCTGTATATACTTTATATGATATAGCATAGGCTTTTTACTTGGTAAATGCAATACAGGTATGAAATACAGATTTAAACTTATTCAAGATATTGTCTGAGGGAAAAAAAAAATAAAATTTAGAAGAGTAACAAAAACACTGTCTGAAGCATTTTTGGTGCTTTTGCTTACCAAATTCTTTTTCTCTTTTGCAAAACTCAACCCACAGAATAAATCTTATATGAAAATACAAGGTATTCTCTCCAGCTCTTACTGCTCCCATATTGTCAGTTACCCCAAATGGCCCTTCTTCAAACTGGCAGTGTGTCTAGACAGTTATCTAAGCAGGTTTTTGTCTTTCTTTGGTTATACTATAAAGCAAATTCTCTATTACTTTCCAGTAAAATATTACCTGAAGAGTGATACAGGCTTAGTATGTGATCTTCAAATTAGATTTACCTGTTTTGAAGGCAAATTACTCACCCACACTATCTGTCTTTTCCCTTCTGTGTAGTCATGTCCTTATTTAATAAGACAATGGAAATATTTGGAGATTGCCTTCAGCATAAGGCAAATAAACAAATACTACATTGTTAGAAAGAGGTGTCCAATATACACCTGAAACAGAATTATATATATTTAATGGACAAATAAACATATGTTTGAAGAGTGTTGAAATCATATTTGACATTTGCAGAATTAAACACAGGGGAAGTATCAGTGTGTGTTTGCCTCTAGAATGAATACATTTGATTTGGTAAATCATAGTACAATTTCAGCTTTCATTTTCTATAATTCTCTGATTATGTACTTTCAAAAATTGATAAACAAGGAGTAATAAGCAAAGTCCTACATTATCATAAATTGTTGTTAATCTTTTGAATTCAAAGTTCCAGGAGATAGAGCTTACCACTGGACATTTTAGCTCTCTTAATTCCATGCTACTGATTTCAGCCATTACAACCAAGAAATTGACCTTTACAAGCAATGATTCCACTTCTCATCTGGAGGCCAGAGCTTCGTGGTTTCCCCCCACCCCCACTAATACTTGTATTGATTATAGTCAATGTTGCAAATGGAAAACCTTCTAAGTCAAACAAGTTCCATTAAATGATTTATCATGTACCTTTATTATGAGACAGTGAAAGTGTTAGTCACTCTGTCATGTCCAACTCTTTGCAACCTCATGGACTATAGCCCTCTAGCCTCTATGGAATTCTCCAAGTGAGAATACTGGAGTGAGTTGCCATTCCTTTCTCCAGGGCATCTTCCCAACCCAGGGATTGAACCTGCATCTCTTGCATTGGCAGGCGGATTCTTCATTATTGAGTCACCGGGGAAGCCCTGACTTCTTCGCTAAGCTAGTTTCTTCCTGGAGAGTCATGCATTCCTGTTGTCTTGGCATTGATGCTTTATCACCTTACTGAGATAAGTTATGTTTTCAGTCATAACAAAATAAAGTAACTCCAAGTAAAATGCATTCATATATGGAGCTTTAAAAAACCTCAAGTAACAAATCAAAAGTAATAGAATTACTCATCTGAGAGAGAGGAAGAAAATAATAAAGAACTTTTCCTCTTTTCCATCCTTGTTCTTTCTGTTTTGGTCACTACTTTTTCCTCTGCTCAATGAATTTAACATAATCAGATATGGTAAGTATGTGATCTGTGCAAACTTCTTTTTATCTCTCATGTAAATGAAACCTGTAATAAGTAAAATATTGTTAAAAAGATGGAGGCATAGGCAGGATAATATAAAATATTATAAAACCTGAATATAATTGTAATAATTGTAAATCCAATTATGTTGGATATTCTTCAGAGTCATTTGAAAACACTAGTGGACAAAATAGTGATAGAATAGTTCCTTCTTGGGAGATGAATTATTAGTAATATAAAAGCATACTAATGAATATTCATTGAATAGGCATAGAATTAATAATAGCTGCATCTTTCTAGGAATCAAGCAGACATCTTTAGCACAAATCTACAGAAAAAAAGCCACTGGAACTGAAGTCATCATCAGATGATGTCACCACCCTTCAATAAAACTTTAGAAGCAGGCAGATGAGTTAAATAGTTCATAAGAAATGTTCATTGAATAGCTTTAGCCATTTTTAGAGCTCTTTGAAATAACTGGAAACAATATCATATGGTACAATGGCTAAATAAGAGAAAACTCGGTCACAAAAGGCAAATGTTGACAAACAGAAGGTCTAGAATAAGAAAATATATGAGAAACTCATTCTGAAAACATATCTCAGGTTAGAACAGTAGTTTTTGTTTTAATTCTTCTGAATTCTTTGGTCTCTCTCTCTCTCTCTCTCTCTCTCTATATATATATATATATATATATATATATATATATATGTACATATAATTCTTCACATAACCCAGCAGCAGACTTTGGCCTTGGGTCTGTCTCAGCAGAGTATGGAATGAGAGTGATTAGAGTGGTTGAAGATGGGGTGGATGACTGATGAGGCAATTTGCCCTTTCTATATCCACACAAGCTTTCCGGAATCTAACCTTCTGTCCTGAAAAGAAAGGCAGCAAAATCCCTGAAATGTGACATTTTCCAAATAGAACAAACTGAAAAACCCAGTTATATTCTCATTCACTCATTCTTTCTTTCTAGTACCCTCCTTTACTGTAACTAAAATCAGAGGTGTGGTTATAATCTCTCCATAGGACAGTCAGTTTCTAATTGCATCCATTTTCAATTAATGTTTGATGAAGCAGCTTTCTTCAAATTTCAATCTAGTCTATGTAAAAACCAGTTGCATTTGATCTCCACTTTCAAATGATAACATTCTGTATTGTGCTCAATTTTAGAGGTAAATGCTACAGAAAAAGAGAATAGTTTGTGGTCAGAGAGTTTGCAGCATGAATATAATTTGCCCTGAGTGAAACCAGAATGAATATCCATGAGATACTCATCAGTCCCCTTTTTAGCTCAGTTTCTGACACAGGCGGATAGAATAGTGTGAACACGTTTATTTTCCATGTGACCGGGTCAGTAACTTGGTAATGGCAGTGGCTGACATTTCTTAGGGAAAAAATCTAACAACTTAACTTTAATTGAGTGCACTGCAAGATAGCCACCAACATGATTTTATTTTTCGAAGATTTCCCAGGATGGGAGAAATGTTCATAGATAGACCTGACAAGCATAGTGATTGCTTTTCCTTTGGGTAATAAAACCAGCTACATTTTTCTTGCTTTTGCCTGTAGTTCCTAAATGCAAAAGAAAAGCAATTATCACATGAAGTATATGCCTAAGGTTACCCTCCCTGCATTAGTCAATAAGCATCTATTTCTCTTTCCATTCCAAGTTTCCTTTTGAAAAGACAGTAAAATTCCAGGCTATGTAATATATGTCTCTCAAATAAAATATTTGTGAGACTCAGTGGGTTTCTGTTTAATCTGTTTTAGTGACTGTAATCTAGACTGAAGTCAGTTTTTCTCCAATTATAACAAGGGAGATTACCCTAAGCCTATTATTTTAAAGGAAAAGGACTTAGAAACAAAAATTCTCACAATCACCTTCTAAGTTATTCTCTTTCATTTTTGAAGCTTAAATATAAAACAAGCATCTGAAACAGATAATTAACTGATTCAAGATTTATGTAAAAAATCCTTATCCTCTGTTTAAAATTTGTATTTCTTACTTACAAATTTTTCATAGATGTTTCCTCTTTGCTTCAAACAGGAAATTTAACTTAATATGCCACTATTTTCTATTTAATATCCATTAGTGATAAAAACAAAGTTATATTATGACCTAGGTTTTAACTATTTATACTAAATCTCAGGTTGAGAAGAAAAAGTGAAGTCGCTCAGCCATGTCTGACTCTTTGCGACCCTATGGACTGTAGCCTACCAGGCTTCTCCGTCCATGGGATTTTCCAGGCAAGAATACTGGAGTGGGTTGCCATTTCCTTCTCCAGGAGATCTTCCTGACCCAGGGATTGAACTTAATATCCATAAATGATAAAAACAAAGTTAAATATGATCTGGTTTTTAACTATTTATACTAAATTTCAGGCTGAGAAGAAAAAGGATACCTCAAATGCCTTTGAGAAAAAATAATGAGTTTGATTAGGTAGTAAATATTCAGTTTCCATTTTGGCATATCGATCAGTAATTCCATTTCTCACTCTTATATGAAAGGCCACCTACCTGGATCTAGTGGATTTTTTAATTTAGAGAGTCTTCAATAAACATGTGTTTAATGAATAAATGAAAAGATTAATTTGTGGAGTATATACCACACAATATCTTTCCAAATATGCACATATACTGAATCACACTTCCGCACATACATCAAGAACTGTATGCTAAAATGCAGAGAATCCAATGATGAATGAGGTAGAAATTAGCTATGTCATTCCCAGTGAGGATGAAAAATCATAAACATATTTTTTTAAAAGACAAAAAAATTACAACTTTTGATAAATTCAATAAAATCAAATCAATAAAGAACTGGAGTGGGAGCAATCACATATTTCCTTTAGAGTTAGGGAAAGTCTTCCTGAGGAAGTGAATCTCTAAGTTGAAATCTCAAGGAAAAAAGGAGCAGCTGCTGCTGCTGCTAAGTCGCTTCAGTCGTGTCCGACTCTGTGCGACCCCATAGATGGCAGCCCGGCAGGCTCCCCCGTCCCTGGGATTCTCCAGGCAAGAACACTGGAGTGGGTTGCCATTTCCTTCTCCAATGCATGAAAGTGAAAAGTGAAAGTGAAGTCGCTCAGTCGTGTCCGACTCTAAGCGACTCCATGGACTGCAGCCTACCAGGATCCTCCGTCTATGGGATTTTCCAGGCAAGAGTACTGGAGTGGGGTGCCATCGCCTTCTCCGCTAGCCATCCAATCTCAAGGAAAAAAGGAACTAGCAAATTCTGGAACATTCATACTCTAGAATTACTCTTCTCCAGCAATGTTCTTCCTAATGCGAAGCTCTTGAGCAGAGAACTGGAAAGGAGTCCAAAACAAAAGGTGAGAAAAAGTCCTGGCTTTCACAAATAAAAATATATTAAATTCTGAAAACTAAAGATGAATAAATATTACATGGATCCTAATAAAATTTATGCAGTACATTTTAAAATACATTGAATTTCACTTAAAAGAAAAATTAATCACTTGCAGTTAGCATCTGTTCATTAATAACAAGTGTAGCCAAATTCAACTAAGTTTCTATATTGATCATGCTGTAAAATTGCCAAGACAGATTTCTGAACTTCCACAGGGCATTTGAAATCCTATAGTGTGCATAACTGAGGGAAACAATATCTCAGGGAATAATAAAGTTATGTAGATATATAATTGACAATTTGTAATAATGCTAAATTAAGAGGCTTTCTCCAGTGACATGCTGTAAAAGCCCACTTCCCTATTTTAAGTATTAAATAAGAAACCCAGATAATGACACAGGCATTACTGGTAACATCTATGACCTCTGGAAGGAACTAGAGTATTACCAGCTAGAAAGAATGTTTACCAACAGGTCTCTCTGTAGCTTTTACCTCTGCACTCCAGTTTGATCATCTGGAAAGGAACAGAATACTTTCAATCTTTCTTCTATGTAACATCCCCCTGAACAATTGAGGGAAAATATCAAACTGACACCCATTTTTTTTTTTAGGTTAATGATTTCTTATACCCTTGCCTCTCTTATTTTTTACCATTTTGGTTAAGCTTCTCTACACACACTTCAGTTTACCTATATGCAACTTAAGGTGTGGTTCCAGGCAGTGAGAACAGTATGCCCCAAAGACGGTCAGCTCTCAGATATTTCAAACGAGGAGCTAGATAATGACAGGGAGCTCAGTCATCAGTAAATTGGCTTCATAGCTTTTAAGGTCTCTAGTGTGCTAAACTGGAGAAGGTAATGGCACCCCACTCCAGTATTCTTGCCTGGAAAATGCCATGGAGGGAGGAGCCTGGTAGGCTGCAGTCCATGGGGTCACTGAGGTTCGGACACGACTGAGCAGCTTCACTTTTACTTTTCACTTTCATGCATTGGAGAAGGAAATGGCAACCTACGTCAGTGTTCTTGCCTGGGGAATCCCAGGGACGGGGGAGCCTGATGGGCTCCAGTCTATGGGGTCACACACAGTTGGACACGACTGAAGTGACTTAGCAGCAGCAGCAACATGCTCAACATCATCCATTAACAAAATTCAATGAACATTAAGATTATGTGAACATAAGAATGAATTAAGTACTGTATAATTTGTTATCAGTAATTCTGGATCCATAAATACAGAGAAATAGCAGGAAAGGAATATCAGATTAAACAAAAAAATTTCAGTTAAAAAATTCTACCAGTAATATGATATAGTGAAGCCTTTCTCACTGAAGTTGCTCTATTCTTAATTAGTAAAGCAGCTTCCTATACACTATTCTATGCTTTGGGTTAATGCTTTACCTCTATCGAAGCATCTATGTTGGCTCATTGATCAGGATAACTGAACCTGGTTTATGGGTGTGACATAGCAATTAAAAACATTTTTAAATGTCACTGAGCTATTTCTAGGTAGGCTGAATTAATTGGTCTTTAATGTGTATCATACTAAATACAACTGTGACAACTTTTCAAAAACATATTGACACTGAGAATATGTGACATTTATATCAAAATAGATCACATATCTGGAGTTTAGTCTCTCAATTGTTTTCTACCTTGATTTTCTCATCTTTGAAATATATTTTGAACCTGTTACCATTCTCTTCCCAATGTAGTTTTGCAATTATTCCTTATCTTTTGTGAAGAAATAAAGATCTGAATGACAAAATGAGTGATTATATAAATAACTGATTGGATAACTGCAATGAGTATTTGTTGAGCACTTGGTTTCTGTGAGAGATAAAGCTCAAGAAAAACAGAGCCTTGAGATTTCATTAAGCAATTGTTACAAACTGGATATAGTTGAAGTCAATAGAATTTGTAGTAGTTAACATATATTCCTTGAAGTGTATATTAAGGTTGCCAGTGGGAATCAGGAGGTCAAAGGGTCAGAATAGATGCATGATTACTCTCCAGTATGGTTCAGCACACACTCTCATAACTGTAGACTTTATAAATTCCTAAAGTCCTGAGAAAGGGAAGGTTCTAATAATCATCTAATAATCATCTTATGAATTACAAAAGAATTTAGTACTGTGGGCATTTGAGAATAATTGTGAATTGTTTGAATAGCAAACTGATTATAAGATTGTCCTCATCATAACAATAATTGAGCATGACAGCTTGATAATAATGCATCTGTGAATTTGAAAGACAAAAATATATGCCATGCATTTCACAGATGTAATTGCTTTTGTTCATACAAATACTGAAAGCAAGATTTGTTTATCTCCATTTTTAAGAAGTACAAAATTGGTGATTTTTAAATTATTATTATTATTATTTGAAAATGAACCCCTCCCATACACACAAATATGAATCCAAGAGTAAAAATTACCCATTGTAAATAAAAGGAGCAAATGAAATTTGCCTTGATGTTTGTCCACCAAAGGAATAAGTTTTAAGTTTTTATATATATTATTTCATATTTCTCTCTAGGCCTGCATAATTCATAGATTTGGTATATTTTAAATAAAGTCAGATATACATGAATTTGCAGTATATATATGACAATACATATATTTTTCTAAGTTTTTCGATATAATAGGATCAAATTCTTCCTTAATGCTTTAAAAAATATTTTTTTTATTTTTGGCTACACTGAGTCTATTGCTGTGAGGGCTAGTCAACAGTCGCAGCGAGCAGGGGCTACGCTCTCGTTGCAGTATGCACGTTTCTCATTGTGGTGGTTTCTCTTGTGGAGCATGGGTTTAGGGCACGTGGGCTTCAGTAATTGTGGAACATGGGCTCAGTATTGCAGCTCATGAGCTCTAGAGCATAGGGTCAATAGCTGTGGCACAAGGGCTTAGGTGCTCCACGGAATGTAGAATCTTCTTGGACCAGGAGTTGAACCTGTGCTTCTTATCTTGGCAAGCGGATTCTTTACCACTGAGCCACCAGGGAAGCCTTTTTAAATTTTTGTTTTCATTTTTCAATCTATTTGGCTGTGCTGGGTGCTGCACCAAGTCTTAATTGAGGCACACAGGATTTTTGATCTTCGTTGGGGGCGTTTTGGATCTTGAGCTGCGGCATGCAAACTCTTAGTTATGGTAGTTCCCTGACCAGGGATCAAACCCAGGCCCCCTGCGTTGGGAGCTTGGAGGATTAACCACTGGACCATGAGGTCTCTCCTTGATGCTTTTTAAAGCTAAAACGTTTTGTGTACACCTTTTCAGGAGAGTGTATATATAAAGATTCATTCCTTTTTAATTGACATAGTATGTTGCATGTATGTTCATCCGTCATTCAGCCAATTTCCTACTAAAGTCAATTTAGACAGATTCCAATGTTTATTAAAAACAAGACTGAAACAAATATTACAGCACATATTTTTCTACTTTAAAAATTTTTTTCAAGTTATTATTTTTGTAGAACCATTTCTTAGGATTGTTGGGTCAAAAAGTTTCGGAAATTTGTATAAAAACTGACTTGAAGTGTAAAGTGTAAGTCATTCAGTTGTATCCGACTCCTTGTAACCCCATGGACTGTACCCCACAAGATTCCTCTGTCCATGGGATTCTCTGGGCAAGAATACTGGAGTGAGTAGCCATTCCCTTCTCCAGGGAATCTTCCCAACCCAGGGATTGAACTCAGATCTCCTGCATTGCAGGCAGATTCTTCACCTTCTGAGCCACCAGGGAAGCCTGTTCTAAGATATACACCTATCAAAATTATTACTCCTCATTCTTTCAAGAATAAATGTCCTTAAAATTTACTTTATAAATTTTCTACTTCACAAGAAAAACAAAATTGATAACCCATCACTGTTTTTATTTCATTTTCAGAGAGACAATTTATATTTAAAGTCAACATACAGGTAGTGAACAACTAGATTTGTCCTCAGGAGATGATTTTTGACTGATCTTTCAGACACAGACAGTGGGATTAGCAAACAGCAGTGACTAATGAAATAATGACAATTTATTTGACTTTTGATTTCTCAGAACCTTTCAGTATCCTTTCATTTACTTCCTCTGTTGAGGGTGAGACTTAGGTTTTAAAAACCAAGGTTTGTAGATAAAAATCTTACTCACCCCTCTTACATCAAAAACAATCATGTTTACCCTTGAGATGTCTGTAGTTTAGTGATGAATCTCCTATGCAAACCAAATAAAAATCTTAAAATGTAAAACCATAGGGATGGCTTTGTATAGAATTCATAGATACAGAAGTAAAATAGGAGAAAATTAGTTGCAAAGCCCTCAGTTAACAGGACAGCTAAAGATTTGCTTTTGGTTTTAAATCACAGAAAGCACCTTTAGATCTTCATGTTTATCCTTGTTATCAAAGAGAGCATTATAGGAAGTCAGAAAATTGTGCAGTCATCAGCAAGTAAGCTAAACTCACTGTGGCTAGTAAATTAGAAAGATAAGAAAGCAAAGTTTAGCCCACAAATAGAAACTGATAAAAGAAGGAAAGCAATCACTTTCCCTCAACACTGGTCACCAACAAAGAGTGCAAAGGGAAGCATTAAAGATCTCTGCAGTTTCAGGTTTGCAGCTATATTTACCATGCACTCTATCTCTGTTGTTGTTTTACTGGCAGAATTTGACCTTCAGAACCACCTTTTAGAGATAATAATAATGATTTATATACACTTAAAAATCAGAGGAAAACAAGAGTTTTACACAAATAGTTTGTATCTTCAGAAAATTAAGCTCATGTCCAAATACAACACTATCAAGTGGGTAGGCAAAATGTAAATATCTTTGAAAAATACACCTCTAGCAGCCAAACTGAATATTTGGTGGGGAGTAGAAGCCGTCAAAAGCCTAAGCATGTAGAATATTTCAACACACGGACATAAACATACACATATACATACTTAGTTTTAGCCATTGAATCTCTCATCACATTGATCCCACACATATATTCACACATCAGGTCATGTTTATAATATGGATGAATTTCTTTAGCTCTGTTTCAAAACTGAAAGACTGTCTTCTTGGAGCTAATCTGACCCTGACTTTAAGCTCTGGACACACACTGAAAAAAACCCTCTTCTGATATGTCAAGTTCTTGTACCTGAATATCTGACTTGATAACCCACCAAATACCATGGCTTTCTGAGATGGAATATTTGTTTTCTGATTGAATTGCTGCTTCAAGTAGGATGTGGGATCTTTTCTTGCAGCACGTGGGCTCCAGAGAGCAGTGGACCCAGTAGTTGCCACACATGGGCTTACTTGCTCCACAGCATATGGGATCTTAGTTCCCCAAGCAGGTATCAAACCCACATCCCCTGTATTGCAAGGTGAATTCTTAACCACTGGACCACCAGGAAAGATCTGCTATAAGATTTTTAATGACCTCTTACTGATTATCAAAGGCCAAGGTAGAGTAAAATCACGTGGACCTTTGGATATTTTAAATTTAGTAAATATAATTAGCCTAATGGAGAAGGAAATGGCAACCCACTCTAGTATTCATGACTAGGGAATCCCATGGACAGAGGGGCCTGGTGGGGTGCTGTCCATAGGGTAGCACAGAGTTAGACATGACTGAAGCAATTTAGCATGTATGCATTTGTTGGAGAAGGAAATGGCAACCCACTCCAGTATTCTTGCCTGGAGAATCCCAGGGACAGAAGAGCCTGGTTGGCTGCCATCTATGGGGTCACACAGAGTCTGGCATGACTGAAGTGCCTTAGCCTCTTTAGGCTAATTGCAGCAGCAGCAATTAGCCTAAAGATGACTTTATTTCTTCAATCCATACTCTTTACTGTATCAATATGAGCTTTTCTAATTATGGAGGAGCAGATTGCTTTAAACGGGGTACAGTTTAAACTCTGAAGTAATAGGTGAAAGATTCACTGTTTCAAAGCAAGATGCACTTTATATGTGCTAAGGCACTTCAGTCATGTCTGACTCTTTATGACCCCATGGACTGTAGCATGCCAGGATCCTCTGTCCATGAAATTTTCCAGACAAGAATACTGGAGTGGGTTGCCATGCCCTCCTCCAGGGGATCTTCCAACCCAGGGATCAAACCCACATCTCTTGCATCTCCTGCACTGGCAGACAGCTTCTTTACCACTTGCACTACCTGGGAAGCCCATCAGCTTTATAGCATGGGCCTAATCCACCACAAATATAAAAGATGAGGTAGAGAAGATGGTGGGTGTAGGGAAGAGATATTGAGTTGGCATTCACAGGGGATTAATCAGGAAACCAGGTAAGGCCCAAGTAGTGTGATGCACAATTATGTTAGCACTGCATAGACTTGAGACCACTCTCTTCCAACAAGAGCAGGAGTGTACTTTGGAAAATTAAGAGGAATGAATGGAAAGAACACATTCTGAAAAAATAAAAAAAATAAAATAAAATAACACATTTCAAACTTGCACAATAGAAAGCACATAAAACAGTAAGTGCCTATATAAACTGTAAAGATTTTCTTAGGACGGAAGCAATTCCACATTCTCCAAACAACTTCATTTCAAATGGCTAGTGTAGGTACCTTCTTTATCTTCAATACTAGTTCATTTATTATAGGCGGTGTAACAGTTGTCAGATATTTTAGATATTGTGCTAATATGGGCACACACTAGAAAATCTTTAATGCTTAACAAGAGGAAAACTTTATAGAGTGTGAAAAAATCCTATTGCATTCATATCTTCATTTTTCCCTTGGTGATTTTTATGTTGGAATGACTGCTGTGATTTTAATACTAACACAATCTGTTCACCCAGACCTAGGAGAGAGTGATTAGAGTTTTATAATAATACACATTATTCTTTATTAGAAAGATTTAACATTGTCAGAAAAACTTTAAGTTGCAGCTGTTTCACTCTACACAGGCTTATCCTCTAGGTATCCCTTTGCAGTGCTGTGCTTAGTTGCTCAGTCATGTGTGACTCTGTGATCCCATGAACTCTAGCCAGCCAGGATCCTCTGTCCATGGGGATTTTCCTTGCAAAAATACTGGAGTGGATTGGCTTGCCTTCTTCCAGGGGATCTTCCCAACCCAGGAATCAAAAGGGGTCTCTTGCTTTACAGCAGATTCTTTACCAGCTGAGCTACCAGGGAAGCCCACGTATATCTTTATTCAAATATAACTGATTGAGGATAGAAGTGTAAACAAACATGCTAATTTATTCATGTTGCATTATGTTTTTTCCTGACTTTGGGAAATGACAGGATTTAAAGGTTAAGTTTTATTCAACTTAATCAATAATTCCTCACAAAATTCCAATATGATGGCAATAAATGGGAAAAGAAGAAATTGAGCACAAAAGTTTTATTTTTGTTTAATTATCTACTATGCATTTGGGAGTGAGACGATCCCCGATAAAGGATACAGCTAAAGGATAAATTTCTTTAAAAAATAAATTTAGAATAAATATCATTAAGCATTAATCACTGAGTCAATTAAAATAAAATCTCACATATGTATATATATGCATATATATCCAAAGCCTCTTTTGAGTACTTATGATGAACAAGTGGTACTGAAGGAAAAGAAAAGTATTGAATAGATTTGGATGTAAAATGTGCCTCTGTCTTTCAGGAATTTATATTCTATTACATTTTGGAGTAGTCCCAGACCTTAAAGAATGTACAATCTATCAGAGTGTCAAACTTAACACAAGTGAACAAAATTACAGAACAAATAACAGTTTAATGTAGTGTAGTAGAAAATATATGTGCTGCAGAAATTCAAAGACTGGTTGTTTGGTTAGAGGAAGCTTCTCAGAAAAGGTAAGACTTGGGTCAGTAGCATTTATCAGTGTATTATTTATGTTTGGTTGTATGAAACAGAGACTCGATGGCAGTATAGCTTAACCAAAAGAGAGATTATTTTCCCATGAAACAAGGAATCTAGAGGTAGACAGCTTAGGGAAGTAGAGAGGCTCTAAGACACTGTTACATCCTGGGTACTTCTCTCATCTTTAGCCTGCTGGTTATAACTAAGTCTGGCACTGCCAGCAGAGCTTCTCTGCTCCAGACAGATGATAAGCAAAGGGAAGCCTGTTACTACTAATGTTGGTCACTCATTCATGTCTAACTGTTTGAGACTCCATGGACTGTTGGCCACCAGGCTCCTCTGTCCATAGCATTCTCCAGGCAAGAATACTAGAATTGGTAGCCATTTCCTTATCCAGGGGATCTTTCCAACCCAGGGATTGAAGCTGGGTCTCTTGCATTGCAGGCAGATGCTCTACCATCTGAGCTGCCAGGGAAGCCCAGAGAAAAGCCTACCTTTTCTGAAAGCTTCTAGTGAATTCACCTCTTATTATCCATTCGTGTCATACGGTCATCTCCACATACGAGGGATCAGGGAAAACATGTTCTATTTTAACTATCTACAGTGGCATACTTATGCATCAGAAGAGAAGGAATAAGGGTGAAATGCATATTCAGAAAGCAACATGCATTATCACTTAAGACATGTCCAAAGGTTTCAAAAAACAAAATGTAATGTGATAGTGAAATCAAGCATGGACCTGTGGGGCTCCTGGGCATGAAAGGCTTTCCATGCCGCCCCCCCTTCCTTTTAGGAGACAGATTCTAGCCTCCATGACCTTCCCTGAGTTCCAAAGGGCAGATGTGAACAGTTACTAGTCCAGGAAGGAAAGGGATAGAGAGTCAAGGGAGGAACAGCCAAGAAACATTATTCTAGCCTTGGGGAGGGTCCTGGTTCCACCTCCAGGGATACACATAATAATGTCATTAAGTTCTTCATTAATGTCCTTTCTTTATAGGGAACTGGAATGCAAAATCAGTTTTCATTCCAATCCCAAAGAAAGGCAATGCCAAAGAATGTTCAAACTATCTCACAAATGCACTCACCTCACACACTAGTAAAGTAATGCTTAAAATTCTTCAAGCCAGGCTTCAACAGTACATGAACCATGAACTTCCAGGTGTTCAGGCTGGTTTTAGAAAAGGCAGAGGAACCTGAGATCAAATTACCAACATCAGTTGGATTGTAGAAAAGGCCAGAGAGTTCCAGAAAAACATCTACTTCTGCTTTATTGAATACTAAAGCCTTTGACTGTGTAGATTACAACAAACTGTGGAAAATTCTTCAAGAGATGGGAGTACCAGACCACCTTACCTGCCTCCTGAGAAGTCTGTATGCAGGTCAGGAAACAACAGTTAGGACTGGACATGGAACAACAGATTGGTTCCAAATAGGAAAAGGAGTACTTCAAGGCTGTATATTGTCATCCTGCTTATTTAGCTTATATGCAGAGTACAGTGTGTGAAATGAGGGTTGGATGAAGCAGAAGCTGGAATCAAGATTGTCGGAAGAAATATCAATAACTTCAGACATGCAGATGATACCACCTTTATAGCAAAGAGCCTCTTGATGAAAGTGAAAGAGGAGAGTGAAAAAGTTGGCTTAAAACTCAACATTCAGAAAACCAAGATCATGGCATCTGGTCCTATCACTTTATAGCAAATAGATGGAAACAGTGGAAGACTATTTTTTTGGGCTCCAAAATCACTGCAGATGGTGACTGCAGCCATGAAATTAAAAGATGCTTGTTCCTTGGAAGAAAAGTTATGACCAACCTAGACAGCTTATTAAAAAGCAGAAACATTACTTTTCCAACAAGGGTCCATCTAGTCAAAACTATGGTTTTTCCAATAGTCATGTTTGAATATGACAGTTGGACTATAAAGAAAGATGAGCACTGAAGAATTGATGCTTTTGAACTGTAGTGTTGGAGAAGACTTTTGAGAGTCTCTTGGACTGCAAGGAGATTCAACATGTCCATCCTAAAGGAAATCAGTCCTGAATATTCACTGGAAGGACTGATGCTGAAGCTGAAACTCCAATACTTTGGCCACTTGATGTAAAGAACTGACTCATTGGGAAAGACCATGATTCTGGGAAAGATCGAAGGTGGGAGGAGAAGGGGAAGATAGAGGGTGAGAATGCATCACCAACTCGATGAATATGAGTTTGAGTAAGCTCTGGAAGTTGGTGCTAGACAGGGAAGCCTGGCATGGTGCAGTCCATGGGGTTGCAAAGAGAGGCTGAACTGAACTGAACTAAGCTCTTCATGGGCTTCCCTGGTGGCTCAGAGGTTAAAGAGTCTGCCTGGAATGCAGGAGACCCAGGTTCGATTCCTGGGTTGGGAAGATCCCTTGGAGAAGGAAATCACAACCCACTCCAGTACTCTTGCCGGGAGAATCCCATGGAGGGAGGAGCCTGGTAGGCTACAGTCCAAAGAGGGGTCACAAAGAGTCAGATAGGCCTGCGTGACTTCACTTTCAAGCTCTTCATAGAATTAGACCTATCGAAGGAAGATGTCAGCATTCATCATACCAGAGATTACCTGAGGCTAGACTAAAGGAATGGAGAAGTTTATCAGAAGATTATCGGAGACCAGATTAAAAGGAGTGGACACACTTTAATTTATCAGCAACCCCACCTTTGAACTATCCCTATAAAGTGAAAATGTTAGTTGCTCAGTGTGTCTGACTCTTTAGGACCCCAAGGACTATAGCTGGCCAGTCCATGGAGCTCTTCTGTCCATGGAATTATCCAGGTTGGAGTGGGTAACCATTCCCTTCTTCAAGGGATCTTCCTGACCCAGGGATCAAACCTGGGTCTCCCACATTGCAGGCAGATTCTTTATCATCTAAGCCACCAGGGAAGCCCATCCCTACAAAATGTCTCACTAAGTCCTCCCGGGCTAGAACACACCGTTTCTGAGGCCAGGAGTCTGCTGCACCCCCCTTTGCCTGGCAAGGCAATAGAGCTATCCTTTTTACTTCACTCAAAACTCTGTTTCCTGGATTTGATTCAGCAACAGTGCAGAGGCATCAATAAGTAGTAACGAACTATTAGAAGTTCCTTAACAAGGCAATTTGGCAGAGAACCAGTGCTTCATAAAACTGAGTTTGGCAGCAATGATATGGAAAACAGAAAAGCAATCATGGAAGGATGCAGGAGAATGACCTAGAAGAATGCTGCAGTCTCATGTAAAATGTTAAGGAGAGTCTGTTTTTATACTGATAGAAATAAGGAAACAGTAGAGGAGATATTCCCATATCTGAACAGGATGCCATTTTACATATGTGTTGAATGATGGAGAAAACTAAAGAGTACACATTTTCCAGTCTGTGAAAGTTTTAAAGTATTAGTAAGATTGGTCTGCTGATTTGAAAACTGAAACACAGGAAAGGTCAGAGATGCGTCCAACTTTACAAAGCATCAGTCATACAAACTTGACCAAACTCATTTTCTAACTCGGTGTAGTACTACACCATTTTCATGTATAATTTTCATGACATATTATATTTTACATATATGTATTTTTAATAAGAATTTATATTTTATAGCTATATAAATTCTTTTGACTTGCATGATGATTAGGAATCTCGAATCGAGTAAGTTTTAGATTATTTTTTATGACTATTTCTTATCTTACAAAATATTTATAGTGTATTTATGCTACTATAGTATAAGAATTTTGCTGGAAATTACATTCTTAGCCTGCAGGAACAAGAAGTAAACAAGATATATAGGCTTCCTGTAAAAGATTAGAGAGTGAAGAGAATTATCCTGTACTGATAGAGACTGAGAATACTTTATTTGCACACTTCTCATAGAAAAGTTGCTACAAGCAAAGAAATTATTATAGAGGAGGTATTTTAAAAGTTCTGGTGTTGACTTTTTGATAAAATGCCATTCAGTCTTATAGTAGTTATGTTATGAAAGTTTTACCTCTGTTTCCCAGCCCTGTAGTGCTCCCTGCATCCCTACAACTCTCAAGGCCAATTTACTCTAAAGAGAGAAGACATTTCACAAAAGCTATACCTTGCTCTCAAGGTTTTCCTATCACAGATTCTGACTAAAGTAGCAAAACCCACTGATTTCTCATCTACTTCTCCCACTTCACACTCATCAAAATTGACCTCTGCTATCTCCTTTTTTTTAAGTCTTCACTTTTTTCTTAAGAATGGGTCGATAAATTTGGGTTGATATGTTTACTTTCAATAATGACATATTATTTCCTCCCTGATTGTGTTGCTTTTTAATCATGCACCTTAATGGAATAAATAAAATGGTATTTCAGACTTAATAGGAAAATAGGAATTGTACATCTCTTCAGGTGCAATCACAACATATCATTCATTTATGCAATTAACAAATATATCTGGGTTATCTACTACATGTTAAACATGAAAGATACAAGTTCCAGAAAAATAGTCGTCAAGATTCCTTCCCTCATGAAGCTTAAAGCAGGGTGGAGACTAGACATTAACCACATAAACAAATGTAACTTTCCAAACTGTGATAAATTCTGTAAACTCAAAGTGCAAGCTTCCATGAAAAATGGTAAAGGTGAGACTTCTGGGGGACAGAATAGGGAGAGAGATTTACTTATGAATATTTCTGCACTTATATGATTTTTAACCCCCAATTTCACCGAATGGTCTTTTTGGTTTCTTATTCTGGAATTATTATGACACTTATAATTTGGCTCAGATGGTAAAGCGTCTGGCTACAATGTGGGAGATCCGGGTTCAATCCCTGGGGGAAGATCTCCTGGAGAAGGAAATGGCAACCCACTCCAGTATTCTTGCCTGGAAAATCCCATGGATGGAGGAGCCTGGTAGGCTACAGTCCATGGGATCGCAAAGAGTCGGACATGACTGAGCAACTTCACTTCACTTCACCTTAAATTTATAGCTAAAACAGTCTCTCCTCCAAGTTTGTCTGAAGACAGTGCATGGATTGCAGTTTACAAAAAATGCTGCTGCTGCTAAGTCGCTTCAGTCGTGTCCTACTCTGTGCGACCCCATAGACGGCAGTCCACTAGGCTCCCCCGTCTCTGGGATTCTCCAGGCAAGAACACTGGAGTGGGTTGCCATTTCCTTCTCCAATGCATGAAAGTAAAAAGTGAAAGCGAAGTCACTCAGTCGTGTCCTTCCTCTAAGACCCCATAGATTGCAGCCTTCCAGGCTCCTCTGTCCATGGGATTCTCCAGGCAATAATACTGGAGTGGGTTGCCATTTCCTTCTCCAAGCATATGAAGAGATGCTCAAAAACTTCCAGAAATGTCCAGGACCAGATCATTTCACAGGCTGAATTTTACCAATCATTCAAAGAAGATGTAATACCCATTTGTCTCAAGCTCCTCCAAAAAATTTGAAAGAACACTTCCTAACCCATTTTCAGTTCAGTTCAGTTCAGTCGCTCAGTCGTGTCCGACTGTTTGCGACCCCATGAATCACAGCACGCCAAGCCTCCCTGTTCATCACCATCTCCCGGAGTTCACTCAGACTCACGTCCATCGAGTCCGTGATGCCATCCAGCCATCTCATCCTCTGTCGTCCCCTTCTTCTCCTGCCCCCAATCCCTCCCAGCATCAGGGTCTTTTCCAATGAGTCAACTCTTCTCATGAGGTGGCCAAAGTTCTGGAGCTTCAGCTTTAGCCAAATAATAGAGTAGGTGGTTTTTGTTTTTTTTTTTAAGTTCATGCTGGAAAGAATTATCCTCGAAGTGATATAGCATATTTTAGGTCACAGTCTAAAGTTTTTCCAGTATATAAACTCTGGAAAGCATAATTTCTCCACTTGTTCATGAATGATGTTTAGCATTTTCAGAAAACCCTAAAAGTTTCTAATTTTGAGTGAGTTTGGAGAAGTAAACAGAGGCTATATACATGCCACACAAATGACTAAGGAGTTGGCAAATAGGCCTTTTGGGTAATGATAAGATGAAAGAAACCAAAATAATTTAGCTTACAGTAGAGAAAATTTTGTGGTATATATTAATAGTTTTCCAATGTGTAAAAGATTAGGAAGGAAGAGATGATAACCAGATGTTCCTGATCTCTACAGTGGAAAGAACAAGATTAAATCAGCTTAAAGTTTAACTAGAGAGATCAAGGACAGATATAACTTTCAGAAAATAAGGGAATATAAGCACAACAGCAGACCACCAAAGGAAATTACACAGTCTCTGACATCTGCCTGATACTGTTTATATACAGATCTGCTTGAGGGCTCCTCTTGCCTTATTTTGCTCTGATTATTTGCATACAATATTGGGAACAAGATTTCTTGAGAGGAGTCAACTAAAAGCCAAACTCCTAGTAAGATTTACACAGTCAGAAAAAGGAGAAAAGCAACAGATTTCAAAATCATAACAATGATTTCATATTTGCCCTCAGGAAGCAGAATAGGAGTGAAGTCCAAAATCAATTGAGATCATGTCTTTAAACTCATTTATTTTCCACCATGGAATCCAAGATTATTTGGAGGTTAATTACTTTCAAGGCACCAATATGGAAGAAATTTGATTCATGAACTCTAAAATCTGAGCAATTCTTCAACAGTTCTTGGATCTTGATAACACATAATAGAGCCTTTTAGAAATAAACTTGGTAACACAAAACTAATTATTTTTCATGGCTTTATAAGTTAGTGATTAAGAATTAAAGTAAATGGAGCAAAATAGAGCCATGAACAATACAGGAGCAACAAATGGTGAGTATCTACCATCTTTTCAAGCTTGACATTTATGATAATAATGGCAGTTATACTATTGTGTGCATGTGTACCAGTAAATGTGATACATAGTTTATTTAATCTTCATGACAACCTTGTAAATTGAGTACTCTGATTACCTTTTATTTACAGATAAGTAAGCTAAAGCTATATATTGTCACCCTGCTTATTTAACTTCTATGCAGAGTACATCATGAGAAACGCTGGACTGGAAGAAACACAAGCTGGAATCAAGATTGCCGGGAGAAATATCAATAACCTCAGATATGCAGATGACACAACCATTATGGCAGAACGTGAAGAGGAACTAAAAAGCCTCTTGATGAAAGTGAAGGAGGAGAGTGAAAAAGTTGGCTTAAAGCTCAACATTCAGAAAATGAAGATTATGGCATCCGGTCCCATCGCTTCATGGGAAATAGATGGGGAAACAGTGGAAAGAGTGTCAGACTTCATTTTTGGGGACTCCAAACTCACTGCAGATGGTGATTGCAGCCATGAAATTAAAAGACGCTTACTCCTTGGAAGGAAAGTTATGACCAACCTAGATAGCATATTCAAAAGCAGAGACAGTACTTTATCGACTAAGGTCGGTCTAGTCAAGGCTATGGTTTATCCTGTGGTCACGTATGGATGTGAGAGTTGGACTGTGAAGAAGGCTGAGTGCGGAAGAATTGATGCTTTTGAACTGCGGTGTTGGAGAAGTCTATTGAAAGTCCCTTGGACTGCAAGGAGATCCAACCAGTGCATTCTGAAGGAGATCAGTCCTGGGATTTCTTTGGAAGGAATGATGCTAAAGCTGACACTCCAATACTATGGCCACCTCATGTGAAGAGTTGACTCATTGGAAAAGACTGATGTTAGGAGGGGTTGGGGGCAGGAGGAGAAGGGGACGACCGAGGATGAGATGGCTGGATGGCATCACGGACTCGATGGACGTGAGTCTGAGTGAACTCCGGGAGATGGTGATGGACAGGGAGGCCTGGCGTGCTGTGATTCATGGGGTCGGAAAGAGTCAGACACGACTGAGCGACTGAACTGAACTGAAGCTAACTTAAATGAAAGGGTAAATTTGCCAAGTTAATGACAGTGCTTGAATGAAATATAGGTCCTTTTGATTTCAGAGGATAAATTCTCAACTGCTATGAAATATATTTACCAAAATTCAATGACGTTAACACTGTTCTGTTGTAGAGAACTTCCCAGAAGAAATTCCTCTTGCCATTCAGGTGCTAAAAATCAGTTTCTCTTGAAGGAATGAAAGTAAAATCATAATTTATTATGATCTAGTTCCTACTTTAATATGTGTCCTAAATTAAAGTCTGTGAAATTCAGTTTTTCAATTGATACGATTATTACTGCCAATCTTTAAAAGACTTTATGTAAATTGATTGAGATGAAGGTTTTAATTACTTTATTCCACAGCACAGGAGAGGGATGACAAGAGTTTCAGGTGTGACCAAATAGTTTATAAAGTATAAGCAGTAAGCAAAAGGAATTGGATTTTTTTAAAATAAAGACAAATAATTAAATATATAAAAGTTCACGATACTTCAGATTAAAAGAACTTTTCTCCTTGATTTAATATTATGTCTATAATCTTCCCCATATCCAAATTATTATCACTATCCTTTTTGGGCCTTTAAAAATATCTAGAATATGTATTTTTCATAAACTTTGCTCCCTCTTCCTTTATCTTCACTGTTTAGTTACATTTATATACTATTCTTGGATTAATTTTCTTGAAATATGGCTATAGTCATACTCAGTGCTCAAAATTTCTTGATCATTTCCCACTGCCACCATAAAATATCATAATGCTATCATTATTGATTTCAGCTTTCTTTTCTTTTACTTGCCACTTTCTATGTGCCAAAAATTATAATATACACACTGAACATTCTGTCTCACTTTATTCTCATAAATATGTTGAAATCTATAGGTTACTATCATTATCTTATAGATGAGAAACTGAGGCTCTAGAGATGTTTCTGTAGATTGTCTGAAGCCATAGACAGAACTAGGATTCAAATAAGTTTTTGCTCTGCTCCTACCAGAATAAACTCCAACTTCTTTCTTCTGGAATCTTAGATCTTAACTAATACATCCTAATGCCCTGGATTTCATATAACTCTTCTTCAAGCACTGATGTATCTCCAACTCAGCTCTTTTCAAGAGTGTGTTCTTGTTCCTTCAACTGAAAAAAACTGAACATTTCTGTGAACAGTAATACCACTATGTGCATACTTTTTGTCATTAATTCCACAGCTGTTTAATTATGTAGTTTATTTCTTATAAAGGCTGAAACATTTTATCATGACAAGATCTGTGTCTGACTGAAATTCTCATACTTTACAGCACTGTGACCTGTTGAAAAAAAAAGTTATATTTGATTTGGAATCAAGAAATGAAATAGATGTCAATTATTATCAAGATTTTAGCTAGGCCTTAGAAAATACTACAAGAAATGAGAGATGTAGAATAAATGGTGAAGAAGGAAGTAGACTTTTCACTGCTGAGGATCTTAAGAAACAGGACAGATTTTTACCTTCCATGACAATTATCAAGTGGTTCTATCTGAAGAATGAGGATGGGATGTAAAAGCACTAAAACTTCTTTCCAATTATTTAACTTTCTAAATGAGTGAAGAAATTTGAGTCTATTGAAATTAACTAAGCAAAACATTTAGAAGAAATATAGCTATTAAGAATATATCTTAGCTTTTTTTGGTGAATGGTGAGTTTGGAGAGCTTTCCTGGGGGCTCAGTGGTAAAAATCCACCTGCCAATGCAGGAGACATGGGTTCAGTCTTTGGGTTGGGAAGATCCCCTGGAGACTGAAATGGCAACTCACTCTCATATTCTTGCCTGGGAAATCCCATGGACAAAGGAGCCTGGTGAGTTATAGTCCATGGGGTCACAAAAGAGTTGGACATGACTTAGCAACTAAACAACAACGATGAGTTTGGAAAGAAAACTGCTCATATCACTTCATTGCTTATCTCTTTCTGTTCATGGCAAAAACACAACCATAAAATATAGGACACAGGAAATAAATTAACTGTGTTAATATAGATTGTAGTATTCTAAAATAATTTGCAGTGAAAGATGAGGGTATGAAGGAAAAAGGAGTTATTTCTTTAACTATTTAACCCAGAGACTCCATGTCTCAGATTGAGTAGAGAGATTGCAGAGAATGTAGTTCTGAATGACGGTGAAGTAATACTGAACGCAAACCTCTGATGGGTTCCTGATGAGAAAACATGCCTTAGTCACAAGTAATAAAGTCAATACGGAAGCTGTAAAAATCCATCACCAGATGAAAACAATAATTTAAATGAGTGATAAAAAAGGCATTTCATCTATGCATGATAAGAAACCACTGAACAAAACAAATTATACACCACTCCAGAATGGCTCAGTGCCCAAAGGAATTGAAAACAGCTTATGATGACAGAGCAGAGAAAACCACAGAGACTCAGAAATGAAAGACGAGTGTTCCTCATATCAATAATACAAATATTCTGTTCCTAAAAACCCCACCCAGAGTATACTGCTGGGGTTGTATTGTAAGTTGCCGAAATTATATGTAAGGAACGCATGGCCATTAGTGATAAATATTTTGGATGGCATTTTGGATGAGAGAGCAGTACCATTAACAAGGCATAATCTGTCAAACACACCTTGCACAGTACCTAGATCACAGCAGTATCTCCAAGTTAGCATTTCCTTCTGGTAAAATTCAAATAGTTAGATAAAATATGACATGGCCTTTGCTGTCTAGAATCATATTTGTTTTTGATAGCCATTTTTGCAGGTGTTTTGTGCTTTTTAATGCCTTAAAAAAGAGCAGTTTTCAGTTACTCAGATCTCATGAACTCCTCAGACATTAATGGCTATAACATAAGTTATACTTTTTATTACCAGTAGTTTACATGTTTTTTATTTCAGGTGTTTATTTTATTTTATTACAGTATTTACATATTACATGTTTTTATTACAGGTATTTTGTTTTTATTGCTTTGTAATTAGTATTTAGAGAGAATTTCTCACAAACTCAGAATCTAACATTAGAAGTTTAGAAATCACAAAGTTGTCATGATCATATATTTAAGAGAAATTCACAAGATTAATGGATAATAACTTAGAGTATATAACTGAGTGGAAAATGTACTAGATAATAAGATCTAGGTTTATATGGTAATTCATTTATATTGAGAAAATCATCATAGGCAGCTGTTAAATATGAACAATGATGACCAATTGAATAAGATTCTGGGGAATTTTGATCACTTATTAACATGGAGAAAAATAGTGAGAAAAACTTCTAAGAAAAAATTAGGTGGTTCAGAAGAGTTTTCTCACTTTGTGTCATTTGAATATCATCATTCCTTTATTCCCCTTGAGTCCACAGGTCCTGGAAATAATCATTCTGTTTTCTGCTTGTATGAGCTTGACTTTAAGATTGCATGTATAAATGAGAACATATGATATTTGACTCTCTGTATCTGGCTTATATCACTTAACATAATATTCTCCATATCTATCCACGTTGCTACAAATGGCAGGATTTTCTTTCTTTCTTCTAAGACTAATATTCCCTGGTATATATCACATCTTCTTTATCCATTCATCCACTGATGGAAATGTATGTTGTTTTTCCTATCTTGGCTATCTTGAATAATGCTGCAATGAACACAGAAGTGCAGATATTTCTTCAGGATCCTGATTTCATTTCCTTTATATACAGACCCTGAAGTGAGGTTGCTGGATCATATGACAGTTCTAATTTTCATTTTTGAGGAAACTTCATACTGTCTTTCATAATGGCTGTACCAGTTTACCTTCCTATCAACAGCATACCATAATTCTTTTACTCCATATCATCTCCAGCACTGATGACCGTAGTTGTATTTTTAACGAGTCATTTAAAAAGTATGTGGCAATATCACATTGTGGTTTTGATTTTTATTTCCTAATAATTACTGATATTAAACATATTTTCATATATCTATTGACCATTTTTATGTCTTCCTTGGAGAGATGTCTATTTATGATCTTTGCCCAATTTTTGTCAGAGTCTTTTTGTTTTTGCTGCTGAGTTGTAGAAGTTTCTTAGGTATTTTAGATAGTAACTCCTCATCAGATACATGGTTTTAAAATATTTTCTCCCGTTATATAGTCTGCCTATTCATTTTGTTGATTGTTTGAGTTTGATATAATTCCAATTGCTATTTTTGTGCTTGTTATCTGTGCTTTTGGTGTCATATCCAAAAAATCTTTGCCAAAACCAATGTCAAGGAGTGTTTTACCCACATTTTATTCTAGGAGTTTTGTACCCACACTTTATTCTAGGAGTTTTGTGGGTCAGGTCTTACATTTAAGTGTTTAATCTTTTTGAGTTGATTTTTGTGTAGTATAAGATATGGGTCCAATTTCATTCTTTTGTAAATGGATATACAGTTTTCCCAACATTATTTCTCAAAAACTATCCTTTCCTCAGCTTGTATTCTTGGATCCCTTGTAAAAAGTTAGTGAACTATAAATGTATGGATTTATTTTTGTGTTCTCTATTCTGTTCTACTAGTCTATGTGTCAATTTTATGCCAGTACCATAGATTTGTAGTATAATTGGAATTGGGAACTGTGATACTTTGAGTTTTTATTTTGCTTGCTTTCACTACTCAGGGTCTTTTGTGGTTTCACATGATTTTGGAGACTTTTTTTTTCTATACCTCTGAAAAAAATGTCATTGGAATTTTGATGAGGATTCAATCTGTATATCACTTTGGTTAGTATGTTTATTTCAACAATATTAATTCTTGAAATCCATGACCTTGGGGCGAGTTTCCATTTATTTCTGGCTTCTTCAATTTTTTTCCTCATAATTGTAGTTTTCAGTACACTGATATTTCAAATTCTTGGTTAAGTTTGCTCCTAGATATTTTATTTTATTTTTTTTATGCTATTGTAAATGGGATTCTTTACTTAGTATTTTCTTCAGGTAGTTCATTGTTAGAATTGCAACTGATTTTGTATCTTGATTGTATCTTTTGACTTCACTAAATTCATTTATCAGTTCAAATAGTAAGATTTTAGTGGAATATTTAGGATTCTCTATAGGAAACAGTGTCAGACTTGATTTTTCTGGACTCCAATATCACTGCAGATGGTAATTGCAGCCAGTAAATTAAAAGACACTTACTCCTTGGAAGGAAAGTTATGACCAACCTAGATAGCATATTAAAAAGCAGAGACATTACTTTTCCAACAAAGGTCCGTCTAGTTAAGGCTATGGTTTTTCCAGGGGTCATGTATACATGTGAGAGTTGGACTGTGAAGAGAGCTGAGTGCCGAAGAATTTATGCTTTTGAATTGTCGTGTTGGAGAAGACTCTTGAGAGTCCCTTGGACCCAAGGAAATCCAACCAGTCCATTCTAAAGGAAATCAGTCCTGGGTGTTCATTGGAAAGATTGATGCTGAGGCTGAAACTCCAATACTTTGGCCACCTCATGTGAAGAGTTAACTCATTGGAAAAGACTGATGCTGGAAGGGATTGCGGGCAGGAGGAGAAGGGGACGACTGAGGATGGGATGGCTGGATGGCATCATCAACTCGATGGACATGAGTTTGAGTGAACTCCAGGAGTTGGCGATGGACAGGGAGGCCTGGTGTGCTGCGATTCATGGGGTCGCAAAGAGTTGGACACGACTGAACAAATGAACTGAACTGAACTGAACTGATATATGACTATGTCAGCTACAAAAAGGGACAATTTTATATCTTCTCTTTTGATTTGGAGAGTTTCAGTTATGCAAATATGGAAAACTTCAAGTGTAAATATCTAGTGGATAGCATGGTGCCTATAGCCAACAGTACTGTATCACGTATTTAAAATTTTCCAAGAAGGTAGACCTCATACAAAGTGTTATTTACACAGGAAAAAATAATAAAAGAGGGTAGGAGGGAATTTTGGGAGTTGATGGCTATGTCTACAGCCCTCATGGGCGTATTCTTTTCATGGGTGCATGCATGCTAAGTTGCTTCTGTCATGTCCAACTCTGTGCAACCCTTGAACTGTAGCCTGCCAGGCTCCTCTGTCCATGGAATTCTCTAGGCAAGAATACTGGAGTACATGGCCAGGCCCTTCTCCATAGGATCTTTCAGACCCAAGGATCAAAACAGCTCTCTTGCAACTCCTGAATTGGTAGGTGTGTTCTTTACCACGAGCACCACCTGGGAAGCCCTTCATGGGTGTATACTTATTCCCAAACTCATTGACTTGTATATAGTAAATAGATCCCTGGTGGTTCAGATGATAAAGAATACACCTGCAATGCATAAAATCTGGGTTTGATCCCTGGGTTGGCAAGATACCCCAGAGAAGGGAATGGACTTCCACTCCAGTATTCTTGCCTGGAGAATTACAAGGACAAAGGAGCCAAGTAGGCTACAGTCCATAAGGGTTGCAAAGAGTCAGATATAACTGAACAACTAACACACAACACATAGTAAATATGTTAAGCTTTTTACATGACCAAAAAAAAGAGTAAAAATAAAAATTACTTGAAAGCAAAAAAGAAAGAGAGATAATTGCATCAGAAGTGAAGTAAAACATATAAACTAACCAACTAAAAAAAGAATTAGGGAAGGTGAATTCAAAAGTCACATGAATCAGAAAAAGAAAATAAGGGGTAAAGAAGTTTTGCAAATTAGGAGACAATTTAAGAGGACTTAGCATCAGCAAAATCAATTTTGTTAAAGAAAAAAAAGAGTTTTTAATTATCCTTAGTGATATTGTGATGAAAAATACCATAACAGAATAGATTAAAATGGCAAAATGGCTACAAAAGCATAACTCATAGTCTAAAATCTCTAGCTTCAAAAGTACATACAGTTTTTATAAAAAGTAAAATGATCTGTAATAATATTGAAATACAAATAAGCAAAATACTATCAGAAGATTATAAAGCTTTAGAAAGCCCTATCAGCCATATAGGGCAATGGACCACGCAACAGAAGCACGCTGGCTACAACCGACCGCAAGTCCGAGGTTAGAGGCGGCGACCGAGAGAAGCTACCCTACACCCGAGGTCAGGGGCGGTGGCCGAGAAGAGCAACCCCACATCCAAGGAGCAGTGGCTGCACGGGCGCAGGAGAGCCGAGACAAGCTACTCCACATTCAAGGTCAGGAGGGGTGGCTGTGAAGAGATACCCCTCGTCCAAGGTAAGGAGCAGCGGCTGCACTTTGCTGGAGCAGCCCTGAAGAGATACCCCACATACAAGGTAAGAGAAACCCAAGAAAGATGGTAGGTGTTGTGAGAGGCATCAGAGGGCGGACACACAAACCATAATCACAGAAAACTAGTCAATCTACTCACATGGACAACAGCCTTGTCTAACTCAATGAAACTAAGCCATGCTGTGTGGGGCTGCACAAGACAGGCAGGTAATGTGGAAAGGTTTGACAGAATGTGGTCCACTGGAGAAGGGAATGGCAAACCACTTCAGTATTTTTGCCTTGAGAACCCCATGAACAGTATGAAAAGGCAAAACGATAGGATACTGAAAGAGGAACTCCCCAGGTCAGTAGGTGCCCAATATGCTACTGGAGATCAGTGGAGAAATAATTCCAGAAAGAATGAAGGGATGGAGCCAAAGCAAAAAAACACCCAGTTGTGGATATGACTGGTGATAAAGCAAGGTCTGATGCTGTAAAGAGCAATATTGCATAGGAACCTGGAATGTTAGGTCCATGAATCAAGGCAAATTGGAAGGGGTCAAACAAGAGATGGCGAGAGTGAACGTTGACATTCTAGAAATCAGTGAACTAAAATGGACTGGAATGGGTGAATTTAACTCTGATGACTATTATACCTACTACTGTGGGCAGGGATCCCTTAGAAGAAATGGAGTAGCCATCATGGTCAACAAAAGAGTCCAAAATGCAGTACTTGGATGCAATATCAAAAACAACAGAATGATCTCTGTTCGTTTCCAAGGCAAACCATTCAATATCACAGTAATCCAAGTCTATGCCCCAGCCAGTAATGCTGAAGAAGCTGAAGGTGAACTGTTCTATGAAGACCTACAAGACCTTTTATTTATTTATTTTTTTTACAACATTGCAAATTTATTTTCTCACAATTTCTAGAGGATAAAAGTCCAAGATCAAGTTGTTGGTAGAGTTAGTTTCTTCTGAGGCCTCTTTCTTAGAACTAACACCCAAAAGAGATGTCCTTTTCTTTATAGGGGACTGGAATGCAAAAGTAGGAAGTCAAGAAACTCCTGGAGTAACAGGCAAATTTGGCCTCGGAATGCGGAATGAAGCAGGGCAAAGACTAATAGAGTTTTGCCAAGAAAATAAACTGGTCATAGCAAACACCCTCTTCCAACAACACAAGAGAAGACTCTACACATGGACATCACCAGGTGGTGAACACCGAAATCAGATTGATTATATTCTTTGCAGCCAAAGATGGAGAAGCTCTATACAGTCAGCAAAAACAAGACCAGGAGCTGACTGTGGCTCAGATCATGAACTCCTTATTGCCAAAGTCAGACTTAAATTGAAGAAAGTAGGGAAAACCACTAGACCATTCAGATATGAACTAAATCAAATTCCTTATGATTATACAGTAGAAGTGAGAAATAGATTTAAAGGACTAGATCTGATAGATAGAGTGCCTGATGAATTATGGACAAAGATTCACAACATTGTACGGGAGACAGGGATCAAGACCATCTCCATGGAAAAGAAATGCAAAAAAGCAAAATGGCTGTCTTGGATGCCTTACAAATAGCTGTGAAAAGAAGAGAGGTGAAAAGCAAAGGAGAAAAGGAAAGATATAAGCATCTGAATGCAGAGTTCCAAAGAATAGCAAGGAGAGATAAGAAAGCTTTCCTCAGTGATCAATGCAAATAAATAGAGGAAAACAACAGAATGGGAAAGACTAGAAATCTCTTCAAGAAAATTAAAGATACCAAGGGAATATTTTATGCAAAGATGGGCTCCATAACAGACAGAAATGGTATGGACCTAACAGAAGCAGAAGATATTAAGAAGAGGTGGCAAGAATACACAGAAGAACTGTACAAAAAAGATCTTCTCTGCCAAGATAACCACAATGATGTCATCATTCATCTAGAGCCAGACATCCTGGAATGTGAAGTCAAGTGGGCCTTAGAAAGCATCATTACGAACAAAGTTAGTGAAGGTGATGGAATTCCAGTTGAGCTATTTCAAATCCTGAAAGATGATGCTGTGAAAGTGCTGCATGCAATATGCCAACAAATTTGGAAAACTCAGCAGTGGCCACAGGACTGGAAAAGGTCAGGTTCATTCCAATCACAAAGAAAGCCAATGCCAAAGAATGCTCAAACTACCGCATAATTGCACTCATTTCACACTCTAATAAAGTAATGCTCAAAATTCTCCAAGCGAGGCTTCAGCAATACGCGAACCGTGAAATTCCAGATGTTCAAGCTGGTTTTAGAAAAGGCAGAGGTACCTGAGATCAAATTGCCAACATCCGCTGTATCATCGAATAAGCAAGAGAGTTCCAGAAAAACATCTATTTCTGCTTTATTGACTATGCTAAAGCCTTTGACTGTGTGGATCACAATAAACTCTGGAAAATTTGGAAAGAGATGGGAATACCAGACCACCTGACCTGCCTCTTGAGAAATCTGTATGCAGGTCAGGAAGCAACAGTTAGAACTGGACATGGAACAACAGACTGGTTCCAAATAGGAAAAGGAGTGCGTCAAGGCTGTATATTGTCACCCTGCTTATTTAATTTCTATGCAGAATACATCATGAGAAATGCTGAGCTAGAAGAAGCACAAGGTGGAATCAAGATTGCCGGAAGAAATATCAATAACCTCAGATATGCAGATGATACCACCCTTATGGCAGAAAGTGAAGAGGAGCTAAAAAGCTTCTTGATGAAAGTGAAAGAGTAAAGGGAAAAGTTGGCTTAAAGCTCAACATTCAGAAAAAAAGATCATGGCATCTGGTCCCGTCACTTCATGGGAAATAGAAAGGGAAACAGTGGAAACAGTGTCAGACTTTATTTTTTGGGGCTCCAAAATCACTGCAGATGGTGACTGCAGCCATAAAATTAAGAGACACTTACTCCTTGAAAGGAAAGTTATGACCAACCTAGATAGCATATTCAAAAGCAGAGACATTACTTTGCCAACAAAGGTCCGTCTAGTTAAGGCTATGGTTTTTCCAGTGGTCATGTATGGATGTGGGAGTTGGACTGTGAAGAAAGCTGAGCACCGAAGAATTTATGCTTTTGAACTGTGGTGTTGGAGAAGACTCTTGAGAGTCCCTTGGACTGCAAGGAGATTAATCCAGTCCATTCTAAAAGAGATCAGTCTTGGGATTTCTTTGGAAGGACTGATGCTAAAGTTGAAACTCCAATACTTTGGCCACCTCATGCAAAGAGTTGACTCATTGGAAAAGACTTTGATGCTGGGAGGGATTGGGGGCAGGAGGAGAAGGGGTCAACAGAGGATGAGATGGCTGGATGACGTCACCGACTCGAAGGCCATGAGTTTTGGTGAACTCCGGGAGATGGTGATGGACAGGGAGGCATGGCGTGCTGCAGTTCATTCAGTCGCATAGAGTCAGACACGACTGAGCAGCTGAACTGATCAGTCATATAAACGAGCCAGTCCCTCTCTGAACATGGTACCAAATGCTGGGAAGAGAATCGCTTGCAATTCTCATGAAGGGACAGGCCAGTGGCAAGAATTTGGAATAGAAATGAGATTTATACCCCAAATTCAGAATTCTAGTGTCTGGTAGCACGTGTCACTGTTACTCATAAGCCTCTGAGTAAGAATTTCAGAAACTAGTAGAGCATCAGAAAATAACCAGGGGAAAACTCAAAAACAAAGATGAGTGTATAGGAAAATTTAAAAAATAGTATTAAAGGAGCACCAAACTCAATAATCAGAAGAGTAAATAGAGAAAACATTATTAGGACAATAACAAAAACTTAAATTTACTGGGGTAAAAAGAATATTAAACCCATGATACTGTAGTTATTAAAAAAAGATTATGGACTTTACAACTAAAACCAAAGTCATTTACATATAAATACCTTATGTATAGCTGAAAAAGATTAGTAACTTAGAACATTTAAAGGGCAGTCTCTGGAAAAATAAGATGAAAAAAACCAAACTGATTAACATAGCTAAAAAGAAAAATTAAGATGCACAGAGATTAGTTTCAGAAATCACTTCTGTCATATGATGTGGAGAGTACAAGTGAGAAAATAATAGGTTATATCAAGGCCTTAAAAAATAAAGATGTATTTCACCAAATCAAGAAAGTTCATGGTTTAGATCCGGAAGACAGGGAGATAGGCTAACTTCAGTCTTAGACTTTTCAGAAATGAAATAAACATCTAAACAGGAGAAACACTGCTTTAAAATTTTCAAAGTATATAGCTGGGTAAAATAGTAGATTAGAGATAACTGAAAATATAAAGAAAATGTCCAGACTCTAACATTAAGGTATATACTTACCAATTAAAGAGAGACTGAGAAACATAAAAGCAGAACAAGATCCAAAGAGAGATTCTGGAAAACAAAAATATGAGATTAAAAAAAAAAATTATTTGTAGACATGATGGCTAAAAATTTTCCATAATTGAAGAAACACATGACTTTTTAGATTTGAGACACAAACATACGGCAAGGATAGATGGACAGACAGTAAGACAACTATAGAAATCAAAGACAATGAAAAATTTGAAAGTAGCTGAAGGGAAAAGACAGATTATCCATAAACAAATGAAATTCTACAGTGAAAACAGGTATTTACTACAAGAATTCATGAATGAAAGAGTTTATAACTAAGCGGTTTTTCATTTGAAAAAAAAGAGAGATATCCTAAATGTCTACCACCAGGAAGTTGAGTAAATAAGTAGTTGAATACATAGGTGTAAAAATTAAAAAAAGAAAAACAACTAATGTTTAAAGTGTCAACATAATAATTTTTATGCAGAATTATACGTACTTACAAATTAAAATAAGTAATTATCTATAAATATGTGTCTGGGCATTTAAATACCCAAGTGAGTTTAGTGAGGTTTCAAACTATGCAGGCTTATGCTCGAAACAAGGGTGGGGTTAAAAGATTCAGCCAAAAAGTAAGGGCTACTCTGTTTTCCTCTAGCATTGCCCAGGGGAGGTGGGTGCTCGCCAGCGGACACAAGTTTCTGATCAGCCTGACAGACCCCACCCTAAAGTGACCACAGAATCATCTGGCATAGCCTCAAGCATTAAGCTCACTCAATAAACATTCCTCCCAATTACATTCAATTTGAAGGAGAAATGAAGAAGGAAAAAGACAAAAATCAAGTAGGAATAAATGTTGAGAATCTCATTGTCATTATTATTTATGTTTCCAGAGTAGTATAAGCATGAGTACTTGCTTAGAAAACAAAGTTACAGAGTGGATGGGGAAAGGATACTTAAAGTAAACCAAAGGACAATACTGCCTCTAAAATGTGCAGGGCAGGAGGAACAAAGGAGATGAGAAGTAACTGAAAATGCCGCTGATATCAAGAGCACATCATTGAGAAAAATTGTGTATCTAGTTTTTTGTTTAGTGTTGTTTTTGTTTGTTTGCTTGTTTGTTGTTCTTGTTCAAGTGAAGTAAGACAATCACGTTACTTTGAGGAGCAGGGGTAAAGGTTATGAGAAAAGCAATTATGTTGCTCCTATAAGGGAACAAGGAACAAAGACATATCAGAGACAAATACAAAGACAGCTGAGAAATACTAAAGGTCTAAATGAAGACAGAGATAATACATTTTAATAGGTCAATCAGCATGGTATAATTCTTCTCTAGAAAGTGGCTGATAGCTTTAACTCAAGGTTGGTTGTTAGTAGCGCAAGAAAAAAATTTTAAACGTATGGGAAATGAAAAAGTTAATTAGAAAGTAGTTGACATATTAAATTACAGAGCTTTACTATATAAGAAAATAAATGAAACTGGATCAAGCGTGCAAGTGCTACCTATATGAGACTGAAAATATCTAGGAAATGAAAATTCTGATGTGATCAAAATGACAGAAATGAAATGAGAAGTTTGCAAGAATAGGATAATATGATGAGAAATTAACTTCTCTCACACACAGATATTTTCTGTCTCACCACTGTGTTGGTTTTATCACCTATTAATATGTGGTAGGCTCTTCTTTCTTGAAAAGTAATGTCTCTGCTTTTGAATATGCTATCTAGGTTGGTCATAACTTTTCCTCAAAGGAGTAAGCGTCTTTTAATTTCATGGCTGCAATCACCATCTGCAGTGATTTTGGAGCCCCCAAAAAATAAAGTCTGACACTGTTTTCCCATCTATTTCCCATGAAATGATGGGTCCGGATGCCATGATCTTCATTTTCTGAATGTTGAGCTTTAAGCCAAGTTTTTCACTCTCCTCTTTCACTTTCATCAAGAGGCTTTTTAGTTCCTCTTCACTTTCTGCCATAAGGGTGGTGTCATCTGCAGAGCAGGATCTTATTTGTTGCATTTACTAAGCATATCTCCAACCACCTAGAGTGGTTACTCATCAAGAGTATTCAATAATTATTTTTGAATATCTGAATAGTTACTGGAATTAAGATCTCATAGATACTATGAATCTTGGTATAGGTGATGAGCTGGATGGAAAGGTTTGCAGAAGTAAGATGACTTCATCTGAGAGAATTACATGGGAAACACTGGACACAGGGTTGGATGGGGTATCTCATTCTTATAAGAAACAGTATGGTATATTAGTTTACATCTAGCCTCTGGAATTTTAAACAATGGATTTGGCATTGCCTCCACAATGCCTAATCAGTAGGATATTGTATAATGAACTTGATAATTGAGAGTTCTTATTTTCTTATTCATAGTAAAGATATATCACCTTTATAACATTTTTTGAGGATAAATTAGATCATATGCCTTGTGCCTGGCATATAGGAATGCACATTATATATTAGGTATTTCTAAATGCTCCTCAAATCACTGTGATGTTATCTATATCCGCTTTTCATACAATAATATTATTTTGCCAAGATATTAAAGAATTTAAGTTTAATAATATGCCAGCTCACAAAGTCAAAAAATTGCACCTATTGAGCATTACTAATGTTTCTTTTAGTATTTTTCTCAAGGAGAACATCACCATGGCAATGATATTGACGGACTCAACTCCAGTATTCTTGCCTGCAGAATTCCATGAACAGAGGAGCCTGGTGAGCTACAGTAGTCCGAAGGGTTGCAGAGTCAGGTACAACTGAGTAACTCACACTTTTACTTTCACACTTACCTGGTGGTCTGTGGTGGTAGTGAGTGCGGTTAGTCATGTCTGATTATTGCAACGTCATGAACTGTAGTCCACCAGGCTCCTCTCTCCATGGGATTTTTCAGGCATGGATACTGGAGTGGGTTGCCATTTCCTCCAGGGATTGAACCCGCATCTGAATGCATTTCCTGCATTGCAGGTGGCTTCTTTTTTTTTTTTTACCTGTTAAGCCAGCCCTAGTGGTGTAGTGGTTAAGAATCCACCTGCCAATGCAGGAGACACAGGTATGATCCCTGGGGTCTGGGAAGATTTCACATGCTGCAGAACAGCTAAGCATTGTGCCACAACTACTGAGCCTGTGCCCTAGAGCCCAGGGGCCACAACCACTGAAACCCGCATGCCTAGAGCCTGTGCTCTGCAACAAGAGAAGCCACCATGGGAAGCCCATGCACCATGAGGAAGCGCAGCCTCTGCTCACCACAACTAGGAAAGCCTGCACGCAGCAACGAAGACCCAAAGCAGCCAAAAATAAACAAATTTTAAAAAGAATACATATTTTACCTAAAAGTTATGCGATATAAATTTCTTGTTCTTAAGTAAAAAAGATAGTAGTTGCAGAAAAGATATGAGAAGCAGTTGTTTTTTAGCTGGTGCTTTCTTTTATTGCACTTTTTTCACCCTCTCTATGGCTCACGGTTGTCCTGTACCCAAACATCACTTAATACATTTAGAGCAAAACAGAAAAACCAATCAAACAAACAAACAAAAAAAGCACTTTGAAATACATGGAAATTGTTCATGTGCACAAGAGATGCATGAATAAACAGAAGATGCTATTTCTTCATCCATTTTACTGGCATATATACAAAAGAAAACATTTTAGCTTCATCCAGACATAGGACACAATTCAATTATTTTTTTCTATTATTTTTCTAAGAACTGTTTTGTCAAGTAAATTATTGTGTCTTTGCCTGAAATTAAAATGTCAAAGTATTACTTTTTAGAGCACATTAATTTACTGTGCCTTTAACTGAAAAGTCATCATACTGGAACAAAAGGAGATTTTGGTGAAAATATAGTAACAATATTCAAGAGCTATTGCAGTAAGTAGTTGTTAACTGAACAGTTATATGTTACATAGGTTTGTTTTTTGTTTTGTTTTTAGCTTGTATATTTTTCTGAAATGTAAAATTGAGTCATAGACATTAATAAAATAATATCTATGATATTTTAAGGGAGTACAGATTTCAAAATACTGAGCTCTCTGAATACAGTGCACAGTAACTTTTTCTTAAGAGGACCACACACACACACACACACATAATTACTAATTTAAAATTGTTGTTCCTGGTGGAAAAGTAACAGTTTATCACATGCTTATCATATCTATTGATATCAGAATTGAAGTCAAAGATTTCTTTGCTTTCACTAAGGACTCAGAACGTAGTGAGAAAGGGTTGAAAGTTTTGTTTGAGGACTACTGCTAGCTAGGTACAATTACTTTTTGTTAAGTTTACTGAAGATTAAATAATGTGTTGCTTCCTAATCCTACACAGCTTATATAACACACAGTCACAACAGCTGTCAGGAAAGAGGTCATGTCCGCTTTATCAATTTATTATCAAGAAGATCAATAGGATTAGAGTAGAGATTTTATCCAGTTCAGGCTTAGGAACATTGTGCACAATGTTGCTATAGGCAGGGCCTAGTCATCACTGACCTATGTGATGAATACACTGTTTTTTCTTACAATCAGAATACTTTCAGCATCATTACAAAAGCACAAAATTTGCATGTCAAATTAATTTTTGCTCTCTTCACCTCACACTGATTAAGACAAATTAAGTTTCACACTCATCACCTAGAGCAATTAATAAGTAGTAGTATCAAATCCAATGACTTTCCTCCACTATAATTCTTTAAACTGTTCTTTCCACAATGCCTCCTTAATAGAAGCCTATAGTATTCATTTTAAAGCAATCATGTGAAATGAAAGTGCTCACAGCATGTCTCAGATTTTCTCAGTGTTGGAAGATACAGTCTGGGAACACATATGTATTTTACAGCTAACTGGGATTCAAAGATGAATCCAATAATTAAACAAGTGTGGTCTTAAACATCTTAAATATTCTATAAATTTGCATCAAGGAAACCCAGAGGCATATCATCAATCCCTGAATTCTATTCATTTACATAAAAAAACAAGTAGAGGAAGCACATCAAAGCAAATCCTAATATGAACAAAACATTAGGTTTTAAACTGCTCTACTTAAAAATATTATGTTTTCTATTGCCTTGAAAGGGAGTTAATGAAGGAAGAATTTTGCTGAGAGTCTATATTTTAAGTGTTCTTATAAAATTCCCTTTATGTTAAGGTTTCATAAACATAAATACATGGAGAGATACCATGAGAGACCTATAATAAAGCATATGTTAAATATCATAAGGGAAATACATTTTATTAATATACAAATATGGTTTTTATATTTTATGATATTATTAAAGAACATGAGGGTGATATGGTAATAAAAAGTCAAATTAAACTGTTTTATAAAGTTATAAACAAAAATTATTAAAACCTACATAAAACAAAACTGCAAATAAACACTCTTTAGCTTTGTTATTTGGAAAGCATTTGCTAATTCATTAAGATAATATGTTCTCCTGTAAGCACAGAAATTTGTTTGTAAGAGAGGGGGTATGGGGGGAGGGGAGAGTAATTAGAAAGGATTCCATCAAAATATCAAAGGCAAACTCCAAAAATGGTCTCCAGTATATCCATACCATAAGCATAACAATATTGATATTGTGGAATGTATATGATACTTTGCAGTTTTCTATCTTTGCATCTGGACACTAATCTGGAAACTAAACTTGGAGGACCAAATCGATAATTTTCATTCCTTTGTCTGATTATCTTCTCCCCTCGATGCTTGTAAAATGTTAAACCTCAAGAAGTATCCTCTGCATTCAGTTACTAAAACTAGATATTCATTTACATTATGCTTTGTTATGAACCAAATGTTTTTGTCTCCCAAAATTCATATTTTGAAGCCCTAACTTCCCACTGTGCTGGTGTTTGGAGATGGATCCCTTGGCAGGTAATTAGGTTTAGATGAGGTCATGAATCCATTGAGGAATTAGTGTCCTTATAAGAAAAAAATTACATATAAATGAAGAAAAATATTTACCTCTGCCCTGTGAGGATACAGCGAGATCATGGTCATCTATAAACAAGGAAAAAAGCTCTTACCAGGAATTGAATCTGTCAGCAGCCTCAGTCTATCAGTTATACTGTTACTCAGTACACTGTTATAGCTGTCTGAGCTAAGACATGTTTTATCCTTAAACATAAAATTCATACTTTTTTATTTAGTCATTATGTGTGTACTCAGCCACACCTGACCCTTTGCGATGCTATGGTCGCCCCATGGACTACAGCCCTCCAGGCTCCTCTGTTCATGGGATTGTCCTGACAAGAATACTGGAGTGGGCTGCCATTTCTTCCTCCAGGGGATCTTCGAGGCTTAGGCATTGAACTGAGTCTCCTGCAGCTCCTGCATTGGCAGGTGGATTGTTTACCACTGAGCCATCTTGGAAGCACATTTAGTCACTGTGCTTTCCTTCAAATGACATCCATTTCATGTATTCAATTACACTTCCATTTTTTAGCCAACAGGGATGGGATCTAGAATGTTCCTATTATCATCAAATATTAATACTAATTTTGATACTATATTGTATACCCTAGTCTTACAGAAGAGGCCCAATGTCAGTTAAAATTTTCATAACATTTTCTGTCTTTTTCAACTTTAGAACTTAGTAATCTACCTGTAAGTTAGAATATTTTTTATAACAAGTGTTTGGAAGACACCAAAATATTTTTTTCTTAATTTATATTTTCTTAGCATGTTATTATCTTCATTTATATTTATTTTTTATACTACTTCAATATTGAAAGGATTCAACCATTATTATTAATGAACTTGCAAATTAGCTGGATCATTTCAGCTTAGTAATAATTTCAATACCTGGAGCTGGTATCTCTATGGAAAAGAATCTACCTACAATGCAGGAGACCCAGTTTTGATCCCTGGATTGGAAAGATCCCCTGGAGAAGGAAATGGCAACCCACTCCAGTATTCTTGCCTGGAAAATCCCATGGACAGAGGAGCCTGACAGTGATAATATCAAATTCCTACACGTAGTGAGAGATTTAATATTCCTTGCTTTAGAATTAGGTTAAGGAGAATAATGCATTTCTGAAATGGCAGTGTAAGGATCTCTGAAAAACTGTTCCTTTGTAAAAACCAAGCAGAAGACAAAAAAAAAAAAAAAAAAAATGTTTGTCAAAATCAGCTCTTTCAAAATTCTGGAAATCAAAAGAAGCTTTAAAAATCCATGAAGGATTTATACCAAAACCCAAAAAAAACTACAGCAAAAAACACCCAAAAAACAGCTAAATCTCAGTAAGAACAATAAATATGACATTTTAACTGGCCCTATCATAATTTCCTCTTGCCAGCTCTGTGGTACCTTAAAAACCAGCCATCTAATGGACACAGAGCTGCCATAAAAGACAGGATTGTCACTAGTGTATCTATCTAGTATTGGGTTTCCCTGGTGCCTCAGGTGGTAAAGAATCAGCTGCAATGCAGGAGACCCAGGTCTGATGCCAGGGTTGGGAATATCTCCTGGAAAAGGGATTTGGCTACCCACTCCAGTATTCTTGCCTGGAGAATTCCATGGACAGAGGAGCCTGGCAGACAACAGTCCATAGGTCACAAAGAATCAAAATCAACTGAGCCTCTCTCACGTTTCAGTATTTATCTAGTAGATCGCAGAAAAAGTTCCCCTCACATAGCTTTTCATCTGATCTGAATCAGAGCTTTCTAGTGGGAAAACTCTACCCTAGAGTGTTTGCCAAAAACAATCAGCATCAATTGTTTACTCTTGAAGTTGCCAGACAAAGTGACACTGGTTTAACCAAATAAGAGTGTAGCCAAATAACTTTAAAGGAAAATATGTATTATGAGATGTCTATATGGGGCTTTGATAGGCTCCAAATTATTCCTGGGTATGTGTTTATGTCCCAGAAAACTTAAGTGTTTCCTAACCTCTCACCTCTAGCTGAGGATCTACACAATCTAGAAATGAAGGATAAGGCATAATTCAGCAGGCGAGTTAAAATCACACCCCATCAAATACAGAAAGCCTCTCTGCAAAGGTTGGGAGACTTACTGGTTCAAGGCATTTAATAAAATCTCTATTCCAGCATTAGTTGACAACTAAGTTAGCTGAAACTTCAGTGGCCACACATGAAATAGAATATAAGCGTCATAGAATTAATCTAGGAAAATCACTGACAAGTAACAACAAACTCTGATGATGAATAGAAATCTCATTTCCAGAGTATCCATATTATTTCAAGTATTCAGTTTCCTATTTACAAATATGCAATATACAGAGAAAAAAAAAGTATGGCCCATACACAGAAAGAAAAAAATTAATCCAAAAAAAATTATCTTTTAGGAAAACCAGGTGTTGGACTTACTAGAAAAATTGTATAAATATGCTATTATAAATACTTTCAAAAAGTAAAGGAAGCCATATCTGAAGAATTAAAGAAAAGTATGAGAACAATATCTGACTATATAGAGAATATCAAGAGGTAAAAACAGTTAAATGTTGAAATAAAAATCCATTAGAAATACTCAAAAACAGATTTGAGCTGACAGGAGATTAACACTGAAGGTAGGTCAATTAAGATATTTTCAATTATTTCTGAGGAAGAGAAGGAGGAAAGAATACATAAAATTAACCAACTTCAAAGAACTCTTGAACACCTTGAAATGTACCAACATGTGCATAATAGTAGTCAAGAAGTGGAGTCCAGAAAGGAAGACAGAAAGAGCATTAGACACATGATGTTTCTAATCACGGGAAAGTGAAAAATTTCCCAATTTGATAAAGGATATTCATCTGCATTATCTGAGAACCTCAATTAACTTCAAATAGGTTAAACTCAAGATATCCACACCTAAATACATCCTAGTCGAGTTGTGAAAGGTCAAAAATACAGAAGGGTCAGCAAGAGGGGGGAAATCACATACAAGATATCTTCAATAAGATTAAGAGTTGACTTTGCATCAGAAAGAGTGAAAGCCATAAGGCAAAGTCTGAAAGAGGATATTAACCAAGAATTCTGTATCCAGCTTCTGGGCACAGAATTTGTGTGTAGTATTGAAATTATGTTGACATTAAACAGCTGCTGCTGCTGCTAAGTCGCTTCAGTCGTGTCCGACTCTGTGCGACCCCATAGACGGCAGCCCACAAGGCTCCCTTGTCCCTGGGATTCTCCAGGCAAGAACATTGGAGTGGGTTGCCATTTCCTTCTCCAATGCGTGAAAGTGAAAAGTGAAAGAGAAGTCACTTAGTCGTGTCCAACTCTCAGCGACCCCATGGACTGCAGCCCACCAGGCTCCTCCATCCATGGGATTTTCCAGGCAAGAGTACTGGAGTGGGGTGCCATTGCCTTCTCCGTGACATTAAACTAGACTATTATAAATTAAGATGTTACTTGTAATCCTCAGACAACAAATTTAAAAGATATATCAAACTACAATAAATCAACAACAAAGAAATGAATATAGCACCCCCCGAAAAATATCTATTTAGCATCAAAGAAGGCAGTAATGAAGGAATAGAGGACCAATGAAGACATAAGGCACATAGAAAACAAATTACAAAACAGCAGATCTAAACGTTATCGTATTAGTAATTACACTAAATGTAAGTGGATTAAGCATTCCAAACAAAAGATAAGAATTGGCTGAATTTTTGATAAAGGATCCAATTTCGACCTGCCTATACGAGACACCCTTTATGTACAAAGACACAGACTGAAAATAAAAGAATAGAAAAAGACATATCATGCAAAAATAAACCAAACAGAGTTGAAATGGCTATATTATTGATAATTTAAGATTCAATAAACTTTAAGGCAAAAATTGTTACTAGAAAAAAAAATTTTTTTACAGTGGAAAAGGGACCAATCATAAAGAAGACATAACAATTATAAGCACATATGTACTTAGTAACAGAACCTACAAAATGCATGAATTGAAAACTGACATAAATAAAGGGATAGATGGACAATTAAACAGTAGCTGGAGAAACTTCAGTACTCCACTTTGAATAATAGAGAGCAAGACTCAGCATTAGATTAACAAACAGAAGACTTGAACAACACAATGAATGAAGTAGATCTAATACACAATTATAAAACACTCACCCAACAACAGAAGGAAACATTTTTAAGCACATATGGCACATTCTCAAATATAGATCATATATTAGGCCATAAAGCAAGCCTTACTAAATGTAAAGTGCTATTTATTACAAAATTAAGATGGCATAAATCATGAAAAATGTGTTCTCTTACTACAGTGAAACGACATTAGGAATAACAGATGCAAACTAGAGAATTTCAGAAATGTGTGGAAACTAAACAATGTAGTCAAATTCCCAGTGGGTTAAAGAAAAATAAAAAATACTTTGAGCTGTATGAAGATGAATATACAACATGACAAAATTTAAGGAATTCAGTTAAAACTATGTGTGGTGAGAATTATTATTTATGAATACCTAGAGGCCTCCCTGGTGCCTCACTGGTAAAGAATCCACCTGCAATGCGGGAGATGCTGGAGACCAGGTTTGATTTCTGGATTGGGAAGATTCCCTGGCAGAAGAAATGGCAACCCACTCCAGTATTCTTCCCTGGATAATCCCTTGGACAGAGGAGCCTGGTGGGCTACAGTCCATGGGGTCACAAAGAGTCAGACACAGTTGAGCATACAGAAAACAACAATACACTGAGGAAAGAAATCAAAATATAAATAAATGAGATAATCCATGTTCATGAGTTAAATAACCCAACATTGATCATTCTTCATCTACACATTCAACGCTATCCTTATCAAAATCTCAGTTGCATTTCTGCAAGAATTGGCAAAGTGATCCTAATATTTATAAGGAAATTCAAGAGACCCAGAACAGCCAAAATCATATGGAAAAACAAAATTGGAAGAGTCATTCTATCTGATTTTAAAACTTACTACAAAGGTAGAGTGATCAAGAGAGTGTGGTATATGTATATAAAGGTACATATAAGTGGTCAGTTCAGAAAGGGTAACATATAGATTAATTTGTGGCTAATTGATTTTTGACATAGGTGCCGAGACAACCCAATGAGGGAAAGAAAAACCTCTGAACTGTTGAATTGTGTGAGGACAACTGCTTAGCAACATGAAAAGAATGAATCTGGACTACCTACCTCACACCATAAAAAGTATTAACTACAAATGGCTCACGGGCCTAAATGAAAGAGCTAAAACTATAAAACTCTGAGAAGAAACCATGATCTTTGTGAGTTTAGATTAGACAATGATTTGTGATCATTGTCTAATCTAATATAATCATTAGACAATGATCTCTTAGATTATAATACCAAAAGCACAAGGAATAAAAGAAAACATAAATAAACTGGTTTCAAGCAAAATAAAATTTCTTTTTCATATCATATATCCACTAGTTTTTTAAGATTCTTTTCCCATATAGGACAATAGAGTATCGAGTAGAATTACCTGTGCTACACAGCGGGTTCTTATTAGTGATCTATTTTATCTATAGTAGTATATATATGTCAATGCCTATCTCCCAGTTTATTCCTCCCCACTCTTTATACCCTGGTAACCATAAATTTGTTTTCTGTATCTGTGAGTCTACTTCTGTTTTGTAAACAAATTCATCCATACCCATGTTTTTTTATTCCACATGTGATATCATATGTTATTTGTCTTTCTGTGTCTGAGTTACTTCACTTAGGGTAACTGATTCACTTTGCTGTATACCTGAAACTAACACAACACTGTAAATTAACTATACTCCAATAAAAATTAAAAAAGAAATAAAACTCTTAGAAGAAAATATAGGGCACAAAGTTCATGATATTGGATTTGGCAATGATCTCCTGGGTATGACACAAAGGATGCAGGAAAAAAAAAGTAGACAAACTGGGCTTCAATAAAATGAAAAACTCCTGTGTATCAATTAACAGAGTAAAAAGGCAATCCATGGAATGGGAGAAAATACTTATTTATGTATATCTGGTAAGGGATTACTATGCAGAATGTATAGAAACTCCAGCAAAAAATCAAGCAATTCAGTTCAAAAATCGGCAAAGGACTTGACTAGATGATTCTCCAAAGAAGACATACAAATGGTCAACAAACACATGCAAATATGCTCAACAATTTTACTCATTAGGAAGATGCAAATCGAAATCACATTGATGTACCACTTCACATCTGTTAGGATAACTGCATCAACAAGTGTTGGCAAGGATGCAGACTTATATGAGGTATCTAGAGTAATAATCATAGAGAAAACAAGTAAAATGATGCTTGCCAGGAGTAAGAAGGAGGGGAAAGTGGGGAGCTTATCAATGAATGAATATAGAGTTTTAGCCTTTGCAAGATGAGAAGAGTTCTGAAGAGATGGTGATGATGGTTGCACAATATGAATGCACTTAATTCCACTGAACCGTATACTTTAAAGTGGTTAAGGTGGCACATTTTGTTATGTGTATTTTACCACAATAAAAAAAAACTGAGGAAATGGAATTTCTTTTTCTGATTCAAAGGACACCACCAAGAATATGATAAGACAAGACATTTATATCCAGAATATAAAAAGAACTCTTACAACCCAATAATACAAAACAAACCAATGAAAAAAATAGGCAAAGATTTTGAACAGGTCTTATTTCAAAGAAGACAGACAAACAGCTAATAACTGCACAAAAGATGTTCAGTATCATTAGTCGTTAGGGAGTTGCAAATGAAATCAACAATGAGATACCAACTAAGATGGTTGAAATTAAAAAGAGAGGCAATAACAAGTGTAAAAAGAATGTGGAGAAATTATAAACCTCATATATTGATAATGGGAGTGTAAAATGGTTTAGCTGCTTTGGGAGACAGTTTGGCATTTCCTTAAAATATTAGATATAAGTTACAGTATAAACCAAAAAATTTACCCCTAGAAATATATCAAAGATAAATGAAAAAAAAATGTGTACATTAAAGACCATGTATTTGATTGCTCATAAAGTCCTTGTTTATAATGGTCCAAAACTGGAAACAAACTACATTTTGTAAACTAATGAATGGGTAAACAAAATGTGGTATACTCATACAATGTAATATTATTTTGCTACAAAAAGGAATGAAGTATTGATATATGCTACAATATAAATATACCTTGAAAACATCCTAATAAAATAAGCCAGTCACAACAGAGCACATATTATATGATTCAATTTCTATGAAATTTTCAGAATAATAAAATCCATAAGGACAGTAAGTAGATTAGATGTCAGAGGCTGGGGAGATAGATAGAAGGTGAATAATATACATGTGATTTATTTTAGGGGTAATTTTTTAAAAAGTTCTAAAATTAGACAGTAGTGATAATTGCAGAACTCTATGAATATACCAAAAACCAATGAGCTGTGCACTTTGAAAGGGTAATCTTTATGGTATGTGAGTCCTAGCTAGCAAGTTAGCTAGCTACCTGTTTAAAAGGAGTAGAGAAGATGAGAGGAAGGCAGCTACAGTTCTCTTATATCTGAGGTTAGATCCTCCTATAATTGCTTGAGTCTCCATAACGACAAAACAACCACTACTATGTTCATTTCCTGATCATGTGCAGCCAAAACATTGCATATTTATAACAAAGCACATAGACGACTTGCTATGTTTGAAGAATGTTATGTCAAAAAAAATTAAGTTAACAATAAGTCAAAAGCAACTTCTGAATAAGAAGTACAGCTAACAAATTTAATTACAACAGGACACGAGATGATAGTGTCAGCTCCCTGCTTTGATCCACCAGGGAGAAAAGGAGGCCAAAAACAAGGAAGACTAGAAACACTGACCTGTATACTCGAGCCTTGGCTGATGATTTTAAACTTTCCCAAAGACGAGCTCTCATGTCTTTCCAGCATCAGAGCTTCTAAGGGAAGAAGGAGAATTTCTGGATAGGAGACAAGGAGAAGACATGTTTTCCTATGGACACAAAATAACTTCCAGGGCAAGAATCAATAAAAATACATCAAATGAGAAAGGAAAATAAAAGGTTAGGAAAGATTGCTGAAACTGTTTTTATTTGCAATTGCTTTTTCATATAATCTGTACTGGAATGATTGCATTCCCTATCATGTAGCTTACAGTGAATTGCAGACCGTTGTTGTTTAGTCACTAAATCCTGTTTGACTCTTTGCAATATCATGGACCACATCACTCCAGGCTTTCTTGTCTTTCAATATCTTCCAGAGTGTGGTCAAACTCACGTCCATTGAGTTGGTGATGCCAGCAAACTATCTCATCCTCAGTTGCCCCCCTCTCCTCCTGCCCTGAAATTTCCCCAGCATCAGGGTCTTTTCCAATGAGCTGGCTCTTTGCAACAAATAGCCGAGGTATTGGAGCTTCAGCTTCAGCATCAGTCCTTCCAATGAATATTTAGGGTAGATTTCCTTTAGGATTGACTGGTTTGAATTCCTGGCTGTCCAAGGGAATCTCAAGAGTCTTTTCTAGCACCACAATTCAAAAGCATCAATTCTTTGGCACTCAGCCTTTTTTAAGGTCCAAACACTCACATTCTTACATGACTACTGGAAAAACCATGGCTTTAACTATAAGGACTTTTGCCGGCTTTGTTAATATACTGTCTAGGTTTGTCACAGCTTTTCTTCCAAGGAGCAAGCATCTTTTAATTTCATGGCTGCAGTTACTGTCCACAGAGATTTTAGAGCCCAAGAAAATAAAATACATCACTGTTTCCACTTTTCTCCCTTCTGTTTACCACGAAGTATGGGACCAGATGCCAAGATCTTAGTTTTCTGAATGTTGAGTTTGAAGCCAGCTTTTTCACTCTCCTCTTTCTCCTTCATGATGAGGCTCCTTAGTTCCTCTTTGCTTTCTGCCATTAGACTGATAACAACTGAATATCTCATGTTGTGGGTATTTCTCCTGGCAGTCTTGATTCCAGCTTGTGCTTCATCCAGCCCAGTGTTTCTCATGATGTGCTCTGCATGTAAGTTAAATAAGCAGGGTGACAATATATAGCCTTGACATCCTCCTTTCCCTATTTGGAAGCAGTCTATTGTTCCATGTCCAGTTCTAACTATTGTTTCTTGACCTGCATACAGGTTTCTCAGGAGACAGATAAGATGGTCTGGTATTTCCATCTCTTTTAAGAATTTTCCACAGTTGGTTGTAATCCACACAGTCAAAGGCTTTAGCATAGTGAATGGAGCAGAAGTTTTAGTTTTTTTTTTTTTTTTTGGACTTCCTTTGCTTTTTCTATGATCCAGTGGGTGTTGGCAATTTGATTTCAGTTTCCTCTGCCTTTTTAAAATATAGCTTACATCTGGAAGTTCTCCATTCATATACCATTGAAACCTAGCTTGAAGGATCTTGAGCATCACCTTGATAGCATGTGAAGTGAGCACAATTGTATGGTAGTTTGAACTTTCTTTGACATCACCTTCCTTTGGGATTGGAGAGAAAGCTGCCCTTTTCTAGTCCTGGGGGAATTACTGAGTTTTCCAAATTTGCTGCCTTATTGAGTGTAGCACTTTAAAAGCATCATCTTTTAGGATCTGGAGCTAAATCCAGCTAAAATTCCATCACCTCTGCTAGCTTTGTTCATGCTAATGCTTCCTAAGGCCCACTTGACTACACACTCAATGATGTCTGGCTCTAGGTGAGTGACCACACCATCGTGGTCATCCTGGTCATTAGGACCTTCTTTGTACAGTTTTTCTGTGTATTCTTGCCACCTCTTAAGCTCTTCTTCTCTGCTATGTCCTCGCAATTTCTGTCCTTTATTGTGCCCATCTTTGCCTGAAATGTTCCCTTGGTATCTCTAATTTTCTTGAAATCTCTAGTCTTTCCCATTCTATTGTTTTCCTCTACTTCTTTGCATTGTTCACTTATGAGGACTTTCTTATCTCTCCTCGCTATTCTCTGGAACTCTGCATTCCGTTGGTTACATCTTTCCCTTTCTCCTTTCACTTTTCTTCCTTTCTCAGTTATTTGTAAGGCCTGCTCAGATAACCATTTTGCTTCTGGTATTTCTTTTTCTTTGGGATGGTTTTGGTTACCACCTCCTGTACAAAGAATCTCCATCTATAGCTATTCAGGCACTGTCTATTAGATCTAATCCCTTGAATCTATTTGTCACCTCCCCTATATAATCATAAGGGATTTGATTTAGTTCATACCTGAATGCTCTAGTGGTTTTCCCTGTCTTCTTCATTTTAAGCCTGAATTTTACAATAAGGAGCTCATGATCTGTGCCACAGTCAGCTCCAGGTCTTATTTCTGCTGACTGTATAGAACTTCTCCAACTTCAGAGGATGTAATCAATCTGATTTCAGTATTGACCATCTGGTGACGTCCATGTGCAAAGCTGTCTGTTGTGTTGTTGGGAGAGTGTGTTTGCTATGACCAGCATGTTCTCTTGGTAAACTTCTGTTAGCCTTTGCTGTGCTTCATTTTCTACTTCAAGGCCAAACTTGCCTGTTACTACAGGTATCTCTTGACTTCCTACTTTTGCCTTTCAATCTCCTATGATGAGAAGGAGATGTTTTTTGGGTGTTAGTTTTATAAGGTCTTGTAGGTCATAATAGAACCTTAATCTTCTTCAGCATTATTGATTGGCACACTGACTTGGATTTCTCTCATATTGAATGGTTTGCCTTGAAAATGAACTGAGACATTCTGTTGTTTCTGAGATTGTACCCAAGGACTGCACTTCAGACTCTTTTATTGACTATGAGGGCTACTCCATGTCTTCTAAGGGATTCTTGCCCAGAGTAATAGATATAATGGTCATCTGAATTAAATTCACCTATTCCAGTACACTTTAATTCTGATTCTTAAATGTCAATGTTCAATCTTGCCATCTCCTGCTTGACCACGTCCAGTTTACCTTGATTCATAGACCTTACATTCCAGGTCCCTACACAATACTGTTCTTTACAGCATCATACTTTACATTCACCAGCAGACACATTCATAACTGAATATCATTTTGACTTTGGCTCAGCCTCTTCATTCTTTCTGGAGCTATTTCCCTGTTTTTCCCCCATAGCATATTGGACACCTCCAGATCTTGGGGGGCTCATCTACTGGTGTCATTTCTCTTTGCCTTTTTGTACTGTACATGGCATTCTTGAGGCAGGAATACTGGAGTGGTTAGCCATTCTGTTCTCCAGTGGGTCACATTTTGTCAGAACTCTCTAATATGATCCATCCATCTTGGGTGGCCCTGCATGGCGTGGCTCATAGCTTCATGAGTTACACAAGGCTTTGATCCATGTGATAATTTTGGTTAGCTTTCTATGCTTGTGGTTTTTGTTCTGGAGGCTGTGGAATTGTACTTTTGCATCTTTTGTCTGCCTTCCAGTGGATGAGATGGTACAGACTATTACAGTATTATATGTGTACAAATGAAATATCTAAATTGTTTCCCAATCACGTTGATCAGAATAATCTGTGAAGTTATTGCAACACAGATTCCATAACCACAGCCCAAATTTACAGAATCATAATATCCAGAGATGATAACTAGTTGATGATAATGATGAAAATAATAACATCAACAATAATAATAAGAGCAATAATACACATTGCATATGATTTTTGTGATCAGCCAGGTTTGGAAATCACCAGGCACCGTTATGAATGATAAAACACTCATAAATCATAAAGTGCTTTTATCTATAAACATAGCTTGAAATCGGAATTGTGTAAATTAAGGGTATAGAGACAAGAAGTAGTTTCTGTAATATATGGCCAGTTGGCAGCAATACTGCATAAGAATCTAACTTTCTTAAAATAGTCTTCTACTGACTGGGCTTATTGCTTCCTTTTTTTTTTTAAGATCACAGATTGTCCATGAAATTTAAGACCTAACATTTCATAGTACAGTAGTTCCTTGCATTAGCTTTCAAATCTCTCTAAAACCAAGGATCAATAAACATTTTCTTTTTGTACACGACAAATATTAGAAAAAAGTTTAAAATAATTTTAAATCTCCATATAGATTTATGAATTTGGAAGACTATTTCACCAGAGGTAAAAATGTGAAGCAGTAAATGGTGACTGCTTCTGGGGAATGTGATGAAGCTGATATATGTATGTAGAGTGATACACTGTATAAAGAGCTTTGTGATTTTAACAGTTTCTAAAAGTTCAGATTCATAAATTTGTTTTCATACATTTTAAAGAAATAGAAAACAAGGGAAAAAAACGGAACTTAGACAAGGGAATTTATTAGATTAGTTTTTCTATTGCTGCATAAAAAATTAACATAAATTTAGCAGCTTATAAGACATAAATTTATTATTCCACTGTGTTTGTGATTCTGGAATCTAGTTATACCTTAACTGGGTTTTTGAGAAGAATGCTATTAATATAATGGCCAAGGCTGGATTCTCATATGCAGGATAGAATAGGAAAGATTCTGCCTCAGAGTCACTAGAATTGACAGAGGATTTCATTTTCTTGTGATTATAAACTAAGGGCATTGATTTCTTGCTCCCTGTTGGTTTGAAGCTACCTTCACCTCCTAAAGGCGTCCCTCAGGTCCTTGCCAACTAAGCCCTCCAAAATGGTTATTTACTTCTTCAAAACCAGCAAGGGAGTCTTATATAACATAATCATTGAATGAGCTCATTACTTTCTCCATACTTTATTGATTAAAAGAAAGGCACAGGGTTAATTTTGACTCAGTTTTTCTAGATCTTGTTGACAGACTATATTTTGAAAGGAAAGAAAAAGTTTATTGAGACTCAATTTTGTGCTCTGCTAAACACTATAAAATATTTACATATCGTATTTCTTACAACATTCCTATAAAATAGGTACTACCAGTGCTATTTTCTGATGATTATTTTTCTTGCATGAAACAAGTAGCAAGTGTTAGAACATGAAATTTAACCAAAGACTTCTTCTAGTCAAGGTTTTCCTCTTTTCATTCTACTACATTATTATATTAGAAGGCTAGAGGCTAATAACTAGTTTCATCTGCTTGTCACTTTGAACAAGATGGTATATGTTAAAAGGGCAGAAGTGAAAAGAAAGGGATGTGAACACAACAGAAGCATTATTAAATTAACTCTTAAGATTTCACATATATGAATCCACTTTGTATTATTTTTAATTACTTAATTGCAAATACACAACTTTGATATTGAAGACATTCCTTAAAAATGATCATTGTGGTTTATGTAGCTCAATTGCTAAATCTGGGTTTTCTAAGGAACAGTTGAAGAACTTACAGCTTTCTCCAAATGGACCTTTCTTTTTTTTAATATAAATTTATTTATTTTAATTGGAGGTTAAAATTCTTTGACAATTAAATAGTAACAAAATCCACTTAGAAGTTTCAAATTTTTTCATAATTGGCAACAGTCTACTTTTTAGACTAATTGCTAAGAACTTTCATTTCCCATGGGTAGCAACATAAACTTCAACAGAATATTTAGTATTAGTTATAGTTTTCATCTTCTATCATAATGGCAGCAAAATACTATTTTGAGGGTTTTCTGATTTCATTGAGTTCATTTTTTGAATCTACTTAAATGCTTAAAGAAGTAAATGAGTAATTTGTCTTGTTAAAGTACAATAGTAAGTGAAAGTATAATTCTGTGTCATTTTTTGAGAAAGCTTTTAGCCTTACTATTTAACAATGAATAAATGAAAAAAAAAGCTAAGAAAAAATTTAAAAATTAATAATTATTTTAATTGGTATGTTTGGGAAGACAATGCATCACTGTCATAATGGACAACATAAGGAACCTAAGGTAATACTATAATGATCAGTGAATTCTCTTCATGTATTGAATTCTTCTCTTTGTATATGTACAAGAATGCATGTATATGTAATATCGAGTGGAATATTTTCTGATTGAATCTGCCCTCTCAAACTTTTAAAAGTTTGTTCATTTCTTTGAATTTTTAAAGTAGTCAGAGAAAGGTTTCACATTTGCATTTTAAGGAATGCCAAAGATTCAATCAACTGTAAGCTGATTTTTACATACCCTTTGAAACAGTGGAAAAATTTTCACTCTCCCAGGTGTAATATTTAAATTCTACTTAAATTCTAAAAAAAGAAAAAAAAATGACTTCAGTTGCAGTTAACCTTAGGTTAATGTTCAATTGGAAAGATGTTTTACCTTAAAGTGTCTCTGAATTTGTTTTCAATTTGTTTTTTGTGTTTTTTTTAAGATCCCCTTTCGTCTCTCTTTTGTATTACATCAGCTCTTGAGACCCAACAGTATTCTGGAGAAATGGAATAATTCAGAGAAAGCATCTTGTATTTTAAGATGGGAATATTTGAATATATTTGCCTTCCTATAGGTATCCTGCTTTATGTTTCAAATGCATGGTAGCAGTTCAACACTCAAATATCTGCCTTTTATAACCTATCTCCTAGGATATGTTCCAAAACAATGAGGTATATTGTTGACAAAGAATTAAATGTAATAATCAGGCAATTAACCAAGGGTATTTGCAGCACTACATAAAAAGACAAATTAAGAAGACTACCATGGTATCCAGAAGCCATCTGTTAACCAATGTCAAATTGATGATAAAGAAAATTGAGTTCCCTTGGCAGTTGGTTTTTCTCCAGCTGCATGCAGCTATAAAAGAGCCATCAAACACAAATCTGCATTTGTTGTTAATTCAGAAATGCAGTAGAGAGGCATTGGGAAACCTCTAGTGACAACTTTTTATTCTGAAAGTTGACTCTAAGAATCTCAGAAAAGTTATACATTGGACTTTGGATCAGCATTTAAGACCATTTTGATAGGATGAAACTAAGATGATTGGAACAATTCTCATATATGTGTGCAAACACACAGATACACTAAAAATATGTTCAAAGCATGAAATAATGAGTGAATCACTTCTAATCAACCATAATGGTTAGTTAATAAACTTATATATGCACCCTATTTATCCCATTTATTATTGCACGTATCCTAATGTCAGCCTCACTTTTAGGAAAGCCTCACAATAGAGCAGTACCAGAAAATAACCATAAATTTGGATAAATTTGGATTATTACTAAGCCCTGATAAAGAATAATTTGAAAGACATACTAAGGTGCCCTTCAGAACAATTATTATACTAATGTTCAGTGGAAACTTGAAGTTAACTTAATGCCTTGAAAGTGGTTAGGATCTGGAGTCAGGCAAAAGTGATGCTTCAAATTCATACTTCATTCCTTATTAGTTATATGACCTTGGGCATAATACTTAATCTGTTCTAATGTGTGTATAAAAATGAGAATGATAATAACCTTCAAGGATGTTGAAAGGATAAAATGTATTAATGTGTGTCAAAACTTATTTCTGTCAAATAAAGAATTAAATGTCTTATCAATGAATTATTGAACCAATACTAATTGCTAAGGACTTTAAGCTTATTGTGGAAAGGTCACTGGGCTGAAGATCAGGAAATCTAGCTTGTTCTTCTAACTTTGCCATAAATTAGCTATGTGACACTATACAAACCATTTACATTCTTTGGACCACAGTTTACTGTTTCCAAAATTAAGGTTGGGATGGCATGGAATTAAAATGTTCCTATTAATCCTAAAATCCTATAATTCCAAGTACTTGAATTGATTTCCAAAACAAATACCAGATAAAAACTCAGAAATTTGTAGGAAATTCAAATCATTGTAATCACTTGTATGTGTTTATTACTGATTTACCTTTAAAAGAAAAAACTGGAAAAATTTGAAGTTTAAATTTCTTACACATATTTTTAAAAAGCATGTAGTTTTAAGGAAACACATATCTAAATTAGTCACTAAAGCTGCTCGGTTGAACTAGATTAACCCAGAATTGTGTTTGACTTGTACTAGAAGTTTAGAATTTTAAAACTGAAGAAGACCAAAACACACACACACACACACACACACACACACACACACACACACCTACTTATTCACTCTCCAATAATGTTGAATAAAACAGATACTTTTAAGTGACAGCAACATGGTTCTAGAACCTGTCTGTTGACTCCTAGACAACCTTTTCCACATCATATTTCACTATTTTTACTTTTATTTTTAACAGTCTGGCAAATACATTCTCTCTGACACTTTCTCTGTTCCCAACACCATATCTGGCATTGTTAACTTTGACTGAAATTGCCACATTTAGTTTACTAGTGCAGTGTCGAACAAGCATTTCATAGCAAATGACATCAAAATACAAAATATGTTTCGTCTTCCACTGCAAGTTTAAAATATGTGCAGAGAAGAGGCTTATGTCCACACCCACCACCATGGCATGAAAACTCAATGATCCTCATCATTTTAAAGTTAATTCCTCAGTATCAAACACTCAACATTTTCAGGTTATTTTATAATTCAACTCAGAAATACCAATTGTATCTTCAAAACAGTGATCAATATTTGCATCTTCACTAAAGTAGGAGAACTTTCCTCCTTTTAGGCATAGTAAGCTTCTATTTCCATTAGTTAGATGCTATCAGCTCAGTTCAGTCACTCAGTCGTGGCTGACTCTCTGCGACCCCATGAATTGCAGCACACCAGGCCTCCCTGTCCATCACCAACTCCCGGAATTCACTCAAACTCATGTCCATCGAGTCAGTGATGTCATCCAGCCATCTCATCCTCTGTTGACCCCTTCTCCTCCTGCCCCCAATCCCTCCAAGCATCAGAGTCTTTTCCAATGAGTCAACTCTTCACATGAGGTGGCCAAGTTTTGGAGTTTCAGCTGTAGCATCATTCCTTCCAAAGAACACCCAGGACTGATCTCCTTTAGAATGGACTGGTTGGATCTTCTTGCAGTCCAAGGGACTCTCAAGAGTCTTCTCTAACACCACAGTTCAAAAGCACCAATTCTTCAGCACTCAGCTATCTTCACAGTCCAACTCTCACATCCATACATGACTACTGGAAAAACCATAGCCTTGACTAGACAGACCTTAGTCGGCCAAGTAATGTCCCTGCTTTTGAATATGCTATCTAGGTTGGTCATAACTATCCTTCCAAGGAGTGAACGACTTTTAATTTCATGGCTGCATTCACCATCTGCAGTGATTTTGAAGCCCAAAAAAATAAAGTCTGACACTGTTTCCCCATCTATTTGCCATGAAGTGATGGGACCAGATGCCATGATCTTAGTTTTCTGAATGTTGAGCTTTAAGCCAACTTTTTCACTCTCCTCTTTCACTTTCATCAAGAGGCTTTTTAGTTCCTCTTCACTTTCTGCCATAAGGGTGGTGTCATCTACATATGTGAGTTTATTGGTATTTCTTCTGACAATCTTGATTCCAGCTTGTGCTTCTTCCAGCCCAGCATTTCTCATGATGTACTCTGCATATAAGTTAAATAAGCAGGGTGACAATATATAGCCTTGACGTACTCCTTTTCCTATTTGGAACCAGTCTGTTGTTCCATGTCCAGTTCTAACTGTTGCTTCCTGACCTGCATACAGATTTCTCAAGAGGCAGGTGAGGTGGTCCGGTATTTCCATTTCTTTCAGAATTTTCCACAGTTTATTGTGATCCACACAGTGAAAGACTTTGGCATAGTTAATAAAACAGAAATAAATGTTTTTCTGGAACTCTCTTGCTTTTTCCATGATCCAGCAGATGTTGGCAATTTGATCTCTGGTTCCTCTGCCTTTTCTAAAACCAGCTTGAACATCTGGAATTTCATGGTTCATGTACTGCTGAAGCCTGGCTTGGAGAATTTTGAGCATTATTTTACTAGCATGTGAGATGAGTGCCATTGTGTGGTAGTTTGAGCATTCTTTGGCATTGCCTTTCTTTGGGATTAGAATGAAAACTGACCTTTTCCAGTCCTGTGGCCACTGCTGAGTTTTCCAATTTTGTTGGCATATTGTATGCAGCACTTTCACAGCATCATCTTTTAGGATTTGAAATAGCTTAACTGGAATTCCATCACCTCCACTAGCTTTGTTCGTAGTGATGCTTTCTAAGGCCCACTTGACTTCACATTTCAAGATGTCTGGCTCTAGGTGAGTGGTCACACCATCGTGATTATCTTGGTCATGAAGATCTTTTTTTGTACAGTTCTTCCGTGTATTCTTGCCACCTCTTCTTAATATGTTCTGCTTCTGTTAGGTCCATACCATTTCTGTCCTTTATCGAGCCCATCTTTGCATGAAATGTTGCCTTGGTATCTCTAATTTTCCTGAAGGGATCTCTAGTCTTTCCCATTCTGTTGTTTTCCTGTATTTCTTTGCATTGATCACTGAGGAAGTCTTTCTTTTCTCTCCTTGCTATTCTTTGGAACTCTGCATTCAGATGCTTATATATTTCCTTTTCTGCTTTGCTTTTCACTTCTCTTCTTTTCACAGCTATTTGTAAGTCCTCCGCAGACAGCCATTTTGCTTTTTTGCATTTCTTTTCCATGGGGATGGTCTTGATCCCTGTCTCCTATACAATGTTGTGAATATCCATCCATAGTTCATCAGGCACTCTATCTATCAGATGTAGTTCCTTAAATCTATTTCTCACTTCCACTGTATGGTGGAGAAGTCTGACAGAATGTGGTCCACTGGAGATGAGAATGGCAAACTACTTCAGTATTCTTCCCTTGAGAACCCCATGAACAGTATGAAAAGGCAAAATGATAGGATACTGAAAGAGGAACTCCCCAGGTCGCTGGTGCCCAATATGCTACTGGAGATCAGTGAGGAAATAACTCCAGAAAGAATGAAGGGATGGAGCCTAAGCAAATATAATACCCAGTTGTGGATGTGACTGGTAATAGAGGCAAAGTCTGGTGCTGTAAAGAGCAATATCACATAGGAATCTGGAATGTCAGGTCCATGAATCAAGGCAAATTGGAAGTGGTCAAACAGGAGATGACAAGAGGGAATGTCAACATTCTAGGAATCAGCAAACTAAAATAGACTGGAATGGGTGAATTTAATTCAGATGACCATCATATCTACTACTGTGGGCAGGAATCCCTTAAAAGAAATGAAGTAGCCATCATGGTCAACAGAAGAGTCTGAAATGCAGAACTTGGATGCAGTCTCAAAAACGACAGAATGATCTCTGTTCATTTCCAAGGCAAACCATTCAATATCACAGTAATCCAAGTCTATGCCCCAACCAGTAACACTGAAGAAGCTGACATTGAACGGTTCTATGAAGACCTATAAGATCTTTTAGAACTAACACCAAAAAAAGTTGTCTTTTTCATTATAGGGGAACGGAATGCAAAAGTAGGAAGTCAAGAAACCCCTGGACTAACAGGCAAATTTGGCCTTGGAATACGGAATGAAGCAGGGCAAAGGCTAATAGAGTTTTCCCAAGAGAACACACTGGTCATAGCAAACACCCTCTTCCAACAACACAAGAGAAGACTTACACATGGACATTACCAGATGGTCAACACCGAAATCAGATTAATTATATTATTTGCAGCCAAAGATGGAGAAGCTCTATACAATCAGCAAAAACAAGCCCGGGAGCGGACTGTGGCTCAGATCATGAACTCCTTCTTGCCAAATTCAGACTTGAATTGAAGAAAATAGGGAAAACCACTAGACCATTCAGGTATGACCTAAATCAAATACCTTATGATTATACAGTGGAAGTGAGAAATAGATTTAAGGGACTACATCTGATAGATAGATGCTATACTGAACCGAAAAGATCCATGAATTTAGAAGGAAATTTTAAAAAGCTAGTAATCAGAATCGTTTCTCTTTGGTTAGTTACTGTTAATGCAGTAGCAAGTTTAAACTAAGTTTAAAGCATTAAAAAAATGCATGCAAGACATAATAGTATTAACCTTCAATTAAAATTAATAAATTTATTTTTAAAAAGACATAATAGTGTTTTGAATAAAAAACAAATAACAAGAAACAATAAAAGTTATGTTAACATACCAGGTTGATTTTGTCCAATTCACAGCAAGTTAAAACACTGAGGTTTACAGCAAAGAGGGTTTATCTCCAAGGTCAAGGAGACTGGAGAACTAGTCTTGAAACTGCCTCCCTATAAGCAAGGAGTCAGGGCTCTTGTGGATAATAAATAAAGAAGTAGGGTGAGCTGAGGTGTGGGAAAAAATATAGGAATCATTTCACACACAGACATACCTGAGTTACAGGTCTCTGCATTTTAAAAGGTCACCAAGCATGCCCAGTTGAAGGGTCAGGGGTCTGAGGTCCTATCCAGTCTCAATTAACTCATCTTGAACTAGATGCAGCTGACTCCAAGCTTCTAGAAAACAATTTGGGCAAACGTCTTATTACTTAGGCTAGTTGCTGCTTGGCACACATGCATGTCTTAAAATGACCTTGATTAGTGAAGGCAGGTGAAATGGACCAATCATTACACTATTTCAAGTAAAACACTGATCTTTGACAAAGGAGGAAACACAATACTATGGAGAAAATATGGTCTTTTAAACAAATGGTGCTCAAAGATGTAAATATCCACATGCTAAAAAATGAATTTAGACAGACTTTATACCATTCACAACATAGATCTGAATATAAAACACAAAACTACAAAACTCCCAGAAGATAAGGTAGGAGGAAATATAGATGACCTTAGGTTGAGTAAGGATATTTTAGATACTACGTCTAAAGCATGATCAATAAAACAAATGATTGATAAGTTGGACATAATTACAATAAAAATCTGACATTCTGTGAGAGACACTACAAAGTGAGAAGATAAGCCACAGACTGGGAGAAAATATTTACAAGAGATAAGTTTGATAAAGGATTGTTACTCTAAATATCCTGGGTTGGCTAAAAAGTTTGCTTGGGTTTTTCCACAATATCTTATGGAAAAAAAACCAAATGAACTTTTTGACCAACCCAACAAAAGGCTCTTAACACTCAATCATAAAAAAACAAACTGATTTTAAAAAAAGATCAAAAGCCTTAACAGACACCTTACCAAAGAGGATACATAAATGACAGATAAGTATATGAAAATAAGTTCAACATCATATGTCATCAGAGAAATGAAAGTTAAAATACCAATAAGATACCAACAAACACCTATTAGGATGACAACAGTCGAAACTTTAACAGCACAAAATGGCAGAGATGATACAGAGCAATAGCAACTTTCATTCACTGATAGTGAGAATGCATATTGCAGTCATTCTGGAACACAGACATACACTTAATATATGATCCAGCAATTACACCCCTTGGTGTTTATGCAAATAAGTAGAAAACATGTCCACACAATAATCTGCACCCAGATGTTTACATTAGTTTTAATCCTCATTGTCCAAAACTGGAAGTGACCAAAATATTCTTCAATAGGTGAATGTATAAATAAACTAGGGTACATCTAGATGATGGAATAATATTGAGTGCTAAAAATAAATGAGCTATCAAGTCATACAAATTCATGGAGAAATCTTAAATGCATATTACTCATGAAAGAAGCCAGTCTGAAAGGCTACATACTGTATGGTTTGAGTTTTCTGACAGTTGGGAAAAGCCAAAACTATGGAGACAATCAGAGAAGGCAATGGCACCCCACTCCAGTACTCTTGCCTGGAGAATCCCATGAATGGAGGAGCCTGGTGGGCTGCAGCCCATGGGGTCGGAAGAGTTGGACATGACTGAGCAACTTCACTTTCACTTTTCACTTTCATGCATTGGAGAAGGCAATGGCACCCCACTCCAGTACTCTTGCCTGGAGAATCCCATAGACGGAGGAGCCTGGTAGGCTGCAGCCCATGGGGTCGGAAGAGTCAGACATGACTGAGCAACTTCACTTTCACTTTTCACTTTCATGCATTGGAGAAGGAAATGGCAACCCACTCCAGTGTTCTTGCCTGGAGAATCCCAGGGAAGGGGGAGCCTGGTGGGCTGCCGTCTATGGGGTCACACAGAGTCGGACACGACTGACCCAACTTAGCAGCAGCAGCAGCAGCATGGAGACAATAAAAGAATCAGTGGTTTCCATGAATTAGAAAAGAAGAAGGGATAAATAGGCAGAGCACATAGAATTTTTAGAATGAGAAACTATTTTGTATGATACTATGATGGTGGATATATGTAATTATACATTTGTTAATACCCATAGAATGTACATGGATCATGGAGAAAGCAAGGGAGTTCCAGAAAAAACATTAATTTCTGCTTCATTGACTTTATGCTGAAGCCGTTGACTATGTAGATCACAACAAATTGTGGAAAATTCTTAAAGAGATGAGAATACCAGACCACCTTACCAGTCTCCTGAGAAACCTGAATACAGGTCAAGAAGAACAGTTAGAACCAGACATGGAATAGCTAACTGGTTCAAAATTGGGGAAGGGGAGTACAACAAGGCAGTATATTGTCACACTGCTTATTTAACTTATATGCAGAGTACATCATAAGAAATGTCAGGTTGGATGAATCCCATGCTCAAATCAAGATTGCTGGGAGAAATATCAACAAGCTCAGAAATGCAGATGATACCACTCTGAAGTACAAAAGCAAAGAGGAACTAGAGCCTCTTGATGAGGGTGAACAAGGAGAGTGAAAAAGCTGGCTTGAAACTCAACCTTCAAAAAACTAAGATCATGGGATCTGGCCCCATCACTTCATGGCAAACAGGAGTGGGTGGGGAGTGGAAACAGTGACAGATTTTATTTTCTTGGGCTTCAAAATCCCTGTGGATAGTGACTCCTGTCATAACATTAAAAGATGCTTGCTCCTTGGAAGGAAAGCTATGACAAATCTTGATAGTGTATTAAAAGAGAAGAGACATCATTTTGCTGACAAAGGTCCATATAGTCAAAGCTAGGATTTTTCCATTAGTCACGTACAGATATGAGAATTGGACCATAAAGAAGGCGGAGTGCTGAAGAATTGATGGTGCTGGCAAAGACTCTTGAGAATTCCTTGGACAGAAAGGAATCAAACTAACCAATCCTAAAGGAAATTAAGCCTGTATATTGATTGGAAGGACTGATGCTGAAGCTGAGGCTCTAATACTTTGACCACATGATGGGAAGAACTAACTCAATGCAAAAGACCCTGCTGCTCGGAAAGAATGAAGGCAGGAGGAAAAGGGGGTGGCAGAGGATGAGATGATTAGATAGCATCATTCTTCACACAATGGACATGAACTTGAGCAAACTCTGGGAGACAGTTGAGGACAGAGTAGCCTGGTGTGCTGCAGTGGGGTCACAAAGAGTCAGACATGACTTAGTTACTGAAAAAAAAAACAACAGTGGAATGAACACCAAGAAAAACCCTAATATAAACTATGAACTTTGGATAGCAATAATGTGTCAATGCAGTTCATCTGTTATAACAAATGCGCCAATCTAGTGGAGAAAGGTGATAGTGGAGAAGTGGGGCTGGGGTACTGAGTGGGCAGATAGTGTATGGGAACTCTCTATACTTTCCATTTAGTTTTGATGTGAATATAAAGCTGTTCTAAAAACTAAAGTCTATTTGAAAAGGTAAAACAGAAGAATCTAACTGGGTATATTTTAAAAGGGGATTTTTTTCAGAGAAATTGACATTTTTCCAAGTAATGAGGTAATCATCACATAAACAGTTAGTTTGGGGTATATTCAGTAGGAGGTAAGAGTAAGCTTTTAATGAATTTTTTAAATAGATGCATATCCTACTGGAAAATGAATTACATTACGAAACAGAGGAAGAACAAAAACAAAGATAAGGCACTCACTGTAATTCATGTAAGGCAACCCATCTATTTTGAAGACCCTCTAAAGATAAAAATTAATATAGATGATATATCCAAATATTGACGATTCCATCAAGATTACTCAAACAAATTTTTACAGAGTATGAAACAAAATATATCTACTTCACATTCATAAGCTAAATTGGATATGACTATATCATAATTATGGCTACCCATTCTAGTATTCTGCCTGGAGAATTCCATGGACAGAGGAGCCTGGTGGCTACAGTCCCTGGTGGCTATGGACTGGGCTTCAGTCCATACCATTGCAAAGAGTAGGACACAACTGAGTGACTAACGCTATCACTTTTTTTCCCATATCATAAGTATACTGTATAGGGGAAGAGTGTGAAGGTATCATAAATGGTTAGAAGCAAAATATGTCACACTGTGAAGATTCAACATTAAGATGTCAACTTTCAGACTAACTAAGACTCTGATGCTGGGAGGGATTGGGGCCAGGAGAAGAAGGGGATGACAGCATGAGATGGCTGGATGGCATCACTGACTCGACGGACGTGAGTCTGAGTGAACTCCGGGAGTTGGTGATGGACAGGGAGGTCTGGCGTGCTGTGATTCATGGAGTCGCAAAGAGTCGGACATGACTGAGCGACTGAACTGAACTGAATACACCATATTTATCCTTTAGAAGTCAATACAATGGTCAATTAGTGCGTGCGTGTGCAGTCACTTCAGTTGTGTCTGACTCTTTGCAACGCTATGGACTGTAGTCCACCAGACTCCTCTGTCCATGGGGTTCTCCAGGCAAGCATACTAGAGAGAGTTGCCATGCCCTTTTCCAGCAGATCTTCCCCACCCATGGATGAAACCTGCATCTCTTGCATTGCAGGCAGATTCTTTACCACTTGAGCCACTGGGGAAGTCTGGTCAATTAGTAAAGAGGTGCAAAGTAGATTATATGCATACCGTTGAAAGTTTAACAACATGGGTGTGAATAGCATGAGCCTACTTGTATATGGATTTTTACAATAGTAATTGCTAGAGTACTATACAGTAAGTAGTTGGTTGAACCCTTAGAATCAAAACTGCACATAAGGAGTAACCATGGATATGGAGGAGAAGAGGGTGACAGAGGATATGAGATGATTATAAAAGTTATATTTGGATTTTTGATACATAGAAAGTCAATGGCTGCAAACCTCTAAGACATATGGGTTTAAGAGTCAGTTGAAAGGGAAAAAAATGACCAGAGCCGAGTAAAAGCAGTGTGCCAAAAAGCCTCCAGTAAACAGCTATAAATAAGTAAGTTGCTATGACAAGATTTAGGAAAAAATGTTCCCTGAGAATTCTGGAAGCCAAAAAAGACTGTGGCTTTGATGTTACTCATGGGGAAACAGTAAGATTATTATTCCATTGTCAAGGTGTTTGCTGTGTAGGTCATCCCTAACTGAGATAGGCACTGATGATGTGCAGTATAAATACAAACTAGTCAGTCTGATATGGGAAGCAGACAGGCTTAAGGGAAAATGTTCTGTGTTGGTTTATTGCAGAAAATGAAGAGATCCTAATACAATAGACAAGATTACACATGGAAGGCTAAAAAGAATATTCTGATGGAAAAAGAAAGGAAAGTTACAGATTTTACATAATCTTGTGCCTTCTTTGCTCCTTAGCAGACATGATTGAGAAATGTTTATCTGCTTAAACATTAAAGAGTTGTAAACCAATGTTCAACCATGGTTATTTTAATACGTGAAATTAATAAATAATAGCCAGACTTGAAATTACTTGCAGATGAAGATGTAGCCAAGGAAACACTGCTACCCATCAAAAGGAAGGAATGGGGCTGAGGCTCAACTATCTGGTACCTAATATGGTTTCCATGTCTTTGCAGAAAGAAAAAATTGAAGAATATTTAGGTGTGGCAATCAGCGGAGGCCAAGAATTTGTCATGGTTCAAAGATAGCATGTGACTGGATATATCTAGAATAGTGCCTCCTAGTGGGAGCTCTTCATTTTGCTCTTTCCTAAGGTAATTTCAGCTTTGGCAACTAAGATGTGTGCATAAATTCAAGGCACCAATCTTGCAAAATTGTAGTCAGCCATTTAAAAATGAAGTTCACAATAAAAATGAGTCAAGTTATCGGCAAAAACACATGTCATAGAAAAAAGAAAAGTAGCTTGACACAGCTAGTACTAGATTCAGGCCCATCTTGCTGCTGCTGCTAAGTCACTTCAGTCGTGTCCAACTCTGTGCGACCCCAGAGATGGCAGCCCACCAGGCTCCACCATCCCTGGGATTCTCCAGGCAAGAACACTGGAGTGGGTTGCCATTTCCTTCTCCAAAGGCCCATCTTAGGAAGAATCTAAAACTTCCGAAGTCATGTCATGTCATCTGAACACAAAGTCAGAAGTTGGAATGAGTTTTTATGCTATAGTCAACAAGTATTTGCAAAGTCAAGAGGACAAAAGTGCATTTCTTAGTTTTTTCCATACAAGAAAAAGAAAGGGTCAACTTACTGAATCATCTCTAAATGAACATTATATTCAAAACAGCAAAATAAACATGAAAAATAGACAATTCCAAGACAGAGAAGAACACAGTAAAAGATTACCTTGGTATTTACTTTACAGTTCTATGCCATGGTTATAAAATAGAGAACTACAAAATAAAAATAAAAATTGGTATCATTATAGAATCATTCAGAATCATTCTTCACCACGTTTTGGGTGTTATGTAAAATAGAAAATATACAAGAGAGACAAGTATTACCTTAGCAGTTTAAGTCCTTCTTAGTTTAATTTTTTTTTTTTTTTTTGCACGTACAATGATTGTAAAATTTTCCCAATGGGAAGAAATATTTTTTAAATGATGAGATTTGAGGGCATGCCTTTTGTCTCAATACATATTTAAAACAAGATGCTATTCTTTGTCTGCAGATAGTGAGTTCCCACTTACAGAAATGGCTAAGAAAAAAAAAATATCTGAGCTATCAGAGACTGCAGTGTCTGAGAGGCTGGATTAGATGAATTCTAAGCTACATTCATGGACGGAGGAGCCTGGTAGGCTTCAGTCCATGCGGTCGCTAAGAGTCGGACACAACTGAGCGACTTCACTTTCACTTTTCACTTTCATGCATTGGAGAAGGAAATGGTGACCCACTCCAGTATTCTTGCCTGGAGAATCCCAGAGACGGCGGAGCCTGGTGGGCTGCCGTCTATGGGGTCGCACAGAGTTGGACACGACTGAAGTGACTTAGCAGTAGCAGCAGCAAGCTGCATTCCAAATTTTATCACTACTAAATGCTAACAAATCATCATAGTCATTGCCATCCTTATTATCTTAAGGAAGCATTATATTTATTATTACATGTCATATTCATGTTAAATACTAATGTATATAAATTTAGGCAGAAAACTCAAATGAGCTAATTTGTTCCAGTCTCAGAACAGGTTCTATCACATACGGTAACTTTGAATGCCTCAATTCTCTGCTTCTTTTATTCTTTCTCTAATTATATATCTGTTAAGCAAATAAGTCTAGGCTTTAAACTGAATATAAGTGATGGCAAAACTATGATGTAATCATAGCACCCTTAATGTTTATTCTTGACAACTTGAGTTTTTAGTGCATCACATGGTTTAGCGAGACATATATTTGCCATCTATTTTGATTAATAAAAAGATACATAGTAATCTTTTCTAAGGAAGAACAAATGTTGTAAAAGTATCTCCTCTTAATCTCTCCCAGCTTAGCAAAGAAACACCAAAAACATCAGCACCTCCACAATAACTGCATCCCTTGCAAATGAGTGGTTATAGTATTATGGTGGGAGGAGACTGGATTTGAAGTCAGAAGACATTTGGCTTATGAAAACTGTGAACAATTTCTTTCTGAGATAGGTTTAAACGGGAACTCACATTATCGACTGAAATTTTATAATATTCTGCCTGACAGGTTATCTCCTTAATTTAAAACACACACACACACACACACACACACACACAGCCAAGACATTTGGTTACTATAACATAAATCTTTTCATAAAGTGTATATATATATATATATATATATATATATATATATAACTGTGTATATTGTAAAATTATTTTCTTAAATGTAAAAGGTACACAAAAGGCACTTAATAAATATTTTTGAAAGAACAGATAAGATCACTCCTTAGTTGTTCACTAAAATAATCAACTGCAGTCTCCTGTAACTGACTTTCAAAACTAGTGGACAAATCATGGATATAGAACACAATATTGTTTAACAACTCCAAAACTTTGACCCTCCGATGCAAAGAACTGAGTCATTGGAAAGATTGGGAAAGATTGAAGGCAGAAGGAGAAGGGGACGACAGAGGATGAAATGGTTGGATGGTATAACTGACTCGATGGACATGAATCGAGTAAGCTCAGGGAGTTGGTGATGGAAAGGGAAGCCTGGTGTGCTGCAGTCCATTGGGTTGCAAAGTGTCAGACATGACCAAGCAACTGAACTGAACTTATACCAATTACAATGTGCAGAATCTTAGAAGTGGATTGTAATTTTCACTGGAAGCGGTCTATAATTTCCAGTTTTAGACATATGAACAATAACAAAACATTAAAAAAGGACAATTAATTAGTTGTCAACATGAACTATAAATCAAGAGAATAAACAGGCAAAATAAGTCATGCTGTGCTTAATCGCTGAGTAATGTCTGACTCTTTGTGACCCCATGGACTGTAGCCCTCCAGGCTCCTCTGTCCATAGGATTCTCCAGGCAAGAATACTGGAATGCATTGCTATGCCTTCCTCCAGGGGATCTTCCCAACCCAGGGATCAAACCCAGGTCTCCTGCATTGCAGGGGGATTCTTTACCAGCTGAGCCAGAAGGGAAGACCATATAAGCCATAAATTTGTACGTTGATAAATATGAAGCTGAAAGTACAGTCCTAAGCCATTATACTAGAATTATTTCTCAAAATAAAATTTGAGAGATTATACCTTCAGAAAGAAGCGAACGGCTCTTTCAATACAAGTTTAAGCAGAAGTTTTTATACAATATGTTGTTGGATGTGATTAAAATTTTGTGTGCTCTTCATTGTATTAAAACCACAGGCAAAAGTTTTTCTAAGCCTCCAAATGCCACACTTTGAAGCCTGTAGAGTGAGGAGTGTTTCAAGAGATGGTGGGTAGAAAAACAGATATCAACATCAGCAGAAAAACCTAGGCTAATATTGAATCAAGACAGCAAGCAATTAACTTAAGGAAAATGAAAAAGGAGTGATTTAAAAGAAACTGAACACAAACAAAAAAAAATCACAATTTCATGACAAACAACAGCATTATCTTGTGTTCACCCAGCCCATTTGATATATACCAAAAATCTTGGTAGAAATTATTCCATTAATGCACACAATTGGTCTCTGATATGGATTAGAAACTTATAGTATTACTCCTGTTTAACAGTTGTTAAAAGTTGCAATTTCAAAAGCAATTCAGTGACTTTCTGAGTAAAATCAAAATCTAAGCAACCACAAATTTTAATTTACAAATCAATATCCTATTACCTGTATTAAGGATATGAAAGGTTTTAAATTTCTTCCCCTATTCAATTGACTTAACACTTCACTATTTGCTAGTGTCAGGTTTGTTATTTTCAAACAACAACAAAGCTCCCAGTGAAAACCATTATTTCCCTTTTACTTCTGAGGAGTTCAGAGTAAACATACAAAAGAGACATAAGCAAGGATGCTATCATCATAAGCTTGGAACATCCAATAAACAAAATATATTACTTTTCAGCTATTTTGAAAGGAAAATATGTATTATACATCTAAACATCAAACTGTTGGAATAATATATACTGATTTGTGATGATGGTTTAAAATATTCCCCTAACACCATTTTTCATATTAGACCTTCATTGAAAGAGAACACCAGCATAAACCACACTACTATAATAAAAGCCAGTGATTTCCTCTCAAGGCAGTAAGGCAGTGTTACTTTACTTCACTGTGGTCATCACAGCACATCCAAGGTGGCCATTTCTTAAAAGTCATGCTGCAAAACTAAGTTAAAAAAAATAAACAACCAACTTGTGTAATGACTGCTGGCCTCAGGGTAGCTCCATGATAGATCGATATAAGATAGATGACAGAGATAGATTAAAAGATGAATGTCTTCTTTTGATTATGTTGAGTAATTGATGCTTATTAGATGAAAAGCTATGATTTGTATTATTATTTTTTCAGCATCAGCAGAAGGAAAACAGGAAAATCTTAGCAGGGCAAGTTCAGCCTATATGTTAAGGATTCCTGAGTCTGCAAAGAACAATGCTCTCCAGTAATTATTAGTACGGAGAAGGTGCTTCTAGTTTTCCCAAACTTTATAACACACAGTTATAATCATCATGCTTCAAATGAAAACATTCTGGAACCATCTTAAACTATCTGGCTTCTAAGCCATCCAGCCTGTTGACATCCAAAAATCAATGTTATCAGTGTCTCTTCTAGTGGGAGGATTACTTTCACAGGGGTATCTCCACAGTCATCCTTGGCACACCTGGTCACAGGAATGCATGATTTACACAGCTGCACAGTTGGGGTTTGTGTTGAAAGAGGTTTTAGCAGATGAGGCATAAAATTTGAAAATATGCAGCCAGGGAGATGGGAGGTATGAAACCCTCTGTTCTGCAAACATTAGTCTTTTTCAGATTTTGTTTGTCAGTCTTTCCAGCTAAATAGAGAAGTGACAACTCTCTGAAAGAGTTTATGCAGATGCTGAAAAATAAATAGATTAGCTATTACTAGCTGGCATAAATGCTTAGCATTTAGGTATTTCATTATACGTAACAGAATTGAGTAAACACATTGGCCAGGATAATGTTGGACAACAGAAGATACAAATATGAATGCCGGCACATGAAAACATATTAGGGACAGACTTAAAAGAGATAAACAAAGGTACAAGAGCTATTTTGACTTATTTTTTAAATGGCTTACATTTTAACAAGCAGTATTTTTAAATGAATGAATGATGCGGCAGTTATAAGGTATTACGATATCTGTCAGGGCTACTGTTCTCTTCTGGGGCACCATATTAGCTTATGAGGTTGTGGACAAAATTCAGCTTCTTGTGGTTGTAGAACTGGTCTCTGTTTTCTTGACACATTAATCTCTTCAGGCAAAGAATCATTGAATTCTTCTTGTGCTTTGGATTTCTCTAAATTCCCTTTCTGCCTTGCCTTGTGCTTTTAAGGGATCATGTGATTATATTGGGCCTCTGCTTCCAGTCAATCTTCTTCTTTTGAATTCCATTGATTAGGAAATTTAACTACATCTACAAAGTTCTTTTTGACATGTTAAATAATATATTCACAGTCAGATGATCAGAGTGTAGAATCCTATTGGGAGCTAAATTCACTTGCCTGAAATTTCATCATCTATTACATATTTATTTGAAACATAAGTAGACTTATATTAGATTATTATTCCTAAACATGACAATATAGTCATTATTCACATTACATTTTAGTGTGAGTTTGGTAAGAATCTTAACTTTTAAGAACTGAAATTTGCCTTAAGGAATAAGAACTGTAGCCATGAAAAGAAAAATACAGGACAAAAGTCTGATTTTATAGCATGGAGTATTTCCCAGGGGAAAACTAAAGACCGGCCTGAGTAGAATACTGAAATGCGGCATTCTTGAAAAGGATGCTAGAAGAAAGTAGAAAGAAGTAGAAGAATGAGTGGGACAGAGACAGGGAAGAACCAGAAAACAGTTTCCCCATGGGCTGTGAAAGATAGTAATGAGCTAAATAAGTTAACCAGACCCTAGCCCTAGATGTCCCTCCTCTTTCTTCAATAACTCAAACAGCACACACACACACACACACACACACACACCTAAATAGAAACAGAGGTACAAGAAACGATTCCAATAAGTTTCTGCAGTTGAGAAACATATTTCTTTCCCTTGGGGCATCGTATAGTGTTTTCATAAACAACAGCAGAGTTGGAGTTGAGGAAAAGAAGCATTTAGAATAGAGGGAAGAAACAATATATAACTATTTCTATTCATTTAAAAATGCCCCTTAATTTCCAGGAATAACTTTGTCTATTCAATTATTGTAATGTATATTTAAAGAAAAAAAGCATTTTCTCTTGGAACAAATATTAAGTTCACAATAATCCAATCATAGCCTTAACAGGGTGAAAAACCAATCTCTGCTTCACTTCACTGCACTATAGTATTTAATCTTTTTCTATTGATAGTTAGTGCATGCAATTTTCATTAGAAGAGCTTTAAACATCAAAAGTAACATTTGGAGGCAGCAGCAGATTCACAGCAGCTCTTTAATATTTGGTCACTTTATAATTAGATTATAACTTTACAAGGAAGCATATACAAGACACTGGGTCACAGTTTTAAAGTTATAAAACCAATAAAATCATCCAGGGTGTATTATTATTTTGAAATGACTTATAAGCAATTTCATTTTACTGCCAAAACATTTTTATCATTTCTTTCCCAAAGACAAATGTGTTCAGTTCGATTTGTGTCTGGCTTTGCATTTAATCATGTTTGCAGGATTTTTTTTTTTTTGAGTTTACAATTAATTCTCTTTATGTTTATGTAACACTATTCAAACTTTTTCCTCCCTAAATTTGTCCTAGTGGATGACTGCTTATTATAATTTTGTAATGTTACAGTTATTATATATACATAGTACTCTGAGGATCCTGACAGAAGATATTTTATAATTTTATTTTTTTTATTGCTCAAACAATTGCAAATAACATATTCATAAAGTCCAAAACATGTGTATATAATCCAGATTCAAATGCTGTTCAGAAACCCACTAGATCAGGAATATTTTAGTTAAATGTAAAATTAGTATTTTACATACTATTGGTCAAACTGCATCTGATGTGCACCTGAATTTAGTCACCTTCCTTTAAATGATTAATAGATCAGGCATTTGCACATCAACACAGAAAACAGCAATGGATAAGTGAGGTGAAAAAGGTATGGATAGTTTGTTTTGTGCAGTGATGGTATTCTAAGGTAAGTAAAGAAAATAGAAGTTTTAGGAAAATAATGAGTATGCGAATGAGGAACTTGGTAACAGTTCTGGTAATAATTCAATTGATCAATATATCATTTAAGCTCTAGGATTTTTGTTAGCATGTGTGAGAAAGTAAGGCTAAGCTAGAGTTACAGCATTGTGCTTTTCAGTTCTGAAAATATGAGTCTGTGGATTGAAGTGTGCTTTCCATGTCCTTAAACTATCATATGATTTTAAGACAGGTAACTTGGCAGAAAAATTAACTCTTTTAAAACACTGGAGTGATTTCAAGGAAAACCATACACAATAACGGTTGATAATGCGAACTTCAAGTTTATCTTTCTGCCATAAGTTAACTTTCTGCCCTGAGTAGTTTGATTAACATCACTGCTTCATTCTAGCAGTTCAGTTCAGTCACTCAGTTGTATCCAACTCTTTGCGACCCCATGGACTGCAGCATGCCAGGCCTCCCGGTCCATCACTAACTCCTGGAGTTTACTTAAACTCCTGTCCGTTGAGTAGGTGATGCTATCTAACCATCTCATCCTCTGTTGTCCCCTCCTCATCCTGCCCTCAATCTTTCCCAGCATCAGGGTCTTTTCCAATAGTCAGTTATTCGCATCAAGTGGCCAAAGTATTGGAGCTTCAGCATCAGCATCAGTCCTTCCAATGAACATTCAGGACTAATTTCCTTTATGATGGACAGGTTGGATCTCCTTGCAGTCCAAGGGACTCTCAAGAGTCTTCTCCAACACCACAATTCAAAAGCATCAATTCTTCAGCACTCAGCTTGCTTTATAGTCCAACTCTCACATCCATACATGACTACTGGAAAAACCATAGCTTTGACTAGACAGAACTTTGTTGGCAAAGTAATGTCTCTGCTTTTTAATATGCTGTCTAGGTTGGTCATAATTTTTTTTTTCCAAAGAGCAAACATCTTTCAGTTTCATGGCTGCAGTCACCATCTGCAGTGATTTTGGAGCCCAAGCTTGATTCTATACCAGTGGAAATATTTTGAGATAATTAACAAGCATATTTGTTATTTAAAATAAGAACATCAAGAAATGATAACTGGAAAGAATATTAAACCTATGCTATTAGTTAACGAATCCTGATAGGAGGAATGGACATAATCAACAAACTAGTTCTGACATGTGAGAAACTTGAAAAATGAGAGACACAGAAAAAAAAAAAAGAGAGAGAGAGAGAGAGAAGTTTAGAAAAATTCCCCCTCCACAAGATAATTCATTTGCCAAACTTGGTCAAGGAGTGAGTATCAGTAATTCCTTATGGCGTGCATGTGTGCTGAGTCATTTCAGTTGTGTGCAATTCTATGTGACCCTATGGAATGTAGCCTGTCAGCCTCCTCTGTCCATGGTGATTCTCCAGGCAAGAATACCGGAGTGGGTTGCTATGTGGGATTTCCCTGGTGGCTCAGACGGTAAAGCGTCTGTCTACAATGCGGGAGACCTGGGTTGCATCCCTGGGTCGGGAAGATCCGCTGGAGAAGGAAATGGCAAGCTCCAGTACTATTGCCTGGAAAGTCCCGTGGACAGAGGAGTCTGGTAGGCTACAATCCATGGGATCGCAAAGAGTTGGACACGACTGAGCAACTTCAGTTTCCTTTCCTTTCCTTTTCCTCCAGGGGATCTTCCTGACCCAGGGACTGACCTCATGTCTCTTATGTCTCCTACATTGCTGAGTTATTTTCCACTAATGCCGCCTGGGAAGCCCAATTCCTTATTATGAGTAGTTTTAAGTCCATAGTAGAACTCCTTTATGTGTTTCTGGTTCAGACAGTGAACTCTGCATATCTTTCTTTTCTTCCCCCTTAACGAAAACCCACTGAAATGGCTGCTGCTGCTGCTAAGTCGCTTCAGTCGTGTCCGACCCTGTGCGACCCCATAGACAGCAGCCCAAAAGGCTCCCCCGTCCCTGGGATTCTCCAGGCAAGAACACTGGAGTGGGTTGCCATTTCCTTCTCCAATGCATGAAAGTGAAAAGTGAAAGTGAAGTCGCTCAGTCGTGTCCGACTCTTCGCGACCCCATGCACTGCAGCCCATCAGGCCCCTCCGTCCATGGGATTTTCCAGGCAAGAGTACTGGAGTGGGGTGCCATTGCAGATATATTTTTTAAAAAAATGCATTGTGAATAGGAGAACCAGTAGATATAATCTTCATAACAGATGAAATAGAGTAAAGAAAGCTATAGTCCACAAAAAAGAGCAAACGAAAATAACAGACATGGGAGCAATGATCTTTAGTGGGCCTGAAAAGATTCAGGGGTACAAGCCTGATGACAGTGGTTACATTGTGCAGAAGTCTGAATGGGAAAGCAAAAATTTAACTAATTTAAAGGCTTTGTAAGTAATTGCAGAACCAGGCTGCTTTATGCAAGCTGTCCACATGCAAGCCCTACATTGGCAGAGACACTGGTTACTTTCAGACATAACTAAAGAACTCTCAAAAGAAAGTGAACAATGTCTCGGGGAGCACTAGGGATTCTAGCACTGGTGTTGGTATGTCAGATATTTTCTACTTTTTATTTAATTCAATTTTGTTTATTTATTTTTAGAAATTAGAGTAAAAGCTAGCTTTTATATTTGCTACCTATTCACATATCATTAATGGAAATGCTGAGAATCAGCCCTCCCATCCAAAGGAGAAACAATTTGGGAAACTAATTTACACAAAGGTAGAAGAAGTCAGTGTCAGTCCTGTAAAATGAGAAACTGTTGAAGATGTGCCTCAGCCTCTGTGATGTAATATCAGTGAAAGAGGAGGCATAATCTACAAGTGTAAAACAAGAATTCTAGGATGACAATAGTGCAACTTACAAAGAAATTAATAAAATTTAGTGCTAAGTTTGTCCAACATTTTTTCCGTTTTTCCATCATGTAAAATGGAAGTCGCACAGTCATGTCCAACTCTTTTTGACCCCATGGACTGTAGACTGCCAGGCTTCTCTGTCCATGGAATTCTCCAGCAAAGAATACTGGAGTGGGTAGCCCTCCCCTTCTCCAGGGGATCTTCCCAACCCTGGGATCAAACCTAGGTCTCCTGCATTGCAGGCGGGTTCTTTATGGTCTGAGTCACCAGGGATATGAACCTCCTATTTCATTTGGGAAATGTGTTAATATGTTACCCTTGGGGGAACATAGTAACAAATCAACAGCTCTACAGGGCATTCCATTGGCGGTGAAAAGGTACCCACTATCCAGAAGCAGTAATGTCATTGTTGCCATGTTATCTGATGGTATTTGAGTTAGCACCAATGCCCAGTTAATACTACAGTATCTCTCCAACCATTGCACTGTAGTGACACTAGCTATAGTCCTGGCTTTTTGTGTGGGCTTATACTGTCCATACACGTTTCTCAGGAATTTTCTCCTGTCTCTGTAACAATATGATTATTGTAAATATTGACAAGATGACTCTATACTTCATATAGAAAGGGAAGAGAATTAGAATAACAAAAAGTTGTTTTTTTAAACAGCAAAGTTGGAAGATTCACACTATCTGATATAAAGCTTCAAAGATCACAACACCATGATATCAATGAAAAGATGGACATGTCGATCAATGGGAGAGAATATTCAGAAAGAGAGAAACACAACTATGGTCAATTGATTTTTGTCAAATATGCAAAGGCGAGCCAATGTCTAAAGCAGACTTTTTAAACAAAATTTGATGAATTATTTCATATCTGCACACAAAAGAAGGAAAAAGAAGAAGGAAAAAAAAAAAGCTTTGACCGGATCTCTCATCTTATATATTGGGTTGGCCAAATTTTTCATTTGTTTTTTTTTTTTTTTTTTTTTTTTTTACTGTACAAAAAGAGGACAGAAGAGTTTATTTTTTTTTTTTTTTTTTTTTTTGAGTCTGGAGATTGGGTTCTTTTATTTTATTTTTTTTTTATTATTATTATTATTTTTTTTAATTTTAAAATCTTTAATTCTTACATGTGTTCCCAAACATGAACCCCCCTCCCACCTCCCTCCCCATAACATCTCTGTGGGTCATCCCCATGCACCAGCCCCAAGCATGCTGTATCCTGCGTCAGACATAGACTAGCGATTCAATTCTTACATGATAGTATACATGATAGAATGCCATTCTCCCATATCATCCCACCCTCTCCCTCTCCCTCTGAGTCCAAAAGTCCGTTATAGACAGCTGCGTCTTTTTCCTGTCTTGCATCCAGGGTCGTCATTGCCATCTTTCTAAATTCCGTATATATGTGTTAGTATACTGTATTGGTGTTTTTCTTTCTGGCTTACTTCACTCTGTATAATCGGCTCCAGTTTCGTCCATCTCATCAGAACTGATTCAAATGAATTCTTTTTAATGGCTGAGTAATACTCCATTGTGTATATGTACCACAGCTTTCTTATCCATTCATCTGCTGATGGACATCTAGGTTGTTTCCATGTCCTGGCTATTATAAACAGTGCTGCGATAAAGTATAAATAAAGGATATATTTTTCATTTTCATCAAGAACTTTATTGAACAATGTATTCACCATTTTGTTCTACTACCTTCCACCATTTGTCAGGCGAATTCATAATTTCATCTTCCCCAAACTTTTTATTTTTTTTGAGCAAAGAACTGTTCCAGGTGCCTTTTATAGTCTTCTAGAGAATTAAAATTTTTTTCCATGAAGAGAATTTTATAATCAAAGTAAATGGGAAACCCAAAGGTGCAGTGTCTGGTGCATATGGTAAATGACTCCAAATTTCCCAGGCAAGCTGTAACCATTTTTGCCTGGTCATCAAAGAGACATGTGGTCTTGCATTATCCTGACAGCAATACTTGGAATTAATCATTTGGTTTTCCAGAATGGCTCATAATAGAGGACTCCCTTCCAATCCCACGATACACACAACATCATCTTCTTTGAACAAAGATAGGTTTTCGGTGTGGTTGGTTCATTTCCCTTGCTCCACAATCTCTTCCATTCCATATTATTGTACGGTATACACTTTCATCACTTGTCATAATTTGTTTTTTAAAAGTGGAATGGTTTCATTAAATTTCAGTAGCAAATTACATATGGAAATACAGGGGAGAAGATTTTTTCGCTTAACTTATGTGGAACCCAAACATCAGAGTGATTAACCTAATCATGCTGATTTGAATGATTTTCAACAATTAATGTGTATATTTTGAGTATGTCAACTATCTCCTATGTGGTATAACAATGATTCTTCCCAACTTCCTGTCTCAATTTGACTGCTATCAACTTCAACTGGTCTACATGACCACAGAGCACCATTCAGTGAGATACCTCCAGTGCCAAACTTCTCAAACCACTTTTGGCACAGCTGATCAGTTGCAGTACCTTCTCCATACACTGCACAAATCTGTGTGTGTGTGTGTGTGTGTGTGTGTGTGTTTCAGTTGCATTTTTACCCTTCTTGAACTCGTAAAGGATAATATGCCACAAATGTTTGTTTTCTTTCATCTTCAATATTTAAATGGCTACACAAAAATTCACCAGTTTTTGATAAACGTTTTTAATTCATGCTGATATGATATCTGTCATAATACAGTCTAACAAAATTGTTTTGAATGAAACTAAACACAACTATGCACTACTAGAGTCATCTCATGGGGAAAAAGAAAATGAACATTATGGCCAACCCAATAATAGTTAAATCAAAACAGATCATAAATGTATAAAATGTAAAATTTTAAAACCTATAAAGGAAAACATAGAAAATCATTTTCATGACCTTTGGAACAGACAAGGGATTCTTATATGGAATATCAAAAGCATGATCCCCCAAAGAAAATATTGATAGATTAGACTTCATCAAAATTAAAAACACCTTTTTTATTTTCTGTGAATGATACTGTTAAAAGAATTAAAATTACAGATTGGGAAAAATATTTGTAAATTATTCCTCACAAGGAACTTGGATCCATAGAATATAAAGAATTTCTAAAACTCAAAAACAAGAAAACAACCCAATGAAATAATAAAATATTTGAATTTTAAAAAAAAACCCACTTTACCATAGAAGATATACCAGTGGCAAATAGGTATATGTAAAAATGTTCAATATCATTAGTCGTTACAAGTAACATGAAGTAAAACCAAAAATAGACACCACTGCACATCTATCGGATCAGCAAACAACAGATACAAAAAGAGCCTGATAAAGTCACATGCCCTGGCAAGTTTGAAGAGCACTCAAATTTCATACATTCCTGCTAGCAATGCAAAAATGATACAGCCAAGAGTTTAGCAAGTGTTTATTGATGTACAAAAATATAAAGGTACTGTGATACATATAGTGGAATACTATTTAACCATTAAAAAGATTGAAATCTCGTTTAACAATATGGATGAATCTTGAGGGTATTATGCTAAGTGAAATAAGTCAGACTAAGAAAGACAAAGACTGTTTATTTTCACTTATATGTGGAATTGCACAAAGCCGAGCTATAGATAGAGAGAACAGATTGGTGGTTGACAGAGGTGGTAGGTGAGGGAGTGGATGAAGTAAATGAAGGGATCAAAATGTACAAAATTCCAGTTATAAAATAAATAAGTCATGGGGATAAAATATATGCCATAGTGACTAGAGTTAATAATATTTTACTTAGAACATAGAAAATGCATATTGTTATTAAGAGCCTACATAAAATCCCCTGCAAAATTTCACAAAGGTAAAAATCTTTGAAGTATATAATACATATTTCTTTGTTACTTTAGCAATACTAATAAAATTAATGACTCCTGAAAAAAAAGTAAACATACTTATCATATGACCCAACAATCTTCCTCCTAAGTATTTACCCAAGGAAATAATACTTACGTTCAAAAAAATCCTGTACACGAATGTTCACAGTAGTTTTAATCATGTGCTCTAAAAACTGGGAGCAACCTAAACACCCTTTGACTGATGAAAGGATAAACAAACTTTGGTAAATTCATACAGTGCAATAATACATAGCAATAAGAAGGTGTAAGTTATTGACACTAGCAAAAATATATACACTGAAGAGTGAACGTGAATATGTTAGTTGCTCAGTCATGTCCAAATCTTTGTGACCCCATGGTTCTGGCGTATTATAAGGGAAAGATGCTGGGTTAAAAGGTTATGTGCTTCCTGATTTCATTTGTATGACATACCGGAAAAGGCAAAACTACAGAGAATGAAGTTAAGTGGTAGATGTCAGATTTTAGGGATGAGGAAAGGGGTTGATTACTAAGGGCACTGGGGAATATTCTGGATGATAGAATTGCCCTATTTCTTGCTCATTTGGGTATTTACACAACTCTGTGTATTTGTCAAAACTCAAACAAATATATCAAAACTGAAATCAACTAGAACACTTCAGGACCCTCCCAAGTGTGAAGACTCCTCCATGTCCCCTACTTCTGTTTATAGAAAAGCTAAAGTGTCTCAGACCTCCTCACAAAAGAGTATGCACAAACAGTTAATGATTTGCACAATAGAGTCACAGAATCTTTCTGTGTCTGATGCACATTCCTGAGTTGTTTTATAGGTACTATAACTATCACCAGAGGGAAAAAAAGCTAATCCTATGATGACCAGACTGTAGCCATGGCAAATATAAGCTGCTCCATCTTGAGCAGGACTGAATCTATGGCCAGCACAATTCTAAAAACAGGCCTCAAGAGAACGGGAATAATAAACGCTATTGCTCATAATAATGTGTATCTTTGTGGACATCATCAAAATAATTACAGCTTGTTCTACAGGTATGTGTAAGCAGGTAACTAAAACTGTTAGCAAAGAGACACTACAGACCCATATCAACCCACTCTAAGAATGTGGTTCCCTATGTCAACATGAAGAAGTTACATAGGTAGACTTTTACTCCTAATCCAATACAAATGGAATAGTGTCTGAGTGTGGAGATTTGTAAGCAGCTCTTTGCAGGCAGCAGCTTTCTCCAGAAGGCCCTTTTCATCTCATCACTTTAGCAAAACTATATATTTACCAACCTTTATACCAGATACCCCATGCTTAACTAACCTCCAATCCACGCACAACTTTCAAATCTTTTGATAACAGCATACCTTGCCTAACCTGTTGATTCCTTTTTTTTTAAATTAAGTAGAAATGAAGAATAAATAATTAACAGATGACTAGATCTTTTCCCCTAGTTTCTTCCTTTGGCAATCTCATGAGCAGATGGTGAGAACGAGTTAGCATCTAAAGATCACAAGGAGTCAACAAGCCTGCACATAGTAGGAATCGGCAAAAAATCCAACCCCCTAACTCAGGGATTAACTGAGATTACTCCCCTTTTTCCCTTTAAAAATTTCCATGGTAAAATCATTAGAGCTGGTTCTGGACAGGACACAATTATGCCTTCTCCCTAGATTACCACCTAAATAAAGCAGTCTTTCTGTTCCTACCAGCGCTTGTCTCTTGAGTGTTGACTTTTGAATAGTGAGCAGCCAAACCGGAGTTTGGTAATAAAATGAATGAATTTTACTTTACATAAACTGAAAATGCATAGGTAAAAACAAACAGGAAAAATTTTTAAATATACTAGTTAAATTTTTAAACTTTATCAATGGTAAAACTGGAAAGCAACAAAACTGTTGAGGAAATACCATAATGTCAATAGATGTTTATGTTTCATTTATAAAGAGAAACAATAATATACCCATATTATTTAGAGATAGTAAAGTAAATGCAAAATTAAAAAGGGAAAATGCTAATCCATAAAAGGTATTATGGAGAGAGTTTTATATATATAAATATATATGCACACACAGTATGTATTATTTACATTGTATAGGTGTATTCATAAGAATTATATTGAGCTAAAGACAACAAATGGATAACAGCAAATTGATCTTATTTAATGATGTGAGTTTAGTAATATTTACACAATCTTCATATTATTTGAGTAAAGAAACCACTTTTTTTGGTTTGTTTAAAGTTAATTTCTGGATCTGTTAGACCTCAAATCACAATTATTTGTGAATCTTATAAGTAAAGCTAACAGACAATTTTAGTAACATTCCTTATACAACCATACCTTAGTCTTATTTTTCTCAGTTTGTGTTGTATGCTTCTTTGCAGTCTGTAAAGCAGTTCATGTGGGTACTTGGGATGTTCTGAAAATTCTAACAAACAGTAATTATTCCACTAAAAGATGATTCTGTTATAGACTTTAAAATTCTCAGTATCGCAAAAACACTATGGCTCATGCCAGGAAAGACACAGATTGCAAGACCAGGCTGGAAAGACAAGCTGCTGTTTGGAAGTATAGCATGCATTTTTACACCTTTATCCAACATTTTTTACACATTTTTTTTCCTTTAAACTCTCAGGAACCCCTGCCAAATATTATTCGGGCCTGCCTGATAAATATATTCTTGTCCTTTCTAAATATACCATGTTTCTCATAGCAAAGATGGTTTCCATCATAAAGTATTATTACATAATATACCACTGTTATGAGAAATGCTTAGAAAGCTGTCCATATTTTCTTGGTATTTGTTTTGCATATTTCAATCCTATTGGAACCAACTTTCTGTCAGCTTCCTTCTTGGAAATCAAAGACTACCTATTGATACTGAAAAGGACTCTCTGACTACTAAAACAAGCCAAAGTTACAAGAACCAATAAGTTAAAATCACTAACTTCTTTACAAAACCTTCAGTTCTATTTTGGGGAAGGTATTTTTTATTTAATGTGGATTTTCTACATTTAATACAGTTCTTTGAGTGTATTTACTGAATTCAATTAATTTCATGATAAAACCATAAAACCAGAAAGAAGATCCCAAGTGTGGCATTATGCAAACAAAACATTTGTTGAGAAATAATTCACAGTCCCCTTTATCCTTTTTCTTATGATATAAGGCATGCTGATTAATATATCAGAATTCTGAACCTGTCTTTTTATTTGAACAACATTACAGCAATAAACCAGAGATGGAAAGCTTATTGAGGGAGGGGGAATAATTACATTCCAACAAAGAAATAGATTTCATTATAAGTACCCAGGGGGTTATTTTATAAGAAAGTAGAAAAATATATTTTAAAAAAATATAGCTTGGCAATGGCCTTTATGTCTAGAATATTATTTTCTCAATATAACCCCCATTGAGGCAAAAGTAATATTAACAAATAATAAAGTTTTGCTGTAATTCTTAGTATTTTAATAAACATAGTTATAACATGCCAAGTAAATTAAACTCCTTAATCTTTTTCCTCTGTTTTACTACACCATTACATTGTTGTACTTGGAAAATGATCATTCCACAAGCAAAGTTACTAATCATCTCAGACTGATTAAAAAGAAAATGTCTTCTTGTTTCCTCATGACCCCTAAGCTGAAGTCTTTGAATCAGAGATTAAAGCTTAATTATTCTGATGTACCAGTTCAGTGTTATCAACCTGGCCTCTTCACCACTTTGAAAGTATAAATTGCTTGAGTAAAAGAGGTGAATGCTCTGTTCTTTGCTTTTTTTTTAAGAATTCATATTTTCAATTTCTAGATGAAAAATAATACCTTCACTAAATTCTAATCATACTTTCTGCTGACAGAGATAGAATAAACCTGGAGATTATCTAGAATACTAAGGGAAGATCACTATGCATAAATCAATACTGCCCCTACCTGTATTACTAATCTTCTTTCAGACATAAAACAATGTTTTTTTTTTTTAAGGTAGACAACTTTGAGATAAGGTTTAAAGTGCTCTCTCACTCTTAAAATACAGTTTTCTTTACTGAACTACTTTAAGCAGAACTGTTTTAAGTATAAAAAATAATTTGAGAACAGTCAGTGCCACCAACCCCATAACTATCATCTACCCAGTACTTCTATACACAGGTAACCATGTCAGTTTCATGTGTGAACTTTCAGAAATATTCTGTGCTGCACAAATATTGCTTTACAGAAATTCCAACATGAAACAACATATTGAATTTTTTTCTTTAAAAACATAGCTTTAAAGAAGATCCATATCAATACACACAGGTTTGTTATGTTATTCTGTTATATAAATATTCCATGATTTGTTTAAATCATCACTTAAGATGTGTACAGAAACAGGTAAGCCCTAATGTTGATTCCAGTCCACTTTTCAAAATTTAAGTATAGTTGATTTACCCTGGAGAGGGAAATGGCAACCCTCTCCAGTATTCTTGCCTGGAGTATTTCATGGACAGAGGAGCCTGGCAGGCTATTGTCCATGGGGTCACAAAGACTCGGGCACATAGTTGATTTATAATACTATATTATGGTTCAATATTTTATAGATTATACTTAAAATAATTACAAAATATTGGCTGTATCTCCCTGTAACTTATCTTTGTAGCTTATTTGTTTTATACATAGCCCGTCTATTTTTGTTCTTCCTTATGGTGACTTATCTTCATGGCCTCTTGATTCCTTATTTGCCAGCCATGCACAAGAAAAATGAATCTCATGTAAGCTTGCTTGAGTTCAAATTTTGGCACCACCAGTTTTTCACCGTGCGAATGTGGGGTAAGTTATTGAGCTTATCTGAGCCTTAGTTTGTACTGGTATAATAATGCCTCCTGAATTTTATAAATCATAACAATCATGAAACACAGCCCTGGCACATTCCAAGAGAGAGAAGTCGCTCAGTCGTGTCCGACTCTTTGCGACCCCATGGACTGCAGCCTACCAGGCTCCTCAGTCCTTGGAATTTTCCAGGCAGGAATACTGGAGTGGGTTGTCATTTCCTTCTCCAGGGGATCTTCCCAAACCAGGGATTAAACCCAGGTCTCCCACATTGCAGGCAGACACTTTACCATCTGAGCCACCAGGGAAGTGGCACATTCCAAAGTGCCTTATAAATAGAGTGCATACTGATATGATCACTTCCAGAAGCCTTCTGGAACAGGAGGTGAAAGGCTCACTATATATTATAACAAGTTTCAAACATAGTATCCTCCAAAAGTATCCATAGCCCTGTCCCTGACCAACCCTAGTCTAAAGAATGGATTTCTTTTCACTGCTCTCCTCAGGATAGGCACGAGTATTCTTGAAGTCCAAACCACAATGAGCAGGTGGGTCTTGTCACAATAGGATCCAGCTGTAAGAATTATTAGGCTCTTCCCATTCAGGGGGAGTAAGTTGCCAATATATCTTAAATTGCAGATTCATACTCCAAGACCTCACAGGCCCAAGAAATCTCTATAGGAAAATTAATTTACAGATCAAACAGTCCAACTGACCAGTTTATATTCAGATAATTTGTATGCATAACGGTTAATGTCTCTCTCCCTGCACTGTGGATTCAGCTGTACCCTCCCTGTAGAGTGGTATGTCATTCCCTTGTCTGCAGAACTAAACAGACAATCCTCACTGGGCTTGCATTTAATTGCTCTGTAAGTAAAAGAGGGTGGCAATTAAGGTGAGATTAGTCTCCAGTCCCTTTGTATGCATATAACTTGGAGTGAGCATGAAGCAGAATCTAATTTTCACATTCTCGTGTAGTCTTGGTTCTTGTGTGGCACTAATGTTTGTGTTTTATACCATCTATTTCTATGATATCCATGTGTAAAATGGCTACTATTATTCCCATACTATACAAAAAGGATCAGAAGCTTAAAAAGCATAGATAATTTCCTCAAGATCAAAAGAGCATTACATGACAGAGCTAGCACAAAAATTTGGGTTTCACTGACTTCAAGGTCTGTATTTTTCCACCATATTCTTGCATTGTCTCTAATGAATAAAGAAAGATATTCTGTGTGCAACTGACTAAATTCTGTAACAGTCTATATTAAACTTTTTTAAATATAAATCTATTTATTTTAATTGGAGGCTAATTACTTTACAATATTGTATTGGTTTTGCCATACCTCAACATGAATCCGCCACAGGTATACACGTGTTCCCCATCCTGTACCCCCCTTGCACCTCTCTCCCCGTACCATCCCTCTGGGTCAACCCAGTGAACCAGCCCCAAGCATCCAGTATCATGCATCGAACCTGGACAGGCGATTCGTTTCATATATGATATTACACATGTTTCAATGCCATTCTCCCAAATCATCCCACCCTCTCCCTCTCCCACAGAGTCCAAAAGACTGTTCTATACATCTGTGTCTCTTTTGCTGTCTCTCATACAGGGTTATCATTACCATCTTTCTAAATTCCACATATATGCGTTAGTATACTGTATTAGCTCCAGTTTCATCCACCTCATTAGAACTGATTCAAATGTATTCTTTTTAATGGCTGAACCTGACCTGCCTCTTGAGAAATCTGTATGCAGGTCAGGAAGCAACAGTCAGAATTGGACATGGAACAACAGACTGGTTCCAAATAGGAAAAGGAGTACGTCAAGGCTGTATATTGCCACCCTGCTTATTTAACTTACATGCAGAGTACATCATGAGAAACGCTGGACTGGAAGAAACACAAGCTGGAATCAAGATAGCTGGGAGAATATATCAATAACCTCAGATATGCAGATGACACCACCCTTATGGCAGAAAGTGAAGAGGAACTAAAAAGCCTCTTGATGAAAGTGAAAGAGGAGAGTGAAAAAGTTGGCTTAAAGCTCAACATTCAGAAAACGAAGATCATGACATCCGGTCCCATCACTTCTTGGAAAATAGATGAGGAAACAGTGGAAACAGTGTCAGACTTTATTTGTTTGGGCTCCAAAATCACTGCAGATAGTGACTGCAGTCATGAAATTAAAAGACGCTTACTCCTGGGAAGAAAAGTTATGACCAACCTAGATAACATATTCTAAAACAGAGACATTCCTTTGCCGACTAAGGTCCGTCTAGTCAAGGCTATGGTTTTTCCAGTGGTCATGTACGGATGTGAGAGTTGGACTGTGAAGAAAGCTGAGCGCCGAAGAATTGATGCTTTTGAACTGTGGTGTTGGAGAAGACTCCTGAGAGTCCCTTGGACTGCAAGGAGATCCAACCAGTCCATTCTGAAGGAGATCAGCCCTGGGATTTCTTTGGAGGGGATGATGCTAAAGCTGAAATTCCAGTACTTTGGGCACTTCATGCGAAGAGTTGACTCATTGGAAAAGACTCTGATGCTGGAAGAGATTGGGGGCAGGAGGAGAAGGGGATGACAGAGGATGAGATGGCTGGATGGCATCACTGACACGATGGATGTAAATCTGAGTGAACTCTGGGAGTTGGTGATGGACAGGGAGGCCTGGCGTGCTGCAATTCATGGGGTTGCAAAGAGTCGGATACGACTGAGTGACTGAACTGAACTGAATACTCCATTGTGTATATGTACCACCGCTTTCCTATCCATTCATCTGCTGATGGACATCTAGGTTGCTTTTTTTCTCTTTCACTAGAGAAAAACTCTATGTCCAGGAAATTGAAATGTAATGCTACATAGAACATTATGTAAAATGTAAAACCGAGTAACTGTTGGCACATTTTCAAAGGTGTCAGGAAGATGACAAAATAGTGGTTACAGGCCAAAGGTAGACGGACAAACGCTGGAAGTGAGTAAAGGGGACAATACAGGACAACACAGGAAAACTCACACAAAATAATGTAAGTGATCAAACTGGCACATTAAATCCATGGAAACTAAAGACTTTCAGACCTCTAATTAGAATACTGTATTTTTTCAAAATGTTTGTATATTTGGCTGCTACACATACACTTTTAAATGATCACACTTGTTCTGTAATCTAGAGAGAACAGATGAACACTGGCTAGTCCCCGAGAGATAACAACCTGCTAGGCCATTGAACAAAACTTTTGCATAAGGAATTAAATGTATAAACTTGTCCTCATTAGAATTTGGTGCTAAATCAGTGTTTCCCAGTTATGGTCCAGTCTTGACAATGATAACTTACAATGTTCAAATTGCCTTCACATCTATTCACTCATTTACATCACATTCATTTACTCACAAGAATCCTTTCCTGTTGACAAGGTGAATATCATATGCCATATTTTTTGAGATCACAGCATTGAATTTGAAGTTAATGCATTTGCCCAGAGATTCTTTTTTTCTATTATTGAGAAAGAATACAATTTCCTTACCCTTAGCCAAATGTTCTTCTAGTGATAATGGCAGTTATGATGACAAAATAAGAACATTACAAAAATACAATAGCCTTGAGTTTCCAAACACATGTGTGAAAATCACTATGGTGTGGGCTTAATGATGACATATTACTTCATCTAATCCTCATAACAAAGCTATGAAATGAATATTATCTTATAAAAAGCAAGAAACTGAGGCTGGGAAAGGTTTAAATAACTATCCTAGATCACACAGTAAAAAAAGTACCAGAGTGAAAACACACTATAGATGCTTCTGAAGGTAAAATTTCTTATTAGAGAAAAATGTCAAAAATAGTCAGTGTGCTGGTCCCTTCTAGTTTTAGTGTTCAAAATAAGATAATGACTGTGTTCCAGTTAGGACATGAATTATTATCTCATAACTTTCTAATATTAAAGTCCTATATCATTGTTCTTTAAATATCATAAAATATTAGTTTACCTATATTAAGGCAAGAATTTTGGGGGTGTTTAGATATAGCTGCTTTGGAATATCTTCTCTTCTGACTGTAGTAACAAATGACATAATCTATTTTTAAGGCAGAAGAACCTGTCCTTTTCCACCTCTGTAAGTCCTGTTCTCCCTGCGTTTTTCTCCATACTTCCCAGAAGTTGCCTTCTTTCTCTCGTCTCTTTTTCTCTCAGTGTAGATCACTGATATACTCAATTACAAATACTCTTTGCATCACAGTTCAATCAATAGTTAATAACTTAAAACACTAAGGTACTTTATTAAGTGCTATGAATACAGCAATGAATGAAATGAACATGGCATCTCACCTTATAAAGGTAGTTACATAAAGACACTGACATTAAACAAATTCATTAATAACTGAATTATGGTCAAAGGTAAGAGGGAAAGAAAAAACAGGATGTAGGACGATTTGTGACCTTTAATAAGAGAGGTTCATCTAACTAGTAAACTCAGGAAACATACCCTGATGAAGTAATTTTAGCTGAAATTTGAAATATGAATAGGAATATGCATACAAATCTGGAAAGAAACTTGTCCAAAGGCCCTAAGTCATGAAAGTACTGAATGAGGGTTACTGGAGCTAAAGGTTAGCGAAGAGTGAGAGAGCCCACTACACCACTGAGGCAATCAAGATCAGTCAGTCAGTCGCTCAGGCGTGTCCGACTCTCTGCGACCCCATGGATCGCAGCACGCCAGGCCTCCCTGTCCATCACCAACTCCCGGAGTTCACTCAGACTCACGTCCATCGAGTCCGTGATGCCATCCAGCCATCTCATCCTCTGTCGTCCCCTTCTCCTCCTGCCCCCAATCCCTCCCAGCATCAGAGTCTTTTCCAATGAATCAACTCTTCGCATGAGGTGGCCAAAGTACTGGAGTTTCAGCCTTAGCATCATTCCTTCCAAAGAAATCCCAGGGCTGATCTCCTTCAGAATGGACTGGTTGGATCTCCTTGCAGTCCAAGGGACTCTCAAGTGTCTTCTCCAACACCACAGTTCAAAGGCATCAATTCTTTGGTGCTCAGCTTTCTTCACAGTCCAACTCTCACATCCATACATGACCACTGGAAAAACCATAGCCTTGACTAGACAGACCTTAGTCGGCAAATAATGTCTCTGCTTTTGAATATGCTGTCTAGGTTGGTCATAACTTTTCTTCCAAGGAGTAAGCGTCTTTTAATTTCATGGCTGCAGTCACCATCTGTAGTGATTTTGGAGCCCCCCAAAATAAAGTCTGACACTGTTTCCACTGTTTCTCCACCTATTTCCCAGGAAAAGATGGGACCAAATGCCATAATCTTAGTTTTATGAATATTGAGCTTTAAGCCAACTTTTTCACTCTCCTCTTTCACTTTCATCAAGAGGCTTTTTAGTTCCTCTTCACTTTCTGCCATAAGGGTGGTGTCATCTGCATATCTGAGGTTATTGATATTTCTTCCGGCAATCTTGATTCCAGCTTGTGTTTCTTCCAGTCCAGCATTTCTCATGATGTACTCTGCATAGAAGTTAAATAAGCAGTCATGATAGTCACTTTATTTATAATTGAAAAAAAAATATTTGAAGGGCTGTAAGCAGAGGAAACAGTGGAAACAGTGACTGACTTTATTTTTTTGGGCTCCAAAATCACTGCAGATGGTGATTGCAGCCATGAAATTAAAAGATGCTTACTCCTTGGAAGGAAAGTTATGACCAACCTAGACAGCATATTAGAAAGCAGAGACACTACTTTGTCAACAAAGGTCCGTCTAGTTAAGGCTATGGTTTTTCCAGTAGTCATGTATGGTTGTAAGAGTTGGGCTATAAAGAAAGCTGAGCACTGAAGAATGGATGCTTTTGAACTGTGGTGTTGGAGAAGACTCTTGAGAGTCCCTTGGACTGCAAGGAGGTCCAACCAGTCCATTCTAAAAGAGATCAGTCCTGGGTGTTCATTGGAGTGACTGATTTTGAAGCTGAAACTCCAATACTTTGGCCACCTGATGCGAAGAGTTGACTCATTTGAAAAGATTTTGATGCTGGGAAAGATTGAGGGTGGGAGGAGAAGGGGACGACAGAGGCTGAGATGGTCAGATGGCATCACCGACTCAATGGACATGGGTTTGGGTAGACTCTGGCAGTTGGTGATGGACAGGGAGGCCTGGCATGATGTGGTTCATGGGGTCACAAAGAGTCAGACACGACTGAGCAACTCAACTGAACTGAACTGAAGCAGGAAAGGATTTTCTCTTTAAAAGCATACATGGAAAAAACAGGTTAGAGACCCCCTAGACTATGTTTGGAGATTAATTATGCAAAAGTTACAAAATCTTAGGCAAGAAATACTGTAGATAAATTAGAATGGCATCAGTGATTATGGAGAAATAGAGCACATGGTTAGGACAGATTTAAAGGGTTTAGTCTACACACAGTAATTATCAGAAGAGGAAAAGAACAAGAAGAGCTGGGGCTTTCTTGATGGTCCAATGGTTAACAATCCACCTTACAATGCAGGAGACACTGGTTTGATCCCTGCTCTGGCAAGATTCACAAGCCATAGGGTAACTAACCCCATGTACCCTACTAGCAAGCACAAAACTTGCAGCTACTGAAGCCCATGCACCCTAGAGCCTGTGCTCCACAATGAGAGAAGCCACTGCAATGAGAAGCCCCTGCACCAAATCCAGAGAAAACCCGTACGGCAGCGAAGACCCAGTACAACCAAAAATATAGAAATAATTTTTTTTAAGTACAAGAAGAATCAAGAATAAACAAATATTTTGGTATAAGAAATTGGATACAGAGCTTTGAAATTTTTGAAAGATTAGAAATAAAGCTTAACACATATTCACTCTAAAATGCCAAAGAGAAATAAGGAAATTTATCTTAAAAACCTGTGAAATGAAAGACAAGCATGTAAAACCAACTTGTGGTATATTTATACAGCTCAGCAGTTAAAGCAGAAAACCTTTAGTACCTGGAAAAAAACATGGATGAATCTTCAAAATGTTATATTAAGCAAAAGTAATGAGACACAAATTACAACATTAAGATTTAATTTATATAACTATATAGAATAAGTAAAGCTAATTTAGAGTGTTAGAAATCAGATGAGTGGCTGTCTAGAGCAGAAAGAATTGGGTAAAGGAGAACTTAGAGACAGTTCTTAGGGAGAGTCTGAAGCCTTTCGGGATAGTAGAAATTATAAGCAACCTGATTAAGAAATGCTAAAAGACCAAAGAAGATACAAAGATGGTAAATAAGCACATGAAAAGATGCCCCGCATCATGTGCCATGAGGAAAAATGCAAAAACAGTGACAAAGCATTATGCACTCATTAGAATGGCCAAAATTCAAGACATTGACAGCACTAAATGTTGTTGAGGATGTGAAACAATGGAAACTCGTTCATTCCTGGTGGGAATGCAAAATAGAACAGCTACTTTGGAAGATAGCCCAGCAACTGAACATTTTGGTGTTTATTTGCCCAAAGGAGTTGAAAATTCACACAAAAACCTACACAAAAATGTCTATAGTAGTTTCATTAATAGCTGCCCAAAGTTGTACAAACCAATATGTCCTTCAGTACCTGAACAAATAAATTGTGATACATTCAGACAACAGATATTTAGTGTTGAAAAAATGAGACTTCAAGCCATGAAAAGACACAGAAGAATCTTAAATTGTAATTACTGAGTGAAAAAAGTCAACCTTAGGAAGCAATATTCTATATGATTCCATGTATATGATATTCTGGAAAAGGTAAAACTATATAGATAGTAAAAATCATTGGTTGCCAGGGGTTCAGAGGAAAGGTGAGATGAACAGGCAGAACACATAGGATTTTTAAGGCAGAGAAATGATTCCGTATGGCACTACAATGGTTGATACCTGTCATACATTTATCAAAACTCACAGAATGTGCAACATCAGTAGTGTAAAAAACTGAGATTGGTGATTATACTTTAGTTCATTGGGTTTATCCTTTAGTTCATTAGGATTATACTTTAGTTCATAATTGAAGAATCTTGCTGCTAAGACTGCTATAAATGATCTTCACTAAGTAGTTTTAAAAGCTACATGTTATATGTGATTCGTCACTCAAATAATCTGCTTCTATTCCTTAAAATGTTCCATATCTTCCCAACTGTTTCAAATTCAGGGGAGATTTTTAATCTCCCCTGTGTATCCAGTAGCATTCAATATTTCATTTGCCATTGGAGCCTGAACTGATTTTCAAGTACAGATATGACAGCAGATTAATTTTATGACATTTCAACAAAATTTAAGTTTACGTCATTTGTGATTAGTAAACACAAAGAGTGAATGTCATAATATTCAAATGGTTTAGTATTTAAAGCACTTTGGTGAGTTCAAATGGGATAATATTGCTTTTGGAATACTTTTCAGAGTTTTGAAGAGGTTTATATAAAATCAAATGGTTTGTTGCATTGTGTTTACACTTTATGTAGAAGTCACCATGTGCCCCAATATCTGTCAGTTTTTGAGTGGCTCTTACAAAGAGGACATCACATGCTGAAAACATAACTACACAGTTTGGTTATCTGTCACCAGAGCTGAAAAGGGACAGAGCAAATATATCACACACCTGATATATGGCAGGCTGCTACTATGAGGGAGAAAATTGCTGGAGTTCTATGCTTGATTAGAGCACAAGATTAATAGGATTTGTCTGATTTTAATCTTTAGACCCTAGGGATATTTTCCCATATTTACCACTAAGAATACTCACAAAATAAAACAATGGAATCATGCCCAGAAAAGAAAATTAAAAGTCCAACTTTAATTATTCATACAATTTAACATGGAAACTGGAAAACAAATGGCAGCTGGAAAATGAAATGAATGGAAAGGGAGAGTTAATAAAGATGTCTATTCTCATTAGAAATGTTTTATTATATATTTATCTTAAAGCTGTTGAATTTTACAATTTCATGTTCATGTTCAGTTGCTAAGTCCATTCTTGTTTCTGTAAGATTATACAAATATTCCTAACTATAGTATACTATATATAATCTTTGTTTATCTCTATATCATACCATTAAACATGCTGTTGGCTATAGCCCCACAAAAAAAAGAGAAATGTTTCATGAAAAATGAGAAAATGAATATTGCTAATGTAAATATAAGTGTAATTACCTCTTACCATGAAAACCAATTCAGAAGGATCAATAAGTGGAATGACAACCACCTTAAAACTAACAACAATAAAGATATAAATAACACCAGATAATTTTGTGATTGCAAAACTTTCAGACTTCAGGATAACTAAGAAAAGTAAAGGTGTATTCTATCATTTTCTAAATAAGGAATGATTGGCCCGTATGTAATAAAATGATGAAAATTCACATCCACAGAAGAAAATGTTACAGCTAAGGACAAGATAATCAGTATAATCACAAATCTGACAAATCTGCAGAAAAAGAAATTATCCACACATCTTTTCTTCCTTAGTATAAGTAATATCTCCTACTCTGTTCACTCCAATCTATAGTTATCTAGTATAATTCCATAAGAGAAAAGAGAATGATTTCACTCCTGTCTCAATGGGTGAAAGTACTTCATCATGAATTGGTTTTACATCCATTAGACTGACCCTGTAAAAGCTGTGTGAATCTATATGTGATTCAGGCAAACAGAAAGAGAATTTGCAACTTACCTTCAGGTAAAATTCATTCACTTTATTTTTTTAGGGTTTATTCTTTCATTCAAAATATCCAGAAATAATTTTTATGTTCTAATGCTTAACTAACTTAAATTTTGTTCTAGAAAACAGACACACAATTTGTAACCTCCTAAGAGCAGATGCAACATCGGTTTTGTTTACATTTTCCACAGCTGTTGGTCTGGCAAAAAAAACTCGCAATAATATATAGCTTTTTTCTTTCCTCAAGCTTTATTGAGGCCATCAGGGAAATGCAAATCAAAGCCACAATGAGATATCACTTCACATCTGTTAGAATGGCTAGTATCAGAAGACAAGAGATAATAAGTGTTGGTGAGGATGTATAGAAAAAGGAATCCTGGTACACTGTTGATGGAAAGGCACATTGGTATAGCCAGTATGGAGAACAGTATGGACATTTCTCAAAAAACTAAAAATAAAAATACTATATAATCTAGCAATCCCACTTCAGGGATTCAAACACAGAAAATAAAATCACCATTTCAAAGAGATCTGAACCATCATGTTCACTGCAGTATTATTCACAATAGCAAAATATGTCCACTGATACATGAATGGATAAAGAAAATGTGGCATGTTTATACACAATGAATATTATTTAGCCATAAGAAAGAAGAAAACACCATTTGCAACAACTTGGATAAACCTAGAGGACATTATGGTTAAGTGAAGTAAACCAGACAGAGAAAAACAAATACTATATGATCTTACATATTTGTGGAATCTTAAAAAAAAAAGTCTAGTTCATAGAAAGAAGAAGTAGAATGGTGATTACCACGGGCTGCAGGTGGACAAAAATAAGGATGTGCTGGTCTAAGGGTACAAGCTTTCAGTTATAATTAGTAAATGGATGAATAAACTACCAATCTTTAAGAAATTAAATTGTCAAGAGCAAGTAGTCAAAGAATAAATAATTTAAAATCCACAAACACCATAGCCTAGAAAAGACAAACTTCTCCACTCATTTTTGTGAGGCTAGTAAAAGCTTACTACCAAAACCTAAGAAGGAAAAAAAAATTATAGTCAAATCTCACTTTTGCATTTATATGCAAAAATCATATATAAACAAATACAAATTAACACTGCTGACATGTAAAGAAATATTAAACTTCATATGATGACTGCAATGATAGAATTGGATATCTAAAGAGTATACAATATGAACAAAAAATAAAAATCATATCAAAAATTAATCTAGAAATTTGATAAAATTCAATAACATTCATGATTTAAAAAAACCAGCAGACAGTATAAAAACATGGACATAATGCAAAAAGCAACTATTTAATTATCTGCATTGTGTACAGAAGCAGAAAGACTGGTTAAGAGGGCATACTTTCTTAAAGAATGTAATAGGGGTAGCTAACCAGCTAGGTTACAGTTTCTACCACTTTCAGAGTTGAATACTGGGAGCAAGGAGCATGCCTGCAAAAGACTATAGCTGTTCCAGCCAGGGAAAATTGAAAACTGGAGTCAGGAAGCCAGAAGCTACAAACATAGTGGTGGAATCATGAATGGGAAAGAACCAGAGAGGAGAATCTTCAGACTGCCTACCCATGTCTCTGACTGACCCCTCAACTACACATGTGTGGAACAGACTCAGTGACAGGCAACTAAGGTCTGAACTAGGACCAGAACTGCTTCCCAAGAAACAGAATTTAAAGTTCAAGCACAGCCAAGGAAAACATTTATTTAAAAAAAAAAAAAAAACAAGACCAATAACAACAACAAAAAACTAAATAATAGTCATTGGAGGATAATAACAGAATTAAGAATCTGCAAAATGTAATATTCATAATGTCCAGGAGACAATCCAGAAGGTCATGACATACCAAGAATCAAGACAATGGAATACAGTATTAGAGAAAAAGAAATCACTTGAAGAATATAGATGTGGCTGCTGCTGCTGCTGCTGCTGCTAAGTCACTTCAGTCGTGTTCGACTCTGTGCGACCCCATAGATGGCAGCCCACCAGGCTCCCCCATCCCCGGGATTCTCCAGGCAGGAACACTGGAGTGGGTTGCCATTTCCTTCTCCAATGCATGAAAATGAAAAGTGAAAGTGAAGTCGCTCAGTTGTGTCCAACTCCTAGCGACCGCATGGACTGCAGCCTACCAGGCTCCCCCACCCATGGGGTTTTCCAGGCAAGAGTACTGGAGTGGGGTGTCATTGCCTTCTCCGGTAGACGTGGCTACTACATTCTAAATGAAATAAAAGACAATTTAGTTAATCAATAAAAATTTTACCCCCCAAAATAGAATATCTCAACACAGAAATAGAAATGATAATAAGAAAGGAATTCTAGGAGTGATAAATAAAGGAAATATACAGTAGGAAACAGGAGGAATTTTTTTGATATTGTAGTAGGACAATATTTTTAAGAGTACACAAGAAAATTTATAGTTTGGAATTGACTAGAAATGTGCTTTAAAACACACTGAAATAAGAAAATGCAATTCACAGACTGGGAGAAAATATTTATAATACAAATGCCTGATAAAGGGTGTGTAACCAGAACACATAAAGAATATTTCAATTAAATAATGAAACAAACTGTCCATTATGACAAGTATGATATTCAAACAGATAATTCATAAAATAATATCCCTACGTATATATCCAATTGGTAGATATTAAAATCCTCAACATTGCTAGATATCAGAGAAATCAAAATTAAAATCTTATGATTCCTCTCTAGAGGAATACTCATTAGAATATCTAGAATAAACTTGACTTAGAATAACCAATGTAGATATGAAACAACTGAAACTTTCATACATTGTCAGTGAAAATATTAAATATAATAATTTTTGTTAGATTATTACAGTTTTTATATTATTATAAAGTTTAGCATCTACTTAATATTCAAATCACACACAACCTAGAAATTCTACTCCAAAGTATTTCCCCAAGAATAATGAAAATATGCAAGGAGATCTACCCAGTCCATTCTGAAGGAGATCAACCCTGGGATTTCTTTGGAAGGAATGATGCTAAAGCTGAAACTCCAGTACTTTGGCCACCTCATGCGAAGAGTTGACTCATTGGAAGAGACTTTGATGCTGGGAGGGATTGGGGGCAGGAGGAGAAGGGGATGACTGAGGATGAGATGGCTGGATGGCATCGCTGACTCGATGGACGCGAGTCTGAGTGAACTCTGGGTGTTGGTGATGGGCAGGGAGGCCTGGCGTGCTGCTATTCATGGGGTTGCAAAGAGTCGGACACGACTGAGCAACTGAACTGAACTGAACTGAACTAAACAGATAGCCATACAAAGACTTGTACCTCATTGTGCTTAACAATTTCAACAATTATCATCCCCAAATGGAAACAACACAGATATGTCCATCAGCAGGTGAATGATAAACAAACTATGGTATAATCATATAATAAGATTATGTTCAGCAACAAGAAATGGACTACAAATAACCAACACATCCCCAAAATGTTATGTGAAGTGGGAGGAACAAGACACAAAAGAGCATAAATTGTATGGCTTCACTTACATGAATTTATAGGTCAAGTACAATGAATATATAGTAATAAGAATCAGACCAGAGCTTGCATTGCACTGGGCAAGGGCTAGCTGTCAGTAGCTACAGAGTCGTGAAGGAAATTTTGGAGTAATGTAAATAATTCTAACTTTTAACTGGGGTTGTAATTACAAGAAAGTAATACAATGGCATCACTGACTCGATGAACGTGAGTCTGAGTGAACTCCAGGAGTTGGTGATGGACAGGGAGGCCTAGTGTGCTGTGATTCATGGGGTCACAAAGAGTCCAATATGACTGAGCAACTGAACTGAACTGAACTGAATACAATGGCATCCCAGTCCAATACTCTTGCCTGGAAAATCCCATGGATGGAGGAGTCTGGTAGGCTGCAGTCCATGGGATCATGAAGAGCCAGACTTGACTGAGCAACTTCGCTATCACATCTCACTTTCATGCATTGGAGAAGGAAATGGCAACCCACTCCAATGTTCTTGCCTGGAGAATCCCAGGGACAGGGGAGCCTGGTGGGCTGCCATCTATGGCGTTGCACAGAGTCAGACACGACTGAAGCAACTTAGCAGCAGCAGCAGTAGCAACACATTTGAAAAGCACATTGACTGTTTTAAAGTGAGTGCATATTTACTGCATGTAATATATCTCAATAAAGTCAGTTAGAATGAAACTTTGATTTCACATACAAAACAATGAAACCCACTATATTAACAAAATAATAAAGAAAAATTCAATATCACAGTAATCCAAGTCTATGCCCTGACCAATAAGGCTGAAGAAGCTGAAGTTGAATGGTTCTATGAAGAACCTCAAGATCTTCTGGAACTAACACCCCCAAAAGATGTCCTTTTTATTATAGGGGACTGGGATGCAGAAGTAGGAAGTCAAGAGATACCTGGAGCAACAGGAAAATTTGGCCTTGGTTTACAAAATGAAGCAGGTCAAAGACTAACACAGTTTTGCCAAAAGAACACACTGGTCATAGCAAACACCCTCTTCCAACAACATAAGAGAAAACTCTACACAAGGACAACACCAGATGGTCAACACCGAAATGAGACTGATTATATTCTTGGCAGCCAAGATGGAGAAGCTCTATGCAGTCAGCAAAAACAAGACTGGGAGCTGAGTGTGGCTCATCATGAACTCCTTAATATAAAATTCAAAATAAATTGAAGAAAGTAGTGAAAACCACTAGATCATTCATTCATTCAGTCAGTCAGGTCAGTTGCTCAGTCATGTCCGACTCCTTGCGACCCCATGGTTTGCAGCATGCCAGGCCTCCGTGTCCATCACTAACTCCTGGAGTTTATTCAGACTCATGTCCATTGAGTTGGTGATGCCATCCAACCATCTCATCCTCTGTCGTCCCCTTCTTCTCCCGCCTTCAATCTTTCACAACATCAAGGTCTTTTCAAATGAGTCAAATCTTCACATCAGGTGGCCAGAGTATTGGAGTTTTAGCTACAATATCAGTCCTTCCAATGAACACCAGGACTGATCTCCTTTAGGATGGACTGGTTGGATCTGCTTGCAGTCCAAGGTACTCTCAAGGGTCTTCTCCAATACCACAGTTCAAAAGCATCAATTTTTCGGTGCTCAGCTTTCTTTATAGTCCAAATCTCATATCCATACATGACTACTGGAAAAACCATAGCCTTGACTAGATGGACTTATGTTGGCAAAGTAATGTCTCTGCTTTTTAATGTGCTGTCTAGGTTGATCATAGCTATTCTTCCAAGGAGCAAGCATCTTTTAATTTCATGGCTGCAGTCACCATTTGCAGTGATTTTGGAGCCCCACAAAATAAAGTCTGCCACTGTTTCCACTGTTTCCCCATCTGTTTGCATGAATTGATGGGACCAGATTCCACGATCTTAGTTTTCTGAATGTTGAGTTTGAAGCCAACTTTTTTCACTCCTCTTTAACTTTCATCAAAAGGCTCTTTAGTTCTTTACTTTCTGTCATAAGGGTGGTGTTGTCTGCACATCTGAGGTTACTGATATTTCTCCAGGCAATCTTGATTTCAGCTTGTGCTTCATCCAGCCCAGTGTTTCTCATAATGTACTCTGCATATAAGTTAAATAAGGAGGGTGACAATATACAGCCTTGCTGTATTCCTTTCCCAACTGGAAACCAGTCTGTTGTTCCACGTCCAGTTCTAACTCTTTCTTCCTGACCTGCATACACATTTCAAGAGTCAGGTCAGGTGGTCTGGTATTCCCATTTCTGTAAGAATTTTCCAGAGTTTGTTGTGATCCACACAGTCAAATCTCTTGGCATAGTCAATAAAGCAGAAGTAGATCTATCAGACAGAGTGCCTGAAGAACTATGGACAGAGGTTCATGACACTGTACAGGAGGCAGGGATCAAGACCATCCCCAAGAAAAAGAAATGCAAAAGACAAAATGGCTGTCTGAGAAGTCCTTACAAATATTGTGAAAAGAAGATAAGCAAAAGGCAAAGGAAAAAAGGAAAGATATACCCACTTGAATGCAGAGTTCCAAAGAATAGCAAGGAGAAATAAGAAAGCTTTCCTCAGTGGTCAATGCAAAGAAATAGAGGAAAACAATAGAATGGGAAAGACTAGAGCTCTCTTCAAGAAAATCAGAGATACCAAGGGAACATTTCAATCAAAGATGGACACAACAAAGGACAGAAATGGTATAAACCTAACAGAAGGGACTATAAAAAAAGCTGATTGCCCAAGAATTGATGCTTTTGAACTGTGGTGTTGGAGAAGACTCTTGAGAGTCCCTTGGACTGCAGAGATCTAACCAGTCAATCCTAAAGGAAAGCAGTCCTGAATATTCATTGGAAGGACTGATGCTGATGCTGAAGCTCTGATACTTTGGCCACCTGATGCAAAGAATTGACTCACTGGAAAAGACCCTGATGCTGTGAAAGATTGAAGGCGGCAGGAGAAGGGGATGACAGAGGGTGAGATGGTTGGATGAAATCACCGACATGATGTACATGAGTTTGAGTAGGCTCAGGGAGTTGGTGATGGACAGGGAAGCCCGGGGTGCTGCAGTCCATGGGGTCTCAAGGAGTCGGACAAGACTGAGTGACTGAACTGAAGTGAATTGAATAGAGGAAAAAACAGATAACCACCTCAATAGGCAAAGAAAAACCACTTAACTATATCCAACACATTGTTTCCTAATAAAACATCTTAGTAAAATAAGGATAGAAGTGAATTTCTTCAACTTGATAAAGTCCGTTTCCAAAAAGTCTAGAGATAAAATTATCCTTAATGGTGAAATACCAAATACTTTTCCTGTAAGACCAGAAAGAGTAAAGCTGAGGGGCTACAAAGCAAAGAAAGGGGGTGAAAAAAATACAAGATTCAGAATAATTACCTCTTGGTACCCTTGGGGAAAGTTACTCAGTTGATTTCAAAGATAATTGTGGTGCTCTTTTTCCTTAAATCAATGAGTGCTTTTTGATATATTATTCTTTATGTGTTACATGTATATAACATGTTCTTTTCTGTATGCCATAATATAATAAAAATTTTATTTGGAGTATATCTTAATTGCAAATACATCATATTTATCTTAATCTAATAAAATAGTATATAATTATATAAAAGATATCATAGAAGTTTGAGTAATATTAGATCATTGTGGATTGTCATAGGGAATTGTTTATGAAATCATAAGAGAACAATTTGAAATTTTGGATGGTAATTCAAATGCAACACGAATAGTATCAGTTAGAATTATATACATGCATATATGTTGTGTATTGTTGGTGGCACTTTAAAGTGGTATACAGAAAATATGGAAGACAGTACAGAATTTTCTCAAAAAGTGCAAACAGAACTACATTATGATTCAGCAAACCCACTCCTGGGTGTATATGTTTCCTTAGCTCTTCTTAACTACATGAAGTGGCCCTGTCCTGCTAGAAAGGCTTTTTACATAGTTCAAGGTGGAAATTATTATTTGAATTGCCCAGATTCTTAGTAATAACATCCAGGTAAGTGGCTCCTAATAATACACTTTAAAATACAAAAATAATGACATTATACGGTGATTGGTTTATATATCTCTTGTCATTTTCCCCTGAGTCTGTGTATGCATGTGTTAGGCATTCAGTCATGTCTGACTCTTTGCAACCTCATGAACTGTAACACACCAGGCTGCATGGTATTCTCCAAGCAAGCATACTGGAGTGGGTTGCCATTCCCTTCTCCAGGGCATCTTCCCAATCCAGGGATTGAACCTGGGTCTCCTGCGTTGCAGCCGGATTCTTTACTTAAAACAGCAGAATTAAGATTACAGAGAAATTTTACTTTTATACATGGTTATCGAAATTTTTATTTCTCTTCTTCACTAAAATCTTACATATTGAGTAACAAAACATCATGAGATTTTAAAAATAATTTTTATCATGTTATGGGTCATGGAAGTATATTTTTAGTAAAATTTGATTTACTACAAATCAGTGTTTTACTGACAATGAGTATCCTTGACTCTTACCTTCTACTTTTTTAATAGAGTCTTAAATTTGCAACATGATTGTCATGTTTTGCTATTAGGTTTTAACTGGCCTCGTAAAATAAATTGGAAAATGTTCCCTTCTCTATTTTCTGAAAAAGCTTGTTTAAAACTGCTATTACATATTCATTAGATGTCTGGCATAGTTCCTCAGTGAAAGCATCTAGGCCTGGAGTACTTTGAGAAAAACTTTCTGATGATGAATTCAGTTTTTATTGCAGATATTGAACTCTTCTGATTTTCTGTTTCATCTTGTGTCAGTTTTTGTGTTATAAGAAATTTGTACATTGCATCTGTTTGTCAAACTTATTGGTATTAAGGCTTCCCTTATTATCATTGTAATAATGATATGATATGTAGTGATATATCTTTGCAGTTTAAGAGTGAATTCAGATCATTATATGAGATGAAAAGATAAATGATTTATTGATTAATACAATTAATTGATTGATGAATTCAATTTTTTTCAGTTCTAAGCATTTTCATTCCAAGTGAAAAATTAAGAAATAAAAGAAACAAATAAGACTAGTTGATATTATATATACACATACATGTATGTGTATATATGTGAAACTTTTATATATTTATATTTTATATAGATTCATTTACTGAATGAGTTTAGATATATATAGAATATTCTTTAATTAGTATATTAATATAATACTTTCAAATGAAAATGGAAGTTCTCAACCTCTTGTTAGAACTTACAATTGGCTATGTGAATATAGAAATATATAGACAATGCCAGTTTGGTGAGTCAATTTCAATATTTTTTTTATGTTGACTTAGCAATTAGGAATCACAGAAGGTCATACAAAGTGTTACAAATTCTTAAAACAAAGCAAAGCAAAATAAAAAACAAAGCAAAACAAAACAAAGCAAAATTAAAAAATTAAAAACCTCATACAATTTATCCTATGTGTTTTATAAGAATTCAGTTAATATTTTTGTTTACTATTTACTTTCTTAACTAGAGAAATAGAAAGACAGGAGATTTTAGCAGGATGCCAGAGAAAAATAATAAATTATTTTTAAAAACAAAATAAAAAGATGCATAAGATACTGTCTCTCCCATTTTCAACACCAGATGGCCCACAGAGATGACTTCAAAAATAATTTTTTAAGAAAGTCCATTAATATCATGCATAGTTCAGATTAGACCACAACCTTCTTAGAAGAGATGGCCAGTTTTGTTGTTGTTGTTGAAGTTGTTTCTTTCATAGACAATCCTCTAAGTTTTAAGAAGCATGAATTTAAAACTTTATTTTTGCTTCACACTTTCTCCAAAAATAAAGTCCTCTGGAAAATCTGTGTCCTGATAGATACTTACGTTTTCTCCTAATCATTATACAGATTACCTCTTTCCAAGTGCTTTGGGGAATATTAATATTATATCCAATACAAAGTATATGAAATGCATCCAAGAAATATGTTGCAAGAAATATTCATCCAGCGTAAGGGACAATGCCAAATTTGACAGGGGGTTGGCACTTAACACGTTATTAGTAATTATAGCATGAAAACATGTTTTTGTATTTATTGCTTTAACACATCTGAGTAAATACAGAACTGAATCATAAAACACAGAAAATATTTTCCTTATGCCAGGGCATCCTCTGTCATTAGACTCAGAATAGGTCCATTCTTCAAGCATTTTGTGTGAAAGGCTCCTTTGAGGGCCATCTTGAGATCCTTTTTGAGGTTTTTCCTGGATTCCTTAGCATTTCATGTAAATGGTAGGCCCAATGATAATTTTCAATATTTAGAATAAACACTCATCTAATTACTTTGATAAAAACAATGATCATCCTCCTGTTATTGTTCAGTCACTTGGTTGCGTCCGACTCTTTGTGACCCCATGAACTGCAGCATACCGGGCTTCCCTGTCCTTCACCATCCTCCAGAGCTTGCTCAAACTCATGCCAATTGAGTCAGCATTGCCATCCAACCATCTCTTCCTCTGTCTTCCCCTTCTCCTTCTGCCTCAATCTTTCCCAGCATCAGGGGCTTTTCTAATGAGTCGGCCCTTCGCATCTGGTTTTGGAGTATTGGACATACTGCCTAAATATTGGAGCTTCAGCTTTAGCATCAGTCCTTCTAATGAGTATTCAGGGTTGATTTCCTTTTGCATGGACTGGTTGGATCTCCTTGCAGTCCAGGAAACTCTCAAGAGTCTTTTCCAACACCACAGTTCAAAAGCATCAGTTCTTCAGTGCTCAGCCTTCTTGATGGTCCAACTCTCACATCCATACATGACTACTGGAAAAACCATCTTCCTGTAGGCAAGAGCAAAGACAGTTCCAAGTATAGTCTTATAAGGCCCTTATTCTTTTATTCCTTTTTTAAGGGGACATTTTTTATAAAAAATTTTATTTTTGGCTGTGCTGCATCTTCATTGCTTTGCATGAGCTTTCTCTAGTTGCACTGAGGGGGCGCTAGTCTCTAGCTGTGGTGTGCAGGCTTCTCATTGTGGCAAGCTTCTTCTTTTGTTACAGAGCATGGGCTTCAGGTGCAAGGACTTTAGTAGTTTCACCACACAGGCTTATTTACCCTGAGGAATGTGGAATCTTCCCAGACCAGGGATCGAACCCATTTTCCCTGCATTGGCAGGTGGATTCTTAACCACCTACTGGACCACCAGGGAAATCCTCCTTTATTCTTTAAATCATGCTTTATCCAAAATTTCTTTAGATTAGCCCGTCAATCAGAAAATTAATATAATGCCACCCAAGATAATTTTCAAAGTAACCCATTAAGATTTGTTTTTTAACCACAAAATAAAATTCAGCTAGAAATATGGACTATTATTATTTAGAGTTTTTTTGTTTTACTTTTTAAAGAAAACTTTTTGAAAATCTGGAAAATTAATCTTAACTATCATCAGGAATGTAATCTAATGTTATGCAAATCCCTAGATAAAATTCTAATGTGTCATTTTCATTACTAATACTCTTAAAATAGCATTATATATGCATTGTGAATAATGCAAAGATGATTTTTCAATCACCTTTATACTAGAAAAGTATTTAAACTTAGAGATATTAATAGACTAGCCACTAACATCCGGCGGATCAAGGAAAAAGCAAGAGAGTTCCAGAAAAACATCTATTTCTGCTTTATTGACTATGCCAAAGCCTTTGACTGTGTGGATCATAATAAACTGTGGAAAATTCTGAAAGAGATGGGAATACCAGACCACCTGATCTGCCTCTTGAGAAATCTGTATGCAGGTCAGGAAGTAACAGTCAGAACTGGACATGGAACAACAGACTGGTTCCAAATAGGAAAAGGAGTACGTCGAGGCTGTATATTGTCACCCTGCTTATTTAACTTCTATGCAGAGTACATCATGAGAAACGCTGGACTGGAAGAAGCACAAGCTGGAATCAAGATTGCCGGGAGAAATATCAATAACCTCAGATATACAGATGACACCACCCTTATGGCAGAAAATGAAGAGGAGCTAAAAAGCCTCTTGATGAAAGTGAAAGAGGAGAGTGAAAAAGTTGGCTTAAAGCTCAACATTCAGAAAACGAAGATCATGGCATCCGGTCCCATCACTTCATGGGAAATAGATGGGGAAACAGTAGAAACAGTGTCAGACTTTATTTTTTTGGGCTCCAAAATCACTGCAGATGGTGATTGCAGCCATGAAATTAAAAGACGCTTACTCCTTGGAAGGAAAGTTATGACCAACCTAGATAGCATATTCAAAAGCAAAGATATTACTTTGCCGACTAAGGTCCGTCTAGTCAAGGCTATGGTTTTTCCTGTGGTCATGTATGGATGTGAGAGTTAGACTGTGAAGAAGGCTGAGCACCAAAGAATTGATGCTTTTGAACTGTGTTGTTAAGAGAAGACTCTTGGGAGTCCCTTGGACTGCAAGGAGATCCAACCAGTCCATTCTGAAGGAGATCCACCCTGGGATTTTTTTGGAAGGAATGATGCTAAAGCTGAAACTCCAGTACTTTGGCCACCTCATGTGAAGAGTTGACTCATTGGAAAAGATTCTGATGCTGGGAGAGATTGGGGGTAGGAGGAGAAGGGGATGACGGAGTATGAGATGGCTGGATGGCATCACTGACTCGATGGACGTGAATCTGAGTGAACTCCGGGAGTTGGTGATGGACAGGGAGGCCTCGCGTGCTGCGATTCATGGGGTTGCCAAGAGTTGGACACGACTGAGCGACTGAACTGAACTGAACTGAGCCACTCTTTCCTTTTCCCTATAGATTATTGAGTGCTTATGGGAACAAGGAAGTAAAAATGCCTTTTTCATATACCTATTAATAAAATAGGATGACTTCTTAGGTTCAGTAGTGAAAATATTTCATTTAATGGTTAATTTACATACATTTTTGAGCACTTTCTGGTGTTATAGTTTAGACACTGAAAAGTATAATGCTAAAATAACTCTTCAACACTTGCTATATCAGTTAGAACATCAATTGCAAGATACAGAAATTCGAATTAACATGGTTTAAACAATAAGTGGATATATTATCTCAAGAAATGAGAAGTTGAGACATCGGGAATATTACACTCGGTGAATTTATACTCATTGTCAGGATCAAGAGTCCATGTTTTTTCCATGTTTTTGTTTTGACATGTTTTTTTATGATTGCATGATGACTACAATTTCATATCGAGCCAACAACATCCAATAAATGAAGAAAGGATATTTCTTATTGACTACTTTCTACACCAGTGGAAACTCAGCTTGAGAAAATTTCAAATGCTTTAACACTGGCCAATAATGGTCACATTTCCTATCTTAATCTAATCCCTGGCAAGAAAAATTTCATTATCACAAATGCTTTAAAGTAATAATTTATCTGTTCCTTGGACTGCAGATAGTATGATGTTTTATTAACATGTGGCCAAATAACAAATTTTTCCATCAAAAGAATCAGATTGGTAAAAACGGGCTTTAAGTACATTGCCCTGAAAGAATTAGTTTCTCAGGTAAACTTGTTCTTGATACCTGGTTTTTCTCCTTTGTTACACTTCTCCCAACTCCAATATTATCTATCATTTGAACTCCTTTTCAGCATTCAATATTCAACTGTAAGTTAAAAACTAGATAAAAAATCTAATTATAAATTTTTTTAATCACAAAAACAAATCATGAGAAGCCTGTGCATCATTTTGTTCCAAATGTACCAAGAACTGTTTACTATTTTAGAAAATTTGTTCTGCAATGGCAATTTTGCTCATAATTTTTGAGTCATCACCACAATTCAACTGTGTTAGTTTAGATTTATAACAAACAGAGTGTTTCTACTTTTGTTATGTCTTCTAGTACAGTTGTGTCTGAGTATTTACATATTTAAATATCACTATTTTATTATAAATTGATTTTTTGTTTCTTACTTGAAAAATGAGTTATCATGAGCTGATACCTTTCTGTTCTACCAGGATATGAAACTAGGTGTGAATAGGAAGAATCCACTACTATGAGAATATGGTGAAATTCAGGTTACACCTGAGTAGCTCCAGAGACATAGTTACATTTGGCTCAAACTCTGCAGTATTGCCACCTTGCTTTCATCTTACACCTATGGCCCCATGAAGATTTCTTAATGACAAGTCTATGGAGGATTGCATGTAATATGTTGCCAGCACGTACCTTCTACATGACCAGGCAAGACAGTGGTGAAGAAAGATCCTACAAGTTGATGAAATATGAGGTGGTACTTCTGATCCCTCATTTTTGTTTTAAGGATACTTAAATAAAAATGTGGATACACTGATTTATGATATTGTTTTACACTTTTAAAAGATTTGTCAGGAAAATGGTTAGAATATGTTTGGAACTTTGACAACAGAAAGGCTAGAGTAGAAGGATATGGTATACCACTCAAAATTTTCTGTGAAAATATTTCTTTCCCAAATGAGTATTCACCAAAAGGCACCACTGTAGAGGAGGCGTCCCTCTATACATGACAAGCTGTCTTATTCACCAGGTACCCTGCTTCCTCCTTAATAGACTCAAGTATAAGATTTAATGGTGGCAAATATGGAGGTTATGAACAAGCTTAATAAAATAGCATTCCTTTCATTGAGTAATTGCATTGACATAGAGTTTTCTTCATCATACTTTGTTTTAGGCAAACATCTGCGCTGACCTCTGCACATAGCATCAAGAGTAGAAAATCTTTCAGTTACCTGATATCATGTTGAGCAGGGTCATCATTTGTTCCTATTGAAAAAGCATCTTAACTTAGACAGACATTTATAATGATAATCGGTAATAGCCAATAATGTCATCTTTTATCTTAATGTTTGCTACACAACATTTGCCCTGAAAAGTCCTGCTTGGGAAGTCCCTTACAAGATGACTCAAGTAAAATTGTGACTTCCATAATTTTGCTTAGGCAAGAGTGAAAGAAACAAATCATACACACTTTTCTTTCCCTTGTTGGAAATACAACTCACCCAATATTTCCCCCTTTCTTTTTTACCACTTGGGGTACTTTAATTAGTTATTCTAGCCTGAGACAATTACTTCTGAACAAGTGCTTTATTTGGGCAGTAATCCCAAGGAGCAAAAGTAAGAACAGAGAGACTGAGATAAGGAAAGAAAACTAATCTGAGTGCTTTATCAAGGGTTGCCATTACTTGACTTAGTTCTATCTGGGTCTTACAGTAGTTCTATCTTTAGTTTTTTGAGGAACCTCCATAGTGTTTTCCGTAGTGGCTGCACCAATTTACATTCCCACCAACAGTGTCCCTGGGTTTCCTTTTCCCCACATCCTCACCAACATTTGTTATTAGTGATCTTTTTGACAACAGCCATTCTAACACTTGTGAAGTGATATCTCATTGGAGTTTTGCTTTGTATTTTTCTGATAATTAGCTATGCTGAGCATCTTTCCATCCACTCATTGGTCATCTGTATATCTTCTTTGGAAAAATGTTCAGATCTTCTGCTCATTTTTAATAGAGTTATTTATTTTTTGATATGAATTTGTATGAAATTTTAAAATATATTGGACATTAACCCCTTAAGAATTATATTATTTGCATATATTTTCTCCCATTCAGTAAGTTGTATTTTCATTTTGTCAATAGTTTCCTGTATTGTGTATAATCTTTTAAGTTTAATTAGATGCTATTTATTTTTGTTTTAGTTTCCTTTGCCTTAAGGAGACAGATTCAAAAAAATATTGCCAAGATTCAAATCAAACAGTATTCTGCCTATGTTTTCTTCTAGGAGTTTTGTGATTTATGGTGGGGGCAATAAACTGGTATTTAAGAAATTAGGACAAGTAAAAATTACAGTACCTATGAAACTGAAGAACCTTCTGTAGATACTTCTAATGCACTGAAAAAAAGTAGATGAAAACTGTGAACGTGATTACTTGCCAATTAAAGTCTTAGTTTGAAAGCTCAAGGACTTTCAGCATGTAAGCAGACTCTCATCCTAAGAAGCTAGAGTGCATGAAAACAAGGATTTGACCCAGGAATTATTTATAAATTTGTTTATAATAGTAGTTACAAAAATCTGTCAATTCTCAGTCATTTAGCATATTTTAGGCACTAAGTTCAGGGTACTGGGAGAGAAGGGGACATTAAGAAATGAGACAGAGATATCTAGACTGATGATTTCAAAAATCCTGCATCTCTAGATTCTTCTGAGTCCTACAGTGCTCAGAAATGGCCCACTACTCCCTATTAAAGGTAGATGCACTCCTTTGATTGAAGATGATGTAGAGGCCTCTGGCCTACAAGAAAGCATGCCCCTTCCTCAGGACCTACCCTCACTACATATATGGACCACCAGGCTTGTAAGTACAATTAAGCTATAACAGATCATGACCAAGGAAGTACTAAGAGAGGAACGGGAGTATAGCCAAAAGGAGATTCAAGGTGTAGTCATCATATACTGATAGGAGGCTAGGGAGTTTGCATGGTCTGAACAAACAGGGGAAGAAGTGAAAGTTGAATAATGGGGTGTTTACAGGTATGAGACCATCCCATGAAACAAAGTTTATCATCTTAGCAAGACCTCCGGAGTATGATAATAACACCCTGTTAAGATGGCTCTTGGAGGTTAGAGAACGAGATGGCTAAGAGTAAATAAATAGAAATGTCAGAATTTCTAGAAAAGACAGTTGAGGAAGAGATTAAAATTCTCAGAGAAATGGATAGGCTTAAGTAGACACACTACCTAAGGTCAAAAAAATTCACCGTCTAAGTTTTATACTGAGGGCTCAGTAAAAGACACTTAAAAAAAAAAAAAAAAAAAGGAATGTCCTAGGGAAAGAGGCATTAACTATCACCAAGAAACTCAATGTGATTCATTGGTATAGAACTTAATAGAAGATGCTGTTTCAGAATACTAAACCCTGATAGCAACGTGGATGATAGGAACCCTAAGTGATAGAGGCCAGATGGCAGTACTAAAATGACTTTGAGCGTCAAAGTGGCAGCCAAAGGGATATAACCCCTTGAGAATTAAGGAGATGGTTAATATATCACTATGTCCCAAGTCACAAACTAATGAGCTTCCAATAAAGAAGCTCTTCAACTTAAAAATTAAAAAAAAAAAAAAATTAAGGAAAGGTAGCCAAGTTGTTGAAGTTGGCTGTCCTTTTAAGAATGAGCTTCCAATAAAGAAGCTCTTCAACTTAAAAATTTAGAAAAAAGAAAAAATTAAGGAAAGGTAGCCAAGTTGTTGAAGTTGGCTGTCCTTTTAAGAACCAGTCCCTTGCTCAGCTGTTTGACTTAAGCCAGTTTCAACCTTGAATTTCATGACCACAGGAAAGACTGAGTCTCCATGAAGAAGGGCTCTTCAAATCAATAGCAAATCAATAGAATAATGACTTCCCTACTCTTTTTCCCAAAGGGACCTACAATGAGCTTACAGACGCAAAGCCATGGAGAGCTTACAGCCATGGAGACAGCAATAAAGACTATGTATAAAATCCAACTGTAGGGACTTCCAACCTCTGCTGTGGACAAAGTCAGCAATAGAGATTAATTCTGAGTCCCTGATATAATACCATCCTTTGGGCTTCCCTTGTGGCTCAGCTGGTAAAGAATCTGCCTGCAATGTGGGAGACCTAGGTTCGATCCCTGGGTTGGGAATATCCCCTGGAGAAGGGAAAGGCTACTGACTCCAGTATTCTGGCCTGGGGAATTCCATGGACTGTATAGTCCATGGGGTCACAAAGAGTTGGACACGACTGAGTGACTTTCCCTTCATTTTGAAGAGACAACTTTTTACTTGATGGCAAGTTAATTACATTGGATTCCTTCCATACTAGAAAGATTCAGCTTGAGTAGAATTAGTACACATTCAGTAGAGTATGCTTTACTCCTTGTGAGGCCTCAGACAGAATCATATCTGGTGTGATCCACTTATCCACTATCCCAAATAACATGACTCCTCTTTACAGAAAAGAAAGTATGAAACTGAACCCATATACAGAGATTCCATTGGTTCTCTTATCCATCTCACTGCCTAGAAATTGGTCACCTGATGGAGTGATGGAAATGCCTTTTAAAGGTATAACTGAGACAAGTAAGTTTGGATGTGATAGCTGATAAATATGGGAAGATCTTTGTCAATATTCACTTTTATGCTAAATCAATGATCATTTAATGTTTCTGTGTCTTAAATAGATAGGATAAAACATGGGTTTGGTTACCAAAGATAGAAGTCATTGTAGCCTTGCTTAGCATCAAATTCAATGTCTTTGTTGGAGAATTTAAGCTTCCTATCCCCATGGTAATATGGGTTTAGATGTCTTGGTTCCCAGAGACAAATATTTCCCCATGGGGAATAAAAAGAGTACCACTAAACTTAAATTTAAGAAAAGTTATGACCAACCTAGATAGCACATTGAAAAGCAGAGACATTACTTTGCCAACAAAGGTCCATCTAGTCAAGGCTATGGTTTTTCCAGTGGTCATGTATGGATGTGAGAGTTGGACTGTGAAGAAAGCTGAGTGCCGAAGAATTGATGCTTTTGAACTGTGGTGTTGGAGAAGACTCTTGAGAGTCCCTTGGACTGCAAGGAGATCCAACCAGTCCATTCTGAAGGAGATCAACCCTGGGATTTCTTTGGAAGGAATGATGCTAAAGCTGAAACTCCAGCACTTTGGCCACCTCATGCGAACAGTTGACTCATTGGAAAAGACTCTGATACTGGGAGGGATTGGGGGCAGGAAGAGAAGGGGACGACCGAGGAAGAGATGGCTGGATAGCAGCACTGACTCAATGGACGTGAGTCTGGGTGAACTCCAGGAGTTGGTGATGGACAGGGAGGCCTGGGCGCTGTGATTCATGGAGTCACAATGAGTCGGACACGACTGAGTGACTGAACTGAACTGAACTGAACTGAATCACTTGGTCACTTAAGTTTCCTTACATCAAGAAACAAGCAGGCAAGGAAAGGAATTATCAGCCTGGAAGATATAATTGACCATAATCATCATGAGGAGGTGGGGCTGTTCTTAGATGGAGGGATAGTAAGGATTATGTTTGATACTCAGGGCGTCCATGTGTATGTGCTCGGATATATGTTTACCCATTTTTGAAAATAAATGGACAAGTGCAATAGCTATGATTTGAGAAGATGTTAAGAATTCTTAAGGATAAGGGTCTTGGTAGGTACCCTATACTGGCAGAAGTGCTATCCAAAAGAGGGCATCTCAAATGGACAGAAGTGAATGAAGACAAGGCATATCATTGTCACTGCTAAGACCAGCTACAGCAGGGGTTGTAATCTTATCCCATTAATCTTCTTATCTCTCAAGAAAAAAGACCAACCAAAAGCATAGCAGAGCTTCTCATTGAACTTTTGATATAAAATAAGAGGCTGAGAGCAGCATAAGAGTAGGACAGTAATAGATGGGGGGTGCAGTGCCCAGATTACTCCTTCTGGACTGAAGCACTCATGCCCTCACTTGTTGGGAGTGCTGGTGGCTAAATGCTCCCAGTTGAGTCTCTTTCTATACTGAATGGAGAATACCAGGAGGAACTTGGGTTGCCACTACACCATGTAGGAAGGGAGGAATGTGTTTGGAACACATTTTCTGAGGGATCTTCTAGTATTTTGTTGTCATGCAGTAAACTGAATGCAAAACCACAACAATCAACACAAACAGGCCCCAAAAGAACTGTTAATAACTCAGATTCTATAAAAACGTAAGTTTGGTTTGGGGTCACTTTACCAAAGAACGCTTACCAGCTATAGTACTATTGAGACAAAAGTAAAAATGTGGCAGAAACCATTATTTTTTGAAGACTGTCATGTAAGCTTCACTATAGCTTCATAGCCATATTCACAGACCTCCCTATGAGCTTCTCTAAATCAGATGTGAAGACTTCTCTAAAACTTTCTTCAAGCTTCAGTTTCTCCAAAATATCTAGATATTCCAGTGGAAGCCATTTAGTTACTATTTCTTTTATACCCTAATTGGAGCCCCTCTGTGCTTTCATTACCCTGTCTCTTACCCCATCCTTGTGACTTCTAAAACCTATATTAAATCCCTAATTACTGTAACACTTAAATTGGAATAATATGACACGGAATAAATAACAATGGAAACTAAATTGTGTCCAAAATTGTGAAAAGCAGGACTTAGATGTATATATTAGAAAAGAATAGTATATTACAGAAGAAAATCTTTGACTTTGAAGTAGTTGAAGATTTCTTAAAAAGGCAATGAGAACAAAGGTAAAAGGCAAAAAGGTAAAAATGTTGTTTAATTGAACTTCAAGTTAATCTAGATTAAAAATATCAAGCTATATAATTAAGAAAGTAAAAAAGGACTTTACAAACTGGAAAATATTTCCAATACCTGCACTTACAATAGATCTATACCCATACATATATTTAAAACTACATAAAGTTAATTGGAAAAATACAGACAACACACTTTAAAAAAACAGGAAAAGGACTTAGACAATTCTCAAAAGAGGGTATCTGAACCACAGACAGACTTCAAATATATAAATTACAATCAAAATGCCAAATTACTGAAAACTGAATATAATGATCAATTATTTTACTTGACAAAACCAAGTGTTGTTGAGAATGTAGAGCAAGTGAAACTCATGGACTGTTGGTGAGAGTGTGAAATAATAAACCAGTTTTTGAAAATTGGCATGATCACTAAAGTTGAACATACCTAGAGCATGGTGTTTAAGTTCTTTTTTTTAACTGAGAAGATACATGCAATAGGAGAGTTAAATGAGACTTTAAATAACAGAGATATGACTCAGTATCAAAACATACTAATAATTCAAAGGTTAGAGGTAACCACATAATACAACCAAAACATGAACTCCAAAACATCTTAAACATAATGACTCACTTGTTGGTGCCTGATTCTAAGGGGCTGGGAATGTACCTAGAAAGAGAGGACCAGACATAAATGATTTTTAGAATTAGTTATGGGGTCTGACAGAAAGCAACAAATACAGTTCTTTGCAAAATCCGAGTAAACTGTGTTGGATTAACTTATAGATATTAAAGAGAAGAAATAATCATAGTGGAAGGGGGTCAATGTAACCTACTTAGACTTTTAAAATTATAAAAATTCTTTCAAAAGTCTTTTAAAGGACTACTGAATGACTGTGAAAAATCAAAATAAATTTGAGCTTTGACAAAGCTGTTTAATATGTTTCCATTGCTTTTAAGAAATGCTATGGCTATCATAGCATATTAAAAAGTAGAGACACTACTCTGGTGACGAAGGTCTATATGATTAAAGCGATGGTTTTTCCAATAGTCATGTATGGATTTGAGAGTTGGACCATAAAGAAAGTTGAGCACCAAAGAACTGATGTTTTTGAACTGTGGTGTTGGAGAAGACTCTTGAGAGTCCCTTGGACTGTGAGGAGATCCAACCAGTCTATCCTAAAGGAAATCAATCATGAGTCTTCATTGGAAGGACTGATGCTGAAGCTGAAACTCCAATACTTTGGCCACCTGATGTGAAGAACTGACACTGGAAAAGACCCTGATGCTGGGGAAGATTGAAGGCAGGAGGAGAAGGGGATGACAGAGGATGAGATGTTTGGATGGCATCACCAACTAGATGGACATGAATTTGAGCAAGCTCTGGGAGTTGGTGATGGACTGGGAAGGCTGGTGTGCTTCAGTCCATAGGGTTGCAAAGAGTTGGACATGAGTGAGCAAACAGAACTGAACTGATAGAGATGAGGGTGTATCATAATCTTTTCAACCCACCAAGTCTATAAGATTTGAAATCTTGAAGTTGTTGGATAAAGTCAAACTTCTTGGTAAGTGAAGACAGTGATGAAATAATTATAAGGTCTCACAGTTCAGTATAAATAAGCAGAAGAGCAGAAGATACAATCTAGAGTAAGGAAGTTCAAAGAAAGATTACACAAGCATAAAATTCAAATTATATAATGACCTGTAACTCAGAATAAAGAGAGATGATAAAAGGAGTTTAAGAGTTATTGCTATTTGTTTTTGTTTGCTATCCTCCTGCTGCTGCTCCTGCTGCTGCTGCTAAGTCGCTTCAGTCGTGTCCGACTCTGTGCGACCCCATAGACGGCAGCCCACCAGGCTCCCCCGTCCCTGGGATTCTCCAGGCAAGAACACTGGAATGGGTTGCCATTTTCTTCTCCAATGCATGAAAGTGAAAAGTGAAAGTGAAGTCGCTCAGCCACATCCGACTCTTTACGATCCCATGGACTGCAGCCTACCAGGCTCCTCCATCCATGGGATTTTCCAGGCAAGAGTACTGGAGTGGGGTGCCATTGCCTTCTAGTATATTAACCCTGTGCTGGTAATCAAAACATTTCACAAATTCTTATACATTAAAAAATAACTGTGGTAGACATAAAGTCAAGTGTCCTGAATCAATGGTAAACAATGTGCCTCTAGAATCTGATGTAGACTCATGTAATGTATTCACATGATGGCAATCTTTTAATTCACAAAGATAAAATTATAGAATATATAGGATCAAAATTATGTAGACATGAATATAATAGATAAATTATCAAATGGATTTTTTTTTTTTTTTGCTAACTCTGATATAGTGGTGGTAAAACATTGAAATTGGGCAAAGTTTTCTTACAATAAGGATCAGGAAGCCATTATTCAAAGTGGATAATAAACTTAAAGAACTATTTGTTCCAAGAAGTGGCAGTGGCAGGAAATTAAACTGGATTCAAAATGACTTTCATCAAATTGATGGATGACAGAACTATAAAAAGTTACTAAGAAAAAATGGTCCATGATTCAACTTTCAGGTTAAAGAAAGGAAAATTAATCCATACCACTAATAACAGGTAACTTGTGGTAATTATCCACAACAGAATTGCTTTGAACTGAGGTGTCTAATAAAAAGTCACCAGTTACATATGCCTATTTAAATTTAAATCAATTAAAATTGAATGAGAAAAAGTCAGTTCTTCAGTTGCAATGCACACATTTCAAATTCTTAATAGCTGCATGATGCTAGCGGCGTCAGTACTGGACAGAATGAACAGTTTATAGACCATTTTCATTATCAAAGAAAGATTTACTGTGTAGTGCTAGGAAAATGACCAGGAATATTACCCAAACTTTTTTTGTTTCTATACTACTCATATACTATTGCATTTTATATCTCACTGAAAGATAAATTATGGGGTTAAATATAACTTTCCAAACTCAATCTTAATGATTGAGTCACAGAAAAATAATGTTCTGTTAAATGTGAAAAGAAGTTCCATGAAAAATGGTGGTGGTTTATTTGCTAAGTTGCATCCAATTTTTGAGACCTCATGGACAGTAGCCTGGCAGTTCTGTCCATGGGATTCTCCAGGCAAGAATAATGGAGTGGGTTGATATTTCCTTCTCCAGTGGATCTTCCCAACTCAGGAATCAAGCCTGTGTCTCTTTCATTACAGGAAGATTCTTTACTGACTGAGCTATGAAGGGAAGCCTGGAAAAAATTCTATAGTAACATCTCTGAAAAAATATTTCATTATTACATTTTAACTGGTATTGAAAAAATATAGCAAGCATTCTGTTCAAATTTGCTTACCCAAATGTTCAAAGAGAAAAATGTTTTCTTAGACTTCTCCATTGAAAAAAATATACTGAAAAACCCTACGGCATGATTCTTCGTACCTATAAATGCAGATCTCTTATATGTAAATTTATCCATCCAACTTGTAACTTGGTTGTTTTGAAGTATCACTTAATACAAGAGTGATTAAGCTACAAAACTATGAGTTTATGATAAAAATATTATCTTCATTTTACTTTTCACAACAATTATGCAGTATATAGATGGTAAGTCTTATTTTAAAGACTAAATATTCAGTAATTTGCCCAAGGATAAATAATTACTAGTCATGCTAAAGAGGACTTATAGTAAAATTTGTTTCACTCCAAATTTTGTTCCTTTTGTACTATTTTAAAAATTTAAGTACTTTTTTCTCCAAAATATTGTGCTATAGATTAATATGCAAAACAGATAAACAGACACTTTCTCAAGCTGAATCTGTATGGGTGAATCAGAGCCTACCACCAAAGTGAACATATCCAACTCCACTCTGGCCCCCGAAGAGATTGGTTATCACTACATTAGGTTCTGTCACTGGCTAAGCACTATGCTAACTGGTGCATATATAACAAAATATGATCTTTTACTTAAAGACAGCTTAAATCTAGAGAAAGAAAAACTGAGATATCGAACCTTAAAATGGTAGTTGAGAGCAATTAATGGCACCCTTGGTGAGAGGAAGGGGGCATATGTTTACCATGAGTTGTCAGAGATGGCTTCTCTAATGAGTTTCGACTGAGAGGTAAAACATATTTATTGAATTTCTTGTCAGAAAAGCAGTAGAGAACTTTTCAGGCATGGATAATGACATGTACAAAACCGAAGTGGAATGAGAAAACTGGCAAGTTTAGAACAGAGCAACTATTTTGCTAAAGTGGGAGGACAGAATGCCTAGTTGAGATAGTTCTCTATATAATACGTCATGAGTTTCTAATGTGTAAAATTGAGCTAAGGGGCCACTTAAGCAATTAAAGCACATAAGGGCAAAGAACAAAATGGCACAGTTTTGTGTGTCGGAAACATAACTAAGTATAGATATTAAACTGATAAAAGGGTAAGAAGTAGGGTAATCAGTAAAGAGACAATTGCAACAATCCCAGAGAGAGACTTTGGGTAATGGATAATGAGAAGTGTCCAGACTGTGGCAGAAACAATGACAGTAGAAAACAATTTGAAGGAAATAAAAAACTAAAGATGCTGAGGTTTAAATGTACTATTATTGAAGATGCTTGTGGAATATTCTCATGAAGACATGCAATAGAAAATTTGACTCAGAAGTCTGAAGTCCACAAGAAAGTTCAAGTCTGGAGATTAACTAAAATCAATAATATTTAGGTGGAGATGGTGTATTTAGTAATAGATAAAGAGACCCCTGTAAAGCATGGATGATAAAAAAGAAAAAAGTCTATGACTGAGTCCTGGAAAACACTAATATTGTAATGATTGGTTAGGGGAAATAACCGACCAATTGCTTTTTTCACTGAAGATGTCCCTACTCTAGTACTATGAAGATCATCATGGTCACTGAGGTCACTTGACAGTTTTATGTATTAGTATTAACATTTTTATTAGCATCAAGGTGGGTAAAATACAGATACAGCATTCTAAATATGTGTTTTCCCTGTCACAATGTTATAGCTTTATCTTCTGGATGAATGATCATTATGTAAGATTACCCAAGCTAAAGAGCAAGAAATTATTGATTTATAAATTTCCAATCTGTACATTCCTAAGGCCATTTTTCATATCTTTAGTTCTACTTATATGTTTGAGCAGATATTAATTGTAATTAACTTCATTATTTTAAAAATTAGTATCTTCTAGAGGTCGCTGTCAAATCACTAAATTACGTAAAGATAATTCTATATCCACAAGAAAAAGAATCACATTCTATTTTATTTCAGTTTTCAAACTGTGCTCAAATATATTTTTAAATTAAATTTGGCATGAGAGGCAGACTGTAAACATGCAGAAGTGAATTTATTTGAATGAGAACAAAGTTTCTTCTAAGATTGCAGCATATGTTTTGAACACAAAGCAAAAGCAAGGATCAAGATATGCTCGAAGTGCAAATCAAACCTAACTGAGACATCATGTCACATCTGTAAGGATGACTTTTACTGGAAACCCAAAAAATAACAAGTGTCGGTGAGATGTGAAGAAAATGGAACCCTTATACATTGCTGATGAGAACAGCACAACTGCTATGAAAAATATTATGATGTTTCCCCAAAAAAGTGAAAAACTGAACTATAATATAATTCACCAGTACTACTTCTGGGTGTATTCAAAGAAATTGAAATCAGAATCTCAAAAAGATATCTGGCTCTTATGCTCAAAGCAGCATTATTCACGTAGCAAAACTATGGATGGATAAAGAAAATGTGATATATATGTGTGTGTGTGTATGTCTGCGTGTGTGCATTAATGAAGAATTATTCAATCTTAAAAAAGAAGAAAATCCTTCCACTCATGACAACATGAGTAAACCCGAGGCACATTATGTTAAGTGAAATAAGCCAGACATAGAAAGACAAATACTGCATGACCTCACTTATATGTGGCATCTAAAACAGTCAGAGTCATAAAAACAGAGAGTAGAATGGACGGTGCCAGAGGTAGGGAACTGGGGAGAATAGGAAGATGTTGATCAAAGGGGTTCAAAGTTTCTATTATACAAGAAAAATAAATTTCTGGATATTTAATTACAACATGGTGAACGTTAACAATACTATATTGTGTTCTTGAAATTTGCTAAATGATATCTATATGAAGTGATGGATATACTAATTAGCTTGATTGTGGTGGTCTTTCACGAAATGTACAAATACCAAATCATCAAGTTGCACACCTTAAAAATTTTAAATTCCAATTTTTCAATCAGGGCTTCCCTGGTCGCTCAGAGGTTAAAGCGTCTGCCTCCACTGCAGGAGACCCGGGTTCGATTCCTGAGTCGCGAAGATCCCCTGGAGAAGGAAATGGCAATCCACTCCAGTATTCTTGCCTGGAGAATCTCATGGACAGAGGAGCCTGCTAGGCTACAGTCCATGGGGTCGCAAAGAGTCGGACACGACTGAGCAATTATATCACCAAAAAAGCCCAAAAAAGGCTAGTCAATCAAGATACTTATGTTTAAATTTTGAGGAATCTGAAAGATTATATTTGATAGAAATTAACAAAGTGCATATGAATGTCTGATGACAGTACTTTTCATCAAAAAGCCATTTGTTCATGTGGCATTTTTTCACAATAGCATTTGACCAATGCTCGTACAACTAAACACAGCTACTTGGCTCCAAAGTTCTGTGATGTACAAAATCAAAATGTAATTGCAAACTAACAAGTTATTCAAAAGAGTATTTTAGAGCAAATACAGATAGCTCCAAAGCAGACAATTTTAAAAGGTTTTAAATAGTGGTAGAAGGCAATGGCACCCCACTCCAGTACTCTTGCCTGGAGAATCCCAGGGATGGGGGAGCCTGGTGGGCTCCCGTCTGTGGGGTCGCACAGAGTTGGACATGACTGAAGCGACTTAGCAGCAGCAGCAGCAGTATTATTACAGTCAGCATAGGAACTTTCAGAATTAAGCACTGAAGAAAACACTTACTTGGATGTGCTCCATCATGTTTGCTGTTTTTTTAAAAAAGTATAATTGATTTAGAAATACAATCAATAACATACACCAAACTAGTGGCTAACAGTGTTGCTGAATAGGCTTTTTTTTATCAGACTTGCTTATTAAACAGACAAGAAATAGCTGAAGTTAGCATATAATATATTTGCATGTAAATTGTTTCTAAAACTATTAAAAATAGTTTATTTTAGCAGATTAAGTATTACCCTCTTTAAAATTTACAAAATCAATTTGCATATCCAGACCTTTAAAACTGGTAATGAAATCTTAAACGGTACATCCTGCAGATGAGTAATTATCCACACTCTAGTTTATTAAGGTCTAACTTCGATAATTTTTATTTTATTAAACCAAAGACATATTTTTAGCGAGGAAGATCATTTCTGATGGTACTTTGTTACACACCATTGTATGTTACAGAAAAGGACAATTTTAATTTCTGTATAAGTTATTATTTGAAAGTTTACTTTGAAAAAATGAGGTGATGAAATGGCAGAACAAAACAACTAAAAGAAAAATAGGTAACATGAGCAAGGTATTTCCACTTTGCTCTTCAGCTAAAGTCTATGTTTAAAATCCCAAGATTTTAGTCAATATCACAGTTTATACCTAAACAGAGCAGTTCCATAAAATATTTAGAAACAAAAGGAAAAATGCTCAGCATGAATTCTATGTCTAGACATCATTCTAATTTATACCATTAATGTAAAAATATGTTTTAAATCAGAAATACAAATTACAAACATCTGAGTATATATTGAATATAACCTATGAGTTAAATATTCAATTAAATAGCAATTAGGTACAGTTTGGCTGATGAATTATCATACCTTTTAATAATGAGAATAATAATGTTGCCTAGAGTATAGTGAATATGTCCTTCTAGGTATTCATAGGTTGGAATTAAATTAGTATCTCTAGTTTGAAATCATCTTGGCAGTGTTTATCTCCTCTCTCTCAGCTTCCTCCACCATGTCCCCAAAGATCAGTACAGTTCCTAGTATACAGCAAGACTTTAAAAAGAGGTTACTATTCTGTGACCAAAAAATTTCATCTCTAAGAATCGATAATTATAAGGAGTAAAAACTGGGCCACACAGCTGTGGAAAGAGATATTTAAATAAAAAATATTAGTAGGAGGCAAAACAAGAAACAGTAGATGTTTGACTACAGGAAAATAGATGACTACACAGTAGTTCTATGTAAAAAATTCTGTGAAGCTATCTAAAATTATATTTTATAAGAATATTCAATGATATGAAAAAATACAATATATGTGAAGTGTGCAACAGACAAAATAAAATTATATAATCCCATTTGCTAAAAATAAAGATGCATACACAAAGCTTGCTGCTAAGTCGCTTCAGTCATGTCCGACTCTGTGCGACCCCATAGACGGCAGCTCACCAGGCTCCCCCATCCCTGGGATTCTCTAGGCAAGAACACTGGAGTGGGCTGCCATTTCACAAAGCTTAGAAAGTTCGACAGCACACATGAGACAGAGGATATAGATAGATGATGATCGATGGCTAGATAGGTAGAAATGAGCCAGATGAAAATTGGTTATTCCTTAGCAAAAATACAGGTAAATTTTATTTTCTTCTCTTTTGCCCTCCTAGGATGAATATGTATTAGTTTTATTATATTTTTTAAAGAACACGCTATAAACTGAAGGACATGCATTTTATTACATTATTTATCCCTTTTTAATTGTTTAGAAGAATAATAGCTGTAGTTGTAACATTTAATAAATATTTTATTTTGGTGAAATCTGGCCCCTTCTCCATTTGGTCCTTCTTTCAATCCTATATGTACCTTTACATCATGATTTACACAGAAATTAGTAGAGTACAGTTTTTAAATAATGATACTGCTCTTGAATGCAGCAATTCAAAAGTAAAATGCAAGTTAATAAATTCTTCATAAAAATGACACTGTTTCACAGAAGGGCACTACCAGAGATTGCTGGTTGATTAAACTTTCAGTAAGATACATTTGTTTTCTAGTTCCATACTTATTGATTCTGTAGTAATAACTGCAATGCAGAATTACTGCTTGTACTACCTCAGCACAACAAGCCTGTTGTTTTCTTATCAGAACATTATGTTTCCTATTTTACTTCTTAATTTCCTAGATATATCAAGAAAAAGAAAATGAGGTTAAAACAAAAACAAACAAACAAAAAAAAACCTGGCACCTCCAACTTATATCACCGAAAAATAAAATGGGAGATGTAAGAGTTTATATGAAAACAAAGAAAAATTTAACACATCAGAAATTGAAATTACAAAATTATATGATGCTGAAATAAAAATATTAACTTTAAGTATTTTTATTTCTGTATTAGAAAAATATCTAATATTTGGGTACAACTATCTCCTTTCCATGTTACTGATTTTCTATAATGACTCTTGTAATGGAAAACCTGGAACAAATATGAATGTTAAACTGTGTATTGTTTTATTTTCTTTTTTGGTTTGCAAAATTTTCTGCTAATATGCATTCTGAATCATGGTAACATATTCAACTTCCAGGGATATGAAGATTCAATAGGAAAAAATAGTTTATTTTCAAATGACATCACAATAGACTTCTTTCTAAAACTTCAGTATCTTAAAATACAACAGCAAAGGGAACAAGTAGTAATAGTGTTCTCTGTTCATTCTACATTTAGTCATAAATTAATCTGGGGATTATTTCAGCTTTTATTTTTTAAAATTAGGACATAGAAAACTCAAGATGACTGTTAAACATTATCAGTATAGTGTTAGGAAATATAGGCAATCTATAATTTTTAAGGTGTTTTAGCCTGTTTATCTTTCATTTACTATATAAATTTTGAAACATTTTGTAGGTAAATGGAGAGTTTTAATTATCCCCTACATTACTTTAAAGTAAGATTAATCCAGTTCTTAGATCTTGACAGTTTCAATTAGATGTTATAGATTTCAACCTTTGTATTAATTTAGTGTAGAATATGGCATCTGGTCCCATCACTTCATGGAAAATAGATGGGGAAATAGTGGAAACAGTGTCAGACTTTATTTTGGGGGGCTCCAAAATCACTGCAGATGGTGATTGCAGCCATGAAATTAAAAGACGCTTACTCCTTGGAAGGAAAGTTGTGACCAACCTAGATAGCATATTGAAAAGCAGAGACATTACTTTGGCAACAAAGGTCTGTCTAGTCAAGGCTATGGTTTTTCCAGTAGTCGTATGGATGTGAGAGTTGGACTGTGAAGAGGGCTGAGCGCCGAAGAATTGATGCTTTTGAACTGTGGTGTTGGAAAAGACTCTTGAGAGTCCCTTGGACTGCAAGGAGATCCAACCAGTCCATTCTAAAGGACTGGATGTTCTTTGGAAGGATTGATGCTAAAGCTGAAACTCCAGTACTTTGGCCACCTCATGCGAAGAGTTGATTCATTGGAAAAGACTCTGATACTGGGAGGGATTGGGGGCAGGAGGGAAAGGGGATGATAGAGGATGAGATGGCTGGATGGTATCACCGACTTGATGGACATGAGTTTGAGTGAACTCCAGGAGCTGGTGATGGACAAGAAGGCCTGGTGTAATGCAATTCATTGGCTCGCAAAGAGTCGGACACGACTGAGCGACTGAACTGAACCAAACTGAGACTAAACAAAACAAAACAAAAAACTGGACCCAAATATGCAAGAGATCAGCATAAAAAAAGTTATTTCCCATACTTTTTTTTTTTGAAAGTTGCTCAGTCATGTACAACTCTTTGCTACCCCATGGACTATATGGTCCATGGAATTCTCTAGGCATGAATACTGGAGCGGGTAGCCTTTCCCTTCTCCAGGGGATCTCCCCACCCAGGGATTGAACCCAGGTCTCCCTCATTGCAGGCAGATTCTTTACCAGCTGAGCCACAAGAGAAGCTCAAGAATACTAGAGTAAGTAGCCTGTCCCTTCTCCAGTGGATCTTCCCAACCAAGGAAATGAACCAGGGTCTCCTGCCTTGCAGGCAGATTCTTTACCAACTGATTCATTTCCCATAGTAGTCCATGGAATTTCCAAGTATACAGAGTATGGGAAGTGTCTCCATACCAAAATCATTAGAATTAAAACTGAGGACAACGTCTCTAATATCAGTTTGCAGTTTCCAACACTGCCCTGGGGGTCATATTCCAAGTCAAGCAGCTCTCAGAACCCTGACCTTTTGGGTTTTTATAGAGGCTTAATTACATAGGCATGGTCTGTGTTGGTCATTGGTGACTGAACTCAATCTCTAGCTCCTCCTCCTTCCCTGGAAGTCAGAAGTTGTAGTGAAAATTCCAATCCAATATCTTCTGCTTCTGTTCCAATCCTAACAGAAGCAGAAGATAATAGAAGAAATGGCAAGAATACACAGAACTATACAAAAAAGATCTTCATTACCCAGATATCCATGATGGTGTGATCACTCACCTAGATCCAGACACCTGGAATATGAAGTCAAGTGGGCCTTAGGAAGCATTACTACGAACAAAGCTAGTGGAGGTGATGGAGTTCCAGTTGAGCTATTGCAAATCCTGAAAGATCATGCTGTGAAAGTGCTGCACTCAATATGCCAGTGAATATGGAAAACTCAGTAGTGGCCACAGGACTGGAAAAGGTCAGTTTTCATTCCAATCCCAAAGAAAGGCAATGCCAAATAGTGCTCAAACTACTGCACAATTGCACTCATCTCACACGCTAGTAAAGTAATACTCAAAATTCTCCAAGCCAGGCTTCAACAAGACATGAACCATGAACTTCCAGATGTTTAAGCTGGTTTTAGAAAAGGCAGAGGAATCAGAGATCAAATTGCCAACATCTGTGGGATCATCAAAAAAGCAAGAGAATTCCAGGAAAATGTCTACTTATTCAGTATTGATTACGCCAAAGCCTTTGAGTGTGTAGATCACAACAAACAGTGGTGAAGTCTTCAAGAGATAGGAATACCAGACCATCTTACCTACCTCCTGAGAAATCTATATGCAAGTCAAGAAGCAACAGGAGAACTGGACACAGAGGAACTGATTGGTTCCAAATTGGGAAAGGAGTACTTCAGGGTTGTATATAGTCACTCTGCTTATTTAACTTATGTGCAGAATACATCATGCAAAATGCCAGGCTAGATGAAGCACAAGCTGGAATTAAGACTGCCAGAAGAAGTATCAATAACCTCAGATATGCAGATGATATCACCCTTATGGCAGAAAGTGAGGAAGAACTAAAGAGCCTCTTGATGAAAGTGAAAGAGGACAGGGAAAAAGCTGTTTTAAAATTCAACATTCAAAAAACAAAGATCATGGCATCCTGTCCCATCACTTCATGGCAAATAGATGGGGAAACAATGGAAACAGTGACAAGCTTTATTTTCTTGGGCTCCAACATCACTGCAGATGGTGACTGCAGCCATGAAATTAAAAGATGCTTGCTCCTTGGAAGAAAAGTTATGAGCAACCTAGACAGCATATTAAGAAGCAGAGACATTACTTAGCCGACAAAGGTCCATCCAGTCAAAGCTATGGTTTTCCAGTGGTCAAATATGGGTGTGAGAGTTGGACTATAAAGAAAACTGAGTGCTGAAAAATTGATGCTTTTGAACTGTGGTGTTGAATACAAATGAGATACTTTACTACTTGCTTGTATGGAACACATTTTTATTCTGGTGTTCTGAGTTTTACAGTGAGAGGAAGACTTTTAGTAGAACTCATTTCTGAGTATATTGATGCCTAGCTAGCTCCATCAGCTACTACCAAAGTTTATTTCTCTTGTCAGAGAGTATGCCTTTCCTCTGCTTTCAGGAATAATGTCTGTAGTTCATTGGAACTCTATATGTGCTTTCATTGGTTCATACATTTAACTCTTTCTTTGAGTCCAAAACCTGTTACAGCATTAAAGAAAGACTGATCCATAAATAAACCTAAGTACGCTGCTGCTGTTGTTCAGTTGCTCAGTTGTGTCTCACTCCTTGCAACCCAATGCACTGCAGCACGTCAGTCTTCCCTGTCCTTCAACATCTCCCAGAGCTTGCTCAAACTCATGTCCGTTGTATCAGTGATGCAAGACAACCATCTTATCCTCTGTAATCCTCTTCTCCTACTGCTTTCAATCATTCCCAGCTTCACAGTCCTTTCTAATGAGTTGACTCTTCACATCAAGTGGCCAAAGTATTGGAGTTTCAGCTTCAGCACCAGTCCTTCTAATGAATATTCACAATTGATTTCCTTTAGGATTGACTAGTTTGATCTCCTTGCAGTCCAAGGGACTCTCAAGAGTCTTCTCCAACACCACAACTCAAAAGCATCAAGTCTTCAGCATTCAGCCTCCTTTATCCATACATGACTACTGGAAAAACCATAGTTTTGACTAGACAGACCTTTGTTGGCAAAGTAATGTCTCTGTTTTTTAATATCCTGCCTAGGTTTGTCATAGCTTTCCTTCCAAGGAGTAACTGTCTTTTAATTTCATGGCTACAGTCGTCTGCAGTGATTTTGGAGCCCCCCAAAATAAAGTCTATCACTGTTTCCACTGTTTCCCCATCTATTCACTATGAAGTGATGGGACCAGATGCCATGATCTTTGTTTTTTGAATATTGAATTTTAAGCCAACTTTTTCACTCTCCTCTTTCACCTTCACCAGGAGGCTCTTTAGTTTCTCTTCACTTTCTGCCATAAGAGTGGTGTCATCTGCATATCTGAGGTTACTGATATTTCTCCTGGCAAATTTGATTCCAGCTTGTGCTTCATCCAACCCAGCATTTCACATGATGTCCTCTGCATATAAGTTAAATAGGCAGGGTGACAGTACAGAGCCTTGAGGTACTCCTTTCCCAAATTTGAACCAATCTGTTGTTCTATATCTGGTTCTAAATGTTGCTTCTTGACCCACATACAGGTTTCTCAGGAGGCAGATAAGGTGGTCTGGTATTCCTATCTCTTAAAGAATTTTCCAGTTTGTTATGAACTACACAGTCAATGGCTTTAGCTTAGTCAAAGAAGCAGAAGTTGATGTTTCTGGAATTCTCTTGCTTTTTCAATGATCCAACGTTGGCAATTTGATCTGTGGTTCCTCTGCCTTCTCTCAATCCTGCTTGAACATATGGAGGTTCTCAGTTCATGTCCTGTTGAAGTCCGGCTTGGAGAATTTTGAGCATTTCTTTGCTAGCATGTAAGATGAGTGCACTCATACAGTAGTTTGAACATCCTTTGGCATTGCCCTTATTTGGGACTGGAATGAAAACTGACCTTTTTCAGTCCTGTGGCCACTGCTGAGTTTTCTATATTTGCTGGCATATTGAGTGTAGCACTTTAACAGTATCATCTTTTAGGATGATGAAATAGCTCAGCTGGAATTCCATCACCTCCACTAGCTGCCAAGCAGAGGCAATATTGACTGCCTCAATATGGAATACTGTCTTATCTTCTCAGAAGGATCTTGGTGAGAGATGAATCCAAATCTAAGGATGGACTGGTTCAGGGATGGGTAATCATCAGAATTCAGGCCTGAGTTTGTAGCTCCTTTAGAGGACGTGCCCCAAGCCTCAGATTCTGTGCAGGTGGCTGTGCAGAAAGGGCAATCCACTCAACCCTTAGAGCCAGAATTTCATTTGATAGTCATACTTGCATTTGTTTCATGTGATGTGGACAAATGGTAAATAACCTTCTGGAACAAAGTGGTCGAAGATCAAATTACCCAAGGAATGAAAAATTAGTTTAAGGCCTACCAACTGCAGTGCGTATATATTCATTGTCATCATTTTAATCTTCTATGTGGTTTATTTTTTATATTAAAGTCATGATAACTAGATAGGATGAACCGGGATAAAATATTTTTCAGAATCAAATTACTCTGTCAGTTTCTTCCTCTTAACAATAAAATTTCACTTTCATTGTGGAAAACAACTTATGTTCAATTTTTCACCAAAGTGTACATGTTCCTGCTGTCATTAAATCTGAAGTCGTCAGACTGTTATATTTATAATACTGCAATGTTGGTTGAGTGAGAGAAATAGACGGGTACCATAGATCTGAAGATATGAGATATGATTCTGTCATTCATAACTAAAGTCATGCTGCGTGTATAACATAATCTTTGTGTCTTGCCTGTTTTGAAATACAGAATAAAATGTGTATAGAAAGGGATGCCATATTTATATAATTGATTAATTGTGATTATTTTTAGAGAAATAGATTTCAGGGCCTGAATATGTATATAGTATAACAGATCAACAGATTAAAAACAGTATGATGAACAATACTGTGTTCAGTCAGTAACCAACAGTTAACCAAAAGGAAATTGGATATAATCATTTTAACAGACATGTCAATACTTTGCCGTGGTTGATGCCAAATGTTCACCTCCTCTAACAAACTTTCCTCCTGGTAGGAATTCAGTGTTTTGTGAAAGAGAGTCATAAAGTAGTTAAACAGACAGATCCTGGAGTCAAACAGCCTGGGTGTGAATCCTAGCCCACCTCCCAACTAGCTGTGTGAACATGAACTGTCTTTAACATTTTCATGTTTCATTTTTCTCTTCCTTAACTAAAGTAATACCTGCCACATTTGGTTGTTATGAAGATTAAATATATTAATAGATACAAAATTCCTATAAGCATGTTGTATATTGAGTTGCTCAGTTATGTCTGACTCTGCGATCCCATGAACTGGAGCCCACCTGTCTTCTCTTGTTCATGGGATTTCCCAGGCAAGAATACTGGAGTGGATTGCCATTTCCTTCTCCAGGGGATCTTTCCAACCCAGGAATCAAACCTGGGTCTCCTGCATTGCAAGAAAAATTCTTAACTGTCTGAGCCACCAAGGAAACATGGAAAAAACTCTTGCTTAACTAGAATGTGAAAATGACTGGAACATGGAATTTATCAGAAGTGAATTCATTCTCAATGGAATTGCATTACCTCAGAAACAACAAGCCCATAAAATCATTAACAATTTAGAAATTTCAGTGATATGGATATGAGCATTTAATTACTATTCTCGAAATTTTTCTGTAAGTCTGATATATATTAAAATGAAAAGTGGAAAAGAAGCTCACATGTGCCAATAAGAGAAGAGTATGTGCTCATCAACCAATGAATGCCAGGAATTTCACTATCAGGAAGACAGTTGTCTGAACTGTGAAACTTCCAAGTTGGTCATTTTCCACCCTACTCACTTCAGATGTGGCCACTGAAGATGTGATATTGTGATTTATAATAAGAAATATATATATATTCATTTGTATTCAAAATCTCCAGAAAAACAGCTATAAATGAATACTGTCTCCTCATTCTGTAGTTAAGGAAACAGAGAAGCTGATGAATGAGTTAAACAGATTATACCACCAGTTGAAAAAGAATTTTTTCAAGACCAGAGATATATCATAAAATATAACTATTTTTTACTTTAAGTGAAGTGATGAGAAAATTAAATTAATTATTACTGCTCCCCCAAGATGTCAGTTACCAAAAGCAGATAAGATGGATGATTATGAGTGCCTTACTCAGGTCTTCTACTTAGAGCCTTTAGACATGGCTTAGCAGCCCCTCATTAATGGAGACTACCTAACCTTAATGTAAGGTATACCCTAATCAGTGAATTCGATCACATGAGGGTACAAAACTGATCCATAGCAAAAGCCTCATCTTCAGTGCTGAGGAGCAAAAGCCATGAAGAAATATAAAAATGTTTGTTTCTTAAATCTAATCTAGACCCTGTATTTGGTTATGCTCTATTTTTTTTACATTTTTGTCATCTTTAAGTGGATCCAAATCTAAATAATATCTGCAAACAAATTAATAATGAGTTTTCCCAGTGGCTCAGATGGTAAAGTATCTGTCTATAATACAGGAGATCTGGGTTTGATCCCTGGGTTGGGATAATCCGTTGGAGAAGGGAATGGCTACCCACTCCAGTATTCTTGCCTGGAGAATTCCATGGACAGAGAAACCTGATGGGCTACAGTCCATGGGGTTGAAAAGAACCAGACACAACTGAGTGACTAACTGTTTCACTTTCACTTTTTTCAAAGAGAATAAAGCATTTGAATCAGTACTCTTTTGGTCTCAGACTATTTCCAGTGTGTGGAGGTGGGGGAGGGGGCTTTCCTCTAAAAACTTAATTTGAATAGTAGGGTGGAAATGGTTAATGATGTATTTCTGGAACTGCTTATCTAATCTAATGACAATGCCAAAGGCTTACTTTAGAAAGTTCAACATATTCTTTTGATTAATTTTTTATTATATCATTAATAATTACAAATGAATTCTGAATGAAAAATGGTGTGTATCTTTCTGTTAGCACATTTTCTTGACCTGTATTTCCAGAGAAAACATTTTCCAGTTCATTCCAAGTTTTGATAGTCACCTCTCTTAAGGTCAAGAGAAAGATACAATAATGAGAAAATAGAACAAACAGCAGCTAATAGAAGAAGCAGTCCATAAAAAGCTGTAATGGTAATTCCACCCAGACAGCAAAGGAATGCAGCATTTTCATTGAGCGCTACCTGACAGATTCAATAATCAAGGGAAAGCCTTAATTGATGACACTTCATTAGCATAATGAGTCGAGGCTGGGAAAAGAGAGTCCCTTATTAATTAATCAAGCAAAGCACGAACTGTTTCAGTCTCCTACACTCTGCCATTTTCCATTAATCAAGAAAATGTGTATTAAACTCATTTGAAATCCTGGCATGTGGATTATCATTCCAAGGAAGAGCAATGGCAAAAAGGTTTGCCCAGCTGCACACATCTGCTCTGGACTTATGTATGCCTCCAGTTCAGATCTGCAAGGCTGAAACCATGCACAGAGGGCCCAGAGTAAGTGGTTCTCTAAAACATGTAAATCACCATCTCATTAGGAAAATAAACAAAACCCTATCATCTTCACTAGGAAAAAAAGGAAGAGAATTAACTTCATTTGCCATTCCTTCACCTATTGTCCAAAACCTCTATTGCATGAAATGTTATCAAATATGCATATAAATGAAATTTTTATAATAACCTGTTCAGTGTCCATACAAGATTCTGGATTCAGTGTTTCTGGCTGTTCATACTCTATTTGGTCATGGGAGAAATGATTATTGGTGGTGGTCTCTGGTACAAAGAAGTCATAGGTACCCTCGCGTCCCAACTAACCACAGGCACAGGTGTTGAGAATCAATGCTAATGAGGTTAACAAGCCAAGATCAAAACTGTGGAATCCCTATAGCAGAATGGACTTCAAGGGAGGTTAAAACCACAACTCTATTATTGTAAGGTCACTTCCCAGTGATGTCTCTTATAATCAGGGGAGAGGTGACTGTCAACATATTAATAAGATAACGAGAGTCAGCATAGAGTTTTGAAAACAGAGCACTGGAAAAGAAATCTATAGACTGGAATTTACATCTAGCTTTGACAGCTACTAGCTACCTACAGGTGGAGAAGGAAATGGCAACCCACTCCAGTATTCTTGCCTGGGGAATCCCAGGGACAGAGGAGCCTGGTGGGCTGCCATCTATGGGGTCGCACAGAGCTGGACACGACTGAAGCGACTTAGCAGCAGCAGCAGCAGCAGCTACCTACAGAACTTAGTTCAATCCTTTGGTGAGTAGGAACTTAAGTTTACCTAACTTATACTGTAATGAGTTTGAACTAGATGAACTTATAAGTCAATTTTGACTTGTAGTCTCAGATCAGATGCTATTAAGTAGGTCATTCAAAGCAGGTAAGGCTCTGATTTACTCATTGACCTAACATGCAATTTCAGAATGATGATTTAATCAAACCCCTTACTTGCTTCATATCTATCTGTGGTAGTGCCTCCATGTACTATTGTGCCAATTGTACACCATCCAGATACAGGGGGCATTCTTTGCAAAGATTAAAAGCGATCAGTGCTCTGTAAAGTTATGTGATGCCTGAGCTTAATGGCCACATATGACGACCATGAAAAGCCAGCCTTGTAAAATCAAGGTCAATTTCAGATTTATTTAGGTTTGTTCCAGTCCAAAAGGATTTGAAGAATTATTCAAATCTTAGTGGTTCCAGAATAAGTGGAAAAATAAAAACTCTGATCAAGCAGAACATAATTTTATCCATTGCCTATTTATCAGCATTATATTTAAGTGCTTGATATTCAAAAGAAAAATTTGTTTGACAGAAGAGTGATTCATCTAAATATTCAAGTGGGTGCATTAAGCCCAGTAACAAAATAAATTCATATCTGAAGCACTCCTGGCATTCTAGAACTTAAGTGCAGTGATATACAGATCACCAGAAAAGAGCCATTACCACTCCAGGGGCTCTTTCATGTCAGCCAAATTGGTCCCAAGTGCTGAACATTAACTGTTTGAGCTCTGAGTGGAGATGAGCACTATCTCCTTGCAGTGCAATAACCTGTATCAATTTGGAAAGAGCCTGGCTTTATGATGAGAAAGATTTTATAGTAATAATTGCATTTTGCAATTCAAAAATGGCTGAAGCCATCACCTAATAACATGGAATGATAACCAGGGATTGCATGCTCTTCCTTGCCACTTTTTTCTTATAAATATTTTACTGATTTTTGTTTTTAGACCCATGAAGATTCCCTGTTGTCATAAAGCTGGTTTAATGTATACAATAGACTTCGCTTTATGCATATTAAATGAAACCTTCTCTCTGGTATAGTAGAAATAGAAAAGAAAATGCTTGTTATGAGCAGGATCTATTTTTGAGTTCCAACTATTAACTTTTCAGAAAGACTTTCAGGTCTTTTCACTATTGGCACTATTGCAATGTGCTCTTTCTGTGTACAAGTATTATCAGTAAATAAAGAAACAGCAAAACTAATTTTAAAATGAGAAAGCATTATACATCAAATGCAAAAGTTAGCATAATTAAAAACAAACACAAAGGAAAGAGCCAAGACATAGAGTGATCACAACTCTTTTTCTTAGATAATGAGAAACAGCATCAGATATAGATGTTTATTTCAATAAATAGCAGATAGTGGCATTTTGGTAAAGAACAATTCTCCCCTAAAGCTCTGAAAATAATAAATTCCCATCAAAAGGTAAGAATTTAGATAAATTAAAAAGATGGAACCCTTTTATACTCTTGAGAGTATAAACTAAGGCTTATACTCTTATATACTAAGGTTTATACTTATACTCATATACTCTTATGGAAGGAATGATGCTAAAGCTGAAGCTCCAGTACTTTGGACACCTCATGCAAAGAGTTGATTCATTGGAAAAGACTCTGATGCTGGAAGAGATTGGGGGCAGGAGGAGAAGGGGACGACCCAGGATGAGATGGCTGGATGGCATCACGGACTTGATGGACGTGAGTCTGAGTGAACTCCGAGAGATGGTGATGGACAGGGAGGCCTGGCATGCTGCGATTCATGGGGTCGCAAAGAGTCGGACATGACTGAGCGACTGAACTGAACTGAAGTGATACTAAGGTTTATACTCTTGAGAGGATAAACTAAGGCTGAAAGAACTGTTTCACATAAAATAGAGCAAAATAACAGGGCTATTTTAAAAATTCTATAGATGATTAATTTAATAGAGATTTCAATGTTTTCAAATTTTAAGTATGTTTATTTTAAAATAAGGGTTGAATTTCAGAGAGGTGCTAAGTTTAAGGGATTGCCCTGCAACCTTTGAAATTATTTTACTTCTTTTGAAAAAGCCAACCACATTCATCAAATATGAACTTAGTTCTTATTTTTGGAAGATGCATTATCCTTTTCAGGCCAACTAGAATATTAGAATATAAAATTCTAATAAAATTAGAAATTTTAGAATTAAAATTTTTGAAATAAAATGTCTATAAAGTAAAATCAATTTTTGAAATCAAAGTAGAATTTTATGTGCTATAAGAGCAATGCCAAAACAAGCAAAACCACTTATAAAATATCTGTAACATCTAAAGTACATCTGGAGAGAAATGAAATAAAAATTATATAAAAATCCAAAGAATATTATTGCAGAGAAAGACAACTTTAGAATAACCTGACAGCATGGGAACGGATTCCCTGATGGTTCAGGTGGTAAGGAATCTGCCCACAGTGTGGGAGACCCAGGTTCAGTCCCTGAGTTGGGAAGATCCCCTGGAGGAGAAAATAGCTGCCTATTCCAGTATTCTTGCCTGGAGAATTCCACGGACAAAGGAGCCTGGCAGGCTACAGTCCACAAGTTCCCAGAGAGTCAGACACAACCTAGTGACTAACACTGCTACTACTACAGCATGGGAAAAGTAATAATATGTTTAACTTTGTATTTGCTATTCTCCATAAACCTGTAGGAGCAACAGAAAACACAGCAGAAGAAAATGAACTATTTTAGATAGAAAGCACACTGAGAAAGATGTAGATATTTACTGTCTCTGTGAGTATTTTCCACTATGTCCAACTCAGAATTAAACAGAAAATAATGCACTGAATACTGCTAGAAAAAAGAAAAATGAAAGGCCCCACCTATAATTTCAAAGCCTTTTGTTTATTTAATCACACAGCACATTCTTTAGTCAACAGGTAAGAGGTAAATTACCTTTGAAAAGTGAATGTGAGAGTTGCTCAGTCATGTCCCACTCTTTTTGACCCACGGACTGTAGCCCAGAAAGCTCCATTTATCATTTTTAATGTTTCCTGAGGAGCCCCTGGATGGGGCTTCTCAGGGGGTGCTAGTGATAAAGAACTTGCCTGCCAATGCAGGAGACATAAGAGACAGAAGGGTTTGATCCCTGGGTCTGGAAGACCCCCTGGAGGAGGGAGTGGCAACCCACTTCAGTACTCTTACCTGGAGAATACTATGAACAGAGGAGCCTGGTGGGCTACAGTCCATTGGTTGGCAAAGAGTGGAATACAACACATGAGGGTCCCCTGGATACACTGAACTAAATAAGATACTTTGTGGACAGAAAGGCTCAAGCCCACAGAGGAGGAGTAATGCTGAAGTGATAAAACGAACAAGTGATGAAGGCAGAAACAAAATCCCTGTTTTCTAAACGTCAGATCACTTCATGCTAACTCCTTTTGTTGCTTTGCTGAGACCAAGTGTACCTGATAACGTGCTTGGAAAACTGTAAAGGCAATTCATGTCATGTTAACAGGATGACTGAAAGAATGAAAATGAATAGGTCTTTTCTTGACACGTTTTATATGTGGATTTGGGGGGTGCAAGAAAGACTCAAATAACAATTAATGCTAGAACCACAGCTTCTTAGTGGTTATGAAAGAATACTGGAGTGGGTAGCCCTTCCTTTCTCCAGGGGATCTTCCCAACCCAGGGATTGAACCCAGGTCTCCCACATTGCAGGTAAATTCTTTACCAGCTGAACCTCAAGGGATGCCCAAGAATACTGGAGTGAGTAGCCTATCCCTTCTCCAGGGGATCGTCCCAACCCAGGAATCAAATCAAGGTCTCCTGCATTGCAGGCAGTTTCTTTACCAACTGAGCTATGAGGGAAGCTATGAAAGAAATACAAAAATTATATTTTGATCCATCTTTACAAATACATTTTTAAAGGATGTAATTATTCTACCATATTATTATATCAGAATCTTATGTGGTTATAACTATGTATATCTTACTCCTGGAAAAATTTGGGGTTGTGACATAATTAAAAATTATGGTTACAACTGTATTTAAGGAAACTACCAAGAGATTCATGTTTTATAGAGCACTTATTTCAGAAAAGTTTTTATGCCAAACCAAGAGCCAAAATTTAAGACAAAACATCGTTTTACAAAGATGTAGATAATTGCTTGGCTATTGTGACTCTTTCAAAGAAGAAAATTAAAGTTAATTTTTTAAAACTGGCTTTATTCAGGACTATATATATATATATATGTATACACATATAAAATTTCCTGAACATACAAGTGAGGGAGAAATGAAAATATTGGAGAAGAATTAAGCAGTTTAAGGCCTAAAAATCTTTGTGAGTTATGATGTGATCTGTGATCATCTTTTCTCTAGACAAGTCTAAAGGGTAATTATATTCCTTTAACAGTTTTGGTAATCTCAAGTCATCTCACTTTCTCTATGGTTCTTACAAAGGAAATTATTCACATTTTTATGTCCAGGTTTCATACTGAGAACTGTATATAGGGATGTTACAGTGCAAGGAAATTCACCACAACTTGGGGTCTTTATTGAAGTGTTTAATTACCTGAATTGTTCTAGAATGTAAATTCAGAATATTTCTGATTATAGAAACTTTTAAAAGTTAAGTTCATTTGATATAAAATAGCAATGTATTCTAGATTCAGTCTTCAATCAATAACCTGATCCAAGTGTGCTCATGGGGAAAACGGTACACAATTTGAAACCAGTGTTATACCCAGAAATTCATGTGCTCATTCAACCAGAGACTGGTAAAATAGGAATGGGTAGTGATTTTTAATTGTTTTTTTTCCTCCACTAACTTATTACTGTATTAACTATTGGCTTTCCTAAACTGGTAACTTTCATTGGTCCTTTTTCACTGCCCTCTTCCAAACCCATGAAGTACAGCTGATATAAAAACAAGTATGTAAACACAAGTCATTGTATATATGAAGATGTGATATCTTGGGATTAACCTTGTAAATCCTGTCTGACCCAGGGATCAAACCCAGGTCTCCTGCATTGAAGGCAGACGCTTTAACCTCTGAGCCACCAGGGAAGCCCTTTCATTTTGTGATAGCTGGTTTATAAAAATTTGAAATCAGTGTGTGTGTGTGTGTGTAGAAGCAATGCTATATCTTCAAACTTGTTAAGTCAGTAGATATTGACAACTGGTAGAAATTAAGAGATTTAAATTCTGTTTCAAATTGAAATTGAGATCATGGCTATCTACCACTTTCATAAAAGAACCTAGTAGATTAAATCAGTTATAGCACTTTAAATTTCTTGAATAAAGTTTATGTACTGGTAAGTGAATTCTGTCCAAAATAAAAAAGCTCTAGGAAAGTGGAAAACTAATCTAATATTTTGGTACAATAACTCAATGGGGAGGGAATAAATATTATCAATTATATATCGAAAGAACGAATAATTCCTAGAATATGTGAAACAATCACAGCCATAATGTATTCATTTTAGCTTTTTAAAAAATATTTCTTCCCCAAGGTCCTTACTATTGTTATGTTACCATAGTATAAGAAAATAGAACCACCATCGTCATAAAGAGATTCTACTATCAAGGTGAATATATGAACTGCTCTTGGGCACAGATCACAATTTTAAACAAGATATGTAAAAGGTTCTGCCTAAAGTATGAGTGGTAAAGGATTCTTTCAGAAACAACTTACTGGAGAATTCATGGACATATTAGGAAGCTCGTAAGTGCATAAAAAGACACAAGGACTTTCTTTACCTGGGAAAGATAGAAAGTAATTCTCTGTGTGTGTGAATCAACCCTAAATCATAAGATTAATGTTATAGCTCTTATTTGTTCAGTTCCAATCCATGGTATCTCTATTTATTTAGAAAGTGTACTGCAATCTTCACTGTTTTCTTCTTTATTTTCCAAGTAGGATCAATTAACAATTCTTACTAATGTTGCCCTACCTCATCTCTCAACTAGTTATTCTTTGTAATTCCACAGATAATCTTAGTTTACGCTGTCTTTGCTCCCTAGAGGAACAGGAGAGAAGTGGCTAATTACAGAAGTCACGTTTTGAGAAGGTGGAATCCAGGTCACACCTCACAAGTTTAATTGGAAAAGAGACACTTCGTCCAAAGTAGCTGAGGGAAAATCAGACAGTGTATGTGATTACAGATGCAGGTGAGTTAACAGTTTTGTAATGGGAAGGTGAAAAGAATAGATGTATGATTGGATCTTATTTATTGAGTACAGAGTTTGGTCATCAGTGGAGGGAAGAGTAGAGAGGGAGACAGGAACAGAACATACAGGGAAAATACGATGATATCAATGGCTGTTTTGAAGCCTACTGGACGTTTTACACAAAGCAAACAACTATCAACCCAATTAAAGATGTGAAACAAACCTCTTCATGCACCTATTCTCTTTCAAATTAAGTAAATATCCACTTATATCAGCAGGTATTTCAGAAGATGTAGATTCAATGCACAAAAGAAGTAATTGAAGATAATATTGTTAGGGTTTCCGTTGTGGCTCAGCTGGTAAAGAATCAACCTGCAATGTGGGAGACCTGGGTCCAATCCTTGGTTAGGAAGATCCTCTGGAGAAGGGAAAAGCTATCCACTCCAGTATTCTGGCCTGGAGAATTGGATTGTATAGTCCATAGGGTCTCAGAGAGTCAGACATGAGCGAGCGACTTTCATTTCACTTCTATCAATATTGTTAAGGGCTTATCGCAATAGCGTATAATTGTTTCTAACAAGAAGCTCTAGAGTTACCACAAGAAAACTGTATGACAAACTACTTCCCATACATTATCTTAATAAATTTGCTCAATAATTTTATTTTAATTTCCAAAAGGGAGCATTTGCAATTTAAGGCCATCTCTGCCTTTAGTGAGAGTTGGACTATGAAGAAGGCTGAGTGCCGAAGAATTGATGCTTTTGAACCGTGGTGCTGGAGAAGACTCTTGAGAGTCCCTTGGACTGCAAGGAGATCCCACCAGTCCATTCTGAAGGAGATCAGCCCTGGGATTTCTTTGGAAGGAATGATGCTAAAGCTGAAACTCCAGTACTTTGGCCACCTCATGCAAAGAGTTGACTTATTGGAAAAGACTCTGATGCTGGGAGGAATTGGGGGCAGGAGAAGAAGGGTACAACCGAGGATGAGATGGCTAGATGGCATCACTGACTCGATGGAAATGAGTCTGGGTGAACTCCAGGAGTTGGTGATGGACAGAGAGGCCTGGCGTGCTGCGATTCATGGGGTCACAAAGAGTCGGACATGACTGAGCGACTGAACTGAACTGAACTAAACTGCCTTTAGTGTATTATGACTTTGCCTTGGTCAGGGAAATGCATATGTTCTCTTGCTTCACTTGGTTCTTGACAGTAACTCTCACTATTTTTCTCACTGAGAAAGCATGAAACTCTACTCAGTCATGCTATTAAATATATGTCCTACTTTGGATTTTAGGTAAAGAAGACAGCAGCATCATTTAAATTCATCTTGAATATCTAAATGACAGCTATTAGCCTGGAGTACAAAGGTGGGGGAAAGCTAGTATATTCTTGGAAAGAAAGCAGAATAACACTTGATAAGAGTAAGGGAGTGGTTTCTTTACCAGAATGGTGGCATAGTTTTCAGATTAACAGTGTAGAGACATAGGGAAAAGAGAAGAAGTCCATTTAAAAGAAAAAAAAAACGAAGGACAGGCTGGATCTGATTTTCATGAAGTTGAACACATGCTAAAGAGTAGCCTATGAGGAAGCAAGAATGATGCTAAAACCAATAATGGTAACATACAGTCCCTCAAGCTTTTCTGTCTCAGGTATGGTAGTGTTTGAGGCAAAGTGAAAGTGAAAGTCTTAGTTGCTCAGTCAGGTCTGACTCTTTGCAACCCCATGGACTGTAGCCTTCCAGGCTCTTCTGGCAGGATTCTCCAGCCAAGAATACTGGAGTGGGTTGCCGTGCCCTACTCTAGGGTATCTTTCTGACCCAGGGCGTAAACCTGTGTTTCCTTCATTGCAGGTGGATTCTTTACTCTCTAAGCCACCAGGGAAGCATGTTTGAGGCAGATAGAGACCAAATCTATAGTCATGTATGGATGTATTGAGAGTTGGACCTCAAAGAAAGCTGAATGCCAAAGAATTGATGTTTTTGAGCCGTGGTATTGGAGAAGACTCTTGAGAGTCCCTTGGATAGCAAGGAGATCAAACCAGTCAATCCTAAAGGAAATCAGTCCTGAATATTCATTGGAAGGACTGATGCTGAAGCTGAAACTGCAATGCTTTAGCCACCTGATGTGAAGAACTGACTCACTGGAAAAGACCCTGATGCTGGGAAAGATTAATGCAGGAGAAGGGGATGACAGAGGATGAGATGGTTAGATGGCATCACCAATTCACTGACCATGAGTTTGAGCAAACCCTGGGAGATAGAGCACAGAGAAGGCCGGTATGCTGCAGTCCGTGGGGTCTCAAAGAACTGGACATGACTGAGCAACTGAACAATAACAACAGGAATTACAAATGTCCTGCAAGGACAGTTAGCAATGTCTGCAGAGACTTTTTGTTGTTGTAACTAGAAAGTGTACTACTGTCATGTAGGGGGTAGATATTATGGATGCTACTAAACATCCAACAACGTGCAAGACAGCCCTGAGTTACCTGACCCAAAATGTTAATACCACCAAGTATTCTTATCTGGGAAATCCCATGGACAGAGCAGCCTGGCAGGTTATAGTCCATGGGGTGGCAAAAGAGTTGGATATTACTTAGCAACTGAACAACTTGGTCTCTCTCTGGAATTCAATCTGTTCTCTCTACAAAATTGTCCCTACTTTACAGCCTGCTTCCTACTTCTAATACAGTCCCACTTTCATCTGTTTTTTATCTAACTTCACACTTTGTCCCAACTGTTGCACTTTCAGACACAAGTAAATGATTGTGATCTGTACACACCTTTGTACTATATTCTTGCCACATCCTAAGATGTGATGTGACTGTCACAAACTTGTGCCTCATTGTACAGGTGCAGTATTTTACAATGTATTATTGAGATAACATATCAATATTTTACAAAGAACTAATCTGAAGTAATGTACATTGACCCATATCTTTTCCCCCCCTCACACTTCAGAGTGTGAGACCATTTGTCAAATGCAGTTTTCATTCATCAGAGAACAAAAATACCCTGCCACAGATGCCCACCAGCCCTGGAGGGCTGCCAAAGGGCTGCAACTCTATAGCCACTTTCCTGGAAACACAAAGGACAATGTGTTTATTTAATTATGTTGTGCTAGAAGCTCACAATGTTTAGCTGCTTCCAACTCATCTGCATAATAATGATTGCCTGGAATCAGTTATAGTGATAAAAACACATCCACACAAGAGGTATTGTTCTTTCCTCTTGAATCATATATCTCTTTATCCATACACATGCTTTAAATTCAGCACATGTTTGGCTAATCCTCTTTGTGACAGCTCCTGCAGCATCTCTGAACAGAAATAAAAATAAGGAGAGAGCCTGAAACATTTTATTCCTTTTAGTATATAAAGAATTGAAAATGCAAAGCACTGAAAATTTAAGGATTTAGAACTCCTGATAAGTATAAAATTTTTTCCACCACACTATTTTGAAGTCTAGAGGGAAATAATAATGTAATAATAAATTAGCCTGTAGCCTGTGGAGTAGCTTTAAAAAACAAGTTTGTTTTTCTCTACAATATGCCACCTTTTCCTGATGAACTGTCCTCATTTTTTTTAATGCACGATGTTAGGTTATTTATTGCTCTATCAAAATGGACCAGCTCTCATCATATGTTTTCTGCATATTTTATTATGAATGATAAAATTTGTTTATGTGAGTAAAGTTAAAAAAAACTAGTTCATTTTTCATGATGAACTAGTTTTAGGACAGAGGCATGATTCTCTTTGCCTTAAAAATATTAAATTTGATTGCTTATTTAAATTATATCTCTGCTCAGCTCTAAATTTGTATTATTATCTTTTGACATAAGGTATTACATCACTTAGCACATGTACATGTGAGAAATACCTCAGGAAATAACATTGTATCTATCTGTGGATAAGCTCCCCAAATATCAGAATAACTAGGGCAATCCTTCCAAAAAGCTGGAGATGGATGAGGGATGTCTCTTACTAGGAACATTTTTAAGCTATCAGTCAATGTCTGCAAAGGAAAAAAAAAATATTCTCAAAAACCCTACTGCCATTTTTACGACTTTAAGACTACAAGATTCTCCAGTTTGTTTTGACCCAAATCAATTTGACCTTTCTTTTCTTCACTTACTTTTGCTCATTTTTAAGTTAAATAATGACAATAAAATGGTAGTGTGATAGGAATACCTGGATTCTTCTGGTGGAATTAAAAAATAAGGCAAAATATGCATATAAGGGTTATAAGATGGTATGAGATGTCCCAACACCAGTGCTGATAATTGGAAATAAACTACATTTCCATGAAATAGTACTCAAAATGCTTGCAAACATAGAAGTCAGTTTCATATGTGGAGACCAAAATACTTCCTGAAGCAAGAATGCAGATGTTTTGTACTCTGTGTCAGCCCTCTCTAGGCAAGAAGTTCTTGGAGAAGATTTTGCAGCTGATTCAAAAGTTGTCCTTTCTAAAGAGGAGGTATAACCTCTTTTATTCCACAAAGTATAATCTCTTTTATTCCCAAGCATACCATTCTTCTGATTAAGAAAAGACAGTTTTCAAATTTAGTGATGATTTATCTCTTAACATCCAGAGAGCTATGAAAGCAAACCATCTGTTTACTTTAAGGGATTACCATCAGCAATTCTGGAAATGACTACCTTCTTGTCCTTAAATTCCTTCTACAGACAGGCAAGCTGTGTTGCTACTATTTTGAGTATCAAATCAGTATAGCAGAGCAACAAATATACTTAAGAACTATAGATTAATACTCAAAATTATGTAGAAATTAGTGACAGCTAACTTCCCTGGAGGCTCAGATGGTAAAGAATCCCCTGGAGAAGGGAATGGCTACCCACTCCAGTATTCTTGCTTGGAGAATTCCACGGACGGAGAAGCCTGGTGGGCTATAGTCCATGGAGTTGCGAGGAGTTGAACATGACTGAGCGACTTTCACAGTGATAACTAAAGTTAAAGCAAGCAAACAAATGGCAACAAAATCAATAGTGCCCCCCTTAAAAAGGAAGGATTAAGTGTATATCTTAGGTTCAGTGTGGTTTAGCTGAATCTCTGAAATACAGATCATGAACTCTTCAGATAGGGAACAGACAAAGAAAGTTTCACTCCATGCTGCTGCTGAGTCACTTCAGTCGTGTCCGACTCTGTGCAACCCCATAGATGGCAGCCCACCAGGCTCCCTCATCCCTGGGATTCTCCAGGCAAGAACACTGGAGTGGGTTGCCATTTCCTTCTCCAATGCATGAAAGTGAAAAGTGAAAGTGAAGTCGCTCAGTTGTGTCCAACCCTCAGCAACCCCATGGACTGCAGCCTTCTAGGCTGCTCCGTCCATGGGATTTTCTAGGCAAGAGTACTGGAGTAGGGTGCCATTGCCTTCTCCAACTTCACTGCATAGTCATAGTGAAACTTAGCAAGACCCTGCAGTCCTTGTCTCCTGTGTCCCCTGCCTGCCTTTTGTCTCTGGAAAAACTTTAGCCAAAGAATAAATTTAATCAGAGAAGTGAGAACAGGCAGAAACAAAGGAAAACAGCCCAACCAGACTAAATAATAACAGTTTAGTCATTAAGCATAGTTAAAGACCTTCAATTCCTTCTCAAGGGCTATAGACATTATTCTGAGCCATATCCTGTGAGTTGTCATGGATACTGAAACCCCCACCAGGTGGAAGAAGTTAACTACAGGATGACCAGACTGAAGCCATGAAATAAACTGCCGTGATTCTAAAGAATTGATCTCAAGGAAATGGAAACAAAACTAAAGATAAACTGTACATGAAACAAGATGATGTGGTCAGGCCACCAATGACCAATTTCAAGATGACTGTTAGAGCTGACCTGTGCTGGTTCTGCATTTAGCCCCCTCCCTCTGTCTCTAAAAGCTCTTGCCTAATGGTTTTGTCAGTGGGAGGGGGTGTTGTCAGCCTTTGCACAGGTGTTTGACCCCCTCCCCCATTGCTGGCACCCCAAATAACAAACTTTCCTTTCCACACCTGAATTCTTTATTGGCTTTTGAGCAGCAAGCAGCCAGACCCCACTTTCAGTTACAATAGCCTTCTTATCCTGTATAGATTGAACCAGAAGAACTGGTAGAAAAAAAGCAAATCATTTGTAATAAGCTTTTAAACAAAAAGAGTGGATTTTGGTGGGGGAGGAATGTGTGTTATTTAGAGATGGAAGAAGAGCCAGGAATTCCGACAATTAAAATGATTTCCTTTAAATACTCTGGTTAACTGTGTTTTATTGCATGTGGCCTGTATCTTTCAAAGCATAAAATATTCCTTAAAATTACTGAAGTAGTAGTTAGAGGGAATGGCATTTGAGCCTTTCATCACGTTTTAGACATTGACAAGTTGTGATCTGTCTGGTGTATAACATGAGAAGGAGGAACATTGCTGGCAGTATTCTCCTGTTCAGGCTATTCTTTCTTTCACAGTGAACAAACTGCTTAAGAAACTCATGGTTTAAAGAGGAAAGAGAAATATGTCTTATAAGAAGATGGGGATAAAGAAGATGGCATCTTACTGTGTCCTAAAAAATAAGACAAAATTATTTGGAGTAATTAAACAGATAGGGAAAGAGAAGATGGAGACGAATGGGCCAGGCACAGTGGACACCTTGGGGCTTGAGAGGAAATGCAGACTTGTCAGGAATTCAATAGGCTGAGGTGAATTTAGACTGTTTTTGTTTTGCTTTGTGGAAGTTGTTTCTAGCTCCTAAAAACCATCTTCAAATATAAGTTCTATTATTTGAGGTATCTATTGATGTTTCAGCAATTAACTCTAACAACAAGGATCTTGGGATTTCCTAGGTGGCACAAGTGATAAAGAACATGCCTACCAACGCAGGAGCCATAAGAGACACAGGTTCGATTCCTGCCTTGGGAATATCCCCTGAAGGAGGGCATGGCAATCCACTTCAGTATTCTTGCCTGGAAAATCCCATTGACAGAGGAGCCTGATGGGCTACAGTCCATAGGGTCGCAAAGAGCTGGACAGGACTGAAGTGACTTTGCATGCGCAAAGACATTTTTGATCACAAATACAGTGATCAAAAATTTTTATTCAGAATATCAAAGCAATATTTGCAAAACCCTTGTCATTGTCAATCACTAACTCCAAAGAACCCCACCTAATAGGTAGAAGGAGTAGGTTTTATTTGTGCACCTAACAACATCCCCAGCTGAAAGGTTATCAATATTCTGCATCTATCTCAGTAAACAAGTGGCCCCTCAGATCTGAGACGTATACTTACGACTACTAGCTAAACTAGTCATTGCCGTATTAACCTTACTGCTTTAGATGGATAAAGTGCTTATGAACTCACAAAATTTTTCATATGGAATTATAAGTTTTTCTGTCAGTGAGATGGCCTAGGAAAAAGGATTATTAATTCAAACTTTTTCTATCACATTCCATCACTTTCTGTGGTCACAGTATCAGTATATATGAAGACCTTGGTTTCCAACTTTATATTATCTTCATTCAAAGCATAGGTAGTACCAAAATACAGATTTCAACACCTCTATTTACTATTAGTCTTATTCAAAATAAGACACGCATGCAACATCTGGGAAATGCTCGTATCAATTGTACCGAGATTGTGACCAGTGCTGTACCTTAGACCCTTGAATGCCTAACTCACCACCACCTGCACAGTCCTTAGAAAGGCACACATCACGATCCATGGACACTTCCAAACTCATCTCTTGCTAGGGGTTCATCCTATGCTTTAGAAACTGAATTATAGCAAATCTTGAATTACAAGCTAGCCCAGGTTCTCACCTCCCTCCTTGCGCTTGTTATGTTTCTGCTTGGTGCTCATATCGCTTCATCTGACTAATGCATTCTTAGCTTTCACAGCTTGATACAGATGTCAATTTTTCCAACAATCCTTCTCCAGACCTCCCAATCTGGATCAGATACCTCTTAAAATTGTTTTCTATACATCTTTTTCTTTAACAAAATCTTTATCACATTGTATTTGTGATAAATATACATAGTAAATATATTTATAGTAAACCAGAAGCTGTGTTTTAGAGGCAGCTTTGAATTTCAAATACCCAGTGCTATTTCTGGTCATTAGTAGTTGCTTAATGAATGTCAATTGAATAAATAAGTAAAAACATGCAGATGAACATTGTTTCTCCCTTTTTATTGACATTTTTAGGTTGGTTTAGAAATGCTGGGTTATTTTTCCTCTGTCTTCATATTGAATTTTTATTCATTAAATTCATGTATTAGAGAAAATTGATTTTCTTGCCTGACTTCTTAACTCAGCAGTACAGTTTTGACAATGCTGGAGCCTGGTGTTTTGTTTATTAGTTTTTTTTTTTTTTTTCTGTGCTCTGAATGTATTTCATTGGTTTATTCTGTACTGTTTACTATTTTAACCTGAATTTCAATGAGAGTTTTAAAGTGCCACAAGCTGTGTGTGTCTGGCATGTTGTTTTTGAGGGCAGATAGCCCAAGGTTATCAGGTTTACTGTGTATTATTCTTTACTTTATTTTACTGGACTAGTTTTTTTGCATTATTAGAGACATATTTTGTATAATATCTGAAATTTTTATAGGATAATCCCATAAATATGGGGAGTTTTATTTATACATTTGGCCTCTTGAAATAAGAACACAAACCCACCAAATTTCTGTTAAGTTATTCTGAACAATCTAGAACTGTCTCTCTTCAATAATATATTATTACTTTTTATGTTATTAAAAATTCCATCATAAATATTGGTTTTCTAAAATTCAAAAGATATTTTAGCAGTTATCTATACCTTACCATTATATAACTGCATTCAAAAGTGTTAAAATAAATTTTCAGAGGTCAAATTGATAGTGATAGAACATATTCCTTCTGAATCTCTGCCATGATCTCTATTCAACTGAACAACAAGATAGAATGAATAACTGAAATTTAGTAAGTTAATGTTTACGGTAATAGTTTCACAGACATTCATTTATCTTTTCACAGGAAGTCTTGCCTTTTAAAATGTTAGATTTTATCCTGAGTAATTTAGGTTATCCAAAGGGACAGTGATGTGATGGAAAGACATCAAAAGACATAGTTAAGTACTGTACATTCTTTTAATGAAAAGAATAAAGAATTTTAGTGAGATCCTAAAAATAACAAATACTGGATAGGATGTGAAGAAAAGGGAACCCTCATACACTGTTTGTAGGGATATGAATTTGGTGCAGCCACTAAAGAAAATAGTATAGTGGGTCCTCAAAAAATTAAAGATAGAATTGCCATATAATCCTACAATCCCATGCCTGAGCATATATTCAGACAAAATATAATTCAAAAAGATACATGCACCCCAATGTTCAAAGCAACACTACTTACAATAGACAATGCATTGGAAACAACTTAAACATTCATCAACAGATGAATGGATAAAGAAGATTTGGTAAATATATGCAATGGAATATTACTCAGTCACAAAAAGAATGACATGATGACATTTGCAACAACATGGATAGACCAAGAGATTATCATACTAACAGAAAGAGGTCAGGAAGAGAAAGACAGATGCCATGTGCTATCGCTTATATGTGAAATCTAAATTATGACACCAGTGACCTTATCTGAAAAACAGAGACTCACAGACAGAGAGACCAGACTGTGATTATCAAGGGGAAGGGGAAGTGCAGGACAGATAGACTAGGAGTTGGGGATTAGCAGATGCAAAATATTATATATAGTATGGATAAACCAAAACAACCTACTATACAGTACAGGGGCTATATTCAATATCCTGTGATAAATCATAATGGAAAAGCATATGGAAAAGAAAGAATTGCCTTGCTGTACAGTAGAAACTAACACAATATTGTAAATCAATTATACTTCAATAAAATAAATTAGAAAAAAGAATTTTTGAAAGGCCATTGAATGGAAAAGGAGTTGATGCACCATATTACCTGGTGGAAGTACACATTTCCAACTTCTCTCAAAGTTGCTCAAGGAAGCACAGGGCTATTGACAAAGCTATTCACCGGAAGGAAAGTTTCCAATGGATGTGAAGAAGCTCAACTTTGATATTGGCAAACGATATTTATATAGTTCTGCCCTTGAGTCTTCCCCACCCTCACCAAATCTGTTCTGGGCATGGGCTTGCTTGCTTGTCAGTACACATAACTGAAGCAATATTACTATTTCTAAATGGCTAGATGGATCAGATGTCAGTTCATGAGGTGGAATATCCGCTACAATGTTTCTTAATGAATTGAGTGGCACTATCAGCATTTGGAACAGGATATTTAGCACCCCTGACCCCTACCCAGCTGGGAAAGATTGAAGGTAGGATGTGAAGGGGACAACAGAGGATGAGATGGTTGGATGGCATCACCAACTCAATGGACATGAGTTTGAGTAAACTCCAGGAGTTGCTGATGGACAGGGAGGCCTGGCGTGCTACAGTCCATGGGGTCACAAAGAATTGGAGACGATTGAGCTACTGAACTGAACTGAACTGACCCCTGCCCTGGTGTCTTAGATGGTAAAGAAACTGCTTGCAATGTGGGAAACTTGGGTTTGATTCCTGGGTTGGAAAGATCCCCTGGAGGAGGGCATGGCAACCCACTTCAGTATTCTTGCCTGGAGAATCCCCATGGATAGATGAGAGCCTGGCAGGCTACAGTCTATGGGATGGCAAAGAGTCAGATGTGACTGAGCAAATAAGCACAGCACAGATATCTATCCAATACATTCTAGTGGTATTATTTGTTCATTGTGCCACCAAAAAAATTCTTCCTCATATTTACAAATGCCCTTGTTGAGACCTATGTAATGGGCTGCATGAGAATTCTTCCCATATCAAACGGTTATGGGAAAAAAAAGAAAAAAAATTCTACTTTCAGGTATTCAGATTTTGTTAGAAAAATGCTACAGTATATTCAGTTATCTTTCTTGTCCATTATTCACTTTCACAAAATTATCCATAATACAATTATCTAGAGGGCTAATGTTCTATTATATGCTGCTGCTGCTAAGTCGCTTCAGTCGTGTCCAGCTCTGTGCGACCCCATAGACGGCAGCCCACCAGGCTCCACTGTCCCTGGGATTCTCCAGGCGAGAACACTGGAGTGGGTTGCCATTTCCTTCTCCAATGCATGAAAGTGAAAAGTAAAAGTGAAGTCGCTCAGTCGTGTCCGACTAGTAGTGACCCCATGGACTGCAGCCTACCAAGCTCCTCTGTCCGTGAGATTTTCTAGGCAAGAGTACTGGAGTGGCTTGCCATTGCCTTCTCTGCTACTATATGCTATATATGTATAAATAACATTATTTCATGATAACAGTGAACAATGATTGGTAACATAAAAATGGAATGAGATAAAAATAGTTTGCATACTTTAAAGTTAAAAGGGCACGTATCTACCACCATCCCCAACTCTCTGTAAATTTGGATACACTTTAGAGATGAATCTATTCTGTTTGAATTCTTTTCTTGGCAGGAAGTATGTAACATTACACTTTTGAACAACCATAATTGTTAAAGTTTTTAGAAGTGCTTTCCTTGCATGAGTCATTACCTGCTTACAGGTAAATCAATGGTTTTAATTTAGACATCTGAATGACAGAGTATACAAATAATACGCTCTATATTTCCCAGTAAAATCCTTCAAAATTTTAAGATAGCAAACATTTAACATATTAAATATCTCAAGTCCTTACATATAGCACAATTTCTAAATATTTTTCCATTCTGATCTCTTTAGTCCAGACACCCTGCAGACAGTTAATGTCTCTCAATACGCAGACTCTCAAAATGAACACAATAGGCACAAACTACATGACTAACAGCATACTATGAAGATATTACCTGCCATGTGCCAGATAGTATCAGGGTTTCTACTGATAAAATCTGCAATAGCTTTTTTTGTTGGCAACAACAGCTCACTGTTAACTGAATTATCAGCTGATTTTAAACGTCACACTTTTTTTTACATAATAAATATCTCAAAAACCTATTTGCGGTATTTTCTTACATAAACATTTTTATATAAATGTAGTATCTGATGACGACAAAGGTCGGTCTAGTCAAAGCTGTGGTTTTTCCAGTAGTCGTGTACTCATGTGAGAATTGGACTATAAAGAAAACTGAGTACCAAAGAATTGATTCTTTTGAACTGGTGCTGGAGAAGGCTCTTGAGAGTCACTTGGACTGCAAGGAAATCAAGCCAGTCAATCCTAAAGGAAATCAGTCCTGAATATTCATTGGAAGGACTGATGCTCAAGCTAAAGCTCCGATGTTCCGGCCACCAGATGGGAAGAACCGACTCATTGGAAAAGACCCTGATGCTGGGAGAGATTGAAGGCAGGAGGAGAAGGGGACGACAGAGGATGAGATGGCTGGATGGCATCACTGACTCAATAGACATGAGTTTGAGCAAGCTCCAGGAGATAGTGATGAACAGGGAAGCCTGGCGAGCTATAGTCCATTGGATCGCAAACAGTCAGACACAGCTGAGCGACTGAAGAACCATAATTGTTAAAGTTTTTTTAAGTGTTTTCCTTACATGAGTCGTTACTTGCTTACCTGTAAATCAATGGTTTTAATTTAGTAATTCTCTACCTATATATAATTCTTATATAATTCTCTACCTATATTCATATGTTTCTTTCAGTTCATAATTCTGATTTTACATGCAATATTCTCTTTAACCTTTTCTTGCAAACATTCAATAAACGTATTTAATGCCAGCAATATAATCACTTTTATCTGCAAATTGTGATAATAATATGTCTATCTTTAATAAAGTCTAGTAAATTAAATTATACATTTAAAGTTCAGCATTGCCTACACTGTGCTGTATCTTCAGGCATGTTTGACTCTAAGCAACGCTATGGACTATAGCCAGACAGACTTCTCTTGTCCATGAGATTCTCCAGGCAAGAATACTGGACTGTAGTGCCATTCCCTTCTCCAGGGGATCTGCCTGACCCAAGGACTGAACTGGCCTCTCTTAACGCCTAAACTGGCAGGCCTTAATAGCTACCAGTTCACTTCCTTTCCCCCACCTCGTACAACATTTATTGCATAATTCAAGATGAAACTCTGTAAGATACTATCAATAATTTCCTTCTAGAATCACCATCTATTAACAATATATGTAGGAATGGTGACTGGGTTTCCCTGGTTGCTCAGATGGTAAAGAATCTACCTGCAATTGAGGAGACCCAGTTTCGATCCCTGAGTCAGGAAAATCCCCTGAAGAAGGGAATGGCAGCCTACTCCAGTATTCTTGCCTGGAGAATTTCATAGGACAGAGAAGAAATCCATTTCAGAGAACTGCAAGGACAGATAGGCAGGCTACATTCCATGGGGTCACAAAGAGTCAGACACGACTAAATAACTAACACTTTCACTTTCAAGAATGGTGATTAATTCTTAATATGTCAACCAAGAATCCAATCAGTCTACAGACTCCTATATTTAAAAACATATATTACAGTAGAATTTGTTTAATGTCTTACAGAAACTGAGACATATCAATGCTATGTCTGTATTGTTCACCCCTTCTATTACTTGATGTGCTTCCCGGGTAGCTCAGCTGGTAAAGAATCTACCCGCAATGTAGGAGACCCTGATTGGATTCCTGGGTCCAGAAGATCTGCTGGAGAAGGGATAGGGTACACACACCAGTATTCTTGGGCTTCCCTGTTAGCTCAGATGGTAAAGAATCCACCTGCAATGTGAGAGACCCGGGTTCGATCCCTGGATTGGGAAGGTTCCCTGGAGAAGGAAACAGCTACCCACTGTAGTGTCCAGGCCTGGAGAATTCCATGGACAGAGGATCCTGGCAGGGTACAGTCCATGGGGTCGCAAAGAGTTGGACATGACTGTTCACTTCACTTCTATTAATTAACTGATGAAAAGAAACCACTACAAAGTATATTAGATGGCAAGATTTGTTCTTACTGAATTCATTAACTCCCTAAGTGTTTAATGAATTATTTTTCTTTTAAATTTCAAACATGGGGAAAATAGAGGGAAATGAATAACACATAATGTAAGGGACATGCATTTTGGCAGAAACTAATATCCCCTTAAATTTCATTCTGACCTTTTCCCATTTTGTAATAGAGATGAACGCATGTTCTCAGAGCTTTAGCAGTGCACATAGCTACCCAGTTAAAGAGCATATTTCATAGTCTCCTTGTACTGCGTGTGGACAAGGACTTACACAAATGGAATATGAGCAGAAGCGATATGTACAAGCTCCACATCATTTCCAGAAAAGAAACTTGCCTGCTTTCCATGGCCTCTGTAATTCCCTTCTCACAGGCTAGAGACGGAAAGATTGTGATTTGCCAGCTCCAACTATGTGATGCAGGCAGACACCCAGCTGAATGGTAGAGCCTGAAATAGAAGGAAGAAGATTCCTTTTTGACCTTGTGAAACAGAACTGTCTACTTCCACACTATCATGTAGTGTAATGAATGTAACTTTCATCTTTATTTAACTTCTATATTTGGGATCCATTTGTCATATAATTAACTTATATCCTAATTTTTTACTTATATATGCCCCCAAATAAACTTTTTAAACATTAACTTTTACCATATTTGTTTCAGATTTTTTTAACCAAAATAAATACTATGGGTATTATTAAATCATTCTTCTCCCAGCTGTCATATTCTCTTCTTTCCTTCTCCAGAGGTATCACCATTCTAAAGACTAGTATGAAAGACTTATTTCTTTTACTCTGAATTTTTTATTGAACCAGCAGACATTCAGTGGGAAAAAATACACTAGAAAAGGCTATAAATGAGTAAATAAATACAGCTTCTCAATGCCTGTCTAGTTTCTTATGGAGGTGTATTAATAGTTTGGTGAGGAATGCTCAATCTAAGCAGAATGGGATATTTTTCATAGTGGACAGTCCTGGAGTGTTTTATACCCTCAAGCTTGAGAGTGGAAACATGTAGGTCCTTGAGGTCTACCTGACATATTAATTTTTTTCTGCACCCTAAGTGATATCCTCTTGTTATTACATCATTAGATTTTAAGAAAATTGGGCCTTGATCTATTAGAGCTTTATGCTTTCCCTACATTCAGCGACATGTTAAAAATCAGATGTTCGGACTTCACAAACTAGCTGAGTTTAGGGATAAAGAATTTTGAGGATTAAGCTTTCAGTTACACTGCACTGTCACTCTGTAAATATCTGCTAAATTACATTGAATGTGTATTACAGTATAATCCAGTCAAAACTAGCAAAAATGAGGTATAAATTCTGAAAAAAGTAATTTTTATTATGGGATTTTTTTCCTGTGATTTAGAGTGCTCTGCTTTTTAGTGTATATAAAAATTCATACAGTAATGGAAAATGTTTGCCACATAATAAATGCAATCATATAAAACTGATTTGATATAGCCATAAATTAGGTATTTCCAAATGAAACAGCCATATTCGTATCAATAAAATTAAACATAACATCCAAGATGAAAGTATTCCACCACTGACTGTGTAGTTACCCACTGAGTTTTATATCTTTCCTTCCTTTACCTTTTGTATGAAGTCAATACCACTATATAGAGACTGACACAGTTTTTATTTTCTCCTGGTCCCAAAAGCTGGTGATAAATGTCTATAAAACATTGGTGATAAAAGTTTAAGGAATAAGAAATGCTTTTTTGTAGAAGAGTTTAAAATATTAGCTTTAGCAATTCTCAGACATTTCGTACTAGTGACTAGAACTTGATCTTTACCTTATAACCAAAAAAATGTTTTGACCACAATACCCCAAATTAATCCCAGCAGCTTTTTGTTAATTTAATATTTCTTTGTGAAAAGAATCTGAAATAAGGGTTCAGATATAAAGTGTTTGTGGAAGGGATCTAGTATAGAGGAGTGGGAGGACAGACTAGAGAAACAGGCAAAAGGGAAAAGCCAATTTATAGGTCCTCTATTGAGCTGGTTTTCCTCATAAGCAACTGTGGCTCAGTTCTACTGGAGAAGCTCTGAGTATCTGTGAGGAAGGTACTATAAAATATTCTTTCTGTTGTATGGAAAAGGAGAATAGGTTTTGCCTTTCCTCTTCCTCTGGCATGTCTTTAATTTCAAGTTTAAGGGTTCCAGTTTTATTTTATAAATAATAGCAAGTTATACATTAAGCATTATATATGCCACAATGATTTTTGTAGGCACGATTACTCATCACATTTCAGATGACCAAAATAAGACATGACAACTTTAAATAAATTTTTCAAGTTTACCCAGTAGCAAGTTGCAAAGTCAGGACGTAAAGACAATTTTCAAGCCTGGAGAAAAATGGCACAATAAAATCAGTATAATGCAAGAGAGTTTAATAAAAAGATTATCTATAAAGACATCATGTAGGAAAACCAGTAAGGATAGTGCAATGCCCCAGTGATTGGATGAAGAAGAGGGCATGCATAATTCTATCCCTATATCTGAAGGAGTGCGGGAAAGAAACTGTTATCAGGAACTGGAAGGAGAACATTATATTGAGATCATGTTGATGGCAATTGTGGCTTTGGCAGCATAACATAATCAATCAGTCCAAGATTGTATAAGGACAAGGCAGAGGAAATTCAAAAATCTACAAGAAACTGAACAGCAAGAAGGATATCATGTAATCTGTGACTCTTCAGCCCCTTGCTGCAGGCTAAGAAAAAGGTGAAAATGAATAGAGTGGATCTGGACAGAATACAAAACGAAGAACATATTCAGCACAAGAAGTCCATCAAGTTCCAAAACCATATTTTTAATGTTTATGTTGTTAAACAGTTTTTAAAAGAGACATTATATATGAATATTTGTTCAGAAAGTTTTATCTGCAAGCTAATGTAGAAAAAGATAGTACTGAATTGATAATGGAATTGAGGCAATCGGGTTGATTTGCAATAATCAGAGTATTGAGCACCTTCAACTATTACTGCAGTGTGTAGAGACTGATGATGATCAGACTGCAGAGGTAGCCTCTATGGTACTTGATAACTAAATTGCGTATTCAAATATATGACAAGGGAGAGTGGAAAAGTCACTTTAAGCATGATGTCTTATATGAAATGGCACTATAAAAGAAACAGACAAAATAGAAAGAGAAGCAGGTTTAAGAAAGACATGATTATTTAATCTGGGGGCTGTCTATATTTGAAATTCCAATGGAATGTACTGGTGAAAACATTGAGCAAGTTGTTGGAAATGTAGCAGTATATCTCTGGGGGGAGGAGGTCAGAATTTAGAATACAGATGACAGAAAGTGAGAGTGAAGTCATGTCTGACTTTTTGCAACCCCGTGGACTGTAGCCTATCAGGCTTCTCTGTCCATAGGATTCTCCAGTCAAGAATACTGGAGTGGGTTGCCATTTCCTTCTCCAGGAGATCTTCCCAACCCAGGGATTGAACCCGGGTCTCCCGCATTGTAGGCAGACAATTTACCATCTAAGCCACCAGGGAGAGGTGATATTTACAGTCATGAATTAGGCTAAGGGAAAAAAAAAAGATATTTTCTATAGAAAGAAATGCTTTCCATAGCATGCACAATTTAAATGAAAGGTTAAAATTCATTTGAGAGGTATGACAAATTCATTTTGTATCTAAATAACCCAACATGAAAACACATAAAGTAAAAAGTAACCAAACTAAAACCACAAAATGAGAAATTGATCTTTAGAGAGAGAGATATTATTTTTAATAAGGCAAGTAATCCATAAATTTATAGATGATTTTAATCATAAAAATTGGCAAATATAATCTAATGGATTTACAGAAAAATGCTGTACTCAAAGCTGTTCTACAAATTCATTTGAGAGAACTGAATGTGCTCTCTATATGAGTCAGGGTTCTTCTGAGAAACAAAACCAATAATGTATGTCAAGCTCCCACAGAGATGAGGAGGGATTTATTATAGAAACTGTGTTATGCAGTTGTCTTCTGCAAGCTGGAAAACCAGGAACGCTGGTGATGTAATTCAATCCAAGTCCAAAGTCCTGAGAACCAGGGGGCTGCTGGTGTAAGTCTCAAAGTCCAAGGACCATAGAACCAATAACATCGATATCCAATGGCAGGAAAAGGTGAATGTTCAAGCTCAAGAAGAGAGAGGAAATTTGCCCTTCATTCATTTTTCCCCCCAATCTGGGCCCTCAAAAGGTTGAATGATGCCCACTGGTGAGAGTGTATCTCCTTACATGGTCTACTGAATCAAATGCTAATATCATCCAGAAACCCTCAAAGATACATTCAGAAATAATATTTTACCAGCTATCAAGGCATATTTTAGAACAATCAAGTTGACACATAGAGCTAACTACCATATTTTCCTAACATAATCCTTTTTTTTATCAATCCCCATCAGAAAATTGGTAAATGTGAGAGCTTCCCTGATAACTCAGTTGGTAAAGAATCAGCATGCAATGCAGCAGATCCCAGTTCGATTCCTGTGTTGGGAAGTTCCCCTGGAGAAGGGATAGGCTACCCACTTCAGTATTCTTGGGCTTCCTTTGTGGCTCAGCTAGTAAAGAATCTGCCTGCAATGTGGGAGACCTGGCTTTGATCCCTGGGTTGGGAAGATCCCCTGGAGAAGCGAAAGCTACCCACTCTAGTATTCTGGCCTGGAGAATTCCATGGACTGTATGGTCCGTGGGACTGTATGATCCATGGGGCCACAAAGAATCCGACTCGACTGAGCTACTCACTTTCAAGGAATAAGGGGCTTCCCAGGCAATGGCACCCCACTCCAGTACTCCTGCCTGGAAAATCCCATGGACAGAGGAGCCTGGTGGGCTGCAGTCCATGGGGTCGCTAAGAGTCGGATACGACTGAGTGACTTCACTTTCACTTTTCACTTCCATGCATTGGAGAAGGAAATGGCAACCCACTCCAGTGTTCTTGCCTGGAGAATCCCAGGGACGGGGGAGCCTGGTGGGCTGCCGTCTATGGGGTTGCACAGAGTCGGACACGACTGAAGCGACTTAGCAGCAGCAGGTGGAGCGAGTGATAAAGAACCTGCTTGCTAATGCAGGAGATGTAAGAGATGCTGGTTTGGACATGACTGAAGCAACTTGGCATGTACACATGAAAGGAATATGATTCGAAAACTTTGAGAAGCTACAACGTAATCAGTCATGTCTGATCTTTGCAACCCCATGGACTGTAGCCAGCCAGGCTCCTCTGTCCATGGATTCTCCAGACAAGAACACTGGACTGGGGTAGCCATTACCTTCTCCAGGGGGATAATATAATTAAGAGGTTGATACAGGGAATTTTTTTAAAAACCAACAAAAAAACAAATTATAAAAAAGTGATTAATTGTTAAATTGCAATCAGAATTACATAATTTTATATATCAAGAACATAGTAAAGAAATGAAAAAATAGCTCAATAACTAGATGATATGTATTACACTGATACTGACAAAAATTAATATACAAAGTATATACTTAAAAATCCTAATCTATCAGCTACAAAAAATCAATACATAAGAAACAAATGTAGAAAACAGGAATACACACACTGTAAGAAAAAGTATGTAGAAAGATACCCAAAATCATCATTACACAGAGAATACAGCTATTATACTTTGTGATACCTCTCACTTCTACCAGATTGGGAAGCATGGATCTAAAGGAAGACTCTTATGCTATTGGTAGTTACATAAATTTATACTACCTCCAGGGAAAACAATTTGTGACCAGCTAATAAATTTGAGTACGTAAATATAACTCAAGTTCACTCATAAATATATACCCTAAAAAAATGCTTGCATGTGTACCTAGGAGATATGTAAAAGAATATGCATATGGGTATCATTCATAAAAGCAAAAATTGTAAATTACCTAAATGTTCATCAATAATACAATAGGTAAATTGTGTTACTGGCTTAAATAAACACTTTTGAGCTGTAAAAATAGAGAAATTACAGCTGCACCATCAACTTGGAATGTTCTCAAAAGAAAAAAATTCAATTGCTAAAGTAAATGTCAGAATATATCAAGCATAATTTAACATATATAAAATTTAAAACCTTGAACACGTAACTAACATATATACAGGGAGAGTCCCTATATGTGGTAAACTAACCAGAAAGAAACAAGAGTACAAGAATTAAAAACCAAGAAAATCATAGTGGTTACCATTTACAGATAAGGGATGTGATAAGGAATGGGCACAATGAGAATACGGCAAATTGTATTTCCCTCAAATGACTGCAGCAATATTTCCAAGCTCACATACTTTTCCAGAAATGCACCATCTTTCTCACCAATAGATGGAGGTGATAACCTTTTCCTGAACTCTGTGACTAGAATATTCCTGAACATTCACTGGCTCATAGAGAAAGCTAGAGAATTCCAAAAAAAATCTACCTCTGTGTCATCAGCTATGGCAAAGTCTTTGACTGTGTCAATCATAATAAACTGTGGAAAGCTCCTAAATTAGTGGGGATACCAAACCATCTTAACTGTCTCCTGACAAACCTGTATGCAGATCAAGAAGCAACAGGTAGAACCCTGTATGGAACAACTGATTGGTTCAAGATTGAGAGAGGAGTAACAGGGCTGTCTGCTGTCATTCTGCTTCTTTAATCTATACACTGAGTTCAGTTCAGTTCACTCACTCAGTCATGTCAAACTCTTTGCATCCCCATGGACTGCAGCATGCCAGGCCTCCCTATCCATTACCAACTCGCAGAGTTTACTCAAACTCATGTCCATTGAGTCAATGATGCCATCCAGCCATCTCAGCCTCTGTCATCCCCTTCTCTTTTTGCCTTCAATCTTTTCCAGCATCAGGGTCTTTTCAAATGAGTCAGTTCTTCACATCAGGTGGACAAAGTATTGGAGTTTCAGCTTCAGCATCAGTCCTTCCAATGAATATTCAGGACAGATTTCATTTAGGATTGACTGATTTGATCTCCTTGCAGTTCAAGGGACTCTCAAGAGTCTTCTCCAACAGCACAGTTCAAAAGCATCAATTCTTCAGCTCTCAGCTTTCTTTATAGTCCAAATCTCACATCCATACATGACTACTGGAAAAACCATAGCTTTGACTAGACAGACATTTGTTGGCAAAGTAATGCCTCTGCTTTTTAATATGCTGTCTAGGTTGGTCATAACTTTTCTTCCAAGGAGTAAGCGTCTTTTAATTTCATGACTGCAGCCACTATCTGCAGCGATTTTGGAGCCCCTCAAAATAAAATCTGTCACTGTTTCCACTATTTCCCCTTCTATTTGCCATGATGTGATGGGACCAAATGTCATGATCTTAGTTTTCTCAATATTGAGCTTTAAGCCAACTTTTTCACTTTCATCAAGAGGCTCTTTAATTCTTCACTTTCTGCCATAAGGGTGGTATCATCTGCATATCTGAGGTTATTCATATTTCTCCTGGCAATCTTGATTCCAGCTTGTGCTTCATCCAGTCCAGTGTTTCTCATGAATTACTCTGCATAGAAGTTAAATAAGCAGGGTGACAATGTATAGCCTTGATGTTCTCCTTCCCTGATTGGGAACCAGTCTGTTGTTCCATGTCCAGTTCTAACTGTTGCTTTCTGACCTGCATACAGATTTCTCAAGAGGCAGATAAGGTGGTCTGGTATTCCCATCTCTTTCAGAATTTTCCACAGTTTGCTGTGAGCCACACAGTCAAAAGCTTTGGCATAGTCAGTAAAGCAGAAATAGACCTTTTTCTGGAACTCTCTTGCTTTTTCGATAATCCAGTGGATGTTGACAATTTGATCTCTGATTCCTCTGCCATTTCTAAAACCAGCATGAACATCTGGAAGTTAATGGTTCATGTACTGTTGAAGGCTGGCTTGGAGAATTTTGAGCATTACTTTACTAGCATGTGAGATGAGTGCAATTGTGCGGTAGTTTGAGCATTCTTTGGCATTGCCTTTCTTTGGGACTGGAATGAAAACTGACCTTGTCCAGTCCTGTGGCCCCTGCTGAGTTTTCCAAATTTGCTGGCATATTGAATGCAGCACTTTCACAGCATCATCTTTTAGGATTTAAAATAGCTCAACTGAAATTCCATAACCTCCACTAGCTTTGTTTGTAGTGATGCTTCCTAAGGCTTACTTGACTTCATATTCCAAGATGTCTGGCTCTAGGTGAGTGATCATACCATCATGATTATCTGGGTTGTGAAGATCTTTTGTGTATAGTTTGTCTGTGTATTCTTGTCACGTCACCTTAATATCTTCTGTTTCTACTAGGTCCATACTATTTCTGTCCACTGAGTACATCCTGAGAAATGCTGGGCTGGATAAGTTACAAACTGTAATCAAGATAGGCAGGAGAAACATCTACAACCACAAATATGTGGATGATAACCACTCTAACAGCACACAGTGAAGAGGAACTAAAGAGCCTCTTGATAAGGGTGAAGTAGAAGAGTGAAAGTGCTGGCTTAAAACTAGATATTAAAAAACTAATGTCATGGCATCCTGCCCCAATACTTCATGGCACATAGAAGGTGAAAAGGTGGAAGTAGTCACAGATTTCTTTTTGGGCTCTAAAATCACTGTGGATGGTGACTGCAGCCATGAAATCCAAAGACATTTGCTTCTTGGCAGGAAAGCTATGACTAACCTAGACAGTGTGCTGAAAATCAGAGACACTACTCTGCTGACAAAGGTCCGTATGGTCAAGGCTATTGTCTTCCAAGTGGTCACGTATGGTCATGAGAGCTGGACCATAAAGAAGCAGAATGCCAAAGAACTGATGCCTTCAAACTATGGTGCTGGAGAAAACTGAGTCCCTAGGATAGCAAGGAGATCAAACCAGTCAATCTTAAGGGAAATCAATCCTGAATACTCAGTGGAAGGATTCATGCTGAAGTTGAAACTCCAGTATTTTGGCCATCTGATGTGAACACTTACTCTCTGAAAAAGTCCCTGATGCTGGGAAAGATTGAGGGCACAAGGAAAAGAGAGCATCAGAGGATGAGATGGCTGGATGGCATCACTAATGCAATGAACATGAACTTGGACAAACCAGGATATGGTAAGGCACAGAGAGGCCTGGGCCACTTCAGTCCATGGGGTTGCAAAGAGCTGGACATGACTGGGTGACTGAACAACAGCAACAATATTTAGAATATGACAAAAATGATGATAAATGACTTTTAAGATCCATTTATAACTGGTAATACAACTTTGCCTGATTCTTTCTTGCCATTCTGAGATGTTTAACACTGAGACAAGTTCCTAATATTATGAAACAGCCTAAGACACATGTCAGAGAAGGCAATGGCACCCCACTCCAGTACTCTTGCCTGGAAAATCCCATGGATGGAAGAGCCTGATGGGCTGCAGTCCATGGGGTCGCTAAGAGTCAGACACTACTGAGCGACTTCACTTTCACTTTTCACTTTCATGCACTGGAGAAGGAAATGGCAACCCACTCCAGTGTTCTTGCCTGGAGAATCCCTGGAATGGGGGAGCCTGGTGGGCTGCTGTCTGTGGGGTTGCACAGAGTCGGACACGACTAAAATGACTTAGCAGCACCAAGACACATGTAAAGATTTACTCTTACCTAAAGTCCCAGCCAGTAGCTATCACCAAACACCAGACATGCAAATGAATGCCACCCAGCTCTGTAGAATGGAACAGAGATATGCTGTCCCAAACTGGCCTGGCTGAACCCTGTTCAAATTGTAGAGTCATAGGTATAACAAATGCTGTCATTTCTTGGAGCCATTGAGTTATAGGGTTGCTCTTTACACAGAAATAGATAACTGGAACAGATTCTGCTACTTAGAAATAGAATGCCACTAAAATAAAATCCAGAACATGTGGCTTCAGAAGTGGGTGGTGAGTTAAAATGACTGTGAAGAGAGTGCCAATAGAAACCCAGTGAAGGAGTTTGAGGACTGAAAGGAAAGTAAGGATTATCAGATACTGGAGGAAAGGCAGTCTTTTATTTGGTGGAACAGTTTACCAAAACTCTTTCCTGAAGCAATGTGGATAATGAGGAATGTACTTAATAAGCTGAACCATCTAGGGAAAATAGAATGTTGGAGATACTGCTGGTCTCCTTCCAGCTAGCTGTGTAAGAAGCCTAGAGTAGGAGGTAAGAGGAAGAAGATAAGTTAAATGAATACAAAGGAGCCAATAATTTATTGGACTTGAAAACAAAACTGCTTAGTATTTTTAGCCTCTCCAAGATTCTCAAATTTAAAAAGGACTTCCAAACAAAAATCTCTATATATAGAGAGACAATAAGATTTTGGTTATGATCACAGAAATACATAAGGCAGTGTCTTAGACAACTATTCAGTCAAACAGAAGTTCCTCTAAAGATCTTAAAGGCATTACCTCACAGACCTCCTTCTTTAAAGGAGGTGAGGGTGTCCTTGAACCTAGTCAGAAAGCAATGAACTTTCTTTTTCTCATATTTGTAATCTCTCACCCAAAGCATCTTTAGAATACAATCATTCCATGATACAGTTTTAGTCATTTATTTTGCTATTTATGCATTTAATTTCCTTCTGTTTTAATTATAGAAACACGTAGAATTTGTAATAAGGATCCACCAAGGAAAATGTGAATTATTATGATCTAAAATAGATGAATGCTAAAGGACTTTACTCTAAAGAGATCTGATTTTCTAAGTAACTGATATGTTAGAACAATTCCAGTTAGGATTTGACCAGAACTTACATTTATCATATGATACTTTTACTGTATGAATTAAATAGGATAAGTTCTTCAAATTTGTTCTTTTTCAAAATCATTTTGGCCACTGTAAATTTGCTGCATTTGTAAATATATTTTAGAATATTGGGTTGTCAATATCTATCACAAAGTCTGCTGGAATTTTGAGTGGGATTGTATTGATTTCTAGATCAATTTGGGGAATACTGACATCTTAACATAAATTCTTTCAATTCATGAACATGATATATCACTTCATTTGTCTAGTTTTTTAAAAATATCTCAGCAGTGTTTTTAGTTTTCAATGAACTGGTCTTGACATATATTCTAGATTTACCTCTATATGCTTTATGCTTTTAGAGACTATTTTAAATGGTATTTTTGAAAGGTTTAATTCTCAACTGTTGGTAGGTGTAGAAATACAACATACCTTTGTATGACCATCTATCCAGCAACTTGTAAAATCAAGTATTATTTCTGGTAGTTTTTTTTTAAAGATTCTATTTCCTATGTATGTGTGGGAGACCTGGGTTTGATCCCTGAGTTGGGAAGACCCCCTGGAGGAGGGTATGGCAACCCACTCCAGTATTCTTGCCTGGAAAATCCCCAAGGACAGAGGAACCTGGCAGGCTACAGTCCATGGGGGTCACAAAGAATCAGACACTACTGAGTGACTAAGCACACACACACATTCTGATGTACAAATTACTTCATTCTCAAATAAAAAAAGGTTTACTCTTTCCTTTTCCAATATGTATTCCTGATCATTTATAAGGACAGTAAATTTACAATGATATAACAGAAAAAAAATGACATACTTTGTATATTCCAATATTCAAGAAAGCCTTCTGGCTTGACTAAACATGTGAATAAGGTGTGGCAGGATCACTGGCTTTCAAATATTTCTATTTTACTGTAGCCCAAAGTAATATAAATTTGACATTGTCACATAGTATGTACACGCACACACACACAATTTTTTTTCACACATTTACCTTAAAAATGTGTGGCATGTTGATGGTTCTGTTATATTGAACTAATAATATTTATTATGTTGTATTTTAAAATACTGAGCAAAACTCATTGAAACATCTGCTAATGGCCCACAGGTTACTGCTTGCAAAGTACTGTATTATAAATTCCTTCTAGAACTATCCCCACAGAGAAGGTTAGTCTTTGAAGTGAACATAAAAACTTCAGAAATTATTCATTCATTTACAACCACTCAACAAAGATTTACTGAGCACTCACTGTATTATCTTTCTAGGGTTGCTGTAACAAAGCATCGCCAACTAGATGACAACACAAGAGAAATGCATTCTCTCACAGTTCTGAAGGCCAGAAGTCTGAAAGCAGGAAGTGTTTAGGGCCATGCTCCTTCTGTAGACTCAGGAAGAATCATTCCTTACAGCTACTGGCTTCTGGTCCTGAAATTCCTTAGCTTGTAGACACATCACTTCAGTCTCTGCTGCTGTCTTCATCTCACCTTCTCCTCCACGTGCGTGCCCTTTCCTCTTCTTAAAGGATATTTGTTTTCAAATGAGGGCCCACCCTAAATACAGGATGATTTCATCTTGAGTTCCTCTACTAATTATATTTTCAAAGATTTCCCAATTAGGCGACATTTTGAAGGCCCAAACACATAGAAACTTGTGTCCAAACACATACACTTCTGCTGCTGCTGCTAAGTCGCTTCAGTCGTGTCCGACTCTGTGCGACCCCATAGACAGCAGCCCACCAGGCTCCCCCGTCCCTGGGATTCTCCAGGCAAGAACACTGGAGTGGGTTGCCATTTCCTTCTCCAGTGCATGAAAGTGAAAAGTGAAAGTGAAGTCACTCAGTCGTGTCTGATTCTTAGCGACCGCATGGACTGCAGCCTACCAGGCTCCTCCATCCATGGGATTTTCCAGGCAAGAGTACTGGAGTGGGGTGCCATTGCCTTCTCCGACATACACTTCTACTTGTTTTAAATCCTAAACTGAATAATAGATGAAAAGCTTTGCCCTTATTATTATTATTATTATTTTTTTGCATCTTGTAAAAGTTTTTATTGAGTTAGAGGTTTCAACTAATTAACGGCCATGCCTCAAATATTTTTAATGAAATAGAAAAGTATAACAAATAGGCTATGTCATACATAGTAGGGATAAAGATTTTCAGCAAACTTTTTTTTCTGGCTTCATATGTATGTGTGTGGTCTGGAAGTAAAATCCTTTTCTTATAGTGGGTAGTTCTTTACACAGCTTAATGATGATTACTCTGAAACAGAACTTCATAATTATTTCAAAATTGGCCCACGCTTTTTTTTTTCCCAGTACATGTATGAACCCCACTTAAGTTTATAGGTTTTTATTTTTTATTTTGACCTCCTTTACCCATCCATTGAGTAGGAAATGACAACCCTGTCCAGTATTCTTGCCTAGAAAATTCCGTACACAGAGGCACCTGGCAGGCTACAGTGCATGGGGTTACAAAGAGTTGAATACAACTGAGCAAGCAAACACACACATGCACACACTCACACCCCACACATATTTTCCACATCCATATAACTTTGCCTCTGGTAATCACCAATATGTTCTTTGTATCTGTGAGCCTGGGTTTTGTTACTGTTTCATTTGTTTGAAAGACTCCATAAAAAAAGAGACCATACAGTATTTGTCTTTCTTTGTGTGACTTATTTCACTCAGGATAATGCCCTCAGGATCCATAATATATATGTATGCATATATGTACACAAGCACATATAACAGAATTTCTTTATCCATTCATTAATAGCTGCACACAGACTGTTCCCATATCTTGCGTATTATAAATAATGCTACAGTGAACATGGTGGTGCGTATCTTTTGATATATTGATATATTAGTTAGTTTTTGCTTACTTTTTGATATATTAGTTAGTTTTTTGCTTACTTCGGATAAATATTCAGAAGTAAAATTATTGGATTATATGTTTGTTCTATTTTTGATCATTTGAGGAACCTCCATACTTTTCCCACAGTGGCTGCATTAATATACTTTCCCAACAAGAGTAATCAAAAGTTTCCTTTTCTCCACATTCATGTCATCACTTCTTGTCTTTTTCAGAATTGTCAGTCTGGACAGGAATCCATATATGTGTGGACTTAAAGTTAAGGGATGGAAAAGATATTTCATAGAAATGAAGCCAAAAGAAAACTTGTATAGCTATACTCAGATAAGACAAGATAGACTTTAAAACAAAGATTGTAAAAAATGACAAAATGGAGTTATTATTCATAAAGATAAGTGGTCAATCCAAAAGAGAATATGCCACTTGTAAACATTTTTGCACCCCCCATCAGTTCAGTTCAGTTCAGTTCAGTTGCTCAGTCGTGTCCAACTCTTCGCAACCCCATGAATCGCAGCATGCCAGGCCTCCCTGTCCATCACCAACTCCCGGAGTTCACTCAGACTTACGCCCATCGAGTCAGTGATGCCATCCAACCATCTCATCCTCTGTCGTCCCCTTCTCCTCCTGCCCCCAATCCCTCCCAGCATCAAAGTCTTTTCCAATGAGTCAACTGTTCGCATGAAGTGGCCAAAGTACTGGAGTTTCATAGGAACACCTAAATATATAAGGCAAATATTAATAGATCCAAAGGGAGAAATAAATGGCAACAGATTAATAGTAGGGGACTTTAATACTCTATTTACTTAAATAGATGGATCATCCACACACAAAGTCAATGAATAAACAGCTTTAAATGACACATTAGCCCAAATTAACTTAACAAATATATAAAAAGCATACCATCATAAAACAAAAGAATATACACTCCTCTCAAATGCACATATAACATTTTCCAGGATATGTCATATATTGGGCCACAAAACAAGTCTTACTAAATTAAGAAGAATGAAATCATATCAAGTATCATTTCCAACCTCAATGGTAGAAAAACTAGAAATTTATTACCTGAATAAAACTGGAAAATTCACAGATGTGTGGAGATTAAACAAAATGATACTGAACAACCAAAAAGTCAAAAAAGAAATCAGAAGAAAAATTGAAAAGTACCTTGAGACAAACAAAAGTGAAAATATCACATCTGTGAGATGGAGCAAAAGCAAGCTTCCCTTGTAGCTCAGTCAGTAAAGAATCTGCCTGCAGTGCAGGAGACCCGGGTTCGATCCCTGGGTTGGGAAGATCCCCTGGAGAAGGAAATGGCAACCCACTGCAATATCCTTGCCTGGAAAATCTCATGGACAGAGGAGCCTGGTGGGCTATAGTCCATAGGGTCGCAAAGAGTCTAGGGTTGCAAAGAGTCAGGCAGGACTGAGCAACTAACACTTACTTATTTACTTAAGAGGAAAGTTTGTAGCAATAAATGCCTACTTTAAGAAACAAGAAAAGTCTCAAATAAATAACCTAATTTTACATATCAAGGAACTAGAAAAAGAAGAAAGCCCAAAATTAATAAAACAAAGAAATAAAGATTATAGCAGAAATAAATGAAATAGAGACAAAAAAGGCAAAGGAAATGATCAATGAAATTAAGAGGTTGTTCTTTGAAAAGATAATTAATATTGAAACGCCTTTCACTAGACCCATAAAAACACAGCAAGAAGAGAAAACACAAATAAAATCAGAAATGAGAGAGGAGATGTTATCACTGATATCACAGAAATATACAAAGAAACATAAGGGATTGCTATGAACAATTATACATTTGCCCTTAATTCTAATAAGCATCCAAGAAAACTAAGCAAAGGAATCTTTTACTTAGATACTATTTCAAGGTTATCCAACCAGGAAAAATAAAATGTACTATAACCCATAAGAGGAAATTAGAGTAACCAGTGAGGATAGGCAGATTACTAGTAGCTGACCTGAGAGACTAAGTCAACAAGTTGTGGGACGAACCAGACGTGAATGCAATGGAGCAGTGTGGTTTTGACTAAAGATAAATGTGGGATAAAATGGACACAGGCTGTCTGCAGTTGTCATGGGTTGCAAAATGCTCTTACAGAGCATGCAAAACAAATTCTTTTGAGTTTTCAAAGGCGAATATGTTATCTTTGCAATTCAGGAATTATTAATATTTAATACTGCAGGAACCAGAGATCAAATTGCCAACATCCACTGGATCATGGAAAAAGCAAGAAAGTTCCAGAAAAACATCTATTTCTGCTTTATTGACTATGCCAAAGCCTTTGACTGTGTGGACCACAATAAACTGTGGAAAATTCGAGACGAGAATACCAGACCACCTGATCTGCTTCTTGAGAAACCTATGTGCAGGTTAGGAAGCAACAGTTAGAACTGGACATGGAATAGACTGGTTCCAAATAGGAAAAGGAGTATGTCAAGGCTGTATATTGTCACCCTGCTTATTTAACTTCTATGCAGAGTACATCATGAGAAACGCTGGGCTGGAAGAAGCACAAACTGGAATCAAGATTGCTGGGAGAAATATCAATAACCTCAGAGATGCAGATGACACCACCCTTGTGGCAGAAAGTGAAGACGAACTAAAAAGCCTCTTGATGAAACTGAAAGTGGAGAGTGAAAAAATTGGCTTAAAGCTCAGCATTCAGAAAATGAAGATCATGGCATCTGGTCCCATCACTTCATGGGAAATAGATGGGGAAACAGTGAAAACAGTGTCAGACTTTATTTTTCTGGGCTCCAAAATCACTGCAGATGGTGACTGCAGCCATGAAATTAAAAGACGCTTACTCCTTGGAAGAAAAGTTATGACCAAGCTAGATAGCATATTCAAAAGCAGAAACATTACTTTGCCAACAAATGTCTGTCTAGTCAAGGCTATGGTTTTCCCAGTAGTCATGTATGGATGTGAGAGTTGGACTGTGAAGAAGGCTGAGCGCCGAAGAATTGATGCTTTTGAACTGTGATGTTGGAGAAGACTCCTGAGAGTCCCTTGGACTGCAAGGAGATCCAACCAGTCCATTCTAAAGATCATTCCTGGGTGTTTTTTGGAAGGAATGATGCTAAAGCTGAAACTCCACTACTTTTTCCACCTTATGTGAACAGCTGACTCATTGGAAAAGACTCTGATGCTTGGAGGGATTGGGGGCAGGAGGAGAAGGGGACAACAGAGGATGAGATGGCTGGATGGCATCACTGACTCGAAGGACGTGGGTCTGAGTGAACTCCGGGAGTTGGTGATGGACAGGGAGGCCTGGCGTGCTGTGATTCATGGGGTCACAAAGAGTAGGACACAACTAAGCAACTGAACTGACCTGAACTGAATGCTGCAGTTTTTAAAGTTCTGTGAAACTTTTTAAAATAAATAAAATCATCCTATTTTCAAATTTCTGATTCAGAATATTTAGAGGATGAGAACCCACCATATATACTTTTGATAAGTTTCACAGATGGCCCAGAGAACTACAAGTTTAGAAGTAAAAGTTTAACTTTAAAAATGTTGTTCATGTCAATTTTATCTTTACTAGAGTATTTGCCTTGGGATTCCATGTCAATGTCACAAATAGAAGGTTAGGAGACAGATTATATATACTTAGGAATGCAGTTCAAGTAAGATTGGTTATTATGACTAGGATACAACCCACTGCCCCTGCTTCAGGAGCTCTTAGTGTAAACTTTGCCAGAAAAAGAGGTATAAGGCTCATCTTTGATTTCTTTCCATTTTGAGGTTAAATTCTTAGCTTTCATTCATAGATTTTTCTACAGGAAGAATATTTTCTCCATGCAAATGTCTCCCTTTTCCCCATTCTTAGAAATTTTCTGCAATTAGTAACCAAAACTTTGCTTTGATTTTACTGTGATTTATTTTACATTTCTGGAGTGTGATTGGTATGACCTCTGCATGTGATAAATATTTTAAGGAAGGTTATGAGTCTGCTTCTCAGAGATGAAGTATAACTTCACATAATCTCCAAATTTTCTTACCTGATGTTGATATCTTCAATTGGTTTCCTAGTTTTTAAACTGATTATATTAATATGTATAAAATATTTCAGGTACTAATGATATTATCTTTGAGAACTGCATTTAGATCACATAAATAAGTACTCTAAGAATGGTATTTTGTTAAGGCATTTTGTGAAAATACCACTCTTGTTTTCACTTACGGTGCTCTCTTGCTCATGACCATCTTAAATCCTTAAGGAAGCATTTACCAAAACTTCTCATAGGAAAGACTTGCCATGGAGAAATAGTAACATAGATGCCAACTCCTCCAAAGCCAATGCTTGTTGATGCTTGCTCCCTGGCTGGCAAAAGAACCTTTTGCACAAATGCTAAGAGATTTCTTGGCTCCACTATGTACTATAATTCACCCTGTTATGGAGGAAAACAGCTGTTTTGTGATCATGGTCTGGACATTTTCCATATTGGCATACTGAGTTAAAATCCCAACTTGCCTCTCAGCACTGCAGTTCAGTCTCTAGGCTATTGGATAATGAATGAAGGAGAGAATCCTTGAACTTTCTCTTTTAATTCATTGCCTTTGATTGTCCTCTCTAACTTATAGTATGTTTTATTATTTATCAGTAGCTAAACTTGTAGCAGTACATAAAAGTAAAATATCCCTTGAAATTTTACATTTCCAAATCAAGATACTCAAAAGTATTAGTTGCTCAGTCGTGGCCGACTCTTTGTGACCCCATGGACTGTAGCCCACCATGCTTCACTATCCATGGAATTCTCCAGGCAAGAATACTGGAGTGAGTAGCCATTCCTTTTCCAGGGGATCTTTCCAACCCAGGAACTGAACCCATGTCTCCCTCATTGAAGGCAGAGTCTTTATCATTTGAGGCACCAGGGAAGCCCCACAAACATTTTAAGTAAATATCCTTGACTGCGGTTCATGACAACATAAAACTTATTGGTACATGATGACACCTTAACCCCAAACCATCTATAAAGCTCAGACACTGGTGTCAGTACTTAGTTTGCGTGTAATCTGAAGTCTACAAATGACTCTCAACACAAGTTATCACATATATGTAATGTACCCAAACACAGACTGCTTCAGAAGAAATATCACTGAGAATTCCCTTACCTTCACAAATATAAAACCTCATAAAATAAAACTGCATTTTAAAGTTTTACCTTAAGGGGTTTTAACATCAAGAACACAAGACCCTTGAGAATCTTGTATAATTATTCTCCAGAATAACACAATCACATATCCTGAAACAATTCACATGGAGTAATCCATTTGAAATTCAGATAATAACCTCATATTCTCTTAATAATGGTAGGTACATTAAAAAGGAAAAGAACATAATGAGACACAATGGCAAGAACAAAGAAATCACTTCCTTCTGTAGATATGCATCAATTTCCAGATGCCTTCGGATACAGTTGCTATACTGTTGTGAGATTTCACTAATATAACCATTATACAATGGAACAATCCAGTAATAACTCACTAAGGATCATTAAACTTCATTTAAGGCAGTTAGTGGTTTATCAAAGAGACAAAAATGTTAATTCCATCTCCAAATGGACTCACAGGGCATGAAGATTCTCAAATCTCTCATCCTGGTCGGGAAGACATGTATATGCATATGCATTTCCATCACTGAGCATAAGTAACGGTCATTCCATTTAAAGGGCAAAATTTACATTCTGCCCTAGTTTCTCTGGTACTCAATGTCTAGGTTTGTTTATAGGAAGATAATGTTACCAAGCCATTATCAATAAATCATGATGTACTAAAGAATACCTACAAATTTTAAGAGCGTTAAATACTTCCCTGTACTTTCAGATATGAGCAAACAAACAGGACACATATTTCTTGAAAATTGTGAATCATCATTTTTCCCCAGGAAATCAAAATACAAGTCATAATATTGAACATTAGTAAGAGAAAGGCATAAAAGGACCTTTATCATCTAATGAAGTTTTCAGGGGAAAACAGTTATACAGGAAAGATTGGAGCAGACTACAGTTAACCTGGAACCAGAGAAGGGGTTCCATGGGAGCTATGCAGTTATAGAAACACAAATATTTCCTTGTCTATGTACACAATAGCCAATTTCAGACCCATATTCTAAATCCCATTTCCAGTACCTGAAAAAGAATATGATCAATGAAGAAATGGGTATATATCTGGAATAAAAGTGCCACTAATTCTTGAAGAAGGCATAGGATGAGACAGTTCACTAGTTATCAATGTTTAAATAATTTTTTAAAAATTTACTTTGCTGGCATATTTTTTGTGATGAAAGAATTTTCCTTAACAGTCTGCTGCATGAAAATGAAATAGATATTAAAAGGCAATTATTTCATGAAAATTATTTATAAAATACTTCATATTCATTGACAAAACACTTTACAACAAAATAAATATTTTATGTAATGGCTTTGTCAGTAGGAATAGTTCCATTAATTGCATTATATAAAGTGAAAATTCTTTTTCGCTTTTGTTGGTTTAATATGTTTTGTTCTCTAAAATTCTCTGTCCTTCTTAGAAAGGTCTTTGTATCCTGTTCCTGAAAATACATCACTTTAAAAGAAGATCTGAAAATGCATGCATGCCTAACATAAAATATCTACTGCTAAGGTTAAAAAAAAAATGTACTTGTAGCTCTTCAGCTCCCAACATGAGCCAATGTTTGAGAAAAGAAATGTGTTTGCATTATACAATACTATTCACAACCAAATTATCCCAAAGTGCTTTACAAAGTAATTAGTTGGAGGCTAGTACGAGAGTATGTAGGCAAACACAGGAGCCATTAAGACACTCAGCAATAGCTCACACACTGCTTTGGACATTAGAACCTGTTTTATTGAGAGTGGAGATGTTAGTTCAATTACAGAGTAATTTAATAGAATAATTGGAATTCCTCTGGGTCTGGTAAGTTTTACAGATCATCAAAAAATGATAGGCTAACTTCATACTTTTTTCATTTCTAAAAATATCCAAGTGTGAATTAAAAACATATATTTTCCTTCAGGTAATTTAGTTAAAAGAAATCATTGCTATGAGGATGAATTATAAAAGAAAAACAGTTCTTTCCAAAAGATACTTTATAAATTTGGTGAAGAGGTATTATTTCACAAATTCTTTTCTTTATTTTCTCCATTTGACAAACATTTTCCTTGCTTTCCCTCAAGCTTTGTTTATGCAAAGGTTCAACCAAAAATCCTTTCTCTTTTTTCAATGTATTTATTTCCCACTCGTCAAGTCACTGTCTTTTCTTCTTCCCTGAAAAATTCCCCAAATGAAATATCCACCTTTCTGATTTCATATTATATATTTCCTGTATTTCACACTTGGCCTTGGTTCAGGTTAATTTTTATTTTTATTTATATTTCAAGAATAAGACCCACAAGGACAGCAAAGATGTCTATAATTTCACTTATTCCCAGTACCTTGAAAAAGGATTAGTTATATGATCAGATATATGGCTTCCAAAGTTCATGTTGATAGCAGTCTGAGGATATATTGGCAGGAGCTTCTCGAAGAAAGCCTTGCACCATGGTGGAACCGTTAACAACCAGTCAAGTTCCTGGCTTCTATTTTTTTTAACACTCTTGGTTTCTTCCTCATTCATCCATGTTCCAAATTCCTTTGATTAAGAGGTCCTCTTTAAGACACCTGCTACTGCTGTTGCTGCTAAGTCGCTTCAGTCATGTCCAACTCTGTGCGACCCCAGAGACGGCAGCCCACCATTTCACCCAAAAACAACCACTTACAGGAGGATATGGTGACATAACCGCTGATCTCCTCACCATTTCGAGGATCAAAGATAACTGACCAGGACGGCAACTGTCAGAGCATTCCTTACCTTCTGCTGGTCCTCACGTTATAGTATGGCATGATCCTCACCTTGCTACCCCCAGCTGACCCTTCTTTCTCAGCAGGAGGAAGGCAAAATAACAGAAAAAGTGAAAATGAAAGTCACTCAGTCATGTCAGACTCTTTGTGACCCCATGGACTATACAGTCCATGGAATTCTCCAGGCAAGAATACTGCAGTGGGTGGCCTTTCTCTTCTCCAGGTGATCTTCTCAACCCAGCGATCGAACTGGTCCTTCTTTCTCAGCAGGAAGAAGGCAAAACAACAGAAGGTAGAATGAATTATAGAATAAAAGGGGGGGGATGGAATTTTTACCTAAAATACAAAAAAATTCTAAGTCTTTCACTCTTCACTCTAAAACCAGTCTCTGTTCCTTAAGTTGAATGTCCACAGAGTTGAATGTGCGCAGAGGCCTTGGTTTGAGTTTTCACTCAATAGAAGTCATAAAGTCAATGTTTTCTGTTAAGCAGAACTATGCTTTGTCAGTTTGGAATTTTTTCACCTTTTTTTGTCTTGTACAGGTGATCACTTTGGAAGTTCCTTTGGCCATCAGATATTTCTTACTAACAGGTGCAACCTATTATCACCAAAACTAGATAAGTGCCACTGAACAATCTGTAAGGTAGAGGCTAGTTTCATTTCTGTGGTTACTGCCTATACCTCTGAAATCCATGTGACTCACTAAGAAACCCTGTCCCAGGCCAGAATACAACCTGTGCTATGCTGTGCTTAGTTGCTCAGTCATGTCTGACTCTTTGCAATCCCACAGACTGCAGCCTGCCAGGCTCCTCTGTCCATGGGGATTCTCCAGGCAAGAGTATTGGAATGGGTTGCCATGCCCTCCTCCAGGGGATCTTCCCCAAACAGGGATCAAACCCAGGTCTCCTGTTTTGCAGGCAGAATCTTTACCACCTGAACCACTAGGAAAGCCCAAGAATATAACCTATCACACTTCAAAGAGGAGACCAGTTGCCTAGGATGAATAGTTATACCCTAGCCACCAAGGGAATATGGAAGCTACATGATACTATAAGTGTCTCTTCTTTACCAGTGGCAAAAAACCAAGCCAAACAAGTTAATGTAAAAATGACTTTACTAGTTCATGTATAGAAGAGATCTGGTTCCAACTTGCCAAGATCCAGGAGCTCACATAATGTTACCAGGACTTGATCTCTCTCACTTAGCTCTGAATTTTTTATGTTGGCTACATTCTTTGATAAGAATTCCCCTTGTGGTCCCAAAATGGATGCAATGACTTCAGTTTTATATCCTCTAATTCAAACTCTATAGTCCCAGTGGATATAAAATTACAACTCACTAGTTCTGACTGGGTCAGTCACCCCTCCTTTAAACAATTATTCTGGCCAAGAGAAAGCAATGCCTAATTCCAGAAGTGGGAAAGGAGTCAACAACCATCAGATCAGCAAGATTGAAAGTAGCAGAAGGGTTTTTCACTGAGGGAAATAGGGGTGCTCCTTGGAAGGAAAAGGGGAAATGTGTAATAAATGGCCAAAAACTGTAAATGACTTCTACACTATAAACAGGAAAACTTTCTTGTTTCACTAAGTGCTTATTATAGTACCAATAACATTCTTTGTGACATAATTTCCGCCCATTTCCCTTTAAGTGGATTTTGGATGAAAATGTGTATATGGTTTATCTTTATATGCAGATATTTATAAAATAAGCATATATACTTAAATGAAGTTGCTCAGTTGTGTCCAACTCTTTGGGACCCCATGGACTCATAGCCTACCAGGTTCCTCTGTCCACGAGATTTTCCAGGCAAGAGTAGTGGAGTGGGTTGCTGTTTCCCACTCCAGGGGATCTTCCCAACCCAAGGGTTGAACTCGGGTCTCCCACATTGCAGGCAGACACTTTACCATCTGAGCCACCAGGGATACTTAGGACACATTATGAATCACTAATGGTACTTTGGCAGCTAATCTAAGTTCTTGAAGTTTTGTGTGACCAACCCCCTCTACAATAGGCAAAATAGTGTCTCTCATTCAGGTTCGTGTTTCATAATAGTTGAGAATTCAAATCAAGATTCTTCTCCCAACTTTACAATTCATTTATTTATGGAAATTATTTATTGAGCATTTATTTTGTGTCTGACAATATGTTAGCTGATAGAGATATAATGAACTGCAGAGACAGAAACTACCCTCATGTAATTTAAGAAGGGTGGAATATGACCAGATTTGCATTTTGAAAAGATTAGTCTCATTGAACATATGCAGGGAGACTAGTTAGGAGGCTACTTACTGTATTTATATTAGTGCAAGTGGGAGATAAACCTAAGTTTAACTTAAGCAGAAACACATGAAATGGAGTAAAGACATAAGAATAGATAAAAAATTGAATATGAATTATGGACAACTTGCCAAAGGCTAAGAATGGAAGCTGAGGTACTGTGGGATTTTAATGTTACTTCCTATGTATTTGACATACATAACTGAATAGCTCCCATTCTCTCTAATAAGGAACACTGAAAGAGGACCAGGTTTGGTAGATGCTGAATATTTTTACCTTTCTTATGACACCGTGTCTTGCATTTTACTTAGTTCTGGGCCTATAGTATCCCTAAACATAATATTATTGCTCTATTCAGTGAGAGATCAAATTTCTTCTTTACCCTGGAGCAATCACAATATCTGGCCCGAGTAGTACTTATTTACTGTTTTCAATTCACTTTTATAGAGTGGCTGAATAAATGCATAAGCCAATATATAGCCATATATCACAGTGCCTATAAATATAGTATCACATTATATTTCTTTTGATTCACCATTTTCTTCTCTAGGAGTCCTCTTTAACTCCTTTGGAACTTAAACAAAATCATAACTATCTTTAAAAATATAATCAGATTTATAATTGTCTGCAATAATTTATATCACTTTTAAAGAAAGTTTTTACTTTTTTTTTTCCTAACTTTATTGAGATATAATTGACATATATCACTGTACAAATTTAAAGCATATAGCATAATGATGTGACTTATATATACTGTGGAATGACTACCATAATAAGTTTAGCTAGCATGCACTATCTCATATATGAAGTTTTGAATCAAACAAGAGAGGGCAAGGAAATTGTATTGGTAAATATGACATCCAGATAAGCAACCATGTGTGTCTTTTCTCTTGTTTAAAGTTAGGGAAGGCTAGGTCAGAAAGGCTAGTTTCAAAACTTAATATTTTTTCTCTCCTCCTCCCCCATCCTAGCATGAAGATCTACATTAAGCAGAAAATAATGAAGAGTAAAACTAAAAGACAAAAAACCCTCAAAACCCCAGGCAATGGAAAAATAAATAAGGATCTACAGTCTCCAAGTTATAAAGCACTTAGATTTTATCTGAAAAATGGTCATTTGGGAACCTTTGTTCTCTTTGCCTCTGAACCCCCAAAAGTACTTATTTTCTAAACATTCATCTGACTTCATAAGTGCCTTTTAAGTGATCAGCTATTATAGCATTAAACTAAATTGTTTCCTCTTTGCTATTTAGCTTTTCAAACAGCTGTCATGTTTGAGTCATATCTAAGCCTTCAAGTTCCAGGACTACCTTGATCATCTTTGTCTGGTCCCATCCCTTAACTTGTCTTAAGCATAGTCAGTAGTAATATGATTGGTTGTTAACTTACCCATTAACTGTCATATTAATTTACTAAGTAGTTCCCATTTCTTCAGTGGTAAATGGTAGGCTTTAGAATGTGAATTAAGAACATATTCTCTCTGGCAATGCTCTTCCCGCCATTTCTACTTTAATGTTCTTCCTGAGTTAGAATTATTTCCAATCAAAAGTGATTTCAACTCAATCATAAATCTCCCATATATCTTCAGAGGGAATGGTTCCTAAAGCACACCCACAGGGTTATTTTTTAATCTTCTGATCTTGTAATCACTAGAGCTCAAATAGTTCCCAAGTTACTCTATAACCTTTAGACAAGTGTTGATTTATTTTCTGAGTTTCATCTTGCCAGACCTCTCATTTTAAAGATTGCTTCAGAAATGAGATCTGTGTTACCTTAACACGGTTCTTTTCTGGATACATGTCCTGCTGTTAACTGAATACATGACAGAACCACTGGAGACATATACAGGACAATTTCTATGTTAACCATTAAATGGACCCTGGTAAGTTTTTCCTTTCAATATTACCTTGGGTAAAATTGCACTCTGTGTGTGTGTGTGCTTAGTTGCTTCAGTCATGTCTGACTCTTGTGGCCTCATGGACTGTAGCCTGCCAGACTCTTCTGTTCATGGGATTCTCCAGGCAAGAATACTGGAGTGGGCTGTGATGCTTTCCTCCAGGAGATCTTCCTGACCCAGGGATCTAACTCACATCTCTTGTGTCTCCTGCATTGGCAGGTGGTTGTTGTTTTTTTTTTTTTCCCCACTAGTGCCACCTGGGAAGCCCAAAATTGCAACATTTTCTAATGGAAATTCAAAATGGTCCAGTGTCTCTCAGTCCTTTCTCTGCATTACATTAAGAGAAGAGTTATAAAAATTTTCATAGTGTACCTTTTTCTCAGAGATTCTGAATTTAATTGGCCTGGAGTAGTGCCTGAATTAGTGATAACAAAACCCAGCCAGGCTTGAGAAGCATGCTGCATTAGTCAATAAAATAAATAAAATTATTTATTAGCCAATAAAATAAATAGAAATAAATCTAAAGACCTATGTTCAAATCTTTTAGAACTCTATCAATAATTACCTTGTAAATCTGGGTGAGTCATTTCATGTTTCCAAGTTTCATCTTTCCAAGTCATATTTTTTTGCCTATAAAATAAAAAGTTGGGTAAGATGATTAATCTTTTATTAGATCAACAAATTAAATCATCTAAATTCCAGACCTACTAAGTTCCATGTTGGATATAATCATTATAAACCAGTCACTGATTCTGGTCCATTGGTTTTTTAAAAAGCGGCTATCATAGCCATCAATTTATTTTCACTTACAATTAAATTCTTACTAAAATAAAATTTTAAATCAACAAAAATGTTGTAAACTGCTACTCAAAACATTCTTCCTTTTACCTTTCTGCTTATAGGTAATTGCTTAAGTAAAATGTTATGTTACTCTGAAGGACTTGTACAGATTGAGGTCAGAGTTGATTTGTTATGTTTTAATCACCCTATATAGTCTCATCATATTTGGACAAAATGAAGTGAATCACAGCAAGCTTTACGTAAGCGTGATTATCCAAATATGTATACCTATGGCTGATTCAAGTTGAGGTTTTACAGAAAACAGCAGAATTCTATAAAGCAATTATCCTTCTATACAATTTTTTTAATTAATTAATTTTTTTAAAAAGTCAGGCCATTGGCATCTTAATGGTTCATCATATAAGATGATATCCTGCCCAAGACCTGATTACCCAGATCTGGTGGGTCTTCTGCAAACACTTTACCCATCCTGCCTCTTATATGTATTCCAAAAAGGGGTAGAATCATTCATACTCCCATTATCCCACTTTTAAAGAACTTTTTTGTCATTTTATCATCTAGCTTTTAATTGTGATAATATTCCCAGCAATCACTCGACTTTCTTTTATACTTTAAGTGTCACTGAAGACAAGCAATGTTTTGCCTTTGTCTTTCATTTGCCTTTCTTTGCTTTCTCCCAAACAGAAATGTAGACCTCTGAGGTTTATTGCATAAAACATTTCAAATGTCCTACTTTATAAGTTATGAACTGTTTTGTGTATATATACAGATATTTGAACACTACTGATTTTGATCGATTCCCTATTATGAGCCCCAGTGATCTTCCTCTACAGTGTCCTGCTCTATTATTTAACTCTTTGGATCCAGTTTGTGGCCTGAGTGTTATTTGGAGTAAAAGAAAATTAGTAATTTGGGGCAATTCTATATTGCATTCACTCTGCAGAGCAGACTGAATATATTTTTAGGCACTGCATGTTTATAACCTAATTTTCCCTCATTACTTTACAGAGGTGACCTTGTTCTAATACCTTCGGCACCTGATGTTATAAAAGTGAAATTCTTTTCAAACCTGCTCTGTTAATGTGTTCCTGCTTAGAAACAAATGCAAGATAACATTAACATTCCTGCCACAAAATACCTGCTAATTTGCTTGCAGTGAAGATAGAAAGCTTTTCATTACATATCACAAACTTCATTTATGTAGAATGAGTCACCAGGCTTGCTGAAAAACCAATGAGCATCTAATCTCTAATGCTGCCTTCAGCTCTAACATCAATCCTTCTAGTTCAACTCATCTTTTATCAGCTAGTCAGTCTTTATTTCCTTTCTTTCCTTTTTTTTTTTCAGTTTCTATCCTGTTACAAAATTGCGTTGTTCATCTATCAAAACAACTTTGATTTATGCTTTTTTAATATTACAACTTCACAGGAAAAAAACACACACAGAGGAATGTACTATTTTCTTATTAAGGTCAGAATGAAATCTATGCAACAGAAAATGAACAACTTGGTTTCAAACAAATGATGACATTATTAAGTTCATAAAAGTTGCATTCCTGATCTTAAATTCTGCTTGATATGTGTCCCTCCATGTTAAATTTCTCTTGAAAATGATCTGCAGAGACCAGTACAGATTAATATGCCATCTCCAGGCACAAATGAAAAATAAAAAGAAAGAGGCTTTCAATGCTTTAGTTATTCTAAATGTATTAAGCCAATGGCATTTCAACTATGGTTATTCTATTAAAATCATATCCTTATAACCTCTTAGCACTGGCAGAGTCTTCTGTTAGTCTTTCAGAATTTTCCTGAAGATTAACCCTGGAGATCTACTTTGTGTCAATCTTGGATCATTTCCATAGGAGGGGAAAAAAATGTGCTTCATATATCATACTTAGCTGTCAACTTTCATTAAACATGTTTAATGGATATTCTTATTAGATATAAAATCCCCCAAGAGTTCTAGGGCTGACTAAGAATGAACTCTTTTGCAGAGGCAAAATTGGTAGCAAGTTAAATTGAGTTTAATGATCTTGAAGGTGAAAAGTCAATAAAAGTCAGGCAATGAATGTTTATGTAGAAAACTAGAGATACTCTATCACTTTGTCTTGGTAACATACAATGCAAAAGTAAGAGGAATTTCTTTTTTCTTTTCTCTTCTTCTTTCTTTCCTTTTAAACACCAGAGACATTTTATCTTTCCCAACAGACTAACACAGAAGCATGTCCTTGCTGTAAGTAGCAAAGCCCGAGGTCATTATGCCGAATTTGTGGTACCCTAGGCCCCAATAGGTCTTCAGACCATCCTGATGAAAAACACAATGTTAAATGGAGCTCCAGAGAGAATTCTTCTTAGGATGAAGACTAGTCTTATTTGTCTGCTGAAAAAGCACACACCTCTCTGTAGTGTGACTACTCCATGTGATTAAAAATGAAGTGAAGATAAGGGTTCAGATTAAGCAAACGAATGAAAGAATGTGGAACTCATTTCCCACAATGAATACCTCAAAAAACACACCTACCTATGGAACAATTCTAACAGAAAACTAAGTGGAAACTTGACAAAGGATTCTTATACAACCAAGGCTATAAGTAAGATGCATATGTCAATGGGTACGGAGGGAATGAAAGTGATCACATTAGGACCCATGTCCCTGGGAGGGGACTCTGAGGAAATGGAAGTTAACATGGAAGGACATCTGCCCTGGGGAGCAAGCAATACAAGCCACAGGTAGGGCGCCCCAGTCCTGGGGTTCTGTGCAGGGAAGACATGCTCTCTTGTCTGGGTGGGGGACCACTGAGACACAACTAGGGAAAAGACTCAATTGTGGGACACAGAGGTGACCTGGTCCCAGGGTGGAGCCTGGGTGGGCAGCGGTGGCCATGGTTGGCGCTTACAGAAGCACCACATCAGAAACAGCCTAAATCTCTGATGGCAGCCACTCCACCACAACTCACCCCAAACACACGGCAGGAGGCCACGCAGCCCCACTTGCCATTCAGAGTGATTCCACACAGGGTATGGGTAAAGAAGACAGCGTCAGTGATTGGCTGTGAGAGGAAAAGGGAACTTGCACCCAAAACTGACTCTGAGTAGAGCCACACGTGTCTGGACAGGCAGCACATCGCAAATCTGCAGTGGCCTGCCAAGCTAACAGTCCATATAAGCTGATTTCTCTGCAGAAGTTTGGCAGGCCAGGGAGTATCGTGATGTATTCAAAGTGCTGAAAGGGGAAACCCTGCAACCTAGTATACTTTACTCAGAAAGATTATCAAGTAGAACAGAAAAGATAAAGAACTTCTCTGAGAAGCAAAAACTAAGAACTCATCAACATTAAACCTACCCTGAAATGTTAAAGGGTCTTCTGTCAGTGGAAAAAAAGTAAGAATCTATAGAAAAGGGAAAACCCAACTAGTAGTATAAACTATAAAAACACTGAATCACTATGTTGTACACCTGAAACTAATATTGTAAATCAACTATATGTCTAGGGAATGGCTATCATAAAAAAGTCCACAAATAACAAATGTTGGCATGATGTGTAAAAATGTGAACCCTTCCCTGGTAGCTCAGATGGTAAAGAATTTGCCCACAATGCAGGAAACCTGGATTTGATTCCTGGATCGGGAAGATCCCCTGGAGAAGGGATTGGCAACCCACTCTAGTATTTTTGCCTGGAGAATCCCATAGACAAAGGAGCCTGGCAAGCTACAGTCTATGGGGTCACAAAGAGTTGGACACGACTGAGTGACTAACACTTCACTTCACTTCCTACACTGTTGATGAGAATGTAAATTGTGCAGCCACTATGGAAAACAGTATTTAAATTTCTCAAAAAGCTAAAAATAGAACCATTATTTGACCCAGTAATTCCACTCCTGGGTATATATCCATAAAAAAAAAAATACCAATGTTAAAAGATACATACACTCAATGTTCATAGCAACATCATTTACAGTAGTCAAGATAAGGAACCAACACATGTGTCTATCAATAGATGAATGGATTAAGGAAATGTAGTGTGTGTGTGTGTGTGTGTGTGTGTGTGTGCATGTGTATAATGGCATATTATATATATAATGGAATATTGATCATAAAACAATGAATACTGCCTTTTGCAGTAACATGGATAGGCCTAGAGAATATTATGCTTAGTCAAAACGCTAGACAGAGAAAGCGAAATGTGATATTACTTAAATGTGGAATCTAAAAAATGATGGTGTATAGCAAAACAGAAACAGATTCACAGATATAGAAAACAAACTAGTGAATACCAGTGGGGAAAGGAAATCTGGGAGGGCCACATTATGGGTTATGGGTTTCAGATGCACACACTGCTATGTATAAAATAGGTAAGAGGCAAGGATGTGTTATATAACATAAAAATTATAGCCATTATCTTGAATAACTTTTAATGGGATATAAACTATAAAAACATTGAATCACTATGTGGTATACCTTAAACTAATATTATAAATCAACTATGCTTCAATAAAATAAAATTTTTATTTAAAAATTAAAAAAACATATCAGATAAAAAGTAAATAAAACCACTAGTTGGTACCACCAAGTGATATTCAAGTCACCAATACTAAAGGTCTTGGTTTTCTAATCTAGACTTACCCTGGAATATTCACGCCTCAAATTATGCCTCCTTTGCCTGGAATTCTTAAAGAGATAGGAATACCAGACCACCTTACCTGCCTCCTGAGAAATCTGTATGCCAGTCAAGAAGCAACAGTTAGAACTTGACATGAAACAATGGATTGGTTCCAAATGGGGAAATGAGCATGTCAAAGCCGTATATTGTCTCCGTGCTTATTTAACTTATACGCAGAATACATCATGAGAAATGCTGAGCTGGAAGAAGCACAAGCTGGAATCAAGATTGTCAGGAGAAATATCAAAAACTCAGATATGCAGATGACACCACCCTTATGGCAGAAAGTAAAGAAGAACTAAAGACCCTCTTGATGAAAGTGAAAGAGGAAAGTGAAAAAGCTGACTTAAAACTCAACATTCAGAAAACTAAGATTATGGCATCCGGTCCCATCACTCCATGGCAAATAGATGGGGAAACAGTGTCAGACTTTATTTTGGGGGGCCCTAAAATCACTGTACACTGTGACTGCAGCCATGAAATTAAAAGACCCATGAAATTAAAAGCAGAGACATTACTTTGCCAACAAAGGTCCATCTAGTCAAAGCTATGGTTTTTCCAGTAGTCATGTATGGATGTGAGTTGGACTATAAAGAAAGCTGAGCGCTGAAGAATTGATGCTTTTGAACTGTGGTGTTGGAGAAGACTATTTAGAGTCCCTCGGATGGCAAGGAGATCCAACCATTCCATCCTAAAGGAAATCAGTCCTGAATACTCATTGGAAGGTGTGATGCTATAGCTGAAACTCCAATAATTTGGCCACCTGATGCGAAGAACTGATTCACTGGAAAACACTCTGATGCTGGGAAAGATTGAAGGCTGGAAGACAAGGCAATGACAAAGGATGAGATGGTTGGATGGCATCACTGCCTCAATGGACATGAGTTTTTGTAAGTTCCAGGAGTTGGTGATGGACAGGGAAGCCTGGTGTGCTGCAGTCCTTGCGGTTGCAAAGAGTTGGACACAACTGAGTTACTGAACTGAACACACAAAGACTGAAAAATAATACCTTTAAAGGTTTCCTGCTTCTTAATTGTCAGCTCTAGTAAGTATATTCAAATCATCATATCCTTAGTTTTTCCAAATTTGCATTCTCCCCTAAGATTCCAAGTTTTCCCAACATTCAATTATTCATTTACTCCACATCAGAAAATTATTAGATAGGACAGAAAAAAATTTGTGAACACTCAGTTTTGATGGTTATTCATCTAATTACATCAGATATTTTTATGCCTAAATGAATACTACTTCAGTGCTTCTGATGCTGACAAAAAATAGGGATTTACTTTGAAGTAATATATAAATGATTTTTGTGTTGAGAATTTTTTTATACCTTTTCTTGTTAAACACTTTCATTTATTTCTGGGAAGTCTTTCAACCCTGAGAAATTTGCATTAAAATTACCATAATAATAGTATGCAACCTATATCAATACATATGTTACTGCGTATTTATAAACTCTTATGATCACTATAACAACACTATGAGGAACGTATGTAGTCAACTGGTCAGCACTGGGATAAATTGGAAAGAATTTTTATTAATATCTCAGAAGCTCTGAAAACTAGCTGTAGCTTCAATTAAACACTGGTTTGGATAAGTCATATAACCCCTTTGAACTTCAGTTTCTTCATTCACTCATTTGACTAATCAAAACAATGGTTGTCTGGAAATGAACAAAATATAATTTATCCCTTCAAGTTATGATATAGTAGTTACTCAGATATATACAGAATATATTGTTTTTAAGACAGTAAAGGGAAAATTATGTGAGAACAAAGAAATTTGAAAATGATACACATTATGTAAGAGCAAAGTATTATCATCATCAAAGTATTATTTTGACAAGTACCCCAGATGTTGCTGGCAGAATGATTTCCCTCAAAGAGTTCCATGTCCTAACCTTTAAAAGCTATCAGTATGTTACCTATTTTTCAAAAGGGGCTTTGAGTTTATGCTTAAAATGTTTGGGTTGGGAGAATATCCTGGATTACCTGGGTGGGTAATGTTATCATAAGAACCAATGTTATCATAAGAACCCGCCTTCCAAAGTAGGGGACATGAGAGATGTGGATTTGATCCCTGGGTTGGGACAATTCCCTGGAGTAGGAAATGGCAACTCAATCCAATATTCTTGCCTGGAAAATCCCTTGGACTGTGGGCTACAGTCCATAGGGTCACAACGGGTCAGACATAACTGAAGTGATGTAGCATGTGTTATAAAATATTAGAATTTTTTAAAACAGAATAAATTATACACAAAATTATTAGTTTTATGAGTCCACAGATGAGAGTATTTGACAAATAGTGATGATGGGGATGTAAAGAGGTGCAAAGACTATAGAGTCTAAAGGCCAGTCTAAGACCAAGAGGAGGTAGGGGACTTCCCTGGTGGTCCAGTGGTGAATACTTTGCACTCCCAATGCAGGGGGTCTGGGTTTGATCCCTGGTCAAGGAACTAGACGGAGAAGGCAATGGCACCCCACTCCAGTACTCTTGCCTGGAAAATCCTATGGGCGGAGGAGCCTGGTAGGCTGCAGTCCATGGGGTCGCTAAGAGTCGGATATGACTGAGCGACTTCACTTTCACTTTTCACTTTCATGCATTGGAGAAGGAAATGGCAACCCACTCTAGTGTTCTTGCCTGGAGAATCCCAGGGATGGGGGAGCCTGGTGGGCTGCCGTCTATGGGGTTGCACAGAGTCGGACACGACTGAAGTGACTTAGCAGCAGCAGCAGCAGCAGCAGCAGCAGCAGCAGCAGCAAGGAACTAGGTCCCACATGCAGCAACTAAGACCCAGTGCATCAAAAATGAAACAAAACAGAAACCAAGAAAAATCCCAAGGGGAGGTAATATGCAGAGTGAATGGTAAGATCCTCATCCTTACTTCCCATTGCTACTGGGGAATTTCAGTTCTTAACTTTTTGTACATATTGGACTCTCATGAAAACTTCCCTATGAATAAAGATGTAAAGCTCTTGCAAATCTTCTGCAGCAATCACCAGGAAACCAGTGAACAGATTTAAGCTTGGAAATTCTGTGAATATTTTAATGGAATCCAAAAGAACAGAGACATGAATTGTAAGAGCTCCAGTTCAAAGATCATGGGGAAAAAAGTGAAAAAGACAATTTTGATAGATTAAAAAAGAAAAGAACTGTTACAATCTGATCATGGTTAGCTAAAGGAGGAAGACAGAATGACCCTAAGATTCCTACCTTAAAGGACAAGGTGGAGAGCATTGCCATTATTCAGTGAGTAGCAGAACTGGTTTGAATATATCAACTGATTTAATCCTTATAACAATGCTATGAGGTGGTTTGTATCATTATTCCAGGCTTACTGATGAGCAATCTGAATCTCAAGAGGCTCAGTAATTTACCCAAGGTCACCAGTTTAGCTATTAACAGGGGAGATTCAAATTCAGGTGATGTGGCTCTAGAACCATGGTTGTGTCTCTGAGAATAGTGTTCTCAGCCACTGTGCAGCATTTATTTAGAGAATGAGAATAAATTTTATTTTGGACATGTGAGATTATAAGCAAATGAAATGGAATAACTCAGTACATCTTGCTGTCATTACAAGAAGATCTCAGAACACTGCTGCCATGTGGAACAAGGCTGATCCTGACAAACAGTAAATCTAGATACCCCTACATTGTTCAGTCAATAGGACATCTTGAAGCTTGCTGAACGTGCTGAGAACTGTAATATTATTTCATTATCACTGCTGCTGCTGCTAAGTCGCTTCAGTCGTGTCCAACTCTGTGCGTGTCCAACTCTCCAGGCAAGAGTACTAGAGTGGGGTGCCATTGCCTTCTCCATCATTATCACTAAACTATAGCAATTTATAAAGGAATTGGAGAGAGACTTCCCTAGGGACAGTCATGCCATAGGGTTATTATAAAATTATAGTTTTAAACAACATCAAACCTAAGCTGCTGCTGCTGCTGCTAAGTCACTTCAGTCATATCCGACTCTGCGACCCCATAGACGGCAGCACACCAGGCTCCCCCATCCCTGGGATTCTCCAGGCAAGAATACTGGAGTGGGTTGCCATTTCCTTCTCCAATGCATGAAAGTGAAAAGTGAAAGTGAAGTCGCTCAGTCATGTCCTACTCTTAGTGACCCCATGGACTGCAGCCTACCAGGCTCCTCGGTCCATGGGATTTTCCAGGCAAGAGTACTGGAGTGGGTTGCCATTGCCTTCTCCCAAACCTAAGCAGTATTGTTCAAGTATCTTCATATCACATTAAACATAAGTTCTAAGGGGTCAATAGAAAACTAAATAAATCCCAGTAACAAATTATCTGATTCTATGTGACTTGGGTTTTATAAATTTAAAAAATATACATTTTAACAATTGTATTTTACTTCTTAGTGAAACCGCTCAGTCGTCTCTTACTCTTTGCGACCCCATGGACTGCAGCCTACCAGGGTTCTCTGTCCATGGGATTTTCCAGGCAAGAGTACTGGAGTGAGTTGCCATTTCCTTCTCCAGGGATCTTCCCAACCCAGGGATCGAACCCAGGTCTCCTGCATTGCAGGCAGACACTTTAGCATCTGAGCCACCAGGGAAGCAATGTAGGTAAATGCCTCCTTAAGGTTTAGTTACTGAACTATCACCGCTAACAAGTAAAATAACAGATAGTAATTCCAATTTAGGTATGAAATTTCTGTCATTAATTAAAGATCTGAAAACTCATATGTAGTCAAGAGAAGCTTCATTACCCACAGGTAGTTGACAAAATTCTTCACCACCTGCATATTGCCTGTTAAATTTAGATCAAGATTGACAAAATAGTTTTTCCTGTGGTGTATGCATCTCAAAAGCCAAAGCTTCTAAGACTCCCTTACCCTAGTGTGACTTTTTATCTTTATTTTGACGGAAATCTCTCTTCATAGAAGCCTTTAGAACTCTTTTGAAACTTTTTTCTCTATTTTTTTGCTGTTAGGAAGTCTACTTCTCAGTTACAACTCCATGGAAACTTAAAGATAACCACAACGAAAACAAAAGTGTGGCAGCAAATTGAATCTGACTTTCTGGCAACAGAAAGTAACAAAATCTCTCCTTTAAGTCCCTCCAGTATTTGGTGAATCTTCTAATCCTAAAGAGTTCTTATTTATTCTTTTTTTGTTATAAAATAAGTATCATATCTAAAGGAGTTTTTTTTTTTTAAAGTCTGGAGAGTTTCAGCTACTTTGTTAAGAAGAATTCTGATGCAAAATAAGGAGTCAATACATTAAAAAAAAAAGACTCTGGCCATTTGGAGAAAAACATGAAAATGAATCTTTCATTTCCTTTGAATTTCACATTCAATCAATGTATGGCTTTCTGACACATGCTATATATGGTAGAATCTGAGTATATGTCTTAAACAGATTGAGAGAATCTTAAATATTGAGAACACAGTGATTTTAACTCAAAGGTAAATAGATATGAATGTACTATATATATACAGACATATATATGCATACATACAAATATCTATGCATATATACATATATATATGCTCGCTTGCTTTTTACTGTAATGCTTTAAATTTAAAATTTCAAACATGTTTAAGTACATTCAGTGCATATATATTCCTTATGATATATGCCAATATTTCAGCATTTTCTGTACATGTTAACTATGATTTTCTGAGTTTGAAGTCCTACCTGCCGTTCATTCTGGAAGTTAGAGGATTGTTTTGGGAGCTCCTAGGTGACTCTGTTGCATCTGGGTCACTGAGCTCAGATCCAAGCAGTACAGAATTTTGCTGTTCTCCCAGTGGACTTCTTTTTTAGTGCATGCTGCTTTTAATATTCATTTTCTCCCCAGGGTATAACCGGGTTACACTCCAAGTCCAGCTTAGCACAGTGGCCAGATTTCTGACAGTTTTGAAGATACTGTGGGCTATATTAATGTTTAAGATATGGGTAAAGAGCCACAAACAGATCAAGAGAATAAATCCTGGAACTTCATACACACATGCACACACTCACAAAGCCTTTCTGTAGATAAGTCCTCTAAGTAAACCATTAATAATCTGTGATAATTCAAGTGGCTTAATTGTTAGAATGTAGTTACTGTTTTACAGTTGTACCTTCAATGTTGGCCCATAGCAAAGATCCCAAGGGCAGCACAATAAGGAATCTTAAAGGTATTCACTTCGTTTCTAGTGAAATACTGTTTAATAGAACAAAACTGGAATATATAATGTCTTTATAAATTTTCTCCTAAACACTGGCATTTACACTCAGCCTAGGGATATTTCTGAAGTAATTAGCTACACCAAAAACAAAATTAGTTTTAAAATAGATAAGATCCATAGCAAAAAAAGAAAGGCCATTGTTGTTAACAACTACATAGTCAATTATACTTTGTCAACAATAATTTTTAAATCCCCTATTAAAAAATGAAATAAAAAAGTACTTGGGGGAGTAATGGTAAAGCATTTATTTTAGAAGTGATAGAATGTAAAATGCCATGAACCATAAGATTATGACTTCTTTGGATTGCACTTGACAATGCAAAATGTAACAAGTTATGACAATTTTTGGAAAGATGTTGAGAGGTCAGAAAGTTCAATTTTCTGTCTTTACATGAGACTATACCTAAGTTGACTTAGGAGAAATTCTGTTCTCTTAGGAGATAATTATGTGATGAATTGTAAGAACTGTATGAGGTAAGAAAAAGATATCTATTTAATTCTTCCATACTGAGGAAATTTAACATAGAGAATTGATTAAGCAAATGATAAAAAAAGTTGAATGGCCAAACTGAGTACCATGAAGCAACAGCAGGAAGACATCAACTATTTTTAGGGCAACAGGGAAATCAGAGAAAGTAGTGTAACCAGAGCAATTCTAATGTGCATTAGAATCCACTACTTTGCAGGCAGGAGCTGGAACTATGGAACCGTGCTTCCTATCAGAACCTGGAACCAATGTGGACCCATAATCACTGCTAGAATGCTACTGTAGGCAGAACAAGAGAAGGAGAAATACCCATTTACCCCTTTCTCACATTCACCAGTGCCTACAACTTGCTGAATATAACCAGAAGTCTATAGACATGATGATCTGTGATAGAGAGCAAAGCAAAGTAGTTGGAAAAAGAGACTATTGATCAGATAGCAAATGACCAGCACATGAATTATGAGAAATAAAAAGTTTAAGAATCCTTTGCCCATCCTCTTACCTTTTCCAAACCATTCATAGCCAGAAATGGTTTTGAAAAATGTCTGTGCTTCTGATGAAATAAAATCCTTTATTTATAGTCTGATCACATATTCCAATGTTCTTTGATTTGGTCACCATCCTTTTACAATACTGCTGCTGCTACTGCTAAGTCGCTTCAGTCGTGTCCGACTCTCTGCGACCCCATACACAGCAGCGCACCAGGATCCCCCGTCCCTGGGATTCTCCAGGCAAGAACACCGGAGTGGGTACGGTTGTAAAATTCTTTGGGTGACCTTAATTATTATTTTATTTGACTGGCTATAGAAGCAAAATATTCCTCGTGTTCATTCTTGAGTGGTTATCTTCAAGAATGAACAAAAAGAATGATATTGAGATGCCAAGGCAGAAGCCTAGAGCACTTGTCTCATCTTCCTTTAAGTATTTCTCACGTGCTCTGTCTATAGAGTTCATGTTTCTCCTTAGTGTGGAGGATTAACGAATATTTAGTTAATCAAAGCTATTCTCTTCCAATAGCGTCATCATGAAATCCAATCCACATCCATTCTGCTTAGAATACCATCTTCCATTTTGCATGAATATTCCCAGAATTCCAACCATCCTTCTCTGAAATCATTGAAAAGATTTATCACCTTTCCAGGAAGGTAATATCAAATTTTACTCATAAAACTATCACTCATTTTCAATCTCTTTTCTGTTCTAAATGTTCTCCTAATTCTTTATGTCTAACTCATTGAGTCTGTTTTGATAATTTTTTTTCTTCTTTTGAAGAGGAAAAGTTAAAAGTTTACATAACCTCCTGCTCATTCTGTCTCTGTATCTCAGCTTGCTCCTTGCAAAGTCTGGATCACTTCATAGTCTTAGGAAGTGGGGACTTACAATACTAGCTTATCTCACTCACCCTTGTCCTGCTCTTTGCAATTGCCCAGCCTCTCTAATCCTGCTTAACCATGCTTGTCTGTATAAAGGTCAGGCATTCCACCACCTTTTCCTAACCGTTTGTTCCTGCACACGCCAAACCCCTTAGTTTAAACCAGGCTACTAGCAGCTGGTTAGCCCACTACAGTCTGTCTATAAAAACTCTGTAACCCATTTGTTTGGGGCTCAGAGCTTGGAGTGTTAACTCCTCTGGGCACGCTGGCGGAATAAACCGAGTTCTCCAACTCTGCGAGGGTGGTGCTTGGTTTCCCAATTACTGGTTTCTGCAACACTTTAAGTAATGGTCTTAAGCCAATTATTAGCACTGATAATGTGGTTATTTTCATCCCAGCCAAATGAAATTAATTTTTCAAGTAAAATTTCAAGGGACATTATATCAAAACTTTTACTCCAGTTAAAAACAAAATTCAGAAGGAGAACAGCCATGTGTCTTTCCTCCACTATTTCTTTAATTCTGTCCAAAGTTCTGTTGTTTGTTCCCATACTAGGATAGTTTCTATAGAGCTCAGTGTCTGTTATTTTGAGGGGAGGGGTATGGCTATAAACCCTGTATCAGTCAGGGTTCTCCAGACAGAACCAATAGGATGTATGCATGTGTGCGTACAAATACGTGTGGGTATACACGTGATTAAAGAATTGGCCCATGCAGTTGTGGATAGTGGCAAGTTTGAAATTTGTAGGGCAGACTTATGGTCTAAAACAGGGTAAGAGTTGATGTTTCAGTCTTGAGTTGGAAGGCAGTTTGGAGACAGAATCCCTTCCTTTCTGTCGGACCTCATTCTTTTAAGTCCTTTAACTGATTGGATAAGGCCTACACATATTATGGAGGATAACCTGTTTTATTCAGAGTCTACTGATTTAAATATTCCAGTTCAGTCACTCAGTCGTGTCCCACTCTTTGCGACCCCATGAATCAAAGCATGCCAGGCCTCCCTGTCCATCACCAGCTCCCGGTGTTGACTCAAACTCATGTCCATCAAGTTGGTGATGTCATCCAGCCATCTCATCCTCTGTCGTCCCCTTCTCCTCCTGCCCCTAATCTCCCCCAGCAACAGGGTCTTTTCCAATAATTCAACTCTTCACATGAGGTGGCCGAAGTATTGGAGTTTCAGCTTTAGCATCAGTCCTTCCAAACAAAACCCAGGACTGATCTCCTTTAGAATGGACTGGTTGGATCTCCTTGCAGTCCAAGGGACTCTCGAGTCTTTTCCAACACCACAGTTCAAAAGCAACAATTCTTTGGTGCTCAGCTTTCTTCACAGTCCAACTCTCACATTCATACATGACCGCTGGAAAAACCATAGCTGTGATTAAACGGACCTTTGTTGGCAAAGTAATATCTCGGCTTTTTAATATATCTAGGTTGGTCATAACTTTTCTTCCAAGGAGTAAGCATCTTTTAATTTCATGGCTGCAGTCACCATCTGCAGTGATTTTGGAGCCCCCAAAAATAAAGTCTGGCATTGTTTCCACTGTTTCCCCATCTATTTCCCATGAAGTGATGGGACCAGATGCCATGACCTTCGTTTTCTGAATGTTGAGCTTTAAGCCAACATTTTCACTCTCCTCTTTCACTTTCATCAAGAGGCTTTTTAGTTCCTCTTCACTTTCTGCCATAAGGGTGGTGTCATCTGCATCTCTGAGGTTATTGCTATTTCTCCTGGCCATCTTGATTCCAGCTTGGGTTTCTTCCAGTCCAGCGTTTCTCATGATGTACTCTGCATAGAAGTTAAATAAGCAGGGTGACAATATACAGCCTTGACATACTCCTTTTCCTATTTGGAACCAGTCTGTTGTTCCATGTCCAGTTCCAACTGTTGCTTCCTGACCTGCGTATAGGTTTCTCAAGAGGCAGGTCAGGTAGTCTGGTATTCCCATCTCTCAGAATTTTCCACAGTTTATTGTGGTCCACATAGTCAAAGGCTTTGGTATAGTCAATAAAGCAGAAATAAATGTTTTTCTGGAATTCTCTTGCTTTTTTGATGATTCAGCAGATGTTGGCGATTTGATTTCTGTTTCCTCTGCCTTTTCTAAAACCAGCTTGAACATCTGGAATTTCACGGTTCACGTATTGCTGAAGCCTGGCTTGGAGAATTTTGAGCATTACTTTACTAGCATGTGAGATGAGCGCCATTGTGTGGTAGTTTGAGCATTTTGGGGCATTTCCTTCCTTTGGGATTGGAATGAAATCTGACCTTTTCCAGTCCTGTGGCCACTGCTGAGTTTTCCAAATTTGCTGGCATATTGAGTGCAGCACTTTCACAGCATCATCTTTCAGGATTTTAAATAGCTCCACTGGAATTCCATCACCTTCACTAGCTTTATTCATAGTGATGCATGTCTAAATAATGACTTCACGGCAACACCTAAACTCGTCTTTGACCAAACAACAGAGCACCATGGCCAAACCAAAGTTAACACATAAACTTAACAGTTACTTTTAATTTTGTCACAAGTCCCTCCTTTGACATGTCACATGACCAGAAATTTATTTAATCTGAATTGTATTGCATTTTAATTTATCATAAAAATATAGTAACATGAAATATTTGGGGAAATATGCATTTTGAATATATAACTATAAAATCCAAAATATTATTTTAGATATTTTCCTGGTGGTCCAGTGGTTAAGAATCTGCCTGCCAATGCCAGGGACATGAATCCAGCAGGATTCCACATGCCGTGGACAACTAAGCCACGCCTAGAGCCAGTTCATGCCTAGAGCCAATAGTGTGCAACAATAGAAGCCCTCACTTGCCATAGCTAGAGAAAGCCCAAGCACATCAGTGGAGACCCAGGGCAGCCAAAAAATAATTAAAGCTTTAAAAACTTATTAAAATATTATTTAGAATATTAAATATTATTAAAATGTATTTTAAGGAAATACATCAAAGTGAAAAATGACTTGCAATATTTCCCAAACAGAAAATCTGATCAAACTTCTGTAGGAGAGATAAATTAACTTTGATGTGTTATAAAATGCTCTCTAAAGCTAACTTAAATTCGTAAAATTGTTTTTTAACATTGAACATTTATTCTGTAATCTTCTTTGCATTATCTCAATTTTCCATACATTTTACAAAAATAAATTGTAGTGGCTATATACGGTGCATCAATTTTAGTTACACACATAAGCAAATATTTTATAAAGCAATATTTTATAAAAGCAATGCTTGCCTAATTAGTAGCATTTTAAACCTTATTTTATGCAACTTTCTAACTTAGAAAATATTTGTATTTTTATATAAATACTCCCTTTATCACTTTTTTACAATTTTATTTATAAGAAGCATAGTCATAATGAAATTAATGTTCTTAGGGAGACTAATGCCTTAGTCACCCTGTAGTTTTTATTAACTAAATGCCATTTTCATATATTAGTAATCTTTTTTTAACCTTACAATTTTTCCAGCTGAGATTAGAAATAAAATAGTTCCCTTTCAATTTTTTTGCTCACCGTTGTTTTAATTTTTCTTCCTGATATTATTCTTGTTCTTTTCTCAATGGTTCAGCTGCCAGAGTTTAAAAATTTAGAAGTACTTAATTTTTTTTCAGTCTCCTAATAGTAGGAGAGATGGTCTACAAATCTGAGCTCCACTGGAAAACATATCTGTCTTTCCTTTTTTATTAAAGAACTTAAGAAATATTTAGAAATCAAATCACACACAACATTATTTTTTAAATAATAGTAAGTTTCAAAGTTAGAATTACACAGTTATGGATTTCCTTTCACAAGATCATATGCTAAGCTTGTATATAAGAAAAATATGTATTATTAATAGTTCCTTTTCTGAAGATAATGCTTTTCCCTATGTAATTTAAAGATTTTTCATAAACATGGCCTCATTAATTTTCTCAATGTCCCCTAAGATAATTGTGTATGCATGACTTCTATTTTACAGATTATAAACTAACCTAAGGAACTGAGTGTCATGGGATTCATTTTGTTTCTCATGCCACAGCTATAACCCACAAAAATTTCAAATTTATTATAGGAATAGATTTTATTTTACTCTTCTATTGTATTCCCCAAAGTGCAAAGAGAATGCAATCTTATGTGATCAAAGGGAAAGAAAAAGTTTCAAAATCAGAAAGCCAACCTTTGAGACACAGACTTCTGGCTTGAGCAAATTATTTAACCTCTCTGAGTTTACATCTGTGAAACACCTGCTCTCTCTCAACATAGTGTTGTTTGGCAGGCTCAAATGTAAGCAGTATGTAAATTGTACATATTTTGTAAAATGCAGCTCCTATGTAAATGTTAGTTGTTATACTTATTTCCTCACTTGACACTTTCATTGACAAAGATTGAATCTTTTCAATGTTGGCATCCTTCAAGCCATAGTACATGTATATCAGATATGTTCAACAATCATTTACTGAACACATTAATGCATGAATGTCAGGCCCTGGTGTAGATCCTGCTGTTGATAGTTCTATATTCAAATGTTATTTTCAGGTGGATCTGAAGTCACTAAGTGCCTGAAGGAAGTATGGTGCAAGCTGTGGCTAATTGGGGAAAAAACCATCTATGCAAAGGATAGAGCACTTTGCAACAGCAAAGACCTTGATATGGAGTGTGCCAAAAATGTTCACGATACAAAAGAAGGACCATTTTGGCTGCTGCAGTGACATGAGATCTGAGTAGGATAGGGGTAGATCAAGAAAGACATTGAAGTTTCCTATAAATATTGATGTTTACTCTGAACAATTTGGCAAACACTGGAGTGCTTTGTACAAGGAAAGACGTGTCACCGTAGATCCTGGTAAGACTATACTGTACAGGAACAAGAGCAGAGCCAACAAGACCAGCTAAGGCATCAGTGCAACAGTCCAAGAAAAATATGATGGCAGAGTCAACTAAGAGGTACTAGCAGAGTAGGCAGTGAGAAGAAGGCAAATTCTAGACGCATTTAAAATGAGGAGTTGATAAACATATATGATTGGAATTATAGTGAAACTATACACACATTTCAGAAAAATTAACATTTTTTGTAAAATAGAGTTTTTCAGTGTATGAACACAGAACATTTCTTCAGTCATTTAATCTTTAAAAATCTCCCTTAATTAGCTTTCAGGCCTCCAGTGTCAAACTATGGAACTTAATTTCCTATATTTTATTATTCTTAATTTTTCCTTATATAATCTTTAGATATATAATCTTTACAGCAGGATGATATCTTTCTTCTGGCTGAATATCATTTCATTATATATATATAACATATATATACATATGTGTGTGTATAATATATGCTATATATATATATTTATTACATCTTGCACTGGTGGACATTTTGGGTGTTTTCATATTTTGGCTACTGTGAATAATGCTGCAATGAACACAGGCCTGTAGATATCTCTTCAAGGTCCTATTTTCATTTCCTTTGGATATATACCAGAAGTGGGATTTCTTGATAATATAGTAACTGTATTTTATTTTTTGAGGAACTTCCAAGATGTTTTCCATAGTATCTGAACCAATATACATTTCCACAAACAGTAAAAAAGGGTTCCCAATAATCTACATCTATGCTAGCACTTATCTCCTTTCTTTTTGATGAGAGCCATTCTAAAAAGTACGAGATGATATCTCATTGTGCTTTTCATTTGAATTTTCCTGATGATTAGTGATGCTGAACATCTTTTCATGTACCTATTGGCCCTTTGTAGGTCTTTGGGAAAATATCTATTCAGTTATTCTGCCATTTTAATTTTAATTTTTTCTTTTTTTTTTGCTATGGAGTTGTATGAGTTTTTCATATATTTTGGGTATTGATCCCTTGCCAGGTAGGCTTGCAAATATTTATTCCCACTCTGTAGCAGGACTTTTAATTTTGTGAATGGCTTCCTTTGTAGAGGTTTTTTATTTGTAGTACCACTTGCTTATTTTTGCTTTTGTTACCATTGCTTTTGGTTTCAAGTCCAAAGAATTATCGCCAGGACTGATGCCAAGAAGCTTATCCTCTATTTTTCTTCTAGAGTTTAAGTTATATGTTCAAGGTTTTAATCCATGTTGAGTTGATCTCTCTATAAGATGAGGATCCTGTTTCATTATTTTGCATGTGACTGTCCAGTTTTCCCAACACCATTTATTGAGGAGACTGTTGTTTTCTTTGCTCGTTGTTTCCTTTCCTTTAAATTAATTCACTATGCATGTATAGGTTTATTTCTCCTCTCTCTCTTATTCTGTTTCACTGATCCATGTGTCTGTCTCTGCTCCAATATTCTACTCTTTTGATTACTATAGCTTTGTAATGTCGATTGAATTCAGGAAGTGTGATGCCTCCAACTTTGCTCTTCTTTCTCAAGATGGCTTTAATTATTCAAGGTCTTTTGTGGCTCTACACGTTTTAGCATTTTTTTTTTCTATTTTTGTGGGAAAATGCGATAGAAATTTTGATAGAGGTTTCACTGAATCTGTAGATCATTTGGGTAGTATGGGATTTTTTTAAAATTAATTTCTGGGGGGCTGTGCTGTATCTTCATTGCTGTGTGTGGGCTTTCTCCAGTTATGGCAAGTGGGGTTACTTTTCATTATGATACACTGGTTTCTCATTGTGGTGTCTTATCTTGTCACAGAGCCCTGGCTCTAGGTGCAAAGTCTTCAGGAGTTGCGGCACATGGGCTTATTTGCCACGTGGCATGTAGTATCTTCCTAGACCAAGGACTGAGCCTGTGTCCTCTGCATTGGCAGGTAATTCTTAATCACTGTACCACTAGGGAAGTATGACATGAGGATTTTAATATTACTAATCCATTCAATCCATGAACATAAGATACCTTTTCATTTATTTGCCCCTTCTTTAATTTATTTCATTGATTACAGTCTTTGGTGAACAGATCTTAATCTTCTCAGTTAGATTTATTCCTGGTATTTGATTGTTTTTGATGTAATGTAAATGGATCTGTTTCCTTAATTTATGTTTCTGATAGATTATTGTTGGTGTATTGAAACAGGACTTATTTTTGTCTTTGATGGAATTTGTATCTGGTAATTTACTGAATTTGTTTATCAATTCTTACAGGCTTCCCCACCTCCCCTCAGGATTCTTGAAGATTTTCTGCACATAATATCATGTCAGATGCAAACAGAGAGAATCATACTTCTCACCTGATTTTGGATGTCTTTTATTTATTATTTTTGCCTAATTTTTCTGGCTAGGTCTTCCAGTAATATGTTGAATAAAAATGGTAAAAGTAGGGATTCTCTTTTTGCTCCAGATTTTAGAGAAAAAGCCTTAATCTTTTCACTTTTGAGTATGACGGTAGCTGTGGGCTTATTACATGTGGGCTTTATTAAGTTGAGGTTTACATTGCTTGATTTGCAGATATAGAACCATTCTTGCATCCTTGGAATAAATTCCTTTATATAATGGTATATAATCATTTTAAAGTATTGTTGAATTTGATTTCCTAATATTTTGTTGAGGATATGGATATTTGCATCTCTCTTTATCAGCAATACTTGTCTATAATATTTTTTTCTTAGTATCCTTGTCTGGTTTTGATATCAGGGTAATGCTGGCCTCATAAAATGAGTGCAACAATCTTTCTTCCTCTTCAATGGAAGTCTAAGAAAAAAACCTGTACTAGTGCTTTAAATGTTTGGTAGATGCAAAGTCATCTGATCCTAAGTTTACTATGTTGAAACATTTTTGATTACTGATTCAATCTCCATACTAGTAACTGGTCTGTTCAGATTTTTGGTTTCCTCATGATTCAGTCTTATTAGGTTGTATCTTTCTAGGAATTTTCCTATTTTTTCTAGGTTGTCCACCTTGTTAGCATATAAGTGATCATAGTAGTCTTTTACAATCCTTTGCATATCTGTGGTATCAGTTGTAATATCTCCTCTATATTTCTAATTTTATTTGGGTCTTTTTTTTCCCCCCCTTGGTAAGTCTAGATAAGTGTTTGTGTATTTCTTTTTTTTCAAAAAATTCATTTAGTTTAATCAATTATCTTTTGTTGTTGCTTAGTTGTTCAGTTGTGTCTGACTTTTTATGACCCCATGGACTGCAGGATGCCACGCTTCCCTGTCCTTCACCATCTCCCAGAGCTTGCTCAAACTCATGTCCATTGAGTCAGTGGTGCCATCCAGCCATCTTGTTCTACGTCATCCCCTTCTCTCACCTTCAATCTTTCCCAGCATCAGGGTCTTTTCCAGTGAGTTGGCTCTTCACATCAGATGGCCAAAGTATTGGAGTTTCAGCTTCAGCATCAGTCCTCCCAAAGAATATTCAGGGTTAATTTCCTTTAGGATTGACTGGATTGATGTCCTTGCAATCCAAGGGACTCTCAGGAGCCTTTGCCAACACCTTCGGCATTTAGCCTTTTTTATTGTCCAGCTCTCACATTCACACATTCATACATGACTACTGGAAAAACCATAGCTTTGACTATATTGACCTTTGTCAGCAAAGTAATGTCACTGTTTTTGAATACACTGTTTATGTTTGTCATAGCTTTTCTTCCAAGGAGCAAGCATCTTTTAATTTCATGGCTAGAGTGGACCATCTGCAGTGATTTTGGAGCCCAAGAAAATAAAGTTTGTCACTACATCCATTCTTTCCCCATCTATTTACCATGAAGTGATGGGACCGAATGCCATGATCTCCATTTTTTGAATGGCAAAGGAGAAGCCACAACAAGATAGTAGGAGGGGCACAATCACGTTTAAAATCAAACCTCAAAGTCACAACAAGATAGTAGGAGGGGCACAATCACGTTTAAAATCAAACCTCAAAGTCACCAGAGACACTTGGAGGGTGCAAACAATACCTTGTGTACACCAGGACTGAGAGAAAGGAGCAGTGACCCCACCAGAGACTAAGCCAGACTTGCCTTTGAGTGTTTGAGGGTCTCCTGTGGAGGAATGGGTCAGCAGTGGCCTGCCACGGGGACATAGGCTCTGGAAGCAGCAGCTCTGGGAAGTACAATATGTGGCCTAAGTCCTCTTGAAGGAGGTCATCATTAGCTTCACTGCAGAGCCACCGGATGGGTGACTCACAAATTGGAGAACAATCATACCAAGGGAGTTCTCACACTGCTGTGAAAGTCCTAGGCCCCACAACAGACTTCCCAACCTGGGGATCCAGCAAAGGGACTGAGTATCCCCAGGGCATCTGACTCAATGTCAGTGGGATTGATTACAGAACTTTAAAGGACTGGGGAAATAGAGACTCTTGGAGGGCACAGACAAAAGCCTGTGTGCCTCAGGATGCTGGAGAAAGGAGCAGGGGCCTCACAAGAGCCAGCCGGGCTTGCCTGTGTGTTCAGGAATCTCCATGGTGGTATGGGTTGACAGTGGCTGTCGCAGAGTCTAGGGCACTAATTACAACAGTCCTGGGAGCCGCAGCCTGTGGGCATAAGTCTGTTTGAAGGAGGTCACCATTACTGCCATTACCCCTACCATAGTTTGGCCTCAGGCCAAACTACAGGGAGGGAACACAGCCCCACCCACCAGCAGAATTATCTTCTAGTCTATTATTATTTTCTATTGTCTTTTAATTTCTATATCTTTTTTTTTTTCACTTTAGTCATTGTGGGTGAATTTCCACAACTGGCCCACAGGTTCATGAAAAGATGCTCACTATCATAAGCACCATTAACCACAAGGAAATGCAAATCCAAACCACAATGAAACACCACCACACATCTGTTAGAATGGCTATTATAAAAAATACAAGGAAGACATATACGTGGAATCTAGAAAAATGGTATAGATGAACTTACTTGTAAAACAGAAATAAAGACACAGATGTAGAGAACAAAGGTATGGATACCAAGGTGGGAGGAGGGAATAGGTTGGGAGATTGGGACTGGCATATATGCATTACTATTGAAACAGAGCAAGACCCTATGATCTTTCCCTTCTCCCCTCCCCTCCATGTCCTCTGTCTTCCTTTTGTCTGTGGAAAACTTTAGTCAAAGAATAAGTTTAATCAGAGAAATGAGAAATGCAAAAACAAAGAAAAGCAATCAGAGGAGACTAAATAGTAATATAGTCATTAAGCATAGTCAAGAATTTTTAGTTCTTTATCAAAGGCTATAGATAACATTCTGAGCCACACCCTGTGAGCTGTCTTATAGATACTAAAACCCCAAGTGGAAAAGTAAACTATACAATGATTAGACTGTACCCACAACATGAGCTGCCACAATTCTGAGAACTGGCCTCAAAGAAATGGCCTCAAAACAACTCTGGAACTGAAAGTTAACTGTACCTAAAGTAATCAAGACGACGATGGTCAGACCACTGATGACCAATTTGAAAGTGAAATTGGAAAATCCTATGGACAGAGGAGCCTGGCAGGCTATAGTCCATGGGGTTGCAAAGAGTCGGACATGACTGAAGCAGCTAACACAACACGAGGATATGACGACATTAGGGCTGACTGTCCTGCTTCTGCATTTAGCTATCACCCCACCCCCATGTCTGTCTATGAAAGCTCTTGCCCCATTGATTGCCAGTGGGGCAATCGACCTTTGGACAGATGTCTGCCCTCACCCCCCCTCCCCAGTCGCTCCCACCTAAAATAAAGCTAACTTTCCTTTCTATCTTCCTGGCATGTTTATTGGCTTTGAGGCAGCAAGCAGCTGTACGCCACATACACCTTTTGAGAACGGACTGCACAGCAGGGAACTCTACTCAGTTATCTGCGGTGGATAGGAATGGGAAGGAAATCCAAGGAAGAGGGGATACATGTATACATGTGGCTGACTCACTTTGCAGAAATTAACACAACATTTTAAAGCAACTATATACCAACAAAAAATAGACAAGAGATAATAAGTGTTGGTAAGAATATGGAGGAAAGGTAATCTTGTATACTGTTAATAAACTTGGAGCTTCCTCAAAAAATTGAAAATAGAAACATTATATGTCTATTTAGTTCTTTGTCCCATTTTTTTATTGGGTCATTTATTTTTCTGGACTTGAGCTGCAGGAATTGCTTGTATATTTTTGAGATTAGTTGTTTGTCTGTTGCTTCATTTGCTATTATTTTCTCCCATTCCGAAGGCTGTCTTTTCACCTTGCTTATAGTTTCCTTTGTTGTGCAGAAGCTTTTAATTTTAGTTAGATCCCATTTGTTTATTTTTACTTTTATTTCCAGTATTCTGGGAGGTGGATCATAGAGGATCCTGCTGTGGTTTATGTCAGAGAGTGTTTTGCCTGTGTTCTCCTCTAGGAGTTTTATAGTTTCTGGTCGTACATTTAGATCTTTAATCCATTTTGAGTTTATTTTTGTGTACGGTGTTAGAAAGTGATCTAGTTTCATTCTTTTACAAGTGGTTGACCAGTTTTCCCAGCACCACTTGTTAAAGAGATTGTCTTTACTCCATTGTATATTCTTGCCTCCTTTGTCAAAGATAAGGTGTCCATAGGTGTGTGGATTTATCTCTGGGCTTTCTATTTTGTTCCATTGATCTATATTTCTCTCTTTGTGCCAGTACCATACTCTCTTGATGACTGCGGCTGTGTAGTAGAGCCTGAAGTCAGGCAGGTTGATTCCTCCAGTTCCATTCTTCTTTCTCAAGATTGCTTTGGCTATTCAAGGTTTTTTGTATTTCCATACAAATTGTGAAATTATTTGTTCTAGCTCTGTGAAAAATACCGCTGGTAGCTTGATAGGGATTGAATCTGTAGATTGCTTTGGGTAGTATACTCATTTTCACTATATTGATTCTTCTGATCCATGAACATGGTATATTTCTCCATCTATTAGTGTCCTCTTTGATTTCTTTTATCAGTGTTTTATAATTTTCTATATATAGGTCTTTAGTTTCTTTAGGTAGGTATATTCCACACCAAGGAAACCAGAATTGAGAGACACGTGTACCCCAATGTTCATCGCAGCATTGTTTATAATAGCCAGGACATGGAAACAACCTAGATGTCCATTAGCAGATGAATGGTTAAGAAAGCTGTGGTACATATACACAATGGAGTATTACTCAGCCATTAAAAAGAATACATTTGAATCAGTTCTAATGAGGTAGATGAAACTGGAGCCGATTATACAGAGTGAAGTAAGCCAGAAAGAAAAACACCAATACAGCATACTAACATATATATATATGGGATTTAGAAAGATGGTAATGATAACCCTCTATGAGAGACAGCAAAAGAGACACAGATGTATAGAACGGACTTTTAGACTCTGTGGGAGAGGGAGAGGGTGGGATGATTTGGGAGAATGGCATTGAAACATGTATACTATCAGGTAAGAAATAAATCGCCAGTCTATGTTCTATACAGGATACAGGATGCTTGGGGCTGGTGCATGGGGATGATCCAGAGAGATGATATGAGGTGGGAGGGGGGAGGGGGGTTCAGGACTGGGAACTCATGTACACCCATGGCTGATTCATGTCAATGTATGGTAAAACCAATACAGTATTGTGAAGCAAAATAAAGTAAAAATTAAAATTAAAAAAAAAATAAAGAAACATTATATGATCTAGCAGTTCCACTTCTGAGTGTATATCCAAAGCAAATTTAAAAATAATATTGAAGAGATATATGCACTCTTAAGCTTATGACAGCATTATTTAAAATAGTCAAGACATGGAGAACAACCTATCTGCTAGAGTGAAATATTATTCAGCCATGATAAAGATGGACAACCTGCCATTTGCAACAGCATGGACTGATCTTCAAGACATTATGCTAAGTGAGATAAGTCAGAGAAAGACACATACTATATGGCAGCACTGATATATGAATGCTAAAAGAAGCTAGACTTGTAAAAACAGAGAGTAAAATGGTGGCTTCCAGGGTTTGAGGGATGCAGAAATAAAAGAGATGTTGAAAGTATGTGCTTGCAATGAGTAATAAGTAAGTCCTATGTATCTAACACACGGTATAGTGAATATAGGTAACAATATCATATTATAATCATCAAACTTGCTGAGAGAGTAGATATTAATTATCCCAACCACAAAAAAGAAAAGATAATTACGTGCTGTAATAGAAGTGCTGATTATCACTACAATAGCAATCATATTTTAAATACACAAATATATTAAATCAATGTTTTACACTTTAATTTTACATATTATGTTAAATATATTTCAATTATTTTTTTTAATAAATGAAGTATTAGCAAACTGAATCCCAGAAAATTAACAAGAATATAAACCACAAAAAAGTCCAGCTTGTTTCAAATATGTAAAACTGATTGCTGGTCATTTGCATTAATAAAATGGAGAAGAGAAATATAATCAGTATAATAGAAACTGATAAAATTAAAAATGGTCCAAATTAGGAATAGACAAGAACTTTTTTCTTGATGTGGCAAGTGATATCTACAAATATCCCACAGCAAATGTTTTAGTTAATAGTGAAATGTTGAAAGTTCTACTTAATGAGATCAGGGATGAGACAATGTCTGCTGTTATTGCTTTCATTGAACACTGTACTGACTATCCTAGTCACTGCAGAAGTACAAGAATAAAAGACATAAGATCTCTACTGTAATACTTAAAACTGTCACTGTATCAGAAAACATTATGTATACTTTACAAATCAAAAGAATCTATAGCCAAATTATTAGAATTAATAAGTAGATTTAGCAAAATTTTTGAATATAGAGATGGGCCATAAAATATGAAAACACACATATACATGTAGCAAATTATATTATATATTGATATTATTATACATTGTGAGGTACAAGTTCATTGATATTATATGAGACATTCAATGTGTTGTCCCTCATTAGTAACACATAATTCCATAATGTGTAAAGCTGAAATGAAAGCTTTAATGCAGCATTTCCATCTGCCCCTACACTTAAATTGGCGATGTGCTGATTTATATGTAAGTGTAAGTAAATGAAAGTCGCTCAGTCGTGTCCAACTCTTTGCAACCCCATGGACTATACAGTCCGTGGAATTCTCTAGGCCACAATGCGGGAGTGGGTAGCCTTTCCCTTCTCCAGGAGATCTTCCCAACCCAGGGATTGAACCAGGGTCTCCTGCATTGCAGGCAGATTCTTTACAAGCTGAGCCACAAGGGAAGCCCGATTTATATGACTTCTTTCTAATTTTTACTAAGGAAATCTCTGCTTTAAGCATATCCTACTGGCTTCTCAGGTGGTGCTAGTGGTAAAGAACTTTCCTGCCAATGCAGAAGATTCAAGAGACATAGGTTCGATCCCTGGGTCAGGAAGATCCCCTGGAGAAGAAATGGCAACCCACTTCAGTATTCTTGCCTAGAGAATCCCAAGAGCAGAGGAGCCTGGTGGGCTACAGTCCATGGGGTCGCAAAGAGTCAAACACGACTGAAGCGACTTCTCACACACACAGTATGTCCAGTGCCTGGTTTCAGTGGTTGCACCTAAGAGCCATTCAAACTATCTACTGATTGAATGAATGAAAATTAACTATAATCACTTTCCAATCGCTAAAGTCTCTTAAATCTATTCTACTATTCAAATTACCTTTAATTATATGTTGGATGATGCTTCTTTTTTGAGAGATTAAAACTATTAAACATCTCTTCTCTTTTAACAACTTTTGTCTATTCAATTTCCTTCTCCAGTCAAGTAATCGAGCCACATGTAGTTTTTGTATCTTCTTGTTGGAGATGTGTAAAGTAACTGCCCAGAACAGAGACCGACACTATGGTATTGCTGAACAAGATGCACAGATTTACTGTAAGACAGCCTGGCTTCCAGCTCCAGACACTAGCTATAACACAATAATTCTATGACCTAAGGCAAGTTATAGTTTATCTTTCTAAGTCTCAGTTTACACTGTTAAAAATCGGAAAATAATACCTATCTGTAAAGATCACATTTTAATGTGATTTTTTAGATGCAACTGCTTTGCGCTGTTTAGCACTAGGTAAGTATTTATTATTACTATTATTAGAAACCAATGACTGTACAATCCTTGTACATATTTCCTACTGGAAATTGCAGAATTTCTAAATAAGAACCTAGGCAGAGAAATCTAGTTGTAAGAGAAGTTTTAAAAAAGTTTTTGAAACTATGATTGCATGGCAAGTGTGCTTTTTGTATTTAGAGTACTTTTTTATCTGATATGTCTCAGGCATAGTAGGTAATGGAGAATATGGGGAGTGTTACTACTCCTCCATTGAAACTGCACAATTATCCTCCTGGGTGTGATGAATTTCCTACTCAAATAAGAAGTTAAAACAGAGGAAAAATATATATTGCTTTTAAAAATCAAAGCCATTAATTCTGAAGAGGAATAAGTTAAAAGGCAGCTGCTAAGTTCTATACAGTTCTAAAAACAAAATTGAAAGTATTTGTTAATTGCTGTGGTTTCATTACTGAATAATACTTGGAATATGTTGGCCTTCATTAGGCAATATGTTGGCCTTTATTGACATCAGTTTATAGCACAGGTGGAGGAAAAGAAAGTAAAACTTGTGAAAGATTACACACTGTAATGTAGGTAATTAAAAATTTTTAAAAATTAACTTTTAATATAAAATGTAAAATATTTGCATAAGATTTAAAATAATATTAAAATTACATTATTTAAAAAACTATTAGTTGTTCAAAGGTAATATCGAAGATTGGCAGAGAACTAAGGTAACAGATACAGCTGAAATCATTTTAAAGCAGGAGAGAAAAGGAGATCATTGTCTCCCAAGATTTCTTGATTCATAAAGTGGAAATATAATTGGAATTTCAAAGAAATATAAGTAAGCATTTATGAAACAAATGTTTGTATTCTTTGGGGGACTAATTAAACTGCCCTTATGAAGTTTATATTCAGTTACTGAAACATGAAGTATCAAAAGTTTCTAATCTAATGTTTCTAAAATTGGATGGGCCATCATTTATTGAGTACTCTAGCTTTTATCAGAGATAAGTTAATTGCCATAAAAAAAGAATGAAAGAAATTATTTTACATGAACTTTCCTGGCATCAGGATTTTTAACTAGTAATACGGTTCTCTAGAATCTTTCAATTATAAGGTGCAACAAAATAATTTGAAGGTTAAAAGTGCATCATATGGAAGAAATTATAATTCTCAAAGACTACCAATGTTAACATAATGATGGGAATTTTAAGATCATTCTATCAAATTATTTAGAAATTTGGGGCAGGTAAGATTGGCAGTGAAAATTTGGGTATGAAGGTCTGAAAAGATAGAGGTACTTTTTCCTTGTTTCTCATTTTTTAGTTGTTGTTGTTGTTGTTGAAGACAGAGCTACAAGTTGAGGTTACTAGTACCTAGCCTTCAAATCCTCACTGCAACTTGGTCTTAAGGAGACAGAGAATCTGAATTCTACCTTGCAGTTTCTGAAATGCCAAGTGATAGCAGTGTTCTCTCTCACAATCTTTACCTGCAAAAGTCAGCTGTGGGTCTCAGGAAAGCAGTCGATAGTGTGACTTGATCAACAAAGGGACCATGAGTCAGTTCAGTCACTCAGTCATGTCTGACACTTTAGACCTATTGGATTATAGCATACCAGGCCTCCCTGTCCATCACCAAATCCTGGAACTTGATCAAACGTATGTCCATCAAGTCGGTGATGCCATCCAACCATCTCATCCTCTGTTGTCCCCTTCTCCTCCTGCCTTCGATCTTTCCCAGCATCAAGGTCTTTTAAATTAGTCAGTTCTTACCATCAGGTGGCCAAAATGTTGGAGTTTCAGCTTCAACATCAGTCGTTCCAATGAATATTCAGACCAATTTCTTTTAGGATGGACTGGTTGGATCTCCTTGCAGTCCAAGGGACTCTCAAGAGTCTTCTCCAACACCACAGTTCAAAGGCATCAATTCTTCAGCACTCAGCTTTCTTTATAGTACAACTCTCACATCCATGAAAGACCACTGGAAAAAACATAGCCTTGACTAGATGGACCACTGTTGGCAAAGTAATGTCTCTGCTTTTTAATGCGCTATCTAGGTTGGTTATAACATTTCTTCCAAGGAGCAAGGGTCTTTTAATTTCATGGCTGCAGTCATCATCTGCGGTGATATTGGAGCCAAAAAAATGAAGTCTGTCACTGTTTCTGTTGTGTCCCTCATCTATTTGCCATGAAGTGATGGAACCGGATGCCATGATCTTAGTTTTCTGAATGTTGAGCTTTAAGCCAACTTTTGCACTCTCCTCTTTCACTTTTATCAAGAGGTACTTTAGTTCTCTGCTTTCTGCCATAAGGGTGGTGTCATCTGCATATCTGAGGTTATTGATATTTTTCATGGCAATCTTGATTCCAGCTTGTGCTTCTTCCAGTTCAGCGTTTCTCATGATGTACTCTGCATATAAGTTAAATAAGCAGGGTGACAATATACAGCCTTGACTTACTTCTTTCCTGATTTGGAACCAGTCTGTTGTTCCATTTCCAGTTCTAACTGTTACTTCCTGACCTGCATACAGGTTTCTCAAGAGGCAGGTCAGGTGGTCTGGTATTCCCATCTCTTTCAGAATTTTCTACAGTTTCTTGTGATCCACACAGTCAAAGACATTGGCTTAATCAATAAAGCAGAAATAGATGTTTTTCTGGAAATCTCTTGCTTTTTCCATGATCCAGAGGATGTTTCCAATTTGATCTCTGGTTCCTCTGCCTTATCTAAAACCAGTTTGAACATCTGGAAGCTCACGGTTCACATATTGTTGAAGCCTTTCTTGGAGAATTTTGAGCATTACTTTGCTTGTGTGTGAGATGAGTGCAATTGTGCAGTAGTTTGAGTGTTATTTGGCATTGCCTTTTTGGGGGACTGGAATGGAAACTGACCTTTTGCAGTCCTGTGCACACTGCTGAGTTTTCTAAACTTGCTGGCATACTGAGTGCAGCACTTTCACAATATCATCTTTTAGAATTTGAAACAGCTCAATTGAAATTCCATCACCTCCACTAGCTTTGTTTGTAGTGATGCTTTCTAAGGCACTTGACTTTGCATTCCAGGATGTCTGGCTCTAGATGAGGGATTATACCACCGTGATTATCTGGGTCGTGAAGAGCTTTTTTGTATAGTTCTTCTGTGTATTCTTGCACCTCTTCTTAATATCTTCTGCTTCTGTTAGGTCCATGCCATTTATGTCCTTGACTGTGCCCATCTTTGCATGAAATATTCCCTTGGTATCTCTGATTTTCTTGAAGAGATCTCTAGTCTTTCCCATTCTGTTGTTTTCCTCTATTTCTTTGCATTGATCACTGAGGAAGGCTTTCTTATGTCTCCTTGCTATTCTTTGGAACTCTGCATTCAGATGCTTATATCTTTCCTTTCCTCCTTTGCCTTTCACTTCTCTTCTTTTCATAGTTATTTGTAAGGCCCCCTGAGATAGCCATTTTGCCTTTTTTGCCATTCTTTTTCTTTGGGATAGTCTTGATCATTGCCTACTGTACGAAGTCACAAACCTCCATTCATAGTTCTTCAGGCACTCTATCTATCAGATCTAATCCTTTGTATATATTTCTCACTTCTACTGTATAATCATAAGGGATTTGATTTAGGTCATACCTGAATGGTCTAGTGGTTTTCCCTACTTTCTTCAATTTCAGTCTGAATTTGGTAATAAGAAGTTCATGATCTGAGCCACAGTCAGCTCCCGGTCTTGTTTTTGCTGACTGTACAGAGCTTCACTATCTTTGGCTGCAAGGAATATAATCAGTCTGATTTCAGTATTGACCATCTGGTGATGTCCATGTGTAGAGTCTACTCTTGTGTTGTTGGGAGTGGGTGTTTGCTATGACCAGTGCATTCTCTGGGCAAAACTCTATTAGCCTTTGCCCTGCCTCATTCTGTATTCAAGGCCAAATGTGCCCATTACTCCAGGTATTTCTTGACTTCCTACTTTTGCATTCCAGTCCCCTATAATGAAAAGGACATCTTTTGGGGGTGTTAATTCTAGAAGGTCTTGTAGGTCTTCATAGAACCATTCAACTTCAGCTTCTTCAGCATTACTGCTCAGGGCATAGACTTGGATTATTGTGATATTGAATGGTTTGCTTTGGAAATAAACAGAGATCATTCTGTCGTTTTTGAAACTGCATCCAAGTACTGCATTTTGAACTCTTTTGTTGACTATGATGACTACTCCATTTCTTCTAAGGGATTCTTGCCCACAGTACTAGATATAATGGTCATCTGAGTTAAATTCACCCATTCCAGTCCATTTTAGTTCACTGATTCTTAAAATTTGATGTTCACTCTTGCCATCTCCTTTTTGACCATTTCCAATTTTGATTCATGGACCTAATATTCCATGTTCCTATGCAATATAGCACTTCATAGCATCGGACTTTACTTCCATCAACAGTCAGACCCACAACTGAGTGTTATTTTTGCTTTGGCTCCATCTCTTCCTTCTTTCTGGAATTATTTCTCCACTGATCTCCAGTAGCATATTGGGCACCTACTGACCTGGGAAGTTCATCTTTCAGTGTCCTATCTTTTTGCCTTTCCATACTGCTCATGGAGTTCTCAAGGCAAGAATACTGAAAAGGTTTGCCATTCCCTTCTCTGGTGGACCACATTTTTTCACAACTCCCCACCATGACCTGTCTGTCTTGGGTGGCCCTACAGGGCATGACTCATAGTTTCAATGAGTTAGACAAGGCTGTGGTCCATGTGATCAGATTGGTTAATTTTCTGTGATTGTGGTTTTCAGTCTGTCTGCCCTCTGATGGAGAAGGATAAGAGATTTGAGGAAGTTTCCTGATAGTAGAGACTGAGTCAAACTGGGTCCAACTGGGCTTGTTCTGATGGGCAGGGCCATGCTTAGTAAATCTTTAATCCAATTTTCTGTTGATGGGTGGGGCTGTGTTCCCTCCCTGTTATTTACCTGGAGCCATACTGTGGTGGAGGTAATGAATATAATGGAGACCTCCTTCAAAAGGTCCCATGCATGCACTGTTACACTCAGTGCCCCCAACCCTGCAGCAGGCCACCACTGACCCACACTTCTAGTGGAGACTCCTGGACACTCATGGCAAGTCTGGGTCAGTCTCTTGTGGGGGTCATTGCTCCTTTCTCCTGGGTCCTGGTGCACACAAATTCTGTTTGTGCCCTCCAAGAGTCTGTTTCCCAGTCCTGTATAAGTTCTGGTGGCTCTACGGTAGGGTTAATGGTGATCTCCTCCAAGAGAGGTCTTACTTTACTGCATAAAACTTCAGTTCAATTCAGTTGCTCAGTCATGTCCGACTCTTTGCGGCCCCATGAATCACAGCACGCCAGGCCTCCCTGTCCATCATCAACTCCCGGAGTTCACTCAGACTCACGTCCATTGAGTCAGTGATGCCATCCAGCCATCTCATGCTCTGTCGTCCCCTTCTCCTCCTGCCCCCAATCCCTCCCAGCATCAGAATCTTTTCCAATAAGTCAACTCTTCGCATGAGGTGGCCAAAGTACTGAAGTTTCAGCTTTAGCATCATTCCTTCCAAAGAAATCCCAGGGCTGATCTTCTTCAGAATGGATTGGTTGGATCTCCTTGCAGTCCAAGGAACTCTCGAGTCTTCTCCAACACCACAGTTCAAAAGCATCAATTCTTCGGCGCTCAGCCTTCTTCACAGTCCAACTCACATCCATACATGACCACAGGAAAAACCATAGCCATGACTAGACGGACCTTAGTCAGCAAAGTAATGTTTCTGCTTTTGAATATGCTATCTAGGTTGGTCATAACTTTTCTTCCAAGGAGTAAAACTTACTATAATGCATTTAACATTATGCTGCTGCTGCTAAGTCACCTCAGTTGTGTCTGACTCTGTGCGACCCAATAGACGGAAGCCCACCAAGCTTCACTGTCCCTGGGATTCTCCAGGCAAGAGTATTGGAGTGGGGCTAGGTGCTGTGAATTTATAGAGAAATTTAAGACACAGTCTTAAAAAGTTGAAGAGTTTATTTTGAAATTCATGTGAAATAAACACATTAAGATAACAATGTAACACCTTGTGTAATTAAGGTCTTACTGGCAAAACTTCAGGGCAGGAGAAATTTTAAAGATATTCTGCAAATTAGAAAAGAACTCTAGGAGGAGATGAACTAGAGATAGGCCCTTTGCCCTGGGTAGGATTTGTGTAGACAAAAAAATAAAAAGAAAGAAAGAAAATAAGACAGTGGGAAAAATTATAAACAAGAATTACATGAGTAAAGACACATAGTGAGTAAGAACATAAGTGTGCAGTTACTGAATGTGCAGACATTTCTGAAATCTGAGCTGAGAATCCTCACCCCATATCATCTCAGAATTTCTGTAACATAATCCTAGTCAGCATACAGTTATCTTCAAAGTTGAGACTTTGTAGTATTTTTCATTTAAGTATACAAATGTGAATAAGTAAAATATATTGTCTAAGCACATTCTTCAGTATTGACTGATCCTTTAAGTGGGCTCCATTTTGTCAAGAATCTTCTAATACAAGTATGAAAATAAATATGTGGAAAGCAAGAGTGGACATGGGGTGAGAAATAGTTTTAGGACAGAGGTCAAACTCAGCTTTCATGGCCTCCAAAGTATATTATCTTTTCTGGTAGAGTATGAGCTTTTATATAATGGTGGTGGACAACTTTTTTTCTCTATTTCTAAGAACAGAAAGAAAAGACAAAAGGACTGAAACTGAAAGCAAAGGATTTTAGAGAAAGTATATTATCTATCAGAATTTTAATACAGAAGGAAAGATTACTAAAATAAATCATGCACTCTTAAATGTTTAAGGAAACATTATTAACCCCTGTTTCCAAAGCACTGACTACAAACAAGGGGTAACAGAAGGGGCTACTTGGAGTGAATTCCCTATGAACTCAAACCTTTCCAAATGAAATCTATGATGGTGTTAAAAATGGTTCCTCTGTCTAGTTTGTACAACATAGCTTTCTTGAATGTTAAAATCAGCTGAAATACTGTGAATAAGTTTTAATGAATTGAACCAGATTAAATTCAGTAGAATAGGGATCAACATCCCAATTATTTGTAGTATTAATAAAGACAAGAACAAAATGCCACTGAAGGACCATGAAGGTTCTCTGAGTCATTCAGTTTATCACTTCACAGAGTTGGCACACACTGGACAAGAATATTTTGCTTTGTTTATTGCTAACTAAAATTAAGAAAGCTCTGGGGGAGGGGTTGGGGAATCCACCTGGAAATCTACCCCATGGTCAAATGTTTCAAAGGGCCATTACTACTAGCCAGATAGGCATATATTTAATAAACTCAGTCTTAGAATGTATTGCTCTGCTATCAGGGTTTTCTCTTGCCTTGATCTAGAATTACAGTAAAAAGGAAAAAAAAAAATGTGTTGAGCTCAATATTTCTGCTGGAGGCTTCCCCTACTACCACCCTGAAAGTATAGTCTAATGCTTAAAGATAGAATCATTTGTCATTTATTATCCAAAATCCATGTTGTTCATCTTCTTTAATATTCTTCATCAATATTCTGTTTTGATTCAAATAGTAAGACACCTTATTGACCTTCTAAGGTAATTTTGAACTGATTGGCAGCAAGTATATAGATATTATTTGCAAGATTCTAAAAGAAGAAATCACTAAAAGAAAATTTATAATTCCCACTCCACCTTGCTAGAGTCACTGAAGAGCTCACAGTACTTAGATCTGGAAGAACATCTGAACCTACATGCAGACAGCATGTTTTGTCAAGCTTTACTGAAACCTACAGAGCACGGTGAGATCCAAGCTATATCAGAGGCTCCATGGTCCCTTTCCTAATGCCACTTTGGTATACTACCCGGATACCATATTGTGAACAGCAGATCTATCACAGAAAGTGGTCCCTGCTCCAGCATCACATAGCCCCCCTGGTCAGTACACTGACACCCTGCTCAGTTACACACTAAGCTCTCTCATATCTTGAGCTTCAGGTGCTTTCAATTATTTCTTCTCAAACCTACTGCTGGCATCTTGTTCAATAAAACTAACAATATTGAGGCATATTCCTTTGAATTGTAGAAATAAAAGTGTAAATAATTATGTATTCAATTTCCAGTACTTCCAAAATCTTGAATCTAAATCTATTTTATCTCAAGGAAAATAACATTATTTTAAAAAGGTTCTTTCCTGGAGCTATATGATTATATATATATATATATATATATATATATATAAAATTTCTCAAAGTTAGGAGATATAAATTCATATGTTAATGCTGAATTTCATCATTTACATGGTGAAAGCTTCATGAGATTCCAAGTTAAGATCACTGTATCCTCTCAATACCAGTACTTCATAATTCTTGAACACCTAAACACCATAACTTTATAGCATCTTAACACAAGACAAAGGCATTAAAATTATCCAGAATGATCATCTCAATCATTTGCTGCTTCCCTCCTACAGACCCAAGCCATCTCTAAAAGGTTTTAAGATATTTTCAAATCTTTGTAGGGTCTCATCATTTCTCATATGCATTAAGTTCCTGGAATCTCATCATCTATACCAGTGGGATTTCTTACTTTGGATGATATAATTTCAGCTAGTTATCCTCAGCCCCTGTTCTCACAGAAATGCATAAGATTTAATGAGCAGCTGATCTTTATATCATGTTTAAATTTAATATTAGCCTTTCCTCTGTCTTCTCTTCTTAGATATGGTAAACGCCCAGATCGAGAGCATGGGCCAGCAGATCTTTTTCATATCTGTCCTTTGCCTTTTACAGCATGTCCTTGCTGGCTGTCCTCTTTTCAAATTTTGTTTTCCTTTGAATGGGCTATTGCACTGATGCCTTTTGGCAGCTGCTGAGTGCTAAACCTGCATATAAAATCAATCTGTGGGGCTAGAGCCACAAAACAGGGCCTACTTGAAATGATTTTTTTTTTTTTTCAGCTTCCTGGTTACTGTCATATTAGAGTTTTAGTGCAATGGGCAAGGACAATAATTCATTTTACTTTATGAGAAATCTTTATTTTCAAGGGCCACTGCTTGGTTGAATTCTTTTTAGATCATCTTCTTGAATTTATGCAGCACACATAGTAATTCAAGATCCTCCTCTTACTCCAAATATTGCAGAGAAATCAAGCCCGAGTTTTCTGCACCATATTTCACATTAGTGTATAAAAAGTTACTAAGATATTATGACACACTCATTATTTTCCCATAGAGGGGTAGTACTACCAAAAGCCATTTCACACGATCTTCCTCTTATATATTTTTCAGCTTTATCTCAAGGATAAAAGCTCTAGTTCATTGCAGTTAAGACTTTGGATTTTGCTGTCAACCCAACCTAGATTCACTTCCCAGCTCTCTCTCCATGGGAAGAATGAGCATGCTCAGGCTAATCACTTATGTGCTATATAAACCTCATTATATTTACGTGTAAAATATAATGATTGTTCCTAACTTAGAGGAATAAAATAGGGATAAAAAATACATTAATAATTTACTTACTATACCTACATAATATTTGACACAAAGGATACTCTCAAAATATGTCATTATATTTATGATAAATTGTAATAATTGCCACTTTTGTTGTCTACTGATATGAGGAAGTCTTGCAATCACCTACAGCTCTGAACAACAGAAATTTTAAAATGTGTGGAATTTCCAAAAGTAGTAAGGCAACTTAAATAGTGTTTGAGAACAGACAACTTTTAAGAAAAAAAAATGTTGTTGTTCAGTTGCCAAGTCGTGTCCACCTCTTTGCAACCCCATATACTGCAGTATACCGGGCTTCCCTGTCCCTCACCACCTCCTGGAGTTTGCCCAAGTTCCTGTCCAGTGAATTGGAGATGCCATACAGCCATCTTATCGTCTGTTGCCCTCTTCTTCTTTAGAAAATTCAATTCTTCAAAATAGCCTTTTGTTACCTTTATCTTCACTGTTTAACATGTGTGAGTCATCCCAAAGTTAATGGCATAAAACAGTGACCATTTAATTAACCCTAGAAATCTGGAAATGTATATTAGAATTGACCTTTATTGTTTTATGATGTCTGAGGACTTAGCTGGAAAGAGTCAAATGATGGGAAGATGTAACAGCTGTCCGGAGGTACTACTTCCAAGATGTCTCATTCATCTGTAAGGGTGCCTCAACTGAGGCTGTTGACTTGAGCACTGAAATACGGCCTCTCCATGTGTCTTGGATTCTTGACAGCATGAGAGCTGAATTAGTTTCCTGAAACAGAACCTCTGTGGAGCTAGTGTTTCAAGAGAACCAGATAGACGTTGTATCAACTTTTCTGACCTAGCCTCAGAAGTCACATAATGGTTGCTTTAGGTATACTTTCTTGGGTCAAAGTAGTCACAGACCTGTCCAGGTTCAAGGGAAGGAGACACAGACTCCATCTTTCTTTACAAGAAAAGTTGGAGAATTTTGAGGCTCTGTTTTCAATTGCCGTATCTTTTCTCCATAAACTATCTTCATTTTGATTATTCTTTATTTCTATGCTTCCTCCTCCCTTAATTATTGTACTTGACTTTGTGGTTATTCCTGAGTTGATTAAGCTTTATGAGAGTTATCAAGATTATTATAAATTCTAGAGTACAAGAATCATATCTTGTCTCATTTTTGTCTTCAAATAATTTCTATCATGGGATCCTCCTTTGCACTCTGTCCATTCATTTGATAAGCTTAAATATTTAGCAGTATCTTAGAAAAAAAGAGCATATACATTGGCAACAATGGTTAACAACCTTGATAATGCATACCAGTTTCAGAGATTAGGAAGCACATAATAGATACCAATGTAGGTTTCTAGATGGCCTGACTAAACCAAGACTTCTTATAAAGATTAAAAATGATGAAAGAATTATCTTTTTCATTTAAAAGGTTAGGAATCCCTAAAGAATTAAAGCAGTTAATTCTTTTATTCAGAAATTATCTCTAGAACAACTATTTCCTATAATTCCAGATGCTGTGAATACAAAGATGTAAAGAACACAATTCTTGTCCACACACAGATTATCTTCTAGTTGCAAAAATAAATAAAAATAATAAATTTTGAATGCCTATAATAAATATTCAATGTGATAAGTGTGCTGAGGAAGGAATCTTCAAAATTCTATTGGGACAAACCTTAGACATTAAGAGAGAAACGAGTAAATTGGAGTAAATTCTGTGATGTGCTGCCAGGGTTTCCCACAAGGACTGAAGGAATCATTCCATCAGCTATGGGAAGTACTGTGTAGACAGCGCTCAGTGGTCAAGTTTTTTAAGGAATTACCTACACTGCCTGGTCACCTTGCCTGAGGCCACGGCTCCTTCCTATGACAGCCCAGCCTCAATGCCTGGCCTAATTCTAAGGAGCCCTGCCAGCTCTAGAGCTCCCATTCGTGTCAGCTGAGATCTTTCTTTGGAAAATTCTGTCTTTGTTCAGTTGTACTGTCGTCCCTTTCTTTCCACAGGTGTTGAACCCAAGAGCATCCCTAATAAGCCTCTATTGTGTTTCCAGGAGACCCAACGTGCAACGACCACTAAACAAAAACACCTGTTAATCTAACAGGGGCTAATACAACAGTCACTTTCAAACCTTCCTATATGTTACTACCGTATTAATCTTCCTGTGCCACAGAACTGATCTCAAAAAGAAAAAAAAAATTGATTTCCTTACTTAATGAATACCTTTTGAATTACTCAGTGTAGCATTTAAAATTACTCATTATCAGATTCTGACTTAAATCCTCATTTTCCATCCTTTCCCTTTGTTTAATATCCAACTAAACAAACTGAATGACTGCAAATATTGAATCTTTTTCCACCTCTGTGCCTTTGTTCATATAGTTCCTTTGCCTTGACATGACTGCATGACCAAATGCTACCCGTATTTTTAATACTCAAATCTGAGAGCCTCTATCCATCAAATTTTACTGATCTTTCCTTTCTCCATCACTAAGCTAAAGGGAATTTCTCTCTTCTCAGAACATGTATTGCATTCTTTGTACTTTTCTGTTGTGACTTTCTATTTTCCAATTCATACTGAATTATTAAACAAAAATCACATTTCCTTTTCTAGATCCTAAATGATGCAGAGTGGATATCAGAAAGATATAAAGAATAAAAGAAAGCTCCAAGAGAGAAAAACTGGAGTGGGGAAGGGTGAGGATACAGAAGGGAAACACAAGGAGGGAGAATGGGAGAGAGAAAAGGACCAGAGAATGAAAAGCAGAAAAGAAGGGAAGCACTTTGTCTTCGAAAGGAGTGGAGCAGAAAAAAAAAAAAAAAAAAAAAACCTGCAGGATAATCTACTTCTTTTCTTAATAAGAAAATCAGAAACATTTGATGGCAGCTCCATTGGCATTAAATAATGAAGACCATCATCACTTTGCACTTTGGCCAAAGCAGTAATGAAATGGCAGACTTTGGAAGTGAACTTTGAAATATGTTCCTATTAATTAATATACTTTTGTCCTTGAAGCTGAGGTTGTACTCATATAAACCATTTTACTTCCTCTGGAGCTATTTCAAGCACTATTACAGTGTTCTCTGCTGCTCATTAAAGAATTTAGAAAGAGAAGCAAAGGACTTAAAGAAAGATTATTTTATGGACTCTCTAAAGAATTAGAACCATAGCCAGCTGAGGATGTTCAGCAGACCCAGACAAAATGTATCTCCCTTATGAATGCTCATACCCTGGTCACTCAGCTCTTCAATCTTTGTCACGTTTGAGTATTTCCAGGAGCAGCACTCAGAAAGGCAAAGGAGAATTTAATTTAAATATTGCCATGATTTTAATTTAGAGAGATTAGGAATCAGCAGAATATCACTTTGGGTGCCAGTGTATCTTGGAATTCTCTAGTCCTATCTCAAGACAAAGCAGAGCTCTAATAGTCCCACACAGGTAAAGGATCCCTGGACTAAGGCTGCCTTCACTGTGCCTCCATCAGTTTTTTCAAACCCAGAGATAGAAACTTTCGATGTCACTGATTTTGAACTCTGACCACTTCTAACACTGTTGTTATAAGCACCATAGTCAGCACCACTGACAATTACTTGATACTGCTTACGAAGTTAAAGAAAAACAATAATACATTCAGCAAGCAATCACCAAGATCATGATAGCACCATGGATTGTTTTTTGTTTTTTTTTTTTTTTTCATCTGAACTGTTCTTTTGTCTGCTCTCACTTTCATTTGGTTTCAGCCTCATTTCCCCCAGAATTGAAGTCTGATCATCCCCAATAATTGATGATGCTGAAAGAAGTCATCTCATCAAATCCTGAGCAGCTGTGGTTTTTATATTTACTGACTCTCTTGTGTCTGCCATTATCCAGGCTACTGGTCAAACATTCCAAAATGGTCGGGCTGTTTCCATCAAGTAGCCTCAGCGAATTTCTCTTTAGAGGCAGCCTGTTCAGCCATTATTCTTTCATTTTTTCTATCTTTCCTTGCATGCATGCTTAGTCGTATCTGACTGTTTGTGACTCTATGGACTGTAGCCCAACAGGCACCTCTGTCCATGGAATTTTCCAGCCAAGAATACCAGAATGGGTTGCCATTTCCTCCTCTAGGGGATCTTCCCAACCCAGGTATCTAACCCAAGTTTCTTTTGCCTTCTGCATTGGCAGGTAGATTCTTTATCATTGCACCAGTGAAGTGCAAAAAGTACTACATGGCCCACACATGTGGAGCAGTCAATTCTTCTTACTCCAACTCTGCACTCTGATTATCCAAGTTCTCATCTTTATGATGTCCAGGGAAGCTCATGTCATTTTTGCTTGCCTAGAGAGTAGGGTAGAGTGGACATAATATGGGGTTGGTAGCATGGTAATTTTAATTTCAGACTTAGTTCTATCATTTACACACCATTGATGTTGGTCAGCCCCTAAGTCATGTCTGACTCTTTGTGACCCCATGAACTGCAGCACACCAGGTTTCTCTGTGCTTCACTATCTCCCGGAGTTTGCTCAAACTCATCCATTGAGTTAGTGACATTATCCAAACTTTTCATTCTCTGTCACCCTCTTCTTTTGCCTTCAATCTTTCCTAGCATCAGGACTGTTTTCCAATGAGTTGGCTCTTTGAATCAGGTGATCAAATTATTGGAGCTTCAGTTTTGCATCCGTATTTCCACTGAATATTCAGGGTTGATTTCCTTTAGGATTGACTGGTATGATTTCCTTGCAGCCCAAGGACTCTCAAGGGTCTTCTCCAGCACCACAATTTGAAAGCATCAGTTCTTCAGTGCTCAGCCTTCTTTATGTCCAACTCTCACATCAGTACATGACTACTGGAATAACCATAGATTTAACTATATGGACCTTTGTTGGCAAAGTGATGTCTCTGCTTTTTAATATGCTGCAGGTTTATCATAGCCTTTCTTCCAAGGAGCAAGTATCTTTTAATTTTGTGGCTGCAGTCATTGTCCACAGTGATTTTGGAGCCCAAGAAAATAAAGACTCCCACTGCTTCCACTTTTTCCCCATCTATTTATCATGAAGTGATGGGACCAGATGTCAAGATTTTATTTATTTGGATGTTGCATTTTAAACCAGCTTTTTCACTCTCTTTCACCCTCATCAAGAGACTCTTTAATTCCTTTGTCATTAGAGTGGTATCATCTGCATATCTGAGGTTGTTGGTATTTCTCCTGGCAATCTTGATTCCAGCTTGTGCTTCATCCAGCCTGGCATTTCACATAATGTACTCTGCATAGAAGTTAAATAAGCAGGGTGACAATATACAGCCTTATTGTACTCCTTTCCCAACTCTGAACTTGTCTATTGTTCTATGTCCAGTTCTAACTGTTGCTTCTTGACCTGCATACAGGTTTCTCGGGAAACAGCTAAGGTAGTCTGATATTCCCATCTCTTAAGAATTTTCCGTTTGTTGTGATCCACATAGTCAAAGGCTTTATTGTAGTCAATGAAGCATTGTTCACCATATCATCTTTTAAAAAGCTGAAACATTTCTGCCCTTATTTCCTCATCTATAAAATGGGAGGTAGAATATTACAGTTATTATTCTTCATCTCTGTTGGGAAAATTAAATGAGTATAGTTATACAAACATTTTTCAAATAATTTTTTAAAATCTGTGCAAATATTTGCACTAATAATTAAATTAGCACTGTGAATTTGCAAGCTGTGTTTCTGAATGAGCATAACCTAATCTCAGTAAATTACCAGGGTCAATTATGAAGGAAAAAGTTATATATCATTAGTTTTATCTTTTCTTTTTCCTGTGGGAGACTTGCCAAACCCAAACAGATGGTGTTTGTTAAAAAAGAAAAGGTAATTTAATAAAACCAACCTCATGTTGCTTATAAGCCATTTTAAAAGCACAAAGCATAAACCGTTTTACTCTCAACCAGGGGCATCAGATCACTGCTTCACCAAAAAGGTCAGCTTGGAAGGACTTGTAGTTTCACAGCCTCTTCTCAAAAATGTTCTCTGATTGTTAACAGTCAATAAGGCTCTTTTCAAGAGTGACAGTGTTAAGTAAGGAAAGATTTCCAACTGTATTCTAATGCTTAAAATGAAGTGGTTGACTTGATATCAAGGATTAAATATACTTTACGTTGAAAGCCAAAACCTTAAAGAAATTATTTGTAATTAACCTTCCTACATCTCGTGTCCTCTCAATACTTTCTAATGAAGCAACATTGTGTCTTTCACTTCTTTTTGGTATATTCTGCGTAATCAAGTGAGAACAGGAGCACTCTGCTTGTTGAAGTCTGTGCTTCTCAGTCAGTGGTTCTCAGTCAGCCTAATATTTTGTCCCCAATGGAAATGATGACTTACAGAATCTATCCATGAAAATAATGCCCTGAGGTTGCAGTGAGAGCTGGAGAAGCTGTGTAGATGAGCATGTAAGGAGGTAATCACTGAAGCCAGGTGACTTAACAGGGACCATAGTATCTGCAAACAAACCTTAACTTTTCTTCCACAAAGCAGTATAACAAACAAAAGGCAAGATACCCTTGATAGAGTCAACCACAACAGAGCAAAACACTCAGGATACAGCTTTTTTTATTGTTGCTGGTGTTGGTTTTAATACAAAGGGTATTTCTTCTTCAGATCTTTTAGAAAATGGTACATTTCAGAGATGATCTGATTTATTTCAACATATGAAAATTATAATTGCTACCTTTCCTAAGACTTGCTTCTCAGGAAAAAAGTGACCAAAATGGGTTTATGCAAAGACATTTGACTTGTGGCAGGCATGAGATTAGGCTCTGAAATATGGTGTGCCTGTATATGTAATACATGCTTGTTTATGTGTGTGTGTGTGTGTGTCAATCTGTATGTGTATATATGTGTGCATATCACATATGAGTTATAAGCATAATCCACATAAATTATACATGTATGTATATATATGCATACACATATCACATACATATGGGTTTATATGTGCAAGTTACACATGTTACACGTGTGTGCATATTAATACTGAATATACATATTAATGTATGTAATTTAAATCACAGAAAGTCTTTGTAAAGCATAGTGTTTCACCATTACAAAGACTCAGTGCTGTCAATGCATAACTAGAATATATAATAGCCTTAGCCAGTGTTCCCATGAACAGAGATAGATTTAAGGTAGAGGAGAAAAATAAAAGAAAAACTATAACCTAATATATATATTAATCCCAGAACCTCACTTAATGATTTCTAATTTGTATGCTGCTTTGATGTTCTAGGGCCTCAATCTTTGCAGAAAAGAAAAGTAAATTTGAATAAACCTTTTATAATTTGTTAAAGTGCAAGATGAGTAACGTTAGCAAGAATTGAGGAAAACAAACCACTAGAAAGATATGTGAAGCTGTCAGTAATTCATCAGGGCCAGCCTATTTTAGCACCTAATAATTTTTTCTGTGCTCCTTCTTTAGAAGAGAACAAATCAGAACGCCGATGCAGTAAATTCTCACAGGGGAAACCATAATTCTATTGATGTGCTTCAAGATGGCTTTTTGTTTTCAATTCTGCAAAAGCAGATCGATAAAACTAATGCAGGTTCTCTCCTAAGATTTTTCTTCTACATTCATAGTTAGGAGACTTGGTAACACTAGTTTAACTGATTCAGCACTGGCAGGCATAGTAGAGTAGGCTTCTGCAGATGAATGCAATATAAGAGGTAAAAAAAAAAAAAGAAAAACGAAAAACAAAATACAGTGCTAGCATGGGGCAGTTTCATTTACCTGTTAAGTATGTGAATTATTGAGTTAAGGTACTTAGGTTTGAATCCTTGCTTTACTTACTAGCTGTACGATACCAGCCAGGGGATAAACCATTCTGTACCTTATTTACTTCAACTGTTAAATGAAATCTAAAGAGAGGTAAGAGAATTAAATAAAATTATTCATGCCAAAGCCTCAGAAGTTCTAGCAAATTCAGTAAATTTTAACTTATCATTCTCCTATGGTGTGACTCTAACACTCTCACTCTCTGAACATGAATGCAGTTCCTAGATCATTCAAAAAAGGTAAGCAGAAATGATGTCATCCAAGAAGCAAGAGTCAATGCATTTGAATGTAGATCTGAGACATGTTCAGGACAGAAGTAAAGAAGTGTTCTTGCCTGGAGAATCCCGGGGACGGGGGAGCCTGGTGGGCTGCCATCTATGGGGTCGCACAGAGTCGGACACAACTGAAGCGACTTAGCAGCAGCAGCAGCAGCAGCATGAGAGAAGAGAAGGAGTTTTAGAAAGGCATCCTGTCTATCTCTGTTTTCCTTGGCTACACTCCTAAGAGCTGAAAGAAGAAAAATACAACACACATGCTAAGCAAGCTTCTTGTTGTCTAATCACTGTCGTGTCTGATTCTTTCGAGACCCCATAGACTATAGCCCACCAGCCTCCTCTGTCTATGGGATTTCCCAGGCAAGAATATTGGAGTGAGTTACCATTTCTTGCTCCAGGCGACCTTCACAATCCAGGGATTGAACCTGCATCTCCTGCATTGTAGGCAGATTCTTTAACACTGAGCCACCTGGGAAACTCCCCCAAAATGAATAGTAACTAATTACTATTTTAATACTGCTATTTTGTTTTTAGCTTTATTGTTCATTAATGTTCATATGTCAGGATATTGCTGGACAGTGGCTTTTTCTATGAAGTCTATACTGAAAAACCTTAAGCTTCAACAAATATTTGTTATTCTAAATTTTAATTACCTCGTGTTCTATACTATACTTTCAAGCTCTTGAAAATTTCAAAGAGTAAATTTCTATTTCCTAGATATATCTCTGAATACTTCATTTGTTAGCTGGGTGTTTTAATTCTTCTTGTAAATACAAAGTCTTGTAAATATAAAGTCTGCTCATATTGAAATAATCTCTTTATAACATAAACAGTTCATACTGAGGTATGAATTTTCTAATTAGGTACAGAGGGAATCTGGAGAAGGAAATGGCAAGTTACTCCAGTTTCTTGCCTGAGAAATCCCATGAACAGAGGAGCCTGGCAGGCTAGGCTACACTCCATGGGGTCACAAAAGAGTTGGACACAACTTAATGACCAAACAACAACATAGAGGGGATTAGGCTCATTTGTAGACTCAATATTATAATTATATAGAAGTACAAATGATTTAATTAACATGGTTACACATAAAAATAACAATACTGCATACTGTATGATTCCTAGATAAATAACAAAGATCTCTTCACCTTCACATAAGATAAGCATGATTCAAAAGACAGTATACTAAAAAAATATACTTTACATTGTTATATTTTTCCCTGAAATGGATGATTTTGAGAGATGTGTAAAAGGTAGAAATAGAATTCCTTTAACTTTTGTTAACCTAAAATTATTTCTCCATAATTTAAAATATTTTTCACAGCAATTCATATCCTAAGGTTATATTTAATATATTCAGACACAGGTTCCACTTAAGACTTGATAATAGCTCTCAGATGAGTGGTTCAGTGTACAGTTGTGAATTCAATGATATTTGAAGAGGAAATTGATAATGGGAAAAATTATTAATAACAAACATCACATTTGAGAGTTAATAGACTGATTTTTAGAGAAATCTTAGGGTTATATAAAAACTGGACAGTAAGTTCAAAATTCCCCAATATCCCCTTACTGACAGCTTGCATCAGAGAGGTACATTTATACATTTGATGAAATAATACTGATACATTAAGTCCATAGTTTACATTGGGGCTAACTATTTATGTATATTCTATGGGTTTTGACACACATATAATGACATGTATCTGCCATTATGGGCTTCCCTAATGGCTCAGTGGTAAAGAATCCACCTGCCAATGAAGGAGACACATATCAGGAAGATCCCTGGAGTCAGGAAGATCCCCTGAAGAAGGAAATGGCAACCTACTCCAGTATTCCTGCCTGGGAAATCCCATAGAGAGAGGAACCTGGCATGCTATAGTCCATGGGGTTTTAAAGGAGTCAGGCCCAACTTAGCAACTAAGTAACAACAATCCTCCATTACAGTATCATACAGAGTAACATTCCTGTCTTACAAATCCCCTGTGCTTTTCATTTCTCCTCTCCCTTCCCATAAATTTCTGGCAACTACTGATCTTTCTCGGAGAAGGCAATGGCACCCCACTCCAGTACTCATGCCTGGAAAATCCCATGGACGGAGGAACCTGGTAGGCTGCAATCCATGGGTTTGCAAAGAGTCGGACACGACTGAGCAACTTCACTTTCACTTTTCACTTTCATGCATTGGAGAAGGAAATGGCAACCCACTCCAGTGTTCTTGCCTGGAGAATCTCAGGGACGGGGGAGCCTGATGGCCTGCTGTCTCTGGGGTCTCACAGAGTCAGACACGACTGAAGCGACTTAGCAGTAGCAACTGATCTTTCTATTGTTTCCATAGTTTTGCTTTTTCCAGAATATTACATAGTTAAAATCATACAGTATGTAGCCTTAAAAAAACTCATTTAACAGTATGTATTTATGGTCCCTGCATATCTTTTTGTACCTTGATAGTTCATTATTGCTGAAGAATATTTCATTGGATGAATGCATCACAGTTCACCCATTCACCTACTTCCATTCCATTCAACATTCACTTCCAAATGTTGTTTTATTTATAACTAACATTTGTGTACAGATGTTTCTGTAGACCTAATTTGACAACTCCTTCGGGTAAATACCACAAAGCTGTACTATCTAGAATTTCACTAGTTAAAAATAGAAAATTCCTATTGTACTACATCTTGTCAGATTTGTATTGTCAGTGTTCCGGATTTTAGTCATATTATTAATAAGTGTGTAGTGGCATCTCATTGCTGTTTTAATTTCCAATTTCCTGATGTAAAATTATGATGAGCAACTTTTCATATTCTTGTCAGCTGTGTATCTTTGATGAAGTATCTATTCAGATATTTTGCTATTAAAAATATATTTTATTATCACTTTTTTATAAGAGACTTTATTTTATAGACAACTTTTAGATTCACACACAAAAAATCGGAAAGATAGTATAGAAAGTTCCTATATACCCTAAAACACAGTTTTTCTATTTTTGACATCTTACCTTAATTAACAAATATATCTTTTGGAGAAGGTCATGGCAACCCACTCCAGTATTCTTGTCTGGAGAATCCCATGGACAGAGGAGCCTGGAGGGCTACAGTCCACGGCATCAGAAAGAGTCAGACGTGACTGAAGTGATTTAGCACACACAGCACACACCTTTTAATAGTTAATCATCAGAAACTATGAGCTGAAGGAAGATTCTAACACTATTAGTTTCCTGGTTCCTGCAGACAATAAAGAACCCAAGTATCTGCATTTAGTGATCCTAAATGCTGTTGTTTGAAGACACACAGTTATTCTGCATTCATTACCCAACTAACTAATGTCAATAGCAATAATCACATCTTAGTTTTAGCTCTTAACAATTTTCAAAGCATTTTTAATATGTATTTTTTAGAAGGAAATTATGATTGGGTAAGACAGTCAACAAAAGAAGTTGATCAAGCCCTGTCAATTCTTCTCTTCCCTTTCTTTGCAGCTTCTGTGTTTTAGATAGGGCAATTTTATGATGTGTTACCTTTATTTACCAAATGAACAAAGAAAGGTCCAAAGAACTATAATCAAGTCATCACAGTTCCTTTCTAACACTCCTCATCTAAATAGTTCACAAGAAGATTCACGCTCCATAATGTGATCAAGAAAACTGAATAAGAACATAAGGTCTATCTCTCCATATTGTTTATAATCTTTCTTTGTTCATTGCTTGTTTTTAGCCCACAAAGCTCTGATAGTTCTAAACAAGGTCAGATTTAGCCTTTATTGTAAATGCACAAAATTTTGCTTTATGTTTACAATTACTTTTTATATGAAATAAAAAATTTATGTTTTATCACATGTTAAAATTTCAACCTGGGTATCACATCTATGTCAAAACCAGTATACAATCATGGTAATTCTTGTTGTCAATAATATTAAAATTATAATGACCACTCTCAGGACTACAATTAACAAAAGCTTTGCCTATCTTATATATACTTTTTCTGAATAATATCAGACTTCAAACCTTAAAGCAGTTTCTTTTGCTATCTATTTTATTTTTTCCAATATGTGGTATCAAACTATCTCATTACTGAGCAAAATCTTCTTGAGACCTTGAATTTTCACATTGGTTTCACATTTGTCACAAACAGCGTTTTTTGGTAAGAACGGCATTTTGATTTAAATTTCTTATATATTATAGATAATATCTCAGCAAGATGTGAATGCATTTTAAATCATCCCTGGAGGTGCAGAACCAGTGTGTCCATTACAACATTCAAGGCATTTGTTTGAAATGTTTTATCTCATGTCTCAGGTTAGGAGTTTAAAATTGCCTCTTGATTTTGTATTTGTAGCTCAACCTGGAAACTTTCTCTCTAACACTAATTTCTTTGGCATTTAGTTCTTGATTTGTCCATGATGTATAGGTATGTGCTATCCCAAGAACAATTCTCAATCTTTTTGATATAGTATATAATAATTTCATTATTTGTATATCTGTGAGTGATTTGTAAAGGATGTAGACATTTTAAATATATTCAAGCATTAAATAACCAAGCAACCAAGTTCTACTGCTTTAAAAAAAGTAACTTATTTATTTCCTACATACATATGTTTTCAGTAATAAATAATACATTTTTCAAAATCAATAAGACACTGTGAGATTAAAATATTATTACTTAAATTTGTTGCAGAGTCATTGTCTGCTCACTACCTAAAGATTTCTTTCTTAATAAATTTAAATATGACACATCTATTGCTGAAGGTTTTATTCTAGACTTATTTTAGCATCAGTGATTCTTGCATGTAAAAATTAAATTCATGTCAGTGCCTGTTGTATTTTATTGTATTGCCTTCAGAACATAGGCTTTCATGGATGAAAAATGTGTTGAAATTATTATCCATATAATTTGCTAAACAGAGAATGAAAAAAAAAACTATACTTTATGGGATAATAAATAAAATAATGATGCTATTCTCTAAGTTTAAGATGAAACTACAAACATCCTATTAAAAGATAAACATAATAGAAATGATAAAAATTAAAAATAATATTGATTGGTTTAATTTAAGTTTCTAAAAATGCCAGCACATGTCATCAATCATCAAGAGCTTACTACATGCTCAGAGAAGCTCTGATTATTATGCAGGAACTCTATAAAGAAGACTCTATTCCTGGTGACTTATATTAGTTACTCTACTATAAACTCAGCCTTAAAGGTCCTGGGTCCATGTCCCTAGGTCCACAGCCCCTTTTACATCTCTGCCTCCCTTTCCTAGCCCAAATATATAAATCCTGCCCTCATTACTGGTTTTCATTCAGGCTCTTTTTCTGGAGTTAAAAATCTTGTTAGTGTTAAGAGACCTAGATATTTGCCTGCCCCTTGTTATTTTCTACTTCTTAAGTCTCAACCAACTTCTCCAAACTTTTTAGGTGTGTTGGTCCCTATCTGCTCTCTTTCTGGTTTCAGAGTACTTGCATCAACTAGAAATTTCCATCCTTAGGACCCATACATCAAATCTGATTCTCTTGGATGATAATACTATGTTCAATCCACCATGATTTGGAGATCCAGATTTCTCTGAAATTTGGTATAATGTGTGCAAAATGTGAAAGAAATTACAATATTTCCACAGATGTACAGATTCCATAGCTTAGTCCATATACCAGAAAGAGGTAAGAACACAGAATTGAAGGCAAAAGATTATGTAAAAAGTGCTAAAGCAAGACACTTGTAAGTCACCTCATGGTCTTCACAATTTGAAGTCAGTAGGAAAACCTTTGAAAAGCAACATTATTCAAAAATAGAGGCATCACCAAGCCTTTGGCACTATGTAAACTCTGGCAGTTGTAAAAGGGCTTGATTATATAGGAAAATTTGTTTAAAAACGATAGAAAAAATTAAGAGTTTTTCTCAGTTGATTATACATGCCCATTAAGAGAACAGTCCAGAAGTCAAAAGAGTTATACATAAAATAATAGCAAATAAGACAAAGAAGTGTACAAGTTAGTACCTAATTCACTGAAACTTTAAATACAGCAGAATTGGAAGAAGTCGAGAAAGGACTGACACTTGATCCTGAAATAGAATTAGGAGGAGAGTGGAGATGACATTCATAAAACAGTAGAATCATCTGATCAGATATAACAGGAATCAGTGCTGACTTTTTAAGGCAGAGAAAATCAATCTCAATATTTCAGCTTCGGGTTTAGGATTAGTAGGAAATTTGATTAAACCAGGGAAGGCAAGGCCAAATTCAGGACTATGTTGAAGGTCAGAAAAAGAAGAGGAGCATAGATGTGGTTAAAATAAAAACATTGATAGATCTGGAGCAAGGGAAAGCTGTGTGTCTCCACATACTGCATCTACTTTATTCACTCTTTTCTTCTCTGTTAAAGCAATATTGATGAGTGTAGTCTAGGTCAAACAAATGCATATTAAATTGTAGTTGATTACACCATAGAATTCTCTGAGCTAGTATAGGAGGAGGTTTGGAAGGGATTATCAAACAGAGACCAAGTCCTCCACTCCTGACTCAGTGCTCTGATCTGGTTTATATATTCTCCTTCTGTGTCACATTTTTTTGAAACACAGCTTTAGCTGGTTAGAATATTACAAACCACAGTTGTAGGTAACAAAATAATAAAATCTAGGTACAGAAAGGAACTTTTGCATGATTACTGAAGACATATCCCAAATCCCCCAGACCTAAGACAGTTTGCCTCAGAGCTCACAGTACTTGGTAATATATGGGAGACGAGCCTCTGGGCATCTTGTCTTGGAGGTTATCATTATTTATCTTAACGGTGAGCCTGCATTTTTATCCTTGATATCATGTTGCAGTTTCATTGCTTAGGATAAAAAATATATATATATTCAATTCATAGGCTATTCCCAGAACAATAGAGATCAAAAAAAAAAAAAAACCTGGAATCAAATAATTAACTATATTAATCATATTCTCAGAACTAATTTCTTTAAATAACATTAATTTATGTTGTACTAAATTTTATGGTTATTTTTCCTTGTTCAAAACTGATTTATTGACCAACTCTATTACTTTTATCCAATCATGCTTTAGAAAAACATCATCAACATTTGCATGTACATTAGTAGAAATGTCTTAATCCACCATAAAGGTGAATTATTTCTCTCAATTTATTTTAAACTAAATAGCATTACGTTTTTTAAAGTCCATTGTCTATTATAGGCTTTGGCTATTGTCAAACTAATTCCCTCACATCTATATTTCTACTTAATATGTTAGGTAAGACTTTTTACTACTTTACAAATAATATTACTTAAATCATCCAACTACCATAATTTATTGGGTATAGTCTCTGTGCAAGTGCTGCAGGGGAAATACCAAAAAAGGTATCTTTGCTCTGCCTTTGTTAAGAGTATCTTAGAATGTGAGGTAAAGATATTCCAAAGAGGAAAAGTTCTGGAACACTCACAATGCAACTTATAAATGAGAGCAAACCAAATTAAAAATTAAAATAGTACAGGATATAGAAAGGACACAGTATATAGTAGCGTGTATATGCTGCTGCATATGAAGCCATAATTATATGGCTTAATTACCCACCAGCATCAAGCTCTTCTGTCACAATAAACAGAGAGCTGTTTATTTTATTAGATTCTCTTGTGTATTGCATGTGTACCCTGCCGCAAGCCCTCTGGACTGCTTGAGGATACTGCTTCTACATTCCCTGGTAATTAAAAATCATGACTTTAGCCTGGAAAATTCAACTCCACCCCCCCACCCCCGCCCGCAAAGTATCCTCCTCAATCTAGTAAGTGTTCTTTCCAATGTCATTGTTTTGTTGCAAGTCCAAAGTTGTTGATGGGTATCAAAATCATATCTAGCACACCCTCTAACCACCATCTTCGTCAAAGAGAAAATGACTATCAAATTGGCCTGTAATTCTCTGTCATCATAGACTGAAAGAACAGAACATGACCTCTCAAGTGTTTGTTTTAAAATTCACTGACATTTAATGTCAATGACAGGTTGGATCAGAAGAGTGAAAGCACTGCTCCTAGAAAGTCATCATTAAAATATTCTTGCTTTTGCTTATGTAAGATACGCTTTTTACACTAATATATGATCATATTACCATGACTCTTAAATATTTATTCCATCTAGCATCAAATTATTATTAGAGGGAGTGAGGTCCTAAAGATATATAATACAGGCAAAGGCCATTTCAAATGTGATACAACACCATTTCTGCAGGAATCTGTGTGGTATGACTTGCATGTGTAGGGAAGCTTCACCATGTAGGTAAGGCACAAAGAAGTCCCAATACAGACAGACTCCAGCCGTGGAAATTGGGACATCAAAGAAGAAAGGGAGCAAAGAAAATTATCACTACAAAGCACAAGATATTAGAAGGGCATGTCCCAAAGAAAAATCTATCTTTCTTATCAGTTATGTCCTTGGGTGATAGAAGATAATTTTGGTTAATATTGAATTGGAACATAGGGGGAAAAAAAGAAGGAAAGCAAAAAAGAACCAACATCATGAGAAACGCTGGACTGAAAGAAACATAAGCTGGAATCAAGATTGCCGGGAGAAATAACAATGAGCTCAGATATGCAGATGACACCACCCTTATGGCAGAAAGTGAAGAGGAACTAAAAAGCCTCTTAATGAAAGTGAAAGAGGAGAGTGAAAAAGTTGGCTTAAAGCTCAACATTCAGAAAACGAAGATCATGGCATCTGGTCCCATCACTTCATGGGAAATAGATGGGGAAACAGTGGAAACAGTGTCAGACCTTATTTTTGGGGCTCCAAAATCACTGCAGATGGTGATTGTAGCCATGAAATTAAGACGCTTACTCCTTGGAAGGAAAGTTATGACCAACCTAGATAGTATATTCAAAAGCAGAGACATTACTTTGCCAACTAAGGTCCGTCTAGTCAAGGCTATGGTTTTTCCTGTGGTCATGTATGGATGTGAGAGTTGGACTGTGAAGAAGGCTGAGCGCCGAAGAATTGATGCTTTTGAACTGTGTTGTTAAGAGAAGACTCTTGAGAGTCCCTTGGCCTGCAAGGAGATCCAACCAGTCCATTGTGAAGGAGATCAGCCCTGGGATTTCTTTGGAAGGAGTGATGCTAAAGCTGAAACTCTAGTACTTTGGCCACCTCATAGGAAGAGTTGACTCACTGGAAAAGACTCTGATGCTAGGAGGGATTGGGGGCAGGAGGAGAAGGGGATGACAGAGGATGAGATGGCTGGATGGCATCACTGACTCGATAGACGTGAGTCTGAGTGAACTCCGGGAGTTGCTTATGGACAGGGAGGCCTGGAGTGCTGCAATTCATCGGGTCGCAAAGAGTCGGACACGACTGAGTGACTAAACTGAACTGAGCCTAGGTAATGCTGATTACTTAGATTAATCTGCCCACTAACTATTTATAACTTCATGAACCTTTATAATCCTTCACTCTTGGAATGTCAACTTCCTCCTATAATTTGTAGTGATACTGAGCTAAACTTCTAAGCCAGTCTTTGATGCTGAACCTTTTTTAAAATGCCCAAACGCTGGCCTTTCAAAGACATCATACCAAAAGCTGAATTCATTATTTTTTCCACAATATTTACTTCCCTTACATTGCATGCTAATTTCATGAATGATACCTACGATCAATGTTAAGACTCTGACTGGCAGACAGTTGGATCTGTTTAGCACTTAATGATGATTTTTAAAGATGTTTTGAGACCTTACTTCCCAATTTTAATTTATAGCAAAAGGTACTAATTTTAAATTTATGGGACTAATATAAGATATTTTAAAATAAGTTCATTCAATTAAGAAGCTGGGTTTCCTTAAAGACAGTATCAAAGTGAACAGTCCATGCACTGTGTATGTCAGTTAAAGTTTTAAAATCGATACACAAGTGATTAACTATAAAACTGTTACAAGTCTTAGAATAACTTCTACCTGGTGGTAGTTGCTATCTTTTCATTTTCAATACTTACAGTCCCTACTTCTGCTTGAATCTTATGTAACAACCACTGTTATAATTCCTTGCACACAGGTATATATTGCATCACCTCCCTTTTGCCTTTCCCAAAGTCACTCAGTTTGGAATTAACCCCTCCAATCATGGGTGCATGGATCATCTCCATCCCCATTTATCTGTCTGACAGATGTCTCCTGATGTTTTAAAATTCATCAAAATACTTCTCACTGTATTTATCCTTCAAAGTTCCTAACTTTCAAACATATTTCAGTCTTTTTTGTATCTCTAGGGCACTTGCCACAGAGCCTGAATCAAAATAGGGACCTTAAAAAATGTTTTGAATGATTATTTCTTTGATCTTGTAAGTTAATGTTTAATACACTAGAACTATAAATAAACCTTGTCTTTTGACACTGGATAGCAGTTCCATTGAAGGTTTCTGTTGACTATATGTGCTTCTCAAATTCTAAACAGAAGCATGTACAAATCCTCAGTACTGACAGTCTCCAGAAGTTGCTTCCAGAAGCCAACAGTTCATCTTTATGGCGTATTCTCAATTCTAACTGCCTCCCATTCCATATTCTCTCCTTTTAAAGAATCACTTTAATTTAAAAGTCAAGCATATCAAGCTTTCTGTCCTGCTTCACAGGATGTAGGGTTCATTATTCCAAGGCCTGTGGCTTAATAGGTAGATGAGCAAATGTCCCTTCTGCCTCATTGTACTGTATCAATGATTTCTATGGATAATTTAGTCTAACACTCCACGAGAGTTTGGAGTATTTGCCAATGGTTCTGTTTCCTAGAAGAGAATTATAAAGTTAGAGCACAGCATCGTGTCAATTACTATAATGAGTCTTTGGTATTAAAAAAATGGCCTGAATGTGACTTTGAGTAGCCTCTTGGTATCCATAATCTTTCCTCAAAAATACTGTATATAATATAGACAAAAAGAGAGGAAAGACTCTTAACAAAAGATAGCTTAGATTACATTTGGGTTTTGTTGTTTGTTTGCTTTTGCTTTTTCAGAGGAAGTCATTCAGCCCATTCTACGCAACACAGTTTGGATATGAGTTTTAGGGATGATGCCTTCCCCAGGGCAAAATCAGAATGTCAATGTCCTACCACTATTTATTCCTTTGTAAATTGTGGACACGCAAATCATTGGTTTACAAAAGACAGAGCTCTTGTGTGTTTCAAAAGAAGAGAAAGACAGCTTTTCTAATCACTTAAGTATCATTAGCATCATTTGTAAACTATGGTGACTGTCAGACAAGGCAAGGAATTCTTGTGGAGTCATTTAGAGGTCCTAGAAGTTCTGAAAATAGTGGAGAAGAAGGTTAGAATCTCAAACCAGGAGAGCAGATTGAGACGGGATTTGCTACTCAGAAGTGCTACATGAGTGATCCTAAAGAACCTGAAAAAATTGCCATTTAAATTGTTAGAAATATTGGAGCTGAATTTGTGCTAGTTTACTGGCCTACTTTCACAGCACTGGTGTCAAGAGGCTTCATGAAAGAAACATTCATAGTTTGAACCCAAAGTCTTAGGCAGTCTACCATTACTTTACTGTGATAAGTAGAATAACCATCCCGTCAAAAACAAAGGATGTTTAGATATTAATCCCTAGAACCTGTGAATAAGTTACATCACATGAGAGAAGGGGAATTAAGATTCAGAAACAGAGTTACTCATCAACTGACTTTAAAATAGGCAGATCGTCCTGAGTTAGCTGGGTGGGCCCAAAGCCATCACAAGAATCCATAAAGGTAGATGAAACAATGAAAAGAAAGAGCCAGAGAGATGGCAGTGTTAAAGGACCCTGGCCAGTGTTGCTGGGTATTGAAGATAAAGAAAGGGAATCATAGACAAGGAGAACAGATAGCCTCCAGAAGCTGGAAAAAGCAATGAAATTAATTCTTTTCTCGAGGGCCCAGAAAGGAATGCAGTCCACCAACATTTTGATCTTAGCCTAGTGAGATCTGTCAGTCTTACTTACAGAACAGTGAAAAAATGTATTTGTCTTATTTAAGTCACTAAATTTGTAGTAACTTATTACAGTAGTCATAGAAAATGAATACAAATGGAATTTCTCTTTTGCCACCATGACTATTTAATAGGGAGTCTTTTTCCCAGTTCCTCACTGGGTGACTAGAAGACCAAAGGAAGCTCCTGGTCACTTGGCAGGATGGTATGCAGAAAATCTCATTCTTTTATTAGGGGTTGAAACTTAACTCACTCACAACATGATCACAGGACAGTGATAATGAGAAAAGGACACCTCTGGTTTTATGATGGAAATGTGTTCTCTGTCTCTGCACTACTCAACACAAATCACCTATGTCTGCAATCATCCTACCCTTCTCTGTATTACCTCTCATTTATTACCTCTCCAACTATCTTCAGGTGGTGATTTGAAAATTACTCCCTTTTTCCTCATAAGCATTTGATTGAATTGATTACTTTTCCCCTCTATTGTGTATTTAAACTTTTGCACAAATATGAAAACTTCCTATTATGGATTTTAAACACTATCAAGTCTCTTTTATCAGCAAGCAATCAACAAAGAAAAACTTTCCTTTTGCTCTCTATCCTATCTCTATCTGTCTACAAGCTTGGGGGAAAAAAATCACACTCTCTATAACAGAATTACCACTATTTCATAGGTCCATTAGTCAGCTGCTTTTCTTTCTTAAGCTTCCCTGGTGGCTCAGAGGGTGAAGTGTCTGCCTGCAATGTGTGAAACCCTGGTTTGATCCCTGGATCGGGAAGATTCCCTGGAGAAGGAAATGGCAATCCACTCTAGTACTCTTGCCTGGAAAATCCCATGGACAGAGAAGCCTGGTAGGCTACAGTCAGTGGGGTTGCAGAGAGTCAGACACGACTGTGTAACTTTGCTTTCACTTTCACTTTTTCTTTCTTAAGTCAAACGCAGAGTCATAACTCTTCCTAAGGTGACCAATGACATCTATGCCACTGAATCCAATTGACATTCTTAGAGCAACTAACATTGTGGACCTCTTCCAATGTCTTCAAGCTCTCTTTTATTCAATCACTTGCAAAAACCACTCTCTATTTAGGAAGGATACTTTTCTCTCCATTTCACCTGATTATTAGTATACATATGTCAGACTGGCACTTACACAGAAAGTATTGCATAATTCTGTATAACCCCTCTATTACATACTTATTAACATTGTGTTTTTAAATATGAGTTTGTGATTATTTGATTACCTTTCCCATAGGAATATAAGCTCCTTGATCTCAAGACCCAGGCCTGTTTTTGCTTACCATCATAATCATATTTTAAAGACACTGCTAAAAGCGATCCCAAGAACATTGATATGTACTAAAAAAGACTTGTGCAGTGAATAAGCTTCAAAAGGAAAAAATACATACCTAGATAAAAGAATGAGAAATCAGTGACATTTATTGAGTAGTAAAGGTCATAGGGCTTCCCAGGTGGCACTAGAAGCTGGCACCAATAGTGGTAAAGAATCTGCCTGCCAATGCAGGAGACATAAGAGAGGCAGGTTTGATCTCTGGGTTGGGAAGTTTCCCTGGAGGAGAGCACATCAACCCACTCCAGTATTCTTGCCTGGAGAATTCCATGCACAGAGGAACCCGACAGGCTACAGTTAATAGGGTTGAAATTCATAGGCTACAAATCTGTAGAAGTGATAGATTCAAGGGATTAGATCTGGCCGATATAGACTGCTTGAGGAACTACAGAGGGAGGATCGCACATTGTACAGGAGGCTGTGACCAAAACCATCTGAAAGAAAAAGAAATGCAAGAAGGCAAAATGATTATCTGAGGAGGCCTTACAAAGAACTGAGGAAAAAAGAAAAGTGAAAGGCAAAGGAGAAAGGGAAAGATATATCCAACTGAATGCAGAGTTCCAAGGAACAGCAAGGAGAGATAAGAAAGCCTTCTTAAGTGAACAATGCAGAGAAATAGAAGAAAACATCATAATGGGAAAGACTAGAAATCTCTTCAAGAAAATTGGAGATACCAAGGGAATATCTCATGCAAAGATAGGCACAATAAGACAGAAATGGTGAGGACCTAACAGAAGCAGAAGAGATTTAGAAGAGGTGGCAAGAATACACAGAACTGTACAAAAAAGTCCTAATGATGCCGATAACCATGACGATGTGGTCACTCACCTAGAGCCAGACATCCTGGAGTGTGAAGTCAAGTGGGCCTTAGGGAGCATCACTAGGAACAAAGCTACTGGAGGTGATGGAAATCCAGATGAGTTATTAAAGTCTAAAAGATTATATTAAAGTGATATACTTAATATGCCAGCAAATTTGGAAAACTCAGCAGTGGGCACAAGACTGGAAAGGGTCAGTTGCCATTCCAATCCCAAAAAAGGCAATGCCAAAGAATTTTCAAACTACCACATTTTACATGCTAGCAAGATTATGCTCAAAATCCTTCAAGCTAGGCTTCAATAATACATGAACTGAGACTCTCCAGATATACAAGATGGATTTAGAAAAATCAGAGAAACTGGAAATTGAATGGCCAACATCTGTTGGATCATAGAAAAAGCAAGGGAATTCCAGAAAAAACATCTAATTCATTGACAATGTGATTGACTAAATTGACTACACATTGACTAAAGGCGAAAGCCTTTGACTGTCTGGATCACAACAAACCATCGAAAATTCTTTAAAAGATAGGAATATGATATTACCTTACCTGCCTCCTGAGAAACCTGCATGAGGACAAGAAGCAACAGTTAAACCTGGACATGGAACAACAGACTTATTCAAAATTGGGAATGGGTTATGATGAGGCTGTATATTGTCACCCTGTTTATTTAACTTATATGCGAAGTACATCATGTGAAATGCTGGGCTGGATGAAACACAAGGTGGAATCAAGATTGCTGGGAAAAATATCAACAACCTCGGATTTGCAGATGATACCACCTTAATGGCAGCGAGGGAAGAGGAACTAAAGATCCTCTTGATGAGGGTGAAAGAGGGGAGTCAAAAAGCTGGCTTGAAAGCCAACATTTAAAAAACTAAGATGACATCATGGCAAACAGATGGGGAAAAAGTAGAAACAGTGCAGATTTTATTTTCTTACATTCCAAAATTTTAGGACTGCAGCCATGAAATTAAAAGATTCTTGTTTCTTGGAAGAAAAGCTATGACAAACCTGAACAGCATATTAAAAAGTAGAGACATCTCTTTGCCAACAAAGATATGTAGAGTAAGCTATGATTTTTCCAGTAGTCATGTACAGATGTGAGAGATGGACAATAAAAAGGCTGAGCACCAAAGAACTGATACTTTCGAATTTTGGTTTTGGAGAAGACTCTCCGAGTACCTTGGAATGAATGGAGATCAAACCAATCAATCTTAGAGGAAATTAACCATGGATATTCACTGAAAAAACTGATGCTGAAGTTGAAGCTTCAATACTTTGGCCACTTGGTAAAAGAGCCAACTCGCTGGAAAAGACCCTGAGACTGGAAAAGACTGAGGGCAGGAGCAGACAGAGGTGACAGAGCAGATGGTTGGATGGCATCACTGATTCATTGAACATGAGCGTGAGCAAGTTCTGAGGGATGCTGAAGGACAGGAAGCCTGGCATGCTGCAATCCATGGGATCAGAGAAGTCTGACATGAATCAGTGACTGAATAACAAAAACACAAATAAATCCTCTAGGGCCTTACAGTAAAAGTTAGAAAATTAAGATGTGGGATTTAGACATACTGAGTCCAATGATTATGCCATGTGGTCTCACACTCATCCTATCTTTGCCTAAAATTTTTATATTTTCTTAATCAGGAATCTTGGCATAAATTTCAATTTTTGAATGTATTGCATTAAGGTATATTTTTCTTGGTAAATGTGTTTATGACGACTCACTACAGTTTGTACCTGAGATAAGGTCCTCACCGGCCTTAGTTATCCCATTCGACTTTGGTCCTGTACAAATTATAGGGTTTGGTCAAAATATTTATTCAAAAAGTAAGGTACACCTAGAATTAAGCAGTAGATATCAAACTCTCAGAGAGAAGATAGGAGAAACCAAATTCTAAGCCTGGATCAAAAGGATGAGAACGAGTTTAATATCAGATTCTTACTTAATAAGGTAGTGATGAATGATCTGAAGGAGCAGTGACAGGCAGTTCTCTACCATGTCAAGAACAGAAAAAGAACGGAAGCCTTCCAGAATTTTCTATGCAGACAAAATAATAGCTTATGTTTGACACAAACATCACTTCCACCACATTCTGTTGGTCAAACAAGTCACAAAGCCAGCCTAGACTGAAAACAAGGGCAAATACACTTCATCTCTTGATGAGAAGAGCTGCGGTCACATTGCTAGAGGTATGTATTCGGACAGGAGAACGGTTCCTATCAGTTTTTGCCGATATTCTACGACAAGTAGTGATGCTAATACCATCATGGCATGACTAACATTAAGTAAATTTGTCATTTATTTGTAAATCTTTGGTAATTTAATTGGTAGATAACAGTACTTTGCTGTTTTATTTTCCTTGTAGATACTTAATGGTGAACCTCATTTTGATAACTGTGGAAACCATATTCCACAACATTCCGATCGCCTTCAAGGGAGAAGTGATTCTCAAATAAGCAACACTCTGTTCATACGCTTTCGCTTTTCTGATAAAAGAAAGATTTGCAGCTACCTCTGTGCTCTATCTGCTCATTTAACAGATTTAAATAAATTTACTCCTGGAGTCACATGATCACTGAGTACGGGCACATTGTGTTAGGAAATGCCATGGGTATGGCAAAAATGATGAGATACCAAATAGAGAGAATCTGCTGAAACCCTCTTTATTAAAAATGCATTCTCTGAGCAACACTTAATATCTCCAAGAGGAAGTAAAAACATTTTAGAACCACCGGGGAATGGACAAAATGAATGATCTTTGGTTTGGGCCTCCTAGACACAGTTCTGTCCACATCCCAAGTAAAGGAATGAATCAGGGAAACAACTTCTCTAGTTTATTGCCTCAAACAAGGTTTCAGTATTAATAGAAATTGTTATAGAAAAACTTGTGTGGTTTTTTTCCCCATGTATTGTTTATATGCCTGTTTAAATTCAAATTTGAGCCAGCAGTGAGGGAAATAAGAATATTTGAAGTATATGGCAAAGATCTCATATGCTGAAACTTGATTTATCCAGAAGCGTAAATGCTGAATTATACACCTCCCACTTACTCTAAATTGAACTGCCCACATCTTTGTGGGGCTGCACACAAGGTGTCTAATGAGTTATAGGCCAGCGTTTATTTAACAAGAAAAGAAACCAAATAGAGCGTAACTGAAACCTGGGTACATTTTGTTTGTGTTTTGTTTCAGAGAGCTGTCAGATATTTCAGTCCAATCTTAAAGTTGTTGCTTCCCTTTATTGCAAGTCGACTTCAGAATTTTAGTTACCTCTTGCTACAAAAGCTTTCAGTTTACAGGGTGGCAGAAAGAATGAAGATCAATGGTTGCTGGGTCTGGTTGGTCATACCAATTTGTACTGCAATCTAGGTGTTGCAGTCTCTGAGATTTGAGTTTAAATGTGTGGCTTGCAGCTTTAGAAGAAAGATGTGTTCTGCATAGAGCTGTAGATCAACACTGCCAGTTTATTCACCAGATGAGACATCCATCATGCCTGTGCACATGGGCATTTCATGGGACAGAGAAAGGAAAAGAAAAGAAAAGGACAGAGATAAAATGAGAGGAGGAAAGAGGACAAGATGGAAACAGAGGGAAGGAGTAAGAAAGAAATGGAAGGAAAGAGGAAAGAAGCAGGAGAGGTCACAGGGAGGTGATTTTATTTTTATTTTCCTAAATATCTTTCAGATAACAAAGCATGGTTTGTTCATAGGAAATAGCATCAGCTGAAGAAAAAAAATTATACGACTGCTCAATGAATACATGCTTAATAAAAATCTAATAATAACTAATCTCCAGTGAACACTGAATAACCAATGAGATTTGTACTGGTATATATTTCTAATTCATCCAACTTAATTGCTGTTTTAAAATATTGACTTCAATACATTGTCTTTCTAATTTGCCCTATAAAGTGCTTGACAATACCGCAATTATGACATATTTGCATTTGAAGGACTTCATGTGATTTAGAATTTAAATTTTTATTTTCAAATAATCACATTAAATTTGCAATGAAAGCCAAATGCCCTGCTTATTTTCTGGATTTGAAAACTGAGCAACACAATGTGTTCAGAAGTTCTAATTTTATAATGCAAGCACATTCCAACTTTCAATGATTTAGTTTCTTGCTTAACCTTTGAGACAAGTCATGTAACATGCTGCTTTACACATGTGGTTGCTTTTAATTGCTTATTTTCTTGTCCCATGAAACCCTGAGGAAAGGCAATGAGAAATAACACCTTTTCTTTGTAGTGGAGGGAAAATTGTTACAGCTCATTTTATAAACACAGATCCTTGGGAAGTCACATAAGTAGCATCAAGACTGATTCAATGCGGACTGTGGATTGTGAATTACAACAGGTCTAGCTTGACTCTGGTATCAAGTGCACATTTGAACCAGGGGTGCCTACTGAGGGGAGAATGGAGTTTGCAGGCCAGAGTTTTTCCTGTTTAGTATCTTTTTGTTTGTTTGCTTGTTTCTTCAAGACAATACTTTGCAAAGAAAATATTTTCTTCTAGGTTAGGGATGGATTTAGTTACTGTTAGAGAAACTGAATGCTAAAATCATAAGCTAATATGATTTTTCAGAAAGAAATAGCTATCTCATGCTTATTTTGTTAAACAATTGAAGCCGATTTTATGTGCTGTGCACGAATTAACCGTTGGGAAAAATGTATTTTTTGCATACATAAGGTTAGGCTTAACACATTAATAAAGAGGAATGCTCTGTGTTTACTTGTGTAATTAGGAAAGTTACTCATTTCTTTAAAACAACCTAAGACAATTCCCTTTGGCTCTCTTCTCTGGATTAGGTTATGCTCTGATGGTAAAGAGGAGAAGTCATAGGAGAGTTTAAAATGTAAGTGAATAGTCAAATACAATCCAGATGAAAAATGTGTTCCCTTTTCACTCAGTTCTGAAGGAGAGAAACCTTTACATTTACACACACACACACACACACACACACACACACACACACACACACATTATCACAGTTATCTTTCCCATTTCAGAGACAATGATAGGTTTATAGAGAATGGAGCATGTATTTTTGGTAAAGAATTCTATGCAGTGATTAATAACTGGTAATCCATGCTTATGTAAGCATCAAAGCCATTATCTTAGAAATATTTGCAATAGCCCATATTTTGCTCATTTAGTCATTATACTTCTGTTTCTCCAAAGAATCAGTTTAATCATATGGCATGATAATGCTAAGAGCTAGTTTAAGATCTTCAGAGACCCTAACTTTTGTAGAGAGAATGCACCCAACACATGGTCAAACTATGAGCAATACTAAACCATGTAATGAATATTAGGAATTACAATGCTTCTGATTTTTCCCACAAAGACACTGATTTTTTAAAAATCATATATAATATTATTATTAAAAGAGACTTTTTGTTCTTTGTTTGCTGGTCTTTAAACACAACATTGGGCTTCCCAGGTGGCTCAATGGGTAAAGAATCTGCCTGCAATGCAAGAGACAGGAGATGTGGGTTCAGTCCCTGGGTTGGGAAGATCCCCTGGAGAAGGGCATGGCAATCCATTCCAGTATTCTTGCCTAGAGAATCCCAGGGACAGAGGAGCCTGGTGGTCTACAGTCTATAGGGTCGCGCAGAGTCAGACATGACGAAAGTGTCAGCACGCACGCACATAGGTACAACATTGCTGCGACCCTTAGGTGTTTCAGAGTGACAGGCTCTCACGCAGCAGCACTGCAGTAGCACCAGACTTTTAACGTTCAGTCTGTTTCCTTTACCCATCTTCTTGAACATTTTAATTAGGAATCATTTTAATAGCAACATTTGAGTTACCTAATACAGTCTTTAAACAACAGTCCAAATAAAGGAAAAAAATGTTCTCCTTACCTGGAATTGTCAGTTTTGCTGAGCATTCAGAGTAGCTGAGTATATGGTGCTACTCTGAATTAGCTCTTTAGTTTTCATTAAATCGTTATATTGAATAAGTTGAATATCTCTGCTCCTAATTTAAAATGGTAATGAGAAGTTGAAAAGAAAAGACAGCGCAATGAGGAATATCAGGGACATGCACGTCAAACTTAATAAAAGAATTCTTTATCCATGCTTTGGCTTTGGCTTTATTCTTTTGACCCCAAAGAACACTGGAATCTTGATATAAAAGAGAAGGATATAAAATGAAGTGTAATGACTTCAGAGATGAATGTATTGGTTCATGTATTACTTGATATTGAAATTAAGAATCTCTTAGAAAACCAAATTTCAAAAACCTATTAAAAAGACATAATTAATAATTCTATCCGAAATGATTTCTTCTTGCTACAATTGTTATTAGTATTATATAAAGATATGATTTAACCAAATCACTTTGATCAGGAATTTACCTGTAGGTCTTCTTGAAATATTTTTACAACTTCATATATTTTACTATACAGTAAGTGATTTTTATTTCTATATTTGGATATTATCTGCTAATATAAAATGACTTATCCAAGACAGGGCATGAGAAGGTGAAAGACATTAAGTGCAAACTTTCTAAGAAGACAAATCACTTCATGAAGTATTTACAGTATGTTTTCTTTAAAATGATCACTGACGCACAATTTTTACATGTTTCAGAGCCAAACTGCATTAAAAGGCAATGGTGTAAAACAGGGCAGAAAAATAAGGAGTTAGTTATAGTCTGAGATGTCAGTTTCTTCTGACTGACAAAATCCTTTCCTTCAATGGGCAAAACCTATTTCGTGCTCAGAGCTGGGGCATAGGTAGGTGGATTGCATGGCCACAAGAGGGCAGCAGATGGTCTGAAACTAATGAATTGAGGTGATGAACGTGGAACAGCAGTGAAGGTTTTTCAGTCTAGAAAGATAGTTTCTAACCTGAAAATGAAAACACGAGGAAGGATGGCAAGTAAGGAAAGGAAGGGAATGGAGGGATGGATGGAAAAAGGAAGGAAGGAAGGAAGGGAAGGGAAGGAGAGACTAAGTGATTGTGGGAGGGAGAAAGGAAAGACAGGAGAGAGGAAGAGATGCCAAGAAAGATAAAAGATAGAGAAATACAAGTTCTTTTTAACAGGTTTGTTCTTTGTTCATTTGTTTGTTTTTGAGATAGGTATACTGTGCATGTGTTGTGTGTGTGTGTGTTTGTGTGTGTGTGTGTGTTACCAACAACTAAACTGCTGCTCAGCTGCCCAAGGCCAAAATACAGAGAAACTCCCAGTTGTGCCCAAATCTACCTCCGATGGAAAGTAAACCTTCCCCCTACAAAAAAGTAGCTTTTATCAAAATAGTTTGCTTTTCTCATACACCATTATTTTTTTTTTCCTTCTGAATAATTAAACCCATAAAAACATGGGCTTTTGAAAATCAAAGAGCATAATCTTTCTGGGTTCTACCACTGTGCCTCCCTAGTCCTAATCCAGGAGACAGGAATTTCATTTTCTTAAATTTTATATTTGCTTTTTCTTCTTTCATCATTTTCAATTATTTCTTGCCATAGATTATGTTTTTTGGCAATGGTTAAGATACCACTAGAGATTTCAAATCTGCATGTTCATTAATCTCTCACAGTTCTTCTCAAAGATCACACAAACACAAAAAAGACATAACTTACTAGTTTGCTTCCCCTATACAATTAATCCATCATTAAGCCTCCTTATCTGGTTTACCAGATTCTGTGTCAGTAAATGTAAATCCAGTATAGGTTTGGATGGATATACACTGTAGCAGTGCATGTAGTGAATGGAGACGATTGCAGCTTTCCTCAGTGGATGTACCATTCATTCATTACACTTGGTGCATCTTCATTAAGTAGCTATGATATAAGTAAATCCTTGGGAAGTCACACAGGAAGCATCAGTCCTGATGCAGTACATAGTTTGGATTATAAATCACAGAACAGGTCTAGCTGATCTCTTTTATAATTACATCAACTTTTATTATAAAAAAGATATTTGACTTTTATTATAATTTGGAATAGTGAATATTTGCTCAGAGCTCAATTATCCAGGCTCAAAAGTCCAGGGAAAAGGAAAAAAAAAAAAAAAAGTGAGAAGATATGTCTTAATTATATTAACTGGTATATACCAATATGCAATAAGATGACTGGAATATTCCCAATTTTCCTGCTTCTTCACTTAGTCATTTATAAAACCTTAAAAATGGACATAAATTATTAGGGCAAATATGATTTCACTCACTCTTTTTTTACCTGATTTCTATCAGATAGTCTTGGCTATGAGCAGAAAAATGATGAAAGAATATGCATAAAAGTGGTAAAAGGGTTTCATAAAGGAACTACATAACACATAAAGCTATAATTAAGTAGCCTATGGTTCACTACGAGGAAAGAACTATGCTTTGTTCTAGTCAGAACATTTGCTAATTTTGAAGAGAAAAATGAACACATTATATGCCAGGTATTCCTCTAGGTAGCTTCCCAGGTGACTCAGTTGTAAAGAATCTGCCTGCCAATGCAGGAGACTTGGGTTCATTCCATAGGTCAGGAAGATTCCTTGGAGAAGGAAACAGAACTCATTTCAGTATTCTTGCCTGGGAAATCCCATGCATGGAGGAGACTGGAGAGCTACAGTCCATAGGGTTGCAAAAGAGTCAGACACAACTTAGTACTTTCATTGTTTAATAACAATCCCTCTAGGTACTTTACATGTATTGCTCATTTTAGTCTTAAAGCAACCCCATAATTTGGTCTTGTTATCATCATATCAGTTTTACAATTGAAGAAAATAGGGCAGGGAGTGTCAAGTAACTTGCCTAAAGTTATACAACTAGGAAATGAAAAGCTTTCTGGAAAACCAGCCTTTGTAAGTTTGGGCCTCCCAGGTAGGAAGAGTGAAGAGGACCCACAGCTCTTTTGACTGTGTATGCGTCTCAGTTGCTAAGTTGTGTTCGACTCTGTGATCCCATGGACTCTAGCCTGACAGGCTCCTCTGTCAATGGGATTTTCCAGGCAAGAATGCTGGAGCGGTTCCCATTTTCTTCTTGAGGGAATTTTCCTGCCCAGGGATCAAACCTGCGTCTTATGCATTGCAGGCGGATTTTTTTTTACCACTAAGCCATTTGGAAAGTCCAGCTTTGACTACACTGATGCCTTGATTTCTCCCTTTAAAGTGGGAGAATAGGAAGTTTAGCAAAAATAACTAAAGGTTACTATTTAATAGAATGTGTAAATAAGAATAGTCCTTTGAACCTTAGAAACTGGTATTACTTGTCTCACAATGTACCTTGCAAAATAGTACACAAGTAGCTAACATAATGTAATTCTATCCTAGACCTTTCATGTGTTTTTAACTTTTCATATAATTTTTCTTGATAGTTTTGCCTTTGGTGTGTTTCTAACCCAAATCCTTAAAACAATAGAAAGACAATTAGACAGAGAACCAGGATACACAGGTTCTAGAACAAGTTTTCTTTTTTTTTCACTCTACAGACCAGCTTGTCAAATTCAGTCATTTTACATAAAATACGTATGCTTATTTATTTAGCTTTCCAGCATATAAAATATGAGGTTGGGCTATGGGTGTTTTAATTTTTTGAAAATAATTATAATCCAGCACATTTGAATACATCCTAGACTCTTTCTCACTCATTCTTTTGTTTTTTGCTACATTCTGGAAGAGAGAGACAGGCTTCCATGCTCTGAGTGCCTGGCCTATTGTCTGATATATCTCCACTACATAGCTAGCCCTCATGGGTAATGGTTCCAGAGGTATTGTTTCCAGGTCACAACTTCTAGCTTGTCTAACTGATGCAGCTTTTGAGAGATGCTTTCTCCATAACAGAAATAAAACTTTTCAGAGTGATTTCATCTGCCTGTGTATATGCGTGTGTGTGTGCATGTGTTTGCAAGCCTGATTCTTATTAGGTCAGTGGGTTGGCCTTTTTCTGTTAATAATGCTGCCTTAGTCAAAATCAAAATGACTCCAAATTTCTGATTCACTGTTCACTGGCCCTTCACTCTGGTATCTCATATTTTGTGAGACAATAAATCCCGCAACTTCTACCCTAAGTGTCTCAGGCAGCTCAGGCTGCTACAATAAATTACTACAGACAGGGCAGCTTAAACCACCAACATTTATTTCTAACAGTTCTAGGGAGTGGGAAGTCCAAGAGCAAGGTTCTTGCAAATTTGGTGTCTAGTGAGGGTCCTCTTCTTGACTTGCACAGAGCGGGCTTCTTACTATATACTAACATGGTAAAGAGAGAAAAAGAAAATTTCTCTCATGTCTGTTCATACAATGAGGTCACTAACCTCATTCATGAGGGTTCCACCTCTGTGACTTAATTATCTTCCAAAGGCCCCACCTCCAAATACCATCACATTAGAGATTCAGGTTCCAGTACATTAAATTTAGTGGGATACAAACATTTAATCAGTAACACTAAGCAAAGAACTTATCTATATAAATATATATTTTTTTCTTCTCTTTCTTATTACTGCTATTATTATAATGTAGATTTGTTTTACTCTTTTCTGTGTGTGTGTGCACATGCATGTGTGTGCTGATCACTAAGTCATGTCCAACTCTTTGTGACCCCATGGACTGTAGCCCACCAGGTCCCTCTGTCTACGGAATTCTCCAGGCAAGAATACTGGAGTGGGTTGCCATTCCCTTCTCCAGGGCATCTTCCCAACCTAGGGATCAAACCCAGGTCTCCCTCATTGCTGTCAGATTCTTTACCATCTGAGCCACCAGGGAAACCTTACTCTTTTAGGTTGTTAAATCAAGTCATAACTTACTTCCCATCCTCAGGCTCTCTCCAACTCTAATCGATCTTCCAGAGAGCTGTCAGAGGGATTTTCCTCAGCATGACTCTGGACATGCTACTTCCCTCCTCAAAATACTTCAGTGATTACCATTTTTTACCAAATCAAATGTGAGCACAAGGCAAGGTGATTAGGGCTCTCAGGAGTATGTCCCCTATAAAACACTCTCTGGAGAGGCAAAATGGAATTCAAGAAAATCTGAACTACTCGTTGGACAACCAAACAACTGCATCCCTCAGTTTCTTCATTTATAAAATTAGGTTAGACTACATAATCTTGCAATTGCCTTCTGAAAACAATATTTTATAAGTACAGCTTTTCAGCTTTAACTTCTACTTCTCTACTTCAGATACCTAATACCAACAACATGAACAAAACTGGAGCCATCGTTAGAATATGAGCGCATTTCTACCAGCATGCTTGTATTCATAAACGCCATAACTCATACAGTGTTCTTTCAGCCAGTGTCAATAAAAACCCTGCTGTCATAAAGTTTCTGCTCAATCTACCACTGAAAGTTTCTTTCTGCTGCTTCCATATTTTCACAAACAACATCGCATTCTTCATGTTTATGTCCTAGCTCTGTCTTAGTCATCTGGGGCTACTACCATGGATTTGGTGGTTTTAACAATAAACATTTATTTCTCATAGTTATGGAGGCTGGGAAGTCTAAGGTCAAGGCACTAGCATATTTGGTATCCGATGAAAGCCTACTTCCTGGCTTGTAGATGGACACTTTTTCATTGCATCCTCACATGATCCAAAGAGAATACAGAAAGAGCTCTAATGTGTCTCTGCTTAGAAGGGCACTAATCCCATTATGAGGAATTTACCTTCATAACCTAATTGCATCCCAGAGGTCCTATCTCCAAATATCATTGCAATGGGGACTAAGATTTCAATGTATGAATTTGGGGGGCACACATTCAGTCTATATCATCTCCCTTATTCAAACTGAGTCTTAGGAGGGCAGAAACCATGCTTCTTTCATCCTTTTATCACAATAGATTCATTATAGATTTTCAATAAATTGAATGATTTACCAAATTATAAGATGAAAATCAAAGAATATAGTGGATTTCAATTTCTGATAAACACTTCAAATGAAATTAATATGCCTTAATGAACTTCCAGAAGAAATCCTGTCTGTCTCTCAGGGGCTGATTCACTGAGATCCAAAGTTCTGAAGGGTCACTGGCAGCCTACAATCACAGAGAGGGAAGAACGTTTCTATGTGACTTTTCTACTTCCACAAAAGAACTCCACTAAAGTGAATAAATACTCTGAAAAAATAGCACTGAATACAGCCATAAATGAGACTGTGAAAAGAAATACTTCTGAGTTAAATACATGTCTTAAAAGATTAAAAATAATTTCTTTGTAATAATTCTATTTTAAAACAAAAACAGTAACATTTATTAAAGTATATATATGAATTAAAAATAAATTGATAAGGACATATCATCTTAATTTAGGAAGAAAATAATTTATGTAACAAATATATGTTACCTTTCTTCTTCTTCTAGAAATAACTGATGATCACTACTCTTGGAAATAAAACCTTAATTCATAATTTGTTTAAGTTAATAAAAACAAGTTTCAAAAATGTACTTTTTTCTCATGTGCCATCTCAAAAAAGTGAAATGTTTAACATCAAATTTCACAACAATCAATCAAAAATAGAACAAGGCAGATTTCATAAAACTTTTTCAAATATAGCACTTGGGAAAAAGTAATATCTTAGATAAGAAAATGCATAGACATACAGTACAAGGCAGTTTTTTTTTCACAATATTCCAATTCATCTTCTTGTCTTTAAGATTTCTCCTATCTCCAAAATTTTTCCTAATATTCCATCCCTCCTCATTAGTCATGGCTTTCCCAGGGCCTCAGAATAAAGCAAAAAAAGAGATAGAGACCACTCTGACTTATTATATCTTCTAAAAATCACTCAGCCTCTTAATGCCTTCTAGCATTATAGAAGAATAAATAATTTAAATTCAAAAGATTATGTTTATAGCTTTATATGTAAAGATTTTAAAGCCCTTTACCCAAGAAGTTTATCCTCCCGCCTCATAAAAATATTTTCAAATACATGAAATTATAATAAGTCTGATGACTCTGCCCCAAAAGATGTATCAAAAGACACTCTGGACAATGTAATGGTATTATGCTAACCATTCTTTACCAAATATATTTTTAGAACTCTAGGTGAACCCGATCTGACCCTGCTCTGTGCTCTGTAGAAACATGGATATAAAAAAACACAATCCCTATGTTCCTAAACTTATTGTCTAATTGTCTTATGTTCTTTAAAAAGTCTATGTCAATACAGCCTTGATTTTTTAAACCTGTATTTTTAAGACCAAAAGTATACATCTTCAGGACAGCAATAATGTGCTTTCTATGAAAAATAGGCAAGCAGAAATAGGCTGAGATATGTATTTCAATCCAATATTCTGGACCTGTCACACAAAAACTGAATGTCACCTTACATTAAACTTTTATGTGAATATCAACTCACTTGCTTAAACTATAAAACAAAACTGTTCTTATATGTAAAGCAGTATAATATCACTTGGAAATAGATTTTTATGAGTTAAAATACACATATTGTAAAATGTAGAGCAATTCCTTTAAAAACTTTAAATAGAGAAATAGTAAATAAATCAATTCAATGGAAAACCAAAAATTACTCAATTAATACAAAATAAGAATTCCTCCATTAATGGAAAATAAAACAGGAAAAAGGTAAAAGAAAAGAAGAGAAAATTTTTTAACATAACTTAATACAAATATGAGTCTAATATATTTGACATATTAAATGGAAATGATATAATTACCCAAATTAAAGGGAGAAATGGACACACAATAAAAAAAAAAGCAAGACCTATTTGTTCTCGATGAGAAAGTCATTTTTAATACAAAGAAATAGTTTAAAAGTAAAATCTGGAAAAGAGACAGATCTGGAACCATATAGAAGGCCTGAATGATTTTGTCTGAAACTTGATCTAATTGACGTTATAGAATATCCTACTTTACATCACCAGTTCACACATTAGTTCAAAGAACACATGAAATATTCATATTTATACCATAAACAATAAATAAATTTAGATCAAAACAATAAGTTCTCAATAGTTTAAACAGAATGAAATCAGAAGAGCATATTTTTGACTAAAATGAAATTAAACTAGAATTCAATAACATGAAAAATATATAGAAAATCCCTAATATCTCAGTATTTTTAAACACAACTCATAGTTCAAAGCAGAAAATACAAAAAAAACTGGAAAATATTTTGCACTGAATGAAGATGAAAACATGGTGTCTCAAAATGTGTGGAATATTATTAAAACAGTGTGTTTAGAAAAAATGTCATCTTAATTTTAAATGCTTAGATTAAGAGAAAAGTTCTCAGAGCAATGATCTAAGTTTTAATGTGTATAAACTAAAAAGAAAGAGCAAGTTAAATAGAAGATAAAAATAGCAATATTACGAATGAAAGATAGGAGTTTACACATCTCACATGTATTAAAATGATAATACAAATTGTACAAAATCCATGTTAAATTTGAAACCTCAGATGAAATAGACTAATTCCTTCAAAGACTTAAAAAGTGATTTTAAAAAATGAAAATCTGTGTATTCCTATATCTAGTAAAGACATTGAAGTCTAGTTAAAATGTTCCCACAAAAAAAAAGACAAGACCAAATTATCTGTACTAATCAATTTCATGAAACATTTAAGAAAGAATCACTCTTCCACAAATTCTATCAGATTACTGAGGAGAAAGAAAAACTCAGTGAATTCTATAAGGAAAACATGACTATGATAGCAGAATCAGAAAAAGATATTACAAGAAAATAAAGCTGCCCATCAACTCCTTCACAGATACAGAGGCAAAAAACCTTCACAAAATATAAGCAAATGAAAATCAGCAATGTGTTAAAAGAATATTATTACATCATGAGGTTTATTTCAAGAATGTAAGTTTGTGGGGTTTTTTTTGTTTTTTTTTTCTTTTTATCTATTTAAATTTATTTTAATTGGAGGATAATTGCTTTACAATATTGTGTTGGTTTCTACCTTATATCAACATGAATCAGCCAGAGGTATATGTATGTCCCCTCCCCCATGAACCTCCCTCCCAAGAATGTAAGTTTGATTTAAGAGTTAAAACAGTATTTAAGAATGACTAAATGACATTACAAATGGACAAACTTTCCTCTTTTTTTTTTAACAGTGATCAATATTCCGTTTTATGTGTATACTACATTTTCTTTATCCAGCTACCTGTTGGCAGACACTTGGGTTGTTTCAGTGTCTTGGTTATTGTAACTAGTCTAACAATGAACTTGGGAGCACAGATATCTCTTCAGGATCCTGATTTCAATTATTTTGGATATATATCCAGAGTGGGATTGCTGGAACATATGGTAGTTCTAGTTTTAATTTTTTAAAGAAACTTCATACTGTTTCTATAGTTGCTGCACCGTTTCACACTCCCCCCCAAAAGTGTACAAAAGTTCCAATTTCTATACAAACCTCACTAACAGTTCTTAAACTAAGGGAAATAAACCAGTCACAGAAGGATAAGTATTGCACGATTCTATCTATATGAGGTATCTAAAACAGTAAAGTCACAGAAGCAGAGAAAATAATAGTGGTGCCAGGGGCTGGGGATGAGAGAAATGGGAAGTGTTATTCAGTGAAGTTTCAACTGTGCCAGAGAAATCATTTCTTAGACACCTGCTGTACCACCTAGTATTGGCTAGGGTTAATAATGACTTCCCAGGTGGCGCTAGTGGTAAAGAGCCTGCCTGCCAATGCAGGTGACATTAGAGACACAGATTTGATCCCTGTGTTGGGAAGATCCCCTGGAGGAGGAAATGGCAACCCACTCCAGTATTCTTGCCTGGAGAATCTCATGAACAGAGGAGCCTGGTGGGCTACAGTCCGTGGGATCACAAAGAGTCGGACATGACTGAAGCAACTTAATAATAATAAATAGGGTTAACAATACAATATTGTACATTTCAACATTTGTTTTAAAAATGAGATAAAAGGAAATGCTGAGAAGTATTAGGTATGTTAATTACCTCAATTTTTCAGATAGTATCACAAGTGCTTGCATGTCCAAACTCATCAAATTGTGCACATTAAATATATATAGTTGTTTGTACACCAATTATACCTCAATAAAACTGTTAAAAAATAATAGAATGTATCTCAAGAATTATTCTAAATATTCAATGAAGTAATGTTTGTCCCTTGCTTAACACACCATCTGGCTTAGGATAACCTTTCAAAACTCATACAATAGAATAAAATACATAGAACAGTTTAAAAAGAACTAATAAATGAGTTTAGTTAGTTTTCAGAATGGTAAACTAATATACAAAAAATGGTTGCCTTTCTACATCCTAGAGAAAGATAGAAATCAAAATTTTTAAAATAACATTTACAACAGCATCCTAAACCAAAAAATATTAATGGTAAATGAGCAAAGTTTTTGTAGGAACTGCATACTGAAAACTAAAAAAGACTGTGAGAAAAATTTAAAATCTAAACAAGATATACACCATGTTGCTGAATCAGAATATTCAATATGGTCAAATATTAATTATGCTAAAAGTGAACTCTAGATTCTACACAATTACAGTCAAAATTTGAGCAAGTTTCTTTGGGTAAAAATTAATAAGGTGACTCTAAAATTTTCAAGAAAATTTAAAGAATCTACAGTAGTTTAAAATTTTTATAAAGAACATAAGTAAAAAAGTATAGTCCTTGATTTCAAGATTTACTCTAAATCTTCAATAATCAAGACAGTATCATATTCATTTAAACACAGTGATACAGATCAATGGAACAGAAAAAAGAGTCAAGAAATAAATCAGCAAATACGTATTTACTTGATTTTTGAGGCTGCTAAATCAACTCATAGTGAAAATATAGCATTTTTTAAAAAATAGTGATGGAATAACTAAATATCACTCTAGGAAAAATACACTCAAATTTTACCTTACACACAAAAATGAATGGATCTAGAACTAAACATAAAAGTTAAAACTTTAAAATTCCTGGAAGAAAATTGTAATCTTGGGAAAAACAAACACTAATTAAAGAGTTCACTAAAAGCAATGACATAAACAGTTAATAACTTGAGCTCTGTGAAATTTTTAAAAATTCTCTTCAAAACACAATTAGGAAAATTAAAAGGCATAAAAGTAACTAGAAAAAATATTTATTTATTTGTTGAAAAACTAGCTTGTATCTAGAATACTTAAAGAACTCACATGTGTCAATAAGAAAAATACAAAAATATTTAAAGTGGGAAAAATAGTAAAAATAGAAACAAAACTTCGCAAAAGAAGCTATGTGTTCTTAGTCACTCCATCATGTCTAGCTCTTTGCAACCCCATGGACTGTAGCCCCCCCGCCCCCCGCCCCAGGCTCCTCTGTCCATGGGGATTCTCCAGGCTTGAACACTGGAGTGGGTTGCCATGCCCTCCTCCAGAGAATCTTCCCAACCAGGGACCAAACCCTGGTCTCCTGCATTGCAGCCAGATTCTTTACCATCTGAGTCACCAGGGAAGCCCAAAAGAAGATATACTAATGGCCAATCTAGACAGGATAAGATGCCCAACATCATTAATCCTCAGGGAAATGCAAATTTAAATTACTTTGAAATACCACTTCACAACCATTAGAAGAGCTAAAATTAAAAAGATTGCTAATATTATATATTGGCTAGGATACAGAACAATGGAACTCTTAAACATTGTTAATGAGAATGCAAAATGGTACATCTACATTAGAAAACAGATTGGAAATTTCTAATAAGCTTAGCATAACCTTACCATATGAACCAGCAGTTACACCTTCAAAAGAAGTGAAAGTCCAAACAAAGCTTTGTAGGCAAATGTTTATTGCAACTGTATTTATTACAGCCAGAAACTAAAAGCAGCAGAAAAAAAAACAACAACAGGTAAATGAATAAAAAAAAAATTATGGTTTCTTCATATGAATATTACTCAGCAATAAAAAGCAAGAGGTGATGTGGATGAATATTGAAAACATTATGCTGAGAAAAAAATTCAAATTTTTCATCTGAATTCACACATCTAAATTCATCACATCATACATGTGATGCCATTCATTTAAAACTGCAAGAAAGACAAACCTAATATATTGATCAAAAGCAGATCAATGGTCATGAAAGGCTGGAGGGGGAGGTAAGGTTGAGTAGGAAAGGGCACAAGGAAATCTGCTGGGATTATAGGAAGTTCTGTATCTTATTTATTGTGTACAGATTTGGTAAAATTCTTCACTGCACTTAAAATACATTTACTTTATTGTTTGTAAATTAAATCACAATAAATTTATTAAAATTGGTACCCTAAAATTCTTCGAATAGAAAAACATGGCAACTATTTCAGTCGTGTCCACCTCTTTGTGACCCCTTGGGCTGTAGACTGCCAGGCTCCTCTATTAATATAATTCCTCCAGGCAAGAATAATATAGAATAGATGGCTATTCCCTTCTCCAGGGGATCCTCCCACAGGGAAAGTGAAAGTGAAAGTCACTCAGTCTTTTCCAACTCTTTGTGACCCCATGGACTGTATAGGCCAGAATACTGGAGTGGGTAGCCTTTTCCTTCTCCAGGGGATCTTCCCAACCCAGGAATTGAACTGGGGTCTCCTGCATTGCAGGCAGATTCTTTATCAATGAGCTATCAGGGAAGCACTATTACATAGCACCAATTCTTATAAATTCATAGTTCACAAAGTTAGCTTAAAACCAGACACCTATGACCTCTATCTAAAATAAATGGATTATAGCTGAGAGCAAATTGGTTCAGCTAATAACTATCGATGAAAATTCCCTAGAAATATTCCAAACTAATGTTGCTTCAGGATTTCATTAATCAAATATTGAGAACATCTTGCGTCCTTTTCTCTCCCAAAGGAGACTTCTTCTTAGCAGTAAGTCCTGAATAATAAGGTGAAAACACAGGGGATTTTAGCAGTCTGGCTCAACCTATGTAGGATGAGCAGACAGGCAAGTTCTTTCTGTATATTCAGTAATATCCTTGTCCGACGCAAGAGCCATCTGTCAGCACTGAATAAATGGCAAACTACAAAAATATTAACCTTGATAATTGCCAGGTAAATTTGAGGAAGTTTAATTTACTTAGAAATATGAAAGGATATGTTTCCAAACCACAGTCTGTAAGAATAAGAAAAAAAGTACAAATATGTTAATGGTCAGCTGCCCTCACTCCGTTGTGTTCTCCAACTATTTTTTTTGAACAGCTTGGAAGAAAGGAATATACCACTTATTTTCTGAACAGGAAACAGACACAGCAAGAAAGCAGCCCATGAAGCGGAGACTCTTTTGAGCGCCTTGTACAGTTCATCAGTGCACACAGATCTGGCCTCTAATGAAGCCATTTACATGCAGATGCAGGCCTGGGTGTGTGGACACCCGTCCCAACTCTGGGAATTGTTGTTTCATCTAATCAAAAGAAATTTGCACATGAAAGCCACATCCGTGTTCATTAACCCCACAGCTCTCTCAATATTGCTTCTCTATTATTCCTAACAAAATTGCAAACCTTCATATGATTAGGTACCCCACTTCAGGGCTTTCTTTTCCTCCTATCCTCAACCTAGGCCTCTATCTGAATGCAAAACCGACTGTGGGTTTGTAAGACTGAATAATTTGTAACTACACTTGCTGAAAACCAACCCCAATCACCTTTTTCACGCTGATTGACCTACATAGACACACTTCACTCTCTTCCCTCAAAGAGGAGACTCTTTCTTGCTTACAATTTTATCATCATGGAAAATATAAAAACACTTTTCAGGATGGGAATTCCAAGATAATAAATTTAATTGCCAACTTCATTTGCATGTACAAACAAGATAAAAATCACATTTGGATCTGGTGGGGAATATTACTCACACATTACACTGAAATACAAAGACCATGTGCAAGGTATTTGCATCAAGTACTAAAAGAAAGGCTCATGGTTATCAGTTGATACTGGTCCATCACACACTTGATACGAATTACCTCTCCTGTCTGTTGTGGGGACAATATCTGTGCAGACCTTGTCTCAGTGATCAGCTACATTGCCTTCTCATATGGAACAAATTGGAAGCATAATATTTGCACCCATTTTTATTTCTAACAATAATCCTTAGCCTGAAACTTTCAATATATGAAATAAATGTATAGTAATAAATGTACTGGAATTGCTTATTTTGTTAGTAATAGCAAATTGAGTTTCTCTTTCCAGAGAATTAGAAGGGCAAGAATAACTTAGCTTTTTAATGCAATTCAGCAGTAACCTGCTGGGAAGTCTGGGGCTGAGAGGCCAGGCAGATCTTCCTGCCCACTCAGTGTCTGGCCTTTTTGCCGAAACTGCCAACAGTGGTCTTAATTAGTGCCAATTATGATTTCTTTTTAATGTGGACACCTGCATAATGTGAACTAGATGGAGTCCTACCACATTTTTAAATCAACTATTAAACAGCTATCAGAAATTGGCAACTTATGGTTATTGTTCTGGGAAAGTTTCAGATTACTAGAGTAGAGGTTTATTTATGTCTCATTTGTATTAATGATCTAAATCATCTAGACTTTTATTACTTCCTCTTCTAAAAAAATATGTATTTATTTTCAGAAAACAAACACACCTTATGTGTGTAATTCTGTTTTTATTGAATGACTTTAAAAGTTGTATCACCTGATTATTACTATTGAAGAATTACCCATAATAATGTGCCAGGAGAAATATCAATAACCTCAGATATGCAGATGACACCACCCTTATAGCAGAAAGTGAAGAGGAACTAAAAAGCCTCTTGATGAAAGAGAAAGAGGAGAGTGAAAAAGTTGTCTTAAAGCTCAACATTCAGAAAACGAAGATCATGGCATCTGGTCCCATCACTTCATGGCAAATAGATGGGGAAACAGTGGAAACAGTGTCAGACTTTATTTTTGGGGCTCCAAAATCACTGCAGATGGTGACTGCAGCCATGAAATTAAAAAACTCCTACTCCTTGGGAGGAAAGTTATGACCAACCTAGATAGCATATTCAAAAGCAGACATTACTTTGTCAACAAAGGTCTGTCTAGTCAAGGCTATGGTTTTTCCAGTGATCATGAGTAGATGTGAGAGTTGGACTGTGAAGAAAGCTGAACACCGAAGAATTGATGCTTTTGAACTGTGGTGTTGGAGAAGACTCTTGAGAGTCCCTTGGACTGCAAGGAGATCCAACCAGTCCATTCTAAAGGAGATCAGCTCTGGGATTTCTTTGGAAGGAATGATGCTAAAGCTGAAACTCCAGTACTTTGGCCACCTCATGCAAAGAGTTGACTCATTGGAAAAGACTCTGATGCTGGGAGGGATTGAGGGCAGGAGGAGAAGGGGACGACAGATGGTGAGATGGCTGGATGGCATCACTGACTCGATGGACACGAGTCTGAGTGAACTCCGGGAGTTGGTGATGGACAGGGAGGCCTGGCATGCTGCAATTCATGGGATCGCAAAGAGTCGGACACGACTGAGCGACTGAAATGAACTGAACTGAATGGGGTCCCGCAACTCCTGCTATACAAGAGGAGACTTTAAAATGTCAGCTACAGGGTCCTCCGTTCTTTCTGTCCTGCAGACTTTCAGCCCAGTAGTTTTGCAATGTTGTTCCATAAATACATCACAGAGGCCACTGAAGAGGCATAAAACAAAAAGGTGGGTGAGTTCACCCTCTAGTATTTACATTTCCCCAGGTTCCACCCAGTGGAGTTCTACTTTTCTGTCAAAGAAATGTACAAAAGATATTTTTAAAGAAAGTTTCTGAAGCTAAAAGAGCTTGAAATCATTGGCATATGCAGAAGACAAGAAAGAGGAGAGAGAAACACAAGAAGAAATCATCCATTATCATTTATGAAAGTAAAAGAAAATGGAAACAATACTAACACAATTTCTAGTGGCAGAAATGCTCCTGTGGAATCATTTTATTGCTCTGGTTGATGAGAGAGCAGTAAAACAACTGGTGGATTTCATTTTCAGTTGTTGCTTAGTCTGTAAGAATGTTCAGCAAGTAGATTTGCAAAAACTTTGGAACAGCCTATCTGTTCATTTTAAGGGATAGAGGAAAAGAAAACAGGAAAAAGAAGGATGAATGGGGATGAAGTATTGGGAGAAATCTCCTGATTCATATTGTAAATTAAACCTTTAAATAAACATTCTTGAATTCTGGAACACTTACCAGTTGAAGAGAATTCCAGAGGAAATGATTCAGGAATTACAGTATTCTGAATTATTTCATCTTTCTATAACATTTTTAGCCACTTCGCATGCAACTTTAAAATTCAAAATGCACAAAAGATCCATTCACTAATTCACTCATTTATTCAATAATTACCAAGCAGTGACTAGATCCTAGGCACTATGTATTTAATGGTTCAAAGCACATTCAGTTAAAGGCCAGAGAGCAGACAACTATTATGTAGAATAGCAAATGTTCTGATAGCAGTAGGCATGGGGCACTACGAGAGTTTTCATTCTACAAGTTCTTGAAGTATTCTTGATGAAATTATGCTTAGGGAACAAAAGTCAGTGAGTGGACAGAGAGGAGAAAGTTCATCCAATTCAGGTATATTATTGAGAAATAGTCCGTATATGTGGGATAACTAGAAACAGAATATTTAATATGAGGTTAATAATTTAGTCTTGAAATTAATTTTCCTCAAGTTATTGCAAAAATATTTACTATAGCCAAATGATAGGTCTTTTTAAAGGAAAATATTGAGATGCTAAATATAGTCAAAGAGCAAGTTGTGTATTTTTTATTTTTAAAAATAGTGTCCATATGGTCCTATATCAGCTGCAGTTACCTCCTGAAGAATATTTTGTTAGTTAGTTCCAAATAAAAGTTGTGACGAGAGACGAGAAGGATATCACATGGATGTGCAGTAAATTAACATCTCTGTTGCTCTGAACTCAAAGCTTTAAAAGTGAAGTTGTAGAACAGGGTATTCTTGGGGTTAAAGTGGGGCTACCTCCTTGCTATAGTAATCTGTCATCATTTCCCACTATCAAGTCCATGAAACACTTGTTAAGAGGTGCTCCCTGAAAATAAGCTCTATCCTCCATTAATTTCAGAAATAATTTTGTTCTAAAGCCTCTCTTTGGAAATCCACATTGCATTTCAAAACAGTGAAAGTTGCATGGTCTTTCTTTAAAGAAATCTCTTTAACTTTACATATCTCAGTATTTCCCCAAATAGTTTACTTTGTGAAACTCTTGATTATATCTGAGTTATTTGCTTGAAATAAAACTTAATAGAGAAAGCATTATGCAGTTCATCCCGGAAGACTTTGTGCACATGGACTAAGGGTATGTAGCAAAAGACAATTTTCAAATATTCATAGCTTCTCCATGCTGCATCAAATTTCTAAATACCAATTTCTAATCCAACTTTAAGTCTAAGGATGCACGTGTATCAATGTGATGCTCATCCCTTTATTAATGTTCTATTTTCATGTGTATTTTTTTTGAACATTACACTATTTGACAACAGTAACAACTGTCACATTGAAACATTCTCTTATTTTTTGTCATTCAATGACATGGTGGATTGCTTCTTTCTCCAACTTCCCATTCATTGACTATTTTTCTCTAGGTTATTTGCTAGCTTATCCTCCTCCGTTTCTGGATTTTAATTATTTTCCAAAGCTCAGGTTTGGGCCTCTATTCTTTCTGCTCTCTTTTCATTTTCTAATCAATGATCTCTAACAGCTTAAAATATTACTTGATCCTTAAACGTGCATTTTCAGCTGCTTCTTTTTTGCATCCTCATATTTTGAGTACTTATCATAGCTGTAAAATCGAATGATTCAATATCAAAATCATCATTGATTGCATCATTGAAAGTACAGACTTTCATTCCAATTTTTAGGCTTGTAATTTTGACAGTATTTCTCCATACTTTATTTCCAACCAAATATAAAATCCTGATCATGTTTCTTTCACCTGTCTATTCTTCGCATTCCGATCCTCATCTCAGGAATATAGCTGCACATACGCCACCTCCCTCCCTGTGTCTCATCTCCACATTCTCACACCTTGGTCTCCCTAAACATGTGTGTGTCTGTGCTCAGTCGCTCATTCATGTCTGACTCTTTAAGCCCATATGGATTGTAGCCTATCAGGCTCCTCAGTCCATGGAATTTCCCAGGCAAGGATACTGCAGTGGGTTACAATTTCCTGTTCCAGGGGATCTTCCCAACCCAGAGATTGAACCATGTCTCTTGAATCTCCTGCATTGGCAGGCAGATTCTTTACCATATAGAAATCTTTATATCAACATCTTGCCACAGATTATTTTATGGTTATTTATTTTTGAAAAGTATTATGTACTACAGGATGATAGATATTCCATGTAAAAAGACTGTACTGAAAAGGACAAAAGAAAATAATCACCCAGAATATTACTCATGCACTGATAAGCAGCATTAATATTTTAGTGTATTTTTCTATACTACCAGTATGTTTTTAACCTGTCTAATTTATTAAATAGCATTACATTTTTATGTCATAGATATTCTTTTAATACCTTGGGTTTAATGAGAATTTCATGTTCCCAAGAGATATCCTAATTTATTTAATTGTATTTCTATATTTGAACATTTTTAGGCAAAACTCAGTTTCTAAATATAATTAGTAGTATTGTAGAATACTCATTGTAAAATCACCTCTAATTTTTCCCCCTCAGGATAAATTCCTAGAAGTAGTAATTTTGGATCAAAGGATATGAAAATTTTCAGAAATACTAAAGCAATTTTCAGTAGTATCAGCAGGATAGGATTTCCTTTAAACTTCTTATAACTTCTTAGTTTTCATTGTATAAATTCTAAAGCCTCATCTTGGCTTTCAAAACTTTATCTAACCTCATTTTACACTACTATAAATAATTCATTGAGACCATTATAGTTTCCTGACTCTCTATTAAATACAACATACTCTTTCTTGATCTCAGACTACTATTTATGTTACCTTTTATTTCAGAATGTGATCTATCTTCTTTCTCTATCCACACAAATCATGCCCATCCAGCTCAACTCTCCCTCATATGGCATATCTTTAACTGGCTTTCTTTCATAAATTGCATTCCCCTTTCTCTGAAATTCTATGTCATTATCAAATATTTTATTTTGAATTATTGAAAGTTTGTATATATTTCTACCTAAATTTTGAGGTTATCCCTGCTCTATAAAACTACATTACTTCAAATGGCTCAATATTTCACAAAGATACTATGCACCTTCTAATGCTCAGTGAATGTCTATTGAATGAATAATAAATAACTTACTAAGATAGTAATCTACACATTAATGAAACATAGCTAATGTCACATTATTTCATTGACTAGTTACTCCTTGACAGTTAAAATTTTAGTAAGCTATTATAAGAGGTCAATAAGTAAGACTATTTTCAGGATATATTTTTTTCAAGGATTGCTTTCTTTCCCTTTGTTTGTTATCAGAAGTTGAAGCAATTAAATTACAATCAGCTTCCACCCTAAACCAACCTCAAAGTAGGTCTTAGAGTGTGCACTCTAACATTATCCCTTCAAAATATGTACTTAGGAATTAAGAATATTATTTAAAAAGAAATAAAAATAATGATGTATTCTTGGAAATTATTAAAAATGATCTGTTCCGTTGCAATGTTTTGGAAAGTACCAGAATATTTTCTCCAAGATTTATAGTTTTATGAACATAGTCAACTTTGGCAGTAACTTTAAAACTAATTATAACAAAGCTTTAAGACTTACTGTGAAATTAGAATTCAACTCAAAAGTACTTTTAGGTGACCTTTAGGATTTGAATGCAAGATTTGTTTCTACAAGCTCTTACCATATATGTTTGTGATCCTTTGACTAATGTACATTATTAGCTCCTTCAATTTGGATATGTTAAACCAGATCCTGAAATGATGATGACAAAAATTATATTGTTACAGTCTTTACCACTATAAAATATTTACAAATGAAATTTCATTTAGTGGTACAATATCCCTAGCAACCATTAAGAGAAAATAAAATTATTCTGGGTTTTCTGATATTGTCAAATTTTAGCAAGCATTAAGCTTATACAATAACAGCAGTCTTGGCATTATCCTTCCCTTAATATCACATTTCTAGCTATAAATCTTCAACATAATTTTTAAGATAGAGACTTTTGACCATACTCTGCCTCATGTTACAGAGATTTGATGGTCTTAAAAATGTATAATTATGCAAAATACCTTTAAGATAGCAAATATACTTTTATCTAATTAAAGTTATATTTTATTTTTCCTTTTGATTTCTAAATCAAGATGAGTTTACATATGGAAAAGCACTTTAAATGATTACCCATCACCTTGAAGATATTTGGAAGTACTACTTCAACTTACAATTATTGTTTCTCTCTAATAACTCTAGTCTAACCCCACAGTGATAGCAAGAGACTGCAAAAGGTAAGCTACCTAATGATAAAGAATTGGAGATTTCACTTTATCTCCAACTTCTCCAATTTCTTTTGTATTATTGAGAAGATATACATCCCTCACCAATCTAGGGCAGGCCCGTAAATACAGAACTAGGAACTGCCAATGAAGAACATAAAGTCCTCAACCTCAAATTTCATTATTGAATTCTGGTTTTTCATAGAGACCTACTAGATAAGGTTTTACATTTTTATCTTTAATAGTTCATCTACCAGAAACAGTTGAAGAATGGGAACAAAATACTCAAGAGAGCTAAATCTCTGATTTATGTGTTTGGAAGACTACCGGTTTCTTATGTCCCAAAGATTTTGCAATAGTCTTCCACATGTCATGTCTTTAATCCTGGAATATCACTGTGAATTGGATGATCTTATCCCCATTTTTGTAGATGAAGTGAAAAAGCTGAAAAAAAGATAGCTTAGTGATATCACAAAGAGAAACAAAAAGTAAGTCAGGATCTAAGGCAGTGAGTTTATGATAAATGTTAGGAAAATAAATAGAGAATTCATATTTGAAATGGATCATGGAAAACCAACTGAAAAAGAAAAGGAGAATGCTTGCTTTGTTTCTGATCCTGGACTGGAATCCTCTAACATCTCACTGGTGATCTGAATAGGCTATAATCCCAGGTCTGAGGACTGAATCCAACCAGCACCTGTGCATGACGCTGAGTCATCTGTGTGATACTTCTTGCTGCCTTGAAAAGACGCTATGCTAGAACAGAAAGTACTTTCAGGGACAGAAGGACATTGAATTGACCTATTCCCCAGCTGCCTGGAGAGTATTTCAGTCACAGGTCTAAGACTGTTTGCCTATCCAAAGGAACCTTTGGATGAATTGCTCATTCATCATCCCCATGTCTATAATCAGGGTTGCTCTCTGTAAGAGTGCTCTATTACTCCCCAGTAATATCAAAAAGGCCAAAGTTATACAAACAAGACAACTTTGTCCTCCACCCTATTGTGCAAGAAAGCTTACAGTGCTGGTCTGTCTCTTTCTAGGTTGCTATGAATCCCCGCTAATGAAAAGACGAATAAGGATATATGTTAATGAGGAGTCAAGTGTAAATTGAATATAAACAAAAGGCGGGCCTTCTAGTCATGAAAAATATTTGAAAGTGATTTTTTCTTTCCTCATCTTTCACTCAGAATTCACTTGCTCATGTCAGTCTTCCTCCCCTCAAAAGATTTGTTGAGAGATTAAATCATTGCTATCGAAGATGTGTTTATGTATATATATAAAAAGAAACAGGAACAAAACTACACATGCTTAAATTGTTGTGAATATAAAAGATGTTCATATTCTCACTTACTATTTCATATGCTTGAGTAGAATTTCTAGATTTTAAACAATGAGTTACTAGTTTTCATGAATGTATAAAAAGTGTCATATTTTTAACTTGAAGCTCTCCTATAAAAAATATTTTATACCCTCTATTAATATAAGAAAAGTTTAAAATAATATTGTTTTCCTAGCTGTGAACCTCATAATACATGAAATTCACTTTGAATAAAGTGAAAATTTCCTTTTTTCAAAATTTTTTTTGTTTGAATTTGACAGAATATATGGAAAAAATCTTGAAGCCTATTAATTAGCAGTGTAGCTCCTAATTCTCTCATTCTTTTCCATAAGATTTTGAGTAACTTATCACTTACAAATATTAATCCTATACTGATCATCTCCATATTAATCCATCAAACAGAACAAATGCATTAATATGGAATGTGGATATGCCACAAGAAGAGCCTAGGTATTTTAAATCTCTTACAGTGTATAGATTAATATATACATGAACATTAACAGATGAATATTTGGTATTTATTTCTAACCTGAAGTGTTCTAAGAATAACACGGAAAAGAAAATACATGATAATGCCTAGCAATTTAAAAAGCCACCTAAAATCAATTTAAGATAATAGTCAAAATCACGAGGAAACATTTGTCAGAAGCCAACCTCCTCCCCATAATGCCAAAGCCATACTTATCAGATAGATAACCATCTCTGAATAATGGCAGGATATGGCAGAGGAAATGAGCTGTGTAGAGATGCCGCTCACTAACCTACAGGATAAACAGTATATAATAACTTCTTACTCATACACTGTCTCTGCTACCAGATTCCTGGGAATTGCACAAAACTACCACCTTGATAAAATTCTGTACATCATAGGATATCTATTTTCTGGCCCCAGACTGGCGTTATGGTTGTCATGGTGATGTATCTTGCTTTAGACTCTGTTGATGCACATAGGCTGTGTATTTCTCTAAAGCAGAAGACAGCAGCTTTTTACCTATGGGATTTAAATAGAGAGGCAAGGCACAAAAGTTTATTAGTAAAGCTCCTATTTTGTGAACCCTTTTATTCAGTGCTTCTAGTAGGGTCAGTTCCTCATCATTACTTGCTAGAGCTAGCTGAGCCATTATTATTATTAAAAATTATTAAAATTATTATTATTATTATTAAAATCTAAAACATATCTGTTTGTTTGTTTGGTCTGGGAAACTGAGTTCACTGGGGCTAACTACAATTTAGACATGGTTCCACATCCTTACATTTTCATCACACTCCATCTCCTCTTTCCATTCATGAGAATCAGGCCTACTCTAATGTCACAAATTTCTATAATTGGATCCCAGATTTCCCAATTCCCAATTCCTTAAAAATAATTACCAAAAATTTAAAGATTTTTTATGGGCTGGAATTTAGAAATTTCTTGATAATTGCTTAAATATTTTCAGCATACTAAAAATATAAATGGTGATCTAAGCAACTTGATGAAGGTCATTTATTTTCCTTTGATTCCTATATAATTCTGAATTTATATCCTGAGTCCTGCTTTGTGGCTGACTTTATTTTGGGGGGCTCCAAAATCACTACAGATGGTGACTGCAGCCATGAAATTAAAAGAAGCATACTACTTGGAAGGAAAGTTATGACCAAACTACACGGCATATTAAAAAGCAGAGATATTGCTTTGCCAGCAAAGGTCCATCTAGTCAAGGCTATGGCTTTTCTAGTGGTCATGTATGGATGTGAGAGTTGGACTGTAAAGAAAGCTGAGCGCCGAAGAATTGATGCTTTTGAATTGTGGTGTTGAAGAAGACTCTTGAGAGTCCCTTGGACTGCAAGGAGATCCAACCAGTCCATTCTAAAGGAGATCAGTCCTGGGTGTTGGAAGGACTGATGTTGAAGCTGAAACTCCAGTACTTTGGCCACCTGATGCGAAGAGCTGACTCATTTGAAAATACCCTGATGCTGTGAAAGATGGAGAGCAGGAGGAGAAGGGGACAACAGAGGATGAGATGGCTGGATGGCATCACCAACTCAATGGACATGAGTTTGGGTAAACTCAGGGAGTTGGTGATGGACAGGGAGGCCTGGCGTGCTGTGGTCCATGGGGTCGCAAAGAGTCAGACACGACTGAGTGACTGAACTGAGCTGAACTGAACTAATATCCTGAGTCCTGCTTTGTCACACCCCACTCACCTTGTTCTTACCTCATGCAAAATGTACCTTTTTTAAAAGGCACCTTAAGGCATTAGAACATTACCTTATCATTCTCTCTACCTCAAAGGCTCACTGATTTCTTTTCCTTTCCTTCAGTCCTTTGACTGCCAGCTTTCCCTTCTGATCCTGTACTCTGCTTAATTGGTATTTCCTCAATGATTCTTTTCCTTGATCCATCCCAACCTCCTACCCCCTCCCAGTACTTGACAAGATTAAGGTTCTCATACACTTTCTCTATTAGCAACAAGCACTTTTCCCAGCTGTATCTTTATCATTATTTCTGCTATTATCTCTTAAACATTTGTCTTCACCACACTGCAAATCACATGAAAACTAGCACTGTGTACATACAATAGGTAATTGGTAAATAATAAATAATTATTGAATGAATAAGAGAATAAATTAATGAACATGTGAATGAATAAGTGAATGTTCTGGAGACAATAAAGAGACAATGCTTTTGTTAGCATGTGTATCTGCTTTGCATTAATTGTGGATTATCTACAGTCAAGACACTTTTAATAACGTTTAATTTTTTCTAACATCAGATAGTGTATATACTTATAAAGAGTATCTTTATTATAACATTTATAAATGACAAGCCTGAGTTATTTTCAGTTGAGACTATGACCTGCTTTAAAGATGAATAACTCATTACAATGCTGTCTACTCCCTACAGAGAAAGCATGTACTGGGGGCTCTGAGACAAATAAGGCAAAGTCCCTATCTTGCAGATGCTTGCAGTTTATTCCAATCTCTCCCTCTGTTCCCCAACCCTGGAAAACATCATCACCTTCCAAACAAAACAAAACAAGAGCTTGGAAGCAATGAGAACAAAGTATAGTAGTAAATTCTTTGTGCTGTGTACTTTTATATAAAAATTTCCCTAGCACTTTGTCTATATCTCCCTGCAGTATATTGGATATGGTTTGAGGTTCTGTGGCAAGGAAGACATGATCCTTGCCCTCACAAAATACATATTCCAATCAGGATACAGAATAAGACAAAGATATCCTTACACAGCAGAGTCAGGGCTCTACAGGAACTGGGGCCAAAGGTCAATCTATGAGAGCACTTGAAAGGAAGAAAGCAAATTTGCATAGAGAGAAAATTGTCATAAGCAATGGGCCACTAAGACCTGGGTCTTCTTGAAGAATGGAGTAGGTTTGGTCAAATACGCCAACAAGGGAAGAGCACTCCTGGAAAAAGAAACCACACAGCACAATGCAGGTTCTCTTTACCAGATAAATTTCAAAATAAATGTGGCATTCATGATTAAATCTTATTTTAATAAACAAAAATTGGCTCCTCTGTCCATGAGATTTTCCAGGCAAGAATACTGGAGTAGGTTGCCGTGTCCTTTCTCCAGATCTTCCCAACCCAGAGATTGAACCCAGGTTTCTTGCACTGCTGGCAGATTCCGTACTGTCTGAGCCACCAGGGAAGTCCATAACAGAAAATACCAAAGGATAATTTGGAGGGAACCATTTCCAAATTTTCTTCTGCATTTTTTATAAGTGATAGTTATCCTATTCACAGTACTAAATGTGTCCACTGTAGAAGAATATTAAAGAATAGTCATTATAATAAAGAGGCTAATACCAATGGCAATGCCAATGGATTTTTGACATTGTAGAAATTACTGTCTTCCTCCAGTTTTAGCTGCTTTACAGTAGCACTGTTGGAGTGATCCATACACAAACTCATAAGAGAATATTCCCTCTGATTATGTATCTTGAAAAACTATAATAGCCACAGAAGTTAAACAACTTGATATCCAGTATATTATGAACTCCTTGGAATTTGGAAAGATTGTCTATTCTAGGACTCAGAAACTATGAGTCAATGTCCTATTAGACTGATGGATGATAGTTGGTTTTTATCAAATGTCACCATCAAGGGAAATTTCTGTTTCAAATAAAACTTAGAAGAATATTTTCTGGTTCCGAAACTGAATAAATTGGAATTCTCATAAGAAACTCAATGAAAAAGTACTGCTTTATTTTTACAAATGTAGATTTATATCTCTGAATATTGGCATTTTTCTTAAAATATCTGGAGAGGGTTTTGATCGACTTGTTTCTGTGATTTTTATTTAATATAAGACGTGAACTTATAATTTTTTATTAAAGTTTTTAAACAAAGCTGTCAATTTCATTTTAAAGAATTTTAAAGAATTTCATTCTATATTTACCCTGAGTCATTTTAAAAGCATTTTAAAATAAATTTAGGGTCATTTTTGATGAAAAATGAAACATTTACAGATCAGAAATTCCAGCCTCTGTTAATACTCATGAACATGTGATAGTACAACCAGATTGGAAAAGAGGAGAATCTGGTCAATAGAATATTTGTTTAATCTTGGTTAAGCATCAGAAAATAAGTGGTAACAATTTTATCATCATAGAAACTGGAAACATAAGAATAACTTTTTGGTGTTTCTTAAATTTCCAAAAAGATTTCCAAATATTAAAATTTGCAATACCCATATTTTAATGTTTTTTTAGGTTTCTGGAAACGATTTTCTAAGCTCATAATATCTGCATTGCCAAAATAATGGCAATTCAACTATAATTCTCTGAAAAAAAATTTAGATATTTTGGATACTTGTTTGTGGAGGTAGGTAATTCATTATAAAAACATCATAAAGGCACATCAGACATTCTGTGCATATTAACAAGATTTCTTATCTTTCTGTAGCCATTCATAAACAGTTGTGATTTGATGGTCTGAAGGAAGGCAGTGTGTTTAGAAAATTTTTCCAGAGTTCTAACTGGGCTTCTAGGTGTTAGTTGTATTTATATCTAAAACATTTATCTCACTTGCTGACTTTCAGAGATGAACCACTGGAAAACATATGCATAAAAGAAAATAGACATGTCAGCTTAGTACCTATGTGCAAATATGGGTATGTATGAAAATATATTAGTAATGTCATCTCTACAGTTATCGTTACATATAATGCATGGAATGTGCATACTATTGAAGCAACCACCCATGTGGACAAAAGAGAATAGTCTATAAATACGACAATGGGTGTAGTATATTCACAAGGGCACAGTCCACTCTCGCTGCTGTGAACTCCACAGAGAATTGCAGTTTTCACCTTCTTCTTTTCCCCCTGCAAAAGCAAGATTTCATTGTATACTGCTAGAAATCATATTCCCAGTTGTGGCTGAGTGTAAACAAACTCCAAACAGGATCTTGGGGTCTCTTTATTGATGCTGCCCTGGGAGGAGGCAGTGCATTAACAAGTGGGGATAAAAGTAGAGAAGGATGGGCTCTAAATTCAATGCAGTGAAAAGAAGGAAGGAAACTCTCAAAGGAAAGCCATTTACTTTCCAACACTACCTGATAAACAACAAATTTCCTCTTTCTTCCTCTAGACTCCAAAATGCCTGTGTTGGGCGTAGGGTCAATGGGATTGTGGAAAGGAGATAAAAGGACAACAGAGGCAGCATGGAGTTTCTCCAGACTGGAGGCATGTGATTATTTAAGCTGATTTTGAGGGAATTAAAGATATCTTATTATAGATATTTTCCAGAATGAAAGACTCTATTCTGTTTACAACTTTTTGTTTAGATCTAACAGTCTAAAAAGACTCACAAACAACTGGTACTTATATGCACTCAACACACATCTTCTATTATGCACTTTTTTTAAGAGTTAGAGAATGTTGACATAAGAATTTCTATGCAAGGCTATTTGCTGTGAATAATTATACAGAAAATACACTTTTAACCTAATTAATAAAGCAACTATCTACAAACTATAAATGGAATCATAAAATTTTGGACAGCTGTTGTTATATAGTTGTTATAAAGAACTTCCTTTGTCTAGACGTTCTTTGAAACCCTCATTTGCATTTTGTTGATGGCCTAAGAGAACGTATATATAAATGATTAAAAACAGAAACAGGAGCTGTAAAAACTAGATTGTGTGGTCATGATCACTAGACATCTTTCTTTGCCAGGTGCTCTACTTACAGGTGTTAGTTTGGGAAATGGATCCAACAGGTCTGTTGACATCATTTCTCTTTGGGAGACTTAAATGACTACCCTGCAGCGCTGTTCCCACCACAGGTGACTGCCCTTCCCTTTTGTTTACTTCGCCACAATTAGTTTCCTACACAGTGGAAGCAAACGGGGAGATTTCAACTGTTGGTAAATAAAGGGCTGTGCATGAGTGCCTCTTAATAGCTTATCATCGTGTGTAATCAAACTGAATAATTGCTGGAGAGGAGAGTTCCTACACATTGGCAGATGCCCGTGGGCTGAGCTCTGCTCTGGAATGTCACCATGCAACAGAAGCCCTGGATGGATAATGCATCAGCAGTACTGGGGCTCTAGGCATGTCACGCAGGTGGGGAGAAATCAGCGAGGTGAGGCAAACGTAAGTGTGCCAATGACATGGGAATGGTATTAGATGGATAGGGGGCAAGTAAAAAGACAAAGAAGCCAAGAAATTGAACAAAACAGCTTTCACCACTAAATGGAAATTACCTTGAATGCTGCATTGCACCAGTGACTTTGACAGCTGAAGCAGTGGCAAAGAGAACTTGACTAAGATATTGGCCTTAGCTGTTGGCTTTGCAAGGGGCTAAGTGTGGTTGGCTTTCTCCTGACAAGATCAATCACTATTCATACAACACAATGAGCTAAATTCAAGAATACTTTCTTGGGGGCATTCACGAAAAGATTGAAAAGCAGCAGGCTTTCCTATGCCCTGAATCCAGAGGGACACAGAAACACATTTTCCGGATGGCCATTTAACCTAAGAATGTTTCTATATATTACATAAAATCATGAACATTTACTATTTTATGTCATGTAATTAAGGTTTGATGTCATTTATCAATCAAAAAATAGATGCACAGATTCCAGGTAATCTTAAATGGACATGTGTTCTGTTCCATTTTAAACTGGATTTCAGCCTTATTTTCTTGTTCTCCCTGCCCCCAATATTCTCCTACAGAACATGGTATGTATATGGCAGCTTGAAGGTACTTACTATTTGGGTTTTGCAGTGAGTTAGCCTTGTCACGTTCATGCACACACACACACACACTCACACACACACACAGGCACACCAAGCCAAGTGAGCCTCATTACAGGCTGGCATCCCCTGTGACAGACAGGTAACATCTGTGTTGCTTCGTTTGCAAACAGTGTGTCTGCTGGGGAATCTTATTCACAAATCCTTTAGAGCAGACAAGCTCCCCCTTTCTTCTCTCTCCTTTTTTTTTTTTTTTCACAAGGATGGTGAATAAGAATTGAAATTCCAAATTAACTATTCCAGATAAAGCTTAAGGTTTTCATTAATATTTAAATTGAACTATCAGACGTGATGTTGCAATATTTCATACCAATAGCTTGCACAGAAAAACTTTTAAATATTAAGGTTTCATCATTTTCAAAGGAAAGAAGGAATTGTTCTTTTCTTTTAAACAGTGATCCTATGGAAACTAATGTGAGCCATGTAAGAAACAAACAAACAAAAAAGCATGAAATTAGCCATAGATGCTTAGGTACTCTTTCTTTCTTTGCACTCCACCCTCAATACGCTCTGTCAAATAGTTTCATTCTAGCACCTAAAAGGAAATCAACTGTAGCTGTTCAACCAGCATTTTGTTTGGCTCTTTCCAGTGCTTGACTCTTAATAGCCATTCAATAATCATTTAATATCTAACAACCAGAGACGTGAGCTAGATGTTGTAGAGAACACAAAGACATAATAAACTTTCTCCATCCTTGATCATGGTAGAGTATTAATAAATTATTCTCATGAATCACAGAGTTAAAATAGGAAGACTTTCTAGAAGAGAAATGACAAGAACTGGTCTATCATTGATTGGATGAGGAAGGCATTCCAGAAAAATCAAATCCTATAAGCAAATTTGAAAAATATGAATTTTTCAGACTTTTGAAGGAACACTTAAATGGTGAGATGGCTGGGAGCAGAAGGTTCAGGTAGCGGGCAAGAAGGTTCACCTAGGTTTAGCACCTTAATGAGGTTACAGTTGAAAATTTGAGACTACATCATGAAGCACAGGCCTTTGAAACTTCTTCTCCATTTTATAAGAAAAAAGTCATTTAAGTGATGTTTTACCAAGACAGTGACACAAAAATTACTGTATTGGGAACATTACCATAGCTATCCCAGAATCCTGTCCATCTTTTTAATGGGAAAATATAAATATTCAATAAAGGCTATTTCAAATTTTCCTAACAAGCAACACATCCTTGTAGCACCAGTGCTATGACCAATTTTCTTTGAGCTATTGATCCTTTGATCATCTTATAATATCTATATCAATCCTTGGTGTGCTCTTATGTCTAATTAACTGCTTCTTCTATCTCCTTTAAAGGATCATCTTTCTCTACTTGCGTATTAAAGATAGGGGCATCTCATTGCTAGGATTTAGACTGATTCTTTTCTTACTTCATACTCCCTTTCTAAGCTCTTTCTTTGTGTACTCATGATTAGAGAGCTATCTACCAATAGATGACTTTCAAACTACCTTGTATTTTATACTTTATATTTTCTATACACAGCTATTTCCTCTGAGCTTCTGGCTCTTACAATTGCTTAATTAGAATTTCCTCTTGGTCATATCAAGAAAACTTACCACTACCTGAGATGCTAAATATGTATTCAATATTAATAGTATCAATCTCTTCCTTGTAAAAATATAGGCTCTTTGTGAGCAGAAAGTTTTACCATTTTGTTCACAAATGCATTCCCATGTTTATCACAGCACCGGACACATAAATGGTACTTGATAATATTTTTAGATGAATAAATGGCTGAATCTCTAGTTCAGGCTATTGTTTATCGTCTCCAATGATATATCAGGTAAACAGACTCTTAATCACCAACATTCTTTTTTTTTTTAGTTTTTTATTTTTTTAATTTTAAAATCTTTAATTCTTGCATGTGTTCCCAAACATGAACCCCCCTCCCATCTCGCTTCCCATAACATCTCTGTGGGTCATCCCCATGCACCAGCCCCAAGCATGCTGCATCCTGCGTCAGACATAGACTGGTGATTCATTCTTACATGATAGGAGAATGGCATTCAATCACCAATATTCTTTAGAATTACTGGCACATAAGGGGCTTCCCTGGTGGCTCAAATGGTAAAGAATCTGCCTGCAAATCAGGAGACCCAGTTTCAATCCTTGGGTCAGGAAAATTCCCTGGAGAAGGAAATGGCAACCCACTCCATATTCTTGCCTGGAGAACCCCACGGATAGAGGAGCCTGGTGGGCAACAGTCCATGGGGTCACGAAGAGTCGGACAGGACTGAGTGACTAAGCACAGCACAATACTGGCACACAAGGGGTTTATGGTTACATTTTTGTAACCATATTTTTGTTACAAATTTTGTAACCAATTTTTCAAGTGTCCAAGAAAATTGGTTACATTTTCTTCTATACTTCTCTGTAGATAGCATACCCCTTTATTATTCAGACCTAAGGAAAACAGTGCTTCCAACTGCCCCATGGTAAATTGTTGATAATCTCTCTCCTGGACTGTTTTAATCACCACTTGTCCTGTTTCAAACTTGACAATACAATTATGCTACTGTTCGGTTGCTCAGTTGTGTCCAACTCTTTGTGACGCTATGGACTGCAGCATGCCAGGTTTTCATGTCTCATAATTATATAGACATTTTAAAAACATGTGTTTGACATGACACCACCCTGCCTAAAACACCAAAAAGGCTTTCTATTGCTGTTAAGATTAAAACAAAAACAAAAACAAAAAAAAAAACACATGATCACCATAAAGAACAAAGCCTTGCATGATCAAGCTCCTACTTACCTCTCCATCTCTGTATGTTTTAACATTCCTTTGCCCATGCCCACTTCTGCTTTCTCTGCACCAGCAACAAAGCCTTCTTGCTTCAGATTCTCACACTTTGCAAGCCCTCAAACTACTCAGAAGACTTCTACTTTTCTCTTAACCTAGTTAATTTTCATTGCTCCCTTTAGATCTAGGCTAAGAGATACTCTCCTCAGAGAACACTTCCACAACTCCTTGACTCAATCAACAGTCCTTTAAAGAACTTAAAACTACAATTTGATATTTGTGTGTATCTAGTTTTGTTTACATTGCAAAATATCATCTATGAGCCATGCCTTATATTGGACACTTTAAATACAGCAGTAAACAATGGCATTTATGCAGCTAACATTCAACTGAAGGAGGTAGGCAATAACCATTATAATGCATATTATAATGTTAAGCTGTAATAAGAGACAAAAAAAAACACCCCACCAAATTAAAGCAAGTAATTGGTTATGGAATATAGAAGGTATTACAATAGGTAAAGTGGTCAGGAAAATTATTTCAAAAGAGTCAATATTTGAACAAATAAGAGGATAAAGTAAAGGAGAGAATACTACAAATATCTGAGCAAAGATCACCCCAAACAGAGAGACTAAGGGCAAAGGCCTTGAGGTATTAACATGCTGGGCAGGTTCAAATTCCAGCCAAAGCAAGTGTGGGTAGAACAAAGCGAGCAAGTAGGAAATGAGATGAGAATAAACAAAAGGTTTAAGATCATATGGGTTATTATAGGCCAATAAAAATTGCTTCAAATTTGCATTTTGTTCTGAGTGTATTGGGAAAGTGTTTGAGAACAGAAATGTAAGAATCCAATTTTAGTTTTAATGTAGCCGACATGTGGAGACTAGGTTCAGGTAGCAAAAGAGTAGAAGCAGAGACTAATTAGGATGCTACTGCAATAGTATGAACAATGAACTGCTGCTGCTGCTGCTAGGTCACTTCAGTTGTGTCCGACTCTGTGCGACCCCATGGACAGCAGCCCACCAGGCTCCCTCGTCCCTGGGATTCTCCAGGCAAGAACACTGGAGTGGGTTGCCGTTTCCTTCTCCAATGCATGAAAGTGAAAAGTGAAAGTGAAGTCACTCTGTCATATCCGACTCTTAGTGACCCCATAGACTGCAGCCTACCAGGCTCCTCCATCCATGGATTTTCCAGGCAAGAGTACTGGAGTGGGGTACCATTAGGAGGATAATAAAAACAATGATAAGATGTTAAATTCATAATAAATTTTGAAAGTAAAGCCAGTAGAGATGACTTGGATGTAAGACATGAGGAAAAGAGAAAAATTGAGAATGACTTCAAGATTTTTGGCCCAAGCAACTGAATGAATGTTGGCAAAATTTGCAGAAATAAGAGCCATTGGGAAATAGATGAATTGATGAAGTTTTGAGCTTTGGACATGTTAACTTTGTGTTGCCTATTAAGAATCCAAGTAATGATGTCAAGCATACAGTTGGATATACAAGGAAAAGTTCAAGCTTTAGAACAGTATTGGTGCTGACTTTATTTAGATATTATTGACACATATCATTGTATTGGTTTTAGATTTATAATGTAATACTTTATTATTTACATATATTGCAAAATGATCACCATAATACATCTATCTAGTTAACATCCATCACCATGTATTCTTACAGCTGTTGTTTCATGTGATGAAAACTTTCAAGATTTACTCTTAGCAACCTTCAAATATGCAATATGGTATTATTAACTATAGTCACATGCTATATATTATATCCCTAGGATTCATTTCATAACTGGAAGTTTCTAGTTTTTAACCCCTTTCACCCATTTAGCCCACTAATGTTGCTGATTTTAATCAAAATTAATGAAACTGAAAGTAAGGCTGGAATTCCTTCTTAATAACTTAAAAATAATAATTTGTTTTCCAATATGCAGGTGAAACCAAAGTATTTGACCAGTAATTGTACTACCATTGGAGAAACCTATGGGCATAAACAGGACCTACATCTATTCTTGCCTCAAATACTGACAGGTCCAAAATAGGTGCTAAATAAACCCTGAGTGTTTTATTTTTATTTTCTTTGGAAACCAAGATAAGCAGAGGAAGAAAATGACAGCAACTCAGCCTTTGGCATAATGAAGCCCTAAGAGAATTTACAGAACAAAAATTTATAAACTGTCTAAAGGCAAAGTATTAGGAAGGATGACAGAAGACATGTAATAGAAAGAGCTGTGGAGAGGGAATTAGCCTTTGAATTCTGGCTCTCTCAACAACATATTTGTTAACCTTGAGCTAGTATCTTCAGCTCTCTGGTCTGCAATAAAATCAGCTCACAAAGTATACACAGTATCTGTATTCTTCCAAATTTGAAGGAAATTAGCCTTTTTCTTAGTCACTTACATTTCAAAATGACATGTTTTTCCCCACAATATTTATATGGACTGCAACATTAATATCCATTCAGAAACTTGAATCTGGGCCATATGCCATTAGTGCAATATTTTTCTACAACTGAAATTACTATATCCTTTTTAGCCAGGTAGTTAAGAGGAAACTGTCAGCTTATATAAGTTTTTACACCTTGAGCAGTCATTTTGGGAGGACATAAATTAACCACAACCATGAAGAAATGTGTAAACAATTGAGAATTCCAGGAGGAAGGAAGAACTGTCAGTGTTTAAAAGAACAATTTTATAATTACTCTCACCTACATGGACTTAAAAAAACAATAATAACAACAAAAACCTTTGAAAATATAGTATGTGCATCACTATAATTAATAATGAAAAGATAATACAATTAAAAATTTTTAAACATATTATAATCTACCTTTGACTTGGTAGTCCAGAAATACTTGAGGGCACTCATCCAAATAAGAGATTCAAAATAAACATGAAGACTGCAGGACTTCCTGAATATTGTTTTTAGGTGAAAGGAATGCTCACATTTGACTTTAAAATTAGATATAGTACCACAGTCAAGAGAACTTTTTTCTCATTCTGAAAATTACCCCTAATACAAAGTAAGGATATTCTATAGTGACAAGTCTAATTTATATTTACTATAACACATCATAGTATTAAATATGGGTCAAGAATACTGAAGTGGTTTGCCATTCCCTTCTCCAGTGGATAGGACACTGAAAGATGAACTCCCCAGGTCAGTAGGTGCCCAATATGCCACTGGTGATCAGGGGAGAAATAACTCCAGAAAGAATGAAGGGATGCAGCCAAAGCAAAACCAAAACCCATCTGTGGATGTGACTGGTGATAGAAGGAAGGTCCGATGCTATAGAGCAATACTGCATAGGAACCTGGAATGTTAGGTCCATGAATCAAGGCAAATTGGAAGTGGTCAAACAGGAGATGGCAAGAGTGAACATTGACATTCTAGGAATCAGAGAACTAAGATGGACTGGAATGGGTAAATTTAACTCAGATGACCGTTCTATCTACTACTGTGGGCAGGAATCTCTTAGAAGAAATGGAGTAGCCATCATGGTCAACAAAAGAGTCCAAAATGCAGTACTTGGATGCAATCTCAAAAATGACAGAATGATCTCTGTTCATTTCCAAGACAAATCATTCAGTAACACAGTGTTCCAAGCTTATAACCCAACCAGTAATGCTGAAGAAGCTGAAGTTGAATGGTTCTATGAAGACCTACAAGACCTTTAGAACTAACACCCAACAAAGATGTCCTATTCATTATAGGGGGCTGGAATGGAAGAGTAGGAAGTTAAGAAACACCTGGAGTAACAGGAAAATTTGGCCTTGGAGTACAGAATGAAGCAGGGCAAAGGCTAATTGAGTTTTGCCAAGAGAACACACTGGTCATAGCTAACACCCTCTTCCAACAACACAAGAGAAGACTCTACACATGGACATTACCAGATGGCACTGATGGTCTAATCACTTCATGACAAATAGATGGGAATAAAGTGGAAACAGTGGCTGACTTTATTTTTCTGGACTCCAAAATCACTGCAGATGGTGATTGCAGCCATGAAATTAAAAGACTCTTGCTCCTTGGAAGGAAAGTTATAACCAACCTAGACAGCATATTAAAAAGCAGAGACATTACTTTGTCAACAAATGTCCATCTAGTCAGTTCAGTTCAATTCAGTTCAGTCATTCAGTCGTGTCTGACTCTTTGAGACCCCATGAGTCACAGCACACCAGGCCTCCCTGTCCATCACCAAATCCCGGAGTTCACTCAGACTCACGTCCATCGAGTCAGTGATGCCATCCAGCCATCTCATCCTCTGTCGTCCCCTTCTTCTCCTGCCCCCAATCCCTCCCAGCATTACAGTCTTTTCCAATGAGTTAACTATTCGCATGAGGTGGCCAAAGTACTGGAGTTTCAGCTTTAGCATCATTCCTTCCAAAGAAATCCCAGGGCTGATCTCCATCAGAATGGACTGGTTGGGATCTCCTTGCAGTCCAAGGGACTCTCAAGAGTCTTCTCCAACACCACAGTTTAAAAGCATCAATTCTTCAGTGCTCAGCTTTCTTCACAGTCCAACTCTCACATCCATACATGACCACTGGAAAAACCATAGCCTTGAGTAGATGGACCTTTGTTGGCAAAATAATGTCTCTGCTTTTGAATATGCTATCTAGGTTGGTCATAACTTTTCTTCCAAGGAGTAAGTGTCTTTTAATTTCATGGCTGCAGTCACCATCTGCAGTGATTTTGGAGCCCATCTAGTCAAGGCTATGGCTTTTCCATTGGTCATGTATGGATGTGAGAGTTGGACTATAAAGAAAGCTGAGTGCTGAATAATTGATGCTTTTGAACTGTGATGTTGAAGAAGACTCTTGAGAGTCCCTTAGACTGCAAGGAAATCCAACCAGTCCATCCTAAAGGAGATCAGTCCTAGGTATTCATTGGAAGGACTGATGTTGAAGCTGAAACTCCAATACTTTGGCCACCTGTTGTGAAGAGCTGACTCATTTGAAAAGACCTTGATGCTGGGAAAGATTGAGGGCAGGAGGAGAAGGGGACGACAGAGGATGAGATGGTTGGATGGCATCACTAACTCAATGGACATGGGTTTGAGTGAACTCTGGAAGTTGGTGATAGACAGGGAGGCCTGGCGTGCTGCAGTTCATGGGGTCACAAAGAGTCAGACATGACTGAGTGACTGAACTGAACTGAGTATTAAATAATTCTGTGATAGTGGCTCAGATGGTAAAGAATCTGTTTGCAATTCAGGAGACCCAGGTTCGAACCCTGGGTCAGGAAGATGCCCTGGAGAAGGAAATGGCAACTCAACCCACTCCAGTATTCTTGCCTGGAGAATTCCATGGACAGAGGAGCCTGATGGACTACAGTCTATGGGGTCCAAAAGAGTCAGATACAACTGAATGACTAACACTTTCACTTTCAAATAATATAAAACTTGTCAATATATTAAATTGTATACTACCATTAACAAAATACTACCACTAAATATATGGCTTCCCTTGTGGCTCAGATGATAAAGAATCCACCTGCAATGCGGGAGACCTGGGTTTGATCCCTGGGTTGGGAAGATCCCCTGGAGAAGGCAAAGGCTACCCACTCCAGTATTCTGGCCTGGAGAATTAAATGGACTATACCGTCCATGGGGTTGCAAAGAATCAGACACGATTGAGCAACTTTCACTCGCTCACACCACTAAAATGGATATATATAGTTTAATTTACCTATCTTTAACTTTCCATGAAATAGCTCTTTCCTTACTCCAGGAAAAGATGACTGACTCCTTTACTGTGTTCTCTAGCACTGTTTCCTAAACTGTCTTCAGGAGAACATTAGTACTCAAGAAGCTGTTAAATAGGTACTCTAAAATATTAATAAATAATAACAGTTATGTAATATACAAACAGGAGGTCATGGTCAAAGAAATGTTGTTGTTCAGTCGCCCAGTCATGTCCAACTTTTTGTGACCCCATTGACTGCAGTAGGCCAGGCCTCCCTGCCCCTCACCATCTCCTGCAGTTTGTGCAAGTTCATGTCCATTGCATTGGTGATACCATCCAGCCAACTTGTGCTCTGGTGTTCTCTTCTCCTTCTGCCCTCAATCTTTCCCAGCATCAGGGACTTTTCCAATGAGTCAGCTGTTCACATCAGATGACCAAGCTATTGGAGCTTAAGCTTCAGTTTCAGTCCTTCCAATGAATATTCAGGACTGATTTTCTTTAGGATTGACTGATTTGATCTCCTTGTAGTCCAAAGGACTCTCACGAGTCGTCTCCAGCACTGCAATTCAAAAACATCAGTTCTTAGGCACTTAGCCTTCTTCTTGGTCCCACTCTCACATCTGTACATGACTAATGGAAACACCATAGCCTTAACTATATAGACCTTTGCTGGTAAAGTGATGTCTCCACTTTTTAATACACTTTCTAGGTTTGTCATAGCTTTCCTTCTGAGGAGCAAGTGTCTTTTAATTTGATGGCTGTAGTCACCATCTGCAGTGATTTTGGAGCCCAGGAAAATAAAATCTGTCACTGCTTCCACTTTTTCCCGATATATTTTCCATGATATGATGGGACTGGATGTCATGATCTTAGTTTTTTGAATTTTGAGTTTTAAGCCAGCTTTTTAACTTTCCTCTTTCACCGTCATCAAGAGGCTCCTTAGTTCCTCTTCATTTTCTGTCACTAGAGTGGTATCATCTGCACATCTGAGGTTGTTGATATTTCTTCCAGCAATCTTGATTCCAGCTTGTGATTCAACCAGCCTGGCATTTCACATGATGTACTCTGCATATATGTTAAATAAATAGAATGACGATATACAGTCTTGTCATACTTCTTTTCCAATACTGAGCCTGTCCTTGTTCCATGTAAAATCTAACTGTTGCTCCTTGACCTTTATACAGGTTTCTCAGGAGGCAGGTAAGATGGTCTGGTATTTCCATCTTTTTAAGAATTTTCCGCAGGTTGTCTTGATCCACAATTCAAAGGCTTTCACATAGGCAATGAAGCAGATGTTTTTCTGGAATGACTTGGTTTTCTCTACGATTCAACATATGTTGGCAATTTGATCTCTTCTTCCTCTGCTTTTTCTAAACTCGCCTTGTACATCTGGAATTTCTTGGTTCATGTACTGCAGATTCTTTACCAGCCGAGCCAGTAGGGAAGCCTTGGTAGTATGGGAAATGAACACAATTGTCTAGTAGTTTGTACATTCTTTGGCACTGCCCATATTTAGGATTGGAATGAAAACCGATCTTTTCCAGTCCTGTGACCACTGCTGAGTTTTCCAAATTTGCTGGTATATTGAGTGCAGCACTTTCACAGCACCATCTTTTAGAATTTTAAATAGCTTATCTGGAATTCCATCACCTCCACTACCCTTGTTTGTAGTAATACTTCCTAAGGCCCACTTGACTTCATAGTCCAGGATGTCAGGCTCTTGGTGAGTTACTATACCATGGTGGTTATTTGAGTCATTAGGATCATTTTTGTAAAGTTCTTTTTTTCTTGCCACCCCTCTTTAATCTCCCTGCTTATGTCAAAAGAGATTAAAATGATCTCTTACCATTCCTGTCTGTTGTGCCTATCCTTACATGAAATGTTTCCTTGATATTTTCAATTTTCTTGAAGTGATCTCATCTTTCCCAGTCTATTTTTTTCCTCTACTTCCTTGCACTTATAATTGAAGAAGGCCTTCTTATCTCTCCTTGCTGTTCTCTGGAACTCTACATTCAGTTGACTATATCTTTCCTTTTTCCCCTGTTCTTTGCTGTCTTCTTACCTGTTATGTGTAAAGCCTCCTCAGACAACCACTTGGTCTTCTTGCATTTCTTTTTCTTGGGGAATGTTTTGGTCACTGACTCCTGTACAATGTAATGAATCTCTGTCCACAGTTCTTCAGGCACTCTGCCTAACAGATATAATCCCTTGATTCTATTCGTCACCCCTACTGTATAATCGTAAAAGATTTGATTTAGGTCACACTTGAATGGCCTAGTGGTGCTACCTATTTTATTCAATTTAAGCCTGAATTTTGCGATAAGGAGATGATGATCTAAGCCACATTCAGCTCCAAGCTTTGTTTTTGTTGACTGTATAGAGCATCCTCATCTTCAATTTATCTTGATCCATGGGCCTAATTCCAGGTTCCTACACAATATTGTTCTTTACAGCATCAGGCTTTACTTTCAACACCAGATACATCCACAACTGAGCATTGTTTCTGCTTTGGTCCAGCCATTTCATTCATTCCGGAGCTGTTTGTAATTGCCCTCCACTCTTCCCGAGTAGCATATTGAGCACATTCTGACCTTGGGGGCTCGTCTTTTGGTGTCATATCATTTTGCCTTATTATACTTCATGGATTTCTCATGGACAAGAATACTAGAGCAGTTTGCCATTCCCTCCTCCGGTGGACCATGTTTTGTCAGAACTCTCCACTATGACCCATCTGTCTTAGGTGGCCCTGCATGGCATGGCTCATTCCTTCGTTAATCACACAAGCCCCTTCACCACAAGAAGGCAGTGATCCATGGGAACTTTGAAACAATTAACTGTGGTGCACCACACCAAATCTAACAAGTGCTCAGGACTTAGTAAATAAAAACTATCAGTCTACCCCAAAGGAAATCAACCCTGAATATTCATTGGAAGGACTGATGCTGAAGCTGAAGTTCCAATACTTTGGCCACCTGATACAAAGAGCCAAATCATTGGAAGAGACCCTGATACTGGGAAAGATTGAAAGCAGGAGGAGAAGGGGACAACAGAGGATGAGATGGTAGGATGGCATCACTGACTCAGTGTACATGAGTTTGAGCAAACTCCAGGAGATGGTAAAGGACAGGAAAGCCTGGTGTGCTGCAGTTCATGGAGTCACAAAGAATCGGACACAACTGAATGACTGAACAACACAACTTGTGCTGCTGTTGGTCATGGTGGGGAGGTGGTGAATACATAAGCGCAGCACCTCTCTGAGCCATGACTGTACTGTGGCACATGGTGCATGCATGCTAAGTCGGGTCAGTCGTGTCTGAACCCATGTAACACTGTAGCCTGCCAGGCTCCTCTGTCCATTGGATTCTTCAGGCAAGAATACTGGGGTGGGTTGCCGTCGCCTTCTCCAGGAGATCTTGCCAACCCAGGGATCGAATCCATGTCTCATTTTGTCTCCTGTATTGAAAGGCAGGTTCTTCCACTAGCACCACCTGAAGCCCATTATATACTCACATTTACTCTACTTCCGACTCAGTGACCCATTCCCTGTGAGTCTGTAATAATCTCTCTGTATGTATATAGAAGTTCATGTAGCAAAACTCTTTTGGACTTCTTATTTACAGAACCAAACTTAGCAATTTCTGTTACTATAAATATTTATTCCTTAAAACAACTTGGCTTTTAATTTACAAAACTTTTGATATGTCAAAATTTCAAATACTTTTGACTTATGGTACATATACACAATGGAGTATTACTCAGCCATTAAAAAGAATACATTTGAATCAGTTCTAATGAGGTGGATGAAACTGGAGCCTATTATACAGAGTGAAGTAAGCTAGAAGGAAAAACACCAATACAGGATACTAATGCATATATATGGAATTTAGAAAGATGGTAACAATAACCCTGTATGTGAGACAGCAAAAGAGACACAGATATATAGAACAGTCTTTTGGACTCTGTGGGAGAGGGAGAGGGTGGGATGATTTGGGAGAATGGCATTGAAACATGTATAATATCATATATGAAACAAATCGCCAGTCCAGGTTTGATGCACAATACAGGATGCTTGGGGCTGGTGCAGAGGGATGGTATGGGGAGGGAGGAGGGAAGGGGGTACAGGATGGGGAAGGGGGTACAGGATGGGGAACACCTCTATACCCGTGGCAGATTCATGTTGATGTATGGCAAAACCAATACAATATTGTAAAGTAGTTAACCTCCAATTAAAATAAATAAATTTATATTTTAAAAAAGTGTTTTAAACTATTATTCCAGTTTTGCAGGTAAGAAAATACAGGTTTAGAGATGTTAAGTAACTTTTGGAAGAACACATAGGAGGCACCGATGTGGCAGAGTTGAGCTTCCAATCCTCATTTCCGCCACTGTACCAAAGCAGGCTGCTTGAAACATTCTCTGAAAATTTTATGAAATTCTTACTAAACTTATTTTATTTTAACCCATTAAATATTGGTAAACATTTGATAATATTTGATATTGGTAAATATAAGATAATTCTGTACTTCAGAATATTTTATTAACAAGCCTGGTATCCTATAGTCCATGGGGTTGCAAAGAGTCAGACACAACTTATTGAGTGAACAACAACAATAAGAAATACATGAATAAAAAAATCTCCTGTCTCACACGAACCATAAAGAAACTCCTTGTTTTATATAGAAAATACTGGACATATTTAATTTGTACATAGGTAAAACATCCATGGAGTTCAAATGTTAAGACACAGTAAAACATACTCGGTACAAATTCCCTCACATACACACCTCTAGGCATGATACACAAAGTCACCCACCGCCAAGAGGACCATACATTTCCCAACTGCACACACATCTCTCACTTCCAAATAGTAATGAGGTCCATATGCAGAAGCTCTGGCCCATCTCCTTGCAAAAGCTAACCATTATAAATGTTAAGGTTTTGTATTTTTATGCACTTAAATATACTCACCCACTTTTGTTCACTTTTACACAAAATACAATTTAAGGTACACATTGTTAAAATATCTTTTTTCTCCCCGTATAACAACATATATTGGCAATCTTTCCCTAGTTGAATGAACAGATTAACTTAATTATTTTCACACTATTACTTTAACTTCATGCAGTATAATTTATTGAACCACATCCTATTAACAAATACTTTTTTCAATCGTTTGCTATTACAGGCTGAACCATATTAAACTGCCAGCATTCAAATGCTTTTGAACTACATAAAATTTCAATTTCATATAGTTCAAACTAATATAAATAATCCTTGAATAATCCCTTGTATATTTGTGATTTTGTACAGAGGCAAGTAGAACTCTAGATTCCCAGAAGTACTCAGTCAAAGAATATGCAATTTTGAAATATTTTCTGTAACTTTAATATACTTTACAAATTTACTCACCATTAAAATTATACAAATTTATACCTCCTACAATCAGAGTACTGTCAGACTTTGGGAAATCTGTCAGTGCTATGATTTTAATTTTCTTTTTACTTATTCTATCTTCCTCTCTGCCTCTGTCTCTCTGTCTCTTCTGTTTAACAATCATTTCCTTTATGCCCTTCAGATTTTTAATCAAGTCAGAAAGTTCTTTCCACCCTCAATTTATAAGTGAATCACCTCATGTTTAGAGAAGAAAATGGCGACCCACTCCACTGTTCTTGCCTGGAAAATTCCATGGACAGAGGAGCCTGGAGGGCTACAGTCCGGGGGGTCACAAAGTCAGACAGGGTTGAGCATAGACGCGTAAACCTCATGTTTTCTTCTAGCACTTTTATAGTTAATTTCTTATATTTAAATATTTTACCTATTTGAAATATATCCTAATAAACATAGTGTATTGGTCCAAATTTATTGCTTTCAGATGTTTCCCTAGTTGTTCTAATGCCACTTCCTAGGTCTATCTTTTCCCCAGTTGATTTGAGATACTAACTTTAAAATATACACAATTCTCATTATGTATTTGTGTCTATCCTAGAATATCTAATCTTTTTCTTTGATATGTCTCTCTGTTGTTATACCATTATCACATCGTTTTAATGTTCAATACCCTGTATTTTAGTATGTTAGACTAATTCTTTCTCATATTCTTACTTTTCAGAATTTTCCTCACCATTTTTAAAAAATTTCTACATATGTTTTATTTCCTACATATTTTAAATTTTCTTTTTAAAATTTAATATACAGTTTAAGACTAGGTAATATATGCTTCAAATGTAAAACTCAAGCTGTCTGCCAAGTTACTCCCCCTACCTTTACAGTAATTATTGCTGACAGGGTTTTTTTTAATAACATTTAAGAATTTATTTATGCAAATTCAGTAAAATGACTATAATCTATTCCCTTCATTTTATATATAGTGGCATGCTATATGCCCTGCTCTACATCTTTTGTAAACAATCTTTATCCAAAGAGAATGTCAAGGAAGTCAAAAATATGTATTACTTTAATCCTCAAACAATTCTGTGAATTATGTAATAAGGAAGAAACTGTGGTAAGAAAGGTTAAGTAAATAAGTCAAGGTCACAAAATTTTACACGTCAGAACTGGAAACTGATTCAAGTCAGTTGGATAATGTTCATCACTGAATCATCTTAAATGTTTCTGATCATTATTGTTTCTTTTACATCTTCCCCATTTCTTTATGGAATTTTTTTCCCATGAAAATCTTGTATTTAAAATAGCATAAATCTCTTTTGGACTGAAAGTCTAGTCAACAACCTCATGGTTCTGAGCACTGATTTCACTCTTTAAAGAAAACAAGTACTACATGTATCTGCCAAGTGTTTGCAACCTGAAAGCTTTTGAGTCATGGTGGTGGTTGCGGTGGTTGGAAAGTAGAGTGGAAGGAAAGTAGGAACAGATGAGTGGCTGGATAATCACTGTGAAATGCAGAGAAGTGCAAATGAGCTGGTAAAGAAAGACAATTTATTCAGTGTGAGCTACAGAAACAGGGACTGGGGCTGATGCATGACAACATCTTGTACATGTAAGCCTTCCAAATCCATCTCAAGGGGATACTTGAAGTAGACTTTTTCTTTTTGGCTGCTTTTATTCTAAATCTTTCTATGTTTGGGTAATCTCCCGTTTTAGGATTCTGGGTGGGAGGCATAGCCTACCTCACCCAGAAATCTGAAAGTGGTAGATTTTTCTATGCACAGCCTTTCTTTTCCCTAGGCAGTGTGTCTTTGGCTCCTCCACTCACACAAACCTGCTCTAAATTTTAGATGTGAGGTAGGGAATCTGCTCTGCTCCCCTGCTCTCTACACATATCTCTGGGCAACAAGAGCAGATGGTGGTAAAGCGGCACCCAGTTTCTTTACTCAAATGTGTGAAGGATAAGCAGCAATGACTTATGGTCAACTCTGGGGGCATATTCGTCTCATGGGGCCAATACTCCCTTGTTATTTTTTTTTGTTCCTGATTCTGCCATCTCAAAACCATACTCACTGTTCTATGCTCAAGAAACTCACATCACATCTGGCATAATGTATAAGATCTCACCAACCCCACTCAACAGTTTTCCCTGATATCTGAAATTTTCACCAGTCTAACAAATGATTTTGGGTTAAAGTGCTGTATATCTAAGTGACTATAGTCACTAGAATTTCTCTGGAAATTATCACAGTTATCCATTACATTTAATCTCCACTGGTAGCAATTAGATTGGTGAATCATTCATTGTTGCCTTGGAAACTAACATTGAGGACAGGTGAGTATATTTCAATTGGAAAGAGATTATCCATAACATACACTCTAAAAGAGCTCAGATTTCTTCCCTGTGTTTGTCATATCTACATCCACCCCAGGCAGAGGGTCTTGTTGCAATATTTCCATAAAATCCATGCAATGGCCTGTTTACCAGTCCATTTTTGACCACCGTTCCTTCCCTCACTCTTGTAAATTTATCTCTCATTCTTGTAAATTGTACATTGGTTGGGTAGTAACATCTTTATTGAACAAGTTGGATTCATACCGATTTTATTGATATCCTATTCCTAACTCTACTAAAACTACTGGTCTGCATTCTTTCGCAAAACCAGTTTGCCCCTTATTCTTTCTGAAAAATGTTATAGCTTGGAAGTTATAGTACATTGGTGAAAGTATTTCCAAATGACAAAAATGTAGGAAAGAGTTTTCGAGAAGAGACATCATGTAACCATAAAACATGTTTTGGTTTTTGTTGCTTGTTTTTATCCTTTCAGTTCAGTTCAGTTGTTCAGTCGTGTTCGACTCTTTGCGACCCCAGGAATCTCAGCACGCCAGGCCTCCTTGTCCATCACCAACTCCTGGAGTTCACTCAAACTCACATCCATCGAGTCGGTGATGTCGTCCTCATCCTCTGTCGTCTCCTTCTCCTCCTGCCCCCAATCCCTCCCAGCATCAGAGTCTTTTCCAATGAGTCAACTCTTCACATGAGGTGGCCAAAGTACTGGAGTTTCAGCTTTAGCATCAGTCTTTCCAAAGAACACCCAGGACTGATCTCCTTCAGAACGGACTGGTTGGATCTCCTTACATTCCAAGGGACTCTCAAGAGTCTTCTCTAACACCACAGTTCAAAAGCATCAATTCTTTTGTGCTCAGCTATCTTCACAGTCCAACTCTCACATCCATACATAACCATTGGAAAAACCATAGCCTTGACTAGATGGACCTTTGTTGGCAAAGTAATGTCTGTTTTTTAATATGTTACCTAGGTTGGTCATAACTTTTCTTCCAAGGAGTAAGCATCTTTTAATTTCGTGGCTGCAATTACCATGAAATAATCAGAATGTTCCCATTGCTTGAAGAAGAAGATTATTTTTAATGTATTTTTATTAAGATATATGCTGAAGGAGTATATATATGTTGGGAAAGGAGTACATCAAGGCTGTATATTGTCACTCTGCTTATTTAACTTCTATGCAGAATACATCATGCAAAATGCTGGGCTGGGTGAGGCACAAGCCAGGACCAAGTTTGCCAGGAGAAATATTGATAACCTCAGATACGCAGATGACACCACCCTTTTGGCAGAAAGTGAAGAGGAACTAAAGAGCCTCTTGATGAAAGTGAAAGAGGAGAGTGGAAAAAGCTGGTTTAAAACTCAGCATTCAAAAATGAAGATCATGGCATCCAGTCCCATCACTTCATGGCAAATAGATGGGGAAACAATGGCAACAGTGACCAACTATTTTCTTGGGCTCCAAAATCACTGCAGATGATGACTGCAACCATTAAATTAGAAGACACTTGTTTCTTGGAAGAAAAGCAATGACCAACCTAGACAGCATATTAAAAAGCAGAGACATTACTTGGCCAACAAAGGTCCATCTAGTCAAAGCTATGGCTTTTCCAGTAGTCATGTATGGATGTGAGTGTTGGGCCATGAAGAAAGCTGAGTGCTGAAGAATTAATGCTTTTGAACTGTGGTGTTGGAGAAGACTCCTTAAGAGGCCCTTGGGCTGCAAGGAGATGAAACCCAGTCCACCCTAAAGGAAATCAGTCCTGAATATTTGTTGAAAGGACTGATGCTGAAGCAGAAACTCCAATACTTTGGCCACCTGATGCGAAGAACTGATTCATTGTTTCCAGTGACTCTGATGCTGGAAAAGATCGAAGGCTGGAGGAGAAGGGGACAACAGAGGATGAGATGGTTGGATGGCATCACTGACTCGATGGACAAGAGTTTGAACAAGCTCTAGGAGTTGGTGATGGACAGGGAAGCCTAGCATGCTGCAGTCCATGGGGTCACAAAGAGTCAGACATGACTGAACAACTGAACTGAACTGATGCTGAAGGTAAATTTTATATACGTACACACACACATATATAACCATAAAGCTTCTCAAGGTAAAACTTCAGCAGCTGTCTTTCAAATCTAACCTTAGAAAAAATAGGGATTTCATTCAGTTCAGTTCAGTTCAGTCGCTCAGTTGTATCCGACTCTTTGCAACCCCATGAATTGCAGCACGCCAGGCCTCCCTGTCCATCACCATCTCCCGGAGTTCACTCAGATTCACGCCCATCGAGTCCATGATGCCATCCAGCCATCTCATCCTTTGTCGTCCCCTTCTCCTCTTGCCCCCAATCCCTCCCAGCATCAGTCTTTTCCAATGAGTCAACTCTTCACATGAGGTGGTCAAAGTACTGGAGCCTCAGCTTTAGCATCATTCCTTCCAAAGAAATCCCAGGGTTGATCTCCTTCACAATGGACTGGTTGGATCTCCTTGCAGTCCAAGGGACTCTCAAGAGTCTTCTCCAACACCACAGTTCAAAAGCATCAATTCTTCGGCACTCAGCCTTCTTCACAGTCCAACTCTCACATCCATACCTGACCACTGGAGAAACCATAACCTTGACTAGATGGACCTTTGTTGGCAAAGTAATGTCTCTGCTTTTCAATATGCTATCTAGGTTGGTCATAACTTTTCTTCCAAGGAGTAAGCGTCTTTTAATTTCATGGCTGCAGTCACCATCTGCAGTGATTTTGGAGCCCCCCAAAAATAAAGTCTGACACTGTTTCTACTGTTTCCCCATCTATTTCCCATGAAGTGATGGAACTGGATGCCATGATCTTTGTTTTCTGAATGTTGAGCTTTAAGCCAACTTTTTCGCTCTCCTCTTTCACTTTCATCAAGAGGCTTTTTAGCTCCTCTTCTGCCGCGAGCCAGCGTGAGGAATTCCACCCATGACAAGGTCATACGGCAGAGCTCTGATGGCAAGGCTAATCAGACCTCAGGTTTTCCCCCTGGAATTTCCTGAGCATCCACCCCAAAAATAAGAATCTGCCTGCTTTTCCACTCTTTTAATATTCTCTGGAAAAAGTCAAATCAGGGCTTTAGTCTTCTGCATTTTGAAAGGGATGTTTCAGTTAAACCCCTCTGATAGCTCTCTAGCTTGCCTAACAGGTTCCCCCGGACCTCTTACAGCTTGTGAATTGCTTACAGCCCCCCAGTTGTGAGAGGCACAAAGCTTAAAAGCATCTTAAGATACAGAGCCTTTTCTAAGAGCTAAAAATCATACTGGTGACCGGTTTTCACTGTTGACTCAATAATTGCCGCCAGACCTCCATATTTTTTATCTTTTAGGCACCTGGGAGGATGTTAGTCAATGTAAACAGGATATGGAAAAAGATATATAGTAGTTTTGATGTTAGCAACACTAGACTTTTGAGTTAATTACTTCTTTTGTTATATATCATTGCACTCCTCTTGTGTCTTTGCTATGTAAGAATGTAACTTTATTTAGTGCTTTCTGAAAATGGCACCAGACTTTGGGAAGATCAACACAAATAAGTCTTCTGGTTGACAAACCCTTATCAGAAAAAAGGCTGTAAAATGTTAATTGGCCCTTTTGGCTGGAAGATGATGTAAATTACCTAAGATTTGTGTATACAACTAGGTATGCAGAGAGAAAAGCCTGGTTTTGATAAGAATCTGGGCTGCTAACGCTGCATAACTTTGTGTTACCCATTGATCTCCATGTTTTATCAAAAGTATAAAAGGCCTTCTGAACAATAGAGGATGGAGCCAGTCGCTGGACTGGTTTCCCCCCCGTGTGTGTGTGTGTGTGTGTGTGTGTGTGTGTGTGTGTGTGTGTCTCCTTCCCTCCCTCTCCTCTTTATTTTAATTTCAGGCTGAATTCCCATCTGGGGCGCAGAGGCTCGCCAAGTCTACTTACTTGCCCTGGCTGTTAAGACCTGCGTGAAAGGGAGCCTAAGGCGAGGCACCCTTAGATATTCAAGCGAGCGCTGGTGGCCCAACGTAGATGGTGCAAATTCCTTGTCTGGAATTTCACTGGTCTTCCACGTAATCCAAGTTATTCAGCCCTCCTTCTCCACTTAATTTTCCTACTACACTATTTCTTCCTAATCTAATCTTATATTAATAAATAAGTCCTCCTTGCCTACACCGTCCACGCTTCAAATTTCCTGGACCCACCAGGGCTGGACCTTGGCACTCCTCACTTTCTGCCATAAGGGTGGTGTCATCTGCATATCTGAGGTTATTGATATTTCTCCCGGCAATCTCGACTCCAGCTTGTGTTTCTTCCAGTCCAGCGTTTCTCATGATGTACTCTGCATATAAGTTAAATAAGCAGGGTGACAATATACAGCCTTGACGTACTCCTTTTCCTATTTGCAACCGGTCTGTTGTTCCATGTCCAGTTCTAACTGTTGCTTCCTGACCTGCATACAGATTTCTCTGTGGTCTAGTCAGGTGGTCTGGTATTCCTATCTCTAGGTTATAGATAATGTAAATGCTGTAAATATAAATTCTATTTTTGAAACAAAAATATGTCTCCTAATGGCATTAGACTTTCAATGAGCTGCTAAAATATTCTCATCTTTTATAACAGTCTTAGGATTTTAAGACTAAAACAAAATTATATATTTTGTTATATTCTTATATACTCTCCTAGTTATCCACGTTCACATTTGCAAATACAGATGTAAAAAGACTGGTCAATTAGCAAATTTCATGATGTGCATGAGTGCATGCTCAGTTGCCTCAATTGAGGCAACTTTTTGAGTTGAGTCTGACTTTTTGCAACCCCATTGACCATAGCCCACCAAGCTCTTCTCTCCAGGGGATTTTCCCAGTAAGTATACTGGAGTGGGTTTCCAGGTGCTGTTCCAGGGGATCTTCCTGATTCAGGGATCTAACCCACATCTTCTGCATCTCCTGCATTGCAGGCAGACTTTTTTTTTTACTCCTGAGCCACTAGGGAAGCCCCAGCAAATTTCATTGTTTTACCATTATAATATCTTAGTTCTCTATATTTCAGAAAAAAAAATGTTAATAATATTATGCTTATGAGATTATAGATTAAATATATAAGAAATAGAAGTGTCCCAGGTGGTGCAGTGGTAAAGAATCCACCTGCTAATTAGGAGACCCAGGATATGTGGGTTCAATCCCTAGGTCAGAAAGATTCCATGAAGGTGGAAATGGCCAGGCAGGGTACAGTCCATGAAGTGGCAAAGAGTTGGACATGTCTGAGCACACATACACACATATAAGAAATAGAAAATTATGTTAGAGTGAATTAGAAAGTGTCACATGCCTTGGTGATTAATGTGCTCTTCCTTCCCTTAGCCCATACTCAATAATTGACTGCATCTACCTATATACTTTTCTACTTAACTCATAAACTGTACTATCTTATATTTCTACAAAATGCTCCTTCCTTACCTTTATTTGTTCTCATCTAGATTTCTATAAATTTTAAATCTTCTCCGGCTTCCTGACCATGGTCCAACAATCTGTTCACACAAATACCAAGAGATCTCTGGTATGACTATACCATTTTCCTCAGTAAATCTAGAGATGACTCTCACTACGTTTTCAATAAAATATGAATTTCTCAACATAATGTATAGCTCCTACAAGATCTTCCTCCTACCTGCCTCTCTAATTTCATTATTATAATGTTCCAACACTGAACTGTATGTTGAACTATGTGTGGGTTTGTTTTTTTTTCTGAACAGTCTCTGCTCCTAGATGCCTTTGAATATCATATCTTCTCTGTGTCAAAAACATAAACATTCTTCTCCTATAGGCCATCATGATAACTGCAACTCTTCATTACCTGGTGATCTACACTGACAATTCAGGCATTATAGTTTTCCTTCTGGGACCCCTTCCCAAAGTTTCAATGTCCCTAAGCTGAGTGAGGACCTTTGCACAATTTCTCATAGTATCCTGTGTTTCCTTTTTTCATTACATTTATTATATTTAATATGCTCCACTGTCACAGGTTTTTAAAAAGCCTGTTTTTCTCAGTAGGTTATTATTAACACATGACATAATGCTTGGCTTTATCATTTTTAGGTCCTTTCAGAATTAACAAATACATAAATATATAAAAGGAACTGTTCTATGATGTCCCCATTTCTTACCTCAGACTGTAAAATAGGAATTTCTAAGAAATACTGGGAGACAGCTGCTGCTTTCTCTCCACCACTTTTCAATCTCCCAAACCTGTCACTTACTCAGTCCTCCTGTACCAGCTCTAACAGAAGAGCAAGGGGATGATGTAAAGTGAGGCTACAGGAAGGAGGTCTCTGAGCATGCATAGCTCTTTCTCTCCAGGAATTTGCCATCTCCTCTTTCCCCAGTTTATGCCCATCTGGACAGACCTTACCCTTTCAAGAGACGGTATCGAGTTGTCGGGTCCTATGCAATGACTAGGTGAGTAAAATCAATTCAGAGATAAACCAGATTTAGCTTTAAATCTAAGCCATATGTCACAGTCTGATTTTACTGTTAATAGTGATAGTAGCTTCATCTCCATTTGACTCTTATGTCCATTTCTCAATTGGTTTATAATTTGGGGGCAACAGGGATGTAAATAATTAGCCCTTCAGAGATCTTCAAAGTAATGTGAAGGTAATACAAAGTAATATGAGGAGGTCAAAAGTACAAGTTTCAAGTTATAAAATAAGTAAGTCATGAGAATATAATGTACAGCATGGTGACCATATTTTTTTATAAAGCAATACAGAATTTAACACTTAGAACTGCATTAAAGCTAACTTAAAGGGAGCCTTTTCAGTAGGAAAATGTGACTAGAAAACCACAATAATAAAGTTTTAAAATTTGTCCTCAATAGCTAGTTATGGATTTGTAATTTATGTTTAAAAATAACTGAACTCCCCATCATCAGAAGCATGGATTTGAAAATTTACAGCCCTTTAGATGTTGCTGGGAGAAATTAAAGAGGCCTTATTATTCACTGCAGTCAATACTCAACTTCTATAGCTTTGATTTAAAGAGTTAATTTATCTTTACTGAGGAAAATTATCAATACAAAATCTAAAATTAATTGTATGTTGAGTTAGAGGAGACTTGAGTAAAGTACTTTAAAATAACCATTACCTTGAACAGTGAACTCTGTGTGACCTTCACTAGAGCCATATGATGTTAAAAAATTAAGTGAGTAGAAAATTAAAAGGAAAATGTTCTACTATTTTTCTTTGGTCTCACTGACACCATTGCCCTCTATTTATCTACAACCAAGAGGCACTTAGTACTTCCAATAAATATAAAGTAAAATCATTTTAGGGTTAACTTTAGAGCAGCAGAATCAAAGGGAAGCTAACTGCTAGAGAAATGTGAGGCAGCTCTCTGGTGGAAGCAGATGTAAATTGAGAGAGCAAGGACCTGAATTCTAGATAACTTTACTATGTTAAATTACTTATGCCTCTAAGTTTCAGTTTCTTCCTTTATATAATAAGGATGATGATGCCAATAATGCAATAATATTACATGGTAATGTAAGAAAGTGAATAAGAATTATAAAAGGTTCATATATACATACATATGTATACAGTTCTTAAAACATTGAGCATATAATTAGTAAATAGTAATAACAGCAAACAAAAAATACTTGATACATCCAGGTACTATCCAAATGTTCTACATGTATTAGCACATTTAATTCTCACAACTCTATGTAATAGATATTATAAGTAGAATGTTAGTTAATAGTATTGCTTACATTACTAGAATCTCTAAAACATTTATATATCTCTTGTGCCTCCTATATACATTATCCTTTTGCATCCCCACACCTATTTATCTTGAAGGCTGCTCAGTGGCAAGAATCATGTTAATATATTCCATAGCTCCTAGGATCTCAGTTTAATAACACATCAGTAAAAACAGCCAACAAAGGAAAGAATGTGGTAGGGCAAAGGCTTACCTCAGAGATTTAAAGTCAAACTATGGGCAAACTTTCAGTTCTGCCTAAGCAATGGCAGTTCTTTGTGACCCCAATGCTTATCACGGCACCTGGCACCTGGTAGCTATGACATAGATGAGGACTACATGAGTGAATCAGGGACACAATTGTCACATATGGATTCTTTTACTCACAGATTTGAGGCATAGACAAAACAAACAAACAAAAAACAGCTGAAGACTCCTTCTATAACACAGAGCATGCTTATTACCCAAGGCTAGATTATAGCGGGAAAATCACTGGGTTCTGGCATACATATGTTCTCCAATATGTAGAGAGAAAATATACTTGCATATGCCCAATTTATTCTTGGAAGGAATCAAAGACAACCCAAAAAAGGCCATATGTAGGGCTACATATATAACAACAGATCTGAACATATGGTTTTTAAAGCATAAGCAGACTAACTCCCTTCCTTCATTTCTGTCCTCAAGGAGTTCATAGCTAAAGAAACAACTGGAACATTAAAAGACAGCAATTCAGCTCACAGAGAAATGGAACCTCATGCAGAATATAGTGGAGGTCAAGGATGGCTTCCTAAGGAGAATAAGCATGAGCTAAGTCTTGACAGTAGAGAAGACAACCAGCCAAGTAAAAACAGAAGAAATGACATTCCAAGCAGAAAACAGCCTGTTTACTTCAGCTAGTTCAGCATGAATGGGAAAGATGTGGGTTAGAGAATGCTGGAATAAGAAGCTGGAAAGCAAGGCAGGAGCAGATAATGGAAGAACAGTTGTGCCACACTTAAAATTCTAGTTTTCATTCCAGAAGTAACAGAGCTAGTTCTAGAAGGAACAGGCCGTAATCTAACAATACGTTCTAGGTATAAAACAAGTCTGTGTTAACTATTTGAGAGTTTGGAATATGATATATAAAATAAGATGATAGGAGCTTTTAAATTTTTATCTTCACCGTGAGTGAATGAGTCTCATAAGTCTTTAAATAATACACCTAAAAATTGCAACTTTATGCTTGTGAACATGGAAAAAAATGCTCCAGCAGTGGTCATTCCATTCTTAGAGCAGTGTGTTAGTCACTCAGTTGTGTCTGACTCTTTGCAACCCTGTAGACTATAGCCCACCAGGCTCCTCTGTCCATGGAATCCAGGCAAAAATATTGGAGTGGGCAGCCATTCTCTTCTCCAGGGGATCTTCCCAGCCCAAGGATTGAATTGTCTTCTGAATTGCAGGAAGATTCTTTACTGTATGAGCCACCAGGGAATTTCCTCTCACCATAGGTGCTACGCCAAAAATCACAATATAAATGGAGACTAATTATACAAAAGAATGAGGGACACATCATAGTAGCCTCCAATCATGTAAGAGGAGAGGGTGATTGGAAAGAAGCAATTGGTGAACAGATGAGTCATTTTCAATTCTTTTCTGGAAAATGATATGAATTTGCTTAAATGATTTGTTCAAAGAGATATATGTTCATTTGGAGATCATCTCTAAAGGTATACATAAAAGAAAGAATTCAAGAGAGCTGTTTTCTAAAAGGTGATAATAATATAAGATGTATAGAATATTTAGAATACTTGAAAAAATGTTAATATATATTCTACAGTGGAAAAAGATAGACACAATATTTTAAACAATGAAGTATGGTAGTGAAAGAAAAAATCTAAATGGACCGTTAACAGTGCTGTCAATGATAGGATCATAGGTGGTTTTTGTTCTTTTTTGCCTACTTATGTTTTTACATTCTATAGTAGATGTACTTTTCCTGGATAAATAAAACGGTAAACATTTATTCAAATTAATGAATTTGCAACAAAGACTAACCAATGAAATAAAGAGTTATAAAAAGAGAAGGTACGTTTCTATCAACACAAAAGCAAAAACAAAGAATCTATATGATTCAATACATTTTGTAAATTTTAAAATATTTCTCTGTTTAAAAATATCAGTGTTGTAGATTCACAGATTATTTGTATTTAGGTTAATATTGTTTCATTATTATTTTTACTGTTTGCTCTTTTACTGTTTTGGAGTAAGTGCTTTCATAAGCCCTATTAAAGAAACTTTCAGTGATCTCCAACTCACAATGTTGAACAGCTTTAAAAACAAATGTAATAATTGCAGTGAAAAACTAAGAAGATAGCTAAAGAAATATGAATCAGTTTAAAGAATGTACAATAAGTAAATCTAGAAGTATTTTTAATTTAAATTTTAAAAAGCTCAGTGTAAGAATATTATGGTTCAAGTTCCATACATGTACAGAAGTAACACCTTAAAATGGTTATCTCATTCTAAACTACATCTTTTGATATGAGAACTATGTAAGCATAAGCTAAGTGTACTTTGCATATATTCAGGTAATGTTTCTGAGCATATTATACCTACATATGCTATGCAGAATGTTTCAGAAGATTAAATTATCCTAGCCACATTTGGGAAGCGGCAGTATGTCTGTCATTGCATGTAAACATATGCAGATTTATGCAAAAGATTCTTAAATATGTGTACCTAAAGTCCCAAACTCCCCATAGACATGCAAAGCCAGAAGGTTTTGTTTATTTTCAATTTATTGGAAAGCCTATAAATGGGACTAAAGAAATAGATATGCTTATGTTGTGCGTTAAATTTGGGGCATCTGTTTGTGTGCTTTTCCTTTATTTCTTTGTTATTTGGCCAAGATTTTAAATTCATCTGCAGTAATCTGTACAGTAGACCTAATGCAGGCCAAATTTTCTTTTGCTTCAAAAAGCCCTCCCAGAGTTAAGGAGAGAGAGCTCATGTACCATTTTACATAATGAGCTTGATTCTTTCAGCACCTAAGTCCCTTCTGATGACTTGTTTGATAGCCTCTGGGCAGAGGGTGGGGGAGTTAAGTGGGAGGTGATGGTACATTAACTCTTTCAGGTTATTCAACAGAATATGAAACATTGTGAAAGTGTTTTGTCAGGGTGAAGTCACTTTTCAGATTGGGTGATTTATCATAACATAATGAATTAACCTCAGTTTTATTAAATAAGGATAACAAAAAGACACTCTCATAATAGAAATCACAAGAGTGGTTCTGATGGTTTTAGGAATAATGCAGTATCAATAATGAGAAATAAGCAATGATATGAATATTTTCTAAAGGAATTATACTAGATTTTAAAAAGTATTTTCTGAAAAGCTGCTGTACACTGAAATTTTTTGCATATCAAGTACTAGATTTTATTAAGGGAATTAAAATATTTTCATGGGTGTCCCCTGGTGGTCTAGTGGTTAGGATTCAGCAGTTTCACTGTGATGGCTCAGGTTCAGTCCCTGGTAGAAGGACTGAGATTTCACAAACTGTGTAGTGCAACCAAATTTTTTTTTTTAAAGGGGGGTAGTTCCCTGGCTTTCCAGTGATTAGGACAATCAGGGAACTAATAAGACCCTGCAAGAAGCACAGAGTTGTCAAAACATACACATGCACACACACAAACCCAGAACTATGTAACATTTAAAACATGGACCCCAAATTCTTGACCCTGTTCCCATCAGGAGTAAAGTATATATTTCTTCTTTTTGAATCCAGAATCTGTCACTGCTTGATCAATAAAATAAGTAATATCATTGAATTCTGAACTGGGGCTTCAGTAAGTTGGCAGCATTTAGTTCCTGTCGCATGGGATGCTCACCTCTGGGACCCAGCCACCATGCTGAGAATAAACCAGGGAGCCCATGGAGAGAATCAGGTGAAGATGAACTGAGGTCCTTGGCCCTCAGGCCTAGCTGAGCTCCCAGCGAAAAGAAACACCACTTTGCAAACCACATGAGTGAGCTCTATTGGCTCAAATGGTAAAAAATCTGCCTACAATGCAGGAGACCGGAATTCGATCCCTGGGTCAGGAAGATCCCCTGAAGAAGGGAATGGCTACTCACTCCAGCATTCTTGCCTGGAGAATTCCATGGACAGAGGAGCCTGGGGATCCATTCCATACAGTTGCAAAGAGTTGGATACAACTGCGCAATTCCCCATTATTGAAAGTGGATTGCCTAAGCATATGGAGTAGAATGAAGCATTCCCTCACTAAGCCCTCCCCAAACTGCAGACTCAAAAGCTAAACAAATGATCATAGATTAAAGTTGCAGGTTTTGAGATTCTTTGTTGTGCTGTATAGTTAACCAAAACAGTATACTTTTCTACAGTGGCATTCTGTATGTGTATATATGCGTGTGTGTGTGTGCGTGTGTGTGTGAGCATGTGTGCTCATGTTTGTAAGTTTTAAATACATTTATATTTGCTCACATGTGAGTCTGAGGAATAATGTATACCTCCAGAGAGTTGGTTCCAACTTAAGGAATCTGAGTCTTAATTGTTGTAATTGTCTAGTGATGGTTCTGAACTACACAAAAGCATATAAACAGGTTCTGGTATAAAAGATAGAAGGGTCAAGGAAGAAAGAGTGTTCAAGAACCTGTGCTTTAGAGTTACTATAATGTTTACCTGAATTGAAGGCACTTCTCTTGATTAATCAAACCATATTAACTTTATCAAGAGTTGTTCCTATTTCCCTCCTTTCCAATTAAATGATAAAATGAGAAACTCTGGTTCTGCTCACAATATTTGACCAACTTCTGTTTGATTATATAGGTATAGTAAGTGGGTTATGGCCCACTTTGGAGGAAGATTGCCTTGAGAGGTTACTTTTCATTTCATTTTCTCAAAGAATACATAATCAAATTCAAATTTCAATTCTTCTCCTCTAATGTACCTTCCAGAGGAGAAGAATTCAAAATTAAATTTGATTATGTACCTTCCAGGGGCTTCCCTAGTGGCTCAGAGGGTAAAGAATTTTCTTGCAATGCAGGAGACATGGGTTTGATTCCTGGGTCAGGAAGATCCCCTGGAAAAGAGAATGGCTACCCACTCCAGTATTCCTGCCTGGGGAATTCCAAGGACAGAGGAGCCTGGCAGGCTATAGTCTATGGGGTCACCCATAACTGAGTGACTAACTCTTCCAACTCCTAAAATACCTTCCAACCAGGTTCAACAGGATGTTGCTCTGGCATTCAAGTTTGCAACCACCTGACATGATCTTGGGTGGATAAATGTGCAGAGTAGTTCAGAGCTACCTCCAAAACATTTTCACAGGAGCCTATCAGTGATGTCTGAATTTTCCCTCTAGGAAAGAAGGGGCAAATTAAATAGTTTGTCATTAAATCCTTAATGTGAATTTTTAATCAGTTCCCATTATATGTAACATCTAGCTAAAAGTTGGTTTGGATAGCAATAGAGAAAGTTACTCTCCTCAGGGAATCAGGTATTCAGCTGAGGATGGGACAAAGTTATTCACATCAAACTTCACAATTTTGTCTGTCTTAACTTATTATAGTAAAGCTAAGTCAAAGAAATCATATACTTATATTCAATGGGATTTTTATCTTCCTAGTCTTTGTCGGTAGCATCTTAGACTCAAGCAAGCACATTCAAGTTTTCATTCCACCCAGGGACACTTAGCACTATACTACTTTAGTGTCTTCAGAGCCTCCAAAAGTGGATGAGTATCCCAGTGCCAACTTACTACCAGAGTAACTTGGGCAAAGGAGAGAATCAGGTTATGACTGTTAAGGCTTCTTAAAATGCTCATTACCATTTAAAAGTGAATTTTGCATGGTTCCATGATCAAATTCTTAAGACAGAGGCTGGTTTCTGTCCCAACAGTAGCTTTAACAGCCATTGGCCTTTGCTGTCTTGAAAATGCACACCGCTGGTGGCCACTGTCCTGCCCCAATGTGCGTTGGTGTCAGGTTAATACTGCAATCCTGTGTGATCAGTGTTCTACAGTTTTTACATCCATCCCTCCTCTTCATAAATACTCCGTGGTCTGCCTCCCTGTTCTGCCCTAGAGGTCTATAACCATTTCCTAAAGTGGCTTTTAAAAAGTAAGGTATTTTCTTCCCCTCTATTAAGATGTCTCTGCAGAAGCAGACAGGAGGCAGGAACTTTTTCTGTCATCATTATTTCCTTCAGTCTGTTTTGCACCTGTATGTGTCCCTGCACCAAAGAGTCTGTCTTGTATATTAACATCTCTCGATAATTGAGAGTGAAATAAACTTATATTTGCCCCAGTGAGGAGGTATAAAAACAGTGCTTTCTAATTAGATGAATATCTACCAAGTACCTGCCTTTCACTGGGTCTTTGTTCTATATTTTTCAGTTTATGTACATACATACATATGGTTTTGTGTATTTATATCTTGGGATGATAATAATCTAGTGCTTGTTTTCCTTATGACTGCTAGCTGATGCTATTCCTGTGTAAATAATCATGTCAATTCAAGACTGCTGTGGAAACTTTAAAAAAGATGACCAAAAATAAGGAGATAATTGAAATTAGGAGTCTACCATTATACCTAAAGTCATTTCACAAAATTTGAAAAATTTTCAATCATTTAAAACATTGAGAACAGCAACAAAAATTCAGGCTGCATAGTCATATTCAATTGCATGTATGTTGCTGCAGCTGCTGAAAAAAATGAAACCCAGTTTTACCTGAGAAAAGGAAAACAGTGTTGAGAAGGAAAGGGGAATTGCATTTTTAGTCTTACCTACACAAATCCTATCCTTAGTCCCTTACATAAATTCTTTCACTTGCTACCAACAACAGTAATATAAGATATTTACTAAATTTTCCATTTTACATATGAAAAAACTAAAATTCATCTAAGCTAAGAAATTTGACCAAGTTCAAATAGCTGTTATATTTCAGATCCACAATTTTAAACCTGATCGCTCATAACAATCTGAGGTTTTTCAATAATGCCAGCAAAGCGAGTTGCTGTTGCTGTTTAGTTGCTAAGTTGTATCTGACTCTTTGTGACCCCCATGGACATAGCTCACCCAGCTCCTCTGTCCTTGGGGTTTTCTAGGCAAGAATACTGGATTATGTTGCCATTTCCTTCTCCAGGGGCTCTTCTGCACCACCCAGAGATCGAACCTGCATCTCCTGCATTAACAGACATTCTTTACCACTGAGCCACCAGGGAAGCCCATACAAAGAGTTAATCTGGAATAACAAGTTCAGTTCAGTTCAGTCGCTCAGTCATGTCTGACTCTTTGCGACCTCATGGATTGCTGCATGCCAGGCTTCCCTATCCATCACCAACTCCCAGGCTTGCACAAACTCATGTCCGTCAAGTCGCTGATGCCATTCAACAATCTCATCCTCTGTTGTCACCTTCTCCTCCTGCCTTCAATCTTTCCAAGCATCAGAGTCTTTTCCAATGAGTCAGTCCTTCACATCAAGTGGCCAAAGTATTAGAGATTCAGCTTCAGCATCAGTACTTTCAACAAATATTCAGGACTGAGTTCCTTTAGGACTGACTGGTTTGATCTCCTTGCAGTCCAAGGGATGCTCAAGAGTCTTCTTCAACACCACAGTTCAAAATAGCATCAATTCTTCAGCATTCAGCTTTCTTTATAGTTCAACTCTCACATCCACACATGACTACCAGAAAAAACATAGATTTGACTAGATGGACCTTTGTTTGCAAAGTAATGTCTCTGCTTTTTAATATGCTTTTTAGGTTTGTCATAACTTTTCTTCCAAGGAGCAAGCATCCTTTAATTTCATGGCTGCAGTCACAATCTGCAGTGATTTTGAAGCCCCCCAAAATAGAGTCTCTCACTATTTCCATTGTTTCCCCATCTATTTGCCATAACATCATGGGACTGGATGCCCTGATCTTAGTTTTCTGAATGTTGAGTTTGAAGCCAACCTTTTCATTCTATTTCACTTTCATCTAGAGGCTCTTTAGGTCTTCTATGCTTTCTGCCATAATGGTGGTGTAATTGGCATATCTGAAATTATTGATATTTCTCCTGGCAATCTTGATTCCAGCTTGTGCCAAGTCCAGCATGACATTTCACATGATGCACTCTGCATAGAAGTTAGAGTAGGGAGATAATACACAGCCTTGACTTACTTCTTTCCCGATTTGGAACCAGTCTGTTTTTCCATGTCCAGTTCTAACTGTTGCTTCTTGACCTCTATACAGATGCCCTAAGAGGCAAGTAAGGTGGTCTGGTATTCCCACCTCTTGCAGAATTTTCCTCAGTGTGTTGTGATCCACACAGTCAAAGGCTTTGGCATAGTCAATAAAGCAGAAGTAGATGTTTTTCTGGACTTCTCTTGCTTTATCAATGATCCAGCGGATGCTGGCAATTTGATCTCTGGTCCTCTGGATTTTCTAAATCCAGCTTAAAAATCTAGAAGCTCACATTTCACATACTGTTGATGCCTGGCTTGGAGAATTTTGAGCATTACTTTGCTGCTGTGTAATGTGAGTGCAATTATGCAGTAGTTTGAACATTTTTTGGGATTAGAATGAAAACTGATCATTTCCATTCCTGTGTCCACTGCTGAGATTTCCAAATTTGCTGCCATATTGGGTGCAGCACTTTCACAGCATCATCTTCCAGGATTTGAAATAACTCAACTGGAATTCATCACCTCTACTAGCTTTGTTCATAGTGATGCTTCCTAAGGCCCACTTGACTATGCATTCCAGGATGTCTGGCTCTAGGTGAGTGATCACACCATCGTGATTAATTGGGTCATGAAGATCTTTATTGTATAGTTCTTCTGTGTATTCTTGCCAACTCTTATATCTTCTGCTTCTGTTAGGTCCATAAAATTTCTGTCCTTTATTGTGCCCATCTTTGCATGAAATGTTCCCTTGGTATCTCTAATTTTCTTGAAGTGATCTCTAGTCTTTCCCATTCTATTGTTTTCCTCTATTTCTTTGCATTGACCACTGAAGAGGGCTTTCTTATTTCTCCTTGCTATTCTTTGAAACTCTGGATTCAAATGAGTATATCTTTCCTTTCCTCCTTTGCCTTTCCCTTCTCTTCTCTTCTTTTCACAGCATTTGTAAGGCCTCCTCAGATAGCCATTTTGCCTTTCTACATTTCTTCTTATTGTGGATGCCCTTGATAACTGCCTCTTATACAATGTCAGGAACCTCTGCACATAGTTCTTCAGGCACCCTGTCTATCAGATCTAATCCCTTAAATCTATTTGTCACTTCCATTGTATAATTCTAAGGGATTTGATTTAGGTCATAACTGAATGGTCAAGTGGTTTTCCCTACTTTCTTCAATTTAAGTCTGAGTTTGGTAATAAGGAGTTCATGATCTGAGCCACAGTCAGCTCCTGGTCTTGTTTTTGCTGACTGTATAGAGTTTCTCCATCTTTGGCTGCAAAGAATTTAATCAATCTGATTTCAGTATTGACCATGTGGTGATGTCCATGTGTAGAGTCTTCTCTTGTGTTTTTGGAAGTGGGTGTTTGCTCTGACCAACGTGTTCTCTTGGAAAAACTTTATTAGCCTTTGCCCTGCTTCATTCTGTATTCAAAGGCCAAATTTGCCTGTTACTCCAGGTATTTCTTGGCTTCCTACTTTTGCATTCCAGGCCCCTATAATGAAAAGGACATCTTCGGGTGTCAGTTCTAGAAGGTCTTGTAGGTCTTCATAGAACTGTTCAACTTCAGCTTCTTCAGCGTTACTGGTTGGGGCATAGACTTGGATAACTGGGATATTGAATGGTTTGCGTTGGAAATGAACAGAGATCATTCTGTAGTTTTTGAGACTGCATCCAAGTACTGCATTTCAGAATCTTTTGTTGACTATGAGCACTACTCCATTTCTTCTAAGGGATTCTTGCCCACAGTAGTAGATATAATGGTCATCTGAGTAAAATCCACCCATTCCAGTCCATTTTAATTCACCGATTCCTAAAATGTCAACATTCACTAATGCCATCTCCTGTTTGACTGCTTCCAATTTGCCTTGACTCATGGAACTAACCTTCCAGGTTCCTACGCAATATAACTCTTCACAGCATGGAACTTTACTTCCATCACCAGCTACAAAACAAGGCTGTTGTTTTTGCTTTGGATCCATCTCTTCCTTCCTTCTGCAGTTATTTCTCCACTGATCTCCAGTAGCATATTGGGCACCTACTGACCTGGGGAGTTCATCTTTCAGTGTCCTATCTTTTTGTCTTTCATACTATTCATGGGGAGGCTTCCCTGGTAGCTCAGGCGGTAAAGCCTCTGCCTGCAATGAGGGAAACCCGGGTTCAATCCTTGGGTCGGGAAAATCCCCTGGAGAAGGAAATGGCAATCCACTCCAGTACTCTTGCTTGGAAAAGTTCCATGGATGGAGGAGCCTGGTAGGATACAGTTCATGGGATCACAGAGTCAGACACGACAGAGCAAATTCACTGACACTGACTGTTCACAGGGTTCTCAATTCAAGAATACTGAAGTGGTTTGCCGTTCCCTTCTCCAGTGGACCACATTTTGTCAGAACTCTCCACCATGACCAATTTGTCTCGGGTGGACAGGGCATGAATCATAGTTTCATTGAGTTAAACAAGGCTGTTGTCCATCTGATCAGATTGGTTAGTTTCTGTCATTATGTTTTTCATTCTATCTGCCCTCTGATGGATAAGGATAAGAGGCTTATGGAAGCTTCCTGATGGGAGAGACTAACTGAGGGGAAACCAGGGTCTTGTTCTGATGGGCAAGGCCATGCTCAGTAAATCTTTAATCCAATTTTCTGTTGAAGGGTACATATGTGTTCCTTCCCTGTTACTTGACCTGAGGCCAAACTATGGTGGAGGTAATGAAGATAATGTTGACCTCCTTCAAATGGTCCCATGCACCCACTGCTGCACTCAGTGCCCCCAACCCTGCAGCAGGCCACCTCTGACCCACTCCTCTGCCGGAGATTCCTGGACACTCACATTAACTCAATGAAACTATGAGCCATGCCTTGTAGGGCCACCCAAGATGGATGGCCATGGTGGAGAGTTCTGACAAAACGTGGTCCACTGGAGAAGAGAATGGCAAACCACTTCAGTGTTCTTGCCTTGAGAACCCCATGAACAGTATGAAAAGACAAAAAGAGAAGACATTGAAAGATAAACTCCCCTGGTTGGTAGGTGCCCAATATGCTACTGGAGATCAATGGAGAAATAACTCCAGAAAGAATGAAAAGGTGGAGCCAAAGCGAAAACAATGCCCAGTTGTGGATGTGACTGGTGATGGAAGTAAAGGCAGATGCTCTAAAGAGCAACATTGCATAGGAACCTGGAAGGTTAGTTCCATGAATCAAGGTAAATTAGAAGTTGTCAAACAGAAGATGGCAAGAGTGAACACTGACGTTTTAGGAATCAGTGATCACTGGAACAGGCAAATTTAATTCAGATGACCATTATATCTACTACTGTGGGCAAGAATCCCTTGGAAGAAATGGAGTAGCCCTCATAGTCAACAAAAGATTCTGAAATGCAGTATTTGGGTGCAATCTCAGAAATGACAGAACGATCTCTATTTGGTTCCAAGGCAAACCTAAAGTAATAAAGAATGAATAAATATTGCAGAATTTTAAGCTAGGAATGCCAAGTTTTAAAAGTGTGAGGAAAATTTTCTAAGATTTTGTAGAATGGCAAATAACTGAGATAAAATCCTAGAAGTGGGAAAAATAGACAGTTGCTGAAAGTTATCAGCTGGGGAAAGGAACAAACAAGTAATACCAACAGCTGAGAGGTCAGGTTGTGGACCATCCAGTGATAATACTAAGCTTGTTGCAGAGTACACTTAGTCTTATACTGGCTTCTTTCAAGTGTTTTCAATCCGGGAATTTCAACCTCTTTTTTTCATACAGTATTACACTTTCATACTGTAATTAAAAGGGAAAAAATGTGTTTTTCTTGAAATTGGAAACATGGAGTTAGCAAAATAGATTACTGGAGGTTTCACAAAGAAGAATTTTTAATAAATATAATTATTTGGATTTTCAATCTTTCAGTTTAGACTTGGAATAAATGAATATAAATAATTTCAATATTTATTAAATTCCTACCTTGATAATTTATTTTCTTAGGTTTTTTTTCAGGTATGGGGTAAAAGGAAAATGTGAAAGTATTAGTTGCTCAGTCATGTCTGATTCTGTGCAACTTCTATGAACTGTAGCCTGCTGGGCTCCTCTATCCATGGAATTCTCTAGACAAGAATACTGGAATAAGTAGCCATCCCTTACCCAGGGGATCTTCCTAACCTAGGGATCAAACCTGGGTCTCCTGCATTGCAGATAGATTCTTTACCATTTTAGCCAAAAGGCAAATAAAGAGATCATATTAAAAAATCAAAACAAAGTAAGACACTCTCCTTAGAGAAGAGTTCCATGTCTAGTTAATATTGACCAGGTTTTTAAAGGAGTATTATATTTGATATTGGTTCCCAATTTGAAGTAGGCTTTGAAAAAGCTTACACATTTTTTAGGAGTTTTGGAAACTGGATGGACCACAAAGGGTAGAATAAATAATTTTATTAAGTCATTTTCCTTAAGAAAGAGTTGATGATAGTTGTTAAGAAGAAAAGAATGATCTAATGATTTATGTTTTACAGCTATTTCCTTATTCTTCTTTTTGGTGGCAGGGGGGAACATTTCCCTGGAAGACCAGTGGTTAAGACTCGAATATTTCACTGAAGAGGATACAAGTTCGATTCCTGATTGAGGAACTAAGATCCCATAAGGTATGCGGCATTGCCAAAAACAAATAAGTAAAAATGAAATTTTTAAAAAATTAAAAGGAAATGTTTCCCTTTTCTGATGAAGAATAGTAAAACAAAGGATGAGTTTACAGAGGAACAAGAAGAATTCCTGGATATAAACACCAACTTCCAAACCATTACAGTATAAAAGACTGTAATTCCTTTAGAAATCTAGCAGCCTTTGGTCTACTGCATAATAAACATGAATAAGCATTAAATATTTAAACAATTCTCCCAAGAGGTAAATGGATAATAAAACGAATAAGAATAAAGCAATGCTCTTTCAGAATAAATGCTTTTACCAGGCATATTTGCCAGTGGCCCTCCGAAAAGATGGAACTTTTTACTTCCTAAATAAATAGCTCTGTTTGAAACAACTTTAACCTCAAAAGGTCCCTAGAGGTGATAATTCTTTTTCAAAATTTCTAAGTAATCATTTATTTGCTACTTTAATTCTGATTAATGAGTTAGACCTATCCCTTGATTGATTTTCTACTTATAGCTTTCTTATAGTTTTTCATGCCTGTCAGAAATTTGTCTTTTGAACTCTATCTCTCTCCTTCACATAATTTCTCAAACCTACACACCACTCTGAACTCTCTCTGTAATAAAATTCCCCAGACTGGAAGATCCCTGAACCTAAGCTACCCCTACATTAAAGCGGCATCAGCATTCCTGCCGATTTAACGCTGTAATTTTTTATATCAAAAATGATTCCTGAGCCTCATACTGTGTTTTGGGTCCTGGTGATCACCAAAATATAATAACACCTCCACGTCCTTCTGCCACCTCAGGACTCCTTCTTATATTCTGTCTTGGTAATGACCCATTCTACTCTATTGTCCCTCATGATACTTCTGCAGAAGTCCTATGTACATCACACTGCAAATGTTAAAATTCTCAGACAGCTAATGCACTCTGAGCTGAAATGACCTTCACAAGGTCATGTAGCTTCCTGCTGGACAAATGTATAACATGATACCTTTCTGAATTTATTCAACATATCTTTTTGACCTTGCTCCTGTTTCCCTGTTTCAACTCCTTAGGCAGAGCTTACTGTCCATAGTGGCAGCAAGGAGCTAAGAAAATAGCTGCTACAATTGCTTTTAGCTCAAACTATTTTACAAAGTAATCAGAAGAATGAGCCTTGTTGTCCTCCAGTCAAGGGATTTCATTCCATTAAAAAAAAAAAATGGAAGCAAGCAAAAGTGATGAGGTAACATGGTTTCTTTATACTGATTACAAGAGCATCCAGAGGAGTTACAGTGTGTAAGAGGAATCAAGGACCTCTCTGGATTTCAAACTAAGTGCAGTATCTTATTTATAACTAAGATCATTTTCTTGTGTTCTGCAAACACTGCTCATAATTTCTTACCAAAAAGGTTATTCAAAGGTGAAGCTAGCATGATCTCTTGTTACTGCATGCTTGATTATAGCTTACTTCATTTAAAGGAAGCATTTTCATCTTTATACAATTATCTTGAGGATGGGGGTTTCATAGTTCAATAGTTCAGTCACTCAGTCGTATCCGACTCTTTGTGACCCCATGAATCGCAACACACCAGGCCTCCCTGTCCATCACCAACTCCTGGAGTTCACTCAGACTCACGTCCATCGAGTCAGCGATGCCGTCCAGCCATCTCATCCTCTGTCATCCCCTTCTCCTCCTGCCCACAATCCCTCCCAGCATAAGAGTCTTTTCCAATGAGTCAACTCTTCGCATGAGGTGGCCAGAGTACTGGAGTTTCAGCTTTAGCATCATTCCTTCCAAAGAAATCCCAGGGCTGATCTCCTTCAGAATGGACTGGTTGGATCTCCTTGCAGTCCAAGGGACTCTCAAGAGTCTTCTCCAACACCACAGTTCAAAAGCATCAATTCTTCAGCACTCATCCTTCTTTACAGTCCAACTCTCACATCCATACATGACCACAGGAAAAACCATAGCCTTGACTATCAGGCCAATTCTTCAGTTGAGTCTAAAAGTTCACCACAGTTTCATTTTCACTGACCCTTCTGCCCCACTTGATAAAACAACAATTGCATTCTTGCTTCACATTTTTATTGAGGGGTTAAGAATCTAAGCATTATGGCTTTCTGCTTTTTTACATGTTCTGATTCTTTATAATATCTTACAAGTATAGGTTACTTATATCCACTAATTTAGTATATTCAATTTCTACTAGTATTTATTTTATATGATTATTATGTACTTCAACACATTCTTTCCTACTCTGTACCATTTTAATTTCCTTCTCATTAACACTAACAAATTATTGATTATATACCAAGTATTATGAATGTTCTTTTAAGAAAAGATAATTTTGCCATCAAAAACACTCTAGCAGAGATACAGAGGTAATAAACAAGTGAAAAATGAATGAGTAATTACAAATTCAAATATAAATTGTTATAAAGAAAACTGAGGTAGTGTCTTTTAAAATAAGATTTGAAGTATGAAAATAATAAATTGTACAAAAACCTGATGCCAGCTTATTCAGAGCCTTGTTGGGCCACAGTAAGAGAAGAAAAAAGTAATATGTTAAATTAATAATATACTACTGCTAAAATATAACATGAGATATGTTGAAAATTAAAAAGGTAACACTGAAAGGTTTTAAAATGAGGGTATAAAAGGTAAAGGCAAGAATAAGCCCTAGATTTTTAAGATTGCCAGGAGAAATATCAATAATCTCAGATACACAGATGATACCACCCTCGAAGAAGAACTAAAGCTCCTTTTGATGAAAGTGAAAGAGGAGAGTGAAAAAGTTGATTTAAAATTCAACATTTGAAAAACTAAGATCATGGCATCTGGTCCCATCACTTCATGGCAAATAGATGGGGAAACAATGGAAACAGTGACAGGCTTTATCTTGGGGAGCTCCAAAATCACTGCAGATGGTGATTGCAGCCATGAAATTAAAAGACACTTGCTCCTTGGGAGAAAAGCTGTGACAAACCTAGACAGCATATTAAAAAGCAGAAACATTACTTTGCTGATAAAGGTCTGTCTAGTCAAAGCTATGGTTTTTCTAGTAGTCATATATGGATGTGAGAGTTGGACTATAAAGAAAGCTGAGTGCTGAAGAATTGATGCTTTTGAACTGTGGTGTTGGAGAAGACTCTTGAGAGTCCCTTGGACTGCAGGGAGATCAAACAAACCAGTCAATCCTAAAGGAAATCAATCCTGAATATTCATTGGAAGGGCTGATGCTGAAGCTGAAACTCCAATACTTTGGCCACTTGATGTGAAGAACTCACTCATTGGAAAAGACCCTGATGCTGGGAAAGATTGAAAGCAGGAGGAGAAGGGGATGACAGAGGATGAGATGGTTGGATCAGCGACTCGATGGACATGAGTTTGTGCAAGCTCTGGGAGTTGGTGATGGACAGGGAAGCCTGGCATGCAGCAATCCATGAGGCTGCAGAGTCAGACATGACTGAGCAACTGAACTGAACTGGAACCCTGATTTTAGAACAAAAAGATGCATATTCAAAAAAGATAATATATATTTAAAACATTTAAAAGACCATTCAAGATTTTTATTATTATAGTAATAGAAATTAAAATGAAAGAAATAAAAACAGATGAAAGAAAATTATCAAAAATGCAGCAGTATTTCCTATAAATGTGGGACACGTGTCTGTAAATATAAAGAGCTGATAGAGGATCTTGCACAATGAAATAAAGAAATCTTGCAACAAAATATGCCATCCTGAATTTTCTGCATGTCGAGGATAAAAAATTTTCTAAAATCATCAGAGAGTAAAACAAGATTCCACACAAATGTATAAGAATCACACATCACAGAAATTCTCTACAAGAGCCAGAAAACCATGGAGTAACACCATCACAATTCTGAAAAAAAAGAAAATGACTTTCAACTTATAATTCTGCATTCAGTTCATTTTTGAATCAATTGGAAAGGTAAAATAAATTCCCCTTTAGACATGTAAAGGTTTAAGAAATGTATAGCCTATTTTTCCTTTCTATAAAACTGCTAGAAGATGAGCTCCAGTTTAACAAGGGAACAAACTAAGAAACAAAATAACATTTAACAGAGAGGGAAAGTAAAAAATGTCTCCAAAGACAGAAGGCCCCAGAGTCAGAGCACACTCAAAAAGCAAATGACTTAGAAAGCAAATGCCAGCTTAAGCTGGCACAATAGGATAAAATATGGTCTTTAGGAAAAAAAAATGGAAATGATATAGCCTCTGGTGTAATAGAGATTTGGGAAAATAACATTGTTAATAGATTGATAATGCAGAAAATAGGTACATAGGGAACTAATAAAATGACAAGTGAGGCAAATGTTAAATTCAAGAAAAACAAAGACTGATGATAAAACCTACATTTTATATAACTTTTCTTACCAGTGACTAATATTTACATTTTGAATAATATAAAGCTTCATAATTAACCAGAAATTTTTATTGAAATCAGTTTTTTAAAGGGTGTGATTGAATGTTGAGATGTGGTATGAAAGAAAGTAAAATCCTAATCTTCCATAAGAGCAAATCAATAAACAGTGATTAAAATGAATACATCAAGAAATATCAATATATGCATATTATTTTACACAATAGAGATAAATAACCAAAGATAACACGAAAAGAGTAAGTCAGGAGGGGGATCAAAATGGGAGAGTAGAAGGATGTGAAGCTCAACTCTTTGACAAAAATACAAAAAATCCATCTACCTGTGGAGCAATTCTCAAAGAAAACTACCTGGAAACTGATTTCCTATACAATCAAAGCTACAAGAAACATCTCCATGTAATCAGGTAGAAAGGAAAAAAACAGAAAGATCATCAAGACCAGCACTCCTGGAAAGGATGTGTAAAAAAGAGAAGGTCCTTGAAAAGCCCCTTAACTGCTGGGAAACATGCTGGTGCAGATAAAAAGGCTGGAGACGTCTAGATTCTACTCAAGAAGAAAGCACCCATGCTTACTTGCTAATAATCAGGGTAGAGAGAGACTTGTGCTGGTGGCTGCCACCTTGCCTACTTCCCACTCTAAGGAGCGAATGTCCTGGCCCCACTCTTCACACTGCAGACTGGCAGGAGGTCAGGACAGAGATTCAGTCTGGCTGCACAGAGAGAGACAGAAGTGCAGGGGGTGCGATCCAGGCAGAACTACAATGACCACTGTCAGCGCAAACACGGGGGTTGTGGAATGAACTGGGCAGACATTAGGAGTCTTTGCACAGGGTGGCACCACATGAACTCGGAGGGACTAAGCACTGAATCCAAGGCATGCAGACCCTGAGAGAGGACTTGATCTCACTTGATATAGCCTGAAGCGTCTAGGGTGGGGTTGAGGAGGAGGAGAGTCACAGTGGGCAATGTCAACACACACACACACACACACACACACACACACACACACACACTCAGAGCAGTTCTGGCCACTGAGCCCACTGTCAGCAGGCATGGGGAGAGGGTGGGTTCTGGTCATGACAGACATTGTGGTCACAAGCGTGTGAAGCATCACAGGAACAGGCCGAGGCAGGACGCTGAGTCTTGGGTGGATAGGCCCTGGGCAGAAGTACATAGCAGTTTATTTCTGGCTCCACCAATGCCAGAGTCCAGCAGCCTGGCATCAGATCTAGGGTGGACAGGTCATGGGAGAGGTCTACCACAGAGGTATCTCAGATTCCAAGTGGCAGCACACCCACCTTGATTCCTGCAGTCAGAGTTACCCAACCATGAGCCCCAGACTACTTCACATTAGAGCCTTGCATTAGATACGGGGTGGATACAAGGGAGAAGCGGATGCAGCTTTGGGCTGCTTCTGAGTGGAACTGCAGATAGTTGCGTGGGCAGTGCATGGTTCACTGTGACTGCACGGCGCTTACTTGGGTATTCACCTTACTTGGCCCTTACTTCAGTAGTCACCTTCTCTGGGGTAGTGCCTGCACTCAAGGGCAGCAGAGCCTGATCAAACATGACCCTGTCTACTTCAAGAACTGGGGGGCAAACCCTGTCCTTAAGTGGGTGGTGACAGTAACAGAGCAAAGAAGAGACCTCACATCCAGTGCAGGGTCTGGACACAAATCACACGCCTATCAAGGAGACAAAAGCCAGCATGCTCTGAGGGAAGATGTGGCTGGCATCCATACGAAAACCAATCCTCGAAGCAAAATGCTGGGTACACACAGTCTATACAGAGATGTTCCCACCTAAAAACACCACTTCAAAACCAAAATACATAACTGCTTCACCTAAATTTATAGAGACAGGGAAAGTGAAAAAAAAAAAAAAAAAGAAAAGAAAAGAAACAGGGAAACTACTCCTAATTAAAATAACAAGAGAAAAATCCTCTAAAGAACAAATAGTGCAACAAACCTTTCTAGTCCACTACACTCTGAGTTCAAAAAAGGTGCTAACTAAAATGCTTTAGGAATTAAGAAAGAGTACTGAAAGAAGTGCAGGCAACTGTACAAGAAAGAAAACCATAAAGACAAACCAATCAAACTTGGACAATTTGACTGCTGAGATAAAAAGCAGCTTAGAAACAATGATTAGCAGATAAACGACACAGAAGAATGAATAAGTGATCTGCAAGATATTGGAACAGCAGACAGAAAAATAAATGTAAACAAAAAAAAAGTGAAAGCAACATATAAGACCTATGGGATGACACAAAGAGTGCCAACTTACATGCAATAGGGTTCCAGAAGGAGAAAGGGAGAGAAAAGCCCCACAAGGGAGAAAACCTGTCTGCCAGACTGCTCTGATCGTGGAACTCTCCATGCAAGAATACTGAAGTCGGTAGCCATTCCCTTCTCCAGGAGATCTTCTGAACCAGGGGTCAAACCTGGGTCTTCTGCATTGCAGGCAGATTCTTTAATATCTGAGCCACCAGGGAAGACCATGATATTCTACCCAGCAATATGACCATTTATAATAGAAGGTGGAAGATGGAATTTCTTGGACAAGGGAAAACTAAAAGAATTCAGCACTACTAAACCTAAATTAAAATAATTATTAAAGGGTCTTTGATAAATAGAAAAGAAACAAGAATCTATAGGCAAAGGAAAATCATAGTATTAAAGGCATATATATAAAAGGATTAAAAATCACTTAAGCCAGTACACATACCTTCTAAAAAACAACAAAAAATGATAAAAATGATTAACAGCAAAAGGATAAGCATGTAAATAGGACATTAAAAGCACAAAATGTGAAACTGGTTCCTGGTAACACAGAAGTTAGGGACTGCTGGAATAAATTCACCAATCAAAAGACATAGACTGGCAGGTGGCATAAAAAAGAACAAGAATCTACAACATGCTACTGAGAAGATATTCACTTCAGAGCAAAAGACACACACAGACTGAAAGTTAGGGATGGCAGATGTTTTGTGCAACTGGAAATGACAAAAGCCATGAGTAGCAATACACATATCAGACAAAATGGACTTTAAAACAAAGTCAATAAATGATTCACAACCTAGAAATAAAGAGATGGGAAAGCAGACTACCTTACCTGCCTTCTGCAAAACCTGTATCCAGGTCAAGAAGCAACAGTTAGAATGGGACATGGAACAAGGCACTGCTTCAAAATTGGGAAAGGAATATGTCAAAGCTATATATTGTCACCCTGTTTGTTTAACTTACATGCATAGCACATCATGTTGAATGTTGTGCTGGATGAAGAACAAGCTGGAATCAAGATTGTCAGGAGAAATATGAATAACCTCAAATATGTAGATGACACCACCCTTATGGAAGAAAGTGAAGAATAACTAAAGCACCTCTTGATGAAAGTAAAAGAGAAGAGTGAAAAACCTGGCTTAAAAAGCAATATTCAAAAAACTAAGATCACGGCATATGGTCCCATCACTTCATGGCAAATAGATGGAGAAACAATGGAAACAGTGACAGACTATTTTCTCGGCCTCCAAAATCACTGCAGATGGTGTCTGCAGCCATGAAATTAAAAGACGCTTGCTCCTTGGAAGAAAAGCTATGATCAACTGAGTCAGAGTGTTAAAAAGCAGATATATTACTTTGCCAACATAGGTCTGTCTAGTCAAAGCTACAGTTTTTCCAGTGGTCATGTATGGATATGAGAGTCGAACCATAAAGAAGGCTGTGTGCCAAAGAATTGATGCTTTTCAACTGTGGTGTTGGAGAAGATTCTTGAGAGTGCCTTGGACTGCAAAGAGGTCAAAACAGTCCATCCTAAAGGAGATCAATCCTGAACATCCTTTGGAAGGGCTTATGCTGATGCTGAAGCTGCAGTACTTTGGCCACCTGATGCAAAGAGTCAACTCATTGCAAAGGAGTCTGATGCTGGGAAAGATTGAAGGCAGGAGGAGAAGGGAATGAAAGAGGTCAAGATGGTTGGATGGCGTCACTGACTCAATGGACATGGGTTTGAGCAAGCTCCAGGAGATGGTGAAGGACAGAGAAGCTTGGCATCCTGCAGTCCATGGAGTTTCAGAGAGTCAGACATGACTATGTGACTGAACAACAAAGAAATGAAAACTAAATAAAAATATTTCTTCCCATGAAATATTTTGCTTATGTTTGAACATATCATACTTAATATGGAATAATTATATATAATAATTATCTCCCACCCAATTTACTGATTATAAAGATTGACATTAGTGCTATGATATTTAATATTGGTAATATAATTTATCTATTTATAGTTTAATATTATGAACTCAAGCTACCTTAACATTTTTGAGAATGTAAATATGTGTATACACATATATACAAAATATAGGGATAGCAAGGGAAGGAGAGATGGCCCTGTTCTTAATTGAATGAGTCTACACCTTCACAGGTATCTAAGAGAAAAGTGTTCCAGTAGAAGGGTAACCAAAGTTCAAAATCTCTGAGGTGGAGCAAGCTGAAACATTTGAGAAATGACCAGGAGGCCAAAGTAGCTGGAACAGAGACTAAGGGGAAGTGAAATAGGCAACGAAGTCAGACAAGTAATGCCTTCTTTCTGCAGACTGAAAGGACTTTGGCATTTTTCTGATTGACTTGGAACATGATTGAAGTCTTTCTTTTTTTGAAGTATAATTGACATACAATATTATATTAGTTTCAGGTATACAAGTTGACATTTATAAACATCACCAGACGATCAACACAATGAGTTACCTCCTGTAACAATTTAAAGTTATTACAATATTATTGACTATATTTCCTGTTTTGTATAGTACATCCCCATAACTTATTTTTTAACTGAAAGTTTGGACCTATTAATTCCCTTCATCTATTTGACCATCCATCCACCCTCCTTTTTGGCAACCACCTGTTCGTTTTCTGTATCTATGAAACTGCTTCTGCTTTGTTTTATTTGTTCATTTGGTTTGTTTACTTTCTTTTTAGATTTCATATATTTATATTCATATTTTTCATGAGTTTATATACTATATGTCCTCCTCTGACATATTTCACTTAACATAATAGCATAATACTCTCTAGGTCCATCCATGTGGCTGCAAATGGCAAGATTTCATCCCTTTTATGGTTTAGAAAATATTCCATTACACATACACCCCACATCCTCTTTCATCGTTTATCTATCAAAGGACACTTAAGTTGCTTCCGTATCTTGGCTATTGTAAATAGTGCTGCAATGAGTCTAGGGGTGCATACAACTTTTTAAATTAGCATTTATTTAATTTTTGAGATGGGGGATATCTGTGTTAAATTTACACTTCATCAGATTCAATCTAGGCTTTCCTGGTAGCTTAGCTGGTAAAGAATCCACCTGCAATGCAGGAGACCTGGGTTCAATCCCTGGGTTGAGAAGATCCCCCAGAGAAGGGATAAGCTACAAACTCCAGTATTCTTGGGCTTCCCTGGTGGCTCAGCTGGTAAAGAATCTACCTGCAATGTGGGAGACCTGGGTTCAATCCCTGGGTTGGGAATATCCCCTGGAGAAGGGAAAGGCAACCAACTCTAATATTCTGGCTTGCAGAATTCTATGTCCACGGGGTCGCAAAGAGTAGGACACAACTGAGCAACTTTCACTTCACTTAGACTCAATCTGATTGTTTTATGGAGTTCACTGTTTCAAGTTACAGGTAATAAAAGCTTCATTCAGGGTCTTAAAAACAGGAAAGTGAAAAGTAGTCAGATTCTGGATATATAAATGAAAGGGAGAGTTGTCAGGATTTTCTGTGTATTAAAGTTCAGTACTTCTTAAGTTTCCTCTTGCCTCCAGTTTACTGAAGAGATCATCACAGTTTTTAAAAATGATCAAATGAATTTAATGACAGTTCAAAGCCAAAACTCAGAGTTCCATTTTTCATACTTTGCCCTGCAGTCGCTGAGGCTTAATATGATGGGTCATATTTGTTGGTTCCACCTGCTCCTTCCCTTTCTGACCCTCAGCATACACAGTATAACAGTGAAAAAGGCTGTTTGGAACCATAGAATTGTGATGGCATCGACTCTCACACCTAATAGCCATGGAAGCCTGATGACACAGAAAAGATCTGGCAGAGCTCCTCAGAGGACTGCAAATTGATATGAACACAAGTTTCCCATTAGAAACATTATGCTACCTAGTTTTATACACCATTATCTTCATTTCCCAGTGTTGAAGAATTTGAAACTATAAATTATGTCTAAAACTCATAGGCCTATATGGAGTCTCAAAGGACAGAAAACTTCTACTTTAGAAAATCGGAGAAATATTTCCCTGTATATTTATGCCTTCCTACCTTACCACCCTGTGAACTGCAGTAAGCAATTGGATCTTCTGGGGTAAGTAATAAAAACATCAGCATTTGAAGTGTCCTGGTTAGGTTGTGTTGAGTCCCATAAGACAAACAAGACATGAGCAGGCTTCCCATTGTCCTTTTCTGTGGCGTCCCCTCCCAATCAGCGCAGTGAACAACTAACATGGAAAGCAGTGTTCTGAAAAAGTGGTTGGGTTAGAATAGAGATGACACAGCACTAGATTTCAAAACAGCTAGACGCACATGCTCAAACCTTGCCCTCTCACCTTACAAATGAGCACTCTTTTCACAATGAGAGACTGTCTAGCCTTAACCAGAGCATCCTCTTTCAATCATCCATACTCTCAGGTGTTTGCCAGAGAGTCTACTGCACTTTTTGACACGGCTTCAGTGTGTCACTCACTGCACCTTACTTTTCCACAAAAGACTGACATTAAAGACATTAAAGAGGCAACATGGCAGTGGCATTCACATTTAAATTCCAAAGATACTTACTACATGGTTGATGCTGATCTAGTTATTTTGTCCCCATATATGTTAATTTTTTCTTCTATAAAATGGATGGTATGTACCTCAGAGTTTAATGTGAGGATGAAATGAGTAAAAACATGTGAATCACTTAATATGGTTTCTGTGCACAGAGTCACTGAGTAAATGTTTACATTCCTATTAAGAAGTTCATAGTTCCGAACTGACAGTAAGAAACCCTCGTTGTCAGGCTCATTTAAGTTTGACTCTGCACACAATTTCCTTCTGTTGAAGAAAAGCAACTTTGTAAGGTCAAGAAATCAGGCAATCCATGGCAAAGTGCTTGGTGGCTGATGTGTGCCCTAGAGGTGCCGAAGTTTGTTGTATCATAAATAACATTGCTCACATTATTCCTCCCAGGTTTCTGCAGCATGGTAAAGGAAATAATGTATAACTGATGGAATTTCAATAAAGCATTATTAAAATATTTGTTCAGTGAACTTTTTGCTCTGTATCTTTTGTCTGTTAACATTCTGGTATAATCTCTATTCCCCTTTTACATTTCTTTCAGATCTACTCATGATATCCTCTTAATTGATTCAGGACATCTATTTTCTTTTCTTTTCAGAATAGATACTATATATGTAATAGTACTTATTGAGAAGTTTATATCCTAAGTTAGGAGATTCGAGCCTAGAGAAAGTCAGAACATTGAGTAGATTTCTTATTAAAAGGGGAATAAAACATCAGTTAAATTCTCATGGTACTTGAATTACAATAAATACTCTGGAGCACCTTTCCAGTTCCACAGCCTAGCAGAGTGCCATATGGTAAAATCTTTCCTTGGTACCAAAGGATGTGTTTGCCTGTGTGGGTGCTAAATCTGTCAGTGCTATTTTATCCCTGACAATCAAGAATGCTGAGATGGTCTATAAACTGTTTACATATTTATGATATTCTTGGAATATACTTCATAGATTAGAAAAATTTAGATGAAAACAGCAGAGGAGGGCAGAAACAAGAAAACATTTTTTTTTTTTCTTTCAGGAAAAAAACCTGCTTAAAAGAGCAAGAAAAAGTATCTTCTCGTGATCGGTGGATTAGGGATGACTCAGAATATTCTCACAATAACAGTCTGTTTCCACAAGGCATAAAATTTAAGGTAGCGCAGAGAATTGAAATCTTGCTTTCCCAGGATCTGTCCGGGAACACTGGTAGGGAACAGTGGGTACCTGTTAAATTTACCAGATCTATGAAATTCCAGAATCTAGGATTGTGAGGGAGTGAATCAGATTCATTATGAGCTTTCTCGGCAAATACTACTTTATTTCAAATAACATTAGATTTATAAAGCTAAGAGTAACAGTTCTAAAAGTTTCAGTTTCTTGGAGTCAAGATTTACAGAAAGAACAAAATGTAGTTTAATTTTGAGTTGATGTCACCTGTGAATTTATCTTTTTCTGAGCAAAGGGACAAATAGCACATAAATAGCACATGTTAGCACTTCAGGACCAGAGGAAGGCAATCGAAAGGGAAACATATTTCTAAAGAAGCAGACCTAAAGGAAGGTAAGGAACTTGTGAAATTGTATGTTTAAAAAATGTCTAACAGGATGAAAATCCACGAAACCTGAAATTCAGTAAAGAAATTTTATGTGTGATAAAAAGAGGGAAGCTCTTCTATATCCAATAACATAGGAGACTAAGGTAAAGTTTCAGCCCCTTCCACACTACATAAAATAAAATAATAATAATAAATTAATGCTGCTGCTGCTAAGTTGCATCAGTCCTGTCCGACTCTGTGTGACCCCATAGACAACAGCCCACCAGGCTCCCCCGTCCCTGGGATTCTCCAGGCAAGAACACTGGAGTGGGTTGCCATTTCCTTCTCCAGTGCACGAAAGTGAAAAGTGAAAGTGAAGTCACTCAGTCGTGTCCTACTCTTCAGGACCCCGTGGACTGCAGCCCACCAGATTCCTCCATCCATGGGATTTTCCAGGCAAGAGTACTGGAGTGGGGCACCATTGCCTTCTCCAAATTAATGCTAACCAAGTTTAAATGGAAGAAGAGAATCAGCAGGTGCTGGAATGAATAGCAATCACAAATCCAGAGCAATAGGGTACAAGTTGATAATGTGGTTTAGATGAATGTCTATATTAAAAAAAAGAACACATCACCCTGTTATTGTTGTTTAGTCACTGAGTCGTATCTGACTCTGCCACCCAAAGATTCTTTGCCCGCCAGGATCCTTCTGTCCATGGGATTTCCCAGGCAATAATACTGGAGTGGGTTGCTGTTTCCTTCTCCAGGTACCTTCCCAACTCAGGGATCAAACCCACATCTCCTGCACTGACAGGCAGATTCTTTACTGCTGAGCTACCAGGGAAGCCCCATACCACCCTACCAGGGTTAAAAATCCTCACTTGAATTGCTCAATTTTGGAAACTTACACAAATAACAAAAGTGAATCACCTCCTTTCTGCGTTAATTAACAAATAATTGTAGGCAGAGATCTGCAAAACAACTAGGTGACTGGGGCACTGATATGAGACACCCTGACTTCATCACTTGGTGGGTGAATTACTACTGGGTACAGAGTTGCCTGACATTCCACTAGTGCATTCAATGACTTGATGGTGGATCTAACAAAAATTATACTTTTGGCTAATGAAGGATGCAAAAAAGATTTTGAGATATTTGCCAGAAAACTGTAATGTGGTACAAAAAAAAACCCTGTGATTTCTAATAGTGATGCCACAGTTCAGTTCAGTTCAGTTGCTCAGTTGTGTCCGACTCTTTGCGACATCATGAATCACAGCACGCCAGGCCTCCCTGTCCATCACCAACTCCCACAGTTCACTCAAACTCACGTCCATCGAGTCGGTGATGCCATCCAGCCATCTCATCCTCTATCATCCCCTTCTTCTCCTGCCCCCAATCCCTCCCAGCATCAAAGTCTTTTCCAATGAGTCAACTCTTCACATGAGGTGGCCAAAGTACTGGAGTTTCAGCTTTAGCATTATTCCTTCCAAAGAACACCCAGGGCTGATCTCCTTCAGAATGGACTGCTTAGATCTCCTTGCAGTCCAAGGGACTCTCAAGAGTCTTCTCCAACACCACAGTTCAAAAGCAACAATTCTTCGGTGCTCAGCTTTCTTCGTCACAGTCCAACTCCCACATCCATGCATGACCACTGGAAAAACCATAGCCTTGACTAAACGGACCTTTGTTGGCAAACTAATGTCTCTGCTTTTGAATATGCTATCTAGGTTGGTCATAATTTTCCTTCCAAGGAGTAAGTGTCTTTTAATTTCATGGCTGCAGTCACCATCTGCAGTGATTTTGGAGCCCCAAAAACAGCTACCCCTAATTCTACTGTGATTTATTGCCTACATTTATGATTAGAAGAAATAGAATTTTGTTTATAGCTTGATCAAAATGAAGATGTAATTTTTCCATCAAATTCTGGGCCCTTAAATCTGTACATGAACCTCATGGGTAAGAAATTTTGCTTTACATAAACTACCTCATTTAATCTTTATATGACCACAATGAAGAAAAAATTAATTTTTTAACTGGAGATAAAACTGAAGGACAGATTGATTTTTATCAATTCATATTACATAAAAGGTAAAGCGTGGAGCTGGGATTCTAGCAGAGGCAAATTGACTCTGACACATTTGCTTTTATTCTTTTATTTTGAACTGAATTCTTATGCATTGTTATGTATTTATGCATTAGATAGTTCTATATCTATCTAGTCAATTGTTCTTTGTATCGATTCATGCACCACATCTATATTGCTTCCACTAAAGTTTTATAATGTGTTTAATATTTGGTAGGATAATTTCTCTCTCAATATTTTACATGTATTTTCAATACCCCAATTAATTATGTGAACTTAAGAGGTATTATTAGAATTCAGGTTTATTGAGGTAAAATCTTGTATACAATAAAACCCATCCTTTTTTGAGGTATAGTTGATGTGTTTTACAAATGCATAATGCCACCACAAAGGAGTCAATTTATATTTCCATCCCTCCTAAATTCCCTCATTTCCTTTTGTATTCAGTCTCTTCTGTTTTATAGAGAAGAGAAGGAAAACAAACTTTTTTTAAACTTTAAGAGTAAACATTAAACCAGAGAAGCTAGGAAGGTTTTTTTTTAGTTTTTTACAAATCAAAGAATAAATAAAGGACAAGCTATAAAGTGAAAAGTTGATAATTTTCATTACATTTTCAGTTTATGTATTAAAAATCCTCCTTAAATTAAAAAAAAAAATAAGTTTAGGTAAATAGAAGCAATGTTATGTAACAATAATAATAGACCACTCCATTTAAAAGAGGTTGGAAAATTTTAGGATTAAATTCAATGTTTGGAAGGAATTAGGTAAAATTTAGGAATGGAATTATGGAGAAAAAAGTAAAGTAGTTGGCGGTAACACACAGTATTTGATAAACCATAGACTCAATGAGTCTACAAAAAGTTTTTCTTATAAAAATTGAAAGTAAGAAGGAAATGTGTTACTTTGGACTTAATCGTAGCTATAAAAAGCACACTTATTGAAATAAAAATAATAAGAAATTTTAAAGAAATAAAGCACATTATCTTTGTGTTAACCAACAGAGACGTCTGATACAGCTAGTTATACTTTTGGGATTTTTAGATGTATAATTTAATTAAAACCCAGCAAACATAGGTTTGGCCCTACAGCCTGAAATTTTTCAGAAGATGACTCTATGTGGTTCGAAAACACAAAGTCAAGATTGTATAAAATCCTTTCCAATCCTTCTATCAGAAATATCAAAACCAACTTTCAAAAAAGGATAAAATAAAAGATATAGTCTGGCACTTACGATTTGTACTCATTCTATTTCCCACTCTTATTGGAAGAGGGCTTCATTTTATGGAAAAACTCTTTACCAAATAACAGAACACAAATTATAAAACTTTGGACATTAGGTGGCAAAAAACAAGGTAATTTACACTCCATTTGCATCAGTGACAACACATCATACATTCTTCTTACACTAAATGTCTGACAGCATGTTCTGATTTTATAACTCCCGTTCATCATGACATTTCCTCCTCAGTCCATTGTAATCTCCTGTTCAGTTCAATGCATTTCAGTCGCTCAGGCGTGTCTGACTCTTTGTGACCCCATAAATTGCAGCACACCAGGCCTCCCTGTCCATCACCAACTCCTAGAGTTCACTCAAACTCACGTCCATCGAGTCAGTGATGCCATCCAGCCATCTCATCCTCTGTCGTCCCCTTCTCCTCCTGCCCCCAATCCCTCCCAGCATCAGAGTCTTTCCCAATGAGTCAACTATTTGCATGAGGTGGCCAAAGCACTGGAGTTTCAGCTTTAGCATTATTCCTTCCAAAGAACACCCAGGACTGATCTCCTTCAGAATGGACTGGTTGGATCTCCTTGCAGTCCAAGGGACTCTCAAGAGTCTTCTCCAACACCACAGTTCAATAGCATCAATTCTTTGGTGCTCAGCTTTCTTCACAGTCCAACTCTCACATCCATACATGACCACAGGAAAAACCATAGCCTTGACTAGATGGACCTTTGTTGGCAAAGTAATGTCTCTGCTTTTGAATATACTATCTAGGTTGGTCATAACTTTCCTTCCAAGGAGTAAGCGTCTTTTAATTTCATGGCTGCAGTCACCATCTGCAGTGAATTTGGAGCTCCCCAAAATAAAGTCTGACACTGTTTCCACTGTTTCCCCATCTATTTCCCATGAAGTGATGGGACCGGATGCCATGATCTTCATTTTCTGAACGTTGAGCTTTAAGCCAACTTTTCCACTGTCCTCTTTCAAGAGGCTTTTCAGTTCCTCTTCACTTTCTGCCATAAGGGTGGTGTCATCTGCATACCTGAGGTTACTGATATTTCTCCTGGTAATCTTGATTCCAGCGTGTGCTTCTTCCAGCCCAGTGCTTCTCATGATGTACTCTGCATAGAAGTTAAATAAGCAGGGTGACAATATACAGCCTTGACGTACTCCTTTTCCTATTGGAACCAGTCTGTTGTTCCATGTCCAGTTCTCCTGTATGCCACCATTAAATCTACTCCTAATCCAGTCACACTGACTCAATTCAACAGACATTTTCAGTCTCAATTTCTGTTGACTCCTTTGCTGTTTTTAATTGTGTAGATCACTTCCATGTGCTTAAAACTTTCTGCTCCCATCATTTTCATAACATCAAACTGTAATTTACTTCTAAATAATGTTGGTCTTCATTATTTCTTTCATCACCTAAATGCTGGCACACTCAACTACTCTCCAGTGAATGAGTTTTCTTATACTAAATTTCTCTTTGAATTATCTCTACCTCTTTTATGACTTTTACCTTTATGCTATTATGACTTCAAAAGTCATAGCATTAAATATGATCTCTCTTAAAAATATTAAACATATCACATAACTAATTTCTACACCTCCCCATCTTGATATCTCAGGAGTCTTTAAAGTCAGATGTCTAAAATGAAACTCATGTTCCTTCCAAAACTGTTTTCTTTCCTAAAGTCCATGTGCCAATTTACAGTTCCACCAATAATCCTAATATCCAGCCAGAAATCATGGGTCTTTTTTTTAAACCCCTACACCTAATTTACAAGTCCTACTGGTCAAGTTTATCTAGTAATTATGTACTACATTTGAACAACGACTTTTATTTTTGCATCCAGACTGCCAATTTAGACCTTCCTCTTCTTTGGTCTAGGATGTTTCAATATACTATTGATTTTATATCTCAGACCACTTAAATCTACCCTCACACTGCCAACAGACTGACAAATAAAGTACAGAGCTAATATCACCCATCTCCCTAAAATCCTTTAAAGTCTCCTGTTTATCTAAAAGAGTTTTAGATTATGGGACTAATCTAGTTTTAGATTATTTAGATTATATGACTGTTTATCTAAAAGTCAACAGTTCTTAACATGTATCTATATAGCCTTACCACCCTCAATCTGTCTCTTTATCTTCATCTCTTCCTGTGTGCCTTGCACTTTAGTAAAATTACATAGAAAGCACTGAACACTGAAGCTAAGCCATGATCACATTTTTTGCCCAAATTCTTCCCTCTGCATAAAATAGACATATCCACGCCATTCTTGCTTCCTCTGGTCATCAGCACCTTGGTTTAAGACTCAATTCACATCACCTTCTTCAGAAAATCTTTAACACTTCTCCCTTACTAGCTTAACTACCATTCATCTACTTTTCACAATACAGTACACAATACATTGATGACGTTTAGATCATTTTCGTGAAATACTGCTTTATGTTCCTCTCTCTTTTTACTCCTTTCTCTCAATAACTGAGGGTCCATAGAAATAATTTTACTTTTCTTTGTAATCAACATAGAATGATAATTACCTGATGTGTGATAGGGCTCAATAAATGATGGTTTAAATGAAATGGGGGAAAAAAAGGAGCTGACAGGCTGTTTGGTTAAAGGGGGCAGAAATATGTCTTCATTATAAACATGTAAATATATTTAGATATTCCAATACCTGTTAAATCTCTTCAACTATTTATCATAGATGTTACAGAGGGGATTCATACATCAGAGGTCCCAATCAAAGTAGCTGTGTGCTTAGTCACTCAGTTGCCTCCAACTCTTTGAGACCCCATGGACTATAGCTCACCAGGCTCCTCTGTCCGTGGGGATTCTCCAGGCAAGAATGCTGGAATGGGTTGCCATGCCCTCCTCCAGGGGATCTTCCCAACCCAGGGATCGAACTCAGGCCTCCAGCATTGCAGGCAGATTCTTTACCATCTGAGCCACTAGGGAAAGTAGAAAAAAAAAAAAGAAAAGTGAAGTCGCTCAGTCGTGTCCAATTCCTTGCGACCCCATGGACACCAGGCTCCTCCGTCCATGGGATTTTCTAGGCAAGAGTACTGAGTGGGTTGCAGTTTCCTTTTCCAGGGAACTGCCCGACCCGGGGATCGAACCCAGGTCTCCCACATTGTAGACAGACGCTTTCTGTCTGAGCCACCACTTGATCTTAGCCGAAAGTAGAGGTACTCTTAATTCTAATAAAGCTTGATTTCAGTTATACTCTACCTCCCTGGGAGCATAATTTCCAGCCTTTAAGATTTAGGCACTAAAAGAATTCCAGTTACTAAATATTAATTTGTGAAGATACAGAAAAAAGTTGCATATGTTAATTTGAGGTTGGCATTTTATTTCTTGGAATCACTGATATTTGATTTCTTCTCCAAAACTACTTCCTGTTTAATGTTCCTAATACATCTTTTACTATTGTTAAAATGATGGGCAATTCACCCAAAAGAGGGATGGAATTCAATTTATGCAAGCAATGAAATGGCACAATTCAATATACACAATAGAGGATATAATTGATTTTTCAAATCTACAAATATATTTGAAAGTAAAATTATGAGACACATAGCTTGCTGATTTGATTTTATCTAAGATTTCAAAACTCAGCTGTCTTAGCTCTTGACCTTTCACTGAATTCTTTACTGAAAAGTGCTGTGTATTTTCTCTTTAGTGCTCTTCTTTCCTGATTAGACTTTTTAAAACACCTACCAAAGAACCTTGTGATTAATGACAGTTAGAACTTATTGGACTTGAAGGACAAATCCTTGCTTCACCAGTTAAGGGAACAAGCTAATCAAAATGAAGAAGTGCAGGGCAAGGGAGAACAGGGAGAGAAGCGAAGGCAGTGAATCTAGATGGATTCGCTTGAAGTGATGAGCTGAACTGTTAACTTTTCATTTACTGCATCACAAACTTGACTCAACCTTTGTCTGTATTAAGAATAATGGGGCAGTTCTTATAAAAAAGTATAAAACTTCTCAAATTAAGCCTCCTCTCTCATTTTTTATAGCTACTGGTTGGTATTATTCCAGCTTCTTCACAGTAAATGTTTCACAATATCTTTCACAGATTGGAGAAACTTTTCCACTTCCACAGTTACAAAGCCTACTATAACAAACCAAACTGGCTGTCTCTTCAGAGACTATACTTCATACTTAAGCATGAAATTGAGACCAAACTTTTTATTTGCTGAGAAGGTGACACAATTTTCTTTTATACAGCATGGTCTCATTCTTTGCTTTTCCATTGACCTCAGAGGAGTAGGTCTTCAAATATTTCAATGCTAGATTGTGAAATAGAAATGAATCAGTCTTGAAAACAAGGCAGAAATCCTTTTTTGGTGGAAGGGTGCCAGGGAAAAGTTCAGAGTTTGCCATGTTGATATTTGCTATGTTTTCATCAAAAACTTGCACTACTGTTAGAAACTCAGTATCTAACAATGTAATCTAGCTGGCTATGTGTTCGTTTCCAACTAATCTCTGCAAAATAAAAGAGGAAAGGGTTAGAAAAACAGGGATAAAGTTTGCTGTTGTCTGAAGATTTCTGTACATGTACAATGGTGCTAGCTGAAGGAAGGGAAAAACTATATTTCCTACATGATATAGAAAATATATATATATATATAGGATTTAAGAACAATTTGTATGAGGATGTGATATATTATGACAGAATATAATAGGGACTTTACTAAACCTGAAAATTTAAAGCACCTAGGATACTCATTTTGTTACTTTTGGTTCTCCTGAGAAGATTCATTTGCATATTTCTTTAAAATATCTCTGCTCTAGATGTGATCATCTCTCTAGTAAACTGCCTCATAAACAAGTATAACAACAGATAGAAGGTGAAACAATACAGAAAATATGAAATAACCTAGTCATTTTATTTCTGTGTTTATTATTATCTTAAATACCCTTTTCTTCTATTAATAATCTCCTCAAAAGAAAGCAGTTGCTGTTCCATTTATAAGTCTCCAGGGGGCGATGAGGAGAAACATCATATCCCCTGTGCAAGTTACTCAAGGTCTCCAAAAGTAGTAACGGGAGCAATGTTTCCAAAGCTGCTCTTGTATATCATATGCCTATTTGATTTGGCAGATGCAATGGTTAGTATTTTTCCTTCAGCCAATTTACTGGAAGGTCCTCCCTTTCTTACACATAAGGTCCCTATGGGCTCACAGGACTTTCAAACAATTTCATAATGTTTATTTTGTTCCCTTATTAACAATTTAAAAATTCTAACATAGAAGTGTTTCATAATTTTCCTTTTATAAAACAATTCTCTCATTTTTCAGGAAACTTCTCTGTCATGTATCTCAGAAGATAAATCCTAATACATGAGTTCAGTCTTTAAAAGTCACTTTAACATATTGTGTTTAGGTTTATAGTATGACTTAACTTACATCTCATTATTAAAAATCAAATTTCCTGTCTCTTTGTTGAAATTACATGATGTCTTTTTAGCCCATTTCTTTTCTTGGTCAATTTACCTAATGTAGAACCTAAAAATTTAGGAAGGAAAAAATGTTAGACTAGATACTCAAAGGAAATTCATCTGTGAAGTTAACTCTAAATTTTCCTTGAAAAAGCACAAGAAATAAATAGCAAAAACTGCTGAACTAAAGGATGAAGCAAGGGGAATGGCATTATCTAAATGTAGGATTTAATATCACAGAAGTCAAGACACTGTGGTATTGGAAAAAGGATAGACACATAGATCGATGAAACAAAAAGAAAGTCAAGAAATAGATCTACACAAATATGGTCAACAGACTTCCTCAAGAGTGCAAAGGCAAGTCAAATGGGGTTGGAACAACTGGATAACCATATGCAAAAAATGAATGAACCTCGACCAAAAGCTCTCTCAGTATATGAAAAGAAACTCAAAATAGATCATAATATCATAGAACTTTTAGAATAAAGTATGGGAGAAATTTGTTATGATCGTTAGGCAACAAGCTCTTAGACATGACACAAAAAACATAGTCCATAAAAAGGATAAATAAATCAGAATTCATAAAAATTAAAAACTTTTTCGTGTAAGGCACTATGAAGAGAATTAAAAGAAAAGCTACAGAGTTGGAGAATATATTTGAAAATTACATATCTGACCAAAAACTTTTACTCAGAATATGTTAAGAACTCTCCACAAATAACCCAGCTTTAAAATGGACAAAGACCTGAGTAGACACATCACTAAGAGGATGTACTGATGGAAAAGAAACACATGGAAAGATATTCAACATCAGAACAGTCACTCAATATTATTGGTGAAATAAAAATTAAAACTGAAAGGAGTTTCCACTACACATCTATAAGAATGGTTAAAATTTAAAAATATATATATTAACAGTACCAAATGATGACGATGAGGAGGACTGGAACTCAAAATGCTGCTGGAATGCAAAATACTGTGAGTACTCCCAAAAATAGTTCATCAGTTTCTCATAAAATTCAAAAAACATTGTATGACCCAGATATCCTACACTTATGTATTTATCTTAGAGAAATGGAATTTTGTCCACCCAAACCCTATACATAATTTTTTTTTAGCAACTCTATTTGTAATAGCCAATAACCTGGAAACAATCTAAATATCTTTCAATGAATGACTGCATAAACAAAACTAAGAATGCTACTTAGCAATAAAAAAGGATGAACTATTGATACAGCCAACAACTTAAATAAACTTCTAAGGCATTATGCTCAGTGAAAGTCAATCTCAAAATGTTATATACTGTACAATTTCACTTATTACATGATATTTCTTAAAAATCAAAATAGGTGATAGGGACTAGATCAATGGTTTCCAATGATCAGAAGAGACCAAGTGTGTGACTACAAAGGAATAGTACAAGGGAATTTTTTATAGTAATGCAAATATTGTATATCTTGAACCTGTAGATTATGAGACAAATATATACACTAGTTAAAACATCTAATTTTATACAGAAAATCCACTTTTAGTTTATGTTAATGTCTAACAATAAAATTCATGATGAATCTATGCAAAACTGAAAAACAAATGTGTTGTTTTATTTATTTATTTTTTTTTCGTTTATTAACACAAAGAAGACGGGAAGAGACAGAATGATTATTTCAATAAAAAGCAGAAGTCGCAAAGAGTCGGCCGAACTACACAGTCCATGGAATTCCCCAGGCCAGAATACTGGAGTGGGTAGCCAATCCCTTCTACAGGGGATCTTCTCAACCCAGGGATAGAACCCAGGACTCCCACGTTGCAGGCAGATTCTGTACCAACTGAGCCACCAGGGAAGTCCATAAGGTGCTTCAAATATATGATATATTTTAAAGATAAGAACTAACTTCCTACTTTTTCTTACTGTTAAGTTGAAGATTAAAATGATTCATCCTTTTCAGGAAATATTTTCAATACTTAAAGAAAAACATAACTAGAGTTAATAGCAGATAGAGTAGGAAGTCTTCTCTTCATATCTAAAATATATGCTTAGTTTTCATTAGCATTCAGTTCAATTCAGTTCAGTTGCTCAGCCGTGCCCGACTCTTTGCGACCCCATGAATCACAGCACACCAGGCCTCCCTGTCCATCACCAACTCCTAGAGTTCACTCAGACTCACATCCATCAAGTCAGTGACACGATCCAGCCATCTCATCCTCTGTCATCCCCTTCTCCTCCTGCCCCCAATCCCTCCCAGCATCAGAGTCTTTTCCAATGAGTCAGCTCTTTGCATGAGGTGGCCAAAGTATTGGAGTGTCAGCTTTAGCATCAGTCCCTCCAATGAACACCCAGGACTGATCTCCTTTAGAATGGACTGCTCGGACCTCCTTGCAGTCCAAGGGACTCTCAAGAGTCTTCTCCAACACCACAGATCAAAAGCAAGAATTCTTCGGTGCTCAGCTTTCTTCACAGTCCAACTCTCACATCCAAACATGACCACTAGAAAAACCATAGCCTTGACTAGACGGAACTTTGTTGGCAAAGTAATGTCTCTGTTTTTGAATATGCTATCTAGGTTGGTCATAACTTTCCTTCCAAGGAGTAAGCATCTTTTAATTTCATGGCTGCAATCACCATCTGCATTGATGTTGGAGCCCCCCCAAATAAAGTCTGACACTGTTTCTACTGTTTCTCCATCTATTTCCCATGAAGTGATGAGACCAGATGCCATGATCTTAGTTTTATGAATGTTGATCTTTAAGTCAAGTTTTTTACTCTCCTCTTTCACTTTCATCAAGAGGCTTTTTAGTTCCTCTTCACTTTCTGCCATAAGGGTGGTATCATCTGTGTATCTGAGGTTATTGATATTTCTCCCAGCAATCTTGATTTCAGCTTGTGCTTCTTCCTGCCCAGCCTTTCTCATGATGTACTCTGCATATAAGTTAAATAAGCAGGGTGACAATATACAGCCTTGACATAGTCCTTTTCCTATTTGGAAGCAGTCTGTTGTTCCATGTCCGGTAACTGTTGCTTCCTGACCTGCATGTAGGTTTCTCAAGAGGCAGGTCAGGTGGTCTGGTATGCCCATCTCTTTCAGAATTTTCCACAGTTTATTGTGATCTACACAGTCAAAGGCTTTGGCATAGTCAATAAAGCAGAAATAGATGTTTTTCTGGAACTCTCTTGCTTTTTCCATGATCCAGCAGATGTTGGCAATTTGATCTCTGGTTCCTCTGCCTTTTCTAAAACCAGTTTGAACAACTGGAAGTTCATGGTTCACATATTGCTGAAGCCTGTCTTGGAGAATTTTGAGCATTACTTTACTAGCATGTGAGTAAGCATATCCAATTGATTGAGAACTATGAGAATATTCATTATCTCACATGGTAAGCAAGAAACAACATTAGGATTGAAACAGAGGACAAATCAGGCAAAAGCAGTGATTGTAAATAAAATCAGTACTTTTGTGAATTTTTAAAATACATTTTTGGAAACATAATGCTTAATAAAACATTTTGGCTTTGTATAAAGATAGCTACTTCACTCTGTTCAACAATAAAGGAAAGAAATGAGAGGACATAATTATGCTTAGGTATTAGGAGAAGGCAATGGCACCCCACTCCAGTACTCTTGCCTGGAAAATCCCATGGACAGAGGAGCCTCGTAGGCTGCAGTCCATGGGGTTGCTGAGAGTTGGACACGACTCAGTGACTTCACTTTCACTTTTCACTTTCATGCATTGAAGAAGGAAATGGCAGCCCACTCCAGTGTTCTTGCCTGGAGAATCCCAGGGACGGCGGAGCCTGGTGGGCTGCCGTCTTTGGCGTCGCACAGAGTTGGACACGACTGAAGTGACTTAGCAGCAGCAGCAACAATTAATTAATAGATAAAATTTTTGTAAGATATTGTATTTGATGGCTATGTTATCCTTAAAATCCACTTTAAAATATACCCAGATGACCTTTAAGACACTACTCTTATAAAACCACCAATGAAACATGACCAGCACTCAAGCTGTGCAAACCTAGTCCCCAAATTCCTTTTCTTCTATTTTTTGATAAAGCAAATACTAAACATGACAGCCAAAAGAGTTGCAAAATCCATTTCCCTTCCTATTTACACTGATATATTTGATCCCAGTTTATATGGAATAGACGAGATGCCCTCACTAACAAAAGAAAATGTGATGAGTGAAGCAATAAACTACTGAATAAAGCAGTATATATTCTTGAGTAACATGACATAATCCTGATTCTATATAAAACTTTCCAATTTTCAATGACCTTGAGTACCAAAAAGTAGATTAAAAATATATTGAATTTGATTTCGTCTATCTCTGACAATTTCTTAGTATCATTCATGAAGAACTGATCAGCATAGTCTTCTGCTTTGTCTTTCCTAGCTTGAATTGATATTTTAAAATGTTTTTTTGTAAGAGAGTAGCAACTATTGCTTTTATACAGACTTCAGAACCTAGAAGAACGTGATTTTTTTAACCTCATTTAATGTTTTTAACGTTTTTTTAAAAACACGATTGATAAAAATAATAATTTTCATGCATAAGAGCTATTATTGTGAACATATTTCTTATTGCACTAAAATAAAAAACTCTGTTGTGTGGTTTAAGTATATAGTTATTATATTCTGGAGAAACAGCTTGGATATTTCTTTGATGATTTTATGCTTTACTATAAGAGGTATCATGTAAGTCTAAATTAATTGGCTTATAACATTGAAGAATAAGTTTTTAAATTAACAACTATGAGCTATAGATCATTTTTAACTATACAGGTAACTCTCTATGACCATGCCCTCCCGAAGAGTTTGAAAACAAAAAAATACAGGTTTCATAGGCCACATTGCTATAACTGGTGCTTCCTAGGTGGCCTCGTGGGTCAAGAATCTGCCTGCAATGCAGGAAACATGGGTTTGATTCTTGGGTCGGAAAGATCCTTTAGAGAAGGGCATGACAACCCGCTCCAGTATTCTTGCCTGGAGAATCCCATGGACAGAGGAGCCTGGCAGGCTACAGTCCATAGGGTTGCAAACAGACAGACATGACTGAAGTGACTGAGTACACACACACACATTGCTATAACTATTAACTATGCAAGGTTGGTATATCCTTTCATTTCTCTGTAGTAATATCTTTTGTTTATGCTGTAAAGGAAAGAATGGCACCAACCTTATGAGGGTTAATGTGAAAAGTTACTGCCTAGAGGTATTCTCTCTTACATGTCACCCAGAACAATTTTACCCCTTTAATTCATCAGACTCCAGACTTAGGGTCATAAAATAAGCACAATAAAGTGGCTTTTGCGCCCTCCAATTGTCAACAGCCTCCTTCAAAACCATTCATCCTCATAAGTGATGGATTTCAGGTCTTTTCCTGTTTCTTTTGGCTTTTGACTCTATAAATAATTTCCTGTTAACAGTTTTGCCTCACCCTTTGGAAATGATACTTCTTATGTTTTCCGTGGCCTTGACTTCTGTCTTCCTTCCTTGACCACAAGAATGATATATACCCCCTTAATTACACTGCCTCTAGCTCCTCTGAGTAGATATCTCAAATGCTGTAGCTGAATCAGGAAGTCTAGTCTCTTAGCAAAACTCTGTAATCACCTCACTTGGTTGACACGGAATATACTATAGTACTTTAGAATATACAACATATTTTCATTTACATTATTGTTATTCATAATAACCAGTTTAGATACCCAGAGTAGATATAATCATTCTTATGAGGCTTAGAGAGGTGAAGTACCTTAACTAAGGACTTGCCATAGTTTACTGGAACATTTAGAACTCCTATCTATTGCTGCTGATTCCTGTTTCAATGTCCTTTCCATAGATCCACACTACATCTAATTTATCTCCTGAGAGACTGAAATCATAAACAAAAACTGTTGCTTCTTAAAAGTTTCTTTCTTCAACTTGCAAATTCTAAAATTTCTAAGAGTGGTTCTATGAAGTACTTTCTCTTTTTAAAAAGTAAACATTCCTGTATGGGTGCGCTATACTCAAGAAATATATACCCGGGCCTACAAAAAATCAGGTAGTCTTAATAGGAAAATCTGATACATTCAACATCTTGTTTCTCTTCTATTCTTATTAAGTTTGTATGAAATGCGCCAATAAATTAACTCTTAGTATTCATCAATTGTAGGGTATGCTGATGACATGTTTTCTTAGTTTTATGGAGAATAAAAGAATAGTTTAGTACAGAAAAAGTCGAGAGAAGAGGAAAATGAATTGGGAAGTAAAGTTAAGATAAATGCCTTGTTTTGGGGAGAATTTACATATAAATCCCTTTATATACACATACTAGTCACATACAATAATTCAATCTTGCTTTAACTTGTGCTTATTAGTCATCATTGATGATCTAATATATAATGTACTATGCATTAGTGTTCAAAACTCCTAATCTTTAGTTAAGAAATATAAATTTAACCACACAATTGCCAAGGTGGTTTTGCTATTTGAATATTTGATATGCTGTTCATAAAACAACATTTATATATATGTTTCTTCCAAAAGTAATTGCAGTTTCAGATCATGAATTTTAAAATTGTTATAACTTGGCTCAAACACATTTTTATTCATCAACACAAGAACCATTGCTATCAACACAATTTTGTCAATGAGAAATAAGTTTCCTTATTCTTGTAGCATAAAAATCTGTGCTTCAGGATTCCATGAACTTGTGGAGAGCATTTTCTGCCTCCTGCTGGTTGTAGAAGCATTTTCCCTGGAAAAAGTTGTCAAGATGCTTGAAGAAGTGGTAGTCAATTGGCAAGAGGTCAGGTGAATATGATGGATGAGGCAAAACTTCATAGCCCAATTCATTGAACTTTTGAAGTGTTGGTTGTGTACTATGCAGTCAGGCATTGTTGTGAAGAAGAATTGGGGTCTTTCTTTGACCAGTGCTGGCTGAAGCATTGCAGTTTCTGGTGTATCTAATCAATTGGCTGAATATCCTTCTCAGATGTAATGGTTTCACCAGGATTCTGAAAGCTGTAGTGCATCAGACTGGGAAAAAAATAAGAAAAGAAAGTGAAGTCTGTCAGTCATGTCTGACTCTTTGTGTCCCCATGGACTGTAGCCTACCAGGCTCCTCTGTCCGTGGGATTTTCCAGGCAAGAATACTGGAGTGGGTTGCCATTTTCTTCTCCAGGAAATCTTCGCAACACAGGAATTGAACCCAGGTCTCCTGCATTCAGAAAGAGTTCAGAACTCCAGAAAAAATGAAGGGATAGAGCTGAAGCGAAAACAATACCAAGTTGTGGATGCGACTGGTGATAGAAGCAAGGTCTGATGCTGTAAAGAGCAATATTGCATAGGAATCTGGAATGTCAGGTCCATGAATCAAGGCAAATTGGAAGTGGTCAAACAGGAAATGGCAAGAGTGAACATCAACATCCTAGGAATCAGCGAACTAAAATGGACTGGAATGGGTGAATTTAACTCAGATGACCATTATATCTACTACTGTGGGCAGGAATCCCTTAGAAGAAATGGAGTAGCCATCATGGTCAACAAAAGAGTCCAAAATGCAGTATTTGGATGCAATCTTGAAAACGACAGAATGATCTCTTTTGTTTCCAAGACAAATCATTCAATATCACAGTAATCCAAGCCTATGCCCCAACCAGTAATGCTGAAGAAGCTGAAGTTGAACGGTTCTATGAAGACCTACAAGACCTTTTAGAACTAACACACAAAAAAGGTGTCCTTTTCATTATAGGGGACTGTAAGGCAAAAGTAGGAAGTCAAGAAACACGTGGAGTAACAGATAAATTTGGCCTTGGAATATGGAATGAAGCAAGGCAAAGGCTAATAGAGTTTTGCCAAGAGAATGCAAGGTCATAGCAAACATCCTCTTCCAACAACACAAGAGAAGACCCTACACTTGGACATCACCAGATGGTCAACTCCGAAATCAGATTGATTTTATCCTTTGAGGCCAAAGACAGAGAAGCTCTATACAGTTAGCAAAAACAAGATCAGGAGCTGACTGTGGCTCAGATCATGAACTCCGTATTACCAAATTCAGACTTAAATTGAAGAAAGTAGGGAAAACCGCTAGACCATTCAGGTATGACCTAAATTAAATCCCTTATGATTGTACAGTGAAAGTAAGAAATAGATTTAAGGGACTAGATCTGATAGATAAATTGCCTGATGATCTATGGATGAAGGTTCGTGACATTGTACAGGAGACAGGGATCAAGACTATCCCCGTGGAAAAGGAAGGCAAAAAAGCAAAATGGCTATCTGGGGAGGCCTTACAAATAGCTGTGAAAAGAGGAGAAGTGAAAAGCCAAGGAGAAAAGGAAAGATATAAGCATCTGAATGCAGAGTTCCAAAGAATAGCAAGGAGACATAAGAAAGCCTTTCTCAGAGATCAATGCAAAGAAATAGAGGAAAACAACAGAATGAGAAAAACTAGAGATCTCTTCAAGAAAATTAGAGATCTCAAGGGAGCATTTCATGCAAAGATGGGCTCGATAAAGGACAAAAATGGTATGGATGTAACAGAAGCAGAAGATATTAAGAAGAGGTAGCAAGAATACACAGAAGTTCAGTTCAGTTCAGTCGCTCAGTCGTGTCCAACTCTTTGCAACCCCATGAATCGCAGCACGCCAGGCCTCCCTGTCCATCACCATCTCCCAGAGTTCACTCAGACTCACATCCATCGAGTCCATGATGCCATCCAGCCATCTCATCCTCGGTTGTCCCCTTCTCCTCCTGCCGCCAGTCTCTCCCAGCATCAGGGTCTTTTCCAATGAGTCAACTCTTCGCATGAGGTGTCCCAAGTACTGGAGCTTCAGCTTTAGCATCATTCCTTCCAAAGAAATCCCAGGGTTGATCTCCTTCAGAATGGACTGGTTGGACCCCTTTGCAGTCCAAGGGACCCTCAAGAGTCTTCTCCAACACAGAAGAACTGTACAAAAAAGATCTTTACAACCCAGATAATCACGATGGTGTGATCACTCATCTAGAGTCAGACATCCTGGAATGTGAAGTCAAGTATGAACAAAGCTAGTGGAGGTGATGAAATTCCAGCTGAGTTATTTCAAATCCTGAAAGATGATGGTGGGAAACTGCTGCGCTCAACATGCCAACAAATTTGGAAAACTCAGCAGTGGCCACAGGACTGGAAAAGTTCAGTTTTCATTCCAATCCCAAAGAAAGGCAATGCCAAAGAATGCTCAAACTACCGCACAATTGCACTCATCTCACATGCTAGTAAAGTAATGCTCAAAATTTTCCATGCCAGGCTTCAGCAATACCTGAACAGTGAACTTCCAGATATCCAAGCAGTTTTGAGAAAAGGCAGAGGAATCAGAGATCAAATTGCCAACATCCACTGGATCATGGAAAAAGCAAGAGAGTTCCAGAAAAACATCTACTTCTGCTTTACTATGCCAAAGCCTTTGACTGTGTGGATCAAAATAAACTGTGGAAAATTCTGAAAGAGATGGGCATACCAGACAACCAGACCTGCCTCTTGAGAAACTATATGCAGGTCAGGAAGCAACAGTTAGAACTGGACATGGAACAACAGACTGGTTCCAAATAGGAAAAGGAGTACGTCAAGGCTGTATATTGTCACCCTGCTTATTTAACTTCTATGCAGAGTACATCATGAGAATTCTGGGCTGGAAGAAGCACAAGCTGGAATCAAGGTTGCTGGGAGAAATATCAATAACCTCAGATATGCAGATGGCACTACCCTTATAGCAGAAAGTGAAGACGAACTAAAAGGCCTCTTAATGAAAGTGAAAGAGGAGAGTGAAAAAGTTGGCTTAAAGCTCAACATTCAGAAAACAAAGATCATGGCATCTGGTCTCATCACTTCATGGGAAATAAATGGGGAAACAGTGGAATCAGTGTCAGACTTTATTTTTGGGGGCTCCAAAATCACTGCAGATAGTGATTATAGCCATGAAATTAAAAGACACTTACTCCTTGGAAGAAAAGTTATGACCAACCTAGATAGCATATTAGAAAGCAGAGATATTACTTTGCCAAGAAAGGTCCGTCTAGTTAAGGCTATGGTTTTTCCAGTGGTCATGTATGGATGTGAGAGTTGGACTGTGAAGAAAGCTGAACACCGAAGAATTGTTGCTTTTGAACTGTGGTGTTGAAGACTCTTGAGAGTCCCTTGGACTGCAAGGAGATCCAAGCAGTCCATTCTAAAGGAGATTAGTCCTGGGTGTTCATTGGAGCGACTGATGCTAAAGCTGACACTCCAATACTTTGGCCACTCCATGCAAAGCGTTGACTCATTAGAAAAGACTGATGCTGGGAGGGATTGGAGGCAGGAGGAGAAGGGGATGACAGAGGATGAGATGGCTGGATGGCATGATGGACTCGATGGACGTGAGTTTGAGTGAACTCTGGGAATTGGTGATGGACAGGTTGGCCTGGTGTGCTGCAATTCATGGGGTCACAAAGAGTCAACACGACTGAGTGACTGAACTGTACTGAACTGACTCCTGCGTTGTAGGCACACGCTTTACCTCTGAGCCACCAGAGAAGTCCAGTCAGACTGGAAGCAGACCACAACCAGTGACCATAGTCTTTTTTGTGTGTGAGTTTTGCTATGGGAAGTGCTTAGGAGCTTCTTCTCAGCCCAACCACTGAGCTGGTTGTCACTAGTTTGTCGTATAAAATCCCCTTGTTGTACCTCACAATCTGATCAAGAAACGGTCCATTGTTGTTGCGTAGAATATGAGAAGATGACACTTGAAAATGATGATTTTTTGGATTTGCACTTAGCTCATGAGGCACTTAAGCTTTTTTTTTACCTTTTTAATTTGTTTCAAATTTTGAACAACTGTAGAATGGTTGACTTTAAGTTCTTTCACAAATTCTCCTGCAGTTGTAAGAGGATTAGCTTCGATGATAACTCTCAATTGATCATTGTCACCTTAGGATGGCTGACCTCTGTGCTCCTCATCTTCAAAGCTCTCATCTCCATTGCGAAGTTTTTTGAACTACCATTGCATGCACATTCATTCCTTAGCAGTTCCTGGACCAAATGTCCTGCTGATGTTGTGAGTTGTCTCTGCTGCTTTATGATTCACTTTGAACTCAAATAAAAAAATGGCTCGAATTTGCATTTGTCTAACATCATTTCCCTAGTCTAAAATAAATATAAAATAAGCAGCAAGTAATAAGTCATTAGCAAAAATTATATAAAGCAAGAAATGTCCATTAAAATGGTGTATAACACAACCACATTTAAGAATGTATTCCAGTATCAAATGGCAAAGATCACCAGTGCAAAAACGCAATTACATTTTCTCCAACCTAACATATACATTAAATGCTTTACAAATGCTTGCTATTGTGATAATTGCTAATATTGTAGAATAAGGCAAGTGACATTAAGAGAAGAATAATTTAGCTCACATTATGCACAGTGGTTATAACAAAGAATATAGACTGCTCAACAAAGGTCCGTCTAGTCAAAGCTATTGTTTTTCCAGTAGTCATGTATGGATGTGAGGGTTGGACTATAAAGAAAGCTCAATGTCAAAGAACTGATGCTTTTGAACTGTGGTATTGGAGAAGACTCTTGAGAGTCCCTTGGACTTCAAGGAGATCCAACCAGTCAATCCTAAAGGAAATCAGTCCCGAACATTCATTGGAAGGACTGATGCTGAAGCTGAAACTTCAATACTTTGGCCACCTGATGCAAAGAACTGACTCACTGGAAAAGACCCTGATGCTGGGAAAGATTGAAGGCAGGAGGAGAAGGGGACGACAGAGAATGAGATGGTTGGATGGCATCACCGACTCAATGGACATGAGTTTGAGTTAACTCTGGGAGTTGATGATGGACAGGGAAGCCTGGCATTCTGAAGTCTATGGGTTCACAAAGAGTCGTACACGGCTGAGCGACTAAACTGAACCGATAGACTGCTCATTAAACAGTCCAAAGTTTTCTAATTCCTCTGTAATTTTAATGGTCTTCCCTGGTGGCTCAGTGGTAAAGAATCCACCTGCCAATGCTGGAGATGTGTGTTCGATCCCTGGGTCAGGATTATCCCTTGGAGAATGAAATGGCAAACCGCTCCAGTGTTCTTGCCTGGGAAATCCCATGGACAGAGGAGCCTGGTGTACTACAGATCATTGGGTCACAAAAGAGTCAGATACAACTTAGTGACTAAAAATCAGTTTTAACAATTGAAATCCTATTACAAGTATTCTTAAATGTTATTTCATTCTTGAATATTATTTTTGATTTTTGTTTTTGTCCAAGTAATTTTTATTTAAAAAATTTTATATTTTTTAAAAATATAACTATGTCTCTCATAAAAGCAATGACTCATTGTTTTGGGTTCTTTGGTGAATGAATGTAATGAACATATTCCTTTTTTTGGTTTGCTTTACTTTGCCTTTTGAAAATTTTTAACCAAGTTTCCTGTTAATATGTTCAAAATCTTTTATAAGTTTTACTTTTTACTTCAAATTTTTGTTCAATGTCCTAAGAGACTTGCCTGAGTCCTAAAGTAAACTCTGCTTGTCTTCAGTAGTTCTTACCTAAAGAGACATAAAGAATTATACTTGAGGCATTGTTTGTTTTGTTTTTCTTGCCATTTCTTTTGTAGAGCTATCAAGGGATCTTTGGATATTATTCTTAGAATATTGCCAAAATAACAGACAACTTTCTACTCTTAAGATGGCCCTAGTTCTGATTCTTTCTTATTAAGCTCGGCATTTTAAAACATCACAAGACACAGACCAAGCTATCTCCTTTATTTTCTACTTTAAAATAAGGCCAACCTATATTCAGACAGTACCCAGGTAGTTTCTAAATCTCTGCTAATGAGATGTCTCCTTTCAAATAGTCCAGCATTTCTACTTTCTTGGGGGAGAGTTTTTCACTTCCATTCCTAAGCTTTCATTTTATCTTTTATATAGAAAAAGATTGTTTAGGTATTTTGCAAAGCATGTTACATCGTTTTCTCTTGTTGCAAAATTATCTTTTATGAATAGATACTCAGAGCCTTGTTAAAAGTATTACATCTAGAGCATAACAAGCATGTGTTAAGAGTGGTGATGTGTGTGTGTTCAGTTGCTCAGTCCTGTCTGACTCTTTGTGACATTATGGACTGTAGCCCACCCAGGTTCTTTTGTCCAAGGGATTTTCAGTCAAGAATACTGGAATGGCTTGCCATTTCCTCCTCCAGGGGATCTTTCCAACCCAAGGATTGAAACTGTGTCTCTATAATTGGCAGGCAGATTCTTCACCACTGAACCTCCTGGAAAGCCCGAGAGTGATTATGTATGTTTTCAAAGATCCCAGTGGCCAGTAAATGTCTCAAACAGGGAACATGTACCCCTAACAGGACCAGTTACATCACAGATATCCTATAAATGCCTCTGAATAAGTAAAAGGATAAGGAGATGAAGAAACAAGTAACGTTTTAGGATTTAAAGCAGAACGTGTTCTAATATCAGTGCAAGGTGTTCTCAGTTGCCTTTGGTTTCATTTAAATCTTAAAAGATATAATAATCCCCAAAATGACTCAATCTCCATATTCAGGTAAATAATAACTATATTAACAATGCTCTTGCTCTAACTCTTAATTCTGGACAGCCTCATCCTTAGGAAAAAGTAATAGTGGAAACACTGGAAGTAGTACAGTCATAATAGGATTCTTTCAAGATCACTACAATCCCAAATAAAATCTCAGGTATTGCATTTAAGAACCAGTCTTTGCTGTGCTATTGATAGTTGAGGGGTCAAAACATCAACTGGCTCTTTACAATGATTTCATAACTAGACTGATAAAGATAAGTCATTGGGGAAAAAAAATTCATGTATAGAAAACCAGATGTTCTCAAACAAGCAAATGATATAAATTTGCATACTTATACAAAACCCAGATCCAACATTTCTTAGTTCCTCTTTTAATACTTCACAAGTAAATTAATAAATGACTAACTCCTGACTGGGTGGCACTACACTGCCAACTATTCTTAAATCAGAGATATACAACCAACCCCTTATGATGATATTTCATTTTAATGTGGAGAGCTGGTTGATGTCTGAAATTGCATATACAGTCCTTTCTTGGTGATAACCTTGAGGCTAGTTGCTTTTCTTTGAAATACATTCAAATTGTGTGATGAGACTATTACCCAAATTATGCAAAAAAACAAAACAAAACAGCATTTTCTTTCATTCATCTTATAGATGGTTTTAAATTGAACTATGTTTTTTTTACTGACTATGAGCTTTTAATTCTTTGATACTTCACATTTTGTCTATTTTTCCTAATTACTATTTAAATATTTCAGTTAATTTTATCCCTTATCATTTTACTTGCCAGTTAATCAATATTACTGCTAAATTGTTAGTGTTTTTTAGTCACTTCTATTTTTATTTTAATTTTAACCAACATTTATTACATGATATGGTCATCTCACTGAAAATTTGCTCTCTAGCTTTGAAGTTCAAAGACTGGCTTTATTTCCATTCACTCATTTAACATATATATATATATATATATATGACTTCCCTGGTGGCTCAGATGGTAAAGCGTCTGTCTACAATGCAGGAGACCCGGGTTCAATCCCTGGGCGAGGAATATCTCCTGGAGAAGGAAATGGCAACCCACTCCAATATTCTTGCCTGGAAAATCCCATGGACAGAGGAGCCTGGTGGTCTACAGTCCATGGGGTCACAAAGAGTCGGACATGACTGAGCAACTTTTATTTATTACATTTATTACACGATATGGTCATCTCATTGAAAATTTGCTTTCTAGCTTTGGAGTTCAAAGACTGGCTTTATTTCCATTTGCTTGATCCTTTATACCAAATGTTATTACAGGTCCTAGGTTCACAGTTATCAACAGGACAGAAAAGTTCCTGCTGTTATGAAGCTTACATTCTAAAATAGGAATATATATAAAAATAATTACAAAAACTAAGTAAATGAGAAAGCTTTAGATTACAAATAAGTGTGACACAGAGAATTAAAGTGCTGTAGTAAAAATGACACATAAAATATGCTTAATGATCATGGAAATCTTTCAGAGGGGATAACAAACCAATCTTAATTTCCAACAGAAATATTTGCACTGGTGCCATAAATGCCTTCCTTCTTTTGTATCACTCATTTTTTGCATTGTCTCTCATCTGTATTTTTCTTACTGTTGTTATTGTTACTATTTTATTCATTTAAAATTTACATATAATAAAGTTCTCTCTTTCTGATGTATGATCTTATGAATTTTGATCAAGATATAAAACAATTTCATCACCCTGAAACAATCCCTCTTGATGACCATTATAGTCAATGCCTCTTACTTACCTAGTTCATAGCAACCCTGATGTGTTTTCTATTCTTACAGTTTACTTTTCCAAAATGCCACTGATAGAAATGTACTGTAGTTTTTTTTTTCTCTCTGGTTCCTGTCCCTTGGCATATGCATTTGAGTTTCATCCACGTTGTTGCATCATGAGTTTGTTCCTTTTTCACTTCTGAGTAATATTCCCTTGTATAGGTATGTCACAATTTATTTATCCATTCAGCAGTTAAGGGATGTTTAGGCTTTCCCAATTTTAACAATAATAAATAAGATCATTATAAACATTTGTATACAGGCTTTTGTGTGACCTTAAATTTTCATTTCTCTTGAGTAAACACATAGAAGTAGAATTACTGAGTCATAAGATAAATTTAACCTCATAAACATTTTCTAAAATGTTTATACCATTTTTATTCTCACCAGCAATATATGAGAGTTCCAGTAGCTCTGCATCCTTGCAAGTCCTTCATATATTGGTAGCCATCTTAATAGGGGTATAATTTTATCTCATGGTTTCAGTTTGTATTTTCCCTGTGACTACTTTATTTTGAGCATCTTATTAATGTGTTTATTTGTTATCCATGCATTCTTTGGTGAAATGTCTATCAAATCTTGTTTTCTTTAAATAAGTATTCTTATTATTTCTCACTAAGCATTTAGATTTTTTATATATTACAGATACCAGTCTTTTGTCATGTATATGTTTTGCACATACTTTCCCTCAGACTCAGACTGTCTTTTCATTTTCCTATGAGTGTTCACAGGGCAGAATACTTGTTTTATTTATGAAAAAAAATCTACCAAAATTTTATTTTATTGTCTTACTATTGTGCTTATGTCATCCTTTAATACAATTCAAACAGGATCATCCTGTAAGTAAAGCAGCTTCTTACATCTACACAAATAATCTCTTAATTCAACAAAATGTCATGAAAAAGTCCAAATATCTGAGAAGAGAATTTTCACCTTTTTAGATAACCACAAGAAAAATAATCTATCCATATTTTATCTTAAGTCAAGCTTGAGACAACAGAACAAATCACTTATCAGGAATGAGGTTTAGTTTAAGGAAGAAAGAATTATAAATTGAATATATTATTTTAAAAGTAAAGTACATCAATCCAGTCATTAAAGTCCAACAAATGCATCTAAATAAACATTATTTGGGCTTCCCGGGTGATTCAATGGTAAAGAATCTGCCTGCTAATGGAGATCCCAGAGACGTGGGTTCAGTCCCTAGGTGGAGAAGACCCCTAGCGAAGGAAATGACAAGCCATTTCAGTACTCTTGCCAGGAAAATCCCATGGACAGAGGAGCCTGACAGGCTATAGCCCATGGAGTCAGACACAACTGCATGACTAAGATCAAATGTTTAAAACCAGTCATTACTCAAATATGTTTGTCTGTACCACATATTACTATTTTTATAGGCTAACCTAGAAAAGAAATTTATCATCATGCACTTTAATACTCCTTCAAGGTTTGTTTTTTGAAAAAATAGTATTTTTAATCAACTTAAATATAATAGATCTTAATGACTAAAGAGAATATTGATTTGTATTTTCCAAGAAATTTTAAATTTAAGAGTTAAATTATCTAGTCAGTTGTCTTTATTTTTATTTTTTACCAAGTTATAGAATTTACTTTAAAAAAAAAAAGAACCATAGTTGATATACAATATTATATTAGTTTCAGGTATACACCATGGTGACTCAATATTTCTATGGATTATACTCCGTTAACACTCATTACTAAGTAATGGCCATAATTCCCTGTGCTTTAGAATATACCCTTGTTGCTTATCTATTTTATACATGGTAGTTTGTATCTCTTAATCCCATAGCCTATAATCTCTGTCTTCTTTCCCTCTCCCCACTGTTAACCACTAACTTGTTTTCTATATCTGTATGTGTTTCTCATATATATTAGTTTTATTTTTTAGATTCCACAAAATAGTGATACCATACATATCTGTCTTCATCTGTTTTGTTTCAGTCAGTATAATATACTCAAGATTCATTCATGTCCTGGAAATGGCAAATTTTATTCTTTATTTATGGCTTAGTTTCACATATATATATAGCATTTTATTTATCTGTTGTTGGAAACTTGGGTTGTCTCCATACATTGACTGTATATATATATATATATATATATATATATATATATATATATATATATATATATAGAGAGAGAGAGAGAGAGAGAGAGAGAGAGAAAATAAAAATACTAATTTTAACAGATGCACACAGGTACATACACATACATACACACAGACACACACAATCAGGAGTGGAATTGCAGGATCAAGTGATAGCTCTATTTTAAGTATTTTTGTGAAACCTCCACATTATTTTCCACAGTGGCTGCACCAATTTACATTCCCACAAACAGTATATAAGGAGTCCCTTTTCTCTATATCTTCTCTAACATTTGCTATGTATAGACCTTTAGACAATCAGTTCAGCTCAGTTCAGTTACTCAGTCATGTTTGACTCTTTGTGACCCCATGGACTGCAGCACACCAGTCTTCCCTGAACATCACCAACCCCCAGAGCTTGCTCAAACTCATAAACATCGAGTCGGTGATGCCATCAAACCATCTCATCCTCTGTCATCCTGTTCTCCCTTGGTCTCAATCTTTCCCAGTATCAGGGTCTTTTTGTTCTTTGCATCAGGTGGCCAAATAATTGGAGCTTCAGGAGCAGCATCTGTCCTTCCAAAGAATGTTAAGACTGATTTCCTTTAGGATGGACTGTTTGCATCTCCTGGCAGCCCAATTGAGTCTCCAGAGTCTTCTCCAACACCACAGTTCAAAAACTTCAATTCTTCAGAGTTCATCTTTCTTTATGGTCCAGCTCTTACATCCATCCATGACTACTGGAAAAACCATAGCTTTGACTAGACGGCTCTTTATTGGCAAAGTGATGTCTCTTCTTTTTAATATGGTGTCTAGGTTTGTCATAGCTTTTCTTCCAAGGAGCAAACGTCTTTTAATTTCATGGCTGCAGTCATCGTCTGAATTGATTTCAGAGCCCAAGAAAATAAAGTCTTTCACTGTTTCCATTGTTTCCCCATCTACTCATCATGAAGTAATGGGACTGGATGCCATGATCTTGGTTTTTGAATACTGAGTTTTAAACAAGTCTTTTTCATTCTCCTCTTTCACTTTCACCAAGAGGCTCTTTAGCTCCTCTTCGCTTTCTGCCATAGGGTGGTGTCATCTGCACATCTGAAGTTATTGATATTTCTCCCAGGAATCTTGATTCCAGCTTGTGCTTCTTCCAGCCTGGCATTATATGCAGATGTACTCTGCATATAAGTTAAATAAGCAGGGTGACAATATACAGCCTTGACATACTCCTTTCCTGATTTGGAACCAGTCCACTGTTTCATGTCCTCTTTTCACTGTTGCTTATTGAGCTGCATACCGATTTCTCAGGAGGCAGGAAAGATGGTCTGGTATTCCCTCTCTTGAAGAATTTTCCACAATTTGTTTTGATCCACACAATCAAAAGCTTCAGTATAGTCAATGAAGCAGAAATAGATGTGTTTTTTGAATTATCTTATTTTTCCTATGATCCAACAGATGCTGGCATTTTGACCTCTGCTTCCTCTGCCTTTTCTAGTCCCAGCTTGAACATCTGCAAATTCTTAGTTCCCGTACTATTAAAGTCTGGTTTGGAGAATTTTCAGCATTACTTTCCTAGCATTGAGATGAGTGCAATTGTGCAGCAGTTTGAACATTCTTTGGCATTGCCTTTCTTTGGGATTGGAATGAAAATGAAATGGACCTTTTCTAGTCCTTTGGCCACTGCAGAGTTTTCTAAATATGCTGGCATATTGAGTGCAGCACTTTCACAGCATCATCTTTTAGGATTGAAGTAGCCATTCTGAAAGATGTCAGGTAATATCTTATTCTGGTTTTGATTTGCATTTCTCTAATATTGATGCTGAACAGTTTTTCATATGCCTATTAGCCATTGTATTTCTTCCCTGGGAAAATGTCTATCGAGGTTTTCTGCCCATTTTTTTATTGGGTTGCCTTTTCTATGTTGAGTCATATGCACTATTTCTGCATTTTTGATATTAATCCCTTATCAGTCACATCATTGGCAAATATTTTATCCCCTTTCCAAAGTAGTTTTTTTTTTTTCATTTTGTTTACTATTTTCTTTGCTGTGCAAAAGCTTTTCATTAGATTCCATTTGTTTATTTTTGCTTTATTTCTTTTACTCTTGGAGTAAAAGAAATCCAAAATATCCAAAGTAAAAGATCCAAAAATATTGCTACAGCTTATATCAAAGTGTGTTCTGCCTATGTTTTCTTCTAGGAGCTTCATCATTTCAAGTCTTACATTTAGGACTTTAATCCATTTTGAGTTTATTTTTTGTATGGTGAGAGGGATATTCTAACATCATTGTTTTACATATACTTGTCCAGTTTTCCTAGCATCACTTGCTAAAGAGACCTCTTAACACCATTGTATATGCTTCCCTCTTTCATCATAGATTAATTGGCCATAAGTGTATGGGTTTATTTCTGGGCTTTCAATTATGTTCCATTGTTTCATGTGTCTGTTTTTGTGTCAGTACCATACAGTTTTGATTACTGTAGCTTTTTAATATAGTCTTTAGTCAGGGGGTGTGATATCTCCATCTTTATTCTTTTTTTCTCAAGATTATTTTGGACAATTTAAGGTCTTTTGTAGTTCCACATAAATTTAGTATTTTGAAAATTCTAACTCTATTAAAAAGTCAGGGTATTTTGATAGGAATTAAATCAAATCTATAGATTGTTTCTGGTAGTATGTCAAGGATTAACAATATTTTTTTCTTCTAATCCAAGAGATATCATATATTTCCATTTCTTCATGCTGTCTTCAATTTGCATCATCAATGTTTTATAGTTTTCAGACTATAGGTCTTTCATCTCGTTGTTTATTTCTAGGTATTTAGTTAGCTGCATTTAGCTTAAAGACAAGCTCTCAGGCATCCAAGAATGTAAGTGATCCACTGAAGTTTGAAAACTCTAATCAATTAGTGAAAAATTTAAGAGAAGAACTAGATCTCTTCCGTCCTTTACCCTCAGTCCTCAATATTCTGTCCCAATATAGTGAACTAAAAAAGAGTCAAGGTAGAGTGCAATAAGATTTACCTTAGAGTAAATATTTTCTTAGGAACTGACTCTTGCAACAGAAATGGAACCAGAGGGCTTTTTGTGAAGAAGACAAGAGGAGGTATTTATTAACCCCTGAACAACGTGGAGAGGGATTTAGAAGTGTCAACCCTGCAGTCAAAAATTTGAGTATAATTTATAGTCGGCCTTCTGTACTGAAGATTCCACATTTGCAAATTCAACCAATAACTGATTATGTAGTACTGTAGTATTTACTACTGAAGAAATACAAGTTTAAGTAGACCTGAACTGTTCAAACTCCATGCTGTTTAAGGGTCAACTGTGATTTGGAAAATGCATGAAATGAGACAGAGAATTAATTTCTTTTCAAATTGTTTAAGAATTCATTGTCTATCTCCTCTGATATTCACTCATTTGTTTGTATATTCATACCTATTCTATTTAACTTACTACTCTCTTAGTCACTCAGTCATGCTGACTATTTGCAACCCCATGGACTGTAGCTCACCAGACTCCTCTGTCCATGGGGTTCTCCAGACTAGAATACTGGAGTGGATTGCTATTTCCTTCTCCAGGAGAACTTACTAATGCCATAAAAAGTGAGCATGTAAAGAAAAATATTAAACAGTACAGATAAAAAGATTGAACATAGAGGGAACTATCTTCTCTTTAACCCCTCCTCTTTACAGAAGCAATTATGGTGAATATTTGTATTTTAATAGTTCTATTTGTCTTCATTATCAATATAATGACATGTAAATTAAAATTATTTCTTAATTTATCATAATTAAGCCATTATATACTGAATTTGTGCTGTAATGAATGACATGATGCAGTCACAATACCTTCTGACTTTCAGTCCTTCATTTTGGATTGATAAATTTATATCATAAAGTACAGTAGGAATGAACAAGGGCAATTTTGTCCTCCAGGAAACATTTGACAAATCTGGGATATTTTTTGCTTGCAACAATTGGAGGGTTCTACTGGCATCTAATTGGTAGAGACCAACGATGCTGTTAAACATCATACAATGAATAGGACAGGACCTCATTACATAGAATCAACCCATCCAAAAATAAACAGCTCTGTCACTGAGAAGTCTTGCTTGAGAATTTGCCTATATAATTTCAGATAATGTACTTAAAATAATTTTGACAACAATGTTTGATATAATTGACTCCTTAATCTTAAAATTGAAGTAATTAGAATTGTATTCTTTTGCTGCTTATCTACCTCAATTTTTTGTTATGTGTGTTAACTTTACACTGTTGTGATTTATAAAATTTCCATCCTTGATTATTACTATTATTGTTGTGTTACACATGTTATATCTGTCAAATAATTCTTAGAACTCTGAAACTAAATAGAATTGAATATATAATTGTATAGGTAATCACACTAATATTAATAAGATTGATTCAGACAAAGAGTTAAAATGATTGGTTTAATGCTTATAGGAACAAGATATTTAGACAGTCTAAAAATACTACCACATATTATTTATTGTTTTTTGGGGGGAAATGACATTTCACAATGATTGTCACTATGGTTACCTCCTTAACTGATTAATTAAACTTAACAAATAATGGAACAAACTCATATGATGCAATGTGAAATAGATTACATCATGAGGAAAGAATTAAACAAATATACATAATGGGAAATTCAACATAATGACTAGCCTAAATTCTTTTAAAAGGTTGATATCATGAAAGACCATACAAAAGAAATATTGAAAGGTATGGGTACAGATCTAGGTTAAAGAAGACCAAAGAGATGTGATTACCAGATATTATGAACTTTGATTGGATCTATATCAGAGCCATAAAAACATTTCTGACATCTTTTAAGTACAGAATGAATATGAGATAATGTTCTATACAAAGATTTTATTTCCTGGGTATGAGATAGGTTAAATTACTTATTTTTTTATGGTCATGTAGGAGAATTCCAATGATATATCAGCGACTTTTTTCCATATGGTTCAGTGGGGTAGGGGTGGGGGTATGTATGGAATGCATGTTCAGAAAGAACAAACTTGAGAAATTCTGACAAAATATTAATAGTAAAATGACATAAAGAAGTTGTATAACTTACTCTGTCATTCTCTCTACTTTGATATAGGTATGAAATATGTCCAAATAAAAATTATTGGCTACATTATATTTATTCTCTGATGGAAGTTTAAGAACAAATCTAATTTTTTTGAAGTGGACTTTATGTAGTGATATGATGGTAAATACTTAAAACTTAGGTCTCCCGGTGGGGGCAGGGAAGCCCTTATTTGAAGTTTTTTTTTTTTTTTTTTTTTTTTTTTTTTAATTCTATAGTATACATAATCTTACCATGGTCAGTTTCAAGCACTGAACACAGAATTGGGAAGAGATGTCCACTACCACACCATTATATAGTTTTTCTCCCATACAGATAGCTGTAAATAACCTCAAAAGCATAAATGATAGTAAAATGTAGTAACATAATTGCATGCATGCTCTGTCACTCAGCTGTGTCCAGCTCTTTGTGTCCCTATTAGCTGTTAAAGTCTTTCCCTATTAACTGGGAAAGCCTTCTTTTTCCATGGGATTTTCCAGGCAAGAATACTGCAGTGGGCTGTCATTTCCTCTTCCTGGGGATCTTCCTGACCTAGGAATTGAGGGCAAGTCTCCTTCATTGGCAGGAGGCTTCTTTACCACTGAGACATCTGGGAAGCACTTAGTAAGATAATTCTGTTCAGTTCAGTTCAGTCGCTCAGTCGTGTCTGACTTTTTGTGTAAGAAATTATCTCATGTAAGATAATTGGGATAAGTAAGATAATTAGGGAGTAATAAATTTTGAGTATTCAATTCTGTTTTTGATAGAATTTATTTGTGAAGTTTATATTATACAATGTTTAATAATATCTGTATTAAAGAATTGCCTTGCAAAATTTCTAAAAAATTAACAGTTGGTTCTTATGAGTCCCTAGAAGTAAATTCTAACTGGTCTTATGTCTTGGGGAGATTCCTAGAGGGGAAAATGGAGACTGAGAGTGCAATGAAGTTGAGATTATAGTACTCTCCGTCTTTGTCAGACATCAAGGAAAAAAAAAATAACCACAAAAGAAATGTGGCTCTCTTCCCTCCCAGAATTAAAGTGCTATATGATGTATTAGATGATTTATATATCAAATACAGTTCTAGATTCAAAGTTACAGCAGTAAACAAGACAATTGAAACTTTCTTGTCATGGACTCCATTTTTGTTCTCTCATGACCCACTGCTTTTTATTTGTTGATTCAGAACTTAGAGGTTCTCCTTGGTTTCCTGGACACAACCATGATTATTCTTGGAATGTAGCTTAGCATATGGAATAAGAATAGTCTGATTTTTAAAAACTATATTCATTCTCCTTTCCCAGGAATTCTCAAATTTCCCAATCTGCTCATTACTTTCTGGCTTCTATATATTAATTTTCTTTTGTATTTTATTTTCATCATTCAAAAGAGACTTTAGAAATAAAAAATGGCAAATGAATTTTCAGCCTAATAACTTAAGCCAGAAGATATTATGTGATAATTAAAAAAAAAAAAAAAACTGTCCAAGTAGATTATCTAAGTAGAAGGATTAGAAAAGCTGTATTCCTTTCTGATAGTACAGTAGCAGCCTACAAGATGTCTTTAGTGGCTTTACAGATCAACATATCTATTTTTTAAATCAGTAAGAATAAAAGAAATAAAACATTAGCATGAAAAGATAATTGGGACCTAATTGAGTATAATTATTCCACAGCTTTTGTATAATTGTCCAAAATACTAACGTATTTTTGTAACATACTTGGTTCTGAGATATTAAAATTCCTATTCACATACTAAAAATTCTGATAGATATAAAGACATAGAAAACTTTGTCTCTGATATCAATTATTTAGAAATTGTATCTGTTTTTAAACTTCTTATGGGATTAAGGAATTTTATATTTGTATTTTTATCATGATATGTTGTATATTTATTATTTTCATACATTTTTTAATTGCTGGGAATTTTTACTTGCTGGGAAACTGCATTCTAAAATTTAACTTTAGTTTATAAACTATTTATTTAATAATATTTAAAATTTTAAGTATGTATTTTTATCATTAGCTATTCATCTCAGAATGCTGTGGTGCATTAAATCTGCTATTACAATAGAAAGGTAGGATAGTACTTAATTCATTTTATATGTAAAGTAAAATTGTTTTATTCTAGTTAGAGTAGAATTTTAAATAAGATCCATCAAAGCATAGACTTTCGTTACAAAAAGTTTAAATATTGATAATTAAGCATTAAAATGTTCATACTTTTACAACTCATGCTAAGTAGAACATAGTAAATTTTGTAATCCATTGATTAAGGAAAAATAGAAAAATTACATCTTTGTATAACTTTACATTATGACTTCTTTCCATTTTTTAATCTCTATGAAGTGAAGTGAAGTCTCTCAGTCGTGTCTGACTCTTTGCGACCCCATGGACTGTAGCCCACCAGGCTCCTCCGTCCATGGGATTCTCCAGGCAAGAATACTGGAGTGGGTTGTCATTTCCTTCTCCAGGGGATCTTCCCAACCCAGGGATCGAACGCAAGTCTCCTGCATTGCAGGCAGATGCTTTAACCTCTGAGCCACCAGGGAAGCCCATTTTAATCTCTATACTGCCCACTATTTAAACAACTGTTTATGATCATAGCAAAGATCTCAGCCTTACTTCCTTTCTGTTTCATCCACAATGATGAAGAAGATATCAGATCAAGATGCCAGAATGTAAATTAATACCCTGTTAGAGCATGCTATATTTGTATTTGTGTTATGTATAAGGTAAATTGCTTTAAAGGCTTTCTCTAGGTCTCTTTTGAAAAAGTTATTTAAACAAAATCAAGAAATAAACCAAAATATTCTATATAACCACTTTGGTTAGCACATATCTTTAAAGTATTTTGACTTTATATTGTTGACATACTCGATAACCAGTCCATTTCTCTACTTGCTTCATTATTTTGCTTTTTGTACAATTAGTTTTTGTCTTCTTGTTCTTTCTGAGTAAAGCTGCTACATAGAGACACCTGCTGGGAAATAAATGAACAGAATCACATTCAAACCTGAGCTTTGGAAACAAAAGACTTCGCTCTTGAATAAGCTAAGTATGCTTTCTTCATACAACATATTTTGTTTCAAGGCACACTTGCCTCTGAAATATACCAAAATTCGTCTATATCTTGATTTTTGCTACTGACCTAAAAACTTTACCTTGTCATGAAGCTTCCAAATTCTACACAAAGTGTTATCTGCTATGTACAATAGTTATATGACACAGGAAAGTTGCAATAAATATATCTTATTCAAATCACATATTAAATATGTATATATGTTCATAAAGAAATTTTAAAGGGAATTATTTTTCAGAGTTACTAGGGCTTCCATAATTTTTAAATTTTTACATCTTACTTTTTATTTAAAACATCTGCTAAAGCAAGGCAAACTTTATCCTTTGTGATTTTAATGTAAATATTCTGAATTAATGAAAATCATCTCTCAAAAGTCTGTTTATATAAAACTTTGTAGATGATTTCAATTTAAGTGAGTTTCCTAACTGCAAAGCTATAGATTAACATCAGAATGTTATATCAGAAATTATATATAAAATGTAAAGCGTTTAATAATAAACCATCAAATAGGTATTTCAACTATGTTACAATCTCAAATAAAGCTTAACTTCTTCAGAACTATGTTGATGTACAAAGCATTATAAGATGATAAGAGTTAGAGATGATAGAGCATATCTAATCTCTTGAGTGGTTGTAATAATTTCATCTACGTGCTCTGCTGAATATCAAATCATAGGCAGGATTACAGTCAGGTCATGGAGTGTAGCTACTATAGCAATTCTCAAATGATATTCACCGTAATTCAGCTGAACATGGGCCAGTCATGTGTGGAGAATAGATGACAGAAGGATTTCCAAGCACCTGCTCTATGCTCCCACCAAATAGGGAGAATATATTATATGGTGACAAACTGATACCTGGCCTCCAACCATGTGGCAAAGATGCTGACAATTTCTAAGCGCCCAGTGAAAGATCTCATGATTCAAGATGTGGTGAACACTGTATAATTTCAGAGGAGAACGAGAGAACATGTTTTGAAAAATAACAGTTTTACTTGCTATTAAGTAATCTTAAAAACCTGTATTGTCCAAGTCAGATCTAATATGTAAACTCATCCCAGCATACTCAACAGCATGTTAAAAAAAAGAGTATATATGATAAAAACATTATCTCTGAAGTCAGACAACTTCAGTTTCTTCAGCGTTACTGGTTGGGGCATAGACTTGGATAACTGTGATATTGAATGGTTTGCCTTGGAGACTAACAGAGATCATTCTGTCGTTTTTGAGATTGCATCCAAGTACTGCATTTCAGACTCTTTTGTTGACCATGATGGCTACTCCATTTCTTCTGAGGGATTCCTGCCTGCAGTAGTAGATGTAATGGTCATTTGAGTTAAATTTACACATTCAGTCCATTTTAGTTCGCTGATTCCTAGAATGTCAATGTTCACTCTTGCCATCTCTTGTTTGACCACTTCCAATTTGCTTTGATTCATGGACATGACATTCCAGGTTCCTATGCAATATTGCTCTTTATAGCATCGGATCTTGCTTCTATCACCAGTCACATCCACAACTGGGTATTCTTTTTGCTTTGGCTCCATCCCTTCATTCTTTCTGGAGTTATTTCTCCACTGATCTCCAGTAGCATATTGGGCACCTAACGACCTGGGGAGTTCCTCTTTTGGTATCCTATCATTTTGCCTTTTCATACTGTTCATGGGGTTCTCAAGGCAAGAATACTGAAGTGGTTTGCCATTCCCTTCTCCAGTGGACCACATTCTGTCAGGCCTCTCCACCATGGGTTGCCCTGCAGGCATGGCTTGGTTTCATTGAGTTAGGCAAGGCTGTGGTCCTAGTGTGATTAGATTGACTAGTTTTCTGTGAGTATGGTTTCAGTGTGTCTGCCCTCTGGTGCCCTCTTGCAACACTTACCATCTTACTTGGGTTTCTCTTACCTTGGCATGGGGTGTCTCTTCACGGCTGCTCCAGCAAACCACAGCCGCTGTTCCTTACCTTGGACAAGGGGTATCTCCTTACCGCCACCGTTCCTGACCTTCAACGTGGGATAGCTCCTCTAGGCTCTCCAATATCACAGTTATCCAAGTCTTTGCCCCAACCAGTAACGCTGAGGAAACTGAAGTTAAATGGTTTTATGAAGACCTACAAGATCTTTTAGAACTAACACCCAAAAAAGATGTCCTTTTCATTATAGGGGACTGGAATGCAAAAGTAAGAAGTCAAGAAACACCTGGAGTAACAGGCAAATTTGGCCTTGGAATGCAGAATGAAGCAGGGCAAAGGCTGATAGAGTTTTGCCAAGAAAATGCACTGGTCATAGCAAATACCCTCTTCCAACAACACAAGAGAAGACTCTACACATGGACATCACCAGATGGTCAACAATGAAATCAGATTGATTATATTCTTTGCAGCCAAAGATGGAGAAGCTCTATACAGTCAACAAAAACAAGATCTGAGACCTGTGGTTCAGATCATGAACTCCGTATTGCCAAATTCAGACTTAAATTGAAGAAAGTAGGGAAAACCGCTAGACCATTAAGGTATGACCTAAATCAAATCCCTTATGATTATATAGTGGAAGTGAGAAATAGATTTAAGGGACTAGATCTGATAGATAGAGTGCCTGATGAACTATGGAATGAGGTTCGTGGCACTGTACAGGAGACAGGGGTCAAGACCATCCCCACGGAAAAGAAATGCAAAACAGCAAAATGGCTCTCTGGGGAGGCCTTAAAAATAGCTGTGAAAAGAAGAGAGGAGAAAAGCCAAGGAGAAAAGGAAAGATATAAGCATCTGAATGCAGAGTTCCAAAGAATAGCAAGAAGAGATAAGAAAGCCTTCTTCAGCGATCAGTGCAAACAAATAGAGGAAAACAACAGAATGGGAAAGACTAGAGATCTCTTCAAGAAAATTAGAGATACCAAGGGAACATTTCGTGCAAAGATGGGCTCGATAAAGGACAGAAATGGTATGGACTTAACAGAAGCAAAAGATATTAAGAAAAGGTGGCAAGAATACACAGAAGAACTGTACAAAAAAGATCTTCATGACCCAGATAATCATGATGATATGATCACTAATCTAGAGCCAGACATCTTGGAACATGAAGTCAAGTGGGCCTTAGAAAGCATCACTACAAACAAAGCTAGTGGAGGTGATGGAATTCCAGTTGAGCTATTTTAAATCCTGAAAGACGATGCTGTGAAAGTGTTGCACTCAATATGCCAGAAAGTTTGGAAAACTCAGCAGTGGCCACAGGACTGGAACAGGTCAGTTTTCATTCCAATCCCAAAGAAAGGCAATGCCAAAGAATGCTTAAACTACCAAAAAATTGCACTCATCTCACATGCTAGTAAAGTAATGCTCAAAATTCTTCAAGACAGGCTTCAGCAGTACGTGAACCATGAACTCCCTGATTTTCAAGCTGGTTTTAGAAAAGGCAGAGGAACCAGAGATCAAATTGCCAACATCCGGTGGATCATGGAAAAAGCAAGAGAGTTCCAGAAAAACATCTATTTCTGCTTTATTGACCATGCCAAAGGCTTTGACTGTGTGGATCACAATCAACTGTGGAAAATTCTGAAAGAGATTGGAATACCAGACCACCTAACCTGCCTCTTGAGAAATCTGTACGCAGGTCAGGAAGCAACAGTTAGAACTGGACATGGAACACAGACTGGTTCCAAATAGGAAAAGGAGTATGTCAAGGCTGTATATTGTCACCCTGCTTATTTAACTTCTATGCAGAGTACATCATGAGAAATGCTGGACTGGGAGAAACACAAGCTGGAATCAAGATTGCCAGGAGAAATATCAATCACCTCAGATATGCAGATGACACCACCCTTATGGCAGAAAGTGAAGAAGAACTAAAAAGCCTCTTGATGAAAGTGAAAGAGGAGAGTGAAAAAGTTGGCTTAAAGCTCAACATTCAGAAAACAAAGATCATGGCATCCAGTCCCATCACTTCATGGGAAATAGATGGGGAAAGAGTGGAAACAGTGGAAACAGTGTCAGACTTCGTTTTTTGGGGCTCCAAAATGACTGTAGATGGTGATTGCAACCATGAAATTAAAAGACGCTTACCTCTTGGAAGAAAAGTTATGACCAACCTAGATAGTATATTCAAAAGCAGAGACATTACTTTGCCGACTAAGGTCCACCTAGTCAAGGCTATGGTTTTTCCAGTGGTCATGTATGGATGTGAGAGTTGGACTGTGAAGAACGCTGAGCGCTGAAGAACAGATGTGTTTGAACTGTGGTGTTGGAGAAGACTCTTGAGGGTCCCTTGGACTGCAAGGAGATCCAACCAGTCCATTCTGAAGGAGATCAACTGTGGGATTTCTTTGGAAGGAATGATGCTAAAGCTGAAGCTCCAGTACTTTGGCCACCTCATGCGAAGAGTTGACTCATTGGAAAAGACTGATGCTGGGAGAGATTGGGGGCAGGAAGAGAAGGGGACGACCCAGGATGAGATGGCTGGATGGCATCACGGACTCGATGGATGTGAGTCTGAGTGAACTCCGGGAGATGGTGATGGACAAGGAGGCCTGGCGTGCTGCGATTCATGGGGTAGCAAAGAGTCGGACATGACTGAGCGACTGAACTGAACCTAACTGAAGTCAGACAACTTCAAATTCAGTCTCTAGTACTAAGCAGCTGATACATTATCCTTGAGTAAGTTCTTTAATTACTTTAAATAGCATTTACCTCACTAGTATAAAAGAGGTGTTAATGATACTATTGAGATTATTAATATTAAATCAGATATTGCATATAAAATGCTGCCTGGAATATTTGGCAAATGGTAAGCATTCAACTAACAATAACATTTCAATGTTGGTCATCAGTTGAGGGGAGATTTCAGTAAATCATTGTACAAATCATGTCTACTAGTCTGTTGGATTATATGACATTATTATTTAAGTTCTTGGATAATGCTATAGCTAGAATCATACATTTTGGTTTTGGAACATTATCAAATCAGTCAAAATCAGATTGAAAGACATGTCTCAAAAAAAAAAAGTTTTAGATAGATTGAATTTTAGTTACTATAGATTCTATGTGTTGTTTTCAAATATCTTTGATAAAATTCCAAACCATGGTGTACCAGAATTCATAAACATACTAGAAAAAAGAAGATCCTCTATTAACTATGAATTATTTACCCAGTTATGGTTTCTAATTTCCCACAGATAAATATGATAAATGACTTCTCTTAGGCCTACCTACTGGAGTTGTTTTTGTTGTTCAGTCACTAAATCATGTCTAACTGTGCAACCCCATGGACTGTCCTTCACTATCTCCTGGAGTTTGCTCAAACTCATGTTTGTTCAGTTGGTGATGCCATCTAACCATCTTATCCTTTGCACCCCTACTTCTCCTGCCTCCAGTCTTTCCCAACATCAGCATCTTTTCCAATGAGTGGGCTCATTACATCAGGTCGCCAAAGTATTGGAGCTTCAGCTTCAGCATCAGTCCTTCCAGTGGATATTCAAGGTTGATTTCCTTTAGGATTAACTGATTTGATCTCCTTGCTATCCAAAAGACTTTAAAGAGTCTTCTCCAGCATCACAATTCAAAAGCATCAATTCTTTGGGGCTTAGCCACCCTGACGGTCCAACTCTCACATCTGTACATGACATTTGGAAAAACCATAGTTTTGACTATGTGGACCATTGTCAGTAAACGCATGTCTCTGCTGTCGAGATTGTCATAGCTTTCCTTCAAAGGAGCAAGCATCTTTTGATTTCGTGGATGCAGTCAACATCAGCAGTGATTTTTGACCCCAAGAAAATAAAATCTGTCACTGTTTCCACTTTTTCCCCTTCTATTTGCCATGAAGTGATGGGACTGGATGCCATGATCTTACTCTTTTGAATATTGAGTTTTAAGCCAACTTTTTCACTCTCCTCTTTCACCTTCATTAAGAGGTTCCTAGACCATTCAGGTATGACCTATTTCAAATCCCTTATGGTTATACAGTGGAAGTGAGAAATAGATTTAAGGGACTAGATCTGATAGATAGAGTGCCTGACAAACTATGGATGAAGGTTCGTGACATTGTACAGGAGACAGGGATCAAGACTATTCCCATGGAAAAGAAAGGCAAAAAAGCAAAATGGCTGTCTCAGGAGGCCTGACAAATAGCTGTGAAAAGAAGAGAAGAGAAAAGCAAAGGAGAAAAGGAAAGATATAAGCATCTGAATGCAGAGTTCCAAAGAATAGCAAGAAAAGATAAGAAAGCCTTCCTCAGTGATCAATGCAAAGAAATGGAGGAAAACAACAGAATGGGAAAGACTAGAGATCTCTTCAAGAAAATTAGAGACAGAAAAGGAAAATTTCTTGCAAAATGGGCTCGATAAAGGACAGAAATGGTATGGATCTAACAGAAGCAGAAGATATTAAGAACAGGTGGCAAGAATACACAGAAGAACTAAACAAAAAATATCTTCATGACCCAGATAATCACGATGGTGTGATCCCTCATCTAGAGCCAGACATCCTGGAATGTGAAGTCAAGTGGGTCTTAGAAAGCATCACTACGGACAAAGCTAGTGGAGGTAATGGAATTCCAGTTGAGCTACTTGAAATCCTGAAAGATGATGCTGTGAAAGTGCTGCACTCAATATGCCAGCAAGTTTGGAAAACTGAGCAGTGGCCACAGGACTGGAACAGGTCAGTTTTCATTCCAATCCCAAAGAAAGGCAATGCCAAAGAATGCTCAAACTACTGCACAGTTGCACTCATCTCACATGCTAGCAAAGTAATGCTCAAAATTCTCCATCCCAGGCTTCAGCAGTACGTGAACCATGAACTTCCTGATGTTCAAGCTGGTTTTTGAAGAGGCAGAGGAACCAGAGATCAAATTGCCAACATCCGGTGGATCATGGAAAAAGCAAGAGAGTTCCAGAAAAACATCTATTTCTGCTTTATTGACTATGCCAAAGGCTTTGACTGTGTGGATCACAATCAACTGTGGAAAATTCTGAAAGAGATGGGAATACCAGACCATCTGACCTGCCTCTTGAGAAACCTATACACAGGTCAGGAAGCAACAGTTAGAACTGGACATGGAACAACAGACTGGTTCCAAATAGGAAAAGGAGTACGTCAAGGCTGTATATTGTCACCCTGCTTATTTAACTTCTATGCAGAGTACATCATGAGAAATGCTGGACTGGAAGAAACACAAGCTGGAATCAAGATTGCCAGGAGAAATATCAATAACTTCAGATATGCAGATGACACCACCCTTATGGCAGAAAGTGAAGAGGAACTAAAAGGCCTCTTGATGAAAGTGAAAGAGGAGAGTGAAAAAGTTGGCTTAAAGCTCAACATTCAGAAGATGAAGATCATGGTATCCGGTCCCATCACTTCATGGGAAATAGATGGGGAAACAGTGGAAACAGTGTTAGACTTTATTTTGGGGGGCTCCAAAATCACTGCAGATGGTGACTGCAGCCATGAAATTAAAAGAGACTTATCCTTGGAAGAAAAGCTATGACCAACCTAGATAGTATATGGAAAAGTAGAGACATTACTTTGCCAACAAAGGTCCATCTAGTCAAGGCTATGGTTTTTCCAGTGGTCATGTACGGATGTGAAGAAAGCTGAGCACTGAAGAACTGATGTATTTGAATTGTGGTGTTGGAGAAGACTCTTGAGAGTCCCTAGGACTGCAAGGAGATCCAATCAGTCCATTCTGAAGGAGATCAGCCCTGGTATTTATTTGGAGGGAATGATGCTGAACTGAAACTCCAGTACTTGGCCACCTTATGTGAAGAGTTGACTCATTGGAAAAGACTGTGATGCTGGGAGGGATTGGGGGCAGGAGTAGAAGGGGACAACAGAGGATGAGATAGCTGGATGGCATCACTGACTCGATGGACGTGAGTCTGAGTGGACTCCTGGAGTTGGTGATGGACAGGGAGGGCTGGCATGCTGCGATTCATGGGGTCGCAAAAAGTTGGACAGATTGAGCGACTGAACTGAAGAAGTTCTTTAGTTCCTCTTTGCTTCCTGCCATTAGAGTTGTTTCATCTGCATATCTGAGGTTGTTGATATTTCTCCCAGAAATCTTTATTTCAGCTTCTGATTCATCCAGCATGGCATTTCACATGATGTACTCATCTTATAAGTTTAATAAGTGGGGGGGATGGGCTTCCCAGGTGGCGCTAGTGGTGAAGAACCTCCCAATGCAGTAGACGTAAGAGACGTGGGTTTGATCCCTAAGTCAGAAAGATACTCTGGATGGGAGCATGGCAACCCACTCCAGTATTCTTTCCTGGAAAAGCCCATGAACAGAGGTGCCTGGTGGGCTAAGGTCCATAGGAGTGCAAAAAGTCAGACAGGACTGCAGTAACTTAGCACACAAGCAGGGTGACATATACAGCTTTGATGTACTCCTTTCCCAATTTTGAACCAGTCTGTTGTCCCATATCTGGGTCTAACTGTTGCTTCTTTACGTGCACACTGGTTTCTCAAGAAACAGGTAAAGTGGTCAGGTATTCCCATCTCTTTAAGAATTTTCCAGTAAGTTGGGATCTACACAGTCAAAGACTTCAGTGTAGAGCTATTGGCCCAAGCACCCAATATACAGAATAATATTACGTGAGTAGTCATGGAAGTCCAAGGCAAAATACTGAAGAAAATTTTAGTTGGGATTCTAGAGGACTGGCGATACATCACAGTGTGAATCAAAACATCGCTTGCTATGGGACCTAAGATGTAAAAATTAAGTTATTATTCTAAGAGGGTTGAATGAAAAAGAAGTGATGGCTGAACAACTGGAAACTAAAGGTATATAATCCCTACAGTATTCATTGTCTACTCTTTTTTAAGGAAACAAGCCAGCTTTGCAGGACTTCTTTTTTTTTATATGTGATCGGAATATGTGCTATTGGACATAAAGAGAAAACTGGGACTGTTTACTTTGTGTAATATTGAGGTTCTTGTTTTGCCTGATATTCTTCCTAGAAATAAGTGAAAAAATATATAAAATGTATATGATACATCCCCTTAGAAACTGAACTTTTCATTAAATAGTGCCAATGAGTATTTTTAATATGCTTATTTATTTATGAGGATATAACCTTAGGATAGGTGGGTGATAGATAGATATACATAAAGAAACAATGAAATTGATACAGGTTGACAATTTGGTACTCTGTTGACTATGTGGGAAAGTAAAAGATGAGAGAAAGGATATTTGTGAAGATAATCTAGGAGATGCAAAAACCAGAATTAAAAGTAAGGAAAGTTTAACAGGAAGATTTCAGCTTGGGAAAATTCTATAAAAATATTATATTTGGCCAACTATTTTTCTTTAGAATTAGAGAGAAAATTATAAAATAATAAGTTAATCTCCTGCTTATATTACTTTAAGCAACTTTTCCTGCATGCACCATCCAACCTAGACCAAGATATAAGCAAGATTGAATTCATTATTGTCCCCTGAAGATAATATGAATGTAAATCAGCTAAAATATAAGGCTCAGGATAACTTTTGGGTTGGTAGTAAAATTCATAGTGTTTAAATTGCTCACTGCTAATGCATATTTTACAAGTCTCAGAGGAAACCTCCGAAACTCATAGATTTTCCCCCTTTCCTCATTACTGTCTTTGATTCACTTTCAAACTCTGTAAGATTAATTTAATATTTTGTGTAGCAATGAAAGTACCTATCTCAGTGAATCTGAAGGTCCCATAGAACATTTTCTATTTACAATATTTCATTTTGGATCTGAGGACAGATATAACCAAAGTCATATGTATTTAATATCAGAAAGAGCTTAGTCTTCTAAGGTAAACTCTGGTGCTGGTTTTTTCCACTTAGTCTCTTGATCTAATGAATTATAAATGATTATTTACTGGCAGCACAATCATTTCTTTAAAGTAAATTTTCTGTGGTGTTTACAAGTTCATTCTGATTCATTTATGCTTTCACATCTTGCTCTCTGTTTGACAATATGCACTGGGTGTTGCTGAGTGATGGTCCATCATCCTAAAGAACACTAAATTTACTGGTCTGTACTGGAGATGATTATATGATCTTTACTTCATTCTCATTATTCCTAAAACATCTATCAACCCAACCAAAAGAACCAGAGATACATTCCATTGGGGATATGTAGGTGTCAGAACAAGTAACACATCTTTTTGATTCTGGTTTAGAATATTATTTCTCTTAAGAATAGTAACCACTTTAACTTACAGTGACTGTGATTGTATCCCAGTAATTTCAATGATGAAAGAGAGACTTGCTTATCCTTAAGTAATAGGAGAATTTAAATCAGACAGATTTTAAATATTTTTATGGTAAAAATATGTACTTGTAAAAAGTGTAAGTAAACATTAACACAACAAGAAAATGGATTATTTTGGGGTGGGGGTTGATTGTTTATTTTAAGATACTTTTGCTGGGTACAGAGAACTACACTGATAAATATCTTCTATCAAAACATTATAGAAATCATTTCACTGTCTCCTTTGCCTGCATTATTGTAGAAAAATCAGCTTCTTCTTCTTTAAAGCTCATATGTAATTTTTTCCCATCTGGATGTTTTATACCTGTATTTTCACAACATTATGTCTAGGCCTGAATTTCTTTATATTTCTTCAGAGTGAGATCCTCTGGACTTATCTGTTCATTAGTTGCTTCTATCAATTCGGGGATATTTTCAGGCAATATGTGATTAAATATTACTCAATGCCACATTTTTACTGCCCTCTCATTCTGCATAATTGATTAAACATTTCACTCTACCATGTTTCTTATCCTTTCTCCTATTTCTTTCTGACCTTTACTTCTCTATACATCTTTTGAGATAATTTCTCCTAATCTGTCTTCCAATTAACTAATCCTCTCTTTGTTTGTGTCCAAAATGCCCTTAAAGGTGTGCACTGGGTTTACTTCATTTATTGCATTTTCAGGTCACACTGTAAAATTTACTTTTTCTATAAATATTTTCAAATGACCTATGGTCTCTTTAAATATAGAAACTATTATTGATTTATAATCTACATCGATTATTTCAGAACTTGAAGATTTATGAGTCTGATTCTGCTATCTATTGTTTTCGGTGAATTTTAACTCACTGTGCCTTGTTGACATGTGCATTTTATTTCTATAATTTTCTAATTTCCCCAGAAATTTTATCATGGAAATTACTTAAGCCCAAGGATGAATTGCTGTCCTCTAGAGATGTTTCATTTTGCTTCTGAAGACCTGAGAGTATTATTAGTCTGGATTCATTTTAAACTGAATTTAAGGTTCAACAACTTTGAGCACATTCAAGTAATACTAATTCTGACTGTATATTTGTGAATTAATAGGCTTCTGGTTACAATTTCTATAACTTTTCTACTTCTCTGTGATGAGGAAACATGTTTATCCTTTCTCTGGAAAGTACAGTCCTTTAGACTTCTAGTTTCATGTATAAAATGTTATCTTATAAACTTTTCTTGGCCCTAAAGTTTGATTCCTTTCATTTTTGTCCTGAAAGGCAATCAAATGCTAATCTCAGTTTCATTGGATTCAGCAAATCTCCATTGGTTCAATTACCTATCTTAGCTCCTGATTTCTTTTTAGATTATTGCCTGGTAACTTATGGCATTCTCTCAGTACCTTGGTGTTTTCAAAAAATATTTTACCCAACATTTTTCTTTTTTTCATAAAAAAGTTAGTCTAAATCACCTGGTCTGCTGGGCAGGGAGCACTTCTTTCTGTTTCACTACTGTTTGGGGTCAAAACATTTTAATTGAGTTCCCTTTGCACAAAAATTAAAACTGCAACAAATCAGGTTTTGAGAAGCATACAGAAAAGGAATAATAAAAACTACCACGTAAAGAGAAGCAATATCTTTTATATAGAAACAAAAGTTTATTTTATATAGAAACCCCAAGAAAAATAACAACTATTTTTTACTAAGTATACTTTCTAGGCCAGAGAATTTAAATGGCTTATTTTACATAATCTTTACAATTTCCCTAGAATTACGTTCTTTTCATAGATGGTGAGATAAGATTCAAAAATACTAAATGGTTATTCAAACCTAGAGGTAATGAGTGACAGAACTAAGATTCAAATCCAGGAAATCTCATTTCAGAGTCCACTGGACTCTTACCCAAGACACTACATGAAAATTTAGTTGTGGTCATGTTCCCTACAACTATATATCAGGTATCCTTTCAAAATCTTTCCCAGTCTTATGAAAACACATACTGATGTAAAAATATACCTTAAAATTTATTAATCATTTGTGTTGGCAAATATATGAACATATGCAAACATTCTATCTTGTCTTTATTATCTTTCAGTATCAAATCCACATAGTCTTTTTTTCTTAGGTGAGATACTAACATGAAAGTTTTATTTATTACAACTCATCCCTTCTTAAATCAATTGAAACTGGACAAGAGTCTTACTATTTTACTTGATGGATGTTAGTTTAATAGAAGAAAAGAAAAAAAGAATTAAATTCAAGACCAACATACAAGATATTATGCATTTTGTCCATACAAATACAAATGAATTATATCTAGGTAACATTATGGTAGAAAAAATGAGGTGAGTTATTAATCATTGACATTTTGTTAGAAGGACATTTCAAATATATCTATAGTCCTCTTAAATAAAGCAAAATTCCACTTACTTATTTTCTACTGTAAGACTGCTTTTAGAGTTCAGCTTGATCCAGTAAGTTTATAGGCTAAATAAAATCTCAGCATTCCTGGTGACAGCAGTTAACCTGAGAACCTGATGGCAATTTCATGCAGCCAGATTTTCACAGCCAGGCTGAATTTAAAGACCAACCTGAATATTTTCAAATAAAATTAGTTTGATTATCTCAATGAAAATTTATTGATATAGGCCTATGAAATGATTAATGTATCATATTACCATTGCATGAAGCTTGATTGATATACTCAACATTTTTCAGGCAAAGAATCTCTACCATGAATAAGATTGCTTCAAAAATATATAAAAATAAGAAAAAAGTGAAGGGTAGACTGAGATGGGTAGGGAGATGATGGTCTATTTATCATGCAGCAACCTAAAACCACTGGAAGGTAAGATGCATGAATATAATTTTCAACCTTCACTCTGGGAGCAATTTAGCAGAAGTAATTTCTCTAATTAATCAAAATATGAGAAACAATTTTTTAAGTTAAAGTTTCAAAGAAATTTCTATCTGACCAGACTGCATAGATTAAGAGTTAATTCCAAACGTACACTAAAAGCTGTTCAACCATTTGTAACCCAAACAAAAACTTCCCAGACTCTGGTCCTGAATTCAGTTGGGGTCACACTCAAAATGGCTTATATTGCCCATTATAAACGGAAAAACATAAGCCGTTTTGGCATAAAATCACACATTGGTTTGCTACATGCCCGAGAAAGGAGAAAACAGTAGTGTGTATTAATCTTCCATATTAAATATAGATGAAACAACAGTAGGCCAGGGAGTTTTATTCCAACTGTAACTGCAAACTTAAATGAATCAAATAAGCTGCTTTAAGACACTGTGACTGGTTGATTTAAGATTCAGATGACTAAAAGATTTCACCAAACTTACATTCCTTGTTTTCAGAATACTTGACACATAGTTCTTCAAACCTACCCAAGCTATTATTAAATGACATAAAAGGTGTTTACTGCTTCAAAAGGCAGCCTACCAGAATATTGCTTTTTTCCCCTCTGAGCTACACAGTCCTTTAAATGGCACTTCTATAAATGCTAGATCTTTTCTAATAAGAAGAAATGCTGTGATCTCAGAGATGCCTTGGATATTGTGACAAATATCTGGGCCTCTGGGCTATTTATCTAAAACTGAACTTAAACTGTATGCTTCTCCATATCTATGTTTTCCTCCGTATAGCTCATCTTTGTTCACAAAGTAAGTGAAAAATATGTATTCTGCCCATTTATCAAAAAAAAATGGCTAAAAAAGAAATATAGTCAACTATATCAACCCTATTAGAGAGATACAGTGGGGGTTACTTTGGGTAAATTCAACCCATGAGGTCTTATTGAACACACATAAATGGAGATAAATCTGCCCTGTGCCACCATATCCCATAGCTCTCTGATAGAAGAACTTCTTTCCTGTTTTCTTCCCTAAGAACTCACTAACTTTAAATGAAAAAATAAGAATAAGATAAATCAGGATGAATTACAGTATACTAATGCAATAACCATTTATAAGAACTCACATAATAGAAGGCATTTTGCTATGTACTATGAAGGAAAGCAGAAATTATAATACTAGCACCACATTAGCTCTGAGGAAATCTCTAGTATCTTAGACAGGCTCAGATGTTCAATTGTATCTGACTCTTTGTGACCCTATGGACTATAGCCCTCCAGGCTCCTCTGTCCATGAGATTTCTCAGGCAAGAAAACTGGAGTAGGGTGCCATTTTCTTCATCAAATGATATTCCGATCGAGGGACTGAACCCACATCTCTCAGTCTCCTGCATTGGCAGGCAGATGGATTCTTTACCACTAGCACCACCAGAGTTATTAACCACTAGTTATGTCTTCAGTCCATTAAGTCAGCTCTTGGTCTTCAGAATCTAGGCACGAATACTTTAGCCTATCACTTTTACTTCACACTCAAACAAGTCCCCTCCATTTCTATCCATAGTTGTTGTTCTAAAATTTTAACTTCCAAGTTCACAATAATAGCAACTTTTGTTAGTAACCATACCCGTGGAAAAGAAATGCAAAAAAGCAAAATGGCTGTCTGAGGAGGTCTTACAAATAGCTGTGAAAAGAAGAGAAGTGAAAAGCCAAGGAGAAAAGGAAAAATATAAGCATCTGAATACAGAGTTCCAAAGAATAGCAAGAAGAGATAAGAAAGCCTTCCTCAGTGATCAATGCAAAGAAATAGAGGAAAACAACAGAATGGGAAAGACTAGAGATCTCTTCAAGAAAATTAGAGATACCAAGGGAACATTTCATGCAAAGATGGGCTCGATAAAGGACAGAAATGGTATGGACCTAAAAGAAGCAGAAGATATTAAGAAGAGGTGGCAAGAAGACACAGAAGAACTGTACAAAAACGAGCTTCAAAACCCAGATAATCACGATGGTGTGATCACTCACCTAGAGCCAGACATCCTAGAATGTGAAGTCAAGTGGGCCTTAGAAAGCATCACTACGGACAAAGCTAGTGGAGGTGATGGAATTCCAGTTGAGCTATTTCAAATCCTGAAAGATGATGCTGTCAAAGTGCTGACCTCAATATGCCAGCAAAATTGGAAAACTCAGCAGTGGCCACAGGACTGGAAAAGGTCAGTTTTCATTCCAATCCCAAAGAAAGGCAATGCCAAAGAATGCTCAAACTACCACAAAATTGCACTCATCTCACACGCTAGTAATGTAATGGTCAAAATTTACCAAGCCAGGCTTCAGCAGTGCATGAACTGTGAACTTCCAGATGTTCAAGCTGTTTTTAGAAAAGGCAGAGGAACCAGAATTCAAATTGCCAATATCTGCTGGATCATGGAAAAACCAAGAGAGTTCCAGAAAAACATCTATTTCTGCTTTATTGACTACACCAAAGGCTTTGACTGTGTGGATCACAATAAACTGTGGAAAATTTGGAAAGAGATGGGAATACCAGACCACCTGACCTGCCTCTTGAGAAACTATATGCAGGTCAGGAAGCAACAGTTAGAACTGGACATGGAACAACAGACTGGTTCCAAATAGGAAAAGGAGTACATCAAGGCTATATATTGTCACCCTGCTTATTTAATTATATGTAGAGTACTTCATGAGAAACGCTAGGCTGGATGAAGCACAAGCTGGAATCAAGACTGCCGTGAGAAATATCAATCACCTCAGATATGCAGATGACACCACCCTTATGGCAGAAAGTGAAGAGAAACTAAAAAGCCTCTTGATGAAAGTGAAAGAGGAGAATGAAAAACTTGGCTTAAAGCTCAACATTCAGAAAATGAAGATCATGGCATGTGGTCCCATAATTTCATGGGAAATAGATGGGGAAACAGTGGAAACAGTGTCAGACTTTATTTTGGGGGGCTCCAAAATCATACAGATAGTGATTGTAGCCATGAAATTAAAAGACGCTTACTCCTTGGAAGGAAAGTTATGACCAACCTAGATAGCATATGGAAAAGCAGAGACATTACTTTGCCAACAAGTTCCGTCTAGTCAAGGCTGTGGTTTTTCCAGTGGTCATGTATGGATGTGAGATTTGGACTGTGAAGAAAGCTGAGTTCTGAAGAACTGATGCTTTTGAACTGTGGTATTGAAGAAGACTCTTGAGAGTCCCTTGGACTGCAAGGAGATTCAACAAGTCCATCCTAAAGGAGATCGGTCCTGGATGTTCTTTGGAAGGACTGATGCTAAAGCTAAAACTCCAATACTTTGGCCACCTCATGTGAAGAGTTGACTCATTGGAAAAGACTCTGATGCTGGGAGGGGTTGGGACCAGGAGGAGAAGGGGATGACAGAGGATGAGATGCCTGGATGACATCACTGAGTCGATGGACATGAGTTTGAGCGAACTCCAGGAGTTGGTGATGGACAGGGAGGCCTGGCATGCTGTGATTCATGTGGTCGCAAAGAGTCGGACATGACTGAGTAACTGAACTGAATTGAATTGATATCTCCAACTTACTAAGAAAACAGAGACTAATCAAGACAACCTTTCCTCTTCCATATATTTCATTGAAAATCTCTTTGAATGTGACCCATTTTCAACTGTCTTATTTGTTGCCACATTGGTCAATGTTTAAGCTCCATGCCCTTTTGTCTGTCTTCACCAAATGTTCCCCACTTAATCTATTTCTTGTCTATTCATCAGCTATAAATGTTACACTGACAAGCATTTGTTCCTTTCTCTGGTGGCTCAGATGGTAAAACATCTGTCTACAGTGTGAGAGACCTGGGTTCGATCCCTGGGTTGGGAAGATTCCCTGGAGAAGGAAATGGCAACCCACTCCAGTACTCTTGCCTTGAAAATCCCATGGATGGAGGAGCTTGGGGCAGGCTACTATCCATGGGGCCGCAAAGAGTTGGGCACGACTGAGTGACTTCACTTTCACTTTTCTAATAAAGAGTACATTCACTTCTTTCAACTCTCTTTACCACAAAGCCAATGCTTGCCTCCAGCTAGATAACCAGCTCTCAAGAACTCTCTCAAGGTGTAGAGGCTGTTTCTCCATTTTTGCTTTTCTCTTGCAGTTTCCTTTGATGTATGCTTGTATTTAGTCATGTCTAATCCTTTGAGACCGGAGAAGGCGATGGCACCCCACTCCAGTACTCCTGCCTGGAGAATCCCATGGATGGAGGAGCCTGGTGGGCTGCAGTCCATGGGGTCGCGAAGAGTCAGACATGACTGAGCGACTTCACTTTCACTTTTCACTTTCATGCATTGGAGAAGGAAATGGCAACCCACTCCAGTGTTCTTGCCTGGAGAATCCCAGGCATGGGGGAGCCTGGTGGGCTGCCGTCTCTGGGGTCGCACAGAGTCAGACACAACTGAAGTGACTTAGCAGCAATCCTTTGAGACACCAATGACAGTAGTCCACCAGCTTCCTCTGTCTGTGGAATTTTCCAGGCAAGAATGCTGGAGTAGGTTGCCATTTCCTATCCAGGGGATTGTCCTGACCCAGGAATCAAACCTGTTTCCTGTATTGGCAGGCAGATTCTTTACCACTGTGCCTCCTGGGAAGCCCCATTTCCTCTGCTGCTGTCTTCTCAATAAACACATTACTGATCCTTTGAGACCAGTGATTCATACTCTGTGCTCTATGACCAACACATGCCTTCCATCTCCTGTTCCAGGTGGCACTTTGAACTCCAACTATTCTGCATTTCAAGAAAGAAAAGGGAGCAAGGAAGGAATATGGTGTACTTTTTTCTCTCTGAAGACATGTTTCAGAAATTTCAAAACACTGGTCAGAATTTTGTGCCAGGGCCATACCCAGCTACAAATGAAACCAAAAACTCATTTTCTTGTGAGTAGCCATGTTCTTTTTCCCTCTTTCCAAACAGGACTGTTTCTGTCCAAGATTTTAAAGATAAGTTGAGGCATTTGCATTTTTAATGGTGGGAACACATAAATAAACTCAGTAAATATAAATTTTTTTTCATAAATACTTTTAGGAATTGTATCAACACTTGTTGATTTGTGTCTTTAATGTTCCAGAGAGAAATTAAACACTCAATTTCTATTTGCCTAGTAATTGTTCATCACAGCTATTTTTCCCTTTAAATATAATCAGCATTCATTATCATATTCACCTAAAAGGAACAAAAGAAATCTGCCAGAATAGTTCTTATCACTGTGATTTTGTAATAGTTTTTGTTTGTCCATTTCCGAGGGAATGGTTATTTCAGCAAATGACACTGAAATACAGACATTTAAACAGGAAAAGGCCGACTCCCTACTTCTGTTTGCTGATTGATTTGGTTTTGTTGAATGTAAATAAACAAAGTCATTTTTTTGAAAATAGCTGCCAGGGATCATCCCTCATTAATCTCTGTGAGGGTTTTCTTGCCTACATCAGAAACCCAGCAGCAGGAAGTACTAACACAAAACTCACATATCTCCTAAGTTAGTCCTGGAGTGAATTCCATTCCTCCTCATGCTCAGACTCTAAGTTATAAAATATTCTGGTCATGTTACTGTTTCTCTAATTTTCAAATTAATCATAGATGTGTGAATAAGAAGCAATGCTCTAAATGTCATATATTTATATACATTACATAATTAAAGCTTTCAAATATTTATAGAAAAATGAAAATAGGAATTAATTACCACAGGGCATAAAATTGTATTTTTGATAGATATATTCTCTTTATGTACAATTCTAAACTAATAAATCCAGGTATACCATGACTCAAGACAAAATAAGAAACCATACTCAGAAGATAAAAATATCTTTTTATGAAAAAGGGCTACTAGTTTCAGACATGTGTCAATATTCTAAATTACTTATGCAGTATCAGCAATCAATGCATGTATAACAAACTAATTAACCAAACAAATAAGTAAATAAAATCTTTCACTGCCCAAAACTGTCATGACAAAAAATGTTTTCAAAATTTGAAAGTTTTACCAAACTCTAAAGATTTTTACTGAGAAAGGCAAAGGGTTCAACATGCTTATAAAAGCAGCAGCAGCAACAACATAAAGGAAGGTAGGAGCATTTATTATATTTTGCACATTATATATTCTCTCAATTTGTTCTTGGTAGTTTTATATAGAAAACCATTCATGTATTCCTCCTTCTACTATGAAAAAGAAATTTAATAAAGTGACCAAATCATCATTCTCAATCACATTCTCTTCATAGTTTTTCATGCATTTAAAGATTAAAACTTCAAGAAGAAACAACAAAAAAAGCACAATGGATATGTAAACAGTAATCCTTATATGCATTATCTACAGAAATAAATTACTTCAGGTTGAGGTGAGGAATAAGAAAATTCCTAGAAGTGTACTTTGGAGCGTATACGTTTTCATGAAACACAGTCCAAAATATCAGAGGACAAATCAGTTTGTGAGAAGATATTGGACTAGGAGAAAAGTTGTCAGATAGAGCCTTCTGGGTCCTAGAAACTGGTCAAGAAACAGCACTCACCACTATGCCCTCCTACTCTAGAGCAGAGAAGGAATTTTGGCATTCTCCAAGTGTTAGGAAACAGAACCAACTGAAGAGCCACATATCTTGCCTATGGACAGACACAGAGTTTGAAAAGCTCGCCTCTCAATCAAGGATGTGTAAGGAGAGGAAATAGCATTTAGACTGTATAAAAATACTGCAGAACAAAAGAAGAAAACACTGGACGAGTCTGAGGAAGAATACAGTACGGTCCTTATTCAACTGTAGGAACCAAAAGAAAATATATCCGTGTTCTAGCACATGACAGTTGAGTAGTTTACATGGACACATCCAGCTACCTCACTATCTACAGGGACCAGTAGAGTTACATCAACATTTCAAAAGGCAATAAACGGTGGTAAAGACTGGGAAACTGCACAATGCCAACTATTTTCAGAGATAGATGCTAATCAGCACCCTCTAAATGCTGCCAAGCATGAGTCCACTGTGCCCAGGTTTGGGAAATTTAGGGATTTTTTCAGAATTCCTCTCTGCTTTTCTTCTTTCCCTCCTCGCTCTCTCCCTTCCTTCATCCCTTCTTTCTGTTCTTCTTTCCTTTCCTCAAACATTGGCCAATAACCAAACAAACGAAAGACCAAGAAAACACTATATCTAAGACAAACCACATTTGTATGTGGCATACAGAATATAGACTGTCCTTTTCTGAGCTCTTCTTAATAGGATATAACAAAAAGTTGCAGACACAAAAGCAGGAAGTCAACAAGAAAACAGGCACTGATGAAAGAAACAAGACAATGTGCTGGGCCTCAGTGGATATGCGGAGATGAAACCTTAGTATTCAATAATAAAACTGGAACTCACAACAGAAGCATTAAAAGCCATAACTTACATTGGAAAGGTAAATAAGCGATGTCAATGATAATCTGAGAAATTCTTCGATACCCAAAGAAGGAATGGAAGTAAGAATGAACATAAGGGAGAAGAAAATAGAGAGGGAGGCAATAGGGAACAGAACATGTAGAGCTAGCCCAAGAATTATTGGTACATCATCACAGTATAGAGGGGGATAAAGAAAAAAAAAAATTCCTGACCTAAAAGTACCCTGAAAATGAAGATAGACAATGCTCACTACAAACTTCAGATAAAACAACTAGCAGTTAAAGTTAGGCATATTTTGGAAACATTTTTAGAGTTAATATCAAGAGAAAATTTGAAGGAGAAAGTCCATTAGAGAAGTAATGAACTCATTTACTTTAATGTTTTTCCAAATCCCAACAAAATGAGAGTTAAGTACTTTAAAAAATCAGTGTTCAAGGTCAAAAAACGAGAGATTATAAAGAGCAACTAAATTTCATGAGCTAGAATATAGAAAAATAAGAGGTAACTAACTTAAATAATTTTCCTGAGAGACGTGGTCTTAAGATGCCAGTGGGGAAAGCTCTGGAATTTAGCAACAGTTGTTATGGAAGTGGGCATGACAGATGGTCTGAAATACAATATTTTTGTGAAAATTTGTGTAAAGAGAAATTGAACTCCCATACATGATCCACCAATATATGTAGTTTTATGACTGCCTTTTTCCATCAGGGAGAAGGTGGAAGATTTATTCTGTAAAGATAGCAAAGTAGAGAGTTAAAGGCAAGGATAACCATGCAGAAAACAAGGAATTTAAAGACTTCACTAAGAATTCTGATATTTCCATCACTTCTCCGCCCTTTGGCTTCTAGAATGCAGCAACAAGGCTTATATCCTTCCATGAAGGATCTTAAAATATTCTCTGAGAAATGTAACCAAAAGAGATAAAAATTAAAACAATGATTGTAAAGGCTTCACAGGAAATGAGCCTGACAAAGTTATCCTACAGTGAAGACAAGCACTGTAAGTGTGTCCATGTACACAGATATTTCAGATAGGTATCTGTAAAAAGTCTTATAGTAAGTCAGAGGTCACGGAAACACATAAATGAAAACACAAGAGAAAACAGACTGTGCAGCAAAATTACCCCCATAATCAGAAACATTTGTATCAACATTTTCAGGAAGAAAACATGTTGCATCATTTTTCTAACAGGATTCTATTTTAAAAGACCATCAAAACAGAAAATATACATTGGAATTCAGAAAAAAATGATAGCAGAAATGAAAAGTTTAGAGAGATCCTACTATGAAGTTTGAAGAAATATTTTTAAAAGGAGAGCAGAAAGACACAAAGATGAAAAATAAGAGAAAAATACAAAGCAATTAGATGATCAGTCTAAGATAAAGAACAGTGAATTTCCAAATACTAGAATAATAATAAAGGAGAAGAGGAAATCACCAAGGGAGCAGTTTTTTTAAGTGTCTCAAAATAGAAGAACATAAGTTTCCAGACAGAAAAGATTCACTGAATGAATGCCCAAAACTATGGATGAAAATAAATTCATGATAAGGATATGTTCATGATATTTAGAACTTAAGAGCAAAGAGCTAACCCAATAATCAGTAAAGAAAAAGAAAATTAAAATAGGTTTCATGCAGAAGATTAAAACATGATGCTCTCAGGCTTGTCGATAGCAACTCTACCTTTTAGCTTAGCTGAACAATTGATTCCCAACCTCGAATTCTCAACCTAAACAAATGATCAACCAATAGCTAAATACACTAAGAGGAATGATCTTAAAAATATTAATTCCAATGCCCAATTACTTAGGAAAACACTAGAGAATATTCTCCACTAAAGTAAAGGAATAAACAAAAAAAAAAAAAGAGGGAGGGAGAGAGAAGAAAAAGATATAGCAAGCAGAAAACAAAATATTTATCAAAAGAGGACTCCAGGATCACAACCACGTTGCACATTTTAAACACAGATCAACTAGACTGGAGCACTTCAAAAGTTTCCAGGAACATTTCTAGGTGGTTAAAACGGACAATTCCTGATATTTTTAATGTATTAATAAAGTATCTATGCAACTTGAGGAGACATTAAGAACAAATTAGTGATAAGTATGTTGAAAGAAAACAAACAAACAGACATGTAAACAAAAAGACAATTTTTTTTAACTCTAGAAAGATACAAAAATGTCTTACAAGGAAAGAAAATTAATTATAGTAATTTATGTGGCTCAGCTATAAATAAAGTTTATAAAGCCCAATTTATTTAATTTAATAAAATATAATAAACAATATTAAATTAACTAGAATTAGATTATTACAATATGGAAAGGTAAGATGATGAGAATGGTGAGTGCTTTGTTTGTAATGAGGAATGAAAAAGAAATACATCAAAATATTTCATAGTAAATAATCTCTAAACCTAAAGTATCAAGAATATTAGCAAATTAAAGATATGAGTGGTTTATGTCAAAAGGGGGCACTACTTAAAAGAATTGAAATTGTTTGCCTACTAAAAAGGGACACAAACAGGTAAACGGACTCATTTCCAATAAAAATAGAGAGAATATATCTAAGAAATGGAAAAAAATTAGAATTTTTTTTAAACTGACAGAAGACAATACACAAATTACCACTCAAAGAAATGTTGAGAACGAAAGAATGGGATCCAGATATTTTTAATGACCAGTCAGGTAATTCTTTTTTGTAAGTTAAGACAACTTTTAGAGACATGCTTATATAACCAAGGACTCGTAAAATATGTCACATATGTTTCTCTTTCAAAAACTAAAAAGTCTTGCCAGCCAATCAGAAGAAATATCAAAAGAAATCATTCTGCTTCTGGCTAAAATGGACTAACACAGATTAGATTTACCCTCTTGCCTCAAACAACCAAAAAATTGGACAAAACAGTTGCAACAAGAAGTTTTCAAGTCATTATATGTTAAGTGACAGAGGACAGTAATCCCTGAAAGGCAGAAAACGAATATCATAATGCCCTTTGATTGTCAAGTTTACTGCCTTGAGAGAGTATTGGGGAATGACACGGGAAGCAGGAGGTAATAGGAATACCCTAGTACATTTAATGATTTGAGGAGACACACCTACAGAGTCCAGAGAAAATAAGGCAGATAGAATTCACAGACATGAATACTAGAGAGGAAAGATAAGCACAGAGAATTATGGAAATTTGCACTGCTTGGGTGGTGGTGGTGGTGGTGGTGTTGTGGTCAGTCATGTCCAACTTCTTGCAACCCCATGGACTGGACTGTAGCCTGCCAGGATCCTCTGTCCATGGAATCTTCTAGGCAAGAATACTAGTGAAGATTGTCATTCCCTTCTCCAAAGGATCTTCCTGACCCAGGGATCCAACCCGCGTCTCCTGCGTCTCTTTCACTGGCAGGCAAATTCTTTACCACTGAGCTGCCTGTGAAGCTATATCCCTCAACTATTTCTCAGACCACCAATCAATCAGTGGATGCATAGGAGAAAACTACCTCAGGCTCGAGAGAGAATAGTACAAAAGGATTAGAGGCAACAGTGACTAGGACCCACACAGGCCCAACAAAGATGTTTGCTTTGTTTGCTTCCACCAGTCAGTCTGGAAAACCTTATAAATTATACATCATTAGACTATCCAAAAGAGTCTTGAGTCTATAGAAGAGAAGAATTAGCCTTAGATTAAACATTGCTCTGCCTTTGTCTAACAAATAATCAAAGTAAAATGCAAAAGGATAAAATTATCTATAAGTACTTTAATTGCATCCCAGAACAAAACTCAAAACTTGAGAATATTGATTAGTAAAACAAAAATATCCGGAAGTCTGAAGTTAAATATCAAAATACCTACCATCCAGTTAACAATACCCAGGTATGCTAAATGACAAGAAAACACATCACTAGGAGATAAACCAGTCAATCAACACAGACCAAAACTGATCCAAATATGAGAATTGGTAGAGCAATACATTAAAACAGCTATTATAATTGCATTCAATGTGATCTAAATTCTAAATTGAGGTCTGGAAGTTAATAGAATACAAAAAGTAATCTGAAAATTTATCTGAAATAAAAAACAAAATGCAATGCATATATTAACATTACAAAAAAAACAGATTGTTCAGCTCAAATCATAGCAAGAGACACCATCTAAAATGAAACAGAGGATAAAGAAATACTTCTAAAACATAATACGAGTGAGGTATGTGATAACTTCAAAGTACCATTGAATTCTTCAAAGGATAGGAGAATGGTAGAGACAGAATAAAAAAGATAGCAGAATGAAAGAGAGCCAAAATCCTTACAAATTAAAAGGAGACAAAAATGAAAATATGACATAACAAAACTGAAAAGGTCTCTTTTTTTTGTTCTTTCAGGGGAATTCTCTTGCTATTTAGCTGGATGTGGTCCCTCTGCTTCTTCATTTCATTTTTCTCTGATTCTATGAGTTTAGGAGAAACTGTTATCTACTGTGGTCTTGAAGGGCTGTTTTTATGTGAGAGCAACCCACTGTAGTATTCTTGCCTGGAAAATTCCATGGACAGAGGAGGCTGGCGGGCTACAGTCCATGCGGTGGCAAAGAGCTGGCCACGACTGAGTGACTGAGCACATCCCTGTATGCATTTCACGAGTCACGTTTTTGGTGCAAGGTTTGATTTTGGTATGGATACCTGCCACATCTCTCCTCAGTGTGAACTGGGAGTTGTCCCCTTGACACGGGTTGTGAGTGGTTTTGTGGTGATCAGAGAGAAGCTGCACTGGATGTTGAGCAGGGGCCTCCTCTTTGCTCTGTGGTTGTCATAGCTCTGCCTGGGGCAGGGTCAGTTGTTGGAGTAGAAGCTGACAGATCCATTTCTGAGCTGCAGTGTGAAGTACGCATGACTGGGGCACGTTTGCTGGGAGAGGAGCCACTGAATATTCCTCACAGGGGCTGTCTACTCGGAGGCATGCTCTATGGCGTCACCTGCCACTCTTGCAAAGTAGACTGTTGGCACTGCCCTCAGCCCTGCCTCAGCTTGGGAATGCAGACAATCAGCTCGGGTGTCCTTCAGCCACTGCGTTGATAAAGCCACCAGTGCAGAACTGTTGGCCACAGGTCTGATGAATTCAGACACTGGGACCAGCATAATCATGAACCTGGACCTGCTGTGGGAACAATGGGGTCAGTCTGGACCCTGGTTCCACCTCTTCATGCACAGCCCTGCAAAGCCTGCAGTTGCTAATGCTGGAGCAGCCCCAGCCACAAATGCACCAATAATCTGCTCAGATGTAAACAAGGCTGCTACAGCAGGGCTGGCTTCCTCTTAGTGCACCAGTTTACAATGGGGCTTTTATGATGGACCAGGGCTTGGCCTGGTACACCCATAGTTAGATCACACTTGAATCTACTCTAGCCCTCTCCCCAGGTCAGTCCACTGAAGCCCAAGTGTCAGCAGCCATTCCTCATTTAGAACAGAAGGGGAGAGAAAGAATTTCTCAGACAATCAAAAACTAAAGTAATATAGCAATAATAACTCTATCCTAAAAGAAATATTGAAAGGTCTTCTCTAAATGGAAAAGGAGTAAGAATCTAAGGACAGAGAAAAATCACAATTGGAAAGTAAATCATTCAAGCCAGTACACAGATAATAAAACAATAAAAAAACATTTTTGTGAAAGCATTGATAACTGCCACAAACAACAAAAGGATAAATATGAAGATGTAAAGGAGGATTTAAGATCATAAAATGGAGGAGAGAGGAGGAAGAAAAATGTAGATATGGGGTGGTGTGGAATATGTTTGAGACTGCTGAGTGCCGAAAAATTGATGCTTTTGAGCTGTGGTGTTGAAGAAGACTCTTGAGAGTTCCTTGGACTGCAAGGAGATCCGAGCAGTCCATTCTTTTTTTTTTTTTTTTTTTTTTATTTTTTATTTTTTTTTGAGTCTGGAGATTGGGTTCTTTTATTTTTTTTTTTTTTATTATTATTATTTTTTTTTTAATTTTAAAATCTTTAATTCTTACATGTGTTCCCAAACATGAACCCCCCTCCCACCTCCCTCCCCATAACATCTCTGTGGGTCATCCCCATGCACCAGCCCCAAGCATGCTGTATCCTGCGTCAGACATAGACTAGCGATTCAATTCTTACATGATAGTATACATGATAGAATGCCATTCTCCCATATCATCCCACCCTCTCCCTCTCCCTCTGAGTCCAAAAGTCCGTTATAGACAGCTGCGTCTTTTTCCTGTCTTGCATCCAGGGTCGTCATTGCCATCTTTCTAAATTCCGTATATATGTGTTAGTATACTGTATTGGTGTTTTTCTTTCTGGCTTACTTCACTCTGTATAATCGGCTCCAGTTTCGTCCATCTCATCAGAACTGATTCAAATGAATTCTTTTTAACGGCTGAGTAATACTCCATTGTGTATATGTACCACAGCTTTCTTATCCATTCATCTGCTGATGGACATCTAGGTTGTTTCCATGTCCTGGCTATTATAAACAGTGCTGCGATGAACATTGGGGTACATGTGTCTCTTTCAATTCTGGTTTCCTCGGTGTGTATGCCCAGCAGTGGGATTGCTGGGTCATAAGGGAGTTCTATTTGCAATTTTTTAAGGAATCTCCACACTGTTCTCCATAGTGGCTGTACTAGTTTGCATTCCCACCAACAGTGTAGGAGGGTTCCCTTTTCTCCACACCCTCTCCAGCATTTATTGCTTGCAGATTTTTGGATCGCAGCCATTCTGACTGGTGTGAAGTGGTACCTCATTGTGGTTTTGATTTGCATTTCTCTGATAATGAGTGATGTTGAGCATCTTTTCATGTGTTTGTTAGCCATCCGTATGTCTTCTTTGGAGATGTGTCTATTTAGTTCTTTGGCCCATTTTTTGATTGGGTCATTTATTTTTCTGGAATTGAGCTGCATAAGTTGCTTGTATATTTTTGAGATTAGTTGTTTGTCAGTTGCTTCATTTGCTATTATTTTCTCCCATTCAGAAGGCTGTCTTTTCACCTTGCTGATATTTTCCTTTGTTGTGCAGAAGCTTTTAATTTTAATTAGATCCCATTTGTTTATTTTTGCTTTTATTTCCAGAATTCTGGGGGGTGGATCATAGAGGATCCTGCTGTGATTTATGTCTGAGAGTGTTTTGCCTATGTTCTCCTCTAGGAGTTTTATAGTTTCTGGTCTTACATTTAGATCTTTAATCCATTTTGAGTTTATTTTTGTGTGTGGTGTTAGAAAGTGATCTAGTTTCATTCTTTTACAAGTGGTTGACCAGTTTTCCCAGCACCACTTGTTAAAGAGATTGTCTTTACTCCATTGTATATTCTTGCCTCCTTTGTCAAAGATAAGGTGTCCATATGTGTGTGGATTTATCTCTGGGCTTTCTATTTTGTTCCATTGATCTATATGTCTGTCTTTGTGCCAGTACCATACTGTTTTGATGACTGTGGCTTTGTAGTAGAGCCTGAAGTCAGGCAAGTTGATTCCTCCAGTTCCATTCTTCTTTCTCAAGATTGCTTTGGCAATTCGAGGTTTTTTGTATTTCCATACAAATCTTGAAATTATTTGTTCTAGTTCTGTGAAAAATATGGCTGGTAGCTTGATAGGGATTGCATTGAATTTGTAAATTGCTTTAACAATTATAAATATATATGCACCCAACATAGGAGCACCGCAATATGTAAGACAAATGCTAACAAGTATGAAAGGGGAAATCAACAATAACACAATAATAGTGGGAGACTTTAATACCCCACTCACACCTATGGACAGATCAACTAAACAGAAAATTAACAAAGAAACGCAAACTTTAAATGATACATTAGATCAATTAGACCTAATTGATATCTATAGGACATTTCACCCCAAAACAATGAATTTCACCTTTTTCTCAAGTGCTCATGGAACCTTCTCCAGGATAGATCACATCCTGGGCCGTAAATCTAAACTTGATAAATTCAAAAAAATCGAAATCATTCCAAGCATCTTTTCTGACCATAATGCATTAAGATTAGATCTCAATTACAGGAGAAAAAATACTAAAAAGTCCAACATATGGAGGTTGAACAACACACTTCTGAATAACCAACAAATCATAGAAGAAATCAAAAAAGAAATCAAAATATGCATAGAAACTAATGAAAATGAAAACACAACAACCCAAAACCTGTGGGACACTATAAAAGCAGTGCTAAGAGGAAAGTTCATAGCAATACAGGCATACCTCAAGAAACAAGAAAAAAGTCAAATAAATAACCTAACTCTACAACTAAAGCAACTAGAAAAGGAAGAATTGGAGAACCCCAGAGTTAGTAGAAGGAAAGAAATCTTAAAAATTAGGGCAGAAATAAATGCAAAAGAAACAAAAGAGACCATAGCAAAAATCAACAAAGCCAAAAGCTGGTTCTTTGAAAGGATAAATAAAATTGACAAACCATTAGCCAGACTCATCAAGAAGCAAAGAGAGAAAAATCAAATCAATAAAATTAGAAATGAAAATGGAGAGATCACAACAGACAACACAGAAATACAAAGGATCATAAGAGACTACTATCAGCAGTTGTATGCCAATAAAATGGACAACATGGAAGAAATGGACAAATTCTTAGAAAAGTACAATTTTCCAAAACTGAACCAGGAAGAAATAGAAAATCTTAACAGACCCATCACAAGCACGGAAATTGAAACTGTAATCAGAAATCTTCCAGGAAACAAAAGCCCAGGTCCAGACGGCTTCACAGCTGAATTCTACCAAAAATTTCGAGAAGAGCTAACACCTATCCTACTCAAACTCTTCCAGAAAATTGCAGAGGAAGGTAAACTTCCAAACTCATTCTATGAGGCCACCATCACTCTAATACCAAAACCTGACAAAGATGTCACAAAAAAAGAAAACTACAGGCCAATATCACTGATGAACATAGATGCAAAAATCCTCAACAAAATTCTAGCAATCAGAATCCAACAACACATTAAAAAGATCATACACCATGACCAAGTGGGCTTTATCCCAGGGATGCAAGGATTCTTCAATATCCGCAAATCAATCAATGTAATTCACCACATTAACAAACTGAAAAATAAAAACCATATGATTATCTCAATAGATGCAGAGAAGGCCTTTGACAAAATTCAACATCCATTTATGATTAAAACTCTCCAGAAAGCAGGAATAGAAGGAACATACCTCAACATAATAAAAGCTATATATGACAAACCCACAGCAAACATTATCCTCAATGGTGAAAAATTGAAAGCATTTCCCCTAAAGTCAGGAACAAGACAAGGGTGTCCACTTTCACCGCTACTATTCAACATAGTTCTGGAAGTTTTGGCCACAGCAATCAGAGCAGAAAAAGAAATAAAAGGAATCCAAATTGGAAAAGAAGAAGTAAAACTCTCACTGTTTGCAGATGACATGATCCTCTACATAGAAAACCCTAAAGACTCCACCAGAAAATTACTAGAGCTCATCAATGAATATAGTAAAGTTGCAGGATATAAAATCAACACACAGAAATCCCTTGCATTCCTATACACCAATAATGAGAAAGTAGAAAAAGCAATTAAGGAAACAATTCCATTCACCATTGCAACGAAAAGAATAAAATACTTAGGAATATATCTACCCAAAGAAACTAAAGACCTATATACAGAAAACTATAAAACACTGATGAAAGAAATCAAAGAGGACACTAATAGATGGAGAAATATACCATGTTCATGGATCGGAAGAATCAATATAGTGAAAATGAGTATACTACCCAAAGCAATTTACAAATTCAATGCAATCCCTATCAAGCTACCAGCCATATTTTTCACAGAACTAGAACAAATAATTTCAAGATTTGTATGGAAATACGAGCAGTCCATTCTAAAGGAGATCAGTCCTGGGTGTTCTTTGAAAGGACTGATGGCTAAAGCTGAAACTCCAATACTTTGGCCACCTCATGTGAAGAGTTGACTCATTGGAAATGACTCTGATGCTGGGAGGGATTGGGGGCAGGAGGAGAAGGGGACAACAGAGGATGAGATGGCTGGATGACATCACTGAGTCGATGGACATGAGTTTGAGTGAACTCCAGGAGTTGGTGATGGACAGGGAGACCTGGCATGGGGTCACAAAGAGTTGGACACGACTGAGCGACTGATCTGAACTGATTGATATGACTACCAGTCTAAAACAAGCGGGATTCCCAGGCGGTGCAGTGGTAAAGAACCCGCCTGCCAGTGCAGGAGATGCAGGAGATATGGGTTCCATCTCTGTGTTGGGAAGATCCTCTGGAGAAGGAAATGGCAACCTTGTCCAGTATTCTTGCCTGGAGAATGCCATGGACAGAGGAGCCTGGCAGGTTACAGTCTGTGGGGTCACAAAGAATCTGACACAATTGATCATGCATGTACTGAACTACACTAAAGCAAGGAGATACAGTAATGGGTTAACATACTTGAAAAACACAAATCTAAAACATTCAATAAATTCACAAAAACCAAAAAGAACAGAATATAAGCACACATACAAAAGAAATTCATCAAACCAAGAAGGAAAAGCAAAAATTTAAAAAAAAAAAAAAAAGGAACAAAGAAGAAGCAAATAATTACTTGGAAGACAAGATTTAAAAAGGCAATAAATACATATCTATCAATAATTACCTTAAGTGTCAGTGGACTAAATGCTCCAATGGAAAGATATAGAGTGGCTGACTGGATAAGAAAACAAGATCTTATAATACGCTGCCTACAAATGATGCCTTTAGGGAGAAGTGAGTGAGTGAGTGAGTGAAGTTGCTCAGTCGTGTCCGACTCTTTGCAACCCCGTGGACTGCAGCCTACCAGGCTCCTCCGTCTGTGGGGTTCTCCAGGCAAGAATACTGGAGTGGGTTGCCATTTCCAAGGGCACATGTAAATTGAAAAAAGGGGATGGAAAAAGATATTTCTTGCAAACGGAAATGATAATAAATTGGAGGTAGCAATACTCATAGCAGACAAAATAGACTTTAAGACAAAGGTCATAAAGATAAATAAAGAAAGACACTACATGAGGAGAAAAAAATCTGGGTCCACATTGAGTTTGTAGACTGAAGAGTTAATATTATACCAAAATGCCTTCATGTTTTAAAAAATCAATAGTCTATTACAGTATATATATGAAGGATCATTGAACTATTCTCTCTGCATTTGTGTGACTAAAAATATTTATAATAAAAAATAAGAAAGAGATTCTGCCAACAGAAAATGAACAGAGATGTTCCCTTGACTAATATTCCTGTAAATTCAATACTGCAGAGGCTTAGCATCTAGAAGAAATTTCAGTAAACTTTGTCACAATGTCAAGCAACAAACCAATGTTTTTGTGTTACAATTTCTTTTCACTGCCTCTAATATATTATGTATGTTAAATGTATTCCTTTCTTGCTTTAGTCTTATTGTGTTTGCTGTTAGGAAATAGAATAAAAAGGAGAAAATAGCGAATTTTAAAAAAATATGCTTTAACACTCTCTATGACATAGATTTAATTGAGGGTACATTAGAAGAGCTGTATTGCTTCCTATAGTCCCACCAAATTATTTCCATTCATCCTGGTATAGTGTTGGAATTTTTCCCCAAAATAGAGAACACTGTATTTGCAATTAGGAAAAGGAAGTACGTGTGTTTGTGTAATATTGATGCAAAATTCAAATGCATTTTGTACATTTTGTTACATTTTGTTACTTTGATCAATTAGTCCAGTATATGAATAAAAATGAATTAAATTTATTTTAGAACTAAAATAAATAAATAAAAGTATATATACCTACTGTTGACCAAAATTTTTCTTCATTACTTTTATAACAATTCTAAATCTATTGTTTATAATTCCTGTAGTATTGATAAGATCTAGGATCTTTTGTTTCCATTTTAGCTTCTTGGTCTCACATGACTGTTTCATTCTTATTGTTAAATAAAATTGTTTTGGAGACAGTTGACTCCGTTTTGAAATAAAGAATTTGGGAGCTAAGATAATGCTAATTTTTCATTCTATAGTTGAGTCCCAGATATGTGAATTAATTTTTTTGAGTAATAACATGAGAAAATATGCTAAAACTGTAAAGAATTGGTATCCCATCTTGTCTTAAGACTTCCTGCAAACTTGATGAGCATTTCTTATCAAAAGTCAAAATTTTTCAAAATAAGACAGATTCCAACAGTATTGATCTTACTTGTCAGTGCCTTTATAGTATTGATATTGTAGTTATTGTTTATAGTGGAGAAGGAATATTGGATAAATGGAGAAGGAATATTGAACAAATGTTAGAACCGTTGCTATAACTCCAACATATGCATATAAAATGATATCACAGGTCAAGGGCTTGAATATTGGAGAAGGAAATGGCAACCCACTCCAGTGTTCTTGCCTGGAGAATTCCAGGGACAGGGGAGCTTGGTGGGCTGCTGTCTATGGAGTCACACAGAGTCGGACACAACTGAAGTGACTTAGCAGCAGCAGCAGCAGCCCTTGAATATGAAGCAAGAGTCACAGTAACTAATTTGTAAAATGAATAATTATAAGAATAACTTCTGTTGAAATGAATAAGAAATATCACTTATCATTCTATGTTGGTCATAGACTCACAGTAACAGGAACCACCTACAGGTAGTTTTTTAAAGCACAACATTTTATATACAATTTGAGGAGACAGAGAACTATACTAACTGAAAATTTTTCATAATAAAATGTTTTCCTAACTACATCACATTCTGATGACAACATATGACCAAGAAAATGAGCAAATATTTTGCACACTTATCAAATTCTAAAATTGCCTTTCTAAAGATAAGTTACTCTTAAACCCTTGACCTATGATATCATTTTATATGCATATGTTGGAGTTATAGCAACAAGAGCGGTTCCAACATTTTTCAATGCTTACTATCTTCTAGGCTCAACACTTTATATATAATACATATATATATTAATTTATTTAATATTCTCTTCAGAATATTACCTTTATTTCAAAAATGGGGAAATACATCGAAAGAAGTTAAATAATTTGCCTGACACAAGAAAGTTAATCACTGAACAACGTGGGAAATATCAGAAAATTTCCATAAAGGCACTGAATAAGCATATTTGATTAAATGAATAAATGAATAAAGCCAGCTAAATTAAAAATTGTATAGTGCCCTTCAATCTTCTGTAAGAGCTCAGCTGCAAGATATCTTGTTAGCATCAATAGAGTAATAACACAATAAATAGACATTGAAAACAGAGAATGAACTACACGAACTCCTAGCCTGGATATCTGACCTAGTATTCTGTAGCAACTCCAATTTTACTTCAAGATACATCTACACCAAGGTATATATCTCTACCAACTTGTTCAAGGAAAATGGTATTTTCTTTAATCCATCTCTAGTAGAAGTGAATAGTATGAAGTCACTTTAGAACCACAGTTTCCATCTCCAGCACATCATTTCAGTTGTCACTAAACACATGTTCTCTGACAGAATTTTAAAAGTGACCTTAAAAATGATCTTTAACTCAATGTCTTTATTGTACAGTTATAAACTTAAGGCTTGAAAGGATTTGCTTATGAGCTTAATGTTAGAATGAAGCCAAAACCATAACAGCAAACTTCAATTTCAGGTAGGTGATCTTTGCACAATACCATAATAACTTCATAAATAACATAACCTGGGAAAGTGAATGTTTAGAGGTCAAAAATTCTATACATTCTATACATGAAAGGATTCTTTCCCTTTGGTATCTGAGTAAGACAGGCAAAGTCTACACCTACATAATCATCTTCTTTCTCCTTAATACAGATCTCATTCAGCTTGGAGCAAGGTAACTCAAATAACAATATCCTACATAAACCCAGAATTTACTCTGATCCAAGGAGGGTTTTCAGTTTCCCACATGGCTCAGTGGTAAAGAAACCTTCTGACAATGCAAGAGATGCAGATTCAATACCTGGGTCAGGAAGCTCCTCTGGAGTAGGAAATGGCAATCTACTCCAATATTCTTGCCTGGAGAATCACACGGACAGAGGACCATGATGAACTACAGTCCATGGGTCACAAAGAGTTGGACATGACTGAGCCCCCATCCATGCCTGCAAGAGAGTGTTCTACATATATTCTCATTAAATGTGAAGATCCATAACATAATTGTTTTCCAACTAAAATATTCTCATTAACACTAGTTAGAAGTACAATGTTTTAAATAGTTACAAAATTAGATATGTACTATCTTACATTTTATACTAGTACACATACAGAATACCATGTGACTACAAGGAAATTGCTGATTTTTAGAGAAAATCTCTGAGAAGCCTGAGTTTAAGTGAGGTTAAAAATGGTTATCAAATTTAGGCTATTTTCACTGAAACTTAATCTGACAGGTAAAAGTTAAGTGAAAATGTAGTCACTAAGTCATGTCTGATTTTTTGTGCCCCCGTGGACTGTAGCCCACCAGGCTTCTCTGTTCATGAAATTCTCCAGGCAAAAACACCACAGTGGGTTGCCATTCCCTTCTCCAGGGGATATTCCCGACCAGGGATCAAACCAGGGTCTCCCACACTGTAGGCAGTTCTTTACTGTCTGAGCAACCAGGGAAGCCCTAGTCACACAGATGACATTAAAAGTTCCCAGAAACTATGTCCTACCTCCAACTGATGATATTTACATTGTGTTTTGTGTGGAGAAGGGAGAAGAAGAAATAACAGACATATGCATTTTATTATTCATAACAGGATTTCAACTTTGTCTATCAAACTCCTGAAAGACTCTGAAGACATATTATGGTATAGTATATTTAACTTACATTTGGTATATGATAAGCTTGACTTTATGTAAAGAATAATCATTTTACTTATACATAATGACTAACCAGGAAATGACAACTTTGTAAAATAGCAACTGATTTACACATGTGGCTCAGATCATGAACTCCTTATTGCAAAATTCAGACTTAAATTGAAGAAAATAGGGAAAAACTATTAGGCCATTCAGGTATGACCTAAGTCAAAACCTTTATGATTATACAGTGCAAGTGACAAATACATTCAGAGAACATGAAGAACTACAGACGGAGGTTTGTAATATTGTACAGGAGGTAGTGATCCAAAACATCCCCAAGGGGAAAAAAATAAAGGCAAAATGGTTGTCTGAGGAGGCCTTACAAATAGCTGAGAAAAAAAAAAAAAGTGAAAGGCAAAGGAGAAAAGATATACACATCTGAATGCAGAGTTCCAAAGAATAGCAGGGAGAGATAAGAAAGCCTTTCTAAGTGAACAATGTAAAGAAATAGACAAAAACAATAGAATGGGAAATACTAGAGATCTCTGCAAGGAAATTAGATATACCAAGGGAATGTTTCATGTAAAAATAGGCACAATAAAGGACAGAAACAGTGTGGAATTAACAGAAGCAGAAGATATTATGAAGAGGTGGGAAGAGTACACAGAACTATTAAAAAAAAAAAATCTTAATTACCTGGATAACCATGATGCTGTAAATACTCACCTAGAGCCAGGCATCCTGGAATGTGAAGTAAAATGGGCCTTTTGGAAGGAGAAAGCTTATAGGAAGCATCACTATGAGCAAAGCTAGTGGATGTGATGGAATTCCAGCTGAGCTATTTCAAATCTTAAATATGATGCTGTTAAAGTGCTGCACTCAGTATGCCAGCAAATTTGGAAAACTCAGCAGTGGCCACAGTATTGGAAAAGGTCAGTTTCATTCCAATCCCAAAGAAGGGCAATGCCAAAGAACATTTAAACTACTGCACAATTGCATTCATTTCACATTCTAGCAAGGTCATGTTCAAAATCCTTCAAGACAGGCTTCAACAGTATGTGAACTGAGAACTGTCCGGTGTTCAAGCTGGATCTAGAAAAGGCAAAGGAACTAGAGATCAAATTGCCAATATCTGTTGGATCATAGACAAAGCAAGAAGATTCCAGAAAAACATCTACTTTAGTTTTATTGACTATGCTGAAGTCTTTGTGTCGATCAAAAACACTATGGAAAATTCTTAAAGAGATGGATATACTAGACCACCTTAACTGCCTCCTGAGAAACGTGTATGAATGTCAAGAAGAGATAGTTAGAACCAAACATGGAACAATGGCCTGGTCCAAAATTGGGAAAAGAGTGTGTCAAGGTTGTATATAATCACCATGTTTATTTAACTTATATGCAGAATACACCATGTGATAACACTAGGCTGGATGAATCACAAGCTGGAATCAAGATTGCCAGGAGAAATATCAATAACTTCAGATATACAGATGACTCTACACCTATGGCAGAAAGCAAAGAGGAACTAAAGGGCCTCTTGATGAAGGTGAAAGAGGGCAGTGAAAAAGCTAGCTGAAACTCAACATTCCAAAAGCTAACATGGCATCCAGTACCATCGCTTCATGATATACAGATACAGAAACAATGAAAACAGGAAAGACATTATTTTCTTGGGCTCAAAATCACTGATGACAGTGACTGTAGCCACGAAATTAAAAGATGTTTGTTCCTTGGGAAAAAAGCTACGACAAACCTAGACAGCATATTAAAAAGTATATTAAATTGTTTCACCAGCAAAGGTTCAAGCTATGGTTTTTCCGGTTGTTATATATGGATATGAGTTGCTGCTGTTCAGCTGCTTAGTGGTGTCCGATTCCTTATGATCCCATGGACTGCAGCACACCATGCTTCCCTGTCTTTCACTATCTCTCAGAGTTTGCTCAAACTCATGGCCATTGAGTCAGTGACACCATCCAACCATCTCATCCTCTGTCATCCACTTCTCCTCCTGCCTTCAATCTTCCCCAAAATCAGTGTCTTTTCTAATGAGTCAGTTCTTCATATCAGGTGCCCAAAGTATTGGATCTTCAGCCTCAGCATCAGTCCTTCCAAAGAATATTCAGGATTGATTTCCTCTAGGATTAATTGGTTTGATCTCCTTGCAGTCCAAGATACTCTTAAAAGTCTTCTCCAACACCACAGTTCAAAAGCATCAATTCTTTGACACTCAGCCTTCTTTATGGTCTAACTGTCACATCCATACATGACTACTGGAAAAACTATAGCTTTAACTAGACCGACCTTTGTTGGCAAAGTAATGCCTCTGCTTTTTAAAACACTATTTAGGTTTGTCATAGATTTTTTTCCAAGGAGCAAGCATCTTTTAATTTCATGACTGCAGTCACCATCTGCAGTGATTTTGGAGCCCAAGAAAATAAAGTCTGTCACTGTTTCCATTGTTTCCCCATCTATGTGGCATAAAATGATGGGACCATATGATATGATCTTTGGTTTTTGAGTCTTGAGCTTTAAGCCAGCTTTTTCACTTCAGTCTTTCACCTTCATCAAGAAGCTCTTTAGTTCCTCTTTGTGTTCTGCCACAAGGATGGTGTCATCTGCATATCTGATGTTATTGATATTTCTTCTGGCAATCTTGAGTCCAGCTTATGCTTCATCCAGTCTGGCATTTCACATGATATATATACCCTGCATATAAGTTAAATGAGCAGGTGACAATATATAGCCTTGAAATACTCCTTGTCCAATTTGGAGCCATTCCATTGTTACATGCCCAGTTCTAACTGTTGCTTCTTGACCTGCATACACCTGCATTTTGCAGGAGACAGGTAAGATGATCTGGTATTCCCAACTCTTTAAGAGTTTTCCATGGTTTATTGTGATCGACACAGTCAAAGGCTTCAGCATAGTCAATGAAATAGAAGCAGATGATTTTCTGGAATTCTCTTGCTTTTTTCTATGATCCAGTGGATGTTGGTAATTTGATCTCTGGCTCCTCTGCATTTTTGAAATCCAGATTGAACTTCTGGAAGTTCTCAGTTCACATACTGTTGAAGTCTGGCTTAGATAATTTTGAGCATTACTTTGCTAACATCTGAAATGAGTGCAATTGTGGGAGAAGTTCGAACATTCTTTGGCATTGCATCTCTTTGCAATTGGAATGAAAACTTACTTTTTCCAGTCCTGTGGCCACTGGGGAGTTTTCCAAATTTTCTGACATATTGAGTGCTGCACTTTAACATCATCTTTTAGGATTGGAAATAACTCAGCTGGAATTCTATCACCTTCACTAGCTTTGTTCCTAGTGATGTTTCCTAAGGCCCACTTGACTTCCCACTCCAGGATGTCTGGCTCTAGGTGAGTGATCACATCATCACGATTATCTGGGTCACTAAGCTATTTTTTTGTATAGTTCTTTTGTGTATTCTTGCCACCTCTTTTTAATACCTTCTGCTTCTGTTAGGTCTATACCATTTCTGTTCTTTATTGTGCCCATCTTTGAATGAATTGTTCCCTTGGTATCTAATTTTCTTGAAGAGAGTTGGACCATAAGGAAATCTTAGCAACAAAGAATTGATGCTTTCCAACTATGGTGTTGGGGAAGACTCTTGAGAGTCCCTTGGACTGCAAGGAGATCAAACCAGTCAATCCTAAAGGAAATCAACCCTGAATATTCATTGGAAGGATTGATGCTGAAGCTGATGCTCCAATACTTTGGCCACCTTGTGAAAAGAGCTGAATTATTGGAAAAGACTCTGATGCCAGGAAAGATTGAAGGCAGGAGAAGAAGGAGATGACTGAGGACTAGATGGTTGCATGGCAAAACCAACTCAATGACGTGAGTTTGAGCAATCTCTGGGAGATAGTGAAGGACAGGGAAGCCTGGTATGCTATAGTCCATGGGGTCACAAAGAGTCAGACGTGATTGAGCAATTGCACAACAATGATTTAGATATGTCAGAGTGTGTGTGCGTGTGTGTGTGCGTGTGTGTGTGTGCACTCAGTTGCTCAGTCATATCCAACCCTCTGCAACCACATGGTATATAGTCCACCAGGCTCCTCTGTCCTTAGAATTTTCTAAGCAAGAATATTGGAGCGACATGCCATTTCCTACTCCAGTGGGTCTTCCCAACCCAGAGACCCACCTCATTTCTCTTCTGTATCCTGCACTGGCAGGCATATTCTTTACCACTGTGCCACATGGGAAGGCAGATGTATGAGTACTGATAAAAAATATAAAATGTTAATATACAATTTAAGAGTAAATAGGTATTGTAACAAGTATGATAGCAATCAGAGAAAATAAGGAATTTTACCAATTAATTTCTATATTGTTCATTTATTCCTACTCTATGAACTTCATGGAATTATATTCTAAATAATTTTTATAACAGAATTAGCAAAAGTGTCTAGCTATATGACATTCTATTCTGAAATTTAAAAAGTAGCAACGCTACAATCAATACTTGTGTTTACATTCTATTGCACTTGCTTTCCTGATCAAAGAAGCATAACGAGAGATTCAATTTTTCAAAATCACACTATCTCCTTGAAGAGTTACACTAACAATACAAAATAACTAAAATTTGTACTTCAGAGTTCAAGTGCAAAAGGGATTCAAAGGAGGAGAGATGAAGAGAGCTAGAATGGAAAGTCTTGCCTTCTCAAAGGGCAAAGCCTTCAAGATGCTTCAGATACTGAGATGACTTGGCCAGAATAAGAGAATGGGCTTCAGCCCTCAACCCAGATACAACTGCAGTTTTCAGAGGTACTGACAGAGGCAACCTCACTACAGGGCAATATTTTAAATTTGGAGAAGAGGTACATATGAACCTGGAGAGGTAGAGCTCTATATATTAGGGTATTTAGATTTAATTTTGTAAAACAAAAACAAAACCAGAAGTCATTTATTAAATGTATAAAATAGTGTGTGATAAAGCACAAAAATATGATGAGGCAAGAGGTAAAATAGAATGAAGCCTATTGAAATGCATAAGTTCATGGTTGCTAACATGAAATAAAAATGATAAATATTTATGGAGAGTGCCTCTTATTTTACAAAACCTCTCCACAGGAGAAGAGAAACATGAATTTAATTATGGAAAACAATCACTGAAAATAGTATGAGAAAACTGCTGCATTGTCTGGAGGGGTAAGAAAAAGTTTTACTAAACTACTGCTAAGCAAAAGAAAAATAAATATAGAATATTTTTCATGAGAACTCGCATATCCTTGAGATATTACCAGGAGGAAGCTCTTCATTCTTACTCTCATTTCCAGGAGAGAACAAAAAGCAAGAAGTCAAGTTAGACACTCCCCACATGATTATCTTTGATCTATGAGTTAAACAGGAAAACTAAATAAATACATTATTGTAAAGAAAACTAACCTGCTTATTTAAAAGGGAATCTTAAAGGTTGTATTTATTTTCCTACCATGTTAGAAACAAGAGTGGACAAGCTTACATTTTAACACCCCTCCACACTGTTATTTTTAGACAGGGAAACGTGAGAATATATATATATATATATATATAGAAAATAAAACTTAGAAGCACATCTTTCACAGGTGTGTGTGAAAACACGAATGAAAACAGGGTAGTCTTTAAGCTTGAAGTTGCTCTTGCGTTATATTAAAAGTTATGTTTGGATATTTACTTAATTGAGGAAGGGCAGTTAATAATTATATAGAAATGTTTTTCTAATAACAACCTTGAGATTTTGATATTATAAACTGAAACCTATTTTGACTAATAAAGTCTCTCTCAACATAATTAAACTAATTTTGTTACTTATGAATTTAAAGTCTTAAGGAACTCAGAATTCAGAGGTTGGAGAGATGAATAGAAAAGGGAAAGAGAAGGCGAGAGAGAGAGGAAGAGAGAGAGAGAGAAACAGGGAGGGCAAGGCGGAGGTGAAGGGAAATTGCAAAACACCTACTTACAAGTCAATATTCAGAAATTTTTCACTTCTCATGAAATAGAATAAATGCTACAGGGCTACAGTTCTATTTCTAAAGACATATCAAATACTCTCCTTCTCAAACGTGAGTGACAGTAGATAAGCAACAATTTTTGTTCTTCACTTCCACCTCTCCCTCCCTGTTTCTCTCTCTCTCTTTCTTCCTCGACCTCTCCCCTTCTCTTTCTTTTCTATCTATCCCCCCAACCTCTAAATTCGAAGTTCCTTAAAACTTTGACTATATAAGTAATAAATGAGCTTAGTTATGCTCAGGACTGAAGATAGTCACAGGAAGTATCAGTTAGTTCTGTGACAGCCAGTCACACCAGGATAAAACAGGCCAGAAAAAAGATTCCTAGTAAAGATGAATGCTTTGCAGGACACACGCCTTCCTGAGGAAGACTTCTGAAGTCAAGAACACACTGTGGTGCTCTCATTTGATTAAGAAGAAACATTTAACTACACACAAAATGTTCATTAAAATCAATGCAGAGTGTGCATTCCATCAACTTTTGCAGAGCAAATTACCTTATAGTAGCAAGGGGTGGGGGAAAACTTGACAGTTACATGTAAAAGAATGAAACTAGAACACTTCCTAACATCATATACAAAATAAACTCAAAATGGATTAAAGACTTTAAATGAAGCCAAAAACTATAAAGCTCTTAGAGAAAAACATAGACAGTGCACTCTTTGACATAAATCACAGCAAGATCCTTTTTGACCCATCTCCTAGAGTAATGGAATAAAAACAAAAATAAATAGATAGGACCTAATTAAACATAAAAGCTTTTGCACAGCAAAGGAAACAATAAACAAGATTAAAAGACAACCCTCAGATGGGAGAAAATAATTGCAAACATAACAACTGACAAAGAATTAATCTCCAAAATATATAAGAAACTTATACAGCTTAAAGCCAGCATTGCTTTTTCTTTACCAACATGTGATTAGTTGAAACTTCTACAGAAACTTATCAGAGGTATAAAGTGCATTTGAACTACCAGGTGGGACAGGCTTGTAGCATATTTCTCTCTTCAATAGACAAAAAGTTTAGATTAGTGAAGGTACAGCTTTCTTAGATAAAATTCCTTCTGTACTGCATCATTTATCATTCTGAAATTGAACTGTTCTCTAAAGTTATCCAAAGAAGATTAAGATAAACTAAAGTCATTCAAATTATGAATTAGCACAAGGTTAACCAATCTTATTATCATGTTTAGTCTGGTTGATTTCAGTAAACCAAAACTGTATTTAAACTACTACACTCTAGTATACATTGTTTTCTTCTAAAATGTTTATGACCACCACCATCACTATCACCACTAGCATTATTTTAATTTCCAAGCAAAGAAATATTGCCCTGGATAAGACGACTTTACTCAAGACTATTGCAATAGAAGAGAGAGATTAATGCTACAAGGGAGACAGACTATCCTCAACTCCACTGACACAAGGCAGATGGTAGTTTAGTCAGTAAGTCACTTCCAACACTTTTGCAACCCCATGGACTACAGTTCACCAGGCTCTTCTGTCTATAGGATTTCACAGGCAAGAATACTGGAGTGGGTTGCCATTTCATTCTCCAGGGGATCTTCCTGATGCAGGGATCAAACCTGGATCTCTCTCATTTTAGGTGGATTCTTTACCACTGAGTCACCAGGGAAGGCTCCTAAATCAGAGGTATCTTAAAAAATCTAGGAAAAGAGAACCACTTACCTAAATTGATGGTATATTTATATATTAGATTCTAAGTAGCTTCTACCTGTGCTCTTTCACATGTTCAGCGGACTTCTCATTATATCATTTAATAGAAACGAAAATGTAGATATTCATTTATGAAACATCAAATATCTACATGTATACAGTATTTGATTCATTTATAGAATACATATACTTTTCTCAGGTCTGTAACAGGCAAGGGAAAATCTGTGAAATCTTAGTTTAAATCTAGACTCATCTACCTACTAAAAACGTTAAGTATCGTAGACAAGTTCCTTCAGTCTCTCTGAACTTCTCTTTGTTCCTGTATAAAACATCAACAATGTCACTCTATGTCATGAGGTCATTTTTAAAAAGCAATTAAAATATAGTTAATGAAATAAGCTCTAGCAATACCTGGCACTTAGTGCTCAATAATTTCTTTTTTTTTTTTATAGTTTTTTATTTTTTTAATTTTAAAATCTTTAATTCTTACATGTGTTCCCAAACATGAACCCCCTCCCACCTCCCTCCCCATAACATCTCTGTGGGTCATCCCCATGCACCAGCTCCAAGCATGCTGTATCCTGCGTCAGACATAGACTGGCGATTCAATTCTTACATGATAGTATACATGATAGAATGCCATTCTCCCAAATCATCCCACCCTCTCCCTCTCCCTCTGAGTCCAAAAGTCCGTTATACACAGCTGTGTCTTTTTTCCTGTCTTGCATACAGGGTCGTCATTGCCATCTTTCTAAATTCCATATATATGTGTTAGTATACTGTATTGGTGTTTTTCTTTCTGGCTTACTTCGCTCTGTATAATCGGCTTCAGTTTCATCCATCTCATCAGAACTGATTCAAATGAATTTCTTTACTTTGTTTTATATCTCCATTGTTAATGAGAATACTTCACAAATAGTACTTGAACATGTGTGTCCTAAGCTACCATAAACAGGTGTTTTATTTCTAAACATTTATTTTACTGAATCACTTCTCTGAACCTCAGGTTCCAAAGAGACAGAAAGTCTGGAACTTGAGATAAAATTGCTGTAACTATACCTTTCATCATTTCACAATGCTAAATTAGTTTAATAGTGCTCAGTTTTCAGAATCCTAAAACAGTATTCATGGAGGAGAAGCTTAAAGAATGCCCACTAGAATGAAAAAGAAAAAAAAACAACCACAAAACAGATTACTGGCATGGTAAGTGACCATAGAAGGATACTAGAAATGACAGAAATGAAAATTAGAAATAGATATACCATTTTCAAAAATGAAAAATAGGCAGACACTGCATCAAGTACCTGCTGATAAATACTACAGGAAATAATAAAAGGAATACTTGGATGAAAAAAGAGATAAGTCCTACTACTTGAGGTTCATGGAGAATAAATACTAACAGTATATCTTTACTGGTATGTCTTTTTATTATATAAGTTTCAGGTATATGTAAACATAGTTCAACATATGTATACACTAGAGAATGATCATCGCAAGTCTAATTACTATCCATCACCATACAGTCAATATGTCAGCAAATTTGGAAAACTCAGCAGTGGTCACATGACTGGAAATGGTCAGTTTTCATTACAAGCCCAAGGAAGGGCAATGCCAAAGAATGTTCAAACTACTGTACAACTGTGCTCATTTCATATGCTAGCAAGGTCATGCTCAAAATCCTTCAAACTAAGCTTCAGCAGTGCATGAAACGAGAACTTCCAGATGTATAAGCTGGATTTAGAAAGGGCAGAGGAAACCAGAGATCAAATTGCCAGCATTCACTGGATCATAGAGAAATTAAGGGAATTCCAGAAAAAAACACCTACTTCTGCTTCATTGACTATGCTGAAGCCCTTGACAAACTTCGGAAGATTCTTCAAGAGATGGGAATACCAGACCACCTTACCAGTCTCCTGAGAAACCTGTATGCAGATCAAGAAGTAACAGTTAGAACTAGATATGGAACAACAGACTGGTTCAAAACTGGGAAAGGAGTACATCAAGGCTGTGTATTGTCACCTTGCTTATTTAACTTATATGCAGAGTATACCATGTGAAATGCCAGGCTGGACGAATCACAAGCTGGAATCAAGATTGCCAGGAGAAACATCAACAATCTCAGATATGCATATATTACCACTCTAATGGCAGAAGGCAAAGAGGAACTAAAGAGCATCTAGATAAGCGTGAAAGAGGAGAGTGAAAAAGCTGGCTTAAAACTCAACATTCAAAAAACTAAGATCATGGTATCCAGTTCAATCACAGTGGCAAAGGCCTGCTCAGTAGCTCAGTCATGTCAGACACTTTGTGACCCCATGAACTGTAGCCCACCAGTCACCTGTGTCCATGGAAGTTTTCAAACAAGAATACTGTAGTTGGTTGCCATCTCCTTCCCATGGCAAATAGAAGGGGAAAAAGTGGAAGCAGTGATGGATTTTCCTTTCTTGGACTCCAAAATCACTGTGGATGGTGCCTGAAGCCATGAAATTAAAAGACACTTGCTACTTGGAAGGAAAGCTATGACAAAACTAGACAGCATATTAAAAAGCAGACATCACTCTGACGACAATGGTGCCTGCCATCAAAACTATAATTTTTCCAGTAGTTCTGTACAGATGTGAGAGTTGGACCATAAAGAAGGCTGAGCCTCAAAGAACTGATGTTTTTGAATTGCAGTGCTGAAGAAGACACTTGATAGTCCCTTAGAATGCGAGGCGATCAAACCAGTCAATCCTAAAGGAAATCAACCATGAATATTCATTATAAGGACTGATGCTGAAGATGAAGCTCTGATACTTTGGGCTCTTGATGCAAAGAGCCAACCCACTGGAAAAGACTCTGATGCTGAGAAAGATTGAAGGCAGGAGGAGAAGGGGATGACAGAGGATGAGATGGTTTGATGGCATCATTGACATAATGGACATGACCTTGAGCAAACTCTGGGAGATAGTGAAGGACAAGGGAGCCTGGCATGTTACAGTTCATAGGGTCGCAAGGAGTTGGATATGACTTAACGACTGAACACAATAACGATACAGTTGATCCCCTTCCTTCATTTCACCTGTCCCCTGACCCCTTTACCCTTTGGTAACCACTAATCTATCTTCCATACCTATGAGCTCTTATTATTTATTTACTTACTCTTGTATCCATAGGTTCCAATCTGAGTGAATCCTATATTGCTTGTTTTTCCCTGTCTGATTTCTTTCACTAAGCATAACACCCTCAATGTCCATCCATGTAGTCACAAATGGCAGAATTTCATTCTATTTTATAGCTGAGTAATATTTCACTACATAAACACATGTATAATATCTTTTTATCTATTCATTACCAATTGACACTTAGACTGTATATCTTGACTACTGTAAATAATGTTGCAATGAACATAAAGGTGCATATATCTCTCTGAATTAATGTTTTCTTGTTCTTTTGATATCTATCCTGAAGTGGAATAGCTGAGTCGTATGGTAGTTCTAGTGTTTCTCTGGTAGTTCAGACAGTAAAACCTGCCTCCAATGTAATAGACCAGAGTTTGAACCCTGGGTCAGGAAGATCCCCTGCAGAAGGGAATGGCTACCCACTCTGGTATTCTTGCTGGAGTATTCCATGGACAGAGAAGCCGAGTGGGCTAAAATCCATGAGGTCGCAGAGAGTCAGACACAACTGAGTGACTAAAACACATACACACACACATGCACACACACACAGAGTAATTCTACTCTTAATTTTTTAAGATATCTATGTACTATTTTCCATTTATTGGAAATTGATCAGTTTTCATTCCCACCAACAGTGTACAAGAATTCCCTTTTCTCCATGTACTCTCCAACATTTTTTTTTTTTAATAATAGCCATTCTAACAGGTATGAGTTGATATATCATTGTGGTTTTCATTTCTATTTCCCTGATGATTAGAAATGTTAAACATCTTTTAACATGCCTGTTGGCCATTTGTATGTCTTTTATGAAAAAATATCTACTTAGATCCTGTGTCCATTTTTAAATCTGGTTGTTTGTTTTTATGTTGTTGCTGTTAAGTTGTATGAGTTCAGTATATATTCTGGATATCAACTTCTTTTGGGGTATATGAATTGCAAATAGCTTCTTCCATTTGGTAGGTTGCCTTCTTGCTTTGAAGATAGTTTCCTTTGCTGTGCAAACCCTTTTTACTTTGATGTCGCCTTGTTTTATTATTAATATTTCTTTTTAACTTGAAGTGTTTTTAACTTTTTTTTAATAGGGTAGTTTTGTGGTGGTGAATTTCTTTAGCTTTTGCTTATCTGGGAAAATCTTAATCTCTCTCCTTCAATTCTGAATGATAACCTTACTAGACAGAGAATTCTAGGTTGAAAGTTATTTTTTTCTTTTCCTTCCTCTTAGTCCTTTAAATATGCTTTGCTACTCTGTTCTGGTCTGTAAGGTTCCTGCTGAAAAATCTACTGAGAGCTTTGTGGGGTTGCCCTTGTAGATAACAAGTTACTTTTCTCTTGCTCCTTTGAGGAGTCTATCTTTATCCTTAACTTTTAGAATGTGTCTTTTTTTAGAATGTGTCTTGGTTTGTTTCTCTTTGGATTCATCATACTCAGAACTCCCTGAGTATCATGGACCTGGGTATATGTTTCCTTCATCAGTTTAGGAAAGTTTTCAGCCACTATTTCTTCAAATAATTTTTCTGGCTCTTTATCTTTTCTTCTGGGACCCTTATAATGCAAACACTATTCTGCTTGATGTTGTCCCAAAGGTCCTTTGAGATATCTTCACTTTTTCAAAACTCCTTTTTCATTTGCTTTTCTGTCTGATGAATTTCATTGCTTTGTCTTCCATTCTGCTATTTCTTTCTTCTACCTCATCCAATCTGCTATTGAAACCCGCTAGTGTATTTTTCACTTCAGTTACAACTTGTTTGGTATTTTTAATGTTTTGTATAACTTTGTTGCAGTTCTTACTGTATTAATCCGTTCTTCTTCCCAGTTTGGTGAGCATCTTTATTACCATCAAGCATCTTTAACAGGTAGATTGCTTATCTCTATTTTGTTTAGTTCTATTTCTAAAGTTTTAGCTTGCTTTGGGTGGAACATATTCCTTTGTCTCCATATTTTGCTTATTTTCTGTGTTTGCCTCTATATATTAGGTAAATCAGCTACTTCTCCCAGTCTTTAAAAGTGGCCTTATGTATAAATGTCCTGGGAGGTTCAGAAGAGAAATCCCACCGGACCACAAGAGTCAAGTGCTCAAGGAGTGTTATCTACATAAGCTATGTGTGCCCTCCTGTGGTGGGGGGGCCGTGGCTACTGCTGTAGTGTACTGGAGGGCATGGTTGAACCCTGGAACAACTATGAGACCCATCACAGCAACTGCAGGGTGCTAGGGTGAGACTGGTCCTCAAAATTGCTGTACAGCCCAGCTGTTGTAGCTATCAGGTGCTGGTTGGCAGTGTTACCACTGGACCTGCTGTGAGGTCAAGCCATAGATCAGAGTGGGAAGTTCTCTTCAAAGCGTGAGTACTTTCAAATAGTATTCACTGGGATTGAACCCACGTCTCTTGCATCGCCTGCGGCTCCTGCATTGGCAGGCAGATTCTTTAACACTGCACCACCTGGTAAGCCCTATTAATAATTTAGATGGAGATTTTCAAAATGACACCCACCAGACTGGTATTAGCAAGGTAACCTGAGATTGAAAAATCCCTCTCACTATTGTCTCAGTATCTATGAACATTCCAAATGGTTCCTGCCTCTCTGGCAGATTCTTCAGAATAAGTAAATGCATCCCCCTTACTTCTGGTCCATTCTGGAGGAGGAAATGGCAACCCACTTCAGTATTCTTGCCTGTAAAATTCCATGGACAGAGGGGACTGGCGGGCTACAGTTATGGAGTCCCAAATAGTTAGACCTGACTGAGTGACCGAGCACACACCTATGGTCCATGTCCTTTTTCAATCTGGTGTTTTTGAACTGTTTCTCAGGTGAAATGAGTCTGCAGGTAAGCCCTTTAAGAGTGTGTTTTCTGCCCCTGAAGTTTTATAGTTTTCCTGGAAGTATTGCCCACTGATTTCCAAAGGCAAGTATTTTGGGGGTTGTCTTTCCCACTGAGTCAGTTCTTTGCATCATGTAGCCAAAGTATTGGAGTTTCAGCTTCAGCATCAGTCCTTCCAATGAATATTCAGGACTGATTTTCTTTAGGATGGATTGCTTGGATCTCCTTGCAGTCCAATGGACTCTCAAGAGTCTTCTCCAACATAACAGTTCAAAAGCATCAATTCTTTGGCACTCAGCTTTCTTTATAGTCTACCTGTCACATCCATACATGACTGCTGCTGCTAAGTTGCGTCAGTTGTGTCCAACTCTGTGCGACCCCATAGATGGCAGCCCACCAGGCTCCGCCGTCCCTGGGATTCTCCAGGCAAGAACGCTGGAATGGGTTGCCATTTCCTTCTCCAATGCATGAAAGGGAAAAGTGAAAGTGAAGTCGCTCAGTCATGTCTAACTCTTAGCGACCCCATGGACTGCAGCCTGCCAGGCTCCTCCATCCATGGGATTTTCCAGGCAAGAGTACTGGAGTGGGGTGCCATTGCCTTCTCCACCATACATAACTACTGTATGACTAATGATGTATATGACTAATGTTTTCACAGGTGTTTATTTATCCCCAAACTAATTAAGTTGTACACATTAAATATGCACAGCTTTTCACAAGTCAATCCTACTTTAATACAGTGGTTTTTAAAAATGAGTACTTGACTCTCATGTTGTAACAATTATATTTGGAAAACAATTCAAAACTTAACCTGTCTATCTTTTTGTTTAAAATTAATATGTCACACTAAGTTTGGAGGAAATAAATAGAAATTTTATCATTAAAAAATCTTAAGAGTCAGAGAGCCCTTGGAATTGTCTCCAAGACTTGACAACTGGTTATGCAGTACCAATGCTAGGTTTGGAACCCAGACTCTTCTCACCTCCAATGCCACGTATGTATTAGTCTATACTGTCTCATGGTATGCACATGCCAATTACACTTGTAGATGACAAATAAGGAGAGAATAAATACCCTGGATATCAGGTTAGAATAAAAATATCTTGATAGGTTGGAATGGAGAGCTGGAACTAGACTTAACAAGAACTAGTAAGTGTTCATTTTATATCTGTGATTCAATTTGCAATTATACAACTCAAGAAAAGGAGAGAGGTGACTTAGTGGCAAGGGCTCAGTGTGTGTGTGTGTGTGTTTGTACTTGTGTGTTAGAGTACAGTCACTCTGTTTACATCATTATCCACAGATAGAATTGGAAGATTTTGAAGAATATGAGTCCCCGGTACTGGCAGCATTCAAACCTATGCTAGATGACATTTCAGTTTGGTTTAGTTCAGTCACTCAGTCATATCTGTGTCTTTGCGACCCCATGGACTGCAGTACACCAGGCTTCCCTGTCTATTACCAGCTCCTGGAGCTTGCTCAAACTCATGCCCATTGAGTCAGTGATACTTATCCAACTATCTCTTCCTCTGTCGTCCCTTTATCCTCATGCCTTCAATCTTTCCCAGCATCAGGGTCTTTTCTAAGCAGTCAGTTCTTTGCATCAGGTGACCAAAGTATTGGGGCCTCAGCTTCAGCATCAGTCCTTCCAATGAATATTCAGGACTGATTTCCTACAGGATGGACTGGTTGGATCTTGCAGTGCAAGGGACTCTCAAGAGTCTTCTCCAACACCACAGTTCAAAAGCATCTAATCTTTGGCACTCAGCTTTCTTTATAGTCCAACTCTCGCATCCATACGTGACTACTGGAAAAACCATAGCTTTGACTAGACAGACCTTTGTCACAAAGTAACCTCTCTGCTTTTTAACAGTATGAAAAGATGACATTTAGGAGAGTACTATGGCTAGGATTTAAGCACCAGGTGGATGCATGGACTGAACATTTAGGCATCTTTCCAATCCTGATATTCTGCTCTTATGGCATGCTCAGATGTCCAAATAAAAAAGAATTCAGTGTGCTTATTTGCAGAAGAGAAAAAACAGGATACATATTTCTAGTCTCTTCAGTTTGTAGAAATAGTTGAAAAAAAATCGTCAAAAGAGCAACACTATATCTCAACTGACAAGCCTCACCCAGTGCACACTGCAGGCAATGCTCTCATGTCACTGAGAAACAAACTGGCCCACCCAGAAGAGAATCTCACTGATCTTGATGCTTGAAAGCTGGAAGCCTCACTAGAGAAGTGAACAGTCAAATGGGGGTTGTCAGTGCTGATTAGCTGAATATTGAGAGATACTCTTTATACAAAGGAAAAAGAGAAAAGAAAAAAGAGATATTTATCTGCCCAGAGTGGTGTGAACCCTATTCCTGGAGGGTAAAGGTAAACTGTCATAGCTTGCATTGGTCACTTTTAGCTGGGGTTTGAATACAGTATGTAACATAAGAACAGGCACAGGGAGCACCTTTCATCTCCCTGAAGGGATTACTGGCTAAAGGAATACTGTCAACCATCTTCTGGGGTCCCTCCCTCAACATATGTGGACTCTGAGCACAAGCAGCCAAGCTGGGCTTCTCTCCAGTCAGGGGCATATGGTGAGGTCAGAGTGGCTAAAGGGGCTGAGACAGATTTGATGTCAGAGCTAGGAAGAGAAAGCCCATCAAATGCAGGTGCACAGAAATTAGGAGATTAGAACAATTTCTGCCATTTTTGCTGCCAGTGTTTCCACGCTCTCTTGCTTCGTGACTTGTCAGCACACCTAAAATTGGGGTTTGATAAGAAAGAAGCAGAAATGTAAGACTGATACATTTTTAAATAAAACTACCAAATTTGGAATGGAAGAATCCTTTCACACCAAACGGCAGTTTATGATTATTGAGGCATCAAGGAAGAGCACTGCCAAGAATTTAACAGGCAGTAGGGCTTCTCTGTCAAGAATGGCGCAGCAGCATTCTCCCAGCAGCCTGATGTCATTTTTCCTTAGTTAGGGTTGGCATGGGTAGTGTGCGACTGAAGCTGACAAGAAAGAGATGATGCAGGTAAGTAAAAGCAAGCCTCCATAGTTTACACGCAGTTCCCCCATCCAGTGAGAAATTATGGTTCAGATGAACACTTCACTTCCTTGTGGTACAGAATTTTGCACAGGATATAAAGTACATTTTATATCAAAAAGTAATACGAAAAAAAAAAAAAAGTAATACGCCACAACTTTGACCCAGTTCACCACCCACCTAATTCCATTAGGAAACAAATGAAACTGTCTAAATAAAGCGACTAGACTAATTGAAGCTATGATTTCCAGAACAGACAGACAGAGCCAAGACTCTAATTAAAGGAGCCTCCCAACCCCACATGTGGACCAAAGGATCTGAAATCGGGAGAATATTAATTCCTTCTGCTTTGCGCCACAATAGCACCATCTGACTAGTCAAACCACTGTCTAAATAACTGCAGTAAGCAGTTTAAATAAGCCCAGTTTAAAATGACAAAATATAAACATTTAATTTAGAGCTATTTGAAGTATTATGTGAGTGTGTGGGAGATCCAGAAAGATTGGGATAGAGGAAAAATAGGATTCCAGCTTTAGGATTGACCTTGAATGCCAATCAAAAATCTCTTGGCATTTTTGGATTCCTGAAGTAAATAAAAAACAATAACTTTAGTAAACTATGAAATGAAAGGGGTTCCCTGAAATGCTTGTCAGATGACTTGGCCTCAATATTTTGCTCCTCACAATCTAGTGTTAAAAAAATGAGTACTGGTTGTTTTTTATTTGTTTAGTTTGCAACCCTATATGTTAATTCAAATCCTAACAGAAGCTACCTTTTCCTTTGTGTTGCAGTGGCTAAACAGCCACATAAAGTAATTGTTCCCTGCTATTAAATTAAAATTTAGAGTAAGGAACAAAAACAAAATAACATAGTTAATGAAAACCTACCAAAGTTTTAAGTCATTAGATGGCACAGAAGAACCTCTGGTTTATTAGCAAATGTCACCTGCCAGCAGCTAACATTTGGATGAAGTCTTATATCATTGTCCTGGCCAAACTATGACAAAGCGGAGAAATTGCTTAAGCAAAAACAAGGACAATAAAAACAAAGGTTTTCTAAATTACTGTTGCCCGTGTCATTAAATTTCATATTGTGCATGGAATATAAATACATCACTTTGTTCTGCATGACAAGCAGAAGTGAGCATTCATACATTACTCAGCCACTTAATTAAGTGCCTGGGATATTTGCAGTTAGCAGAAACTAATAAGGGAATCACATTTAAATTCAAATCACTCCTCAGGGTAGCTGTCTGCAACATAAGCAAAGCTTACTGGGTAGATGTTCCACTAAATGCTCAGCTAAAAGCTCAGATTCACTGTATTTGTTAATAAAGAATAATTCTACTTGTGATTAAAGGTGAGAGTAAAACAAATAATTCTGTTAGGGATTTTGAGTGATGTTTTATTTCCCCTATTTTAAATACCCATTTTGTCTATCACTTTGTCTAACAGAATAAGGGTATGATTTAGGGCTTTGCCAGCATAGAGAGAAGGTTCCATAAAAAACAAATGACTACACTGACCCTTTTCATTGAAGCCTTTCAACAGACCTGACAGTAATGGCTCCTGCATCACCGACAGTAAACAATAAAAGTATAAAGTCCCCATTCAGAAAAAGCAAGCTGGAGACAAAGTGATGGGAGGGCACAGGAGGCCACAAAAGGGGACAGAGGGGAAGAGACGGGAGGCATTCACATTTTTATAACAGGAAGCCAAGAACCCAGTATTCTGAACTCTGGGGGATTACTCCTCCCTAAGCCACTGCTTAAGACTGGGTTTATTTTTAATCATTCATCTTTATAAATTTTAACTTTCCTAGACTAAAACCGTCCCATATGGTTTCAAATCTGCCCTTAATTCCAAACAAGCCTGCACACCAAGCTTCTTCAAAATTTCAAAGCCATCTGGACTCCAGTGGTAAAATGACCTCTTGTAATTTCTCCTCATACTAAGTCTGGCTTTTCAGCTTCAGAAACTAGACTCTCAGGCCTCTTCTACCAAGAGTAGAAGTACAGGTTCACAAAAGACTCACTTTAAGGAAAATATGCTCTAAACCAGGGTGCTTACAGAAGAGTGAGTGGAGTAGCTTAGATTCAGATTGTACACCTTTGTTCTACTCAGAGAAATTACATAATTTTACCTGCAATCACTCATAATTTAGCTACAGAAAACATAAATTCCATGAATTCCATGCTGTATTCCCAAGTAGAAATGAATCAAAGTAAATCTGAATATTAACACTGCATTTAAAGTGAACATAATATTTTTGGTTAGATGGAAATTTGGCATCGTCTGCAAGTCATAAAACCTTTGAAGCATAAATTCTGATTGTCACAATAGGTACTGTCACACAGCATCACCTCAGATATTGTCAAGGTACCATCTGGCACGAGTTATATAGCAGTGGACGAAAAAGGTGCAGGTCTAGCATTCAATTCTTAAAAGTATCAGGATCAGTATTCATATAGCATCAAAAGTCATCACAAGACAAATGCAAGGTATATACACAGAAAAACATTTTGAGAATTGACATAGGAAATCATTAGCTTGGTTATATTTAGAAAGAAGACAAGGAGACATAGCTTTTCACTGTATATTCTTTTGCTGCTGCTGCTGCTAAGTCGCTTCAGTCGTATCTGACTCTGTATGACCCCATAGACGGCAGCCTACCAGGCTCCCCATCCCTGGGATTCTCCAGGCAAGAACATGGAGTGGGTTACCATTTCCTTGTCCAATGCATGAAAGTGAAAAGTGAAACTGAAGTCGCTCAGTCGTGTCCAATTCTTCACGACGCCATGGATTGCAGCCTACCAGGCACCTCCATCCGTGGGATTTTCCAGGCAAGAGTACTGGAGTGGAGTGCCATTGCTATATTCTTTTAGGCAACTTTAATTTTTTCCCATGTGTATGCATTGATTTTGGTTTGGAGAGAAATTAAAAAGTAAAGTTTACCAACAGTTCTTCAAAGTTTTCACCAACCACTTATCTCAAATACATCAATGTTAAATAACACCTTCAAATATTCATAAGCGTCCAGTGAAATCCATTTTATCATTATGAATAACAGTCTTCTAATTCTGTAATCAGGGTTGCCCTGATGGCTTAGTGGTAAAGAATCCCTCTTTACCCCTGGAATGCAGGAGACATGGTTTGATCCCTGGGTTGGGAAGATCCTCTGGAGAAGGAAATGGCAAACCACTCCCCTCCAGTATTCTTGCCTGGGAAATGTCATGAATAGAGTAACCTGCCAGGCTACAGACCTTGGGATACAAAAGCACTGGACACAGCTTGGCAACTAAACAACAAGTCTGTAACCACACTCTACCCTCAGTTAACCACATGAAGTAACTCTGGAGCTATTCCCTACTAGATCCATCTCATTCTTAATGACATTGTAAAGATTGATCACTTTCTCTTGAGTCATGAGTAAAATTATTTTAGATACTGTAATATTTAGAACAGAGTTTAAGATGTTACAGAGTCATATGTGATAGATCGGCTACTATCACAAATATTGCTGAAAATCTAAGACTCACACAATAAAAGTTTTGTTGTTGTTTTGTTTTTTTCCTGCAATGTTGTATACTAATTTAGAGACTCTCTTATATAAAATGAGAGTCCAGATTCCTTCCATTTTAAAAGTCAGGCATATTATTCTAGGTCCTAGGTCTCCTCCACATTCAGTCATCTGGTGAAAAAAAGAGAGAACATGGAGGATAGTCTGAGAAGCATCATATGAGCCAAGCATAGAAATAGCTTTTATCACTTCTAACCACATCTCACTTGCATCTCTCAGTCACATGGGACCACCAATCTGTAAGGGAAATATAAGCTGAGTATTTTCTTAGGAAAAAACTTTCATGAACACCACAGTATGTTGGATCAGTCTTCCCACATTTTCACTCTCTTCATACCTTTTGTCATGTGACTTTGCATTTGCAAGACTCCTGACATTTCTCAGGAGTGTGAGCAGTATGTATTTCCCAAACTTTCTGATCTTGCCTTTGGCCATGTGATTTGCTTAGTTCAAAGGAATGCTAGCAGAAGTGATCAAAATGGAAGTTTGCAATCTGGGGATTTTTGGCTTCCCTTGGTATCTTCCTTAACCTTGAAAAGGTCATGGCGCAAGAAGGAATGAGATATGTGAAACAGACCAAATCCTGAGCAGATATGAGCCTGAGATCAAAACCAGCCAACCCACAGAGCCACTCAGTCTATCCAGCCCTAGATCATCTGAATAGACACTGGCCTATGATTCTGTGTGTGTGAGAATAAGTTTGTTGTTATAACCTATTGAGTTGAAAGAGGTGGGGGGGGGGGGGAGATGTTTATTACATATCATTATTTCTGTAGTGAATAACTGATACAGATACACAGCAGTCTTGGCTTCAGTTACCTTCTGTGAAAGTGAAAGTGAAGTCGTATCTGACTCTTTGCGACCCCATGGACAGTAGCCTACCGGGCTCTTCTTTCCATGGGATTTTCCAGGCAAGGATACTGGAGTGGGTTGCCATTTCCTTCACCAGGGGATCGTCCCGACCCAGGGATTGAACCTGGGTATCCCGCACTGCGGGCAGATGCTTTACTGTCTGAGCTACCAGTGAAGCCCTTACCTTCTGTGAGCAATTATAATTTTAAATTACTCCACTAAACATAATTTTCAACAGTATTTTTCCTGTATTTTAACCCTATACATTTCTCTACTTTGATAATTATTGAAAGAACTGATAAATATTGAGAAAATCCAGTAAAGTTTTGTACAAATGAATTACTTAAAATGAGGGCTGATAATCTGGATAACTCACTGTTTCACCATATTTTATTTACTGGGTTTTTAAAGCTTTATTGAGGTATTATTTACATACAAAAACTGCTCATATTAATATATATACAATTTGATGAATCTGGACATTTACCTAAACCCTGGATGACATAGAGTGCTCATTTTAAAATTGAAAATATTTATGAGTGGTTAATAATTCTCCCAAAGTCACTTGCAAAAGAGTGAGAAAGATAGTATCTATCTCAGCTATCACAATTGTGATAATTTGGAGTGTCCAGAGACTGACTTTGTTTGGTCTGTCAAATTTTGGTCTGGGTTTCGACTTTTTGTGCCTGCCTTAGAACATTCATTTCACAGCTGATTCGAAATTTCAACAAAGGATGATCAGAAGCAGAGGAGACTGTTATGTACTAACCATGAACTAAATATCATATCAAGTATTTAAAATATGTTCTCTTATTAAATTCTCCAAACATTCCTATGCATTATTTATGTTTTCCCCATTTATAAATGAAGAATCTGAACCTTTTAACTTTTCCTAATTTTTTCAATGACATATCATACTAATATATGATGGAGTTGGAGATGTAAGCTTAAAACTAAGGGAGGCTTCCTCCAGAGTCCGGGTCTCCTTCATTAAACCAGGCAGTTTCTACAGTCAATGTAAATTTAGTAACTTGAATTAATAAAACAGAGGCCTAAATCAAGGGCTAAAATTAAGTTTAAGGATGAGAGCACAAAAAAATGGATTATGTACACACACAGGTATTTGTAATTTCATTTTAATTTTCCTCAATTTTTATTTTATATTGGATCATAGTTAATTAACAATGTTGTGTTGGATTCAGATACACAGCAAAGTGATTCAGTTATACATATATATATATATATATATATTTATAATTTTTTCCACTTAGATTATTCAGTTCAGTTGAGTCCTCAGTTGTGCATAAATCTTTGAGACCCCATGAACTACAGCACACCAGGCTTCCCTTTCCATCACAAACTCCCGGAGTTTGCTCAAACTCATGTCCATCGAGTCAGTGATGCCATCCAACCATCTCATCCACTGTCATCTGCTTATCTTCCCACCTTCAACCTTTCTCAGCATCAGGGTCTTTTCCAGTGACTCAGTTCTTCACATCAGGTGGCCAGAGTATTGGAGCTTCTTCAGCTTCAGCATCAGTCCTTCCAATGAATATTCAGGACTGATTTCCTTTAGGATTGACTGGTTGGATCTTCTTGCAGTCCAAGGGACTCTCAAGAGTCTTCTCCAACACCACAGTTCAAAAGCATCAATTCTTCAGCACTCAGCTTTTTTTATAGTTCAACTCTCACATCCATACATGACTATTGGAAAAACCATAGCTTTACTAGATGGACCTTTGTAGGCAAAGTAATGTCTCTACTTTTTAATATGCTGTCTAGGTTGGTCATAGCTTTTCTTCCAAGGAGCAGTTCAGTTCAGTCACTCAGTCTTGTCCGACTCTTTGTGACCCCCTTGAACTTCAGCACGCCCAGCCTCCCTGCCCGTCACCAACTCCCAGAGTTTATTCAAACTCATGTCCATTGAGTCAGTGATGTCATCCAACCACTTCATCCTCTGTCATCCCCTTCTCCTCCAGCCTTCAATCGTTCCCAGCAAGCATCTTTTAAATTCATGACTGCAGTCACCATCTGCAGTGATTTTGGAACACAAGAAAATAAAGTCTGTAACTGTTCCCACTGTTTCCTTATCTATTTGCCATGAAGTGATGGAATCAGATGCCATGACCTTTGTCTTTGAATCAAGTTTTAAGCCAGCTTTTTTGCTTCCCTCTTTCAACAAGAGGCTCTTTAGTTCCTCTTTGCTTTCTGCCATAAGGGTGATGTCATTTGCATATCTGAGGTTATTGATATTTCTCCCAGCAATCTTGATTCCAGCTGGTACTTCATCCAGCCCTGTGTTTTACGTGATGTACTCTGCATATAAGTTAAATAAGCAGGGTGACAATATACAGCCTTGACATACTCCTTTCCCAAACTGGAACTAGTCTGTTGTTTCATGTATGGTTCTAACTGTTGCTTTTTGACCTTCATGCAGTCTCAGGAGGCAGGTAAGGTGGTCTGGTATTTCCATCTCTAAAAATTTTCCACAGTTTGTTGTTATCCACATACTGAAAGGCTTTAGTGGTGTCAATGAAGGAGAAACAGATGTTTCTATGGAATTCTCTTGCTTTTTCTATGATCCAACGGATGTTGGCAATTTGATCTCTGGTTCCTTTGCCTTTTTCAATTCCAGCTTAAACATCTGGAATTTCTCGGTTCACATGCTGTTGAAGCTTAGCCTGGAGATTTTTCAACATTACTTTGCTAACGTGAGAGAGTGCAGTTGTGCAGTAGTTTGAACATTCTTTGACATTGTCTTTCTTTGGGATTGGAATGAAAACTGACGTCTTCCAGTCCTTTGGCCACCCCTAAATTTTCAAAATTTGCTGGCATATTGAGTGCAGCATTTTAACAAAGTCATCTTTTAGGATTTGAAATAGCTCAACTGGAATTGCATCATCTCCACTAGCTTTTTTTTGTAGTGATGCCTCCAAGGTCCATTTGACTTTGTACTCCAGAAAGGCTGGCTCTAAGTGAGTGATCACACCCTTGTGGTTATCTGGGTCATTAAGATCTTTTTTTGTATAGTTCTTCTATGTATTCTTGCCACCTCTTCTTAATATCTTCTGTGTTTTTTAATTCTATACCATTTCTGTCCTTTACCATGCCCATCTTTGCACGAAAATGTTTCCTGGTATCTCTAATTTTCTTGAAGAGAGCTATAGTCTTTCCTATTCTATTGTTTTTCTCTATTTCTTTGCACTGATCTCTTAGAAAGGCTTTCTTATCTCTCTTTACCGTTCTTTGGAACTCTGCATTCAGATGGATATATCTTTCCTTTTGCTCTTTGCCTTTTGCTTCTCTTCTTTTCTCAGCTATTTGTAAGGCCTTCTCAGACAACCGTTTTGCCTTTTTGCATTTATTTTTCTTGAGGATGGTCTTGATCACTGCCTCCTATACAATGTTATGAACCTCTGTCCATAGTTCTTCAGATCTATGTTCTATCAAATCTAGTTCTATCAAATAGTTCTATCGTAGTTCTATCAAATCTAATCCTTTGAATGTATTTGTCACTTTCACTGTATAAGCATGAGGGATTTGATTTAGGTCATACCTGAATGGTCTTTTAATATGCTCTCTAGGTTGGACTTCCCTGGTGGCTCAGAGGTAAAACATCTGTCTACAATGCAGGAGACCTGAGTTTGATCCCTGAGTCAGGAAAATCCCTTGGAGAAGGAAATGGCAACCCACTCCAGTACTCTTGCCTGGAAAATCCCATGGACAGAGAAGCCTGGTAGGCTACAGTCCATGGAGTCGCAAGAGTTGGACATGACTGAATGCCTTCATTTTCTTTCACTTTTTTTCTAGGTTGGTTATAGCTTTTCTTCCAAGGAGCAAGCATCTTTTAATGTCATGACTACATTCAACCTAGACAGCAAATAAAAAGCAGAAACATTACTTTGCTGACAAAGATCCATTTAGTCAAAGCAATGGTTTTTCCAGTAGTCGTGTATGGATGTGAGAGTAGGTCTATAAAGAAAGCTGAGCACTGAAGAATTAATGCTTTTGAACTGTGGTGTTGGAGAAGACTCTTGAGAGTCCCTTGGACTGCAAGAAGATCCAACCAGTCAATCCTAAAGGAAATCAGTCCTGAATATTCATTGGAAGAACTAATGCTGAAGCTGAAACTCCAATACTTTGGCCACCTGATGCAAAGAACTGAGTCACTGGAAAAGACTCTGATGCTGGGAGAGACTGAAGGCAGTAGGAGAAGGGGATGTCAAAGGGTGAGATGATTGGATAGCAGCACCAACTTGACAGACATGAGTTTGAGCAAGCACTAGGAATTGGTGATGGACAGGGAAGCTGGTGTGTTGCAGTCCACAGGGTCAAAAGGGTTGGACATGACTGAGTGACTGAACTGAACTGAATGGTCTAGTGGTTTTCCCTACTTTCTTCAATTTAAGTCTGAATTTTAATAAGCAGTTCATGCTCTGAGCCACAGTCAGCTCCCAGTCTTGTTTTTGCTGACTATATAGTGTTTCTCCATATCTTTGGCTGCAAGAAAATAATCAATCTGGTTTCAGTGTTGACCATCTGGTGATGTCCATGTGTAGAGTCGTCTCTTCTGTTGGAATATTGTTTGCTATGACCAGTGCATTCTCTTGGCAAAACTCTGTTAGCTTTGCCCTGCTTCATTTTGAACTCCAAGGCCAAATTTGCCTGTTACTCAATGTATCTCTTGACTTCCTACTTCTGCATTCCAGTCCCTTATGGTGAAAAGGACATCTTTTTGGATGTTAGTTCTAGATGGTCTTGTAGGTCTTCATAGAACCTTTCAACTCAGCTTCTTTGGCATCAGTGGTTTGGGCATAGAGTTGAATTACTGTGATGTTGAATGGTTTTCTTTGGAAACAAACCAAGACCATTCTGTCATTTTTGAGATTTCACCCAAGGACTGCATTTTGGACTCTTTTATTGACTATGAGGGCTATCCATTTCTTCTAAGGGATTCTTGCCCACAGTAGTAGATACAATGGTCATCTGAGTTAAATGCACCCATTCCAGCTCATTTTAGTTCTCTGATTCCTAAAATATCAATGTTCACTCCTGCCATCTCTTGTTTGACCACTTCCAATTTACCTCAATTCATGAACCTAACATGCCAGGTTCCTATGCAATATTGTTCTTTACAACATCAGACTTTGCTTCCATCACCATTCACATCCACAATTGTGCACTGATTTTGCTTTGGCTCAGCCTCTTCATTCTTTCTGAAGTTGATTCTCCACTCTTCTCCAGTAGCATATTGGGAACCTACTGACCTGGGGAGTTCATCTTTCAGTGTCATATCTTTTTGCCTTTTTATACTGTTCATGGGGTTCTCAAGGCAAGAATACTGAAGTGGTTTGCCACTCCCTTCTCCAGTGGACCAGGTTTTGTCCAAAATTTCCTCCATGATCCATCCATCTTGGGTGTCCCTACATGGGATTGCTCATGGTTTCATTGAGTTAGGCAAGGCTGTGATCCATGTGATCAGGTTGGTTAGTTACTCAGGTTGTTACTAAATATTGATCAGCATTCCCTCTGTTATACAGTAGGTCCTTGTTGGCTATATATTTTAAATATAGTAGTGTATACACAGGCTTCTCCAATGGCCCAGCAGGTAAAGAGTCTGCCTGCAATGCAGGAGACATGGGTTTCATTCCTGGGTCAGGGAGATTCCCCTGGAGGAGGCAACAGCAACCCACTCTAATATTCTTGCCTGGGAAATCCTATGGACAGAGGAGACTGATGGGCTACAGTTCATTAGTTCCAATCTATCCCTTGCCCCTAGTTTTATTTTATTAATTACATAATAAAGTCATGATAATGCTTAACTCACATAAGATAAAGTAATTTATTGACAGAGGAGACTAGCTGTAAAAAAAGAAGAGAATCATCTGTAGGGTAAGAACCAATGGTTTTCAAACTCTGAATTCACAACTTTTTATAAACAAATATATATATATAAAGACTTTCCCCAATCTTTCTCTAGAACTGGGAAAGACTAACTTCATATATGATATAACTATAAAGAAAATAGCTTCCAATTTTAGAGTCTAATCACTGAAGATGGTGATTGCAGCCATGAAATTAAAAGACGCTTGCTCCTTGGAAGGAAAGTTATGACCAAACTAGATAGCATATTGAAAAGCAGAGACATTACTTTGCCAACAAAGATCTGTCTAGTCAAGGCTATGGTTTTTCCAGTGGTCATGTATGGATGTAAAAGTTGGACTGTGAAGAAAGCTAAGCACTGAAGAATTGATGCTCTTGAACTGTGGTGTTGGAGAAGGCTCTTGAGAGTCCCTTGGACTGCAAGGAGATCCAACCAGTCTATTCTAAAGGAGATCAGTCCTGGGTGTTCTTTGGAAGGACTGATGCTAAAGCTGAAACTCCAATACTTTTGGCACCTCATGTAAAGAGTTGACTCACTGGAAAAGACTCTGATACTGGGAGGGATTGGGGGTAGGAGGAGAAGGGGACGACAGAGGATGAGATGGCTGGATAGCATCACCGACTCGATGGACATGAGTTTGGGTGAATTCCGGGAACTGGTGATGGACAGGAAGGCCTGGCGTGCTGCAATTCATGGGGTTGCAAAAAGTCGGACACGACTGAGTGACTGAACTGAACTGAACTGAAGCTTAATAAATGAAAAGTGTATGTTTAGCCAATGTAACAAAGAAATAAACCGCAAGACACATTTTTACCTGAATCTTGGTCAAGAGGTATCACCATTTCTCTTATCCTCTGATTCATTTCCCTTAAGAATAAGAATAGGAAAACATAAACACAAGATAAGTTTTATTTAAATTCTTGTGTGAATCAACTAAGTTTTACGTCAACAAAGAATGGTGAATTTCCATAGGGATTAAAGAATAAAATTCCAGTAGTGACTTGCAATGGGAACAACATTCAACATTTTGTGAGTTCACTGGAATTAATGACACCTGCTCCACCTATTGAGTCAGCCTGTGGTGGGAGGGTATTGGAAAGAGAAAAGTGAATGACAAATGCAGTTTCCATGAACCAAATTAGATTCTGGCACAATTAGCTCATATGATTTCTTCTAGTTAACTCTTCTGAGGAAAATTTGGAATAAGAAATGTTTACCACACAACATTTTTCTATTAAAGAGTACTTTTATAAAGACTGGAACTCTTTGCAACCCCACAGACTGTAGCCCACCAGAGTCCTCTCTTCATGGAATTCTCCAGGCAAGAATACTGGAGTGAGTAGCCATTCCCTTCTCCAGAGTATCTTCCCAACCTAGGGATCAAATCCAGGTCTCCTGCATTGCAGGCAGATTATTTACTGTCTGAGATACTAGGGGAGCCCTAAATAATATCAGGTATGCTCATTCCCAAAATATTTTTACTAAACTTGGTACTTTCCTAAGGGAAGACTTAAAACCAAATGAAACTTATAACCAGATGAAACCTAACTTTGATCTTGTTTTGAACATTTTCCTGAATATGGCATCTTTGAAATTTTTAAGTCTTTGCCTCTTTAAGTAATGTTGACAGCATGTGTTTACATGGTAGTACTGTTTTAAGACTCAGCTTGGCTATTTCCGTGATACAGTAACTACTCTCAATTCCCATTATATATTAACTTGGATATATGATAAATACACAGCTAAATCTTTCTTTCTTCAATAAGTGCCATTTTCATTATATATTAAAAAGAAACTGACTTCAACTAAATAATTCAAAATAATCAGGTTAAATTTCTTCATCTGTCACTGAAAATATTCTATTAGCTAAAATTTTCTAGAAGTATTAAGTAATGACATTGCATGTATGTAAAATTAGTTTAAATTTTGATATTAGTAAAAACAAGTCATTATAATTTATTTTGTATCATCATACAATTGATAGTCACTGCTGAAACTATGTAAAATAAAAACATACAAAATCTGTAATAATCTACTATTAATACCTAAAGATGATTATCTTTCAGTGGAATATTATAAATGTTTGTTTAATTTGTATTTACATATATATGAAATATTTCTATAAATGTGGACTTATTCATTATATTATGTTTCATAAACTTTTCAATGTGTATTCTCTTTGCTTTGGTTCCTAGCTATCTGAAAGATATACTTTTATATTAATGTATTCATGCTTGTATTAGTTAACATTATTTTGTCTAGTAATCAGTGATAATAATAAGAAAAAAATAATCTATTAACTTCAAAGTGTAGAACCCAAAATTCAGTATGCCACCCTCCTAGACCTCTCCCACTGACCCACTATCATTTTCTCATGTTTTAAAAAAATATTTGAAATATTGGTGTCTTATTTTTCTGTTATGGAATCATGTGTTTCTAGCTCAGAATTTATTTTAAAAATTGCATTAATTTGTAAGAAAGATCTTTATTTAATTGGCTTCAATATCCTCTGCAAAAGCAACTTACTCTTTCATTAAGTCATGGTTTTTATGCCTTTATTTGGATGGCTTCTTTAGGAAGTGGATATGAGAAATCTTAGAATATTCTTTTGTTGTTCTCACACGTAGATATGAGCCCTTAGACCTGAGGAAATTCTCCATTAATCCAATATCTTTTATATGAAAAATATGAAAACAAGTGTGATTCCTTTTCCTTTTGTCTGAACCTATTTTGTAGCTGATTGGATTCTTACAGAATCTTTTAAATTTACTTTTAAGTATAAAACAAAAATTCAGTATATATGTAAATATAAATTTCTTAAGTTAGTATTGACATGTTCAGCAAATTTTTTCAATCCAAAGATTGAAGTCTTTTTACGTTTAGGACAGTATGTTATAATTATTTATTTAATTATGACTTTTCCTTCATAAGTCTTTTTTCTTTTTTTCAGTCTCTTGGGTCTGTCCTCCATATCACATCTTTTCTCTGTGAGTTAGGAACCTCCTTCTTTAGCTTTTCATCTTCTTAAATGGTTTATTTTTCAGCATTATCATGACCATTACTCATTGCTCACATTGTTTTAATTTAATAATTTTTATTCAGTTCCATGCATTGTGTATTTTTTCTTATACTGCCACCTACTTTTTAAACTTTTTAACACAATTTTTAAATTTTCTAAATGTTTTTTTGTTGTTGTTGTTTCTGGAGTAAGTATATTCTGCAGGAGAAAAAAAAAGTGCTATGTTTTTCAGAGCTATTTTCATTCCACTGGGAAATTGGGAGTGCAGACAGTTAAAAATTCACATTCATTTGCCCACAGACCTCAAAGACCTCAGAGGAAGTTGAATTATTTAGGCTGACCACAGTCTAGATCACTCTGCTATTCTCAATCTTTCCATGGGACAATATATTTGATCACTTGTCTATCTTATCGGACATTATATGAAACTCTGGTTTTAGAGAGCACAGAGATAGGCTTAACACATATGAATGATGATGATGACCTGCAGCAGAAATCATGACCTTAGAACACCATTAAACAACATCACTCAAGAGTAGAAGCCTACAAACACTGAATGATACTGATATCCTTATGTTTACTTTACTTGAAGAGACAGCCAACAATTTCCTTTTCAAATATCAGCTAAAAGAAAATTATTGGTGGCTCAGAGGTTAAAGCGTCTGCCAATGCGGGAGACCCGGATTCGATCCCTGGGTCGGGAAGGTCCCCTGGAGAAGGAAATGGCAATCCACTCCAGTATTCTTGCCTGGAGAATCCTATGGATGGAGAAACCTAGTAGGTTACAGTCCACGGGGTCGCAAAGAGTCGGACACGACTGAGCAACTACACTTTCAATAGCGCCTTTAGAACACAAAATAATGAAAAAATATAGTCTAAAATAGTGAATCTGAACTTTCAGGAGATAAGAATTATATAACACATTGACAGAACAGAACATATAGTCAGTGTACATTTATAAAGCTAATTTATAAATTAATACCAAATTTCAAAACATATTCTTAGACCTTAAGTCCTTCTTCATGTAATTGGAACACTCATAATAAAAAGTTCTTGGCAGAAAAACCTGTAACAATTCTTGATAGGGATTTAATAATTTGTAAAAGCAATGGTTAGATAATCATTAAGTAAATAAATATCACCAAAGACACAGGCTGTCCATATAACTTGCACTGCATTAACAGTTCCATTTATCAAATCATTAACTCTTCACTAACAACTCATTGTGAATATAGCAATTAGCTCTATTCTGGACGTTACAAATGTTATAAACTGCATTTTCTCAGGAGTAGGTGGGATTTGGCAGGTTGACCAAGGGCAAAAACCAGCAAGAGGTGCATCTCAGCCCTCTCACTCAGCTTCATTTATATCATTTAGAGCAACTGAGGATATTGGGTTTTTATCTATACTTTTTTGAAACTAGTGATTTGTTCAACCTTCCTTCCACTTAGAGAAAATTTCACAATTTTTTTTCCAGAATTATGATTATCTATGAAAGTTCTGATCAAGAGTAGGACTGATGCTGAAGCTGAATCTCCAATACTTTTGCCACCTGATGTGAAGAGCCAGCTCATTGAAAAAGACCCTGATGCTGGGAAAGACTGAGAGCAGGAGGAGAAGGCAGTGACAGAGGATAAGATGGCTGGATATATGGAAATAGACATTTATCTGTCAAGATATGTCTATTAAAGGTCTCTGATTATTACCTAAGTATTAGCAAATAAAACAGCCTGGGCTTACAGGTACTAACTCTATTTATGTTTTTATTTTATTCAATGTTATTTTCTAAATCAATGGTAGTAATGGCTTATCTTTCATGCTTTACAAGTGTTGATGCTCACTTCATTTGTGAAACTTAGCACTGAGTTTAAAACATAGAAATCCTATGAAATTCAAACACATGCTTCTCTAAAGCAACTACAACCCAGCTCTGGGGGATAAGAGCTATGTAACACCTAGAAGGTCTTTTCTACCATTAAAAGTCAGGAAAGTCTCTTAAGACCTGCTTCAGAAGACAGTCACAAGGAGTGTGTTCTTTTAGAAGTTCTGATTATAGTAAGCATTACTTTATTTCATAGGAACCTGGAATGTCAGGTCCATGGAACAAGGCAAATTGAAAGTGGTCAAACAGGAGATGGCAAGAGTGAACATCAACATCCTAGGAATCAGCGAACTAAAATGGAATGGGTGAATTTAACTCAGATGACCACTGTGTCTACTACTGTGGGCAAGAATCCCTTAGAAGAAATGGAGAAGCCATCATGGTCAACAAAAGAGTCCGAAATGCAATACTTGGATGAAATCTCAAAAATGATAGAATGATGTCTGTTCAGTTCCAAGTCAAACCATTCAATATCACGGTAATCCAAGACTATGCCCCAACCAGTAATGCAGAAGAAGCTGAAGTTAAACGGTTCTGTGAAGACCTACAAGAGCTTTTAGAACTAACACCCAAAAAAGATGTCCTTTTCATTATAGGGAACTGGAATGCAAAAGTAGGAAGTCAAGAAACACCTGGACTAACAGGTAAATTTGGCCTTGGAGTATGGAATGAAGCAGGGCAAAGGCTAATAGAGTTTTGCCAAGAGAACGCACTGGTCCTAGCAAACATCCTCTTCCAACAACACAAGAGAAGACTCGACACATGGACATCACCAGATGGTCAACACAGAAATCAGATTGATTATATTTTTTGCAGCCAAACATGGAGAAGCTGTATACAGTCAGTAAAAACAAGACCAGGAGCTGACTGTGGCTCAGATCATGAACTCCTTATTACCAAATTCAGACTCAAATTGAAGAAAGTAGGGAAAACCGCTAGACCATTCAGGTATGACCTAAATCAAATCCTTTATGATTATACAGTGGAAGAGAGAAATAGATTTAAGGGCCTAGATCTGATAGAGTGCCTGATGAACTATGGATGGAGGTTCATGACATTGTACAGGAGACAGGGATCAAGACCATCCCCATGGAAAAGAAATACAAAAAAGCAAAATGGCTCTCTGAGGAGGCCTTACAAATAGCTGTGAAAAGAAGAGAAGCGAAAAACCAAGGAGAAAAGGAAAGATATAAGCATCTGAATGAAGAGTTCCAAAGAATAGCAAGGAGAGATAAGAAAACCTTCCTCAGCGATCAATGCTAAGAAATAGAGGAAGAGAACAGAATGGGAAAGACTAGAGATCTCTTCAAGAAAATTAGAGATACCAAGTCAACATTTCATGCAAGATGGGCTCGATAAAGAACAGAAATGGTCTGGACCTAACAGAAGCAGAAGATATTAAGAAGAGGTGGCAAGAATACACAAAAGAATTGTACAAAAAAATCTTCATGACCCAGATAATCATGATGGTGTGATCACTCATCTAGAGCCAGACATCCTGGAATGTGAAGTCAAGTGGGCCTTAGAAAGCATCACTACGAACAAAGCTAGTGGAGGTGATGCAATTCCAATTGAGCTACTTCAAATCCTGAAAGATGATGCTGTGAAAGTGCTGAACTCAATATGCCAGCAAGTTTGGAAAACTCACCAGTGGCCACAGGACTGGAAAATGTCAGTTTTCATTCCAATCCCAAAGAAAGGCAATGCCAAAGAATGCTCAAACTACCACACAGTTGCACTCATCTCACATGGTAGTAAAGTAATGCTCAAAATTCTCCAAGACAGGCTTCAGCAGTACATGAATCATGAACTTTCAGATGTTCAAGCTGGTTTTAGAAAAGGCAGAGGAACCAGAGATCAAATTGCCAACATCCACTGGATCATGGAAAAAGCAAGAGAGTTCCAGAAAAACATCTATTTCTGCTTTATTGACTATGCCAAAGGCTTTGACTGTGTGGATCACAATCAACTGTGGAAAATTCGGAAAGAGATGGGAATACCAGACCACCTGACCTGCCTCTTGAGAAACCTATATGCAGGTCAGGAAGCAACAGTTAGAACTGGACATGGAACAACAGACTGGTTCCAAATAGAAAAAGGAGTACGTCAAGGCTGTATATTGTCACCCTGCTTATTTAATTATATGCAGAGTACTTCATGAGAAACTCTAGGCTGGATGAAGCACAAGCTGGAATCAAGACTGCCGTGAGAAATATCAATCACCTCAGATATGCAGATGACACCACCCTTATGGCAGAAAGTGAAGAGGAACTAAAAAGCCTCTTGATGAAAGTGAAAGAGGAGAATGAAAAACTTGGCTTAAAGCTCAACACTCAGAAAACGAAGATCATGGCATCTGGTCCCATCACTTCATGGCAAATAGATGGGGAAATAGTGGAAACAGTGGCTGACTTTCTTTTTTGGGGCTCCAAAATCACTGTAGATGGTGATTGCAGCCATGAAATTAAAAGACGCTTACTCCTTGGAAGGAAAGTTATGACCAACCTAGATAGCATATGGAAAAGCAGAGACATTACTTTGCCAACAAAGGTCCGTCTAGTCAAGGCTATGGTTTTTCCAGTGGTTGTGTATGGATGTGAGAGTTGGACTGTGAAGAAAGCTGAGCACTGAAGAATTAACGCTTTTGAACTGTGGTATTGGAGAAGACTCTTGAGAGTCCCTTGGACTGCAAGGAGATCCAACTTGTCCATCCTAAAGGAGATCAGTCCTGGGTGTTCATTGGAAGGACTGATGTTAAAGCTGAAATTCCAAAACTTTTGACAGCTCATGCGAATAGTTGACTCATCGGAAAAGACCCTGATGCTGGGAGGGATGGGAGCAGGAGAGGAAGGGGACGACAGAGGGTGAGAAGGCTGGATGGCATCACCAAATCGATGGAGATGTTTGAGTGTACTCTGGGAGTTGGTGATGGACAGGCAGGCCTTGCATGCTGCAATTCATGGTGTAGCAAAGAGTTGGACTCCACGGAGCAACTGAACTGAATGAGTCTATTTCAGATAACGAGAGATGATCTTACAGACTTCTAAAATTTCTTGCACTGTGTTCATCTATGAAACAGTATTAGCATCAGAATTAGGTAAAATAGAACTATTCAACAGCATTGAATAAATCTGTGTTGGTGAGGCCAAAAGTCCATAATGGATGAACTTAAAAGATTCTCTCCGTGAAACAAATTAGCATTTATATTGAAGAAAAACATATCAAAGGCTAACAGAAGAAGAAACCAGATCCAAAAATATTACTGTTCCAACTAAAGCTGGCCAGGGATACAAGCAATATCCCAGTAACAAGAGCCCAGTAGTTAACATTAGCATCGTCAATATAGACTACTATTTCACATAAGGTGGTCAGCTATTCCCATCCCAGTTTTTGTTTTATTTATAAATCTCATGCTTAATAAAACCTTTTTCCAGTACTTTTAATTTAAATAGGATTCTGTTACCTAGACACTAAGATTGAGCTCTTCAGGGGAATTCTTATTCTAAATGAAATTAGTAATGACTACAGAGATCCTGCCTTACCAATCCAACACAAATTTTTGGATTTTATCTTTGTGTGTCTGTCTAGAGGCTTAGTGTCACAAAGCCTTGCTGAATGATGAAGAGTTTAAGGATGTATGTAGAATATCCACTGAGAATTGTTCCAAGACCTAGATCTAGAATACTATATACCAAAATAAACTGAGTATTATTAATTTACAAAATGACCTAATTTTTTAATATCTTCATTTCTCAATGGAATTTAATAAAATCATTGTAAGCTACCATAACAAAGTAGAGAAGATAGGAAACCACACATATCTGTCCATTTCTCTCTGTTACTTCCCTCTATTTTTTATGAGTCCCTTTGCTCTGTTAACGTTTTGTGATTCTTCATTCCCAAATATATGTCAGTATCGATACAAAATTCCCCTTTATTTGCATCCATTGACAATCTGATGGTAAAATGGCCCCCATTTTGTCCCTTCTCCAGCAACAGAACCATTCCATAAATCATTACCTTGATCCTTTGTGCCCCCAACCCTAAGTATACCACTCTTACACATCTGAAAGCTTACAGAGACATTGAAGACACAGAGATATAGTTTTACAAAAACTGATTCCAATGGCCAGTGACCTTCATTTTGTTCAGTAGGTAAAAATTATAAATAATCTGAAAAGCAAAACAACGAATACATTAATGATCTCCCATAAAAGACCTGGTTGCATATTCTAGTATGTGTTTTTCACAAATTTACTGTGCACCAGTTAGCGAATCTAAAAACCTCAGTATATATTTAATGCACCATTAACAAATGGGATCATCCATGGGAGCAAAAGTTTCTGCAGAGCAGCCAATGAACATGTCTCCAAGGAATATCTTTACTTTGTAAACATAAAATGATCAATCTAAAAACAGATTGGCTATTTAGATAATAGCACACTCTTTGAACTGACTTTTGGCCAGAATACAACTTCTTTAAAGTGAAAATAATTTTTCTTGATAATATACATGTACTTTTGTGTAAGAATTTTATTTCCATGTCATTTATTTTAGTTAATCAGGTTCATAAAATAATTTCATTCAATGAAAATGGATGTCGTTAACACCCACTTGTGATGTGAAAAATGTGAGGGACACAGCTTTAGATCCAATAGCAATAGTGGAAACTAGATGATAAAATCTTTTAAAAACCTGGCCATTGACAAATTAGTAGGTGTATCCTGATTGAAGTGAAGTGAAGTGAAAGTCGCTCAGTCGTGCCCCGTTCTCTGCTACCCCATGAACTATACAGTCCATGGAATTCTCCAGGCCAGAATACTGGAGTGGGTAGCCTTTCCCTTCTCCAGGAGATCTTCCCAACCCAAGGATCAAACCCAGGTCTCCCACATTGCAGGCAGATTATTTTACCAGCTGAGCCACAAGGGAAGCCATTAGTATACTCTTACAGCGACACAATTGCTATATTTTCTAGGGGAAGTCTCGATAGAAAGCATTAATTCTAAGCCAAAGGTCATTTAACAAGAAAACTTTTAACAGGAATCTAACATTATCCGGAGGAAAAAAAAAGAAACTAAAACATCTGAAACTACACAGAAGTCCTCCATTGCATTACCATGATTCCAAGAGAGTGTAAACCCCATCTGTGGAAATGTTATGTGCAATGTGTGTAAAATGTTTTCTCAAGCCTTGAATTGAAAATTTACTTCTCTTCATCTCCTCTCATGGACTGAGAATACAAAGCCTACAGGAAAGACAAAAATGATTTGGACTATAAATATTTGAGATTCATTGATATTTCAATCTCTACATTTTGCATTACAAGGCTATTTTCTAACTCTGAGCTTCCAATGAGAATAGAATTTTCCCAAAGTAACACTGTGTAACCCTCCGCTTGAAATTTGTCTTGAGTTTGAAGAACCTAGAGAGAAAAAGGAGGTAACATTTATTGAGTATATACTATAAACAGAGAACAATGTTTCATGGCTTATATATTACAGATTTAAACATTACATTAGTCCTGTGAGGTAGGTGGTATTTAACCCCATTTTACCAATGCTGAAACTGATGCTTAAATAGGTTAAGTAACCTCACAAGCACACCATTAGTTAAAAAGGAGGGTTCTGTCTGATTCTTGCCAGGGAAGAAGACCGGCTCAGAAGTAAGAAGTAGCTGCTTGAGCTGATTCTGGCTTCTAGGACTTACAAGCAAAGAAGCCTAGGTTTCTCTTCAGAACTCTGTCCTAGGAAAACTTTGAAGAAGAACTTTTCTCATCCAATTAAAGACTGTCAATTGAGAAGAGAGAACAGAATGAGGACTTTTCATGAAAGAGAGAAGCCAGAGAAAGGGAAAAAACATGAAGTCCCTAGCCCTCAGTATGCCTGCCTTGGTAAATATAAAGAAAAGAGCACAAAGACTGCTTTCCATCCTGAAGAACTCGATCAGTCAAAGAAAAAATGAGTTCAAAAGCTCTAGGGCTTCAAAAGGGAACTCAAGATGGCCAAGTTTTCCCACTGTTCATATTAATGAACTGATTGATATATTAGTGATTTAGATATTTAGCACAATAAAATAGAAATTATTTAAGTTGGTTTTAGAAATCAAAGCTATTAGCTTGAACCATGTGAAAATCTATGCTATATTCATACATCAAAAATGGTTGAATAATAACAATTTCCTAGGACTAACTTAATATAATATTAAATTGTTAACACCAATTCAAACATAGGCAATCCAAACAATGAATATTCAAACATACAAATAACCTGAGATCGCTGTATGTTACACATTTGGACCCCCAAAATCTTTCTGATAAGCCTATTTGTAGGTGGATCAGTTTCGAAGGCACAGAGCTCTGAAAAATTATTCAGGAAACAGTCCTTTGCCATGACAGCAATTTGACACGATGCAAAGCAAAACACGTGTGAACAAAGTTCCACTTCCCCCATGCCATGGGCAGTTTTTCAGGCTAAGCTAGCTAATTTGTGCTTAGCTATTCTCACAGCTGTGGCAGAGCTTTAGTTAGGACCTCAGTATAATTTATATTCAGCCAATATTTGTGTGAAAGAACAGATTTAATTTTTAAAGGGCAGGCCTTCAAGGTTTTAGCATAACTAAGCCTGAATTAACATGTTTGCAATAAGGGCTGAAGCAAGCTGCTCACTGCGCTGGCCAATTCCAGTGTACAAGCAAGCCCCTTAGGTTTTCTACCACATGCTTGATAGGCTTCTCCTCCATGGCAAAGGCAGACAGAATATATCCTGTAGGTTCCCTGTGCAGCAAGAGGCTGAAACAGCATTTAAATTGGATCCTTGGAGCCAAGGGAGAAATACAAAGCTTCCAATTTCAGGAGAAAGGCTGGAGTGAAATTCAGCTGATATCACTGTCATGCTAAGAAGAAGGAAGAGGCAGACAAGCCCAAGAGGGGACAGTCATAACAAACAGGAACTCTGAATCTCTAAAGTGGGACTATAAAGCCAAATCCTCATCATCTAAAAATATAGTGTTGTGCAGTCCTGGAAGAATCCAGAGATGGGCACTTTTAGAATGCTTTCCCTTCAGAGTACACTGACAATGGAGACCTTCTCTTCTGCTTTCCTCTGTCTTTGAAATTTAAGGAGCACACTTAGTGTACTGAACATTGTCCTGGACATTAGGTCCAGATACCAGATATTGGAGGACTGAGAAGAGAAGAAACCTAAGAAATATTTAAGAACCACGTCACATGGGAATGTAAGCAAGGGTTTGGGGGACAAGTCCAATATGGAAAATAATTAGGTAACTGACCTCAAGCAAATAGAGTCTAGGCAATTAAGACACTATCCAAGTGAATTTAAGAGGGTCGCTTTTAAGGGATATGTTCTTGAAAGGGTATGTCCCTGCTCCTTTCCTACACCTTCCTCCTCCTCCCTGAAACTCTTAAATCTTCTGCTTTTACCTTACTTAAGGATTGAACTTTTGAAGATCCTTCCCCCTTAAGGAGTATGTATTCACATAATACCTTAAATGCAACCTGCTTTATAAGGTCCTGTTTTTTTAATACCATTATGAATCAAGAAAGTAGAGCATAGTGAAAAAAAAATTAGTGAATAAAGTTATTGTGTGAAGATAATCCAAGATTGCACTAAAAACCTCCCCAAACTACAGAGCACTTCTTTTCCCATTATGGTTGAAATCATGTACACTTTAATTTGGCTTATTCAGGGTAAATAAATGTTTTCAAAGGAAAGAAAAATGTAAAACAAAGGATAAAGTATCCTAATGTCCTTTAGATTATCTTTGAAAATTTTACTATCAGATTTCTTCACACCAAGAGACTAAACTGGAGCCTAATTATATTATAGAATTAAATTATGCATGCCTTAAAAGAAGTAAACTTTTTCTTTTCTAAAATATAGCTAACAGAAATTAGCTTTCTCAATCTCTTCTATATTGACTTCTTTTTCTAGTATACTTTTAAAGTCATATCTTAGGCATTGTGTTGTACATATGGAGTTTTTCCCAGTCAAGCATCTTTTTGTCCATCTTTTGATAAAGCACTCAGTTACCCTTTAGAAAGTGAGAGCAGATTGGGTTTTTATTCTCAATATTCCCCATTCTCCACATTCTTATCCTTGGTGTTTCTTCCAATAGTGGGCACAGTGTACTTCCCCACCTCACTGACATGGGATTGGCTATGTTATTTGCTCTGGTCAACAGACTGTTAGTAACCATGACACAGAATGCTTCCAACGTATTAGTATCAGTGCTTTCTGTGGCCTTTAGCAACAGGCCTGAGAAAAGATGTCCCAAGGCAGTGCACAAGTTCCAAAAACCTTAGAGACACATGGAAGCGAAAGTCGCTCAGTGAAGTCCGACTCTTTACAACCCCATGGACTATGCAGTCCATGGAATTCTCCAGGCCAGAATACTACAGTGGGTAGTCGTTCCCTTCTCCAGGGGATCATCCCAACCCAAGGACCAAACCCAGGTCTCCCACATTGAAAGTGGATTCTTTACCATCTGAGCCAAAGGAAAGCCCCAGAATACTGGAGTGGGTAGCCTATCCCTTCTCCAGGGGATATTTCCTACACAGGACTCGAACCTGGGTCTCCTGCATTGCAGGTGGATTCTTTACCAACTGAGCTATCAGGGAAACCCAAAGAGACACATGAAGCAGGGCTGAAACACCACCTGTTCTGGAGCCAAGCCCAGGTAAGTCATACCAAGAGCAGCCAAGCCCCAGTTGACCCACAAAATGTGAATAAGAAATAATTGTTTATTGATATATAACAATGATATTTTTTGTTGTCATTTGTTATAGAGTATGGTTGGCATCAAATCTAACTGATACAAAAACCAAGTTTTCTCTTTGTAAATCCTTGTTAGACTTTCCATAAGGATTCTCTGCTTCTACTAGATAAGATGTGAGCACATAACCAAAGTTAGAGCAATTTGTCTCTCTCTCCAAAAAATTTCAATCAACTTGAATGACAATGATTGAAAAGAGCTGAAACTCTTTCATCCTGGAGCTCTGAAGTGACTATACAATAGTTCTTAAAACCAAAATGTCTAAAAATGCTGTTTCTTTATTTTTCAAAGTCTTCTTCTTCTTCATATTTTCCTTTATTCTAGTGTTATATCTACTCATCAAATTATTCATTTATTCTTAAGTTAGAAATTAATTTTTGGCATCTGATAACTCAAAACCTTTAACACTTTCAAGTATTCCATTTTTAATCTTAAAGTAAATTTGTTAGTCAATAACAAATTTAGTATTGTTTGTATTTTCCAGGACTGACAGAAATTCACGATGATGAAGGAGTTGCCTACTACGATAAGAACTTTTCCAGAAGAGTTGAAAACAAAAGTCTCAACATCAGCTGACTTACATATATTATTGATTTAATATAAGAGATTGAATAAGGCCTGACAATGACTCTTTTTGTCCTAGAATTTTAACAAAATTTTTCCTACCCAAGAAACATTTCATAGATGGCACTCTCTTTACTTCATTATTCTAACTTTACATTATGAAATCAAAGAATTCTGTTGAAATGGCAAGTAACATCTGAAATATAAATTGAATCAAAGTTATGAGAAATTTACCTCAAATAACTTGTAAAATGCAAATATTTATTTTGAATAGTAGCAATGACCTAAGTAATTTGAAAATCCATCTGATCACAAACAGCTAGAAATGTGTGATAAAATTTTAAAGTGTACTTTTAACTGCATAACCAATACTTAAATTATAATTATGAGGAAACTTCAGGGACAAAAATTGGAAAGGGAACTATAAAGAATGAAATACATAAGCTGATAATTTGGCTAGGGTAGAGTGAGAGAGTCATTCATTTCTTTCCTTAAGAAATGAAGAATCTGCATTTTAATGTTCAGATATGGATAATGAACTATGTCTGAGAGAGAAAAGTGATTATCAGCAACAGTCCCTCACAGATAAGAGCTCATCCTCAGTAAAAAAGTGGCGATACACACATACACATGGGAAATGAGAAACCACAGGTAAACTTATGTTTCCCTTTGGGCTTTGGATGAAGAAAGAGCTGTACCTAAAAATTCAAAGTATGCCTGAGCTTAACATGGATTTAAAGTTCTAAATCAAATTATTGAACTGTATGATCCCACAATGTTAAGCTACAAAATTATTATAAAATTCTGTACCAGTCTGATTAATAGATCTTTGGCACATGGTATAAGCCAACGCAAACACCAACAAATAGATAACTAACAATAAATAGCAAGATGAAGAAGTGAAGGGTCAGTCACTCAGTCATGTCCAACTCTTTGCGATCCAATGGACTGAAGCCCACCAGTTTCCTCTGATGATAGAATTCCCCAGGCAAGAATACTGGAGTGGGTTGCCATTCCCTCCCCCAGGGGATCTTCCTGACCCAGGGATTGAACCTATGTCTCCTGCATTGCAAGCAGATTCTTCATCATCTGAGCCACCTGGGAAGCCCAATAAATAGCAAACAGAGCTACAATTATAGCAGAGATGAAAACTATTATGTTGTCCTAAACATTTTTTTTTTTTCTGTAAGATAGCTCTGTATTGTGCTTAGTCACTCAGTCGTGCCTGACTCTTTGTGATCCCATGAACTGTAGCCAGCCAGGCTCCTCTATCCTTGGGAATTCTCCAGGTGAGAATTCTGGTGTGGGCTGCCATTCCCTCCTTCCGGAGATCTTCCCAACCCAGGGACTGAATCCAGGTCTCCTGCATTGCAGGCAGATTCTCTACTGTCTGAATTGCCAGGAAAGCCCAAGATGGCTCCAGTAATGCTTGAAAGAAAGAAAGTGAAAGTGAAAGTGAAGTTGCTCAGTCCTGTTCAACTCTTTGCGACCCTATGGACTGTAGCCTACCAGGCTCCTCCATCCCCGGAATTTTCTAGGCAAGAGTACCAGAGTGGGTTGCCATTTCCTTCTCCAGGGGATCTTCCCAACCCAGGGATCAAACCTGGGTCTCCCGCATTGTGGGCAGACACTTTACTGTCTGAACCACCAGGAAATCCCAGTAATGCTTAGTTGTCTTTAACTTTATTCAAAACAATTTTCTTAGATTGTATTACGACAGCTACCATATCAGTGTACATTTAAAAAACATCAAAATTGGTGAATTTTTTGAGCCATTTTAACGTTGAAGATGGAAGAAAATAAGCAACGTTTTCAGCATATTATGATTTATTATTTGAAGAAAGGTAAAAACACAAATGAAGTGCAAAAAAGACTTGAAGAGCGTATGGAGAAGGTTCAGTGACTGATTGATCATGTTGAAAGGGTCACAGTTTCATGCTGGAGATTTCTCTCTGAATGATGCTCCATGATCATGTAGACCAGTTGAAGTTAACAGTGATCAAATTGAGATAGTCACTGAGAACAATAAACATTATATCCAGTGGGAGATAGTGAACATACTCTAAATATCAAAATCAAGAGCTGAAAATCATTTCCATCAGTATGGTTAACTTAACCACTTCTATATTTGGGATTTATATCAGTTCAGTTCAGTCGCTCTGTCATGTCCAACTCTTTGTGACCCAATGAATCGCAGCACGCCAGGCCTCCCTGTCCATCACCAACTCTCGGAGTTCACTCAGACTCATGTCCATCGAGTCCGTGATGCCATCCAGCCATCTCATCCTGGGTCGTCCCCTTCTCTTCCTGCCTCCAATCTCTCCCAGCATCAGAGTCTTTTCCAATGAGTCAGCTCTTTGCATGAGGTGGCCAAAGTACTGGAGTTTCAGCTTCAGCATCATTCCTTCCAAAGAAATCCCAGGGCTGATCTCCTTCCAAATGGACTGGTTGGATCTCCTGGCAGTCCAAGGGACTCTCAAGAGTCTTTTCCAACACCACAGTTCAAAAGCATCAATTCTTCGCGCTCAGCCTTCTTCACAGTCCAACTCTCACATCCATACATGACCACTGGAAAAACCATAGCCTTGACTAGACGGACCTTTGTTGGCAAAGTAATGTCTCTGCTTTTCAATATGCTATCTAGGTTGGTCATAACTTTTCTTCCAAGGAGTAAGCGTCTTTTAATTTCATGGCTGTAGTCACCATCTGCAGTGATTTTAGATCCACATAGTTAAGCCAAAAAAAAAAAAAAAAAAAAAACCTTCACATTTCCACATGCAATTCTCTAGTCTAATGTAATGAAAATATCCCATTTTAAAAACATACTGTGATGGGTGATGAAAGATTTTGTACAATAGTAAGGAATGGAAGAGATTGTAGGGCAAGCCAAACACCAAGCACAACAAAGACTGGTCTTCTTCAAAGAAGATGATGCTGTGTATATAGCGGGATTGGAAGGCAGTCCTCTACTATGAACTCTTTCTGGAAAACCAGACAATTGATTCTAACAAATACTGCTCCAATTAGAAAACTGAAAGTAGCACTCCAAAAAGCATCCAGGATTGTTGTCGTTCCGTTGCTCAGTAATGTCCCACTCTTTGTGATCCCATGAACTACATACAACACACCAGGCTTCCCTGTCCTTCACTATCTCCCTGAGTTTGCTCAAACTCATGTCCTTTGAGTCAGTGATGTCATCCAACCATCTCATCCTCTGTCACCCCCTTCTGCTCTTGCCCTCAATCTTTCCCAGCATCAGGGTCTTTTCCAATGAGTTAGCTCTTTGCATCAGGTAGCCAAAGTATTGGAGCTTCAGCTTCAGCATCAGTCCTGCCAGTAAATATTCGATGTTGACTTCTTTTAGGATTGACTGGTTTGATCTCCTTGCTATCCAATGGACTCTCAGGAGCCTTCTCCAGCACGACAGTTTGAAAATATCAATTCTTCAGTGCTCAGCCTTGTTTATGGTCCAAATCTCACACCCATACATGACTACTGGGAAAACCACAGTTTTGACTATACAGACATTTGTCAGCAAAGTGATGTCTCTGCTTTTTAATACACTGTCTAGGTTTGTCATAGCTTTTCTTCCAAGGAGCAACTGTCTTTTAATTTCATGGCTGCAATCACCATCTGCAGTGATTTTGGAGCCCAAGAAAATAAAATCTGTCACTATTTCCACTTTTCCCCTAACTATTTGCCATGAAATGATAATACCAGATGCTATGATCTTAGTTTTTTGAAAGTTGAGTTTCAAACCAGGTTTTTCACTTCCCTCTTTCACCTTCACCAAGAGGCTCTTTAGTTACTCTTTGCTTTCTGCCATTAGGGTAGTATCATTTTGTATGTCTGAGATTGCTGATTTTTTCCCTGCAATCTTGATTTCAGCTTGTGATTCATCCAGTCCACCATGTCACATGATTTACCCTGCGTATAAGTTAAATAAGCAGGGTGACAATATACAGCCTTGGGACACTCCTTTCCCAATTTTGAACCAGTCACTTGATCCATGTTGCTTTCTGACCCGCATACATGTTTCTCAGGAGACAAGTAAAGTGGTCTGGTATTCCAATCTCTTTAAGAACTTTCCACAACTTGTTGTGTCCACACAGTCAAAGGCTTTAACATAGTCAATGAAGCATAATTAGTTTTGGTTTTTTTTTTTTTTCCTGGAACTCCCTGGCTTCATCTATCATCCAAGGAATGTTGGCAATTTGACCTCTGGTTCCTCTGCCTTTTCTAAATCCAGCTTGTACTTTTGGAAATTCTTGCTTCATGTACTCTTGAAGTCTAGAGCTTGGAGGATTTGGAACATTACCTTGCTAGCATGTGGAATGTGTGCAATTGTGCCATAGTTTGAACCTTCTTTGGCATTGCCTTTCTTAGAGATTGGAATGAAAGCTGACCTTTTCCAGTCCTGTGGTCCCTGCTGAGTTTTCCAAATTTGCTGGCATACTGGGTGTAGCACTTTAACAGCATCACCTTTTAGGATCTGAAATAGCTCAGCTGGAATTCCTTCACCTCCTCTAGCTTTTTTCATAGTAATTCTTCCTAAGGCCCACTTGACTTTAAACTCCAGGGTGTCTGGCTCTCTGTGAGCGATCACACTATTGTGGTTATCTGAGTCATTATGACCTTTTTTGTACAGCTCTTCTGTGTAATTCTTGGCACCTCTTTTTAATCTTTTCTGCTTCTGTTAGATTCTTGCCATTTCTGGTCTTTATTTTGTCCATTTTTCATAAAATGTTACGTTAGTATCTCTATTTTTCTTGAAGAGATCTCTAGTCTTTTCCATTCTATTGTTTCCCTCTATTTCTTTGCATTTGTTCACTTAAGAAAGGCTCTCTTATCTCTCCTAGGTATTCTTTGGAACTCTGCATTCAGTTTGGTATATCTTTTCCTTTCTTCTTTGCCTTTTACTTTTCTTATCTCAGCTATTTATAAGGCCTCCTTGCACAATCATTTTGCCTTCTTTCATTTCTTTTTCTTCGGGATGTTTTGGTCACTGCCTCCCATACAGTGTTAGGAACTTCTATCCATAGTTCCTCAGGCACTCTGTCTCCCAGATCTAATCCCTTAGATATTTATCACCTCCTATTGTATAATCATAAGGGATTTGATTTAGGTCATGCTTGAATAGTCTAGTGTCTTTCCCTACTTTGTTCAATTTAAACTTGAATTTTTCAATAAGGGGCTCATGATCTGAGTCACAGTCAGCTCCAGGCCTTGCTTTTGCTGACTGTATAGAGCATCTACATCTTCAGCTGCAAAGAATATAATCAGTCTGATTTCAGTATTGATCCTATAGAAAATGCACAACCTATCAGGATAACTCAGGTCATCATTTCTCTGATGACCATCCAAAAACTGTTATAGCATGGCTAGGAGGTTCTGATTCATCCACTATATTCACCAGCTATTGAACCTTCAGATTTGCATTTATTTTAGTCTTTATAAAATTACCTTAATGGAAAAAATTTCAATACCCTGGAAGACTGTAAAAGGCACCTTAAATCATTCTTTGCTCAAAAAGTTTTGGGAAGATAGAATTATGAATTTGTCAGAAAATGGCAGAAAGTAGTGGAAATAAATGGTAACTATTTATGTAGTTCGGTGACATTCTTGCTGAAGATGAAAAAATGTCTTTTATTTTTACTTAAAAACCAAAAGCACTTTTTGGCCAGCCCAATAGTAAGAGAAAAACTAAGACTAAAGTTAGCCAATGAATATATGAACAGTCAATAAGAAGAGTTACATTTCTAGAAAAATATAATTTGAAAATTTTGCTAATTAACCAACTTTCAGTCATTAAATTAATTACATTGGTTTTACATCAGTGTTTCTCAATCTTGGTACTATCGACATTTTGCACCAAATAATTATTTGAAGTCAGAGCCTGCCCTGTACTTTGGGTATGTGGCAGCTTAGGTGGTCTCCATCCACTAAATGCCTGTAGTATCCTTAGAGTTGTGACACTTGTGTCTTTAGACACTGCCTTGATGCCCCCTTCGGAAAACAATGGCTCCTTGATTGAGAACCACTGGAATGGATTAGTGGGCATGCACATGTAGGCAACACACACACGCACACACAAACACACACACAAACACACATACTCTCTCTCTCTCTCTCTCTCTCTCTCTCTCTCTCTCTGTGTCTCTGTCTCTCTGTTTCTCTTATTATTGCCTAAAATAGCTTTATCTACAAGCTCCATAAACCCACAAATTAACAAATAATCTTTCCCTTTAAAGAGTCCCATGTGTGCATGCTTGGTCACTTTAGTCGTGTCTGACTCTTTGCAACCCTATGAACTGTAGCCCACCAGATTCCTCTCTCCATGGGATTCTGCAGGCAGGAATACTGAAGTGGGTTGCCAGACACTCCTTCAGGGGATCTTCCAGACTTGAGGTCAAACCGACATTTCCTGTGTCTACTGCACTGAAGGTGAATTCTTTACCTGCTGAGACATCAGGGAAGCCTTAAAAGTGTTTCCCTGAGACTCAAATAAGAGAGACTTCACTTTATGCAATTGGCAATAAATTACATTATGTGAAAACTACATAAGGGAAAACAGAGAGAGAATATAGGTAGATGTGCTTTCTTAAGAGAGATTTAATAATTCTTAAGATTAGAAGATTGATTTTTTTTCAATGTACGAAAGTATATTAAACTGAATTAACACAATCCTAGGAATTCAAGGATAGGTATTAGAAGAAATATGATTTTATCACTACTACTGATAAATTTGGTATGGACATGTACACGTTGCAAAATTTTAAATGGATAACCAACAACAATCTACTTTATAGCACATGGAACTCTGCTCAATGTTATGCGGCAGCCTGGATGCGAGGGGAGTTTGGGGGCAAATGAATACACATATATATGTGGCTGAGTCCTTTCACTGTTCACCTGAAAATATGATAATATTGTTAATCAGCTATATTCCAGTATAAAATAAAAAGGTTTTTAAAAAATGGATGTATTTTGTAGACATAATACTGAGCAAAATATGTCATAAATAGATAAATACACCATTATTTCTTTTATATAAATTTCAAAAACAGATAAACTAGCAAACAACGTTAGAAGTGAGAATGTCAGTGACCCTCGGCAGATGCAAATAGTGGGCAGTGAAAGAAAAAGGGCATGAGGTGGGCTACTAAAATCCTGATAAATGGTATGCTTCTCGATCAGGGGTTGATTGCACATACGTTTTAACTTTGTGTAAATTATTTGAGCTGTACACCTATGATTAATGTACTTTTCTGTATGTGCCTTATAATACGATAAAATTGTTTAAACAATTTCCCATACCCCAATTTAAACAACTGGGAATGAATTGGAAGCTTTCATCTGATAAAAGGTATCTATAACTAACCGATATGTAACATCAAAATTAAAACACTTATAGTGTGATCAAATTGATCAAATGGGAATGTTTTTATATTGCCTATAGTCATAATCTTTTCGTTGTCATGCTGTATGTGTTCTTTTCTAAGATCATGGCATCTGGTCCCATCATTTCAAGACAAATAGAAGAGGAAAAAATGGAAGCAGTGACGGATTTTATATCGCTGGGCTCCAAAATCCCAAAGTAAGGCAATGCCAAAGAATGTTCAAACTACTGCATAATTATGCTCATTTCACATTCTAGCAAGGTAATGCTCAAAATCCTTCAAGCTAGGTTTCAACAGTAGGTGAATAGAGAACTTCCATATCTACAAGCTGGATTTAAACAAGACAGAGGAACCAGAGATCAAATTGCCAACGTCTATTGGATCATAGAAAATTCAAGGGAATTATGTTTATTATTTCTTTCCTTTCACTTTCTTTAATTTGGAGTGGTACTAATGTTTTTCTAGTTGTAACTTGATATCTGTTTTATGTACATCTCATAAGATTTAAGTGACTAAGCATCCACACACAAGATTTAATATGCTGTGTCATCATTCATATTCAGTTCAATTTAATTTACAATTTTAATTCTGAATTCTTCTTTGACAAATGGATTAGTTACAAATGTATTATTTACAGGGAATTTCTCGAGTTACATTTTTACTATTTATTCTAGTTTAATGTTATTATGGTTGTAGAGCATAATTTGTATTATCTCCATCTTTTTAGTTGTGTTGATGTTTCTTTTTTGACAGAAGATGAATGATTTGCATAAGTGCATAATAATGTATCATGTGAGCTTGAAAATTTTTTGTGAATTTTGCCATTAGTTGCAACTTTTAAAATACATTATATATGTTTCTAAATATATATAAACACAAAACACACATATATATGTGTATATATAAATTGTATATATATCATTAGGACAAGTATTTCACCATGTTGCTCAAATCTCATATATGCGTACATGATTTTGGTCTAATTAGCAGCCACTGACAGAGGTGTGGATTTATTTATTTCCTACTATACAGTGGATTTGTTTACCTCTCCGTTTAGTTTTGCCAATATCTGTTGTGTATAGTTTGAAGTTTTGTTTTTGGTTGCATACAGACTTAAGGCTATGAGATCTTTCTTATTGATTCATGCTGAGTTGGTTTAGTTGTATCTGACTCTTTGTGACCCCATGGACTTGCTCCTCTGTCCCTGGGATTCTCCAGGCAAGAATACTGGAGTGTGTTGCCTTGTCCTTCTATAGGGGATCTTCCTGACCCAGGAATTGAACCTGTGTCTCTTGTGTCTCTTGCATTGGCAGGCGGGTTCTTTACCACTGGCTCCACCAGGAAAGTCTTTTATTGCTATGACGTGTCCTTCCTTATTTCTAGTACCTCCAGCCTCAAAGTTTATTTTGTCTAACATTTAGTATAGCTAACCCAGCTTACTTCTGTTTAGGATTTGCACAATATATTTTTTTCAATTAAGTGATTTTAACATCTCTGTGTTCTTGCATTTGAAATATTTCTCTTATAAGAAGAATACAGCTGTTTGATTTTTTAAATAAAATGTGTATAATTTTAATTAGAATATACAGAATATTTACATAAAATATAATTGTTTTGGTTTATATCTATGCTATTACTGGTCTTTAGTTAGTCCATCTACTTTGTGTTCTCCTTTCTTAACTTCTGAATAAAATGAAATATTTTTATTAGTTCTTTTGCTTCTTTGAAATAGCATGTAGATTATTTATTCATTTACTATTCATATAGGTGGTTCTGCTAGATATTACAACATGCATCACTGACAATACACTCTAATAAAATATTTATTCTTACTACTTTCTTGATATCACCTAGAAGTGTAGAACTTTTAAATTACAGTTATCTCATTTTCTTTTTATATTATAATTATACTTTTTAGTTCTAGATATGTTAACCCTTCCTGATATTATATTTATCATTGTAAGATGTCTATATTTTATACTTGGCTATATCTATCTTGTTTGATGTTCATTCTTTATTCCTTACGGAACTTCCACACTGCATCTGGGATAATTTTCCCTTCCCTTTTGGTTTGTCTTTTAGGGAAAGTCTGCTAGTGACAAACTGTCTCAGCTTTGCTTGCCTCAAAATTTATTTTACTTTTTTTTTAAATTTAAATTTATTTATTTTAATTGAAGGCTAATTACTTTACAATATTGTATTGGTTTTGTCATACATCAACATGAATCTGCCACAGGTCCTGAACCCTCCTCCCACTTCCCTCCCCATACCATCCCTCTGGGTCATCCCAGTGCACCAGCCGCAAACATCCAGTATCATGCATCAAACCTGGACTGGCAATTTGTTTCTTATATGATATTATACATGTTTCAATGCCATTCTCCCAAATCATCCCACCCTCTCCCTCTCCCACAGAGTCCAAAAGACTGTTCTATACATCTGTGTCTCTTTTGCTGTCTTGCATACAGGGTCATCATTACCATCTTTCTAAGTTTCATATATATGCATTAGTATACTGTATTGGTGTTTTTCTTTTTGGCTTACTTCACTCTGTATAATCGGCTCCAGTTTCATCCACCTCATTAGAACTGATTCAAATGTATTCTTTTTAATGGCTGAGTAATATTCCATTGTGTATATGTACCACAGCTTTCTTATCCATTCATCTGCTGATGGACATCTAGGTTGCTTCCATGTCCTGGCTATTATAAACAGTGCTGTGATGAACATTGGGGTACATGTGTCTCTTTCAATTCTGGTTTCCTTGGTGTGTATGCCCAGGAGCGGGATTGCTGGGTCATATGGCAGTTCTATTTCCAGTTTTTTAAGGAATCTCCACACTGTTCTCCATAGCAGCTGTACTAGTTTGCATTCCCACTGACAGTGTAAGAGGGTTCCCTTTTCTCCACACCCTCTCCAGCATTTATTGCTTGTAAACTTTTGGATCACAGCCATTCTGAATGGCATGAAATGGTACCTCATTGTGGTCCTGATTTGCATTTCTCTGATAATGAGTGATGTTGGGCATCTTTTCATGTGTTTGTTAGCCATCTGTATGTCTTCTTTGGAGAAATGTCCATTTAGTTCTTTGGTCCATTTTTTGATTGGATCGTTTATTTTTCTGGAATTGAGATGCAGGAGTTGCTTGTATATTTTTGAGGTTAGTTGTTTGTCAGTTGCTTCATTTGCTATTATTTTCTCCCATTCCAAAGGCTGTCTTTTCACCTTGCTTATAGTTTCCTTTGTTGTGCAGAAGCTTTTAATTTTAATAAGGTCCGATTTGTTTATTTTTGCTTTCATTTATTACCCTTTTTTTAAAGGACATATTTTGGATATAGAAATATTAGCTGACAGTTATTTTCTAGAAACATCACCCAATTTTTTTTTTTTTTTTTTGGCTTTCATCATTTCTTCTCAGAAGTCAGCTATCACTCTAGTATTTCTTTGAAAACAAGGTCATTTTTTTTCTTTTTATGCCTTGATTCTTAACAGTTTTGATAGGTTGAGCCTTGGTGTAGTTTTCTTTCTATTTGTTCTGCCTGGGATTTCCTAAACTTTTTGAATGGATAGGTTGGTACTTTTAATCAAATCTTGAAAATGCTCAGCTTCTTGCTCTCTGCTTTTTCTGCATTTTCTATTCACCTATCTTTGAATTAACTCATGCAGTATCCTGCTTTGTAAAGTGTTACTAAATTCATTTTTTAATTTTTTTAGCTCTGTACAATATTTTTCAGCTAATTGATTATTAGCATGTGATTATTTTTATGGATTTATATTTTTATTGAAATTATCTCTCTCTATTGATTTTTTTGTTCATATATTTCTCATTTTTTAAATATTTCAGTCATAATTACATCTCATGTCTGACAACGCTGATATTTGGATCATGCTGAAGTCTACTTCCAATGTCTGAGTTTCCTTTTTATTATCAACATGTTTTCTTTATTCTTTGATTCTAGTAATTTTGTATTATTTTTATATATTACCTATAAAAGAACTAAAAGGGTGATATGTGGTGTTATGATCCATTAGAGAAAGTTCCTTTTGTTGTTGCAAGGTGGCTCAATAGTTGGTTATACCAATATAATCAAGGAGTTGAGCTGGCTTAATTGCAGATTTAATCACAGAGTCTACCTCTGATTTACTCTGTGCTGGCATGAAGTTCCCATGTGTCAATTGACAGATTGACAGGTGTTTGTTTCCTTAGGCCTTAAAAAACTCAAATTATTAAGCTCTGCTTTTTCGAGTTTCCCCTGTTAATGCTCCCTACCAAGTTTCAAACTCTGGCAGATGTCCAGATAGGTACCTGAAGCTACCCACTTTCCCAAAAAATCATGTTCCCCACTAGCCACTACAAAACATTTGAGTCTCTTTTGGCTTGATTTCTCTATTCACTGAGCATCTTCAAAATTCATCGAACATTATGCTGTGAAAATTTGTGAACCCATGGCCCCTTAAATTTGTCGATTGTTCCATCCCTACTTGATACTGAAAAGGTTCCTGATTTTTCTTTCCTCCAGTAGAGTCTCCTTGGCCAGTCTAAGGAAAAATTTCATTGTATTTTCAAAATTCCCAAATTACCACAAAAACAATGGCTAGTGATCATTGCCTCACTCTGGAAAGTTACCACTGTTCACAAATTGACTTTATGTTTATTGTTTTCAAAGCCTTATCATCCTTTGGGAATAGGATTCTTTCAGTTTCTCCACTTTCTCTAGTTGTAAAACAGAGATCACTGACCTGCTATGATCTGCTACATCATCCTCAGACGCAAAAATCCTAGTTACTTCTCAAGTACCTAGGATTATTACAAGGAGCATTACTAGTAAGTGGGCTATGATAATAACTACTCCTGGAAAACCAGGAGACATGGTAACTAATTCTAATCACTATAAACAGTCCCTTTAAAATCAGAGTTAAGGTGGAAAAGTAATAAGCCTGTAGTAGTATTCATTTATTGAAAATTAAAAGGAGAAATTCTAGGAAACTTTTAAGAAAGGAAAATACATTTCAAATAAAAGGATTATAAATGAATCATATATCTGCCATTATTTACAGGAAAAAAAAATTGTTACCTACACATATACACATGCTTAAAAATATATGAGAGGATACAAAGGCAAAATATTAGAACTAATGAGAAAGCTCTTCATTTTTCCTATAAAGAACTCCTAAAAAAGTTCATACTACATTGAATTAATGTAAATTAGTAATAAACAATGGGAAAATATAATTTTAAATTAAATATTATTTGGCATTGAATTTTGGCCATTATAGACAATATAAAGAGAGAGTATTGGAATAGATCTCAAACCACAATTATTAAAGCTGTACAATATATAAGATAGAATGTTCAAAGCATTGAAGAGCCCTTATGGGCCAGAATCAAAGGAACTATTCACCTTGACAGAACACAAGCATGACAGGAGATCAACATTTATCCCGAAATTTTTTACCAAGGATATATACCAATTCACTAAGATGGGAAAAAATATCACCTTAGTAGGAAACAGTCATCTCTCTGAGATAAGTAAATACAAGTATTTAACTTATATGCAGAGTACATCATGAGAAATGCTGGGCTGGAGGAAGCACAAGCTGGAATCAACATTGCCGGGAGAAATATCAATAACCTCAAAACGCAGATGACACCACCCTTATGGCAGAGAGTGAAGAAGAACTAAAGAGCCTCTTGATGAAAGTGAAAGAGGAGAGTGAAAAAGTTGACTTAAAGCTTAACATTCAGAAAACTAAGATCATGGCATCCAGTCCCATCACTTCCTGTTTCTGACTTCATTGTTTCTTTTTTTTTTTTGGCGGGGGGGAGGGTCTCCAAAATCACTGCAGATGGTGATTGCAGCCATGAAATTAAAAGACACTTACTCCTTGGAAGGGAAGTTATGACCAACCTAGACAGCATATTAAAAAGAAGAGACATTACTTTGTCAATAAAGGTCCGTCTAGTCAAGGCTATGGCTTTTCCAGTAGTCATGTATGGATGTGAGTTGGACTATAAAGAAAGCTGAGTGCAGAAGAACTGATGCTTTTGAACTGTGGTGTTGGAAAAGACTCTTGAGAGTCCCTTGGACTGCCAGGAGATCCAACCAGTCCATCCTAAAGGAGATCAGTCCTGGGTGTTCTTTGGAAGGACTGATGTTGAAGCTGAAACTCCAATATTTTGGCCACCTGATGCGAAGAACTGACTCATTTGAAAAAACCCTGATATTGGGAAAGATTGAAGGCAGGAAGAGAAGGGGATGACAGAGGATGATATGGTTGGATGGCATCACCAACTCAATAGACATGAGTTTGAGTAAACTCCAGGAGTTGGTGATGGACAGGGAGGCTTGATGTGCTGCAGGCCATGGGGTTAAAAAGAGTTGGATATGACTGAGCAACTGAACTGAACTGAACTGTACCTTGAAAATCCCTAACAAACTTGATTAAGATCTACAAAAAAATCTATTAAATATTTCCCAGAAATTATCAATAATCCTATTGCTTTTGCATTTAAAACTTCTAGTAAAGGCATAAAGTCATTAAAACTCTTACTACCACAATAATTCCTGTGCCAATCTTACTGATATCAGTCAAAAGCATATGTTCCTTCATGAATGAGAGCAAATTCATGTCAAGAAATATGCTCCAGCTGAAGTATCTTTGAGCCTTTCCATGTATTGTAAAACCTATATGCAATTTACCACACTGAAGGTGTAGTGTTCAAGTAGTTCACGACCCCTGATAAAGATGAATAAAAACAAGTTCAACAAAATTTAAAGACAATGATTATGTGTGACTCAGAATTGTCTACCCTTTGAGACAAAGGGTGTCAGTATAAAAGGAGAATTGCCAGTGCACAGAGATGTGAGCATTTATATTAGTATTACCTAAATTCTTCACTCCATTGTTTTCAAAAATAATAGTAGCCTTCAGTTTATCCCCAACAAGTGCCTGGGTTATTGGTTAACACTAATCAACTTTTAAGCAATGCTAACCTCTATACATTTTCCCCACGCTGAATGATGTCTGAACATTTGGTTCTAGGTAGAATGCAGTTAAAGACCATTAACTTTTTGTAATCAACAGTGTCTGTAAAAGGACATTGGTGTATAGCAATTAAGAATCACATGATATTTTGTTTGAAATGGATAGAGAAATTAAATATGGAGTTACAAATGAAAACGAAATGAAAGTGATATCTGTACATTGATCAAATGCCTACATTTATTCAGACTTCAAAAAAGCAAATGCTGATCACTTTGTTTTCAATATCTTTCGAAAGTGAGGACTGATACATAAAAACATGTGCATATATACATGGGCATGGAACAGAAACAAATCTGGTAGTTCCACACTCATGGAGTAACAATAAAGAAATCCCTAAATCTCAGATAATCAAATTTCATTAATAGGCTATTGTGCTTATATATGCTTTTTGCACTTGATACACATTTTAATGATCTTTTAGCAATCATATGCCATGAACCCAAACACTTCAATTGATCATGTCGTTTTCCTACTGAAAAACCTTCAATAATTTCATTTCAATTTTCTAGTAAATAAACTTTGAAGTTTGCAGCACATCATTCAAGGTTTTCTAAATGGTCTAACCTAAACTAACTTTTTGGAGAAGGCAGTGGCACCCCTCTCCAGTACTCTTGCCTGGAATATCCCATGGACGGAGGAGCCTGGTAGGCTGCAGTCCATGGGGTCTCTGAGGGTCAGACACGACTGAGCGACTTCACTTTCACTTTTCACTTTCATGCATTGGAGCAGGAAATGGCAACCCACTCCAGAGTTCTTGCCTGGAGAATCTCAGGGACGGGGGAGCCTGGTGGGCTGCCATCTATGGGGTCGCACAGAGTCGGACACGACTGAAGTGATTTAGCAGCAAACTAACTTTTAAATATGATCTCTCGTTGCCTTCTGGATGTTCTTTTTACCACAGCAGTCAAACTACTCAAATCAAAATTGTCCCTAATTCCCCTATATACTCCTTACACTTCAAAACATATTTCTTGCACTTAAAATGCCCTTTCCTCTCACTACCACCTTTACTTGGGCCTTTTAGCTTTCTTTCAAGCCCCAGATTCTTCCATTACAAACTATTGTACACATACTGCCAAATTAGACTGATAATACTATTTGGCCATGTCACACTTTTATTCAAAAATCTGAACATGGCCATCTCAAAATTAGAAAAAAAATTTTTTTTTTTTTTTTAGGAGCTCACATATAAGTGAGAGTGTATACCGTTTATCTTTCACTGTTTATTTCATATCTAATGATATCTTCTAGTTCATAAAGTCTTTCTGTTCTGTAACTAGATTTGTTTTTCTACCTCAGAAATTACACGATCCAAGTACAATACCAACAAATTCACATTTAGTAAAGATTTATTATATGAAAGAAGATAGCAGAGTAGAAGGATGAGCGCTCATCTTCTCCTGTGAGAACTCCAAAATTTCAGCTCGCTGCTGAACAACCATCCACAGGAGAATGTTAGATCCCACCAAAAAAAGATACCCCAAGTCCAAGGGCAAAGACGAACCCCAACAGGATGGTAGGAGGGGCAAAACTGCATTTAGAATCAAATCCCATACCCACCAGAGACACTCAGAGGGCTCAAACAAAACCTTGTGTGCACCAGGACAAAGAGGCCTCACAGAGACTGAGCCAGACTTGCCCGTGAGTGTCCAGGAGTCTCCATGGAGGTGGGGGTCAATAGCTTGGCCTCAGGCCAAACAACAGGGAGGGAACAGAGCCCCACCCTTCAACAGAAAATTGGATTAAATATTTATTGAGCATGGCCCTGCCCAACAGAACAAGACCCAGTTTACCACAGTCAGTCCCTCCCATCAGGAAGCTTCCATAAGCCTCTTATTCTCATTCATCAGATGGCAGACAGAATGAAAAACACAATCACAGAAAACTAACCAAACTGATCACGTGGACCACAGCCTTGTCTAACTCAATGAAAGTATGAGCCATGTCATGTAGGGGCATGAAGATGGATGGGTCATGGTGGAGAATTCTGACCAAATGTGGTCCACAGAGGAAGGGAATGACAAACCACTTCAGTATTCTTGCCTTGAGAATCCCATGAACAATATGAAAAGGCAAAAAGATAGGACACTGAAAGATGAACTCCCCAGGTCGGTAGGTGCCCAATATGCTACTGGAGATCAGTGGAGAAATAACTCCAGAAAGAATGAAGAGATGGAGCCAAAGCAAAAACACACATAGTTGTAGATGTGACTGATGATGGAAGTAAAGTCCAATGTTGGGAAGAATAATACTGCATAGGAACCTGGAATGTTAGGTCCGTGAATCAAGGTAAATTGGAAGTGGACAGACAGGAGATGGCAAGAGTGAACATCAACATTTTAGAAATAAGTGATCTAAAATGGACTGGAATGGATGAATTTAATTTAGATGACTATTACAACTACAATTTCAGGCAACTATCCTTTAGAAAAAATGGAGCAGCCCTCATAGTCAACTAGTTCAGTTCAGTTCAGTTCAGTCGCTCAGTCGTGTCCAACACTCTGCAACCCCATGAATCGCAGCACGCCAGGCCTCCCTGCCCATCACCATCTCCTGGAGTTCACTCAGACTCATGTCCATCGAGTCCGTGATGCCATCCAGCCATCTCATCCTGGGTCGTCCCCTTCTCCTCCTGCCCCCAATCTCTCCCAGCATCAGAGTCTTTTCCAATGAGTCAGCTCTTCGCATGAGGTGTCTAAAGTACTGGAGCTTCAGCTTTAGCATCATTCCTTCCAAAGAAATCCCAGGGCTGATCTCCTTCAGAATGGACTGGTTGGATCTCCTTGCAGTCCAAGGGACTCTCAAGAGTCTTCTCCAACAACACAGTTCAAACGCATCAATTTTTCAGCACTCAGCCTTCTTCACAGTCCAACTCTCACATCCATACATGACCACGGGAAAAACCATGGCCTTGACTAGACGGACCTTAGTCGGCAAAGTAATGTCTCTGCTTTTGAATATACTATCGAGGTTGGTCGTCACTTTTCTTCCAAGGAGTAAGTGTCTTTTAATTTCATGGCTGCAGTCACCATCTGCAGTGATTTTGGAGCCCAAAAAATAAAGTCTGACACTGTTTCCACTGTTTCCCCATCTATTTCCCATGAATTGATGGGACCAGATGTCATGATCTTTGTTTTCTGAGTGTTGAGCTTTAAGCCAAGTTTTTCCCTCTCCTCTTTCACTTTCATCAAGAGGCTTTTTAGCTCCTCTTCACTTTCTGCCATAAGGGCGGTATCATCTGCATATCTGAAGTTATTGATATTTCTCCCTGCAATCTTGATTCCAGCTTGTGTTTCGTCCAGTCCAGTATTTCTCATGATGTACTCTGCATAGAAGTTAAATAAGCATGGTGACAATGTACAGCCTTGATGTACTCCTTTTCCTATTTGGAACCAGTCTGTAGTTCCATGTCCAGTTCTAACTGTTGCTTCCTGACCTGCATACAGATTTCTCAAGAGGCAGGTTAGGTGGTCTGGTATTCCCATCTCTTTCAGAATTTTCCACAGTTTATTGTGATCCACACAGTCAAAGGCTTTGGCATAGTCAATGAAGCAGAAATAGATGTTTCTCTGGAACTCTCTTGCTTTTTCCATGATCCAGCAGATGCTGGCAATTTGATCTCTGGTTCCTCTGCCTTTTCAAAAATCAGCTTGAACATCAGGGAGTTCACAGTTCACGTATTGCTAAAGTCTGGCTTGGAGAATTTTGAGCATTACTTTACTAGCATGTGAGATGAGTGCAATTGTGCGGTAGTTTGAGCATTATTTTGCATTGCCTTTCTTTGGAATTGGAATGAAAACTGACCTTTTCCAGTCCTGTGGCCACTGCTGAGTTTTCCAAACTTGCTGGCATATTGAGTGCAGCACTTTCACAGCATCATCTTTCAGGATTTGAAGCAGCTCAACTGGGATTCCATCACCTCCACTAGCTTTGTTCGTAGTGATGCTTTCTAAGGCCCACTTGACTTCACATTCCAAGATGTCTGGCTCTAGATTAGTGATCACATCATCATGATTATCTGGGTCGTGAAGATCTTTTTTTACAGTTCTTCCATGTATTCTTGCCACCTCTTCTTAATATCTTTTGCTTCTGTTAGGTGCAGACCATTTCTGTCCTTTATTGTGCTCATCTTTGGAACTGGAGTGAAATAGTCAACTAAAGAGTCCAAAATGCATACTTGGGTACAGTTTCAAGCACGACAGAATGATCTCTGTTCCTTTCCAAGGCAAACCATTCAACATCACAGTAAACCAATTCTATGCCCGGACCTCTCAGTGAAGAAGCTGAAGTTAAATATTTTTGCAAAGACCTATAAGACCTTCTAAGACAAGGGAACATGTCATGCAAAGATGAGCACAATAAAGGACAGAAACAGTATGAAGTTAACAAAAGCAGAAGATATTAAGAAGAGGTGGCAAGAATACACAGAAGAACAGTACAAAAAAAGATCTTTATGACCCACATAAGCACAATAGTGTGATTACTCACCTAGATTCAGACATCCTGGAGTCCTAAGTCAGATGGGCCTTAGGAAGCATCACTACGAACAAAGCTAGTGGAGGTGATGGAATCCCAGTTGAGCTATTTCAAATCCTGAAAGATGATGCTGTGAAAGTGCTGCACTCAATATGCCAGCAAATTTGGAAAACTCAGCAGTGGTCACAGGACTGGAAAATGTCAGTTTTCATTCCAATCCCAAAGAAAGGCAATGCCAAAGAATGTACAAAGTACAATTGCACTCATCTCACATGCTAACAAAGTAATGCTCAAAATTTTCCAAGCTATGCTTCAACAGTACATGAACCAAGAATTTTCAGATGTTCAAGCTGGATTTAGAAAAGGCAGAGGAGCCAGAGATCAAATTGCCAACATTCATTGGATCATTGAAAAAGCAAGAGTTCCAGAAAAACATCTATTTCTGCTTTATTGACTATGCCAAAGCCTTTGACTGTGTGGATCACAATAAACTGTGGGAAATTCTTAGAGACCCTAGACCACTTTACCTGCCTCCTGTGAAATCTGTATGCAGGTCAAGAAGCAATAGTTAGAACTGGACATGGAACTATGGACTGGCTCCAAATTGGGAAAGGAGTACATCAAGGCTGTATATTTTAACCCTGCCTATTTAACTTCCATGCAGAGCACATCATGCAAAATGTCAGGTTGGATGAAGCACAAGCTGGAGTCAAGATTGCTGGGAGAAATACCAATAACTTCAGATATGCAGATGACACCATCCTTATGGCAGAAAATGAAGAATGAAAGAACCTCTTGATGAAAGTAAAAGAGGAGAGCGAAAAAGCTGGCTGAAAATTCAACATTAAAACAAAAAAAGATCATGGCATCCAGTCACATCACTTCATGGCAAACGATGGGGAAACAATGGAAACAGTGACAGACTCTATTTTGGGGGGCTTCAAAATCACTGCAGATGGTGACTGCAGCCATGAAATTAAAAGACACTTACTCCTTAGAAGAAAAGCTATGACCAACCTAGACAGCATATTAAAAAGCAGAGATATTACTTTGCCAACAAAGGCCCATCTAGTCAAAGCTAGATGGTTTTTCCAGTAGTCATGTATGGATGTTAGAGTTGGACCATAAAGAACACTGCAAGCAGAAGAATTGATGCTTTTGAAGTGTGGTGTTGGAAAAGACTCTTGAGAGTCCCTTAGACTGCAAAGAGATGCAAACAGTTCATCCTAAAGGAAATCAGTCCTGAATATTCATTGGAAGGACTGATGCTGAAGCTGAAGCTCCAACACTTGGCTGCCTGATGGAAAGAACTGACTCATTTGAAAAGACCCTGATGCTCAGAAAGATTGAAGACAGGAGGAGAAGGGGACAACAGAGGATGAGAAGGTTGGATGGCATCACTGACTCAATGGACATGAGTTTGAGCAAGCTCTGGGAGATGGACAGAGAAGCCTGGCATGCTGCAGTCCATGGGGTCAGAAAGAGTCAGACAGGACTGAGCAATTGAACTTAACTAAATAGATTAAATACATTAACTGCAAATTAAGCCCTTGAAAATGAATTTGTATTTCTTTATCAACTGTACCTTGAATCAACTTTATCTTAAGTATCTTATTGTTCTCTTTCATTAGAAAAAAATTCCCTGGATAGCAGGAAGTATTGTCTATATCAGTGTTTTCCCTAGGTATTTAATATAATAAAACCCTTGTTGAAAAATTATTTTGAAGTGAATTAAAAAATTAAAGATTTAAATCAAAAGAGGATAAGAAGTCAACATGGGATTTAATGATCTGCACTAATGCTAAGAAACAAAAAAGGATAGATATTATAAAGAAAATAAATTACTATTTCTTATAGATATGATTCCTAGTAAGTTTCTATTTAATAGTTCATGAAAATATGAGATTATGTTGCAATTTACTGACTTTTCTTTGGATGCTCAGTGCCAAAAGAATTCCATACATGTTGCAAAATATAGCATGAATTTCCTGAAATATTTTGGAAAATCCTTTAGGTGTGTTTATACTATGAAATATTGTAATTTAATATTTCTATGTAGTTAGCAGAAAATATGTTATGAAATGCTAATTAACATTACTTGCTTTATTGTTAGTGAAAACATATCAGTCTTCCCAAGAAAGCCATCTCATGAACAAATATATCTTGAAATACAGATTGTTGGTACTAATGATGTCTATGGTTTCTTGCTGTTTCAGTTATTATGGCTTTGTAACAAATCACCCCAAAACTTTGTGCATAAGTCCATTATGAATTCTGAAGCTCAGGAAACCAAAGAAAACACCCTAAGGATGGCTTCTCTCTGTTCCTATCAGTGGCTTCACAGGAAGCCTCAGGGCTGGGAGGAAATCACCTGAAGGCTTGTGTATGCACATGCTTAAAAGCTGATGCTGGCTACAGGCTGAGACTTTAGCTAGTGCTTTGATCAAAATATCTACAATGGCTTCTCCATGTGCTTGGGACTTCCTCAGAACGTGGTGACTGAATTAAAAGGCTAATGTCCTGAAAAACACAGAGAGAGAGAAGACAAGGTAGAAGTCCTACCATTTTGTTATTATCTAGCCTTGGACATCACAAAGCATGTCTTCAGCCCCATACTATTTATACTGGTAGCACTCATTTTCATGGGAAGGAGAAATACATTCCAAATCTTGGCAGGACCTGGCAAGATTCTGAAAGAGCCTAAAGGATCAGAAATACTGCTATGGCCCATTTTGAATTCACAATCTGCTATAATGATCAACAGTTGTAAGCCTGTAAAAAGTAATTCATGAATCACTACCTATATTCTTCCTTGTTGTATCAGTTAGCTATTCAGTTCAGTTCAGTCGCTCAGTCGTGTCCGATTCTTTGCAACCCCATGAATCACAGCAGGCCAGGCCTCCCTGTCCATCACCATCTCCCAGAGTTCACTCAGACTCACATCCATTGAGTCAGTGATGCCATCCAGCCATCTCATCCTCTGTCGTCCCCTTCTCCTCCTGCCCCCAATCCCTCCCAGCATCAGAGTCTTTTCCAATGAGTCAGCTCTTTGCATGAGGTAGCCAAAGTACTGGAGTTTCAGCTTTAGCATCATTCCTTCCAAGGACATCCCAGGGTTGATCTCCTTCAGAATGGACTGGTTGGATCTCCTTGCAGTCCAAGGGACTCTCAAGAGTCTTCTCCAACACCACAGTTCAAAAGCATCAATTCTTCGGTGCTCAGCCTTTATAGCCCAACTCTCACATCCATACATGACCACTGGAAAAACCATAGCCTTGACTAGACGGACCTTAGTCGGCAAAGTAATGTCTCTGCTTTTGAATATACTATCTAGGTTGGTCATCACTTTTCTTCCAAGGAGTAAGTGTCTTTTAATTTCATGGCTGCAGTCACCATCTGCAGTGATTTTGGAGCCCAAAAAATAAAGTCTGACACTGTTTCCACTGTTTCCCCATCTATTTCCCATGAAGTGATGGGAACAGATGCCATGATCTTCGTTTTCTGAATGTTGAGCTTTAAGCCAACTTTTTCCCTCTCCTCTTTCACTTTCATCAAGAGGCTTTTTGCCACATAGCAAACAGCCCAAAAGTTCAGTTGCATTTATTACCATTATCAGAGATTTCTGAGTTAGTTGCTTGAGAGCGTGTATCTGAAGAATATCCGGACTTATTCTTCAGGAACAGAGAATATTTCCAGTGTGTGTTTTATTCATGGCAATGGTAACAGGATGAACAGCAACACATGGCCTCTTAACATTTAAACTCTACACTTTCCTGCCCACCACATTTCATTAACTACCTGGCCAATCCCATCATGAAGTAAGGCAAATGTTTTGTCTCTATTGGGAGTAACTGGGATACAGGAAAAGGTTTTGGACACAGGAAGGGATAAATAATTGGAAGCAATAAGGCAATCTGCATAGTTACTTCCAACAGAAACAATAGCATTACTGTTTGTACCAGTCAGAGCAAAAGAATTACCAATGAGTTTAATCATATTATGGAAGTAGCCACATGCTCAACTGTGGGAGGAACTAGGGAAGTAAAGACTGGATACTGGATGTGGAAGATCAGAGAAAGAGTTACCACAATCTACCAGCCTACTAAGCCAACCACTTCTAACTTTAAAAGTGGACCCACCAAGGAATAGCTCATGGGAAGATGTATGGAAGGTTGAGAATTTGGTTTAATCCTCCTTCAGTGATGCTTCCCTGGTGGTTCAGTTGGTAAAGAATCCACCTGCAATACAGGAGATCCAGATTCAATTCCTGGGCAGGGAAGATCCCCTGAAGAAGGAATTGGCAACCCACTCCAGTATTCTTGCCTGAAAAATCCCATGGACAGAAGAGCCTGGTGGGCTACGGTCCATGGGGTTCAAAGAGTCAGACAAGACTTAGCAGCTAAACCCACTGCTGGTCAATAGGATGGTAGTTGAGAAGAGCTGGGCACCTAGAAGAGGAAAGAAAAGACCAACTACAACCTACTGGGTACCTTTGTATCTATCTGCAATAGCATCTGACCACAAAATGACCTTCAGAGAGTCTGGGCTATTGTTAACACATTTACCTACCCAAATTTGCACATGTTCATTCCTCTTTTAACCAATTTTCAACCAGTGCAATACATGGGAGGGGATTCTGGCAATATAATTCTTTGTTTAACCAAATTAAGAAGCAAAATATACCACAGTACCTATCAAAGTTAAGCCCTTCTGCTTTATATAATATTGCAAGTATATCTTCATTGATAATGTATAGTATCGATTCAAATAGAATTTAAAATGCTAACAAAATTTCTTACAGTTTTATTTTTAACAAAGAAGTAAAGGGTAAGAAATAACTCTTATTTGTTACAACAGAGTCTCTTCTGAAATTAAAAATACTTCCACTTATTGAGTGACAGAAAAGCAAAATTTCTATCAACATTTATGTTACCTTGGGAAACTGAAAGTTAATTTTAATCCAATTGTTAATTTTCTAAATTCTTCCAAAAATCTAGAAATTAATTTGTAATAGATCATTAATCAGTAATGTATCTGTAGGAGAGCATATATTTTGTAATCTTTAATTAAAATAAAAAATGAATATTAATTTTGCCTCTTGGAGAAAATCTTGGATTTTGAGACTGTCTTATGTTTCTGCTTGACTTTGATTCTTTTATTACTTCTCTGAAAAAGCACAACTATCTAAATTGCTCCTACTGAAATCCATAGAATATAATAAAATAAAATATTTACATTTTATTTTATAAAATGGAGAAGTTTTAAAGGTCTCATCATGCATATTACAGCATATAGCTTTGTTGTCACACACACTGTATACTTTTTGTTCAAATTTCCTTTTGTTTCAGAAAAGGAAAAAAGAAACCCCATACACCTTGTTGCTCTGAATTTTCTAGCCTGCGAGTGTCTGAGAAGCTGCCAGAACCTTTGATTTGTTTAGTAATCTTTCAGCTCTTTAAAAGGACCTTGACATTCTACTTACCTTCTTCATTTCAGCTACCTATTAAACATCAGACTTTAATGATTTTCTAACTATAACTATAAAATTACTTTGCTCATCCTTCTGATGTCACGGCCTTTATCATACAATTCTTTCCTTTCCTCATTTGCTCTAGGGTGACATTGAGGGCAGAGATAACAAAATCCTGTTTTGTTGTTGTTTTCTATTCAATTCCCTGTACACACACTGCTCCTTCCTGCATCCTTATGTTCCCTCAAATTCACAGAACTGCCCCCTCACTGTAAGTCATCACCCAAAAAAAAAAAAAAAAAAAAAGTCATTTGGTGAGCTGATTTTCTCTCTCACACACACTGCATACAAACAACCTCATTATAGCCTGGTATGGCCTCGTGTACTGCAGAGATGTGATGGCTACTGAGGAGCCTCAATACCTCGCAGTCCTTTCACTTGCATTCCTGTACAGAGAACAATCTCTAGGATGAATAAAACTTTGTAGGCATCTCAAATTGAACTTCCTTTCTCCCCCATTCTATCACTTCTGTAACCTACCTTGTCAGTTTCATCCTACTCTCATCCAATACTCACTCCCTGAAATCACTCTCATACAAATCTCTTATTCATCCATTGAACCTTTAAAAGACACCCTTTGAAATTAGTAAGCTCTTTTCATATATTTCTCATCCTCTCTGGGAAAGGATTTTATTGATCCATGAATGTCATGACATTTCCAAGATGATGGCAGTTATAGAATTTTTAACATGGGCAAGACTTGGTTTAGGACAAGACAGATGACAAATGGGGAATTGGTGATGATGCATATTATACACCACAGAATATTAGGGTATAAGAAAGCACATGTGTATATACCAGAAAGGTTCGGTAATCTATCAATCCCTAAAAATAAAACTTAGCAAAAAATAAAGTAGTTGGAAAAAACAAAGGGAATCCATTCTTAAGAGAAAAATACAACAGTCATTAAAACTGCATGTAAAACTTTTGATTTTGACCAGGTATTTTACGTCAAAGAGCAATAATTAGAGAGTGTTTCTACACTGTATGAAATTCACTTGTACATGGATAATTATTCTGTATTATATTATACAGTGAGAGGTCTATTCCTTTCCTATGTTGTTAAAAAAATAAAAATTTAAAAAATAACAAACAAAATTTGAAGTAAAGCCAGTAGAATAGTACACTGAATTGGAAGAGAGAGATATTCATTCAGGGGATTTTAGTGCCAAAGACAAAAAGAGAAAGAGAGAGGAAAGGGGAGTAAGTTGAGAGGTTGGAATGATGTTACAAAGAGACTGAAAATCTGGGGACTGTAAAAAATCAGTAAAACATAAGAGGAAAAGTTTATTTTTATAAATAATTTTTTTTGGTTTTGATTTCCCTAGAAAAAATAAAAATAAAACTATTCCTGACTGTAGTTAACTGAAGGTTTACTGATCTTAATTTTATTGCATTTTGATAAAGACCTTATAAAATGCCTATCACCCATGGTCCAGAGGAGCAAAAATTCCTCCTCCTAGGATAATAACTCAGGTATTTGCTGTTGACAAATGTGGCTGCTAGGTTTCCTGGCATTGCAGTTTAGTTAGGTCATTCTGTAAATTATCTGTCCTTCTCATGTCTATCAGTAAGACATTCTCAAACAAGAGGTCAAAGTGTTAGCAGTTTTCAGTGAATAAGCAGATTTGTTAGCAAGTGAAAAAGAAAAAGCAGGGAGGAGAGAGAAAAAGGAAAAGAATACCACTATAATCAATTCTGCCCTGTAGCTGAGACTTATACTGAAATAATATGAGAGTTAATCAGCATTTTCTAAATGGTACAATATAGAAAAAATTCTTATCAAATTTTCACTGTGGTTCAGTTATCAAAGCAATGTGTCAGCTCCTGATTGGTTTCAGAAAGTGAATATGTTCCATCATAATATAGTCATCCCGGTTATTTCATTTAGCTGCTGCTCTATTTTCAACTAGGAAATAAACATATGCTATATGCTATCAGGGCCCAGGGTTAAAATTTTAATTTACTGATAAAGATACATTTTGCAATCTGCTTAAATAAACAGAAAAATACTGTTTTTAATATTTAGGCTTCTTATTTTTTTTATTTTTCCTATCAAGCTAACTAAACAGAACTTCCTCATAAAGTGACCAAGAGATAGCTTGGGAGAACACTCCCTCCTGAGTTAGGTTTGGGTAGAAAGCTTCAAAATTTCATTCTAACAGTGCCTAGCTGTGAGAGAATTGTTAGTATAGTTGGACAAATATACACTGAGCCTATATGTTATACCCAATATAGTAATGTTCTGTCGAACACATAAATGATCAAATCTGGCTCCTAGATTTCAAGAAGATAAATAATATAATCATTGTTTAGTCACTAAGCTGTGTCTGACTCTTTTGTGACCCCATGGACTTTAGTCCAGCAGGCTCCTCTGTCCATGGGATTTCCCAGACAAGAATATTGAAGTGAGTTGCCATTCCCTTCTCCAGGGGACTTTTCAACCCAAGGACTGAACACACATCTCCTGCATCGGCAGGCACAGTCTTTATTGCTGAGCCACCAGGGAAGCCCAGGCTTTTGTCATATGACCTCTCAAATCACCCTGCCTTCTTTTCAGTCAGTTCTTATATTTATATAACAGTTATCTGGCAAATTAGTAAGAAATGGGAGCAGGTATTTTCCATTGAATTATACAAATGTTATAAAAAATCCCCCAATGATACATATGTATAACTTTGTTATACATGATATACATGTATGTATAACATTCGTATACATACATATGAATCACTTTGTGGTACACCTAAAACTATCACGACATTGTTCATCAACTATACTCCAATATAAAATAATTTTTTTTTTAAATCTCCTAATGTGAATATCAATGTATTAATATGAGTTTGAAAAAGTCATATTGCAAAATCAGAAGCGTACTATTTTTAGGGAATCAACACCTACAAAGTGGATGATTATGGTCTAAGTAGCTGTCCTTAGCAAATTCTTCATATTCAAATACTTAGAGTTATTTATCCAAATCTAGCTTTCTTGTCAATCCCCAAATGGAACATTTTTGCCTGGGAAAAGATGGAGCCAACTTGTTAGGGCACATTTCTATCCAGAAGAAAATGCCTTTTGCATTTGGTCAGCTTGGTCAATAAAGATTTTAGCACTCTCCCCTATGAAGGGTGCTATAGCAAGTCCAGTTTCTCCAGGCTGGGGAAGGTAGAATGGAAAGGGCATAGATGCCAACCTAATAAGACAAATTTAGCAATTTCTATAGCCAGATGGCCATCATTTGAACTTCTATGTGTTTCAACAGCCAAAGGATCATCACTGCTCAGAATGCCTTTGGGTATGGTAGTGGGGGTAAAGGAGCAGTTGTTTTCCAGCTGCATGGCTCACTTAAGCATGGGTTGACCAGCCATCTATGTAAAGCAGAATCATCAATACATCCAAAGCCCAAGCTTTAGTATTTCCAGTTTCAATGTGATTGAACAGAATCAGGGATGCAGCTTCTTCTCCCCTCATTTTTCTCTATTTATAGCTTCATTCAGTGACAGGTCTGATGCACAGGAGTGGGCTCTTATTCAACACATCTGCTCCCCATGTGTTGCTGAGTCACATACTTCTTTCGTTACCAGAAGTAACAAATATTTATTTTCTCCTTGACAGTCCCACAGAGTCCTTGCAGCAGAGGGAAAAACAAGTGAGATTCCATTCAGCTTTGCTCATAAAAAGATCACTATTGGTACATGTGATTCCATTACTAAGAGAGTGTGGAAACCTTGGAATGTGTCCAGAGTAGAGCAATAAAAAGGATTAGGGAAGAAGATCTATGAGAAAAGTTTAAAATAATTGATAGGAGCCTAGAAATAAAACGGTATGGAACTATAGATTAGAACTTCTAGGTAAACATATATACATATATAGACTTACCAGGTGGTGCTAGTTGTAAAGAACTCGCTTGCCTAATGCAGTAGATATAATAGGTGAGGGTTCGATCCTTGGGTTGGGAAGAATTCCTGGTCAAGGCCATAGCAACCCTCTCTAGTATTCGTGCCTGGAGAATCCCACGGACAGAGGAGGCAGTCCAAATGTGTGTGTGTGTGTGCTAAGTCTCTTTATTCGTGTCCGACTCTTTGCAACGCTATGGGCTGCAGCCCACCAGGCTCCTCTGTCCCTGAGATTCTCCAGGCAAGAATACTGGAGTGCGTTGCCATGCCTTCCTCCAAGGGATCTTCCCAACCCAAGAACCCACACCTCCTGCATTAGGCAGGTTCTTCACCACTAGCACCACCTAAGAAGCCTTATTTATTTATTTAAAGAATTAGCCTGGGCTTCCCTGGTGTCTCAGATGGTAAAGAATCCTCCTGCCAATGCAGGAGACCCATGTTCGATCCCTGGATGGGGAAGATCCCCTGGAGAAGGGAATGGCAACCCACTCCAAAACTCTTGCCTGGAGAATTCCATGGACAAAGGAGGTTGGTTGGTTACAGTCCATGAGATCACATAAGCCAGACACCCACAGCCTACATGTGAGTTTTCTCTAAGACAAATATGTAAATTTGATACTCTCTAGGGGACAGCTGAAACTCCTTCAATATAATATTCATGTTGATTATCAGTTTTCATGTGAGAATGGGATGGAATCATGCAGCATTATCTAAAGATAATGCCATAAATTATACTTTTTCTTATGACAATGCTAGAAGGTTGAAGTACAAAACTAGGATCTTTCTGTCCTTACTTGTAATTCTGTGTTAATAGTTCTTTAAGTAGTGAGTTGCAACTTTGGCCTCGGGCTTCCCTGGTGGCTCCGTGGTAAGGAAGCTGCCTGCCCATGCAAGAGACGTGGGTTCGATCCTTGGGTTGAGAAGATTCCTTGGAGAAGGAAATGGCAACCCACTCCAGTATTCTCACCTGGGAAATCCCATGGATAGAGGAGCCTGGTAGACTTTAGTTCCTGGGATTGCAAAAGAGTTAAACACAACTTAGAGACTAAACAACTTTAGACTTGCACATAAAACTATGTCTAACACAGAAGACAAATAGTAAAAGTGGACAGACCCATACCATTCCTCTGAATCAGGTTTCTAATTGAACTATACTTTAAACCATACCTTTGTTGTTATTGGGCTTCCCCGGTGGCTCAGAGGTCAAAGCGTCTGCCCGCAATGCGGGAGACCGCAGTTCGATCCCTGGGTCGGGAAGATCCCCTGGAGAAGGAAATGGCAGCCCACTCCAGTATTCTTGCCTGGAGAATCCCATGGAGGAAGGAGCCTGGTTGGGTACAGTCTACGGGGTCGTAAAGAGTCGGACACGACTGAGTGACTTCACTTCACTTGTCGCTATTACTGTTGTGCCTACTCAGTCCTGTCTGACTCTCCGCAACTCTATGGGTTGCAGCCTGCCAGGCTCTTCATTCCATGGAATTTTCCTGGCAAGAATACTGGAGCAGGTTGCCATTTCCTCCTCTAAAGGATCTTTCAGACCCTGGGATCAAACCTGCATCTTCTGCATCTCCTGCATCGGCAGGCAGATTCTTTACCACTGAGCCACCTGGGAAGTCCTAAACCATACCTTTAGTCTTCCCCAAAACTCTTATAAATGAACATCATCCTGACTTGATTGACTGATCTTTGCTTCACACCCTTCATAAAGTAACCCAAAATAGCTGCTAGAAAACACTGCAAACTTGCTGAGTTTTAGTAGTTATCAACTTTATATTGTCATAATTTATTGTTGGTGAATTATAATTAGGTTTACTTATTAACTATAAAAGCTCCAGAAAGAAAATTTTACAAATCATGTTTCTATCTTATCCTGTCACTGCCTCTCTTTTAAAAAAGACAACACATCTAATCTGCCATCATTAGGGATCATCACTCAGAAAGGAATTTTATAAACTAAGAAGATTGACTTCATACTGTAACCATGAATTTGCCTTTTTTTTAAAAAAAAAGAACTTACTTGCTATCTTAATTGAATGCATGTGAAATCACAAACATTCACAGGATAGGCTGTACAAAGGCACATTTGCTAGTATAATGATCACTTTCCTTATATAATCTTGTAATGGGCTTAGCATGGTTACACATATTTAAGAAAAAAATCCTTCTATCAAGGTGGCCTAAATCAAAAAGAATGTTAAGCTTGAATATCAGCTGCTGTTTCATGACCTTGATTGCGTTTAGATCACCTATATTCCCCTTGCTTCAGAAGAACCTACATTATGCTAATGATTATACTTCCCAAAATATCTAACCCTCTCACATCTAGTTAAGCTAGAGTTGCACCAAAAGCATAGATCACCCAAATGCTCAGGTGCTTACAGGAAATGCGTCCTTTCCAATAAGTCATTTTGGCTTGCTTCTGCAGGTATTCATGCATAAAACATAGAAACTAGTTCAAGGATTTCCACGAAAATACATGCCTCAAGAATTTTCATGACTTTATAAACCCATGTATTATAAATTCTACACTCAATGTAATTAGAGAACATAAACTGCTTTGAAATATTTTAAAGCCTTAAAGAATTATTTTTCTAACTATAATCGAACTAGTACAATTTCTGTGTTATTTATCCTTCAAAAATATTAAGTAAAATTTTGAAATTTCTTTCATTTTTATACATATAAAGCCAAACTTTCTGCTTAAATATAAATTCTCTGTGGGACAGGAACTTCAATCTCCAAATCTAATCCGTTTTCTAGTCTTAAAAATCACCTGACAGCTCTCCAAATGCAAAGTACACATACATTTTGAAAGTTAACCTTCAGGGAATATAAATAGAATAGAGAGAAGCACCTTGCTGTCTCATTGTATGTGCAAATGGCATAAATTGATTCAAAAATCTATTAAGATTAATCTTTCAAAACTAATACGCTGTGGTTCGAAGGCTACCGAGATAGGCTCCCTGCACACCTTGACATGTTTTATCATAACTCAGAAGTGTCTTAAGGACTCACATATTATCTGATGTTTATCTAGGTTATGGGACCAATTCATTCATAGCCAATCCAAGCTATTTCTTGTCACAGAGAAACTGATAAAACCTCAATAGCTTTCAAGAATCTTTTTTTTTTTTTTTTCCCCCACAGAAATGGGAAAATCCTAATGGCCAAGCAATAGTAAATTTTTGAGAACTGGTAATGTGTTGTATTTTAAAATGCCTATTTTCAGAGACAGTCTTTCAAGTAAATGACTAAATTCATTGTTCTATATCTTTGCAAGCCAGCTATTAAGACAGAAACATTTAACTCTAGGTAAAATACAGTGTCTTTAAATATATGTTAATTCAAGAAAAATTATATGGACAGAAAAGTAATTGTAGAATGAGTGTGAAAATAGTAGCATTATGGATAACCCAGATCCCAAATTTTTTCTCAAGTAGAATTTTGGCAGAGTTCCAGGATTATAATTTTGGCTCTCTATTTAATTTCACATTCATAAAGAGATCCAAATATGATAACAGATTATATTTTTTCCTAATGAAACATCCATATAATTATTTTTTGTCTGAAATGAGATCAGATTCTGATAATTGGTGAAGACCTAAAAAAGAATGTGAAAGGAAAGCTTAACTCTAACTTTACCACTATTATATATAACTAAATTAATTTAAATCAATAATAAAACTCTCAGTAATCTATGCCTTCAAGGAGGCAGATGAAGACATTTATCTGGAGGACAATTATCCTCAACAGGTGGGTGTAAAACTAATATTTATTGAATGTCATAGAAACTTAGAAACAAACAAACAAAAATACTAAGTTGCCTCTTTCAGAATTTTTTGTTTTCATTCATTAAAGTAATCCTGCTCCCAAAATGATTTCATTTTTATCCTTAAACATCATCCACCCCTCCTTCAAGGGAATGATGAATGCTGCTCAGAGATGAGTTCTTGAGAGCTTGTGTTAAGATGGATGGAACATAGGGGAATGTATCTATTTTACCCAATGAGTAAGGACACTGCAGTCAGCCACAACATGGACTGGAGACCTCAATTTCTCATCCTTGCAAGAAACATATTCCTAATGTTCACTGCAGGTACCAGAAGCAAACTTCAGAGGGAGTAAGACTTAAACCATCTTCTAAGGAATAATAAGGCTTTTGTTAGTAGTCATCTGAGATTGAAAAAATGGTATTCCCAGGAAAAACACCATCTGGTTAAAATAATGAAGCAACTTTAGAAATAAAAAAGGTCAAAGAAAATATTTTATTTGGCAACTGTAAGGATTCCAAAATTTATTTATATCTAAATTACTAAGCAATAGCATATACAGCTTGAATAAAAGTTCTAAAGACTATTACACTATATCCAGTCTGCAAGTAATGTATTTACATGTTACATGCCTCTCTAGCTAGAGTTCTTCCCAATTTGTCTTATGTGGCATTCTTTTGAAATGTATCCAAGGATCAAAACACATTTTTGCCTATGGCCGATTCATGTTGATATATGGCAACATCCATCACAATATTGTAAAGTAATTATCGTCCAATTAAAACAAATATTTATTTTAAATAAAATGTCTAAAAAAAGATATAATAACTAAAAGAGTAAACTCCAATAACATAGGCTCCACTTGAGTTTCTATCCCATTAATCAGGGTAAACTTACGAAAATGTGTAAGTAAATAAAACATTTAGCAAGCATAGTAAAAATGACTTTCTTCTAGTAAGGCCTGCCTTAGGAATGTAAAAGTTTAGAAAAAGAAAAGGAGAGAAAGGATAAGATGAGGAAGGATGAAATTTTTAGAAGTACTTGGAGCTATTCAGTTATATGCCAACATCTACTTTACAATAACAGTAAGCCTTATGATATTTATATTAATTGTATATTCAAACATCTGATGAAAGTAAGACCCTGACATGAGTAGATGAAGCAAGGATATGAAAAGACAAGAAGAAATCCAAAGGATAAAAGGTTGATATAAATGTTGATGTAATTCATCCAAAAATTCAATCATGTTGAGACTTCAATTCAGAGAAAAATGTTATTCTGTTTGGTTAAATATAGATTAGTCTCATCTAGTATTACAGATAAGAAAATCAAGGTTCACCCAAGATCATAAGCTAATAAATGGTAGAACTGAGATTTTATCACATAGTATCAGGGCTAGAAATCAACTGGCTTTCCCTGATAGAAACAGAGTCCTCCTAAGTATCCTTCCATTTAGTACAGAAAATGGTTGATCATTAAATGTTAATTGACCAAAATACCTACTTGAAATTTCAAGGATATTAAATGATTTATGCCACAATCTTTCAGCAGACTTCCTCCCTAACTCCTATAACCTAAGACTTCAATTTTTTCTTTTCATCAGACAGTACTTTCAGGGAAGTCAAATGGGGGAAAAAGAGAAACTTTCAGATAAGTAGCCATCAGTTCAGTTCAGTCCCTCAGTCGTGTCTGACTCTTGGCGACCCCATGAATTGCAGCACACCAGGCCGCCCTGTCCATCACCAACTCCCAGAGTTCACCCAAACTCATGGCCATCAAGTCGCTGATACCATCCAACCATCTCATCCTTTGTCGTCCCCTTCTCCTCCTGCCCACAATCCCTCCCAGCATCAGAGTCTTTTCCAATGAGTCACCTCTTCGCATGAGGTGGCCAAACTATTGGAATTTCAGCTTTAGCGTTATTCCTTCCAATGAACACCTGGGACTTATCTCCTTTAAGATGGACTAATTGGACCTCCTTGAATTCCAAGTGACTCTCAAGAATCTTCTCCAACACCACAGTTCAAAAGCATCAATTCTTTGGCACTCAGCTTTCTTCACAGTCCAACTCTCACATCCATACATGACCACTGGAAAAACCATACTCTTGACTAGACGGAATCTTTTTGGCATAGTAATGTCTCTGCTTTTGAATATGCTATCTAGGTTGGTCATAACTTTCCTTCCAAGGAGTAAGCGTCTTTTAATTTCATGGCTGCAATCACCATCTGCACTGATTTTGGAGCCCCCAAAAATAAAGTCTGACACTGTTTCCACTGTTTACCCATTTCCCATGAAGTGATGGGACCAGATGCCATGATCTTCATTTTCTGAATGTTGAACTTTAGGCCAACTTTTTCACTCTCCTCTTTCACTTTCATCAAGAGGCTTTTTAGTTCCTCTTCACTTTCTGCCTTAAGGGTGGTGTCATCTGCATATCTGAGGTTATTGATATTTCTCCTGGCAATCTTGATTCCAGCTTGTGCTTCTTCCAGCCCAGTGTTTCTCATGATGTACTCTGCATAGAAGTTAAATAAGCAGGGTGACAATGTACAGCCTTGACATACTCCTTTTCCTATTTGGAACCAGTCTGTTGTTCCATGTCCAGTTCTACCTGTTGCTTCCTGACCTGCATATAGGTTTCTCATTAGGCAGGTCAGGTGGTCTGGTATTCCCATCTCTTTTAGAATTTTCCACAGTTTATTGTGATCCACACAGTCAAAGGCTTTGGCATAGGCAATAAAGCAGAAATAGATGTTTTTCTGAAACTCTCTTGCTTTAGATATTAAGAAGAGGTGGCAAGAATACACAGAAGAACTGTTCAAAAAAGATCTTTACAACCAAGATAATCACAATGGTGTCATCACTCACCTAGAGCCAGACATCCTGGAATGTGAAGTCAAGTGGGCCTTATAAACCATCACTATGAACAAAGCTAGTGGAGGTGATGGAATTCCTCTTGAGCTATTTCAAATCCTGAAAGATGTTATGGTGGGAAACTGCTGCACTCAATATGCCAGCAAATTTGGAAAACTCAGCAGTGGCCAGGGACTGGAAAAGGTCAGTTTTCATTCCAATCCCAAAGAAAGGCAATGCCAAAGAATGCTCAAACTACCTCACAATTGCACTCATCTCACATGCTAGTAAAGTAATGCTCAAAATTCTCCAAGCCAGGCTTCTACAATACATGAACCGTGAACTTCCAGATGTTCAGGCTGGTTTTAGAAAAGGCAGAGGAACCAGAGATCAAATTGCCAACATCCACTGGATCATCGAAAAAGCAAGAAACCATATCTAGAAGAATTCATAGTATGTGCAGTGAGGGGCTCTATTTTTAAGCTAGAAAGGTGCATATTTGCTCCTTGGAAGCTTTATGATAAGTTGACCTGAAAAATGAATTTCCTTTTTTGTAAAGTTTCTACCGTTCAAAAAGATAAAAATATATCTTATAATTGAGGAAAGAGTGGTATGGAGAAAATACAGGGAAAACATTATGACAGTCTGTATATTTATTTGCCTAATGTAGCAACCCAGTTCACCAGAGAAAAACGTAAACTCGTCAAGAAATGTATCAGGGAGTATTCAAACTAATTTGGATTTTATATTAGATATCACAGATGTTAGGTGCATGCCCATCAGGTAATAATCTATTTAGGGAATAAACAACTTCAGTCTGTTTTTAAATATTTACATGTCTTATTTTATGCCTAAATATTGCCACAGAGCTAGAATAATTTATACAACCACAAACATTAAAATATTACCCGTGGATGTAATTCAAGCAAGTGTAAGTATCACCTGTCAGTTGGGTCTACGAAAACAAATTATAATTAAAACAAACTCAGATTAATTCAATTTCTTTAAAATTCTTTGCAAATACAGTACAGCTATTTGAGAAATGGAAACTAATTTGACTTCCATTACTCATAATTAGCATTTGTTAATAAGGCAAGAACTTTTTAAAAAGCTGTAGCATCTCTGCTTACAAGACTGGAAGAATTGGCTGTTATCAGATTTTAAACACAATTGCTTAGTCTAAGACACTTGCCTAAAGTGACCCAGAATTATAAAATTTTTAAAACAATTTAGCCATGCTGTGTTGCAATGTCTGAAAAAAAACTTTCCTTTTGGTCTCAAATATGTGACCCAAAGACTATCAAAATCTGTCAATTGATTTTATGAAAGTTTTAATTTCAGGATAGTTTGAACACCTTCTCTGGTTTATGTGTGTGTGAAACCAATGTATAAACAGGGCTAGTATACGCCTTTCCTTCAGTTTTGTAGTTGCATAAGGTCTTCTGTCAGAGAAGGCAATGGCACCCCACTCCAGTACTCTTGCCTGGAAAATCCCATGGACGGAGGAGCCTGGTAGGCTGCAGTCCATGCGGTCGCTACGAGTCGGACACGACTGAACGACTTCCCTTTCACTTTTCACTTTCATGCATTGGAGAAGGAAATGGCAACCCACTCCAGTATTCTTGCCTGGAGAATCCCAGGGATGGGGGAGCCTGGTGGGCTGCCATCTGTGGGGTCGCACAGAGTCAGACACGACTGAAGCGACTTAGCAGTAGCAGCAAGGTCTTCTGTACCTTTACAGAGCAACAAAACAGGAGTCATGGTATGCCTAACACCTAGTTAGAATTTAATTTCCACTTTACATTTATTTGAGGCAAGAAAAAGTCTTTACATAGGGCTTTGCTGGTGGCTCAGACAGTAAAGAATTTTATCACAGACTTCCCAAATCTCCCCAGTTGTTCCACTCACAGCACTCAGGAAACCCTTCTCACCATTTCTGCATTCAGCCATGCCACTCTTCCTCTCTTCGTTCAAAGGTTTTTGAAATTCTCTTCCTTAACAAAGATTCCAATGACTAAGAATAAAATCACAAAATTGAGAAAGCTAATCTCTCTGCCCCTAATATTTTTTTCTTCCTGGCACGTTTCAACCATACAGTAAACCTATGGATTGGTGCTGCTAGCGCTTTTATCATCGCTTGCAGTAAAAACTAATTGCATAAATAATAAAATTAAAGACATATACACAAAATAAATAAATGTGTCATGAAAAGTATATAGTGACTTTTTAGGCTTCCATCTAGTCAAAGCTATGGTTTTTCTAGTAGTCATGTATGGATGTGAGAGTTGGACTATAAAGAAAGCTGTGCACAGAAGAATTGATGCTTTTGAACTATGGTGTTGGAGAAGACTCTTGAGAGTCCCTTGGACTGCAAAAGAGATGTAACCAACCAGTCCATCCTAAAGGAAATCAGTCCTAAATATTCATTGAAAAGACTGATGCTGAAGCTGAAACTCCAGTACTTTGCCCATCTGATGCGAAAAACTTCCTCATTGGAAAAGACCCTGATGCTGGGAGGGTTTGAAGGCAGGAGGAGAAGGGGACAACAGAGGATGAGATGGTCAGATGGCATCACTAATGCAATGGACATGAGTTTGAGTAGGCTGTAGGAGTTGGTGGTGGACAGGGAAGCCTGGCGTGCTGCAGTCACAAAGAGTCGGACACAACTGAGCAACTGAACTGAAGTGAGGCTTTATATAACTGTGTCCTTTTGTACATTATCCATGAAGCTTCTCTTCATTTGAGATACCTTGAAATCAGTGACATTACCATTTTGAAATAATTTTGTTGATCTGTAGACAATGTTCATGTGATATAATAAACAGCATGATATAGAATTTGATCTAAATCTGTTCAGCACTGTATCCAAAAGTTTGTAGATACTTAGAGCTAAATTTCCTGTTCCAGTGAATCTACTAAGTTTAAATAGACAGCTGCTATTTCACTGACTTTAATGAGTGGGTGTCCATACTGTCACAAATAGTTTCAAAAAAAGTTGCAAAATTACACCTATAAAAATCTATGTCAGGGAATTATGAAATTTAGGGTTTGAAAAGGAAGTCAAATATATTGATTCTCACTTTGACCAGAAAATAAAATATACATTACTTTACTATAAGTGGGAGTAAAAAAAAATATTAAGACAAGAGAGAGAGAATTTTAGGCCTTTTAGGTGGCATTCCACAATATCCTTTGCATTTCAATTAAAATATGGAATTAATTGCCCCATGACAATAATTTACAAATTATATTTCATCAAATACCTTTTAGAAGTTAAAGCTTACTATGGACTTCCCAGGTGGCCCAGTGGTAAAGAATCCATTTGCCAATGCAGGAATTACAGGAAACTTCCGTTCAATCCCTAGGTCAGGAAGATCTCCTGGAGTAGGAAATGGAAACCCACTCCAGTATTCTTGCCTGGAAAATTCCATGGCTAGAGGAGTCTGACAGGTCACAGTCCCTGGGTTTACAGAGTTGGACACAACTGAACAGCTGAGCACTACTGTCCCCCAACATCATGACACTGAAAGATACACTTGTTCATTTGCTATACAGTGAAGGCAAATAAGTGAAGCTGAAGGCAGTGAAGCTGGTTTGCATTTTGGAGACTCAATTTATCTTCAAAATTTTAAAGGGACAATCTACTGCCAACAAATCACAGACTGAATGCTGGTATTTTTCATGCCTTATCTGATTGAAGCTTCATAATAACTTAAAGCCACTAACTGAAACCAACCATTAAACAAACTGGAAAATGGGTTCAGGGAAGAGAAATAATTTGCCTAAAATTACATTTCATAAGGGCTTCCCTGGTGGCTCAGAGGTTAAAACTTCTGCCTCCAATGCGGGAGACCCAGGTTTGATCCCTGGGTGGGGAAGATCCTCTGGAGAAGGAAATGGCAACCCACTCCAGTACTCTTGCCTGGAGAATCCCATGGATGGAGGAGCCTGGTAGGCTACAGTCCACGGAGTCGCAAAGAGTCAGGCACGACTTCACTTTCTCTTTCACTTTCATTTTCACATTTCATAAAAATAGCAGGGCTGGAATTTTTGTCTAAGGTATCTAGAAGTTGATTAATTAATCAAAAAAGTCAAGCAAGGTAAAAAAAATCGTTAAAAAATTACTACATAAGTAGAAATAGATTGAGAGGCTGACTCTGAACAAAAGTCAGTAAATAAATTAACTTAGGGTTTTATGCCTAATTGGAGAGATCACTAATGTTTTCTATGTTTAGAAGAAAGAATGAAACAGATACCTCACCCCAGAAAGACAAACTATGGCAGGAAAAAAAAATGCATATGTTCACCAGATATGGTGCTGTGTTTGCATCATCTTTATAGGGACACAGGAAGACTACATTTTCACAAATCCTTTTGGTCAGGTTGGGGTCATGATTGATTGCTGAGACATTAGAATCACTTCCTGTGAATGGTAGAGTCACAATTAGTAGAGTATGGGTCTGTGAATGACTGCATGGGGCAGATTCTTACCTGCCAACAGGATAAACTATGATATGTGTAAGCAATAAACATATATTTTGCTAAGTCATTAGGCTTTGGAATTATCTGATACAGTAGACTATTAGTTTCCTAGGACCAATATGCGGAGAAGGCAATGGTACCCCACTTCAGTACTCTTGCCTGGAAAACCCCATGGGCAGAGGCACCTGGTAGGCTGCAGTGCACGGGGTCGCAAAGAGTCAGACATGACTGAGCGACTTCACTTTCCCTTTTCACTTTCATGCATTGGAGAAGGAAATGGCAACCCACTCCAGTGTTCTTGCCTGGAGAATCCCAGGGATGGGGGAGCCTGGTGGGCTGCTGTCTGTGGGGTCGCACAGAGTCGGACATGACTGAAGCGACTTAGCAGCAGCAGCAGCAGTAGGACCAATATGACGTACTACCACACACTTGGTAGTATCAAACAACAGAAATTTATTCTCTCACAGTTCCAGAGCCCAGAAATCCAAAATCAAGAGATTTTCAAAGTTATATCACCCCTTAAGACTCTAGAGTGAAATATTTTATTTCCTTGGGCTCCAAAATCACGATGGATGGGGACTGCAGCCATGAAATTAAAAGATGCTTGCTCCTTAGAAGAAAAGGTATGACAAATCTAGACATTATATTAAAAAGCAGAGACATCACTTTGCTGACAAACTGGATACAGTCAAAGCTAGGGCTTCCCTGGTGGTTCAGATGGTAAAAAATCAGCCTGCAATGTGGGGGACCCAGGTTTGATCCCTGGGTTGGGAAGGTCCCCTGGAGGAGGGCATGGTAACCAACTCCAATATTCCTGCCTGAAGAATCCCCATGGACAGAGGAGCCTGAAAGGCTACAGTCCATGGTGTCACAAAGAGTCTGACGTGACTGAGTGACTAAGCACACACACGTGATTTTTCCAGTAGTCATGTATGGCTGTGAGAGCTGGACCGTAAGGAAGGCTGAGTGCCAAAGAATTGATGCTTTCTTTTTTTTTTATTTTTTAATTTAATTTAATTTTTCATTTTTTAAAAAGTTTTACTTTATTTTACAATACTGTATTGGTTTTGCCATACAGCAACATGAATCTGCCATGGGTGTACATGAGTTCCCAATCCTGAACCCCCCTCCCACATCCCTCCCTATACCATCTCTCTATAAATTTATTTATTTTAATTGGAGGTTACTTTACAATATTGTATTGGTTTTGCCATACATCAACATGAATCTGCCACAGGTATACACATGTTCCCCATCCTGAACCCCACTCCCTCCTGCCTCCCCGTACCATCCCTCTGGGTCATCCCAGTGCACCAGCCTCAAGCATCCAGTATCATGCATCGAACCTGGACTGGCAATTCATTTCATATATGATATTATATATGTTTCAATGCCATTCTCACAAATCATCCCACCCTCTCCCTCTCCCACAGAGTCCAAAAGACTGTTCTATACATCTGTGTCTCTTTTGCTGTCTCGCATACAGGGTTATTGTTAACATCTTTCTAAATTCTATATATATGTGTTAGTATACTGTATTGGTGTTTTTCTTTCTGGCTTACTTCACTCTGTATAATAGGCTCCAGTTTCATCCACTTCATTAGAACTCATTCAAATATATTCTTTTTAACGGTTGCATAATGCTCCATTGTGTATATGTACCACAGCTTTTTTATCCATTCATCTGCTGATGGACATCTAGGTTGCTTCCATGTCCTGGCCATTATAAATAGTGCTGCAATTAACATTGGTGCTTTCAAATTGTGGTGCTGAAGAAGACTATTGAGAGTCCCTTGGATGCAAGGAGATTAAATCAGTCCATCCTAAAGGAAATAACCCTGAATATTCATTGGAAAGACTGACGCTGAAGCTGAAACTCCAATACTTTGGTCACTTGATGTGAAGAGCCTACTCATCTGGAATAGACCCTCATGCTGAGACAAAGTGAAGGCAAAAGAAGAAGAGGGCAGCAGCAGATGAGATGATTAAATATCATAATTGACCTAGTGGGAACGAATTTGAGCAAACTTTGGGAGAGATTGAAGGACAGGGAAACCTGGTGTGCTGCAGTCCATGGGGTCACAAAAAGTAGGACACGACTTAGCAACTGAACAACAACAAGACTCTAGAGAAGAGTCCTTCCTTGCTTCTTTCAGTTTTTCATAGCTACTATGTATTCTTGGCATTTCTTGCTTTTTAAATGAATGATTCCAATCTCTACCTCTATTTTCACATTGATTTCTTCCTTGTATCTTTGTGTCTCTCACATTTTCCTTGTCTTTCCAATGATACCTGTCATTGAATTTAGGATCCACCATTCAACGCAATAAAAAACTTTCCAGGTGGCTCGGCAATGAAGAATCTGCCTTCAATACAGCAGATGTGGCAAGATCCACAGGTTTGATCTCTGGCTCCAGAAGATCACATGGAGGATGAAAAGACAACCCACTACAGTGCTCTTGTCTGGGAATTCCCACTGAAAGAGGAGCCTGGTGGGCTAAAGTCCATGGGGATGCAAAAGAGTCAGACATGACTTAGAGACTAAACAACAACAATTCACTTCAATACCAACATTTATCTTCTTCAATTAATCAAGCTGCGAAGTTACACTACACATTTTTTTCTAAGAAAAAGTGCTATCCAGATCAGAAGTCAACATGTGAACATTAAGAATTATATTTGTCATTGTTAACATTCATTCTTCATGATATTTGTTGCTGTTGTTCAGTCGCTCAGTTGTGTCCAACTCTTTGCAAAACCGTGGAGTGCAACATGCCAGGCTTCCTTTTTCTTCACCATTTCCTGGAGCTTGCTCTAACTCATGTCCACTGAGTTGGTGATGCCATCCACCCATCTCGTCCTCTGTCATCCCCTTCTCTTCCTGCCTTCAACCTTTCCCAGCATCAATGTCTTTTTCAATCAGTCAGCTCTTCGCATCAGGTGGCCAAAGTATTAGAGCTTCAGCTTCGGCAGTTTCAAAGTCTGGACAAACAGTAACTGGCTTCTGAAAAGTTGCTAAACTTCTACCTATATACTTATTGAACATTTTTGGTTTTTTTTGTTTCCCACTGCATCCATATAGGAATAGCTTCTTTAATTTCACTAAACATCAAGGATCATAAAAACTAAAACAGAAACAAGAATATATCAGAAGAAGCAACGGTGAAAAATCACACTGAGTCTGGATATTGAATCAAAACACAGCATTGTCCAACAAATATATTTTACCATGATTCATGTCCCTAATAATACCACATAAAAATAAGAGAAAAAAGAAGACAGTGTAAATTAGGATGCTACTATTTAACAGGTGATTCTTGACTCAACCGTAATCAATTACAAGTAAACTAAAAGCCATTTCAGGTGGTCCAGTGGTAAAGAATCCTCCTGCCAATGAGGGAGACACAGGTTGAGTCCCTAGTCTAGGAAGATCCCACATGGCACAGGGCAACTAAGCCCACACACTGCAACTACTGAGCCTTCGATTTGGAGACAAACCTGCAACTACTGAAGCCCACTTGCCCCAGAGTCCCTGCTCCACTAGGGAAGCCACCATGGGGAAAGGCCCAGACACTGTAACACAGCTAGAGAGTAGACCCCGCCAGCAGCAACTAGAGAAAGACTGTGTGCAGCAACGAAGACCCAGCACAGCCAAAAATTAAAGATTGATTTATTAATTATTTTTAAAAAGGCATTTAAGCAGGGACGTGCCAAATCATCTTACAAAAATCCTCAGCCAAAGAAAATATTTCAAGGACTTCATTATAATGTCTAAAATATTAAACATTTACCTGCATATTCATTACAGATATTCCAACGAACATGAGCCCTATCATAATTTATGTAAATTCACATGAATCTTAAATTGAACATTATTTGAATAAATGATTTGGGCTTATTATAAAGATATGGAATTAGGCATCAAATAGCAGAACTAAGTCACATTCTTATAAATATATTATGATCCAAATTTTCCTAAAGTCAACAGAAAGGAAAGACAATTAGCACATTATTGATATTCATGTTGATTTTATTCTAATTTCCAAAGCTATTAATTTTGTTTGTTAGTAATGCTTTGGCTAAAGGTTTTGGTCAAATAAGCAGTTTATAATATTTTTATTATGTATATATTTTATACTACTTAAAGAAAAGTATGCTTAGTTGAGAATAGGATTGTAAACTGAAAAAACAAATACTTTAATAGCAACATTTTCTTCACTATTTTGACCATTAAAAAAACTCTTCACACTACTCTGAACAGTAACTGGTAATCCAGTATATATTACATGATGCGATAGCTAACATTTTTGCATTTCTTCTTATCTTATTTTCCATTTGACCTTAGTAAATAATTCATTTCCTGACTATTGTGTAAAGAATATATCAACTTGGTTAATAACAGTGTTGCAATTAGGTGTCTTCTGAACAATAACTTTTAATTTTCTCTGTTATTATCTCTCATCAACTTTGAAATCTTGTTAAAATAAATATTTTTATTCAGCTGGTTTTGGCTAGGGCCATAAGTTTATGTTTCTAATTGTCTCCTTAGAGATGCCAATGCTGCTGGTTCATGGACCACACTTCAAATAGCAAAGTTGTAGTCACATTAGCCGTCTATGGGGTCACACAGAGTCGGACACGACTGAAGCGACTTAGCAGCAGCAGTCACATTAGGGTAATATTCAATTTTCATTTTATTAAATTTATATTAACTACAATGATTACAGTGTTGTATAGTATTAACCTGCAAAAACCTCTGAAAAGAAAAAAAATCACACAAAGGGTAATATAGGAACTTGAGAGCTCTTAAAATCTCTTTTTATAATACCTTGAACATGTTTTGCATATCCAAACTGTCCAACAAACTAGTTCAATAGCCAACACTTCTCAGCTACAGTAACGCTTAACAACTACATTCACACTTCCTCAACCACAGTATTTCCTTGCATCATCTCTCATTCCACAGCCATATGCTGCTTAAGTAATAATAAAGCCCCTCTGCACAAATGGAAAAATAGACTCTTAAAAGCATCTTTCTTAAGTTCCCAACAAAAGGTGCCACTTCTTTGAGATAATTATCCAAAACTAAGTTGGAGGAATATTTGCCTGATTCCCTGCCATGTATGCGCTCAGATTTACCTTAATATTGTCCGTTAAGATCACCTATCCAAGAGGTCAGTTTTCCAAATGACAAACTTGTTGGGAATCCCAGACTAACAATTCACCTGGAGAAATTACGGTCTTTAGAAAACATAAAAATTTTGTTCATTTTTACATGTATAAATGTGAACAGATGCACACATATAAATTAACAAATAGGAAAAGCTTATAAGAGTGGCATTTTCTAAAAAAGATGTCTTTGTGCATGCACGCTAAGTTGCTTCAGTCATGTCTGAATTTATGGACCATAGCCCACCTGGCTACTCTTTCCATGGGATTCTCCAGGCAAGAATTCTGGAGTGGGATTCCATGCCCTCCTCCAGGGGATCTTCCCAACCCAGGGACAGAACCACGTCTCCTATGTGTTCTGTGATGGCCCACAGGTTCTTTACCATTAGAGCCACCTGCGAAGCCCGCAGTGTATCTTTATACAGGAAAACAATATGCTTACTTGGAGTTAGCATGGCATAATGGTCGAAGGTATGTATATTGGAATCAGAGGGCCTTAGTTTGACTCTCAATTCTGCTATTCAATAGCCAAGTGACGTAGAATACTTAACCACTCTAGACCTCAGTTCTTTCATAATTGCTTCACTTCAAAAATTTACGTTGGCTTTTGCTGCATAACAAAAGCCATAAGATCACTTATGCATGGAATAATAAGCATTATTTTCTTGCTCATAGGTCTGTGGGTTTGCAAGCTGGCTGGGGGAGTGTATCTGTGATTAAGTCTATGTTAGCTCCACCTGCCTCATTTGTACTCCTCATAAAGGAATTCTGAAGCTTCTGGGGGTTAAGCAGCAAAATGTTTTGCTTCTTAAGGCACAGGTCTACATGATAACAATTTCACATTTGATTGGCCAAATCAAATAATATACCAGACCCAACATTGAGGAGATGTGAAAGGAAACTACTCCTGAGGCAATACAATTAGCTCAACAGTAATCTAATCCTGCCTCCAACCCTTGTGAGGGTTTGCTGAGATTTGGAAATTGTTTGCTGAATCTGTTAGTCTACTCTAATAAGGACTATATGTATCTACATATGTGTAATATTATATATATATATATATGTGTGTGTGTGTGTGTGTGTGTTATATATATATATATATATATATATATATATATATATATATAACAATTAAGCATGCAGGCTTTAGCATTAGACAGAGAAGAGCCTGAATCATGGTTCCACAGTTTACTAACTGCAAACCATTGGGAAAGTTGTTTAACATGTTCCTTCCCCTATTGAATGGGAATATTATCAGAACTACTTCACAAGGTTGCATGAGGATTAAATATATCATGTAATGTTTTTCGAATGATACCAAAAACACATTAAGAACTTAAAATGGCAGTCATTGTGCTGTTAATGAATTAAATAGCTGAAGATATACAATTCATGAGGTCACTCCCCAAATCCTTCTTACTTCAATGAAATGACTTATGATAAAATTTTTATGTGATAACAAGGAACTGAAGCAAACCCTACTAGTAGTCAAATAAATACAGAAAGGGTAAATTATAGTAGTATAAAACCACATTTCAACATTATATCTGGGACTTTAATAAACTATAGGGAAAAAGCATACAAAAGAAACTCCACGCTTGCTATAAAAATGATTAAGGGGAGGAAATGTCTTAGATTTAAAGCCATAGTTGAAAAGCCACTGAAAAGAAAAAAATATAACATGTAACAAAAAATGTATCATGAAATTTGAAAAGAAATGTGTTTGGTCCTAGAATAATTTTTTACTAACTCCACCACCCCACCTTAACTACAATTTGTTTGGTATCTTCAGTATTAAGAAAAATTTAAGTGTGTGTAGATGTCCATAGAATTGCTGAAAAGTGAAAGTAAAGATAGAGTGGGTAGTTTATGACAGGACACTTACCCTAAATCAAGAGCAAATTAAACATTATTGTGGAAGTGTGAAATTTCCATAATAAATTAACAAATTACCACCAGCATAATTTCATATGCATTTTAAAGAGACATTTATCATCAAGTTACAAACGCCTTATTTCATTTAATTAAAACAAAGCGGAATGCATTTTGTGACAGAAATTTTTACCAAGAAACAATATATTCCAAAATCAAATTTATTGTGTTTTAGAACTAGTGACCTGGTTTTAGGCCTAGTGACCTGGTTTTAGGCAAGGAGAAATTGACTCATTTCGTTTTATACTTTTCTCCAATTTCTACTTCATTGTTAGAACTTGAAAAATTATCAGGAATTTCTACCTCATGGTGATGTATACTTTGAGTAGGGCATTTCACATTTTGTTTGATTTGCAGATACATCAAGAAAAAAAATTGTCAAATGTTGATTTAAAGTATCTACTTGCCAATTTTGGAAATGGAACTAACCTAAGCATTATAGGAACCAAAAAAAATAAATAAATGTCATTTTAGCCATAAATTTCCAAGAATGTCTCAATTTTATGAGATTATTTGTTTTGTTTAATTTTGTTTTAGTAAGCCCATTTCTCAACATAAAAGACAATTAGAGATCATCACTTCCCTTAGATCATCTTATATAGCAATAGGCTTTAAATAAAACCAATATGACAATGACTTCCAAATGCATATCTCTATCCCTGACTGTATCAGTCAACTTTTCAGGAATAACAACTATATCTCAGTAGCTTTCAGCAATATTTATTTCTGGTGTCACTCTTAAGTGCTTCAACTTTGATGAGCTTGAGTAAGGGCACCTCAGTGTCATCTCACTTCAGAACACAAGTTTGAATGTCAGGGAAACATTGGGACATGCTACCCTCATAGATGATGCAGGAGAAAGCAACCAAACTTAAAATGTTAGCACATTAGAAACTTTTGCTCAGATACAGCAACTTTCAAATTTGTTTACATTCTATTGGCCAAAGACATTCATGCAGCCAAACCCAAAGTAATAAGGTAAGAAGTATGTCCTGCTTATAGGGAAACATAACGAAGGAGAAGGACAAATTCCTGTGAACAGATAATTCCGTCTACAACACTACCCTCTGAACTCAAGGTTCAAATATGTACGGGAGCTACAGGCTAACTCCAGTTGGATATCTAATAAACACCTCACCCTTGCCACATCCAGAATGAACCTTTGATTTCCAGGTTCTGCAAATGTCCTCCCTGCCCAAGCTGCAAGCCTCTGACCTGTCTTTACTGTTTCAATAAATGGTACCATCATCAAGTCTACATATTTCTGACTACCACTCCCTAGCAGCCTGTCCTTTTAAGTTTCTCCTTTTAGCAAGACCGATAATAAAGGTCTCCTTTATCATAGACTCAAGTTTGGGAACTAGACTGTTTATTACATTGGAGGCAAAGTAGTTTTTATATTTTTTTTTCAATCTTTGTATTATGAACATGTTCAGATACACATAAAGTAGAGGCAATAATATAATGAATCCTATGTACTTAACTTCAACAAGTATCAAACTCATGACTAATCTTGTTTCACCTGAACCTCATTTACTCCCACCCAACACCTCTTTAAATGATTTTTAAGCTAATTTCAGATATCATACTACTTAATCATTGATATTAGAATATATAGAGAGAAGTGTTTTTAAATCATCAAATAAATCACTTCATGCTCTTGTGGTAAAGTCTACCCTAGGTTCCCATCACTGTTGAAATAAAATCCAGATCCCCTGAAACCATTACCATCAGTCCATATCTACCTCTCTAAACCGTTTTCCCTCTTGCTGCCATCACCTTTATCCAAAAGGCTTTTGACACTCTGGAATTTCTACTCACCTAGCTTTTCCTTTGCCTCCAAAACTCTCCCACACAATCTTCATGTAGTTATCCTCTTCTTGTTATTTAGAGTTCAGCTTAAATACTAACTTCTCAGAAGGACATTCCCCAACAGTCACTGTGAAATAACCACCAAGATACTCTGTCAGAAAACCTTACTTTTTTTTCATAATACTTATCATGATGCTGGCTATTTTTAGCCTGTGTGTGCTTAGTCACTCAGTCGTGTCTGACTGCGACCCCATGGACTGTAGACTGCCACACTCTTCTGTCCATGGGGATTCTCCAGGCAAGAATACAGGAGTGGGTTGCCATGACCTCCTCCACGGGATCCTCCCAACCCAGGGTTCAAGCCCAGGTCTCCTGCACTGCAGGCGGATTCTTTACCGTATGAGCCACTAAAGAAGCCCAAGAATACTGGAGTGGGTACCCTATCCCTTCTCCAGGGGATCTTCTCGACCCAGGAATCAAACCAAGGTCTCTTGCATTACAGGCAAATTATTTACCAGCTGAGCTATTTTTAGCTAATTACCTGCTAGCTGTTCACTCTACTAGATACTGAAAGTGGGAGACTTGGTATTTTTTGCTACTATATCCTTATGTAAAGACTAAGTATTCCTTTTCATAGCATGTGCTCAATAGATACTTGTTAAATGAATAGGCTGGTGAGCTTTCTATTACCTGGACCAAAAGTCTCAGTATTTGTACTGATGAACTAAGTCAAATTCACTAAGTCAAATAGTTTCTGGGACAATATGGTCCTGTCCAAGGTTTAGAGTTACATACAATGAGAACCAGGGGGCTTCCCCAGTGGCTCAGTAGGTAAAGAATCTGCCTGAAATGCAGGAGACACAAGATACGTGGGTTAGATCCCTGGGTTGGGAAGATCCCTTGGAGAAGGAAATGGCAAGCAAGGGAATTTCAGAAGAAGTTCTGCTTCATTGACTATGTGAAAACCTGTGACTGTGTAGATCACAATAAACTGTGGAAAATTCTGTAAGAGATGGGAATACAAGACCGCCTTACCTGTCTCCTGAGAAACCTGTATGCGGATTAAGAAGCAACAGTTAGAACCTTACGTGGAAAAACTGACTGGTTCAAAATTGAGAAAGGAGTACAACAAGGCTGTATATTGTCACTCTGTTTATTTAATTTATGTGCAGAGTACATCCTGCGAAATGCCGGCTGGATGAATCCCAAGCTGGTATTGAGATTGCTGGAGAAATATCAATAATCTCAGATATGCATATGATACCACTCTAATGGCAGAAAGTGAAGAGGAACTAAAGAGTCTCTTGATGATGGTAAAAGAAGAGAATGAAAAAGCTAGCTTAAAATTTAATATTCAAAAAACTAAGAACATGGCATCCAGTCCCATCACTCCATGGCAAACAGATGGCGGAAAAGTGGAAGCAGTGACAGGTTTTATTTTCTTGGGCTCCAGAATCACTGCAGATGGTAACTGCAGCCATGAAATTAAAAGACACTTGCTCCTTGGAAGAAAAGCTAGGACAAACCTACACAGCATATTAAAAAAGCAGAGATGTCATTTTGCTGACAAGGTCCATATCATCAAAGATATGGTTTTTCCATAGTCATGTGTGGATGTGAAAGTTGGACCATAAGAAGGCTGAGTGCCAAGGAATTGATGTTTTCAATATTTGGTGTTAGAGAAGACTCTTGGGAGTCCCTTGGACTGCGAGGAGATCAAACCAGTCAACCCTAAAGCAAACTAACCCTGAATATTCATTGGAAGGACTGATGTTGAAGCTCCAATACTTTGGCCACTTGATGCAGAGACAACTCATCAGAAAAGACACTGATGCTGGGAAAGATTGAAGGCAAAAGGAGAAAAGAGCAGCTGAGGATGAGATGGTTGGATGGCATCACTGACTCAGTGGACATGAATTCTGAGCAAACTCCAGGAGTTAGTTAAGGACAGGGAAGCCTGGCATGCTGCAATCCATTGGGTCACAAATAGTCGAACCTGACTTAGCAACAGAACAACAAAAACAAGAACCACAGAAGTAGGGGAATGCTATTCTGCTTCTTTAAGTTTAAATATGTTGATATGTTTTTGTCTTATTTAATTGAAGAATGAGCTGGATTAGGGAATGCACAGTACACTGAAGAGCCGTAAAACAATTGAAATGCCTCTTGTAACACAATTTAAGATAGTTTGGACATAAAAATTAAGGGTCAAGGGTTTCCATTTTTGTTTTTGAGCCCTTCAGATATAAACTCAGCTCTACCATATCCAATAACTTTCTGTGGACATTGACCTTTTGTCAGCCTACTTCTCAACATGAAACCACTGTGAATTATCCTCTCTAATGAATCCTTGATCAATTTTGAATCAGAATATACTAATGATTAAATACCAGCTTCCCTGGTGGCTCAGACGGTAAAGCGCCTGCCTACAATGCGGTAGATCTGGGTTCGATCCCTGGGTCGGGAAGATCCTCTGAAGGAGGAAATTGCATCCGACTCCAGTAGTGTTGCCTGGAAAATCCCATGGAAGGAGGAGCCTGGTGGGCTACAGTCTATGGGGTCACAAAGAGTCGGACATATAAGCAATAAGTAGAAGGCAGCACACGAGGGCTAATGATGAAAGGTTTTGCTATCAAAACCACCTCTGGGGGTGCCATTGGATGGGGAATGATGAGTAAATCTTGTTAATTTTTCCATTTTCTCTATTCAAATAATAACTGATATGGCAGTGTGCCATCCTTGCAAATGCTGTCACTTCCCCATATTCCAGAAGATTACTTCATTTAAGCTCTTTGAAAGGAATTCAGGAACCATCATTAGTTAAGGATACCTTATAATCAAAAAGTCATTACCTAGAACTAAAAACTCATTATCTAGAAAGGATTTTAATTAAAAGCAAAGTTCCTTTCTACCCGTTTGAAACAGAGTAAGAACTTTCCAAAAATCATTTTCAAGTGGATAAAAAGACAGAGAGGAAATAAACTGCTCTTTTAATCCAAACATGACAGTGGAGAGAATTGCCACCCCCTACCCCCCGAAATCCTGCTCATGCAGATAAACTTAGCATATTCCAAAGAAACAAAGGACAAACTTGATGCCATTTGCCAGTTTCCTCATCTCCCTCTGTTTTGTACTTTACTAACATGAAGATAAATTACTAGGATGAATTCTATGTTAGGAAGAGTACTCAATCACTATAATGGTAAGACTAGTGTTGGGGGGCCATATTTACAAACTCAGCTATGAAAAATCATAATTTTCTTTGTTTTCTATAATTCAACGTAGTTTCAATCTTAATCTCATTCTGCCCAGGAGGAAATAAAAAGTATTACTTTGCTAATTCAAGGTACACTTAAGGATTCCGCCTACCCTTCCCTTTCTTCCTGGTATTGTGTTTAAATAAAATAGTTAACTTTTATAGGAGGTGCCGTGGGAGACGGTATGTTGTCCTCAGTCACCATCTGTCTATAGTGACATCCACCAAAGTGTGTTCTTCAGGCTAGTTTGTGGATTGAAATCCTCACCAGGGCATCGTCTCATTTGAGCGGTCAAAGTTTCATGTGATCTCATTATATGATCCATGGCACATAGCTGCTGCAAGTCTCCACCATTTTTTTTGATTCACAATGCCAGTACCATCAAAAACAAAAAAATCTGTCATACTATAAGTCGTGGTGCATGGAGAATCCATTTAGCCTGTTCATTTCTATATTCTCTTATGCCAAGGAGGCATATAGAACCTTAGCAGAACAGATTGTACTTAATTTCAGATCCCTAAAATTATGAGGAGATTTTACTTTACCCCCAGTAGTTCAGGATCAACTCAAGTTAGGAAGAGGTAAGAAACCCATGTCAACACCTTGATTGCTAAATACCTTACTGCAGCTCTAAGAATCTTTCTCTTGGCTGGAGCAGGTACTGGAAAAGAACTGCTTCTGTGAGATCAGTATTTGTTCCCCAATTTTGTTGTTTACTCATGCACCCTAGAGCCTGTGCTCTGGGACAAGAGAAGCCACAGCAACGAAAAGCCAGTGCATAAAAATAAATGAATAAATAAATAAAAATTTAAAGATATATAAAAGGTGAGACTGTTAAGCCCATGTCTTTGTTCTTCTGTTGTCTAAATTCTGCTGCTGCTGATACTGCTAAGTTGCTTCAGTCGTATCTGACTCTGTGAGACCCCATAGACAGCAGCCCATCAGGCTCCCCCGTCCCTGGGATTCTCCAGGCAAGAACACTGGAGTGGGTTGCCATTTCCTTCTCCAATGCATGAAAGTGAAAAGTGAAAGTGAAGTCACTCAGTCATATCTGACTCTTTGCAACCCCACGGACTGCAGCCTACCAGGCTCCTCTGTCCATGGGATTTTCCAGGCCAAGTGTACTAGAGTGGGTTGCCATTGCCTTCTCCGTCTCTAAAGCCTATCATTCCCTAAATAATGGGTACATCCTATCTAGCTACCTAAAGTGAGACAGAAAATTGCCTCAGTCTACAAGGAGACTTAATATTTAACACATAAATTTTGCAATATTAGCTTTCAACAATAATTAATTTTTCAAAATTAATCATTTCATTAATGACTGCTGCTGCTGCTGCTGCTAAGTCACTTTAGTCGTGTCTGACTCTGTGCGACCCCACAGATGGCAGCCCAACAGGCTCCGTAGTCCCTGGGATTCTCCAAGCAAGAATACTGGAGTGGGTTGCCATTTCCTTCCCAAATGCATGAAAGTGAAAAGTGAAAGTGAAGTTGCTCAGTCCTGTCTGACTCTTAGCGACCCCATGGACTGCAGCCTATCAGGCTCCTCCGTCGATGGGATTTTCCAGGCAAGATCACTAATGACAGTTTAGTATTAACCCTTAGGTAATGTTATAAAATTAACCACACAACTGCACTCATTTCACATGCTAGCAAGGTAATGCTCAAAATCCTTCAAGCTAGGCTTCAACAGTATGTGAATCGAGAACTTCCAGATGTACAAGCTGGATTTAGAAAAGGCAGAGGAACCAGAGGTCAAATTGCCAACATCTGTTGGGTCATAGAAAAAACAAGAGAATTCCAGTAAAACATCTGCTTTTGCTTCATTGACTACATGAAAACCTTTGACTGTGTGGATCACAACAAACTGGAAAATTCTGAAAGGCATGGGAATACCAGATCACCTTACCTGCCTCCTGAGAAACCTTTATGCAGGTCAAGAAGCAACAGTTAGAACTGGACATGGAACAACGGACTGGTTCAAAATTGGGACAGGAGTATATCAAGATTGTGTATTGTCACCGTACTTAACTTATATGCATGGTACATTATGCAAAATGCTGGAGGAAGCTCAAGCCGGAATCAAGATTTCTGGGAGAAATATCAATAACCTCAGATATGTAGATGATACTACCCTAATGGCAGAAAGTGAAGAGGAACTAAAGATCCTCTTGATGAGGATAAAAGAAAAGCATGAAAAACTTGGCTTAAAACTCAACATTCAAAAACTAAGATCATGGCATCCAGTCCCATCACTTCATGGCAAGTAGATGGAGGGAACAATGGAAACAGTGACACTTTTGACTTCCTTGGGCTCCAAAATCACTGCAGACAGTGACTGCAGCTGTGAAATTAAAAGATGCTTGCTCCTTGGAAGAAAAGTTATGACAAAACTAGACAGTGTATTAAAAAGCAGAGACATTACTTTGTTGACAAGGGTGTTTATAGTCAAAGCTAAGATTTTTCCAGTAGTCGTGTATGGATGTGAGAGTTGGACCATGAAGAAGGCTGAGTGCTGAACAATTGATGCTTTCAAACTTCGGTGCTGGAGAAGACTCTTGAGAGTCCCTTGAACAGCAAGGATATCAAACCAGGTAATCGCAAAGGAAATCAACCCTGAATATTCACTGGAAGGTCTGATGCTGAAGCTCCAATACTTTGGTCACCTGATGCAAATAGCCGACTCACTGGAAAAGACCCTGATGCTGGGGAAGATTGAGAGCATGAGGAGAAGGGGATGAAAGCAGAGAATGAGATGGTTGAATGGCATCATCAACTCAATGGGCATTAAATTGAGCAGACTCTGGGAGACAGGGAAGGACAGGGAAGCCTGGTGTGCTGCAGTCCATGGGGTTGCAGAGTCAGACTGGACTGAGTGACTGCACAACAATAAGGATATAGTTTGAATTTACTTCAGATAGGATTTTTCTTTTTCATATGGGAAAAATTGTCGCTACTTTAAAACCTGTCACACAAAAGCTTTGTGCTATATTTATATAAGAGTAAATGTGGGCCTAAAAGAATTTAGTCTTGAATGCAACTGATTTTTTTTTTTTTTTTGCAAAATGGAAAGTGTTTCAGAGTGTAAATGAGAAATCATATTATTTCTCCACGATTATCATTTTTAGTCCTAAATAACTCACTCATTCAAATATTTTAAGCGAAACTTAGAATTATTTGGAATATTATAGCCAAGGCAATTATCAAAGCTGTTTCATAGCAATTATAATTTTATGGACCAACTAGCTCAAGCCATTGTGTTCCTTGCCATAGGGAACCTAAAAATTGAAAACAAAAATCATCTTGTGAATTCATAATAAAAATAATCTAGTACATAGTAAGGACTAGTCAGAATTTTGTTGATTTATAATTTTCAGGGTGGCTTTTGGGCTCAATATTTTGTTTTCTTTTTTCATTTCAGTGATAAGCAATTAGACTCAGACAAGTTAAATTTACTTGAGGTCATAAGTCACAGATATTAAAAATCAGAGCTAGAGCTATATGTTTTAAATGATAATGCAATGATTTTCCTTCCTCAGAATTACAATAGCAAAGTTTGAGTGAAAGTTTAACTACTTAGAGATACATTACACGTTAGCAGTGCAACTTAATTAAACACTCAAAAAACTGTGATGGGGCTCATAGATTGCAATTTGCTGGAGCTTCAAAAACAGATTGCTTTATTTTCTGAGTAATGTGTTATTCTAGAGTATTTTAAAAGAAATATAGTCTGTTCTTAATAATTCTTTCAGCCTTATGTGTACTGCTAAAATGCTTCCTACTCTATTTTCCTGATATTTTACAAAGATAAACATATACCTAGTTCTTTTCTGAAATAACATAAATCCCAAGATAGTCAAATCATAATTAATGAAGACACATTGAATACCAATGTATGAGTCTTTAGTAAGTGATGCTTATTATTTTAACTGGCCTGTATAAATCAACAATGAAAAATGGAAATAGTGATAATAGCATGCTAAACATAACAAAGATCTGAGTTTCTGCTTTGTCCTCAGAGATCTTCAAAGATTTGAACAAATAAAGTATTCATTACAGTAGTTCTAAACTAAAAAGGAAAAGAGGTCAGTTCAATTTCTATAAGTAAGTTATTGGAATTAGTTGAAACATGCGTGTGGTAGCCATCCTCTGGGGAGAATAGTTGTTAACTCAGTGAATCAAGTCCTGAGATGGAGCGGGAGAAAAACAAACCAATCAAGGCTAATGGTTCCTGATGAACCCAGATTAAACACAGAGATTGGTCTGGCTTAAATACACTCAAGGGAACAGTCCTTCAGATACGAGTATCAATTTTCACTCTGGGTCAATAGAATGAAGAGTGTGTGGTTAAAAATCAGATATTGCAAATGTATACAGCTTGAGTCAGGAGGCCTGCTGGGGGGAAAAACAAACTTTGCAATCAGAGGACACTTTGAAAAGACATGAAGAATTATAAATAATATAGTCAAATAAAAATTGGTTAAATTAATTAGAGAATTGAGAAAGATGGTTAAAAATAAATATACAAACTCAGTACGTTTTTTATGTATTTATTGTGGAAATTTGGAAAAATCATATCAATGAAAAATATGAAAATTCTTACACATAAATTTTGTCCTGGAATAAAATTTTTAAAACTGCAGAAAAGTGTTGAATAATATAAATACTTGAATAGAGTAAGAGATATCACTGTAAATATAAGTTTAAATATTATAAAGTTTAATATTTTTCTCCAAACTTACAGGTTTAAAAAATTCAGTATTATTTTTGTTATGCTTATCTTATAAAATGATAGTAAAATTTATGAATGCTCATATTGATGAAAATCAAATTAAGTAAGAACTTTTCTATAAGGATGTTCAATGTAGCATTGTTTAAAATAGCAAAAAATGCAATTGTTTAAATATCTGAATCAAGTGCACTGCAACTGATTACTATAATTTTTTAGGCATTAAAAGTTTTTCTACAATAAATACACTGTGAGATGAGTTCCAAACTGGTATGTATGACAATGACAATTTTTATCTTAAACTACTGTAAATATATTTTGTCCAGAGTAGCCAAGTAGTCACAAATATAGTGCTTATTACTCGGTGGCAGAATCATGAACGCCTTTTGTGTTCTTTTTTGAGCTAATCCATGGTATCCAAATTTTCCACTTGGTACAAATTACTTTTGTAATTATAAAATCCACAATATATGCCATTGTTTTTAATATCCATAATAACATCTTTAAAATAAAGAAAAACTAAATACATTTTAAAATATTTCAGTTTTACTGTCCTAGATTGGTTATAGAAGGCAAACGGACATTTTCTAGTAAAAAACACACTCAAATTTGTGCTGCTGCTGGTTGACAAGGCTGTTTTGTACTGATTGAACCCAGTGTTAGAGCTTGATCTCTTTGAGAGAAACACTGTATCAAGTGGATTTTGATATTCTAGCGTAGCTAGCACAAGGCACTGTACATACTGATTGACACAAATTGACTTTAAGTATTTTAACATTGACTCACTATACACTTCAGTACTATTTTATCAACCAACCTAGCTTGATGTATCTGGGGAATATGTTATAATTCTAAAAGTATTTTTAAAAAATTTCTGGTGTATACTATTATAGTTTTTCTTTAATTGGGGTATAGTTACTTCATAATATTGTGCTGGTGTCTGCTATACCATGAAGTGAACCAGCCATATGCATACATACATCCCCTCTCTCTTGATCCCTCTCCATCCCACTCAACTAGGTTTACCAAACAGCACTGAGTTGAGCTCCGTGTGCCACACTGCAGGTTCCCACTAGCTAGCTATTCAACACATGGGAGTGTGTACATTTTAGTCACAATCTCCCAATTCATCCAACTTCCTGGTTCTACCTCCAAGTCCACATGTCGGTTCTCTCTGTCTGCACTTCTATTCCTATTTTTATAGACTCCACACATTCATTAATATATGACATTTATTTTTCTCTGTCTGACTTCACTGTGTTAAGACAGACTCTATGTCCATCCATGTGTGTCCAAATGACTCCGTTTTGTTCTTTTTATGAGTAATATTCCATTTTACATATGTACAACATCTTCTTTATGCGCTCATCTTTTTTTTCTTTTTCCCAAGGAATTGACATTTTACTAGAGGAGAGAGAAAACAAATAAAAAATTTGTAATACTATGTGAGCTACAAGGAGACTAGACTAATGAAGAGTTCAGATATGAATGGAGCGGTAACAGGGTCATCCCTAAAGCAGAGACCTGACATTTGACTCATCTGACAAGTGCAAGTCATTTAAGAGAGGTTCACATAATACATTTACACTGGAAGGATATCTAAAGCAACATTTCCCTTTGTTTTGAACATGTTCATAATATAAAGGATATTCACTGTGGTGGTTTAAAATACACTGTTGATTCCAGATCATTTATTTCATGGCAAAGCATCAGGTAGCATGAAGAAACATAGAGAGGTCATTATTTGCTCATGCAAAGACTATAAAATATTTAGGCAAATTGTGTTAATACTGCAATGATTGCACTATGTGCAATCTCTTACATTTTTTTAAGTTAATTTATTTATTTTAAATGGAAGCTAATTACTTTATAATATTGTAGTGGTGTTTGCCATAAATTGACAGGAATCAGCCATGGGTGTAAATGTATCCCCCATCCTGAACCCCCCTCCCACCTCCCATCCCATCCCATCCCTCAGGGTCATCCCAGTGCACCAGCCCTGGGCACCCTGTCTCATGCATCGAACCTGGACTGGCAATCTATTTCACATATGGTAATATACATGTTTCAAAGCTATTCTCTCAAATCATCCCACCCTTGCATTCTCCTACAGAGTCCAAAAGTCTGTTTTTTATATCTGTGTCTCTTTTGCTATCTCACAGGGTCATCTTTACCATCTTTCTAAATTCCATATATATGCGTTAATATACTGTATTAGTGTTTTCCTTTCTGACTTATTTCACTCTGTATAATAGGCTCCAGTTTCATCCACCTCATTAGAATTGATTCAAATGTGTTTTTTTAATGGCTGAGTAATATTCCATTGTGTATATGTACCACAGCTTTCTTATCCATTCATCTGCCAATGGACGTCTAGGTTGCTTCCATGTCCTGGCTATTGTAAATATGCACTCCTCTTTTGCTAGACATTTAGATTGCTTCCATGTCCTGACTACTGTAAATAGTGCTGCAATAAACAATGGAGTGTGTGTTAGTTGCTCAGTCATGTCCAACTCTTTGTGATCCTATGGACTGTAGCCCACCAGGCTCCTCTGTTCATAGAATTCTCCAGGCAAAAGTACTGGAGTGGGTTGCCAATTCCTTTTCCAGGGGATCTTCCTGACTCAGGGATCAAACCCATGTTTCCTGGACAGCAGGCAGATTCTTTTCTGTCTGCGCCACCTGAGAAGCCCAGGCGCATATGTCAATAATGGTTTTCTCAACGTAAACACCTAGTAGTGGGATTGATGGATCATATGGCAGTTCTATTTTTAGCTTTTTAAGGAACCTCCATACTGTTCTCCATAGTGGCTATATCAACTTACATTCCCACTAACAGTGCAAGAAGGTTCCCTTTCCTCCACATCTTCTCCAACAATTATAGTTTGTAGATTCTTTGATGATGGCCGTTCGGAGCATTGTGAGGTGATACCTCACTGTAGTTTTGATCGGCACTTCTTTAATAATTAGTGAGGCTGAGTATATTTTCATGTGTCTCATGGCCATCTGTATGTCTTCTTGAAGTAGGTCAGAAAGAGAAGGACAATTACTGTATATTAAATGGATATACATGGAACCTAGAAAAATGGTACTGATGAACCTATCTGCAGGGCAGCAGTGGAGATGTAGACAGAGAGAACAGAATTATGGACACAGAAGGGGAAGGAGAGGGTGGGACAAATTGAGAGAGTAGCATTGAAACATCTATATTTCCATATGTAAAATTAGACAGCCAGTGAAAATTTGCTGTATGACACAGGGAGCTCAAATCTTGTACTCTGTGATAACCTAGAGGGGTGGGATGGGGTGGGAGGTGGGAGGAAGGTCCAAGAGTGAGGAGATATACATATACCTATGGCTGATTCATGCTGATATATGACAGAAACCAGTACAATATTATAAAGCAATTACCTGTCAATTAAAAGCAAATATTTTTTTTTTTTTAAAGAAATATCTATTTAGGTCTTCCAACTAAATTTTTGATTGGGCTTTTTTTTTAATTGAGTTGAATGAGCTGTTTGTAAATTTTGGAGATTAATCCCTTGTCAGTTGCTTTGTCTGCAAATGTTTTCTTTCATTCTGAAGGCTGCTTTTCAGTTTGCTGATGGTTTCCTTTGCTGTGCAAAAGCTTTCAAGTTTAATTGGGTCCCATTTGTTTATTTTTGTTTATATTTTCATTACTGCAGGAGGTGGGTCAAAAAACTTCTTGCTGTGATTATGTCAAAGAGTGTATATGATTTCCTCTAAGAGTTTTTATAGTGTCCAGCCTTACACTAGGTTTTTAATCCATTTTAAGTTTCTTTTTGTGTATGGTGATAGAGAATATTCTAATTTCATTCTTTTACATGTAGCTGTCCAGTTTTCCCAGCACCACTTATTGAAGAGACTGTCTTTTCTCCACCGTATATTCATGCTTCCTTTGTCATAGATAAGGTGACCAGAGGTGCATGGGTTTATACCTAGGCTTTCTATCCTGTTCCACTGAGATAATTTCTGTCCTATACAGTTTGTGATATAGTCTGAAGTCAGGGAATCTGACTATCCTTTCTCAAGATTGCTTTGCCTATTTGGGGTCTTTCATGTTTCCATACATAATGTACAAATATTTGTTCTAATTCTGTGAAAAATGCCATTGGTAATTTGATAGGGAAGGCATTGAATCTGCAGATTGCTTTGGGTAGTATAGTCATTTTCACAATATTGATTCTTTCAGTCCAAGAACATGGTATATCTCTCCATTTCTTTGTGTCATCTTTGATTTCCTTCATCAGTGTCTTCCAGTTTTCTGAATATATGTCTTCTGACTCTTTGGGTAGTCTTATTCCTACCTTATTCCTAGGTATTTTATTCTTCTTTCTGCAATGATAAATGGGATTATTTCCTTAATTTCTCTTTCTGAGAAATTACACTTTCTTTGTTAGTGTATAGAAATGCAAGAGATTTCTGTGCATTAATTTTGCATTCTGCAGCTTTACCAAATTCATTGATTATCTCTAGTAGTTTTCTGGTGGCATTTTTAGAATTTTCTATGTATGGTAACATGCCATCTGCAAACAGTGACAGTTTAACCTCTTCTTTTCCAATTTGGATTCCTTTTATTTATTTTTCTTCTCTAATTGTAGGGTCAGGTCCTCCAAAACTATGCTTAATAAGAGTGGTGAGAGTGGACATGGTTGTCTTGTTCCTCATCTTGGAGGAAATGCTTTCACATTTTCACCACTGAGAATGTTTACTGTGGGTTGTTGTATATGGCTTTTATTATGGTGAAGTAGGTTCCCTCGATGCCTGCTTTCTGGAAAGCTTTTATCATAAATAAGTGCTCATTTTTGTGGAAAGCTTTTTTTTAATCTATTGAGATCATCATAAACAGTTTTTACTCTTCAATATGTTAATATGTTGTATCATATTGATTGTTTTTTATATATTGAAGAATCCTTGCATCCTTGGGATAAATTCCACTTGATCACGGTGTATGATCCTTTTAATATGCTGTTGTTGAAGAATAGAAATATGGGGCATTTTGTACACTTGGTAATTATAAATCTCTGGTTTATTATCTAAAACCACAAACAATTAGCTTCTAATTCCATAATGCTCTGTGAATGGATACATATGCTCAAAAGAATCATTACATACTTAAGACCTCACTAATCAGATACACAATAGAATATTACTCAGCTATAAAAAAGGATGCATTTGAGTCAGTTCTAATGAGGTGAATGAAACTGGAGCCTATTATACAGAGTGAAATAAGTCAGAAAGAAAAACACCAATACAGTATATTAATGCATAGATATGGAATTTAGAAAGATGGCAATGATGACCCTATATACAAGACAGCAAGAGATACAGATGTAAAGAACAGACTTTAGACAATGAACAGAAGGCCAGGATGGGATGATTTGAGAGAAAATCATTGAAATGTGTATATTACCATATGGAAAATTGATGACCAGTCCAAGTTTGATGCATGAAGGAGGGCACTCAAAGCTTGCGCTCTGGGACAACCCAGAGGGACGGGGTGGGGAGGGAGGTGAGAGGGGGGTTCAGGATGGGGGGACACATGTATACCCATGGCTGATTCATGTTGATGTATGGCAAAAACCACCACAATACTGTAAAGTCATTCAGTTCAGTTCAGTTCAGTCACTCAGTCGTGTCCAACTCTTTGCAACCCCATGAATGGCAGCATGCCAGGCCTCCCTGTCCATCACCAACTCCCGGAGTTCACTCAAACTTATGTCCATCGAGTCAGTGATGCCATCCAGCCATCTCATCCTCGGTCGTCCCCTTCTCCTCCTGCCCCCAATCCCTCCCAGCATCAGAGTCTTTTCCAGTGAATCAACTCTTCGCACGAGGTGGCCAAAGTACTGGATTTTCAGCTTTAGCATTATTTCTTCCAAAGAAAACCCAGGGCTGATCTCAAGTCATTAGCCTCCAATTAAAATAAATATTAATTTAAATTGAAAAAGACCTCATTAATCACATTATTTGAATTTTTATTTTAAAAGCTATTTTACTGTTATTATTTCCAGAGAAATATGAACCTAAGATCTTACTACATACATTCCCATGTAGGACTTACTAGAATGTAGTGCTGTTGTTTTTTTATGTATTGAAAAGCCACTTCTTTCCTCTTTCTCATTTCCCAAAACATTAAAATAAATATAGCAAGCTGGTTTGTTTTGGTTTCAGATTAGAGAGTCATACCTTCTCAAATGGGACCCAAACTAAAATGCTAAGAAAAGTGGGTCACTGGGAAAAAATGAAGTAGAGAAGCATATACATTTGCATAGGATTTAGGGGACTTCTTTTTTTTTTAAGATTACAAAAACATAAAATATGAATATCTCTCAGTTCATTTTATTGATGTGGATCTGCTATAAAAGCAAAAGGTTTATATCTGCTGAAAATATGTACATCCCATGTAAGGTTCCAACAACTAAGTATGAGACAAAAATCTAATTTGACTTGACTGCTGATTGATTTCCTAAAGTCCTATAGCTTTCGATTTCTCAGTGATGACATACTTCCCTGCAGTCAATATGCATCTCTTAATTTGTTTGCAGGAAAATTGGCCTCTTTTGCCTTCTCAAATCACGCTTTGTAATCAATGGCTATGTTCTAAATGCAACTCAGAAATGTCTTTAGAAATCGAGGGCAGTTTCAATAAATTATTTTTAGCCCGATGTCCCTCTAGGAACTTATTATTACCATAGCATAGCAGAAAGTTATTTTTTTTCTTCTTCCTTGCATCTGAAAACTAACACAAATTCTACTACAGGCCAAAATTTACAGAGCAGTCACATGCTATCAATATATTTGCTTCAATAAAATCTATTTCCAAATCATTTCTTGGAATACTTTGTTCTTATAGTAGTTTCTATCTTTTAAATATAGAAATTGATTCTCCAGTAATTTGGCCTACCTACTTAGTAAAGTAAATCTTCAACATCTGTACTTGAAAAGAAGTCTAAATTTTTAGGAAAGTCAAAAGCCATCTGATACTGTAAAAAGATCAAGGGTGAGTAAGATACTTAGGCTTGGGATTTAAAATCAAAATTAGATTATCCTTTTAAGTAGCTATTACAGCTTAGAGTAAGCTATTTCATTTATATTAAGTACTTCTGTTCCATAAAATAGAAGATCTTTCCCAGAGATCATTTAGCAAATTATATTATTATTTTATTTGAAGCATGATATATCTTTATCATTATAGTCATCTACTTCTGAGGTAACCCTCAACAGAAGGCCTATAAGCAAGCTCATTTGTGTATAGATTTCTGAATTTGAGCACAGTACCTTAGCAGATAACCATCTTTGATTGGTCTGTCCTAAAAATCCATTCCTTATAAGTAACAATAAATGCCATAACCTTAAAATCTTACAATGACAATGGAAAATCTTACATTAATATATACCCACAATATAGTCCCATAGTTAATTCATTTGGATAAAAGACACAATGAAGAAAACCAATCAAAGACCAAACCAGAATGAAGATACTACCAGAGCAACTATCATAAGGTATGGTTCAGGGTTCACAGTAGGGACACTTAAGTTTGATTAGAGTTCAACAAGACTAATGCTAAGTAGGAAGCCACTGCTAATCACACACAATTATGGTTCATTTGCTCACTGGAATATGAATGAGGAAAAAAGGGGGGAAAAAAATATATATATATACATACATATGTTTGCACTATTTGGAAACATATTTTAAAACTCCAGTATAATGTCATTCAAAAAACTAAGATCATGGCATTCTGTCCCATCACTTCATGGCAAATAGAAGGGAAAAATGTGGAAGCAGTGACAGATTTTATATTCTTTGGCTCCAAAATCACTGAAACCATGAAATTAAAAGACACTTGCTCCTTAGAAGGAAAGCTATGACAAACCTACATAGCGTATTAAAAAGCAGAGACATCATTTTGTCAACAAAGGTCCACATAGTCAAAGCTATGGTTTTTCTAGCAGTCATATACAGATGTGAGAGAACCATAAAGAAGACTGAGCACTGAAGAACTGATGCTTTTCAATTGGGGTGCTGGAGAAGACTCTCGAGAGTATCTGGAACTGTAAGATCAAGCCAGTCAATCCTAAAGGAAATCAACCCTGAATATTCACTGGAAAGGATTGATGCTCTACCTGAAGCTCCAGCACTTTTGCCACCTGATTTGGATAAAAGACACAATGAAGAAAACCAATCAAAGACCAAACCAGAATAAAGATACTACCAGAGCAACTATCATAAGGTATGGTTCAGGGTTCACAGTAGGGACACTTAAGTTTGATTAGTGGGTCACTGGGAAAAATCCACTCATTGGAAAGACCTTGATGTTGGGAAAGAATGAAGGCAAAAGGAGAAGAAGGCAGCAGAGGATGAGATGGTTGGATGCCATCATCGACTCAATGAACATGAATTTGAGCCAACTTCAGGAGATAGTGATGGATAGGGGAGCCTGGCATGCTGTAGTCCATGGAGTTGCAAAGACTGGACATGACTTAGCAACTGAACAACAACAACAATACTGTTATTAGAGTTATGAAGTGAGAAAATAACTTTTGCAGAGTTAAGGTAACTTTTTTGAATTTATTAGTAGCAGCATTAGTGCAAGATTCAACATTTTTAAATTATAGGCTTGTCCTTAAATGCATGTCTTAGCTTTCAGGTTTTATTAGTCATAGGAAACATTTAAGTTTAAGGATTATATTATTGTCTTAAGAAGAGTATTAGAATAAAACTCAGTGATTGAGGATTCCAGAGATTCAAAGATCATGAGATCATGAACAAATCTTAATCTCTTTGTGTTGATTTCTTTCACTAGTAAATTTGAGCAAACTCTTTCAAACAAATATAAGAGATATGTGAGAATTCATATTCAATTTAATATAATATATATATATCTCATGTACGGGTACTGTGATAGAGTACATTGAGGAAGAAAACAAACATTAGGTAATTCAATAAAGGTGTTTGAAAAATGAGGCATACCCCACTGTAGAAGAAATATAAGCCACTCTATAATTTAAGTATAGACTTAAAGAATGAACATAAATCAGTGCATTTACTAAGTAGTGTATTTGAACTCTTTAATGTAGTCTTGAAAAAGGCCAAGGAGGATTCAGTTGTATGATAACAGTAGCAGAAGACTTATATTAATATAATTTTATGTTAGAAAATTTACAATAAGCCCACCACCCTATATATAAATGGTATATATGGAAATAAGTGAAGTCATGGCTATAAATATATTGTCCAGTAAGTTCGTATATGAACTATGAACCAATCAATTAAAATTTAAAATGTTACATTAATGTCTGCCCACTATATAATCCCACAGTTAATTCATCTGGATAAAAGACACAAATGAAGAAACAATCAAAGCCAAAAGTTTAAACCTTGCAGGTGTTTTCATAGGATATTTTGTTAGCATTCTCCCTATCTCCCTGTCTATTTTTTTAAGTTTATATTAGTTATTTATTTACTATTATTCAAATAAACATTTATTAAAAGTCTTCTCTGTGTCAGAACCTCTGATATAGCCCATGATAGCCAGATATGGAGGGAAAAAAATGCCTGCTTTGCCTTTTCTTGTTTACTTTTGGCCCAGCAAAATCATTACTGTGGTTCCTGATGGAATAACTATACTTTCTAGCAAGCAGTTTGTGATCCAGCTTGCATTTTCTCAGACATCTATTTGCATATAAGATGAAACAGTAACCAACCACCAAACCTCAGGATTTCCCCACTGAGGAGTTAAGTCCAAGGTTTCCTCCAAGTTTTATCCCGCTCTTTGGGTTTGTCAGTAAACAAGGAATTATAGCATTTGTGTGTCAGAGAATTTGAGGGAACAGCATGCGATTTAAATGCACAGTGAATGGAACTGACATTTTTTATTCTCTCAATGATGGCTTTTACTTTTATCTTTTAATTGTTTTTGGAGTATAGTTGATTTACAATGTTGTATTAGTTTCAAGTGTACATCAAAGTGAATCTGTAAAGCATATACTTATTACTTGCGTGTGCTCAGTTGTGTCTGACTCTTTGCAACCTCATGAACTGTAGCCTGCCAGGCTCCTTTGCCCATGGAATTTTCCAAGCAAGACTGCTGGAGCCAGTTGCCATTTCTTACTTCAGAGGATCTTCCTTACCCAGTGATTGAAGCCATATTTCCTGTGTCTCCCACATTAGCAGACGAATTCTTTACCAGTGCACCATCTGGGTTAGCCATACTTATATGAAGGAAATGGCAACTCCCTCCCAGTACTCTTGCCTGGAAAACTCCATGGGCTGAGGAGCCTGCTAGGCTACAGCCCATGGGGTCGCAAAGAGTTGGACACGACTGAGCGACTTCACTTTCACTCCTTTTTAAATTCTTTTCCCTAATAGGCCATTACACAGTATTGAGTAGAGTTTTATGTGCTATACAGTAAGTGCTTAGCAGTTATCTATTTTATATATACTGGTGCTTATATATCAGTCCAAATTTTCCAGGTTGTCCCACCCCACCTACCTCCCGAAACCCTACTCTCTCAGACAAACACACTAGTTACTTGACAGCATGGTCAAAATAAGGTGATACCTGACACTGTTCACTGTTATACTGGAGTCACTGAAAAAAAAGGAAATAGTGACAAGCAATTTTTTTTTCTTTAGAAAGCCTCTGATTATGACAGAAAAGACAAAATGTTAATTTCTCTATGAACTTTGTTCTAAAATTTGTTTTCATTTATAAGGCTGGTCATTCCACTAAAAACATTCTTTAATTTGATTTAAATATCGTTTTGATGATGAATCTGTATATATTACTGTGACAGAACAAAGAAATAAGATTTCTAAGGCTCACAAAAGATACATCAATTTTCCATTAAAAGCTTCAGAATTTAGCTGATCTCATTTAGTAATAATCTAATTAGTGAAAGTAAGGAAATAACATTTGTTAATCTATGATCTATTTTATATAAATTATATAATGAAATTCACTTACAGCCGTAAGATTACAGTTTATAAATGACTCCGATAATGTGTTAACACACTCAGAAACTCAATTTAACCTGTAAGTACATCTTTCTTCACTGAAATTGAACAAAATCCATTTATCAAAGTATTCCACCTACATCCATTTCCTACCAGTAGGAAGACAGGGGATAGAGGGCAAGAAAGAAGATGGGAAGAGTAGAGAGGAAGGAAAGAAAGAATTCCTGATATTATATTCCTGTACCAAACTTTAGACTTTTCAAATAACATAAAATGGGAAACTTTAGTATGTTGTCATACTAAACATAACCAGTAATGGCTCTTGTCCTCAGATTCAATTAAACGCTAAGTAATATGATATTTGGTGTTACCTTTTGTTTCTCTACTAAGAACTCCAAAGAGCAATTTGAAAATTATTGTTCTATTAAAAGTCTGGCTCAGTTCCTCTTATCTGCCTTATTTGCATTTATTCAGGGGATAAGAATTTCACGATACAAAATTTGCAATGTGCCCTGATGGTCTTATGAATTCTACTCAATAATAACTCACCTTATCTCCAAAAAAAACTTTAAAAGTTCAGATTATCCTCCCAAATACCAAATTTAGCTTATTTCCTCCAAACTAACTTTTTTTTTTTTTTTCAGTTAGGTCACATAACCACTATTCCAATCCATACAGCTTATTTTCTTAAAGCTTTTACTTTCTATAGGAATGAAAAATCAGAAGAAAAAGAACAATATACACACTGTAAAATTTGAAGTAGAAAACAAGTGTTAGTTTATGTTGTTTACTTCATTTGACATTTAAATTTAACAAACCCAAGAAGATGGAAGATTTCTTCTCCAAGACAACATATTAGACAAGTAGTCACATGAACCTTTCCCTCATGGTTCCTAAAAGAACAATAGCCAAGGATTTGCATATAAACCAAAGAAACCTATCTCAACATTCAAACTATTCGGAAGATGCATCTGTTTAACATTCATATAAAATTTGCATTTTACTCCTTTAAATCCAATTGCTTTCATTTATTAAAAATAATCCCCAAACTTCTAATAATATTGACATTCCAAAGTGTCATAACTCTTGTGTTTAGCGGAGTTGAGAGAATCCCTGGCACAATACCACACAATCTGAGAAGGATTTATAAAGTCTGAGATGTATAAACAAAGGTGATTATTTTGGGTGAGGCTAATTTACAGAAAAGGAAAAAGATATGACACCGAAAGATGAACTCCCCAAGTTGGTAGGTGCCCAATATGCTACTGGAGAAGAGTGGAGATATAGCTCCATAAGGAATGAAGAGGCTGAGCCAAAGCAAAAACAACACCTAGTTGTGGGTGTGCCTGGTGGTGGAAGTAAAGTGTCTCTGAGCATCTCTGGTGGGTATGAGGTTTGATTCTAAACCTGATTGCTCCCCTCCTACCATCTTGTTGGGGCTTCTCCTTTGCCCTTGGATATGGGATTTTGTTTTTTTGTTTTTTTGTTTTTTTTTGGTGGGCTCCAACATTCTCCTGTCACTGGTTGTTCAGCTGCTAGTTGATTTTGGTGTTCTCACAGAAGATGAGCACACATTCCTCTACTCCACCATGTTGACTTGACCTCAGATATACAAATGACATCACCCTTATGGCAGAAGGTGAAGAGGAACTAAAGAGCCTCTTAATGAAGGTGAAAGAGGAGAGTGAGAAAGCTGGCTTAAAACTCAATATTCAAAAAACTAAGATCATGGCATCCAGCGCCATCACTTCATGGCAAATAGATGGGGAAACAATGGAAACAGTGACAGACTTTATTTTCTTGGGCTCCAAAATCACTGCAAATGATGACTGCAGTGGTGAAATTAAAAGATGCTTGCTTGCTGCTTAGAATAAAACTATGACAAACCTAGACAGAATATTAAAAAGCAGAGATATTACTTTCCTGACAAAGGTCCACATACTCAAAGCTATGGTTTTTCCAGTAGTCATGTATGGATATAAGAGTTGGATTGATGCTTTTGAACTGTAGTTTTAGAGAAGACTCTTGAGAGTCCTTTCGACTGCGAGGAGATCAAACTAGTCTTTCCTAAAAAAAATCAGTCCTGAATATTCATTGGAAGGACTGAATGTAAAGCTGAAGCTCCAATGCTTTGGCCACCTGATGTTAAGAGCTGACTCATTAGAAAAGACCCTAATGATGGGAAAGATTGAAAGCAAGAGGAGAATGGGACGACAGAGGAAGAAATGGTTGGATGGCATCACCGACTCAATGGGCATGAGTTTGAGCAAGCTCTGGGAAATAGTGAAGGACAGGGAAGCCTGGCGTGCTGCAGTCCATGGGGTCCCAAATAGTTGGACAAAAATGAATGACTGAACAACAATTTACAGAAAAGTTGTTAAAAGCATGGCATAATAAATTTTATTATTCAAAACCAAAATACCTTCCCAGTTAAAAGTCATTTATTCCTATCTATCCTAAAATGTTATGAAGGATAGCTATTAACTATTACTACAGCATCACTATTATCTCTTTACTGTTAAAACCTTTCAATTCCTGGGTCAGAAAAGTCCCCTAGAGGAGGGCATAGCAATTTGCTCCATTATTTTTGCCTGGAAAATTCCCATGGACAGAAGAGCCTGATGGACTATAGTCCATAGGGTTGCAGACAGTCAGACACGGCTGAAGCTACTGAGAATGCATGCATGCATTGTTAAAATGTAATTGAAGGTACATTTTGTTAAGAAGCAGTTGATTTTTAACTTAAACTGTTCACAGCCTGTAAGGTGATAACTGCAGTAGAGATAGCAGTAGACTGGAAACAACATCCTTAGTATCTCTGAAAGAGGACAGAGATACTAAGGCATTGTCCAATCCAAGGTCATGGAGAATTTTAAAAGAAAGAAAAGAGTCAATAGGAAGCCAACCCAGGACTTTTAGTCTCCTGTTCTTACTGCTTGAATAGTCTCACTATCTTTAAAGTTCTTTTCTATTCAGGTAAGACAGAGCCCTGTGGGATTCATTCCCCCTTGTGCAGGTTGCTCGGCTGAGCCATACATTTCTATTGGCCCTATTGATTAGGCATCTGCTTCCTCTGTAAGGATGGTTTGCTCTTGTGGAACCGTGTTTAGCAGCTGTTACAGTTCAGATGAGTGTTGACAGGATGAAAATTAAATTAACACCCAATAACATTTTAACACCTGGTCCAACAACTGCAATATCATTGAATTCACCTTTTCAAAATTGCTTTGGGAGTTAATTCATCCTTACTTTGACTTTGACCTAAGGAGACACTACTATAATTCTGCTATGAAAGACTCTCCCTTGACTGCTCTTTTGTAATTTCTGTGAGCCTTCCCTCTGACTCCTTTTCAACGATTGTGTGGGCAGTCTCTGGAAAATACTCAGTAGAAATATTCCACTGGAAAATGCGCCACTCTCTTGATCATAAAGAGTGAGCACAGACAGGAAATGCTAACTGAAGAGGAAGTATATGTTACCATAGCACAAGGCAGACTGATGGGCAAGTAATCACCTACTCAGGGACAATGCAGTTGGAAAGAATGCGGAATTCACACACTTACCACTTCCTCTTGTGATTGGCTCGTGAATAATGTCAGGGGGAGGATGTATAGCATGGTCTTTATGCTGGTAGGTTCTGGAGTCAGATGGCCTCATTTAAAACTTCAACTCTGCCACTCCCAAGCATGTGACAGTGTTTAAGAGACTTAAACCCCTAAGCTTTAGTTTCCTCATAAACCCAATTAATAACAGCGTCTGCTTCATAGAGTTGCTTGACAATTGTGAAATCCATGTTAAACACTTAAAGTGATAGTGTCTCACAGACTGTGACACCTATTACCTCCTAAGTCTTATGTTCCACTGTCATTCCACAGACTACCTGAATTGAAAAGAAGCTTCGCGATCCTTTAATCTTATTCTCTCATTTTATTGTTAAGTAAACACAAGGAGGTTTAGTAACTTCCTCAAGATATATATCCACATAGTACTGAGAAATGAATCCAGGTTTCCTTATCAGAAATTCCATTTTCTTTTTATAAGACTGCCAACTCTTTAATAGTCTATTTATTTAGAAAGTATTCTTTGACTATGCTGTGTAACTCATTCACTTAAGCTTCTTCTATCTGTATTTATTTATTATGTTATTTGTTATTTGCCAGGCCTATTAAGATGCATAGATAATAAAACTATCATGCTATCATTTGATGGTTAGAATTCCTGTCAAATGCTAGGTGTTCTGCCAAAGATAAATATAATACAGAGTCTAACTTACTAAAAGACAAGGAAAAAAATGTTAGCATACAGTGAATATAGTCCATTAAACAACTGTTAGAAAATTATAATCTACTTAGTGGGTTTTCCAAGATCTTCCTTTTTTTTTCCCTTTGTTTCTGTTGCTTTCAATTTTGTTGATAATTATGTTTGCAGGGAAGGGAAATTAGCAGAAGGCAGAACTGCATCTTTTAATTTGGTTGGTGCTGGCAATTGTTTTGTATTCCTAGTGACTGATATTATAAACTTCAATGAGACTTTTGGATTAACTATATATTGGATTTATTCATCTACTTTTCCCACCTGCCTTTTTCACCACCAATACAGACTCAAGAGTTTTGTTCTTATTGTTTTAAGATAGAGTATTCTCCCCTAGTTTTATTTTGTTTAATTTGTTTTACTCCTCATCCTGAATATATGGGAATGATAACATGAACACAATTTGCAAGAAATAGTTGAAGATGATAATACTTGACAAAAATATATTTTAAAAATTATTTTATCTTAACTTTTTAAATAAAACATCCCAATCTGGGGTTTGGGATTAACAGTTATACAGTACTATGTATAATATAGATGAATAATAAAGACATTGCATAGCTGTGCTGTACTTAGCTGTTCAGTCATATCTGACTCTTTGTGGCCCCATGGGCTATAGCCTGCCACGCTCCTCTGTCCATGGGGATTCTCCAGGCAAGAACACTGGAATGGGTTGCTACGCCCTACACAGGAAACTACATTCAATATCTTATAAAAGCCTATAATGGAAAAGAAGAAAGTATACATTCTTTTTCCAGATTCTTTTATATGTGTGTGTGTGTGTGTGTGTATGTATTAACTGAATTACTTTGCCAAACACCTGAAACTAAGACAACACTGTAAATCAATTATACTTCAACAAAAGTCACAGGGAGTTCCCTGGCCATCCAGTGGTAAGGATTCTGGGCTTCCATTGCAGAGCACACAAGTTTGACCACTGATGCCACTAAGATCTGGGATGCCACAGGGTATGGCCTCCCAAAAGAGTCTCTATCCTATATGGCTGAATTTGCAAAATTCAATATAAGCATTAATTTTCCCAGAAGGTGTTTTTGGAAAGAAAGATATAATTTCGTAGAGGAAAAAAAGAATGACAGAGAGGAGGGGTGTATGAGGATCAACTATTCTAATCTGTTAGTATGAGAAAAGCAGTCTTCCCAGAAGAGAAAAAGATGGTGAGAAATGCTTGATGTTTTTAAAATGTTATGTAATTGCTTAATTGCCTCACCCCCCTATATATTTCCCTCTGTCCCTTCAGGCAAATGAAGGCTTTGTTACCCTAACTCTAGAAAAGATCTCACAGCCCTGGGGAGAATGTAGATATAATTTGAAATATATAAGCATTAAAGATATACAATGTGCTCAGCAACATATGCATCATTGATTTCTTTTATATTTCCCAAATAAAGGTATAAATATCCTGAGATAGGTATTTTTCACTTTAAAAAGTCTAATAATAGTAAAAAGGAAAAATTCTTTCTGGCCACCTGAGCATACACTTAACAACAGGAAGACATTACTAGATTCTCAAATTCTCATAGATATGGCAGTGTTTTTTATCAATCATTTGCAAGATTACTTAGCATATGAAAGTACCCCCACTAAAATTAATGCATTCACAACCTGGTCAGCATTAATATTTTAGTGTTACATGAGAAGTAAGAAAATTTTTCTAAACATTCAAGTTCAACTAAAATACAGTTGAACATATTTAAGATGCCTTGACAGTAAGTGACACTTTGCTTTTGAATGTTTTAATTATTCTGCACTACAAAAGGATGTGGTCACGCAGGAAAGAAATATTTCCCTGGGAGAAAGGAAGGTACAAAAGAAAAGATGAATAGAAATCAGGAATACTGCCCATCTATTTCAATGCCAATTTCAATATATGGAGTTATCAAATAATATATTTCATCAAATCATAAAATGAGAACAGTTCTTAATATTTCATTCAATCAACAACCATGGCTCCTTCAAGGAGCCAGAAAAAGGAGAAAAACAACTTTTGATCTTGAATCAAAAAAAAAAAAAACAGTTCATCAGCCTCTGGTTTTATATATAAATATTCCAGACACAAGAAAAATCACAGTACTTTTAAATGGTTATCAGGTTCATAATCAGTTTGTTCAGTTGTGCACAGTAGATCATTTTGGCAACCAAAGCAGGTAGAGCTCCTCTCTGCCATTCATAAGACATTAAAAATCTAGTTAATTTACTAAAAATCCACAGAATCACAAACCTAGAATTAAGGCTGAGCACTTAATTTGACAGATGAAGCAAGCACTGATGGGAGCACCTCATTTGACAGATGAAGAGACTATGATTATTAAAAGGTGACAAGTTTGGTCCACAGGTGGCCAGAAAAAGACCAAGATTCAAATGGAGGGACATTGTCTGGAAGGCTAACATTTATTTTACTACATGAGGCTAATTGTACAGCTTCCTTTATTATTTGCTATTTTGCTGCTGCTGCTGCTGCTGCTAAGTCGCTTCAGTTGTGTCCGACTCTGTGCGACGCCATAGACGGCAGCCCACCAGGCTCCCTTGTCCCTGGGATCCTCCAGGCAAGAACACTGGAGTGGGTTGCCATTTCCTAAATGGCAGCAGAAACTAACATGGGCATGAAAACTCAAAGACTCTTTCCTCTCCCTGCCAAAGAGTACAGGAGAAGCCGTTCATGCAGATATTTGCCAGCTTGCCCTTACAGTGTGCTCACCTGCTACAGCAGAAGATTGCTAATAACTATACCAAAGTCAAGAAAATTTTAGAAGTGAGTGTTCAAATTTATATATTTCTGCTACCATTTATTAGCAGAGAAACTGTAAGTACAGATCAGGTAAGAAAACTAATCGATATATTATTTCTACATATGTGAATAATGTACTAACCGTTTCAACATAAGACGTATCTGCTACTGGAGATCTGTAAATCTCTACAGTGGGGTATTCTATAAGAGGAGACTCATAACCTCTGTTTCGATACTGCTTTGCCTCCATCTCAATGGACCTTTTAGACATTTCCTTGAATTCACTTTTAATATAAATCCCATTAAGAAAAAGAACAATCCAACAAATAAGATTTTCATGGTACCTGGAATTCAATTTTATCTTCCAAATATTACCAAGAAAGCAAAGATCCATTTTCATCAGCATTTAGGCTAGTAATGCTAAAAGTAGACTGTCCAAAAGTAGACTGTCTTGACCTGGGAACTCTGTGGCATGAATGTTCCTTAAATCAGGTGTAACAGACTCAAGACTCACCTAACCAAGATGTCATGTTGTTGTGAGACATCATACATCCATGTAAAACTCAACTTGTAGAAAGAAAAAGCAGAGAAAGACACAATCACTCTTCAGCTGCTGTTTTATTTACTGCATCATCACCAAATGTTAAGTAAACAGGGAAGCAGATTTTCTCTTATTTAGAACCATGAGTGGAAAAGTCCTTTATCTGGAGATTATGATTAAAGGTTTTATTATCAAACTGGGAATAATAAATGTAGCTATATTTGCTTTCAGGGAAGAATCAAGCTTCATATATTTATACAAATAGAGCCTTCCTAAGAAAACAGATATTGAAGCTGAGGCTCCTAGAAGTTCATAAAATTCAGACTGAAGGGAATTGCATTTAGAAACTTCTACATCCAGGATGAGTTTCAAAATGAGCTAAGAAATTAGTTTACAAAGAACAAATATGTCTTTGAAATTATATTATGTATAATAAAAATGCAAAATATACATTGTCATCTATTAGAAAATTTTACAAATTAAAATGGTTATTTTGATTATTTCACATGAAATACAAAATTATTTAAAATATTTCCCATCTAATCTACAGATAGTTTTATGGAAAGAATGAGTTGCCAAATATTTGAAAAATAATCACATATTCTGAACAAGCTCATAAACTGTAATATTATTATTACAGAAAAATAAAAGTTGAATGTGAAATACTGAATGTGAATAGTTGATTTTTTTTCTTTATTCTGTTACATTTTATTGGCATAGCTTTCATTTCTTTGCAGAATTCAGAATCTAGACCCTAGACCCTAAAATGTAGACCTTTGGAAAAGGAGAAAGTGCTCTGATAAGCAATCTATAATGCAGGGGTAGATCCTAGGGAGGGAGGAAAAGTGCCAGATTCCATGCCAAAGAAATAGGTTGATTAATGATGGGAAATGCTGGAGAGTCAGTGGCAAAAAGGAAAAAATACTTTACTAACCTAAGAACACTACACCCTTGAAATGACTGCCCTCTAGAGCAAAGGTAATTTTTTATTTACAGAACTAACAATGGTAAACTCAGGCAGTTTCTATGTTACAATTAACTTTCATTCCGTATTTGAAACCTAAAATGCATTTACACATAATAAATGATGATTAGGAACCCTGAATGTATTTAACCCATAAAGCAACTAACCTGTTCAATACTAGCATCAGGGCTAGAGAATTAGTATCAATGGTTCAATAGCACAGTTTCATGGTGGCAACAAAAGGGTTGCCATTACTCACGGAGAATGCTGACAGATTCAATCATTACATATTTAGTATAATATATTATAAATGTTGATTCTCTTAAAATTCTCTAAAAAGTGCATTTCTAACTTGTCTTCCAGTATTATCCCATCTCAGTAGCTACATGAATTTACAGTTAAAAATGACACTTAGAGTACCTTCATTTGTTTAGATTTAATTAATTATCCTACTCCTTTTCTCAGTGAAGATGGAAATCCCATGTTCACCATCTTTAAAACAATTTCTAATCTTTAAAGTCATTGTATTTGCTCAGGTCATCTGAGAAGCACACACCAAGATGTGATCAGTCTTTCAGGAGCCGTGATGAAGAAACACTTCCAAAGAATAAAAAAGGGAGGAAGCAGGAGAAGGCAGAAAAAGCGTTCAGACTGCAGTGCAGTTCTGACCTCTCTGAAGGGAGAGGGGCAACAAGGAGAGGTGGAGGGGTAGAGTCTCAGACTGCAGTACGGCTCTAAGAAAATCTCAGCCAGCAAGGGAGTTCCCCAGCCAGACTTGTCCACTCGAGATGTTCAATATCACATTAGCATGGGCCAACACTGACATTCCTGCCATATGCAACTGTCGGTGAGAATAGCTGAGAGAAGTAGGACCCTATTCTAGAAATGGTGATAGAGCCAGAGATAATGGCAGTTGGAAGCAAATTCAACTCTGCTCCCCATAGGAGATCTGAAGTGTCTTTCCAAGATTCCAATAGTACTTTTTGAACTCTTCTTGAATTTTAAAAGAAGATGTGACTTGTGTCCTAGACGCCCCTAAATCTGCAAGAATATGTATATCAATTTACCCTCCCAACTTAAGACAGGGAGTATCAGTATCAGAGAGAGGAAACTTAAATTGACACTATACACAGTACCTGCTGACAAAACACTGTACTGGATAAATAGATATCTTAATTCACAGGATAAATGAAAAAAAAAAAAAAAAAAAAAAAAAACCCTGAGGACCTAGCTTCCACAAAATAAGAATATATTCCTATATTTCACTTGACTGATGAAACATATATTTGAATGAATTTTTCAGTTTTTCAGTAAGGATAACATGCTTTTTTAGGACATGTATATCCAAGAATTCCTTTCTATTGCTTTTGCAAAATCACAGCAACTTGACTTACAGGAGATAAAGGAACTATAACTTATTTGATAATAATGTGTCATAAGGTGATACCCATGTGTCTTTCCTTGCATAATTCTTTACATTCTGATTTCTAAATTGGTTAATGACTGAAAATCTTATCCCAAAACAATATCGTTAACTCTTCATGGGCAGAAGATATGCATGTCTTCTTTATTTTCAATTTCTTTTACTGAAGTGTAATTGATTTACAGTGTTGTTTTAGTTTCTGGTATACAGTAATATATGCATTATAAAATATACATTCTTTTTCATATTCTTTTCCATTATGGTTTATTACAGGATACTGAATATAGTTCCCTATTCTATACAATAGGCCCTTGTTGTTTATCCATTCCACATGTAGTAGTTTGTCTCTGCTAATCCCAAACTCCCACACCATTCCTTCGATAGTCCTCTCCTCTGGCAACCATAAGTTTGTTCTCAATGTCTGTCTTCTCAGATAAAGACCAAAGAACTACAGCATTTAAGGACATGGGGCTTGACGGTGAGAAGTTCCAAGGCCACTGAGGAACACTGGAGAAATGAACTTTGCTACACAGAAACTGTAGTAGTTACTTGAAATTGCTTTCCCATACTTCCATTTACTCTCATCTGAGAAAGATTTAGACCAAAGAATCACATAGACTTTTCTGGAAATTGGTATCTACAAGTGAATTAGTTGCATTCACATTGTATTTGGGAGGTAGTAGTGGCTTCCCTGGTAGCTCACCTGGTAAAGAATCTGCCTGCAATGCAGGAGACCCTAGTTCAATTCCTGGGTCAGGAAGATCCGGTGGAGCATGGACAGGCTACCCATTTCAGTATTCTTGGGCTTCCCTGCTGACTCAGATGATAAAGAATCTGTCTGCAATGCAGGAGACTTGGGTTCAATCCCTGGGTTGGGAAGATCCCCTGGAGAAGGGAATGGCTACCCACTCCAGTATTCTAGCCTGGAGAATTCCATGGACAGAGGACAGTCTACAGTCCTCTGGCAGGCTACACTCCATGGGGTAGCAAAGAGTTAGACATGACCAAGGGTCTCTCCTTTCACTTTCCCTTAGCAGCTAGCAAGCAAGCACTGACAAGAGTGTTATTTTTTACCTCAGACAGACTGAATGTTCTGCTCCTTCATCACTAATTGTCTGGGTATAAGGTGGTAATGATAGTAGGTATGGCAATAGCAGGGTTTTTCTCTGTCTTTGTCATGGCTATGGTGTTGTGCTGTATAACAAAAAGTCCAGTGGCAACCTCCTTGCAGGTGATGGAATTCAAGCTCAGCTATATCAAATCCTAAAAGATGATGCTATTAAAGTGCTGCACTCAGTATGCCAGCAAATATGGAAAACACAGCAGTGGCCACAGGACTTGAAATGGTCAGTTTTTATTCCAAGCCCAAAGAGGGACAATGCCAAAGGATGTTCAAGTGAAAGCATTCATCACCCACTTGTGTCCGACTCCTGGGACCCCATGGACTGTAGCCCACCAGGCTCCTCTGTCTACAGGATTTTCCAAACTACTGCACAATTGCATTCATTTCACATGCTAGCAAAATAGTGCTCAAAATTCTCCAAATCAGGCTTCAACAGTACAACTTCCAGGTGTTCAAGTTGGATTTAGAAAAGGCAGAGAAACCAGAGATCAAATTCCCAACATCCATTAGATCATAGAAAAAGCAAGAGAATTCCAGAAAGTAGTATAGTCTACTTCATTGACTACACTAAGCCTTTGACTCTGTGGATCACAACAAACTGTGGAAAATTCTGAAAGACATGGAAATACCACATCACTTTACCTGTCTCCTAAGAAACCTGTGTGCAGGTCAAGAAGAAACAGAACTGGACATGGAACGATGGACTGGTTCAAGGCTGTATGTTGTCATCCTGCTTATTTAACTTATACGCAGAGTCCATCATGTGAAATGCTGGACTGGATGAAGTACAAGCTGGAATCAAGATTGCAGGGAGAAATATCAATCACCGCAGATATGCAGATGACACCACCCTTATGGCAGAAAGTGAAGAGGAACTAAAAAGCCTCTTGATGAAAGTGAAAGAGGAGAGTGAAAAAGTTGGCTTAAAGCTCAACATTCAGAAAACGAAGATCATGGCATCTGGTCCCATCATTTCATGGGAAATAGATGGGGAAACAGTGGAAAGTGTCAGACTTTATTTTCTGGGGCTCCAAAACCACTGCAGATGGTGACTGCAGCCATGAAATTAAAAGACGCTTACTCCTGGGGAAGGAAAGTTATGATCAACCTAGATAGTATATTCCAAAGCAGAGACATTACTTTGCTGACTAAGGTCCATCTAGTCAAGGCTATGGTTTTTCCAGTAGTCATGTATGGATGTGAGAGTTGGACTGTGAAGAAGGCTGAGCACTGAAGAATTGATGCTTTTGAAGTGTGGTGTTGGAGAAGACTCTTGAGAGTCCCTTAGACTACAGGGAGATCCAACCAGTCCATTCTGAAGGAGATCAGCCCTGGGATTTCTTTGGAGGGAATGATGCTAAAGCTGAAACTCCAGTACTTTGGCCACCTCATGTGAAGAGTTGACTCATTGGAAAAGACTCTGATGCTGGGAGGGATTGGGGGCAGGAGAAGGGGATGACAGAGGATGAGATAGCTGGATGGCATCACTGACTCGATGGACGTGAGTCTGAGTGAACTCCGGGAGTTGGTGATGGACAGGGAGGCCTGGCGTCACAAAGAGTCGGACACGACTGAGCGACTGAACTGAACTGAACTGATGCTGAAGCTGTAGCTCCTATACTTTGGCCACGTGATGCAAAGAGCCGACCCATTAGAAAAGATCCTGATAGAAGGCAAGGAGACTAGGCAAGATAGAAGGCAGGAGGAGAAGGGGATGACAGAGGGCAAGATGGTTGGATGGCATCACTGACTCAGTAGACATGAGTTTGAGCAAGCTCCAGGAGAAAGGACAAGGAAGCCTAGTATGCTACAGTCCATGGGTTTGCACAGAGTCAGACATGACTGAGTGACTGAACAACAACAATAACAACAACCTCCTTACAATGTTTCTGTCAATATCTAATTTTCTTATGCAAACACCTAATTCCTGTAAATATCCAATTCCCTGTAGTAAGTCTCTCTTTCTGTTTACTTTCATTTTATTGAATGAAAACCCTAATTTATACAATGAGTATAGCAGAGAACTACATGTCTAATAGGGAAGTAAACTGACTGAAACCATGACATGGGGAACTTACTTAAGATCATACTTCAGTCAAGATGGAAATTTACTATGGAAGAGTCATGATTTTGCTAAGGATCTCCCAAAGAAAGACAGCTTAGGTAGTAATCCCACCTAAGAGAATTCTTGGTGAGGAATACTGTAATGTTTAAAATCTCACTGGTAGATTTTGATGTAATAGGGAGGGGAAATTTTTCAGGGAACGGTTTCTAGCACTTACTGTGAATACCTTCTTGTGTTAAAGAGCCCTTCAGAGTTTACAAAGTGGAACCATCTGAGCATTTTTCAGCTAGTGTTCTAGACAAATTGAGCTAAACACAAATATTATTAACTGTTTTGTACATAAGGAAACTGGGGTCACAAAGAGATTTTCATAATCAGCAACTAGTAGAATGTGAATAAAACTGCTGTTTGGTTTTCAGTATACTTTATCAAGTCCATTGCAATCTCTTCACATAATAATCCCTCTCATACAACAGTAAAGTTTAAAAAAAAAACTATCACTTAAACTCATAGATGAAATATTTAGGTATTGTATAGAAATTAGAAAAAATCTGTAAAACATTTATATTCTATACTCAAATAAATAATGAAAGAATATAGTTATCACTGACTTAGCACAGCAGCTAAAACTTGCAAGAGCAGTCCTAACAGTAACCTCTCTTTCCATGTCTAACAGCACCTTGAAAATACATATACACTTTAATTTTTGTCTTCTAAAGACATTGTCTTTAGAACACAGACAGCATGTTGAAAAGCAAATACATCATTTTGCCGACAAAGGTCCATATAGTCAAAGCTGTGGTTTTTCCAGTTGTCGTGTATGGATGTGAGAGTTGGACCATAAAAAAGGCTGAATGCTGAAGAACTGAAGTTTCCAAATTGCGGTGCTGGAGAAAAACTCTTGAGAGTCCTTTGGACAGCAAGGAGTTCAAGCCAGTCAATTTTAAAGGAAATCAACCCTGAATATACACTGGAAAGACTGATGCTGAAGCTGAAGATCCAGTACTTCGGCCACCTGATGCAAAGAGCTAATTCACTGGAATTATTCATTGAAAGACCCTGATGCTGAGAAAGATGCTGACAGAAAGAGGAGAAGGGAGCAACAGAGGATGATATGATTGGATGGCATCTTTGTCTCAATGGACATGAGTCTGAGCAAGCTCTGTGAGATAGTGAAAGACAGGGAAGCCTGGAGTACTGCAGTCCATGAGGTTACAAACAGTCAGACATGACTGAGAGATTGAATAACAACAAATAATTATGGAGGCTGATTAAGCCCCAAGATCTTCAGTTGGTAAGCTGGAGACCCAGGAAAGTTGATGGCATAGTTCCAGTTTGGGAATGAAGGCTTAAAACCAGGAAAGTCAGTGATGTACTGGGTTGACAAAAGTTCATCCATGTTTTTCCATAACACGGTCAACCCATTAGTTCCAATACAAAGACTGGGGAAAAAATATCATAGCTCAAAGCAGTCAGACAGAAGTTTTTCCCCCTACTTAAAGGAGGATCAGCCTTTTGGTTGTATTTAGGCCGTCAGCTGACTGGATGGGGCTCACCCACATTAGGGAGAGCAATCTGCTTTATTCAGTCTACCAATTAAAATGTTAATCTCATCCAGAAACACCCTCATAGAAACAATCAGAATGATGTTGGACCAAATATCTGGATACCTCATGACCCAGTTAAACTGATACATAAAATTAACAATCACAATGAGGAAGTATGAGTAAACTATACTTTATAGTATATACAATATACATAATGTGTATATTTTTATATACACTTTATTATGTTACTTAAGCTCTAATCCATTTATCTGTAACCAAACTCAACCCTTTCAATCTAACCTACACTATATTGCTATATTAGTCTTAAATGCATCATTTTATCACATCAGCTTGTATGTAAAGTCCTTACATAGTTCTCTGCTATGCAGTGTAATAGTGTCTATGTTATCTGTGTAACCTATTGCTAAACCTTGATATATACTAGTAACAAAGTAAAATACTCGCTGTTCTTAATTCATACATTGCTCATCCCATTCCTTTTTACTCTAATGTGACAATTCTTCCTCCCTATTTACACTAAAAATCCCTCCTATTCTTAGGACTCAATTCAAATGCTATTTCATCCATGAAGTTTTCCTTACTCAAAATAATCTCTCTTTATTTTACATAAAACAATCTCCGTATTTTGCACATTTAGCACTCTCTCCTCGGATTGACCTTCTAATTTTGGCTGTTCCATAGTTTAATCTCTGATCATCTTTTCTCCTTTATCTGTTCTCACTTATTTGGTGAGCCATCCAACCTCATGGCTTTGTGTATGTAAGTCACTTCAGTTATGTTCAACTCTTTGCAACACACTAGGGACTGTAGCCTGCCCATGGGCTCCTCTGTCCATGGGATTCTCTAGGCAAGAATACAGGAGTGGGTTGCCATGCTCTTCTCCAGGGAATCTTCCAACCCAAGGATTGAACCTGCATCTCTTATGTCTCTTGCATTGGGAGGAGGATTCTTTACCACTAGCACCACAAGGAAAACCCAAATACCACTTATTTTCCATGGAATCATACATCGACTTATCCTCTCCAGTCTTATTTTCAATATAAGTGACCCATGTAACCAACTGCATATTTGATATTTCCACCAGAAAGTTTAATAGACTTTTCAAACAAACATGTCCAAAACTGAACTTCTGATCTTCCAACCAAAATGTCTCTTTCCTCTCAGGTGAGAACACCATCCTTGCAGCTGCTCAGAGCAAAATATTGAAATGTCTCTTTCACACACCCTTCCAATTCATCAGAAAATCCTTTTGGCTCTATCATCAGACTTTACCCAGAATCAAACTGCTTAACAATTCTATTGCTATTATCTGGTCTCATCCACAATTATTTCCCTGTGTGGATTTTTGTAACATCCTCCTAACTGATCACTAAAATTTTTCCTTATTATTTGTGGTTACAGTACACAGTAGTATGAAAAGACCTATGGAATTGTTACTTCCATTACCTCTCTAACCTTACTGTTCACTCCTCTTTCCCTTGTAGTTGTACTGAATGTGCACTCATCTCTTCATGATTCCCCGTGTATACCATGCACACTCCACTATGGGACATTTTCAGGGATGGCTTTATCTATCTGAAATTTTCTTCATGATATTCTCATGACTAAGTCTCTCACCCTATCAAGTACTTATATATTTGATCACAAACATATCTCAAGTGCCTAGATCAGCACTGAATGAATGATTCTTTCCCTGTTTAAGCTATTTTATATATTATAAACTGTAGTGCAGTAATTTGTGTTCAGTAGTCCCCCTTACCTAAGGGGATATATATTATGAGACCCTAAGCAGATCCCTGAAACTATGGATAATACCTAAGTTTATCTATACCTTTTTTTTTCTAGTCACTAACTCTGGTTGTCATAAAGATACCAGGTCCTAGCTTTCTACTCACCCTCCTTTCTGTGATGACCTGAAGTGATAAAATGCCTGTGTGATGAGATGAAATGAGGTAAGTCACTTGGGCAAAGTGATGTAGCATTAGGCTACCACTGACCTTCTGATGAAAGGTTAGAAGGAGAACCAGCTGCTTCAGGTGACCCTGAATCATCAAGGACATCATGACAATGTTAATGATTAGATATTGGGAGCAGGTAATGTCAATGGTTGGGGATCCTGGGGCAAACAGAGTGGGAAGGTGTGAAATTTCATGATAGTACTGAGAAGAGCATGTAATTTAAAATTTACAAATTATTCATTTCTGGAATTTTTCATTTAATATTTTCGGACCACAGTTGACCGTGGTTAACTGAAACCACAGAAAATGAAACCATAGATAAACGGGAACTACCATATATCTTGTTTCTATTATCAATTGTGATCTCCATTAGAAAAAGATTAGTATCTAATTCATATTTTTAACTACATTTCAGGGCTTCCCAGGTGGCGCTAGTAGTAAAGAACCTGCCTGCTAATGCTAGAGATGTGAGTTCAATCCCTGGGAAGATCTTGGAGGAGGGCATGGCAACCCACTCCAGTATTCTTGCCTGGAGAATCCTATGGACAAAGGAGCCTGGTGAGTGATAGTTCATAGGATCGCAAAGAATCAGACATGACTGAAGCAACTTACCACACATGAAACTACATTTAAATCCATAATGCTCAGCATATTGCTTTGCACATAACAAAAGTAAGTCTTAGTCCTATTTTGGTACAAAAAATACAAATTCAAGCAAGTTTAAATCATTGTAAATTAAGCAAATAAATTGTTAAGTGTAGACTGTTTAACTAAAATGAGGGTTACCAGATACCTTCCTTTCTACACTTAATAAATAATAAAAACCAAGTACTGGAAAGCTACTGGGAAAGGCAGAGTCACCTGATTACATTTATGTGGTGCTAGGTTGTTATCACCTCTAGTTCTCTGCACATCTGTTGCATTTCTGGCAGTTTCTGCTTCTCTGTCTCTCCATCTCTTCTTAATCCTCAGTTCCATCATCCTCATTGCTTCTTTCTATCCACAACAAAAGATGGCTACCCACAGATCCCTAGCTTAATTGTCCCTCAAAGAACATGTGACCCGTTTCAGTTTCAAGGGCTTTAACCTAGCTAATATGGAGGATAAAAATATAACCTGCCAAATTTTATTCAAGCCTTTCCTGACCATTTAAATGACTCTTGCTATAGGCCCAAATCTCCCACTTCAGGAAACCTGCCTCATTCAGCAGATATTGCTAGTGGAGCAACCAAACTGACTCAGGTAAGGAATAAAAGGAATCTTGACTAGGTTAAAGAATCCATTCTGAGTAAATTGATTCCTTTTTCCCATTCATCATTCATCCTCTTTAAATAGCTATGCCAATGTACTTTGTCTTAACTGTAAGACTTATAACCTTGCTTGTTTATAGTAGAAAGAAATGGAAAGACAAGTCTAAAAGACAGTCTTGACCCCAACAGGCAAAAAGTATATCTATCCAGGTTTTACTCACATCAACCTTAAACATTTAGGCAAGATATCCTGAGTTATAGTTTTAAAAAAAACCACCATGGATTAAATATTCACACTTTTTTTTACTCTAAATGTTCATTTTCCAGTCATTAACTCTGGTTGTCATAAAGATACCAGATCCTAACTTTCTGTATAAGCCCTGGGAGAAAATATTATTTAACCAAAAAATACAACTAAATGTTAAATACAGAAATCTCATCTCTTGGATATTTCTTTTCCTTTATTTCTTCTAAATGAAAAATGTCTAATTAGATACAGCAATAGAGAAAGCTTATGATCAATTTTACTGCTTATCTGGAGTTTAAACTATTTTCGCTGTCTTCTTTTTCTATCCCATCACCCTCTGATGCAGTTTTAAAACACATAAAAAATTCTTTGTCCCTCTTTCCATTGGCAGGCGGGATCCAAATTCTCATCTCTTGAATGTGGTCAAGGTTGTGCCTACTGTGACCAGTGACTCTATGTGACTTCCAAAGCTAGGTCATAAAAAAGTCCAAATGTCCATGTAATTTTCATCTTTTTACTGGAACACTTGCTCTTAGAGCCCTAAGCAACTGTTCAACAAATCTATTACAAGACTGCTATGCTAGAGTGGAGTCAAACAGATCCACCAATCAACAGTCCTAGCTGAACTCCATTCATCTGTCATCTCAGTCTAGGTGCCAGGCAATGTAAGTGAAGAATCTTGAAGAGGTATCCTCCAGTCCAACCTCTTTCAGCTTTCGAAACTTTGAATCACACCCTGTCATTAAATCATTCCATGAACATAGTAAAATGGTTGTAGCTTTATACTCCTAAGTTTTGTGGTAGTTTATGTATACAGGAACACATCCCAAGTAGCTGTTACCTTCAGCTTCTAAACAACCTTTCCACTAACAAAACATTTGTAGCCAGTTATCTTTTGTAAAGGGCTTCCCTGGTGGCTCAGCAGTAAAGAATCCACCTGCAGTGCAGCAGATGCAGGAGACATGTGTTCAATCCCTGGGTTGGAGTAGGATCCCACTCTAGTATTCTTGTCTGGAAAATTTCATGGACAGAGGAGCCTAGCAGGCTGTAGTCAAAGAGTCAGACATGACTGAAAGACTGGGCACACACATGCACACCTTTGGAAGGATCTGATAAAATTCACAGTAAGGCATGAACAGGTAATAACTCATGATAAGGCAGAGAGCCTTCAACTTCCTCTTTATAAAATCAGGGGTATGTGCTTTGTAATCCCCTGGGTCCCTTTGGCCTTTTTAGCACTTGGGAGCAGTGCCTTATCTTAGAACAATTACGTTCCAATTGTGGTACTTCTGGGGATATAATCTGGTGGCTCAGACGGTAAAGCGTCTGCCTGCAATGCAGGAGACCCGGGTTCAATTCCTGGGTTGGGAAGATCCCCTGGAGAAGGAAATGGCAGTCCACTCCAGCATTCTTGCCTGGAAAATCCCATGGACGGAGGAGCCTGATAGGCTACGGTCCATGGGGTCGCAAAGAGTTGGACACGACTGAGCGACTTCACTTCTAAATATCTAGTTTAGACTCTCTCAAATATATCATTAGGTTGTCCTTTTCAGCAGTTTTCTCCAAGATTGAGTCAACTCAACATTTCTTAATAGACAGGTGGACATTTACATCTATTCCTTAACTGTTCTTAAGTAAAGGATATGATTTCTTTGAATGAAAGATCCAGATACTTTCCATGTTCAAAATAATAAATAGAAGCAGCTCTCTCAGGATCATACTAACACTATTAAGTGGGTAGAATATTAAGTAGAGAAATATTTGTGATTATTTGTTCTGGAAGGCCAAAACAAAGTCTGGAAAGTATACTAAAAATCAAATTTTCTCAAGTTGTAGCTGGCCCAAACACATTCTTTTATTCATCCCTAGAAATTGCAATATATTGCTGAAATTTTTCCCCCTTAAGTAATTCTTATCCTAGTTATTTTTTTTTCATTTAATCAACTATTGGTTAAGATAGACAAATAACTTCTAGATTTTTAACTCTCTCTCCTAGTAGTAGACCACCAGCCTTTAGAAACCAGCAAATTCAGGTCATTTGGGTCTAAATGGAAATATTTTCAGTTAGAACCAAGTTATGCTAGCCATTAAAGCTTAAGTCTGTGCTTTTCTGAAAATCCTGAGGTAACCCTTACATCGCGGATCACATGTGTTGTTTCTTTGGAAGTGAAGAATGACGTTAGAATAACTATGAAATTATTTTTGACTGAGAACATATTGAAACTTATCATTATCCAAGTCTGGTGCTTTGACTAAAATGTAAAACACTTACTGAAGCATTGAAGCTCTCATTAAGAAGTCTTAGCTTAGTCAAAGCACAATTGTTGACCTTCTGTGCTTAAGGCATGTGCTGTTCCATGCAGATAGAGGCTTTTTCTACCACACTCCTCTTGATGGTGCATAATGGGAGTTACATGTGCATATCAGGAAGAGAATAGAACCTTAATTTGGAATATTAAATAGCATAGGCACATGAAAAGCCTTCATTAAAATATTAAAAGTGTGCTAAACCCATAAGAACTAAGAGATATGTTCCTATGGGAAGAAAATTCCAACCTCAAGCTCTCTCCTTATCTCAGTTTCTGACATTTGTTAATAAGAAAAGAACATTAACTTAGAAAGTCACTTTTATCCAGTGACAGCTAAAGTGTTACTAGACTACCAAATGATTAGCTCATACTTTTTCCATTGCAGAACACAACAGAAGAGGACAATGAACAATCACTGTATCCCTGAAACTTACCAAGCCAGGCAGATTTAAGACTGATTTTGTCATCTTGAGCTAAATGGGAAAAAATTTTCTTACAACAACTATTTTCAATGAGATATTGATAACTTCATCAAGGTTTCTATATTATAGTTATGCCAATGGACAGCTGAATGCTCTTACGTTCCAACAACATCTAAGGACATCTACCACGTGAAAACACCTGAAACAGAGGCTCCAATTTTGACTTTTTAAAATAAAAAACAGCAAACTAACTAGAGACTAATTTTTGCACATAAGAATCATTAAATAAATTTAGTAATTTCTATATTTAAAGAAAAAGCATTTCAGAATAATTTTAAAATCTAACTTTTTAAAAAGCAGTGTTTTTAATTTTTTAATACATGGGCAGTTCAGTTCAGTTCAGTCGCTCAGTCGTGTCCGACTCTTTGTGACCCCATGAATCGCAGCACGCCAGGCCTCCCTGTTCATCACCATCTCCCGGAATTCACTCAGACTCACATCCATCGAGTCTGTGATGCCATCCAGCCATCTCATCCTCAGTCGTCCCCTTCTCCTCCTGCCCCCAATCCCTCCCACATCAGAGTCTTTTCCAATGAGTCAACTCTTAGCATGAGGTGGCCAAAGTACTGAAGTTTCAGCTTTAGCATCATTCCTTCCAAAGAAATCCCAGGGCTGATCTCCTTCAGAATGGACTGGTTGGATCTCCTTGCAGTCCAAGGGACTCTCAAGAGTCTTCTCCAACACCACAGTTCAAAAGCATCAATTCTTTGGCACTCAGCCTTCTTCACAGTCCAACTCTCACATCCATACATGACCACTGGAAAAACCATAGCCTTGACTAGACGGACCTTAGTCAGCAAAGTAATGTCTCTGCTTTTGAATATACTATCTAGGTTGGTCATCACTTTTCTTCCAAGGAGTAAGTGTCTTTTAATTTCATGGCTACAATCACCATCTGCAGTGATTTTGGAGCCCAGAAAAATAAAGTCTGACACTGTTTCCACTGTTTCCCCATCTATTTCCCATGAAGTGATGGGACCGGATGCCATGATCTTCGTTTTCTGAATGTTGAGCCTTAAGCCAGCTTTTTCACTCTCCTCTTTCACTTTCATCAAGAGGTTTTTTAGCTCCTCTTCACTTTCTGCCATAAGGGTGGTGTCAACTGAAAATCTGAGGTTATTGATATTTCTCCCAGCAATCTTGATTCCAGCTTGTGTTTCTTCCAGTCCAGTGTTTCTCATGATGTACTCTGCATAGAAGTTAAATAAGCATGGTGACAATATACAGCCTTGACGTACTCTTTTTCCTTTTTGGAACCTGTCTGTTGCTACATGTCCAGTTCTAACTGTTGCTTCCTGACCTGCATACAGATTTCTCAAGAGGCAGGTTAGATGGTCTGGTATTCCCCTCTCTTTCAGAATTTTCCACAGTTTATTGTGATCCACACAGTCAAAGGCTTTGCTTCCCTCCCTTACAATATAGTTGTCATAAAGAAATTACTATCATATGCTAAATAATGGGTGCCAAAAAATAGCTGTAATACTTATACATATCTAATCTTTAGATATTATTATTTTTAATAATTTTTAAAGTCAAATTGCATCTTGGGATCCACCATAATGCTTGAAAAGTGCCTGAAGCATAGTAAGAATTCAAGGACTATTTGTTTAATATACAATATATTAATTTGTTGAATGCTTCACTCTTGCTGGGAATACTTTAATAACACTTCAAGAATAAACATGGGGTAAAATAGTAAGAATTGTTCTAGTAAAACTAGGCTAAGAAGGAGTTTGTGGATCTAGAAATGAAAAGAAAGAGTACACAAATTGATTTTTTTAAGAAAAGCAGTAACAGATGATAATTCATGTATTAGCTTGCTAAGGCTGCTAATGACTTAAACAACAAGAATTATTTCCTCACAGTTTTGGAGGCTAGAAGTTCAAGATCAAGGTATTGGTAGGGCGGGTTTCCCTCTGAAACCTTTCTTCTTGATTTGCAGATGGCTGCCTTCTTACCGTGTACTCACATGGTCTCTTCTCTATACAGATATAGACACATATTTCTAGTGTTTTTCCATGTGTCCAAATTTTCCTATCTTATAAGGATGCTACTCAGATCAAATTAGGGCCTACCTACAAGACCTCATATTCATTTAATCACCTCTCTAAGGACCTTATCTGAAAATACAGTTCACATTCTAAGGTTCTGAGGATTGAGGTTTAACATTGGAATTTACTGGTGGGATACAATTCAACTTATAACAATTAGTTTCTTATCTTCAAGAACCTAGAAACTCACAAGTTGAAATAGAGACACTGAAAAAAACTGAGACTCATTTTTTGGAGAACAGATTAGAAAAAGTCTTTAAGGCCCTTGCTTAGCTAAAATAGAATGAATTTACAAAGGTCAAGGAAATCCATAAAAATAATCTTTAAATCAGCTGCATAATAGTCAAATTAATGACATGGTTGTATACTATCAAAATGAAGGGTCACTCCAATGGAAACAAATTCTTTCATAACTGACATGAGAGAAGAGAAAAGGCAAGGTATGAACTTGACATTAACCAATAGATACATATGGAATCTCTCTCCTAGAAGATAGGGGTGGGACCCTGGGAGCAAAGGCACAGTTACATGTTAATTACTGGCCTATGGTTTAGCTCAACCCCTACAAATCATTAGGACTTCCTGATTAACCCTATTTCCCAATGCATAGAAACCCATATGTTCCAGTTTGCCCAAGACTGTCTCAATTTATGCTTGTTATTTCTCAGCATCAAATCCAGTAGGCATCTCCTCTGACTCTCAACTTTATCTCACTTTTGATCATTTGATCACTTATATATGACTATAGCTTCTTCTCCCCAACATATGTATATACCTACACCAATAGCAAGTGTTTGAGATTCAAAACTATTCAACCTATTTTTCTCTTAACCAGGGAGAAGAAACTGACAGATCTCAAGTTCCATGTGTCCATCCTTGATAATTTGGTTCTAAAGAGAAAGGAGAAGAGAGAAAAAAGTGAAAATCACTCAGTCATGTCCAACTCTGAGAACCCATGGACTGTAACCTGCCAGGCTCCTCTGTCCATGGAGTTCTCCAGGCAAGAATACTGAAATGGATACCTATTACCTTCTTCAGGGGATCTTCACAATCTAGGGATCAAACTCAGGTCTCCCGCATTGCAGGAAGATTCTTTACCACCTGAGCCACAAAATATTTTTCAAATTTGAAGATTTAATTTCAACAGACATCTGTGTTTTATGGAAAGGAGTCTGGGCCATAATATAAGGATTCTAGCCCCTAGATTGTCAACTATTAATTCTAAGAATTTGTGCACATCATTTAAACTATTCCAGTCTTGCTTTCCTCATTTATATGAGGGAGTAGGGTGAATAGGAAAGTCTATTATTCATTTTGTTTATTTCAGTATTCAAGATATTAGACTTTAAGTTTTGGACAGCAATCCAATATCCACTTTCAGAATCTTTAGTTTTCATGAAAAACTGTAAAGTATTTCTATACATGTCAAACATGTAGGTACTTACTAGTTATTTGAATTTGGCCACATGAACTAAATTCTTTAGGACATGACTTTATCTGAATAATAATTATGTATTAGTGTAAAAATATAATAATACCAGCTCCTAAAATTTTGATGGAGTATGATGAGAACAGTAGGTTAAATATTTACTTTGGTACATGGTATTTAATAAGTTCTCAATCAATGGAGGCAAGTCTCAGTTCAAAAACTATCTTCTATCTGAAATTCCTAAAATAAGCTAAGTTTAAACTCTACTCAAGGCTATTTAAAAAATATTTCAGGAAATATGCCACTCCCTTCTTTCAATCAGTAACTGCTTCTCAGAATTCTCTACAGATGTGTAAAAGGACTTTGGTTAGCCAGTCTTACAAAGTAACTGCCAAAGCCAACTCTCCAGATGGTATTGAATACATCAATAGTGACAGCATGGAAGTGTTGAAGCTGCCCTTCATTTTCTTATAACCAACGAACCAGAAAAAAAAAAGAAAGAAAGAAAGAGTGTCAACTCTACACTGTGGCCTGATTCTTTCAAATGCAGAGTTTACAACAGAAGAGCCAAGTGCTAAAATAAGAATACTCTTGCCTTGAGGACTATTGGCCAACCATTAAAATTTTTATTCTGTCCTCAGAGATAATCCTTTTGATCTCTCAATTATATTGTTAACAACAAGGAACACACACAAAAAGGTGAGAGATTTAAAACAAATTGTAATGAATACAGTATCATATTAAATAGTTATTGACTCCAAAGATGGGACAGATTGATTTAAAGGCTGTACATTCAGATACCATTTATCGCCTCTGTGTAAGAATGGCCAGACTAAGCAAAGCAGAAGAAAAGTGACTTGTTTCAGAATTTGACCTCTCAGAACAGTCGTTTTCCCTATGTTTTCAGCTATCATATTTTATGATAAATACCCCATTATCATATTTTAAGATCAGAATATACCAGCTGAGAATAATTAACAATGAACTGCATAGTGGAGTGCTAAAGGGCTGATCATGACCCTGAGTTTTGTCCATATTCATAGTTTTAGACTGAATGAAGTTGTCAAAAGTTGGCCAGCAGAGTAGATCGTGTCTTAACTTGAGTATTCTGAACTTATTAAGATCACACTAAAATTGGCTTTGACTATCCAATCCAGTTAGAGAAATATCAGAGAGTAAAGGAATTTAAGAGATCCACAGGAATAAGTAAATAAGCAAGACTATGAGAAAGTGGATATCATAAGTAAACAGAAGTCAGAATGTAAAAATAGGAAAGCAAAAAATGGTCACAAGTGAAAGTAGATAAATAAATGGAATAGCAAGGTGACTCAAAAAGGAGGCAGTGGACTCTTGTCTCTACTGGGCCAACTAAAAGTTTCTGAGGACATTCTAAGGCCTGTGTTAGGCCTGGATGTTTGGTTACTGAAGCAACTTCTTGGGCTTTCCTTCTTTTCCTGTAAACCTATAATGAACTCACATCATGAGTAGAGATCCAAACATATTTGTTTCTTACTACCTGGAAGTACCTTAATAATGTAGTGGGAGAGCATAAAGAAGATGTATGTGTTTGTGATGGGAAGAATTTAAAAGTCTATATTTCTCTGGAATCTAACGAGTAGTAAGGTTCTAGGCTCATCAGAATCATATTCATCTGTCTTACCTCTTCATATTACTGTTAGTACACTGTTAACTCTGATTTTTCTCTGTCATAAGTCAATATCTCCAAGTAGTACTTAGCCTATTAGAAAAAAAATATGACTTCTTAAAATAATATAATCTCTCTGGGGTATGTGAACATCCTCTTAGTTCATTAATGTAAATCAAAATAAGTATATTAAACCACTAACCATAAAAAAGGAATGTTCAAATCAAAACTCAAATGAAATAAGATGGGCTGTCTCTAATATACTTTCCCCAAACAGTATTTGTTCTTCCGTAACTCTCAGACTTCAACTGATTGCTATTTCCTGCTTTGAAAACCTCCCATCATATATGTTGATGACAGAGTGGCAAAGTTACGTTGCAAAAGAGCACATAGGATGAGAGACATGTCTGTGGCCATCTTTGGATGACACAACCTTAAGTCTCCAAAATTAGAATGTAAGCACAGATACATTTCTAAATATATTTTCCTTACATTCTGTATTCCCATAGTGTTAACACAATACTAAGCAGACAGTGGATATTTTTATACATTTTATTTTCCAAGCAAGCTTCAAGACAGTGCTAGTACCAATACTCAGTATACAAAAGGCAGGGGTATATTTCTTCTTTAGGGCAAATCTAGACAAGAGGATTCTATCTATAAAACAGATTTAAATTTTCACCTGCAATAAAATTATTGTTTGCCTCATGTTTTCCTTCATGGTAGGAGAAACTTCCATTCTGCGTGCTCCAGATTCTAAAAGTTCCATCTGGTAAATATTTTGTCACTATTGAAAGTGTTAGTTGCTCAATCATGTCTGACTCTCTGTGAACCCATTAACTATAGCCTGCCAGTTTCCCTGTCCATGGAATTCTCCAAGTAAAGAATATTGGACAGGGTAGCCATTTGCTTCTCCAGGGAATCTTTCTAACCCAGGGATCAAACCTGGATCTCTTGCATTGCTACATGACTTTCTATGTGACTAAATTTGACTCCTGGATGTGGAAAATGCACACGCTTTGCCTAAGGCTGATTTGTCTCTGCCTCCAAAATGCATAAAATTTAGTTTACTTTTTAAAGTTTATGTAATAATTATATCAGGTAAGTTTGTATATGAGGAAAGAAAAATAAGAAACAAACAAAAACAGCTTTCAATACTCTAGATTAAAAGGACCTCCTTCCAGTTGTTGTCAAGGAGACCTCACCTGAAGCTTTCCTCTGTGCTTGACACACACTGGCTCATATTCATCGTTATTGACAGTTTTGTATGTGTCACCATCCAGCAAAAATCCTATCTGTTACTATTAATAAGTTACCATTTGCCATATTGATTAGTTGCTTATCTGAACTTTACAGACAGCAACCTCTCTGCTTGTCTCAGAAACCTTGTATTATTCAGATGGTACTTCTGACTCTGCTTCCTATCTTCATGACTTAAAGTACACAAAGCTGTGACCTTAGATATTTTCACTGAACCTCTATCTTAGCACTTCAACATCATCCTGTAACTTGTTACAGTATTCACTCTCAGATAACTAAACGTTGCTCTCTCCACATCCTATAGTGCTCTCTGGAAACTGCATACAGGTCCTCTACCTAACTTAAATGCCAACATCTGTTGGATTATAGAAAAAGTAAGAGAATTCCAGAAAAACATCTACTTCTGCTTCATTGACCACACTAAAGCCTTTGACGACGTAGATCACAACAAACTGTGGAAAATTATTAAAGAGATGGGAATACCAGACCACTTTACCTGCCTCCTGAGAAACCTGTATGCAGGTTCAAGAAGCAACAATTAGAGCTGGACATGGAACAATGGACCGGTTCCAAATTGGGAAAGGAGTATGTCAAGGCTGTATATTATCACCCTGCTTATTTAAACCATATGCACAGTACATCATGTGAAATGCCAGACTAAATGAGGCACAAGCTGGAATTAAGATTGCCAGGAGAAATGTCAGTAACCTCAGATATGCAGATGACACATCCTTATGGCAGACAGCAAAGAGAAATGAAAAGCCTCTTGATGAAGGTGAAAGAGGAGAGTGAAAAGCTGGCTTAAAACTCAATATTCAAAAAAAGGAAGATCATGGCATCTGGTCCCATCACTTCATGGCAAATAGATGGGGAAACAACAGAAACAATGACAGATTTTATTTTGGGGGTGGCTCCAAAATCACTGCAGATGGTGACTACAGCCATGAAATTAAAAGACACTTGCTCTTTGAGCTTCCCTTGTGGCTCAGCTGGTAAAGAATCCACCTGCAATAGACCTGGGTTTGATCCCTGGGTTGGGAAGATCCCCTGGAGAAGGGAAAGGCTACCCACTCCAGTATTCTGGCCTGGAGAATTCCATGGACTGTTTAGTCCATGGGGTAGCAAAGAGTTGGACATGACTGAGCGACTTTCAGTCACTCACTCACTTGCTCCTTGGAAGAAAAGCTGTGACAAACCTAAACAGTATATTAAAAACCAGAGACATTGCTTTGCCAACAAATGTCTGTATAGTCAAAGCTATTGTTTTTCCAGTAGTCATGTACAGATGTGACAGTTAGATCATAAAGAAGGCTGAGCACTAAAGAATCGAAGCTTTCAAACTGTGGTACTGGAGAAGACTCTTGAGAGTCCCTTGGACAGCAAGGAGATCCAACCAGTCAATCCTAAAGGAAATCAATCCTGAATATTCACTGGAAGGACTGATGCTGAAACTGAAGCTCCAGTACTTTGGCCACCTCATGAAAATGTTGATTCATTGGAAAAGACCTTGATGCTGGCAAAAATAGAAGGCAGGAGGAGAAGGGGACAACAGAGGATGAGATGGTTGGATGGCATCAGCAACTCAATGGACATGAGTTTGAGCAAACTCTGGGAGATAGTTAAGGACAGGAAAGTCTGGAGTGCTGCAAGTCCATGGGGTCACGACTGAGTGACTGAACAACCACCACCTAACCCAAAAATGGCAAAAATGTCCTCAGCTAAACAGAAATGTCTCTCAAAGATATGCACTGAGGAAATCTTATGAGAGCACACTCAAATAACCCATTTTTAACATGACCTAACCCCATTTCCTAATAATAATAACACTAGTTAAATGGTGCTGGTAAACAACTACTGGATCTGGTATGGTACATCAGCTTTATAACACATAAACTTCATATGAGGAGAGAAAAGAGTGGCTTGTTCTCAGTTAAGCCATACATTTTGCTCAAAGAACAATTCGGATGTTACTGAAATTCCTGGAGAATGAGTTAAGGCCATCAGGAATTTATTTCAATGGTATCTCCACCTAGAAAGCACTTTATTCTACAGTATGAGGCAGTTCAGCTCAATTTAAGAATGATGTTCAACCAAGTTAGGAGGAGAAGGCAGTTATAATCAGGTGCTTTACTCGTTAGCTCAGTCTTAGCCTCATGTCTGTATTCTAGGGAAACTGGCTAGTTTTTTCAAGAGAAAAAAAGCTATTCCACCAAAATCTCCATGAGATCTTAGGAGCATGAAGCAACTACAATCTGAGACACATGGATTCAAGTAAATCACAAAGGTGAGAAAAAGGCCTTCTCTGTCTCCAAGCACAGAGCACAACGGCCAGATGGAGCTTTCTCAGTATCAAACATAACTTTAGCTTTGCCACGTCAAAGAAGCTTCAGTTCAGCATAGCCTTGGCATAATTCAGTTTAGTGACCATCATCAAGAGACCATCACACTATCAGTAGCCTTAAAGTTCCTTTGAACTATTGTGTGCACAATATTTTAGCAGTGTACATTATCTTAGAAATATGGAGCAAGAATCAGGGCAAGAAGAAGAAAAAAGTTATGCCAGATGTCCTGAAGTAATTGTGGAAATTTTGAAAGGAGTTTCAGGCTCCACAATAAGAAATTGAGGGAAATACAAAAAAATATTATTTGTTGTTTTTAAGGGTTGTTTTTTTTTTTTCCCTAAGAATAATCTAAACAAGGGATGAATTAAGAAGCATAATCCAGAAAAGCCCCACCAATATACACAGTAGATAAATATTTGGAATAGGACACAGTGCAAGCCACATCTGACTTGGTCTGCTGTTCTTATCCTGACAGATAGCAACAAAGTCAAAGTAGAGTTTTCATCCCATGCAACCAGGTAAAATGGGTTATGCACATAGCATAGTGCCTAGAATGGAGGAGGGTGGTAAATGCTGAATGTTGGCTTCCCCACTCCTACTCCTTTGTAATCTCTCCTCTATCCACTTTTCCATCTTTCCTATTTTTTATATGAATATTAAGAATATTAGATAGGGTCAGTGACCTGTTCCTTAACATAAAATAGACCTGATATATACATATGAAATAGCGAAAAAATTTGAATATACCATGCATAAAATTAGAAGAAAAAAATTTCCATAGCACATTCAGCTCAAGTTGCTGTTTCTTATTTAGGATGCTATTATAGCTTCTTTGCTAGAATGCTGATTTTCTAGAATTGTTCACTGTTAGCAATTCACCATAAAATTCCAGAAGTATGTCATATGAAATTTCATCAAATATAAGAGTTAATCAGATTCTTTTAATTTTCTGCATACATTTTCTCAAAATAACACATACTACCCTTAAGAAAATGAGTTCTAAAATATGATCAAAGTAAAAATAACCTGTTCCCTATGGAAACACAAAGGCGCTAGCAAGTACCTTTCCAATTTATATAAACAGAGACAAATAGGTTAATTTTGTTTATTGTTTTTTTAATGGCTCTCAGCCAAAATCTAATATATTTATTTATTTATTTTTTATCAAAATCCTCTTTTAAAAGGGTGTTTCCTCAAACAAAGAAATCTCACGGCATAATTGGCATGAGTATGTTATGTGAAATTGAATGATGTTAGCCAGCATTCTTCTAATTACCATTTTTTCATTGGCATCCATTTTTCAACAATAATATTAGAAAATAATTAATACCTTCAGGACAAGGACCTGAACTTTATGCAAATATAGATTAGAGAAATCCAAATTATTTTTTAATGAGCTATATGTATTATGCCTCCCTATCTAGAGTTCATCTGGACCATGGTATTAAATAAGCTTAGAGTTAATTAAGCGTATTATAACTATTCCTGGCTTCTGCCTTTATTAGTATAAATCTACCAGCTCAGAGGCACTCAGCAAACATGGAAACACTTTATCAACACCCACTCCAAAACACCTTGAAATATTTCAATCTGGTCTTATACTCAGGATAATTCTAGAAGCTCAAACCTATTGGACCTTTCTCAAAATCCATTACTTTTCTACTTATATAAATATGAATTGCAGGAATAGAAGAGGCTTTCTTTGTAGATTTTGATTTATATTAATAAGAACTATAATCAAACAATTGCTCTCAAGTACATGCACACATGAAGGTATGATATCTCTTGCTGCAGAGGGAAGAGATACTGGCTCAGTCACCAGCAGATTAAATGAACAGATTTGCTTCATATTTTAGTGTGCTAAATTAAATACAAATCATAATAGAAAATCTCAACATGCAAATGAAATTATAAGAGCTTTTCTAATTTTCAGAAAAAGAATAAGAGAATCAATCTTTCAGTTAAAAAAGAAAATCTGTAGACCACTCATTAAGAGCTGATCACATTCTGTCAGCAGCTAAACTAATTTAACTTACACCTATGCAGGTTGCATTAGTTAGAAGAGCAAAATCTTTTGGAACTAACGCTGTTAAATCTACCCCAAATGTGAAAGAAAGATTATTTATGTGAGATTATCCTACAGAAATAAAGCACTATGAATATCAACAGAAAAGCAATATACACTCATTTTTCTACTAGAAACTCAGCAGGGAAAGGAAAAAGAGTAGAGTTAAGATGCATTTTCCATGGATCAGGTTCACATTCTATCATACACCCTAAGGCCCTATTTCCACAGCTGTGGAAAAATCCTTTATAGGAGAATGATTTGACATTTTAAGAATTATTCTTCCCATTTCTTCCATGTAATTCTGTGATGAAATAACAAACTCAGACACCCTGGAAAGGGGTGGGATATCAAAAAGGCAATGGATTTTGGATTCAGACAAACTAGACTTTAAATACGAGCATTGCCATTCACTACTTGAATTACCTTGGAAAATCAATTTACTTTTCACAGCCTCAATTCTTTCTACAGCAAAGAGAATTCACTACCCAAACAGAATCATTGAAGGGAAAGAATCAAGCAGATTTTCTGAAAGATAATGGGACTCAACAATTGTTGGTCCACTCATCTCTTTTTCTTTAGGCATTATCTCCACTCTAATTTTTCTTATACTATTACCTTACCCCTCAAAATTTGGGGGTTCCTTCATGTAGTTTGGGATGAAATGTCTTTATAGTCTACTTTACCCTAAAGTTTTCACAAGTTTTGACTACATAACCTATCATTTGGAAGTCCTTAACTCTTTTCTTTCCCAACTACCTCATTTTATTCCTTCCCTAGGTTTAGGGGGAAAAAAAGATCACTGGTCAATAGAATCAACATTATCAGGCTTTGTACTAGAAGGTGGAGCTTCTTTTGGATAAAAAGGGGATTTTAAAGATAATTGTAACAGTACGTTAGAAAAGTAACATACTCTCGCCTCTCTTGAATAACTTTTCTCTTGATATACTCCCCTTCTTTGCATTCCTTTTGGCTGGTAGGTTCCCTTCCTTTGTGGAAGAATTGTTCTCTATGACCACAATTGTAGAGGAAGAGCCCAGGAGAAGGGAACTCAACAGCAGGCTACCAAGGCCTAACCACTGTTTAGGCCAAAGTAGTATGATGATATATAGGACGTACAGGTTTGTTCTCCAGAGATCTGGACATATAAGCATTTCAAAGCCAACTGAATAATTCTTTGTCTTTTCATGAAGTGATATGTCTGTGTACATGAGACTCAGGTTAAGATGGGCATGGAGGGCTACAAACTGCTGTATAAGGCAAACAGGAGACTCAGAGGTTTAAATCCTGTCCATATACTATCACTATACATGCAATAGTTATTCGAGGTAGGCCAGTTTTGAGTTTCATGCAAAATACTTTATAATACTATGAAATATAATTTTATTGCTACACTAAATATTTAGTACTTCATAAAGAATGGCCTTCTTTTCTAAAATAAGTATAAAATATCTGATCATATAATTTATAGGAACTATCTTAGATTACATATTCAGACAATTATTTAATGAGTAGTTAATTATTTTTTAACTTTTCATTTTGTATTGGGGTATAGCTGATTAACAAAAAATGGTGTGATAGTTCCAGGTGAATGGCCAAGGGACTAGGCCATGAATAAATACTAGGCCATCCAATGAATACTAATTTTGGATGGGACAGTGTGATAGGCTGAATAGTAGCTTTCAAAATATCCATGTCCTAACCCTGAGAACCTATGAATGTTATTTGTATGGCAAAAAGAACTTTGCAGGTGTGATTAGTTAAAAATGTTAAACCTGTGAGATTATTTTGGATTACTCAGGTAGACACTAAATACAATCACCAGTATCTTTACATGAAGGAGGCAGAAGAAGTTTACTACAGAACAGAAGGTAGTGTTACCATGGCTTCAAGGGTGGAAGAAGGAATCATGGGTCAAGAAATACAGGAGATGTATCTCTAGAAGCTAGAAAAGCAAGAAAACAGATTCTCCTATTGAGTTCTCCTAGGAAGTCTGACCTTGTTGACACTTTAGTTTTCTCCCAGTTTGATGGGTTCATTTTGAACTTCTGGCCTCCAGAACTATCAGTGAATACAGTTCTGTTCCTTCAGGGCAATAAATTAGTGACAATTTATCATAGCAACTGTAGGAAACTAATACAATCTGAAATGTCTAACCAAATATAAGCTTACAGAGGATCAAATAATTGGGTGATGTGAACAAAAATTGAAGCTTTTCCCAAATTCTCCAAGCTTAGTTAAGTGTCTCTTGTGCTATCTGCTTCCACAGCATAGTGCAATCTACTATCATCTCATTTTTCACCTACTCTGTGGCTAAACTATTTAATTGACTCTTTTCCACAAAGCAGAAAGTTCCTGAGAGCAGGGTCAGTGTCTGCTTTGTTCATTTCTATATCCTTAGAGCCAAGCACAGCAGCCACCTGATAAACATTTGCTGAAAAGATGAATAAGTGGATGAGAGAATAAAAGAATAAATATCTAAGAATACTGCCAAGCACAGAGAAACAAGGCGAGGTAACACAGGAAGAAAAGCAATATTACCTCAATCACTTATCAAGTTGTTAGGCAGAGTAGGGCAGAAGGGTCAGCTGATTCAGGGAATTGTTTCATTTTTTTCTTGGTCACCTTCTTGCTCACCTAACTTTTAAGAAGCAAAGCACAAAATGGCAACCAAAATGAAACCAGTTTTGTATAATTCATAACTTTTAAATATACCTTAAAATGACAAAATGTAATATTTATAGATGAACATAGGATAAAACTAATTTACATCATTAAAGCAATCTATTTAACTCATTTTCTAAGTTTATTTCAAATGCTTTTCATTGTGCAATGTATAATGCAGATATTATTGTTATACAGTTATGTGTGTTATTATAGACTCTAAACAATGATCCTTAGCAGCTAATTATACATACAGTACTATTACCATCTTACAGAGGCCAAGAATTAATAGCTGAATTCTAAAATTCTTAATTTTAGAGCCAAATTCTCATATACCTAAAATGGTTGTATTTCCTTTCTCTACACAAAAAAGATAAACAAATATTCACTACAGCTTTATTCTCTTCATCGATCAACTTTTCTTTAAAACACACTTATACACATAGAAATATGAAATTCTTCTTTGATAGCCCTGGATCATCTGTCTGGTAAACTAGCTTGTCCAGTGACTTGCTTGTTACATGTTGCCCATGTAGTCAGAAGGCTACTTTTCCCCCCTTCATGATTTTAATCTAACATATGTGAAAACATTATAATTATTAAAGTGTTGACTACTATAATATGCATTTGTGTATCCCAAACAAAATGCTTCTTCCAATGAGATGTGTATATCTTGGGATCTTCAACACCTGTTAATCTGAAAGCAAAATTTAGATTTGAAATTTTATTCTTTCTTATTTTCATTTGAGCACTTTTGTGCAGCTGTTCAAACTAGTATGCTAATATGAAAATCAAATATCATTTATTCAGAAGGGGAATTAACTTTTTTAATAACACACATTTCAGAAATTCCCCATGTAGATAAATATTGTTTCTCCCCCTATTTAGATTCCCTTTACAAAGACTTGTTCTGTGTCACTGAATTCTTCTTGTGTCTAGTTTGGAGCAATATATAAATATGCTAATAAACTAGGACAGTAGAATCATTCATTGCAAACCAATAATATTACTACTGTGACTAGTATCTTGCAAAGAACTTTTTGAAGTTAATATACAATAATATGTTGTACAGTCAAAGGCCAAGAAAAGAATCCTGATTGGAATGTTACTGTGTTATGTTACTATAAATACATAAATCCAAATGAAGTGAACTCTTAGTTACATATTAAGTGTCAAAATATGCCTGGCTCATGTCACCAAAGGTGAATATATTTCCAGCACAGAATCCAATTTCAACATTTCCAAGATTCCACAGACAGAAATTAAGAGAATATAAGAAAACACTGAAGATCAGCCCTGGGATTTCTTTGGAAGGAATGATGCTAAAGCTGAAACTCCAGTACTTTGGCCACTCATGCAAAGAGTTGACTCATTGGAAAAGACTCTGATGCTGGGAGAGATTAGAGGCAGGAGGAGAAGGGGATGACCGAGGATGAGATGGCTGGATGGCATTACTGACTCGATGGACATGAGTCTGAGTGAACTCCAGGAGTTGGTGATGGATAGGAAGGCCTGGAATGGTGCGATTCATGGGGTTGCAGAGTCGGACACGACTGGGGGACTGAACTGAACTGAAGAAAACACAGTTTGAAAGGTTTCTAGTTCATACTATGAATGCAGATTGAAAGGTTTTTCTCGTTCTTTCACAAATTCACTGAATTTCCCCAACATCCCTAAAAAGGAAACAGCTTTGTCTCAAGGTATACTAAAAAGATTTTGTGAAAATCATGTTTTAAAGTATTTCAAATGTTTTAGATGGACGTTTCATTATGGTTTAGGGTAGACCTATTACCACATTCCCTTGACTCTAAGATGCACATATTTTCATATGCTAACATTTCTACATTTGTAGAAAACTTAGATTGAACAAACTGAACAAATTTCTTCTTTTTTTATTAGTGATACATAATAATGGTACATTTAATAACTGATGTCACCTTAGACTCATAAAATATAGTAAATTAGTTGACACATAGGAAAAAGCAAATATAATTCATTTTTCATTATATTATACAGTATATAGAAAAATGAATCATAACTCAGTATTAAATATCAAACAATCATAGCCTAGCATTTATATTAAGAAACTTGTTAGTAAATGTTAGATGCTATTTTTGTGAAGTGTTAGATTCACTTACAAGGAGAAAGTAATACCATATAAATGTATAAACATAAAACATCTGTTGAGCAATATTTGCCTATGTACAGTCCCTAAGTCTCCAGAGAAGGCGATGGCACCCCACTTCAGTCCTCTTGCCTGGAGAATCCCATGGCCGGAGGAGCCTGGTAGGCTGCAGTCCATGGGGTCACGAAGAGTCGGACACAACTGAGTGACTTCACTTTCACTTTTCACTTTCATGGAGTGGAGAAGGAAATGGCAACCCACTCCAGTGTTCTTGCCTGGAGAAACCCAGGGAGGGGGGAGCCTGGTGGGCTGCCGTCTATGGGGTCACACAGAGTCGGACACGACTGAAGCAACTTAGCAGCAGTAGCAGCAGCAGCAGCTGTCCCTAAGTCTGAAAGCATGTTGATGTCTTAGAGACAGAAAAAGCTATTTGGTACTTTCCTTTTAATCATACTGTAGATGGACATGCCTCTAAAAGTCTAAAAATCACACTGTAAATGATTTGCCTCTTATTAACAAAGGAAATATTTTTACAACACGAATAAGCATGAGAATAGGTAAACAGGCATCAGTCTGTATCAAAAGATTACAGAGGATCACGGAAAGCTGGGGCTCTCCATAAATCTGTTGCCTACGTTTCTCTGTCACAGTGTCTTCGATCCTCAGTCCACCTGATTAAAGCATTGCTGTTGAAATGCTGTTACTGCTATCAGAGATAGCTCCTTCCTGAACTGCTATTAGCCATTAACACCCTAGGATAAAATAGCCTAAAATATTGGTTGACATTAACAAATGATTCCCTAAGAAACCACACATGTTTTGATCAGAATCAAGGAAATGTGGCCAAAATTGCAAAGATTCATATCAGAGTCTAACTAAGTTAGTCAAAGTAAGAAATTCTAAAGGAGTGACATCAATGAGAGGAAAGTGACGAGAGAGCTGAAAGTACACTAAGAGATGTGGATTCTGCGCTGAAGTGTAGGAATGCCACAAACAAGACTTGGTACTGAAAATGAAAGGAAAAAAACGCATAACAATAGCTTTGACTTAGTGATTATCTGTACTTGCAAGAAATGGCAGCCCACTCCCGTGTTCTTGCCTGGAGAATCCCAGGGACGGGGGAGCCTGGTAGGCTGCCATCTCTGGGGTCGCACAGAGTCGGACACGACTGAAGTGACTTAGCAGCAGCATACTTGTTTTAGTGACTTCACTGGTGGCTCAGACGGTAAAGCACTTGCTTACAATGAGGGAGACCCGGGTTCGATCCCTGTGTAGGGAAGATCCTTTGGAGAAGGAAATGGCATCCCACTCCAGTATTCTTGCCTGGAAAATCCCATGGACGGAGGAGCCTGGTAGGCTACAGTCCATGGGGTCGCAAAGAGTCGGATACAACTGAGAGACTTCACACACACACACACACACACATACTTGCGTTAAGATATTACTTTTTAAGGGTTAAAAATATCACCAAATTCCTTTCTTACTCTAGCACATCATTCAGTGACCTGCATGACACTTCCATGAAGGTTATGTCTTTATAGGGAGATATGAGAAAAATAATTTGACTTGAAAACTATAGCACTTACAAAGGAAGAAAGTGGGTATTAAAAAACAACCTTCTTTCCTTTATAGGAGAGAGAAGAAATACAACAAGCTAATTTGGAACTTGTGAAGAAATTATTAAAAAACAATCATTCTAATTTTGAACAAGGACTCTGTAAACATATTTGAGCTGCTAAATACTTTGCATGTGTAGTTCTGCCAGATTTTTGTAGTTTTTAGTTTTTCAGTCTGGCACCTCTAACATTCACACAGACTGTTTCATAATGAAATCTGCAAAACAAAGAGAGATCAAAGTACATTTAAATATGTGAGTGAGGCTGAAGGATCTGTCAGTGGAAAAGATCTCCAAGACAAATGCTGTGCTCTTTAATAGACAGCTACTGTTCACCAACAGAACCCAGATACAACATTGATTTGGTCCAAAAGATGAAGCTGATGCATTTTTTGCAACTAGCTTTGGATTATAAACTTGCTAATTAATTTCTGACTTCCAGTTCTTAATGATAAACTGTTTCTAATCCATTTTTTGAAGAATAATAATACAGTGGAAAGTCATATTTATTAAGAATCAATTTTAGAAATGGGTGAGACCTTAGAATTCATTTAAAAACACCTCAAGAAAAAGTGGATGCCGGGATGAGGTGGTTAGATGGCATCACTCACTCAATGGACATGAGTTTGAGCAAATTCCTGAAGATAGTGAAGGACAGAGAAGCCTGGTGTGCTGCTGTCCATAGAGTCACAAAGAGTCAGACACAACTTAGTAACTGAACAATAACAACAAACATTATAGACATAGAAATTAAGACATAGAGTAGAAAAGTGGTTTGCCAAATGTTACACAATCTTTAAAGCAAAAGAAGGAAACAAATTCTGCATCTCCTTCATCACCGTCAAATGTTCTTCTCCCATATCACAATGCTTCCCCCTTAAACCACAACAAAACCAACTGATGGGAGGGAATGATTTACCATATATCATACTTGAGTTTTGGCAGCATCTCACTATTTCTTAAAACCACAGTTATCTGAGTTACTAAAGATTGACAGTACTATTTCAGTTAAGTTTATTGTTCACACGAAACCATTACAAAGTATAGTAAGAGATAGAACAAATTTGATTTTGAAGTTGACTTTTTGTGCTTAGAGCATGTGATGAGGGAAAATGCTCTGACAGTTCAAGCTTACTCAAGCTTAATGACAGATCTAAATTGGAGCTTGGAGATAAAAGAAATTCTTTAGTGATGCCTCAGTTGTCATTGATTGCTATGAGCAATTTTAAAGCTATTCAAGATGAGAATTGCCAGCTTGGTTCTGAAAGAGGAGAAAGTGGTACATAAGATTAGAGACTGGTACAAATGCTATCTTGGTTTAAAAAGAGAGGACAGTTTTGTATCACATACATAGGTGACAATCGTGATTACATATAGACGTTTATCAGCAGGAAATGACTCAATGGATGTTGAGTAGTATAAGCACCAGCTGTGCTAAGGAAGATGAAAATGAAAGGCAGCTTGCCTTATATGGATCACCAGCAAGCAAGATGGCTGGGGGAAAAAAGCAGTTGCTAGAGCCGAGAGTTAATAAAAATAATAATAAAAAAAAAACTATCTCCATAAGTTATAGGACATCTTCCTCCTACTTGATGAAAATCTTTGAATTAAAAAGATATAGAGTCCATTTTAAGAAATTCAATTTCATCAAATGGAAAGTGAAAGCATCTCCAGTTCTACATATGTACAGAAAAGCCTTCATGCCCCATTTGCACTACTCGAATTGAATCCAATAAGTTTCTACCTATTGAGTCTGAATAAAGGGCAGTTATCAAAATGCTCTATTTTTAACTGATCTTTAAAATCACTCTCTAGTATTTTAAAATACTAGAACTTAAAATATTCTTATAAAATATGCTAATTCCTTAAGGTAATTAATAGATCGCTTTCCCCTAAATAAGTTAATAGCATCATTAATGTATAAGTAGGACCCAGAAAGGGAGAAATTCAGCAGTCACCAAAGTAGATGCTATCCACAGGTAGGTGACCCCAGAAGAAAAAACAGCAAAACAAAACAAAAAATAGTGCCAAGAGGCATTTTCCTCTGGAACACTTATCCCTTAACTGTCATTCCCTAAATATACCGTGCATATTCACATTCGGTGCTTTTTTAAAGACGAAGCTGTCCATCTATATGAAGTCATTTTCCAATGTATTTCACTGTGTATACAACACACGCTTCAAACACTAACCCCAGAGTCGCTTTCATGGCCAGAAATCTTCGCGTGTAGCATAAGTACTCCCACCCCCATATTTCTGCAGCACGCACCTCCAGCATAGCAGTATGACATGTCATTTCTTTGCCTGCTTCCTCCACTATAGGATAGATATTGTCCTATAGTATATTACTCATCTCTGTTTATGTCCCAATATCTGATAAATTGACTAGGAGCGAACAAGTACTATAAAATTTTTGTTGACCAAATGAAAATGGACCTTATCAACAGAGCTATATATTTCTTTGCTTCCTATGATAACCACAACAGAATTTGAAATTTAGCTACAGATGACCCTGAAAGTGATTTTTTTTCTTTTACATAGTTCACAAAAATTTGCATTTTTACTCTATTATGCTCTACAGGAAAGCATTTCATTATGTAATATATGGTTGACAAAGGAAAACGCATAGCAATTATGTGAGAATGTTTGTATTGTGAGACAGATAACATTTCTCCCTTTATTTTACAGTGATATAGAAGAATTCACCAAAAATGATATCTCCTGTTGGTCTAGACTGAGACTGACAAAAAATAGAAATGGAAAGATAGTGGTATAGAAGTTTCATATCCATTTCCTTTCAGAATCATATGTGGATAGGAGGAAGGTAAATACATCACACAAATTCTGTGTGTATACACACACATTCATATCTTGTTCATCACCGACATCCTCACCTATAATATTGTAGCTAGCATGATATCAGGAAATCCAGCCACATTACCTCATTATATCATGCTGCCTGCCAATGCGTTTCCTCAAACAATTCTATTACAAGAAATTTTTTAAAAATCCTCTACCTATTTATTTTTGTTATTTGAGCGGCCTAGGCAGAAAAATCCAGATGATCTTGGTAAAGTGAGCTGGCAAAATCCAATATAAATCTCCTAACAAACAAAAGCAAATATTTTAAATTGTAAATTATGCTACATCAGGGGAAATCTCATAGTCCACAGATGTTTCAAATAATATGCCTAATATTATTACAAATAATATGCCCAATCCCAACAGTTGATATTCTTCACTTGTTTGCTAGTTTCTTTGTTTACTAGAAATAATCCTACTGGCAAAATGCTGTTGTTGTCTATGCTGAACTGGTGTCTATAGAGTCTTGCATTACTTTACAAGAAAGGCACTACATTCCTGCTTATTTTCTCAATTTGCTATAATAAGAGAGGGAAACAATTTATTTAAATAACTTCCAAAGTGAGTGTTTGTTCTCTATGAAGGTATATGTAATGGTATTAACTTGAGCCAGAGCAAAAATAGTTCTGACCTTCTCAAGAATGCATTTAATCAGTTTAAAATGGTATAATTACACTTAATATAGTCTATTTTTATTCAAATAGACATAAAAAGATTCTGACATGATATATGAAATTCTACCACAGGAAATTTAATTAGAAAAAATATCAATATTTTGTAATGTTTGTTTACACTGCAAAATTAGTAAGGAGCAAACTTTCCAAGATGACAGTAGAACATTGTAATTCACAACTGTGTAAATATCAAATGCTTCTCTTTTTTACTAATCTTCTGAAACTATTTCGAGAATGACATTGATGCTATAGCAAAGTGATACCAAAATTGGTAAAGTGTGGCTACAATTTGAGCCATATAATAATAAAACTGCCCTGTGGTTTTCTGACATAATGAAGTGGACTCTTCCAACGTCCAAGCCACTTCAAAAGTGCTTTGGAAAGAAACAGTGATTCCTACAAATGATTCCTATAGGCAATTTAGTAAATTCAAAGAGAAGGGCTGAATATTATTTAGAAGACTGAAAGAGTCCATGAATATATTTCCAGGAATGAACTAAAACACCAGTTCTATACATCACTAGCCATTAACAATAAAAAGCTTTGATTTTCTGATAAATTTCTAACCACTATTTACCATATCAGTTTGTGCCCTTAACTAGCCTACCATACAACAGGCACTCAATTAAGGCACTCATTCAATGGAATGACTGAATGATTGATTTGAGCTGTGTTTGCTTCATTAGTCTGAATATTCTGAAACTGACTCTATATTTTTACTTACCCTGAAATTGATTCATAATTCAGAAAGTCAAAAACTCTGAACTATAATATTTAATGCATCAAATAGCTGTTTTAATAAATGTTTCTTTAACTTTGAAATATAACAATTATATTCTCACAGTCTTTGTTTCACTAATACTGCTGAAAATCAGACTTTATTTTTTTAACAGTAAAGCATTGATTTATAGAGAACTAATTTTTCATTCATTTCTTGCTCTTGTTAATTAAAAGTGGAAATCATTTACCTCGTTCATTTGCTCTATCTATAATATATATGTTCCTTATTTTTAAAATATAAGTAATTTCATAGTAATTATATAATCTCAAGCTTTGCTCTTATACATATTAATATACATATTTTCATGTAAAAAATGAAAAGTACATTCTATCATGTCAAAATAAATTCATATCTTTTAGGTTTTTAAAGTCTAGCAAAACCCAAGAGTCATCTGATTTTTATACTTCCCCTGATCAGGACTGTATAATCCTCAACCTTCTCAACAGCAATGTACTTCTTTTTAAATCTAAAATAAGTTAAATAACGGGTTTATAAATGAAACAAACCTATATCAAACCTAGAAAAACTGTATTGACAACTGTAACCAAATGATTCAGTTCAGTTCAGTTCAGTCGCTCAGTCGTGTATGACTCTGCAACCCCATGAGTCACAGCACGCCAGGCCTTCCTGTCCATCACCAACTCCCGGAGTTCACTCAAACTCACGTCCATCGAGTCCGTGATGCCATCCAGCCATCTCATCCTCTGTCGTCCCCTTCTCCTCCTGCCCTCAATCCCTCCCAGCATCAGAGTCTTTTCCAATGAGTCAACTCTTCGCATGAGGTGGCCAAAGTACTGGAGTTTCAGCTTCAGCATTATTTCTTCCAAAGAAATTCCAGGGCTGATCTCCTTTGGATTTTTTTATTTCAATGACATTTAATCTTTAGTTCACACAGCAGATAGTATTCAAAATTCAAGTGTATATGAAGGTATGGTTAAAGAGATTTTTCTGGGTGAAAGCAAGCACTGTAAATAACAATTATCAAGACACTTTTGTGTCCTTTTACATGGGAAACTGCTATAGAAATTTCACTATGTTCTGGGAGCATTCTCTAAAGCATATATTGAAAGATACTCTCTTTCAAGAAATACTGAAGGAGATCCTGGAAATGATCTTCTACTAGGTCACTAGTTTGGTTTCTTTCGCTAGTGTTTCTGCCTCATTTTTACATCAATAAATTATAGATAAGAAACTGATCACAAATCAGGCATGCAAGAAATATAACTTTAATTTTCCATAACCTAATGTTTTCTATATAGACAGTTTCCATCATTTCTGAGCCACACTGACTTGAGTCAATGCTTTATCAAGTTTAGAGTCATATAAATTTGGGGTTTGTTGGGAGATGTCTAATCCTAGCTTGTTATCATATACTCACCAAAGTGTACATCCCTCACGAGAAAGCAGTAGATATAGAGGTTAAGATTGAAGGCAAGTGGCTTAGTCTCTCCATACTTCAGATTCCTCTTTAGTAAAATGGAAATAATCAAGTGAAGTCTACAGAATAGTGTTGCAATGTATCTGTGAGACAGTACACAGAAAATGCTTAGGAAACTTAGCAACTATCAAGTAGACAATAAATGTTCGCTATAGCTATTATCGTGTGTGTGTGTGTGTCTGTGTGTGTGTGTGTGTGCGTGCGCGCTCTGTCTTGATTCTTTGAGACCCCATGGACTGTAGCCCGCTAAAATCCATGGAATTTTCCAGGCAAGAATACTGGAGTGGGTTGCCATTTTCTAGTCTAGGGATCTTTCTGACCCAGGGATAGAACCCACATTTATGGCGTCTCCTGCATCGACAGGTAGATTCTTTACCACTGCACCACCTGGGAAGCCCTACCTATTATTCCATGCACTGTGCACTTAGTCACTCAGCCGTGTCCGACTCTTTGTGACCCCATGGACTGTAGCCCGCCAAGCTCCTCTGTCCATGGTGATTCTCCAGGAAGAATACTGGAGTGGGTTGCCATGCCCTCCTCCAGGGGATCTTCCCAACCCAGAGGTCTCTCACACTGCAGGCAGATTCTTTACCATTCTGAGCCACCAGGGAAGCCCAGCTATTATCCTAGCATAGTCTTCAATCCACACAAGTTGCTGACAGGTCCCTAATTTCACATTGTCTTTATTCATTTCTTATCTAAACCACTTACATCGATCTCACATTCCTGAATACAGGTTCTGGAGTTGTGCTTTCTCTTAGTTATGTCTGATCCTTCTTGGACATACAGAAACCACTTGAAATTCTAAGGCTGACTTCCCTATACGTACCGTAGATAAAATACTTGGTGTGTCTAGGGAAGTCAACCTTAGAATTGGCTTACTGGTGCTAAAGGATGCTGAAGAACATTGGAAGGACTGATGCTGAAGCTGAGGCTCCAACACTTTGGCTACCTGAGGCAAAGAACTGACTCACTGGAGAAAAAACTTGATGCTGGGAAAGACTGAAGGCAGGAAGAGAGGGGAAAAGAGAGGATGAGATGGTTGGATGGCATCACTGACTCAATGGACATGAGTTTTAGCAAGCTCCAGGAGTTGGTGATGGCATGCTGCAGTCCATGGGGTCACAAAGAATCAGACGTGACTGAGTGGCTAAACTGAACAGAACTGAATTGTCACATTATCTATAGTAAAGGAAAAAGATTGAGACAAAATCATTTTGGTAGTTTGGTTAGTGTGAAAAAAGAGGATCAAGGCTATCGTTCCTTCTCTAAACACACACACACACACCCCACTAAGTGTTCCTCCCTTTATCTACCCCCAATCTGTTCTCCTATAGGCAGTGGAATTTTTACGTGATCTGAGAGAGAGGGCGGCAAGAAGGAATTTTCTCTGAATTGACACTAAATTTTTTTTCAGGTTTATTATTTACAGTGTGAATTTTATGCCCAGAGTTCTTGGGCTAAAGTGTCTGAAGGTCAAAAGTGCCATATTTTTACATCTCCAAAGAGCCTTCACATGATCAAAATCTATAGTGACTTTCTTCAAGGCTGTGGCTGTCTCATAACCCCACATGGGACAAAGGGGAATGCAGTTCTAGGTAACATAAGTTCCTGGGTAAAACACAGTGTTAATATATTAAAATATCCTGTCAGATACAATATGAAAGTAACAGTAATGATCTTTTATTTGTTTTAAAGAAAATATTTAAGAATCAAGATGATACACTTTAACCAAACAAAATTTCCATTCCAGGATATCACTGACCAGTAAATGATTTTCAGAACCTCAATAAACTCACGGAGGTAATAAACTGTTACATACACAAAACTCTACAAAAACAGGACTCAATAAAAAGGAGTTGCATTTCCAAACAATTCTGTCTTTACAAAGGAAATATACAAAGTTCTTAAGTTAAAGATTGTGTGTTATATTTACCAAGAAATCGATAAAGAAAAAACTGAAACAATTTACTTATGACTCTTCCTTAATAAGAGTTATTCCAAGATTTTAAGTAAAAAAAAAAAGGGGGGGGGTCAATTTTGTCAACATTTAACCTCCAGGTACACAAGATTTTCAAAATCAACATTTCCCTAGAGCTCTTTAAATTATGATATATTTTAGGTATGTTAGTATATCTATTTCTCTGGGAAGGAATATCAGAAAGAGGTAATATTTTAAGTAATTAGTATTGGTTAAACTTTGTAAATGGCTATGAAATAATGCAAAAGAGTCTCTATCACTAGAGTAAAATTTAAACTTTAATGTAAGTTGTATTTCTACTTCGTGCTGGAAAAAAAAAGCTATATGTGATTTCTTTTTTAAACTGGAATAAAGTCTAGTTTAAAACAAGGGATATTTTTTAAGGTGTACTAGAAAGAAATGGCCATATCAATGCAAAAGAAAAAGTTTAAGTACTCAAATAACTATTTTAAAGTATCTTGTATTACAAGGCCCATTAAACTGTTTGAGCCAACATTTTGTTATAAAAATATAAGCTATATGAGGATACAGGCCTTATTTAATTTATCCTCTACCGAACCTTCAGCTCTTAGAACATGGAATAAAATATGAAAATCATTTCATAAATTCTAGTTGAATTAAAGAAAATATATCATGTTATCCTCACTGTATACTTGTTACACAATTAAGAGCTCATTTTCACATATTTCTTAGATATGGTGAGTGATTGTTTTTTTTTTTTTCAAATAATATACAGCTATTTAGTTGGGCTTCCCAGGTGGCACTAGTGGTAAAGAACCTACCTGCCAATGCAGGTAGGTGTAAGAGACGCGAGTTGGATCTCTGGCTTGGGAAGATCCCCCAGAGGAGGGCATGGTAGCCTACTCCAGTATTCTTGCCTGGAGAATCCCATCGACAGAGGATCCTGGTGGGCTACAGTCCATAGGGTCACAAGGAATCAGAAACGACTGAAGTGACTTAGTATACAGGCACACATTTAGTTACAGACATGAAGCTTACCAAGTCCAAATTTAGGCAAGAGTTCTTTCCTCAATAGCAGAGCAAGATTTCTGATATTACTAAGGGCAAATACATGTTAATGAATGACTTGAAACTGCTATTTTAATTTCATACAGAACTTAAAACTTAGATTTAGAAACACTGCTTTTTAAACTTTGCTTTAAATCTATGTATACTGAAGGACAACCATCACGTCTTCCTGTTGTCTATCCATCCACTCACATAGCCATCCTTTTCATTTTAATGATATCACTCAGCACTAAAATAAATGATACGTAAGAATAAAATGAAGCAGATGGAGTTTAATCTATCATGATAAATAACCCAACTAACCATGTGCTTAAAGAGCACTGTGACTTTTTCATGCTTTTAAGCTTTTCATAGCATGAGATTAATATGCCACATTGGTTTGGTTGCAGGAGGGCCAGCAAAGACTCAACAGTTTAAACATTTCCTAACTTCTCACCACTCTCCCTTCTTACTTTGCCAGGACAGTTTGATTAGGCAATTCCCTCAATCTATGACTGCAGAATTTCATTCATTCCTAGGATAAGAGGGAAATACTTTAAGAATAATCTAGATGAACTAAAACTGATTTAATAGTGAGCTCAGGATTATGAAGGGAAATAAAGCCAGGTTGAATGAAAAAAACTTAAAGGAACCAGAGGTATTTAGCAGTGAGAAAATTCTAATGATGAGATGAGGTAGTGGTCTTCAAACATTTGAATGGCTATATGGTTCCCAAAAGGACTATATTTGTACTAAGGATAGAACTAGTGCTTTTGGCTAAGGATAAGAGTACCTGTTTCAGCTCAATATAACAAAGTCAGAGCTATTCAAATATAGTTCAGGTTATACAATTCAGTCCACATGGGCATCTTCACTATTTTTTTCCACTGGACTTAACCAAGTGTAGGTTAGAAAACCACTTGGTGAGGTTGATGTAATCCAATTCAGTCATTACATTAAGGTTTGGATTTCATGACCTTTAAAGTCTATGCCAACCCTGAAATTCACTGAAGCTCTGAAACCCACTCCACTGGGAGTGCTGCTTGCCAAATTAGTCTTTGCAGGAAAGGCACAAAATGATGTCAATTGTTGCAGCTGCAGTGAGTCAGCTGGAAACTGCTTTACAAAGGCAAAGTTCAACCTAGTTACTAAACCCCAACTAATTTTAAATGATTTTAGCTTTCTTACATGGTTCCAGAATTACACACTCAATTAATGCTGTTGATTTCAGCCAAGTCTCCACAAAAAGAAGCAGAAAAACCGGCAAGTATTTGGATAAATCAAACTAAAGAAACTAGATCTTTCTGTTTTAATGCTATCTTCAGTGATCCTAAAATCTCAAATCAAAAGGATATCAAAATTCAGGACAAAGAGGGTTGAGCTAGAAAATAGGAAATCTCAGTTCTAATCCCTACCATATTTCACTATATTTGTGAGAACAGAGATCTCAGATTCAAGTAGATCTGGATTTGAATGCTGGTTTAATCATTACTAGTTTGGGGGCTTTGAAGGAGCTATATATCTCTAGGTCTCACAGTCTCCTCTACAATAACAATAATAGCTACTACTATTTATGGAGAGGCTGCCATGTGCCTGTAACTATACTAGACTTTCAAGTACATACTTACATTTACAAAATTTCTATAAGATGGGCATTGTCATTCACATTTTAGAAATAAAGGAAATGGACTTTAAAGAGATAAAGTAACTTCCTCAAGCCACATAATTAGTAGGATTTTTATCAAATTATACAGAAAATTTTGCATTTTATGTGAAGTTCTAGTCAGTGAGATACTGAAAATATACTATGGGTCTTCCAGCAGGATTTCTCAAGGGAGCAACCATGCCCTTCTTGTGTCCTGCCTCCATACTGCAGTCTAGACGATGTTTGTAATAGCTAGTACTCTAATAACTGCCTCGGGTCATGCCCAGGAATGGAGAAGTCATGAACTGGAGAGTCTGGGTCCCTAATGACTTTGTTGAATCATCATATCTGTCCTAAGCAGCTCATAAATGAAGCTCTTTAACATGAGGGAGAAATACACTTCTCTCATTTTAAACATCATAGAACATTATCAAGTTTTAGTTAAGTGTTGCTGAATCTCATCCTAAGTGATATACCACGCATCCAAATAATTTCTGTTTCTGTGTCAGAGGCTCATGCTGGTGCATAATATGAGAGCAGTTTAAATGATGTGCAAATAGTAACTATAAAAGCTGAAAAGCCATGTAGTAACTAAGAATTCCTGTAGGTCATTAAGCAGTAGAGCACCATAAATTTGGGGGTAGTTTCAGAAGTGGAACATACACAAAAGAGGTTGGAGTTGAGGGCCGAAGTTTGTCTTAATAAACTAGAACACTGACAAATCAATCTTTACTATGATCATCCTCTAGAAATAGATAATAACCTAATCATAATTTCCTATTAGAGGGCAATAAACTCATCCTTTGTTTGATTCACTCATTTAAATAATTCTGCCATATTCCTCTCTGTACCTGTGCTTGCTATGGTACAAGCATACCTGTCATGGTATATGACAGGTCATAAGAACTGACTGAAGAACACAGAAATCAAAACCTTAAACAGAGACTTCCCTGGCAGTCCAGTGGGTAAGATCATGCTCCCAATACAGAGGCACAGGTTCAATCCCTGGTCAGGGAACTAAGATCCCACATACCAGACTGCAAGGCCAAAAAAAAAAAAAAAAACTTAAGCAAACACACAGAAATAAATGCTGTATCTGGAAGTATGCACAATATATCTTGGACACTCAGAGAAGCACTCCTTACACAGATTATAGGGATAGATGGAGATTAACACTTCTCAAAATAGGTCAGAATTTACCAAATTTTCAGCAATACATAGGAGTTAACCAATATAAGAGCAGAGGGACACTTTAGACAGTGTAAACAGGATACGCAAATGTATAGAACTGACAGCTTTGCACACATGTGCTGGTATACAATGTGGTATAGGGAGGGATAAGATTTAAGACATAAGGAAAGGGCCACATAATAAAAGAATATATTGATCAGAAGGGCTTAAATTTTATCCTTAAAACATTGAAGGCTTTTAATGTGTACTGGAATGATCAAACATGTTTTCAAAAACTACTCTGGAAAAGAGTTTGCAGGACAGACTGGAGGTGACAAGACTGGTATTTATAAGCAGGAAAACAGTTTGAGACTACTTGTATAATTTGATTAAAGAAATTCTTAGAACAGAATGAAAGCAGTTGTATTATAGATGTAAAATGAAGGACACTTTAAAGGTATTTTAAAAAGCTGTGAAGGGTCTACCAAATTTAACAACCTAGAGGCCACAATGAATGTTGCAAGAGTGCGGGAAAGCAGACATCAGACTGACAACAGCAGAGGACTGAGTAAGCAATTAAGAAGAGTGGATGCGTCGAGGCTACGTTATAGTTCCTTTTCAATCAAAGTCAAGCATCTCAAATTGGAGCAAAAGTAAAAAGATGTTACAGGAAGGAAAATAAGAAGGATATGTTTTTTTCCTAAAGTGGAAATAACTGAGAATGTTTATATTCTGGTAGAGATGGGGAAGTCCTAGAAGAGGGAGCAAAATATTAATAATTGAAATGAAGACCATGAGGAGTTTAAAAGGAGTAAACATGATTCCATACAAAAGTATCCAATACATGATACAGTCAGGGAATTGAACTGTTTGTGAGTCGGAATCCTGAACATGAAGGAAGTGTTGTTTAAGGTAGTTAAGGACTTAATACCACTTGCCTCCCTATTCCTTAAAGACTTTTTCCTCTTCTTTCATTCATTCCTAGGCTGTCTGGGGCAAAACAGCCCATTCTACAGAACTATAACCAGAGTTTTTAAACATGAAATCACGTCACATAAAGGAAGAGGATTCTTGAAGAAATGGTGAGTATTTTTCATAAAGGCGAACACTGACAACATTGTCAGATCAAGAGAAGGAAAATGAGGGCTCACATTGAGAGATTAACATCTGGCAAAGAAAAGCCTCAGGATTGAATCCCAGAGGTTAGGAACAGTATTTTCCAGAGGGAGTTGTAATAATACTGACGACTAGCACATTTCCCATCATTGTGTCCTCCGTGCCCGACACAATGACCAGAACAAGCAGTCATGAATTATTCCTATTTGGATGTCTGAACAGACAGAACATGAGCCTCATACCTTCTCCAACATGTGTTAACTATTTTCTCAGTATAGGTTAAGTGTGGGCTACTCAGTATAGGTGAGTGTGGGCTATCAGCTCTGTTACTTTCTATTTTACAATGAAAGTCTACTGCAGTGTTTGTTTTCTATCCAGAAGCTCCCAAAGAAGGCAATAATCAACTGTGAATGGGGAGTGTAAAACTGCTTCTCTAAGATGACAGAAATTGGTCTGGATCTCATAAAAGCATAAATTGTTTACAGCAGCACTTCTTAAGGTTAAATGTGCATGTACCTAAGGATCATATTAAAATGCGGACCCTGATTCAATAAGTCCAGAGTGGGGTCTGAGATTTTGCATTTTATCAGTGCTCAGGTGATTCTAATCTCTTGGTCCATGGACTATACTTTGAGTACCAAGGAATCACAGTAATTTAATATAGGTGATACTAAGGAGGACACATGTTTGGGATTTTTGCTTCTAAAATTTTCTCATCATAATATTCAATCATTTTGCTATATTTTTTCTTAGGGTTTTGTTTTTTGCTTTTTTTTTTCCTTACTGCAATGGTTAATTATTATCTCAACTGGAAATACTACACTTTGGATACATTCCTTTAAAAGAGACATATCATAAATAACTAATTGTTATGAGTATTCAAGTATATTTTTAATATATTTTGAATCTAAAAGGCCTATAACTTAGTTCCTTCAAGAAAATTTCCCAATGAACTATTTTCTCTGATTATTAAAAGCATTATATTTTTTAGGATTAGTAAAAGGACATAAATGCTTTCTCATTTTTCTTCCAACTAAACTATTCTACCTTTTTCTGAGTTTAATCAGAATTCTCTTAGTTATCATTGGAGTAATAAATTTGTCACCAGTCTCCCAATTTGCAGGCAGATTCTTTACCATCTGAGCCACCAGAGAAGCCTCCCTACTCCCCAAAGAAATAGATCAGTTGAAACAAAATGAAAACTCTTTTATATTTAAAGACTATATCCACAATTTATAAAAGCTATCAAGAGGCTTACAATAAGGCATTCTAAGATTTTACACAATGAAAACAAAACAAATCCAAGAGCCACTGTAACCCAGCCAACCACTGATACTTGCTATCACAATTCTCACACTTAAAATGATGATGTAATACTCTGTTTGATTCCCTGTCCCTCGAGCCCCCTAAATTTACACTAGAATTACAAAATCTCCCCTGAATATTCAGTTGTCCATCTTTTTAGAACAAGCCCTAGGTCGGTATTTAGCATTAAACCCTGTTGGTCTGCCTTAGTTTTAATAGCAGATTCTCTGATTGCCAGCTGCCTTAGTCTTTATGTTATACTTCTGAACACTCATGGATTGGATTTCCTAACCCTTAATTTGAATGTTCTTTGGATGAGAGCCACAACACAACATTAAATACCATAACATTAGCTCATTATAGTTAAAATCTTTTCTATTCCCTTATGTGTGTGTGTGTGTGTGTGTGTGTGTGTGTGTGTGTGCGCGCGCGCGCGCGCATGTGCGCTAAGTCACTTCAATAGTGTCCAACTCTTTGAGACTCCATGGACTGTAGCCCACCAGGTTCCTCTGTCCATAGGATTTTCCAGGCAGGAATTCTGGAGTGGGTTGCCATGCCTTCCTCCAGGGGATGTTCCCAACCTAGGGATTTATTCAGTGTCTGGTCTCCTGCATTGGCAGAAAGGTTCTTTACCACTAGCACCACCTGCAAAGCCCTCCCTACTATGTAGATACTCTTAACTTGGGTTTAAGTTGAATTCTTGGCTAATCCTCACAATCTGCCTGCATTTTCCATCATGGACTGAATTTAACAGTCTATATTTACTTTTAAAAAAAAAATTACTGCCTAAATTTCCCATATTCTGCTATATTTACCTAATATTATGGATTTGCCAACATTTCCAATCTTGGCCTTCCCAGCATATCCCATCCTTTTGTCACTCCATTCCTGATTCTGATAATGAGGCCCCTCCTTTTTCATTACCCAAAAAGTTTTTACTGAGAACCAGTTCCTCTATGTCCAAGGAACTATCTTATATACAGGGATATAGAAGCGAGTCCTCACCTACGCAGAGCTTATTCTTCAAATATTATGATTCATGCTATCAGATATGCACACAAATTAAAACAACTTTGAACTTTATTCCAACTGTATTTAATTCTTTGTTTTTGAAAAGCTCAGGAATTTTTTAAACCCATCATTTGGGTATAAAGCCTAATTATTACTTTCTGATATACATTCCTAAGATTTTTGCAAAGTGTATGGATTTAAAATTCTTATAAGTTGAATTACCTTTTCTACTTATATAAGAAAATAGTCTATAACCATTATCATAGAATCCTATGGAATTTTTTTTAATATTAGAAAATACCTAATTCAATACTCCTTCCCAATAAAAACACATTACATGGTATCTATACACATTATCTAGTTTTTTCTCAGATATTCAGGAATTAGGAATTTGTTATACAAGGTGAGCTTACATTGCTGGCTCTCTGATCTGTACCATTTCTGATCTCAAAATCAAAGAGTGAAAACTCTGTCATAAGACAAATTCCAAATATTTGAATACAACCACCCTGCTGTTCTCTAACTAGAGACTTCTAAATTTGTGGCAGGGTTTATAAATCCTTTACCATCCTGTCCTGTGTATGCACACCACTTAGAATGTTTCATCAGAAGTAACAGCACTCTTAATAGAATAAGATAATCCAGATGGGCCAACACAGAGCACCACAAAAACTCCTGAAACCTGGATAATCTAAAATTGCAGGGATATCACATCTTCAGTTCATACTGAGCTCATGGAAACAAAATCTTATTTTCATATGAAATAGAAGCCAGATATCTTTTGTTATTGCTGTTGTTCAGTCTCTGAGTCATATCCAACTATTTGTGACCCTATGGACTGCAGCCTGCCAGGTTTCCCTGTCCTTCACCATCCCCTGGAGTCACTCAGACTCATGCACATTGAGTCAGTGATGTCATCCAACCATCTCGTCCTCCATCATTCCCTTCCCCTCCTGCCTTCAGTCTTTCCCAGGATCAAGGTCTTTTCCAGATGAGTTGGCTCTTCACATCAGGAGGTCAAAGTATTGGAGCTTCAGCATCAGTCTTTCCAATGAATATTCAAGGTTGATTTCCTTTAGGATTGACTGGTTTGATCTCCTTTCAGTCCAAGGGACTCTCAGGAGTCTTCTCCAAAACCACAGTTTGAAAGGATCAGTACTTCAGTACTCAGCCTTTTTTATGTTCCAACTCTTACATCCGTACATGACTACTGGAAAAACTATAGCTTTGACTATATGGACCTTTGTCAGCACAGTACTGCCTTTGCTTTTTAATACTCTCTGTAGGTTTGACACAGCCTTTCATTCAAGGAGCAAGCATCTTTTAATTTCATAGCTGCAGTTACCTTCCGCAGTGATTATGGAGCCCACAGAAATAAAATCAGTCACTGTTTCCATTGTTTTCTCATCTATTTGCCATGAAGTGATGGGACTGGATGTTATGATCTTAGTTTTTTTGAAAGTTGAATATTATGCCAGCTTTTCCATTCTCCTCTTTCATTTTCATCAAGAGGCTCTTAAGTTCCTCTTCAATTTCTGCCATAAGGATAGTGTCATCAGCATATCTGAGGTTATTGATATTTTCCTGGCAATCTTGATTCCAGCTTGTGCTTCACAGCATTTTGCATGATGTATTTTGCATTAATATTAAATAAGTAGGGTGACAATATGCAGGCTTGATGTACTCCTTTTCCAATTTTGAACTAGTCAGTTGTTCCATGTCAAGTTCTAACTGTTGCTTATTGATCTGCATACAGGTTTTTCTCAGGAAACAGGTAAGGTGGTCTGGTATTCCCATCTCTTTAAGACTTTTCCACAGTTTGTTGTGATCCACACAATCAAAGGCTTTAGCATAGTCAATGAAGAAGTAGTAGATGTTTTCTGGGAATTCTCTTGCTTTTTCTATGATCCAACGGATGTTGGCAATTTGATCTCTGGTTCCTCTGCCTTTTTAAAATCCAGATTGAACATCTGGAAATTCTCAGTTCATGTACTGCTTGAAGGGTCTGGAGTATTACCTTGCTAACATGTGAAATGAGTGCAATGGTGAGGTAGATTTAACATTCTTTGGCAATGCCTTTCTTTGGGATTGGAATGAAAACTGACCTTTTCCAGTCCTGAGGCCACTGCAGAGTTTTCCAAATCTGCTGGCATATTGAGTGCAGCACTTTAACAGCATTATCTTTTAGGATTTGAAATAGCTCAGCTTGAATTCCATCACCTCCACTAACTTTGTTCGTAGTGATGCTTCCTAAGGCCTACTTGGCTTCACACTCCAGGATGTCTCGCTCTAGGTGAGTGATCATGCCATCAGTGGTTATATTATTAAGACCTTTTCTCTATAGTTCGTCTGTGTATTCTTACCACCTCTTCTTAATATCTTCTGCTTCTGTTAGGTCCATACTATTTCTGTCCTTTATTGTGTCCATCTATGCATGAGATGTCCCCTTAGCATCTCTAATTTTCTTGAAGAGATCGCTAGTCTTTCCCATTCTATTGTTTTCCTCTATTTCTTTCCATTGCTCATTTAGGAAGGCTTTCCTATCTCTCCTTGCTATTCTTTGGAACTGTGCATTCAGATGGACATATCGTTCCCTTTCTCCTTAGCCTTTTTTAAACCCTTTCCCTAACCCTAACTCTAATTCTCATATCTTAAACTAAGTTAAGCAATTTTTTTATGCCTAAACAGAGTAAATTACATTTGTGATTGTTAATTTTTTATTGTTTGTTTCAACACAACATGAATTCCTAGGGCGGCTGAAACTTGACTCAGTCAACTATGTTACTATCCATCCCAACTTTTTTCCATCTGAAAATAATGTTGTCATATATGACTTCACAAAAATAATTGATAACATTTTTCAACAGTAAAAGGGCAGTAGACAACTTTGTGGCACTCCCAGATGGCAGCAAGCCATTAATACTTTTCTTTTCTATTTGTCCCCCTTGGATTCCTTATGACTAACACATGTGTGCTATAAAATTTTAACACAAAAATGGAAAAAGTAGAAGTGGAAATGAATGTATTCCTATCACAATCCTAATCTCCAGAGGTAAAAATATTTAATATTTTGGTACATATTTATCTAACTCAAACTTTACATTTTATATATATTTTGAAAAGTAAGTGACTCTATAAATGCTGTTATTCACACCTAGAGCCAGACATCCCAGAATGTGAAGCCAAGTGGGCCTTAGAAAGCATCACTATGAACAAAGCTAGTGGAGGTGATGGAATTCCAGTTGAGCTATTTCAAATCCTGAAAGATGATGCTGTGAAAGTGCTGCACTCAATATGGCAGCAAATTTGGAAAACTCAGAAGTGGCCACAGGACTGGAAAAGGTCAGTTTTCATTCCAATCCCAAAGAAAGGCAATGCCAAAGAACGCTCAAACTGTCACACAATTGCACTCATCTCACACGCTAGTAAAGTAATGCTCAAAATTCTCCTAGACAGGCTTCAGCAATACGTGAACCATAAACTTCCAAATGTTCAAGCTGATTTTAGAAAAGGCAGAGGAACCAGAGATCAAATTGCCAACATCCACTGGATCATCAAAAAAATAAGAGAGTTCCAGAAAAACATCTATTTCTGGTTTATTGACTATGCCAAAGCCTTTGACTGTGTGGATCACAAGAAACTGTGGAAAATTCTTCAAGAGATGGGAATACCAGACCACCTGACCTGCCTCTTGAGAAACCTATATGCAGACCAGGAAGCAACAGTTAGCACTGGACATGGAACAACAGACTGGGTCCAAATAAAAAAGGAGTACGTCAAGGCTGTATATTGTCACCCTGCTTATTTAACTTATATGCAGAATACATCATGAGAAACACTGGGCTGGAAGAAGCACAAGCTGGAATCAAGGTTGCCAGGAGAAATATCAATAACCTCAGATATGCAGATGACACCACCCTTATGGCAGAAAGTGAAGAGGAACTAAAAAGCCTCTTGATGAAAGTGAAAGAGGAGAGTGAAAAAGTTGGCTTAAAGCTCAGGAGATCCAACCAGTTCATCCTAAAGGAGATCAGTTCTGGATGTTCATTGGAAGGACTGATGCGAGGCTGAAACTCTAATACTTTGGCCATCTCATGCGAAGAGTTGACTCATTGGAAAATACCCTGATGCTGGGAGGGATTAGGGGCAGAAGGAGAAGGGAAAGACAGGATGAGATGGCCGGACAGCATTACCAACTCGATGGACATGAGTTTGGGTAAACTCTGGGAGTTGGTGATGGACAGGGAGGCCTGGTATGCTGCGATTCGTGGGGTCACAAAGAGTCAGACACGACTGAGCGACTGAATTGCACTGAACTGATGCACACTTTCTTCACTTAAATTATAATTGGCCTATTTTTTAATATATTCAACATTTCAAGCCATGTCATTCTTTTTGACAAAAGCATTATAAGCCATTTTATATTGTACAATTTAATTAATCACTTTTTGATTAATATTCTCTACTTACAACTTTTGCTGTTATAAAATATACTACATTGTATATTTATTGTAATGGACAAATTTGCATGGCAATAGTGAGAGAATTTCTACAGGATTCATAACTTAAAGTAGAATTGTTGATGAGAGATGTTGAAAATTTCAGATCAAATAAATAGTGCAAACTACCTTAAAATGATACATAATTTTAGTGAATTTAACTTTGATTAAGGTATGATATATATGTCCATTTGTGTATATTTTTGCTCAAAAATGAATACTCTCAAGCTTTTAATGTATTTCGCTGTGCCCTGTGGTTTTTCCAGTGATCATATATGGATGTGAGAGTTGGACTGTGAAGAAAGCTGAGCACTGAAGAATTGATGCTTTTGAACTGTGGTGTTGGAGAAGACTCTTGAGAGTCCCTTGGACTGCAAGGAGATCCAACCAGTCCATTCTGAAGGAGATCAGTCCTGGGTGTTGTTTGGAAGGACTGATGCTAAAGCTGAAACTCCAGTAATTTGGCCACCTCATGTGAAGAGTTGACTCATTGGAAAAGACTGTGATGCTGGGAGGGATTGGGGGCAGGAGGAGAAGGGGACGACAGAGGATGAGATGGCTGGATGGCATCACTGACTCGATGGACGTGAGTCTGAGTGAACTCCGGGAGTTGGTGATGGACAGGGAGGCCTGGCATGCTGCAGTTCATGGAGTTGCAAAGAGTCGGACACGACTGAGCGACTGAACTGAACTGATAACAGGTAAAAGCTCATCTCAGCTTTTTGTTGTTGTTGTTAAATTTATTAGCAAATCTGTGTTTTAGTATTAGAGAGTCATTTACATTTCTTCTATTGGCTATGAGAATCTGCATTTTTCATGTTTCCCTATTGTGGTGCCATTTTTTTTTTCCTGACCTTTAAGGGCTCTTTGAATTATAGAGGTCATAAGTTTGTAACATATTTCCCCAAGTCAGAATATGTTCTTGTTTCATTTCTGTGCTGTTATTGTCATATATTTAAAATTTTAACTTCTAAAAATCATTTCTGAGTTTCATATTATGTGTTGATAAGCCTTCCCCACTACCTAAGTATTAGGGAAAATTGTTTTTTCCAGTATGTTGTGCTTTCATTGTATATAAGTAAATATTTAACCTACCTAAAATTTTTATTGTTATAGTATATTAAATCTATAATGTATTAATTTCTCCACTTAATTAAATACAAAATACACCATTATTCAGGTATCCCCAGTGATCTCAAACAATAATTTTTCATTACCCAGTTATTGACAAGCTCTTACATGAAACCACTAATTTTTAAGAAAGGTAATAATAGAACAGCTATTTTTCAAATCTAGATGATGACAATATCCTTTAAGAAGCTTAAAAGAAAGAAAGAGCAGATCTCTGGAGCTCTGGAGAGCTGGAGATTCTGATTTACTATGAACGGCCTGTGACCTTGATTCAGTTCAGTTCAGTCGCTCAGTCCTGTCCAATTCTTTGTGACCCCATGGACTGCAGCAAGCCAGGCTTCCGTGCTGATCACCAACTCCCAGAGCCTACTCAAACTCATGTCCATTGTGTCAGTGATGCCATCCAACCATCTCATCCTCTGTTGTCCTATTCTCCTCCCACCTTCAATCTTTCCCAGCATCAAGGTGTTTTCCAATGAGTCAGTTTTTCACATCAGGTAGCCAAAGTATTGGAGTTTCAGCATCAGTCCTTCCAATGAATATTCAGGACTGATTTCCTTTAGGATGGACTGGCTGGATGTCCTTACGGTCCAAAGGACTTTCAAAGAGTCTTTTCCAACACCACAGTTCAAAAGCAACAATTCTTCAGTGTTCAGCTTTCTTTATAGTCTAACTCTTACATCTATACATGACTACTGGAAAAACCATAGCTTTCACTGGATGGACCTTTGTTGGCAATGTCTCTGCTTTATAATATACTGTCTAGGTTGGTCATAGCTTTTCTTCCAAGGAGCAAGCATCTTTTAATTTCATGGCTGCAGTCGCCATCTGCAGTGATTTTGGAGCCCCAAAAAATAGTTTATCACTGTTTCCATTGTTTTCCCATCTACTTGCCATGAAGTGATGGGACCAGATGCCATGATCTTCGTTTTCTGAATGTTGAGTTTTAAGCCAACTTTTTTACTCTCCTCTTTCATTTTCATCAAGAGGCTCTTTAGTTCTTCTTTGGTTTCTGCCATAAGGGTGGTGTCATCTGTGTATCTGAGGTTATTGATATTTCTCCCAGCAATCTTGATTCCAGTTTGTGATTCATCCAGCCTGTCATTTTGCATGAGGTACTCTGCATATAAACTAAATAAGTAGGATGATAATATACAGCTTTTATTTACTCCTTTCCCAATTTGGAACCAGTCTGTTTTTCCATGTTCACTTCAAACTGTTGCTTCTTGACCTGCATACACATTTCTCAGGAGACAGGTCAGGTGGTCTGGTATTCCCATCTTTTCAGAATTTTCCACAGTTTATTGTGATCCACACTGTCAAAGGCTATGCTTTCGAACTGTGATGTTGGAGAAGACTCTTGAGAGTCCCTTGGACTGCAAGGAGATCCAACCAGTCCATTCTGAAGGAGATCAGCCCTGGGATTTCTTTGGAAGGAATGATGCTAAAGCTGAAACTCCAGTAATTTGGCCACCTTATGCGAAGAGTTGACTCATTGGAAAAGACTCTGATGCCGGGAAGGATTGGGGGCAGGAGGAAAAGGGGACGACAGAGAATGAGATGGCTGGATGGCATCACTGACTCGATGGACATGAGTCTGAGTGAACTCCGGGAGCTGGTGATGGACAGGGAGGCCTGGTGTGCTGTGATTCATGGGGTTGCAAAGAGTCAGACACGACTGAGTGACTGAATTGGACTGAACTGATAAAGCAAAAGTTGATGTTTTTCTGGAACTCTCTTGCTTTTTCAATGATCCAACAGATGTTGGCAATTTGATCTCTTGTTCCTCTGTTTTTCTAAATCTAGCTCAAACATCTGGTAGATCATGGTTCATGTACTATTGAAGTCTGGCTTGGAGAATTTTGAGCATTACTTTGCTAGTGTGTGAGGTGAGTGCATTTGTGTGGTAGTTTTGAACATTCTTTAGCTTTGCCTTTCTTTAAGATTGGAATGAAGTTGGCATTGATAATACTTTAAAACAATATTTCAGGTGATTCTGATAATTTGTCTAAATGTTATGCTTTTACCCATTTCTATAGAATTTGCACTTTAGACCGTTAGACTACCAACATTGGATTTTCTGAGGAAAACATTTTAAATTCATATAACTAGGCTACATTCCAGATATACTGACTCAGAACATTAAGGAGGACCTAGAAATTCCAGTCATAATTGCAGTAGCAGTAACACTAACTTTAATACCAAGTATCATTGAAAAAGAATGTAGAAATAGATTGATTACAGTAACAGTCCTAAATTTTTATTTATCCTACACTTAGTTTCTGCAAAACATTATCACCCATTATCAACTTTATCAGAGTGTGGTTTTCTATCTCATTTGAGGTATGAATACATAATTTTCAAAGAACTAAAATTTAAGTCATGTATACACAGGTTTAAATGTATTTAAATACAATTATGCTTCTCTGGTCGCTTAGCTGGTAAAGAATCCACTGAAAATACAATTACTGTAGAATTAATCTCAGATGATAGTAAGGATCCATGAGAAAATTCATTTTCTTTAGAAAGCTGTCTTAGATTGCCAGTTGGATCTTAGATTGTTCATTGACTATCTCTATGTTGAAGCCACTCTGAAAATGTACAATTTTTCAAGGAGTTACAGTATTATCTATCATCACGTTCTAGGATATAATGATTAATTTAATACATCAACATGGCTAGGACACAGGATCCAGATTTTTGGTCAGACATTAATTTATCTGCTGTTTGAAGATGAGAACATTTAAATCAGTAGATTTTTCATAAAGGATATGGCATGCATCCTCAATTGAGTCTGACTCTATTATTCCATGGACTGTATCCCACCAGGCTCCTCTGTTCATGTAATTTTCCAGGCAAGAATACTAGAATAGGTTGCCGTTTCTCAACCCAGGGGATCTTCCAACTGGGGCATCCAACCCACATCTCTTGCATCCCTTTCTTTAGCAGGCAGATTCTTTACCACTGTACCACCTGAGAAGCCCTTTAGTAAAGGAGATTACCTACAAAATATGGGTAAACCTCATATAACCAATCAGTCGAGGGCCTTAAGAGAAAAAAAGATTGACATCCCCAGAGGAAGAAGGAATTCTGTCTGTAGTCTGCCTTTGGACTTTAGCTGCAACATCAATTTTTCCCTGATTCTCAAGCCTACTTCATAGATTTTGGATGTATCAGCCTCAACAATCATGTAAGCTGATTACTTAAAATCTTGCTCTTGCTCTCTTGTGCATTCTCTCTCTCTTTCTCCATACATATATGTGTATACACAGATACACATGTATATTCACATACACCACACAAATCCTACTTTGTTTCTCAGGAGAACCCTAGCTAATATACAGAACCTACTGCAAAAACAAACTCCACATTTGCCAACTCTCAGGCTTCGATGCACAGACACAGTTTTACTCTCTCTATTATATTTAATAATTTTGTTTAAGTTAAGATGAGGCTTACCACTAGAGTATATTTTGCTCCCTTTCTCCCCCAAATCATCCAACACTTACTTGATCAAAGTGTGTTAGGATGGATGTCTTTTGAAGTTAATGAAATTTGAATTGTTTTTTTTTTTTAACTACACCAGATCTTCAATTTCTTTCTCTCAAGTATTATCAATAACTTTAGGAAGTTCTCCAATTCCTTAAAAAGAAATAATATTTAATTACAACGTAATCAATTTATTGTTTGAGAGTTTAAGCTTCAGGTAAAATGGACTATGTACACTTCTCCCTGCAAGTGGAAATACCAGTAGAAAACTTGGACAGAAGACATAGATTTTTGAGAATTATGAAGAATACATAGTAGTAGGTAAACAGGAGAATATCAGCATTATAAGAGCCAGCAAACTAGTGATAAATTTATCTTTTTTCCTTCTGACATCCCCTGGTCAGAATATTAATACAGTAAGATGCTGAGAGGTGAGTACTGTAGTACACACAGAACTCGAGGAAAAAAATTTCATTGCTGACTCAAAGAACAGGAAATAGAACTCTTAATGCTCAGAAACAATGCAGAAATTCTCCTGTTTTTCTTTCCTCTTTTCTTTCATACTCTAGCCTCCAACAAAATCATGGCAGTGGTAACAGTTGTAGCCATGCTACTGCAAAGTCCCAAAAATGTCAAAATTCTGAGGGAGGGGAATGGTCCTCTCTGGTGGAGCTGTGGTTTAAAGTGGGTGGGGCCAACTCCCACTACTTTTTTCCTCTATCTTCACATCACTTGGTCCTGGATGCAGGCTCAAAACTGGAAGTGTGCAATAGAATACAGTAACTAGGCTACCAAGTTCCTGGCCTGAGGCCTAAAAGAGAAAGCTCCAGAAAATTAGAAAGTTCCAGGTTGATGACAGAGAGCAAAGAATTCAAAGAAGCAACCTAAAATGATTGTTTATAAACTTTGGGGCGCATTTCCAGATGCACAGGTGTAGGTAGGAACCTAATTAGCATACCAAAGATCTTGAGAACTGAATTAAAGAGCAGATCACCAGCCAGGCTCCAAAAGGAGCACTGGGTGGTACACAACAAGGGAAAATCCAAGTACTAGAAAAGTTTTAGAAACAAAACTGATACTAGAAACATGGCCCACAGAAGGCTAGGTGGAACTCGTGGCCTGAACATAAGCAGTTGATTTTCTGCTAAAACATAAAAATTAATACTCTCAGTAGGATTAAACAAGACTGGGTTCTCATAATATTTCAAATATCCAGGATACAATCCAAAATTAACTGGCATATGAAGAATCAGAAAAACTGCAACTCATATGGGAAAAGACAAACACAGATGCCAACATCAAAATGACACAGATGTTTGAATAATCTGACAGACTTCAAAGCAGCCATTATAAAAAGCATGAATTTGCAATATTGAGTACTCTTAAAATGAATTTTAAAATGCAATGTCTCAGCAAAGCAATAGAAGAATAGACTTAACAACAGAATGATAATAGCAGATGAGAGTTGGTAACCTTGAAGATAGACCAACAGAAATTATTCAATCTGAACAATATGATAAGGCCCCTACATACAAACAAGAATGTATTCATAAGTCCAATTTGTTCATAAGTCCAATAAAGTTAGCCTATCTACCTAACTAACACAATCAGCTATATAGTACTGTTCTGTAGTAGGGTTATAATTCTTTTCATAAAAATAATACAGAAACAAATACACAAAATAAAAAATTTTAATCTTATAGTACAGTACCTTGAAAAGTACAATAGTACACTACAACAGCTGTATGCAAGGGCTGGCACAAGTGAACAGGCAAGAAGAGTTACCGACTGGAGGAGGGAAAGGAGATGGGAAATGGTAGAACTGAAGGATTGCCAGCAATAGGTGATGGAGGACAAGCTGAAATTCCACTCATGCCTGATGTTAAAGGCACAGGTTCTGGTTTCTTGCTATCTACCTTCTTGAAAAAGAAAAAAAAAAAAAGAAAAAAGATCTAGTAAGGTCTAGGTAAAGTAGCTCTTTTTTTCTCATCATAGATAACAGCGGCACTGGATTGCATTCTGAACAGCAGCTGTAACTCTCATGTACCATTCTATGTCCAGGTCCTGTGCCTCAAAAACTAACAGTGAGCACCTCCTCAGATAGAATTAACTTATGTGGTCGGACATGTTGGCATCTTTGAAAGTTTGAAACTTGAAAGTTTGTACCTAGGAGACGAACTGTAAAGAGGATAAAATTTTCTTAAAATTTAGAAGAGCTACAGAAACTATGGGACAATGAAAAATTTAAGATGTGTATCATCAGCATTAAAGCAAGGAAGGAGAAACTGCAGAGTTGAAAAAATATTTGAAGAAATAGTGGCCCCAAAACATCTCCAGTTAAGCTAAAGGTGTCTATGAATTAAAGAATCTGAGTGAGCTTTAAACCCAAAGAAATTTATGTCCATGTGTATCATAATCAAACTATGGAACATTAGTTGCAAAAAAAGAAAATCTTGAAAGCAGCCAGAGAAAATAACTATAAACAATGACAAAAAAAAAATGGAGATTATGAAGATTTTTCATCAAAAACCATGCATGCCAAAAGAAAATGGTACAAAATTTTTAAAGTTTTAAAAGAAAAGAATTCTCAACTGAGAATTTCGTATCCAGTGAAAATATCCTTCAGGAATGAAGGTGAAATAAAGCCATTCTCAGTTTATATAGATATAGTTTATAAGCAAACTACAGCATAAATGAGAAGTAGTAAGGCAGTAAAAATTTCTACATTCTAATAGAAATAGTAAAATTTGATTCTAAGTAAACTGTGAGAAGTTTAGTATATTGTAATCATTAGAGCTTGAGCAATCACATGAGTTTGCACAAGCTCCAGGAGTTGGTGATGGACAGGAAACCCTGGCATGCTGCAGTCAGACAAAGAATCAGATATGACTGAGTAACTGAAGTGAACTGAATCACCACAGCAACCACTAAAATAGAAATAACTAAATGAAAATGAATGCTAAAAAATATTCAAATAACCCAAAAGAAAGCAAGAAAGGAGAGAGAACTGAAAAACAGAAGGAACAAACATAAAACAAATAAAGTGACAGACCTAAGTCCAAACATATCAAAAATTACATTCCATTTAATTGTCTAAACATGCAATTAAAAGGCAGACTGTCAAAATGGATAAATCAACATAACCCATCTATGCTATCTATAAAAATCTCACTCCAAACATTACAACATAGGTGGATTAAAAGTGAAAGTGAAAGGGTTAGTTGGTCTGTGGTGTCTGACTGTTTGCAACCCCATGAACTGAAGCCCACCAGGTTCCCCTGGCCGTGGAATTCTCCAGGCAAGAATACTGGAGTGGGTATCCATTCCCTTCTCCAGAGGTTCTTCCCAACCCAGGGATTGAATGCAGGTCTCCTGCATTACACATGGATTCTTTACCATCTGACTCACCAGAGAAGCGTGAATTAAAAGTAAAGAATGGAAAAAAGATATACTATACAATCAAACACTGAACAATAGTAATTGGATTGGCTATACTACAATCAGTAATCTTTAGAGAAAAAGAGCAATTTTTAAAGAATTACCAGGAATAACGGGGAAAATTCTATAATGAGACAAGTTTTAGTCCATCAAGAAGTTATTCCAATTCAAAATGTTCATGTTCCCAACAACTGAACTACAAAATACATGAAGCAAAAACTGACAGAATAAAAAGACATAGATAAATCCATAATTATGGTTAGAGATGTCAACACTTCTCTCTCAGGAATATACAGACAGAAATTCAGTGAGGATATAGAAGACCTAAACAGTGTCACAGTGCTATATATTTCTCAACTGACTTGTGGAGCACCTGGGAGCATTTTAACTGTACCATTCTCCTCTAATTTAAACTGCTTTTATTGACCCCAACTCACAACCCTACATACTAGGAACTAACAGTACCAGGTAAAGAAAAGATGAGAGGAGTAAAATTTTTTTAATTTATATTTTCCTCCATAGCTTTAATATTTTTAATTTTAAAATATATTTCAAAATATATTTGACTAATTAGTGAATTACGAAAACAATTATAACCAACTTGGGTTTTAGAAATAGAATATTGTTTGCTTGTCCCCACCAAAATAGATCTCTCTACCTTCTGACAAAAGATAAGCATTATTCTGTTTCCTATGAATAATTCATTCTTGTTTTGCAATTTATGAAACCCTAAATAATGGTTTGATTCTTCCACATTCTCAATTGCATAAAATTTATAACTTTTGATGTTCTTCTTGTACTCATTAACCCTGAATAGTCGTTGGAATTAATGGTGCTAAAGCTGAAGCTCCAATACTTGGCCACTTGATGCAAAGAGCTGACTCTTTGGAAAATACCCTGAAGCTGGGAAAGGGTATTTCTTTGGAAATACCCTGAAGGCAAAAGGAGAAGGGAGCGACAGAGGATGAGATGATTAAATAGCATCACCAACAATGGACTTGTGTTGGAGCAAACTCTGGGAGTTAGTGGAGGACAGAGGAGCCTGGCATGCTACAGGCCATGGGGTCACAAAGAGTCGAACACAACTTGGCAACTAAACAAAAACAACAATATGTATATGTTCATCCATGTTAGGAGGTGTATCATATATTATTCTATGTTATGATTATACCAAAAGGTTAACATTATGATGGACACTTGAGTCATTTCCAATTTGGGGTTATTATATTAAAAACTACTATGAACAATTTGAGACATACATGCAAGGTTTACTTTAAAATATACAAGAATGGGGTGGGTAAGTCATAAAATGTGTACATCTTTAATTTTCCTAAATAATGCTAAACTCATATTCCACAGTGGTTGAACCAGCTTACAATCCAAATTCCCATTTGGGAATTCTCTCACGTTCCCATTGCTTCCAGAATCTTACCAAAATTTGGTATTTCTGACTAGTTAATTTCAGCTAATTTGATGCATACATACAGGTATGTATAGCTCATTGTGATAAAAAATCACATTTTCCTGATTACCGATAACGATAAGAATCTTATTATATGCTTATTAGCAGTTTTCCTCTCTTGTCACTTAATCACTCTTGAAATTATCTTGGGTTTTACCCTTACTCTCTCTCTGGCAGTTTCTCTGAGAATAAAAATTGCCATTGATATTGGCTTTCATATCTCTGTAGCCATTTAATATCATCTCCAAAAGTTCCTGAAACAGTTGCATTCCCAAGAGGCACCAAGTATTCCCCACCTAACCAACAAATCTAATTTCACACCACTATAAAATTTCCTCTAGAAATAACTGAGAGTCACCTTCCAACAAAACACCACACCATTCAATCTATTGCACTCCATTACACCTTTACTTCTGAAGAAGACATATTAGAATCTGAAGTGTTCTGTAGCATAAATATCTTGAGGATTGAAGGATTCGTGAAAATAATTTTCTATCCTTATCTCATTTTAGAGAGAAACATATACCTGTAAACAAGACTTAGAAAGTAGTATTACATCTTTTAATGATCTCTTCCAAAATTCTAGGCAAAATAGTAAGATTATTTTTCTAATTATGAATATAATAGGTATTGATATAGAGAATTTTGTAATAAGAAAATAAACAATGAAAAAAATAGAATTCATCCAATGTCCCACAGACTGAAAGTAGCTAGTATATATTTTCTTGGAATAAACTTCTAAATATTTTCCTCTCTTTCTCTCTCATTCTTTATCTGGCCCTTAGTTTATTTCTAACTCTTTATTATAAACATAATGAATGTCCTCTGACATATATCATTCCAGATTTGATGTTTTCCATATGAAAAATTCCTAGAAAATATTTTCTGTGTTAAAACACAGTCATATTTTAGTAGCTTATACTCATTTACAAACTTCCCTGGAAGAAGTACCAGTTTCCTATAAGAGTGCTAGTCTCCTCATGCCCTTACTAAAACTGAATATTACGAATGTTTATAATATTTGGTAATCTAACAAACAAAAATGTGATAGATCATTGTTTTATGTGTATTTTCTTGAATACCAGTTATCTCAACATATCACAATATGTGAAAATGTATCTCTCTTGACATACTTTAGCAGCTAGATTTAAGCATGTGACACAATGCAGCCATTTAGTAGTTGCTACCCAGAAAAATTGGGCTTCTCTTGTGGCTCAGATGGTAAAGAATCTGCCTGCGATGCAGGATACTCAGGTTCAATCCCTGGGTTGGGAAGATCTCCTGGAGAAGGGACTGGCTACCACTCCAGTGTCTTGCCTGGAGAATTCCATGGACAGAGGAGCCTGGCAGCCTACCATCCATGGTGTCACAAAGAGTCAGATATGACTGAGTGACTAACACACCCAGAAACATTAACATGGAGTAGTAATATAAAGTTAATGGGCTAGTTAGAGGTTCTACGAAGCAGCTACCAAGGAGTTGAGAGGCAAGTAGTATGGAATACTACTTACCAGTACTATGGAGTACTAATACCACCAGGACTTCCCTGATGGCTCAGACAGTAAAGAATCCACATTCAGTTCAGGAGACCTGGGTTCAATCCATGGATCCAGAAGATCCCCTGGAACAAAGAATGGCTACCCAATCCAGTAATCTTGCCTGGAGAATTAAATAGATAGAGGAGACTGATGGGCTACATAGGGTCGCAAATAGTCAGACACAACTGAGTGACTAACGCAACAACAATGCAGCCGTTTAGTAGCTGCTACCCAGAAAAATTAATACAGGGGGAAGTAATATAAAGTTAATGGGTTAGTTAGAGGTTCTGTGAAGCAGCTACCAAGAAGTTGAGAGGCAAGTAGTACAGAATAAAGGTAATCTTCAAAGATGTGGCGTCCAGCAGCAAGCATATTAATTACCTGATGGCATCAGGGCCAGCAGTGTCACACGCCCAGTGATAATTCTGACAATGGTGATATGCTAAGTAAACACTTACTGAAGCAAGACCTTAGCTATGCTGACCTCCTGAGATCCTACCCAGCCCTGGTTCTCATTCTTTATGTTGATCATGTGAACCATCTGGCAGCTTTTTCATAATAAATTAAGCAGAGTCAATTTCCATCTATGTTTCTGCTTCCTGGTCCATGATTTTCTTTTCTTCCATTTCCAAAACCTTTACCATTTGACTGTATAATTGTTACCTTTTTGAACTAATATACAAATTCATAAAAATATATTCACTGCTTCTTTCTAATTTATATAACAAAATTTTAGTCATAATTTTCAGATAGAGATATGTGGTGAGTTTGTTTCAGGAAATTATTAAATAAGAAAGATTAAGTCACAGTTGAATATGCCTTAAGAATTCTATATTTGCAATATAATTTTCTTCTCATTTCATAAGGAAAAGTGTGATTAACTAAAAAAGTAAATTTTTATTCACCTAACTTATTAATAAGGAAACACGGAAGCATTATGTAAGATAAAGGCCATTCACTCACATGTTGGAAGCAGCAAAGACTCTGTTATATAAGCACATAAACTGTAAGACAAGCACATAGTTTTACTGAAAGTAAGTGTTCCTCTACAAAATTATCAATTTCCAAATATCAGAAATTTTGAAGAAAGAAGAAAATGAATGATTCTTCAATTAAAAACCCCACATGAAGCAAAAGAATTTGTTAGTTCAATTTGACACTTACAGACATCTTGAGAAATATTCAGTAAATTTAGAGAAGTTCCACTAGATATTTCAGAACTCCTTACTGCATATCTCTCTCATTAAAAGCAAAGGGAAATCATTATTTAAAATGACATTTTCCCCCAATAATTAAAACTAAAATCTTACTTTTAATAACATTTAACTGTACTTTACTTTTAAATAATCATTATCTCTTGGTAGGTAAAAAATTCCAAAGTTATATCAGCTAGACAAAAAGGCAAATTGTCTTTTTTCATTAACATTCTAATTACCCTGCCCAATTAATATTGGACTTAGCTATGTGAGTTGCTTTGGTTATGAAAGGTGAGTGAATGCAAAGTACGATGGAGAAAATTCTTTGAACACTTGAGCGGCCGGGCTCAATTACTAGCTATCTTATCTATACCATGAGAACCACATGGCTGAAACAAGGACTGCTTCTTCCACCTAAATTTTCAAATGAAAAAGACATATGAAAAAAGAACAGAGCTGTCACTGACCAGCAGTGGACTGATGTTGACCTGTAATGAGAGCAACCAATATAAATTCATTATATAGCAACTTTGTTGTTATAACAACTGATTTTGAGAAATGCTTATTGTACATCATAACCTAATGCAAGCTAATACATGTGGTACTGGTCCTCACTGTGATTCACCCTACCTATCAGAACAGATAATTCTATGTATTATCTTTCTAAAAAATTAATAATAATGAGAGGAAGTATCTGAATCACAGTCTTCCCAACAGAATTCCAGTTATTTATTCTGGGTAGAACAGATTAGATCACATACTATCCGTGAATTAGGTGAGGTGTATGGAATGAGATACTTATTTTAAACCTACATACTCCATTCCTGGCATCTAGTATGAAATTCTCTAAAACTGCAAGGACCTTGGAATCAAAATTGAGGCCTAGAAACTGAGAAGGGGAAAATAATTATCAGAAGATAGTTAACAAATATTTGTTACACTATGAAGTAAGGTATTCTTAAATGCCTCTTTTAAACAATATTGAAACATTTAAAGAAAATGTATGTATAGTTTATATTTGAAAATTTTTAAAACAAAGAAATGTAATTTAGATTACTGGTCATTAAATGACTCATTAGTCATCTGTATTATGACTGTACTGATTTCTATAAGAGTAAAGAAGTGAAATTTTATAAGGGCAGAATGACATATAATATTCAAACATATATAATATTAATACATATACATCATGCACTATGTCTATTTCACTTAATTTATTTACCAATATTAGGCAGAATAGGAGCATTTTTTTATATTTTTAAGTTTAATAGACACTGAGTAAGATTTTTAACTACATATGAAAATGAATAAGTATAGTCAGAAGAAGTAGTTGGCAGAACATATTACACAAACTTAAAGAATTGAAAGTGTCCCAGAAATATGTAATGGTAAATCAGATGAGGTACCAATAAGGGTGGAAAGGGATCCAGATGTAGGTGGCAACAGTGAAAGCTACTAGAAAAGTAGCTGTCTTTTTCTCCTACAAGGATTACAACCTGGAAATACTAACTTTGGATGAATTTGAAAGTTACTTTTCCCTTATAATATATCACATCAGATTATTTCTCCTCTTTCTATAGATGATGAAATCTTGCTAAAAGATGAAGTCATATCAATGACATATATAATTATCTTACATATTTTTAAAAGCTTATAATTTAAAACAAATTTTTTTAATCATCTTACCTTTATTTTTATTTATTTATATTTTTTAATTTTACTTTATTTTACTTTACAATACTGTACTGGTTTTGCCATACATCAATATGCATCCACCATGGGTGTACATAAGTTCCCATTCCTGAACCTCCCTCCCACCTCCCTCCCCATACCATCTCTCTGGGTCATCCCCGTGCACCAGCCCCAAGCATCCTGTATCCTGCATCGAATCTAGACCTGGCGATTTGTTTCTTACATGCTATTATACATGTTTCAATGCCATTCTCCCAAATCATCCCACCCTCTCCCTCTCCCAGAGTCCAAAAGACTGTTCTATACATCTGTGTCTTTTTGGCTGTCTCACATACAAGGTTATCGTTACAATCTTTCTAAATTCCATATATATGTGTTAGTATACTGTATTGGTGTTTTTCTTTCTGGCTTACTTCATTCTGTATAATCGGCTCCAGTATAAAAGCTTATAATTTTAAAGAAACCTATAGCTAGAAAAAAAGGAAGAGAGGTATAAATAATACAGACTTTCAGGATAACAGTTTTTCTCATTTTACTCTGTAGGATAAAATCAAAACAGAATTATTGTGATAATGCCTCTCCATCCTTCAAAAAATGCCCTCTGTAAAATTATTAGTAAAAATGGGTATAGTTACATCATCTACTGTGAAAATACAGTTGCAGCAACAATGCTTTTTTGTTGTTGTTTCAACAAAACTAAAGAAAAATTTTTTGGCAAGAGGTGGAAAGGGAGGGCAAGTGACTTTTTAAAATAAATTTTTACCTTTGGGGATTAGGTGAATTCATAAAAGTGAAAAAACAAATGCAACAGGTAATAGATACCCATTGTTACAGATGATGTTATAATGCCTTGAAGAGACTACCTTTCTATAATTAAGCTTGTGAGTCATGATTACTTGAAATCGGCTCTCATATCCAGAGCTATAGGCAGGAATCAAAAATCATCGGCCTTCTCTTCCCTGATAAATATTGCTCCTTCTTTATCATCTTTCTCCTCTTAAAGATTTCTTTCTTGGTATCATTAAAACAAAACAAAAAAAAAGATCTGTGCAAGGTTTTTTCCTTTTAGGATGGTGAAGTCTCACTTGAGACCAAGAACGTCATGCTGAACTCCAAGTGCTATAATTCAAAATCTGGCAAAAGCCAGGATATAGTTTTTTTTTTAATTTCTGAAGCTGCAGAGGGCACTACTAACATAGAAAACAATGTGAGTGCTGCCCCTTAGGTTGAGGGACATACTGGTATTGTTTGGGCATATCAAGTGAGCTGTGAAAACCCTAGGGTCCAATGGAATACAGGGGCTGTAAGACCCTACTTTCACCACCACCCTCTTTCTAACAGTACAAATAATAAAGACTGGGATAAGGGCAAAAGCCACTGGCAAATGTTACATCATAAACCTAATAATTTACTCCCTTCTGTTTTGCCTGTGCCCATTGCTTTGAAAAGACCATCGATAAGTAATTATATATGAAAAACAAAAGGAAACAGCAGCAGGTCATTCTGGTGAATAATGGCAAATTTACATATTACATTGACAGAGAAAAGAGATTGAGAAGTGTAGCCTAGAAAATAATCAGTTTGTTCTGTAGTTCAATTTGCAAATGAGAAAACTGAGGCCAAAACAAAATCAGAAATCACAGACTAAGATTTTAGGTGTCAAACCCAAAAGAAAGGCAATGCCAAAGAATGCTCAAACTACCATACAATTGCATTCATCTCACACGCTAGTAAAGTAATGCTCAAAATTCTCCAAGCCAGACTTCAGCAATACGTGAACCGTTAACTTCTAGATGCTCAAGCTGGTTTTAGAAAAGGCAGAGGAACCAGAGATCAAATTGCCAATGAAGTGATGGGACCAGATGCCATGATCTTCATTTTCTGAATATTGAGCTTTAAGCCATCTTTTTCATCGAAAAAGCAAGAGAGTTCCAGAAAAACATCTATTTCTGCTTTATTGACTATGCCAAAGCCTTTGACTGTGTGGATCACAATAAACTGTGGAAAATTCTGAAAGAGATAGGAATACCAGACCACCCGACCTGCCTCTTGAGAAACCTATATGCAGGTCAGGAAGCAACAGTTAGAACTGGACATGGAACAACAGACTGGTTCCAAATAGGAAAAGGAGTACATCAAGGCTGTATATTGTCACCCTGCTTATTGAACTTCTATGCAGAGTACATATGAGAAATGCTGGGCTAGAAGAAGCACAAGCTGGAATCAAGATAACCGGGAGAAATATCAATAACCTCAGATATGCAGATGACACCACCCTTATGGCAGAAAGTGAAGAGGAACTAAAGAGCCTCTTGATGAAAGTGAAAGAGGAGAGTGAAAAAGATGGCTTAAAGCTCAATATTCAGAAAATGAAGATCATGGCATCTGGTCCCATCACTTCATGGGAAATAGATGGGGAAACAGTGGAAACAGTGTCAGACTTTAATTTTTTGGGCTCCAAAATCACTGTAGATGATGACTGCAGCCATGAAATTAAAAGATGCTCACTCCTTGGAAGAGAAGTTATGACCAACCTAGATAGCATATTGAAAAGCAGAGACATTACTTTGCCAACAAAGGTCCATCTAGTCAAGGTTATGGTTTCTCCAGTGGTCATGTATGGATGTGAGAGTTGGACTGTGATGAAAGTTGAGTGCCAAAGAATTGATGCTTTTGAACTATGGTGTTGGGGAAGACTCCTGAGAGTCCCTTGGACTGCAAGGAGATCCAACCAGTCCATTCTGAAGGAGATCAGCCCTGGGATTTCTTTGGAAGGAATGATGCTAAAGCTGAAACTCTAGTACTTTGGCCACCTCATGCGAAGAGTTGACTCATTGGAAAAGATCTGATGCTGGGAGGGATTGGGGGCAGGAGGAAAAGGGTACAACAGAGGATGAGATGGCTGGATGACATCACCGACTCGATGGACGTGAGTCTGAGTGAACTCCAGGAGTTGGTGATGGACAGGGAGGACTGGCGTTCTGCAATTCATGGGGTCGCAGAGTCGGACATGACTGAGCGACTGAACTGAACTGAACTGAGTTGAATGGAGAAGGCAATGGCACCCACTCCAGTCCTCTTGCCTGGAAAATCCCATGGACAGAGGAGCCTGGTGGGCTGCAGTCCATGGGGTCGCTTACAGTAGGACACGACTGAGCGACTTCACTTTTACTTTTCACTTTCATGCATTGGAGAAGGAAATGGCAACCCACTCCAGCATTCTTGCCTGGAGAATCCCAGGGATGGCAGAGCCTGGTGGGCTGCCGTCTATGGGGTCGCACAGAGTTGGACACGACTGAAGCAACTTAGCAGCAGCAGCAGCAGCAGCTGAGCTGAAAGTCTCTCTGCCTAATTTTACACCAATTCATTTCAACTGTTACTACACATCCCCCAAAACAAATAAAAATAGGCATGCTATTTAGTAATTGTAAGGGGTACCACATTATCATTCTTAATTTCCCTCCAAAAAATAATTTCTGTCAATAATTCTATTTCAACTAAGGTGAAAGGGAAGCAAGAGCATTACATTTAAACATCAGGCTGCTGACAAACTTGTTGGGGACTGCAGCTGAGATTAAATCATGAAACTATAAAATAGAAGGAAAGTGTCTTCCTTTCTGTGGTGTACAAATGTATACAAATGAAAGTTGCTTAGTCTTGTCTGACTCTTTGTGATTCCATGGGCTATAGAGTCCACTGAATTCTCCAGGCCAGAATACTGGAATGGGTAGCCTTTCCCTTCTTCAGTGCATCTTCCCAAGCCAGGACTCCAACCGAGGTCTCCTACATTGCAGGAGGATTCTTGACCAACTGAGCTATTCAGGGTACATAAAAGACAAGCCAGTAGTCTTTCTGAACACTGAATTCTTAAAGGAATTACAGAGTATCTATGAATACAAGAGATTTTACAGGCTATCAGTAAAAAAGAGGTTTTTTTTTTTTTCCTAAGTGGGTTATCAAAGGAAAGTCCTGTCCTTATCTTTTGGAGTTTTAGGGCAAAATCTTGAGGGAAGATTTAGGAAGAAAAACTCAGAAATAAAAAAGGTAAAATTGGACATTGGAAATATGAAATTTGCTATAGAAAAACATTAAACAATGTCAAGCCATAAATAGAAGTAAACTAGCATTTATGCATGAGTTACAGAGTAATACAAAACCATTAACCATTAAATTATCTTATTCAATTCAATAGATTTTTAAAAGGATTGAGTTAGAAAATGGCACAATTCTGCCCTTATAATAAATATAATCTAAATGTGAAGACAGACATAAAAGCAAATAATTTTTTTAAACCTAATATTTATGGCTCTGTGGTTAATTTTGACTGCAGTTGGATCAGGGATGACTTTACTTCACCTAAATTTGAAATATGTATAACTGCTCAGTAAGTAGAGATGAGAAGGAGGCATATGAAACAGCAAGAAAGGATCAAATTGCACCAAAAATTGAAGGAAGTATAAATAGCAGACATGGTAAGAACTTATGGATACCTTTGTTTAGAGAGCATACATTTGTTGCAGTTTTCTGATATTACTCAATTTGATAAATAACCTATTCTATTTAAATTACGGCTCCAAGTGATGTTTACCTGTGCTCTGCATTTTGTAAGGAATCAACATTTGCACCCCAAATAGAAATCGTATTACCTAAACTTGTATAGTAATGTTCCCTCCTCCCTGACTATATCCATGCAACCACCAACAAACACTAACACGCTACCTCAAAATAGAGGTATGTGCCTTCAGAGGGAGGGGACATATATATACCTATGGCTGATGCATGTTGATGTTTGGCAGAAACCAACACAATTCTGCAAAGCAATTATCCTTAAACTAAAAAACTAAATAAATTTTAAAAAATAGTGATGACAATAAAAACAAAAAGAAATCTTTTAAAATGTGGGCAGAAACCTTTACAGATTTTCTTCCTTTCACTGTTAGAAACAGAAGCACATGCTTGCTATCAGAAACATTTACAAATGTTCTTTCTTCTTCTATCTTGTACCTACATGTACTATATTATCAGGATATAACATGAACCAAGAAAAACTAAATTTGTAAGTTAGCTCTTTTCCACCACATCAACCAAGAAATAATTATTGTCCTCAGTGCATTAAAATGCTATTTCAGAGACTTTTTTTAAAATACAAAAATGTAATCCATTGCAATAAATTTTGAGAAGGCCTGACTGCTCAGTTAGCATAGATAAAACAAAGACTTAAAGACTATATATTCAGCCATAATTTTCAACCTCTTCAGTTCAGTTTAGTTCAGTTCAGTTGCTCCGTCTTGTCCGACTCTTTGTGACCCCATGAATCACAGAACGCCAGGTCTCCCTGTCCATCACCATCTCCTGGATTTCACTCAGACTCATGTCCAACGAGTCAGTGATGCCATCCAGCGATCTCATCCTCGGTCGTCCCCTTCTCCTCCTGCCCCCAATCCCTCCCAGCATCACAGTCTTTTCCAGTGAGTCAACTCTTCACATGAGGTAGCCAAAGTACTAGAGTTTCAGCTTTAATATCATTCCTTCCAAAGAAATCCCAGGGCTGATCTCCTTCAGAATGGACTGGTTGGATCTCCTTGCAGTCCAAGGGACTCTCAGGAGTCTTCTCCAACACCACAGTTCAAAAGCATCAGTTCTTCAGTGCTCAGCCTTCTTCACAGTCCAACTCTCACATCCATACATGACCACAGGAAAAACCATAGTCTTGACTAGACGGACCTTAGTCGGCAAAGTAACGTCTCTGCTTTTGAATATACTATCTAGGTTGGTCATAACTTTTCTTCCAAGGAGTAAGCGTCTTTTAATTTCATGGCTGCAGTCACCATCTGCAGTGATTTTGGAGCCCAAAAAATTAAAGTCTGACACTGTTTCCACTGTTTCCCCATCTATTGCCCATGAAGTGATGGGACCAGATGCAATGATCTTCATTTTCTGAATGCTGAGCTTTAAGCCAACTTTTTCACTCTCCTCTTTCACTTTCATCAAAAGGCTTTTTAGTTCCTCTTCACTTTCTGCCATAAGGGTGGTGTCATCTGCATATCTGAGGTTACTGATATTTCTCCTGACAATCTTGATTCCAGCTTGTTTCTTCCATTCCAGCGTTTCTTATGATGTACTCTGCAAATAAGTTAAATAAGCAGGGTGACAATATACAGCCTTGATGTACTCCTTTTCCTATTTGGAACCAGTCTGTTGTTCCATGTCCAGTTCTATGGAAATCCTTTTTCAAGTATGTAAGAATATATATAAAAGGTTTGTATAATGCCTGTATGTTCTCATGACTCTATTTGTTATTATGTTGGTCTCTCTGCCTCAACATAAAGAAAGCGTATTAGTTGCTGTCATGTCCAACTGTTTGTGACCCCATGGACTACAGTCTGCCAGGCTTCTCTGTCCATGGAATTTTCCAGGGAAGAATACTGGAGTGGGTAGCATTCCCTTCTCCAGGGGATCTTCCTGAACCAGGGATCGAATCCGGGTCTCTTGCAGAGCAGGCAGATTCTTTACCATCTGAGCCACCGGGGAAGCCTGCATCAACATGGTACAGCCAATATTTATAATTTCACATGATAATTCTCCTGAGTTATAGCTATAGTGCCAATAAACCTAAATTGTCAATAAAAATTTAACTGTGTTTGGAGAAGCCTATGTTGGCTATTTCTTAGATAAAGAAAAACCAGGTGACTTCCATCTTCCCAACATTTCACAGATGAATTTCCAGTCTTTGCTTCTGTGACCTTGTTCTCATAATTAAGGTCCTACAGATCTCGTATTTATAATTACATTGACTGTGATAATTTTAACACAAATCCAGATTCTGAATTATGGAAACTGTTCCTCCTTCAACACTTACTCTTAATTATTAGACTTTCTGAGTCACTCATGTTTTCTAAATGTTTTCAATAATAGTGACCCCAAATTTGAAATCCAAATATTTGACAATCTTGGCATCTGAAGTGCCTTCCAAAATAACCATATGTGTATTCACTCTGGCTCTGAGGGGAAAATATATCAGTCATTACTGATCATTATACTAGGAATTTCCAGCTATAGAAGTAACAAATGGACATAACTTAACAACCTTTAAATCAAAACATATTCATATCTACAACATCTGAACAAATTATGAATATACATATTTTAAACAAAGCTAGAAAGTAAAAATGTTTCTAATATTTTAAATATGGAATCAGATCAACAATCTTTCATCCAGATTGTCAAACATTTGCCAAAATTTTCTAGATAACTGCACAACTGATTTCATATAAAGGCAAGTAATGACTATGTCAACTTATATTAATTTGTGAGCTGGTATTTATCCAAATTATCCTTACTATAAAATAAATTTTAAATATAAGGAAAAGAAGTACATTATTTTTGTTTTATTAATTCATTTATGGATGTTTGCTCTGACAAAGCAAAGAACAAAATAAGCTTTAGGCCATAAATCACCTATTCATTATCAGCTATCTATGGAAATATTTGTATTTTAAATTCTAAATAATCATGCTCTCATCTAAAATCATATGAGAATTAGAAACATAAAAACCCTTGCCAAAATCTGATGAGGTGCATTAGGATAACAATGCCAGTCACAATATTTAGCCACTTAAGACAGAAAGGATTTACCTCCCTGACCAGAGAGGATCAACAGACTCTAACTCTCAACTTCCTCTAAGCCATCCAAGGCTAGTGTTCCCAAAGCTTTCCCACTCTCTCATCCACAATCAATATAATAGAAAATATGACACTTCAAGAGACTTTCTAGTAATGCAGTCCCACAGGTATTTAACTGGTCTTTTTCTACATAAAGAAATTAAACATCATTTAAAATTGAACTATAACACTTTAAAAGGAAAAAAAAAAAAAAAAAACTTTAAAATGCTGAAATTTATTTCCAGATGCCATGGTCCAGGAAACTTAGTGGTTAATACTTTTTTTAAAGATATAAAATATTATAGAAAAGGACTAGAAATAACTGATACCATAACATACTTTTAGTCTGCTGCTGCTGCTAAGTCGCTTCAGTCGTGTCCAACTCTGTGCGACCCCATAGGTGGCATCCCACCAGGCTCCCCTGTCCCTGGGATTCTCCAGGCAAGAACACTGGAGTGGGTTGCCATTTCCTTCTCCAATGCATGAAAGTGAAAAGTGAAAGGGAAGTCGCTCAGTCGTGTCTGACTCTTAGCGACCCCATGGACTGCAGCCTACCAGGCTCCTCCGTCCATGGGATTTTCCAGGCAAGAGTACTGGAGTCGGGTGCCATCGCCTTCTCTGACTTTTAGTCAAGGAAATGACTAAAAGTAACTAATGTTACCAAAGGAATCAAGGAATCCTAAATTTAATTATGAGCATAAACTAGTAGTGAGGTTCAGGATCATTTTTATATGGTTATTTTACTGGAGTTTATAACTAAAGTGCCCATTATGTTCTACCGTGTTAGCACAGGGATATAATAAAGAAGACAGGCCCCATGCCCTCAAGAAAATTTTCATCCATGAATCTCATCATTTCCACATGGCAAAAACTAAAAAACTGTTAATACCAAAGAAATCTCCACACTACAACATTGTGACTTTTATTTCCCAATGACAATGGAGTTATTCTTGATTAATAGGAAGAGGAAGAAAGGAAGAAGAGAGGAGAGGAAGCAAGAGATAAGAAGTGAATAGAGAAGTCAGGGAAAGGAAGGGAGAAAAGGGGAGGAGTGGATAAAAACTTAACCTATTAAATAAGGAACTATGCCGCCAAGTTTCATGGGAAATTAGTAGTGAAATCTGTAAACAACAATGTTTGCTTTTATTGACTTTTCTAGATCAGGCATCCCCCAAACATGGTAAACTGCAAAAGGATACAGCAAAAGACATCTACAAATTTGTTTTTTTAAGAGTTATGAGTTATAAAATATAAAATGAGTTATAAAATGTTGCCAAGCTGTTCAAACACATATTTATGCAAAATTTAAAGTTTAAATAACCTGAAAGATCTTTTATCACACTTAAATTCATCATTAAAGAAAATAGGAAACCACTGATTTATCTCACATCTTTTAAACAACTTTAAGAATGTAAGATTATATTTTTAATAAAGAGTTTAGCAAAAAAAGTATGAATTCTTCTAAAGAAGCAAAATTTGAGAGGAAAATGTTACTTAAAATTCTCAATGACTTTAGGCTAATATTGAAAATATTTTTATACTAATTAAAAACTTTTATAACAAAATGTTTCTCCTAATTGGAAATATATTTTAGTTTTCCATTGTGACTAAATTATTGAAAAGTCACTTTACTATCATTAAATACAATTTTTTTCTTATTGAGGTACATTTGAAGTACAATAGAAGTTTCAGCTATGCAACATAGTGATTTATATTTTAAAGGTTTATTCCATTATAGTTATAAAACATAAGTTATATACCCTGTGTTGTATTAAATATTCTTATAGCTTATTTCTTTTATATATAGTAGTTTGGGCCTTTTAATTCCACATTCCTACATTGCCCTTTCTCCCTTCCCTCTGCCCACTATTGTAAATAGTGCTGCTAAGAACACTAGGGTTCTTTCTAAAGTAGTGTTTTTTTTTTTTTTAAATAAAAACACAGTACTGGAATTGCTAGGTCATATGGTAGTTCTATTTTTAGTTTTTTGAGGGACTTCCATACTGGTTTTCCACAGTGGTTACACCAATCTCCATTGCCACCAAAAGTGTACCAACATTCCTTTACATCTACGTCCTGGTCATCATTTGTTACTTTGGTCTTTTTGATGATAGCCATTCTGCCAGTTGTGAAGTGATATCTCATTGTGGTTTTAATTAGCATTAATCTGGTGATTAACGATGTTGAGCATCTTCTCATGTGCCTGTTGGCCATCTGCATGTCTTCTTTAGAAAAATGTCTCTCCAGGTCTTCAGTTCATTTTTTGTTTGGCAGTTTATTTGTTTGATGTTGCATTGAATGAGCTATCTATAAAATATATATTAGCTATTAAATCTTTTTGGTCATACAATTTGCAAATATTTTCTTCCATTCAATAGGTTATCTTTTTGTCTGTCAATGGTTTCCTTTATTGTGTAAAACTTCAGTTTAATTAGGTTATGTTTGTTTAATTTTTTATTTCCTTTGCTTTAGGAGACAGACCCAAAAAGATACTGTGATGATTTGTGCCAAAAAGTGTTTTCCTTAAGTTTTCTTCTAGGAGTTTTAAGGTTTCTGCTCTTATATTTAACATTTTATCCATTTTGAGTTTATTTTTCTATATGATGTTACAAAATACTTTAGCATTACTGTTTGATATAAAACTGTCCAGTTTTCCTAAAAACACTTATTGAAGAGACTACTTTTCTCCATTGTAAATTCTTGCCTCCAATGTTGCAGATTAGCTGACCATAAATCCATGGGTTTATTCTGGGACTCTATTCTGTCCCATTGCTCTACATGTCCATTTTTGTGCTTGTACTGTATTTACATATTAATTTTGCTCTGTAATTTTGTAATATAATATGAAGTTAGGGAGCATGATTCTATTGGTTCTGTTCTTTCTCAGGATTGTTTTGGCTTGTTCTTCAGCCCCTAAGTCATGTCCAACATTTGAGAGCCCGTGGACTGCAGCATCCCAGGTTTCCCTGTTTCTCCACAATCTCCTGGAGTTTGCTCAAACTTATGCCCACTAAGTTGGTGAGGCCATCCTCTGTTGCCCCCTTCTCCTCCTGCCATCAATCTTTCCCAGCATTAGGGATTTTTCCAATGATCAGCCCTTCGCATCAGGTGACCAGTGTATTGGAGTTTCAGCCTCAGCATCATCCTTCTAATGAATATTTAGGGTAGATTTCCTTTGAAATTGACAGGATTGATCTCCTTGCAGACCAAGGAACTCTCAAAAGTCTTCTCCAGCACAATTCAAAAGCATCAGTTTTGAGCGGCTCAGCTTCCTTACAGTCCAACTCTCACATCCATCCATGGCTACTGGAAAAACCATAGTTTTGACTATAAGGACTTTTGTTGGCAAAGTAATATCTCTGCTTCTTAATACAGTGTCAGGCCCTGTCAGAACTTTTCTTCCAATAAGCAAGCGTCTTTTAATTTCATAGCTTCAGTGGACATTCACAGTGACTTTGGAGCCAAAGAAAATAAAGTCTGGCACTGCTTCCACTTTTTCCCCATCTATTTGCTCTGAAGTGATAGAAACAGATACCATGATCCTAGTTTTTTTTAATGTTGAATTTTAAGCTAGCTTTTAAACTCTTCTCTTTCACCCTTATCAATAAGCTCTTTAGTTCCTCTTTGCTTTCTGCCATAGAGTGGTATCATCTGCATATCTGAGGTTACTGATATTTTTCCTGGTAATCTTACTTCCAGTCTGTGATTTATCTAGCCCAGCATTTCACATGATGTACTCTGAATATAACTTAAATAAGCAGGGTGACAATGTCCAGCCTTCCTGTATTCCTTCCTAATTTTGAAACAGTCCATTGTTCCACATCCAGTTCTAACTGTTGCTTCTTGACTCACATAAAGGTTTCTCAGGACACAGGTAAAGTGGTCTGGTATTTCCATCTCTTTAAGAATTTTCCAGTTTGTTTTGATCCACACAGTCAAAGGCTTTCATATCATCAATGAAGGAGAAGTAGATGTCTTCTGGGATTCCTTTGTTTTACCTATGACCCAATGAATGTTGGCAGTTTGATCTCTGGTTCCTCTGCCTTTTCTAAATCCAGCTTGTACATTTGGAAGTTCTAGGTTCACATATTGCTGAAGGTTAGCTTGAAGGATTTTGAGCATAATCTTACTAGCATAAGAAATGATAAATATTTTATGCTAGTTTGAATATTCTTTGTCATTGCCCTTCTTTGTGATTGGAATGAAAACTGACTTTTTCCAGTCCTGTGGCTACTGCTGAGTTTTCCAAATTTGCTGGCATACTGAGTGCAACATTTTAACAGCATCATCTTTTAGGATTTAAAATAGTTCAACCTGAATTCCATCACCTCCACAAGCTTTGTTCATAGGCAAGCTTTCTAAGGCCCACTTGACTTCACTCTTTAGGATGTCTGGCTCTAGGTGAGTAACCACACCATCTTGGTTATCCGAGTCATTTTTCTTTGGGATGGTTTTGGTCATTCACTGCCTCCTGTACAATGTTATGAACCTCAGTCTGTAGTTCTTCAGGCACTCTGTCTACCAGATCTTATCCCTTGAATCTATTCATCACATCCACTGTATAATCAAAAGGGATTCAATTTGGGTCATACCTGAATGACCTAGTGGTTTTCCATACGTTCTTCAATTTAAGCCTAAATTTTGCAGTAAGGAACTCATGATCTGAACCATAGTCAACTCCAGGTCATGTTTTTGCTGACTGCATAGCGATTCTCCATCTTCAACTGCAAATAATATAATCAATCTAATTTCAGTATTGACCATTTGGCAATGTCCATGTGTAGAGTCATCTCCTCTGTTGTTGGTAAAGGGTGCTTGCTATGATCAGTGTGTTCTCTTGACGAAACTGTTAGCCTTTGCCCTGCCTCATTTTGGATTCCAAGGTCAAACTTGCCTGTTACTCCAGGTAACTGTTAACATCCTACTTTGGCATTCCAATCTCCTATGATAAAAATGACATCTTTTTTGGTGTTCATTCTAGAATGTCTTGTAGGTCTTCATAGACCTGATCAACTTCAGCTTCTTTGGCATTAGTGGTTGGGGTATTATTGGATTACTGTGATGTTGAATGGTTTGCCTTGGAAACAAACCAAGATCATTCTGTCATTTTTGAGACTGTACCCAAGGACTGCATTTTGGACTCTCTTGTGACTATGAGGGTTGCTCCATTTCTTCTAAGGGATTTTTGCCCACAGTAGTAGATATAATGGTCATCTGAATTAAATTTGCCCATTCGAGTCCTTTTTAGTTCACTGATTCCTATATCAATATTTACTCTTACCATCTCCTGTTTGACCACACCCAATTTACCTTGGTGGCTCACACAGTAAAGCATTGCCTACAATGAGGGAGACCCGGGTTCAATCCCTGGGTTGGGAAGATCTCCTGAAAAGGAAATGGAAACTCCCTCCAGTATTCTTGCCTGGAAAAACCCACAGACAGAGAAGCCTGGTAGCTACAGTCCATGGGGTCACAAAGAGTGGGACACAACTGAGAGATTTCACTTCACTTTCCAATTTAGGTTGATTAATGGATCTAACTCTCGGCCTCTGACCTCGGGCATGGGATAGCTCCTCTCTCGGTTACCGCCCCTGACCTCAGGAATGCAATGCCAAAGAATGCTCAAACTACCACACAATTGCACTCATCTCACATGCTAGTAAAGTAATGCTCAAAATTCTCCAAGCCAGGCTTCTACAATACATGAACCGTGAACTTCCAGATGTTCAGGCTGGTTTTAGAAAAGGCAGAGGAATCAGAGATCCAATTGCCAACATCTGCTGGATCATGGAAAAAGGAAGAGAGTTCCAGAAAAACATCTATTTCTGCTTTATTGACTATGCCAAAGCCTTTGACTGTGTGGATCACAATCAACTGTGGAAAATTCTGAAAGACATGGGTATACCAGACTACCTGACCTGCCTCTTGAGGAACCTATATGCAGGTCAGGAGGCAGCAGTTAGAACTAGACATGAAACTACAGACTGGTTCCAAATAAGAAAAGGAGTACGTCAAGGCTGTATATTGTCACCCTGCTTATTGAACTTCTGTGCAGAGTACATCATGAGAAACGCTGGGCTGGAAGAAGCACAAGCTGGAATCAAGATTGCCGGGAGAAATATCAATAACCTCAGATATGCAGATGACACCACCCTTATGGCAGAAAGTGAAGAGGAACTAAAAAGCCTCTTGTTGAAAGTGAAAGAGGAGAGCGAAAAAGTTGGCTTAAAGCCCAACATTCAGAAAATTAAGATCATGGCATCTGGTCCCATCACTTCATGGCAAATAGATGGGGAAACAATGGCTGACTTTATTTTTGAGGGCTCCAAAATCACTGCAGATGGTGATTACAGCCATGAAATTAACAGATGCTTAATCCTTGGAAGGAAAGTTATGACCAACCTAGATAGTATATTGAAAAGCAGACACATTGCTTTGTCAATAAAGGTCCATCTAGTTAAGGCTATGGTTTTTCCAGGGGTCATGTGTGGATGTGAGAGTTGGACTGTGAAGAAAGCTGAGCACCGAAGAATTGATGCTTTTGAACTGTGGTGTTGGAGAAGACTCTTCAGAGTCCCTTGGACTGCTAGGAAATCCAACCAGTCCATTCTGAAGGAGATTAGTCCTGGGATTTCTTTGGAGGGAATGATGCTGAAGCTGAAATTCCAGTACTTCGGCCACCTCATGCGAAGAGTTGACTCACTGGAAAAGACTCTGATGCTGAGAGGGATTGGGGGCAGGAGGAGAAGGGGACGACAGAGGATGAGATGGCTGGATGGCATCACTGACTCGATGGATGTGAGTCTGAGTGAACTGCGGGAGTTGGTGATGGACAGGGAGGCCTGGCGTGCTGCAATTCATGGGGTCGCAAAGAGTCGGACACGACTGAGCAACTGAACTGACTGACTGAGGTTGATTATACTGCTCAACCTTGAAGAATTACCCTTTTCTAGGAGATGTCCGTTGTGTCCCAGCAGGGTACTCCCGTTTTGTTTCCATATTTATCTGCTCTAGGGGTTTTCTCTATGAGGGCTGCATGGATCTTTCTGCTGTGGGCACTCTGGTAGGCTTGTTGGTCCCCAGTTCTTTTGATTTCTAAATTCTGCCTTGTGTGTACGCTGACAGTTCACTGGTTGGCAGGACTGGGTCAAGAGGCAACTGACTGCAGAACCCAGGAAAGGCCATGTCCAGAGGCAGTTGTGGGCTCAGGGGACCTTAAGGCAGCCTATCACCTGGTGGGTGGGTCTGTGCACCAAGTTAGTTGCTTGATCTGAGGCAATTCCGAACTAGCACCTATAGAATATTAGTCCAGGACTGCTCTGAGTCCTGGGGCCAATAAGCAAAAGGAAAATTCCAACATGGCACTTGCCAAGGCTAATATCCACATGGCAGAAGGAACTCCCAAAATAGCTGCTCCCAGTGTGAGCTGCAGTTGACTGCTGCCTCTCCAGGAGGCTCTCTAGGATCAGGAGGTAGGTGGGTCTGACCTAGGCTCTTGCTGAATTACTGCTTCTTTCCTGACTTCTAGATCATGCAAGATTTTGTGTGTGCCATTTAAGAGTGAAGTCTCTATTTCCCCCATCCTTCTGGGACTCTTAAAATTAAGTCCCACTGGCTTCAAAGTCAAATGCTCTGGGGAATCATTTTCCTGGTACAGGATCTCTGGACTATGGATTTAATGACCAACATTAAATCACAGGATGATTATCATCACTAAAACTGAAAATGATCTCTGAAATTGGAGCTAAATATTATTTAGCTAACAAAGCACATGGCAGCTATAAACTAAACAGTGATTCAAAATTTGACAAAAGTAACTGTTGCCATTAAACCTTAGATATGACATGTATAGAACTGAGATGGTACGGGGAGGGAGGTGGGAGGGGGGTTCAGGGTGGGTAACACATGTACACCCATGGCAGATTCATGTTGATGGATGGCAAAACCAATACAATATTGTAAAGTAATTAGCTTCCAATTAAAATAAATAAATTTATATTTAAAAAATAAAGTTAATATTAGATGCAAACTTGAAAAACAAATATGCTAAAATTGAAATAATTATTTTCACATTTAATATCAAGTAACTATGTAGATATGTAATTTTTCTACTATATATAAAATATACAAACATTTCTGTAAATATTAACAGATTAATAGCAGTTAAACAGCTCAAAGAATTTTGCTGATCTTCATACTTGTAATTGTTTGACATCAAATGCTGTATACTAAAATGCATACTGTATAAAGATAAGCTGATATTAAAAAAAAAAAATGAGAGTTGGACCATAAAGAAGGCTGAGCTCTGAAGAATTGGTGCTTTTGAACTGTGGTGCTGAAGAAAACTCTTGAGAGTCCCTTGGACTGCAATAAGATCCAACTAGTCAATCCCAAAGGGAATCAACCCTAAATATTCATTGGAAGGGCTGACACTGAAGCTCCAATACTTTGGTCACCTGTTACAAAGAGCCAACACATTGCTGATGCTGAGAAAGACTGAAGGCAGGAGGAGAAGGGGAAGACAGATGATGAGATGGTTGAATAGCATCACCAATCCAATGGACAAGAGTATGAGCAAACTCTGGGAGATAGTGAAGAGCCTGGCATGTTGCAGTCCATGGGGTCACAAAGAGTCATACACGAGCGGGCAACTGAACAACAACAATGACCAATATCATACTGCTGTCTTCTCATCATAGCAATACTGATCACCTCTTAAGTCCCCCCTCTAGTTGGCACAATACTTTATTAAATAAACAACAAATGACACATTTACACGCAAGTAAAAACACAAAAAGCCACCTTTTTAGGGTCTAATACAGTAATTCCAGGGGAAATATATACTGCTATATTGAAGTTTTTTCTTTCATATTGATAGAGATAACTTGGCATTTTAAATATGATTTATTATTACCAAAGTGATGTATTCCATAAAAATACAAAAGGGCATAGAAACAGTGTTGGATACTCTACTTATCTTAAAACTGCTTCTATGGTATAAAGGAGTTACAAACATGACCAGCATATGGAGTCATTCAGGGTTTGTTTGTTTTTTTTTTTTTTTTTTTCTGATCAAGGTTTTCTTCTAAACAAAATAAAGACCATATGAAATGGGTGTTTGAGAATCATGGCAGTGTTCTTGGAAGGGAAAACTTGATGTCACCTCAGAAATGTTGGGCTGAAATGTTGGGCAATAACTGAAAAAGAAGATTAGAATCTCAGAGCCTATTCTCTCATTTTTTTTTCCTTCAGACTCAACTGTTTCTTGTTAACTACTGTTAGCTCACACAATTCACAGCACATATTTCAGTCAAACTGAAAGCCTGAAGATTCTTTAAAACATAGTAAAATTTTTAAATTCATTAAAGTGATATATTTCTCATTTATTCTTCCTCTGATCTCCTTGATATATAGTTTATTTTGTCCTCTGGTTGACTCTATAAATGGCTAATAGTATTGTATTATATTCCTCTAATACCATTCTTATGTCATTGTTACTGTGGCTCTTTATAATATTAGCCAAAATATTCTTGAAAATGCACCAGTCTTTGAGTACAATATAAATTTACATTCTCGTTTAATAACCCCCTCAAAGTGTCTCCACTATTTACGAGAGTCCCCTTACTTAACTTCAAGTATATTTCTGAAAATGTTTCATTGTACTCAGGGGTATTTCTTTTCTTCTAGTCTCCCCACCAGGTAACCCTACTGCCTCTATTGTTGCTGCTGACCCTCCTAAGCATATGGCTCCATTTTTCACAACACTTCTCAAAAAGAGACCACCATTATTACCATAGCCCTGGTATCAGTGTCAAAGTTAAAACTATCCTCTGAGTTACTCCATTTCAGGTCTAATGTAAGTCTATTCCAATTCCCTATAACTGAGCAAAGGCAAAATTATACATTTAAGGTACATATATGTAACTAAATATTTATGTGAAATGGAAAGTAAGTACAACATACAGAATTACTCCTAAGGATTATGGATGTCACTACTCTCAGAGTCAACAGGCCAAGAGCCTTCTTCAGTAGTCTTCACCAGGACTTCTCCCCATCCATCTCCAATTCTGTTACAATGAATTAAGAACCAGCTTATTCCCAATACAGGGACTACTTTGCGCAAGTCTACCGTTCCAAGTCTATAATGAAATAAGCACAAAGATAAAACAAGAAGACTTTGTTTTCCTTCAGCGGCATCTCAGTTGTCCCAGATCTTATACCAGCTTCAAGACCTTCTCTTAGATGACAGAGAGAATGTATATTTTCTTTTCAATGATAGCCCATCTACCTTTTACATCAGTATACTCTTATTTGGTTTTAAGAATATACTCGCAATGGAATACAGAACCTAACACCAGCAAATTGTGCATTTTTCAGTTTTTAAAATATTACTAACAATGGAGCATCATTTCAAGGCATTTTCTATGGTGGAAACTGGGTAAGCTGAACAGAAAACTATCAGTACAGTTTCAATTTATACCAAGAAAAGCTATACGTAATTTCTTAGTCCATAATATCTTTATTCAGGTAACTTTAACATCCCCTAAGACTATAGCTTTTCTCATGCATAACTAAAAGGCTTATGTTGATAATTTTGCTTATGTCTTTGAAACAGCTCTTCTTATATCTGCCATATCCATGGAGGAAAGCTAGAGTTGAAGAATGATCAGTTTCAGCTGCATCAACTCATGCAACAGGTGCCAGTCACAGGATGCAGCTCCTAAAGTTAACATCATTAAGGTAGTCTTCAAAACCAACCACAAACTCCTTATCATGTGATTCATCAATATCATGCAATTTCTTTATATGCTAGCTAAAGTAATCTTCATGATGTTAATTGCCACATCAGTCCTTCTAGTTGGAATCCTACTCAATCTTATCCACAAGTCTATATTATTCATTTCTTTAAAATTCAAGACCAGCCAATGTTTGTTGGTTGCCTTTTCAACACATATTTCTCCTTTCCCCTTCCTAACAGGTTCTTGTTTACATTTGAGATGCAGGTGCTTCTGAAGAATTTAATTTCTCTCCCAATGCAGTAACAGAGTATATGCATTCTATTTCCCAACCCTAGTCAGAATTATTGGTTTAGAGACTCAGGGTGCCTCAAAAATTCCAAACCTCATCCAAGGACAATGTACTATCAAGAGGGAGATGAGTGTACAGAGTCCAGAACCCTGAAATCAGTGTTTCAGGCACCAAAAGAGGGGTTCCTAAAGATAATGCCAACATGCTGAGGAGGGCAGAGTGAAAAGATTGCAGAGAAACAGAACCAGACCCTGAAAATCTTATGCATCTCAAGATCAATCTATTTTGAAAGCCAGATCTACCTTTCAATTCTTCTGTTACAGGAGCCAATAAATTCCCTTTGTTTTAAAAGCCACTTGGACTTGAATTTTCTGTTACTTGCAATGGAAAGTAAGTTACATACTACACATAGGATAGGGCTTCCCTGGCAGCTCAGATGGTAAAGGATCTGCCTGCAATGCAGGAGACCCAGATTCACTCCCTGGGTTGGGAAGATCCCCTGGAGAAGAGAATGGCCACCCACTCAAGTATTCTTGCCTGGAGAATTCCATGGACAGAGGAGTCTGGTGGGCTACAGAGCATGCATTGCAAACAGACACGACTCAGCGACTATCACTTTCACTTTCATACATAGTGCAAAATTCATCTTTTTCAAGAAGCCTTACATTCTTTATCCCACCTGACTGTTTCACTTCTACTTATCTTTTCCTCAGCTGTTAAGCAGCAGAGTACTAGGGTGATCTGCAGTAATCCACACTAATAGCAATTTAAATTACAAAAACTCAGTTTTTGTACTTAAAGTGTTGCTAATTAGATTACAAGTTTCTAAAAGCATAAAGATCTTCTGTTGGATTTATTTTTCTTCCAAGAGCCACATACTATTTTTCTTTCTGAACCACAAAGTCAGGTAATGTTGAATGCCAATAAATGTGGTGAACAGTGAAAACAATAGGATACTTTTTAATAGAAAATGACTTAGTAATATACATCTTATGATTAATAGACTATCTGACACACATAAAATTACATTTGAGAGATATTGAACTTGCCTGGTCATTTCCTTCTTTAATTGATGTTAAAAGTGTGAATATTTAGTGTTTAATAGAGCTTCTTTTGGCACTAAGCTTAGCCGGCTGCGTCCGAGGTCAGGGGCAGAAGCCGAGGGTGCCAGGCTGCGATGGCGCAGAAATGGCCGAGAGGAGCCACCCCGCGCCCGAGGCCAGGGGCAGCGGCTGGGAGGATCAACCCCACATCCAAGGAGCGGTGGCTGCCTGGGCACAGGAGGGCCTAGAGGAGCCATCCCCATATCCCTTCCAGAAGGTCAGGAAGGGCGGCAGTGAGGAGACATCCCTCATCCAAGGTAAGGAGCAGCGGCTGTGCTTTGCTGGAGCAGCCGTGAAGAGATACCCCACACCCAAGGTAAGAGAAACCCAAGTAAGATGGTAGGTGTTGCAAGAGGGCATCAGAGGGCAGACACACTGAAACCATACTCACAGAAAACTAGTCAATCTAATCACACTAGGACCACAGCCTTGTCTAACTCAATGAAACTAAGCCATGCCCTTGGAGTAACCCAAGACGGGCGGGTCATGGTGGAGAAGTCTGACAGAATGTGGTCCACTGGAGAAGGGAATGGCAAACCACATCAGTATTCTTGCCTTGAGAACCCCATGAACAGTAAGAAAAGACAAAATGACTGGATACTAAAAGAGGAACTCCCCAGGTCAGCAGGTGCCCAATATGCTACTGGAGATCAGTGGAGAAATAACTCCAGAAAGAATGAAGGGATGGAGCCAAAGCAAAAACAATACCCAGCTGTGGATGTGACTGGTGATAGAAGCAAGATCTGATGTTGTAAAGAGCAATATTGCATAGGAACCTGGAATGTCAGGTCCATGAATCAAGGCAAATTGGAAGTGGTCAAACAAGAGATGGCAAGAGTGAATGTCAACATTCTAGGAATCAGCAAACTAAAATGGACTGGAATGGGTGAATTTAACTCAGATTATATCTACTACTGTGGGCAGGAATCCCTCAGAAGAAATGGAGTAGCCATCGTGGTCAAGAAAAGAATCCGAAATGCAGTACTTGGATGCAATCTCAAAAAAGACAGAATGATTTCTGTTCGTCTCCAAGGCAAACCATTCAATATCACAGTAATCCAAGTCTATGCCCCTACCAGTAACGCTGAAGAAGCTGAAGTTGAACAGTTCTATGAAGTTGAATGGTTCTATAGACTTTTTAGAACTAACACCCCAAAAAATATGTCTTTATCATTTTAGGGGACTAGAATGCAAAAGTAGGAAGTCAAGAAACACTTGGAGTAACAGGCAAATTTGGCCTTGGAATACAGAATGAAGCAGGGCAAAGGCTAATAGAGTTTTGCCAAGAAAATGCACTGGTCATAGCAAACACCCTCTTTCACCAACACAAGAGAAGACAATACACATGGACATCACCAGATGGTCAACATCTAAATCAGATTGATTATATTCTTTGCAGCCAAAGATGGAGAAGCTCTATACAGTCAACAAAAACAAGACCAGGAGCTGACTGTAGCTCAGATCATGAACTCCTTATTAACAAATTCAGACTCAAATTGAAGAAAGTAGGGAAAACCACTAGACCATTTAGGTATGACCTAAATCAAATCCCTTATGATTATACAGTGGATGTGAGAAATAGATTTAAGGGCCTAGATATGATAGATAGAGTGCCTGATGAACTATGGAATGAGGTTCGTGACATTGTACAGGAGACAGGGATCAAGACCATCCCCATGGAAAAGAAATGCAAAAAAGAAAAATGGCTGTCCGGGGAGGCCTTACAAATAGCTGTGAAAAGAAGAGAAGCGAAAAGCCAAGGAGAAAAGGAAAGATATAAGCATCTGAATGCAGAGTTCCAAAGAATAGCAAGGAGACATAAGAAAGCCTTCTTCAGCAATCAATGCAAAGAAATAGAGGAAAACAACAGAATGGGAAAGACTAGAGATCTCTTCAAGAAAATTAGAGATACCAAGAGAACATTTCATGCAAAGATGGGCTCAATAGAGGACAAAAATGGTATGGACCTAACAGAAGCAGATATTAAGAGGAGGTGGCAACAATACACAAAAGAATTGTACAAAAAAGATCTTCACGACCCGGATAATCACGATGGTGTGATCACTAATCTAGAGCCAGACATCCTGGAATGTGAAGTCAAGTGGGCCTTAGAAAGCATCACTACGAACAAAGCAAGTGGAGGTGATGGAATTCCAGTAGAGCTACTTCAAATCCTGAAAGATGATTCTGTGAAAGTGCTGCACTCAATATGCCAAATTTGGAAAACTCAGCAGTGGCCACAGGACTGGAAAAGGTCAGTTTTCATCCCAATCCCAAAGAAAGGCAATGCCAAAGAATGCTCAAACTACCGCACAATTGCACTCATCTCACATGCTAGTAAAGTAATGCTCAAAATTCTCCAAGCCAGGCTTCAGCAATATGTGAACTGTGAACTTCCTGATGTTCAAGCTGGCTTTAGAAAAGGCAGAGGAACCAGAGATCCAATTGCCAACATCCGCTGGATCATGGAAAAAGCAAGAGATTTCCAGAAAAACATCTACTTCTGCTTTATTGACTATGCCAAAGCCTTTGACTGTGTGGATCATGATAAACTGTGGAAAATTCTGAAAGAGATGGGTACACCAGACCACTTGACCTGCCTCTTGAGAAACCTATATGCAAGTCAGGAAGCAACAGTTAGAACTGGACATGGAACAACAGACTGGGTCCAAATAGGAAAAGCATTACACTAAGGCTGTATATTGTCACCCTGCTTATTTAACTTATTTGCAGAGTACATCATGAGAAATGCTGGACTGGAAGAAGCACAAGCTGGAATCAAGATTGCTGGGAGAAATATCAACAACCTCAGATATGCAGATGACACCACCCTTATGGCAGAAAGTGAAGAGGAATTAAAAAGCCTCTTGATGAAAGTGAAAGAGGAGAGTGAAAAAGTTGGCTTAAAGCTCAACATTCAGAAAACGAAGATCATGGCATCTGGTCCCATCACTTCATGGGAAATAGATGGGGAAACAGTGGAAACAGTGTCAGACTTTATTTTTGGGGGCTCCAAAATCACTGCAGATGGTGACTGCAGCCATGAAATTAAAAGACGCTTACTCCTTGGAAGAAAAGTTATGGCCAACCTAGATAGCATATTCAAAAGCAGAGACATTACTTTGCCAACAAAGGTCCGTCTAGTCAAGGCTATGGTTTTTCCAGTGATCATGTATGGATGTGAGAGTTGGACTGTGAAGAAGGCTGAGCACTGAAGAACTGATGCTTTTGAACTGTGTTGTTGGAGAAGACTCTTGAGAGTCCCTTGGACTGCAAGGAGATCCAACCAGTCCATTCTGAAGGAGATCAGCCCTGGGATTTCTTTGGAAGGAATGATGCTAAAGCTGAAACTCCAATACTTTGGCCACCTCATGTGAAGAGTTGACTCATTGGAAAAGACTCTGATGCTGGGAGGGATTGGGGGCAGGAGAAAGGGATGACAGAAGATGAGATGGCTGGATGGCATCACTGACTCGATGGACATGAGTCAGAGTGAACTCCAGGAGTTGGTGATTGACAGGGAGGCCTGGCGTGCTGCGATTCGTGTGGTCACAAAGAGTCGTACACAACTGAGCAACTGAACTGAACTGAACTGAACTGAAGAGCTTCTTTCAACTCTATATTCATCTATGTCATAATTTTGCCTCAATATTTTAAGGACAACTTGCTTAAGTATTGAAGAATAAAATGGCAGGTGTAGACCCTAGCTAAGTACAAAAAAACCAACTTGTTATTTTGCTACCTAACTTCACAAATAACCTGGAAGGGCAATTGCAGAAAGACAAACTACTCATAAGAAATTTTACATACAAATGTCTAAAACTGTATACCAATTGTATTAGCAAAAAAAGACCAGTTAAATTAGGTCAATATTTCAACAATTTTATTCCCTACATGAATAAAACACAAGTGACTGAGAATGCTAATCCATAGACCTAAAGCCAGTGGGAACACAGAGTGTTCTTCTAATACCCCTTTAATATTCCTTTGAATTGTTGCAGTCATTGAAATGCTAAAGTGAGTTTGAATACAGTAGTATTTGTTTCCCAGATCAGAAATCAAATATACTGAAGTTTTGAAAAGCTAAAAATCATTTGCTCTGCAAGCAACCAAATCTCTTTTAAAAACAAGGTTTTGCTTACCAAAGATCTGAGCAACTGCAGTTAGCCTTTCAACACTGCTGTTTCTCACATATAACTTCATGACAGATTATACTCCATCTTTATGTATCACTGGCTTCTTTTGTTTCAGTCTGTGTGCTAATTTCTAACATTAAAAGCATGAACACCTAAGTAAAATGCTTTTGGAGTCTGCTGAGAGTTTATAAGGAATGGCAGACTGGTCTAGGGTTTAATTTTAATTGTCGCAAGTTGTTAATTCCATTGATAATAAAACTATCCGTGAATATACACGGGGTGGTGGTCAAGATGGTAGAGCAAGCAGAGACCATAAGTTCACCTGCTCCCAAAGCCACACTGAAATTACAACTATTTATAGATTAACTAGGAGAACAACTTGAATACTAGCACAAATGATTACCCACAACTCAAGATATAAAGAAATCAATGAGAGAGGTAGGAGAGTTGGAGATGTCGTGCAGTCAAGAATGATATTCCCCCAATTAGGCAATCCACAAAAGGAAGGTTAACCACAATGTCCAAGGATCTCCCCAGAGAGGCAGGGGTCTGAGCCTCATGTCAACTCTCCAGCTTGGGGATCCTGCTCTGGGAAAATGTGCCCTGAGAACATCTTATCTTGAAAACCAACAAGGCTTGCATACATGAAAGCCAGAGGGCTGTAGGGAACAGATACACTACTTTAAAAGGGTGCACACAAAATTTTGCATGCTGAGTCTCAGCACAGAGGCAGTAATTTGGAAGGTCCCTAGGTTAGACATTTTGCTGACCTTGAAGAGCTTTCTAGAGAGGCATAAGGTAATTGGGAATCCCCCTAAAGATACTGATGCTGGCAATTGCCACATTAGGAAGCTCATTCTACCATAAGGACACTAGTATGGCAAAACATCTTTCTGTAGTCCCCTCTCTAGTCAATAAATGCCAGTGGCTTACCTATCTCACTAGTGAGCTGGCACAAGTCCCAGGATGTCCTGATTCCCACAGGCAACCACCCCAGGACTCAACCCTAAACACCAGTGGATTGGCACCAGTCCTGGGACACCCTGGTATGTGTAGCAGCCACCATGCAAGGCAGCATCTACAGCCAAACAGACCAGAGACCAGCACCACCTACCAGTACATCAATAGTAGTTGGCCCCACCACAATTGAAGGGTCCACACAGTCAACATCAGAGACATCCCCAGGGCATGTATCTTTAATGATCAGACAGGAGTGTGCTGGTGGACCTCAAAGGACATCTCCTACATAAGGACATGTTCTGCTTAAGCAACCTAGCCAATATATAGAAACAAACACAGAAAAATCATCAAAATGAGAAGACAGAGGAATATGTTACAAATGAAGGAACAAGACAACATCTCAGAAAAAGAACTGAATCAAAGAGGAGATATGCAATTTACCTGACAATGAGCTCAACGGTAATGGTCATGAAGATGCTCAACAAACTCAGGAGAAGAGTGAATGAACACAGTGAGAAGTTAAACAGAATCAGTAAATATGAAGAAGAACCAAGCAGAGCTGAAGAAAACAATAACTTGTATTAAAAATACACTGGAAAGAATCACCAGTGAACTAAGTGATACAGAGGAATGGATCAACAAGCTGAAAGACCGACTAGTGGAAATCACACAAGATGAACAGAAAAAAATCTTTAAACAAAGATACATTAAGACATCTCTAGGTCAACACCAAGTGTACCAATATTTGTTTTTAAGGGCTCCAAGAGGAGAGGAGAGAGAGAAGGGATAGAGAATTATTTTTAAAAATTAATAGCTGAAAAATTCCCTAAGCTGAGAAAGAGAACAGATACACAGGTCCCGGAAGCACAGAGACTCTCAAACTAGATGAACCCAAAGAGGTCCACACTAAGACACATTATACTTAAAATAGCAAAAATTAAAGAGAAGGAAAGACTCTTAAAAGCAGCAAGATATAAGCAACTAATTATGTACAAGAGAACTCCCATAAGACCACCAGTTGACTTTTCAGCAGAAATTTTGCAGGCCAGAAGGGAGTTGCATGATATATTGTAAGAGATTAAAGAAAAAAACCTGCAGCCAAGAACTCCACCCACCAAGGCTATCATTCTGATCTGAAGGAGAGATGAAGAGTTTTACACATAAACAAAAGCTAAGAGTTCAGCACAACTAAACTGACTTTATAAGAAACATTAAAAGGACTTCTGTAAGTTAAAAAAGAAAAGACCACAACCCCAAATATAAAAAATATGAAAGAAAAGTCTAATTGGTAAGACAAACATGCAATAAAGGTGGTAGATCAACCATGCAACATTCATAGAAGGTTTAAAGACAAAAGTAGTCGATCATCTATATCCACAATAAGCAGGTAAAGGATACACAAACTAAGAAGATGTAAAATATCGCATCAAGAATGCTAAATGTGATGGGAGAGGTAAAGTGAAAATGTGGGGTCGTTAGAATGCATTCAAACTTGAGAGACTAACAACTAGAAATAATTTGTGTGCATGTGTATACACCCAGGAAGAGAGGATGGGGAGAGAGTTATATATGAATCTCAATGATAACCAAAAACCTATAATAGATAAACACACACACACACACAGAGAAAGGAATCCAAACATAACACTAAATATAGTCATCAGATCACAGAAGGGAAGACAGCAAAAGAACAAGGAACAAAAGAGACCTACAAAAATAACCCCCAAACAATGAGCAAAGTGTCAATAAGTACATATCTAGCAATAATCACTTTAAGTGTAAATGGACTAAATGCTCCAATCAAAAGATACAGACTGATTGACTGCTGCTGCTGCTGCTGCTAAGTCGCTTCAGTCGTGTCCGACTCTGTGTGACCCCATAGACAGCAGCCCACCAGGCTCCCCCGTTCCTAGAATTCTCCAGGCAAGAACACTGGAGTGGGTTGCCATTTCCTTCTCCAATGCATGAAAGAGAAAAATGAAAGTGAAGTCACTCAGTCATGTCCGACTCTTGGTGACCTCATGGACTGCAGCCTACCAGGCTCCTCCGTCCATGGGATTTTCCAGGCAAGAGTTCTGGAGTGGGTTGCCATTGCCTTCTCCAACAGACTGACTAAATGGATACAAAAGCAAAGACCCCTATACATGATGCTTACAAGAGAATCACTTCATATCTAAGACACTAACTGAAAACGAAGGCATGGAAAAAGGTATTATATTCTAATGGAAACAAAAATAATATAATAAATAAGGAGATAAATTTTCTTATTTCCATTCTCAGGCCTAAAATCTTTCATGTTTCATTTAGCTTTACTACCAGATGTGTGACTTAGAATTTTAACCAGTGCCTTTACATACCATGAATTATAATGATTATCTCATAATCTAAATATTTTGAAAAATGAGTTACTGGAACTTATTATTCAATTATGTGGAAAAACAAAAAGGAGTTGGAAGAAAATAAAATATTAGAAAATAATAAAGTATATATTCTATCCTACTTTAATTAACAATATAAGTTTAGAATTTTTTAGATTATTAATCTCAATTTTGTACTGAATTTGCATTCTTTGAATTTTTCACTTCTTTCCCTCCTTCTTTCTCTCTGCATCTTCCTATGTTCCTTCTTTTTCTCCTTCCTACTCTTCTATCTCTTCCTGACACATAGTTTACTTCACTACATTTACCTTACCTTTTTTACCCATTCTCTTACATGCAATCTGAGACCACCCACACAGACAACTGGGCTACTTGAAACCTTTTTATAAAATAAACCTATACTCAGAGGTACTCTATTTCTGTTTCAACCCTTTAACTATTAGCCACAAACGATACTAGAGGACCTAAGGCAGAGCAGCTACACAAATGGTGGTAGTGGAGAAGGCAATGGCACCCCACTCCAGTGTTCTTGCCTGGAAAATCCCATGGACGGGGGAGCCTGGTAGGCTGCGGTCCATGAGGTCGGGAAGAGTCGGACACGACTAAGCAACTTCTCTTTCATTTTTCTCTTTCATGCATTGGAGAAGGAAATGGCAACCCACTCCAGTGTTCTTGCCTGGAGAATCCCAGGGACGGGGAAGCCTGGTGGGCTGCTGTCTATGGGGTCGCACAGAGTCAGACATGACTGAAGCGACTTAGCAGCAGCAGCAGCAGTGGAATAGAGAGATGTTTCATTCACCTGTCCTCTCAGGAGAAAGCATTACATCACGGTGTAAAAAGTATCATGGCAGTAGTCTCAGACTTGAATGGTGTCCCCGACTTTACCAAAAAAAGCTCCTCTAGGGCAGGGGCCAACAATTCCTTATTCTCACCACTTAAGCTATGACACCTATTCCAGTTCTAGCACAATTATAAAGTTTAGTTGAAAATAAAACAGTGGCCAAGAAAACCACTAACATTCCACATTATTTAATATTTGTTTTCTTTAAATAAATCAAGGTAGACATGAAATACATTGTTACACTTAAGGTTATTTGGTAAGTGCCATGCAATGATTACATTCTTCCTCTGCTTTTCAAATTCTTTAGCACTTTTATTCCCATGGAATGGAACGAACTACATTTGATGAGAATGCATTATTTATATGCTAAGACTGTTTCTGTTCTTGTTAACCAATGAAAGCTGAACAAGTACTATACTTATTCTGATGCCAAATCAATATTTTAATGTACTACAAAATTTAAGAAACAAAGAAACTAAATTTTTATTCATTAAAAATGCCATTTAGCCACAAAGCTATTTTGCAAAAAGATAAATTGTATGTTTATAGCAGATAAAACAGTGTTTAAAACAATGTGCATATGATTACTGTTCTCACCTATCTGGTCTGATTGCTTCATGGGAAATAGATGGGGAAAACAGTGGAACAGACTTTATTTTTTGGGCTCCAAAATCATTGCAGATGGTGATTGCAGCCATGAAATTAAAAGACGCGTACTCCTTGGAAGAAAACTTATGACCAACCTAGATAGCATATTCCAAAGCAGAGACATTACTTTGCCAACAAAGGTCCATCTAGTCAAGACTATGGTTTTTCCTGTGGTCATGTATGGATGTGAGAGTTGGACTGTGAAGAAGGCTGAGTGCCGAAGAATTGATGCTTTTGAACTGTGGTGTTGGAGAAGACTCTTGAGAGTCCCTTGGCCTGCAAGGAGATCCAACCAGTCCATCCTAAAGGAGATCAGTCCTGGGTGTTCATTGGAGGGACTGATGTTGAAGCTGAAACTCTTAAGTGACTCATTAGAAAAGATCCTGATGCTGGGAAAGATTGAGGGCAGGAGGAGAATGGGATGACAGAGAATGCGATGGTTGGATGGCATCACCAACCTGATGGACATGGGTTTGGGTGAACTCCAAGAATCAGTGATGGACCGGAGGACTGGTGTGCTGTGGTTCATGAGGTTGCAAAGAGTCAGACACAACTGAGCGACTGAACTGAACTGACTGAAATAGTAAGAGATATTATCTTAGTGGCAGCCCAACTGTTTTCATTAGCAGAATAATATTAAACAGTTATCACTTTAGATGATCATCTAACATCTATGAAATCATAAACATGCATGCAAATCCAGGAAGTGAATCATAATCCAGAATGCAATTACATTTAGTTAAAGATTATTATTAAGATAAACCATAATGGAAAAAATATTTAAAAGAATGCATGTATGTGTATAACTGAGTTACTGTGTAGTACAGAAGAAATTAACACAACACTGTAAGCCAACTAGATTCAATTAAAAATAAATTTAAAAGAAAGAAAAAGCACTAAAAAAGTAAATAAAACACAAAATTTTAAATTTCTCTAGAATACATATGGACCATGAAATTGCATCTTTAGACCAGCTTGAGAAACAGTGCACTGAACCACACTGAGAATTAAAGGAGTGAGGGGCAAAAATAATTCTGATGTGAGAATGAACTAGCTTAGGCAGGTTATAGCTGAGATGTCAATGAACCAGACATCTGTTAGAAGTCTCATTTTGCTGAAAATTTCTTCTCTCAGCTATCTGATGAAGCAATAAGGGACTATTTCTCTGGACTTAATTTTGACCAAAAAGAAAGAACTACTTCATGAAATTCAACTGACAGGAACCTTGGGAGAAAGTCAACTTGTCATCTTAGTACTTCAAAGAGCCAAGAAAGAAAACACAGAGCACAGTCTGACAGGTTCCCTGGACTTTAAAAAAGCATATTTCAAAAATTTTAGAGAGGAGATCTGAATGAATCCATGACCACATTCTTTTAAAACCATCAGAGCCCTTGAAAAACAAATTCTGATAAGAATATTATAAAATGGCTACAACATAGTAGCCACAAAAAGGAAAGCTCTATAAAGGAAACTGGCATAGCTATATTTTCTTGCATATACTGTAACAGAAGGAAAAGGAAAAGGTTATATTTTGAACAAATTTCATGTGGAAACAAGATGCTAAGTTGTTCTACAGAGGTGTATCTGTTAACTATTTTATTGAACAGGAAACTGAGGCTGGAGGAGAAAGCCTCTTGATGAAAGTGAAACAGGAGAGTAAAAAAATTGGCTTAAAGCTCAACATTCAGAAAATGAAGATCATGGCATCTGTTCCCATCACTTCATGGGCAATAGATGGGGAAACAGTGTCGAACTTTATTTGGGGGGGCTCCAAAATCACTGCAGATGGTGACTGCAGCCATGAAATTAAAAGACACTTACTCCTTGGAAGAAAAGTTATGACCAACCTAGATAGCATATTCAAAAGCAGAGACATTACTTTGCCAACAAAGGTCTGTCTAGTCAAGGCCATGATTTTTCCTGTGGTCATGTATGGATGTGAGAGTTGGACTGTGAAGAAAGCGGAGCGCCGAAGAATTGATGCTTTTGAACTGTGGTGTTGGAGAAGACTCTTGAGAGTCCCTTGGACTGCAAGGAGATCCAACCAGCCATTCTAAAGGAGATCAGCCCTGGGATTTCTTTGGAAGGAATGATGCTAAAGCTGAAACTCCAGTACTTTGGCCACCTCATGCGAAGAGTTGACTCATTGGAAAACACTCTGATGCTGGGAGGGGTTGGGGGCAGGAGGAGAAGGGGACGACAGAGGATGAGATGGCTGGATGGCATCACCAACTCGATGGACATGAGTTTGAGTGAACTGCAGGAGTTGGTGATGGACAGGGAGGCCTGGCGTGCTGCGATTCACGGGGTCGCAAAGAGTCAGACACGACTGAGCGACTGAACTGAACTGAGAAATAAAAACTTCAGTAAAGAGTTATTAATATACCTAAAGATAATAAAAAAGACATCATCTATGCTGCAGGGTATTTTTTAAAGAGACTATTAATTTCAGTATCCAATGCTGATCATTTCATTTTAATCCAAAATAGTAAAACATGGGCTCTCACAATCTCTATGAAGAAAATATATCTTTATACTAGTAAGGGTAAACCAAATGCAAATAGAAGACATTAGATGGCTATTACTAAAATAAGAGGTAAATTTAAATCCCCATAAATAGGTTAATTATATTCTATACAAGCAAAAACATCTGTTAATATGTTTTCCCTGCGTTTATCCCCTTCTCAGCAGTGGGCATTTAACAAATTTAACCAACAAAAAGATAACCTCCAGCCAACCTACTGACAAGTAGTAGTAACTAAGCAGATCCTCTCTATATATGAAAGTAAGCTGAGATTCAGAAATAGAAATATTCAGATAAAGTAAGTACTGGAATTGAGGAGTCATTGTAAGTCAGGCTAGGGTCAGCATTTTGGGTCATCCAAGCTACTTGCACTCTGCTCCTCTGTGACATCAAAGGCCATGGGTAGCCAAAACATGCAAATATTCTGAGAGCACCAAAACCATAGGACTTGCACACAGAGAAATGTGTAGATGAAAGACCATATAACTCAGGAGTGACAGGGAATAGCCTCAGTTACTATCTTTCCAAAAATTCCAGGCTTCATCTGTTCAGTCTGTCCTCAGTTTCTCATCTTTGGATACCCAAATAACCCACCATGTTTAACAGATACTACTAAATTGTTTATATATCCCCTCTAGCTCTGGAAACTCTCATTCCAACTATCCACATGATTAACAGGTAGTCATGTTCATGCAATATAACTCCATGTCCTGAAAGAAAAAAAAAAAGATTAATTCAAACATAGAAACCTTAACCAAAAAATAACCCTTTCTGCACAGAATATGAGGTAAGAGATTTCAGCTTAAAATAGAATACTTTCTGAAATGGAGAGGATATAAGCTTGAGAGTCATTAGTAGTAGCTGTTATTCAGTTGTGAACAAGAAACAGAAATAATCTCTGCCCCAAAAAAGAGGAATAAGAAAAGAAAAAATGAAAGGAAAGGAAAGGGAAAAGGTCATGTGAAGAAAAAACAGATAACATGAACAGATGGAAGAACCGACTTGGTTTTCTTCAGATGGACTAATACGTGGTTCACAAGTACAAGTGCATCCCTGGTCTTGGGTACTTTAGGAAAACCCTTACTCTGCATATAATTACATCACCAGTGGAACTAGTATCTGTATGAACATGATGCCTGGGAACAATGGTAGAAAATTATATAAAGGACAATGTTTTTATGATTTCTATGTAAAGTTTCTATGCAATGTACATATTGAAATTATACATTATGACACATTCCATCAGTTCTCAGCAAAATTCTAAGACATATAATTAGACAGATGGCTCATGAACACCTAGAAAAGAAATGGCAATCACCAAGAGCAACTTTCAGTTCACTAAGAATAAATTATACCAAACTAATTAAATTATGCAGACATAGTGAATCTGCATGACAATGAGGCATTTAATGGAGTGTTTTGCTGATGTCTTTTTGGACAAGATAGATGTGGAAAGGATGTTTGTAAATTATGTGACTATGTTGGCTGAAGAATTATTCTCAAAATTTAAGCTGTTGTGAGCCTTATTCACAACTTAAAGTTAAAAAAATAGATGTATATACATAAAAGACATGCATCAATTTGGTAAAATATTAACACATATCAATATTATGTATTAATATATAATTATATATTAATATACAATTACATATTAATATAATTTATTGGTCAGATGCATCTGGGAAATACTATATAGTCTATCCTGTTCTTGACTATCCATTCAGTTATTTATTCATTCAACTTGTATTTTATAGTTCCTACTTTGTACCACAAACTATGTTACACTCTAGAATACAGAATTGAAGATGAACATGGTACCTGCCTTCAAGGAGCTTATACCTATGGGGGATACATGAATTAAACAAACAATTATTTAAATTATAACTAGGATAATTCTGCAAATGAGTAGTATAAAGTTCCAGGAATATGTTAAACAGGAGGCCTAAGGATTCCTCATGTTATTGCCACATTAAAGAATGTAAGTCCTAATATAATGAAACCCCTCAAAATTATTTAATTACAAATTTCCAAGGGTGGTTAGACTTTTTTAAAGCATGGAAGTTGCTCTATTTCCACTACAAAGATATCAATTACTTGTAAACAGCAAATTTTGAAATGCAGTTTAAAAAACTCTTTGAAAGGGACCAAAGAAAAATTTAAGAAGCAGTTGAGTCTTCATTGCTAAAATGCAGTTTTCTTTTCTGCAAAGAAAGAACAAGACCAAAGGTATGAAGGGTGGACATACAAGGCAATTTGGAACACAGGAAGTAGAAGAGCCTGATTAGATAAGCAGCAGGCCCAGCTAAAGCAATTCCAATCAGCTGGGCACTGAAAGAAAACTATAAGTTACTTGGATTTGACCACCCAAATTGCCTCCATTTCCTACTTCACACACTGAAAATGATGATATTCATTTTTCTCTTTTCCTCTCATTCTAGGGACACAGCAAGGCTGTCATAGCTGTGTTTAATGAATGAAAGAATGAATGAACTCTGATCTCTTTGGTATGTGTAATGAATAAAATATTATTGGTATTAATAATGAAATACAGTTATTTAACATTTAACTGGCACAGATTGAGATTTCATTTCTGATGTCTGGAACTGTGCTTTGAGTCATCAAAGGACTTCAAACCAGTTGAATGGTCAGGCTGAATATATTTATATTATATTTTTTCTTTTTTTGGTATATGAGTCAGGAATACTGGAGCTAGAAATATACCCTGGGGGGATGTGTGGCTCAGTGTGCCCTCTCAAATTCTTTTCTTCTCCCTATTGCTCTTGTCTTCCCAAATATACTCTATTAAATTCTTGGCCAAAATTTTTACAAGATGATTTCCTTGGGAGAAATTCTGGATACTGAGCATTTGTGGATTCACTAAATAATCTAGACTATAATAATGAGATAATATACAATGGTTAAAATAATATTGCATTTAATGATAAGAAGAAGATGTTAAACTGTTACATATAAAATAATTTACCAAAAGTAAATTCAGTGTAAGTTTCCATTTTTGTTTAAAAATGCATATGTGCAGATATATAGTGTTACTTCCCTATGGTTAAATAAAGTTTTCATTGTTTATTCATCTATATTTTCAAAATTTTCTATTTATTCTTTTAATAAAATTTTTGAAAACAAATTACAAATTTCAAATTATTTTATTAGGGTGATGCAAATATAATTGTGGTTGGTGAAATTTGTTGTTTGATATTGGAAAACTTCTTAATAAATGTGGTTATGTTATACATCATTTTAATGTACACTTCTCACTTTACATTCTTTTGCTAATGACTTATTATTGCTGTTTATTTTATATTTATTTTAGACTATGGAAATGATGTTAGACAGAAAGCAAATTCAAGTGATTTTCTTATGTGAGTTGAAAATGGGTCATAAAGCAACAGAAACAACTCACTACATCAACAATGCATTTGTATAGTGCTAATGTACACTGCCAAAGCCTTTGACTGCATGGACCACAATAAACTGTGGAAAATTTTGAAAGAGATGGGAATACCAGACCACCTGACCTGCCTCTTGAGAAATCTGTATGCAGGTCAGGAAGAAACAGTTAGAACTGGACATGGAACAACAGACTGGGTCCAAATAGGAAAAGGAGTTTGTCAAGGCTGTATATTGTCACCCTGCTTATTTAACTTATATGCAGAATACATCATGAGAAATGCTGGGCTGGAAGAAACACAAGCTGGAATCAAGATTTCTGGGAGAAATATCAATAACCTCAGATATGCAGATGACACCACCCTTATGGCAGAAAGTGAGAGGAACTAAAAAGCCTCTTGATGAAAGTGAAAGTGGAGAGTGAAAAAGTTGGCTTAAAGCTCAACATTCAGAAAATGAAGATCATGGCATCTGGGATCACTTCATGGGAAATAGATGGGGAAACAGTGGAAACAGTGTCAGATTTTATTTTGGGGGGCTCCAAAATCACTGCAGATGGTGATTGTAGCCATGAAATTAAAAGACGCTTACAAGAAAAGTTATGACCAACCTAGATAGCATATTCAAAAGCAGAGACATTACTTTGCCAACAAAGGTCTGTCTAGTCAAGGCTATGGTTTTTCCTGTGGTCATGTATGGATGTGAGAGTTGGACTGTGAAGAAGGCTGAGCGCCGAAGAATTGATGCTTTTGAACTGTGGTGTTGGAGAAGACTCTTGAGAGTCCCTTGGACTGCAAGGAGATCCAACCAGTCCATTCTGAAGGAGATCAGCCCTGGGATTTCTTTGGAAGGAATGATGCTAAAGCTGAAACTCCAGTACTTTGGCCACCTTAAGAGAAGAGTTGACTCATTGGAAAATACACTGATGCTGGGAGGGATTGGGGGCAGAAGGAGAAGGGGACGACAGAGGTGGAGATGGCTGGATGGCATCACTGGCTCGATGGACGTGAGTCTGAGTGAACTCCAGGAGTTGGTGATGGACAGGGAGGCCTGGCGTGCTGTGACTCATGGGGTCGCAAAGAGACGGACACGACTGAGCAACTCAACTGAACTGAAGGTACACTGAAGTGCTGGTTCAAGTTTTACAGAGGAGACGTGAGCCTTGAAGATGAAGAGTGCAATGTCCAGCTATTATAAAGTGACAATGAACGACCAATTGAGAAGTTCATCAAAGGTAATCCACTTACAACTACACAAGAAGTTGTGAAGAACTCAACATTGACCATTCTATTGTCATTCAGCATTTGAAGCAAACTGGAAAGTTGGAAAAGGTCAATTAAGTGAGCACCTCATGAGCTGACTGCAAATGAAAACAACTGTTGCTTTGATGTGTCACCTTCTCTTATTCTATACAACAACAATGAACTATTTCTCAATTGGATTATGACGTACGACAGAAAGTGGATTGCACACAGAAACCAGCGACCGCCAGCTCAGTGGCTGGACCAAGAAGCAGCTCCAAGGCACTTTCCAAAGCCAAACTTGCACCAAACAGAAAAAAGCCAGTGTCACTTTTTGGTGGTCTGCTGCCCATCTGACCCACTCCAGCTTTCTGAATCCCAGCAAAACCATTACACTTAGAAGTATGCTCAGCAAATTGATGAGATGCACCAAAACTTCAACACCTGCAGCTGGCATTGGTCAACAGAACGGACCCAATTCTTCAGCATAACAACACCTAACTGCACATCACACAACCAACACTTCAAAAGTTGAATAAATTGGGGTATGAAGTTTTGCCTCATCTGCCATATTCACCTGACCTCTCAACAATCCATTATCATGTCTTCAAGCATTTTGACAACTTTTTCCAGGGAAAATTCTTCCCCATCCAGCAGTAGGCAGAAAATGCTTTCCAAGGGTTTGTCAAATCCCAGAACATGTACTTTTGTGTTACAGGAATAAATAAACTTATTTCTCATTGAAAAAATGTGCTGATTGTAATGGTTATTTTGAATGATGATATTGTCTTTGAGCCTAATGATAATGATTTAAAATTCACAGTCCAAAACCACAATTACTTTTCCACCAACCTAATAGATAATCGGGCTTCCTAGGTGGCTCTAGGGGTAAAGAACTCGCCTGCCAATGCAGGAGACTTAAGAGATGCCAGTTTGATCCCTGGGTTGTGAAGATCCCCTGGAGGAGGGCCAGGCAACCCACTCTAGTATTCTTGCCTGGAGAATCCAATGGACAGAGGAGCTTGGCAGGCTATAGTTCATAGGGTCACAAAGAATTGGACATGACTGAAATGATAAATAAATGATAGGCATATCTTGAGATGGTACATATATTTTTTTATCAATAATAGTTGTGCTGAATTTACAAAGATGTTTGAGTTTCATTCACTTTCAGCTTTATGTTTACAAAATTTTTCCTGACATTTTGTAAATATTCTGTTCAACAATCTTTCCACTGCCTTTCCAAACAACCTACTCCCACCACTTTTACTATTCACTAGCAAAAAACAAACAGCATTGGCCACTATTTGCTAAGGTTTAGTGATTCAAGTAGTTAAGTTCATTAAGAATTATCAGCTGCAGGCTGCACATTCTGAAAAGAAAATCTTGATGAAGGATCTGGGTGATGAGTCTTGAGCAGTGGGAGCCAGTTTATATGTGCATATCAAGCACTTACCAGCTCTTGAAAAGGGAGCTGATGAATAGAGCCTTTTTTAATGACTAACTCTGCTTTTTTGCCATGCTATACTTGTTCTATATAAGATAATCTCTGTTTCAAAAGAGTGAAACATTAAAGTGCCAAATGGACTTTCATGAATCTATGAGGTCTCATAACTCCATAGCTGCTGTTGTTCAGCCGCTTAGTCATATCTGACTCTTTGCAACCCCAGGGAATGCAGCACACTGGGCTTCCCCGTCCTTCACCATCTCCCGGAGTTTGCTGAAACTCATTGTCATTGAGTCAATGATGCCATCCAACCATCTCGTCCTCTGTCACCCCTTCTCCTGCTTTCTATCTTTCCCAGCATTAGGACCTTTCCACTGAGTCCATAGTAGGAATATGGAATTTTTTAATGAACACTATGTACTAACAAAAAAGAGTGAAAGAATTTGTGTGTTAGGTATGCAGTGGGGGATGAAATGAAGGATACAACTGGGAATAAAATTAGAAGTGTTTACAAAATAAAACTGGATACAGACAACCAATCATAATGCAGGGTAGAATAAACCTATCTAACCCTTGGAAAATTAATGGCTTTTCAGTGACAGGAAAAAAGTAGGGAAAAAGTATTCCAAGTTCATCAAGACCAAAAGTATAAGGGCACAAAAGTACACGATACAGTTAGAAAAATGGCTAAAAGTTAAATGGAAGAATACTTTGGGAGGTGGTCTGAACAAGCACACTGAAATCAGTTATAGCACCCTTTGAATGCCATTTTAGGAAATCCGACTGTATTCTATAGGAAACAGACAATTATCTAAGTTTTTATTTCAAAAGTTATTTAAGAAGCTAACTCTGGAGTGAGCAAAAAAGGTAGAATACTATGTCAAAAGGCCAAAGACAGATATACCAATTGGAAAGCTACTGGAATATTCTAGGTGTGAAATGCTATCACTGCCTGCAGTATATGAGGAACAATAAAATTAAATGACAAACTGATTAAGCACCATTCTGCAGGAAGAACAAACAGAATTAGTAATTTATCAGTGGTAAAGATGAGGACCATGGACTGAAAGGAGATCCAATCAATCAATCCTAAAGGAAAATCAGTCCTGAATATTCATTGGAAGGACTGATCCTGAAGCTGAAACTCCAGTACTTTGGCCACCTGATGTGCAGAACCAACTCATTGGGAAAGACCCTGATGCTGGGAAAGATTGAAGGCGGGAGGAGAAGGGGACAACAGAGGATGAGATAGTTGGATGGCATCACCAATGTGATGGACCTGAGTTTGAGTAAGCTCCACAAGTTGGTGATGGACAGGGAAACCTGGCAAGCTGCTGTCCATGGGGTCGCAAAGAGTCAGACACGACTGAGCGACTGAACTGAAAGGTGAGGACAATGAAAGACACAAAGATAACTGAAGTTCCTTTCATGCGTGACTGGGAAGATGAAATACCAGCCCTACGGACTGAGTTTACTTTGGCTTTGAGACATAATGAAAATTCTTGGAAATTAAGATTAGAATTTCAGGAAAAGAAGTGAAAAATTAATACCTATTGTCCAGAAGCCAAGGCAGGATATTTTTTCCAGGGGAAAAAAAATGCATTAAACAATAAAAAGACTGAGACTAGAAACATAGGGACAGATTACATATTTGAAGGTTAATCAGAGGATGCAGAAAGTGACATATACATATACAGTATGAAAAGAAAGATAATAAGCTGAAAAAGACTTAACTTTAAAGTCAAGAATAAGAAATTAGAATGATATCACCAAGATGGCAACATAGGTTTCTCCTGACTTTACTCCCCTTCACAATAACAATCAAGTATTTAAGAACAGGATACCACTGACAGAATCCTAGAACATAGGAAGGAATGAGGTTGAGGCATCTTGCATTCACCACACAGAGACTGAGACAGATTGCAGTAGAAGGTAAGAGAAGCAGACACATCTTTTCTACCCTGCCCCTCCCCCAGGCCAGTGCAGAACCATGAAGAGAGGTGTCCCCTAAGCCTTCAGTTCCTCCAATGGGAAAGAAGATCCCACAAGGGACAACCAGCTCCCCTGGTGTTGTGGATCACTTTGCAGAAGCGACTACTCTGATCCCACACCACAGGGATTGCAGGGGAATCTGCAGGGCACAACCACTGGGAATCTGACTGTGACAGAGATGTAGAGATGGGCTTGCAACAACCAACACATGAATCTTGGCAGACTGAGTTTTCACCTGTAGTGCTGTAGTAGTAATCCCAACCAGAGTTTTTGCTTATTCTGCAGAACTAAGTCAGAGGACATGCCCTGACTCATCAGTTCAGTGGTATGCCCATCTCAGATTCTCAAACAACGAATTTTGCTGAACCTAGAGCCTGGTTTGCCCATTCCCAGGCAAAGAGCTGAATCACAGCCCCATCCACTATGTAGAATATCTTCAGTACCTTTTGACCAGAAGGGCTAGTGACAATGTCAAGCGGCAGTGCAGCCCAGTGACGCTCCAGCTGAGAGGTGGGTGAACAGAGGTGACTGTCCCCAGAACAAAGCCAGCGCCAGTGTGGAGGCTCTCCCTGCTACACGAAGGCAGGGGAATTAATTCATTTCAAGGCTGAGAGTACCTCCCAGCCACTCCCAATTAGAAAGCCTATTCAGAAAATGCAGAATAGCCCAGAGGGGCCCCTTTCCCTGCCACTCAGGCAAGGGAGCTAAGTTATAGCCTCACCCATTGTGGACACTGTCTTCTGGCCCAACAGGGTAGAAGGGCTACAGATAGCTCCTGAAAGCTGCGTGGCCCAGTAACATTAGAACTGAAAGACAGGCAGAGCCACAGTAAGCAGAGTAAAGTCAGTAACCTTGTTCAATCAGAGAACTTGGGGCATAGGGTGACTTAAGACAACAAAGAGCATTGCTGGCTTTAGAATGGGTACTCACTGTGCCTGGGCAGGGAATTTAATTCACAGCCCTTCTCATTGTTGAATACAATTTTCAGCCTGTCCATCTAGGGAACCTAACCAGAGAATACAGCAAAATGCATAATCAAATGGATAGCTTTATATAAAGTGGCACCTGAACAGAGAGCACAGTCTGTGGACTCTTCTGTCTCCACAGCAAAACAAATGGTCTCGCCTGACCAGGGAATTCAGTCCGCACTGTGGACTGATTTGAGTCCCCCAACAATGAGCTTAGAGGTTATGGGTCTTGTCCTTCTGCCCTGCAAGGGCAGGAAATCTAAATCACAGTCCTATATACTGCATATAGTACCTAGTCCCATCCATATGGTAAGCTTGATCAGAGAACACAGGCCTCTGTAGAACCCATACTACAGCCTCTCTTGGGGAGAGAACCAGGCCAACAATCCTACTTGTTCTCAGACAGTGACATACATCCCTCATTTCCATCCACAAAGCCCGAAGAGTTGCCTCACCCAAAAAATAGATCATAGAGCAGGCCCCAGTTACTCAAGGACCTTGCCAGGAGACACAGCCAGAAACCCAACATGAGCTGACCAGTGAAAAACTATCTCTGCCCAAGCAAACTTGTGAAGCCTGGAAGAGGAGCCCCATTTCTCAAATGTGCAGATGCCAACACAGAATCAAGAATCACAAAAAAAAATCAGGTAAATATGACACCACCAAGGAAACTAAAAAAGCTCCAATAATCCATGCTGAAAAAAAATGAAGATCTTTGAACTCTCAGACAAAGAATACAGAATAATCCTCTTAAGGAAGTTTAATGAATTACAAGAAAATACAAACAAACAACTAAACTAAATTAGGAAACAATGTATGAACAAAATAAAAAGTCTAACAAGAAAATAGCAATCATTAAAAAGCAACAGAAATCCCTGAGTGGAAGAATTCGATATTTGAACTAAAGAATTCAATAGACACTTTCAAAAGTAGAGAAGACTAAATCATAGAGAAGAACAAATCAGCAATCTGGAGGATAGGAGACTAGAAAATACCCAATGAGGGAGTAAAAATCAATGAAAAAGCTTAAAGAAAACCTGCAGAAATTACATGATACAGTGAAAGCAAACAACATTCATATTATGGGAAAAAGAGAAAGAGAGAGGGACAGAATGTATAGTTAAAGAAATAACGTCTGAGAACTTTCCCAGCCTGGGGAAAGAAACAGATATCCAGATTCATGAGGCTACACAAACCCCAAACAAGTTGAACCTGAATAGGTTTATATCAAGAGACATTATAATTAAATTGTCAAAAGACAATGACAAAAAATTTTAAAAGCAGCAAAAGCAGGAAGTTAGATGCAAGAAAACTCCTATAAGACCACTGGCAGATTTCTCAACAGACATTTTCCATTCCAGGAGAGAATGGAATGATAACATTCAAATGGGATCAAAACATTCAAAGAAAACTGTAGAGCCCATCCTACAGCCTCACTTGGGGAAGGAACCAAACCAACACTCCTATCCATTTGTTCTCAGTCAGTGGCACACACCCCTCACGTCATCCTCAAAGCCTGAAGAGTTGCCTCACCCAAAATATAGATCATATTTCCAGGATTTTTTTTTTTTTTTTCCATTCTGGGAGAGAAAGGGGTGATAACATTCAAGTGGGATAAAAATATTCAAAGAAAATAAGAGTCAAACAAGAACTTTATACCCAGTGACCTGTCTTTCAGAAACTAAGATAGGGTGAAGATATTCCTGATAGAACAAAATTTAAGAGAGTTCATTACCACCCGATCTGCTTTACAAGAATTGCTAAAAGGAGTTCTTTGAGTGGAAACAAAAGAATGCTAGATAGAATCATAAAAACACAGAAGTGTAGAGTTGATCCCTTTGGCACTGGTAAATATAGTCATAGTTGAATTCTGCAATATGGTAATAGTAGTGAATAATTCACTCAAAACTCTATTAGCTACATTTTATAAAAAAAATATGTAAATAGTAACAACCATCACCTAATATGTGTCGAGGGAGGAGAAATAAAGTTTATGAATTCCATGGAAGTTAAATTGTTATCAGTTTAAAATACGGTGTTAAAAGTTGAAAGTGTCTTATAGAAGCCTCATGATAACCACAAGAGACAAAAACTAGTTATCAGATAAAAGAACAAATAACTAGGGTTCATCAAAGAATTTGGTAAAGTTGCAAAATACAAAATTAATGCACAGAGACATCTTGTATTTCTACACACTAACAATGAATGATCAGAGAAACTAAGAAAACAATCTCATTTAGCATCACATAAAAACAAATAAAATAACTAGGAATAAACCTAAGGAGAAAAAAGACAGGTACTCAGAAAACTATAAGATACTGATGAAAGCAATCAAAGATAATGTAAATATATGCAAATACACACCATCTTCTTGGGTTGGAAGAATTAATATTGTGAAAATGACCATATTACACAAAGTAATCTATAGATTCAATGCAACCCCTATGAAATTACCAGTAGTATTTTTCACATAATTTTTTAAAAAACACCTTTTTTAATTTGTATGGTAATACAAAAAGTTGGTGATGGACAGGGAGGCCTGCATTGCTGTGATTCATGGAGTCACGGAGAGTCAGACACGACTGAGTGACTGAACTGAACTGAACACAAAAAGACCCCAAATAACCAAAGCAATCTTGAGAAGAAAAACAAAGCTAGAGGAATCAGGCTTCTTGACTCCAGAGTATACTACAAAGCTACTATCATCGAAACCATATGGTTCCTGCACAGAAACAGAAATCTATACCAAAAAAATAGGATAGAAAGTCAAGAGGTAAATCCACACACCTATGGTCGCCTAATCTATGACATAAGAGGCAAGAATACACAGTGAAGAAAAGACAGTCTCTTCAATAACAGGTGCTGGGAAATGTGAACAGCTACATGTAAAAGAATGAAATTGGAATATTCTCTGACACCATACACAAAAGTCAACCTAAAATGGATTGAAGATCTAAATGTAAGACTTGATATTATAAAACTCTTAAAGGGAAACTTAGGCAGAACACTCTCTGTCATAAATCATAGTAACATCTTTTATGATCCAGCTCAGAGGGTAATAAAAATTAAATAAAAAATAAACAAATGGAAACTAATTAAACTTAAGAGTTTTTGAACAGCAAAGGAAACAATAAACAAAACAAAAAGATACCCCAAAGAATGAGAGGAAATATTTCCCAACAAAGCAACCAACAAGGGATTAATCCTCAGAATACACAAATACCTCATGCAGCTCAATATAAAAAAACAAATAACTCAATCAAAAAATGGGAGGAAGATCTAAATAGACATTTCTCCAAAGAAGACATGCAGATGGCCATACAGCACATGAAAAGATACTCAGCATCCCTAATTATTAGAGAAGTGCAAATCAAAACTACAGTCAGGTACCACCTTAAACCAGTTAGGATCATCAAAAAATCTATGAAGAATAAATCCTGGAGAGGAGAGACAGAAAAGGGAACCCTCCTACACTACTGGTGGGAATGTAAAGTGATACAGAGACCATGGAAAACAGTACACTAATTAAAAAAAAAAAAAACTAAAAATAGAGCTATCATATGATCCTGAAATCCCACTCTTGGGCATATATCTAAAGAAAGCCATAATTCAAAAGGATATATGCACTCCCATTGTTCACTGTAGCACTATTTACAATAGCCAGGACAGGGAAGCAAGCTAAATGTCCATCAACAGAGAAATGGATAAAGAAAACATAATAGATGTATACAATGGAATATTAGTCAACCATAAAAAATAATAAAATTATGCCATTTGCAGTGACATGGATAACCTAAAGATTGTAACACTGAGTGAAATGAGACAGAGAAAGACAAATGTCACATGATATCACTTATATGTGGAATCTATTAATTTAAAAAATGGTACAAAACAGAAATAGAGTCACAAATGTAGAAAACAAACTTATGGTTGCCAAGGAAATAATTGACGGATGGATGAATTAGAAAATTGGGACTGACATATACCTACTACTACATATAAAATAGATAACTAATAAGAACCTACTATGTATCACAGGGAATTCCATTTAATATTCTGTAATGACCTATTTGGAAACAGAATCTAAAAGGAGAGGATACAGTTATACACATAACTGACTCACTTTGCTGTACAGCAGAAATGAATACAACACTATAAATCAACTATATTCCAATATAAATAAATAAAAATAAGTCAATGTTTTACCCTTGAGGGAAAAAAGAACACAATAAAAAAGTCAAAGCATACTGATGCCAAAGACACCAAAACATATACAAACAGACAACAAGATAAGAGAAAAGGAACAATGGATCTAGAAAACAGTCAGAAAACAATTAACAAAATGAAAACAGTAAGTCCTTTTCTATCAATAATTACTTTAAATGTAAAGAGATGAAACTATCCAAGTTATTATCATCCGATGGTTAAAAAAAGATAAAGAAAGTCATTATTCAATGACAAAAGGGTCAATATATCAAGAAAGTATACAAATTGTAAATATTTATGTGTCTAACACTGGATCACCTAAATATAGAATTCAAAAACCGACAGGGCTAAAAGGAGAAATAAGCAGTAATACAATAATTGTTGGGGACTTTAATAACTTACTCTGCATAATAAATAGATCATCCAGACTGAGAACCAATAAGGAAACAGTAATGTTGAATAAAGCTATAGACCAAATGGACCATACAGACACATGCAGAACATCCTATCCAAAAACTACAGAATACACAAGCACACAGGCAGCATTTTCTATGACAGACCAGATGTCAGGCTATAAAATAAGTCTTAGAAAATTCAGTAAGACTGAAATCATACCACATATCTCCTCTGACAATACTGTCATGAAACTAGAAATTAATACAAGAGGAAAAGCAGAAAATTCACTTATGTGGAAATTAAACAACACTTCAGAAGAATTAATGGGTCAAAGAAAAATTTGAGGGGAAATAAAAGTTTCTTGAGACAACAAAAATGGAATTACAAAATACCAAAACTTGTGAGATATAGCAAAAGCTGTTCTAAGAGACAAGTTCATAGCAATAAACACACACAAGAAGCAAAAAAGATCCCAAATATAGTTAAGTCCCTTTCATAAAAACCTTCAGGTTTCAAACTTTCAGAGCTACAAACATGCATTCCATCGGCATCAGACATGAGTAAAATTGCTTGCCTTCTGTCTCCTATTGTTGATCCTTCAGCTTTTTCATCTCCCACCTCCACTCCCTCCTCCAGTCAGTAACTCGTTCACTCACTGCCTAGTGCCTCTATGCCAGCTGTTGTATTCTACTACTGTACTTCTCAAGGTACTGTCTTGCAAAATTTTAAATGCTTATATTTTATATATTATCTGTGTGAAAGTATTACAAACATCAGTATTTTATAGTTGATTGTGTTAGTTGGATATCTGGCAAACTTTGTTGGACTTTACAAGCAAATTGGACTGACAAGTGTTCTCTCAAAATGGAATTCCATTTGTATGTAGATGACTTACTATAAACAACCTAGTTCTATGCCTTGCAGAGCCAGAAAAAAAGGGGAAACTGATCCAAAAGTTGACAGAAAAAAAAAAGAAATAATAAATATTAGAACAAATATAAAATAGAGAACAGAAAAGCAACAGAAAGATAAACCAAACTAAGAGCTGATTTTTTTGAAAAGAAAAATCGACCAACCTTAAGCTAGAATTGGCCAAGAAAAAAAGAGCGAGGAAAAATTAACAAAATCATAAATTTTAAAAAGACACTAGAATGGAAACCACAGAAATTCAGAGACTCATATGAAGCTACTATGAACAACTATATGCCAAAAACCAGACAACCTAGAAGAAATGGAAAAATTCTTAGACGCACATAATTTACCAAGACTGAATCAGGAAAAAATAGAAAATCTGACTAGACCAATTAATAGTAAAGATATAGAATCAATAATCAAAAATTAACTGAGAAGAAAACCCTAGGACCACATGACTACACTGGTGAAACTTACCAAACATTTAAAGAATTAACACCAATCCTTCTTAAGACTTGGGCTTCCCTGGTGGCTCAGAGGGTAAAGCATCTGCCTGCAATGCAGGAGACCAGGGTTCGATCCCTGGGAAGATCCCCTGGAGAAGGAAATGGTAACCCATTCCAGTATTCTTGCCTGGAGAATCCCACAGACAGAGGAGCCTGGTGGGCTACAATACAGGGGTGATAGAGTTAGACAAGACTGAGCGACTTCACTTTCACTTCTTAAAATATTCCCAAAAAACCAAAGAGGAAGAAATATTCTCATACTCATTCAACAAGGCCAGCCTTATCCTGAAATAAAAACCAGAAAAGGACAACATTAGAAAACTATAGGCCAGTATCTCTAATGAGTACAAACACAAAACTTCTCAATAAAATACTGGTACACCAAATTCAACAGCAAATTAAAAGGATCATTAACCATGATCAAGTGGGAATTATCCCTGGGAGGCAAGGATGATTCAACATAGGCAAATCAATGTGATACATCACATTAATAAAATGGGGAAAAAAGAATCATGTTCATCCCAGCAGATGCAGCAAAAGCATTTAACAAAATTTAACATTCATTAATGATAAAAACTTAACAAATCAGGCATAAATGGGCATATTTCAATACAATAAAGGCCATATATGACAGACTCACAGTTAACATCATACTCGAGTGAAATTTTGACATCTTTTCCTATAAGATCAGGAATAAGAAAAGGTGTTCAATCTCACTATTTCTAGTCAACTTAGTACCAGAAGCCTAGCTAGAGAAATTGGGTAAGAAAAAGAACTAAAATACATTGGAATTGAAAGGAAAGTAGTAAAACTCTTTCTATTTGAAGACACATGATTGTATATATAGAAATTCCTAAACTTTCAACCAAAAATCTCTTCGATTTAATCAGTGAATTCAGTAAAGTTGTAGAATATGAAATTAACATTAAAAAATCTGTAGCATTTCTATATACTAATGAATTCTGAAAAAGAAATAAAATGATTTCATTTACAACATTATCTAAAACAATAAAACAGAAATAAATTTAACCAAGCATTCGAAAGACCTCTACTCTGAAAACTACAAGATACTCATGAAAGAAACTAAAGAAGACACAAATAAATGGAGAGGTAGCCTGTGTTTTTAAACTGGAAAATTGAATAGTGTTAAAATGTCAATACTACCAAAAGCCAGCTATAAATTCAGTGGAATCCCTATCAATATTTCAATAGCACTTTCTAACAAAAGTAGAAAAGAACACTTAAAATTTATCTGAAACAACAAAAGAACCCAAATAACCAAGAAATCCTCCAAATGAACAAGGCATCACATTTCCTGATTTCAAACTAAACAAAGACATGGGTTTGATCCCTGGGTTGGGAAGTCCCCTGGTGAAGGAAATGGCAACCCACTTGATCTTGCCTGAAAAATTCCTTGGAGAGAGGAGCCTGGAGGGCGACAGTTCATAGAATTGCACAGAATCAGACACGACTGAGCAGCTGAACAAAGACAGACACATGATCTTCGTAACAGTACGGTATTGCCGTCAAAAGACAAATACACCAATGGAACAGAATCAAAAGCCCAAAATAGAGCCACACAAATACAGTCAACTAATATTTGATAGCTGAAGCTGAAGTCGCTCAGTCATGTCCGACTGTTTGCAACCCCATGGACTGTAGCCTGTCAAGCTCCTCTGGCCATGGGATTTTCCAGGCAAGAGTGCTGGAGTGGATTGCCATTTCTTTCTCCAGGGGATCTTCCTGACCCAAAAATCGAACCCGGGTCCACACACTGAAATTAACTCAAAATGGATTAAAGACTTAAATGTAAGACACAAAACTATGAAACTCCTAGTTTAAAATGAGTCAGGTCTTTGCATCAGGTGGCCAAAGTACTGGCGTTTCAGCTTCAACATCAGTCCCTCCAATGACCACCCAGGACTGATGTCCTTTAGCATGGACTGGTTGGATCTCCTTGCAGTCCAAGGGACTCTCAAGAGTCTTCTCCAACACCACAGTTCAAAAGCATCAATTCTTCGGTGCTCAGCTTTCTTCACAGTCCAACTCTCACATCCATACATGACCACTGCAAAAACCATAGCCTTGACTAGACAGACCTTCGTTGGCAAAGTAATGTCTCTGCTTTTGAATATGCTATCTAGGTTGGTCATAACTTTCTTTCCAAGGAGTAAGCGTCTTTTAATTTCATGGCTGCGATCACCATCTGCAGTGACTTTGGAGCCCAAAAAAATAAAGTCTGACACTGTTTCCACTGTTTCCCCATCTATTTGCCATGAAGTGATGGGACCAGATGATCTTAGTTTTCTGAATGTTGAGCTTTAAGCCAACTTTTTCAGTCCCCTCTTTCATTTTCATCAAGAGGCTCTTTAGTTCTTCTTCACTTTCTGCCTTAAAGGGTAGTGCCATCTGCATATCTGAAGTTATTGATATTTCTCCCAGCAATCTTGATTCCAGCTTGTCCAGCCCAGCGTTTCTCATAGTTTATCTGCATATGAGTTAAATAAGTAGGGTGACAATATACAGCCTTGATGTACTCTTTTTTCCTATTTGGAACCAGTCTGTTGTTCCATGTCCAGTTCTAACTGTTGCTTCCTGACCTGCAGGTCAAGGTTTCTCAAGAGGCAGGTCAGGTGGTCTGGTATTCCCATCTCTCTCAGAATTTTCCACAGTTTATTGTGATCCACACAGTCAAAGGCTTTGGCAGTGTCAATAAAGCAGAAATAGATGTTTTTCTGGAACTCTCTTGCTTTTTCCATGATCCAGTGGATGTTGGTAATTTGATCTCTGGTTCCTCTGCCTTTTCTAAAACCAGCTTGAACATCTGGAAGTTCCCAGTTCACACATTGCTGAAGCCTGGCTTGGAGAATTTTGAGCATTACTTTACTAGCATGTGAGATGAGTGCAATTGTGCGGTAGTTTGAGCATTCTTTGGCATTGCCTTTCTTTGGGACTGGAATGAAAACTGACCTTTTCCAGTCCTGTGGCCACTGCTGAGTTTTCCAAATTTGCTGACATATTGAGTGCAGCACTTTCACAGCATCATGTTTTAGGATTTGAAATAGCTCAACTGGAATTCCATCACCTCCACTAGATTTGTTTGTAGTGATGCTTCCTAAGGCCCACCTGACTTCACATTCCAGGATGTCCAGCTCTAGGTGAGTGTGAGTGATCATACCTTCATAATTATCTGGGTCGTGAAGATCTTTTTTGTACTGTTCTGTGTATTCTTGCTACTTCTTAATATCTTCTGCTTCTGTTAGGTGATATTATATCAAGCTAAAAAGCTTCTGTACAGCAAAAGAAACCATCAGCAAAATGAAAGACAACCTAGAGAATGGGAAAAATATTTCAAATCATTAAGGAGTTAATATCCTAGATACAGAAAGAATTTATACAATTCAACTGCAGAAAAGAAAAAAGTGAGCAAAGGACTTCGAAACTAGGAACATTTTTTTGGTAAAGAAAGGACAAACAATGTGGAAGCCCAGAAACAAATCATTTTATTGGAAGGGAAGGAAGGTGAGGGCAGTATGTTGGCCTGTTTCTTTACTACCAATGCATAGAGCGACACTATGGCTTAAGATAATATATAAATTAAATGGTTTTATACTCATACCCTATCAGTCTGGAGGAGGGCATGGTAACCCACTCCAGTACTCTTATCTAGAGAATACCATGGACAGAGGAGCTTGGTGGGCTACATGTCCTTAGGGATGCAAAGAGTCAGACATGTCTGAAGGGACTTAGCACACACAGGCATGCAACCTACCAGTAGTTCACACAACAATTTTGAAACTTCAGAAAGTTTGAGTGGGATAAGATCCGACATAACTGGGAAGGAAGGGTATAGCTCACAGAAGGTAAATGGACCCCTGAGTGCATGCCTGCTCAGTCGATCAGTCTTGTCTGACTTCTTGCAACCCCATGAATTGCAGCCCTCCAGGCTCCTCTGTCCATAGGATTTCCCAGGCAAGAATACTGGAGTGAGTTGCCATTTCGTCCTCCAGGGGATCTTCCCAACCCAGAGATCAAACCCACATCTCCTGCGTCTCCAGCATTGCCAGGAGGATTCTTTACCACTGTGCCACCTGGGAAGCCCAAAATGGACTGCTAGAAGAAAACTACCACAGCAACTAGGTTTCCTTAGGAGACAGCTTTTCATTAAGAAAGTAAAGTGAATCTGTTTAGTGCCTGAAAAACCCAACTGCCACACATGGCGCAGTGAACAGCACAACATTATACCACTATTATGTAAATATACCAACTGTCTTAGAAAAACATGGTGTCTTTGGCTAAGTGAGATGAATGACTATGGAAAATGCCACGGTCTTTCTACTAAGAATGGGACACAACTGGCTAGACTACTGTCATACTACCTGGATTCAAAATTCAACTCTGCCACCTTTGGTGTGACCATAAGCACAAGCACATTAAATAACCTTTCTGTGCCTCTTTTTCTTCAAGAAGACTGATCTGATAATTTTGTTGTGAGGAAGGAGCAACAATGAATAACTAGAAGCGTTTTCCTCTCCCTCTTGCTATCCTCCTCATTCAGCTCCCCTTTCTCTATTTTCTGCTCTACCTGCTTCTCCTTTATCCCCATCTTTCTTCTACTTCATTATAATTATTAGCTCCTTCAACAAATATTTATTGAATATTCACTATGTGCCAGATACTCTACTATGGCCTAGAATTACACTGATGAAAAAATACTGGGAGTATCTCATTTCATTTTACTTCAATTCATTGTGCTTTGCAGATATTACATTTTTCACAAATTTAAGATGTGTGGCAACCCTGCATCAAGCAACTCTATTGGTACCATTTTCCCAGCAGCATCTGTACACTTCATGTCTCTGTGTCACTTTTTGGTAATTGTTGCAATATTTTAAACTTTTTCGTTATTGTATTTGCCATGGTGATCTGTGATCAGTGACCTTTGATGTCACTACTGCAAAAGATTAAAACATGCTGAAGGCTCAGATGATGGTTAGCAAAGTATTTTTTAATGGTGGTATGTACATTGTTCTGTTAGACATAATGCTATTACAAACTATCAGATTAAAATATAGTAAAAACACAACTTTCATATGTACTGGGAAACCAAAATAATTCATGTGACTTGCTTTCTTGTGATACTCACTTTAATGAAGTGGTCTGGAATCAGACCACTGCAATATCTCTAAGATATGTCTGTATACATATTTCCTGATCTCTTTGAACATATGAAAACACTAAGTTTTGCAGAGCTTAAAAGCTCAAAGTTATAGTTTAGAAGGAAACTGTTGAATAAAAGATTAAATATCTGACTACAAATTGTGATAATTTTATTGAAAGAAAATAGCAAGGAGCAAGCAATAGAATGATCCTAATAATTATTCCAACATGGTGGAAGGACTCTCTGAAGAACCAACAGATAAGTGGAGCTATAAAACTTCCAAAATTTTGAAAGAACAAACGTTATTTACTTTTCCAAAAAACTGTCATCCAAAATGTACTTATTCCAGTCATTTCAAACATTAGTATTCTAACTGCTTACACATAATATACTTATCAGAATTTCTATGGTAAAAAACAGAAAAAGCTTTGCTTGGAGTCTAAGATGGTTTCTATGGAAAAACAAGTTAATCAAACAAACAGTAGGTACATTCTGGGAATATCCTCATGATTCAGTGACTAACTCCAAGCTTCTAGTGCAAGGGGCCCAGGTTGGATACCTAGTCAGTTTATTAGATCCCACACGAAAAAACTAAGAGTTCATATGCCACACTGAAGAAAAAAATTTGATGCAGTAAAGACTGACAACCCTCTGTACCAGCACTAAGACCTGCCATAGCCAAGTAAACTTTTTAAGAAGAATATTTCATTTAAAAGGTCAACAAAATCGAAAAATGGGCAGAAGACCTAAGCAGACATTTCTCCAAAGACGTATAAACAGCCAATCAGTTCAGTTCACTCACTCAGTCATATCTGACTCTTTGTGACCCCATGAACTGCAGCACACCAGGCCTCCCTGTCCATCACCAACTCCTGGAGCCCACCCAAACTCATGTCCATTGAGTCAGTGATGCCATCCAGCCATTTCATCTTCTGTCGTCCCCTTTTCCTCCTGCCCTCAAACTTTCCCAGCATCAGGGTCTTTTCCAATGAGTTAGTTCTTTGCATCAGGTGGCCAAAGTATTGGAATTTCAGCTTCAACATCAGTCCTTCCAATGAACACTCAGGACTGAGCTCCTTTAGGATGGACAGGTTTGGTCTTCTTTCAGCCCAAGGGACTCTCAAGAGTCTTCTCCAACACCATAGTTCAAAAGCATCAATTCTTCAGCACTCAGCTTTCTTTATAGTCCAACTCTCACACCCATACATGACTACTGAAAAACCATAGCTTTGAATAGATGGACATTTGTTAGCAAAGCAATGTCTCTGCTTTTCCATATCCTGTCTAGGTTGGTCATAGCTTTTCTTCCAAGGAGAAAGCATCTTTTAATTTCATGGCTGCAGTCACCATCTGCAGCGATTTTAGAGCCCCCCAAAATAAAGTTTCTTACTGTTTCCATTGTTTTCCCATCTATTTACCATGAAGTGATGGGACCAGATGCCATGATCTTCGTTTTCTGAATGTTGAGTTTTAAGCCAACTTTTTCACTCTCCACTTTCAATTTCATCAAGAGGCTCTTTAGTTTTTCTTCACTTTCTGCCATAAGGGTGGTGTCATCTGCATATCTGAGGTTATTGATCTTTCTCCCGGCAATCTTGATTTCAGCTGTGCTTCTTCCAGCCCAGTGTTCCTCATGATGTACTCTGCATATAAGTTAAATAAGCAGGGTGATAATATACAGCCTTGATGTATTCCTTTTCCTATTTGGAACCAGTCTGTTGTTCCATGTCCAGTTCTAACTGTTGCTTCCTGACCTGCATATAGGTTCCTCAAGAGGCAGGTCAGGTAGTCTGGTATTCCCATCTCTTTCAGAATTTTCCACAGTTGATTGTGATCCACACAGTCAAAGGCTTTGGCATAGTCAATAAACCAGAAATAGATGTTTTTCTGAAAATATCTTGCTTTTTCCATGATCCAGTGGATGTTGGCAATTTGATCTCTGATTCCCCTGCCTTTTCTAAAACCAGCTTGAACATCAAGAAGTTCATGGTTCATGTATTGCTGAAGCCTGGCTTGGAGGATTTTGAGCATTACTTTACTAGTGTGTGAGATGAGTGCAATTGTGCGGTAGTTTGAGCATTCTTTGGCATTGGAATGAAAATTGACCTTTTCCAGTCCTGTGGCCACTGCTGAGTTTCCCAAATTTGCTGACATATTGAGTGTAGCACTTTCACAGCATCGTCTTTCAGGATTTGAAATAGCTCAACTGGAATTCCATCACCTCCACTAGCTTTGTTCATAGTGATACTTTCTAAGGCTTACTTGACTTCACATTCCAGATGTCTGGCTCTAGGTGAGTGATCATACCATCCTGATTATCTGCGTCATGAAGCTCTTTTTTGTATAGTTCTTCTGTGTATTCTTGCCACCTCTTCTTAATATCTTCTACTTCTGTTAGGTCCATACCATTTCTGTCTTTTATCAAGCCCATCTTTGCATGAAATATTCCCTTGGTATTTCTAATTTTCTTGAAAAGATCTCTAGTCTTTCCCATTCTGTTGTTTTCCTCTATTCCTTGGCATTGATCACTGAGGAAGGCTTTCTTATCTCTCCTTGCTATTCTTTGGAACTCTGCATTCAGATGCTTATATCTTTCATTTTCTCCTTTGCTTTTCACCTCTCTTCTTTTCACAGCTATTTGTAAGGCCTCCCCAGACAGCCATTTTGCTTTTTTACATTTCTTTTCCATGGGGATGGTCTTGATTCCTGTCTCCTGTACTTCACAAACCTCCGTCTGTTCATCAGGCACTCTGCCTATCAGATCTAGTCCCTGAAATCTATTTCTCACTTCCACTGTATAATCATAAGCAATTTGATTTAGGTCATACCTGAATGGTTTACTGGTTTTCCTCACTTTCTTCAATTTAAGTCTGAATTTGGCAATAAGAAGTTCATGATCTGAGCCACAGTCCACTCCTGGTCTTGTTTTCACTGATTGTATAGAGCTTCTCCATGTTTGGCTGCAAAGAATATAATCAATCTGATTTCATTGTTGACCATCTGGTGATGTCAATGTGTAGAATCTTCTCCTGTGTTGTTGGAAGAGGGTGTTTGCTATGACCAATGTGTTCTCTTGACAAAACTCTATTAGCCTTTGCCCTGCTTCATTCCATATTCCAAGGCCAAATTTTCCTGTTACTCCAGGTGTTTCTTGACTTCCAACTTTTGCATTCTAGTCCCCTATAATGAAAAGGACATCCGTTTTTTTTGTTTTTGTTAGTTCTAAAAGGTCTTGTAGGTCTTCATAGAACTGTTCAACTTCAGCGTTACTGCCAATAGTCACATGAAAATATGCTCATCATTGCTAATTAGCAATTGCTAATTAGAGAAATGCAAATCAAAACTGCAGTCACACACCACCTCACACTGGTCAGAGTGGTCATCATTAAAAAGTCTACAAATAAAAAATGTTGAAGAGGATGTGGAAAAAAGAGAATCATATTACACGGTTGGTGAAAATGTAAATTGGTTCCAGCCACTGTGGAAAACAATATGGAAGTTCTTCAAAATCTAAAAATAGATTTAATATATGATCCAGCAACCCCCATCCTGGGCATATATCCAGAAAGAACTACAATTCAAAAAGATACACACACCCTTATGATTATAGCAGTACTATATACAGTAGCCAAGATATGGAAACAACCTACATTTCCATTAGCAGATGAATGGATAAAAAAGACGTAGTACACCCACCCACCCCCAGCCACACCCACACACAGGAATATTACTCAGCCATGAAAAAGAATAAGACAATATCATTTGTAGCAACACAAATAGACCTAGAAATAATACTAAGTGAAGTCAGACAGACCAGGACAAATATCATACCACATCACTTACATGTGGAATCTAAAATATGACACAAATGAACACATATCTATGCAACAGAAACAAAGTCACACACATAGAGAACAGATTTGTGGTTGCCAAGGGGGAGGAGAGTGGGAGAGGGAAGGACTGGAGCTTGGGATTAGCTGAAGCAAACTGGTAAATACAGAGTAGATAAACAACAAGGTCTGACTGTAGAGCCAGGGAATTATATTCAATAGCCTGTGGCAAATCAGAATAAAAAGAATATGAAAAAGAATACATATATATATATATATATATATACACACACATTTATGTATAATTGAATCATTTTGCTATACACAGAAATCAATAAAATATTATAAACCAACTCTGCTTCAATAATTTTTTAAAAGTCAACAAAAATGAAAATAGACCTTTAAATGAGTATTACATATTTTAACTAAATTTATTGAACTAGTCCATGAAGAAAATGCAACCTAAATTAACCAAATCCTTAACCTTAAGGAAAAAAGATTTTATATGAGAATCAAAAGGACTAATTATAATTATTATATAACATCTTTCATGTAAATAATGTTGTCTTAAGTGCGAGGAAAAGGTTCTTAGCATTCCTGCTGATACAATATAGGGAGGTTAGTTATAATTAGTCTATAAGACTGATAAAACATTACTGTTAAAACATTCAAAGAGAGGATTTGGAAAACTAATGTGAGATTTTACTAGTTTTTTTCAACTTTTGTTTTTGAGAGCAAAAGGTGAAATAGAAACCAATAAAAGAAAACAAGTTTGGACAAAACTAGTGGTCAAAATCAATAAAATTAAAAAAAGAAATGTGAGTCTGACAGTTAAGAGGACTGATTTCCTTTCATCTAATCAGACTGCTAAATTGCAGGAGTTGGAAGAAATAAAGCAATAAGACATGGTTCAGACACACAACTTAGAGTAAGAAAAGAAGAGAAACTTTAGGACCTAACTCTAATTGGTGGATGTCTCTACTGTCAAGTTGGAGACGAAAATCACATCCCACTCCAGTATTCTTTTCTGGAAAATCCTATGAACAGAGGAGGAGCCTGGCAGGCTGCAGTCCATAGGGTCGCAAAGAGTCAGACACGACTAAATGACTTCACTTTCACTTTCCACTGCCAAGTGACCTGAAATGTACAAGTAAATGCCAAAGTCATTGGCCTCATCTCATCTGACATTCATGATTAATGGTATATCAAGTATACAAGATCTCATAAGCGTGAATCTCCTTTTATAAACCTTTTATTTTTATTTTCTAGCAGCTAACATCACTTTATAGAAAAAAGTGAAAGAGTAAAATTTTGGCGGGTATGTTACAGCTAACAGTTGAACTGAGGCCACTATCCACAACAACGAAAAATATAATTAGGTAATTAATGACTCAGGCTTTCCTTGTAGCTTAGTGGTAAAGAATCTTTCTGCCAATGCAGGAGACACAGGTTTGATTCCCAGGTCAGGAAGATACCCTGGAGAATGAAATGGCAACCCACTTTAATATTCTTGCCTGGGAAATTCCATGGACAGAGTAACCTGGCAGGCTATAGTCCATGGCGTTGCAAAGAGTTGGTCACAATTTACCCCCTGTGTTTTGCTGTGCTTAGTTGCTCAGTTGAGTCCGACTCGTTGCGACACCATGGACTGTAGCTGACCAGACTCCTCTCTCTAAAGAATACTCCAGGCAAGAATACTGGAGTGGGTTGACACGCCCTCCTCAATGAAGCCACTAGTTAACAACAACAATTAATAACTCAGGTTACTTACGATTATGTCACTTATGTGTTATTCCCTATACGTCTTTAGGCAAGATACATATTAGCTGCAAAAAGAGCATGTAGAAACATGCAAGATACTTCTTTCTCTAGTATTAAAAAAACATGTCATTTAAGTATACTCGGGGAAACAAATATAAAGACAGGAACCATGGAGGCAGATATTAGTTAGCTTCAAAGCAAAATGATGAGCTAAACAACAAATGTGTGAGGCAGATGTACTGAAAATATGCTCCTTCTCATATGCTTATAACATTAGCTTGAATTATTATATTCATAGATTATATGTACTCTTCTACATTATAACAATTATCTGTTTCAAAAGAACTATTTTAGGAGGTTTTTTTTTTTTTTTCCCCCTGCACTTCTCATTCTTCTTTGCACGTACTGATTTTAAAATCATTTATTTGGAAAATACTTAGTGCATAGTTTTAAATAATTTCTATGTAGTACATTATTATTAAGTTGGTGAAAGTTTATTTTGGATGCTATCATTTTAAATAATTTAAGCATTATTTTTTGCTTTTACTAAATGGTAGGAGAAACAAAAATCATAAAATATTTAACATATCTAAGTTTTTTTCTTTGGGGCCATATATAAACCATATTAAGTTAGTAGAAGATATGATGCTCAGGGAAAAATCACTAAGTTTAAGATTATAACATTTTATAATATTTCTGTGCAGAAATTTAGCCCACAGTTATGTTATACACATACTGACTTCTCATTGAGATGAATATCAATAAATTGATTGACCTAAGAGATAAATATTGATTTTTAGCAAGCCCAAGGTGTAAACTCATATCAGACAATTCTTGATATTTCCTAGGATGCAAAGTCAATAAATGAATTGTGATAGTTATATTCTGAATAATTTCCCAAATATGCAAGAAAGTTGGTTTTTCACACTGTTATGGAGAAGTGCCAACCAATTTACATCTATATTCTGAGAGTACTTCCTAAAAATACCCAAATGAAATATCTCTCATATTGTTGCTCTAACAATTGACTCATTTTAATAACATTGAATATTATACCAATTCAGTGCTATTTCTCATATTCAATATATATTTCTTTTTACTAGATTTCTTTTTATATGTCACCATTATATTTAGGCTTTTTTGACAAGAGTCAAGCCTCTGAAGTTAGATCAGAAAAAAATAAAATTAGTTACTGGGTGAAATGTTATTTGTTGATGGTTTGGCAGTAATTAAAATAAGCATACAGATGTTTGCACAAATTGTTTTTAACTTAAGTGAATAAAGGTTCTAGAATTCTATACATAAGCATAAGGTTCCTTTCTGCAACAGAGATACTGCATTCTCCTCCCTATCACCTAAGTTTTATTGCTTTGGTCTAATCAAGAGCTGACAGCAGCATTAGGCATATGCTTAAGTTTTAAACAGGCATCAAGGCACCTGCTTAAAAGTGAATTCACAGCACTGATGATGATAGCTTGAATTTCTAAACCAGGAATTTGTTACTATCAACAGCCAGTTTGTATATACAGTTAACCTAATAAGTGTTCTGAATAGTGCCCCAAAATATTGTTATCCTGTTGTTTCCACCCTGAGTCTTGATTCCAAGGAAGGGAATAATGTATAGAGCTCTTTCTATCTCAATCTCCTCGAAGATTGTGGTGGTATAACTGAAGATACATGAAGTTACAACAAGTACAGCATATCTTTACTATTTTTCTTCAGTGTAATTAGAGGGACTTCCCTGGTGGCTCAGACGGTAAAGCATCTGACTATAATGCGGGAGACCCTGGTTTGATCCCTGGGTCGGGAAAGATCCCCTGGAGAAGGAAATGGCAACCCACTCCAGTACTCTTGCCTGGAAAATCCCATGGACGGAGGAGCCTGGTGGGCCGCAGTCCATGGGGTCGCGAAGAGTCGGACAGGACTGAGCGACTTCACTTTCACTTTTCACTTTCATGCAGTGGAGAAGGAAATGGCAACCCACTCCAGTGTTCTTGCCTGGAGAATCCCGGGGACGGAGGAGCCTGGTGGGCTGTCATCTATCGGGTCGCGCAGAGTCGGACACGACTGAAGCGACATAGTAGCAGCAGCGTATATACTTGCTAGAGTTGCCATAACAAATACTGCACACTGGGTGATTTAACAGAAACTTATTTCCTCATATTTCTGGATCTTTCCTGGTGGTTCAGATGGTAAAGAAGACACTTGCCAATTCAGGAGATTCAGGTTAGATCCCTGGGTCAGGAAGATCTCCTGGAGAAGGAAATGGCAACCTACTCCAGTATTCTAGCCTGAGAAATTCCATGGAAAGAGGAGACCAGCAGGCTGCAGTCCATGGGGTTGCAAAAGAGTCAGATACAACGTAGTGACTAAACAACAACAACAACTCATGCAAAGTAACATAGAAAGCTCTTAGAAAAAAATGACTGACATTTGTCAATGAATGAATGGTTATTAGCAGTATTGGTATCTATATAGTCACCAGGTTAAGCAATTTACATGTGCTATTTAATTTTATTTTCTAAATACCCAATGAGATAAATGCTACTATTATTTATATTTTACAAGTGAGGATAGTGGGGCTGACATAGGTAAACTCAACTAGTAAATGGAATAAACATATTCAAAACAAGGTCTTTCCAGGTTTAGAATTCACACTCTTAACAACCATGCTACCATTTCTCTCCCATATTTCTCAATGGTGGTGACAGTCTTAGTAAACATTTCCCCATCTGGTTTCAAACCATAACTGTTTTCAGTCATGCTTCTTCCCTTCCATTTCACTTAGTAGGTGACCATCTTTATTCCAAAATATATAAATAGTAACAGTACAAACAAAACATATTGCACCTATTTCTCCTATACTTCTATTCTCCTTTGGTTTAAATTTATTAAGAATTGCATGTTTCTGCAAGATTGTGATTATATTTACAAACTAAACCAACAAATAGGATTGCCTCATCTTATGAAAATGTTGTAACCCCAATTAGAGGGAAAGAGAAGGATCAAACAGTGAAAAAGATTACTATGACAGAGCTGCACCTCTGGAAGAAAGCATACAGATAAGTGATGACTTATCCTGTTTTCCTAGCTCCAAATTCAATATGCTTTCCACAAGAGCAAGTTGCCTAGTGAACTGGAATAACTAATTGTACAGATCAAATGTTTTTGGTGGGTCTCGAATTTCTAAAAAAGTTGTTTGCAATGATGCTTAATTACTGTTTGTGAAACCAAAATGCTGTCCTGAGTTCTTAACTCTACTAGTTTTCAATTTTCCTTCCTCCTTTTTTTTCCAGTTTACTGCCTGCTTTAGTTGAGTAGAATGAATATTCCTGAATCTCAGATTTAAAGAGTATATAACAGATTCCCTGAACCTCTCTTGGAAAGACATTAATGAAAAATAAGATGTCAGTTTAATATAATTTGTCACTATTCACCCCAAATCCTTCCTGGCGGATTCCCATGAGGAATGTTTCATGCACATTTACTCATTTTTTGGTCTACTCTGCTCACCTAACCTTTAGAGAACTTAATTAAGTACTCCTAAAAGTAATATTATATACTTCATAGAAACAGAATTTTCCATTAAAAGTTACCAGAACAAATAGGTAAGAACTTACATAGTTGAAAAGAAAGACAAAGTGAAGATGTCAGCTAAAGGGAGATAAAAGATGAAAAGAAAATTACTGTGTCATCAAAAAGATAATGAAGTTGAAAAGAAATAAAGAAGATGAGACATTTTCTAGGAGGTATAAAACAGTTTGACTAGAGCCAATAAAAAAGAAAGAAACTTTGGTAAAGGAAATGTCACTGATTCGATATTGTGAAAGCTGAAATGCACATTTTATTTTATGCTTTTATAGGCTAACAAATAAAAAAGGGTACTTAAACAAGCAATATCTGATTTTTCCACAGATCAGGGTACAGATTGTATGACATTGTCTCTATAGGAATACAACCTAATCATGTGGCACTATGACACCATAAGGCAATGTGAAAATACATTTTGAAAAAGACCTTGAGCTTGTGTGCCACATACAGAAGGAAGCAAATGCATTTTTTAATCCCGGGAAAAGATGAAAAGGAAACTGCTAGGATATACGCCTTTGAAAGAAATCTACACAGAAACAAAAATCCATTCTAACCCAAACACTCTAACCTAAGATTAGTCTCCTTACCAGTAAATTAAAAAATAATAACTGTCTGAAGTATGAAGTTTTGCAAATATGAGTCACTCAGTTGTGTCTGACTCTGTGACCCCATGGACTGCAGCCTGCCAGGTTCCTCTGTCCATAGAATTCTCCACTTTATATTTTCAAAATATAATCTCATACTTCAAACAAGTGTGATAACAAGTAATGGTGATATACCATTGTCATATCTGACAAAGGTGAAAACACTGCCAATATCTAGAGTAGCTAAAGGTGTGGAGAACAGATACTTTAAGTCAGAGAAGGTGACAGTGCAAAATCTGAACATATTCATGAAGAACAACACAACATAAATAATGTTAAATGTAAATATACTTGACTCAATAACCTTATGCTGAAGAGTTCATTCTAAGTAGAAACTATAATATGGATAAAGATATAATTCAGAACAGTGTTGAGTCATATTTGCTTTCTCTCTGGGTCCTAGTTTCCAAGATGTACTCTCAGGCAGAGTTTCTCATCCTTGATGCTATTCACATTTTGAGCCAGATAATTCCATGTTATGGGCAGTTTTGTGCACTGTAGGATGTCTAGAGGCATTCCTGGCCTCTGCCCACCAGATAAGTGTTGCTCCTTGTGTTATGAAAACCAAAAACGTCTCCAAACATTGCCAAATGTCTTGTAGAGAATAAAATCTCCCCAGTTGAGAACCACTGGCCTCCTACTTTTAAGTATTTTAATTCAATAAAGTTATGTGTTTAATATGCCAAGATAATATGGAGTGAAGCAGTAAAGAATACAGTGTCTGAAGTCAAAGTACCTGGATGAAATCTCTGTCACTTAGAATGTACTTTCGACAACTCATTTAACTCATTTGTAAAGCAAGAATGGTACTATCTCAAAGTAGTATTCATGAAGGAATGTGTGTATATGAAGTACCAAGAACAGCATCTTGCTCACTGCATGCAATTTTATAAATGTAGCTATTTAATTATTATAGCCCTAATCTTTCAGGGACATTGAGCTGGTTCTTTGTTGATACACAGAAGACTTTTTGCTTTGTTTCCCCAGGTTAACTACATATCAAATTGGAGTATACACATAAAGTATGAATAGCTATCCTTTGGAGGAAATAGTGGCTCATAGTGTAAGCACCATGAGAATTGGAATTAGTTGTATGCATACATACATCTCTGTATCTTTAAGACTCCAGCTTAAGACCTGGTATACAGCAGGCACTCAAGAAACAGTTGTAAATGTTCAGATCAATTGCTGGAGGAATGATGCAGACATTGGTAATTTCAGGTGTATTGTCTGAGATTCCAAAAAAGCCTAAAATGGGTAAGATTGATTTATTATTAATATATATCTAACACTATGCTTTATGATGTAGAATTTATATACCAAAAATCATAGTCATGCTTGAGAGTTTTATAGAAAGCACTACTCTGCTATCAGAAGTAATTATGAAAACAAACAACTGTTCAGCCATATTTCTTGCACCACTGAGGAATAAATAAAAAGAATAAAAAATAATTTAAAAATTAATTTGTCTGCATCTACAGCCTGCATCCAACTCTATGTTTAAACTTCAGTGGAGATATTCAAATATTCCCTCTCTTGTGTGTGTCTATATGTGTTGTGTTGTGTATCTTTGCCAAACAGCTCTACAAATGAAAACTGAGAGAAGAAAGTTTTGAAATATAATTCTCCCAGCAATAAGGATTTTTATTGTCAATCTAAAAACAGCTGACACTCCCTGAAAGCAGGACCATAAAAATAAAATATAGCGCACATTCTCCATTTGCCTACACTTGAAGGAAATGAGAAGTTCTCACAATTGTTATGGCAGTTAATGTTACCACATTTGGTAGTTTTCAACAAAAGAAAAAGGGTGGGGGGGAGATCTCCTGAGCCTTAGGATACCTCTCTGCTTTTCAAATTGAAGCAGATTAAGAAGCAATACACTGAAAATTCATCTTCATGATGGAAATGTAGTTCATCTTCTTCATCGTTCTTTTCGACAATCATTTTCTGCTAATTATAGGACCAAAAAAAGCAATCCTTGCACTAAAATTGCTGGAGTCCTTTCTTTTTCTACTTTCAAAACTAAAATTTTTCAGAGCCAGAACTTTTGATTCCCTCTCCTACTGGTCTCCACAAATATTCCAGACCTTCGATACTTTTCTCGAGACTTCTACTCCTCCTGCTCTAGAGAAACCTTTCTTCCTACTTCCCTGAAAACCATAGTCAACCAGGCATTAAGTGTCTCAGTGACCTGCTTAAAATGTATTTGTATTAAAGATCTTCCCATATTAGTTGCATCTATCTCAACCCCTTCCCAGGGACAGTGATTCATCAAGTCTTCTTTTTCCTACCCAAATCTGCATTCTCTCCTTTCTCAATGGACTCTTTCCTTTTTAGAATTTTGATTTAAATTTGGAATTTTAGATTTAATCTAAATCTAAAATTTAGATTTTAGAATGCAAATTTGTTCAAATTTTTCTAATCATAAAAACTTGTACTTTACAGTATCTCTAGTTTCCCTGTAGCTGGGAGACCTGGGTTTGACCACTGGGTTGGGAAGATCCCCTGGAGAAGGGAAAGGCTACCTACCCACTCCAGTATTCTGGCTTGGAGAATTCCATGGACTACACAGTCCGTGGGATCGCAAAGAGTTGGACATGACTGAGTGACTTTCACTCACTCACTAGCTTCCCTGTAGCTATTGCTCTATTTGAGCATCCCTCTGCAATTATCATATTAAAAGAGTAACTTGTGCTCTTTTTCACTTATTTCAGCTCCAATATGACTCTACCCATTCCAAAGTAGCCTCTGATCCCATTCACTAAAGTCCTTGTTGGGAAGATCAGCAACAAATCCCACATTTCCACAATCTAAACTTCTCATGTGAAAAATGCAAAGAAAATAACTTCTAATTATTTTCAGGCCTTTCTTCCTCCCCAACCAAAGCTCTCTGGTTCTGTCCTCTCTTTTATATTACTTTTCTTCTAAAGAGGGATCTCCCTTGCCAAGTGGGTTTCTTTCGGATTTTATGATGGAGGGTCAGGAAGAGGTAAGTGTATAAGCAGAAAAAGCAAAGAGCTAAATATGTTGAAGGATATTAGGGAGAACCTTTTTTAAAATGGTATTCAAAGTGTAGTTATACTGAAGGAAGTAAATGAGATAAAAGTGAGAAAGTTAAGAAATTTGAACATGGTTATAAGTTTTCTCTGTAATATTAGACATTAAAAGGGGAAATCATGTTGCTTAGAAATTATTTTTATACTGCTTTAAAAATATGCTTTTTATTATGACATTTCTCAGAGAATGGACAATTGCTACACTTAGTTTATCTGACTTCTCATCATTTTACATGGCTAATTAAAGGTCTCTATTTTCTTCTTCTCTCCTATAGCTTTCCTGGACCTCGTTTTAGTATCTCCATCATCCTTATTAATATTATGCATGAACTTCTCTTCTTTCCTATTCAAGAAAGTCCAAGATTTGAAACTAACCTCAATTCCTTCCTCTCTCTAGCAAAACCATCCCCATCTTGCACTGAGAAGGTACTTATTATGGGCTGAATTGTGTGCTTACAAAGTTCATATGTTAGGGCCCTAATCTCCAGTACCTCAGAAAGTGACTGTGTGTGGAGATAAGATCATTAAAGAGAGGATTAGGTTAAAAAGAGGTTTTTCAGGATAGGCCTTAATCCACTGTTAATGATGTCATAAGAAGAAATCCAGACTCACAGAGAGACACTAGGACCATGTAAGGACACAGCAAGCCAAACAGGAAGTAAAACCTCAGAATAAAGCCAAACTGACTGACAGCCTGATCTTGGACCAGCTAACCTCCAAATTGTGAGGAAACAAAATCCATTATTTAAGCCACCCAGTTTGTGGTGTGTCATTGTAGCAGTCCTAGCAATAACAATATTTACTTGTTTTGGTATTAGACTAAATAAAGATTAAGTCCTGCTGAAGTCTGGTTCTAATTTTATATTCTGAAATAGAATTATGGGATATTAAAGCTGGAAATGTCTTAGATACTATTTAGCCAAGGTTTTCATTTTTGTGAGGGTCACTAGAGTCCTTTGTAAAATTCATGAAAACCAGAGTCCTATCCTCAACACAGTGAACATAAGAACATATACATAATTTTCCATATATTTTATTTCACTAGGAACTGATTTTCTTCATATAGGTGGAATATATATTTTAAAAAAAAACTTTGTCAATAAATAATTCTTACTTATTTTTCAGAAAAAAATTAAAAATCACTGTCTAAAACCAAATAGAAATGAATGACAACTATTATAAAAACTAATCTGACTCAATAGTAAATTCCAATGAGAAATCTGATTTGAAAGTTTTAACTTACTTTAATATAGCAGTATCTTTGGTATTCAATAATTTGTGACTGTTATTGCTTGGGGATATGATGTAGTGAAAATATCTAGCTCGCTATACAAGATGGCAAGCCATACTACACAGAATTATAATAGCCATTACTCTCTCTGCCAGTCAAGGATAGGATTGTGAGAAGAGACAAACATTCTCCTAAACCCTTTGGAGAAATTCTAGTCACATCATTTCCTCCAGTCAATAAGGTCACTTTTGGCAAGTACTGCATCACTGATCTTGTCTATTTCAGCAAGAAAATAAAATAAATCCATATTTTGATGTTAAGGTCATCGTCACAAAGGTAACTTTCAAAAAGTTTTTCACTACTTTGATATATCCAGAGATTTCTGCCAATGGATAAAACGACAAGACTGTCATTCTCAACTCTGAGCTTTAGAAGCTCTTTGCCTGGAATTGGAAACTATGTATATTTGTCAGCTCCCAACCTCCTCTCACAGAATGAAAACTTGGCCAAAAGAGCCCCTTCTTTTCAACAGCATTCACAGGCAATAGAAAGGCCTTAAATCAGAAGATTTGCCTTATTCACTGAAGCAAAATATCTGCCAACTGAGCCAATCCATAACTGCATTTCTCTCTGTCAAGCTTTTCTGTGACTGGGCTTTCCTAGACTCTCCAAAGAAGTGAAAATTCGACTTTAAAGTTCAGTCAACAATTAAAAAGGCAGCCACCTTCTTGGTTCTCAAAAACTTGGTTATGCATGAATTTGTGACAAAACTTCTGGAAAAGAAAATAATTTTAAAACCTGGCTCTGAGAAAGCTGGTATCTTTCAAAACAGTAAACAAGATTCTTTTCAAGACTGCTGGCTAGGTCTTTGACACCAACACATGCTCCTGACAAAAGCAATGAGAAGTCATAAAAATGTGACTTATCCAAAGTGGGAAATCCAGATGGATAACCATGACTGTATATCCTTCGCTGGAACACAGTAATTTTTTTTTTCCTCCCAGCCAAAGGCCTCCTCAGTGAAGAAAATTCTCACCATTTTGAAAGCATCTATGGTCACTGTCATTTCTAAAAGTGACTCGGATATTAAAACCTTTCTTTTGATAGCTCTGTGTGTGTGCTCAGTTGTGTCTGACACTTTTGACCCCATAATCTGTAGCCTACCAGGTTCCTCTTGACCATGGAATTTTCCAGGCAAGAATACTAAAGCCGGTTGCCATTTCTTACTGGAGGGGATCTTCCCGATCCAGGGATGGAACTCGTGTCTCTTATGTCTCCTGCATTGGCTGGCAAATTCTTTACCACTCTGCACATAAATCAAGAAAACTAAGGTCTGACAATATGGAAAAATAATAGTAGTGTCATCTAGGTGTATACTGGAAGGAAAATGACACAGTTGTGAATCCTTCCTACTTTAGAGTCTTAGAAAAAATATCAGCAAGTCTGATGTGTGTGATACTATTTTTAAAGACATTGTTTCTATTTTCTACTATGGCTTTGATCACAAAGTAGCTTTATAACACCCAAAGAGTAAGAGGGTACCAAGTGTGTTCAACTTTCTGTGACTTCCTGTGCTTAGCAATATAGCAAGTGAAATTTTACCTATAGAAGAAAATATATATAAAGCTATAAAGCTCATTTCCACATCAAAGACTCACCAGGAAAGTATCAACAAGAAAGAGACAGCATGTGCTCATTAATAGTCTCTTCTCAGTCACCATGTAGTACTGGCCACTTTTCCCTCTCTGGCTCAGACTCCTGCAGTGATCAGTGGTAATGGTGTGTAGTGTTGCTCTTGCCTATCCAAGTCACTATGCCATAGCTGGCACTGTGTGTGATTGCTCCCAGCACCTTCCAATCTCAAGGGAAATGATACCTGCACCAACTAGCCTTTTTGACTGCTGCTGCCACCAGATAGTCTGGAGCTTCTTGCTGCTGAAGCTACTGGCACAGCCAACAAGCACCAAAAGCAATCCAGGGCAGGGCTGTGTCCTCTGCCAAGATGAACAAACCTAGATAGTATGTTAAAAAGCAGAGACATCACTTTGCTGACAGAGGTCCATATAATGAAAGCTACAGTTTTTCCAGTAGTCATGTATGGATGTTAAGAAAAGGCTGAGCACTGAAGAACTGATGCCCTTAAACTGTGGTACTGGAGAAGACTCTTGAGAGTTCTTGGACTGCAAGGAGATCAAACCAATCAATCCTAAAGGAAATCAACCCTGAATATTCATTGGAAGGACTGATGATGAAGCTGATACTCCAATATTTTGGCCACCTGATACGAAGAGCCAACTCACTGGAAAAGACCCAGATGATGGGAAAGATTGACGGCAGGAGAAGGGGTGACAGAGGATAAGATGGTTGGATGGTATCACCAACTCAGTGGACATGAGTTTGAGCAAATTCTGGGAGGGGCTGAAGGACAGGGAAGCCTGGTGTGCTGCAGATCATGGGGTTGCAAGAGTTGGACACAACTGAGTGACTGAACAACAAAGTATGAATATGAGAGTTGGGCCATTAAGAAGGCTGAGCAGAGAAGAATTGACATTTTCGAACTGTGGTGCTGGAGAAGACTCTTGAGAATCCCTTGGATAGTAAGGAGATCAAACCAGTCAGTCCTACAGGAAACCAACCCTGGATATGCAAAGGACTGATGCTGAAACTGAAGCTCCAATACTTTGGCCACCTGATACAAAGAGCCGACTCACTGGACAAGACTCTGATGTTAAGAAAAACTGAGGGCAAGAGGAGAACTGGGCGACAGAGGATGAGATGGTTGGATGGCATCATTGACTCAATGGACTTGAGTTTGAGCAAACTCAGGGAGATAGTGAAGGACAGGGAAGCCTTGTGTGCTGCAGTTTATGGGGTCACAAAGAGTCGGACACAACGTAGCAACTGAACAACAAGTATCAGTAAAGTATTTTACAGGGAGGTAGACTTTACTGAGCTTTAGACAAATGCCTCAGCTATCTCCATAATAAAGCAGAAATGAAAGATTTTTCTGGAACTCGCTTGCTTTTTCCATGATCCAGCGGATGTTGGCAATCTTACTTTTGCTCCTCTGCCTTTTCTAAAACCAGCTTGAACATCTGGAAAGTCACGGTTCACATATTGCTGGAACCTGGCTTGGAGATTTTTGAGCATTACTTTAGTAGCGTGTGAGATGAGTGCAATTGTGTGATAGTTTGAGCATTCTTTGGCATGCCTTTCTTTGGGATTGGAATGAAAACTGACCTATTCCACTCCTATGGCCACTGCTGAGTTTTCCAAATTTGCTGGCATATTGAGTGCAGCACTTTCACAGCATCATCTTTCAGGATTTGAAATAGCTCAACTGGAATTCCATCACCTCCACTAGCTTTGTTCATAGTGATGCTTTCTAAGGCCCACTTGGCTTCACATTCCAGGATATCTGGCTCTAGGTGAGTGATTACACCATCATGATTATCTTGGTCGTGAAGATCTTCCTTGTTCAGGAAGCAACAGTTAGAACTGGACATGGAACAACAGACTGGTTCCAAATAGGAAAAGGAGTTCGTCAAGGCTGTATATTGTCACCCTACTTATTTAACTTCTATGCAGAGTACATCATGAGAAACGCTGGGCTGGAAGAAGCACAAGCTGGAATCAAGATTGCTGGGAGAAATATCAATCACCTCAGATATGCAGATGACACAACCTTTATGGCAGAAAGTGAAGAGGAACTGAAAAGCGTCTTGATGAAAGTGAAAGAGGAGAGTGAAAAAGTTGGCTTAAAGCTCAACATTCAGAAAACGAAGATCATGGCATCTGGTCCCATCACTTCATGGGAAATAGATGGGGAAACAGTGGAAACAGTGTCAGACTTTATTTTTCTGGGTTCCAAAATCACTGCAGATGGTGATTGCAGCTATGAAATTAAAAGATGCTTACTCCTTGGAAGGAAAGCTATGATCAACCTAGATAGCATATTGAAAAGCAGAGACATTACTTTGCCGACTAAGGTCCGTCTAGTCAAGGCTATGGTTTTTCCAGTGGTCATGTATGGATGTGCGAGTTGGACTGTGAAGAAAGCTGAGCAGCAAAGAAATACTTCTGAACTGTGGTGTTGGAGAAGACTCTTGAGAGTCCCTTGGACTGCAAGGAGATACAACCAGTCCATCTTAAAGGAGATCAGTCCTGGGTGTTCTTTGGAAGGAATGATGCTAAAGCTGTAACTTCAGTACTTTGGCCACCTCATGTGAAGAGTTGACTCATTGGAAAAGACTCTGATGCTGGGAGGGATTGGGGGCAGGAAGAGAAGGGGACGACAGAGGATGAGATGGCTGGATGGCATCACCGACTAGATGGACATGAGTGTGAGTGAACTCTGGGAGCTGGTGATGGACAGGGAGGCCTGGTGTGCTGCAATTCATGGGGTCATAAAGAGTCGGACACGACTGAGCAACTGAAGTGAACTGAACTCTCTCCATAAACTGACATTAAATAACAGAAAATTAGTTCATTGTGTCTGTTATTCACATACATACACACACAGAGAGTATCACAGAGGTATATGTTCTCGTAATACCTATAACGCAACTATTCCTTATTTTTAATCACCTTAACCACAGTCATCATAGAGACCTGCTCTACTTCCTAAGGCTCTCTTTCAAGGAATGACACCACCATCTAGTCAGCCAGGAAATTTAAATCCTAGAGCCCCTTGAACAGAATTAATGGCTGTTTCATATGATTTTTTTAACTGTAGTGATTTCAGTATACAAAGAGATTCACAAGTCAACTTGGGAAGACAATGACTCCTGAGAAAAGAAGTGAGGTGAAAGGCAAAGGACAAAAGGAAAGATACACCAATTTGAATGGAGAGTTCCAAAGAATAGCAGGGCGAGATAAGAAAGCCTTCTTCAGTGATCAATGCAAAGAAAAAGAGCAAAACAACAGAATGGGAAAGACTGGAGATCTCTTCAAGAAAATTAGGATAGAAATGGTATGGACCTAACAGAAGCAGAAGATATTAAGAAGAGGTAGCAAGAATACACAGAACTATAGTAAAAAGACCTCTATGACACACCCAGATAACCATGATGGTGTGATCATTCACCTAGAGCCAGGCCATCTTGGAAGTCAAGTGGGCCTTAGGAAGCATTATTACAAACAAAGCTATGGTGATGGAAATCCAGTTGAGCTATTTCAAATCCTAAAAGATGATGCTGTTGAGTGCTGCATTCAATATGCCAGCAAATTTGGAAAACAGAGCAGTGGCCACAGGACTGGAATAGGTCTGTTTTCATTCCAGTTCCAGAGAAGGGCAATGCCAAACAATGTTCAAACTACCACAAAATTGTACTCATCTCACACGCTAGTAAAGTAATGCTCAGAATTCTCCAATTCAGGCTTCAACGGTACGTGAACAGTGAACTTCCAGATATTCAAGCTGGATTAGAAAAGGCAGAGGAACCTGAGATCAAATTGCCAACATCTGTTGGATCATAGAAGAAAACAAGAGAATTCCAGATAAACATCTACTTCTCCTTTATTAACTATGCAAACGGCCTTGACTGTGTATATCACAACCAACTGTGGAAAATTCTTTAAGAGATGGGAATACCAGACCACCTGACCTGCCTCCTGAGAAATCTGTATCCAGGTCAAGAAGCAACAGTTAGAACTGGTCATGAAACAACAGACTGGTTCCAAATTGGGGAAGGTGTATGTCAGGACTGTATATTGTCAACCTGCTTATTTAACTTCCATCCAGAGTACATTGTGCGAAATGCCAGGTTGGATGAAGCACAAACTGGAATCAAGATTGCTGGGAGAAATATCAATAACCTCAGACACAGATGACAGCACATTTATAGCAGAAAATGAAGAGGAACTGAAGAGCCTCTTGATGAAAGTGAAAGGAGAGAGTGAAAAAGCTGGCTTACAACTCAACATTCAAAAGACAAAGATTATGTCATCCAGTCCCATCACTTAGTGGCAAACAGATGGAGAAACAATGGAAACAGTGAGAGGCTTTATTTTGAGGGGCTCCAAAATCACTGCAAATGGTGACTGCAGGCACGAAATTAAAAGATCCTTCCTCCTTGGAAGAAAAGTTATTTCAAACCTAGACAGCATATTAAAAAGCAGAGGCATTACTTTGCTGACAAAGGTCCATACATTCAAAGTTATGGTTTTTCCAGTAGTCAAGTATGTATGTGAGAGCTGGACCCTAAAGAAGGCTGAGTGCTGAAGAATTGACGCTTTTGAACTGTTGTGTTGGAGAAGACTCTTAAGAATCCCTTGGACTGTAAGCAGATCCAACCAATCAATCCTTAGAGGAAATCAGTCCTGAATGTCCATTGGAAGGACTGTTGGTGAAGGTGAAACTCCAATATTTTGGCCACCTGATGAGAAGAACTGACTCATTAGAAAAGACCCTGACTGGGACTTCAGTTGGACATGACTGAGCAACTGAACTGAATGACTGAAGGCCCCTGAACACACAGTTTCCATCTATCAGGTGCCAGCAAAGGCAGATCGTTCCTCAGTGAGTCTAATCAAATAACAGTGTTCTCTCACATTCTACAGTGCCCTGCCCAAACCCATGTCCACCACCCCAGCCAACACCTTTGCCTCTACATTGTGATGTGGCACAAGGAGACGTATAGGAAAAAGCTGCACAGAAAAGGCAGCATAGGGCTCCATGTATCCCATAGGTAACTTCAGGAGAATATTCTGAATAAGCCCCAATAACCTAAAGTGGCCCCTGGAGCAGCAGCAAACAGTTTTCGAGAGCTTGCACTCCCTGCCAGTGACTTGAGTCAAGTTTTGGAACACCTCCCAAGGGCTTAGAAACTTCCAAGAAAAACCTCCTTTGGCATTCCCAAGCTTTGCTTACAATGCATCAATAGGCAGCCGTGTATCGATCCACTGTGAATTTGGAGGATACATGTTCATTTTCCATCTTGTTAGTCATTAAATATGCCTTTATTTTGGTTACAAGTTTATGACTCCCAAGTTCTAGCCCTGAATAAATTATTGATTTTATTATCCTATTTTTTTTTTTTAATTTTTGGTCTATACCACATGGGATGTGGGATATTAGTTCCCCAATTAGGGACTGAACCTACACCACCTGCAGTGGAAACACAGAGCCTTAACCCCAGGACCACTATGGAAGTCCCATTATTAACCTATTATTTAGAGCAAATATTTATATCTGTATGTATTAGTCAGGGTTCTCACACCTGTACAACACTGATATATTTTGAAGACCTAAGGTTTAAAATTCATACTGATTCAGAATAAATCCACAAAGTGCATTGTGCTATTTTACCAAGTGATAGCATGAGACAATAAGAAAACTTTATGGTTGACATAATTTATTTCATTGTTTTGCATCTAATCTAGTATTATTTAAAAAAAAAGTATAGTCACATTTTTTCCAAAAAAGTCAATTTCTCTGTTCTTTTGAAACTTAAAAAATTAAATTTATAGAAAAGTTGCAAGAATTGCCATATATCCTTTACCCAGTGCTGGAGTCCAGCTCCAGCAGCCAGGGAATCAGCCTGAAGGGATGAGTGGTGTTGGCAGGGAATGATGTAGCCTCTGACTCAAGGTACTGGACTACATGTTTATTTCAAGCATCAGGTCTTCTTTTATACTTTTTCAAAAGCATTAGGTCAGAGGTTTTACATTTTCAGCTCCCCCTCACCCAGATTTATTATCTCTTTGTTGTCCTTCAAACAGAATTCCTGTTTCAGGGATTCTCTCAAAATCCTGTGTACTTGTGATTACATTGTAACTCATGCTTATGACTGGGCCACATATCACATTCCTCAGTTTATTTCTTATCTTTCTAAATCCTGCTTGCCCCTAGTATCTTAAGCTCACTATCTCCTAAAAAGGCTTCCAGCTATACTTAATTATTCCTAAACCCTAAGCTCAGCAAACTTCCTTTGCCATATTTTCCTCACAAACAGGTCTCAGATAACAATCCTTCCCATGGCCTCAAGCTGCAGCCTCATCCTGGGACATTCTTTGTAAAAATCCTTGAACAAATGTCAATGATTACTTTATACATTATTTTCTGGGCACAACTGCAGAAGGCTTTGTGCTTTCTCATGCTTCTCTCAAGAACAATAAACACCTTAACATTCTTTCTAGCCAACTCAACCGAAGAAAGGAAGAAACAAGTCAGAATCACAAGAGCTAACTCCTTCATCCCGGGTCCGTGTAAGGTTGGACCCCGGAGGCCATAATGGGCCACCCTTTCTCTCCCCCGCTGGCGAGGGAGGTCTCTAATGGAAGGAGCCTCCCAGATCCCAGAGACCAATGACAGCACACTTCGCCAGCTAAAGCCACCCCACCCCAGCCACAAAGAAGGATGTGTCAGCCCACGACGCCTCAGCCTGGCGACCTATCCAAACCCCCGTCCATCTAGCCTGACCATCCCTCGCAACGAGCATATAAAAGCCACCTGCAACACGGTCCGGGCGCGGACTTCCTCGACCTGCTTTGTTTGGGTCTGGGAACCCCACCCGGGAGCGCTTCGCCATTAAAGCCTGTTAGACACTCTTTTGGGGGTCCCAGTCATCTTTACCTAACAGTCCGTGCCTGCGGAATGAGGAACGGTGGCTGGGGCGGTGTTTCCATTTTGTCAGTAATGCCTAACACAGATCCCGACAACCCAGAAGTCCCATTCAGTTTTAGCAACTGTTTCAATAATATTCTCTGTCAAATTGTCCAGTACAAAATTGCTCCAACTGTCATGTCTCTTCAGTCTCCTTCAGTCCAGCATGGTGGGTATGGACAACCTTCCTAGCCGGTCACTATCCTCATGAGGGTCCCTGTTGTGTCATGCCCTTCAACCACCTTCTTTCTCTGAATGAAGACCTCACATGGGGCCACTGCTTTGCTCAAGCCCTGATTCCTCCTGATTCCACAATTAACTTCCTTATTCCAAACAGCCTCATGAATTTGGATTGAATTGTTTGTATTATATTCTCTCCCTTTAAAGGGTACTGAAGCTCTATACAGTCAACAAAAACAAGACCAGGAGCTGACTGTGGCTCAGATCATGAACTCCTTATTACCAAATTCAGACTCAAATTGAAGAAAACAGGGAAAACCGCTAGACCATTCAGGTATGACCTCAATCAAATCCCTTATGATTATACAGTGGATGTGAGAAATAGATTTAAGGGCCTAGATCTGATAGATAGAGTGCCTGATGGACTATGGAATGAGGTTTGTGACATTGTACAGGAGACAGGGATCAAGACCATCCCCATGGAAAGAAATGCAAAAAAGAAAAATGGCTGTCTGGGGAAGCCTTACAAATAGCTGTGAAGAGAAGAGAAGCAAAAAGCAAAGGAGAAAATGAAAGATATAAGCATCTGAATGCAGAGTTCCAAAGAATAGCAAGGAGACATAAGAAACCTTCTTCAGCAATCAATGCAAAGAAATAGAGGAGAAGAACAGAATGGGAAAGACTAGAGATCTCTTCAAGAAAATTAGAGATACCAAGGGAATATTTCAGGCAAAGATGGGCTCGATAAAGGACAGAAATGGTATGGACCTAACAGAAGCAGAAGATATTAAGAAGAGGTGGCAAGAATACACAGAAGAACTGTACAAAAAGGATCTTCACGACCCGGATAATCACGATGGTGTGATCACTAATCTAGAGCCAGACATCCTGGAATGTGAACTCAAGTGGGCCTTAGAAAGCATCACTACAAACAACCAGGTGGAGGTGATGGAGTTCCAGTTGAACTATTTCAAATCCTGAAAGATGATGCTGTCAAAGTGCTGCACTCAATATGCCAGCAAATTTGGAAAACTCAGCAGTGGCTACAGGACTGGAAAAGGTCAGTTTTCATTCCAATCCCAAAGAATGCTCAGACTACTGCACAATTGCACTCATCTCACACGCTAGTAAAGTAATGCTCAAAATTCTCCAAGACAGGCTTCAGCAATATGTGAATCGTGAACTTCCTGATGTTCAAGCTGGTTTTAGAAAAGGCAGAGGAACCAGAGATCAAATTGCCAACATCTGCTGGATCATGGAAAAAGCAAGAGAGTTCCAGAAAAACATCTATTTCTGCTTTATTGACTATGCCAAAGCCTTTGACTGTGTGGATCACAATCAACTGTGGAAAATTCTGAAAGAGATGGGAATACCAGACCACCTAACCTGCCTCTTGAGAAATTTGTATGCAGGCCAGGAAGCAACAGTTAGAACTGATCATGGAACAACAGACTGGTTCCAAATAGGAAAAGGAGTATGTCAAAGCTGTATATTGTCACCCTGCTTATTTAACTTCTATGCAGAGTACATCATGAGAAATGCTGGACTGGAAGAAACACAAGCTGGAATCAAGATTGCTGGGAGAAATATCAATAACCTCAGATATGCAGATGATACCACCCTTATGGCAGAAAATGAAGAGGAGCTAAAAAGCCTCTTGATGAAAGTGAAAGAGGAAAGTGAAAATGTTGGCTTAAAGCTCAACATTCAGAAAACGAAGATCATGGCATCTGGTCCCATCACTTCATGGGAAATAGATGGGGAAACAGTGGAAACAGTGTCAGACTTTATTTTGGGGGCTCCAAAATCACTGCAGATGGTGACTGCAGTCATGAAATTAAAAGACGCCTACTCCTTAGAAGAAAAGTTATGAGCAACCTAGATAGCATATTCAAAAGCAGAGACATTACTTTGCCGACTAAGGTCCGTCTAGTCAAGGCTATGGTTTTTCCAGTGGTCATGTATGGATGTGAGAGTTGGACTGTGAAGAAGGCTGAGAACTGAAGAATTGATGCTTTTGAACAGTGGTGTTGGAGAAGACTCTTGAGAGTCCCTTGGACTGCAAGGAGATCCAACCAGTCTATTCTGAAGGAGATCAACCCCGGGATTTCTTTGGAAGGAATGATGCTAAAGCTGAAACTCCAGTACTTTGGCCACCTCATGTGGAGAGTTGACTCATTGGAAAAGACTTTGATGCTGGGAGAGATTGGGGGCAGGAGGAGAAGGGGACAACCCAGGATGAAATGGCTGGATGGCATCACTGACTCAATGGCTGCGACTCTGAGTGAACTGCGGGAGTTGGTGATGGACTGGGAGCCCTGGCGTACTGTGATTCACGGGGTCGCAAAGAGTCAGGCACGACTGAGCAACTGAACTGAACTGAACTGAGTTCTGATCTATCTGCTACTGAAAATGTCAAGACTTCTTGATCCTTTAGGGCTTGTTTCATGCTTTATTTGGTCAGTTCAGTCCCTCAGTTGTGTCCAACTATTTGCGACCCTATGAATCGCAGCACACCAGGCCTCCCTGTCCATCACCAACTCCCGGAGCCCACCCAAACTCATGTGCATCGTGTCGGTGATGCCATCCAGCCATCTCATCCTGGGTCATCCCCTTCTCCTCCTGCCCCCAATCCCCATAAGGATGGTGTCATCTGCATATCTGAGGTTATTGATATTTCTCCCAGCAATCTTGATTCCAGCTGTGCTTCTTCCAGCCCAACATTTCTCTTGATGTACTCTGCATATAAGTTAAATAAGCAGGGTGACAATATACAGCCTTGACGTACTCCTTTTCCTATTTGGAACCAGTCTGTTGTTCCATGTCCAGTTCTAACTGTTGCTTCCTGACCTGCATACAGGTTTCTCAAGAGGCAGGTCAGGTGGTCTGGTATTCCCATCTCTTTCAGAATTTTCCACAGTTGATTGTGATCCACACAGTCAAAGGCTTTGGCATAGTCAATAAGCCAGAAGTATATGTTTTTCTGGAACTCTCTTGGTTTTTTGATAATCGGGTCTATTTTAGTTTTGCCCTTGGTCCTACTATATAACCCTTACTTACTTTTCCAGTACTTATTCCTGAAACATGGCCTCACTGGAGTATCAGCCAAATGGCTGAGTTATTTAGCAAAGCCTCCCTGCCCTAGTGGCCCTGCATTCCCAGTACTGTGTGACCTCTGGTATCTCCCTTTAGCTATCAGCCCTGCTCTCCACTAGGCCTCATAATCTTGCCCTGCACAGAGGCAGCAGTGGCCCCACAGAGACCCCCATGCAGATTGCTGGTGCTTCCCTCCATAAAACTCCTAATAAATTCCAGCCACTTGAGCCATCCCAACCCTGATCTCTACTTATTCCGGTTAGAGGTACTGTGGCTCTGCTAGGGAACTCTGTCCTTGCTCTGGAATACTAATGAGGCAGAAAGACATAGTGAAACCACGATGCACTTTGCAGGTTTCCCTTCTTTCGAATTTCTGGATAGTCTTTGGTCCAACCCCAGAAAATAGGTACATAATAGATCTTGTTTAGTTTTTTGATTGTCTACAGCAGAAGAGTAATTTTGCCACCAGTTATTCTGTCATGGCTGGAAGAGGAATCAAGTCTGTTTTTAAATGTAAAATTAAGTTAATGCATGAAAATGCAGTCAGATACACTGAACATAAATTAAACTGAAGTGTACGCATTTGGAGTTCTTTAAGGGTCTTAGAAAGCAAAATTGATGCGAACAGGCTTTGTAAAGAATTAAGTGGGAATGACCACAGCAATACTTGATTTAGCACAGCAACGTAGTCACGGCTCTTCATGACACTGATCAGCCAGTACGGCAGGATTTACTCTTATTCCAATAAATGTTTGGCCCCTTTTCTGCACTTTCCTCCATTTTCATAGCAGTTTCTAATCTCTTTATTTTGTTTATCCCCAAAATTCTCTTTTAGTGCTATTATATACTATTATCTGAAGAAACTCTGATTATTTTACAAAGAATTAGCAATCATGGGTTGCAGTATGGGTTATATTAAAAGGCCAGTTTTACTATGAGACTAGCAAGTGAATTCTCAGATTGAGGGAAATCATATAGAAACCCTAGACAAATCTAGGTCAACCCTAGCAAACCTGTTCTAACTTTGTTCTAACAATTCTAAAGCATATAGAAATAAAAAGCCATCAACCAATAAACATCTTATTGTAGTCAATTAATTTAAATAAATAATGTTGGGGATGTAATTCCAAAGGGACTGGGCCAAGTTGACTGTGATAGCACTGATTCATTTAGCACTGCCATTTCCTGGGATGCATTCACAGTGCTAAGCTTAGTACAACTGAATTATTATTAATGAATACATAACTCTAAAAAAATATCATCTTTAAAGTCTATTTGATTTTTGCTTGAAAATTGCCTAAGAAAGATAGTACACAATATTAGACACTGATTAAAATATTAAATTGTTATATACTTTATAATACATACATAATTATCTGACTTATAAACATCAGTTTAATCATATGCCATAGCTGAAATCTGGAGAAGACAATGGCAACCCACTCCAGTACACTTGTCTGGAAAATCCCATGGACGGAGGAGCCTGGTAGGCTGCAGTCCATGGGGTCACTAAGAGTCAGACACCACTGAGCAAATTTACTTTCATGCATTGGAGAAGGAAATGGCAACCCACTCCAGTGTTCATGCCTTGAGAATCCCAGGGATGGGGGCGCCTGGTGGGCTGCTGTCTGGGGGGTCACACAGAGTCGGACAAGACTGAAGCAACTTAGCAGCAGCAGCATAGCTGAAATAAATATTCTTGAGGCCTACCATTACAAGAGAATGTTAAGAACTGGAAAACTGATGCTAGGTGGTCACTGTAATTTAGCAAGGAGTGAGACATGTATATCCTCTTATATACATATCCCCTGAGATTTTTCAGTCAGTTCAGTTCAGTTGCTCACCATGTCTGACTCTTTGTGACCCCATGGACTGCAGCATGCCAGGCTTTTCTGTCTATCACCAACTCCCTGAGCTTGCTCAAACTCATGTCCATCGAGGTGGTGATGCCAACCAACCGTCTCATCCTCTGTCATCCCCTTCGCATCCTGCCCTCAATCTTTCCCAGGATCAGGGTCTTTTCTAATGAGTCAGTTTTCACAACACAAGATGAGATCCCCAATCTACAGCTATGACTATCTATACACTAGAGAAAACAGAAAGCATTATGAGGAAAAAATTTTCTCTCATGTAACCTCTCATGTCACTTCTCTCCTGCAATCACTTAGGACTCAACTAATTTCACTTTTTCAGTAAGATGAAAGTGATCAAAACCACTGTTTTTTCAAGAGATACAGCTATTACTACAGATATTTCACTGAGATCTAGATTGGCAAAGAAATCTTTGTTACTCAGCAGTGTATAATGTAAATAGGCTTCCCTCGTGGCTCAGATGGTAAAGATTCTGCCTGCAATGCATGAGACCTAGGTTTGATCCCTGCTTTGGAAAGATCCCCTGGAGAAGTGAATGGTTACCCACTCCAGTATTCTTGTCTAGAGAATTCCATAGACAGAGGAGACTTGGCTACAGTAGAACGCAAGCAACATGCAAAGAAGTCTCTTCAGAGTCTATGGAAGACATCTCAGTTGGAAATTACATTCAGCAGCATTTAATTAAAATCTGAATTGGGTGAATTAACAAAATACAGAGTGATTTTTCTCATGTAATTGAAATGACAACCCACTCCATTCTTGCCTGGAAATCCCAAGAACAGAGGAGCCTGGCTGGCTAGAGTCCATAGGGTAACAAAACAGTTAGACATGACTGAGTGACTAAACAACAACAAAATGGAAATACAGGCTTGATTCAGCTGCTTGAGAAAGTGTTCATGACTTAAAATAGCAATGCTTGTAAGAGAATTACTGTGTACTATAATATAAAGAGGGGCTTCCAAGGTGACTCAGTGGGTAAAGAATCTGACTGCATTGCAAGAGACACAAGAGACGTGAGTTTGATCCCTGGATCAGTAAGATCCCCTGGAAAAGGAAATGGCAACCCACTCCAGTATTCTTGCCTGGAGAATCCCATGGACAGAGGAGCCTGCATGGGGTCGCAGAGTCAGACACAACTGAGTAACTACAGACACAACACACACACATGAGATAAAGAGAAGAGCTTCTTCATGTGAAGATATATGTTTTCCATTCTGTAATTCATTTAGAAAAGTTCTGAAAAACATATATTAATGACAATTATATTGAGTGCCATGTGCAAGGTCCTTTGACAGCAGTGTTATTTCAGGAAATGGGTATAATAGCTCTTCTATATTTAGAGTAGTATTTTAGAACATGTAAATAAAAATGAAATAAATATGTTTCTAAAATAAACACATAATAAAGATGTTTATAAGAGTTGTATGTGCAATATATTTGAGAAGTGCCTTGTTTCAGGGAATGAATGTGATAGCTCTTCTGTAAAACATTTAGAATAGTGTTTTAAAACATATGGAATAAAACTGTTTAAAAGAGTAGTACCTGATGTCTAAGAAGAAAAGTGATTTTTTGAGTTAAGGGATATTTTGCCATTCTGTAATGCTTTTAGAAAAGTGTTTAAAAACACATTAAAATTTTTAAATAGAAAATATTCTTGGTCCTGGGGGTCTCATCTCATACCAAAAATGCTACTGTACCTCCTAGTATATGTATTTTCTAAGCAGGAAGAAAGTTGAAGAACAAAAGACAACAAGGTCCAAAAAAGCAAGCAGATCTGTCCCCTTTAAAATGCTTTCTCAGAAACCTCTTCTCCCAAACACAGAAACTTCTGAATATACCTCATTAGCCAGAATTATGTCACATCCACACCCCTAGTGGTAAGAGATGAAAGATAAGTATTTGAGTACACTGGATTCTGTTATTAAGCAATGGGAGAATAGTTATTGGATAGAAAACAAGCAATGTCTGTCCAAAGGTATTTTAAATAGTTTTGCATTCCATTGGCTGTGTCTGGTTTAATCTTATTTATCTCTGCAAGATCAATTGAAATCTTGAATTTTATTGACTCCCTAACTACTCCAAGTGAAATCTTGAATTTTATTGACTCCCTATCTATCTCAAGCTCCAAACTGGATATTACTTTGCCTCCTTACTTGGCTGTTAGAAAATAAAGATAAATTAAAAGCTATATATGACACAAAACTTTACACTTAAATAGATCTGACAATTATTAATGATAATATCTGTATTAATACTATTAGGAGAGCACTAATTATCAAGATTATTAAAAGAATACTGTTGGTTTTTAAAACTATAGACTAGATACATTAGCTATAAAATTGTCTAAGCAAGATAAACCTTAAAAGAATGGTTCAAAATTTATAGATATCCATATTGAACAAAGTAAAACCATGGTATTCATTCCATTGATATATTACTGTGTATGTGAGCACTATCACACGAATTAATAGCTCCATGACATACAACATTAACGAGATTGTTCTGAAGATAGCATGCACAAGACTAACTAGACAAGGAACAATTAACTATGGTTGGATCCTCTGAGGAAGCTTCTCTGTGCTACACCAGATTATTTTTGGAAAGGATTATGGCAAGTGAAATAGATGAAACATGCTGGTTCCTGAGTTATGGCAACCTGTAACTCTCAAGTCATGTTAACCAATAGCTGTAGATCCTACACTACACATCAAGTCGTTCAGTCGTGCCCGACTCTTTGTGACCCCATGGATAATAGCCTGCACCAAGCTCCTCCGTCCATGGGATTTTCAAGGCAAGAGTACTGGAGTGGGTTGCCATTTCCTTCTCCAGGGAATCTTCCCAAACCAGGGATCAAACCCAGGCCTCTCACATTGTAGACAGACGCTTTACTGTCTGAGCCACCAGGGAAGTCCATCACATCATAGACAGAGGATTATTTGCTTACTCCTTTCCCTTACTCCAGTGATTTTAAAAGTACTTGTCTTACGACTTTTTCTAGTGAAATTAAGGTAAGTGACTAGGCAGTGAACTTTAAGCAGTTTAAATTAAAAAATAAAATAACAGTTTGTGACATGATGGCATATGATGGTAAAAGTTTATTCTCAAAGAGTATCATTTGGCAACACAATTCTATTGATGCATTTCAGCTTAAGAGTTTACTTAAGAACTGGTAAAGATTTATTAAGAAAAGTATCTGGAAATTATATTTAAATTTATTGCTATTTTTTAGTTGCTCTGTCATGTCCAACTCCTTTGCAAACCCATGGACTATAGCCTGTCAGTCTCCTCTGTCCATGGGATTATCCAGGCAAGAATACTGGTATGTGTTGCCATTTCCTTCTCCAAGGGATCTTCCAAACCCAGGGATCAAACCTGTGTGTCCTGCATTGGCAGATGGATTATTCACCACTGAGCCACCAGGGAAGCCCATATAAAAATTACTCTTTCATCCAATTAAAATACTGTTAAAAATACTGTTAAATCTGGACACTAATTACTTACTATTTGTCTAAATTCTAAAATGAATACAAACATCCTCAATTTAAATGGGACAGGTGGCTAAAATATAACAGTCTATTCTTCCTTATTTTTACTTTGCAAAGGAATCCGTGGTGAGAAATAGAAAATCTTAATTTATTAACCACATATAGAAAGTTATGATACATTTATAGAAGCAGGGAAAAGATTAAAACTGTGAAAGGATGATACCAATGAGAATCAACTTGATTCTTATTTTGATAGAAAAACCTCATTTTGATAGAATATCCTGGAAAAACTCATGATTTTGAAGCACCAAATATCTCTGAAAATGAAGGGTGAGTTTGCAACCAAGAGGTGTGATAGATAACTTGCTTCAGAAATTGAAACTAGATCCCCTCCTTTCTGAAACTGCTTCTCCCTCACCTGAGAGGAATAGATCAGGTTACCTTACAAAGAGTGTGAACAGCAGAGCTGTGTACCTAGAGACACAGCAAAAAACTGCAGGTCAATGTGTGGCCATACTCAAAGCAAATGAATTCATGAAATCCTGCATTCTGAACCTAAGACCCCAGTGTGGGGTCCCAGTCTACTGACAGCAAGACAAATGCCCAGGAAAATAGAATGGAAACTTTATCTCTAAAAAACAGAGTGAAGTAAGCCAGAAAGAAAAACACCAATACAGTATACTAACACATATATATGGAATTTAGAAAGACAGTAATGATAACCCTCTATGCGAGACAGCAGAAGAGACACAGATGTATGGAACAGACTTTTAGACTCTGTGGGAGAGGGAGAGGGAGGGATGATTTGGGAGAATGGCATTGAAACATGTATACTATCAGGTAAGATACAAATCACCAGTCTATGTTCGATACAGGATACAGGATGCTTGGGGCTGGTGCACAGGGATGATCCAGAGAGATGATATGGGGTGGGAGGTGGGAAGGGGGTTCAGGATTGGGAACTCATGTACACCCGTGGCTGATTCATGTCAATACATGGCAAAACCAATACAGTATTATAAAGCAAAATAAAGTAAAAATTAAAATTAAAAAAAATAAATAAATAAAATAAAAACTAATCAACCCAAGGGAAAAGACATATACATAGTAACATTGATTCCCCAGTCTGTCTACTTCTCACCCAAAAGCCCTATATTACTGCTATAAAATGACAAGCCTTAGGCATACACACAAATTTCAAACATCTTTTCAGTGCCTCACTTATAAAATTAAAATTACCATTTACTATCATTAGATATTCAAGGAAAGCTTCTAATATGAAAAAAATAAAGTCTAAAATAAACAAAAGGCAAAAAGACCTTTAAAGAAAAAATAAACTTAAAAATATAAATGACTAACACCATCAGAGAGATTCTAAAAACAATGACTCAAGAAAATAGTATCAGGAGGATATGAGAAAAGAAAATATAAGAGATAATGAAATAACAGCTGCTAGAAATTACCACTATCAAAAAAAAAGAAATTTTTAAAATTTAATAGAAGAGCTGGAAGATAAAGTCAAACTAATCTCCAGGAAAATAAATGAAAAGAGATTTTTGTTTTTAAACTAAAAGATTAAGAAATGGAAAATAAGACAGAAATAATAAGAAAATCATAAGATCAATTCAGGGGATCTAACCTCCCTCTCATGGGAGTTTCACAAAGAGAAGAGATAAAACAAAGGAAAGAATTTTCAAAGAAACATACGAGAAAATGATGTTGAACTGAAAAAAAAGTTTCTGAGTTAAAAAATAATGAGATAAGGAAAAAGCAATGAAAAAAGATGCATAATGCATAGTGTTGTGAAATTTCAAACTAAAAGGAGATAGAAAAGATATAAAAGCTTGTAGAGATAACAAAGTCATATGTAAGACTCAGCCTTCAGAATAAAATCAGTCTCAGCAGCAGCAATATTAAAGATTGAAAACACTGGAGCAATGCCTTCAAAATTCTAAGGCAAAATTACTCCTAAACTATAATTAGTTACCTAGCCAAACTATCACATCAAAACAGAAGTCAAAATTATCACATTTAGCTATGTAAGATATAAAAAATAGCTATGTTTAAGTACCTACCCATTCTTTTCTTTCTTTTTGCTGCTCAATATGTTTTGCTGCACAAAATTTTGTCTATATTTCCAGTAGTTTAGAAGCATAAGTTCTCCAATGCTCATCAGGCTTTAAGGAGTGGGGGTAGAAGTTGGCATAGAGAAAGAGAGCTGGTGTCAAAATTCCTAGCAGGATAATTTTCCCAAACAGTAAGACACAGATTCCTGAGGCACAATAGGAAAATAGAAAGAAAATGGCATAGGGTCCAGGAAAAAAATTATACAAACCAGAAAACAGGCAAGGAAAATTCAACATGAAGGTAAATGAAAACACCAAGGATAACTGGTTATGCTGCAGGCCCAGAAAACAACAGTCCAAACTGGAGAAAAGTCAGAAGGTTCCAGGAAGTATTTCTCAAAAAAGGAAAGAGTAGGACTGATGTACTTAATAGGGTAAAAGAAGTGCTCTTCATTCTATTGGTTAGTATGGGTTGAATGTGTACCTGAAAAAGAATAAAACAAGGAGATTATTATGTGGCAGACTTTAAGGGGGCCCCCATGATCCTGGCCTCCCAGTATTTATACCTTTGTGTAATTCCCTCCCCTTGAGTATTGGTGGGACCTGTAATCTGCTTCTCACCAAAAGAGTATGGCAAGGATATTGGGATGTCACTCCTGTCATTACATTTTTTTAAGATTCTGTCTTGCTAGCTGGCTTGCTGTCTCTCTCCCACTGGCCTTATAGAAGCAATAGAAAACAGAAATAGAAAAAAAAAAAAAAAAAAACAGAACAGAAAACATTACCTCTAGGGGAAAAATGTTGCACAAGACAATAAATGTATGGTACACTATGTGACTTACCCATGAATACTATTTACAGTCATAATAATGTACATTCTGAATGTTGATTCTACAAAAATTCTGAACTGAAAATGAGGGGGAAAGCATGTATTGGTAGAAAGGAGATTTATTGAAAACCTCATCTTCATAGTATAGTAATAACAAAATCAATTTTTGGATTTCCATACACTGTGCCAAGCACGATACATTATTGCATACACTGATCAGCAGTTTTCATCCTTCTTAGCTTTCTGAGCTCACTTGCTCTGGCTCACTTACCTACCTTCCCATCCACCATTCCTAACACTCTCTTACTCTAATTCTTTTTAACTACTCAGCTCCTATAACTCCCCTAAACACACCTCAATCTTCCTTTACTAAAAAGGCTGTATATGGACATGCTGAATGAAGCCCTCTGAAGAGAACTAATCTCCCCAGTGAGAAGCAAATGATTTAGACCACAGGTAATTCCAAACCTCCTGGCTTATCTGAAAGAGGAATCAAAACTGCTGCTATTTAGACCTATTATACAAAACAGAGGGCTTTCCCTGGGAAGGAGATGTACAAAGTTTTACACAGGGTAGTTCAACACAGTTGAAGCTGCTGAAAATCTCTCCCAAATTTCAGCTACATCAAAATTAGCTCTGAAGACATTATTGGAAGGGGAAGGGAGGAGAAAGCTGCAATCAAAGAAAGTCATAGGGACACAGTGATCAGAGATACATTTCATAAAATGTATAAGGATATTTATCAAGTGTTTTACTTTCATTGGTTAATCTTATTTTATAAAATCTGGATTTTTTACCAATTTTATTTTTTTCAAAAACATGCTCAGGATTTGTGGACTAAAATATTAAGCAAAGTAAATACTGAAATGCCAGTATAATCATCTTACATAAGGAATGTGATCAGTATACAACAGGAAGCCAAGAGATACTATCTAAAATTTTATAATAAAGGCATAGTCACAAAAACAAATTATTTCACACAGAGGCAAATACCAGAAGGATTTGGAAATTACCTGTTTGTTCTGCAAACTACTGAGGTCATAGTTCTATATGATATGGACATATATCATTCTTTTAATATGCATTTTGAAATTTTAATAATTTAGAAAGTTCTGATGTTGACCTAGAAGTCAATAAACAGACTGATGTGCCACTGAAGAAATTCAAATATTTTTAGAATGAAGCTTGTGATAAATAAGACTTTTCAAAGAAGCTAAGAAAGATGATCAAATAATTGGCATAACTGGGTAGACAATGTTGTGCAGATAATCACAAGCCTCATACAGAAAACTAAGGCAGGATGCCTCAATGTAGAAATGGTAAAGTACTGTCTTGGTGATTTTCAAATTTACCATTGCATTTTTAGTGAAGAAAGCCTGCTCACAGCACTAACATAAAACTCATATACTCTTCACAAAGTATAATCCCTCCTTCCTTGAAAAGAGCAAACTTCTTTAAACCTCTTCTAGCAGTTAAATTCTGAGTCAGAGGGCTGACTTGAAGTTCCATTTCTGCACACCGACTTTGTAACTTTGCGTAAAGAACATTACTTTTGAATCTCTGCTTCTCTGTTAAAACAGAAAAAAAAGGAAGAATAATTGCTGATAAAAACAGGCTGTCTCATTTAATTTCATAGCAACTCTATGTAGACATGCTTTAAAAACAATAAAGCACCTACATAAGTAATTGTTACTAGAGTGATTATTGCTTAATAGGACAAATTCATCTAGAACTCTTAAGAGAAAAAGAATATTTCCAGGACTTGTTAATATATATTTTTTCCTAAGGGTCAATGTTTCTAATTAGAGTATATTGTACTTTTTTATAGTTCTATTTTAGAAATATCACATTCCAAGAATGAATTACTATATTCTACTGCTAAGAAGTACCTGAACTCAACTATAAAAAATAGAAGTAAGCAAAAAATCTAAACAGACAGTTTACCAGATAAAATATACTGATGGCAAATAAGCATATGACAAAATGTTCAACATCATATGTCCTTAGAGAATTGCAAATTAAAATGAGATACTACTACACACATTATTAGAAAGGAAACAATGCAAAACACAACACCAAATGTTGGTAAGATGTGAAATAACAGGAATTTTCACTCGGTGTCGGTGAGAATGTGAAATGGTATTGTCACTTTGGAAGACAAATTAGCAGTTTCTTACAAGACTAACATATCCTTACCATATGAGCCAACTATTGTTCTTAATAGTATTTATGAAAGAGAGTTGAAAATGTGTGCCCACACAAAAACCTCCATGTGAATGTTTATAGTGGTTTTATTCTTAATTGTCAAAACTTAGAAACAATCAAGATGCTTTTCAGTAAGTGCATAGATCAACTACGGTACATCCATACTATGAAATATTATTCAGCACTAAAAAGAAATGAGCTACTCAGCTCTGAAAAGACATAGAAAAAACTTAAGTGTATATTACTAAGTGAAAGAAGTCAACTGAAAAGGCTACATACTGTATGCTCCAACTATTATATATGACATTCCGGAAAGGCAAAATTATGGAGATAGTGCAAGATCAATAGTGGCCAAGAGTTAGGAAGGAGGGAAGGATGAATAGTTGGAGCACAGATGATTTTTAGGACAATAAAACTACTCTGGAAGACCAGTCAAGATGGTAGAGCAGAAAGAACCTGACTTCATCTCCTCTTACAAGGACCCCAAAATCACAACTATCTGCAGAAGAAAATCCATGAAAAAAGCTCTTCTACAAATAAAGATATGAACAAAGAACCACAGTAAGATGGATAGAAGGGGTAGACTAGAAATATAAAAATGCCATACCTCCCAGGTAGGCAACCCCAAAACTGGAAAATAATTATATTGCAAAGGGTCTCCCACAGGAGTAAGAGTCCTGGGTCCTACTTCAGGCCCACAAACCCAGAGGTCCTGCTGTAAGATGAGCCCCTTAAGCATCTGACCTTGAAGGCCAGCAAGGCTTAATTTTGGGAGCCCCATAGGACTGGGGGATACAGAGACTTCACTCTTAAATGGTGCACAGAAAATCTCACCTGCACTATGGTCCAGAGAAAAAAACAATAATTTGATAGGAGCCCCAGCCAGACCTACTTGATGGTCTTGGAGGGTCTCCTAGAGAGGAGGTGGGGTTGGGGGTGTCTGTGGCTCACCCTGCAGACACAGACACTGGTGGCAGACATGGGGAAACATTCTACCTCGTGAATACTGCTGTTGGCAGCTGCCATCTTAGTTTATTAGCACCAAGCCTCCCCCAACGCAACAGCCTGTAGGCACCAGTGTTGGGACATCTCACATCAAACAAAAAATTGAGTGGGGACACACCCCCATTCACAGCAGACAGGCTGCCTAACACTTCCTGAGCCCAAAGCAGCCACAAGACTGCCTCTAGACACAGCTCACTCATCAGAGATTCAAAATCCAGCTCCACCCATCAGTAGGCAGGCACGGGCCCTTCCCTCTAGGAAGTCCACACAAGACTCTAGACAAGCCTCACCAACCAGGCGGAAGACACCTGAAATCTACAATACAGCAGCATGTGGATCCAGCCCACCCACAGCAGGACAAACCCTACTCTGAAACCAGCTGGGTCCTGGAACAGGCCAACACAAGCTTCAGGACACTCTGGACCCTATATCCAATTGTGTCAGGATCTCCCCCACCACCACCACCACCACAAATGACTTAAAATGACCTCAGGGATCCCTGAGTTCCACACCAGATTCCAGGAAACAGCTGTGCCTATCAGTAGCCTGGCACAAACTCCAGGACCTGACTTTACCTGCCAGTAAGTAGGCAACAGCCCCAGAGTCACAGAGACCCTGAATCCACACATCAGTGAGCCAACAGTAGCCTGTGGGACCCCTAGAGTTCTGCAATCAGCTGCCTCATGACCAGGCCCTGCCAAACAGCAGCCAGCAGTAATTGTACAGGCAGGACCTGGCAAGAACTAGGCTGGAGACAACCAATAGGCTGGAGACTGCCCACACAGTCAGCCTTCCACAATAGGACATATGCAGCTCTCTTAGGGCAACCCCTGGAGCATATACCTTGAGAGATGAGAGTGAAGTGCACTTCTGGGATGCATAAGAAGTCTCCTACAGAAGGTCACTTCTCCAAGGATGAGAAATGTAACTAACTTACCACATACATAAAAATACAAATAGCAACTTAGATAAAATGATGTGGCAGAGGAACATGTTCCAGACAAACAAACAAGATAAAACCCCAGAAAAAGTTGAGGGGATGGAAAAAGATATTCCACACAATGGAAAATGAAAGAAAAGTGGAGCTGCAGTATTTATATAAGACAAAATAGACTTTAAAATAAAGACTGTTACAAGAGACAAGAAGGACACTACATAAAGATCAAGGAATCAATCCAAGAAAAAGATATAACAATTGTAAATATATATGCACCCCAAAAATAATCACCTCAATATATAAGAAAATTATTAACAGACACAAGAGAAATTGACAGTAACACAATAGCAGTGGGGAACTTTAACACCTCACATTTACATGAATGGATGGGTTATGTAGACAGAAAATCAAAAAGGAAACACAGACTTTAAATGACACTTTAGATTACATGGCTTTAATTGACATGAATACAGCATTCCATCAGAAAGCAGCAGAACACACATTCTTTTCAAGTGCACATGGAACATTCTCCAGGATAGATGACATGCTGGGCCACAAAACAAATCTTGGTACATTTAAGAAAGTTGAAAATGTATCAAGTATCTTTTCCAACCACAATGCTATGAAACTAGAAATCAACTACAAGAAAAGAATTACTAAAAACACAAACAGGAGAAACCTAAACAATATGCTATTAAACAACGAATGAATCACTGAAGGAATTCTTTTTTTTTTTTTTTTGAAGGAATTCTTAAAAATAAAAAATTGCAAATCTGTATCAATGATGAATATAAATACAAAAATCTTCAACAAAATTCAACATCAATTTATGATAAAAGGTCTCTAAAAGTGGGCATAGAAGGAACATGTGAAGTCGTTCAGTCGTGTCTGACTCTTGGCGACTCCATGGACTGTCGCAAGTACTGGAGTGGGTTGCCATCTCCTTCTCCAGGGGATCTTCCCGACCCAGGGATTGAGCCTGGGTCTCCCACATTGCAGGCAGAAGCTTTACCATCTGAGCCACAGGGAAGCCCATGCGGCTTATAGAGGGAACATACCTCAACATAATTAAAGCGATATATGACAAAACCATAGCAAACATCATACTTAATGGTGAAAACATTTCCTCCAGGATGAGGAACAAGACAAGGATGTCTACTCTCACCATTTTTATTCAACATAGATTTGGTAGTCCTAGCCATGACAATCAGAGAAGAAAAAGAAAAGAATACAAATTGGAAAGAAATTAAAATTGTTTTGCAGATGACATATACTACACATAGCAAATCCCAAAGATGTCACCAGAAAACTATTGGAGCTCATCAGTGAATTTGGTAAGGGTGCAAGATACAAATTAGTACACAGAAATTTTGCATTTCTATACACTAGCAATGAAAGATCAAAAAGAGAAAGTAAGAAAACAATCCCATCTACCATCACATCAAAAATAATCAAATACATAGGAATAAACCTATGCACAACACACAAAAGGTATATACTCCCAAATCTATAAGACACTGATGAAAGAAATTATAGGTGACACCAACATATGGAAATATATCCTGTGTTCTCGAATTGGAAGAATCAATATTGTCAGAATGACCATATTATCCACAGGCAATCTACAGATTCAGTGAATCCCTCTCAAATTATCAATGGCATTTTTTTAAAGAACTAGAACAAATAACCTTAAAATTTTTATGGAAACACAAAAGACCCCAAATAGCCAAAAAAAAAATCTTGAAAAAAAAAAAAAGAGAGTTGGTGGAATCACACACTTTGATTTTAAACTATAGTAAAGTTACAGTCATCTAAACAGTATGGTACTGGCACAAAACCAAACACATAGATCAACAGAAAAAAAGTAGAGAGCCTTGAATTAAACCCACACACTTACAGTCAATTAATCTATGACAAAGGAGGCAAGAATATACAATGGAGAAAAAAGTTTCTTCAATAAACAGCTCTGGTAAAATTGGACAGCTAAATGTAAAAGAATGAAATCAGAATATTCTCTAACACTACGTACAAAAATAAACTCAAAAAAGATTAAAGACCCAAATGGAAGACTGGATACCATTAAACTCCTAGAGAAAAATATAAGCAGAACACTCTTAGTCATATATTGCTGAAATACTTTTTTGGATCTGTCTTCTAAAGTAAAGGAAATGAAATAAAAAATAAATGGGATCTAATTAAACTTAAAAGCTTGTGTACAGCAAAGGAAACCACTGATAAAAAGACAACTTACTGAATAGGAGAAAGTATTTGCAAATGATATGATCAATGAAGGATTAATATTCAACAGATATAAATAGCTCATTCAATTCAAGATTAAAAAAAAAATAACCCAATTATACAATGGGCAGAAGAACTGAATGGGCATTTTTCCAAAGAGAAAATGTAAATGGCCAACAGGCCCTTAAAAAGATGCTCAACACTGCTAATTATTAGAGAAATTCTTAATCAAAACCACAATGAGATATAACCTCACACCAGTCAGAATGACTATCATCAAAGTAAAGTAAAATATACTCTTTACATTTTAAGAAGTACTTTTTTCCAAATATATATATATATATATACATATATATATATATATGATTTCATTTGCCAGAAACATAGATACAGTTTTAAATCATAAACATTAAAACTGAACTGCCACATAGAATGGAGAAGGCAATGGCAACCCACTCCAGTACTCTTGCCTGGAATCTTCCATGGACGGAGGAGCCTGGTAGGCTGCAGCCCATGGGGTCGCTAAGAGTCAGACACCACTGAGCGACTTCACTTTCACTTTTAACTCTCATGCCTTGGAGAAGGAAATGGCAACCCACTCCAGTGTTCTTGCCTGGAGAATCCTGGGGACTGGGAAGCCTGGTGGGCTACCGTCTCTGGGGTCACACAGAGTCGGACATGACTGAAGCGATTTAGCAGCAGCAGCAGACACATAGGACAGACCAGGATTTTTCTCTTTTTGGGGGGCGGTTAGTTTTTAGCAACACTATATTTAGAATTCTAAACAACTGATTTTTAATTTACTCTTTGCAAAGTTCAATATTAAATCCTTGGATGAATTTTGGAGACCACAGAAGCCATCTGAATGGAGATAATTGGTTTAATGTATTTAGATTCCTTCATTTTCAAAAATTTGACAATAAAGACTTTAAAGGAGTTAAATTTGGGATACTTTGAACACCATTATCAGTTTATGAAAAGCACAGATCTTTAAGTTAAGCCAGTCAGTTCACTTAAGAGTTTTTAAACACTAGAAAATTGGTAAAACATAGGCACACTTCATACTAGGGAATATCTGTTTGAAAAGTATATTAGTTGAGACACTTCAAATTTCAAATGACGGAATTCCAAGTCAAACTTATTTAAGGAAAACAAAAGAAGTTTGGTGATTTATACTGTTTGCTGGGATGAACAGGGATACTTTCCAGATACTAGATTAGGTCTTCCTCTTTCTCCTTACTTTGCCCTCAGCCTCAATGCCTTCTTTTCCCCTCACTCTCTCTCCCACTTTCTTTTGCTCTCCCTAACTTTGTTCATCTGTGGATTTTTTTCCCTCAACTTTTTCCTATTGAGGATTTGATTCTTCCAAGTAGTGGGAAATAGTAATGACTTGAAATTTACTCTAGGCTCACAAATTCTGAGTTAGCCACACCAGAGAAACAACATTTATTTCCCAGAGCCTCTCCATAAAATCCCAATGACGTAATCTGATTGACCAGTTTGCATCAAGTGCCCATTCCTAGTCAAACTCTGTGAAAGCACCATCATAATCTCATTTGGCATAGAAAAGAAAGCATATCCCAAATAAAGTTTCCAAGAAAGAAAAAAGAACTGAGGAGGGAAACGGAAAAGAACAGTTTGATTGATACATTTAACTTGGTTAATTTTAATTAATATATTTAATAAAAATGGCTATTTTAAAACAAGTCTCAGGGCTAAAATTATATTTTAATTGACGAATCCAGAAAGAGGTTATTTCTGAGGATAATCTGGAATCTGATAATAAAGATGTAGAGTAGCCTAGCAAATCAGATGACTAAGTATTTCAGGAATTAATTTCTGGAAAGCCAAATGTGACTGACATTGTCTTTTAATATTAACTATACTTTCTCCTGTCAAGGTGAGTTTCATTCTGCACTGGTCTGTTTAGATTTTTTTTTTTAGTATTTTTTTTTTCCTTTTGAGGCTAATAATAATTCTGTAGAGCTTTGACTAATTGGCTTATATGACAATCAATCACGGGTTAGATTTCAAAGTATTAACAGTAAGTCCTATTTTAAAATATGGGTCATGTAAATGACAGAAAACAAAATGGTTTCATTTATTTCTGAGATGAAAATGAAATGTTAAATAGTTTCCATCCATTCTATGGAGAATTCGGGTTTTTAAAACATTTTTTTCCCACAGTTGGATATCTTAGAGGTGTGGAAGTTGGCCCAAATTAACAGTCCTTGCCTTATGTAGCAATTCAAAATTCAATACTATAGTAAATATTTAGATTTTAACAAAATCTGCATCTTTATTTAGAGTCTCCATTTTCATGTTGACTAACCTGGAGTTTTTCTTTCATAAAAATGTTGACTGTAACAGACTTCTTCTGATAATGTCTATTCTGTTCAATAAGACCCCAGTGAACATAACAAGAGGAGTTATGAAGTAAAATTAATGTTCTATTCAGTTGTTTCCAAAGATTTTAAGAACAGTTCTCACAAATGTTTCAAAATCCTAAATCATTACTCAGGAAAACAAACTTGTAGGCCCTGTTCACAGTCCCATTTTCATCTTCTACTTCAGTAAAAGTGTAAACTCACATGCTCAGCGGTATCTCAGTTCCAACTACACCATCTCTAGCCCACCTCACAAATATCCACCAATATTTCTCCCTCTTAATTTTCCTGCAGTTTTACTGTAATCAGTTCTGGTAAACAGCTTGATGTGAGGAGATGCAAGCTTTTAAGAAGCTAATGTTCTTCGTTGTGTAAAGGCTTCTACAGTGCTTTCAGTCACAAGGGAATGAGAGACTCTCAACTGCAGTCAACCAGGAAGCATACACCAAGAGATGGACTCGACATCTTAACGATAAACTGAATTCAGCAGCTCTGGGGTTTGGAATTATAAATGTCATCAGGAGAAGGACTTTTCCAATATGGAAGAATATGTTTCTGTAAGCCCTGGCCTTGCCCTTGTTCTCCTATGTCCCCAGAAGTTTGATTCATTTCTACGCAACTGATTGCCACTGCTAAGTGCATCTGGTTCTCATCTGCCCCCTGTTCAATTTCTTTGGTTACCTGGATGCAACTGCTAGATTCTGGCCTCTCCCTGTATATTGGCTTCTTCTCGTTTTTAATCTGATTTAAACCTAAAGATCTTCCTGTATCTGTGTTTACCTAATTTCATTCAGTGTATTTGGACCTCTGGCTTCTATTCCCAGACATATCCATGTTCTGGTGGTCTGTTGACCAAAAAGTACCTAGTATTAAAATATGTTTGTCTTAGTACACAACTGATGGCAATAGGAAGAATACAGGGAGGAAGATATCCTTCAATTAAACATTCTCTGTACAGAGTCTGGAGAAGGCAGTGGCACCCCACTCCAGTCCTCTTGCCTGGAAAATCCCAGGGACGGGGGAGCCTGGTGGGCTGCCGTCTACGGGGTCGCACAGAGTCGGACACGACTGAAGCGACTGAGCAGCAGCAGCAGCACAGAGTCTAAATGAGGCAAACAGAGCTGGACAATCACAAGCTGGCTATAGAGACAGCCTGACTGCCCGTTCCTAAATATGCAGTGCTTGATTTCTTAGGCTGTTTCCATTTCTTCGCTTTTCCTAGCCTCTACCCTTTTATCAGTTCACTAAATCAAAAGTTTAATGTTTCTCGACCATCTAAAATGAGACAGAATTTGTGAATTTCAGTGATTGGGACACCAATGTCAAATCCAAAATCAATATACTCTGAAGAAAAAATTTAAACCTAGATAGTTCCAATTTATTTAAATATCTTGTCATTATAAAACAGAGGCGTCTAGGGTTTGAGGGAGGAGAATATGTACTGTCAACTTTTTCTGAAGAGTACTCGGGGGGTCAATAGATTGATGCTAGTAGCTAAAACATTTCTTTAAATTAGAGTGATTGTCTTTTGAATATTTTGTACATTACACTATCCACTCATCCAAATTTACTCATTATAGTACATATATTATTGTTTCTGGGTGTTATTAGATGAAATATCTGCTTCAGTGGCTATTTAAAAGTCAGTGGAATAACAATAAAAACAATTTCAGCGTTCAACATTTTAGCATTTCACTGCACTGACAAGGATATACAGCACTGCAAAAAATGAGAATATCATTTATACTTATGTTTTAATCTTACATCTTAAATCTATTCTTGTATCTTAAAATCAGTTCTTTATTATAGTTTAAGCTATTTGAGTATGGCTGCTTTGTTAGGCAGGATTTTTTTCCAAGCTTCCTCTTTCAGTAGCTTTCCAAAGGTGCAAAAATAATCCTGTCACAACAGAGAAGAAGAGCTTATAAAGATGCTTTAAAAACCTTATCACTAGGAAACAGTGCACACTGTATTGTACAATATAGTGTCTTAAAATACTTCTGCTTACCTCCTCATTGATGCTGCTACAATATTTACATAACACTGCTAACTAATTCTTCATTGTGTAGGTTATTTATCCTTTCTCTCAGACACTGTCTTCCCAGAACATTTAACATCATCGAATTGAGGCATTGTTTTTATTTCTACCCACTGCTTAGCTGCAGTGTATCTTCTCAGTTCTGGGGCTGCACTAGTGGGTCTGGATTTACGTTTACTGCTCCTTGGGGTAAGAAATGAAAGAGTTGGAGGACATCTGTGGCAGGGCAGAGTCTTAGCTAGCCATCAAGGCAAGTTGTTTATGTCTTCAGGATGGGTTATTTCAGAACCGGAAAAAAAATTAAAAAATGAAAAAGCAAAATAAAGCCTCTCTTTTGGTTCAAAGGAATGGTTGTCCTGGGAGCAAAAAGTAAAAGTGGAAACTAATATTTTAGAAAATGCTTCAGCAAAAAGACATTTTTAGTGCAAGATATCTCAAAGGCTAGGGAAAATTATTCGAAGTATTAAATATTATCAAGACTTTCTGCATTGAATACATTCCTAAACCCTAGGCTAGACATTTTTGTTAACATTTCATGTTGAAGAGTTCAAATCAGAAAAAAATCATATTTCCGTGTGACCGAGGAGCACTCTAAGACAAATACATTTAGCGCACTTGGCTCTACCTACTTTCAACCTGAAGGTCAATTCAGATGGACAAGGTCTTTGAGTCCCCTCTTTAACACTTCAACACTCTGTTAAACCTAGTTTCTCATTAATCTTCTTGCACATGTCTACCATTATAGCACAGTGCCTCGGGCTGAGATCACCTAGATTCCAATACAGTTGCCCGTCCCACTCCACAAATAAGTCACCTCATCAAGTAGCAACCAACAATGTCTTGGCTTATTCCCACATCCTAATCTCCTGGAGCTTAAATACACTGTTTCCTAAACGCATTCCTCTTTCAGCTAGAGAAATGAAACCTAGAGGGAACTTCAAAGCTAGACTTTTCTGTATGATTTCAACCAACTCCCAAGCAACCCCAAAAGTTTACAGTTATAGAGTTGCTGAACTACCTTACATTTGCTAAAAAATAAAAATAATTCCAACTTAACATTTTTTTTCCTCAGCTGAAACAATAAACATCTAAAATTTTAGAAGTTCTATAAACCTGTAGATATTTTTCTTTATGTACTAAACTTGGCTGTGTATATATAAAGTGACCATATACATTTTTTTTCTAAGTAAAGCTATAAAATCAGGACTTTTATCTCAAATAAATGCAGTAGTTTGTCCAAAACTAAAAACTCATATTGTCATTTAATGAGCATATTAGACCTCTTAATGTTAAACTTCTAAATATTGAGCAGCTAAATACTGAAGTTATGCATTAATTAAGGCTTTGCTATTACTGCTGCTGCTGCTAAATCGTTTCAGTCATGTCTGACTCTGTGCGACCCCATAGACAGCAGCCCACCAGGCTCCTCCGTCCCTGGGATTCTCCAGGCAACAACACTGGAGTGGGTTGTCATTTCCTTCTCCAATGCATGAAAGTGAAAAGTGAAAGTGAAGTCATTCAGTCGTGTCCGACTCTTAGTGACCCCATGGACTGCAGCCTACAAGGCTCCTCCACCCATGGGATTTTCCAGGCAAGAGTACTGGAGTGGGTTGCTATTGCCTTCTCCAAATTAAGGCTTTAAATATATTTTATTAGATATAACTGCCCCTGATTCTTATAAAATAAAACATAAATATTTATTGACTAACTAGGAGAAACCTGACACTGAACTGTGGCCTTCTATAAAGCTGCCTCTCAATGATGCTATGAGTTGGATTTTATCATCCCCTAGACTGAAGAGAAAAACAGCCTCAGAGAGGACAATTGACTTCCCAAGGTTACTCAACCCATAAATGAGCTCTGTTTCAGTTCTCCTAACTCCAGCCCCGGTGTTATTTCCACTACTTGATGCTGCAACTCTTCACTTGAAAATTTAATCATAAAGAATACTACATCATTAATCTACAAACATGTTTTCGTTCTACCCTATAAAACTTGCTGAGTACAAAAGGCTGTTCTCTGTTAAACTGCATAACCTTGGGCAGAGCTAGGGTAAGTTTTGATTTACTGAAATAGATCTGATTAAAAAACCTAAATCAAAACACAGGACTAAGAAATTGAAAACCAAAAGTACATTTTCAAACTAACGATAAGTTCTGTTTTTAGCAAAAATGTTCTTAGATGATTAATAATGGAAAATTTTCAAATTACTTATTACAATAAAAATACTTGATTGTATTTAGTGACTGTACATAGACATAGTTTAAACCATTTTGAAAGGATGAACATGATTTAAGATTCTTTATATACTAATTTCTGCCTGATGTAGAAGACTTACACCAGATGCATTAAGGAGATTAAATGAACTTCACAAGGATAAAACTTACAACAGAGCACTTTTTTAAAAGCTGAATTTTAACTCTCATACAACACTAGCTTAAGAGTACATTAATGAGCTTTCAAGAAATCTGAGTAGATTTAAAGCATTTGGGGTTTTATTTTTTGTCTATCCATAGTGCAGAAGAGTATGCTGTTTCATATGAAATTTTGTTGAACTATAGATAAGATTTCATTTTTATGAACCTGTAAATAGCAGTACATATTATACTAAGTGTGTTTAGTAAGTGTTAAATAATAATTTTTATTTAGTTCTGCAATTTACATGTAATACATTAATTTAAATTCCAGACCAAAGAATAGTATGCTGAAAGTGCTATTTGACAATGGGACATAAAAGAAGGACTACTATTCTGTTAAAACTGAAATTAATGACAGCTAATATTTCAGAGGTGCAGCCATTTCATGTGCAGTGTACTCATGTCTGGAACATTAAATTCTCATGTGATTTAAGTCATAATATAAGTAAAATACATTTTATCCTTCCTGAATGATCCCCAGTGGGGATTTGTTGGCATTTTCTATCAGCTAGGCAACTTATCATTGTTTACAAAGAAAAATCATGGTAGAACAAAGAGAGAGAGGAGGGGGAAAAAAAACTACCTACTTTTTTAAAAAATTGGGTTATTTTCCACGTCTATAAATTACCCTAATCAGCAGGTAAGTTTTTTAATCCTCCCCCTCTTTATTTCTTTCATTCTTATAACTTGCTTTGTTGCTATCTGAGCCAATACTAGTTTCAGTCTTCCTGAACACATTGGTTTTCCATTATGTTAAGTTTAAAAATCTTCTTTAATATGTCTGTATGCTAGCAACTTGATTCAGGCAGAAATTATACTCCCTGGATAATCCAAGAGAAATAGCTTATGTGTGTTTAAAGTGACTTACAAATCACAATAGTCTAATCAATACATTTGATACTCCAAGTCCACAAAAATATTTGGAAAGTTTATGTTACTTACATAAGTACCACTCACTTTACCACAGTCCTGATTTTAGAACTCTTAATCTTCCAATGGGTAGAACCTTAGTAGAAACACATACAGTGATATCTAGAAAAAAATTAATAAGTAGACTAAATACTTGGGACCATGGGAAGACAAAAAGAAACATATATGAAATGACCTAGGATTAAGAAATGTTCCCAAGACTGGCTGCTGACTTCCAGGAAACAAATTCCTGAAGAGTTTAAAGGCTATCCTACTCTCATGAACAAATCAGTGTCTACATTTTCTGTTCCTTGACTTCTTACCCATATAATGGAAATAGCAGATGTATGTCTAAATCCTCTTTGATGTGTCTCCATCTTTCTGCATCCAGACCTTCCTGAGCAACATCTTTTTTGATTTCGTTAATATCATATAAATATTGTCTCTATGCTATAATTTATGTAATTTAATAATTTCATTTCACTGGATAACAAACTATACCCAGTTAAATCTTCAGTTTAGTTCAGTCACTCAGTCCTGTCCAACTCTTCATAACCCCATGGACTGCAGCATGCCAGGCTTCCCTGCCCATCACCAACTCCCGGAGCTTGCTCAAACTCATGTACATCAAGTTGGTGATGCCATCCAATATCCTCACTCTGTCATCCCCTTCTCCTTCTGTTTTCAATCTTTCCCAACATCAGGGTCATTTTTATGAGTCAGTTCTTCACATCAAGTGCCCGAAGAATTTGAGTTTCAGCCTCAGCATCAGTATTTCCAATGAATATTCAGGACTGATTTTCTTTAGGATTGACTGGGTGGATATCCTTGCAGACCAAGAGACTTCCAAGAGCCTTCTCCAACACAACAGTTCAAAAGCATCAATTCTTTGGTGCTCAGTTTTCTTTATAGTCCAACTCTCACATTCATACATACTAGGAAAAACCATAGCTTTGACTAGATGGACATTTGTCAACAAATCTTAGAACTATAATAAACATCTGCATTATTGAAAAAAGCACTTAAAAACTATCTGATCATTTTTATGAAAAAAGCTAGTGGAGGTGATGGGATTCCAGGTGAGCTATTTCAAATCCTGATGATGCTGTGAAAGTGCTGCACTCAATATGCCACCAAATTTGGAAAACTCAGCAGTGGCCACAGGACTGGAAAAGGTCTGTTTTCATTCCAGTCTCAAAGAAAGGCAATGCCAAAGAATGCTCAGACTACCACACAATTGCACTCATCTCACACACTAGCAAAGTAATGCTCAAAATTCCTCAAGCCAGGCTTCAACAGTACGTGAACTGTGAACTTCCAGATATTCAAGTTGGAGTAAGAAAAGGCAGAGGAACCAGAGATCAAATTGCCAGCATCTGTTGGATCATTGAAAAAGCAAGAGTTCCAGAAAAACATTAACTTCTGCTTATTGACTATGCCAAAGCCTTTGACTGTGTGGATTACAACAAATTGTGGAAAATTCTTAAAGACACGGGAATGCCAGACCACCTGACCTGCCTCCTGAGAAATCTGTATGCAGGTCAGGAAGGAACAGTTAGAATTGGACATGGAACAACAGACTGGTTCCAAATTGGGAAAGGAGTATGTCAAGGCAGTATATTGTTACCCTGCTTATTTAACTTATATGTAGAATACATCATGAGAAACGCTAGGCTGGATGAAGCACAAGCTGGAATCAAAATTACTGGCAGAAATATCAATCACCTCAGATATGTACATGACACCACCCTTATGGCAGAAAGTGAAGAAGAACTAAAGAGCCTCTTGATTAAAGTGAAAGAGGAGAGTGGGAAAAGCTGGCTTAAAGCTCAACATTCAGAAAGTGAAGATCATGGCATCTGGTCCCATCACTTCATGGCAAATAGATGGAGAAACAATGGAAACAGTGACAGACTTTATTTGGAGGGGCTCCAAAATCACTGCAGATGGTAATTGCAGCTGTGAAATTAAAAGATGCTTACTCCTTGGAAGGAAAGTTATGACCAACCTAGACAGCATATTCAAAAGCAGAGACATTGCTTTGCCAACAAAGGTCTGTCTAGTCAAAGCTTTGGTTTTTCCAGTAGTCATGTATGGATGTGAGAGTTGTACTATAAAGAAAGCTGAGTGCCAAAGAACTGATGCTTTTGAACTGTGGTGTTGGAGAAAACTGTTGAGAGTCCCTTAGACTGCAAGGAGATTCAACCAGTCCAACCTAAAGGAAATCAGTCCTGAATATTCATTGGAAGGACTGATGCTGAAGCTCAAACTCGAATACTTTGGCCACCTGATGTGAAGAACTGACTCATTTGAAAAGACCCTGATGCTGGGATTGAAGGCGGGAGGAGAAGAGGACAACAGAGGATGAGATGGTTGGATGGCATCACTAGGACTCTAGGAACATGAGTTTGAGTAAGCTCCAGGAGTTGGTGATAGACAGGGAGGCCTGGTATGCTACAATCCATGGGGTCGCAAAGAGTCAAACATGACTGAGCAACTGAACTAAACATCATTCTTAACATGGCAAAAGAACTCTGAGGTTACTTCCACAGAGAACGTAATTTTTAATGAAAGAAAATTAGGATAAAAATAGACATTCAGAAATATATTGAAATTACATATTTTGATGATAAACATATCTATACCATACCCTGACTGTCTCTCTCTTATTTTTCCATAAGAATCGCCAGTCCAGGTTCGTGGCATGATACTGGACGCTTGGGGCTGGTGCACGGAGACGACCCAGAGGGATGGTACAGGGAGGGAGGGGGGAGGGGTCTCATGATGGGGAACATGTATATACCTGTGGCAGAATCATGTTGATGTATGGAAAACCCAATACAATATTGTAAAGTAATTAACATCCAATTAAAATAAATAAATTTATATTAAAAAAAAGAATCCAGACATACAATTGATGATCGTATTTCGTAATTCAAGGCCACAATAATCACTGGACTGTGAAACAGACAAAAAGCAACTATCATAGACAACATGCACAAAAGAGAGAAGAATGTAGTATAACAACTAACAAATATTTAAGACTGGCTAAGAAGTGTAAGAGCTTCCCTAGTAGCTCAGATGGTAAAACACCTGCCTGCAATGCAAGAGACCTGGGTTCAATCCCTCAGTCAGGAAGATCCCCTGGAGAAGGAAGTGGCAACCCACTCCAGTATTCTTGCCTGGAGAATCCCCATGGACAGAGGATCCTGGAGGGCTATAGTCTATGAGGTTGCAAAGAGTCAGACATGACTAAGCAACTAACACACACATAGGCAAGAAGTATAAGAATGATGTTAAAAGGCCAATAACCAGAATGCAATGAGGTTTGCCAAAAAAATGCTAAAGAGACAAGAAGTAGGGTTTTGAAGTTATGCTCAAAGAAAATGAACATGTTACTTCAAAGTAACATTTTTATAACACATGACAAAGAAAAAGCCATACCACCCAACTTTTATTTTATTTCCATCTTCTCTGTCAAGGATAGCAGAAATAAGTTGGTAAGGAGAAACTGAAGCTGAAAAACTGAGTTTGTAAGAAAGCAATTCTTTCCCTAAACCACTTTACATCTTTGTCTCAAATAAATTATATTCAAAGTTATAAAGAGAACTTTCAAATAAATTTCTATACCATTGAACTATTTCTTGAGGCACTGTGAATAATCAGAAAGATAAAACAAAATACTAAACAAGAGGAAAAAAGTTATAATTTCTTTTCAAATTAAAAATCAAAGGATTCTATACAAAAGAGTTTGAAAGTAATTCTGTAGAAAGGGTTGGAAATTATCATTAAAATATGGTTCCTGAACAATTGGAAACAAATGATCAGTAGGAATTAACATGGGTTCACTAAACATAAAGAATGCATATCTTGGTTCATTTCTTCATTGACAAATTTAGTCCATTTAAGTACCAGGTGATTTCTATACACATATTCTAATTTAGACAAATTGTCTACTGGATACAATCTTGGATGATATATTCATGGACAAGAAAAAGATATGATTCAATTCCACTATAATTTGCTAATGGTTTGAATGGTTGTACTAAAAATATTCTGTCTATAACAGCCTGGAAGGACATTTTTTGTGGAACAAGATTTTGTCCTAGTCAATGTTCTCATCAAATGTATCTAAGAAAAATATTGCATAAGACTTGATTGAACAGAAAAAAGAAGTGGTAGCTGCAGGTCATGAGTATGTACCTCAAAGACCAACTACAGGGAACATAATTGACCAAAGACTCTAGGTTCTGTGCTGAAATTCATCAGTGTTTGCACTGAATCTTTCTCCCAAGGGCTGCTCCCAATCAGCCACTGAGCATGGCAGGAATACTAATGCAAGCCAGTCCCTGGAAGATGTGGGATTCCTCTGACAAGTGACTATAGCTCCAGGGATCCCTGGTGGCTTTGTTGAACCTTCCTTCTAATCCAGGATTAGATACATTGAAAAGGGAAAATCCCACTAAGAAAGGCAAATAAATACATAGTAAGAAGTGAGGATCAGCCATTTAAATAAGACCAAAAAAATATTAAAATCAAAACATTGTAAAAGCAACTATAACTAAAATAAATAATTAAGGTATAAACATGAAGATGTACAATATGACATTGAAAACACAAAATGTGGGAGAAGGAAACTAAAATAGATATTTTAGAATGTGTTTGAACTTAAATGACTACCAGTTTAAAACAAGTAGACATAGTTGGAGAAGGTGATGGCACCCCACACCAGTACTCTTGCCTGGAAAATCCCATGGGCAGAGGAGCCTGGTAGGCTGAAGTCCATGGGGTCCCCAAGAGTCGGACACGACTGAGTGACTTCACTTTCACTTTTCACTCATGCATTGGAGAAGGAAATGGCAACCCACTCCAGTGGTTCTTGCCTGGAGAACCCCAGGGATCGGGGAGCCTGGTGGGCTGCCATCTATGGGGTCACACAGAGTTGGACACGACTGAAGCGACTTAGCAGCAGCAGCAGTTATATGTCAGTATGTATGAGCCCCATAGTTATGCCAAATCAAAAACTTACAATAAGTATACAAAAACTAAAAATAAAGGAACACAAGCATACTACTAAAGAAAATCATCAAGCCATAAGAGAAGAAACAAAAAGAAGAAATGAACAGGGAAGAACTACAAAAACTGGAAAACGAGTAATAAAATGCATTAAGTATATGCCTATCAATAACTACTGTGAAATGCTTCAATCAAAAGACATAGGGTGGAAGATTGGACTGAAAAAAAAGACCTTTCTATGTGTTGCCTACAAGAGACTCACTTCAGAGCTAAAGACACACAGAGACTGAAAGTGAGAGGATGGAAAAAGATATTTCATAGAAAAGAAATTACAAAAATGTGGAGACAGCAATAGTCATATCAAGGTGGACTTTTAAACAAAGACTATAACAAAAGACAAATAAGGGCATTAGATCATGAAAAAGGGATCAACACAAGAAGACTATGTTGTGGTGGTTGTTGTTCAGTTGCTAAGGCGTGTATTTGTGACCCCATGGAATGCAGCACACCAGGCTCCCCTGTTGTTCACTTTCTCCCAGAGTATATTACACTCACTAAAATATATGCACCCAATACAGAAATACGTAAATATATAAAGCAAATATTAACAGACTTAAAGGGAGACAATGACAATAATACAATAATATTAGGGGATTGTTAACACTAACATATCAATAGACAGATCATTTAGACAGAAAATCAGTAAGGCAATAGTGGTCTTAAATGATACAATATACCACTGGACTTAATAGATATCTATAGGACGTTACATCCAAAAACAGCAAAATATACATTTTAAGTGCCCAGGGAATACTCTCCAGGATAGATCACATCTAGGCCAAAAAATAAGTCTTAAGACATTTAAGAGGATAGAAATTATATCAAACAGTTTTTTCCAACAACAATGGTATGAAACTAAAAATCAATGACAGAAAGAAAAATGGGAAAAGAACAAACACATACAGACTAAAAAATATGTTACTAAAACCTCAATGGGTCAATGAATAAAAGGAATTCAGAAAATACCTCAAGACTAATGAAAACAGAAACATAATTTTGCAAAATGCATAGGATGCAGCAAAGTTTAAGCTCCTAAAAAAGGAAATTTACAGCAATACAAGCCTTTCTTAGACCCACTATTATGGACTGAATGTCTCCCCAAAATTCATATGTTGAAACCCTACATCTCATGTGATAGTGTTAGTAAGTAAGGCCTTTGGGAGGTAGTTTGAAACAGAGGAACTCTTGAGGGGGAAGTCCCCATAAATGGGATTATTGCCCTTTTAAGAGTCAGGAAAGAGCTTGCCTACAACCTCTGTTCTCTTCAATGTGTGGACATTCTGAGAAGCTGGCAGTCTGCAACCTGGAAGAGGGTTCTCACCAGAACTCAACCATGCCACACCATGATCATGGACTTGAGGCCTCCAGAACTGTGAGAAACAAATGTCTGCTGTTTATAAGCCATTCAGTCTTTGGTATTTTGTTATAGCAGCCCAAACTAAGATACCTATACAAATTTAAACCAGTTCATACTGTCTCCTCTTTGGAAGTTTGAATTACAGAGCCTGACTCTAAGAAAAGAAATATATTTCCTTGCTTTTGCTTGCCTGTTTAAAGACATGAATAGTTTTCAAATTTTTTTAGGTGTCTTAGTGTCCTGTGTTGTCTGTTTAGCTTCTGTTGGGTCTCCTCTGCACCCTTGCCAAAATGGACCATGAAGAAAGGAGAAAATTCTCTTTTTGTGGACAAGACCTATCTAGGCTTTTGTAGAGAACTGGAGTAATTTGCCAATGGACATTTGTTTGTAATGGGCAGTTCTACCTGTAAACTAAAATGTAGTGTTTTCTAGATAAGTGTCATTTGTTGAATACTCCTTCATTTGTCAATTAAAAAATTCCTAAAAGAAAAAAAAAAAAAAAGCAAACTAAAACAAACAACCTAACCTACCTCCTAAAGAAAAAGAACAAAAAAAGCCCCCAAAGTCAGTGGAAGAAAGGAAATAATACAGATCAAAGAGAAAATAAATAACATAGAGATGAAAACACAGTAGAATAGATGATTGAAAAGAAAAGCTGGTTTTTTTGAAAAGATAAAATCAATTAACCTTTAGCCATATCTACCTTTTTTTCGTTAAGAAGAAAAGAGACAGGATCTTAATAAACAAAATAAGAAATAAAAGAGAAGATGTAACAACCCATACCATAGAGATACAAAAAAAATCATGAGAATACTGTGAACAATCATATGCCAACAAACTGGATACTAGAAGAAATGGATAAATTTCTAGAAATACAAACTTACCAAGACTGAATCAAAAAGAAACAATTTGCACAGACCAACCACTAGTAACAAAATTGAATTTGTGATTAAAAAAAAATTCCCAGCAATCAAAAGTCCAAAATCAAATGGTTTCACAGAAGAATTCTATAAAACATTCAAAGGACAGCTAATATTATCTTCCTCAAACTATTCCAAAAAGCTGGAGTATGGAACACTTACAAATTCATTCTGCTGCTAAGTCACTTCAGTCATGTCCAACTCTGTACAACCCCATAGACGGCAGCCCACCAGGCTCCCCGTCCCTGGGATTCTCCAGGCAAGAACACTGGAGTGCATTGCCATTTCCTTCTTCAATGCATGAAAGTGAAAAGTGAAAGTGAAGTTGCTCAGTCGTGCCAGAACCTCAGTGACCCCATGGACTGCAGCCCACCTAGTTCCTCCATCCATGGAATTTTCCAGGCAAGAATACTGAAGTGGGGTGCCATTGCCTTCTCTGTAAATTCATTCTATAAGGTCACAATTATCCTAATACCCAAAACAGATAAAGACAGCAACAACAAAAACTACAGGCCAATATCTTTGATGAATACAGATGCAAAATTCCTCAACAACACATGAGCAGATCCAATCTATCAATATATAAAAAGGATTACATACCGTGATCAAGTTGGAGTTATTCCAAGTACTCAAAGATGGTTCAGTATTTACAAATCAATCAATGTGATCCACCACATTAACGAAAGATAAAAATCACATGATCATTTCAGTAGATGCAGAAAACACATTTGACAAAATTAACATCTATTCATGATTAAAACTCTTATCAAGGTAGGTAAAGCGGAAAATATCTCAACATAATAAAGAACATCTATGACAAACCCACAGCTAACATCATACTCAACAGTGAAAAGCTGCAAGCCCTTTCTTTAAATTCAGGAAGAAGACAAAGATGCCCACTCTCGCCACTTCCATTCAACACAGTATTGAAAGTCTTAGCAATAGCACTCAGACAAGAAAAAGAAACAAAAGGAATCCAAATTGGCAGGGAAGAAGTAACACTGTCACCATTTGCAGATGATACATTACATAAAAAGCCCTAAAGTCTCTGTGCAAAAACTATTAGAATAAGTGAATTCAGGAAAGTCTCAGGATACAAAGTTAATACACAGATATTTGTTGCTTTTCTATACACTAATAATAAACTATCAGAAAGACAATATAAAAATATTACAGTATTGTATGACATCACTTTTATATGGAATCTAAAAAATAAAGCAAAGTACATAGCAAAACAGAAACAGACTTATGGCTATAGAAAACAAGTGGTTACCAGCAGATAGAGGGAAGGCGGAAGAGGCACAGAAAGGGTATGCAATTCAGATATACAAACTACTATGTGTAAAATAGATAAGCAGCAAACATATATTATAACAAAGGAATTACAATCATTATTTTGTAACAACTTTAAATTTTGTATAATCTATAAAAGTACTGATCACTATGCTGTACACCAGAAACCAATATAATTCAACAAAGAAATTAAAACTCCCCCAAAATAAAAACATAGCTATTAAGTGAGGTTTTTACTAATTTTATTTTTATTTTTGGCTGTGCGGGGTCTTTGCTGCCACATGACCTTTTCTCTAGTTGCAGGGCACTGTCTTCTCACTGCAGCAGCTTCCCTTATTGCAGAGCTTGGGCTCTAGGGGGTGCGGCCTTCAGTAGTCCAGGCTCCTGGGATTTAGAGCACAGGCTCGATAATTGTGACACATGGGCTTAGTTGCTCCACAGCATATGGGATCTCCCCAGATATGGACCAAAGCTGCGTCTCCAGCATTGGCAAGCAGATTCTTTAACACTAAACCACCAGGGAAACCCTTTAAATGAAGTTTTTCATCTCTAATTCAACATATAAGGTAAATGGTTGTCTGAATATCTTCGTTGAGCTCTGTGCTTTCATTTTTCCTTGGAGATAAGCGTCCATTATGCCTTCTTTCTTGTATCAGCCACTGTCTTAACCCCTCTTTAGGAGATACCATTTGAGAAATTATCTTAATACTTGGGGCTTCCCAAGTGGTGGTGGCAAAATTAGACTTAGCACAGTATTTTTCGACTGCTTCTATCCATGACCCATGGTTAAAAAAATCAGTTCTATATTACTGATCAGCAAACACAGTTGAACATGTATGTAGGTAATTGAAATAACTCCTATCCTACTGCAGCAAATAATAGTGTTTTATATTCTACTCCTTTTTTTTTCTTTTTTGCTGTTGGTTATTACCTATTAAACTCATCTGGCCATCTATTGAAAAATTCAGAACCAGAGATCCTATCATGCTTGAAGATAAAATACATGGAAAATGAAAGGCATTCTTTTAGTCTTGAGGGGGTCATCTGCATTTTCCTGAACCTCCTGGCAGGCCTCATCTATAAGTCTTCTGCCCTGCTCTGCATTTTACCATATTCATTTGTGCTTTCAGCATCTTCCCATATTTACTCATACTGAGTCAAGAAGAAAGGGCCAAAACTCTGGCAAGAGATGTTGCTAATCTCAAGGACACAGAATGAGGCCACAAGTAATTGCACTTGTCTCCTATGCTTTCTCACACATCATTCTCGCCATGAGGTCTTCTGTGGCCATCCTACTTAGATCCAGACACCACAATGCATACATCCCTTTCAACATTTGCTTTTCCTTAGCAGTTGATACTAATATTCTATATATTTAAAATATTTATTATCTGGCTCTCTACTGTAATATTAATTCTACAGGGGTAGGTGCAGAAAAAAAAGAGAATTTCTGAACTAACAAAACTTGCAAGCAGAGGAATAGTAAAGCAAACATTTTTCCCAAGTTCGGTTACCCCAGGAGAAATGCACCTAGGTCAGGTATGGCTAGATTGCATGCCCTATGGCAGAAAAGCAGCAGAGAAGGACTCTTAAGCCTATAGGGCTCTACACATTTATAGGGACAAGAAGAGAAAACAACTTTGTATGCAGCAATGGAAACTTCTGGTCAAGTAGGCTTCTAACTTTCTCTTAAAACCTACATGGTGTCATTGAAGATTTTAAGGAAAAAGACATGAGCAGACTTGCCTTTTATATAGTGTGCTTTACTAAAGTGTGGAGAAGTTGGTCAGAACAGCTAATATTAGGAGTTCCTCTTGTCTCTCTATCTTCTGAGAAATTGTCTATGACCTTCCCTAGGTTAAGGAATTTGGCTGCCCAAGACCTTAATAAACCTTAGGTAGCTCAGGGAGACACTGGTTCCATCCACTGTAAGGAATATACTTAAAGGCTGCCTGATGCAGTCATTATGTGCAAGGCAGAGAAAACAGGGATTACAATATAATTTCTTCTACTTTGTTCCAATTTTTAAAATTATAATAGACAAATCAGAAAAATATTTCTTTCCATATTGTAACTCTAAAGAGGCTAATCAAAAATGTTTGCTATCTGTTAAAATTTGCTTTTTACAAGAATGTAATAAAATATGATTCCTCTCTACAAGGACTCTAAAGTATGAAAACACAGTAAAAACTTTTATGGATTAAGAATATTAAAAGAATTTTGGCTTTCTTAAATCTTATTTCTAGATGAACACTATTCATTAGAGATATAATGTGAGACACAAGTACATGTAGTTTAAATTTTTTTAATGTAAAAAATTTAAAAGCAGATGAAGTTAATTTAATACTTATGTACCCTGAAATATCTAAAGTAGCACTTTCAACATGTAATCAGTATAATTATTAAATATGATATTGACATCTTATACTTTTTTCATAATAGTCTTAAAATATATAGGTGTACTATATAGTTTACACTTCTATCACATCTCAATTCAGAGTAGCCACATTTCAACTGCTTAACAGAATCACCTGGTTGGTGGTTGCCATTTTGGACAATGAAGCTCTATGTCGTTTTTGAGAGAAAACATTGATAAAATTAGGGCAGAGAGGAAATGTTTACTGAGTACCTTATTGTCAGGCAGACTGTACCAGATAATTTTACATTGATTTAAAATATAATCCCCACAAAAATATGTGAAGTAGCTCTTAAAATCCTCATATTTCAGATGAAAAAGACTGCTACTCAAAGGTTTAACAAGCTTCTCAAGAAGTCATCTAGCTAATAAACCTATCTGGCCCAAGATACCCTCTTTCCATACTTCTTTTCTTGCTCAAAGCAAGTGCCTTTACTGAATTTTCATTATTAATAAATGCTTAAGCTTGAGAGTCCCTTGGACAGCAAGGAGATCCAACCAGTCCATCCTAAAGGAAATCAGTCCTGAATATTCATTGGAAGGACTGATGCTGAAGCTCCAATATTTTGGCCATCTAATGCGAAGAACTGACTAATTGAAAAGACCCTGATGCTGGGGAAGATTGAAGGTAGGAGAAGGGGAAGACAGAGGATGAGATGGTTGGATGGCATCACAGACTCAATGGACATGAGTTTGAGTAAACTTCAAGAGTTGGTGATGGGCAGGGAAGCCTGGCATGCTGTAGTCCAGGGGATCACAAAGAGTCGGACACGACTGAGCAACTGAACTGAAGCTATAGTTGTTGTTCAGTCACCCAGACATGTTCGAATCTTTGTGACCCCACAGACTGCAGCACTGCATGTCACCCTGTCTCTCACCATCTCCCAGAGTTTGCCCAAGTTCAGTTCATTGCATCGATGATGCCATCTAGCTATCTCATCCTCTGATGCCCTCTTCTCCTTCTGCCTTGGGTCTTTCCCAGCACCAGGAACTTTTTCAGTGAATCATCTGTGCACAACAGATGACCAAAATACTGGAGTTTCAGCTTCAGCATCAGTCCTTCCACTGAATATTCAGGGTTGATCTCCCTTAAGATTGACTGGTTTGGTCTCCTTGCTGTCCAAGGGACTTTCAGGAATCTTCTCCAGCACCACAGTTCGAAGGCATCAGTTTTTTAGCATTCTGCCTTCTTTACAGTCCAGCTCTCACAATCATACGTGAACACTGGGAAGACCATAGCTTTGACTATATGGACCTTTGTTGGCAGAATTATGTCTCCGTTTTTCAACACACTGTCTAGGTTTGTCATTGCTTTCTTTTCAAGAAGCAATCGTATTCTGATTTCATGACTGCAGTCACTGTCCGCAATGATTTTGGAGCCCAAAAAGAGGAGATCTGTCCCTACTTCCTCTTTTCCCCTTCTATTTGCCATGTAGTAATGGGGCTGGATGCCATGATCTCAGTTTTTTTAATATTTAGTCTCAAATAGGCTCTTTCACTGTCCTCCTTCACCCTTGTGAAGAGTCTCTTCTAGTTCCTCTTCACTTTCTGCCATTAGAGTGATATCATCCTCATATCCAAGGTTGTTGATGTTTCTCCTGCCTATCTTGATTCCAGCTTATAACTCATCCAGCCTGGCATTTCTCATGATGTGCTCAGCCTATAGGTTAAACAAACAGGGTGACAGCAGACAGCCCTGTCGTACTCCTTTCTCGATCTTGAACCAATCAGTTGTTCCATACAGGATTCTAACTGTTGGTTCTTGACCCACATATTGGTTTCTCAGGAGACAGGTAAGATGGTCTGCTATTACCATGTCTCTAAGAACTTTCCAGAGTTTGTCATGATTCACACAAAGGCTTTAGCATAGTCATGAAACAGAGATAGATGTTTTTCTGAAATCCCCTTGTTTTCTCTATAATCCAGCAAATGCTGGCAATTTGATCTCTAGTTCCTCTTCCTTTTCTAAATCCAGCTTGGACATCTGGAAGTGCTTGGTTCGCATAATGCTGGAGCCTAGCACGCAAGATTTTAAGCATGACCTTACTAGCATGGAAGATGGGTGCAAATGTCTGATGATTAGCATTTTCTTTGGTATTACCCTCCTTGGGAATGAGGATGAGGATTGACCTTTTCCAGTCCTGTGGCCACTGAAGGGTCTTCCAGACTTGCTGACCTAATGAATGCAAAACCTTGATGGCATTCTTCTTTAGGGATCTGAATAGTTTGTCTGGAATTTCATCCCATCCACTAGCTTTATTAATAGTAGTGCTTAAGGTCCACTTGACTTCATACTCCAGGATGTCTGGCTCTGGGTGACTAACTAAGCTATAGTAAATATTACCAAATACCTGGATTGTTGACTGTTAAGATAAAGGAAAGAGGAACCTGTATTCATTTTATTATTTCAAGGACATGCATACTATCATTACGTCACTAAAAAATATAATTTCGGATCCACTAATTTTTATACTTCAAGACACGTTTTTCAGATAGATCATAAATTTGGAATCTCTAAAATGATATCTAAAGCTACTGCCTGTCAGCTTCAGTCCTCTATCAAATCTTTTTTTCCACAAACTGTGAATTTCTTAGTCTTGGTTATGAAGGGCATATGAATAGGACAGTGTCAAGGTCTGACATGACTGAAGAAAATGTTTGTTCTGATTTGCTGTGCATGAAAAATATTAATCCCACAACATGTAGGCCAACATTTACAAGCCATTGCAAATTGATGCTCTGAATATTTTGGTCACAGTTAATTCTGACATAGATGATGTCAAATTGGCCATGTAGCATTAGGAAAATAAAAAAAAAAGTAATTGTATTTATTTTGTTGTCTGAATTTGATACCTACTACTAGCTGAGACTTGCTCTATTATAATAACCCTGCTATTGTTTAAAAATTCTTAAAGAGTTTATAAAATGTTTTATATTCTGTGTGATTGAAAGACAAGAAAATAATTTCCTTCAAAAGTATAAAATTCCAAATACTATTGTTGTGAAAAAATAGATTACACAAATGATACTATTTTTTAAGCATAGTCCTACAGAAAAAAATGACACAAGCTTCATGATAGGTAAAAATAATTTCATTAAAATTAGACTAATGTCAAAACAATTTTTACAGTTTTATCTAGCTATATGATTTCAGCAAAACTGAAAGGCAGTATGTATATGTGTATACATATATATGTGTGTGTATATATATATATATATAGTTGTTCAGTTGCTCAATCATGTCCGACTCTTTGCAACCCCATGGACTGCAAAATGCCAGGCTTCCCTGTCCTTCGCCATCTCCCAGAGCTTGCTCAAACTCAGGTCCATTGAATCAGTGATGACATCCAAAGGAAGTTAAATAAAAACCAATAAGAAAAGTCTTTATTTTTGATAACTTAGTAAATTACTGACTAATGAATTATTCATATACTCTTACTGATGGACTGGAAGTTCACTTTTCTTGAAAACACTACTGAATCTCTTTAGTTTGGTTTCTTTTTAAAAATTAGATTATTTAAATTTTTTGATTATTGAGATGATGTTGTCTGTAAACAACATGGCTCACTGGTAAGAATCTAGGATTCAGTCTGAAGACCTGGACTTGAGATGGTTTTTGGTTGTATATCAGTTTTTGTCATGAGAATAAGACAATACAGAATTTGACATAACTATAAATGTCTGAATTATATAAAATCTGTGATTTTTCAAATAAATATTAACTGAATTTCATTAAAGGAAAGAATAAGAAATGAAAATGTTAACTTCAGTATAACCACACTTTGTTAGTTTCAATTTAAGTAATATAAAGCAATTAAATAAGAACAATAATAGTTTTCTGGAAATTTTAAAATTACAATTATGGATGCTTCACAGTAGCCTCAATCTCAATATTTAATGAATTTCTAAATTTTGTTTTGGTTAACTTATAAGAAAATTCTGATTCACACAAAATTAATGTTCAACCATAACAGTTTTCAATGGCCTGCCTTGCAATCTCATAACACACTTGCTCATGCTTAATTCACAAACATGAAAGAGGATTCATTGGAAGTTACTTCAAAGTTGAATTATTACACGGTCTAATACAATAGTACTTAAGAACAGAACATTTGGAGTCTGAAGGACCTGGGACTAGAGTTTTGCCCCCTCCCTTATTTAATTACTATTTTCACCTTGACCTCCTTAAATATTTTCCTTGAGATCTAAAACAGAAATAGTAATCTATCTGGTAGGATATTGAGTAAGATGATATTTACAAATGAATTAGTTTAAATTATGACAAATAATTAAAGCTGTGTTAATTTTTAAAGAATCTGGATAAATTAGCTCTTAAATTTAAATCTCTACAATGAAACGTGCAGCTGTGATTTTTTAAGTTCAGATAACATGCTAATTTCTGTTAAATGTTCCCTCAAATTTTCAAAATAATTTCTCTGTCAAGTAATATTAATACATTTACAAAGTAATAAATGCCCTTTTATTCACACATAGCAAAAATATAAGCAAATGAGGAGTTCTAAAACAGTTTTTCCCTTGTCCAGTTGAACTTGAGAGATTTCATGTATGTCAGTCCATAATCTAATTAGTCAAGTAACTTATATGCACATTCTTGTATTCTCTCAGCTTTATTTTCAGACAATGTACTAATTATATTTTCCTGGTCCTTACTAATCTAATTGTTGCAATATAATAGGATGTCATTTAATAAGTGTATTTTCAGCATCAGATTCAAATTGTGTTTGCATACATTTTTGATAGCATTAAGCTGTTTCATTTATTCCAAAAGAATTTGAAAGCCTTATTTTTATGCTCACTTTGTTTTGTTTCAAATGATGTTGTAACTTGGCAGAGATTGTGGAACTCTTTTCAGAATTTCACTGCATAAACATACTGAGGATTTGAGTAATTTTAATTGCCACAAAAATGATCACAAACAAAAATAACTCCTCTTTAACTTTCTTGTCATATTTTCTATGACAGAAATTTCTACGTCTTTAAATTTCCAGTGATTTTGTAGAAGAATTTCTGGCATAATGTTTTGTTTTTCTATGCTGTTGTTAATGTGGATGACATCAGTTGAATCATCTTAATATGTTATTTCATCTTAAACCAGATCAATCTCATCACTAGATTCTTTCTAAATTTTTTGATTTTTACTAATAATTTTAGTTTTAAGAGTAATTTTAATACATTTGAAAAATAATAGTTATAAATGTAAAAGTTATGCAAGAATGAAAGCTTTAAATAATAACAATACTATAAGCAGTTATAGAAGAATCCAAAATTTAAAATAAGTGCTAAAATTATTTTAATACTATTTGTATTAGAGTTCTTCAAAAAATTGGGATCAGTAGGATGATTTAGAGATAGAGATAAGGATTATAAGGAACTGGTTCCTATGATTATAAAGGCTGACAAGTCCAAATATTTGCAGGGTGGGTTGGCAAGGTTGAGACCCAGGAGAGCTAACAGGGTTGGTAGCTTTAGCCAGGTGGTTAGGCTGTTAAGGTTCAGTTCAGTTCAGTCGCTCAGTCATGTCCAACTCTTTGCGACCCCATGAATCACAGCACATCAGGCCTCCCTGTCCATCACCAACTCCCGGAGTTCACTCAGACTCACATCCATCAAGTCCATGATGCCATCCAGCCATCTCATCCTCGGTCGTCTCCTTCTCCTCCTGCCCCTAATCCCTCCCAGAATCAGAGTCTTTTCCAATGAGTCAACTCTTCACATGAGGTGGCCAAAGTACTGGAGTTTCAGCTTTAGCATCATTCCTTCCAAAGAAATCCCAGGGCTGATCTCCTTCAGAATGGACTGGTTGGATCTCCTTGCAGTCCAAGGGACTCTCAAGAGTCTTCTCCAACACCACAGTTCAAAAGCATCAATTCTCTGGCGCTCAGCCTTCTTCACAGTCCAACTCTCACATCCATACATGACCACAGAAAAAACCATAGCCTTGACTAGATGGACCTTAGTCGGCAAAGTAATGTCTCTGCTTTTGAATATACTATCTAGGTTGGTCATCACTTTTCTTCCAAGGAGTAAGTGTCTTTTAATTTCATGGCTGCAATCACCATCTGCAGTGATTTTGGAGCCCAAAAAAATAAAGTCTGACACTGTTTCCACTGTTTCCCCATCTATTTCCCATGAAATGATGGGACCGGAAGAGCCAATGTTTCAGTTTGAGTCAGGCCTTCAACTGACTGAATGAAATCCATTCACATTATAGAGGGTGATCAGCTTTACTCAGTCTGCCCATTTAAATGAAATCTCATCCAAAAACACCCCACAGAAACACCCAAGATAATATCTAACAAAATATCCAGGCCATCTGTGGTCCAGCCAAGTTAATCCTAAAATTAATCATCATACCATGTTATACATATAATTCACTATGTCATTATTTACCACTGTACAACAAAATATCACCATACGACTCCAGTCTACACCAGTTGCAAGTCTGCATTAGTAGATACAAATGAGCCTTGCCTGGCATTTAACTGAGTGCAAAAACATGCAAACATCCTCTAATATCAATAGTATTCTCCCTTCCACAGTTTACAATTCTTGGCGTGCAGGTTTATGAATCTTTTTGGTACTATTGCAGCATTAAATTATATTTTAATGATTCAGTGAAAAGTTTAAAATATATGCACAGAGATGATAGAACAAGCTTTTTCTGATATATGTAAAAAATGAGTTAACCGGGCAAAGCAAGTGAACTGATCGTCTCTGATGTTTTAAATTCAGCATACAATAACCTTGATATTTTGTGCTGCTTTATTTTAAAGTTATATTGTATTTAATTTTTACTAACTTCTGTGGAATTTGAGTCCTCTTTGTACTAATCCCTAGCAGCTACATTTTGCTCATATTTATGGGTCACAGATCATTACTTGAGAAAGTAGCACTTTGAACATCAACTCTCTGAAATTCACTATAAAATATCCATGAAACCATCTGGAAAAGAAGAATTTTTCACATAATAATAAGTAACAAATGTATTCCAGATTCTGATAGGAATTTTAACAATCCTCCACTGATAGTTTGTGATTAAAAATCAGTGGCTGTCTGGAATCCTCTCCTTTCTACTTATTTTCTGTTTTCTCTTGAGTCATTGGGTTTCTGAGTATATTTGATAAAATCATTGTGCCAGTTCAACATTGTGCCATACAGAAATCCTCTCTACTCGTTAACTTTCTGGCTTCAGACCCTATACTGGCAAAGCAAACCACCTCAGGGCATGTGTACACGCTGCAGTTTTAGTGTCCCTCAAAAGCACATCAACAGAAGCATTTTTTGGTTTTAGGTTTTTTCAAAAAATTTAGAACATAAATCATCTCTCTTGTCTGCCCACCATATTTTTGGCCTTTGATTCCTTCCTGCAATCTGAGTAAGCCTAGAAGGTCCATTGTAGTTTACTAAGAAACAAATCAGTCTGACATCTAAACCCAGACAAGTTTTCTTAATCCCCGAGTATATAAGTATGCAAAATTTCATATGTATATGCATGTATACACTTTTCCAGGGTAGAGAGTCTAGCTTTCACTGAATCTTAAGTATATTCTTCATTCCAAATAGGTGAAGACACTGAACCATTAGGAAAAATCTAAGTTTCACCAATTTCCTTCTGTATCAGGGTTCTCCAGAGTTCCAAAAAGAAACAGAACACACATATACAGAGAATGAATGAGAGATTTTAAGCAATTGGCTCATGTGATTATGGGTGCTAGCAAGTCTGAGACTCACAGGTCAGGCTAGAAATTCTGGCAATAACAGGCTTTACAATCTTGAGTTCAAAGATAGTCTAGAAACAGAATTTCTATTTCTTCAGGGGACCTCAGTCTTTTCTCTTAAGACTTTCAACTGTTTGGATAAGGCAAAGTCACATTATGATGAATGATCTGCTTTACTCAAAGTCTTCTAATTTGAATGTTAACCACATCTTTTAAAATGCCTTCACAGCAACATCTAGAGAGATATTTGTTCAGAAATTGGGTACCATGACCCAATCAAGGTGACATATAAAATTAAGCACCCTTCTGGGTACTCTTCTGATAGCAGTACCCTGACTCACAATAAATATTCAATGAATGTTAGCTCTGTATTTGTACATTTTAGCTTACTCTTTGGCTTCAGATCTGTTAGGGAACACCTACCATAGCTAAGCTAAAAGCAGAATGGATTCCAATCTCTATAGCCTTGCAAGTGTGTATGCATATTAAGTAGCTTCAGTCGTGTCCGACTCTTCATGACCTCATGGACTCTAGCCAGCCAGGTTCCTCTGTCCATGAGATTCTGCAGGAAAGAATACTGGAGTGAGTTGCCATGCCCTTCTCCAGGGGATCTTCCTGACCCAGGGATCAAACATGCATTTCTTATATCTTTTGCATTGGCGAGCAGGTTCTTTACCACTAGCACCACCTGAGAAGCCCTTTTAAATCCTTACTCTCCTCCAAAAGCTTGCCCGAATCTCTTCATCTCTATGCAAGAAGGATATCATGTATGCTGTAGAACCAGTTTCCCAAGCTTCACAGGTAATGTCGATAAGACTAGTCTAGTTAAAGATTAACTTGACAGGAAAAAGAATGCCTATAATGAAAAAGAAACAGTATAAGGAGAAAATAAAAAGACATTATTTAGAGGTAAATCTTTGACTTTGGCTTTCAAATTACTAATTGATTTTCTTCCTGAAATAGGACAAAGTCATAGAATCTTGAAGACCCAGTTTTCCAAAATGTATAGTGCCTAAATTTAAACTGATAATCACTGCTGTTTAGCCATTTTGTCTTTAACTATTGCTCATTCCCTATGAAAATAATTCTTAAGGTCAAGAGGGAAGTTGGGGAGGAAAGAGACCATAATCAAAACCATTTTTCCTTAAGATGAAAATGTACTATCTTGGAGGATCTGACCCCCACCTCGGAAAACACCCGCTGTAATAACTGTAATAGATATGGGTACATCATATTCCTCAGAGATGATGCACAGACAAAAGTCTGAGATTACTTCTGCAGAAGAATCACAGAATTGTTTTTAGCTGGAAAGAGCTTCAAAATTCTTGATGCCTAATCTCATCATTTAACAAAGTAATCATGTCATCCCAAACAGCTTCAGAGCCTCATCACAGTCACTCAGCTGTAAGAGCTATTTGAAACCTTTTCCATGCTTTTCAAGCTTCTTCTGGCCTCTCTCCTCTCCCCATACTTGCCTCCTGAAACATCACCTTAAAGCCTTGAAACTAAATTACTATCTTTATTCCACCTCAGTTCAGTTCTTTCTTGATACTCAAATATTTATTTTCTCTTAACTCTCAGGAAAAAATATACCTCTTTCTTTGTCTTCCTGACCCAGGAAATAAATCAGTGTCTCTCCATTGGCAGGCAGGTTCTTTACCACTAGAGCCTCCTGGGAAGCCCTTCCTTGTCAAAGCTAATCCCAATCGTTGTTTTTCCTTCTCCTCTCCCCCTCTAGAACCTGAGTACTTCAACACATGATCTGAAGACACTAGCATCCAAAACACCTCTTGTTTTTCTTGTCTCCACCTTGGCATTGTTGAATCAGAATTTCTGAACAGAGGTCCAGAAACTGTATTTTTACAAAAATTCTCCAGCTACTTTTTACACATGGGGCATCCCTGGTGGCTCAGAGGTTAAAGTGTCTGCCTCTAATGCGGGAGACCTGGGTTAGATCCCTGGGTCGGGAAGATCCCCTGGAGAAGGAAATGGCAACCCATTCCAGTATTCTTGCCTGGAGAATCCCATGGACGGAGGAGCCTGGTGGGCTACAGTCCATGGGGTCGCAAAGAGTCAGACACAACTGAGCAACTTCACTTCACTTCACTTTTTACACATATGGAAGTTTTAGAAAACTTGCTCCTGACAATATTTGTCAATAGTTGCCTCTTTTTCTAGGAAATTCAGAAACTTCCATTTCACTGTCTCTGAAATTTGACTCCCATTCCTCAATATCATCTATACATTTTACACAGAGGTCCCTTATAATCCCCTTAATGGGCACTAAAATGGCCTTTCCTCAGCCCCTATTCTTCCTGATCTTTCTGCAGCATGAAAGAATCACATCACAAAACACTGAATTCTAAAATTTCAGTAATACACACCTGATGAAAGGAAATAAAATAATAACATAAGCAAGTGATTTATGAGCTATTCCAATCAGTGAATCTCTGGTCCAAAACAGGCATGGGATGGAGTACTTGAACCTGCTATCATCTTAATAGGTCTCTCATAGTGTGAGCTAACTGTTTACTGAGTAGCAGTCCAGTACTGGTAATGCTTTTACATTCAATATGGTCGCTACATGAAATTCAGCTGTCTCATCAGGGCACTGGGAAGGAAAGGAGGAGAAAGGAAAGATCTATTACAAATTGGGAGGGAAAAAACTTGTGTTAAATTTTTATAGAAAAACTTGCATTAAATTTTTATAGAAAAAGTGTGTCAATATCTACTATAGCACCTTTATTATAGCTTTTAAAAATAGTTTTGACTTTGTCATTTTCAACTCATGTTGAGTCTTAACCCCTAAGATGAAAAATTCACTGTATAATTAACTATACTTTTTATTATACCACTTAATTCCTTAGCTTCAGCAATGTATTCTCATATGGGTTTTCTCTTATTCCTACTGTTCCTTCTTGGATCTCCCTAACTGGTTCCTTTGTCTAAAAATGAAGGCATTAGCCCCTTTCTTCCTCCTCCTGACTTTACTTTTTCTGGCTTCTTCCACTAATGAGTCCCATTGTAGAAAAAGACTATTGTTTAGTTTCTGAATTAAGTCCAGCCAAGGGTAAAAGTCTTCTGGCAACATCAACTCTATCGTTTAAGCAGATCTGAGATTGAGTACTGCTTCCTAATGATGGAGCCTAGTGGTCTAGTCAAAAATGTCAAGAACCTGTGTTGCACCCCCAAACTTTCTTGTTACCTTTCAAATCCATTACTTTGGTTTGAGGACAAAGTGCTAATGCCTGTCACTTGAAAGTCACAGGAAGTCTCTACCCTTTCCTATGCTGACTCTGTTGACAGGTTTAAGTTTCTGCCTTGACTCTCTTCAGAGGGCTGACTTGTTGGTCTATGGTCTCTATTAGACATTATCAGCTCCTCTACTTTTAAGTTTTACCAAATTGAGAAACTGATAACATGGCTGACAAAACAGACCAAAGCCTGGAGAAAGAGTTCCAGTGGAGCCTGGTATAATGACAATGGAAGCTGAAAGTAAAAGAAATGGAGGGATGGGAAACTTAAGGGACACTTATTTTGTAAGATTTTAGCCTTTCATAACTATTATCCAATATTAGACTAAAATTTAATAGTACTTTTAGAATTTATGATGTGCTCTGACTTTTATTCAGAAAAGCACACACATTTCTATGTTCGAAAATGTCAAAGAATCACTATGAAATTAGTTCTAATCAGATCCTTGCCATTAGTGAAGTGTGAATTCAGCAGCATTCAGAGGAAATGGCTTTAGGAACATAAAAATTAATCTATCATGCTAAAAGATCATTGAAATACTATTTCATAAGCCAAACTGACGGCAGCTATATTAACCAAAATATATTTGCAAAGGAAATTTTTAAGTAGTATATCTTCATTTCCATTAGATGAAAGTATGTGCATGTCTCCACTCATACATAAGCAGATAAAATTATAGAATATTTAATAGTTGGAAAGAACTTAATTATGAAGTTCAGCACTTTCATTTTAACAGATGAAGGTACTAAGGCCTAGCAAAGGCAGACTAAATAACATGTCTAACATCTAGTTTCTGTCATAACCAATTCTTGAGATCTTCTCCAATGCTATTTCATTAATGCAATAATTATCTATAGAATACAACCTCTGAGTACTGAAGCAGTGATAAATGGAAGGATCTTGTTCCCAAGAAGTCTACAGTACAAAGAGAAAATCAGACATCAAAATCAAATATCAACTGCTTCAGCTTTGGGTTACCACACTTAATATTTAAAATGAACTTACTTAAGCTCCCAGGATGTATACATTGGAAATCATTGTCTTCTTTCCATGTATTAACTTCTCTGAAGGTTCATGTTTCTCTTATTGAACTTCTGTGCTAATTTCCTGCTTTTATGATGTTGGGTGGATCATCCAAGGATGTAACCGACTGCTGACCTGTGAGCTAGATGTGGACAGCTAGAGATCCCCTCACTCCTTCCCCTGTCCCTGGAAAGTATGCTCTGCTTTCCTTCCTCAAGCTAGAAGCTGCCTAAGGACACAGCAATGAGGCAGTAATGTAGTGTTAAGACCATCTAGATGGTATATGCGACTGAATCCAGTTAAGGCCTTATATAACTTTTAAGATTCTTGTGGGAGCATATGGAAATCTATTCATCTTGTGGCCACCCAAGATCAGCCTTGTAAGTAAGTTCCCTTACTTATTAAACCTGCCACCTACCAACCTGAAGCGGTCTGCTTCTTTCTTTGATCTCTCCCTGCCCTCTGAGTAAGGGGACCAATTTCAAATTAAACTGGGGAAGCTCCGGAGAAGGCTGCAAAGCAGCAGATAAATTTTCATACTTACATTTCATCTTTTGTGATGAAAGATCACTCTAATCGGGAAACACAGATAATTTATCTCAGATTTCCCAGAGCATCCATAAACTCAAGACCTAAATATTTAACTTAGTTTCCTAAGGAGATGAGTGTAGTGAATGTGTATTAAACCAGAACTGTAGCTCTTGGAATTTTGGTAGTAATCAATAAAAGAAAAAAAATATCACTCAAACTATTCATTCACTCAATAAACAGTTTAGTTATTGATTCAGGCATTGGGGAATTAGCAATTAAAAATAGTAAAAAAAAAAAAAAAATCCCTGCTCTCACTCTCAGGGTGATGATTTTTTCTTGGGAGAGACAGATTATAGGCAAGTAAATAAATAAATATGTATGTGCAGGGATCATACTAGAGAGAAGATTACGATAGGAAAGGGCACAAGATATAGTTCATCTTTTAGATAGAGGAGTCAATGAAGAACTCATTGAAAAGGTAGGAATTTAATGAGAAACCTGAAAGAATTGAAGAAGTAAGCTACGTGGAATCTGAAAGATGGAGGTTCTAGGCAGAAGTAACAGCAAGTGCAGAGATGCTGAACTTGGCATGTCTGAAGTAAAGCAAGGAGGCCAGTGTCTCTTGGACAGAGTAACACACCAAAAAAGCAGTACATAGGTCTTAAAGATAATGAGTCCATGTGAGTGAGAGCTTCTAGTGAGATGTAAGTCCTTGGGGTTTTACTAACTGTGGAGGTTTATGACAGGAGACTGGCAGGGCCTGACTTAGATTTACAGAGAACCACTATGTTTACTGGATAGGAAGCAGAATGGCAAGAGTAGAAGCAGAGAGGCATTCTGGAAGCTACGGCCATAATCCAGGAGAGCGATGATGTGGGTTTAGGTCAAGGAAGTAGCGGTAGAGATAAGTGGGAAAATTCTGGATATACTCTGATGGAAAAACTGACAAAATTTGCTAATGGATTAGATGTGGGTAAGAGAAAGAAAAGAACTGGCAAAATAGACGGGCATTTAACAAAGTTAGCAAGAGTCATATAATCTGGAAGAGAGAGAATCAATAGTTCGGTTTTATTTAGTAGTTGAGATTCTCTGAGTCATCTAACTAGAAAGACCAGATGCTTGGCAGGCTTAAAGATCAGTTCAGAGGTCATTTGATCTTAATGACTCAATCAAGTCAAAGACTTATCTTTTCCCTTCCATTTTTCCATCTCTGTTATTCGCAGTCAGAGTCTTCCCAAGAGTGGTTCCCCATGTGTTCAAAGGATAACCACCATCACAAATTGGAGCTGCATAACTTCTCAAGTAGTAGGACATCCAGGGTAGTTCTCACAACCATAAAACAAAAAGTCTTGAGACTCTAAACTAACCCATGTACTTCAGAAGTGTTGACTAGATAACTTTCAAATTAATCACTGTCTAAATGGTATTATGGGATTACCTTACTGTTTAGACCAATTTGCTATAACTTTTGGAGGAGGAAGAAATGTTAATCCCATCTACAACAAATTACTGCTACATAATCAGGGAAGAGTGGGTAAAATACCCACTATAAATGCATAGGAGAGCAAATAACCTAAAATTAAATACCGGATGCAACTATTCTTACAATCCCTTTGACAATTCCCATCCTTGGAAAATTTCACTGGCTGTTTTTTTTTTTAATTGAGGTTCTCCTATAGAGAAGGAGTTCCATATTACATAACCTCCCTTCCCTCAAAATCTTTCTCTCATTCCCTCTTCATTTTATTTCTCAGGCTCCCTAAACCCCTCTTCCCAAGTGTTGCCACCAGAAAATTCAAAATCCCTGTCACTTGTCACTTTATTATGCAGAGAAATTTGCTTCAAATCAGTTTTGCATATACACAAATTTATTGAAGTGACTTGTTAAATCAAAGACTGTTCACTCCAGGTATGAACTCCTTAGGGGAAAAGAAGAACCTACCGAGTTTTCGAAATTTTGGTATTTTTACTTTAAATACATAGCGAGAGGGAACTATATGGATCTTTTAACAGATACAAATTGCCTTAAAAAACAGAAGTAACAAGACAGCCAGAATTACAAACAGAGGAAATGGTAGCCCACTCCAGTAGCCTTACCTGGTAAATCCCATGGACAGAGGAGCCTAGTGGGCTACAGTCCATGGGGTAGCAAAGAGTCTGACACGACTGAGTGACTCCACTTTCACTTTCTTTATCTGAGAATTTATTTTATTGTTAAACATAGATGCTTCCCCTTCTTTTACAGTAATTATTCAGTGAATCAAGAACTCAAAATAAGGTACGTACAAAGCGTTATAATGGCTAAGTAGTACAGGCATCCAACTCTAGCCAGCATAGTGACTAAAACAAGGATTAAGTATCTTATAGGCAATACTGAAGCTACTGAGTTTCCAAGAGACAAAATTACATTCTAGAAAGCTATTCTTTAACAGTTATGGAGGAGAAGTTAGCAGGATGGTAAGTAAAACCAGATACCATGCAATCAAGAAGCTACAACAGACTGGTAAAGATCAAAAGAGGGTATTGCCCCAGCAGAGGAAGAGAGGTTGAAGAGAAGCCCTAGTTTTAAACATAATTACAAAGTTGAATTATGTTGTCTTTCTTATATACCATACAAAACTCACTGTAGCAATATAGGGTGATATCTTTGTACACATAAGGACTGAATGAACAACTTGTCAGTTTTTCTAGCCTTTTGGATTTTGTTATTTTGCCAACATTTTGTTGTTGTTCTCCCATTAGCAACACCTGAAGTTTTCTTCCAGGGAAATGGTCTTTTCTCATTAAATACAGTCTGGTTAGGTCAATCAAGAACATCTGTTTCCCTCCATTTTCTTCAATTTAGACCAAAAGATAGATCTTTTCTGCAATCTGATAGTAGGGGTGGGAAGAAGAAATGAAGATGATCAACAGTGGCACCTGCTGAGGCTATCTGTCGTTACTACCAGGATTTCAAAAGTTGCCCAAATTCTTTATGTTTTAGATTTCTCAAGTTTCCTTTAAAATTAACTAGCCTTATGTCTCCCTATACCCTCCTAAGAAATTATTTTCTGCCAACATTAGCTAAGGGAGGCTTCTATTCCTTACAAAAAAAGAAAACTAAATAATATAAAAGTATGACAAAAATAACTGAGTCAAGATAAAATAAAGTTCACAGAAAGACCCAGGTCTTCTAATACTCAGTATATTGGTTTTTGAACCATGCCATAATGTCTCTAAATACTGAATAAGAGAAAATGTTCTTCAGACATAAGAAAAATAGTATCTAATAGAAATGTATTCCTTAATGCTAACTATAAAGACACAATCACTTGTTTACATTTCATGAAACCAATGGCAAAGGGCAAACTGTATATTACACATGCTAGGACTTTATGATAATATAACCTACCTTAACCATGTTTAAGGATTACACAAAAATACTGAATAAATCTAATGAAGCCCTGGGGGTATAGTAGTAATGGGCTACATGCCAAGTTGCTGACTTTGTCATCAAGTGGAGAAGTTCTGAGTTCTCACTACTGTTGCCTCAAAATTCCATTTCGTGGTTTGTAGGTGAATTGAAGAACCTTCAATCAAGACTTTTAAACTAAGAGCTTTAGCAACTAATAAAAAGCCTGGCTAGGCATATTTCAAATCATCTTCTTGGTTCATTGAGTGTGCAAGAATAAAATTTAATGTAACCAGCAAGTTCCTTTCTGCTCAGTTTGTTTGCTCCCAAGTTTAGGTGATGATCAAACTCCTGTGACTGTACCTTGATCTTTCTGGTTTCTGGGAATAAAGGAATTCTCTAATTTATCTGCTAAGTAGGGAATATAGCTACCTCCATAGTAAAAAAAAAAAAAAAAAAATCAAGCTGAAGTTCACAATACAGGAGCTATGGGAAGGGCAAGGGACAATGAAATCAAAGTGAAGCAAGACGACAGACTGAAAAATCCTGAAGCGGAAACATATTAGTGCTGCAAACATTGGCAGATTACCAGAAAGTATTCTGCCATAAAATAATCAAGGTTAGAAGCACTAACTTTAAACTGAGGAAAGGAAATTAACTGGAGAAAAAAAACAAAAACAAAAAATCAGTAAAGGGGAAATATAAAGGAATAATCAGAGTTGAATTCAAGAGGAGACAATGACAGCCTCCCTTTGTTTTAATGAGAAAAATACCTGGCAAAATGTGTTTCCTTTTCTACCTGCCGAAGAATTACTGAGAATAAAAATTCATTGTATCTAATCACAACACTGACAATTCTCTGATTTAGTCCACTGTGTTTTAATCAACAAGATAAAATAAGAATACTGGTAAACAAGGTGTAATTTCTTTTACCCTGGCCAGTAAGATCCGAATAACACAGGTCATATCTTCCCAAAGCCTTACTTTCAAAGCCCCACTGGTGGAGGCGACTTTTTCCTCATAAGGTCGCTTTATTTAGATTTCAAACAAACCAGACAGAAGAGGTGACCACAAGTGAATCCTTCCACTCACGAGATGGGAAACCAGAGTCTATGGCTCCAGCCAAAAGGAGATAAACACAGAACCCGGGCCCCTCAGGTCTCCGTTGACCCCATGCCCCGAGGGCGGCCCCTCCACCACCAAGCAAAGAAAAACCCAGAACAAAAACGAGGAAAGAAAAGCGAGGGCTAAAAGGAAAGGACCCAAGGAGAAGGGCAACACAAACCTTCTGTGAGGTAGTCTTGGGGTGGCGTCAGGCGGTGCCCCATGAGCCCATGCAGCCCAGGCCTGGACTTGGAACATTTTTAAGTTTATTCAGCAGGACCCAGTGTCAAGACTCCTTGTGGCCTGAGATGTGGGCCTGGACCTCCTGGTTGTCGTCATAGTCATAGTCCTGAAAGAGGCCCTAGCCCCGCCAAGCTCCATGGCCTCAATCATCAGGGGACTTCTTGCCCCTGTGGGGCCTCACTTCTATAGGCTGTCTATGGGTCCTGGCTCTTCACTTTCCACACAAGCCTGATGAGGCACTCCCATGCCTTGAAGTAGCTGCCCTCCTAGGAGGTATTGGGAAGCCAAAACAAGACCATGTTCCAGTTACACAGGTCGCCTTGTTCCACCAGCGTGTTGCCTGCTAAGCAGCTTCAGTCATATACTACTCTGTACGATCCCATGGGCTGCCACCCACCAGGCCCCTCTGTCCATGGGATTCTCCAGGCAACAATACTGGAGTGGGTTGCCATCTCCTGCTTACTCCAGGAGATCTTCAAGATTCAGGATTCAGGTCTCTTATGTCTCCTGCGTTAGGCAGGTGCGTTCTTTACCACTAGCACCACGTGGGAAGCCCACCAGGATCACCTGGAAATCCTCAACCCCTCCTACTACAGTCCCTGGGCTCTCTTTCTGCCCGCTGGATGCTAGCAGTCTTAGCAAAAATCTGCTTATTTACACAGCGCAGGATCAGTATCTCTAGATGTGTTCTTGCAGTATACAATTAATTTATTTGAAACATTGTGTATTAATTCAGTTACAGGATAAATAATTTTACAAGGAGATTTTGAATTAATTATGAAAAGTATTTGACAGAAGATAACATTTAAATACAATGGAGTAATCTAACAGTTTGAAACCTAATAAAGCAGAAGACAAAGTTAATGAGCAACTGAAAGACAGTTTGAAATCTCTGTATATTGAGCTATATCTGTTTTTAAAAGATTATTTTGTTTGCTTTTTTGCTTATCTGTATGACCATCTATGTGGCAGAGCTGTAATGGCATGTTATAAATATGGCTTCACAGTCTTTTGGCTTTTATTGTTTAAAAGCATTATTACTTTTTGAGCTATGGAGAGTTACTTTAGTAATTAACTATGTACAATCCCATATCTAGTTTGTATTAGAGGTGTGTTTAGAGTTCAAGTTAAGATTTTGAAGATCAAAATTGTAGAATAAAAGTAAGTTCTACAATAGAGAAGTTTAAAAAACCATTAGTGTAAAAATCTGAATGGCATGTTTCTTTCATAGAAATTTGACTTTTTATGACCTGCTTATAAGTATTTGCTGTGCTTCAACAGCAAATGTTTTGAATTATTGATATTTTATTTATCTTCTGTATCCTTTTCCTTTCTTAATCATTTTTAGCCTTGCATTATCAACCTACTATATGCCAGCCTCTATGAAAGATACTTTGTTTATTTTTTAGAAGTTTTAGACTTTACAGAAAAAATTGAAGTGATTAACGTATTAGTTGGACAGATATTGTACATTTGTTACAACTGATGAACCAGTGTTAAACCATGTAATTAATGAATTAATGACACTCCATACCTTCTACAAATCTTCTTAGTTATTACCTTATATTATTTTTCTTCCAGGATCCAGTCAGGATATTTAGGTGTTATATCTCCTTAGGCTCTTGGCTATGATAACTTTTCAGATTTTCTGTTTTTGGATGACCTTAACAATTTTGAGGAATACATGTCAGGCATTTTGTTGAATGTTCCTTAGTTGGAATTTGCCGCTTTTTTTCCTCTCACAGATAGACTGAAGTTATGGATTTTAGGCAGGAAAACCATGGAATTAAAGTAAATAGCTCATGCAATTAATTACTAGTATTAAAATTAATGTTGATGTTGACCCTGATCACACCTGGCTAAGGTAGTGTTTGTCAGATTTTTTCATTGCTTCTCCCTCCCCCAAACTGTTTTAGAAGACAGTCACTATACACATTCCTTGCTTAAGGAGTAGGGGTTTATGCTCCCCTTCCATGAAGGCAATGTCCTGCAGAAATTATTTGTAGTTCTACAAGGAAGATGTTCTCTTTCCTTCCATTTATTTATTTATTCAATCTTTTTTTACATCAGCATAAATCCATGGGCATTTGTTTTACACTTTGTATTATAATCACGTAATAGGGGCAGGGATGGGAGCACGGTCATTAGCATGCCACCATTAGCCCATGGCGGTTAGAGGTCCCATTCTGCCAACAGCCAGGCTCACAAAGTTCCGCAAAGCAGAGTGTCATGAGAAGTGGATCTGGTGGATCACAGCTTTCTCCCTGGGACCCTCAAGCCTTGGGCCTTTGAGTGAGCTGGGGACAGGCTGAGGGCTGTGTCCTACAGAGCTTCAGAACCCTCTCCACAGCTGCCCACTGACCTTGGGCAAGGCCTTGAAGCAGAAAAACTCTCTCCCATCCCCACCTCCAGAACCTAATGGCAGTGGCAGTCTCCATAAGTAGTAGTCCATGAGATCTGGCTCCCATTTGGGTGGCCTGAGGAGCCTAAGGACCAGCTGGGTCCTGGGCTTCTTGCCCCCTCAGTGATGATGGCTCGGCAGGGTCTGGGGACTTGGCCCTGAGGGTGCCATCAGCTGAGATCTGCTTCCTCAGCTGGGCCTGGGCACTAGCAGAAAGACCCACATTGGGAGTTGGAAGAATGCTCCCAGGCCAGGTAACCAGCAATAACCGGTAAGTCTGCAACAACTAACCACAGAGTTCCCTTACCTTTCCTAGAAAATGGCTTTCCTGCTTTCTAGAAGTTCAGAAATTTTTAAGGCACAAGCCGCCCATCTCCTAGCATGGCCCTACAGTAAACATTTCATTCCTCCAAGCTCCTACATTTTGGTATTGTTTGGCCTCACTGTGACTTAGGCACACACTGTGCTCCATAACAACCCAATCCTTCTTTATGTATTTTGTTACTCAAATTTTTCCAGTTTCAGCCATCTGCAATTCTTTTGGTTGGCTAGGTTTCCTTCAATATACCCATCAATGTGGGATTTTATTTTGCTTGTCTTGTTTTAAACACTTATAGTCTTAGCTTGGGCTCTTATACTAGAGTATCATAGATTAGTTTGTTGTTATTCAGTCATAAAGACCTGTCCAACTCTTTGCAACCCCATGGACTGCAGCATGCCTGGCTTCCATGTCCTTCACTATCTCCAGGCATTTGCTCAAACTCATGTCCATTGAATCAGTAATGCCATCCAACCATCTCATCCTCTGTCGCCCACTTTTCCTCTTGCCCTCAAGCTTTCCCAGCATCAGGGTCTTTTCCAATGAGTCAGCTCTTTGATCAGGTAGACAAAAGTATTGGAGCTTCAGCTTCAGTCCTTCCAATGAATATTCAGGGTTGATTTCCTTTGGAATTGACTGGTTTGATCTTGCAGTACAACAGACTCTCAAGAGTCTTCTTCAGCACCACCATTCAAAAACATCAGTTCTTTGGCACTCAGCCTTCTTTATGGTCCAACTCTCACATCCATACAAGAACACTGGAAAAACCATAACTTTGACCATACGGACTTTCATTGGCAAAGTGATGCCTCTGCTTTTTAATATGCTGTCTAGGTTTGTCATAGCTTTTCTTCCAAGGAGCAAGCATCTTTTAATTTCATGGCTGCAGTCACCATCCACAGTGATTTTGGAGTCCAAGAAAAAAAAAAAATCTGTCGCTGTTTCCACTTTTTCCCTATATATTTACTATAAAGCGATGGGACTGAATGCCATGATCTCAGTATTCTAAGTGTTAAGTTTTAAGCCAGCTTTTTCACTCTCACTTTCATCAAGAGGATCTTTAGTTCCTCTTCACTTTCTTCCATTAGACTGCTATCAATTGCATACCTGAAGTTGACGTTTCTCCCAGCAATCTTGATTCCAGCTGTGCTTCATCCAGTCTGGCATTTCACATGATATTCTCTGCATGTAAGTTAAATAAGCAGGGTGACAATATACATCCTTATTATATTCCTTTCCCAATTTTGAATCAGTCCATTGTTCCATGTCCAATTCTAACTGTTGCTTCTTGACCTGCATACAAGTTTCTCAGTAGACAGGTAGTGTGGTCTGGTATTTCCAACTCTTTAAGAATTTTCCACTGTTTGTTGTGGCCCACACAGTCAAAGACTTAAGCAGAGTCAATGAAGCAGCAGTAGCTGCTTTTCTGAAATTCCCTTGCTTTTTCTATGATCCAACAGATATTGGTAATTTGATTTTGTGGTGCATTGCCTTTTTTAAATCCAGCTTGTACATCTGGAAGTTCTTGGTTAATGTACTATTGAAGCCTCAGTTCAGTTCAGTTCAGTTCAGTCGCTCAGTCGTGTCCAACTCTTTGCGACCCCATGAATCGCAGCACGCCAGGCCTCCCTGTCCATCACCAACTCCCAGAGTTCACTCAGATTCATGTCCATCAAGTCAGCGATGCCATCCAGCCATTTCATCCTCTGTCGTCCCCTTCTCCTCCTGCCCCCAATCCCTCCCAGCATCAGCGTCTTTTCCAATGAGTCAACTCTTTGCATGAGGTGGCAAAAGTACTGGAGTTTCAGCTTTAGCATCATTCCTTCCAAAGAACACCCAGGGCTGATCTCCTTCCAAATGGACTGGTTGGATCTCCTTGCATTCCAAGGGACTCTCAAGAGTCTTCTCCAACACCACAGTTCAAAAGCATCAATTCTTCGGCGCTCAGCCTTCTTCACAGTCCAACTCTCACATCCATACGTGACCACAGGAAAAACCATAGCCTTGACTAGACGGACCTCAGTCGGCAAAGTAATGAGGTTGAAGGATTTTGAGCATCATCTTCCTAGCATATGAAATGAATGCAATTGTATGATAGTTTGAACATTCTTTGGCATTGCCCTTCTTTGGGATTGGAATGAAAACTGACCTTTGCCAGTTCTATGGCCACTGCTGAGTTTTCCAAATTTGCTGGCATATTGAGTGCAGCACTTTAACAGTATCATCTTTCTTTTAGGATTTAAAATAGCGCAATTGGAATTCCATCACCTCACTAGCTTTGTTCATAGTAATGCTTCCTAAAGCCCACTCGACTTCACACTTCAGAATATCTGGCTTGAGATGAGTGACCACACCATTGTGGTTATCCAGTCATTGAGACCTTTCTTACATAGTTCTTCTGTGTATTCTTGCCACCTCTTCTGAATCTCTTCTCCTTCTGTTAGGTCCTTGCTATTTCTGTCCTTTATTGAGCCCATCTTTGCATTAAATGTTCCCTTGATATCTCTAATTTTCTTGAAGTGATCTCTAGTCTTTCCCATTCTATTGTTTCTATTTCTTTACATTGTTCATTTAAGAAGGCTTTCTTGTCTCTCCTTGTCTCTGCATTCATTTGGGTATATCTTTCACTTTCTCTCTTGCCTTTCGCTTCTCTTTTTTCCTCAGCTATTTGTAAGGCCTCCTCAGACAACCATTTTGCCTTCTTGGGTTTTTTTTTTTTTTTTTTTGCCTTCTTGAATTTCTTTTTCTTTGGTATGGTTTTTGGGTCCTGCCTTCTGTACACTGTTATGAACTTCTGTCCATAGTTCTTCAGGCACTCTGTCTACCAGATCTAATCCCTTGAATCTATTTGTCACCTCCACTGTATAATTGGAAGGTATTTGATTTTTCTCATACTCTCTTGATGAGGTTGAAAAGGAGCATGAAAAAGCTGGCTTAAAACACAACATTCATAAAACTAAGATCATGGCATCCAGTCCTATCACATCATGGCAAATAGTTGGAGGCAAAGTAGAAACAGTGAGAGATTTTATTTTCTTGGGCTCCAAAATTACTATGGACAGTGACTGCAGCCACAAAATTAAAAGATACTTGCTTCTTGGAAGAAAAGTTATGACAGAACTGCGTGTGTGTATGTTAATAACTCAGTCATGTCCAACTCTTGCAACCCCACTGTAGTTCACCAGGCTCCTCTGACCTTGGGATTGTCCAGGCAAGAATACTGGACTGGGTTGCCATTTCTTTCTCCAATGACAAACCTATACAGTGTGTTAAAAAGTAGAGACATGACTTTGTTGACAAAGGTCCATGCAGTCACAGCTGTGGTTTTTCCAGTAGTTATGTATGGATGTGAGAGTTGGACCATAAAGAAGGCTTAGTGCCAAAGAATTGATGCTTTCAAATTGCGGTGAAGAACACTGTTGAGAGTTCCTTGGACTCTATTGAATCCTGAATATTCATTGGAAGAACTGATGCTGAAGCGCCAATACTTTGGCCACATGATGCAAATATATGGCTCATTGGGAAAGACCCTGATGCTGGGAAAGATTGATGGCAGGAGGAGAAGGGGATGACAGAGGATGAAACGGTTAGATGGCATTTCTGACTAAGGAGTTACTGAGCAAACTCCTGGAGATAGTGAAGGACAGGGAAGCCTGATGTGCTGCAGTTCATGGGGTCACAAAGAGCCAGATATGACTTAACGACTGAATAACAACAATACCTGAATGGTCTAGTGTTTTTCCCTACTTTCTTCAATTTAAGCCTGAATTTTTCAGTAAGGAACACATGATCTAAGACACAGTAGCTCCAGTTCTTGTGTTTGCTGACTGTATAGAGCTTCTCCCTCTTCAGTTGCAAATAATATATTCTATCTGATTTCACTATTGACCATTTGGTGATGTCCATTTGTAGAGCTGTCTCTTGTGTTGTTGGAAGAGGGTGTTTGCTATGACCAATGTGTTTTCTTGGCAAAGCTCTATTACACTTTGCCCTGCTTTATTTTGGGCTCCAAGGCCAAATGTGCTTATTATTACTCCAGGGATCTCTTGATTTCCTATTTTACATTCCAATCCCCTACGATGAAAAGGACTTTTATTTTTTTGGTATTATTTCTAGAAAGTGTTGTAGGTCTTCACAGAAGTAATAAACTTCAGCTTCTTTGGCATTAGTGGTTGGGGGACTAGACTTGGATAACAGTGATGTTGAATGCTTTGCCATGGAAAGGAACTGAGATCAATAGATTACATGGCTTATAAAAAACAAATTTATTTCTCACAGTTCTTGAGGCTGAAAGTCCCAGATCAGAGTAGCAGCATGATTGGGTTCTAGGACCTTCTTCTGAATTGTAGACCACCAACTTATCATTATATCCTTACATGGAAGAATGAGAGTGAGATATCTCTCTTGTCTCTTCTTGTAGGTGTATTAAACCATTCAAGAGGGCTCCACCCTCATGACCTAATTACCTCCCAAAGCTCCAACTCCAAATACCATCACACTAAGGATTATATTTCAATTGAGGGAGGGGCACAAACATTCAGTTCGTTATACTTCTTTACTACCTTCTAGCACTACATGATGCCCCAGACTCATATGTATTTCCTGGTCCAGACCTAGAATCAGCAAAGCCCTTGCTCCTCATATTGGAAAATGATGTGTTGTGTGCTTAGTTGCTCAGTCATGTCCAGCTCTTTGGGATCCCATGGGTTGCAGTGCACCAGGCTCCTCTGACCATGGGATTTTCCAGGCAAGAATGCTAGAGAGGGTTACTATTTCCCCCTCCAGGGGAAATTCCTGACCCAGGGATTGAACCCACATTTCCTGTGTCTACTACATTGCAGGCAGATCCTTTACCTGCTGAGCCATCTGGGAATGATAGATGTGGTTATTGCTACTGGGGCGTTACTGCTTCCATACCTTTCAATCAACAGAGTAAGAAAATATAATTACGTATACTAACCTATGTACATATACATATCTATGAATTGTTCTATATATAAACAGCTATACTAAGCTAAACATGAGATCATACTGATGTCTTCAGTTCTAATCCCTTACCATATGAAAATTCCAGCTTTTTCCATTCCTTACTTATCTTTCACCTCCACCGTAATAGTGAGAAAAGGCTTCTGCTTCTTCTGTTCATTTAGTTAACTGTCAAATTCAAATATATGTGTATAGCTGTTCCCAGATTTTAACTCATACCCCATTGTTAACTCATAAATCTGGGCAACAGCTTTATCAAATAAAGTATAGTGTTTAGGTGCAGTTTCTTTTGCCTTAAGCATTATAGGCACCACTCATTTCCAAAGTCATTTATGTTACCATGTTTCCTCCCTAACTTCTTTATTGAGGTATTTTTTTTTCTTTTTTTTTCATGCACTTGTAATATAATCTGATCCTTTTGTCACAGTATGCATTCCATTCTGAGATTCTCCAATTTTCTATGTAAAATAGAAATAGAAACATATGCAAATATGTTAAAATATTTGCATCCATTAAGGTTTACTCTTTTTCTACTGTAAAGTTGTATAGGTTTTTGACAAATGCATAGTATGTATAAAATTATGTCTCCATCATTACAGAATCACACAGGATAATTTTATAACCTCAATTAAAAACTATTTTCACCTTCCTCCTCCTGAACCCCTGATAACCACTAAACTTAAGGATGTTTCATGTCTTTTCCTGGGTTGATAGCTCATTTATTTTACCTTGGAATAATATTCATTGTATGGATTATCACTATTTTTTTTTTTTTTAGTTTTTAAATTGAACTATAGTTGAGTTATAATATCTTGTTAGTTTCAAATGTACAGCACAGTGATTCTTGGAAAGGTATATATATATATTCAGATCCTTTTCCTTTTTAGGTTACTATAAAATATTGACTGTAGTCTCCTGTACTATACAGTAGTTAATTGTTGATTATCTATTTTACATATAGTAATGTGTATATGTTAAACCCAACCTTATCCCTTTTTCCATCTCCTTTTCCCTTTAGTAACCATAAGTTTGTTTTCTATGTGTGCGAGTCAATTCTGTTTTGTAAATAAGTTCACTTGTATGATTTTTTTATATTCCACATATAAGTGATATCATAAGATATTTGTCTTTCTCTGTCTGACTTACTTCACTTAGCATAGTAATCTTTAGGTCCATCCACATTGCTGCAAATGACATTATTTTATTCTTTTTTATGACTGTTATATATGTATTAATATACAGCATTGATCTTTCTTTTTCTGACTGACTTCATTCTGATAACAGGCTCTAGGTTCATCCACCTCATTCAGTTCAGTTCAGTTCAGTCGCTCAGTCGTGTCCGACTCTGCAACCCCATGATTAGAACAGACTCAAACACGTTCCTTTTTATGGCTGAGTAATATTCCATTACATATATATATATACCGCAGCTTCTTTATCATTCGTCTGTCAGTGGAAATCTAGGTTGCTTCCATGTCTTGGTTATTATAAATAGTGCTGCAATGAACATTGGGGTATATGTATCTTTTCAAATTATAATTTCTCTGAATTATGTCCAGGAGTGAGATTGCAAGATCATATGGTAGTTCTGTTTTTAAGGAACCTCCATGCTGTTCTTCATAGTGGCTGTACCAATTTACATTCCTAAATGTAATGTAGTATGGGAAGTTTCCTTTTTCTCCACACCCTCTCCAGCATTTATCATTTGCAGACTTTTTATGATGGCCATTCTGACCAATATGAGATGATACCTCATGGTTTTAATTTGCAGTTCTCTGCAGTGTTGAGCATCTTTTAATGCACCTTTTGGCCATCTGGAGAAGGAAATGCCAACCCACTCCAGTATTCTTGCTTGGAGAATCCCATGGACAGAGGAGCCTGGCAGGCTACAGTCCATGAGATCGCAAGAGTTAGACATGACTTAGTGACTAAACGACCACCACCACATGCTCTTTGAGGAAGTATCTATTTAGAGATCTTTGGCCCGTATTTTTATTGGGCTGTTTGTTTTTTTTACAACTTGTTCATTCATTAATCTATTGAAGGATATCCTTGTTGCTTCCAGTTTAGAATAATTATAAATAAATCTACTGTAAACATTTCCATGAAGTTTTTTTGTGTGTGTGACATAAATTTGCAAATCAGTTAATTAAATGTCTAGGAGTGGAACTGCTATGTGTAGCAAGACTATGTTTAGTTCTATTTTAAAAATCCAAGAAAACAAAAACAACAACAAAAACCTGCCAGAATCTCTTCCATAGTGGCTGTGCCATTTTGTATTCCCATCAGCAATGAGTAAGAGTTACTGTTGCTCCACACTGTCACCAGTATTTGGTGTTGTCAGTATTTTAGGTTTTGGCCATTCTAATAGATGTGTAGTGATATCTCATTTTAATTTGCATATCCTTGTGATATGGAGCATCTTTGATATGATTATCTGCCATCTGAATATATTATTTGGTGAGGCGTATAGATTATCTCCCATTCTAAAATAGGTTGTTTTCTTATTTTTCACTTTTAAGAATTCTTTATTTTAGATATGAGTCTATGATATAAAGGGCAAGAGGCTGAGCAGTGCAGTTCACAGGGATAAGACTCACAAGGCAAAGAAAATCAGAGAATGGATCTGAGTAGGGGGTAGGATTGGAAAACAGGGTTCCAAAAGAGATAACAATCACCATAGAGGTTTTTTTGAATTTCAGTACATATGATATCTTACTTTTATTTTAAATTAAAAAAGAATAAAACTGACAAAATAAAAAAGGTCAAAATTTAATGTTAAAAAACTTCCTTATCACTAATGCTACTGTTTAGCTATTTTTCCCCCTAACTCAAACTTATTTAAGGACTGTCATGTGCACACCAAAATTTATGTCATATATGTAAACTGAGGAAATGACATAATGTAAACATCATCTAAATCTACAAACTTTATTTCAAAAGCAATTTACATACTATGTAAACAAGTAGGCTTTCAATCAAAATTTAATTAACTTATTATTAAATATTAATATAAAACAGATATTCCATCTAAATTATGTAACTACTGATCAAGAAAACCTCTAATTTACTTTGTGGTTTTAAACCTCATTTGTCTTCTTATAAGTAATAGGAAAATATTCCATAGACAAAAATTATAAAAGTTAAATTTATGGTATATAATTTTACTCTTTCAACTTGAGAAAGTGCATTTTCATCCTAAGTTTATGTAGGTTCTTTTCAAACTTCATGTTAACCTTTTTAAGATTTAAAATACACTTAAAGATATTTTGATACTATTTCTTGGTCCCCCCCAAAAAGTATAGCCTTTAAAATATTTAAGCATTTTTAATATTCTTTTCTTGCCTGGAGAATCCCAGGGATGGTGGAGCCTGGTGGGCTGCCATCTATGGGGTCCCACAGAGTTGGACACGACTGAAATGACTTAGCAGCAGCAGCATGCATATTTTTATCTTAAATATAGCCACTACTTGAGATAAAGTAACTATAACTTATCATCATAATAAGCACAGATTTGTGAATAAGAGTGGGTAATAACAATAATATTGGTAATAATTAGACAATGGTCATAAACTGAGTCTGATTTAGGCAAACCTGGAAAAAGATTAAAGCTAAAGATTTTAAAAATCTGAGTCAAACATTAACAAAAATACTCAAAAGTTTATGAAATAGCTAGCATTAACTAGCATAAACATAATAAACTATCATTTATAACAGATACTTAATAAATAACTTATTTAATACCAAAATGTTGATATATATTCATTTTAAAGTAACAATTAGAAGAGCAACTTGATCTTAGCTTGTTAATAAAGGATGGGATGCTAAATATAAGACTGATTGCTTAATTTTATAGAACAATTTAAAATATATTGAAAACTCTTATAGGGTTTTCCTGCTCCCAACTTATCCATGTACTGAAATCCCTAAAAGAATTCTACCATTAAACATTAGTTGCTTTTATTTAAGGTCACATTTTCAAAGCCTAATCAAAGCATATCATATCATCAAATACTACTGGTTATGAAACCTAGGAAAATGTCCTATTTGAGGGCTAAGACCTGATACAGATAAGGCAGAAATCTGGGAAAGCACCCCAGATTTCTGTCCTCTGGCCATAATAATTCATATACAAAGTTCACTCCCAGCCTTCCAAGATCCTCACAAAATTCCCGTTCCTTTATATCACCTCCTTATATCCATGCTCTTACCATCCGCAGTATACTAGAGCCAGATGTAGATGGGGCAGACTCCTCATGCTTCTCAGGAGTTTCTGTGAACTAAAAAGTAAAATACCCTCCTCAAAATCATTATCTGCCCTGTTAAACATCCATCAAACAATAATGAGAAAAGGATGTGGCACCCACAGTAGAAACCTCCACTCTAAAAGTGTAAAACAAGTAACAGGAAACAAGTAACAGATACTGGCTCATAGCAATTCTGAAACCTAGCAGGACATTTCACCATTTCCTCTGTCCCAGGGACAGCATGTTCCTTGATTAGGGCCCATTTCTTCTCCCTGAGAAAGGTTGTCTGGTTTCTATATCACCCTTAATTTTCCATAAGAAGTAGAATGTGTTTGTAGCCAGGTAGTATTCTCAGTCTGTGTCCTGCTTATAGGAAATTAATAACACAGAGATCTTTTTTCCATTTTGACCTATCTCTGTCCCTTTTAATCCAAGCCGTTAAAGTTTCTGTTAAAATTTTTGAACTTCCTATGTAGTTACATCATATTTAAGACAGACTTTTTAAGAATTACTCTTGTCTACTTTGTCTTCAGAATCAGGGTGTTATACGGACAATACCTTAAAGATTCTTGAAATCCCCTCCCCTTTTTTTTCCTTGCCAAAAGGGCCTAAGAAACTCCCTTAAGATTCTTAGAAACTCTACTGTCTAGCTAGGAAGGTCAACAAGGCAAGCCCTTAAGATTCTTAGAAGTTCTGCTATCTAGCTGAGAGTCTAACAGGCAAATTCCTAATCTTCCTGGGGTTGAACAGAGTCTTTCAACTATACTCTTGAACTGATCTACATACTATAACTGTTTTTCTAGAAACACCCTGGATTTGATCTTTGCCCTCAGGTTTTAATTTACTCTGAAAATCTTTTTGTGGTTAACAAGGATAGATATGAAAATAATTTCTGCCCCAACCTAGAAAATTCTTATTTGAAAGTATTTCTTTATATCAGAGATTGATTGACTATCATTGCTGCTGCTGCTAAGTCGCTTCAGTCATGTCCAATCCTGTGCGACCCCACAGACAGCAGCCCACCAGGCTCTGCTGCACCTGAGATTCTCCAGGCATGAACACTGGAGTGGGTTGCCATTTCCTTCTCCAATGGATGAAAGTGAAATCACTCTGTCGTGTCCGACCTTTACAACCCCATAGACTGCAGCCTACCAGGCTCCTCTGTCCACAGGATTCTCCAGGCAAGAGTACTGGAGTGGGTTGACATTGCCTTCCCCGACTATCATTCAGTTCAGTTCAGTTCAGTTCAGTCACTCAGTCGTGTCCGACTCTTTGAGACCCCATGAATCCCAGCACCCCAGGCCTCCCTGTCCATCACCAACTCCCAGAGTTCACTCAGACTCACGTCCATCAAGTCAGTGATGCCATCCAGCCATCTCATCCTCTGTTGTCCCCTTCTCCTCCTGCCCCCAATGCCTCCCAGCATCAGAGTCTTTTCCAATGAGTCACCTCTTCGCATGAGGTGGCCAAAGTACTGGAGTTTCAGCTTTAGCATCATTCCTTCCAAAGAAATCCCAGGGCTGATCTCCTTCAGAATGGACTGGTTGGATCTCCTTGCAGTCCAAGAGACTCTCATGAGGTGGCCAAAGTACTGGAGTTTCAGCTTTAGCATCATTCCTTCCAAAGAAATCCCAGGGCTGATCTCCTTCAGAATGGACTGGTTGGATCTCCTTGCAGTCCAAGAGACTCTCAAGAGTCTTCTCCAACAACACAGTTCAAAAGCATCAATTCTTCGGTGCTCAGCCTTCTTCACAGTCCAACTCTCACATCCATCCATGACCACAGGAAAAACCATAGCCTTGACTAGACGGACTTTCGTCGGCAAAGTAATGTCTCTGCTTTTGAATATACTATCTAGGTTGGTCATAGCTTTTCTTCCAAGGAGTAAGTGTCTTTTAATTTCATGGCTGCAGTCACCATCTGCAGTGATTTTGAAGCCCAAAAGAATAAAGTCTGACACTGTTTCCACTGTTTCCCCATCTATTTCCCATGAAGTGATGGGACCAGATGCCATGATCTTCATCTTCTGAATGTTGAGCTTTAAGCCAGCTTTTTCACTCTTCTCTTTCACTTTCATCAAGAGGCTTTTTAGTTCCTCTCCACTTTCTGCCATAAGGGTGGTGTCATCTGCATATCTGAGTTTATTGATATTTCTCCCGGCAATCTTGATTCCAGCTTGTGTTTCTTCCAGTCCAGCATTTCTCATGATGTACTCTGCATATAAGTTAAATAAGCACAGTGACAATATACAGCCTTGATGTACTCCTTTTCCTTTTTGGAACCAGTCTGTTGTTCCATGTCCAGTTCTAACTGCTACTTCCTGACCATAGGTCAAATCCAGACTCTCACCTGTTTTTGTTAGTTTTTTTAAAACTGGGGCACAGCTAGGCCCATTCACTTACGTATTGTCCATGTCTATTTTCTTGCTACAACTGCAAATCTGAGTAGTCACTACAGACATTATAAAGCAGCTGAAAAGGCCAAACTATTTACTATCTGGCCCATTTAAGAAAACAGTTGCTGATCTGCACTCTAGATTCTGCTTGAAAATGGAATAGTTTCATCTTTAGTTCATTTCATCCTACAAATGATCATATCAGTAAAACCGAAGAACTATGGACAGAGGTTCATCCCATTGTACAGGAGGCAGTGATCAAGACCTGGGGAAAAAAAGGCAAAATAGTTGTCTGAGGAGGCCTGTGAAAAGAAGAGAGGCAAAAGGCAAAGGAGAAAAGCAAAGATATACCCATTTGAATGCAGAGTTCCCAAAAATAGCAAGCAGAGATAAGAAAGCCTTCCTCAGTGATCAATGCAAAGAAATAGAGGAAAACAACAGAATGGGAAAGACTACAGATCTCTTCAAGAAAATTAGAGATACCAAGGGAACACTTCATGCAAAGATGGGCTCAATAAAGGACAAAAATGGTATGGAGCTAACAGAAGCAGAAGATATTAAAATGAGGTGGCAAGAATACACAGAAGAACTGTACAAAAAAGATCTTCATGACCCAGATAATCACGATGGTGTGATCACTCACCTAGAGCCAGACATCCTGGAATGTGAAGTCAAGTGGGCCTTAGAAAGCATAACTACACACAAAGCTAGTGGAGATGATGGAATTTCAGTTGACCTATTTCAAATCCTGAAAGATGATGCTGTGAAAGTGCTGCACTCAATATGCCAGCAAATTTGGAAAACTCAGCAGTGGCCACAGGATTGGAAAATGTCAGTTTTCATTCCAATCCTAAAGAAAGGCAATGCCAAAGAATGCTCAAACTACTGCCCAACTGCACTCATCTCACATGCTAGCAAAGTAATGCTCAAAATTCTCCAAGCCAGGCTTCAACAGTACGTGAACCATGAACTTCCAGATGTTTAAACTGGATTTAGAAAAGGCAGAGGGACCAGAGATCAATTTGCCAACATCCACTGGATCATTGAAAAAGGAAGAGAGTTCCAGAAAAACATCTACTTCTGCTTTATTGACTATGCCAAAGTCTTTGACTGTGTGGACCACAACAAACTGTGGAAAATTTCTAAAGAGATGAGCATATTAGACCACCTGACCTGCCTCTTGAGAAATCTGTATGCAGGTCAGGAAGCAACAGGTAGAACTGGACATGGAACAACAGACTGGTTCCAAATAGGAAAGGAGTATGTCAAGGCTGTATATTGTCATCTGCTTATTTAACTTCTATGCAGAGTACATCATGAGAAACACTGGGCTGGATGAAGCACAAACCAGAATCAAGATTGCCAGGAGAAATATCAATCACCTCAGATATGCAGATGACACCGCCCTTATGGCAGAAAGTGAAGAAGAAATAAAGAGCCTCTTGATGAAAGTGAACAAGAGTGAAAATGTTGGCTTAATGCTCAACACTCAGAAAACTAAGATCACGGCATCTGGTCCCATCACTTCATGGCAAATAGGTGGGGAAACAGCAGAAACGGTGTCAGGCTTTATTTTGGGGGGTTCCAAAATCACTGCAGATGGTGACTGCAGCCTTGAAATTAAAAGACGCTTGTTCCCTGGAAGGAAAGTTATGACCAACCTAGGTAGCATATAGCGGACTTTTGGACTCAGAGGGAGAGGGAGAGGGTGGGATGATTTGGGAGAATGGCATTGAAACATGTATACTATCATGTAAGAATCGAATCGCCAGTCTGTGTCCAATGCAGGATACAGCATGCTTAGGGCTGGTGCACGGGGATGACCCAGAGAGATGTTATGGGGAGGGAGGTGGGAGGGGGGTTCATGTTTGGGAACGCATGTACACCCGTGGTGGATTCATGTCAATGTATGGCAAAACCAATACAGTATTGTAAAGTAAAATAAAGTAAAAAAATAAATAAAAATGAAAATAAAATTTTTTAAAAAATTTAAAAAATAATACATAAATAAATAAATGTATTCAACTTCAAAAAAATAAAAATAAAAGACTGAGAAAAAAAAAATAAATAAAAATTAAAAAAAATAAAAATACCAAATCTGAGTAGACATGATTTAGAAGATGGGCTTAAGTTGCTAATATCATAAAAAAAAAAAAAAGCAGAGACATTACTTTGCCAACAAAGGTCCATCTAGTCAAGGCTATTGTTTTTCCAGTGGTCATTTATGGATGAGAGAGTTGGACTATAAAGTAAACTGAGCGCCGAAGAATTGATGCTTTTGAACTGTGCTGTTGAAGAAGACTCTTGAGAGTCCCTTGAACAGCAAGGAGACCCAACCACAATCTTAAAGGAAATGAGTCCTGAATATTCATTGGAAGGACTGATGGTGAAGCTGAAACTCCAATATGTTGTCCACCTGATGTGAAGAACTGACTCACTTGAAAAGACTCTGATGCTGGGAATGGTTGAAGTTGGGAGAAGTGGATGACAGCAGATGAGATGGTAGGTTGGCATCACCGACTCAATGGATATGAGTTTGAATAAGCTCTGGGAGTTGGTGATGGACAGAGGTGCCTGGCATGCTGCAGTACATGGAGTCACAAAGAGTCAGACATAACTGAGTGTCTGAACTGAACTGAACTGTACCATATAGACCTGAAAAATACCAACTGACACAACATTCTGTCTAGAAACCTCCTTAGTCAAATACACAAGTTCATTAGATATAGTTTCTATTTTTCATATTGCCACAGATAACAGCATTGTCAAACCTGCTGCCTCTATGTGACAGGGCAAAAATTCACCTTTTCTCCAGACTCACATAACTATTTCCTCACTCTCTTACCAGCCTCTGCTGATTGTCACCTTGAGGTTCTTTTAGCCTACACTCACTGCCTAGATCCAAGCCAATGACACATTTTAGATTTTTGTTACAGCAGCAACTTACTAGGTATCAATTTCTATTTTGGTTACCTATAGCCGAAAAACAAACCATTCCAAAACTTAATAGTTTGTAATAACTGTCATTGTATTGTCTTTAATGATTCTATATGTTCAACAGGGTCAGGTGCCCTCTTTTGCTCATGTCAGACAGTGCCACAATCATTTGGGGGTTCCACTGAACAATCAGATGGGTGCATTGGTTATTTATTGTTGTGTAATATGTTATATATGTACTATATATATATGTATACTATATATGTAACAATCTGTGAAGTATAACATAGAACTTAACAGCTTAAGACAACAAAAATATATTCGCTCCTAGTTTTTGCAGGTAGGAATCTGGGAGTAACTTAGTTGGGTTGTTCCGACTCAGAGTTTCTGCTGAGCTTGTAGTCAAGATTGTGCTCAATTGCACTCATCTGAAACTTGCAAATCCACTTCATGCATTTGTAGGTAGGCTTCAGTTCTTCACCAAAAAGCCCTCTCCATAGGCTCCCTGATTGTTGTTGTGACATTGGCAGCTGGCTTTCCCAAGTGAGTGATCTGAAAGAGGGTCATCATGTGAAAACCACAGTACGGTTATAGTCTAATCTTGGGAGTTACTTATTATCACTTACCTGGTACTTGTTTGGTTATACAAACCAACACTGGTACAACGTAGGATTACACAAGGACATGAATAATGGGAAGTGGACTTCATGGGGTCCCATATTGGAGAATGGCTACCACAATGGCTCACTCATATTGCCATCAATTAGTGTTCAGTGTAGCTGAAGTACCTTGGATTTAATTTTTGTGGGTCTTCCATCTAAGTTGAGCTTTTCATAGCATGAAGGGTGAGTTCCAGGTGACAACAAGTAAAAGCTTCCAATTCTCTTAACCCTGGGCTTAGAAATCCCAGAATGTCCTTCTGCTACATTCTATTTGTAAAAGCTAGTCACAGGTCAGTCAAGATTCAAGGAAAGCAGAAGTAAGCTCCGTCTCTTAATATGAAGAGTGGCAAATATATACAGGAAGAGAGGAACTGTTAGAGGACACTTTTGAGGATGAGCTAACATTGGAAATGAATACCAAATGTTATTCCACTCCTGCTCTCTGATCTAGTGTAGGAGATTCCCATTTCCCCATCTAAAATCCAGAGGGCAAGGTTGTCTATTGAACTAATCCCTAGGTGTCAACTTTCTGGGACACAGAGAGGATTTTAAAGGAGTTAAAATAAAACTAGAAGAGCAAAATAAATAAATAAATAAAACTAGAAGAGAAAATATGTGCCACAGTTCTGAAATATAAATACTCCCAGGGGAATTATATTTTCAACAAAATGATATAATTAAAAGGTTTCAATTATCTAAAAAAGTAGCTGAGTAAACAGGATGATTTTTATAACTAGCTCCTTCCCTTTGGCCTGGTCAATTGCAGGTACAGAAGTTCTTCACTTTGAATATTAAACTCTACATGGTACAAAAGTTGGAAATCACATAGGTCTAACTGACTATTCACATATTAATTTCTATTAGAGAAGAGTTTAGAATAAAAGTAAATGCTGTCACTATGAACCCCCTTCTTTACACTTATGTTAACACAGCTAGAACAAATAGCCACATTTTATATCTTTTCTTTAAAATGAGTAGCCTACTTCAGGTTCTACATTCCAACTCCTGGCTACCAAACCCTTCTAGCCTTCCCAGTTAATCTGCAGCTTCTTTTTGTAGAGACAGGGCCCATGACTATACATCTGGCTTTAATTTACAATCCATATGAACATGGATGGTTTTCCTCGGTGATAAATATAGCCATTTTCTAGACACTACTTACTAGAGTGCTTCCACCCATCAGATCATAGCCTAGAGATAGTGTTAACTCAGATCCTGCCTGATACTATCACATTGCCTCATACATTGTATCTGTGGTCACCCACATTGGAGTCAGTCCTCTAACCCCTGTTTCATTCAGGCCTGACTTAATCTCTTCTCTTTTATGATTTGCCTTTGAAGAAAGCACTGTATTAGATGTCATGCACATTAGAAAAAAGGAAATCTAGTAATTTAGCTGTGCTTTGGGCAGTGACAATATTTTTTCATGACCACCTGAAAATCTAATGTTGTATGGATGGTTACCTATCATCTTCAAAAGTTAACAACAAAAGCTAGCAGCATGGCGTTTTGTCATTTAGTGCTAACATCCCAAGTAAGAAGTTTGCATTTTTGTACTCTGTTCAAAACACTCTTGCTATGGATTTGTATGCCCGTGATAAACTTTTTTCACCTTGTAAAAAGCATATTAAAGTGTTTTCATATTTTGATACGTGTTTGAATTTTAAGCTTTCAAAAATCTATCTAATTGCTATCATTTTTATCTCTTCCATTAAGCTAAATGTTTCATATTATCCTTTAAAACCAAGGCAGTGATAATCTGGTTGTCAATATTCCCATTACTCATTCAAAAACCTCCATTAGTCAGAAACTTGATGAATTTTTAATATATTATTTTCAATGGTACTGTCATATTTTAATGCAGGATATGGTACAATTTCAGGTGCAATGTGTTTTGTAAATATTAATCTTCAAATAAATGGGTATATCTCTGCTATTCCATAAACATAAACATGGAAATAGAGCTAATAAGTAAATTGCCCAGGATCTCACAAAAATCAAAGCAAAATTAGGATATCACCAATTTTATCTCCATCTGTGTCCTTGGATTATAAAATCAGACTCTTAAGAAGTTTTGTAGGCCACTGTACAAAATATGAGTCAAACTATTTTATGGGCCAGCTGTGCATGAGGATATAACTGATGGCTCTAAAATAGTATTGTCTGCAAAATACAGATTGCATGAAAAGAGTATATAAAACATAAGGTCCGATTACAGTATAATAATAACATAAACATATCTCCATTACCCAGTTTAGGAAATAGAGCTTCACCAGTTAAAAGCCCTCTGTTGTACCTCCTTAAGTACATTTTGCCTTCACTTCCACCCCGCAGAGAAAACCACCATTCTGAATTTTGTATTGTTTCCTAAGTTTCTTTATATTTTTATAACCTGTGCATGAATTCTGACACAATGTACAACTTCTATGAACTCTTCACATGTTGCATTTAACATAAATGGAATCTTACCATTCTCTGTCTGACTTGCTTCTTACACCAAACAATATACTTGGAGATTTATCTATGATGATGTATTTGGCCATGTTTCATTAATTTCCTCTCCTCTATAGGATTTGACTGTATGAGCATATTACAGTTTGTATTTTGTAGTTGACAGACATTCCATTTTTCCCGTATTTTAATACTACTGCAATGCTCCTATAAAGCATTGTTCCAAATGGTTTCCTCATGCACAGGCAACAGGGCAAATGCCAACTACTCAAATTGCTGGCTAATAATTGCAGGCAGGTTCAACTTTACTTAGTAATACTATAGCAGTCATAATGGGCTAGAACAACCTCCAAAATTTTAGTGGTTAAAAAGTCGAAGTTTTATTAGTTGCCCATGTTATGCATTCATCTTAGATAGGGGGTTGGGTGAGGAGAGTCTTCCACATCATCTTCCCTTAGGTAATATTACCAGTCACCATGGAACAGGGGGAAAACCCTGGTCAATCACTTCCAGGTCTTGAAGCCTCCCACTTTGAAATGATATAGGTCATATAGCTTAATTTCAAGGGGGTGGTACAATTTTAACATATGCCCAGGAGAAGAATAAGAAATACCTTTGATTGTCTGCTAATGAGGACTCCACACTATTTCCAAACTGATTGCTCCAACTTGCACACCTACAAGAGATAATGAGAGCTCCTGCCAAATTTGATATTGTTTAATATCTTCTCTATTATCTTCTAAATGTCTCTAGTGTCTCTCATCTAGACCTTTCATCCACTTGGAACTGATCTTTATGTATATTGTGATGTAGAGCAGCATTTTTACTTTGCCATTTCCACATGTATAGTTGTATATGAATCAAGGTAGATTATCAGTGACTCCCAGCCATGGGGGTATTTTGCTCTCTAGAGGACATTTGACAACATCTGGAAACAGTTATGTTTGTCACAAAAGGAAAGAGGGTGTTTCTGGCACTGAGTGAATAAAGGCGAGGGATGCAAATTTAAAAAAAAAAAAAAATCCTACAATTCACAAGACAGCCCTGCCCATAAAAGAATTATCCATCCAATCATTAACAGTGCTGAGGTTGAGAAACACTGGATTAGAGTACCCCATTGTCAGAAAAAGAAAAAAAACTTTTGATAATAAAGGTTATTTCTCTCTTACAATCATGTCAACTGAGGATTAGTTGATGTTATGTTCCCCTATGTGGATCATTGCCAATCTCATAGCAAAGGGGGAAAGAGAATGCATTCATAATATGTATGCAATGGCTCTACCAGAAGCGCCACACATCTCTTCCTCTCAAATTTTTTGGCCAAACTCTATGGACAAGTTTTCCACTTTAAGGAGCTAGGAAACAAAGCAAGTTAAACTCAAACTAAATATAAGAAAGAAGATAATAAAAATAAGAATGAACTCAGTGAAATAATGAATATAGATTAGTATACCCACTATGGAGAACAGGATAGAGGAACAGTATAGTGGTTCCTTAAAAAAACTAAAAAAAGGCTACTATATGATCCAGCAACCCCACTCCTGGGCATATATCCAGAGAAAAATATAATTTGAAAAGTTATCTGGTAAACAAGAACAAAAAGTGAGGAAGGTCAGGCTGGAGAATGAAGAACTAGAGGAAGGAGGTAAAATGGAACAATGAGGTGAGTACACGAAATAGAGATGAGAAGAGCCTGAACTCAGCACAAAGAAGAAAACAATAGACATTTTGTTGACCCTTTTCAAAGAAATCAATTCACCTTTTCCTCATAGATGAAGTCATGGCTTCAGGAACATTATCGTATACAAGGCTCGACCCTAAAGTCCTACAGTTGTGTATTTTTGTTAAGGCAAATTATTCCTTTGAGAATATTAATTAGTAGAGATTTGCAGTGATTTTATTACTTTCTTCTTAAAGGTCTGCCATGCTACACGTAACTAATAATGATGTATAAATACTAATAAACAGGTACTTATTAGAAAATCTATGAAGTACATTAACAATTAGCTTATATGAAAATCTCTTGATGTTTCTGAGATTTCACACATATGATATTTTAGTGCATCTTACTATATATTGATAGTGTTAAAAATGATTAGGGAGACAATCTAGGCGACTAAAAACAAATTTTGTGAGTTGTAGCTTTTGATTTTTTAATTTTGTGGTGAAAATTAAATCATTCAATAAATATCTGTTGATATGTACTATATGCTAAGCATTGAATTGGGTACAAAGAAAGTAAATTATCTTTTTTATGGAACATACAGGTTTATCAGGGAAATTAAATTTATATATCATACATGATAGAAAATAAATGCAAAGAGAAAATATAGGTAGAGACTTTAAGAGATGCAAAGCTTATATTTGGCAATAGGTTCAAATAACGCATCCTTGAGGTAGAGGGCTGAGCTCCTTTGAAAGTAAGATTATAAATGGGATAATAATAGCTGACATTTATTCAATATTTACTAAGTAATGAGTATTTTCTGAGTACTAATTTTGAGGGGGTAGGATTTCAATTGATGTTTAAAATTTTTTATTGAAGTAAAGTTGATTTACAATGTTGTTATTTCCTCATATGCAGCAAAGTGATTAAGTTTTATATATATATGAAAATGAAAAACTTCAGTTTTATACATAAAGAATATGAAAAAGAAAAAAAAATTCATATTCTTTTCCATTATGGATTGTTATAAGATATTGAATACAGTCCCCTTTGCTTCACTGGTGGGTCAGATGGTAAAGAATCTTTCTGCAATGTAGGATACCCAGGTTTGATGCCTAGGTTGGGAAGATCCCCTGGAGAAGGAAATAGCTACCCACTCTAGTATTCTTGCCTGGAGTATTTCATGGAGAGAGGAGCCTGGCAAGCTACAGTCCTTGTGGTCGCAAAGAGTCAGGCACTTTCAGGGAGAAAATATCTGCAAACAATGTGACTGACAAGGGCTTAATTCCTAAAATACACAAACTGCTCATACAACTCAATAAAATAACTAAAAAAACAAATCAAAATGTGGGCAGGAGACTGAAGTAGAAATTTCTCTGAAGACATCCAGATGGCCAATAGGCACATGAAAAGATGTTCCACTTTGCTAAATATTAGAGAAATGCAAACCAAAACTACAATCAGGTTTCACTTCACACTAGTCAGAATGGCCATCATTAAAAAGTCTACAAATGAATACTGGAGAGGCTTTGGAGAAACAGAAACTCTCCTACAATACTGGCAGGAATATAAATTGGTTCAGCCATTATGAAAAACTATGGAGACCTTAAAAAACGAAAAATAGAGTTACCATATTACCCTGTAATAGAACTCCCGGGAATATATCTGGAGACAACTATAATTCAAAAAGATACATGTACCCCAATGTTCATTGCAGCACTATTTACAATAACTAAGACATGAAACAACCCAAGTGTCTACCAACAGATGAATGCATGCACGCATGTGCACATACACACACACACACACACACACACACACACACACACACACACACATTGGAATACTACTTAGCCATAAAAAAGGAAATAATCCCAGTTCCCACATACAGCAACATGAGTGGACCTAGAGACTATCATACTAGGTGAAGTCAGAAAATGACAAATATCATATGATATCACTTACATGTGAAATCTAAAATACAATACAAATGAACTTATCTATGAAACAGAAAGACTCACAAACCTAGAACAAACTTATATGCTTACCAAAGGGGAAGTGAGGTGAGGTGAAACAAATTAGGAGTTTGGGGCTAGCAGATACAAACTACTATATTTATATAAAATAGATAAACAAAGCAAACTTTATTTAAAACTTCATGAAGTGAACAGTCTTTCAGAGAACTGCAAAATGGGGCATAAAGCAGGAAACTTTTATACATTAAAGAATAAAGAACAGAAGCAGAAAAATGGGAAATATTTGCTTGACCAGGGCTACATACCACCTTCGAGCTGAGAAGGAACTGGGTTGGTTTAGCATTTAGGGTTTGACTGACTGCATATACTGAGTTTCTGTTCAAGTGGAGCATTTACAAGAAAATGAAGATATTCAAGTTTTGATTTGCCCAAATAGCACCCTGGGCAGGAGCAGGGAGTGGCTTTATCCTAAACCTAGAATTTATTTCAACAACAGTAACTGCTGTTTTTGAAACAAACTGTGTGCTAAATACACTATTTATAAAACATATTTTACAACTTCATCTTGTTTTAATTATGAGTAGCATTTGTGTGAATATAGTTTCTTATTCTATATGGACTATAGAACAACATAGTAAATAAACAGTACTAAATCTATCAGTTCACCAAATGTAGGCTTAGCTTTAAGATACTGAGAAACATTCATCTAAAAATAGCAAAATAAGGGCTACACATCATAATATGTGGGTTTAAATGTAGCATAAACGTTGCAGATTTGACTTCTGAGTAGTCTGCATCTGTCTTCATTACAGTGAATGTGAATCCCCAAACTTCTGAGTTCTCACATACAAAGGATAAGATCATAAAAAAGGTAATTAAATAGTAGCAGTGATTCATTTTAAAAATATTTATTGGATATATATTCTGGCCATGAGAAATAAACATGCAATGCTGACCTAGCCAGACATAAACCCTTGGTACCTGAATTTCATAATCTCATAGTGCAAATGAACTTGAATACCTAATGTATTTTCTATGAAGCACTCTAAAACTACCTGTACTATATCGACTGGCCAGGCCAATGTCACTTTTTGATGGCATTTTTATGAGAGCTAAACTGCAAGAAAGAAGCAGTCTTGTAAATTACTATTGGGAAGCAATTTTATCATTTGTACAGATGTTTGAGAACATCTCAAGATTGTTATCTACAGCATCGCCACCAAATTCTCAAAACAAAATAAAACAGAATAAACAATGAAACCTAGTAATAATAATTATCTGTCAAGTGTCCTATTTGGAAGGCTGGGAAATACTGTACATGATGTAATATAAAACAAAAGATATTTTTGTAAATTTTAGGTAAGTCTTGAAATATCTACCTTAAGGTCTCTGTCTCTATCTTTATTTCTTTCTTCTATGCAAACTTCCATGAACACACACATTATTTCCTATTCTATCACTCATCTCAGACATCCAAGTGGAAAGAGCACAGACATGGCTGAGGCATCAAGATGGTTTCCTGCTTCAATTGGTTCCAGATTTCTCTTTCAGTATTTTCATTTTAATTACATTTTGGTATTTCCTTGGTGGTCCAGTGGTGAAGAATCTGCCTGCCAATGCAAGGGATATTGGTTTGATCCCTGATCCAGGAAGATCCCATATGCCACAGAGCAATTAAGTGCCTGTGACACAGCTGTTGAGCCTGTACTCTAGAAACTGGGAGCAGCAACTAAAGAAAGTCTGTGCATAGCTACGAAAACTCAGAACAGCCAAAAATAAACTAATTAAAAAAAAAAAGCAAACACCCCAAGACACATATTAATCAAATTAACAAAGATCAAACATAAAGAACAAATATTAAAAGCAGCAAGGGAAAAACAACAAATAACATACAAGGGGATTCCCATAAGGATAACAGCTGATCTTTCAATAGAAACTCTTCAGGCCAGGAGGGAATGGCAAGACATACTTAAAGTAATGAAAGAAAATAACCTACAGCCCAGATTACTGTACCCAGCAAGGATAGAATTCAAATATGAAGGAGAAGTCAAAAGCTTTACAGACAAGCAAAAGCTGAGAGAATTCAGCACCACCAAACCAGCTCTCCAACAAATTCTAAAGGATATTCTCTAGACAGGAAACACAAAAAGGGTGTATAAACCAGAACCCAAAACAGTAAAGTAAATGGCAACGGGATCATACTTATCAATAATTACCTTAAATGTAAATGGGTTGAATGCCCCAACGAAAAGACAAAGACTGGCTGAAAGGATACAAAAACAAGACCCCTACATATGTTGTCTACAAGAGACCCACCTCAAAACAAGGGACACATACAGACTGAAAGTGAAGGGCTGGAAAAAGATAATCCATGCAATAGAGACCAAAAGAAAGCAGGAGTAGCTATACTCATATCAGATAAAATAGACTTTAAAACAAAGGCTGTGAAAAGAGACAAAGAAGGCCACTACATAATGATCAAAGGATCAATCCAAGAAGAAGATATAACAATTATAAATATATATGCACCCAACATAGGAGCACCACAATATGTAAGACAAATGCTAACAAGTATGAAAGGGGAAATCAACAATAACACAATAATAGTGGGAGACTTTAATACCCCACTCACACCTATGGACAGATCAACTAAACAGAAAATTAACAAAGAAACACAAACTTTAAATGATACAATAGACCAGTTAGACCTAATTGATATCTATAGGACATTTCACCCTAAAACAATGAATTTCACCTTTTTCTCAAGTGCTCATGGAAACTTCTCCAGGATAGATCACATCCTGGGCCATAAACCTAGCCTTGATAAATTAAAAAAAAAAGTTGAAATCATTCCAAGCATCTTTTCTGACCATAATGCATTAAGATCAGATCTCAATTACAGGAGAAAAACTATTAAATATTCAAACATATGGAGGCTGAACAACACGCTTCTGAATAACCAACAAATCACAGAGGAAATCAAAAAAGAAATCAAAATATGTATACAAATGAATGAAAATGAAAACACCACAACCCAAAACCTGTGGGACACTATAAAAGCAGTGTTAAGGGGAAAGTTCATAGCAATACAGGCATACCTCAAGAAACAAGAAAAAAGTCAAATATATAACCTAACTCTACACCTAAAGCAACTAGAAAAGGAAGAAATGAAGAACACCAGGGTTAGTAGAAGGAAAGAAATCTTAAAAATTAGGGCAGAAATCAGTGCAAAGGAAACAAAAGAGACCATAGCAAAAATCAACAAAGCCAAAAGCTGGTTCTTTGAAAAGATAAATAAAATTGACAAATCATTAGCCGGACTCATCAAGAAACAAAGGGAGAAAAATCAAATCAATACAATTAGAAATGAAAATGGAGAGATCACAACAGACAACACAGAAATACAAAGGATCATAAGAGACTACTATCAGCAATTATATGCCAAGAAAATGGACAACATGGAAGAAATGGACAAATTCTTAGAAAAGTACAACTTTCCAAAACTGAACCAGGAAGAAATAGAAAATCTTAACAGACCCATCAGAAGCACGGAAATTGAAACTGTAATCAGAAATCTCCCAGCAAACAAAAAGCCCAGGTCCAGACGGCTTCACAGCTGAATTCTACCAAAAATTTCGAGAAGAGCTAACACCTATCCTACTCAAACTCTTCCAGAAAATTGCAGAGGAAGGTAAACTTCCAAACTCATTCTATGAGGCCACCATCACCCTAATACCAAAACCTGACAAAGATGCCACAAGGAAAGAAAACTACAGGCCAATATCACTGATGAACATAGATGCAAAAATCCTTAACAAAATTCTAGCAATCAGAATCCAGCAACACATTAAAAAGATCATACACCATGACCAAGTGGGCTTTATCCCAGGGATGCAAGGATTCTTCAATATCCGCAAATCAATCAATGTAATTCACCATATTAACAAACTGAAAAATAAAAGCCATATGATTATCTCAATAGATGCAGAGAAAGCCTCTGACAAAATTCAACATCCATTTATGATAAAAACTCTCCAGAAAGCAGGAATAGAAGGAACATACCTCAACATAATAAAAGCTATATATGACAAACCCACAGCAAACATTATCCTCAATGGTGAAAACCTGAAAGTATTTCCCCTAAAATCAAGAACAAGACAAGGGTGCCCACTTTCACCACTACTATTCAACATAGTTCTGGAAGTTTTGGCCTCAGCAATCAGAGCAGAAAAAGAAATAAAAGGAATCCAGATTGGAAAAGAAGAAGTAAAACTCTCACTGTTTGCAGATGACATGATCCTCTACATAGAAAACCCTAAAGACTCCACAAGAAAATTATTAGAGCTAATCAATGAATATAGTAAAGTTGTGGGATATAAAATCAACACACAGAAACCCCTTGCATTCCTATACACTAATAATGAGAAAGCAGAAAAAGAAATTAAGGAAACATTTCCATTCACCATTGCAACGAAAAGCATAAAATACTTAGAAATATACCTACCTAAAGAAACTAAAGACCTATATATAGAAAACTATAAAACACTGATGAAAGAAATCAAAGAGGACACTAATAGAGGGAGAAATATACCATGTTCATGGATCAGAAGAATCCACATAGTGAAAATGAGTATACTACCCAAAGCAATCTACAGATTCAATGCAATCCCTATCAAGCTACCAGCGGTATTTTTCACAGAGCTAGAACAAATAATTTCACAATTTGTATGGAAATACAAAAATCCTCGAATGGCCAAAGCAATCTTGAAAAAGAAGAATGGAACTGGAGGAATCAACCTGCCTGACTTCAGGCTCTACTACAAAGCCACAGTCATCAAGACAGTATGGTACTGGCACAAAGACAGAAATATAGATCAATGGAACAAAATAGAAAGCCCAGAGATAAATCCACACACCTATGGACACCTTATCTTCGACAAAGGAGGCAAGAATATACAATGGAGTAAAGACAACCTCTTTAACAAGTGGTGCTGGGAAAACTGGTCAACCCTTGTAAAAGAATGAAACTAGAACACTTTCCAACATCATACACAAAAATAAACTCAAAATGGATTAAAGATCTAATCATAAGACCAGAAACTATAAAACTCCTAGAGGAGAACATAGGCAAAACACTCTCTGACATAAATCACAGCAGGATCCTCTATGATCCACCTCCCAGAATACTGGAAATAAAAGCAAAAATAAACAAATGGGATCTAATTAAAATTAAAAGCTTATGCACAACAAAGGAAATTATAAGCAAGGTGAAAAGACAGCCTTCGGAATGGGAGAAAATAATAGCAAGTGAAGCAACTGACAAAGGATTAATCTCAAAAATATACAAGAAACTCCTGCAGAATACAAGCAACAATTCCAGAAAAATAAACGACCCAATCAAAAAATGGGCCAAAGAACTAAATGGACATTTCTCCAAAGAAGACATATGGATGGCTAACAAACACATGAAAAGATGCTCAACATCACTCATTATCAGAGAAATGCAAATCAAGACCACAATGAGGTACCATTTCATACCAGTCAGAATGGCTGCAATCCAAAAGTCTACAAGCAATAAATGCTGGAGAGGGTGTGGATAAAAGGGCACCCTCTTACACTGTTGGTGGGAATGCAAACTAGTACAGCCACTATGGAGAACAGTGTGGAGATTCCTTAAAAAACTACAAATAGAACTGCCTTATGACCCAGCAATCCCACTGCTGGGCATACACACTGAGGAAACAAGAATTGAAAGAGACACATGTACCCCAATGTTCATCGCAGCACTGTTTATAATAGCCAGGACATGGAAGCAACCTAGATGTCCATCAGCAGATGAATGGATAAGAAAGCTGTGGTACATATACACAATGGAGTATTACTCAGCCATTAAAAAGAATACATTTGAATCAGTTCTAATGAGGTGGATGAAACTGGAGCCGATTATACAGAGTGTAGTAAGTCAGAAAGAAAAGCACCAATACAGTATACTAACACATATATATGGAATTTAGAAAGATGGTAATGATAACCCTGTATACGAGACAGCAAAAGAGACACAGATGTAAAGAACAGACTTTTGGACTCTGTGGGAGAGGGAGAGGGTGGGACGATTTGGGAGAATGGCATTGAAACATGTATACGATCGTGTAAGAAACGAATCACTCGTCTAAGTTTGATACAGGACACGGGATGCTTGGGGCTGGTGCACTGGGATGACCCAGAGAGATATGGGAGTGTGGTGGGAGGGGGGTTCAGGGTTGGGAGCTCATGTACACCTGTGATGGATTCATGTCAATGTATGGCAAAACCAATACAGTATTGTAATGTAAAAAAAATAAAATAAAATAAAAACATTTTAAGAAGAGAAGGAAAAAAGGGAAAAGTAATCACTAGTTTTTAAGTAAAATATATACTAACCCTCCAAGTATTTTTGCTTGTGCTAATTGATTATTGAACAATATTTTGCAAAGTGTGTGCCTTTCAGTATTTTGTCTAAGAGCAAGGATTCTACACCAATTTCATTTGAATTTTGGGGCTTTTAATATTTCCATCACTTCAAAGGCATGTTAAGAAAATGTATCATACTCCAAATTTTAATACATTGGTTGTTTTGTCGCTAAGTCCTGTCTGACTTTTGCAACCCCATAGACTGTAGCCTGCCAGGTTCCTCTGTCCATTGGATTCTCCAGGGAAGAATACTGGAGTGGGTTGCCATTCCCTTCTCCAGGGGATCTTCCTGACCCAGGAACTGAACGCAGGTTTCCTGCATTGCAGGCAGATTCTTTACCAACTGAGCTATGAGGGAAGCCATTTAATACTTCAGTAATGGGCTTCCCTGATGGCTTAGACGGTAAAGCGTCTGCGCGCAATGTGGGAGACCTGGGTTTGATCCCCGGGTAGGGAAGATACCCTGGAGAAGGAAATGGCAACCCACTCCAGTACTCTTGCCTGGAAAATTCCATGGACAGAGGAGCCTTGTAAGCTACATGGGCTGCAGTCCATGGGGTCGCTATGAGTTGGACACGCCTGAGTGACTTCACTTTCACTTTTCCCTTTCATGCACTGGACAAGGAAATGGCAACCCACTCCAGTGTTCTTGCCTGGAGAATCCCAGGGATGGGGGAGCCTGGTGGGCTGCTGTCTATGGGGTCACACAGAGTCGGACACGACTGAAGCAACTTAGCAGCAGCAGCAGCAGCAGCAGCTGACAATACTTGTATTTGTATTATCACATTAATTGTTTTTGGTGTTGCTTTAGCAAAAGGCTTTTTCTGGGATTTTTGAAATGTAAATATATAAAACTATAAAGTTATAAAATTATAATTTTCTATACAATAGAAATATTTTATTAAAGAATTATAAAATTGGCAGGGATACATTTGAAAAAATCTATTATTAACAGTTGCAACTTGTCTTTGCAAATCAAAATTTTGATTAGCTTGTCACCAAAAATAATAAAGAGATAAATCAGATGCCAAGGCTGTTATTTATAACCTCTAATTTCAAATCTATACATCATCAAATGGTTTAATTTTATCCAGAATGAAATACAAATTTATTCTATAATTTATATGTTAGTAAATTTATGTTACTATAAGGACTTTTTCTTCCATTTTATAAAAAGATTTTTATTTTTATTGGGAAAAGTATTCTACCTATACTACATGTATGTGTTTGGCCTAGCTTTTGTTTTCAGTGTTTGGATATCTGAATATTTTTATTTGTCAGACTAGAATATCTAAAAAACTATATCTATTATTTAATGGTACTTACGAGGTTATAATGAAGATATTATGTCCATTGAATTGGTATTCAAACACAAATGGAAAAATTATAACGGTATAATGGTAATTTTTTTCTGTATTTTCTCTGAAGAATATATAACTCAATACCTGTCTATTTTACACATTATGCCAATCAAAGGTTGACATGTACTCACTTCAGAGTCTTGAGGAAAACCATGTTAAATTTGGGTGACAAGAAATTCAAATCTTCTGTTACAAATTCAGAAAAAATATTTGTTTGAAAATAAAGTATTGACTAAATTCAATATTACCAATCCTAACAAAAGGAAGTAAACATATTGGCTGAAATCCCAGGCAGGTAACATAATGAGTGAAGGGATCCCCTACAAGTGTGAATGAGGGAATCAGGGCAATGCCCTGAGTCCATGTCCTACCTAAAAAAGTACCATCTATTTAGCTTTGACCAATCATTACTATATGTGAGTGTGGGACTAGAGGTACCAGATTATGTGATTCTTTTCAACAAGACACTGAGAAACATATTTGTTAAAAACATGAAAGCTATTTGCAAATGTTGCCTCCCCCCAATAACTCAGTGCTGGCAAAATAAAATGAGGTAGTTAGTCTGTGACCTCTAGCTATGTAAATCAAGCTCAATTATTTCAAATAATTTCATTTTGTATGAATTACAGGGACAAATATGAGACTGCATTATGAAAGAATAGATTCACTATTTAAAACTAAAGAATTCAGCTCATATAAAATACATAAATTGACTTAAGCATTTACATATTTTTGAAAATATATATTTCAGTACATTTTATTTCTTCCATTAACCACTAAAAATATGTTAAAAACCAAAAATAAATATTCCCCCAAAGTAATAACTTTAAACTTAATTCAACTAGCCTTTTAGAAAAGAATTAAAGAAGACATTTCCTTAAGTCTTTAACCATATTTCATAGTGTTTTCAAATTAACCTTAAAGAAAGTCAGAACTATAAGAATTCTTGAAAGTGATTTAATACAGTTCTTTATGTTATGTATAAGTAAGGTCCAGAGAGGAGAATTGTTTGTCCAATATCACAGAAATAGCTAACCACAAAATTGATAATCCAAACTGCATGAAGGTAAGAAGTAACATTTAATATTTCAAATTGAGATTATGAAAAGAATTGTAAGATAGTATATAAGAAAATATAGCAAATGTAGAAAATATATGAAATATATAACTGATATGAGTAAATTTTACTAAGAGATTTAAAGAACTTTACTCTTACTTTTAATATACATTCATTTATATTTTTGTGGTTGATGAATCAGTATTCACTTAATTTAGAGTGAAAGAATTCTGGATCGGTATCATTTGTGAGCATCTGAGGGATTTTCAAAGAAGCTTGTGCCAGTGGACAGAGTTGGTGTCCTGAGCCTTACTAGTAATTAAACTTACTATCTGTCATTCATCTCTGCTCTGCAAATAAGCTGAGAAATCAGAGATTTCTCATTGACAGAAAAATAGGAATTTAGTGGGCAGTTCAAGAGAAAAAGGATTTTAGGACATGTAAAAGTTGAAAACTCTGCTTCTGACTGTCAGAAGAGCTGACAAGATTCAGACAGGTTCCAGTAGGGAATAATGGCATTTTCTATCAGAACCACAGAACTGCTTGAGAGACCAGGACTGGATAATAATGTAGCCAGTATGAATTTGCTTCACATACTAAGCAGCATGTTTTATTTGTGCTAAAGACAAACTAAATCTCCATCACCAAGTCATAAATTATTATATTTGTTGTATTGAATAAATGGGGTTATTACCTTCCCTAGAAATATCTGAAGATCTGGAAGAGGTGTAGTTGGTTCCTGTCCAGAAATGGAAGGATGGGGGAAGGTGGTCTTTATGCCAGTTATTACCTGCTTATGCTCCATGAAGTCTTCCCTAGGTGATGCTAGTGGTAAAGAACCTGCCTGCAAACGCAGCAGACATAAGAAATGCAGAGTTGATCCCTGGGTTGGGAAGATCCCCTGGAAGAGGGCATGGCAACCCATTCCACTATTCTTGCCCGGAGAATCCCATGGATAGAGGAGCCTGGTGGGCTACAGTCCATAGGTTCACAAAGGAAGAGTTGGACATGACTGAAGCGACTTAGCATGCACACACACATGCTCCATGATGCCATTACTGCAGTTCATCTTCTCCTGTGTAGGGCACTGATTCACTGACAAGCTCAAGAATCTTGCCTGGGTAATACCACTCACTGGGTGCAGGCTTGGCCTCAAAGACATGTAACACTGTGTTCTAGCCTGCAATGCTGAATGGTTCATTTTTCACAACATCACTCAGCCATTCCCCATTAAGGTTAGCTGCATGCAAGTGGACTTTGACATTTTATAATTCTGTCTCTCAGGTAGAATCACTTTCCTCTTGTCAATCCTCAGTACTGACATGTCTCTCTTTTTTCTGGATGAGCCACTCATGCCTCAGAAAATCTTGGGTGGAATTTTTCCTCTAGACAATAGCTCAATAACTCCTAATGCACAAATTGAGGTAAAGGAACTAAGTGTCACTTGAAGTAGAACTAACTTCATAGCCAGTCAGTAAAAATGATTCAGCAAAGGATAAGCCAAATAGGTGAAAGATAAAGACATATGATGATTAGGTCAGGGGTGGGATGGGGTAGACGGTTGTATTAATAAAATAAGCAATTGAAATCCTTGGGATTAGTTAGAGGATTGTTGGTCCATGTCTTAACTCACATGGTTGGTTAAAGCATAAACGTTATAGCTTGGAACTGGAGTTGAAAAACTGAATATAAACCTGTAAATGAAACTGAGAAATGTATTACCTAGCTGTGGAGATTTCCTAAATCTATCTGCAGCTAACAATACCTGGATAAACATGCCACCTTGGGGTATTTGAAATAAGAAAAAGAGAAGCAAGACTTGGTATTCCATAACTATATACTAATTAAACAAATTTATGGAAAGTTTCTATAAATTTCAGAGAATGGATTAAACTTTTATTTTTTTCTATGTTTCCTGTTTTTTTTTTTTCTCTTTTCTTAGTTTCCAAGTAAGCTTTATTAGAAACAATCCAGTTTTTCCTCAGTTTAACAGGCAAAATATTTTGTTTGACCAATGCCAAGCCATAAAGGAAATCTGAGTGTTCCTGAAACTTGGCATGGTGCGAGTTCCATTCATCTTAACTTAGCCTTATAAGAAGAGTTAGTGGACAGAGGAGTGAAAATGAATAAATAAGAGAATTTAGAACAGTTGAAATATTTACCCCTTAGCATCACAGGTGGAGAAGGCAATGGTAACCCACTCCAGTACTCTTGCCGGGAGTATCCCATGGACTGAGGAGCCTGGTAGGCTGCAGTCCATGGGGTCTCTAAGAGTCTGACACGACTAACTTCACTTTCACTTTTCACTTTCATGCATTGGAGAAGGAAATGGCAACCCACTCCAGTGTTCTTGCCTGGAGAATCCCAGGGATGGGGGAGCCTGGTGGGCTGCCATCTCTGGGGTCGCACAGAGTCAGACATGACTGAAGTGACTTAGCAGCAGCACCACCACCACAGGTTGTTTTGTCATAGGGGTAATAGGATTTCTGGAGAAAAGAGGATACAGAGAGTATATAAAATTATATATCCTAATCTTAATGTGTGAATACCCAGGAATTTTGGAGGCTCTGTAACATATTATTGATAGGGATATTAATAACTATATTCAGTCTAAAAGAGAATCTTATCATCTCCTTCCTTATGTTTGTCCTCCTTCTTTACCTACTTCTCAGATAACAACAGACTTACCTAAATTTTAACGCAGAAAAGAGTATTGCTAATATTTAGGTCGGGCTTCCCAGGTGGCTTCATGGTAAAATCCACCTGCCTTTGCAGCAGATGTGGATTTGATACTTAGGTTGGGAAGATCCCATGGAGAAGGAAATGGCAGGCCATTTCAGTGTTCTTGCCTGGGAAATCCCATGGATAGAGGTTCATGGGGTTGCAAAGAGTTGGACAAAACTTAGCAAATAAAGAACAACAACAAAATATTAGGTCATTGGGAAGTTGTAATTATAACCCTCTGGCTTCTGATAGCCTTCCATGATACATGACAAGCATAATTAACATTGTGCTAGAACACTGGATTTCCACACAAAAAAAGAATGAAGTTGGAATCCTATCTCACACCAAATACAAAATTAACTCAAAAGGGATCAATGGCCTAAATATAAGAACTAAAATCATAAAACTCCTAAAAGAAAACATAGGAGTAAGTCTTCACGACTTTAAATTTTGCAATGAATTTTCAGAAATGACACCTAAAGAAGAAACAAGAAAAATAGATAAGTTGGAATTCATCAAATTAAAAAGCTTTTGTGTATTAAAGGACAGTATCAAAAAATGAAGACAAGTTACAAAGTGGGAGAAATGTATCATGTATCTGATAAAGGACTTGTATCCAGAATATATAAAAAGCATCTACTACTCAACAATAAAAAGATAGCCCAATTTAAAAATGGGCAAAGAACTTGAATATACACTTTTTTCAAAGATTATAGAATCTACAACCAGTGTCAAATGCATAATTTCTGAAAGGAACTATAATAATTTTTTCTTAAATAACATTTTTGATAAGAGTACTGTATGTAGTATGTGTGTGTATGTGGTGTATGGGTGTGTATTCTTTCTTCTATCATTGCAGAGTACCCAAACAAATACAATAAACATGTTCTCATCAAACATACAGGCTATATACTTTGTTAAATGAGAACACATTTATTATATTTTAGTATAATCTTTTTGAGATTCATCTGCATTGTAGGATGTATAAATACTTCAATTCTTTTGTGGTTAAATAATATTCCATTGTATGATTATACCATATTTTTTATCCCTTCATCAATTGATGGCCATATGAGTTGCTTCCAGTGTTTGGCTACTACGAATAATTCTGCAATTAGCATGTAAAAGTATTTCTTTGAACTATGGTTACCTAGGCGGAAGGATAAATTTGGAGTTTGGGATTCGCATATACACATTATAGTTAACTAATAAGGACCTACTATGAAATGCGGGGCGGAGAAGGCAATGGCAACCCACTCCAGTACTCTTGCCTGGAACTTCCCATGGACGGAGGAGCCTGGTAGGCTGCAGTCCATGGGGGCATGAAGAGTCGGACACGACTGAGTGACTTCACTTTCACTTTTCCCTTTCATGCATTGGACAAGGAAATGGCAACCCACTCCAGGGTTCTTGCCTGGAGAATCCCAGGGATGGGGCAGCCTGGTGGGCTGCCGTCTATGGGGTCGCACAGAGTCGGGAATGAGTGAAGTGACTTAGCAGCATAAAATGTGGGGAACGGTGCTCATACTTTGAAATGATCTCTATGGGAAAATAATCTAAAAACAGTGGATATATGCATATGCATAACTTATTCCCTTTTCTGTATGCCTGAAAGTAACACAATATTGTAAATAAACTATTGTTTTTGTTGCTGTGTTCGACTCTTTGCAACCCCACAGACTGTAGCATGCCAGGCTCTTTGTTGTCCACTATCTCCTGGAGTTTGCTCAAATTCATGTCCATTGAGTCAGTGATGCTATCTAATCATCTCATCCTCTGCTGGCCCCTTCTCCTGCTGCCGTCAGTTTTTCCAGCATCAAGGTCTTTTCCAAGTCAGCTCTTTGCATCACGTGGACAAAGCATTGGAGTTTCAGTTGTAGCAACAGTCCTTCCAATGAATAATCAGTGTTGATTTCCTTAGGGATTCACTTATTTGATCACTTTGTAGTCCAAAGGACCCTCATCAGTCTTCTCCAGCACCACAATTCAAAAGCATCAGTTCTTTGGCTCTCATCCTTCTTTACGGACCAACTTTCGCTTCTGTGTATGACTACTGGAAAAACAATAGCTTTGACTATACCGATCTTTGTCTGTATGATGTCTTTGCTTTTTAATGCTCTGTCTAGGTTTGTCATAGCTTTCTTTCCAAGGAGCAAGCGTCTTCTAATTTCATCACTCGAGTCATGATCTGCGGTGATTTCGGAGCCCAAGAAAATAAAATCTGTCCCTGCTTCCACTTTTTCCCCTCCTATTTGCCATGAAGTGATGGGACTAGTTGCCATGATCACTTTTTTTTTGACTGTTCATTTTTAAGCCAGCGTTTTCAGTCTCCTCCTTCACCTTCATCAAGAGGTACTTTAGTTCCTCTTTGCTTTCTGCTATTAGAGTGGTATCATCTGCATATTTGAGGTTGTTGATATTTCTCCCAGCAATCTTGATTTCACTTTGTGATTCATCCTACCTGGCATTTCACATAATGTACTCTGTGTATCAGATAAATACACAGGGTGACAATACACAGCCTTAATGTATTCCTTTCCCAATTTTGAACCAGTTCCTTGTTCCAGGTCTGGTTTTAACTGTTGCTTTTTGACCCACATATAAGGTTTCTCAGGAGACAAGTAAGGTGGTCTGGTACTCCCATCTCTTTAAGAATTTTCCACAGTTTATTGTTCTCCACACAGTCAAAAAGCATAATTAGATGTTTTCTGGGGGGACCTGGGTTTAATCCCTGGGTTTGGAAGATCCCCTGGAGAAGGGAATGGCAACCCATTCCAGTATTCTTGCCTGAAAAATCCCATGGACAGAGGAGCCTGGAGAGTCAGTCATGACTGAGTGACTTCACTTTCTTTCTTTCACTTTCTTTTGGAACTTCCTGGCTTTCTCCATGATCCAACAAATGTTGGCAATTTGATCTCTGGTTTCTCTGCCTCTTTGAAACCCAGCTGGTACATCTAGAAGTTCTTGGTTCACGTACTGCTGAAGCTTAGCTTGAAGGATATTAAGCATAACCTTGCTAGCATGTGAAATGAGCACAGCTGTATCTTGGTTTGATCATTTTTGGCACTGCCTTTCCTTGGGATTAGAATGAAAACTGACTTTTTCAGTCCTATAGCCATGGCTGGGAGAAGAAAATGGCAACCCACTCCAGTGTTCTTGCCTGGAGAATCCCAGGGACGGTGGAACCTGGTGGGCTGGTGTCTATGGGGTCGCACAAGAGTCGGACATGACTGAAGTGATTTAGCAGCAGCAGCAGCAGTCACTGCTGAGTTTTCCAAATTCATTGACATACTGAATGAAGCACTTTAACAGCATCATCTTATAGGATTTGAAATAGTTCAGTTGGAATTCCATCATCTCTACTAGCTTTGTTCATAGTAATGCTTCCTAAGGCCCACTTGACTTCACACTCCAGGATGTCTGGCTCTAGGTGAGTGATCACACCATCGTGGTTATCTGAGTCATTAAGAATTTTTGTGTGTAGTTCTATGTATTCTTGCCACCTCTTCTTAATATCTACTGCTTATGTTAGGTTCATACTGTTTCTGTCCTTTATCGAGCCCATCCTTGCATGAAATGTTCCCTTGATATCTCCAATTTTCTTAAAAGATTTCTAGTCTTTTCCATTCTACTGTTTTCTTCTATTTCTTTGTATTGTTCACATAAGACAGCCTCCTTTTTATTCTTGGACTTCTGCATTCAGTTGGGTATATCTTTCCCTCTCCCCATTGTCTTTTATTTCTCTTATATCACCTATTTATAAAACCTCCTCAGACAACCACTTGCTTTTTTGCATTTCTTTTTCTTTTGTATGATTTTGGTCCTTGCCTCCTATACAATGTTATGATCCTCCATACATAGTTCTTCTGGCACTCAGTCTATTAGATCTAATCCTTTGAATCTATCACCACTACCATATAATCATAAGAGATTTGATTTAGGTCATACCTGAATGGCCTAGTGGTTTCCCTCACTTTCTTCACTTTAAGCCTGGATTTTGCAATACAGAGCTCATGATCTGAGCCACAGTCAGCTCCATGTCTTGTTTTTACTGATGGTACAGAGCTTTTCCATCTTTGACTGCAAATAACATAATCAATCTGATTTCAGTATTGACCATCTGGTGATGTCCACGCATATTGCTGTCTCTTGGATTGTTGGAAGAAGGTATTTATTATGACTAGCATATTCTGTTGGAGAAGGCAATGGCACCCCACTCCAGTACTCTTGCCTGGAAAATCCCATGGACGGAGGAGCCTGGTAGGCTGCAGTCCATGGGGTCGCTAAGAGTCGGACACGACTGAGCTACTTCACTTTCACTTTTCACTTTCATGAAGTGGAGAAGGAAATGGCAACCCACTCCAGTGTTCTTGCTTGGAAAATCCCAGGGACGAGGGAGCCTGATGGGCTGCCGTCTATGGGGTCGCACAGAGTTGGACACGACTGAAGTGACTTAGCAGCAGCAGCAGCAGCAGCAGCAGCAGCAGCAGCAGCATGTTCTGTTGACAAAACTCTGTTAGCCTTAGCCCTGCTTCACTTTGTACTCCAAGACCAAATTTGCATGTTACTCCAAGTGTCTCTTGACTTTCTAATTTTTCATTCCAATCCCCTACGATGAAAGGGACATATTTTTTGGTATTAGTTCTAGAAGGTGTTATAAGTCTTCACAGAACTGGTCAACTTCAGCTTCTTCAGCATTAGTGCTTGGGGGCATATATTTGGATTACTATGATGTTGAATGATTTGCCTTGGAAACAGAGATCATTCTGCCATTTTTGAGACTGAACTCATTACTGCATTTTGGTGGAGAAGGAAATGGCAACCCACTCCAGTATTCTTGCCTGGAGAATTCCAGGGACAGAGGAGCCTTGCAGGCTATAGTCGTTGGGGTTGCAAAGAAAGAATCAAACACAACTGAGTGACTATCACACACACTGCATTTTGGTACTACTAGAGAATTCCAGAAAAATATCTGGTTATGCTTCATTGATACCACTAAAGCCCTTGACTGTGTAGATCATAACAAACTGTGGAAAATTCTTAGAGATGGGAATATCTGACCACCTTACCTGCCTCCTGCAAAACCTGTATTCAGGTCAAGAAGCAACAGTTAGAACTGGGTATGGAACAACAGATTGGTTCAAAATTGGGAAAAGAGTACATCAAGGCTGTATATTGTCACCCTGATTATTTAACTTACATGCAGAGTACATCATGCGACATGTTGGGCTGGATGGAGCACAAGCTGAAATCAAGATTGCTGGGGGAAATATTAGTAACCTCAGATATGCAGATGACGCCACCCTTATGGTAGAAAGCAAAGAGGAACTAAAGAGACTCTTGATGAAAGTGAAAGAAGAGAGGGAAAAAGCTGGCTTAAAACTCAATAATCAAAAAATGAAGATCATGGCATCCAGTCCATCAATTCATGGCATCCAGTCCATCAATTCATGGCAAATAGATAGGTAAACAATGGAAACAGTGACAGATTTTATTTTCTTGTGCTCCAAAATCACTGTAGATGGTGACTGCCGCTATGAAATTAAAAGATGTGTTCTCCTTGGAAGAAAAACAACAACAAACCTAGACAGTGTATTAAAAAGCAGAGACATTACTTTGCCTACAAAGGTCCGTATAGTCAAAGCTATGGTTTTTCCAGTAGTCATGTACAGATGTGATATTTGGACAATAAAAAAGGCTGAGTGTTGAAGAATGGATGCCTTTGAACTGTGGTTCTAGAGAAGACTCTCGAGAGTCCCTTGGGCAGAAAGGAGATCAAACCAGTGAATCCAAAGGAAATCAACCCTGAATATTCATTGGAAAGACTGATGCTGAAGCTGAAGCTCCAACACTTTGGCCACCTGATGCAAAGAGCTGACTCAGAGGAAAAGACCCTGATGCTGGGAAAGATTGAAGGCAAGACAAGAAGGGGACAATAGAGGATGAGATGGTTGGATGGCATCACTGACTCAATGGACATGAGTCTGAGCATACTCTGGGACATGGTGAAGGATAGGGAAGCCTGGGGTGCTGCAGTCCATGGATTCACACTGAGTCGGAGATGACTGAGCAACTGAAGGACTGCATTTTGGACTCTTTTGTTGACTATGAGGTCTACTCCATTTCTTCTAAGGGATTCTTGCCCACAGTAGTAGATATAATGGTCAGAAGATGAGCACCCCTCAGGTCAGTACATGTCCAATATGCTATTGAGGAAGAGTGGAGAGCAATTACTATTATAATAGCTCTATTAAGAAACTGGCTGGGCCAAAGCAGAAATGATGCTTAGCTGTGGGGGTGTGTCTGTTGGAGAAAGTAAAGTCGAAGGTCCAAAGAGCAATATTGCAAAGGGACCTGGAATATTAGGTCCGTTAATCAAGGTACATTGGACGTGATCAAGCAGGAGATGGCAAGATTGAACATCAACATCTTAGGAATCAGTGAACTGAATTGTATGGGAATCAGCAAATTTAATTCAGATGATCATTATATCTAATACTGTGGGCAAAAATCCCTGAATTAAGGTTCAAGTCATCTCACCACAACCAGCTGAGGAGCTTGGTGAGGGCAAAGGGAATATGGAAAGGGCAGTGGAAGAAGGAAACGAAAGAAAGTAGTGGAAGAAATATCAGTCATGACGATGTGACCATTTGCATGAAAGAACACAATAATCATTATGAGTATTACTTTCAAGTGAACACTTGTATATGTAATAAATATTTTTATTACCTTTGTCAGTCTCTTATATAACATGTCAATAACAATTAACTGTTGTTATTATGTTAGAAGTATTATTTTGCTATTGTCTTTATTTGGTGGTTAAATACGGTTTAAAGAGATGGGTGCCATGTTGACAAAGAGTGGGCTGTGATGGCTTTGTGATATAACATCAGTCAGTTATGTCTCTAGGTAGAGTGATCTACAAGGAATATTCTCTTGTGAGAGTTAGAGGACGAAAGGGAGCCAGCAGACATTTTGTAGAAAACATACAACTTCTTCTACTTTTTTAAACAAACAGTGAGGTTCTGCTGTCATTGAAATGCATCAAAGCAATTAGGTCTCTGAAAATCTGAGACTCCAAGCACAGTTAGGCCTGAAATTGTTCTCTCTTCACCCTGTATCTTTCCTTCCTGACTGCCCATCTGTGGGTTTGGGCTTGCTTAACCATGGGTCGCAAAGAGTCGGACACAACTGAGCAACTGGACTGAACTGAACTGAACCAGAGCCAACTCCCTTACTGCCACTATATATCTGTTCTGCTGTGCTCAGATGCTCAGTTGTGTCCAATATGTGTGTGCATGTATATATACCCGTGTGTGTGTGTGTGTGTGTGTGTAAACTTAAAATATATCCTACTGATCTGCTGCTCTGATGGAAACAAGACTGATACAAATTAAAAGAGATTTGAGAGCCATGAACCAATAGCAATGTATTAATTTGGGTTAGGTTTGAACAAGATATTAAAAATATTTTAAGACTATTGAGGAAATTTAGACACAGACCAGATATTTGACAATATTAAGAAGTTTGTGTCAATTATTTTCAATGTAATGATGATATTACAGATATATTTAAAAGCCTGTATATACTATTTGCAGAATAAAAATGGTATGAAATGTAGAGTTTGCTTCACACTCACAACAGTGAAGTTATAAATGAAACAATATTAGTCACTAATTTATAGTTTTGAAGGTAAGTGATAGTACATGGGATTCATTATATTTTACCTCCTTTTGTATACATTTCAAATTCTCCATAGTAAGAAGGTAAAATGAAAAAATTAAAAGCTCACAAATACTTAACCCTGAGAAGAAAAGGCTAAGTAAAGGCAAATTTTGCATTTACTAATTTTTATACCCAACTACAGACATTAGATAGAATTGTAAAATCTAGCCTCCTCTTGTCTCCCTTTTTCAATCACATGTACACACACACTCACACATGTACCCTCTTTCTGTACCATAGGCACATAAACATCCATATATAAAACTTAGGTTTTAATAAGTAAGCTCTGTATACTCTTAGTTATATGAAATGACATGGGGATAAAAGAATTTAGAATTACATGATGTCAATTAAACACCCCTGACCTACCACAGAAATGCTTACATAGTGAAACCAACAGATTAAATACCAAGGCAGAATCTCTGGATGAGTATGGTAATGTAATTTTTTAGCATATATGTATGTTAAATTTTTGTACTTATAAGCACAAGTAACACTGTTATAAGACAAACAGAACTTTTAATTATTTGACATTTAACAAACAGTGGTAATAGCTGGTAGAAAGAACGCTTTCCAGAAACACTGGAAGTGTATCTGGAAGTCAAGGATTATGGTTTATTTGAGCAACAAGAAGTAAACAGAGAGGAAATCTGAACAATCTATAATGTAAGCAATCCCCTGATGCTATCTGTGGGTCCAGTGGTTTATTATTTGAAATTGCATTTTATTATACTTATGATCACATTTATTATTTCTTCAATTAACTTCATCTTGCTACATACAGTACTGTCTAATGAAGGAATAATCTTATCAAACTGATAGTTTCCATGTTCAAATGTGAAAAGATACATTTTAAATTCTACTCCTTTATATATCTATTCTTAATCTTTGGTCTTAGCTCTAGCTAATAAAAGTATAGGCTTCCTAGGTGGCTCAGTGGTAAGGAATCTGCTTGCAATGCAGGAGACACAAGAGATGCAGGTTCAACTGGGTTGTGAAGATCCCCTGGACAAATAAATAGCAACCCACTACTGTATTCTTGCCTGGGAAATCCCATGGACAAGATTAAAGTGGCGGAACGTGGCGGACTACAATCCATGGGGTTTGCAGAGTCGGACATGATTTAGTGACTGAGCACACTCATAAAAACAAAAATATAGATAAAAAATAAAACATCATGGAGGGGAGAGGTGAGAATATGATAATTTATTATACAATGTAAAATAATGATTGAACTACTATAAACATTTCTATTATTACACATGGGGAAGTTGCCATTTAAAGGAATTTGATGAAGAAACAAGATTTTATGCTTTCTAATTGGCAGGGTTAAAAAAAAGAGAAGCTCTTGAGTATTATTAGGGCGACTATGTAATTTATTGTCCCAAACTGGGAAAATTCTGAGGGTAATTGATAATTGCTCCAGGACATCTAGCACAAGCCAAGAACATCTTGGTCAAATTGAAGACTCAGGATCACTCTAGGCATTATCAGAGTAGAGTATGCATAGTTGAAGTTATTTTATGGCAGCAACAGTGATTTAATAAGTGATTTAAATTAGTTGGTAAAACATATGAATACTACTCAACTCTTGCTTCTCTAGTTTACTTTTATAGTTCTTTTTCTTTTTTCTTTTCTTTTACTCTATCTTAATAACTTTATCATTTACTTTTTTCACCCCAGTATTTTTTCACATCCAAATGATTTAAAATATGAAACTTCACAATTCAAATTATGCTTTCAAGAAAATATTTTCAACTATAGATTATAATGAATTATTATTTTAAAAGTGCAAAAATATTGGGAATAAATATACTAAATATATTCTTTACAATATCAAAATTCTTTTCCTTGGTAAATTGTTTTGCTTTGCACTTAAAATACATCTCCAAAACATGTGTTATTAACTGATTTTTAAAGTACATCTGAAGGCATACAATACGTACTTTAATTCTGATAATTTTCTTTGTATGATTCTATGAATGATAGCAAACATACTGATACAGAAATTTGTTTTGGAGACTTATAGAGCATTTTCTAATTAGTCTATTTTATAGATGAGGAAACTGAAACTCGGAGCAGGGAAATGAGTGACTGCAGGTAACAAAGCTACCTAGGAAGGATTGAAGGCAAAAAGAGAAGGGGTGGCAGAGGTGAGACAGTTAGATAACATCACCCACTCAATGGACATGAATTTGAGCAAATTCCAGGAGATAGTGGAGGACAGTGGAGCATGGTGTGCTGCAGTCCGTGGGGTCAAAAAGTTGGACATGACTTAGCGACCGAACAACAATAAGCTAACAAAGTTAAGTGTAAGAGTCAGAAACAAATAATCAGTTCAAGATTCTTTTTGTTTGTTTTTAACTTTTTACCTTGAAATAAGTTCAGTCTTAAAGAAGAATTGCAAAAATAGAAGCTCCCAATACTTTCCCCAGTTTCCCCTAAGGTTAAGTTTTTACACAGCCATGTTCTAGTTATCACAAGGCTCTTTTTATTGCACTGTAGAAAGGGTTAGTTATTTATTGTCTATATATGTATTTCATAAAATACTCAGTGCTAAAGAGTTTAGGATTTTCTTATAATATTAACATATCTCAATACCTATTAGGATGACACATTTGCAACTGGAATATAAAAGTTTGGGGACTTTTTGGAATAATGCTAATAACACAATTATATCTCTGCATAAATTAGTGTGAGCTTTTATAGACTGTTTCATAAACATATCACCAACAGTGGATTTGTGTTATTAACTGTGTAAACATAAAGGCTGTTTGAATCTACAAGATGAAAAATTCCAATAAATTACTTTCTAAGATGTGCAACGGAGAAGGCAATGGCAACCCACTCCAGTACTCTTGCTTGGAAAATCCCATGGACAGAGGAGCCTGGTAGGCTGCAGTCCATGGAGTCACTAAGAGCGATTTCTCTTTCACTTTTCACTTTCATGCATTGGAGAAGGAAATGGCAACCCTCTCCAGTATTCTTGGCCTAGAGAATCCCAGGGATGGGGAGCCTGATGGGCTGCTGTCTATGGGGTCACAGAGAGTCGGACACGACAGAAGCAACTTAGCAGCAGCAGCAACAAGATGTGCAATCTTGGAAAAATATTTCTTCAATGTTTGTTTATAGAACTTCTATAAAATTATATAACTTTACTTCTCTCTCTATATATATATAACTCTATATATAACTATAGGCTATATATATATATAACTTCTATAAACTTAAATCCCTGTGATGTAGGATTAGGTAATATACTCTTTTGTCATATATTTGCTCCTATTTTCTTTGTGTTGGATTGAGAGAAAAAATAATCAAAACAGGTACACTAAGTCTCTCTAAAAAATTAAAAGTGTATTTTTTAAAAACAAAATCAGTTGGGCTGTTGACAATCTCTGCTTGGTTACAATATTTGGATTGTGAAAATTGTAAAACTTCTTTTAATACCTTAAGCTTTCCAAATTTTTTCATACTTTCATATTTATTTGATCTTTCCCTCCAACACTTTGCAAGAACAGGCTTCTTGTTTTCCTTTTTCATAATTTCATTTTGATACTAGTAATAAACTGTTACTGCCCTACCCATATCTCCTTGTCTATCATTCAGAGCACATTGGCCTGATTTTCCAAAATGATGGGGGATATTCCACAGCATTTTAAGCCTATGTAAGGACAGAACAGCCTCCAGACTCCATAGAAAGTCCTCAAAAAAAGATGCTGCTCTGGTAGTTGGAAGATTGGCCAGCATGCGTTGAATAAATGCACCCTGTAAATAGACCCTGACCAGTGACTGAAGCGGAGAAGGCAATGGCGCCCTACTCCAGTACTCTTGCCTGGAACATCCCATGGACGGAGGAGCCTGGTAGGCTGCAGTCCATGGGGGCATGAAGAGTCGGACACGACTGAGCTGCTTCACTTTCACTTTTCACTTTCATGCGTTGGAGAAGGAAATGGCAACTCACTGCAATGTTCTTGCCTGGAGAATCCCAGGGACGGGGGAGCCTGGTAGGCTGCCGTCTATGGGGTCGCACAGAGTTGGACACGACTGAAGCGACTTAGCAGCAGCAGCAGCAGCAGTGACTGAAGAGAGTTGGTGCATATATACCTGTTTTTTCAGGCTTTCAGCAGGATAATTCTGAGGTTACCATTTCAGTGATTTTTCAGGAAATCCCACTGAGATTGTTTGTTCACAGTGATAATTTGCTGGGGAATTCACACCCTTCATTGCCTCCCTTCCATTCCCTATCTCACTTCCCCAGGATCCTACTGTTTCCTGAAATCACTTCCAAAATAAACTACTTGCACTTGAATCCTTAACTCAGGATCTGCTTTTAGTAGACCATAAACTCAGAAAATATTTTCCCAAAGCCTAAGCTGCAGAGAAGTACTCAGTATTTATGTTCTTTAGTAACAGAATTGATTGTAGGAAAGACAGGAACATGGAGACAAAGAAATTGGCTTGGGTATACTTGTGGATATCAATTATCTGTGATTTCTTTAAAAAGCCAATCATTGTTACTGAAAATATATTATCTTTTGTTACTCAGAATGAAATTTAGGAAGGAAAAGGATACTCAATGAAAGTCAATAAAGATTGGGAATTTTGTTCTTCAGATTAATATCATTTTCTACCATAGTTGCTTATGTTCATAAGTCATCAAGTAGTTAACAATGAAAAGCACACAAATTCTATTGTGTCTTAAGATTTGAAAAACATTATTAAATTTGTGGTGCCAATTGCCTGGTTAATTAAAAAATAAACTATTTCTTTTCAGAGAATTAAAAGGTCAAGTGCTTCTATTATACTTTTGGAAAGTTCAAACAGTTTATTTGCAGCATAAGATGTATAGCATGCTGTATAATAATATAGCATGCTGTGCAGCAGTTTAATAATAAACTGGGAGTCACTTTACCTTTTTATTTCTTCAGTTTTATTAGCTGAGACAAAATGCAGAATACAACAGGTAAAATGTTTATCTATCTAATCAGAATGGTAGAGATATATGCAGTGAGAAATGAAGTATAAGTTTTTTAAAAAGACAACAAAATATACTAAACTAGGGAAGAGAGGCTTAATTAGAATGTACACTCTGATAAACTTCATTGATCAAATCAGCTTAGAGCTAACTGATCCTTAGATGTTTGACCAGGTCAGAGACTTAGGAGAGTGTCTAATTCCTGGCATAACATAGCTTGCTTACTATTTGATATCCTACAGATCCCCTGGAGTAGGAAATGGCAACCCACTCCAGTATTCTTGCCTGGAAAATTCCATGGACAGAGGAGCCTGCCAGGTTATGGTTCATGGGGTTACAGAGTCAGACCGTAAGACATGACTGAGAGACTGAGTATGCACACATGCACGCGCATGCACACATGCACGCGCATACACACACACACACACACACACATCCATATTGAAAACCATATCTTCTGCTTCTGGGCCCCATGTAGTGATCAATGGTATTTAAATATTAAATCTAAAGATGAATAAGAGAAGGGGCAAATAAATACCATAAGAATACAGTGCCATGACTATTTCAGTAAGCTTATGTCTATAAGGCAGTTTAACTTAAAAGGCTCATTTTGAATCTAACTTACAGCAATGACAAATATTTTTCAAACTATTTTAGAAATATTTTATTTTTAGAAATTTGTGAACCCCAAGTTTTCCAGTTCTAAAACTTAAGTCTTTCTCCAATTTAAAACTACATTGTACTGAATACTTTGCCCAGACTTTAATGTAATATAGCTTTGAACTATCTTTGAATTATCTTTGTCCTTCATCTTTTACTGTTTTTAAATAATCTAGTTGCAAATCCTTTTTCTACTTTTTAATTTATGAAAACTATGTCTTTCAATTTATGAAAAATGTCTTTGCACGTTTTTCACAGAATACTTTGTGTAATATCTGGCATCAGCCTTTTTTCTATCTTGACCACCACAGACTTATTCCAAACCACATTTTTTTTTTCTCATCATAGCTTCCCCTTTGTTAAAAAAAAAATCCAATTCTATGTTTAAATACTCTTTATTTTTGGTCATGAAGGCTATATTGTGGTTTCCTGTAACATCATACATCAGATCGAAATTCTGGACTTTGGTTCACAGACCTTTACCAGTATGTACTAACTTACCTGCTTTCCCTTTCAGCTCTCAGCGCATCTTCTTCCCTGACTTAAGGCAAACGTATTTTTCATATTCCAGATGAACTTTTATTCTTGAACTAAACGTTATTCTCTTCCTCATTCAGCAGTGTCGTCTTTTATTACTTAAAAGTACCAGAAATCCCAATGCCTCCTAGATGCTCCTTCCAATAAAGGATGCTAAAAGTAGGGTTAGTATTCTTTCCATTCCCTTCTCTATCTACCAGAAATCAAATTTTATTCTATTCCGTTATTGCCTCAGCTATGCAAGTATTCTTGGTCAATCAGAGTTAAGTTCTTTCTGAGCTAGCTTGATACTAAAGCCGTTTTCACGTTCAAGTGCTGTTCTCGAAACCTATAGGAAAGGAGCATCTTTGTTCTAGAAATCTAGTGAATATGTTCATATGTTTTTACATCTTACAATGCATTGCCACGAATATTATCTCATTTGATTCAAGAATTCCAGGAGGTAAAGACCCATTATTTTGCGGGAGGGAACCTGAGGCTCCAGTGTACTGCAGTATTCAACTGGACAGACTCTGGAAGCAAGATGACTTTAGTTTGAATTATTACTACTGTGTTTACACCACTGTGACTTAGGTAAAATTATTAATATCTCTAAACCCAAACTGCCTCATTAAACGGAGACAGTAATAACTACATGATACACCGCATGTAAAGAGCACATGCGAAGTTGGTTGCTTGGCACTGGTAAAAGCCCTTAATACATAGCGCAACATGTTAAGGGACTGTCTGAGGATACACTTTTAGAATATGCCCGCCAAGAACTTGAAACCAAGATTTCTGAACTCCAAAGCCATGCTTTTCCACTATCACTGCTTCCTAGTACACTGATTTAATTACTAATTTGATGGATGACCTTGAGCAAAATACTTTACTGGGTCAGTTTACTCATCTGTAAACGGAATCTTTTCCGACATTCAGCGTCTACTCCAAATATATATTTTCTTGTCTGTAGTGTTCTGGTTGAGCTTTAAGTTCGTTATATATCCGAGATCTGTGGAATCACAAGCTGTGCACACTGCGCTGAATTTTACTCGTATATTCCTTTTTCTTTCAGAATTTAGTTTTGGATACACACCCAGCTGTTGCCTGTGTTTAGTCCGCCTCTCGGCGCCTCGTGAAGGGGAGAGTCCTACCTAGCTTTATTTATTTATATCCTGGCTTGTTTCCGAAAGGATTTAAGGCGGCGAGTGAAACACTTAAGTTTCCTAACGAAGTCACACAGTGCGAGTAATACTCTTGATGAAATCACTCCGTAGAACCGCCCTTGAGTGAGAGGCTAACTACTGTCTTTCACCTAACTCTTAAAAACGGATGTACCTAGCTAGAAGTCCTGGAAGCATACGGCTAAGGTTCCTCCCTCAGCCTTAACGCTGTCCCACCCATTATGAACGGTCACTCGAATGCCCTTCTCACTCTAGCCAAAACTGTCGCCGCTCCAGTCCCGGCTGGACCGAGATCCCACCCCACCCTTCACTCCCTCTCATACCCAAGTTTCCTGATTGGGAAGGGGCCTGAAGAGCCTTTCTCACGTTTCCACACTACTGGCTGGCACGGCTGTCAGTAACGTCTGCTTCCCGCCTTCCAGCCTAGCGCGTTTCTTGGACCCCCTCGGTTTCTGCGACAAGCGGCTTACGTTTGCCTGAGCCGTGTTGCCGGGGACCCGCGACCTTTCACCCCTCCCTTCCCACAGGAGCGCCCCGGCCCCCGGCCCCCGGCCCCGCCCCCGCCGCCGGCGCGCGCCCCCGCGCACGCTCTCAGCCGGCGCGCGCTCTCACTCCCGCGCAGACACGCACACTCTTTCCCCCTCAGGCGCGCCCCCCCACCCCGCCCCCGCAGGCTGAGGCTTCAGCGTAGGGAGGCGGCGGCGGCGGCGGCGCTGCTGAGAGGCAGGGACCGGAGCGCGAAGTGTGTGGGAGTCTGCGAACTCAACCCCTCACTACCCTCCCCTCTCAGCCATCCCCCTCCCTCCCCGCCAGCCTCCCCCTCCTCCCCCCCCCCCCCACAAGCGGGAGAAATAATGAGCGAGACCGGGCGGCAGCAGCAGCAGCAGCAGCAGCAGCGCCGAGCAGCCCAGGCAACGGCAGAACCGCTCCGGCAGCGGCGGCGGCGGCAGCACCAGCAGCGGGAGCGAGCGCAGCGCTAGCGCGGCGCCGGGACCGCCGCGCTCCTTCCCGGCTCCTGCCCTCCTCCGCCGCTCGCTCCTCTCCTCATCCACCTCCTTCCCCTCCTCCTGCTCATTCACTCTTTCCCTCGCTCTCCCCTCCTCCTCGGCTTCTCCCCGCGCCCCGCCAGCCCTCGCGCTCTCCCACTCCCTCAGCCCGTCCTCCCCGCTCCCCTCCTCCCGCTCATTCACTCGCCCCTCTCCTTTCTCCACTCTCTCCCCCTCTCTCCTTTCTTCTCCTTCTTTCTCCCTCCGTCTCTCACACCCCCTCCATTCCCCTGTCTCCTTTCTGACACTGCACTGCAGCTGCTCTTCAGCCCTGCCCCCTCCCCAGTGAGAACAAACCAGCAACATTGCTTTTTTTTTCTTAAAGAGATTTCTATTGATCCGATTAAACAAAACAAAAACAAAAACAAAACAACCTTAAGAAACCCCAAAAGCAAAAACAAAAAAAAAAAGAAAAAAAAAAAGAAAAAAAGCCAAAACAAAAGGGAGAACCTTCTCCCCGTAGAAGCGGCAGGAACTGCAAACATGATGGCGGCAGCTCCCATCCAGCAGAACGGGACCCACACTGGGGTTCCCATAGACCTGGACCCGCCGGACTCGCGGAAAAGGCCGCTGGAAGCCCCCCCTGAAGCCGGCAGCACCAAGAGGACCAATACGGGCGGTGGGTATCGCTTCCACCTCCCCGCTGGCCCCATCCCCCGCCGCCCGCCCCTGCTTCCCTCCCTCCCGGCGCCCTCCCTCCCTCCCGCGGCCCGGACACCTCCAGCCCGAACCCGGCGGCTCCCGCGCCCTGCCTCGCGCCCCCTCCCCTGCACCTGCCCCGCACCTCGCCGGTCCCGATACATTTCCATTTCTGTGTTTTATCATTCATCAAAATGGCGACCGGTTTTTTCGGAATAGACCTATCTTTCCCTTGAATCGGTCGAAAGGCTGACCGTTTAAATATCCTAGACCTGGGCAAGGGGGTCCGTTAAGGAGGAAGAGGATGACCCCGAGCGAGGTGATGGCCGCCCGAAGATGCGCGCTGCATTTAACAGTCGGATAAAATAAATAAATAAATGGCACTTGGGTAGCGGAGAGCGAATGACTGGGGCACCAGAGAGTTTTGCTCTCTTCATCCCCTTGGTTTGGGCCACAAGTAGTATGCAAAAATCTTGAAGAGTGCATGCTCTTACCGCACTTACACTGTCGGTGTAAAAATCTCTTTGATTTGTCTTCAGGGGTGTGCATACGAGGGTGGGGGTGTCTCGTACTGTGACTTGTTAGTTAACATCCTGCGCTTCCCGGGAAGATGAGTTATAACGGGACCGGTACCGCTTCTTCATTTGCACTGGAGTCATCTTAACAATGCACCCAATGCATCGAGGCAGAGGTGAATTTATCTACAGCATGTACTTTAGAGCCGGATGGGGGTCTTGCGAATGGCACACCCGAAAAATTTGGAACGTTCATGTTCACATAAGGAAGCTGGATTTACCGGGGTGTTTCCTATTTAAGACACCATCAGTTTGACGGAAATTAAAGTTTAGGGAGTTGGCTTTATTTTCTAAAACATTTCATTTCAGTCTTTTTTGGTTCATCCACCCCCTCCGTTTTAATAATTGTGATTCTTTTGGAGAAGGAACATTATCTGGTCACTTTTAAGTGCATTTGATGTAAATGACTCCTAAGCTTTTTAGTATTGGCAAAATTCTTCTTAAGGTCCTTTAATTAATGAGCTTAAACGAGATCATAGTAGACTAAGGAGTGCTAAAGAAGTACTCCAGGATTAGTTAGATTTGCCAGTGCACATCACTTTGAGTTATTTCCTGGCAGTTATTGAAGGCTTGGAATACACCCTACAGTTTGGGTGGATTATTTGGTAGGAGAATGGTTGTTTTGCATACTTTAAGTAGGATACAGGCAATGGCTAATTGTAGTGCTTGTGTGGTTGCTCGTGTCAAATAAATATAGCTCATCACTATTTACCGTCCTTTTATTTATTTATTTTGCAATATGTTAAGTGAAGGTTTGTCATGGTATAAATCTCTGAAGTTTTGTTGAAGGGTCAGTTCGTTTTGTTTTACCATAGTAACCACAGATAGAATTGGAAGACTTCCATGTTTGGAATAACAACTGGAATTTAGTCATCAGTTTCTACAGTGTTGCAAAATAATAGAACATGTTTAGATTTTAATTCCAAGTTAGAAAAAGTATAAATTCTACAGAATGGGAAACATTTCGTACTTAGTTATAGTGTAATTGGCTTATTTTTGTTCTTTATAAAAACAATTTAACCCCATATTTCCTGCAGCTATATGCCCAGTGGTTTAATTGCTATTTTTCTCTCTTGAGGGTGGAGGGAGGGTACAAAGTTTAAAATTCTTGTTTTAATGGAGTGTATTTCTTTGCATTTTTCAGAAGACGGCCAATATTTTCTAAAGGTTCTCATACCTAGTTATGCTGCTGGATCTATAATTGGAAAGGGAGGACAGACAATTGTTCAATTGCAAAAAGAAACTGGAGCCACCATCAAGCTGTCTAAGTCCAAAGATTTTTACCCAGGTAGGTGCAATGATGAAGAGATTGTTTGATAAATCCCCAAGGAAAGAAAAAAAAAAGATCTACCTGTATTGTGTGCTGTATTGAAAGAATTCTTAATAGTGTAGACTTTATTTAGATATTTGATGTATTAGAGTATTTGTGAAATAATTTTAGAAGTATTTTCACTCTTGATTACCTTTGGTTTCTATAATCGATATTCCGTCTCTGATGTAGACCAATTTCGAGTTGAATCTTCCTGGGTATTTCTAACTACTTCTTTCTGATTAGGAAAAAAAAAAAAAGGAAACTAAAATTTAAAGATAGAAACCTGGACAGCTGGCATCAGGAAATAGGGTTCTTCTGGAGTTTTCAGACATAATTGTAATGACAATTAGTCTAGAGTGAATTCAGAAGAGGGGATAGAAAGGCTTCTTAAAAGAATGGACCATTTACTTTTTAAATCCATTATGTACCTCTTTCTGCTTCATTGCTTTGTTTGTTGGCCCTGGAGTAAAGAGGACAAGTACTTCCTCTTCAGATTTTTAAAATATTGTGTTTTTAATTTGATTGTGACAAGGAAATATATTATTATGTGAGAAGTAGAACCATGCTTCAAAATTTGTGTTATTTAAAAGCTGTGTTTGATCAAAATATGTTAACAGTTTGTGTGGTACTGTAGGTACTGTAACCCAGTGGAATATGGCAAGTTTCCTAGGTGGTATAATTTTTTTTTTTTAACTTTTCAGTGTGTTTTTTAAAATTTCAACTGTTACAGAGTTCTGAGTATTTATCTTTTAAAAAATCATTTTCCTACTTAATATATGGATTTTAAGTTTAATTGGAAAATCTCCGTAATTGAATAGTGTATCTCCTAGACAAAACATTATTTGTGTTTACCTTCATGCAGTTTCTGCCATGTTTTTTGATTATTTCATCTTTATGACCATAAAAATATTTGTTCAGTGCTGAGGGGACCAATGCTGCTTTTTTTTTTTTTCTTGGTGGGAAATAAAAGCTGATTTGCTTTCAATGATCTAATTCAGTAAGAGTTCTTTAGTACAGCAAAGACATCTGGCATGAATGTAAGCAAAACATTTGGAGGCCAATCGCTTGGTTGTAGAAAATGGACCATTATACTGTATAAGAAGGTTTTAGATTGGTTGGAACTATCCTTTAGTTAAATAAATTAAATGTACTATATTTGGTAAACATTACACTTGCTAAACTAAGGTGTAATCTCTTAGATGTGATATCCTTCAAAAGTTTATTTTCTGTGAGTGTAGTTTTGTAGATGGCTTTCCTTGTCTTTGAAACTTTCCTTATGCATTAGGAAAGTTTGCTAACATATTCACATTCTTATGTTTAAAAGGTATGTTATGATGGAAAAAATCAATGTGGAATTGTGAAAATCCTTGGTACAAATAAAAGCATTCAAAAGAGCTTGATTGCGGAATTAATAACGTTATAGTTCTAGGAAAAGAGCTGCAGTGGTAAATTAAATTCACTGTCAATAGATGAAAATGAAATAGCTTTTTTTGCATTATACATGAGGTGGTATCAGATGTGCAGAGATGTTACAGAAAATTGGTGTTTATCAAGGATATTCCAACTAGTAAATTAAATGCCTTTTCATTTGAATATAGTTTATTTTTAGTGGGTTGGAAAAGGGTACAACTGGAATTAGATCTTTTGTTCTTAGTCCACATAGTTGTGCATTTTTTCTTATTACATTGAAATTGCTTTTATCATTTCTAGTTCTGAGGCATGTTATTTATATAGAGCAAGAATATCCATTGGAAAAAATGGAAAACTGGAATGTGTTAAAGAAAATTTTGTGTATGTAGTGACGTAACCTGATCAAATGTGAGTTGAAATGTCTGGATAAAAGAAGGGTTATATTCTGCCTGTAACAGGTGGAAACCAATCACAAACTATGGAAACAATTTTAAGGATAAAATAAAGCCCTGTAATTTATAAGACGCTTTCATAATTCTGAGCACTTTGTATTTAAATATAGTTTTAACTAGGTTATTACCTGCACAAATAGATACATCTCTCTTCTTCTGATAGACTTTAATTTTAGTAGTCTTTCTGTTCATACTTGACCATAAGCCTGTAGAATTATATAAAGTCCTAGTATTCTTTAACATAGCAGCCTCTGAGCTACTTTCAACTTCTGTTACTCAGATATACTTCGTGGATACTTAGCTTACTCTTCTCAAATGATTAAATTATATAATTATGATTTATGAGATGCCCTTTTTTGTGTGTTTCATATATGTACGTATGACTGTACATTCCATTAGAATGAATGTGCCTAATGTTTATTTCATGGAGCATTTTTCTGTTTCTTATTTGTAAGACAGAGTATTTGGGGAAAAGTGTGCTTCAGTTGTGTAACTTAATGGATTTTCTCAAATTACTTAAGTTTTAAAACAACGTAATTGTTTTTGGAAGGTTTAGTCAGAATACTGATGCATTTGAGAATAACTTTCTTCAGGGTGTATATTTCAGGGTACAGACACACTTTGGTGATGTTTTATTAAATTTCAACTCAAATGATATGTGCATTGTTTTTACTATAGCCAGTATAATCTCATATTTATCATATTTGTTTTACTTTCATTCCCCCTCTGGTTATATCTTTAAAATATCCTAAGCAACCTTGTTTTTTGAGTGATTTTTTTATATTTATGGTTGAGATGAAGAAAACATTTTTGTACTTTTAATTGGTATGAATTTGGAAATTATAGAACCATATATTACATTGTGTATTTTAGCATGCCCATATATTAAATATTTGGGGGAATTGTATGATGAGAATTGTAAAGTACATTTATCAGTTACTGTAATCGGAAAAAAGGTCTATGAGTAGATTCATTTGACTTTTTGCAGTGCTGTGCAATTCATTTATCTATTTCTAAAAATCTAAATCTTATGAAATACTAACTTATAACCTGTGATTTGTGAATATATCTTTTATTCTTACTTGTTTAAAGCAACCTAATTTGACTTATTTATATATCCTTTTTATAATTAGGTTACTCAGAGTTATTACCTTTTAATAAAAAACAGCTTTCTCATTTTGGGAAATAAATTACTGTATGCATTTTCAGGATAGTCATAGGATGGTATTATTTTATTCCTTTATTTGACATCTGAAGGTGTGATTGTTTAGATTTTGTTAATAAGTAGATTGATTTTATCCGTTAAAATCATTTAATGAATGATTCAAGCAGATAATTGGAAAAGTTATTGAATACATTATTCATTGGGAATAACATAGGGTATGTAAAATAAACATTTTCAAGATTTTAGAATACTTCATAGTTTACTTATTCTATTATATGACCTGAGATATTCATTATATCAAACAGGAATTCTCTTATAATCTTAGCATATATTTGTGTGTGTGTGTGTTTGTGTGTGTGTATTTTAAACTGTTTTCATACATGTGGTTATAAAACTGGATCACCTTTAATATAAATTACTTACTTTTTTTGGTCCTTTAAAACTTGAACTCATTATCCCTGGATTTTATTACATCGTAATTTTATCTGTCCAACTTGGGTGGTACTTATTTAAAAAATCACAAACCATTTATATGTAAAATCTTTAAAAATCAAGAAAAAGCAGAATGTAAGTGAAATTTTCTTTTAGTGAAGTGAATAACCTGACATTGCCTTAATTTTGACAGGGGGAACATTCACTGGCCAATTTAACCTTTAGGACTGGGATTGCGTAAGAATGAGCATTCTTTTAGAAATAAGAGGAGTTTGTGAAGTTTAAAAAAGATCACTTATTTTATTTACATTGTTGAAGGAAGAGTATTATCGTATTAGTAGTACAAGGTGAATGAATACTTTTGTTATAGCCTCTGAAAGTTGCAGTCTATACTCTTTTCTTTGATCTAAGATGCTTTGCATCTTAGAAATTTATTGGCATATGTTTTAAGGCAAAATTAATAGGTAAATATAATTATAAGAAGTAGAAAATAAAGTATAATTTGCAGTATTGTTGAATTGAGTAACGATAGCTGTCAATTACATTGTGCTGTTTTGGTTTTAGTATTGTCAAAGAGTTGCTAACACATAACGTTTTTTTCTTTAAAGTTGTGATATTTGTATTTGTCATACTACTTATTGTTGTGGGTTTTTTATATTTTATCTCTCTATATCCTCAGTTGTAGGAGGAACCATAAGCTTTCACTTATACGTTAATATCTGTCTGAAAATTTGTTGTATTTTTAAGATGTTATTTCTCATTTTAAGTAATAGGAAAAGTCAACATATAAAGGAATGTTAGTGGCATAGCACATCTGTATTAAAATTGTAGTTTCTGAAAGATATAATTTTTATACTTAACTCATGAAAGCAAATGTTTTGTGGTATGAAATTTTTTAGAAAGATTGAATCAGCATTAAAAATGTTAGCTGTTCATTTAATTTGCTTCTTTTTAAAATTTCACCGTGATGTATTATATCTTCTATCATTGATTTAGTAGGTTATGGAATATCATCAATTTATAGAGTCATTGTTTTCATGAATTATTATAGCACAATGTCACTTTGAATTTTGCTATTTGAAACCTTCTAGATTTTGGAAAAATAGTTCATTTAAAATTTTTGACATTGTAAAATGATATAGTACGTCTAGCAAAATTGCCTTGCAAATATCACCCCCAAAGGATTTCAAAATAGTCTAAAAATAGTGAACACAATTGGTAAAATAGTTCAATATTTTTGTATTGAAGATATTTCATGTAATATACAACGAGGAAAAATGATCTCTGTCTTGGGAATTCTAAGGAGTGTGTGGTATCACTAGAAACCAAGCTATAAACCACCAGTTAGAAACATGTCTTTTTATAGTTCTGTTCTTTTGTTTTGCTCTGGCTGAAAAGAATTAATTTTCCTCTTAAATATTATAAGTAACATTTGCTGAATACAGTTATGCCACTTGTTAACTAAAATTCAGTACTATATATATATACATATATATATGTGTGTGTATATATTTAAGTTTAATCAGGTCCCACTTGTTTACTTTTGTTTTTATTTCCCTTACTCTAGGAGGTGGGTCATAGAGGATCTTGCTTTGATTTATGTCATTGAGTGTTCTGCCTCTTAAGAGTTTTATAGTTTCTGGTCTTACATTTAGGTCTTTAATTCATTTTGAGTTCATCTTTGTGTATGGTGTTAGGAAGTGTTCTAATTTCATTCTGGACATATAGCTGTCCAGTTTTCTCAGCACCATTTATTGATACATATATGTTTTTGCCACAGAGTTTAGTCTCAGTTATTTGCAGTTTAGTGGAGCTATATTTTAAAGGATAACTTTCATGAGCAAGTGCAGCTTTTCAGAATAAAATTGGGGGGGGGGATGAGGGTGGGAGACTTGTGCTTGATTGCCATCTCATTTCCATCTTTGGATGCAGCTCTAGCATAAAGTTAAACAACATCTGCAGAGATCTGACTGACAAACATCTCTCTGGGACTCATCATTGCAGCCTGCAGCAGGTGCATTCAGCTTTGCAGTCTTTTCCAAAAAGAGGTTAGTTTGTTCTAACATTTATCAGTAAACCAGTGGGAGCAAGTGACTAGAGAGAAGAGGTTGGTTGTCACTTGTCCAGTGCTGGAATACTACAGGTAATTGGACTGGACTGGTGGGAACTGTAGGAGTGTGTGTCTCACATTGCACTGCAGCTGCTATGGAGCTTAATTAACCTGACCCTCAGAGACTGAAGTGTCATGGTATAAACCGTAACATGCAAGAAATGAAGCAGTGCTTTTCAGTGCTTTTGATGCTTGGGTTGGTGAAATTTCTTCATCCTGTTCTTTAAAGATACGATATCAACTTTTCCACTTTTCATATGGATATATTTGCAGCTAAAATGATTTCCATGAATCTGATAGAATCTACATAAAAGGAGAGGGGGACTTTACGTGTAGAAATAAAGATCAAATAACCTTTAGTTAAAATTTATTTAAAGTTACTTGTTCCACAGGTATATTTTCAAATCATAAGTGAATGGAAATAAGTGGAAGTACATTGGAGTTCTTTTAAAATTATTATCCTAAATTAACATTTGTTTATTTTATAAGAGAAAGAACCTATGTAAAATTAAGTAGTATCTTTTTAGCATGTTAGGGACTTTGACAAACAGACTTTGCTGAGTGTTTTGATGTGTTCCAATAAACAAGACAGGAATAGTACGTTAAAAAATGTTTTTAGGATGTTTTAGCTTAACATAGGAGTGCTGTTGAAATGGTTTTTGACCACAATTTATTCTAAGTAAATTAAAAGTTGATTATAATAAAAACTTTTAAAAAGTCTGTCATTCATTTCTTTTGTTTTCAATTTCTTGATCTATTTGAAAGATAGACAGTATGCTTCTATGACACATACAGAAGTTTCCTGTATGTTCTAATAGTATTCGCATTAGTTAGATGTTTCATCACAGTCCTGTTTATCAGTTGGCCTTTGCACAGAAAACAGTTCTTAAATCTGGCAAAGTGCTATACCATTTTAAAATAATTCAGAATTTTGAAATGTCGTTTGGATTCTTTGTGAAGCAGTTTCATTATTTTGACTTTTTGTTAGTCTCACTAAGTTATATTTTTTGGTATCCATTGACTCTTAACTTGTCAATTACTCAAGAGTAATTAAGTTTTGGAGTTTGCAGATTTTTGGAACCCCTTTACTTATCTTGAAGGAATTTTTACAAGAGTGGCCAGTAACTATTTGATTCTGAAGTTACTGTCTGTAAGAAAAAAGGAGTTTAAGATTTTATCTTAATTTGGTTATGAGTAATTGGTAATTTATTAGTAATTATAGTAATTGTGGGAAAGGTGATTAAAATAATCATCTCTAGAAGTGGAGAGTATCATTCTTCCACTTTTAAACATATTTTACTTTTTAATCAACATTTTTTATTTTTTATATTGTAGAATGTTATTTTATTAATTCTCATCAATATATTCTTTAAAATTTCACTTGTAAGATGTTTTGATAAAGAAGATATAAGAAAAATCATTTTAAGACTACAAAGTAGAAAAAATATTATATACATAAACAAACTTTTTGAGATATATTCAACATTGCTAAGTTTCAAACCACGATATGGATATCCTTTTCCATGACATACTTGATCATGAAAACACGTAATATCTACACTCCATCATTGATCTTTTGCTGCTTCCTGCAGGGCCTGTCATAGCATCGTTGACAGGACCAGATGAAAAATGAAATCAGTATCTTGAGTTTTTTAACAGCAAAATGATTCAGGTAAGATTATTTGGTGTGGAAAATAAAACATTTTTTTAAATTATTCTTATACTCATTTAGTAATTGATACTTTTAATATTTTTTTATTTCAAGACCTGTTTTATGTCTTACTGATGTTCAGTATATTTTCAATATCCAGTGACTTTATTCTGAACTCAGTAATGTTTAATTTTCAGACTATAGTGTTTCTTTTCTTGTGATGCTTGGCATACTTTTTGAAACTTTGAAGAGTAACTTTTCTTTTTTAACGATTTTTGAAAACAGTTATGCATTGAAGGCCCCATAATTCATTTGTAGGATGAATTTTCACATAATGAACTTATTAATTAAATAAGACTTCAAATCCTGCATTTTTTCTAAGATATAATAAATAATACTGTGTTGATTGAATTTTTGGAAATCATTGTTGAAGAAAGTTGCCTTCATTTAAATTGTTAATAATTTGCTGTCCTAGTACTTAGATAGGGCAGTGACTTTAAGATTTAGTAATTAGAAGGATAGAATAGAAGGAATGGGGTAGTACACTTTATTAACACAGAATAGTAGAGAATTCGGTATATATTTTTGTTTTATGTTGCTAAATGTTTTTGAATAACTGCAGCTTTTCAATTTTGGTTATGTTCATTTTTGAAATACTTGTTTTTGAAGGAGTTAGTGTTGGGCGCAATTGAGCCTATACTTGGAGACTGTGCACTTACACACATAGTTTTATTCTTTGTATAAATCCTGTGTTGTTATTTTTTCTAAGACTGTTAATTTTTTAAGCCAGGAAAGTACATTTTAAAAAAGTCTAGTTTCATTCTTCACTATGAAATCTGTCTGGAAGTTTTTCTCTTATTAATTATTATATGTATTTATAGATACTTCCTATGAGTCCAGGTATCCTTTGGTCATTATGAATTAAAATTATTACAAAGCATCTTTTCTTTGTAAAGGACTATGGGTATGTTTTACATCATCCTAAACTGTTGTTCTTAATTGTTACTGTCTCCTTAGTTTTTTTTTTAATATTATATGGCATCTCTGGCAGTGACTTAGTGAGTATTAAAGGGGCTTAGGAGTATCGAAGAGGCTTTTTACTTTTTCATTTAAAGGAATTGGAAAAATTATGGAATTGTGGAACTAGATGAATGAAATGGCGCTTAAGTGTGATCTTTTCCAGAATCTTTACTTAACAGTTGAGAAAACTAAGATACAAAGAGTGATATAGGCCAATAATTGTCCTCAACTTTTAAATAACGATTTTGAATTTGTGGTACAGTTTTAGTAGGTAGTTTATTCTCTTTTTGCTTTCCCCCTTTTTTTTTTCTCCTCTTTTTGAATATGACTCTGAGGATATGTCACCATTTCTCTCACCTAGTTTTAAAATAAATACACTCCCCTCCCCCACTTTTTTATACTAAGTTGAAAGCACAGTAGTTATTTTACAGTAATTGTTGATTTTGATTTGGTATACTCTAAGGCCAAAGACAGGTCCTCTTTACCATATATTAAAAAACAAATGATCTGATAGATTATATTGCCTGGAATATAAACTGGTCATTTTCTGTATTTTCAAAATTGTATTGCTTGAAAGTGACAGTATTTGGGGTGATTTGATTTCTACAACTTTTGTTACTTTCCTTCATTTCCAAAGTCTTTTCTTTTCCTTCTTTTCTTCTTATTTTCTCCCTTCCTTTGTTCCTCATCTCAACTTTTTAATTTCTTCACTTTTGGTTAAACTGAGTATTGGCTTTGCTAAAAAAATGTAGACTTTCTAAGTCAAATTCTGCTTTCAAGTATATATATATTTTCCATATTTTTGACTTAAACAAAATTTCCTTCAGTATTGCATATTTGGCTAGATATTCATAACAGTTGGTTTTAAAAGGACAGAGTATTATGATTAAGAAATAAACATGAGGCTAATTTTAAGGCAATCTAAGTAAAAGTAAGATATATAATAAAGTAGTTATTAATTTTAAAATATAATTATTTTCTTTTTTGTCTACCCATTTCATTAAATTGGTCTACTTCTTGGTTAATTAGAATTCTGATGCTCTTTGCATTTCATTATAGGCTTAAGGACTACTTTCTAACATAATTACAGAAGTTACTTAATGTGATTTTGAAGGTATTTTTCCTTCATGGATTTAAATTAAAACAAAAAATTTTGTCATAGTCTTTACTTACTTTAGTAGACTACTAGCATTAAGCTTCATTGATATGAAAAAAATTGTCATCCTACATGCTTGCTATATGTTCAGCATGTAACTCAGTGCTTTAAACATCTGTGGCATTTTAAATATAAATGAGTGAATGTGTAATTGGATGAATGACCAGTCTGGGCTTCATCTGTGAGTGTTTTGGATGTAGAAGCAACCTTCAGTTTTTCATTATATTTCTAGTTTAATGGGATAGTATCAATACAGTGGATGCAGAAGGCAATTCATCTTTAGTTGTTTATTGTATTTCTAGTTTCTTAGGGGTACATGTGTGAGAACAATCTGATTTTGAATAAGTAATGAATTTGTGTGAGAAAAATCTGATTTTGGATAAGTAATGAGTTCAAAAATCAATCAGTTAAGAAATGGCTATAGACATGTTAAGATAAATATGGACTACGTCTTCAGAAAGAGGAGTAGAATTTCATTTTCTAGTTAGCATGTTGTCTTCTGTAAAGAAAAGTGAAAGCCAATATTACAGTACTTCAAAGCCATCTCCCAGATGAAGATTAATTTAAAAATACTCTTAAGAAACATGAGCTTAACTAACATTTATTTATTAATAAAATAATAAAAAGTACCTGTGTATAAGATGCCAGAGTTATATTACATCATACTTTGCCACATGTCTACCTATGTGGTAAGGAATAATCTACTGATCACTTTTCTTAAGATACCTTGAAAATCAAAGATTACTAATCACCAAATTAAGATTACATTATTAAAAATAGGATTAGTAAATTTTTGTTTTTAATATATTTTAATATCTCTTCCCCCCCGTAGTGGAGAAGTAAAGGTATAAATATATTACAACTTTTAGAAGCTGCACTAAAATTCTTTTTACTCATGAGAAAAGCATACCAACTGTTGTAGTAGATTGGAATTTATACGTTTTGAGTTTGACTAACTTGTATACTTTATTTGAAATTAAAATTTTAGGAAAGTTATTAAATATGGTTTTCTTCAAAATCTTTTAAATGCTTTCTTAAACAGAATTTAGAGAGGTATGAAGTATTAGTGTTCATCTCATAATAATAGATTGTTTCATTTTTACTACAGTAAACCAGTGAAACTTCGAAGATTTAATAAATAAATATATTTCGTTTCATGCTTAGCCCATTGCGTGTGTGTGCTAAGTTGCTTCAGTTGTGTATGACTCTTTACAACCCTGAGGACTATAACCTACCAGGCTCCTCTGTGCATGGGATTCTCCAGGCAAGAATACTGGAGTGGGTTGCCATGCCTTCCTCCAGGGGATCTTCCCACATACTTATAAATTCAGTTTATTTTTTAAGAATTCATGAAGAGTAATGGATTAAAATAACTCTTAAGTATTTCTTTATTTGACTGCTTCCCCTGCATTTTCTGCCACTATGGCCAGATTTTAACTTTCTGGTGGACATTTTACGTGCTTCCTCTGGGGTTGGGACTAAATACGCAATTCTCTGCAGATCTTACAGACAATAAAGATAAACATCTGGTTATGATGAAAATTGATAATTGTATAATGATAGAATTATGTCTGGAAGTGGAAACTGCCCCCATCAGTGACAAGATCTTGAGAGAAGAGGGTATACTTCAAAAAAGACTTCAAACAGGAGCTGACAGAGTTTTGAAGGTTGAATTTTAATTTGCCTGGTAGACAGGAGTGGAAGGTCACTTGAAGCAGACACTGTATACATAGTGACAAAATTATGAAAAATACCCCTGGTATATTCAGGGATCCAAAAGTTTTTGATATTACTGGGATAAAAAGTAGATATTGCTGTGGGGAAGGAGTGGGAACAGGGAGATATTGTCATTAATTGTACAGATAAGAGAAAATGTATTACAAATGTAAAAGAGAAGAGTATGATTGAATATTCATTTTGGGGACATTCATATTTCTTGCTAATAAGAAAAAATACATCTATTATGTTTTTAAAATGAATGACAGAGTACTATAATTAAAATATAATATTTCTATAAATCTGAATAGTGATATTTGCATGGTGGCAGAAGGATTGCCTTAGTTATCTGAAAGCAGGGTAGTAGACTAGAGAGTCTGCCTCAGCTTTATAAGTAGAATTAAAGAGAAGACTAAAAGGAGTAAGGGAAGGGTGAGACAACTAGTGATACAGAAAAGAAATTTAGAAAACACAGAAGCTATCTTTTATTAAGCAACTATGTGCTGAGGGTAGAGGAAAAAGGTGTGGGCCCCATTGAATGTCCCACTGAAAAATGTCAGTGAGGAATGTTTTGCTATATTCAGGAAAGCTCTGGAGATAGAAACTGGTTTTTCACATTCATTCACATTTATGTAACCTGTTGTCTACACAGGTGCATTTAAAGTTAGTGACTCAAGTGGTTTTTTTTTTTTTAATTAGTTTGCCTTTGATTAATAGCTATTTAGAATCATATAGCTGATAAAAATTTTCACCTTCCTTAAATTATATGAATATGTAGGCCTAGTTTCTAGCTCTCTTGGTATATGAACATTTATTTTTATTTTGATGAAAATTAGTGATTTGTACAACATATGCATTTTTAATGTGTGAATTTTAATTTTTGGTAGTGTTCAAACACTGAAGTTTTGGTATGTGGTATTCATTGGTGTGTGTTATGTCAATGAAAAAATTGAAGCTCTTTACTCATTGTTAGGTGATTCTCTGTTGTGTAATTATTTTGTTTGGAATTTCAATTGATTATTGAGATTCAGCAGGATTCTCCATCATTAATATATGTTTATTTCATATAAGAATCAGTCTTAATTGATAATTTATCAACTCCAGATGAGTTTAAAAAGTGACTGTGAAAAATATGGCACTGTTTTACATTTAGAAAATGGGATTAAAATTCTCTAGCATTTATACTTATTTGTGGAATTATTGGCTAGTTGTGTAGAGAAACATTAAAAAATTGAACAGCTGAAGTGACATTAAGCACCAGATGGGAATTTGAAACAAAAATATTCACTGTGTAATCTTTATTTAAGTGCTGTTCATAATTCAATAATACCAGTTGTGTAACTCAAGATTGATTTCAGTATAAAAAGGAAGCATAAGCAGAGTCTCATTGCCTTCAAATTGATACACATATCATGATATGGTAACATAACTTGTTCTTTAAGGGACAGATAATGTAGGTAAGATGACTGCATACATTGCAGAACCAATGCAATTCTCTCTGAGAAAGTTTGTGAAGAAACTTTGGGTATGTGAATTGTGACATTAAATTTAACATCTCGTGAATTCTGCCTTTTAAGATGATCCTCTATTTTACATTTACATGTATATTTTCAATGAAAATTTCCAGCCATATTTCATTACAGTAATGTTTGACATTCTTTCTTCTGAAGTATGTACCTATTTTGTTTAAAGAAAGGTATGTTCCTTTGAAAACTTTATCATATTTTTAGCTACACTAGTATATTTGACATCTTGTTTAAAAACTAGAATGACTCTAGATGTGAAAACACAAACTGTGATAATAAGCTTAGATATGCCATATGTGGCAGTTTACGTTGGCATATATCTCAAATGGCATGTTTAATGTACTATATTACTAAGATTAGTAATTTTACAGTGGAAGACTGCTACTTTTATTTTACAGTCTTTTGCTGGTGGGCTTAGAATGCTGACAGACCTTTTACTTTGTAAATTCTTGTTTTCAGCCTTTGCAAAAAATCTGTTTGCCATTAAAATGATCTACTTGGGATCTCTCTTAGTAACGAACTTATTCTCTGGAGTTTGTGAAAATTAATGAGATCTGCAAGTAAGCAGCATACAGTTTGACAGATGACTATGAATGTGAATAGTAGTTACATATATTGTATTTTTGTTAAGAAATAATAATGCTAATATATAGGATATAGCCAAAAATGATTTAGTAAAATAAATAAGAACTGAAAATGGTGTTTTTAGAAAATGTATAGATATTAATAGAAAAAGCATGGAGCTTCTATGTCTGTATACCATTTATAAAACCATTTAAAGTGAGCTTCAATACACATTGCCCTTTTATGATAAAATACTCAACTGTAAAATCATATTTCAAGTTTCTTGAACAATTATTTTTGAATTTTTAAAAATACTGCTTTTATCAAAAAATTTCTGAAAACTTTTCAAATGCTTCAACAGACTACATTGAAAATAAGTAGAAACTCTGTAATGTGAGGGAGATAATTTAGGTAATGGAAAGGGATAAATTAATAATTAAGGACTGTGTACATTTTTTGGCTAAAAATATGCAGGACAAATACAATTCTGTTTGAGGAAAATTTTGAAGATATTTTATGTTTAGGAATTGTTTCAAATAACATTTAGTAATTGCAGTATCTTTTAAAGAGCCAGGCTCTGAATTCTTTTATGTACGTATTTAAGCTATCTCTGTGACCATTACTGGGAAAAGTCATAGTCCTGTTTTTAAAAGTCTAAAAGTATAACTAAAACTTATTATAAGTCAGTAGTACATAAAAGTAGTTTACTAATCATGACATAATTAGATGTTACATCACTATACTTAAATATCAGTGTAGCCAGCCAGGAATTTTCTATATCTGTTTTATAGTTGAGGAAAATAAGATAGTGAAGGTTAAAATATGTCATATAGAAAGTTAAAAATGATTAACCTATTTATTTACTGTTATTCTATAACACTCTGCATCAGACTGCTTATTAAGTTCCAAAATAGAATATTCAGAATTTAGGTAAGGTTTACCAAATTGCCACATTTGACCCAGCACTGAGAAATAGATATTTTTTATGGATTGGTAATTCCCCCTATTCATCTGGAAATCCTTCAGATTTCAGTTTTACAATTGAAAGCACAACTGTACTAATTAAGCAAAATAGAGACATAAAACACGTTTTCTGTTCTGACCAGACCTCTGTAAACATAGAACTGTTGGTGTTGTCTGTATGTTTCCCATCTTTATATTGCTGTTAGACATTAAAAGAGTTTGAATTTTTGCCTTGTCTATGAAGTTATTTACATGAAATCATTCGATTATTCTGTTTAGCCTTGTACGATTTGCCTTTTGGATTTTAGATCATATATAACCACTGCTCTAGAGATTTGTTAAACTGTAGTCTTAAGGTTAGGAAGATCTAGTCAAATCCCTATGATAGTGCTTACTATAACCAAAGTTTTTATGAAGATAATATGCTTTGATATTTTACAGTAGAGTTTATTAAGGAATTGTCAAGCCATATCAGTACTTTTTAATGTTTTCTGGAGATATAAGATGGAATACAAGACTCCTAGAGAACATGTGATGTCAGACAGAGCAGAGTTTGAATCCAAGCTCTGCCACTTAACTAGTATGATTTTGGTCAAATCTTTTAATCTTCTTGGACCTCTGATTTTCTCATCTGTGTGTGATTAGTTCCTCTTGCATAGATGTAAGATATTAGTGTAGATATCACAAAGGGAAAAATATAAAACCATTTTACATAATACCTGACATATAATAAGCATTTTATGACTTATCTTTTTTCATCTCCTTCTTCTCATGTTTGTTACATTTAATAATACTATGTTTAAAGCAGAGACTAATGTAAAATAAATTATATTAACAGGGTAGTAAAAAGGAAACCTTGCTCTAAGGATTTTTTTTTAATTATTTTTTTCTCTTAATAACTAATTATAAAAATGCAAGTATTACAAAGAAAGCTAGTTAGCCTTTCCTCATCTTTTAGGATAATTAATATAAATAATTTGATATGTATTCTTTCAGATTTTACAAATGCCGTTTTATATAGGTTCATCTTTTTAGTAGATAATTACAAATGATATTTGTTGTTATAATTTGAAGTGAGTTTTCAACAAATCGCCTCTTTTGGTTAATGGAGTTACGAAGGTTCTAAGGTGGCCTTCCAGTCTCACCTATGTGGATATTTTTACTTCAATAGCCTAAAAATATGTTCTTTCATACCCCTGAATATATGCAGAGCTTTGTTTGTTTGTTTTTAACCCATATAGTTGGGATAAAAACTAGGGGCATGATTTTATAATATTTAACTAGATTAAATCTCATCTGCAGCATGTGGGCTTATTTGTATTAAGACTCTTAAAAATTAACGTAATTGGTTAGTCCCTCTTTCTTCATTGTACATTAAAAATATTGATCAGAGCTTCAATAGGAATAAATCAAGTGGCATGTAGGATATTTAATACTCGCTTTCATGATCTTTTTCAGGATACTAAGATTTCTGAAAATTCTTTTCCCATTAGTCAGAAAAAAGTCATAGTGTATAGAAGGATAAAACTAGATATTTAATAAAATACATGATGATTCATAAGGCTTGTTTTTTAGCTCAAATTTTCAGTTGCTTCTGTGAAGACCTTAAGAATTTTAGTTCATGCAACTTCCATGAAAGATCTAACAAAATTTACTGATGTAGTGTTATGAAGAGTGTCTTTTAGGGGTCATGATTTATTGCTTTACATTTCTTAACAAGTATTCATATTTTCCATGAGTCATCACAAAAATTCTTCATTGACATTATGGTAAAATTCTTTTTTATTATTTGCCTATATTGTATTATAACTAGTATATAAGCTTAATGCTATATTCAGTATCCTTACATCTTAAATATATACATATTAAATATTTTAGGTTTATCTAATACTATGATAACAAAAACAACAGTATATATGATTTTGTTTTGTGTGAATGCTCCTTTGAGGACAATAAATGTAATTAAAATCATATTGATTTGGGGATTGCTTTATAGAAAATATAAAATATTAGTGAATGTTTGTTATGGTATTGAGTAAATTCAGTTTTGTATTTAGAATGTTACACTTTTGAAAATATAAAAATACTAAATGCTATAGTAAAAAATGAAATGAGAAACTTTTTGGAAAAGGTAATTTTAATTCCAGAATTATTGAATATTATGGGCCAAATCTTTAGAGCAGTATGTTTATTTTAGTTACTTAGAATGTGTACAATGACAATGAAGTTGTTGAATTGAAATGAGAGTAATATTGAAAGTTGACAGTTTACAAAAGAGGAATGTATATTTGCTTAGGGTAGAGATCACTAAGTGTTATCTCTGTTTATATTAGGGTATGGTGTTGAGAAATAGAGCAATTTGGAATAGGCTGTGAAGGCTGAAAATAACCCCAACTTTCTTCTTTCATTTAACATTTTTGCTTTTTTTGGTAACTAAGGCAGGAGGCCCCACAATATATGATGAATTTAAGTATCAATTACAGAATATTCCTGTCATTCATATTGGATTGATGATTTTACCCTCCTATTTCACTGATGAAAAAAGTAACTGAACAAAATTTCACAAGCTTCCACCATTAGATCTAGCAACCTAACTACTTCAGTACCTATATGGTCTATATTTTCTCTTATTCTAATAAGCTGTCCCTGCCCCTAGGAAAGGCCAATCCTTTACTTTTATTCTAGATTCCATGCCTTCTGGGGTACTCAAGATGTTTTTTAGAGATTCTTTCTTCTTTCTCGGGTTATCAATTCCCCTCTCCTAGTCTATTCTTTTTTCTCAACCTACAAACATACTGTTATTTCTCCAGTGTTAAAAAAAAAGGGCATATTCTCTTTATCACACTGCCTGTTCCGGTTACCAGGCTATTAACAGTAAAATGTTTCAAACTACCTGTCCATAGTTGTGCTGTCTCCAGTTTCTCTCCTCCCATTTTTCTTTAAAAACTATTTTAATTAGGATTTTGACCCCATCCTTCCAGAAACACTGTTGTTGTCAGGGTTACTGGTGACTTTAATGATGATAATTCAGTGGTCAATTCTCAGTTATCTTTATATACAATCTGTATGTAGCATTTGACATAGTGATCACTGCCTCTTTGAAAAACTTCTTTCTTCATCCAGCTTACGTCTACCTAGCGATTGCAGCCTTGAGTTTCTTTGTTGGTTTCTTCTCATTTCTCTGAGCTCAGTCCTTGGACCACTCTCTCCTTTTTTCTTTACATTGTTACTGCCTTGGTGATCTTAGTCAGTGTCATGATTTCAAATAAGCATATGTTCTTTGATGACTACCAAATATTTATATCCAATCTGGACCTTTCATCTGGACTCTAGACTAATGATGCACCTTCCCACTTCATATGACATGTATGTCTAATAAGTATGTTAGAATTAGATATGATTTTAAATATTCTGATGTTTCTGATCTTTAAATCTACTTCTCACACAGTCTTCATTTTAATTACAGCTTCATCCTTCCAGTTTTATAAGGCCAGAAATCTTGAAGGTATCCTTACCTTCTCTCTTTCCAGTCAGATTTTACATCTAATTTGTCATGATTCTGATTGTGTTTAAGATATGCACCTTAAATGAAAGCTGAAAACAAATGTTGAAAGCAAAAGTAAATGTTGCAACCGTTCATTTTGCTCTGCTTAGTTAAGAAAAGAATTAACTAAAGGTGGTTGGCTATGAATTTAGTATGTTAAAACTCTTTCTGGAAAATGGCAGAAAGTACTCTGTCCTAGTTACTGCACTGACCAGGCTGAGCCCCCAAGTTATAATTTCAAAAGGTAAACCACTGGGAAAGGTAGATTCATGTTTAGTTATATATTATAGGGAATTCTTGTAGCAAGCAGTCTGTACCCTAAGGAATATCAGTGTATTCATTAGAGTAGGATAAATATTTTTGTACCTGTAAGAATTGATTTTTAAAGAATAAATATAAAGCAGTAAGGTTAATAAAATTTTAAATAATATTGGTTCATTGGGTTATATCAAAATAAAATCCATTTATCCTTGAGGACACAATTAGCTTAAAATGTAAATCACGTTAGGTGGTATGTACACATAAATGATAAATATATATACACTGACCAATTTGGAAAATTTTGCTAAATCAAGACTTCATCTTTTTCGAGGACTATGCATTAAAGAAATTGCATACCTAGAACAAAATTATCCAAGTGGTAAATACTTTCCTATAAAATATTTTGAGATGCTTTTATACTTACCAACTATGAATCTTCTCAATTTTATAGTCCATGAAAACTTACTCTAGTTAGTGAATTTCATTTCTCTTTAAATCAGTTCAGTTCAGTTCAGTCACTCAGTCGTATCCGACTCTTTGCAACCCCATGAACCACAGCACACCAGGCCTCCCTGCCCATCACCAACTCCCGGAGTTTACCCAAACTCATGTCCATCGACTTGGTGATGCCATCTAACCATCTCATCGTCTGTCGTCCCCTTCTCCTCCTGCCTTCAATCTTTCCCAGCATCAGGGTCTTTTCAAATGAGACAGCTCTTCGCGTCAGGTGGCCAAAATACTGGAGTTTCAGCTTTAACATCAGTCCTTCCTATGAACACCCAGGACCGATTTCCCTTAGGATGGACTGGTTGGATCTCCTTGCATTCCAGAGGACTCTCAAGAGTCTTCTCCAACACCACAGTTGAAAAGCATCATTCCTTTGGTGCTCAGTTTTCTTTATAGTCCAACTCTCACATCCATACATACATGACCACTGGAAAAACCATGGCCTTGCCTAGATGGAGTTAATTTTTACTATTTTCCTTTTATTCTATACTCAGTTATTAATGGAAATTGTATTATTTAACAGAATAAAATAATTGAGTTTTTATAGAGCCAATATAATGTTTTTAATCAAATAATTACATAGTAACAATTTGACTTCCTTTCTAGTCATGCATTTTATTAGTATGTCTTACTGGCAGACAATCTCTGGAAATAATCTATGAGAGTAAGACAAAGCTCGATACGTCTCAATATAGAAATGATACAGTAGAAGAAGTGTTTAGTCACTGTTGTGTAAAAAGGGAAAATTGTGGTAGTTGTGGTTTCCTGGATTACAGGGATAAGAATATGTGGGTTTGTATTTGGTTTCTTTTTAAAGTTTAACATTTAAATTTATTTTCTGGTTCAGGTTTGTGACTTAAAATATTTCACTCTGATCTGCTTATTTTATATGGTCCTTAAATCATCCCTTTGTGTTAGTGCTCATTTATGTGAGATTTGGGTTTCCATATCATTCATACATGTTATTTTGGAAAAATCTGTATTGTACTATTTTCACATGGCTGATGGACAGATTTTATACAGGTTTATCTGACTCCAGAGCCCATAGTCTTTTTAACATATAATATTATGACAAAAAAATTCCTTTGGGAAAAAAAAATTCCTTTGAATGATGGTATTTTTCCCATATCTGGTGTATTTTTAAAGTTTCTTGTATTGAAGTTTTTATTTTGAAAATGTTGTTATGGGTTTGATTTCAGTATGCTCAAATTATGCTTTTAATCTTCGTTCTTATAAAATAGCTTTAACATTTATCTACATAAGCAGTTAAAACATATTTAGACTATGGTCATATTTAATAAAAGTTATATGTAAGTAAGAAACACAAATTGGAATTTTAACATGTTTCTTGATGAGTAATTTTTCATGTTTTTCTTTAAGTTTAGTGTTAAGTAAGGTAAGGATCTCCAGTTTTGCAAATGCATAGTTACCCATGTATGTAATTAGCAAGTATTTATTAAAGACGGATTATATACTTGGCATTTTACTGTGTACAGAGGATACAAACATATTTAAGGTCAAAACTCTTCTTAATGATAAGGTATAAAGCTGGAGAGTTAGGTGAAAGCTTGGTTGTGTAGGGCCATTTAGTCTGTCAAGTAATTTGGATTTTTATCTTAAAATTGGATTATATACAACATGTTTAAAGGAGTTTCTAAATCTCCTGTTACTACATACTCAAACCTATATCAGTGACCAAAACTCCTACATGATAGTGGATATGTACAGCTTTTAGAGAATTATTAATTTACCTAGAACAGATTTGACAATATAGTTAAGGTTTTTAAATATAAAAAGCCATTATGTTTGGAGTAGTTTTAAAACTTAAAGTTATTAAAGTACTATTTTCTCAAAATATTTTTTGGTTTTAGTTTAAATGACTACTAATTTACTAATTTATGTAGCTCTGTTCAAAGCTGGAAACCAAAGCTGTTTGCTGTACCATTTTTTACATTGAGACCCTGTTAAAGAGAAGGATACATGCTGAAACAAATAGAATTAAATGATTTTAAATTAAGAATGAATGACAGTCTGTTCTGTTATACATTAATCATATCTTTAGAGTTTTACTGTTTCTGATTTTATGATAGCAGTTTCTGTTTTTGAAAGTCTTTAAAACTGTGTTATCTTTGTTTTCTTGAACTGTCAATATTTAAAATATAAATGTAAGATCTGATATAGTTCAGCCTCTTGCTTTTATTATCATCCACTTTATGTATTAATACTTTTGCTCTGGGCTTGCTGAACATCCCTAGATAAAAGACTAAAATTGGGCCAGCTGATTTTGCTACTCAGTTTAACATATATTTCCAATTGAACCAGCTCTTTTTGTTATTATCCTTTCGTTTATCTCTATTTACTTTTTTATCCTGTGCCTACTTTTTTAGCTTTTGTTTTGGTCATTGTCAGCCTAGAAACTCACCCCAATACCTTCATACTTTCTTAAGCGAATGTGCTTCCTAGTTTACTTAGATCTCATTCAATGACCTCTATCAACTTCTTTCATACTTCAGATTATTCTGTAATTTCAACTTTGAAAGTGAAAAGTGAAATTGCTCAGTCGTGTCCAACCCTTTGGGACCCCATGGAATATAGCCTACCAGGCTCCTCCGTCCATGGGATTTTCCAGGCAATAGAACTGGAGTGGGTTGTCATTACCTTCTCCAGGGGGGATCTTCCCAACCTAGGGATCGAACCCTGGTCTCCTGCATTGCAGACAGACGCTTTACCCTCTGAGCCATTGCGTAAATCTCTAGAGAGGGAATTTCCTCTTCCTCTTTTGAGGCTATCATTTATCTTGTTCCTTTTTTCCTTTTTAAGACTCTTGTTTTATCATCTGTTTTTCCAGTCTTTTAATTTTTTCAGTAGTTTCTCCTTGCTTTAGAAATTCTTATTTATCTTAAATTACAAAAGACTGAATCCTTTCTTTGGTAATGATAATAACCTTATGGTTTCTGCCTCTCTCTGCTTTCCATAACCATCCCATTTCTTGAGAGGATAATCTGTACACTTTATTTTCTATTTTTCCACATTTTGCTACTCTTGAAGTTATCCAGCTCCCTTAAAGTTGATTGCTATCCTCTTAGCTCCTTAACTCACTGAACTAACTGTTTAGTCATATAGTCATCACTTCCTTTTTATTTTACTGTAGCATTCCATGTTGATAACCACTCTCTTCTTTTGGTACTTTCCTTCCTTTGACATTCTTGACATCATAAGATCCTCTCTTATTGTCTGTGTAACTGTATTTTCTCAAGCATTTTTTTTTATTTTTCTCTCTTTTTTAATCATTCCATAAATGTAATAGTATTTCTGTCTTGCCCCTGTAGTTTCCCCTGAGTTATTACCTTTTTTCAGATCATTCTTAAGTCCTTATGTATAACTGAAAACTGTTTTGAAATTTTATTTGTGTGCATCTTATCATAGATATGTTTCATGTATTTCAAAACAAATCTGATTATTTAAACCTTATTAAAAATCTTTATATAAATTATCTTGCCTTAAAAGTACAAGTTTCTTTATGTGACTTATGTAATTTGGCCTGTTCTCTTTCTAGAGATATTTAGTTCTCTTTCTAGAGATATTTGGTTGTCTTTCTACATTAAACTTTCCTGAATACATACACACATGCATGCACACACACACACATACGCACACACACACACACACACACACACACCCCCTCTCACCATTCCCATCTGTCATTAAGGTTTCAACTTATATATTTCATGATTTAGGAAATCTTTTCTGACTATCTAGATCTAGTTATGATAACCTTTTTTTGTACTTGAGGAAGCATTCCATACTTCTCATGCTTATTCCAATTGCAAATTTTGTACAACACTGTAGGCTACTAGCTCTATGACAGTGTATCCCTAATAAGGTCTTTTACATGGTAGGTTTACAATATATAACATTTGTATTTATGAACAGGTGAGTGGAAGAAGAACTCAATATCACAACCTGTTTATTTTCGTAATTTGTAACTCTACCTTCTTGCTTTCTGTTTCAGTTGCTGGTACTAGTGATTTTCAATTTACCTAAACCAAAAAAAAAAAAAAAAAATTAATCATCACTGATTTTCTTCTCGTTTTTATTTTCCTCTTCTTCTTTCTCTAATTGTTGCCATTCTCAGTTTGTTGTACCCATGAATTGTATCTTGAATTAGTCTTCCTTTTTATGTTCTTGCTGTTTTTCTGCATGATAAGCTGTTTAGTCTGCAACCATGGTGTGTATAGATTCTACTGGGGTTGTAGAAGAGCTTAACTGGAATATTTCCTAACATCCCAATCTTCTTTGGTCATTAAAAATAAAAAAAAAAAAAACCTCTAAGCTAGTGTAATATGAAATTTGAATCTCATATCTGACTTACATTTCTTCTTCCGCCCTAGTACTAATCAGACTTTAGCCCTAGGAACTCGAAGTTGGTAAGGTCTGTTATTTCTCATTCCATCTTTCTCTCTTTAGACTTCAGTAGAGCCATAGATTGATTCTGAGATACCACTCCCCTCCCCCATTTCTGGTTTTGGCACATTTAGATTAGGGTTTAGTTGGAAAGAAATGGGCGAAACTTTAACTTCACAAGGCTTATGATTGCAGTAGTCTGTTGATATTTTGCTACCTCTGTGGTTTATACTGACTGGCTATTGATGCCTTGTTCTTTGTGGCAGGTGTCCGAACGGTAGCTTTCTCATGGAGCACATGTTTTGAATCTGTGAAGGGCTCTCCTGGAGTCTCCTATTGCACAGTTCACCTGCGGTGATAAGATATCCTTAGTGAACTCTCTTCTGGGCCCTCTGTGTTCTAGCCACTTGGGCATAGTATGATATCTAAGAATTCATCTCAGCCAGGAGTGTGAAGGCAGTCTCCTCTTGTTCAGTGCCCTCAGAGTGTAGAGATCATCTCTTTTATTGTAGTAACACAAAGGAGGAGTACTCCCAAAAGACAGTCTGTAAGTTGAGTCTGTAGGTTGATAGAGAGGAAGAGAGAGAACAAACTTTGGAACTCATCCAGTTCTGCATATATGGGTATAGCAGATTAAGCCAGCAAAAATAATTTTGTTAGACATATTTATAAGCTTTGAAGAGAAACAGTTCATAGAATTTGGGACAATTAAACAAAGGAGAATATAAATTATAATACATTGAACTTAATAAAGACTGGTTTGGAATACTTTAAAAGATGAAATATCCTCATAGTATTATATAAAACTTATACAAGATTCTGTTTTAGCACATTACTGTATAATAATAGTGCTTCCTCAACAGTTGAAAGTGGTGATTCAGGAGATGATAGACATAGAGTAGTTTATCTTTATGCATTGTTTTAGGAACAAAATGTCTTTGGAACTTCTGCCTGTTGGTTTTAAGTCTGTGCACATATGTATTATATATGTGTTATGTATAACACAAATGTATTGCATACATAATTGATAGCCCTTGTTTTTTAATCTCTTTTAATGAGAGGTTCATCTTGACAATGTCAGTTTTGCCAGTGATAGAATCTCAGTGGTGTAGCCACAGGGATTGAGGATGGACTACTTTTGTTAATTCAATTTTTTAAAATTATGTAATAATTTATATCTTTATTTGAATGAAGGAGAAAATGGTTTCATTCTGTTATTCTTTCTGACATTGATTTCTGTAGATTCTTTTAAGAACCAGGAATGGAAGGTATAGAGTCGTCATTAAGTAGCAAAAACATTGGATTCTTATTTAAGTGTATATTAAATCACAAATTCAGAATTATCTCGGCCTGTTTCATTTATAATACCATATGGAAAGATCCAACATGAAGAAATAGTTTACTGAGGAAGAAGTTAAGGTTAGAACAATCTGAGATTAATTCTTTTCACTTAGAAAATTGCTTTAGGCTATACTCTTAAGTTTACTACAGATGAAATTAGGTGTGATAATTATTAATATTTGTCAATAATGGGCAATTTTTACATCTTCAGTTTTGCTGCTTTGAAGTTTTTGATAATTTGTATGTCTAGATCTGAGTCTTATTCAGTTCCTTGATAAACAGAAAATATCTGTTTCCTTGATAAACAGAACCTTCTAGATAAATCAAAGAAGGCAAATAAGATGACAGGGAACATGATATTTTTAAAAATTACATTGGAAGTGTTTTTTTAACATTCAGATACATTACTCTTACCCAGTTATCTGCCTTTGTTAATACATTAATTGTCTGGTTTGTTGTTAAGAAATACGATTTAATAACCTGCCCACAAATGCATGATATAATTAGGCTAAGGCACATTTGCTGCTCCCCATTTAATCAGAGCTTCTCTGGTGACTCAGATGGTAAAGAATGTGCCTGCAATACAAGAGTCCTGGGTTTGATCCTTGGTTTGGGAAGATCCCCTGGAGAAGGGAATGGCTACCTACTCCAGTATTCTTGCCTGGAAAATTCCATGCACATAAACATTTAATCAGAATATTTATGTTTTGGGGAGGGGTAACTGTTTCAGAAGTGAGGTGACCTGACCAAAACCATGTACCTGGTAGTTGCAGAAGACTGGTTTTGACTCTGGAGTCTGTACTCTGCACTGTACAGAACTGCCTCCATGTGGGTTCAGATTCTTCATGTACAAATACTTGCTGTAAATAATACTTATTTTGTTGATTAATAGTAGTAGATATAAAGAAATGGAATCCTGAATTATTGCCTACAAGGACTTTTGAGAAAGAAGATGTAATAACAGTTACTACGTTGTAAATACTAAATAGCAATAGGGTCAAAAACAGGTAGCAAGTGCCAAGGTGATTTTCTAAAACAACAGTACTATTTCTGTTTTCCCTAAATCTTTCCTGTTACCTTGATATTATCTCCCTATTGTTTTCAAATCCCAGCAGTTCCTTCTTTACTGCAGTTTTTCCTTAACTTCTCCTTTAGCCATCTGATCAGTATTTTGAGTTGAGATGTATTCAGTTCAGTTCAGTTCAGTCACTCAGTCGTGTCTGACACTTTGCGACCCCATGAATCGAAGCACGCCAGGCCTCCCTGTCCATCACCAACTCCCAGAGTTCACTCAGACTCACGTCCATCGAGTCGGTGATGCCATCTAGCCATTTCATCCTCTGTCGTCCCCTTCTCCTCCTGCCCCCAATCCCTCCCAGCATCAGAGTGTTTTCCAATGAGTCAACTCTTTGCATGAGGTGGCCAAAGTACTGGAGTTTCAGCTTTAGCATCATTCCTTCCAAAGAACACCCAGGACTGATCTCTTTAGAATGGACTGGTTGGATCTCCTTGCAGTCCAAGGGACTCTCAAGAGTCTTCTCCAGCACCACAGTTCAGAAGTATCAGTTCTTCGGCCCTCAGCTTTCTTCACAGTCCAGCTCTCACATCCATACATGATCACTGGAAAAACCATAGCCCTGACTAGACGGACATTTTTTTGACAAAGTAATATCTCTGCTTTTGAATATGCTATCTAGGTTGGTCATAACTTTCCTTCCAAGGAAATTTCATGGCTGCAGTCACCATCTGCAGTGATTTTGGAGCTCAAAAAAATAAAGTCTGACACTGTTTCCACTGTTTCCCCATCTATTTGCCATGAAGTGATGGGACCAGATGCCATGATCTTCGTTTTCTGAATGTTGAGCTTTAAGCCAACTTTTTCACGCTCCTTTTTCACTTTCATCAAGAGGCTTTTTAGTTCCTCTTCACTTTCTGCCATAAGGGTGGTGTCATCTGGATATCTGAGGTGATTGATATTTCTCCTGGAAATCTTGATTCCAGCTTGTGCTTCTTCCAGCCCAGCGTTTCTCATGATGTACTCTGCACAGAAGTTAAATAAGCAGGGTGACGATATACAGCCTTGACGTACTCCTTTTCCTATTTGGAACCAGTCTGTTTTTCCATGTTCAGTTCTAACTGTTGCTTCCTGACCTGCATATAGATTTCTCAAGAGACCAGTCAGGTGGTCTGGTATTCCCATCTCTTTCAGAATTTTCCACAGTTTATTGTGATCCACACAGTCAAAGGCTTTGGCATTGTCAATAAAGCAGAAAGAGATGTTTTTTTCTGGAACTCTCTTGCTTTTTCCATGATCCAGCGGATGTTGGCAATTTGATCTCTGGTTCCTCTGCCTTTTCTAAAACCAGCTTGAACATCAGGAAGTTCACAGTTCATGTATTGCTGAAGCCTGGCTTGGAGAATTTTGAGCGTTACTTTACTAGCATGTGAGATGAGTGCAATTGTGTGGTAGTTTGAGCAGTCTTTGGCATTGCCTTTCTTTGGGATTGGAATGAAAACTGACCCTTTCCAGTCTTGTGGCCACTGCTGAGTTTTCCAAATTTGCTGGCTTATTGAGTGCAGCACTTTCACAGCATCATCTTTCAGGATTTGAAATAGCTCACCTGGAATTCCATCACCTCCACTAGCTTTGTTCGTAGTGATGCTTTCTAAGGCCCACTTGACTTCACATTCCAGGATGTCTGGCTCTAGGTGAGTGATCACACCATCGTGATTATCTTGGTCGTGAAGATCTTCTTTGTACAGTTCTTCTGTGTATTCTTGCCACTTCTTCCTAATATCTTCTGCTTCTGTTAGGTCCATACAATTTCTGTCCTTTATCGAGGCCGTCTTTGCATGAAATGTTCCTGTGGTATCTCTAATTTTCTTGAAGAGATCTCTAGTCTTTCCCATTCTGTTGTTTTCCTCTATTTCTTTGCATTGATCGCTGAGGAAGGCTTTCTTATCTCTTCTTGCTATTCTTTGGAACTCTGCATTCAGATGCTTATATCTTTCCTTTTCTCCTTTGCTTTTCTCTTCTCTTCTTTTCATAGCTATTTGAATATTAAAACACTTTGGGTGTTTCAGATACAGGCAGCAATAAACATAATATTTGTTATGCTTTACTCCATAATGGTATAGAAGTACAGAAAACTTTATTGATTACCAAATGGAAAACTATTAAAAGCACAACTAGTTCATCTTGAGAATGGAAAAAAACCCTTAAAATGTTATGAGATGTTTTCCATTTTGAGATAACTACCTCAGATTTAATATATTTGAGAAAATGAAAAGTAAATGAAACAGAAGAGTGGAAATGAAGCAGGTATAGATTAGCCAAACAAAACTGAAGTGATCTTATTAACAGTTCTCCAAATTGGGTTACTCTGACCACTACCAAATGATATAAATTAAGTAAGACATGTAAATGTCTAGGGATAGGACAAATGAGAGAAACTATACTGAAATTTTTCTGAAAGCAGTCTTCATAAATTATTTTCAAAATCGGTTGTAACATATGTTATATCTAAATAATATTCTAAAATTCAAACCAAAAATATATAGACCATAATGTATTGGTTTGGGGATTGTAACGTGGCATCTTTTTGTGAAGAAGTTCATTGAGGAAAAATGAATTGAATTGAAAGCAAGTGCTTTTATAGGTAATGAAATGGATTGACTTTTTTTTTTCATTTTACAGATATTTATTGAGCTCATCCTGTTAGAGAGGTACTTCTAAGTGCTTTTGCAAATATATCCCCAGGTTCTTCTTTTGGGAAAGGGAAAAGAGAAAGAAAATATTTTTCTAAGATTGGTCTCTTTGGGAAGGTTTTTAAAGTATATATTTATTCTTTTTGCTTTGCTCTAACATACTAAGTCATACTTCTCATATTATGACGACTTCTGTTTTCTCATAATTTTTGTTAATGACAAAATTGCCAGTGTCAGTAAGAAATAGCAAGTAAGAAGAAAGAAGTCCTGTTTCTCAGCACTTCTTATTTTATTTTCAGTATTATGATTTTTTCTGCCATAGCCTTGGTTGTATTATGGGATTAATTTCCTTATTACCTAAGATAATAGGTGGGCTTCCCAGGTGGCACAGTGGTAAAGAATCCACCTGCCAGTGCAGGAAATGCAAGAGACGTGGGTTTGATCCCTAGGTCAGGGAGATCCCCTGGAGTAGGAAATGACAGCCTGCTGTAGTATTCTTGCCTGGAAAAGTCCATGGACAGAGAGGAGCCTGGTGGGCTACAGTTCATGGGGTTGTGAAGAGTTGGATGCGACTGAGCACGCATGAGACAATAAATGATGAGGGAAACAGTATAGCTTATAAATGGTAATAACTTTTATTAGGCATTTACTATTTGCAAGGCCATGTTCACTACACTATGTATATATTATTGAGTCTGCCCAATAACTTAATAAGGAGAATCTTTTTTTAGAAACACAACACCAAAGCACAAAAAAGTTAAATCACTTTCCCTTGGTACTTGGTTGTAACCACTGGGCCAGACTGGAAAGTACATGTCTGTAGCACTATGCATATAGCTAATTTTTAACAGTAAATGTTATATTGGTGACAGTGAATTAGACTTGGAATTTGCAGCTTGTGATAATGTAAAATAGCTATGGTAACAGCCATCAAAGTAGATATGATACTTTCTTAGAAATTGCAGATGTTATATACCATATCTCTAAGTAACCTTAAGTGGCTGCTTAAATTCTTTTAATTGTTTTGAAGATTTTGCTAACGTGTTTTATTATACCTTAGTATACAAGGCATACCTTTGTTATGCCTTAGTAATGGCATTCTTAGTCTTTTATTTTACAATAACCCTGAAAGAGCATTTCATCATTTATGTAATTCATATAGTTTTATTTTCCAAATTATACTTTTGTTTGTGTCTTTTCTCACCATGCAACATTTTTTTCTGTCTTTCTGAAAAATTTGATCATGTTTTCATTTCTTCTCATTTAATTCCCTTAGAACTATCATAAATAATTATTCTCAGTTATTGTACTTCTCTCTCTATGAAAGCCCATTTTTTAATGTCTTTTTAAAGGACTGTACCTTCAGTTACATTCTCATGCTCTTTTTTCCTTCTGTTCACAATTTTCACAACGATCAAGGTTTAAAGAAAATTAAAAGGAAATTTTTAAAATTTCCAGTAAATGAGAGAATATAGTGGCTCTGGTTTCAAGTACATCTCATTTGTTGATGATTTTCTCATACTGTGTAGTTCAGTTCCACACAGTATTTGGTCCTTACTATGAAACTGTGCTCAATGCTAGGTTATAGAAATGTTTAGGAGCCATGGTCTACTTTTTTTCTTTCTTGTCTATCCAATCTCTTACCCTTTCCTGGCCTCATGTCACACTGAATTTTTGGTCTTATATACATGGAAGTCAAGAAATAATAAGGGACTAGATAGACAAGAAGGGGAAAAGTCAGAAAAGGGAGTGGTGGACTTTGGAAGCAGGCATGGAAGCACTATTCTGCTACAATAACAGCAGGTACAATAGAACAGAAGGAAATTAATGAAGAAATAGATTGTTTTTGTAATCTTCAAGGGTAGGAAAACTCCTTAAGAAAAGGCAGCAATGTAAAATAGTACAAACAAAAAACCATCAGTCATAGAATAGTTTTGCTAGTTTGAGGATAGAGGAGTCAGATAGCTACCTAGATATTAAAAAGGATAACATTTTGTCTTTAGAAAAGAGCACGAGTCTAGATACAGTGACTTTAGGTGGAGAACAAAAGTCAAACAGCTATTGTGGTTTTTTAAGACAGAGAGACGTATGTGTTCATGCTCAGTCATGTCTGACTCTTTGTGACCCCATGGACTGTAGCCTACCAGACTCCTCTGTTGTGGAATTTCCAGGCAAGAATACTGCAGTGAGTTACCATTTCCTTCTCCAGGGGATCTTCCCGATCCAGGGATCGAACTTGCGTCTCTTGCGTCTCCTGCACTGGCAGGCAGATTTTTTTTTTTCTTTTTTTTTTTTACCACCAAGCCACCTGGGAAGCCTAAGACAAAGATAATAAAAGTTAATTTAATCATCATGGACTTCTTTAACAAAGTTTCCAAACTTCCATAGATTTCCATAGCTCTTAAGTTTTATTTCTTCATGTGCATGCTCATATGTATCTACACCTTCAGCTGCCTTGCCACATAGTATAATTACTGATGCCCACGGTGATGACACTAGTCATTAAAAAATGTTTAAATTGTACTCATTACATTTTAAGAAGTTAGGGATATGTGTGGTACATTTTAGAAAGTTTTCCAGTCTTCTATTTATTGATAAAACTCAGGTACAGTACCTAAAGGTTTAAGTAAAAAAAATACTGTTGTGAAAAAAACACAGTCCAGTCTGCCTTAAATCAGCTTAAATATTTCATGTCATGCAGACACCTTTAAGCAGATTTCATTGTGAAGCTTTTTAAAGACATTATGTCATATTATGACTTTAAATAACTTTTTCCAAAAGGACTTAATTCATCTTACATAAATACAAATTGCACAGTAATGTAGTTATTTGTTGAGGTATAACTGATGGTGTGCTGTGCTTAGTCACTCAGTCGTGTCCTACTCTTTACGACCCCATGGACTGTAACCCATCAGGCTCCTCTGTCCATGGGGATTCTGCAGGCAAGAATACTGGAGTGGCTTGCCATGCCTTCCTCCGGAAGATCTTCCCAACCCAGGGATCAAACCCAGGTCTCCCACATTCCAGGTGGATTCTTTCTTGTCTGAGCCATCAGGGAAGCCCATAATTGACATACAACATTATTTATATACAAAAGATATAACATGTGTATATATTTATATACAAAAGATTTAACATTTTTATCTCATAAAAACACTAAATCAGATATACCTGCTAGACATATTTTTATAATTAAAAGTCCTTTACCATATGGTTTATATATCATAGTAGGATCTCTCTTTTTAACAGTTTTTCATTATAAAATGGATATGATAATACCTATATCTCAAGGGGCTATCATGAGTGATAGTGTGTGTAAAATACAGACTAATCATACAATATAGAGATTAAGCCCTCAGTGGTGTTTCAGTGCAAAACAAAGTGTGATTATGGAATTATTTAAACAATGTGTTCTTGACTTTTACCTTATTTAGTGGTATTTGAGGTTCTCCTTGTTTACCAAAGAAGAATGACTTAGATTCACATAAGAAATTATTACTAAAGGTAATTGTAGAAAATTGTTTAACATTTCTTCATTAAAGTTTTCATTGTGCATAATTTCTTTAGGCATGAATTTGAAATTGCCTATGTAGTGGGAACCTTTGCTTCTCTGTTTTTAGGGAAGAATTATTCCATATCACATATGTGCCAATTCACGGCTTAAACATCTTTTATCAGAACTGAAAGTATTTTGAGGTTCTATATCCCAAGGGTTTACAAGAGAAGGGGTAAGAAGCAGCTGAGCAGGGAATTGAAGAATGAATGCTGACTAATTGTCCCATTTATGCTGCTTATTCACTGGCAACCAAGTAGCTCTACTTTTAATTTTATTCTCTATTCTTATACAACCAAAGAAGCAGTAGGTTTTGTTTACAAAAAGTGTTCTAGTTAAAAGCAGTTGCAGCTTCAGAGAAGAAAAAAGAACACACAAGGAGTTAGCAGGTCTCAGAGAAAGGGACAGATTGTATACTGATGTATCTGTCCTGTATAATATTTAAGAGCTGCATCTCTGGATCTAGACTTCATGCTGAAGTTGGAATCCTCACTTTTCACTCATATTAGTTCCTGCAATTTATTTAATCTGTTTCAAGAGTTTTCTCTTGTAAAATAGGAATAGTAATAGTACCTACTTCACTGAATTGTTAGGACTAAATTAGTAAATAATGTATAAAGCAAGTGAAATAGTGCTTGATACACTGTAAATGCAGTGAAACTGTTACCATATTCCCTTAATCCTGGAGTACCAGAGTTTATAAGATAACGCTGTCACTTTCTGTACCAAGGGGGGAAAAATGTGGAGGAATATGTGTCTTAGAATCGGTGCAATATAATATTGTTTTGGGGTCCATAAGGTTAATAAGCTTTTCATATAGTGATTCATTTAAAAGGTGTTTAACTTGTTCCTCTGTATTATAGTGCTTATATTTAATTGACTTCGTAAATTAGCAGATATGGTAGTGGTACCGTGTTTTGGGGAAAAACAACTATGCCAAACTGTGCATGAAAATACTTAATTGACATGAGCTTTATATGTTGTTTCACCAATTTGTATTTTTTGTGGGAGAGTTTTTTATTTTGAAATTTTTAAGGTATCTTTTGATGTCTAGCCTTTTGTTAATTTTGAGTGTATTTGCATACATTTCTAATGCATTAATAATTGTAGTTTTTAGTTGCGTACTTTAGATCCTGCAGAATTCTAAAGTGTTTTCCAAATTATCAAAGATAATATATTGTGTTTAGTAGTAGCACATAGCAGTAAAAATAACAGACTCTGGGGGCTCTGTTAACAGTGGGGTGGGATAGGGAGGGAGGTTCTAGAGGGAGGGAGCATACGTATACCTATGGCTGATTCATGTTGATACTTGGCAGAAAACAACAAAATTCTGTAAAGCAATTACCCTTCAAATTAAAAAAAATAAGCAAAGATTTTGAAGTTTAAAAAAAAAAATGACAGGCTCTGGAGTCAAATTGCCTGTCTTCAAAATCTTAATTTAGTCACTTACTACTCCCATCAAGTTGTTCTGCCTCTCTGTGCCTTTGTTTTCTCATCTGTAAAATGGGGAAATTAATAGCTCCTACCTTACAGCGTTGAAATGTGTATAAAAAGTGCTTAGAGTAGTGATACATAGTAAGCACCATGTGTTTGCTATTTTTATATTTTTATTCTTGCATTCTAAGTGTTTTTTATAGTTCTGATCAGTTTTATTAACTAGAATCCTTAGTAAACCAGATCTTTCTATTTTTTTTTACTCTTTTAAGATTATAAAGACTAACAGACCCAGGGCCATTTAACATAATATAGAGAACAGTCTGTATACCCCAGAGGTCCTAATGTGAATATGATAATGAATATCTATAATAATAACAACATAATTATCAAAAGGTTAAGGAATGGTACTAATTCAAGAATATGTGGTAAGTTAAAAAATCTTTTAATAATGAGAAAGGAAAGTTTTATCACTTGAAGGTATAAACTTCAATTCATCTCCAGATTTTCTTATATGAAACTATGCTGGTGTTGGGTAATTGAGATATTACTATGTTAAAATTTGGAAGTTGATATTAGTCTATTACTGTTTTATATATCAATGTCTTATTTTGCATTATAAGTTACTAATGAATTTATTTACTTTCTTAAATTGATTCTTATAACTTAAATAATATACATACAGAATTTTAAAAAACGTACTATTAGAAGCCTTGAAGCTAAGTAAAACACCCCCCTGTTGCCAGCTTACCATCTTCCACAGTAGTCTGCAGAGGCAGTCAGTTTGCATTCTTGGAGCTGTTCCTCGTAGCGTTTCCATGTTTTTAAATAACACTTTTAAGCTGCTCTTTACTGATTTATCAGTTTTTCTTATCAATTTACTTCCTGTTATTAATTGGGAATTTACTATTCTTATATTATCATCTCATTGTTTCAATGTGCTTATACCGTAATTACTCTGTTTTCTCAACATACTTATCCAATAAGTATGTTGCGTTAAATCACTAAATATTGTTTCTTTCTGAGCAAAGTGATGTATTATGATTGTTTCCTTTCTCCTATAACTTTTTCTTTTGGGAGAGAGTTAATAATAACCTTATTTTTATTTGCTCACTTTTTGTGTACTACTGTATTTTGAGTGCTCAAACATGGTTTCAGACCCTGTATCAAATTTGCTTTTATTTGGGGAAACCTTTCCATCATGATCTGTTCTACAGTCCAGATTGGTTGCTTGCTGCACCCAGTGCCTAGAGGACATGTTGGGACTTCCCCTGGCTGTTCTGTGTTAGATCCTTTATGTCCTGAGTCCCACCCTTTCCTTCCCCTTTTTCCTCCTTTATTTTATAGAGGTATATTCTCAGATGCTTCCTGATAAAGAGGTCATAAAAGTTTGCTTACTTGAAAATATCTTCATCCCATCCTCACATTTGGTTGAGTATTAGCTTATGTGTGTAATTGTAGACTTTGACTTTTCCTCAGAATTGTGAAAGCATTGCTCCCTTCTCTCATTTTGTGTTCTCTATCTCTAGTCATAGGACATGTGTTTGTCTGGATTTGTATGCCAGTTTTCTTGTGTTTTCTCTTTTAAAAATTTGTCTTTATATTTTACTTACTAGGAAAGTTTCTAGGTGTTCTCTTTCACTGAATATTTTGTTTCAGCAGATTTTATTTTCTAAAAGTTCTTACTGTTTCTCTAATTATTCAATTTTTTTTACACAGTACATTTTTCTTATTTTCTGGCTGTAATTATCCTTTATTATGTCTGAGGATGGTAATAATTTTTTAAGGTCTCTTCAGCTCTTTGTATTTCCTCTGAGTACTTTTTCCTTGTTTGTTTACTCTGGTTTTAGTCTTTCACGTTGGAGACTTTTCTGAAAGCCTAGACTTAATGAGGTGCTTCCGATTTAGTTGGTAGCTGTGTGTCTAGAGGCAGGAATTGTTCTCTGGATGGCTTCATTAGGGTAATCAAGCAAACAGCCAATATTAATCTTGGGAGATCTGAGATTGTGGTATCTATATCTCATTTCTGGGGTCTTATAGGTTCTCCAGTGAATTTTCAAGTATTCTTTCTTGGATAGTTTACATCTGTCTGCCAGCAATTAAGAACCAGTTCAGATCCAGCTGAACCTTGTCCTTTCACTCCTGTCAACATTATACTTGGTAGTTCCAAGTCAGGAAGGTCTCTATTTCAAGATCCCCTCTAGAAGATACTGATCTTCTAGAGGCCAAAGAGGGCATGTGGAATGAGGTGGTTAACCGATGTGTAGCAATGTTGTCTATGTAGCCTTCTCGAGAATCCCTCAGTATTCAGTTCTTACGTACTCCAGCCTGAGGTTTCATTAGGCAAATTATCTTCTTATATTCTCCTCCTTTTCTGCTACTTAGCTTTCTGGAGCCTGTGCTGTGCTGAATCAATTACTAGTCTTCTGCCTGAGTTTTTCATTTTCCAAAACGTTGTATTTGTTGTTGTCTTCTCTACCATTCTCTTTGTCCTTTAGTTTTGTACTTTTTTTGTTATCTTAGTGGAATTTCAGAAGGAAGCATCCTTAATTTGCCATACTTAACCATAACAATAATGGTAATAATAAGACTTTCTCTATATATTTTAATATTGATTTTGTTTTAATCTTCAAACAAATCCCATTAGAAAGGCACTGCTAGTATCCTCATTTTATAGATAAGGGAACAAAATGATAAGTTGCCCAACATCACATGATTAATACACAACAGATAGATATGAATCTACACACTTACTTTCTAGAACCTGAGGTTGATACTTCATCATTATAGACTAGAAGTCTACAATATGTCTCCATGACCTCTAGGATTACTTTAGCATACAGCTTAAAACTCACTTTACATGAGACAAATAACTAGATTTTCATATATATATTTGAAGAAAACCTCATATCGTATAAATATGTATACACATATACACCCCACAGGCCACACATGGAAATCATTACCTATTACTTATGTGAAGAACAATTTTTGGTAGTACAAAACTTTAAGCTATTAGTTACCACTTAATGCCATTCTCCTAAGTAAAAGTTTTAAATGCTATTTACTGTCTGAACGAGGCCACAGTGTTCTACACATTAAGTATAATTAAATAAAATCAGAGAACTGATGAATTTTAGTTGATCTTATTAAAATTTTTTTAGGAAGAATAGAAATACAAGATTTGTTTACAAGATTACAAATAAATAAAATTTTTGTTTCTTTAAAAAATACTGTGACCAAACATGTGAAATTTAAAATGAACAGTTGTACTTTGAGTGTCACCAATTAAAAATAGATCTTCTTTGATACAGTTTGGTTTTTTCTTTTACAATGATAATAAATCATTTCTATTTTGTGTAATTTTTCTATCTTTCTGTTTCTTTAGTGTAGACAGAAACCTATTGCCTTCCTGCTGAGAATATAATTTCTGAATCTAGGCGATGTACTGTCAGCACAGTGAAGCAGGAAATTATTCTCCTGTGTCAGCTGCTACTGTTAAAGAATAAAGAAAGTTTGGGATAGGATGCATTTCTATTATCTGTACTCACAAATCTCATATGACATGCAAATAGATTTTAATTCAGCAGAGTTCAAAGTATTTTGTGATAAGAGATACTCCCTGCTCTTGGTTCTTTCTCTACTGCCTCTAAAAATCCCAAGTGTGTTTCAAACTTCTATGCTTTTATGTCTGTTTCAGTGGAAGTAGTCATCAAATTTATTCCACTTACTCAAGTCATCGAGCATGTGGAAATGATGCTCTTTAGGACACTGGGAATATTGGTATATTAAACTTAATAATAATAGTAGCAGCATTGATAACGCTACTAATAGCTAATAGTTATATGGAACTCAGTATGAGCCAGAGACAGCTTTGTCTCTACATGCTTTCCACATATTGAATTAGTTCACACAATAATTCTGTGAAGAAAAGACAGCACAAAAGATTAAATGATTTGCTGACAGCATGTATGTATGCAGCATGCATGTATGTATGGTATATGTAGTCACGTGTATATAAACATATACATGCATGTAAGTGTATATGTGTGTGTATGCATATGCATACATGTATACATGCCTATGTATATCTATGCACTTAGGTATATGTGTGTGTATATATACACACAAACCCATGTAAATATATTTTTTTCTATAAAATTAGAGGCAAGGATAGGATTTGCTTAGTCTGCTCCCAAGGTCTGCCCGATTAGCTCTTATGTTGTACTAATAGAGTAGTCTCATATGGGTAACTTGTAGGAATTAGCAAATATTAAAAATTAGGTGAAAATCTCAAAATCTATTAATTTTATTCCGTAGTCTAATTTTTCCGTGAGTTGAGAAAGGACTGCTGTTACATAATTTTCATCTCCAAAATGTGTCAGGAGCTTGTATTATAGAACACCCCTTTGTTGGACAGTCTCCACTCTGCGTCTTTACATGGCATAGACAGCAAATTTCTATTTCCTTATCCAATGAAGTTTTGATTTTACTAAATTATCACAATGAATGATTTCAGTATAAATTTCTATAGCTTTGCGGTGGAAGAAATTATAATGCTTATTCTTTTTACATTTGATGAAATTATTAAGGACATGTATTATTAAAATGACAAATTATATTCTAGACATCGTAAGGAGCTCTGAGAAATTCATGTACTTTTTTGTCAGCCTTAAAGTGGAGATGGTCTTAGAGTCATGACAAAGCCTATATTTATTTTTAGTGTCATTATAATACATAAATTTGGTATATGATCTCTCTTAAATATCATTCTTAGATATTTAAATTTGGAAATACTAAAAACAGTTAATAATGAGATAGTCTCAAATAGAAACCGTCTGTATCATATAAAAATGATATATAAAATTTATAGTTATCCTGTATTTTAAAAAATGGACATTCAGTATCCTTCAGGAGTATGGATAGATCTACACACTTTAGAAAAATAGCCACTTTTGTTTTAATTATAAAGGGTAGGAAACTATTTCCTTCTCTTGTGAAAATCATCTCATAGTTAATTTAGAATTTCCCTGTTTCTATACATTTTCCATTGCATCTAAGTAATTTGCATGCTGTGTAGGCAGGGAGGGAAAACTTATCCTTGAATTCTTTTCGTCAGAAGTTTTCTATTTCAGTTTGCTGAAACAATATTACTTGGTTCCATGCTAACATCATCAGGTAAGCTGGGGAATTTTAGGATGACTAAAGTAAGTATATCACAAATACAAAGAATAATAACATTAAACTCTTAATACTGTTATATCTATGGCTTTATCTGGGTTCCTGAAATTAAAATAGCACATTGTTAAACTTAACAAAATATCTTGGCCTATTTAAAACTTGTTACCTACTTACAACTTTCCTATATATAGATTATAATTTTATTGAGCTTTATGACATGAATTGCCTTTATAAACTAACATGCCCTGTGATCCTAGAAACTTAAAATATTACTTGCATGTGATGACAGCAAGTCTGGGTAGCTGTGTGTTTAGATTTATTTCTTATTTTGAATGTATGGAATTCTTCTTAGGCTCTGTCACTGTGTTCCATTTCAAGTGCAGGTAGCCTGGAAAAGAAGCTTTACATTGAAAATGTGTTTTTGTTTTTGGTAAAGCTATAAAATAGCTTTACAGAAAAATGTCATTGGAAAAATGAAAAACAAACAAAAAAAATCTTACTTTGATAAAATCATTTCATATCAGCCATTGTAACAGTGTTACCATTGTTTCTCTATCTGCATTGCACCTAAGTCACCATATTTAAAAATCGTATAATATCTTTTTTATAATTTACTTTCATGACCATTGCAGGAAAAAATGTGTCACCATTTGCACTTAGATTTTGGGGGGGTATTTCTGTTTCCAGGTAATTATCCTAAACTTTTTTACTGACCTCATTAATAGAACATCTACTTTAAAAAAAATAATAGTCTGCATTTCTTAGAGCAGTTTTGGTGGTAGTGATGGTTCAGTTGCTAAGTCATGTCCGTCTCTTACAACTTCATGAAATGCAGCCTGCCAGCCTCCTCTGTCCCAGAAATTTTCCAGGAATACTGGAGTGGGTTGCCATTTCCTTTTCAGGGGGTTTTTCTCCACACAGGGATTGAACCCAGGTCTCCTGCCTTGCAGATGGATTCTTTACTGGCTGAGCCACCAGGGAAACCCAGAGCAGATTTAGTCTTACAGAAAAATTTAGTAGAAAGTCCAAGGGAATTGCCATATGCAGTTGACCCTTCATATTGGCTACTAGTGTCCCAGGTGACACAGTTGGTAAAAAAAAATCTGTCTGTCAATGCAGGAGATGCCAGAGATGTGGGTTAGATCCCTGGGTCAGGAAGATTCCCTGAAATAGGAAATGGCAGCCCACTCCAGTTATCTTGCCTGGAAAATTCCATGGACAGGGGAGCCTGGTGAGTTGCAGTCTGTGGGGTCGCAAAGAGTCAGACACAACTGAGCACAGATACAACTTCTTTCCCACTTAAGCACTTCTTACCCACAGGTTCTAAAGCCTTGGATTCAAACAACCAAGGATTGAAAATATTTTTGAAAAAAAAATTCAGAAAGTTCCAAAAAGAAAAAATTCGAATTTGTTGTGTGCTGGCAAATAGTTACATAGAATTTACATTGTATTAGGTATTAGAAGTCCTAATCAGGCTGATGGCTTAGCAGGTAAAGATATAAAGAATCCTCTGGTAGCTCAGCTGGTAAAGACTCCATTGTCTGTAATGTGGGCGTTCAGTTCAGTCTCTCAGTCATTTTCGACTCTTGCTACCCCATGGACTGTAGCACGCCAGGCTTCCTGTCCATCACCAAATCCCAGAGCTTGCTCAAATGCATGTCCATTGAGTAGGTGATGCCATCCAACCATCTTAGCCTTTGTCATCCCCTTCTCCTGCCTTCAGTCTTTCCCAGATTCAGGGTCTTTTCCAATGAGTCAGTTCTTCACATTAGATGGCCAAAGTATTGGTGCTTCAGCATCAGTCCTTCCAGTGAATATTCAGGACTGATTTCTTTTAGGATTGACTGGTTGGATCTCCTTGTAGTCCAAAGGACTCTCAAGAGTCTTCTCCAATACCACAGTTCAAAAGCATCAATTCTTCAGGGCTCAGCTTTCTTTCTAGTCCATACACGACTAGTGGAAAAACCATAGCTTTGACTATATGGACCTCTGTTGGCGAAGTAATGTTTCTGTTTTTTAATATGCTGTCTAGGTTGGTCATAGCTTTTCTTCCAAGGAGCAAGTGTCTTTTAATTTCATGGCTGCAGTCACCATCTGCAGTGATTTTGGAACCCCCCAAAATGAAGTCTCTCACTGTTTCCATTGTTTCCCCATCTATTTGCCCTGGAGTGATGGGACTGGATGCCATGATTTTAGTTTTCTGAGGTTCAAGCCAACTTTTTCACTCTCCTCTTTTACTTTCATCAAGAGGCTCTTTAGTTCTTCACTTTCTGCTGTAAGGGTGGTGTCCTCTGTATATATGAGGTTATTGATATTTCTCCTGGCAATCTTGATTCCAGCTTGTGTTTCATCTAGCCTGGCATTTCACATAATATACTCTGAATATAAGTTAAATAAGCAGAGTGATAATATACAGCCTTGATGTACTCTTTTCCCAATTTGGAACCAATTTACAATGCAAAAGACTCTGGTTCAACTCCTGGGTCAGGAAGACCCCCTGGAGAAGGGATGGGGTTCCCACTCCAGTATTCTTGGGCTTCCGTTGTGGCTCAGCTGGTAAAGAATCCGCCTACAATGCGGGATGCCTGGGTTCAATCCCTGGGTTAGGAAGATCTCCTGGAGAAAAGAAAGGTTACCCACTCCAGTATTCCTGCCTGGAGAATCCCCATGGACAGAGGAGCCTGGAGGGCTACAGGCCATGGGGTCGCAAAGAGCCGGACATGACTGAGCAACTGAGCACACACATACACTGTTCAGGAGACACAGCAGACACAGGTTTGATCCCTGGGTCAGGAAGATCCCCTGGGGGTGGAAATGGTGGTCAGTTCCAGTATTCTTGTCTGAAAATTCCCATGGACAGAGGAGCCTGGCAGGCTCCAGTCTGTGGAGTCACAAAGAGTCGGACACAACCAAGCGACTGAGCACACAAGTATTATAACTAATACAGAGATATTTAATGTTTATGGGAGGATTGCATAGAGTATATGCCAATACTGTACAATTTTACATAAGGCACTTGAGCATCCTTGGATTTTGGTATCTGCAGGAATCCGGGGCCAATTTCCCATGGACACTGAGGGTTGACTCTACTTTTTTTATTGTCCATACTTCTGCCCCCCACCCCACCCCACCCCACCCTGGCACAGTTTTTTTCTTATTAACATCTGACATTAGTATGATACATTAAGATTCAGTGTGGTAGTTTAGTATGATACATTAAAATTTTAGTGTCTTTACAAATGTGTAATGATGTGTATCCATCACTGCAGTGTCATACATAACAGCCTCACTGTCCCAAACATCACCTATGTTCTACCTCACCCCCCTTTGCTTCCCCATGTGTCTCGTGCACGTGTGGTAAATCCCTTCCATCCTGTCCTACTCTGCGACCCCATGGACTGTAGCCCACCGGTCTCCTCTGTCCATAGGATTCTCCAGGCAAGAATACTGGAGTGGGTTGCTGTGCCCCTCAAGGGATCTTCCCATCCCAGGGGTTGGATCCGTGTCTCCTGTGGCTCCTGCATTGCAGGTGGATTCTTTACCCCTGAGCCACTGAGGAACTCCCCCATGCATCTCTGGCAAGCATTAATCTTTTCACTGTATGTATAGTTTTGCCTTTTCCAGAATGTCATATGCTTGGAATCATAGAATATGTAGCCTTCTTCAGATTGGCTTTTTTTCATCTTGTAATATGCATTTAAGCTGTCCTTATGTCTTTTTTGTGGTATAATACCTCATTTCTTTTTATACAATAAGGAGATGCCACAGTTTGTTTATTCATTCACCTAGTTGAACACCATGACTGCTTCCAGGTTTTGACAATTACGGATAAAGCTGCTATAAACATTTGTGTGTAGGTTTTTTTTGTAGATATGAGTTGTAGCTCATTTGCGTAAATGCCAAGGAGTGTGACTGCTGAATCATATGGTAAGAGGATGTTTAGTTTGAAAGAAACTGCCAGACTGTTTTCCAAATTGGCTGCACTGTTTTCCATTCCACTAGCAGTGCATGAACGTTCCTGTTGCTCTACATCCTCAGTAACATTTGGTGTTGTCAGTGTTTCGGGTTTTAGCCATTCTGATAGGTGTATAGTGGTATCTCATGGTTGTTTTAGTTTGCAGTTCCCTAATTACTTACTGTTATATCCCCATCAAATCTGTATCTTGAATTTCTAATCCTCTAGTACCTCATGACCTTATGCCTTTATATGGAGTTAGGATCTTTACAGAGTTAATCAAGTTAAAGTGAGGTCATTACAGTGAGTCCTAATCCAATATGACCTGTGTCCTTATAAAAAGGGGAAATTTGAGCACAGATATGCAGACAGGGGGCATGCCATAGAAATGTGAAGACTGCCATCTCTAAGCCAATGATTGAGCCCTGGAATCTGATCCTCCCCTCACAGCCCTCAGAAGGAACCAGCCCTGCCAGTACCTTGATTTCAGACTCTGGCCTCCCAAACTGTGATATGATTAATTTCTGTTATTTAAGTCCTCCAGTTATGGCAGCCCTGACAAACTAATACACATTTGATTGATGTTCTGCATCTTTTCACATGCTCATAGGTCATCACTTTATTGTTTTGCTAAGGTGTCTTTTCAGACCTTTGGCCCATTTTTTAAATTGAATTCATTTTCTAGTTGTTGAATTTGAGTTTTTTGTCTTTTTAGATTACTAGTCCTTTATCATATATGTGTTTTCTAAATAATGTCTCCCTATCTGTAGCTTGTTTTTTCATTCTCTTAATGGGCTGCTTTGTTTTCACCAAGCAAAAGTTTTTAATTTTAATGAAGAACAATTGATGAATTATTTTCTTTTATGGATTGTGCTTTTGGTGTTGTATCTGAAAAGTTATTGTCAATTCCAAGTTCACCTAGATTTTTCTCCTATGTTATATTCTAGAAGGTTTATAGCTTTGTCTTTTTTCTGCTTTGAGCTCATTTTTAATAAAAGGTTTATTGTCTGCATCTAGATTTTTTTTTTTTTTTTTTGATACGGATGTCCAGTTAGGCCAGCACCATTTGTTGAAAAGATTATTCTTTCTCCATTGAATTTTATTTGCTTCTTTGTCCAAGATCAGTTGACTATATTTTTATGAGTTTGTTTTGGGGCTCTTTATTCTCTTCCGTTGATCAGTTTTTCTGTTCTTTGACTGATAGCAAACAGTCTTGAATAGTTACTTTATAGTAAGTCTTTTTCTTTTACACCAGTGATTAGAATGTTTAATAATAAAATATTCATATGTCACTTTACAGAAAAGATTCTAAAAGATGTGTAACAAAAATAAACAAAAAGACAATATTGTATGTGAGACCTCCAAATGGCAATTTCACTATCTGGACCTCAGCTGGGTTTTAGGTTTTATGTATAGTTACTACGTGTGTGCTCAGTTGCCCAGTCGTGTCTGACTCTGCGATCCCATGGACTGTAGTCTGCCAGGCTTCTCTGTCCATGGGAATTTCCAGGCAAGAGTACTGGAGTAGGTTGCCATTTCCTTCTCCAGGAATTTAGGATAAGTGATTGTAAAATGAATAGGACATTACACAAGAAGTTATAAAGATGAGTGTAATAGGATCCTATATGCTCTAAAAGTGTGACATTTAAACAGAATTATTATGTATTATTTAGTCATGTAAGATCCTGATACCTTAATTTATTTTAAAAGATATACCTGTTTTCAGAGAATTCCTATTAAATTTTAATTTGAATATTAAATAAGTGGAAAATTTAGGGGACAGCCCAAAGTTATTAAGATACAAATCAAGGCAGAATATTCTTTAAAATTGAGTTTCAGATTACTCCAATATGAATATCGAAAATGTTCCTTTAAAACAAACATTTTAAACTCTTGTTTTCTTTTCTTTTGTGCTTTTTCCTTCTGTGGATCCTTTTTGTCTTCAAGCTTCTAAGTTTGGTATCCAATTTATGGATTTTGCTTTTTAGTTTCTATACAACCTAGTATTATCTACAAATGTATATAATATTTATATTTGTTAGTCTTTATAATAAGACAATATTATTTACAAATGTTCAAAATATATAACTTTTATACACAAGGAAATCTAAAGAATTCCTTGTGAAAAACTCATGGTCATATAATTACTAGTTCTTAAGAATAAGAAATTACTTCTTCTTAAGAATAAGAAGTAATATGGTTATACGAGTATTCAGACAATATTTTAGAGAGATGAAAAGCAAATAAATCATTTACTAGCTCATTGATGTTAACCGTTTCATAATACAGTATGGCTTGAGATGACGGGGATGGAGAGTTAAGTGGGAATGCAAACATGAAGTTTTTTATTTTTCTCCAATCTGACCTTTGTTTGCGCTTCCCTGGTGGCTCAGAGGTGAAAGCATCTGCCTGAAAGCATCTGCCTGCGATGCAGGAGACCTGGGTTCAGTCCCTGGGTCGGGAAGATCCCCTGGAGAAGGAAATGGCAACCCACTCCAGTATTCTTGCCTGGAGAAGCACATGGATGGAGGAGGAGCCTGGTAAGCTACAGTCCATGGGTTGCAAAGAGTCGGACACAACTGATCGACTTCACTTTTTGACCTTTGTTTATGATTGGTCAAATCAGTTTTTTGTTTGTTTCTTTACTCCAGGGAAATGTTAAAGCTTTCTGGACATGTCAGAAAATCAATTTAGTCTGACTTTAGTAAAGTCAGTTTAATCTGACTTAGTTTGAATTTTACCTTTATAGCACAGTTCATTTATTTATTTATTTTTACATTGTATTTATTATTTTATTTTATTTTTATTTTACTTTACAATACTGTATGGGTTTTGCCATACATTGACATGAATCCGCCAAAACAGCTTTTCCCCTTCTACTCGGTGCTGCTTACGCTGTTCTGAGAGACTGTAGTGTGGAAGAGGTTGAATCTAGTCTTTCAGGCTGTTCATTCCAGTGAGTAGAGAGTGATCTGCTCTTTCTTTTATATTCCTGTTTGTCCTCTTGAGTGTTGGTGCTTGGAGGAGAGAGGTAAAAAGGGAAAAGATGCCCCTAATTAAGTGGCACATCTTTTTTTATTTTCTCTATTTCTGATCATCTGAATAACCCTCATGTGTTCTGTAGGGAAAGAGGCAGATGCTACTCTTGATGTGTCATATGTGTTAAACTTTTTTGGGGGGATGAGATATTTTTGAAATGTCACACTATCCAGTTTGTTTTTTTCTACTCTTCTCCGTTTTCCGTCTCCAGTATGCACCCAGCCCAATGGGATACCCATTATCTAGAGGCATAAATCCAACTACTTTGATAGCCTTACTCTTTGCTGTTTTAAATACACTTCACTTCTCTCTACCTGTTTTCCATTCCAGATCTGTTTTCCCATCTTGCCGGGGTCCAGCCCTGGTGGATCCAGGGAATTCTAAGTGGGGACGGCGTTGGCGAGGAAAACTTATTTATTTGTTAATATAAGGTTAGATTAGGAAGAAATAGTGTAGTAGGAAAATTAAGTGGAGAAGGAAGGCTGAATAACTTGGTTTACATGGGAAGCCAATAAAGTTCCAGACAAGGAGCTTGCACTATCTACATTAGGCTACCGGTGTCCTCTTGAATATCGGGGGGTGCCCCACCTTGGGCTCCCCCTCGCGTGGATCTTAAAAGCCAGGACAAGTAAGTAGACATGGTGAGCCTCCACACACCAGTTGGGAATTCAGCCAGAAATTAGAGAGGAGACACGGGGGAAACCAGTCCAGCGACTGGCCCTGTCCTCTATTGTTCAGAAGACCTTTTATACTTTTGATAAAACATGGAGATCAGTGGGTAACACAAAGTTATGCAGCGTTAGCAGCCCAGACTCTTATCAAAACCAGGCTTTTCTCTCTGCATACCTAGTTGTATACACAAGTCTGAGGTAATTTACATCATCTTCCGGCCAAAAGGGCCAATTAACATTTTACAGCCTTTTTTCTGATAAGGGTTTGTCAACCAGAAGACTTATTTGTGTTGATCTTCCCAAAGTCTGGTGCCCTTCTCAGAAAGCACTAAATAAAGTTACATTCTTACATAGCAAGGACACAAGAGGAGTGCAGTGATATATAACAAAGAGAAAAGTAATTAACTCAAAAGTCTAGTGTTGCTAACATCAAAACTACTATATATCTTTTTCCATATCCCGTTTACATTGATTAACATCCTCCAAGGTGCCTGAAAGATAAAGAATATGGAGGCCTGGCAGCAGTCATTGAGTCAACAGTGAAAACCCTCTACCAATATGATTTTTAACTCTTTAGAAAAAGCTCTGTATCTTTACGATGCTTTAAGCTTTGTGCCTCTCGTGGTTGGGGGGCTGTAAGCAATTCACAAGCTGTAAGAGGTCTGGGGGAACCTGTTAGGCAAGCTGGAGAGTTATCAGAGGGAGTTTAAGCTGAAACATCCCTTTCAAATGCAGAAGGCTAAAGCCCTGACTTGACTTTTTCCAGAGAATATTAGAAGAGTGGAAAAGCAGGCAGATTCTTATTTTTGGGGGTGGATGCTCAGGAAATTCCTGGGGGAAAACCTGAGGTCTGATTAGCCTTGCCATCAGAGCTCTGCCGCATGACCTTGTCATGGGTGGAATTCCTCATGCTGGCTCCCGGCACCACCACCTCATATAGGTATGGCTAAGGGGGTATGGGCATGGGATGATAAGCAAGTCTAAACACAAGCATTTCCATTCATGCCCATCTTTCAGCCCACTCTGATATGATTTGGGCTCTTGGAAATAGCGCTGTCCAACTACATTAAGTCAGTGAAGCAGACTCTGATGATTGACTCACTCAAGATGGCCAGGGGTAGGCAGTTTGGAGTAAAGAGAAACTAAACTTGTTTAGACTGTCTTAAATGTGAAACACCTGAGTGGTGATTTTTCTGTTCTAAGTCGTGGACTGTAATGCCAATTTCTGTCTATGGGAGAAGTCCCACCTGATAGTCTGTTAGGTAAATTTTCTCAAAGTCTTGCTGATACTTCATTCTTGCTGTCTGTCATCAGTCCCACCACAGCAGCTAGTGTGAGCCTTTTTAAAAAAAATTTATTTATTTTAATTGGAGGTTAATTACTTTACAACATTGTATTGGCTTTGCCATACATCAACATGAATCCGCCACGGGTATACACGTGTTCCCCATCCTGAACCCCCCTCCCTCCTCCCTCCCCGTACCATCCCTCTGGGTGTGAGCCTTTGGAAAGATTGAACAGGTTATATCTCCTAGTCAAGTTACTGCAGTGGCTTTCTCTAAGAGTTAAAAATCTTAAGTCCTTATATTATCCCATGTTAAAACTTGATCATTTGACCTACAAGGCCCTACATTATCTCATCATTTGTTCTTGTCTCAGATCTTTGCTCTTGCTATTCCATCTGTCTGCAGTATTCTTACCCCAGATCATCAGTCTGTGGACTCCCGCCACTTCATTCTTCACTCATATAAAGCTGCTTCCTTGGGTTTTCTTTGTACACTCTTAAAATAGTGTATTCGTCGCTCTTTTCTCATAGCTTGCTTTAGTTTTAGTACATTGGTGAATCATTTTCTTACATTTTATTATATATTTAATGGTTTGTTTAATGTCTGTCTTTTCGATTAGCATATAATCAAAGGACAAATCGCTGGCTCCTTTGTTCAGTGCTTTGCCCAGTGGCTAAAATGGGACCTGACCCATATGAGAAAATCAACTTTTTTGTTGTTGAGTGAATGAATGAATGAAACGCATGCTACATTCTGGCTCAAACTTTAGAAATAGCTTTGATTTATCTTATAACTTTTTACCCTCTTAGTGTTTTACAAAGTAACATGCTTTAAAAATTTTTTATAGATCTTTTATCATTCTTAACTGTATATTCCCATTGTTAGCATCCCAGTTGAACCATCTGCACCTCTAGTTCATCTCCCATGCTGCTGCTGGAAATGGTTTTTATAATAATACTTCTCAAAATGCCACTTATCTGGAATAAAATATTGAAAAATTCCTTAGCATGATTGGGCCTGTCCCTCTTGTCCTTCTCTTCACTGGCCCTTCCGTGTGCTCTATATTCTGTTCTTATCCTTTTCATTGTAGTGCTCTGAATGCTTAATATGCTTCTCTCCTGCTTCTGTGCCTCTCTTTAAAGCCTCTACTGTTTGTCCTTACTGCTATATATTTTATTGGTGTGTGAATACATAAAATATAACACCTATCATGAGAAGACTCAAGGAAAAGTACTTTACATTTGAAATGATTGGGAACAAACTATATAGTTACACTGTATGCCATTATTTCAGATATATTTGCAAGCTTATTCCTTCACTGAGCATCTTTAGTACATGGTAACAGTTTATTTGTCAATTTTTAATGGGTGTTTAAAAGTTACAAAACCTTGAAGAGCACCATGCACACTATTTTGTAATGCTATTTGTAATAACTGTGAATTCATTTTAAAGGTAAGGTTTATCTACATATTGTAACTCTAAAGCTTCTTTTTAAAGGATGTGTATGTATGAATATTTGTTGTATCTCTTACCTCAGAAAATTAAACTAAAAAAAAAATGATATATGAAAGTAGAAGTATTTGTATAACCTTTTCAGAAAATGTGTTTCCTTGATAGATTCTTCCAATTTAGATTTTTGTTGTTGTTGTTTGAAAGGCCAGACTGATAAAGAAAGTGAAATAACTTTATATAAACAATTGAAGCCAATTTTTTTTTTCATATCTGAATCTTTTCCAAGTAAGTACTGTGTCATAGAAGGGACCAGTGTGGCTTTTTTGAAAATGTAGACTCTAGGAGTATGTAACCAGTGTTCCAAAACTTGTATTTAGCATTTTTGTATCTAAACTAATGCAGAAATGTGTAGCTTGTGATGTTGATCTCTTTTAGAAGACACACCTAAATAAAAGTAGAAGACACAGCTAGGTAAAAGTAATATTTTATGAAGTTATGTAGCAGTGAACAAAGATGGGACCCTATAAGGAAGTTTTGTTGGACATATTTCTTTTGAACAGTTACTACTATTGCTGATAATAATAGATCAATATTATGTGCTTTCTGTGAGTTATTTCATTTAATGGTTGGAACTTCCTTGTGTCTGTTCTTCACTTTACATAATGAGCTGCTCAGATTTAGGAATTTGATTTAAATGATTGCTGTTCCTTACTCAGTTGAATGTCTTCACATTATTTGCTAGTAGTTCCTTAAACTTTTTTGGAAAATCACAGAGCCTTTTGAAAACCTGACAAAAGCCCATTTCCCCTAGGGAAAAAAATATACTTATGCACCTGTATAATACGTCTTTAGCCTGCAATTTTGCAGAATTCCTAGTTTCCTAATTCCCATACGTAGACCCCAGATTGGGAATCCCTGATCTATGTCTTCTTTTAATAAAGAGACTGGGGAATTCTGCACATTTTCTTCCTTTGCAACCTCTTGTAACTTAAAGGAAATAATATTCCTTTACATTATGACTTATTATAGAAAGAGTTTAAGAAAGCTGAAAGGAAATTGTAAGCTATGTCTGACCTCACTGAATATATACCAAAATAAATCTGTTACGACAAGTGAGATTCAGATAACTTTGATGAAAGAACACTTTTTAATGGTCTCATTTGTTGGACTTTGCATCAAAGCATTCTCAGTCTGTTTCAGGAACCTAAATGTGCTGTTTTGAAATAATGTAATCAGTTACCTCTTCAGATTAGCATAAATATAGTAGCTGTGCCCTCCTAGTGATTCAGTGATACTTCTCAGAGAACAGTTTCTGGAGTTTTATCTTCTGATTCCATCAAAGATAAATCATATAGAAAGGGTGTTGTTTTTGTAGTAGAAATAGGATATAGTAATTATTTTTTGTATTGATGAGCTGAAATTATCATGTAATTGGTGAATTCGTTGTTTATATGAGCAAAGGAAGATGATGTATTTAGATTCTAATTCATTGCGACTTTGAGGAAGAGAAGTTGTCATTTTCTAATTAGGTCACTTTTAAAGCTCCATTATATGAAAAATAGCCCTTTACAGTTTTTGAGGACTGTTTATGTTTTGTTTTGTTTTGTTTTTTTAATAAAATGTTTAACATGAAGTAATTAAGAATTTCAGAATCTTTTTCCTTACAGTTCTTTTTAGATATTTGCATGTTACTTATGTTTCAGTTTTGATATCTCACCTATTTTGTTTTTTACCCCTTGAATTGTTAGCTAAAGCAAATAAATTGGCCAAACAGAGTAAAGAATCTTACTGTATACATTTACCTGGTTTTAGGAAAATTACTGTAGAAATAATGCTATAAGTCAGAACAGTGTTTGGGTTTAATTTTTTGACATATGTTTCAGTAGTGATACTTAGTTATATTGTGAATTGAATAACTGTATTTTTATTTTTTCTGTCTCATTCTTAACATTCAATTTTTCAGTGACTAGTAGCCTGTCTGTGTAAGGCTTTTGTAACTAAACGATGTATTCTGCTTTGCTGTGGCACAGTTTTCAGACAGCCACTTTGTTGTTAAATGTTTTCATTTTCTATAGTACTTTTCATCCCTGTATATATGTACAGGAGTCACTTCACCCACCACCGAATTGCAGCCACTTCTGAGGTGGAACGCAGCAACTGTTTAACAGCGCACTTTCCCCTAGGTGCTGACAGCTGTAGAAGAAATTGTACATGGTCCTGTACAGAAGGTATTTCTCCACTGTGCCATCTGCAGAGTGAAACTGACTAGGAGTACTACATAGACTGTAAGTTTCTTGTGTACCCGCCCTAGACTGGAAAACCCAAAACGAGAGAATAACACAAAACTGGGAAGCATCATTGAAAAATGTATTGAGGTCAGTTAAGCTTAGTGCTGCTCTCCCTGGCTCTAAATTTTTTAAGGTCATCTAATTTGTGATTGGTACTAATTACATAGCAAATAAAATGGATGCACTCATTGGAAATTATTATATTCTAAAAGCAAATGTAACTAAAATGCTTTTATACGTACTTCACTTTTAATGAAACTTGTGAATCATTAAATAATTTTCAAATGACCAAAGCAATACTATGTAAGATTTTTAGAGCTATATTCTTAAAGTAGCAAGTCAACTTATAATTCAATAAAATATCCTAATTAGTTTTGCTTGCAGTTATCTATGCCTTAGTCTTAATTTAATACTTTCACTCTGTTTGTGAAAGTTTTGCAGCAAAACCAGTTTTTTATGAATGTAGTTTTGATTTTTTGTTTTAGAAACATTGTTTAAAATTTTTACCGTATTGAAAGAAAACATGGGAGAAAAGAAATATTTGGACTTCCACTTAGCATATTTTAGTTGCTCTCTCCCATTTAATTATTTAATAATTTCCCTTTTTTCCTTTTGTAAAAGCAGTTTTACAAGAGTGCTGCTTTTGTAAATTTGGAATGGTTATGCTTTATAGGATAGGAAAATAACATTAAGAACCACTGTGTCATTTTAAACAATATGATATGGATTGTTATATTTCATTTTTTTTTAATCAAATAGTATGACTTACTAGTTATATTTCTGTGTATGTTGAGTATGGGTGTATCTATAGACATTTATATGGCAAGAATTAGACTCAGTCTTTAGAAAGTCTTAATCTTATAAAACATAGTATCTTTTGTTTTAGGTAACTTTAACATATGTGTTATAACTTAAATGATATTTGTGTACATCTCTAAACCTATAGATTCTCAATGAAATCAGATAAAAGCCTCTCTGGGCCACAGTTTGTTTACTTGTAAAATGAGGTGGGTGGAAAAAATTATTTTCTAGAGACCATTTCCTTAAGTGTTTTCTGTTCCACTAAATAGTAGAATTCAGTGTATTCAAAATTGTACCTTACGTTATATAACCAAGATATTTTGGTTCAAGTGATTTTGTTCTAGTTAGAATATTATTTGTACTAATTAAATACCAAGTGGTGCTATTTTAGATACAAATAGGAGGTCTAATTTCCTACAAGATTTTCGACTGTCTCTAATTTTATAGTGGAGTTACTCCTAATGTTTTGGAATAAAATTTTTTGAGAATAAATACAGCCTGATTTTCATCAGGAAACATCAAGTATATTAGGAAAAGCTAAACTTGATTTACATTCAGAGAATAATGTACTTAAATATTGCCACTAAACTAACTTTTTAAGGAGATTTTAACCCTTACTTGCATACACTTAATACTTCACTCAGTAGTCAAAATATTAAAAAAGTAAACATCAGTATTTTTAAAAAATATAGTTTTAGACATAATATACTTGTGTTTTTCTAGCAAGAGTGTATTTTATCAGTGTGTGAAATATTTGATTTGCTATAATTGGTTCCTTTGCATTTTCTACATGCAGTGTAAGTATTAATCCTATTAACTGAAGTACACATACTTGACAGGATAGACCATATGTTTTATATATATATATATATATATATTATTTTAATGTTTTGGTGAAAAAGTATGAACTATACCTGTGGTGCATATTTGAATAAATATTTTTCAGTTATACAGGATATTTAATTGTTATATTTTATATATTCTGTGGCTGATGAAATTTAATTAAATTCATATAAAACATATACTTTAATATACTCCCAGTGTATGGTATTTGGAAAAAAGGAATTATATGGAAATTTTCATTTTTATTTAATATGCCTGTGTACTATTTGAATTTAATGAACATGTACTGCTTGTGCAATCAAAAATAATGTTGGTGTTTTAAGTTCAGTTGTACATTTGAAACATTAGTTTATATAGAAATTATTCTCATTGCATAAGGTATCTTATAGATGCCTAATATCTCTATTTAACTTTTTATTTTCCAAAGGGGAGCTTATTATCATATTCTGAATTGTGGTCAGGCATATTAATCTATATTATCTTCATAATTTCAGAATTCAGAAATAAATACTAAATCAAGAGTAGTTAATCTTAATGAAACCTTTATTTTTTCATCCTCCATTATAATTTTCTATTTGAAATAGGAAAAATGAATCAAATTCATAGATAGTAGGAATTTCTAAATAATTGTATGTGCTTAGACCTCCAGCAGTAATGTTTTGGCAATATCTAATTTTCAATTAGAGATTTTAAAAAGAAATATTAAGACTAGATGAAGAAATAAGTGAAATTGGTGAGAAAATAAGCTATGCAGAAGTATACTTTGAGTGTGGATTTTAACTTAAACTAATTTTTTAAAACACGCATTTTAAAATAGTTTCAATACATATTTTAGTTTCTCAGATACTCTCCTCAGTTTTACAAAGTACATACGCTATATTTTGGATTAGAGATATTTTTAGATCCATCCCAAACATATTTTTAAAAAGTTATTTGACTTACCAAACTTTTGTGATACTATAGGGAGATAAAAAACTTTCAAATGTTTTATTGTGAACAATGGGGAGATGATTTTGTAATTTAACATTAGGTGAACAGTTCTTTTTATTTTAAATGGTTTAAATTTGTGTTACTTCATTTAATAAACTTTTGTATTCATACATTATTTTCTGTCATCCAAAATATAATTATGTTTCTAGAAAACTACATGCAGTTTGAATGTACATATTTTAGAAATAAATGAGAAAAGATCTTTTCCCCAGATAACCTCTGGCAAATATATAGAGATAAAACCCTCATAGAATGACCTCAAGCTTTGCTATATCTTATTTTATATAAATTCCTGCCCATTTATGAATTCTGCAGGTATTTATCAGTATAAATTGAATTGGTTGACAATTTTAAATGTTTAAGTTTGCTTGAAGAACTATTTATGCCACAGGTTTTAATGCAGAATTTAATAAGCCTCTTGTTTTAAAAAAAATTTAACTCTGAAATTTCAATGTGTTGTGGGTAAAACTTGTGATGTGTATATATGTATGCATGTTTGTGTGTGTGTATCCATGTATTTCTAATGTATTTTCTGAAGTGTGGTTGGAATACTGATCACCACTTTGTAGCTATTTATTCAAGTGTAACTTGCTTAAGAAATTTAAGGGTTTTTTTTCACCGCCCCCCCACCCCAGCCTGTTAATTGAAAATCATTACACCTACCTCACAGGGTTGTTGTGAGGAAAAAACAAGCATGTGAAAGAGTTCTTAGTGTATGCTAGACATGCAGTATATGAAAAATGAATGTTACTGAAACCTTTCAGTGGCCTCCATTGTTCTTTAGATAAAATCCAAGTTCCCTGTCCAGGCATGTGAACTGGCTCAACTTTATTTCTTCCTGCATGTATTGTTTGCTTGATTGATTGATACTGAACTTCTTATAATTCCCAGAATATGCCATTCTTTCCTTGTGCCTTTGCCTGCCTGCAGCATTCTTTCCAGCCACTCACATACCCCTTTATGCTATGCTCCCATCAGCTGTGTAATTCAACCTAATCCTGTGGACATAACTTTAATTTTCTTAACTGAGGTGTTTCCTACTTCTTCATCCTTTATACTTTCATTGTATTACCCTTGTATGTGATCCTGTAGGCTTTGCTTCTTCCTGTTCTAGCAGTTATTATGTGTAAGGTAATACGTGTACTTGTCTGTTTCCTCTGTGTGGCTTCTCTGTTAGCTCAGTTGGTAAAGAATCTGCCTGCAGTGCAGGTTTGATCCCTGGGTCAGGAAGACCTCTTAGAGAAGGAAGTGGCAGCCCATTCCAGTTTTCTTGTCTGGGAAATCCCAAGGACAGAGGAGCCTGGCGGGCTACAGTCCACGGGGTCTCAGAGAGTTGGATGTGACTGAGTGACTAACCCTTTCACTTTCTGTAAACTCATGAAGGTGGAATTTGCCTTTAACTTCTTTTCCCCAGTACTTACGAGTTTCTGCAACTCAGAACATGAGTGAACATTTTATAAATAGATGTAGGTTCTCCCTAAAGAAATTCACAGTATATATATGCTTAGATGATTGTATGCCTTTAAAAAATAACTTAAAGTCATCTATATTTATAGATTTCAGACTTCACAATTATCAAATCAAAATTTGGACCTTATAATCAGACTACTTTGCCCACCATTTGCCACTCTCTATGGGTTTCTTAAAAGAGATGAACTCATCAGGGTACAAGCAGAAAGTTACTTTATTCTTTTCTGTCACTGAATATAAAATCTGAACTCTGAATATTACTTTTTCCATGTCTTAATGCTTTTCAAGAACCTATCTTTGTTCTGCCATGCTTTTGCTTTGCTTCCTTTCTCTTCCTCTTGCGTTTCTCTCTTCTTTTTAAATTTTCTCCTTTATTCCTTCTTTTCTCACTCTCTGACATTGCAAAGTAGTCTTACTTTTCAGGCAATAAAAAAAACAGGCTAAGAAGTTAAAATTCCAAAATCTCATCCTATGTAAAATTTCTCCCTTACATCAATCTTACTCAAAGCAGGCTTAAAAATCTGAGTGGGGAAGGGGAACAGGACGTGTCAACTAGTAGACTTACTTTTCTATTTTTTAGTTTTATTAAATATTAAAATTTTTTACAATGTTGTATTGGTTTCTGCCATACAACAATGCAAATCAGCCATAATTATACCTATATTCCATCCCCTCCCCACATCCCATCCCTCTAGGTCATCACAGAGTACCACACTGGGCTCCCTGTGCTACACAGCAATTTCTCAGTTCAGTTCAGTTCAGTCGCTCAGTCGTGTCTGACTCTTTGCGACCCCATGAATTGCAGCACGCCAGGCCTCCCTGTCCATCACCAACTCCCAGAGTTCACTCAAACTCACATCCATCGAGTCGGTGATGCCATCCAGCCATCTCATCCTCTGTCGTCCCCTTTTCCTCCTGCCCCCAATCCCTCCCAGCATCAGAGTCTTTTCCAATGAGTCAACTCTTTGCATGAGGTGGCCAAAGTACTGAAGTTTCAGCTTTAGCGTCATTCCCTCCAAAGAACACCCAGGGCTGATCTTCTTTAGGATGGACTGGTTGGATCTCCTTGCAGTCTAAGGGACTCTCACGAGTCTTCTCCAGCACCACAGTTCAAAAGCATCAATTCTCTGGTGCTCAGCTTTCTTCACAGTCCTACTCACATCCATACATGACTACTGGAAAAACCATAGCCTTGACTAGACAGACCTTTGTTGGCAAAGTCATATCTCTGCTTTTGAATATGCTATCTAGGTTGGTCATAACTTTCCTTCCAAGGAGAAAGCGTCTTTTAATTTCATGGCTGCAATCACCATCTGCAGTGATTTTGGAGACCCCAAAAAATAAAGTCTGACACTGTTTCCACTGTTTCCCCATCTATTTCCCATGAAGTGATGGGACCGGATGCCATGATCTTTGTTTTCTTGTTGAAAATGTTGAGCTTTAAGCCAGCTTTTTCACTATCCTCTCTCACTTTCATCAAGAGGCTTTTTAGTTCCTCTTCACTTTCTGCCATAATGGTGGTGTCATCTGCATATCTGAGTTTACTGATATTTCTCCCGGCAGTCTTGATTCCAGCTTGTGCTTCTTCCAGCCCAGCGTTTCTCATGATGTATTCTGCATGTAAGTTCTCAGTAGCTCTCAATTTCTTTTTTCTTATTTTTCCTCCGTACTCACTATGCAGGTCCTGGGTCTTCCAAAATTTGAACATCAGAAATAGAGAATTACTAATTGGTAGTAAAGGTATGTTGGAAATCTGATTGGGATCTTTCTCTTGTTTTGAGTGGTTTGTCAAGGATTCCTGCTGCCTAAGGATAACCAGTTAGAATTTGATACTTTGTCTTTGTTTGACTACCTTCCTTAGTCTCTGACTTTCTGGTCTACCTCTAGCCTCTACTTCTGGTGTTACCATGTTCCTTTTGTAGTCCTTAGGGTAGACTTTCTTTAAAAATGGCTCAGGACTAGTTTCTTTCCTAGTATCTTATTTGTCCTATGGGAAAATGTTTCTTAAGTCCATAAACTCTGGAATGGAACTCTGGGCCATTTCTGAGGTGGTAGCCCAGAGTGAGATCATCTTGCCCCCTTGCCTTTAGATTTTGTTTCAGTCCTAATTCCAGTTCCTGTTCCATTCATTAAGTGTTGTGTATTCTAAAGGGGACAGTGCAAAATCTGAGTGAATCATAGTTCTGTTTCTTCCTCAAACAATTTATAAACTCCCCTTCTCCAGTAGATGATTCTGTTTTTTTATGTGAATGATAGACTGAAGGATACATGAGCAGTTTATGGCCCCAGTCTTTCCAAGTGTTGCACAGAGGATATGTCACCACAGCTCTTGTACTTGGAACCTATTGTTCTCAGCTTTGGATCCTTAGCTGAAAGTGACAACACAGGAAAACTCACATTTTAACATCCTTTTAAATCACTTACACTGAGGCCCTTGTGGGCAGCTGGCATATCTATGAATGTTCATCCATGTCTGTTGTTGCATGCCTTGTCTTAAACTATTTTGTGACTTTGGGGTATTCTTTTTACCTTTTCCTTCTAGTGGAATCTTACCTGGTCTTTGATGCCAAATTTAGGTGAAGTCTTTATTGCTCTTGGCAGTTAGAATAAGTGCTTTTCTCTACTGTGTTCTTTGCTCTCACTAGTGCTTTATGACATTATTGTATTGCCTATAAAAATGTCTATCTTCCTACTAGATTGTGAGCATTTTTGAGACAGCCACTGACTTATTTCTTGGTGAATCTCTTACTTCCTTTCTATAATATATTCAATGTATTATTTGCTGAATTTATGAATCTCTTCTGAACATTGAGATCAGCGTTTATAATACTATTGTCGAGTAATTCATACTAATATTTTTATTCATTTATATCCTTGATCCAAATATATTTGAGGGTGCAAGAATTATTTTTTATGCCTCTAATGTTTTTTAAGCTAGTGGTATTGCCTTTTATTCACTCTTAGGCGAGTGCATTTTAGATTTAGTTCTGTTGTGGCTCAGTTGATCTTCTTCCAGTTTCCTTGCATTTCTTTTTTTCTTTCTTTTTTTTTTTTTTTGATGTAAGTCCAATTCAGAACAGGAAATTTAACACACTTCTAAAGAAATCTAATGTTCAATATTATTTCCTTGCATTTCTTTATTTTTCTTTCTTGTTTTATTACAGTTGATGGGGTCAGTGGTGATTAAATAAGGATAACCAAGTAATCCAAGTAGGTTCAGATTGAAAGAAAATTCTTTCTTTCTATTATAGGATTTTCTTTTCTTATTTTAAATTCTTCAAGTTTTCAAATCGTATCACAGAATAGGGTCAGAAATGGTGAAAAATCAAACTATCAGTTTCCAAGAGCTTTGGTTACAAGAGTAGTATGCCTATAACAGAAAATTAAATTGAAGCTACATTTGTTGAGAGTAAAGTGCTATTTCAATCATACTTTAATGGATTATTATTTTGAGTGATTACCATACAAAAGTTGACTTAAACAGTTTGAGATGTAGAATTGAATTTCTGCTATTCCTTACCATAATAATTTAATGTGATCTTTATTGCTGAAATTTAGCTAAAAGTAGGATTCTTTAATATGTATGGTCAGGTACATATTATTATTATATGGTCAGGTGATAATTAGAGAAGTGAGAAGTCAAAATGGCATTGTAAGTACAAATAATTGCAAAATTCCTTTTATGTTTAAAAACATTTTTTTCCTAGAAACTCACAAATAAGTGTAGATAGTACACTAAAAACTAAAAGAGAAAAAAAGAAAGTGTTCTCTTCAAATCAGATCATCAGAGTTTGAGAGAAGTTAAATCAGTTATCAATAAAATATCTCAGGAATTGTTTTCTCCTTATTTACACATTGCTATTATATATGGATTATCTCATTGAAAATTTCAAAGATTTTTACCTTATTTACTAACTTTCACCAATATAACTGATGACACTTTAACTCTTAGAAATTTCTGACTTTTATCAGTTAACACTTCCTAACCTAGGAATCTTGGAGAATGGACAATCTAACCTTTATGTTAGCTGAAATGGTAAATATAATAAATCTTAGAATCAGTTGAATTTCAAGCAGTATTGATGCAAGAAATTGTAGTACACGTGTGATTACTTGTATGAAATCATATTTCTTTTACCAATAAACTTGTGTATTTGTACTTCGTAAGAAGGAACAAACTATAAAATATGACTAATTGTGTCTTAGTTTTAGGTACCAAGAAGCTTTTCCTGCTACTTTACTCTTTTCCCAACCATTGAAGTAATTTAAACATTCTACTTAACAAAATTATTAAAATTATTTTGTATTTTTTACTTAGCTGAGGTGAATATTGCTGTATGAAGGAAGTTTGATACTAGAAAGAATAAGTTTCCGTTTTTGTAAGTTTTTGTGAACACACTTGGGAAAAGTAAAATTTAGGGAAATTTTTAGGAACCATCTGGTGTATATAGCCACCAGTCATCAAATAGGAAAATCAATACTTAAAAATATAGTTTTTTGAAATATACTATCTAAAACATACTTTTTAAAAATTTTCTCATTTTGGTTTATTTTCCGTATTAAGTGGCTCTATTTTTTAATTGTGATATTATATAGGACTTTAATATAGAAACCCTGTTTTAGTGGGCCAAGTAAAATGTTAAAAATTGAAAAATAATGAACTCTAAAATTCGTTAGAAAGTTACCTCTGTATTTTATCCCTAATCTCAGATAGTGATCTAATCTAATACATAATACCTTACTCATGTTATGGCTGTAAATGCAAATAATAAGAAAATTGGCCATTAATTGATAGTTACTTTTTATGTTTCTTTTTTGAAATTTTGACTCCGTATTTTCCTATAGTGTGCAGGTTATGACATATTCAGCATGTCTGAAACCAAACCAAATCTTTAGTTCTCCATTATCAATTCTGCCTCCTGACCTCAGTCATTCTTGTTATGCTTCACAGTAAACCTATGATCCAGGGTCAAAATATTACTGCCCTCCTCTCCTTTGATGTGAATATCATCCTGCTGCTGCTGCTGCTCAGTCGCTTCAGTTGTGTCCGACTCTGTGCGACCCCATAGACGGCAGCCCACCAGGCTCTGCCGTCCCTGGGATTCTCCAGGCAAGAACACTGGAGTGGGTTGCCATTTCCTTCTCCAATGCATGAAAGTAAAAAGTAAAAGTGAAGTCACTGAGTCGTGTCCAACTCTCAACGACCCCATGGACTGCAGCCTACCAGGCTCCTCCATCCATGGGATTTTCCAGGCAGGAGTACTGGAGTGGGGTGCCATTGCCTTCTCCGGAATATCATCCTACTTATTTCCAAATTCTCATTATTTGCTTTTAAGATGCCTTGAATCAATATACTTCATTCTATATTTATTGATTAAACTCCAATTCATTAATTACCACTTACTAAGATTTGTTTACTAGTTTTATCTTTCTATTATGTTTTCTTTGAGAGTAGAAGCCACATACTATTCACATTTATGATTTCCATAGAGAATATTCTCAGTAAATTCTTTCTGAACTCACTCAATTTATTGTGAGATGGTTGATTCTTGATTTATAACTCTTAAAAGTTGAATGGATTGCTGAAACATAGGTCAGTCCCACATTTAAAATCAGTCACACATTATTCCAACTAGGTGAAATTCCTTCCTATTAGTGTTAACAGTACCAGGAATGTACCTTAAATGAATTCTAAACAATAATCTAGAAAGAACACTTGACTTGGTACTAATTGTTTGTGTGTTCATTCGCTTCAGTCGTCTCCGACTCCGCGACCCTGTGGACTGTGGCCCTCCAGGCTCCTCTGTCTAGGAGATTTTCCAGGCAAGAATGCTGGAGTGGGTTGCCATGCCCTCCTCCTGGTCTTCCTAACCCAGGGATGGAACCTGCGTCTCCTGCATTGCAGGCAGATTCTTTACCCTGAGCCACTGAAGAAATCCCCTGGTACTAATTATGTGAAAACAAATTTCCCTGGCCATATGTTAATATATGTGCTAGTTTGTAAACTCCTGTTACAGCCTAGACACAGAATTGCTTTTTTTTCTTTGATCCCATTTTAAAAATAAAGAGTCACCTGCAATTTGAGAAAATATTTTTAGCGGAAAGCAACTAGTACGTTAGTTCTCTTCTTAAATTATTCCCTTTTTTTGACATATGTAATGTCGTTTTACGTTAGTCCTTCTTTTAGACATACGTAATACAAATGGGAAGCAATCTTCTTTTGAAATCTTACAAAAGTCAACTCAATTCTCAGTTCCACTGTGGATCTGATTTATTCTAGTAAAATGCAGTGGCCTCCTAAGAAGAGTGATATCCAAGAACCTGTGTGGGTTGCTTACCATATGCCTTTTCAGCCTGTTTCCACATCACCTGTGGACGTCTACATGCCAAATGTGAAGCTCCTGCCAGATCTGTGATGAAATCAAATGAAGTAACTCAGGACTATTCTAGGTAGATGAACAATCACACATGTATAGAAAACAAAACCAGAAAAGCAGCCTTGTCCTAAGTACCAGGAAATTGAGTCAGTAAAGGAAAACTGAATTGGAAGATTTTAATAGGAAAAAAGTAGAAATAATTTCACTTCATATTTTTCAGTGGAGGCTTTGTAGGAAGTCCATTGTTCTCTAGGAGGCAATTGAATGTTCCCTTTTTCTGTATTTAAATTGAGAATATTTTCACTATTTTGGCAGCCATTATTTATCTTGGTCATTGGTAATATTCATTTTTTAGATTATAATGTATAGTCATTTCTGATTTTTTATTTTTGGCATTTTTTAGATAAAAGGCATTTTTAGAACTTCAAAAATTATTTTTGTGCTTCCTGTAGAGAGCTTTATAGATAACTCATTTTTTCCCCCTTTGCTTTTTCTTCTTATAGTCTTTGAAGATAATCACTGGTTTGTGAAAGTTTTCTTTATGAAGGTACTATCATTTCAGGTTAGATTGAATTTGAATTATGGTTTTTTTCTGGTTTTTTAGAGTATCATAAAAATTTTCAAATGAATGTTAGTGTTATGTAGAAATAAGATGACCTCTTAAATGTATTATCTTAAAAATATTCTATTCAGTCTATAGTATTGAATATTTTGATTAATATAATCCTCTTTGCTCATTCCTCTTTCTTTTAGTAGTATGTGTGTTATCTTTCTACACACAAACATGTATATACATGAGCTCTTAATTTTATAAATTTGCCTTTAATATTTCAGTTTCTCAGTTATTTCTTTGAATATGATAAATTTTCAAATCAGATTAATTTTTTTGGCTTATATTAAAATAAGATTTGAAGTTTATATATGTTTCATAATCTATTTCCAGTTTCACCCATATTTTTATTAACATTGATATATGTAGTGGCTCAGGTGGTAAAGAATCTGCCTGAAATACAGGAGACCCAGTTTTGATCCCTGGGTCTGGAAGATCCTCTGGAGATAGAAATGGCAATACCCTATAGTATTCTTGCCTGGAGAATCCCATGAACAGAGGAGTCTGGTGGGCTACAGTCCATGGGGACTCAAAGAGTTGGACATGACTGAGCAACTAACACTGTATCCTTATTTACACACACACATGTTGCTTTTATATCCTACATATTTTATGATACCTGTTGACGGTTTGTGTGTAACTTACTGGGACTTCCCCGGTGTCTCAGTGGCAAAGAATTCGCCTGCAGTGCAGGAGTCACAGGAGACATGGGTTCAATCCCTGGGTCGGGAAGGTCCCCTGGAGGTAGGCATGGCAACCCACTGCAGTATTCTTGCCTGGAGAATCCTGTGGACAGAGGGGCCTGGTGGGCTACAGTCCATAGTGTCGCAAAGAGTTGGACATGACTGAAGCCACTGAGCACACACGTACGTGTCACTTAGTAAGCCTAATATAACTAATATTCTGTTATTTATATAATATTCTGTAGCTCTAGTGGCAAAGAACCTGCCTGCCAAAGCAGGAAACATAGAGATGTGGGTTTGATCCCTGGGTTTGGAAGATCCCCTGGAGAAGGAAATGGCAACCCACTCTAGTTTTCTTGCCTGGAGAATCCTATGGACAGAAGAGCCTGACAGGCTGCAGTCCACAGGGTTGCCAAGAGTTGGACACTACTGAAGCGACTTAGCACACACAAAGCACATACAATATTCTCTTCTCACCTTCATTCATTTATTCGATAAATGTTTATTTTGTAGTCCTATTCTCTTGACACTGTCCTGTATGCTGGGAATACATAAAGTCTCTGCTCCCATGGAGCTTATATTCTTCTAAGTAAAGTAGAAGACATGTAACTCCAAATAAATACATAATTTCAGAGTCATAAATACTATGAAGGAGGGCTTCCTGAGTGGCTCAGTGTGTAAAGAACCCGCCTGCCAATGTAGGAGATGTAAGAAACATGGGTTCAATCTGTAGGTCAGAAAAGTCTCCTGGAGGAAGGCATGGCAACCCACTCCAGTATTCTTGCTTGGAGAATCCCACGGACTGAGGAGCCTGGCGGGCTGCAGTCCATGGAGGCTGCAAAAATTTGGACATGACTGAAACAACGTACTCTGAAGGAACTAAGTGCGTGTGATAAAAAGTGTTGAGCGGGAGTATACTTTACCTAGGATAGCAAGAGGAGACCTCTTCAAAGAAGGGATATTTATTTATTTTTAATTAGAGGCTAATTACTTGACAATATTGTAAAGTAATTAAAATAATATTACTAATATTATTAATATTAATTAATATAATATCAATTAATTGTAATATTGTGGGTTTTGCCATACATTGACGTGAATCAGCCAGGGGTGTACATGTGTTCCCCATCCTGAACCCCCCTCCTACCTCCCTCCTCATCCCATCCCTCTGGGTCATCCCAGTGCACCAGCCCTGAGCACCCTGCCTCATGCATCAAACCTGGACTGGTGATCTGTTTCACATATGATAATATACATGTTTCAGTGCTATTCTCTCAAATCATCCCATCCTCGCCTTCTCCCACAGAGTCCAAAAGTCTCTTCTTTACATCTGTGTCTCTTACACTATCTTGAATATAGAGTCATTGTTACCATCTTTCTAAATTCCATATATATGCATTAATATACTGTATTGGTGTTTTGCCTTCTGACTTACTTCACTCTGTATAATAGGCTCCAGTTTTATCCACCTCATTAGAACTGATTCAGATGCATTCTTTTTAATGGCTGAGTAATATTCCATTGTGTATATGTACCACAGCTTTCTTATCCATTCGTCTACAATGGACATCTAGGTTGCTTCCATGTCCTGGCTATTATAGACAGTCCTGCGATGAACATTGGGGTACATGTGTCTCTTTCAATTCTGATTTCTTCGGTGTGTATGCCCAGCAGTGGGATTGCTGGGTTGTATGACAGTTCTATTTTCAGTTTTTTTTTTAAGGGATCTCCATACTGTTCTCCGTAGTGGCTGTACTAAAAGAAGGGATATTTAAATTGAGCTCTCGGCTGGTAAAGAATCCATCTGCAATGTAGGAGACCCTGGTTCGATTCCTGGGTCAGGAAGATCCCCTGGAGAAGGGATAGGCTACCCAGTTCAGTATTCTTGGGCTTCGCTGGTGGCTCAGATGGTAAAGAATTTGCCTGCAGTGCTGGGGTCCTGGGTTTGATGCCTCAGTTGGGAAGATCCCCTGGAGAAGGGAATGGCACCACTCTAGTATTCTGGCCTGGAGAATTCCTTGTACTGTATGGTCCATGGGGTTGGGGTCACAAAGAGTCAAACATGACCAAGTGACTTTCACTAAATAATTAGGAGGAAGAAAATCACATTCTAGATACCAGGATTAGCAAGGACAGAAATCTTTGGATCTGAATGTGTTTTGGCAGGTTCAGAGCACAGAGACAAATGCTGTGTGTGTTGAACATTGTTAGAGGCAAAAGGTGATTATGACTCAGGAGCCAGCTCACATGGGCCACTGTAATGAGAATTTCTTTATAGTTAAAATGTGAATATAAAATGTGAATGTGTTATGATGATTAGCACTGAGGAAATCACCTGCTGTATAGAAGATTAACAAGGGAAGGGACGAGGGGCTAGAAGGAAGTAATTATTAGGAAGTTATTGCAGTAGTCTTTGAACTTATGGTGGCTTAAGGCTGTTTGCTGTAGAAATGACGTTTTAGAGGAGCACTGTTAGAATCTGTGAATGGATTAGAAATAGTGTAATCAACAGTATCTGGAGAAGGCAATGGCACCCCACTCCAGTACTCCTGCCTGGAAAATCCCATGGATGGAGGAGCCTGGAAGGCTGCAGTCCATGGGGTTGCTAAGAGTCGGACACGACTGAGCGACTTCACTTTCACTTTTCACTTTCATGCATTGGAGAAGGAAATGACAACCCACTCCAGTGTTCTTGCCTGGAGAATCCCAGGGACTGGGGAGCCTGGTGGGCTGCCGTCTATGGGGTCGCACAGAGTTGGACACGACTGAAGTGACTTAGCAGCAGCAGCAATCAACAGTATCAGACATAAACATTAAATATTCTGTGAAATTGTAATTTAATGGACACACACTTTTCCATGATAGAAATGTACCATAATTTATTTAGACTACACCTCTATTTTTGATTACTTAGTGTTTCTCCCCTTGTTTTTGCTAGCATAAATAACAATCTTGTCGTTTTCTCACCTCACTGCCATTGTATATTAAAAATGATTAAAAGGTAAATAATTGTATGTTGCTATTTTAGTTTGCTTGATTTTGATTACTAGTGAGATTGACATTTTAATGTATGTATTGATTTATCAGTTGTATTTTTTCAGTTGTGAATTGTTTCTAGCCTTGTTTGTTTTGGGATGTTAATATCTTTCTTATTGTTTTGAAACACCGTGTTAACTTCCTATAATGATTTAAAGGTCCCAACATGATTTATCCTTGATATTTCTTGATTACATTGTGTTTCAGTTTCCCCGCTACCCTTTATGTTCAAGACACTTCAGCCACTTCTCAAACAGGCTAATCTTTGTCTTGCCTCATGGCCTTTGCACTTGTGGTTATCCATTTTCTGGATCCCTCTTCCTCAGATCTTTATGCGGTTGGCTGTGTCTCATCATTCATGTTTTAGCTCAGATGTCAGCTCCTTAGAGGAACTGTTCTCAGCTTTCTAATGTAGCTTCCCTCTTGCCCCTTTCTTATACCATCGCGTTATTGCCTCTGGGTTTTTGTTTGTGTGTTTCCACAATCTTTTATGGTCTTTGTAACATTTATCACTGTCTGAAGTTATTCATTACTTATTGCCTGTTCTTTTCAATGAGAATGAAAGAACAATGAGGGCAGGTACCTACTCTGATTTGCTTACTGCTATACCCTCAGGGATAGAATATTGTCAGACCAAATTAGTATATTTGTTGAATGGATAATATAAGGATATCAACCTTTTGTGTCTTTCCCTTTTATCAGTTGTCTTCTTCGCTTATGGCATATTTTTCTAAAGAATTTTATATTTTCATGGAGTCACATCAGTGAAGCATTTTTCTTTTTTAAAAAGCGTTTATTTAGTTGGCTGCACCAAGACTTAGGTGTGGCATGAGAGATCTTCAGTCTTCTTTGCAGCATGCAAGATCTTTAGTTGCAGCATGTGGGATCTTTAGCCGTGGCATGCAAACTTGTAGTTCTGGCATGTGGGATCTAGTTCCTGGACCAGGGGTCAAACCCAGGCCCCCTGTATGGGGAGAGCTGAATCTTAGCCATTGGACCACTAGGGAAGTTCCAATGAAGCATTTTTCCTATAGGGCATGTTCATTACTTTTAGAAGAAAAGGAAAAGCTTTTTCGTCTTGAGCTCTTGCATTTTCCTGTATTCTGATATGTTTCTGAATATAAAACTGTTATTTATTTTTATGAATTAAGGAACAGTTTAAAGATAAAAATAGTTCTTATAAATGTATGTGCTTTCTTCTAGTCTCAATACACATTTATTTATAAAACAGAGACCATACTCTATAGAGAGCTTTTTATCATTTTTCAGTTGATATTGTACCATGTGCATATCTAGATGATCTATATTCTCAATTTTTCACAAATATATTTTTAATGTCTACAGAATATCCCATCTTAGGCATTTGTTATATTTAATCAGTCCTATATTATATACCTGTTTTTTTTAATATAGACATAGTTCATATTATTGTGTTTAAGTGTGGTGTTCACACAAAAATAAAAATTATGATTGTTCCGTTATGATAAATTACTGAACATAGAGTAGTGAATCATGGGAGTATGTATGATATTTTAAGGTATTTGAATGTGTTGTGCTCAGTTGTGTTCAACTCTTTGCAACCCCTATGGACTGTGGCCCGCCAGGCTCCTCTGTCCGTGGGATTCTCCAGGCAAGAATACTGGAATGGGTTGCCATTTTCTTCTCCAAAGATATTTGAATATTCACTGCTAAATTATACCTCAGGAAATTGAAATCATGTCACAGCCCTAATATTAATTCATGCCTTGTCTGTTTCTCATGGTATTTTCCAGTTCCCCAGAACTGTGTGCTCTTAAAACCTTGGCCCATCTCTTTCCTTCTGTGCCCTCCCTCTAAAGTGTATAAAAGGATTATCATATTATTGTCATATGGTCACCTCTGTCAACCTTTCCTTTATCCTTCATGTCTGTGTTTAAATAACTTTTCTCCTACTGAGGTTGTATATATGCTCACTTACGGTTTAATCTAAATTTTGACTGTTCCAACTCTTATTTATATCAAATTTATTTTAAAGTATTTTGTGGGAAAAGTTCTCACTGTATTCTCTTTAGTTATGCCAGTGATATTATTTTAGAGTAATGGTATTTTCTAATTTCATGCTAAATTTTTATATATTCCAAGGTTTGGGGAGAAAGGGTTTTTTATTCTAGTTCATTGTTACATTAATTCTTGTTTTATGTACTATTGATTTACAACATTTCTTTATTTTGCATTATCTACTAGAATAATAATTATCTGATTTTGCTATCTCTTATTTTTAAAACTATCCTGGTTTTTTTTACGATTATTTTTTCATGAACTTAGAATCATTTTGCCAAGTAGCCTTCTCAGATATACCATTCTTGTTTTTTGTTTTAGTGAAATTTTGCTAAAATTGTTATATTATTTATATAAGGTATTATAATATCTAGAATTACATATATGAGGTCAGATCAGTTTTCTTTTCTTAGCAAAGTTTTTTTTTTTCTGTTAAGACGTCCAGTACATTTCATTTAAAGTCATTCCTAGATGTTTATTTAAGGTCATTTCTAGTTGCTTTTTCAGATGTTTTTTCATTTATATATTTAAGTGATTATTTTAGTTCTTGGTTTTCTGTGGTCACTAGAACAATTACCACAAATTTTCTGTCTTAAAACAGCACATATTCACTTATTCTCTTACAGTTCTGAGGGCCAGAAGTCCAAAGTAAATTTCACTGGGCTAAGTCAAAATATTAACAGGACTGTTTCCTATGGAGGCTGTAGAGGGGAACCCCTTTCCTTCCCTTTTCTAATTTCTGGAGACTGTATGCTTTCCTCCTTGAATTAAGCCAACATCTTGCTTCTGTCATCACATCTTCATCCTCCTTTGACATATCTCTTCTTATGAGAACCCTTTGATTATATTTGAGGACCATCTAGGTAATCTAGGATACTCAGCTTATCTCAAGATCTTTAATAACATATGCAGTTTTAGAAGGACATTTGTAGTTCTAGAGGTTACAGTGTGGGTGCTGTTCAGGAGGCTATTATTTATTCTATCACATATAAGAAAATTCTTGATTTTCTGTACTATTTTACTTTTGCCTATATTATTCAACAACTATGTGTAGCATAGTTATATTTAGTTTATTTCCTAGATAGTCATAAAACTGATAAATAATCAGAACTTTTTCTGTGTTTTATAGTGGTAACTTTATACCTCTTGTTTCTACTTTTGCCTTTTTACTACTTTTAGTTTTTAATGCAGATGCCCCAAATATTTTCATTTTATTTATCATATTTGCTCATGGTTTAGGATAGGTATTTTTTTCTAATCCTGGGAAGTGATTTGTTCATGATTTCCTCTCATCCCCTACTCATTTGACATATTTGTGTTATATTTATTTACAACCCAATATTAATCCTCATTTGTACTTTGGATTAAATTCTAATTGACCATAGTATATCAGTTTTTCAGTACATTGCTGGACTAATTTACCAGTCCTTTATTTAGGATTTTTGAAATATTAACATTAGTAAATATGTTTCATTTTTTGTGTATTATCCTTGTGTCTGGCTTCCTTTTCCATTTGAGATATCAGAGATATACCAGCTAATAAAATGAATTTATAGGTATTCTATTTTTTTCTTTAGGCTGACATAGTTATTATAGCTTGATAATTGTCTCTTCATTTTAAGTTTGAAAGACTACACAAACAATCTGCACTCAAAGTTTATTTGAATATAGTTTGACAGATTTTTAAATTTCTTTGGTTAATTAATTTTTGAATCAGTTTTGAAAATTTACATTGTCACAGGCAAGTTTTCCTTTCCATGAAGATTTTAAAGAAACATTGTTCCATACTTATTATGTCTTAAGCATTATGCTAGGTGTACTGTACATACGAAAATAAAGAATATAGGATTCTTAGTCTTAATGAGCATATGGTACTAAAAAGAAAGTTAATTTCGCTAGAAGCAAGACAGAAGAAATAGACAAGAAGAAATTAACAGTCAAGCAGAACTTCTGATAAGTATTTCATCATTAATCATGAATATAGGCAGCAGAAACCAAGGCATAAAAATGGAATATGGGAAGATTTGAGAGACTTTCAAGTAGAAAATTATAGCTAGAATTTAGGTCTGGCCAGGAAGAAATAATGTGTAGATATTAGAAGCTGTGGGGGGAGAAATGACAACCCACTCCAGTGTTCTTGCCTAGAGAATCCCATGGACAGAGGAATCTGGAAGACTGTGGTCCATAGGATCGCAAAGAGTCAGATACTGCTGAAGTGACTTAGCATATTAGAAGCTGTTGTAGATGTTCTAAATGTTCTTGAAGTTGTTCTTGAATTTGTACTTTTCCTGTAGACATTGGTAGACTGTTAGTGATGTTAATTGTAGATTTATCATCACCAGATTTGTATTTTTAAAAGATTAGTCAGATGGTAGTGTGGAGGACTTTACTGAAGGCAGTTAGAAACAGGTTGGTCATTGCATTAATACAAAAGAAACATAAGTGCCTCCTAAACTAGAGATATAAGTAGAAATTAAAAAGAAGAAAGGAATATAGATGAAAATATGCTAATAAAGTAGAATCACCAAAGACTTGTTCACTGGTTGAATGCATTGGATTGGCCACGAAGTTTGTTCAGGTTTCCTATATTCTGTTACAGAAGCCCAAATGGACTTTCTCACCAACCCAATAGTAGCTGAGAGAAAAGTTAAGACAACTCCCAGCTTTTGTCAAGTGTATTTGAGGTTGAAATGTTCTCCTTAACTTTATTTCATAATAATAAGCTCTGATTTCATTTGAAATGCTTTAGTATATTCTAGATAGGTTGTCATTAATGTGAAAGGCTAGAATAGGCAAATCAATATCCAAATGATTGTTTGTTAGAAACCAAGGTTGTCTACTACAGTATGTACCTGGTAGTTATCCAGGAAAGAAGAAATAGACATTCTATTAAGATTTCTGAACCATATAGCATGAATGGTGATCTAAAAGATCATATTTTATTTAGTAATATTTTTAAGTAAATCTTTAGTGGAAAAGTGAAATTAAAATTAATTAAAAATTAATTAATTAAAAAATTAACCCAGAAGTTTAAACATCTTGTTTGAAATTTGTTTGAAGAAATTTCTCAGCAAATGTACATCAAGCACATAAGATGTATGGATATCAAAATGAAATATCTTCTGCTCTCAAAAGATCTGAAAGTCTTGTAAGATGTTTTATAAGGTGATTTCAAAGTATCTGTTCAGTTGCCTTGCATACGTGAGTTATGTAAGCCCATGTAAGTACCATCACATGGGCCACACATATTTTCCTCATGCCAAAAATTTCATACTAGTACTTCCCTGGACTGCCAAGTAACTTGCCGGACCACCCCCCCAACCCCCAATGTTCCTTCTTCATTCTCTCTTGCCACTGACAATCACTGCTCTGTTTTTCTATTACAGTAGAATCAATTAGACTTTTTAGAGTTTTATTTAAATGGAATCATAAAATATGTAGCCAAGTGTCTGGGCTTCTTTTGCCCTGTATAATATTTTCATCCTTGTTGTTGCATGTATAAGTAATTACTTTGCATTGTTGAGGAGTGGTCATTGTCTAAATATATAGTTGTTTTTTTTTTTAATTGATTCACCTTGACAGATGCTTAAATTGTTCTCAGATTTTGAAAGGAATAAGATGGCTGTGAACATCCAAGTTCAAGTCTATCAGCAGATATATGTTTCATTTCTCATGACTAAACACTTAGGAATAGAATATCTAGATCAGATGGAATATTAAGCTTTGTAAAAAACTGCCAGACTATTTTTCCACCAATGCATTAGCATTACAGTTGGTCTACATCTTTACCAGTACTTGGTGATGTCAATCTTGTAAAATTTTAGCCATTGTAATTTGTGTGTAGTTTATCTCGTTGTCGTTTTAACTTGAGTATTCCTAATGGGTTTTCTTGTGCTTATTGACCATTGCTGTATTTTCTTTTGTGAACTATCTTCACATCTTTTGCTAATTTGTATTGGGTTGTTTGCTTTCTTCTTTTTAAGTTGTAGCAGTTCTTTTTGCATCTTCTGGATACAAGTCCTTTGTCAGATGTTCTTCCATGTTATGGATTGCCTTTTTATTTACCTATTTGTGTCCTTTAAAGAGCAGAAAATTTTTATTTTTAAAAAGTCCAATTAATAAATGTTTTATTTTATGTTTTTTGCTTTTTGTGTCTTAAGTAACTTCTGCAAATGTCTAGTTTTCTACTGTTTTATCTCCTAGCAGTTAGGTTTATGATGCATCTTGAGTTGATTGTTGACTATGGTGTGAAACAAATCTGATCAGTAAGCATATTTAATTAAGAGAAGTCTAAAAGAGAGATTTTTTTCTGGAATTAAAGATAGATTTGGTATTTGTTTATGTAAGAAATCATTTCTAGCCTCTATACCCATACAAAATTTGAAAAGCTCCTTTGTAAATTAATGAATTTCCTGTTAGTGGTGGTATTTAATAAAAATTGGTAACATTTGCAGATGAATTTGTACATATAGATATCATGGTACTTGTCAGGCATAAGATATTAGTAAATATGGTTGAATTTTATGGTTATTGCTAATGCTGTTGTTCAGAGAAGGCAATGGCACCCCACTCCAGTACTCTTGCCTGGAAACTCTCATGGGCGGAGGAGCCTGGTGGGCTGCAGTCCATGGGGTCGCTAAGAGTCGGACACGACTGAGCGACTTCACTTTCACTTTTCACTTTCATGCACTGGAGAAGGAAATGGCAATCCACTCCAGTGTTCTTGCCTGGAGAATCCCAGGGATGGGGGAGCTTGGTGGGCTGCCATCTACGGGGTCGCACAGAGTCGGACACAACTGAAGTGACTTAGCAGTAGCAGTAGCAATGTTGTTGTTATATTCAGAGTTCTTGCTGTGAAGAAGTTTGGAGAGGATGATATTTAGATGAAATACTTCTGGATTCTATTATATATTCCACATAGTGGTCATATTTTTAAGTTGATTGTTTTTTTCTGCCTACCCTCCTGCCCCCAGTAGAGAGCTTGTTAATGGGTACCAACATGTAAATTATAGGAAGCAATGTTTTAAAATTTTTTTTAATGGTCTCCTTTAATTGCATAGGTAATTCATGAAATTTTTTTTGAAAAACTTTTTTGAAATGATGTACATATTGCTTGCTTTAAAATCAGTTTACTAGACATGTTATCCTAACATATATGAAAATTGTAAATTACCAATAAACTCAACATTTTAGCAAAATTAGTGCTAATGTTAAAGTATATTAAATACTAAAAATTATATATGGTTCTAAGGACTTTTTATCACTATTTAACCAGTTGCTCTTATGAAATAAAAACAAAGCAGACTCATGAACTACATCCAAAAAAATGTGTTTTTGTTTTTTTGGTTTTAGCTAAGCTTTTTTTTTTTTTGCATTACACGGCATGAGAAAATAGTAAACTTTTCTCTGTATATTAGACTTGTATTTGTTTTGTTTTGGTTTTAAGTAATCCGTGTCTGTGTAAATATTTCATTCTTTAAAACAATGAGTTTTCTTTTCCTTTTAATCTTTCTTTTTTAGAAAATATAAATAAAGATGTCATATGGAACTATTTATTGAAAAACCTGTTAAGTGAAAGTAGGCATATTAGAGCAGAAACTGGCAAACTTTTTCTGTAATGGGTTGGAAGCTAATATTTTAGGCTTTGCAGACCTAGAAGTGAAATCAGGGATATTATGTAGATATTATACAACAAAACAGAAAACGTTTCCACAATTTTTTGTTGACAGAATTCAGTTTAAGACAATACTACTAGTAATAACAACACCAGTGGCACTGGAGAACAACACAGAGATCTAAAGAAAAGAATTTTGGGGAAAAGAAGGAAAGAATATTTTCCTTATTTAGGGTTCAAAGTCTGCATTCCTATCAAATCAGTTGTAAATTTCCACCTGTAAATGCTAATCTTGAATGAGATTTTACATATTTCATTCTTGAAAATGAAATCTCTTCACGCAGATAGATTGTGCCAAATACTGATGTTAATCTAGGTGCATATGATAATTTGGGGGCGTATCTATTTTTTCTGAGGCATTTATAGAATTTTAATACATTATTCCCTTAAAATTTGCTTTTAGCATGTCATTATATTACATTAATCATTGCCAACTGAAAATTAGGTGGAAGCTCCTCAAATGTACAGTTAATTAGACTTTGAAATACAGATACCTTTTTTGTACTGCATTGAAGTACGAAAAGTGTTGCAGAAACTGTAGTTTAAACTCAGAAAATACACCTGCTGTCAATGTATATGGGGTTGAGTTCTCACTTCTCATTTTAATTGTTGGTAACATGGGAAATATATACTTGTGATTCAGAAACTTAGTTGTTGTATAAATGGCTTGACTGCAGTTTAAGTTTTGCAAAAAAGTATTGTTTGGCCCTCTATCTTGAATTGAATTCATTACAAACGTTTCAAGTCTGCAGCGAAAACTAATTTTCAAAGCTATTTGATGTCAATAACAGTGGTTGAAATTCACAGACGTTGTTCTCATTCAGAAAAAATTCCATCCTGGCTGGAGTTCAATAAATCACAATAAACTTTATCACTGCTAAATTATTGAACTGTTATGTGGTAGGGCAAATCAGAATGTTCATCTTTTATTTCTGATAAAAATTCGTAGAATTGGCAATGATTAAGTCTATCAGAGTGAATAAAGTTTTACTCTTGAAGCTACTGGTTCAATAACGCATGATAGATTCAGATATATTCTACGAGGTATTTGCTGATTTAATAATACAATGAATAATCATAGGTTTTCAGTGCCTTAATATCTTTACAAGCTTTGTAGATCTGTACTACTGTTTCGTTTGGTCTTTCACACATATTTTTACCACTATCTGAGGTAAATCATCTAAGCAGATTGTACTGCAAGTTATCAATTCATGATTTCACAACTTTTTTGAAAATATTCTTGCTTGTAGTTTTTCACACAACTGTTAGTAGAAGCTTATCCATCAATACCACATTACTTCCTTGAATAAACAACAACTGGCATTAACTCCTTGGTTAAAAGTTGGCTTTCTCTGGACAAGTTTTAATTTACTCATCATTGTGAAATGCTTTTCTTTGACTAACAAACGAGCTGCACAGAAGCTTACTTTGGTGGCAGCTGCATTTCATTTTTGTCTTTTCAAATAAGATATTTCAGGTTTTTCTGACCATTTCCTTCTTGTGTGATGGGAATATTACGATGCATGTTTAATCTGGTAGTTTTCTTTTGGCCCAGCTATGATGTTATTGGTTAATAATAATACAGTGCTTCCTGTCAAATATAGGACCTTTTTCAATTAACTGTACCAAAACAGCCAACATGAACTAGCAGTCATAGGTCATCTTCTGGAATAATAATAATGTCCCAAAATACCAAGTAAGTTCTTCAGTATGTACTTGGGACACTTTTTCTTCCCATGTAAAATGTGAAGAAATCAATGAAGTAAAAATATTTTCTTTGGTTTTGCATATATGGTAGAGCCAAGAAGACACCTAAGAACATAACTCAAGTAATCATTCCACAAAAGGTGAAAATTTGAATGTTAGAGCAAGTATTTTAAAAACCCATAAAGCAAGGAAGCATTATAAATGTTTTACACTGTAGAAGGGGGTATTATAAACTGAAGAGTACATTAGTAATTGTTTTATCAGAAGTATTTTACCCCAAATGTCATTAACTACAGTTAGTTGCATGTGCCTTTGAAAGTATAATGCAAAAATAATAACAAAAAATCATTTAATGTACACATTTTAGGAGAGAAAAAGTATTTGTGTGAGTTATCACATACTTGATTTCAAAGTAACACATTCAAATTCTGAGGACTAAGACCAGCTTAATTTTGTTAAAAGTTTCAACTCTTACCAAAATACATCTGTCTGGTGCTATGTAATGAGAAAAACATCTGTCTGTTTTACATTAACAATTATTGTACTTTTATTACCAGCCAACTTATTTTTTGTTGAATGTCTCAGCTGCAAACAATAAAACAGATGTGACCAATTCCTACAGGAGTTTTTTTCTATAGTCAACAAATAACTTTGCTAACTTTTCTTCTATTTCCTATATAAAAAGGAAGTTTCTTTAGGCATTCGGTATCTTATTTAAAGATTCAAATGACCCATTACTATATTGACAATGAAGAAAAGGAAAACAAGATTCAGGAAAGGATGGATGACAGTCTTTTTCAAACATTTCTGTCTTATCACACCCTAAATGATTATGACTTCATATAACAGTAACAGGTCTGAAAGTTATTTGTATATTATGAGAAAATGAAATCACATTCTCCCATTTTATTATCACTTTTGCTTATACTAAGTCCACACGTCCTCCTTCTCACACTTCCTTAACTGTTTGCATTTATCAGTAAATGAATGGCTAATTAACAGTCACCTGGGATAGCTAATTCATGAAATTGTGTGTTTCATAGACGCCAACACAAGTCAATAATGGGAATGGCAGCTAATTTGTGAAACTGTCTCATAGACACCAACACATGTCAATAATGGGAAAGTATATTCAAACAAGGAGATTTATTGTTAAAAAATATAGTTCCATGGCTTCCATGTGAGTAATTTTGTATTTTTATTACTGGATTAACATGCACTAGGCAGCTTCTGATATAGAAGTGATCTAAAGCCTGCTGTCTTGAGATCCTTGTAATATGATCCTTTTAACGAGTCTCTCAGCCTTCTTATCTTCTAAATATGCCTCCCTTGTTTCTCTAGCCTTTGTGTCTTTACTCTTATTCTGCTGTCTATTCTATATAGAAAAATGTTAATATATTTCTTTGAGGAAAGGGGTACTGGCTCAGGATTCATTTGAATATGGTGGTATTATAAATACATACTTTATTTGAGATTCTTTAACCTGAGATTCTGAGATCCAAAGTGTTACTCAGTTCAGTTCAGTTCAGTCGCTCAGTCATGTCCGACTCTTTGTGACCCCATGGATTGCAGTACACCAGGATTAAAGAAGTTTAAATTGTAAGACAAGGTTCTTTTCATCTGGAAGTTTTAGTTTGCATTAAGTTATATATTGGAAATATTAGACAGTTCTTCCTTTTCTTGTTGTTTGTCTTTTAAGTTAAAGTTCAGTTTTTAAAAACTGCTTGCTGTATAATTATTTACCCAGTGGAAATCCTCATAATATGCTAACATGCAAGATTAATGTCTTTTGAGAGTATTAATTGAGAAATCAACCCAAGTACGCTCAGTAAAAACTCAGATTTGAGAGATGTTAAATATGAGATTGTATTTTTAACTCTGCAAACTGGGTGGGGTTATTGATGACTAACATGGTTCTGTTTTTCATCAGTTACTAAATTCCAAAAGTATAACAACTTTGGATCAGTTGCTTTTGTATTCAAACACTCTTAAAGTTTCAAACTGGTGTTGCTTAGAAACCTGTATAAACACTTAATGTCTTCTCCAAAGGAAGAAGTTTAAAAAAATCTTGGCATAATTTTTAAGTGAGATAATTGTAAAACTAGACCCAAAATACGTATATGTATTTAAAAGCTCTGGAACTGTTTAGGAAATTTTTAAAGAAATGAAAAAGTATTTAAATTTGTTATATTTATAATATTAGAAATAATATATACATATATATGTGCTTACTTGGTTTACTGACAGATGAACCATGTAAAGGGTTGCTCTTACATTCCTTTGTATTGCGCTACATTGTATCTGAAACTAATATTGGATGGTGAAATCGCATGCTTATGATTTACCCTGAATTTACAATACAGGGGGACAGAACTAAAAAGTAACTTGTCATTTTTGCATATGTGCGTGCTCAGTCGTGTCCAACTCTTTGTGACCCTGTGGACTGTAGACCACCAGGCTCCTTTATCCATGGAATTTTTCAGGCAAGAATACTGGAGTGGGTTGCCATTTCCTCCTCCAGGAAATCTTTTGGACCCAGGGATCGAACCCTCAGTGCATGAAAAAGGGACTTGTGTTCATTGGGTAGTCATGAGCTGTGGTCCTTACTCTAGAAAAAATACTCACTAAATTTGTTCCATTTTCAGTGATTCTGGGGCCTGGCAGTGCAGTAATTAGATGATCAAGTCCCAGTCTCTGTGGACATTAACACTATGGCTACAGATTGTACAGGATGCACACTTCCTATTCATTAGGTACGTGGAAGCCTATGGGAAAGGACCCTTTGAGGATGAACATCAATAGAATCAACAAGCTGATCAGACTTGCACTGCCCAGGTAAGTCACCATAGCCACCTAGGTACACCATTGTCCACAGTCAAAAAAAAAAAAAAAAGTCTAGTGATTCTAGCACATCAGACCAAGGAAGTCTGGCAAATATGTCCAATCAGATAGATTCACAACCAGGTGAAAATGGGGACTTAGGGCACCTAGCTAGGGATTCCAGACCTGTCTAATCCTACTGAACAGACTATATATATAGGCTTTCTTCCATCCTCTGGAGGATACTGCTGAGCATTGATGATTAGACACCTTTCTGATGAGTCAGCTAGGGCTGAGTCTAAACCATGTTATATGGGTAAGATAGGGGAAGGACAGAAAAGCACAAAGTGATTATTACGAAGACTGATCATGCTGCAGAGATTGAATCATGTGGCTATGGATGGTAAGCCACAACCTTGGCTGTGGAAGAGAAAACACCTTAGACATGAGCAAGCTAGGAGCTTAGAGAGGAAATATTCATCTCTCTCAGCTCTGTCCACAGAGTATATGGCCAATGTAAGCCAAACTATAGCCATCACTTTTAACTCAACTGTTAACCACTGAAGAATCTTAGTCTAATTCTCAGAAACTTCTGACTTCAGAAGTGAGCAGGCAGCCGAGTAAGATTTATTTTTTGGCTGCTGTTATGATTCTGTTTAACCTTTGGTACCCTGTGGTCTCCCTCTGCTGCTTAAGGGAGGATAGACTCTTGCTTGTTTTTCAGATTATAGCCAATGATTCTGAATTCTTTAAGCTGAGAGGTGATGAAAAATCACATTGCTCTGTACTTCCTGCTGGCCAGTCAAAATGGGGCGTGTGAGTTTGCCAGTACCTCTTGCTACACTTGGGTTAATGACATATTTAAGAGGTTTGACTTTAGCTGAAGAGCTTGACTGTCCCAAGTGCATCTGATTCCCCTCCTGGGAGTCATATTTGATCCAAGCCACTATGAAGACAAGTAAAATATCTGATGAATCGGTTGTACTCCTGAGATCTGTTGTTGGAATACATGAAAGATTGGGATTAGGGGTTCAAATTGTAGGGGAACAGCTCCAGCATGATGCCCTGGCAACCGTGAATGAACAGACAGGCATGCCACATTTTATTGTGCTTTGCAGATACTGCCTTTTTTAAAAACAAATTGAAAGTTTGTAGCAAACTATATTGAGAAAGTCTGTTGGTGCGATTTTGCCAACACCATTTGCTCACTTCATGTCCCTATATCACATTTTGGTAATTCTTACAGTATTTCAAACTTTTACATTATTATTTTATTTATTATGGTAATCTGTGGTAAGTGTAGTATGTGATTTTTGATGTTACTATTGCAAAAACATTACAGCTAGCTGAAGACTTAGATGATGGTTACTGTTTTCAGCAATGAAGTATTTTTTACTTAAAGTATGTACCTTTTTCTTCTAGCTGTCATGCTATTGCATATAATTTTTACATGCACTAGGAAACCAAAAAATTAGTGACTTGCTTTATTGATATACTTATTTTACTGCAGTGGTCTAGAACCAAATCTGCAGTACCTCTGAGGTATGCTTGTTTACAAACTTGGCAGTTTTGAATCTAATTTTATTGCTAGCAAACTTAGAAGACAAATCTCTCTTTTTCTTTGCACATTTTTCAGCTTGTGACCTAAAATATTGATGCTGAACTATCTCACATGTGCAGTAATTTTCAAATCCTATTCTTTGGAAAATCAGTATTTCTGACTACTTCTCTCAGAATTACTTTGGGACCAAATTTTGTTTAGTTGGTTTATTTTTTGATATGCATAAACTTTACCAAATATAACGTTAGACTTTAGAGTTCTGTATCAGAGAGCTCTGATATTAATTTTTGTCAGAGCACATTTGAAAATGTCGTTACAGGAAATTGTAAGCTGTCCATAATGGAATTATACAGTGTTTTAGCTGAAAGAATCAATAAACTTGGAGAGCCTTTCAGTTTTTCAGATAAGAAAATTTGTGGCCTGCTCCTGGTTATGTATCTGATTATTTAGAGAGTAGGAATTAAATTAAGATCACACAAGTCTTTGCATTAAATACAGTCAGCTCTCTTTATTCATGGTTTCTTTATTTGCAGATTTGCTCACCCGCTAAAGTTGTGTTTGTAAGCCGAGTATCCGTACTCATTGGACTTTCATTACCGTTCAGAGACTTGGGTGGAGTGGTGAAAAATTTGGGTCACCTGGCACTCACATCCACAGCCTGGTTCAAACAAGGCTATGCTTTGCCTTGTTTTAGCTCTCATACTCTAAGCTAGTGTACTTTGACAGTTTAGTGCCATACTTTTCACATTTTTGTGCATTTTGTTGATGATTTCATTGTTTGAAATAGCCTAAGGTATAGTGCTGAAATGCTTCTTACATTGTCTTATATTCCTAAGTACAGGAAGACTGTGATGTGCTTTACAGAGAAAATACAAATGATAGGTAGTCTTTATTCAGGAATGACATATAGGACCATTGGCCATGAGTTCAGTGTTAACAATTCAACTATATGTACTAAATAAGGCGTCCCTAAACAGAAACACAATGAAACCAAGTTATATGTTCAAGATTGACGAAGATGTTGACCAGAGGCTCATAGGAACCTAAACCTGTATTTGCTCTGGAAATTCTAATTCAGTGTTCATTAACTGAGTGTTTCAAGTTACTGTGTAGACCATGTGTGTGTGTGTTAGTTGCTCAGTCATGTCCAACTCTTTGTGACACCGTGGACTGTAGCTCGCCAGGCTCCTCTGTTCATAGAATTCTCCAGGCAAGAATACTGGAGTAGGTTGCCATTCCCTTGTATAGAGGATCTTCCCAACCCAGGGATTGAACCCTGTTCTCTCGCACTGCAGGCAGATTCTTTACTGTCTGAGCCACAAGGGAAGTCCCTTGACGATGTGGTGTATACCATAACTGCAACAAATGATGTGAATTGGTTACCTATATATATCAAGAAAAATTTTACCCATTCTTCCTTAATTTATGGATTATTTACTGTAATTTTCTTCTTTTTAAGATTGATGTTGATATTTGGCAGAAAACAAAACTCTGTAAAGCAGTTATCCTTCAATTAAAAAATAAAATCAAAGTTAAAAAAAAAAGACTTTACCAATGGGATATAAATTAAGAACGACATTTCTTAGTCTGTTACTTGTTTTAGAAAATAAGTTTTTCTATGGTATTTTCCTGCTAATTATCTGGTTCTCCTCTCAAGGTCACATAGTTTGTTTTTCCCAAAGGATGATTCTCTGACTGTAGTTTTTTACCAGTACCTCTCATTATTCACAAGGAATCCAGGGGGACAGGAATTGAGTCATGCAAATCCATTAGCATTACTAGGAAAACAACATATCAGAAAGACACATTTTATTGTAATTCATCTTTTCAGGAGTTACTTACATGAAGCCTCGTTCTTCAATTATTTGACCTTGCTTTTCCTCATTCTTTTGCATACATGTTAAGAGTCTATAATTTTTCTAAATCAAATTTGAATGACATCACTTATCTAGGAACTGATACATAAAATCCAAAATTTTGTGTCTTTAAATTCAAAGACCTTTATAAACTGGCCCTATTTGACTTATTCTTAGTCTCTCATATTTATTCTCTAATGCACATTATTTGCTATAACCATGATCTCACTGCTCCTCTTCACTTGCTCTGTAGACACTTTTGCTCATGCTGTCTCCTGATATCCTCCAGAATCTAATTTGGAATTTAGTTCACAAATTGTAATATGATTGCTTCGTTTGTAAACATAACTGAAAAGTTCTTACCTGATTGCTTCGGTATTGACAGTATCTTTAACTTTAAAAAATTTTACAATTTGTAGTTATGTTAGATGAAATATAGTATATTCTAAATACATATGTGTATATACATATATGTATTTTATATTTATATATTTATTTAACTGAGCTGGGTCTTAATTGAAGCACACAAGACTTTTAGTTGTGGCATGTGGGATCCAGTTCCCCAACTAGGGATTGAACCCGAGTCCCCTGCATTGGAAACATGGAGTCTAAACCACTGGACTACCAGGCAGGTCCATCTAAATATATTTTTAAAATACTAATTTTACTTGAAACAACAAAATTCTGTAAAGCAGTTATCCTTCAGTTAAAAAATAAAGTGGCAAAATATACTGATTTTACATGAAAAGACTTGAGTTCATCATTTAAGGTTAAAAGAAAGCACTATCCTACCAGGAGGAAATATTTCCTTGTATGTTAGTTTATCCATTATAAAATTTTGATAAAAATTACTTCAGTATTGAATGTACTTTCATAAAAAACTGCACAGATTATAGAATGTTTAATTTCAAACAAACTTGAAAAAGAATGTAATCTAGTACTTACAAATTGGAACTCTTAGCAATAATTCTTTATTTCCAAATGAAAGTTTTAAAATGTAATCTTTTATACCAATATGTTTATTCTAAACCAGGAAATATGGTGAAGTTTCAGTTTATCATATCATAAAAGTTATAAAAGAGGTAGTTACTCATAAATGAGAGCTCTCTAAGCTGACATCTGCTCTCTAATATATAAAGATAGTGGAAATTCTTTTCTTTTAAAAGACTTTTACTGTAATTATTGTAGTTTATAGGTCCACTTATTTATTCAAAATTTGGACAACATAAAGAACTATAGAAAGGAAAACAAAAAGCCCCCATGATCCCAGTGCAAATACAGGTAAAGTTTTAACTCTTCTTCTTAATAAAAAGCTTTCTTTCTCTTCCTTTCTCTGTGTAAACAATTGTGATTCTCATAGGAATTGATCATTTTTTCATTCACATGTCATAAGCTGTGTAATGTCAAACATTTTATTAATCACTGCTTGCTGAAAATTAGTTGTTCAGATGATTTTTCTTACAGTGTTTATAAACTCCTTCATCTATAAATACTTGCATCTGAATATTTCTTTGTATGGATTCCTAAGAGAAAGATTAGTTTGCAAATAATAAGAAAAGTTAAAGCTCCTAACTTGTGTTGCAAAATTGCTTTCTAAAAAGGTAAACCTTTAACCCTAAAGAGATACACCTAGAATGTTTTTGGTATAAGCAGGAAATCTTTTTTCTTTTGAAAATTGCTCTCCCAGTTTCGTTTTGACAAGAATAATTTCAGTTCCCAGTTGTTTTTAATACCTTATCACATACATGATTCCTTTATTTCCAAACTATGTTTCAAACCTTGTTTCTTCTGGGTGATCCATTTTTGCCTTTGGTGTGGTGGTGGAGAAATACTAAAATATTCTAATTACTACAGATTTAGAATTGGTAGCATAATGTGCATACTCATCTTGTCCTTTTTCAAAAATAAAAAATTATGTTTGATTTCCAAATGAGCATTAAAGTCAACTTTTCAACCTGTAATATCAACCCCTGTAGGAATTTTTTTTTAATTTCTGGATTCAGTGTAATTGGGAATAAATTTAGTTTTCCTTCTAGAGATAACAATGAAGTATTATATGTTATAGTTTATCTTCTGTAGATTCTAAGCTGATCATTGCTTATAGAAGTTTATTTTTGAAGAACTGTTTAACATGTTTAGTTTATTTCTAAAGTTTATTTTCAGTTAATACTTGTGAATTTGGAAATTAAATATTTAGATTTTAAAACTTTTAAAGTATATTTTCCAGTTAGGATTTGGATTCCTTAAATTGCAAAGAAAAACCCAGTTACTCAATTTTTATCATAAAAATATTTAAAGAAAGCAATGTTTATTTTTCTCATTTTAGATAATGTCATTAATGATTCTTAATATTTGATATTTAGGAAGCTAATAATTATTTATGATGATAGTATTAAGATTTTATAAATATCCACATGTATTTAAATGAATAGTATATAGGGATTAAATATTTTTTTCTTTTCACTATGACTGAAATGGTCCACTGAATAACATATTTTTCAGAAATAGAGTTAACATCATTACATAAAATTTTCTTCATTTCGGATCAAGCACATTTAAGGATATTTTATTACAAATAACACTAAGACTTATCATCCCTTTGAAATAAACTATTTGATATAAATCAAAGTAATGAATTTATACCATGTTTATGATAAGAGTTTAAATTTGGGAGTACAATTTACAGTTGACATTTCATTAGAAAAGTTAGGGTTTTTTCAGTCCTGTTCCCAGCACAGATTTTGTGTACTCTTTTCAACAAATCTTAAGAATTAAAAATGACATACTATCTATTTTTATTTTATTTATTTATTTTTAATTTTGTTTTATTATTATTATTTTTACTTTACAATATTGTATTGGTTTTGCCATACGTCAACATGAATCCACCACGGTGTACATGTGTTCCCCATCCTGAACCCCCCTCCCACCTCCCTCCCCAATACCATCCCTCTGGGTCATCCCAGTGTACCAGCCCAAAGCATCCTGTATCCTGCATCAAACCTAGACTGACAATTCATTTCTTATATGATATTATACATGTTTCAATGCCATTCTCCCAAATCATCCCACCCTCTCCCTCTCCCACAGAGTCCAAAAGACTGTTCTATACATCTGTGTCTCTTTTGCTGTCTCGCATACAGGGTCATCATTACCATCTTTCTAAATTCCATATATATGCGTCAGTATACTGTATTGGTGTTTTTCTTTCTGGCTTACTTCACTCTGTATAATCGGCTCCAGTTTCATCCACTTCATTAGAACTGATTGAAATGTATTTTTTTTAATGGCTGAGTAATACTCCATTGTGTATATGTACCACAGCTTTCTTATCCATTCATCTGCTGATGGACTGTCTATTTTTAAATTGAGAAACAGGAAACTGAGGAATTTGTCAGTGTCTTAGAGTTCAAAGGATGTCCCTGTTGAGATGGACTAGTGATTTATATGCTACTATACCATTGTATCACATATGTAACCTATTTATGAGTACATTTTTAAAACATATGTTGTTTCTGAAGTCAGTGTTTCAGTTTTAGTTGGAAAGTGGCAAACAGTAACATTGGTATTTATAATAAAATTAATTGTTAAATTATCTTAGCGTTCCTAGGTAGTTATATTATTTGGTCTTTTTAACTTATAATTTTATGTTCTTTCAACTGTGTTATACTGTTTCCCTTAATTAATACTTACATTATAGATAGGTAACGAGTGTTTATATGCCCTGGTACCTTAAATAAAACAATAAAACAGGACCTGCAAAAATTTTTGCTCCTATGAAGCTTAAACATTCTCGTAGCCAAGAAAACTAAGAAACTAAATTACTAATGTTATTTCAAAAGGAGAAGAAAGCATTGTACGTAGGCAGACCTGATCAAGAAAGACCTGTCTAAGGAGTGATACTTAACGAAGAAATAAGCCATGCAGACATGGTGGGGGTTAGGGAAAGAGCATTCTAGCAGAGAGAGCTAGGGTATTTCGAGAAGGCCAATATGGCTGCAGCAAACAGAGCAAGGAATAGGTTTTAAGAGAGAAAGTCAGAAAAGTAGGCACTGGCCAGAACATGAAGGACATTGTAAGACACAGTAAAGAGTTTGGATTTTACTCTAAACACACCAGAACTTTGACTAGGAAAATGATCTTGTCTTCATTTTTTTCAAAACATAAACACAAATACAGCTAGATGTTGTGTTACATCACCAGGTACCCAGACCCACTGAGAAAAAGTGATACTATAGAACAGTGTAGAACAGTGGAATAGAAAAAGTTCTTCCATAAAGAGACCAGGTATGAACCCAAACTTACCCAGTTTATTAATGACAAAGATGACTCTAGTACTGTTGTGAAAATATAATCTGGGTGAATTGAGTAGCCAAATGGGAAAAACTACATATCTGCACCCCTAGTCACACCATTGTGAAAAAATAAATAACAGATTACAGATATGAATATCAGTGGTAAGAAAATTATTAAAGTGTTGGGAAAAAAACATAGAAGAATATCTTTATAAAGACCTTAAAGTAGGTTCAGTTCAGTTCAGTCGCTCAGTTGTGTCCAACTCTTTGCGACCTGTTCATCACCAAATCCCGGAGTTTACCCAAACCCATGTCCATTGAAACCCATGTCCATTGAGTCGGTGATGTCATCCAACCATCTCATCCTCTGTCCTCCTCTTCTCCTCCTGCCCTCAATCTTTCCCAGCATCAGGGTCTTTTCAAATGAGTCTAAAGTGAGATGTAAGTTCTAACCATAAAGGAAAAAATTATAAACTGGAACATTATTTGAGAACGTTCTTCATTAGACTCCATTAACAGAGTAAATAGGCCATAAAGTGAGCACATGTGTTTGCTATACATGTATGTTTGTATATATACACACACACACCCGTACGTGTGTGTGTGTATAGAAAAGAAAGAAAGTGAAGTTCTCAGTCGTGTCCAACTCTTTGTGACCCCATAGACTGTAGCCTATCAGGCTCCTCCGTCCATGGGATTTTCCAGGCAAGAGTACCGGAGTGAGTTGCCATTTCCTTCTCCAGGGGATCTTCCTCACGCAGGGATTGAACCCAGGTTTCCCACATTGGAGGTAGATGCTTTACCATCTGAGCCACCAGGGAAATTCCATATATACGTATATATGTGTGTGTGTGTGTATATATCTGATAAGAACTTATATTCAGAATATGCAGTGAATGCTTTTAAGATCAATAGGGAAGTTACAACCCAGTAAAACATGGGCTGAACAATGGAATAGGAATTTCACAAAAATGTGGCCAATGAATTCCTTAAAAAATGACAAATCCATTGGTTTTCAGGAAAGTGCCAATTAAAACCATAATATCATACCATTCAAAGCCCACTAGAGTGACTAAAGTAAAAATGACTGACAGTCCATGAATGTAGATTAACTTTTTTACACTCCTAGAAGAAGTATAAATTGGTACAAAATGTTGGAAAATCATCAGGGAGCACGTCGTAAAGCTGAATATACACTTCCCATGTGCGCTGTGCTTAGTTGCTCAGTTAGGTTCTACTCTTTGCAACCCGATGGAATGTAGCATGCCAGGCTCCTCACTCTTCCCATATGGCCTAGTAGTGCTACTCCTACAACATAACAGCAGAAATGAGAACCTGTATTCACCGAAACACATATACAAGGATGTTCACAGCAGCACTATTAGCAATAGACCCAACTGAAAAGCACCGAAATACTCATCAACACTAGAATGTAAAATAAATCAGTGCTATATTCACAGAAGGCTTCCCAGGTGGTGCTAGTGGTAAAGAACCCACCTGCCAATGCAGGAAACACAGGATACTTGGGTTCTATCCCTGGGTTGGGAAGATCCCCTGGAGGAGGGCATGGCAACGCACTCCAGTATTCTTGCCTGGGAAATTCCATGGAGAGGAGCCTGGTGAGCTACAGTCCATAGGGTCATAAAGAGTCACACACGACTGAAGCAAGTTAGTACGCCCATACTCACACAATGGAAACAGGAATGAGTTAACCAACAAACACAATAGCTGAATCTTATAAATGTAATATGAAGACCAAAAAAAAAAAGTCATAAAAGAGAAAATGCTGTATAATTCTATTTATATATCGCTTAAAGTAAACAGAACTAATCTCTGATATTAGAAGTCAGGATAGTGCTTAGTCTTGGGGAGAGCAGACAGTGCTGGAAGGGGGCACAGAGAGACTGCTTCTTTTAATGCTCTTATTCATGATCTGGGGCCTCGCTAGGTCGATATCTTTGAAGATTTAACATATACTTCTGATTTTTTACTTTATGTACATTTTATATATATATATATTTGTAAGTGTTAAAAATAGCAAGTAATACAATTTGTTGAAACTTGTGAATGTGAGAAGGTAAATTTTCAGCTTTTGTAAAATGTTTCAAGAAATGGCCATGATTTGTTTTTCTTTACAGATGAAGTGTTGCAGTAATTGTTATGGAAAAATAAATAACTAATATATGTTTTTCCTTTTATCATTTATTCTTTATCATACTTTTTAATAGAAAAAAGCTGCGTATCTGGGAAGTCATATTTTCTGCTGCTAAGTCACATCAGTCGTGTCTGACTCTGTGTGACCCCACAGACGGCAGCCCACCAGGCTCCTCTGTCCCTGGGATTCTCCAGGCAAGAATACTGGAGTGGGTTGCTATTTCCTTCTCCAATACATGCATGCTAAGTCGCTTCAGTCATGTCTGACTCTGTGCGACCCCATGGGCAGCAGCCCATCAGGCTCCCCTGTCCATGGGATTCTCCAGGCAAGAATACTGTAGTGGGTTGCCATTTCCTTCTCCTCATATTTTCTACAAATATAAAATGGTGGTATATTCAATATATACTGAAAACTAACCTTTATAGAGAGTACTAACTCTGAAAATTTGCCTGCAAATCTTTGAGCCTGGTCATTTGTTAGATAACTTACATGGAATCTCTGTTTCATTGAACAAATCATGAATAATAATTGAGTATGTATTTTGTGCCTGGCAAACTGAGTGCTTCTAACAAACACTAAGAGAAAGTAAAGTTTATATTGTGTACTTATCAGTTTTGGGTGATGAACATACAGTAAGAAAATTCTATAATCAGTTTCTGGAGTAGCATCACCTGAGTTTAGTGACTTAAAACTGCACAGCTTTTCCTTTAAATATAAGCTTGGAGCAATCATATTGCATAATTCCTGGTAGCACATCATAATCTACGTGAATTAGAACCTTAACCAGAAGCCATGGAAACCGGTCACTTTTCAAAAGTGGTAGACCTATCAAGAACATAAGGAATGAAATAACTTCTCTAGAGATGATTTCCATAGCTTTAAGGTAACAGATATTGTCCATTTTTATTTTTATTGCCCATTTTTGAAAACCTGTTTGAAAGTGTATAGAGACATTAGAAAGACAAGTAGATAATTAGTAAGAAAAAAGAGGGAAAGTTGTTAGATTTGAGTAGAAAGATTAGAAACATGAAAATAGTAATGAGATAGCATATTAATTTAAGGTAGAATGATATAAGAAAAAAATGAAAGAAATATAATGTCAGGATGTGGATTTGCTTTTGAGGAAATGGGCAAATGTGATAGGGAAATGATACTTAAGGGAAATTTGGATAGCATTTAGTGTCCTTGTCCCAATTCATATTTATTTTTGTATAATATATTTTTCTTTATCCAAAGCTCTTAGAAATATTTAATTTAAACTGGTAAAAAAACAGTTTTTACATAACAAGGACATACTAGTATAAAACCTGTTTATTCCTGTGGAAACTTTGAGTTTGATTTGATATTCTTTGAAAGAAAAAGGCAAGGACAGGTGACACAAGAACTGCACACATTCCTTTATTCTTAAAGAATGAATCTTAAATATTACCTATTTTATAAATTGTTGTTCAGCTGCTAAATTGTGTCCAACTCTTTGTAACCCCATAAACTGCAGCATGCCAGTCTTCCCTGTTTTTCACTATCCTCCAGATTTTGCTCAAACTCAACGTCCATTGAGTTGGTGATGCCATCCAACCATGTCATCCTCTGTCGTCCCCTTCTCCTGTTTCCCTCAGTCTTTCCCAGCATTAGAGTCTTTTCCATTGAGTTGGCTCTTTGGCCACAGTATGGGAGCTTCAGCATCAGTCCTTCCAATTTTATAGTTTCAACTTTTAAAACATTTTAACTCCTTGACAGTGAAAGTGTTTGTCACTTAGTCATATCCAAATCTCTGTGATGCCATGGATTGTAGCCCACCAGATTCCTCTGTCCATGAGATTCTCCAGGCAAGCATACTGGAGTAGGTTGCTATTCCCTTCTCAACCCAGGGATTGAACCTGAGTCTCCCACACTGCTGATGTTTGTATGTTGGAGAATTACATTCCTTATTTTACCGAAATATTTTGTTGCAAATATATAAAACATTAATCTATGAGAATAAATGTTTACCATCACTGTGAACATGTCAGTCAGTTTTTCCTCATGGATATTATGCTTGAAAACTGTGTTTAATAGATAATATATGAAGGTTTTATTTATTTTTTAAAATTGTCGAACTGTAGGTGATGTGAGGGGCAGGTATGTACATTGTTGCCTATACTTAAACTCATGGCATGAATTTTTTGCTCTAAGATTTTGGTATTATATAATTGGATTAGGAGTTAATGTTTGATCCCAAGCCCATGACTTTTAAAATTTAAAAGTATTTTATTTAGATATTTTAAAATAAACGATTGACAGTAGTTGAGAGCAGTCTTTTTACACACTTTAATTCTGTTTCAAATATTACATTAATAAATTTTTAGAATATTTTGGCTAAAAACAATGCAATAATATTATATTATCAGTATTTTTACTAAGTAAAATTTATGGAAAGGAATTGAAAATTATAAAGTATTTTAAACAACATTGTGTTGTTTTAGTTCACAAATAGCTTTTTGTGTTTTTTTAATTGTTCAAAAGCACTGACATTTTCTTCTGGATTATTGCCATTTTTACTTGCTGTTTCCATGACGACAGGCTTTCCCATGCATGCTTCCAGAAAATCAGATTCCTACTTTAATATGTTAATAATTTTTTTTAAGTACTGCCAATTGGTTAATTAAGTATGTCCCTACTTCACTTCAAATAATTAAATTTAGTGCCTATAGTAGCATTTAAGACTTTAAAATGCTACCTTATTTTTAGAAAATTAATTTGTGTAGTTTTTCTAACAAATTCCTTAAATAAAATCTTGAATACCAGGAAAAGCTTGAACCAGTTATGTTTTAAAACAAAAATGAAATTTCCTAGTTGCTAAACTTTAAATCACTATCCTAAAGAGCATCAGTGGATCATTTTCTGTTGTTAAAAGGCAAAGTGCAGCAAAGAATTATACAAAGTTCCTAAAATCCTTTATTGATTTTACAGATAAAAAGATTAGGCTTACCTGTATCGTTTAGCCTTTGTATATACTTTTGTAGATGTTGAAACCACTATACATTACTGGCCAGTAGCCATTACGTTAAATATCAGTCATTTTAAAAGTATCTTTTATACAGTTGAAAATTAGGTGTAGATAAAAGTGACTTGAAAGGAGGAAATATAAACTTTTTGTATCTAACATGAGATGATATTTTAAAACACATTTGTTTATCTTCTGTGTAATATGTAAACTCAAAGTAGTGTATTGGATGCCTCTTCAAATAAAATCCACTTTTAAGAGCTACATATACATATTTTTCTGCATCATAAATCATAACATGTTTGGAAAGAGTAAAACCACAATTTTAAGAACTTTGGTATTATGTAAATTCTTTTGTTCTTATGTCATATTCATTGTGTTCTTTCCAAAGCTCTTTATCATATTTAAAGCCTTAAGTATGGATATTAAGCAGTATGGTGAAATTTGATTGTAATGTTTTTTATGCAGTTAATATTACATACTTTTAAACATTGGAAATTTGATAATTTAATTATTTCCTAATACATGCTATTTTACTTTAAAAAGTTGTGTTATCTATGTAATATATACCATCTTTATAAACATTCATAATCCTTATATGCTATATTTCACAGTATACTAATCACCTGTATTTATTTTGCATATCTAATAGTAGTTATGGCAAATGAGTTATGGTGACAAACAAAATTTGCATTGGTTTCAGCACCTCTTTCATGACTTCTGAGCAAAAATTAGTCATTTGCTATTGGAATAATCAACTAATTGTTGAATAGAAAAATTAGCTTTATTTAGGAAATCAGTACAAGTGATACTTTGGCTGAAGATTCTTAGAATTTATGCTAATGGCTGTGGATTATCTTATGAATTGTATGAAAAATATTTAATTCTAAATCTTTAATTTTTCATTTATTAAAAGTGTAGCTATATTTAGTTTGTAACTTTACATTTTCCATGTTCTTTCTGATATCCTAATTAATAGTGTCATTCATCTCTTCATAGTCCTCTACAGCAAAGGTTCTTAATCCCTGGTCTGTGAAAGATTAGATCTTTATTTCCCTAATTTCTCTCTGAAATTTGGGATTTCTGTCAATTATGAATATGAGCTGCAATCACAATATCATTAATGGATCTATGACAGCATTATAAGTAGCAATCACAGATATTTCAATGCCATGTCATAGTGTTGAAGACAACTAGGATTTAGTGTGATCTGTCTCAATAAAACTTCATTCACAAAAAAATAAGGTAGATTTGGCCTACAGGTAGTAGTCTGCTGACCCCTGCTTTAGACTATTTCCTCAGATTATCATTCTCCCCCTTTTACTTCTTGATCCTTTATAGTTAGACATACTTCTGTTGAAAAGTATGAAAAGCATTTGTAAATAATTCACATATTAATAATAGGACTGACTTTTTTATTAGCTCATAAACTTGACCTTGAAAGCAGTTTCCATAAAAGACTTAAACATCTTCTATAATTCTGGAATAAATAGCTTCCTAGTGAGATAGATTTGAAGCAAAGTACGTGTTCAGATTTAAGCTTTGGTATGTTCTTTTTTTTAATATAAATTTACTTATTTTAATTGGAGGTTAATTACTTTACAATATTGTATTGGTAGCAAAAGAGACACAGAAGTATAGAACAGTCTTTTGGTATGTTCTTTTTAAAAGTATCTTTACAGTATATAACAGTATTTCCCAGGACATAGTCTTTGGAACAGTTGTTAGAATAGAATGAGATCCTTCAAGGAAAAGGTGTTCTATAGTTAAGCAAGTTTGAAAAATGCTGCTGCTGATGCTGCTGCTAAGTCGCTTCAGTTGTGTCCGACTCTGTGTGACTCCATAGACGGCAGCCCATTAGGTTACTCTGTCCCTGGGATTCTCCAGGCAAGAATACTGGAGTGGGTTGCCATTTCCTTCTGGATTTATTTAATTTCACCATAATTCATGGTATGCATTATTGAACTAAATTTTCAGGTAGCCAGTAAACAATTCTGTATAATGATGTTTATACCTTTGTTTCCTGTACTTAATAGTCAACTTGACTGTGAAATCTTCCCTCAGAAAAGGCTTTCTCCTCCTTACTTCCTCCTCTCTTTTCCCTCTGCTTCACTCTCTTTTTTTTTTTTTTTTCTAAATAAAAGCCTATCAATATACTTGCAAAACCCATCTATAAATTTGGGTTGACTGTATTAATATCTGGGCTTCCTTGGTGGCTCAGTGATAAAGAATCCATCTGCCAATGCAGGTAACACGAGTTCAATCCCTGGGCCAGGGAAGATCCCCTTGAAAAGGAAATGGCAGCCTGCTCCAATATTCTTGCCTGGGAAATCCCATGGACAGAGGAGCCTGTTGGGCTACAGTCCAGTGAAATCTCAAAAGAGTTGGACATGACTTAGGAACTAAACAGCAACACCATTAATATCTAAGAAGTACTTGAGGTGTAATCAGAACAGATACATTATGTGTTTTAGTTACTGATTAAATTTCAGGTGACCAAGAAAGTATACACATCGATATGGTTTTTCCCGAAGTATAAATTTCCACTACTTCATCAATCTTTAAAGTACCTCATTTTTTGAGGGTTAAGAATTAATTTAGCATACTTTTCTGTACATCTGGGCAGCTTAGCTGTATGTATTGCCCAGAATCCTAGGTGTTAACCGTTTTCTTAGATAAAAAGAGAGTCTAATGAGTTTTCTTTATTCATTGTTTATTAATATTCAAGAATATTTATTGAGCATCTCAGTTATACCAGCCACTGTACTAGATGCTAGTTTCATGGGACTTTGATCTTATGGATGGTACTGTGAAGTTAATTAAATGAACATTCACAGCAGAGCATGATTTTTTTTAATTCTGAAAATGGTATTTCCATGTACAGTATGTTCAATGAATTTTTGAATCAGTGATAACCAGCCTTTGTTCTATTCATAATTATATATTAATGTGAATTGCTATTTGAAATGATGTTCATTTTTAAAACATTAGTGTATCAAAAGTGTCTACAGTCTTATTAAGTAAGTGTAAAATATAGCCCACTTATATGAGGATTGTTTTCAGTAAATAAGTGCTATAGTACTATAGGATCCACAGTTGGCTGAATCCATGGGTGTGATAGGGAGGACTGAGAGTCAAATTATATTCAAATTTTCGACTGTGTGGTGGGTCAGTGCCTCTGACCCCCATGATGTTCAAGATCAATTGTAAATCTATAATAACTGTGACAAATTGTCTATTTTGTATTTGAGTGAGCAGTAAGAAACAGGTTTTTATGAAGTGCATTTAAAACCTGTATTTCCACATTTGCCATTAGTTTGTTGTTCATGTTCAGGTAAATCAGTGAATCACTTCTTCATGCTGACTCTTGATTTAGATTTGTTTTCACTTTATTCTTAATCTGTACTGTTAAAATACTGCCCACCTTCCACAGTGTTTTTTAACTGCTTCCTGCCAAGTACATGGAAGCTTTATAAGAGAAAATGTGTCTTTAGTCTAATTTTTACATTTTCTTCTATCAGTTATCTCATTTTAATCTTAACTTTTGTTTACATGTATCATTTCATAGTGTTAATGGAGAACCTTCAGAAGATTTTTTGTATCCAGGAAGTAGTCTGGAAACTATGGATAATCGTATTATCTTTTATTGTTTAACTGTGCATCTTATTCTAAAAACAGCATCCAAGACTACTGAGGGAAGTTAACTAGATCGTAAGTGGATTATGAGCTATTTGAGGGCATAGGCCATTATGTACTTAGATTATATTTCTTTCATGTGGTCCAGAATAGGAAGTTAATAAAACAGTATTCAGTGAATCAAACATGAAGCCAAAACAGTAAATCTTTTTTCTGTATTTTCCCTCTTTTCAGTGATTATTCCTGGAACTCCCAATTCTAACCAGTTTATCTCTTTACCTATTTTCTTCTGGGTTTTCTGTCTGTCCCTGTTCCCTAAAGATTTAGGTTTCATCCTCTCCTCTTCTGTCTATATTGTGTGCTCTTGTATGTAAAGACCTGCAGGCAGTACTAAAACCATTAGTACTAAAACTGTACTATCTTTAATCTTCACATCTAGAGAATGTATCAGTTCATAGTACCCAGAAACTTCATATCTCCATTTAAGTTCTCTCTTCTTTCTTGTGCCTTATTCCGTCAATAGCATTACCATCATCCTCATCACAAAGATTTAGAACTTTGAGTTTAATTTTTAATTTTTTTTCCATTGCTTATAATATCCAATTTTGACAATTTTATCTCTAAAATTATTTTGTGTCTGTTCAATCTCATTGTTATTGTTTAGTCGCTCAGTCCTGTCTATTTGTGACCCCATAGACCACAGCACACGAGGCTTCCCTGTCTTACACCATGTCTCGAAGTTTGCTCGAACTCCTGTCCATTGAGTGGTGATACCATCCAACCATCTGGTCCTCTGTCAACCCCTTCTCCTCTTGCCTTCAATCTTTACTGGCATCAGGGTCTTTTCCAATGAGTTGGGCCTTTTCCGATGAGTCGACTCTTCACATCAGATGGCTGAGGTATTAGAGCTTCAGCTTCAGCATCAGTCCTTCCAATGGATATTCAGGATTGATCTCCTTTAGGATTAACTGGTTCGATCTCCTTGATGTCCAAGGGACTGTCAAGAGTCTTCTCCAACACTTCAGTTCGAAAGCATCAGTTCTTCAGCTCTCAGCCTTCTTTATGGTCCAGCTCTCACATCCATATATGACTACTGGAAAAATCACAGCTTTGAGTATACAGACTTTGTCGGCCAAGTTCAGTCTCATTAGAACTATAATTCTCATTGACTCTTACACCTGAATTGTTGAATAATTTCTTAATCTCTCTATAAGCAGTCTCACTCTTCTCAGTGTACCTTATGCAAGTTTAACAATCAATGTTCCATTCTCCTGGTCAAATATTTGTTTTTGCATTGCCTACTACTAAATTCAGAATCTTTAATGTAGTATTCGAGACTCTCTGCCTGTTATTCTCTAAAGACACATCAATGAGTTTTCAGACTTACTCGATTTTTAAGATTCTGCCTAATTGGGCTATATTCTGTATGACACCTTTCTTGACATATCCTATATTTTGTCATCTTTCAAGACAAGAAACTACTGTGTTTATTTCATCATAACACCAAGCACAATGCATTAGACATAGTAAGTATTCAGTAAATATTTTTGGACATTTGAAAGAACGAGAAAAAATTTCTCCATGGCATTGTTATAACAATTTGCTATATTTTCCTTAAATAAAATTAGAACCACTTTTAAGTGAAATCATCATTATTATTTGTCGCACATTCAATTTAATACTAGCTTTGCTCACTTATAATACCAGTTCCCAATTTATACTATTCTAGATTGGCTTACTTTACTAATCTAGACCTAGCTTTTATATCTTTAAACATGTATATGACTATAACTCTTCCTCTTTTATTTTAAATTTTAAGATTCTTTTTTTTTAAATTTAAAGATGATTTTTAAAAAATCATCCAAGTTATTCCTTTCATTTGTTCATTAAATTTCATCCTTATAATCTTCTGTATTTTGGATATAATACACAAATCTGCCAGCAATGCAGGAAACCCAGGTTCAACGACTGGGTTTGGAAGATCCCCTAGAGAAGAGAATGGCAACCACTCCAGTATTCTTGCCTGGAGACTCCCCTGGACAGAAGGAGCCTGGCAAGCTACAGTCCATGGGGCCACAAAGAGTCGGACACGACTGAGCAACTAAGTATGCACATACAAATTATTTTAGTGACTGAATAGCCTATTCATCTTTTGCTGCCTTATAATTTTTATCATCTTTATGACATTTCTTTCCATCATATTAAATGTATTTGTGTCCTTAAGTGTCCATAATTTATAATATTTATAGTGTGAAATATGCTTTATTATATATAGTAAACAGATATGGTAGAAATAAGTGGCTTTCTATGTGTGTGTTTTTAAATTGTGTGTATTATAAGAAATTCTTGTTGATTGAATCTTCATGCTCATCAAACCCAAGTAGGATATAGAATTGTTGTATTCTTAGATCAAATCATCAATTAGAGCCTTCCTAACTACAAATTTTTTCAAATTGTTACAAGCATTTATGGAAACTGATGAATTTACCCCAAGTTCCTTTTATTCCTTTATAAGGTCACTGAACTCAAGAATGTATTCACTCTCTGAGTGAAAGAAAGAAAGAAAAGATGGCTTTTAAAAAATGCTTAGGAAAATTACATATACTAAGTCCTCAAGAGAATTTTACTTGATGATCAATAGAAGTTAAAGTACAACTTTTAGAAAAAAAAAAGGTTAATAAAAATGTAATACTCATCTTTATGAGAGAAACGAAGAAATGACTTGTCTCTCTCAGTGCCATATTAGGTATTGACTAATTAGTGATTAATTACATTAATGTGAACAACAGCTATTACTGTATTTACTGAAAAGCATATGAATTCTAAAATATAATAGTTCCACATGAGTAACAGGAAATGTTAATGAGCACTTACATTACTAGACTTTTCTTTCCTTCTCTTATTTGATGAACTCTTGTTTTGCTGAAAACTTCGTCTTGTTTAGGACAGAATTTTATTCCTTTCAATAGCCTTATTATTCAAAGGAATGGATTTTCATCACAGTGGTTTTGTGTGGATTTTTTAAGGTATAAATTGGTAATCATTGTAAAGTAGTACACATCTATGTTTTGGTTGTGTCTGGATTTTTCTAGTGTAGAAGTTATTAGCATGATGAACATACGGCTGGCTGTAGTATAATGGGAAAAACAGCAGAAAACATACTCTTACTGATCTGTTGCATGATTATTTAAATACTGATTTGATCTGACAAACCGAAGAACATAGTGATTTTAGTATGAAATGAACCTAGGAAAAATGTCAGTTTCCAAAGGATAGGATTCAGGACATTAAGCGGAAATACTGAAACGTATTAATTAAGCAAACATGTTTTAAGTATCTACTCTTTTACCTATTTCTTTCAAAATTTATTTTGGAAGCTTGTAAAAAGTACTCTTTACAGTTTTGAATCAAGGGGAATTGCCTTCCTTTAGCCATAATGCTAAGAAAGTAGCAGTCTCATATGAACAAAAGGATAAGTAAGTAGAAAACGTGCTTCAGTTATCAATTCAGATCTGTTAACCACTGTGACAAGATTTGCAGAAATCTTCAGGCATGCCATTTAGAGCCTAGTTTTGACATTAATCTATTTTTTCCAAGTTAATAAAATGTATTCCACTGAGGTAATTTTTGCTGTCATCTTAATTAAGTCAGTGTGCCCTTTACCTGAATTTAATTACATAATTTTCTTAAAGTGTATAAATTGTGCTAAGCATTTATTTATAACATGAAACTAATGTAACGATAAATCAATACTGAAGGAATTTCACATCTCTCACTCTGTTCACTGTAGAGCACAGCAACCAGAATGCTCTTCAGTGAAGAAACTGTAAACTGCTAGTTTGTAGATTTTATCACATTAACTTGGAACTCTGAGGCATCTCAAATCACGACTTTATACAAATGAGCTCTTTGTAACATGTCAAGTAATCTATTTACATGAATTATTTAGCTTGTTTGATTTAGTACAGAAATGAAATTCAGGAAACTTCAGATACTGTTGAATAATTAAATAAAATAATTCCAGACTTTAATTTTATTTTGTATCAAATATCTGATAACCAATTATGATGTGTTGACAGCCCTTAAACAACAGTTATTTATCTCCTTGTCTCGAGAGGCCATTCAGATGCAGGGTCAGCACTGGTCAAGATTTTCTTTATCATTGAGGACTAGAAGACTCATGAAGAATGAATAGAACTATGATTAAATCCAGCAATGTGGCCTGATTTTGGTTAGGCAAGAAAAATTCTTGGATTTCTTAAAGCATATTAAATTGCCCCATTCTGTCTTACAATGTTGAATTTCCTTCTTGTTATGAACCCCAATAAAACTATTCTTTAATAATCTACTAAAGTAACTTTTATGCAGTGAAAGATTATCTAGCCTAATTCAAACAGTCCGTGTAACCTGGAAAAATGTTAGGACTAAAGAAAGAGCAATTTATGCAACTACTGGTAACATCATTGGCCTGAGAATGAGATTTCTAAGAATGAGATTTTTTTTTTTTTCTCAGAAATGATAAATAACCTGGCACTTATTGAGTTCAGTCGATCAGTCGTGTCTGACTCTTTGCAACCCCATGAATTGCAGCACGCCAGGCCTCCCTGTCCATCACCAACTCCCCGAGTTCACTCAAACTCACATCCATCGAGTCTGTGATGCCATCCAGCCATCTCATCCTCTGTCGTCCCCTTTTCCTCCTGCCCCCAATCCCTCCCAGCATCAGAGTCTTTCCCAAGGAGTCAGCTTTTCACATGAGGTGGCCAAAGTATTTTGCAGTTTCAGCTTCAGCATCATTCCTTCCAAAGAACACCCAGGACTGCTCTCCTTTAAAATGGACTGGTTGGATCTCCTTGCAGTCCAAGGGACTCTCAAGAGTCTTCTCCAACACCACAGTTCAAAAGCATCAATTCTTCGGCACTCAGCTTTCTTCACAGTCCAAGTCTCACATCCATACATGACCGCTGGAAAAACCATAGCCTTGACTAGACGGACCTTTCTTGGCAAAGTTATGTCTCTGCTTTTGAATATGCTATCTAGGTTGGTCATAACTTTCCTTCCAAGGAGTAAGCATCTTTTAATTTCATAAAGTCTGACACTGTTTCCCCATCTATTTCCCATGAAGTGATGGGACCAGATGCCATGATCTTCATTTTCTGAATGTTGAGCTTTAAGCCAACTTTTTCACTCTCCTCTTGCACTTTCATCAAGAGGCTTTTTAGTTCCTCTTCACTTTCTGCCATAAGAGTGGTGTCATCTGCATATCTGAGGTTATTGATATTTCTCCTGGCAGTCTTGATTCCAGCTTGTGCTTCTTCCAGCCCAGTGTTTATCGTGATGTACTCTGCATATAAGTTAAATAAGCAGGGTGACAATATATAGCCTTGATATACTCCTTTCCCTATTTGGAACCGGTCTCTTGTTCCATGTTGTTCCATGTCTCTTGTAACTGTTGTTTCCTAACCTGCATACCAGTTTCTCATGAGGCTAGTCAGGTGGTCTGGTATTCCCATCTCTTTCAGAATTTTCCACAGTTTATTGTGATCCACACAGTCAAAGGCTTTGGCATAGTCAATAAAGTAGAAATAGATGTTTTTCTGGAACTTTCTTGCTCTTTCCATGATCCAGCAAATGTTGGCAGTTTGATCTCTGATTCATCTGCCTTTTCTAAAACCAGCTTGAACATCTGAAGTTCACGGTTCACGTATTGCTGAAGCCTGGCTCTGAGAATTTTGAGCATTACTTTATTAGCATGTGAGATGAGGGCAATTGTGCAGTAGTTTGAGCATTCTTTGGCATTGCCTTTCTTTGGGATTGGAATGAAAACTGAGCATTTCCAGTCCTGTGGCCACTGCTGAGTTTTCCAAATTTGCTGACATATTGAGTGCAGCTCTTTGACAGCATCATCTTTCAGGATTTGAAATAGCTCAACTGGCATGCCATCACCTCCAGTAGCTTTGTTCGTAATGATGCTTTCTAAGGCCCACTTGCTTCACATTCCAGGATGTCTGGCTCTAGGTGAGTGATCACACCATCCTGATTATTTTGGTCTTGAAGATCATTTTGTACAGTTCTGTGTATTCTTGCCACCTCTTCTTAATATCTTCTGCTTCTGTTACATCCATACCATTTCTGTCTTTTATCGAGCCCATCTTTGCATGAAATGTTCCCTTGGTATCTAATTTTCTTGAAGAGATCTGTAGTCTTTCCCATTCTGTTGTTTTCCTCTATTTCTATGCATTGATCGCTGAGGAAGGCGTTCTTATCTCTCCTTGCTATTCTTTGGAACGCTGCATTCAGATGCTTATATCTTTCTTCTTCTCCTTTGCTTTTCACCTCTCTTCTTTTCACAGCTAGTTGTAAGGCCTCCCCAAACAGCCATTTTGCTTTTTTTGCATTTCTTTTCCATGGGGATGGTCTTGATCCCTGTCTCCTGTACAGTGTCACAAACCTCTGTCCATAGTTCGTCAGGCACTCTATCTATCAGATCTAGTCCCTTAAATCTATTTCTCACTTCCACTATATAATCATAAGGGATTTGATTTAGGTCATACCTGAATGGTCTAGTAGTTTTCCCTACCCTCTTCCATTTAAGTCTGAATTTGGCTTTCAGTTCAGTTCAGTTCAGTTCAGTCGCTCAGTCATGTCCGACTCTTTGCGACCCCATGAATTGCAGCATGCCAGGCCTCCCTGTCCATGACCAACTCCCCGAGTTCACTCAGACTCGCGTCCATCGAGTCAGTGATACCACCCAGCCATCTCGTCCTCTGGCGTCCCCTTCTCCTGCCCCCAATCCCTCCCAGCATCAAAGTCTTTTCCGATTAGAGGGCTGTAAGTGCTGTATTGTAAATATTGTATCTACTTGAACACATTTTTTTCTGATATACAATTGGTTATAATATTTACTAACATTCTTCAATTACTCAGGGCATTAAGTTTTAGATGGAAATGTATTTTTGTGCACAACTGATTTTTAAAACTTTTTGACTTCATTGAATGATTAATTTTTAATATTATTAAATATTTTAATACAAATGAAATGAGATCTAAAAAATATATTTATTGGGAGTGTGGAATCTTAGCCACTAGACTACCAGGGAGGTCCCAAAATGAGATTTTTTTTTTAAAAAAAAGCTCTTTAAACTTGTTTTTCTAAATTATAAAATATTCAAAACACTATTTTAATTATTTACGATGGTGTCATTTTATTTTTAATACATATTGAGTTTCAAGAACTCTTGAATATGATGAGAACATTTAAAATTGCAGTTGAGCAAAAATAAAAATTAGACCAAATCATACTGTTCAGAGATAAATTGCTTTTAAAATTTGGTATATAATAAATTATTTCCTACTTTTTTCATGCATATATGTGTATATCTTATATATATTTTGTAATAAAATGAAATTGTGCTTGGTAAAAGTGAATTAAAGAAAACTAGTTTACTGTTCATCTAATTCATAAATTATGTACAGTTTCAACACTTTTCAGCTGTTGTAATTTTTCCTCAAATGCATAGTGATGTCTTGGTCTGTACTTATTTTATTTATAAGCTACCTGTTTTCCTAAGTAGGATTTCCTATGAGCCTTTCTTCAGTGTGTCTGTGGTTGTTGTTCTTCAGTCACTCAGTTGTGTCCAGTACTTTGCAACCCCATGGACTGCAGCTAGCCAGGCTTCCCTGTCCTTCACTTTCTCCTGGAATTTGCTCAAACTCCTGTCCATTGAGTCAGTGATGCCATCCAACCATCTCACCCTCTATTGTTCCCTTCTCCTTCTGCCCTCAATCTTTCCCAGCATCAGGATCTTTTCCAATGAGTGGATTCTGCATCAGGTGGCCAAAGTATTGGTGTTTCAACTTTAGCATCACTCCTTCCAATGAATACTCAGGGTTGATTTCCTTTGGGATTGACTGGTTTGATCTCTTGCAGTCCAAGGGACTCTCAAAAGTCTTCTCCAACACCGCAGTTCAAAAGCGTCAATTCTTCAGTGATCAGCCTTTTGTATGGTCCAGCTCGCACATCCATACATGACTACTGGAAAAACCATAGCTTTGCATATACTGACCTTTGTCGGCCAAGTGATGTCTCTGCTTTTTAATACATTGTCTACATTTGTCATAGGTTTTCTTCCAAGGAACAAGTGTCTTTTAATTTCATGGCTGCAGTCACTGTCTGCCGTGATTTTTGGAGCCCCCAAAATTAAGTCTGTCACTGTTTCCATTTTTTCCCCATATATTTGCTATGAAGTGATGGGACTGGATGCTGTAATCTTAGTTTGTGAATGTTGAGTTTTAAGCTAACTTTTTCACTCTCCTCTTTCATCAAGAGGCTCTTTAGTATATCTGTAGTTATCTGTTTTCGAGAAGGCAGTGGCACCCCACTCCAGTACTCTTGCCTGGAAAATCCCATGGATGGAGGAGCCTGGTAGGCTGTAGTCCATGGGGTCGCCAAGAGTCGGACTTGACTGGGCAACTTCACTTTCACTTTTCAGTTTCATGCATTGGAGAAGGAAATGGCAACCCACTCCAGTGTTCTTCCTTGGAGAATCCCAGGGACCGGGGAGGCTGGTGGGAGGCCGTCTATGGGGTCGCACAGAGTTGGACACGACTAAAGCAACTTAGCAGCAGCAGCAGCAGCAGTTTACTGTTTTACCTGAATGTGTCTAATCAAGCACTTCCTGACTCTCAAGCCGAAGATTTTGCAGTCAGTGCTACCACCTGGGATGAGAAGCCCATTTTTCTACTACTTAAATAAGCGGAGAGAGGAAACTTGCAAGGCACGCAAGGGATTAACTCACTTTTCCCTCTTGCACATGTTTCAAAGAACTACCCTGTCTCTTCCTCTAGCATCCCATGCTTAAATTCTGTTACTGCTTAAGAGTTTGAGCTAGCCTCTGTTTTCTGTGAGTTTGGGGCTCTATTTTAATTTTTTTTTGCTCCATTCATTGCCATTTGTTCACTCAGCTGTTATTTATTGGACAGATGTGCATAGGGCATACTTTAAAGCACTGGGAATACAGCAATTAAAAGTCATAAAGTTCACTGACCTTAAGGACAAGAAAGAATCGAACAAATAATGAATAGCATCCATAAGATTTCACAAAAGCACAGTGTAGTACTAGTGTACAGGGGGTGTGCATGATGGAAAGGACCCGGTTGAGTAAGAATGGCCACCTTCCTTATTCAGGAATGTTTCATAAACTCCGGTTCAGTAAGAGAACTTTCTAAGATTTTAAGACAAAGACCACCATTGAAGTGTCCCTCTTATCTTGAGCTATGTCTACCTGGGATAAACATGAAAGTATCACTGAAAAAATTGAAAATATGTTTCTTGTTAACTCATATTTTCATGTGTGTATACAAAATGTGTATAAAAATTTAAGGCAGTTCCATTACCATTAAAATAAATACCTATTTCATGGATTGAAATCTGTAAAATACTTTTATAGTGTCCACACGTATATAAAATGCTATAGTTTGTAGCCTGTGTTGTGGACCAGTAGGTAGGTAATTGTCATTCAGCTGACGTCAGAAAAATCAGTTGAACATTAGGAAAGTCAACTAAAATTCTACGAGTGAGTAGTACATGGTGCAATACTGGTTTTAAGTAATGAGTAACTTACACTTTTATCCAGACTTCAAATGGTTATATGCCTTCTAGAAAGTTCTGGCTCAGAAAATTTCATGCTTTACAATTCTTTAATTTGAATATAAAGAGATATTTACCTTCGCTACACACTGAACAACTATTTAAAATATATTATTAAAGAGATACCAAATATGCTCAAGGGACCTCATGTTTTGCTTTGTCCCTATTACTCTGTTACCTGATTTTTTTCTTCATTTATCATGACCTCTTTCCATATCAGTAAAGATCTTCATCAGCAATTTAATTATGGTTTGTCATAATCACAGTTTATTTAACCAACCTATTCTTGTTAAACCTTAAGTTTGATTTAATTTTACCATTAAAAAAAATACTTTGGTGAACAACTTATTATTTTTATCTGTATGGTTTTCCAATTGTTTCATCAAGTTTTCTTTTTAAAAAACCTAGATTGCTGGGTCGTAATACTTGTTACTTGTTGCTAGACTGCCCTCCAGAAAGAATGTGCCAAGCCACAATGAGAGCGAGATTACACTACAGTATCCATTTCTACTTGTGGCTCAGCTGGTAAAGAATAGGCCTGCAGTGTGGGAGACCTGTGTTCGATCCCTGGGTTGGGATCCTCTGGAGAAAGGAAAGGCTACCCACTACAGTATTGTGGCCTGGAGAATTCCGTGGACTATAGAGTTCATGGGGTCACAAAGAGTCAGACATGACTGAGCAGCTTTCACTTCGCTTCACTTCACTTCATCCATTTCTACATATCTGTACCAAAGCTTTAGAAGTATTTGCCAGTCTGAGCTTTGTAGTGATATATGATTGTTGATTGATTTGCTATTTTGAATATAGTGAATTGGAATATTTTTCTATTTGATTAAGTCTTTCTTCACTCTTTCGCTTCCTTTGACTTTTCTTTCTTTCTTGGGTGTGATCATAACACAAGAATATGTAGTGTGCACAGGAGGGTATATGTGCAAATAAGAGAGTGAGTGAAAAGGCCATTTACATACCTTGCTCATTTTTTTTCTGGTTGATGTTTGTTTTTTCTTAAGGGTTTTTAAGAACCCTACTTCATATCATATGGAATAAGTACTAGCTATCAATCTAGCAGTTTGCAGTATTGCAGATTCTCCCAGTTTGATCTTAGCCTTCTAACTTTATTTTGTATATACAGAAGTAATAAATTGTATGTGAGTTAAACTGTTTTGGAACACCTGTATGGAAACAGGGACTTTTATAAAAGTATATATTGTTGATGAGAAACTAGGGGAGACTTAAGCAGACACAACAAAAACTGTGACTTAAATCCTTGATTTATCCTCAGTTCAGTTCAGTGGCTCAGTAGTGTCTTGACTCTTTGCGACCCTGTAGACTGCAGCATGCCAGGCCCCCCGTCCATCACCAGCTTCTGGAGCTTGCTCAAACTCAGGTCCATCGAGTCGGTGATACCATTCAACCATCTCATCCTCTGGCGTCCCCTCCTCCTCCTGCCTTCAATCTTTCCCAGCAACAGTGTCTTTTCCAATGAGTCAGTTCTTCGCATCATGTGGCCAAAATATTGGAGCTTCAGCTTCAACATTAGTCCTTCCAGTGAATATTCAGGACTGATTTCCTTTATAATTGACTGGTTTTATGGGAAAAACAGCTAGAGAAAACATTGTTTAACATAACACTTTATATAGAGCTAAATGATTTTTCTTATAATTCTAAAATGTCATCATAATAACTATAACCCAAAGCTTGAAGACATTGTTATCACTGTACATTATCATTTCAAGTAAGGTTAGATATAATTTTTTTTAATTAGGCAAGTTATAGTTCTCAGAACAGTTTAACTTATGTAATTGTTAATATTTGAACTTTGTGACATGATAAATTTTGAAGAGACCCGCAGATCCTCAACTCTCCCGATTCTGTAGAGTAGTTTAACTGTACCAAGTGTTTGTTTGTTTGTTTTTAATTTCTGGAAACATATTTAAAGTCTTATGTGTGTAACCTGTAATAAAATTTATATTTTCATGCACGGTATATTCTAAATACCTGTCTTCTCTTAAAAGACATGTTGTTAGTAAGTAAAAAAAATCTAATACTATGAAATTATGACTGTTGTATACTTAGAAACAACGAAAAACAGTATAAAAAGGATTTAATATTTTTACTTCACTGTGGCTTTAATAACTAGGATGATTACTTGCAAATGAACAACTGCATCATCTTCAGCACCACAGGCTTAAATTAAGGTCCCAAAGTCCCATAGGTTTTACGTTCCCTGACATGTTATCAAGAAACTTACAAATATAGAATGGCTCGTGTTCTAAGATGGAACACAATCCATGTAATATCCATGACTAGTAAAGCGATTAAAATTCAGTCCAACATCAGGCTCTGTAAAGGAGGTACAAAGTGATGAAAGAGAAAAAAAAAGAAAAAGAAACTAGTTGGTTTCTGTTAAAGCTGAAAAATGGTGAAAACAAACCATTTTCATCATACTAGCAGTTGGAGAAATTTAGTTGTTTCTGTGTCTCTGAGCTGCTAATGTAATTATTCTGAACTTCTCATTGTGTTTTAATCTGAAATATTTTCACATATTTTTCAGCCCTTGCTGAAACTATTTCTCTTGTAACAATGATAAAAATATATAAGCTATGAGAAGTCCTTTATTTTCATTTTCATGAACCAGAAACATGAGAAAAGAATGATTGAATACTTTGATTTCATAGTAAGTGAGCACTTCAATAAAGGTTTGATTATTTTAACAGCTTAATAGTCTTAATGAATATTTTATTCTGACCAAATAATTATATTAAACTTTACAGTCTGTTATGTCAAATATAATTTCAGTTCTGCTGGAAGTTTGCTGATGCTGAGAATGAAGAGCTCTCAGTGCAAAAAGGGTAGTACCTTGATTCTTTGCCAATAATACCTATATCTTTTTCTTAGTAAAACAATAATTAAAAGTTGACTTCTTAACTTCCCAGCTGTGTTGTAAATAATAAGAAAATAGAATAATCTAGCCATTCTTTTACTGTACTAAAGAATTATGCCTAAATTCAAATCACATCTGTTGGTTGTTTTTATTTAAGCATACTTCCAGTGAATTGATCTTTAAAAAGACAGTCATAATAATTGACACACATCAACCTTTAATGTTGTGTGTTGCATTTGGAATTTGTATATCATTTCATACAAATCCACATCTAGCACCCCATCCTTAGGACTGTGTACAACTGTATATCATTATACAGCCTCTTTATTTTTTCTGACCAAAAATATACTAGCAAAATGAGAATAATACTATCTTAACAGTCTCAAGGCAATGGTAATAGAGATTGTTTTTGACCTTAAGGTGTTATATCTTGGCTTAATATTCTGCAAATAACAGTGAATTTACTGCCTTTTTAGAATGTTAAGGTAAGTAATTTAAATATGAATTTGATTTGTGGCATTTTAGTTTTAGAGAGGATGTTTTGCTTGGGCAGGATACTGATAGGTTTTACATGCAAAAGCATCATGAGTAATTAGATTCAGAGACATTACTTGGCCAACAAAGGTCCGTCTAGTCAAGGCTATGGTTTTTCCAGTGGTCATGTATGGATGTGAGAGTTGGACTGTGAAGAAAGCCGAGTGCCGAAGAATTGATGCTTTTGAACTGTGGTGTTGGAGAAGACTCTTGAGAGTCCCTTGAACTGCAAGGAGATCCAACCAGTCCATCCTAAAGGAGATCAGTCCTGAATATTCATTGGAAGGACTGATGCTGAGGCTGAAACTGCAATACTTTGGCCACCTCATGCGAAGAGTTGACTCATTGGAAAAGACCCTGATGCTGGGAAGGATTGGGGGCAGGAGAAGATGGGGCCAGCAGAGGATGAGATGGCTGGATGGCATCACTGACTCAATGGACATGAGTTTGGGTAAACTTTGGGAGTTGGTGATGGACAGGGAGGCCTGGCGTGCTGCAATTCATGGGGTCACAAGGACTCGGACACGACTGAGCGACTGAACTGATGTACTAAGTCACTTCAGTCATGTCTGACTCTTTGTGACCCCATGGACTATAGCCCGCCAGGCTCCTCTGTCCATGGAATTCTCCAGGCAAGAATACTAGAATGGGTTGTCATTTCCTCCAGGGACTCTTTCTGACCCAGGGATCAAACCTGTGGCTCCTGCATTGAAGGCAGATTCTTTACTCTGAGCCACCAGGGTATTTTTTTATAAATTGATTTATGCTGCTGCTGCTAAGTCGCTTCAGTCATGTCTCACTCTGTGCGACCCAGAGATAGCAGCCCACCAGGCTCCCCCGTCCCTGGGATTCTCCAGGCAAGAACACTGGAGTGGGTTGCCATTGCCTTCTCCAATGCTTGAAAATGAAAAGTGAAAGTGAAGTCGCTCAGTGGTGTCCGACTCCTCACGACCCGATGGACTGCAGCCCACCAGGCTCCTCCGTCCATGGGATTTGCCAGCCAAGAGTATAGAAAATGTTAAATGATGTTTCTTTATTATAGGACTTTGTATTTTCACTATGCCAGTACACATTGTGAATCATTCAGAAAGGAAGATATTATGTGCAGTATTTCACCTCATAAGTATTTGACCAGAGATTCCTTTTTTGTGTGAAGCATATTGTAGGGCAAGTGTTACATAAAACATACTTAGAGAAGTGCTAGACTAGCATTTAGGGGTTTTAATACTTAAAAAATTTTTTCACATCTTTTTCTTCAGCTTATCTTAAAACAGGGTGATTGTATAACAATCATGTTTTTTTCTTTTTAAAAATACTTCTCTCCGTTCCTAAATTTTCTTGATGTGGCAACTTCAAAATTACTACCAATATGGTCGTATTTTTTAACTCATAATAATAATATTTTCTTATAATACTTTGTATTATCTGGGTTCTTCCTATATTTTCATCATTTCTTTCCATGTTTGCTTTGAAGTTTTTTCCCAACAACATTGATCTCTATATGCAGCATCATGGTTCTGACAGACCTTGTTTTTTCAAGCTTCCTTACTTTTATACATGTAGGTTTCTCTTCCTGGAATGTCTCTTTCCTACTCCACATCTGCTGGTGAATACTTACTTCTTATGATTTAAAACTCAAGATGTAATGTAACGCATTATCTGAAGCTTTATTGAGCTAATATTTGCCATCCGTATATGTAGTTATTAATTTATGTCGGTTGTTCATGAATATTAAGTATTTGGCACACATATATGTCAGGATGCTATGAGTGTAAGGATGAACAGTGTAAATATGAACAAAAAGCTCATATTCTTGAGGACTGGATAAGCTAGTAAATGGACAACTGTAATAATCCCTGATAATTGCTATTCCCAGGAAGTACAGAGTGCTATGGGTACACATAGGAAGAGCTATGGAAACCAGGTAAAACTCTGGGAAACTGACACCTGGCCAGAGATTTGAAAGATAAATAGGAGTTACTAAGGTGGAAAGATGAGTGCAGTTAGAGCAGCTAAGAAAATAGTTAAAAACAGAGATGGACCTACATGAAAATAGATGGAATTACTAGGGGAAATAGTCAAGCAGACATTGATAATTATGTGGTAAGTAATTACATAGTATTACCATAGCACTGTGGTATTACCAAATGCTGTGGCTTTGGGGATTATAGGTCTGAACTTTGAGACCATGTTGGAATTTCCTGCGGCTAATAAGATGGTATTCTGCTCTTTGTAACACTGTAAGTAACATATTGAGGTGGTTTCTGCACGCCATAGCCATTTAATATATAATAGAAAGGAAGCCCTACCTGGATTTCCAAAAAAGAGTCAATTTTCAGCAAGCTTGAAATAGATTAGTTGTGTATACATCTTTGGCTATCATGATACCTAGGAACACAGAAATACTTAAAGTCCATGTATGTCTTCTCCAGACTAAAAGTAGTCAAAGCCCTTGTAAACTTTTTAATAGGCGCCATACAAATCCTATCCATGGAATTTCTGTATTACTTTATTTTCCATTTTAGAGTTACATAGTAGCCTATAGCTGAAAAGTTTTCTGTCAATAAAAGTTTTCTCCCCTTGATTATTAGAAATTAGAGAAGAAAAATCAATTTGCTGTGTTTTACACATTCAGATTGCTTTATGTATAGTTTTAGATTGTTGGTCTCTAATTTTAAATATACCCAAATTATTAATAAGAAAACTGGAGGTTAAATTCCCAAAATATTTAATCCTTTTAAATAAATTAACAGAAATTATTTTATATTCCCAAGGTCAATCTTCCAGAGCTCTTTTAAAAGTCTTACTGACAAATAAAATTCTTTGTAGAGTTTTCAGACTAACTTACTCTTAATATCAAATTTGTGTTTTATTCATTTATGTTTTTGTGATATTTCAGCCTGTTACATAATGTACTATACTCTCTTACAACATATGAAAATGTTTGAAATCTTGACTTAACAGTGGGAAAAGGCTAGGGATAGTTTTACTCTATTTAAAATTATTTTGCTATTACAGTAATAAGTGCCAATTGTTTTCTTTTCAGAATATCTTAGTTGATAATAGAAGTTTGTCAAATATGGTGCCTTTGGGCCTATTAAAGACTTGTTGAGTAAATAAATAATGTTTCATGGTCTCTTTTATATATTCCGTAATAGCAGTTTCTTTTTTATCAATTAAATAGAGGTAAAGTCTATCTAAAGTTACGTAGTTTATAATTTTTACATAGACATGGTGATGATCAATATATTAAAATTTTGATTTAGTTCTGATGTAATATAACAGAATTTGGTCAAATAACTTAATTGATAAAGGCATTTTTTTCCCTTAAGAGTGTGTAGTTACTGGCATTTCGTAGATGCCAAAGCTAAAATGTCAGGCTTTGATATGCACCTGTATTGTAAGAAAGTCTTTTATTTATTTTTTTTGGTAAGAAATTCTTATTTGTGGTCAGGATTTTCTATTTTATCATTACAGTGATTAAGTTTAATTATGAAGTTTCATCTGTACTCCTTACTCCAAAGTGGGGAATTGTTTGCTTTTTTTCTCCAGTAAAACCTTTTGTAAAATTATTCTGTGGTTTTAGGTGTACCTTCAAAGGAGTATCCAACAGATAATGGGACAGGAGGGTATTGAGCTGAGCTTCCTTTCCTGGGTGTTTGTAAAAAGATTAGTAGAAGGAAGATAATCTTTTGAAATAGAAATGTATGGTATATACATTCATTAGTAGATTTCTTTAGGAAACATGTAATAATGCTCCTGAGTAAAGCAAAATAGTGTGATAGTGGTCCCTGGTTTACCTGATATCGTTGATAGTCCTGTTTTATACTTCCCTCAGTGTATATTTTTCCTCTTCTTTTGTTGTTTAAAATAAATTTTAGTGTAGTTGATCTGGATTAACAAAATCTTATTGTAATGTTTCTCATCCAATGCCATAGTTTTAGTTCTTTAAATTAATAATTTTTATTGAAATTTGTGAAGTACTGGGCTGGGGATACCGCTGTGAACAAAATAGTCAAAAGTTTCTGCCCTTTTGGACTCTTTGTTTCAGTGGGGAAGATAAACAATGAAGTAGACAAGTTACAACAAACTTCTATTTCAGAAAGTGATTGAATCATGGAGAAAGTAGAGGAACATAAAATGACACATAGTAATTGAGAGCAAACTGTTTATTTCATAGATGTTAAGGAATACTTCTCTGATGCTGTATCACTGAACCAGGGTCTTCATAAATGAGAAAGGGGCTGCTTTGAGAAAAGTCAGAGGAAAAGTGTTCCTAGTATAGACATCAGACGGGATAAAAGGCCTAAGTAAGAACAAACTTGGCATTTTCCAAGAACTGAAAAAGACCCATCATCTCCCTAGAGTGAAGAAAAAGAAAGGGAGAGTAATATGAGATGAGGACTGAAAACTAAGCAAAGGCCAGAATGTGATGGGTTTTGAAAGTCAGTGTTAAGGATTTAACTCTAAAATGAGAATACAGTACATTGTTTTTAAATAGGTAAATCACATGTGATTGGTGTGTTTAAGAAATCACTTTGAACAAGGAATGGATTATAGAGGTACAAGAGGTGAAGCAGGCTATCGTAATAGTCCTGCTTAGAGATAATGGTGACTTGGACTAGGAGGTGTCAGTAGAAAGAGAGTGAATTAGTTCACATTATGTTATTATGGTGTTTACAGCCATGGACCAGATTCCTTATCCAAGGGAGAGAATAGCAACAAGAAAGCCAAAGGAAGAAAGTGTTTCCATAAGGAGGAAATGACTAACTGAGCCTGCCTCTTGAAGAGGAAAGGGAAAATGCCATAATAGTATACCGCTTGCAATTTTTTTTGATTGCTCGAAGTTTACCAACATCCTTATGATTCATATTGACTGAAAACTTTGCCATCTGACTCACTGTCTACCTCTATGTTTGTACTCCTGTTCAGCCTTTGTTCCTAAAAACTTTGAAAGAAAAAGTGATGGTAAAGGAAGCAAGGGAGTGGCAAAATGGAACAAAGAAAATATCTAAACTGTTTGTGGCCCAAGTAACCTGAGATTTGAGAGAGAAAAAAAACTGCCCCAGTTGAGAGGGCTCCATGGGACATAAAGAGGTAGGGAACAGCAAGATTTTATCAGCAGGTGAGACTAAAAGAAACATTCAGAAAAGGCGTTTTGGATATGGAGCATCTGTTGAAACTGAGGTAACAGAGGGCACAATGAAGAGGTCTAAAAGGAGATGGGGATGGGGAATTGGGTCCTATTCAGAGATACAGAGAAGGCAGTAAGCATAGAGACCTGGTTATGGTGACTGGAGAGATTTAGACTTTTGCTGGTAACTTAGATACGCAGGGATATGAGGAGTGGTAGTCTCTTTTAGGATGATGGACATTTAAAGTTATGGTGCAGCTTACTGTTTTAAAGGTGTGATACCACTGATGTTTCTGTTCTAGTCCTCAAAATTATGAAGTGGTCTTTGATGGAGGAGGAGCAGGGGAAGTGAGATACTGAGATGTGCTAGCCACTGGTTAGGGGAACAGTTGACTCAAATGAACTAAGAAGGATACTCAAGGACTTATTCCCATAGGTAGGTTAATGAGTATGGGCAGGAGGCCAGAGAGTGGACAGGAAACCAAAGACTCAGAGATTCTTTCTAAAGGGAAGGAGGCCAGAGGATGACACAGAGCCAGTCATCTGTCTTCACATGGATCAGAGGTCAGTGGGTGGCCAACAGTCCAAGAATCTGTCTTCAAGTGGATTATAAGTCAAGAGGACTAGCCAGAAAGTCAGGAGGTTTAAACCAATGGAAAGTTACATATTACTTTGAGAGGACTTGAATATATCTGACAATTACCATCTTACAGGCAACATCTAGTCTGGGCTTCCTCCATTTGACAGGTCTTATCCATAATATTTTAATAATTCAAAACAGTAGAAAATGTAAGAGCAGTTATATGAAACAAGAATTATAAAAATTTAATGTAGAAACAGTTTTGCCATTTTCTTACACGTTTTTAAACCTGAGTATAACAGGTTAAATTAATTAAATTTAGTTTGTGATATCACAGAAACTCATCTGAACAGTAGCTACCAGCTTTAAGCTGCATCAAACTGGTGTTATACATATCTATTTTCATATATCACCTTTAGCCCCTTTAATGCTAGTATATTCTGATATTCTTTATAATTTTCTGATACTTGATATTGGAAAAAAAAACAAAGTGATAATACTCTGTTCACATCAGAGAATACAAAAATAACGTTTGACAAGTGAGAACTCTGGAGAACTCTGAAGAACTTCTGAGTCTCACCTTTATTCTCAAAGTTACATTTCTCTCTAAATGTATTGTGGCATGCTGAAGCTATTTGTTTAAGATATATTGTTCCTTGTTCTCAGCGTCATGGTTATAGGAAGACTATAATGTGCAGAAAGAGTATAGACATATTTGTGGTTTGTATATTCTTTCCTGATCAAATATTGCCATTTCTTCCAATGTGATAAATGGCATTTATGGAAACAACATCTAACATCATACTCAGTAATGAAAAGCTTGAAAGCTTTCCACTTAGTAAGATCAGTTCGGTTCATTTCAGTCGCTCAGTTTTGTCTGAATTCTGGCAACGCCATGGACTGCAACACACCAGCCTCCCTGTCCAAGGCCAACTATTAGAGTTTACTCAAACTCATGTCCATTGAGTCAGTGATGCCATCCAACCATCAAATTCTCTGTCGTCCCCTTCTCCTGCCTTCAGTCTTTCCCAGAATCAGGGTCTTTTACAGTGAGTCAGTTCCTTGCATCAGGTGGCCAAAATATTGGAGTTTCAGCTTCACCATCAATCCTTCCGATGAATATTCAGGACAGATTTTCTTTAGGATGGACTGCTTTGATCTCCTTGCAGTCCAAAGGACTCTCAAAAGTCTTCTCCAACACCAAAGTTCAAAAGCATCAATTCTTCGGTGCTCAGCTTTCTTTATAGTCCAACTCTCACATTCATACATGACTACTGGAAAAACCATAGCTTTGACTAGACAGACCTTTGTTGGCAACGTAATGTCTCTGCTTTTTAATATGCTGTCTAGGTTGGTCATAACTTTTCTTCCAAGAAGCAAGCATCTTTTAATTTCATGACTGCAGTCATGATCTACAGTGATTTTGGAGCCCCCAAAATTAAAGTCTGGCACTGTTTCCACTGTTTCCCCATGTATTCCCATGAAGTGATGGGACCAGATGCCATGATCTTAGTTTTCTGAATGTTGAGTTTTAACCCAACTTTTTCACTCTTGTTCACTTTCATCAAGAGGCTCTTTATTTCTTCTTTGCTTTATGCCATAAGGGTGGTGTCATCTGCATATCTGAGGTTTATTGATATTTCTCCTGGCAATCTTGATTCCAGTTTGTGCTTCCTCCAGCCCAGTGTTTCTCATTATGTACTCCGCCTGTAAGTTAAATAAGCAGGTGACAATATACAGCCTTGACGTACTCCTTTTCCTATTTGGAACCAGTCTGTTGTTCCATGTCCAGTTCTAACTGTTGCTTCCTGAACTGCATACAGATTTCTAAAGAGGCAGTTCAAGTGGTCTGGTATTCCCATCTCTTTAGGAATTTTCCACAGTTTGTTATGATCCATGCAGTCAAAGACTTTGGCATAGTCAATAAAGCAGAATTAGATATTTTTCTAGAACTCTCTTGCTTTTTTGATGATCCAGTGGATGTTGTCAAATTGATCTCTGGTCCCTCTGCCTTTTCTAAATCCAGCTTGAACGTCTGGAATTTCATGGTTCATGTACTGTTGAAGCCTGGCTTGGAGAATTTTAAGCATTTCGTTGCTGGTGTGTGAGATGTGTGCCGTTGGGCGATAGTTGGAGCATTCTTGGGCATTGCCTTTCTTTGGGATTGAATATTTGCCTTGATTCATAGTAAGATCAAAAACAAGATAAAGAATACCTGCTTTCTCCACTGCTGTTCAACAGTGTGCTAATAGTTCAAGACAGAATAATTGAACAGGGAAAAATTTTAAAGGGTATCCAGATTGGAAAAGGAGAAGTCAAACTGTCTCTATTTGTAGATGACATAATCCCATATGTAGAAAACCTCAAATAATTTATAGGAAAACTACTGGAACTAATAAAAAAAAATTAGAAATGTTGTAGGGTACAAGATAAAAAAAACAGTGTGCGTCTATCTGCCAGCAATGAAGAATCCCAAAATAAAGTTAAGAAAGCAATTTCATTTGCAGTAGCATCTAAAAAAATACCTAGTAGTAAATTTTGTTTCCTTAGATTGAAGACTAAAGAAGATGTATATAAATGAAAAAGCATCCTATGTTCATGGGTGAAAAGACTTAGTATTGTTAAGATGCCAGAACTATCCAGAGCAATGTACAGATGCAGTTAAATCCCTGTTAAAATTCCAAGAACCTTTTATGCAGAAATGAAAAACTGAGACCTTAAATGCAACCCCATGGACTGTAGCCCACCAGGCTCCTCAGTCCATGGGATTTTTCAGGCGTGAATACTGGAGTGATTTGCCATTTTTTTTTCCAGGGGATCTACCCGACCCAGGGATCAAACCCGGGTCTCCCGCATTGTAGGCAGACGCTTTACCGTGCAAGCTACCAGGGAGCCCCATAGAAAAGGAGAGGCCCTGAATAGTTAAAGCACTCTTGAAAGGGAACAAATCTCAGGACTTACACTTCTTAATTTCAAAAATTACTGCAGTACAAAGCTACAGTAATCAAAGCAATGAGGTACTTACCTAAAGATAGATGTATAGACTTATGGAGTATGAATGAGAATCTAAAATAAATCCATGTATCTGAAGGTACTTTCAAATCATATTTATAAGACGCTTACTCCTTGGAAGAAAAGTTATGACCAACCTAGAAAGCATATTTAAAAGTAGAGACATTACTTTGCCGACTAATGTCCGTCTACTCAAGGCTATGGTTTTTCCTGTGGTCATGTATGGATGTGAGAGTTGGACTGTGAAGAAGGCTGAGCGCTGAAGAATTGATGCTTTTGAACTGTGGTATTGGAGAAGACTCTTGAGAGTCCCTTGGACTACAAGGAGATTGAACCAGTCCATTCTGAAGGAGATCAGCCCTGGGATTTCTTTGGAAGGAATAATGCTAAAGCTGAAACTCTAGTACTTTGGCCACCTCATGCAAAGAGTTGACTCATTGGAAAAGACTCTGATGCTGGGAGGGATTGAGGGCAGGAGGAGAAGGGGATGACAGAGGATGAGATGGCTGGATGGCATCACGGACTTGATGGACATGAGTCTGAGTGAACTCTGGGAGTTGGTGATGGACAGGGAGGCCTGGTGTGCTGCGTTTCATGGGGTCGCAAAGAGTCAGACACGACTAAGCGACTTTGAACTGATGATAAGGCTTTAATATCTTGACTATATAAAGAAATTCTAAAACTCAACAACAAAAAGACAACCAAAAGGAATAATGAAAAAGACTATGATAGACATTTCCCCAAAGAGAATATACAAATGTCCAATAATCAGTGAAAAGATAACCAACATCATTAGTCTTCAGAGAACAGCAAATCAAAACTACAATAACATAACACTCACAGTCATTAGAATGACTGTTAATAATAACTAGTGTTATTGAAGAAGTAGAGAAATTAAAACTCTCATAAATTGATGGTGGGAATGCAAAATGGTACAATAGCTCCACTGTGGAAAACAGTTGAGCTGCTCCTCAAAAAACTACCTATAGAATTCCCATATGACCCAACAGCTCTGTTCCTATCAGTTCAGTTCAGTCGCTCAGTCGTGTCTGACTCTTGGTGACCCATGAACCGCAGCATGCCAGGCCTCCCTGTCCATCACCAACTCCCAGGGTCCACCCAAACCCATGTCCATTGGGTCGGTGATGCCATCCAGCCGTCTCATCCTCTTTCGTCCCCTTCACCTCCTGCCCTCAATCTTTCCCAGCACCAGGGTCTTTTCCAGTGAGTCAGCTCTTGGCATCAGGTGGCCGAAGTAGCGGAGTTTCAGCTTCACCATCAGTCCTTCCAATGAACACCCAGGACTGATCTCCTTTAGGATGGACTGCTTGGATCTCCTTGCAGCCCATGGGACTCTCAAGAGACTTCTCCAACACCACAGTTCAAAAGCATCAATTCTTTGGTGCTCAGCTTACTTTATAGTCCACCTCTCACATCCATACATGACCACTGGAAAAACCATAGCCTTGACTAGATGGACCTTAATTGGCAAAGTAATGTCTCTGCTTTTTAATATGTTCTCTAGGTTGGTCATAACTTTCCTTTCAAGGAGTAAGCATCTTTTAATTTCATGGCTGCAATCACCATATCCAGTGATTTTGGAGCCCAGAAAAATAAAGTCAGCCACTGTTTCCACTGTTTCCCCATCTGTTTGCCATGAAGTGATGGGACCAGATGCCATGATCTTAGTTTTCTGAATGTTGATCTTTGCCAAGATCTTGGATCTTGGCTTTTTTACTCTGCTCTTTCACTTTCATCAAGAGGCTCTTTAGTTCTTCTTCACTTTCTACCGTAAGGGTGGTGTCATCTGCATATCTGTGGTTATTGATATTTTTCCCTGCAATCTTGATTCCAGCTTTTGCTTCCTCTAGCCCAGCGTTCCTCATGATATACTCTGCATAGAAGTTAAATAAGCAGGGTGACAGTATACAGTCTTGATGTACTTCTTTCCCTATTTGGAACGAGTTTGTTTTTCCATGTCCAGTTCTAACTGCTGCTTCCTGACCTGCATACAGGTTTCTCAAGAGGCAGGTCAGGTGGTCTGGTATTCCCATCTCTTTCAGAATTTTCCACAGTTTATTGTGATCCACACAGTCAAAGGCTTTGGCAGTGTCAATAAAGCAGAAAGAGATCTTTTTCTGGAACTCTCTTGCTTTGTCAATGATCCAGCGGATGTTGGCAATTTGATCTCTGGTTCCTCTGCCTTTTCTAAAACCAGCTTGAACATCTGGAAGTTCACAGTTCACGTATTACTGAAGCCTGGCTTGGAGAATTTTGAGCATTACTTTACTATGGTATGAGATGAGTGCAACTGTGCAGTAGTTTGAGCATTCTTTGGCATTGCCTTTCTTTAGCATTGGAATGAAAACTGAGCTTTTCCAGTCCTGAGGCCACTGCTGAGTTTTCCAAATTTGCTGGCATATTGAGTGCAGCACTTTCACAGCATCATCTTTTAGAATTTGAAATAGCCTAACTGGAATTCCATCACCTCCACTAGCTTTGTTTGTAGTGATGCTTCCTAAGGCCCACTTGACTTCACATTCCAAGATCTCTGGCTCTAGCTGAGTGTGAGTGATCACACCATCGTGATTATCTGGGTCTTGAAGATCTTTTCTGTATAGTTCTTTTGTGTATTCATGCCACCTCTTCTTAATGTCTTTACTTCTGTTACATCCATACCATTTCTGTCCTTTATCGAGCCCATCTTTGCATGAAATGTTCCCTTGGTATCTCTAATTTTCTTGAAGAGATCTCTAGTCTTTCCCATTCTGTTGTTTTCCTCTATGTCTTTGCATTGGTCTCTGAGGAAGGCTTTCTTATCTTTCCTTGCTATTCTTTGGAATTCTGCATTCAGATGCTTATATCTTTTCTTTTCTCCTTTGCTTTTCGCTTCTCTTCTTTTTACTCTATTCCTATATATATGCCCAAAAGAACTGAAAAGATGGACCTAAGGAGATACTTGTATGCTAATGTTCTTTGTGGCATTATTCATATTAACCAAAAGTTAGAAACAACACAAGTGTCCATAAATAGATAAATAGATTAAACCAAATGTTTTATATATACTCAGTGGGAATATTTAGCAACAGAAAATAATGAAGTTCTGGTGTATGTTTCAACATGGATGAAGGAAATACTATGCTAAATGAAATAAGCCAGATACTAAAAGGACAAACATTGTATGAGTCACCTTATATGAGGGCTTCCCATATGGCACTAGTAGTAAAGAACCCACCTTCCAGTGCTGGAGACAAAAGAGATGCAGGTTTAATCCCTGGGTCAGAAAGATGCCCTGGAGAAAGACACAGCAACCCACTCCAGTGTTCTAGCCTGGAGATTCCCATGGACAGAAGAACTTGGGGGGCTCTGGTCCATAGGGTCACAAAGAGACACAACTGAAGCAACTTAGCATGCACCTTTTATGGCATATCTAGAATAGATAAATTCATAGAAACAGATTAGAGGTTACTGGGGGTGTAAAGAAGACATGGTGATTTAGTCCTTAAGGGTTACAGACTCTGATTGGAGTGATAAAATAATTTTGGAAATAGATAATTATAACATTTGCACAACTTTGTGAATATAATTAATGCTACTGAATTGTGTGATTAAAAATGATTTAAATGGCAAATTTTATGTTATGTATAATTTACAATTTTAAAATATTTTGTCATTTTGTATTACCTCAGCATATATGAAACTGCCATAATTAATTTTATGGTGTATTCCTTCCCCAGAAACTTCATGGGTCACGATGCTTTGTGCTTCCTCTATGTTTGTTTGATATAATGCATGTGATCCATAGTATGACAATTGTTATCATTCATTGACTTGAATAATTCATTCTGTCTTAAAATCTATGCAGATGTGGGCTTTGCTTTCATATTGGATTTATGGGTTCATGGTAAAGATGGAGCCTTTACCTAAATTCTATTTAGAAAAAGAAAAAATACAGAGTAAAGTCACTGTTTAAAGTTGGCTAATGCGTTCATCTATATTGGCTCTGAAGGTGATCACTTATATGGTAATGATGGCTTATGGTGAATGGTGTTAGATTCGTGATCTCCGAAGAAGCTTTAACTTTGGGACCAGGGACCCGGCTTGATCACTCAAGAGTTTTTGTGTAGCAGAGTTTTATAAAATAAGAAAGGGGACAGAGAAAGCCTCTGACATAGACATCAGAAGGGGATTGGAGAATTCCCCCTCCTTGCTAGTTTCAGCAAGCTGTTTTATGTCTGTTAGAAAGCTATTAATCAAATAAAAGACACACCTCAAGGCTGAAGGAGTTTAACCAGGCCCCTCTCCCACAATATGTAATTTTAAGATACGATGGCAGGAGGTGTGTCATTTCCCAGCCTTAAAACAATTGATATGAATACTGGTTTGTTGAGCTATTATCAGCCCAAGGTTTGAGAAAAAGAAAAAAGTTAGTCTTAGGTGGAATCGTTTTGAAGAAGGGCAAATTCCAAAGCAAATACATAGTTTCATTAACATAGCTTAAGAAAAACATTTCCATAAGAAAAACACATTGGTTAGCTCAGGGTTTGAGGAAAGTTTAAATTCAGAAGGAACCAGGTGTAGTCATGGCAACACAGAATTTTAAGAGATGCTGCAGCCTGTTTCCTCCTTTGGAGACCCCTGGCCTTCCTGCCTTCTTACCCTCTCAGCAGTAGGGCTATCAAGTTCATCTTTTTGTTCTCAACTTTTTGACAGTAGCACTCTTCAGATTTGGTTACTATGCTACTACTTGTCCAGAGGTACGTTTTGCTCCTGAGTTTTAAGTGACTTTGATTAGCTATACATGCCACCACTGGTCATACTTTTTGAGTCTTTGAGCTTGATTTGATATCACATGTTTTCTGAAAGCCGTGTCCCTACCTTCCAAGTGTGATTCATGAAATTCTGCAAGTGAATACCTATTAGTCCATAAGGAATAGCTAGAAAAATTCCAAGTGCCATTTTTCTTACTGCAGAAATTTAAGAGTACTAATTAGTGTCAAAAGTGTTGACACTGATAGAGAATGGAGGAAAAATCAGGAAGGCTGTTATATATATATTTATAAAAATGTAGTTACATTTTATGGAAGTTTTATATTCCTATAATCCATGATGGAAGTTAAAGGGTACAAATATTGACCAAACTAGATTGCTATAATTCTTTTCCTTCGTCTGGAATATTCTTCTGCTACCCCATTTTGTCTAAATTTCTATTTGTATTTTTATGTATGTGGAAGGTTGGTTATGTTTCTCAACCATAGAGAAGTTGCCCTCTGTAGAGGGTATCCCACGTGTTCCAGCAGTACACTCGCCCCTCATCACTCAAGGGCAAGGGGCCAAGTGGTCCCAGGGTAGATTCTGATCTGCATTTGTGGACTTGGTTCCACAAGCTGCTGGATTGAAGTTTTCTTGCTTCTTGTGTCTGTCCCCTGGTGGGTGAGGCTGGCCTAGAGCCTTGTGCAGGCTTCCTGATAGGAGGAACCAGTGTCTGCCCTTAGGTGGGTGGAGATGGGTCTTGACTCTCTGGTGAGCAGGGCCGTATCAAGGGATGTGCCTCTATGTGACTGGGTTCAAGAAGTCTTTAGGCAGCCTCTCTGCTGATGGGTAGCGCTGTGTTTCCTTCCTGTTGGTTGGTTGGCCTGAGGCATCCCAGCACTGGAGCCTACAGGCTGTTAGATGGAGTCAGGTCTTGGTGCCAAAATGGTGGCTTCTGGGAGAGCTCATGCCGATGAATACTCCCCAGTACGTAGCTCTGCCAGCAGTGTCCTTTTCCCCACAGTGATCCACAGCCACCCCCCACCTCCTCAGAAGACCCTCCTCAAGACCAACCACCAGGTAGGTCTGGCCCAGGCTCCAATGAAATTACTGCTTTTGCCCTGGTTTCCAGTGTGCATAACAGAAAAGCTGTGACAAACCTAGACAGCATATTAAAAAGCAGAGACATTACTTTGCCAGCAAAGATCCATATAACCAAAGCTATGATTTTTCCAGTAGTCAAGTATGGATGTGAGAGTTGGATCATAAAGAAGGCTGAGCACTGAAGAATTGATGCTTTTGAACTGTGGTGTTGAAGAAGACTCTTGAGACTGCAAAGAGATCAGACTAGTCATTCTTAAAGGAAATCTGTCCTGAATATTCCCTGGAAGGACTGATGCTAAAGATGAAGTTCCAATACTTGGCTACCTGATGCGACGAGCTGACTGATTGGAAAAAACCCTGATGCTGGGAAAGATTGAAGGCAGGAGAAGATGGGGATGACAGTGGGTGAGATGGTTGAATGGCATCACCAACTCAATGAACATGAATTTGAGCAAGCTCTGGGAGCTGGTGAAGGACAGGGAGGCCTGGCATGCTGCAGTCCATGGGGTCACAAAGAGTCGGACAGGACTGAGCAACTGAGCAACAACCAGAATGCATGAGACCTTGTGTGTGCCCTCCCAAGAGTAGAGTCTATTTTCCCTAGTCCTGTGGAGCTCCTGCACTCGAACCCCACTGGCCTTCAAACCCAAATGCTCTGCGAACAATGACTCCTGCTGCCAGAAACCCCAACTGGGAAGCCTGACATAGGGCTCAGAACCTCGGTCATGTGGGAGAGTTATGCCATATAATTATTCTCCAGCTTGTGGGTTGCTTCCTGGGAGATATTGGATTTAATTAGATTATCAGTGCGGCCCCCCCTCCTACCATCTTGTTGAGTTTCTTCTTTATGTCTTTGAATGTAGAATATCTTTTTTGATATGTTCCAGGTTTTTTTTGTTGATGATTATTCAGCAGTTAGTTGTAATTTTGGTGTGCTCTTGAGAGGAGTTGAACTCAGTCCTTCTATTCTGCCATCTTGTTCTGTCCCAGGATTGCTACATATCGAAAAGCAGCCTATGTGAAAACTGAAAGTGTTGGTTGCTCAGTCATATCCAACTCTTTGTGACGCCATGGACTGTATAGCCTGCCAGGCTCCTCTGTCCATGGAACTCTCCTGGCAGGAATACTGGAGTGAGTAGCCATTCCCTTCTCCAGGGAATCTTCCCGACCCAGGAATGAAACCCACGTCTCCTACACTGCTTGCATATTCCTTACTGTCTGAGCCACCAGGGAGCCCACACGTAGCCTAAACCTGTGCTAAAGATGAATGACTAGCTAGTCATCATCATAATCATCCTATTGGTAGGATCTTTTGCACGACCTCAGAAGTTAAAACCTGAAGATAAATTACAGTTGTTATTTAGAACTTTTAGATACGTCTGCTTTCAAACCTCACAGTTCTTCAGAGCTTCAGGTCTCCTAAACTCCTGATGTTACTTTGTGGGAGTGGCTAAATGGAAATGAGTATGCAATTTGCATGCATGGGACAGAGATTGAGTGAGTGAGAAGCTGGACGTCTGCTCTGTCATTCATTCTCACATCTTCATTTCTTTGAAGAATATAAGTACTTTTAGATTTTTGTGAAAAGTATACGCTCATCCTTTGGCTTAATTGAGTATATTTTAATGTTAGAGCGTGCTCTGTAAACAGAAACTTGAGCTTCACTATATTGATTTGGGAATAAAGCATGTTGTAATGGCCCCCTACAAATTTTACAATTTAGAAATAGAGACATGATTGTGTGGAGAGTTAATCACCAGAAGAAGAGAAGCAATTTTTACTTTGCATCATGAGATATGTCAATTCCTATGATTTCCTTTACTAAAGAAGCCCCTTCTTGAAATAGTATATTTTTCCCTTAGTAATTGTAGGGTAGGAGAAAGCTTTTTCAAATGTGCAAAAACTGTACAATGGTATAAAAGCTGCAATTACAAATTGAACTTACTTTTTATGGCAGTTTTCCTAAATGCTTTTGTTGATCTGAAAATTTATTCTAAAAAATTTGCTAATAGCCACACAATTACTAACCACTTCTCCTATGGTTGTCTGTTCTCAGTAAGAAGAGTCAATCTTTTCTTTCATTTTATGCCAGATTTGAAATAAACCTGTGAAGTGATATTAATAAGATGACTCAGTGCATTTTAAAAAGATTATCAAGCCTGGGTAGAAATTATTTTTCCATCATCAGGCTGAAATATATGTGACTTACTTCACAGAATGTGATTTGATAGCTGGCCTAACATTACATTTTCAGAAGGTATGTGTTGTAATGGAAAAAATACGATATTTGACAAAATCTTACTTCTTTCTGCATTTGTTAGTTTTGTTTCCTTGGTCCAACTGCTTTCACTTCTTTACCTGTAAGTTGAAGAAAATATGTGTCTTGGTAATTGTGAGTATTAAATGAGCTGTTATACAGCTGCATAATATATGATCATATTAATAAAATATTAAATGTCTTATAAATTATATAGTCTATATACTGTTCTCCTCTTTTAAAAAAATTTAGAGTTTGTTCTAACCTGAAATTTGTAATGCCTATTATTGCTACTGCTTGATATTCTATACTACTTTAGACTGTCTTTTATACAACAGAAAAAAAGTGTTCCTTTTTTCCGCTGACTTTATTCTTTTACGTAGATTACATTTTTAGTTTATCTACTTTCTATTCTGGAAAGGAAAAAAAACTATTAAATTATTCATTGTTTCTCCTATTACCTTTCTGAGAACTTTTTAAAAATCAACTATTCTTTTTATTGACATTGTAATTTAGAACTTATTAGTAGTTTTAAAAATCATTTCCCAAAATATATCTAATTTTTACATATATTGACTTGTTTTATAAACCCAAAGACACTTATTGGCTTTTTAGACATTTTATAAAGCAACAGGTCGATAGAAAAAAAGGTCTTAAAATCAATCATATGTTTTTAATACATAGCTAAGGAAATTAGACTCAGGGAGTTATTCATTTAATCAAAAAATAATTCTTTTTGAGTATCCACAGGGTGCCAGACATGCTTCCATACACTAAGGATACAGCCATGAGCCTGACAAGCTCTCTTTTATACTTTATTTTTGTCTTTGTGTATCCTGGTATTCTTCCCAATTTTTTTCTGTAGTACTAATTTTATTTCATATTCTCTATATTATTTGTTTTCTGTATAGTGTCTGTCTGCGTGAACTAGAGAAGAACTCCATGAAAGCAGGTTTATCTGTTTGTCATTGCTTTACTGAGTATAGTACTTAACATTTAGTGGAGAATCAATAGATTTTTGCCAGATGAATGAATGAACTGAATTAAATGAAGACCATATGGTATCCTGAAAACCAAATGGAGTGTATTAAGAAGAGAGTGGTCAGTGGTGTCACATGCCGCTGATGGGCCAATTGTAAAGGCATGAAGATTAGATTTACTGAGGTAAGGCTGTAATGAATGGTTTAAGTGGAGTGGTAGGACAAAAGCCATACTGGAGTAACTCAGAGTCAAGAAAAAAGGAATGGGTGGTGAAAAAGTGTAAATACATGTATTTAAGTCATTCAAGGATTTTTGAGAGATAAAGAAATTGAGCTGCATGTAACTAGAAGAAGGCTAGGGAGGGCTTTAAAATGTTTTATTATAAAATTTCAGATATACTTAGAAGAATGAACCTCCTTATAACCTACATATTTGTCATTAATATCAAGATTTTGGCATATGTATTTTGTATGAGTAACATTTTTTGCTGTTACAAAAATATGGGGATGATTCAGCAGAGAGATGATATGGGGTGGGAGGGGGGTTCAGGATTGGGGACTCATGTACACCTGTGGCTGATTCATGTCAATGTATGGCAAAATCAGTACAGTATTGTAAAGCAAAATAAAGTAAAAATAAAAATTTTAAAAATTAAAAAATATTTTGAAGCAAATCTCAATCATTTTAGCTACATATACTTCAGTATGCAACTGAAAAGAAAGAGAAAACACCCTAATGCCATAATCACACCTGTTAAAATTAACAGTAATTCTTTGATACTATTTAATATTGTTTTTATGAGAGTGCCACAATTTTTAAAGTAAAAGTTGTTTGAATTTAGATCCAGTCAAATTCTAATTCATATTTGATTATTGTGTCTTTTAAGATTCTTTATGTCTAGAGAACTTTCTTTCCTATATTGAAGAAACTAATTATTCTGAAGACTAGCTTACATTGTTGATTTGTGTATTTGCTTTCTTATGGTGTCATTTGTTTCTCTGTTTTCAGAATTATCTTTTAATATTTATTTGGCTGTGTCAGATCTTTGTTGGATTATGTGGAAATCTTTCATTGTGGCCCACGGATTCTCTAGTTGTGAGATGTGGGCTCAGTAGTTGCAGCACACAAGTTTAGTTGCTCAATAGCATGTAGAATCCTAGTTCCCTGAACAGGGATCAAACCCACATGCCCTGCAGTGCAAGATGGATTCTCAACCACTGGACCACCAGGGAAGTCCCTCAGTATTATTTGTAAACTGTTATGTCGGGCTAAATGTTTGATTCGATTTAGGTTCAGCTATTTGGGGATACATCCTCTATAGTTGGTGCCCTCTGCTTCATATTGCATCATGTCAGTGCTTGATTTTCACACTCTTAGTTATGCTGATGTTGACCAGTGAAGTCAGTTGGTGATTCCAGATGTTTCCATTGAGAATTTCCCATTAACCTTTCATTTTATGGTTTTATGATCTTTGCCTGAATCGGCATTTCATTTGCTTTACAAAAGGCTAATTTTCTCTTTCTGTCATAAAGGAGGGATCTTTAAAAATGGAAGAAAGTATAACATGTTTTTCTGCTGATAGGCAAGGTCTGATGGAAAAAATGATAGTAGGAGAAACAGTGGACTTGGGAGTTAAGAGAGATCAGATCCACTGCACAGATGATAGATTGCCTTAGGTAGGAGCAGGAACAGTTTAAGTGACTTGTCCAAGGTGATAGTAGCACAAAGTGAGTATATTTTGTTAAATGTATATCACAATTTTGCTATGGCAACTTATAATTGTACCTAATTTTAGAAACATGTCTATTCAGTTTATGATATGGCATGTGAAGTAGAAACGAAAAGTCTTTCTGATTTCACTGCCTATGTTTGTCCCTTCTTGTAAGAGTTTATCTAATGTCTCCCTTAAAAGAAAAATTTTTAATTAATGGTGTCTTATACACCTGCATCTTTACATTATAATAAATATAAGGAAATACTTTTATATAATTTTTTCAGATTTTGTTACTAGTCTATTGCAAAGAGAAGTAAATGCTACTGTTAAATAAAATAGTAAATAACTCATAGTTCACTTTAGACACTAATGGAGCATAAAAGCCTGTAAAATGACTGAAAAAACCAGCAACTTTTATTAGTTATAGGCTCATTTTTGTTATACAGTTTGGTCATATACCTGACAGTCTTCCTTCTTTGTGACTTTCTCCTAAAAAATTATAGTTTTGTGTTATCTAAGTGAAAAGACCATTAGAGTTCACTGGAAGAATATGAGAGCATCTCTTCTGAGGATTATAGCAGTTCCCATTGGGGAAATTGCAATTTCCTTTTCTCTTTCCCTTTTTTTTGGTAGTAGTTCTAATGGTAGTGATATCATTTAATCTTGAAAGAATATTTATGGCAACTTTGGACCTATAAACTATTGCCAAATTGTCTCATGCATGCTATGTGAAATTCAGTTTTAGACAATCATATTTCTTTATGGCTCAGTGATTTCCATTTACTACTTGTTAGACTGTATAGTCTGAAGAGTATCGGGGTTACTGCGTTGTCTGACACAGTATATGTTCTATTAAATTAGAACTTTAAAAACAACATGGATCATATAGTTCCTTTAGTTACTTAGTACCAGGTTTTATTTTTTAATAATCTCTGTTGAGGCTTAACTGATTTCCTTTTCTGTCTTGGCATCCCCAGAAGAGCACTCTTTAGTTGTCTCCAAAAGCAGGAATGTAATCCGATCTGTGTTTTGTATTGTCTGCTGACTTAGATGAGAACACTTCACAGGAGCTGCATTGATCAGTTCTCATCCTTTCTAGTCATTTATTGGACAATTAATACAACTTTGTAAAGACTCCCTAGAGTATCCCTAATAAACTACATCCTTTTACCCAAGAATAGATACAGAGATACATCAAGATATTCAAAGATGAGAAAAGCTGATTAGGAGAAACAGGAAATATTAAGCCTTCAAACTCACAATCTCAATGTGTTTCAGATTGTCTCCCTCCTCACAACTAAAAGATACTGCTTTCTATTGAAATATATTATACAAATTAGGAAATGCAGCTTTTCATAAACTTGCATCTTTGTGGTTTAAAACAGGATAATTTGATTCAGGTGTGGTGGTGGTGGTGCAGTCATTAAGTCATGTCTGACTCTTCTGACCCGAGGACTATAGCCCACCAGGCTCCTCTGTCCATGGGATTATCCAGGCAGGAATACCAGGAATCAGACGTGGGTCTCTTGCATTGTGAGGCAAGCCCCAATTTAGGTGTATACATATAATATTATTTTTTTATTCCTGCTCCTAATTCTTGTGATCTAAGTCTTTTTTCCTAAAGGTAAGAGTGATAATCTTTTACTGTTCTTAAAAAAAAATTTTAATGCTAGGGAAATGATTTATATGGTAATCAATCCTTAAAGCAATATAAACTCCTTGCAATTTTTTTAATGTGTAATTTCACATTTTTTCCTTCAAAATGTACTTTAAAATGTTTTATAGAATGGCTTAGAATTTTGAAACTGTGGTATGAGACAGATATGTGTTAAGTACTTGGGAGGTCATATTAGCTCAAAAACAAATATTTTCTAAATTTTAGAAGATTATTTTTACTTGTTGATAACTGTTTAGTAAAAGAATACTGATGTCTGAGAAGTAAGTTTATGTGTTTGCTCTGTTGAGCTGCTGAGCAGAAGATTACAGTTTAAGAACAGGCTGCTGCAGTGAGGCTCAAAATAGTCTGAAAAACTAATCACTTATTCTTATTGTCTTTAGGTATACCTGTAGAGTATAAAATAGTCTATAGGATCTGCGCATTAGACCCAACCAATTTCATTTTAGTCTTGTCTCACATCACTCACATTTTATTCACTAGATATGAAGCAAATAAAACTAATGGTATCTTTTATCAATTATTCATCAATTTGAAGTAAAAAATAGTTTAAAACTTTGTTTTTAATTATGATATGCTATCTTATTAAAATTGCATAATCAGTAAAAGCAGGAATGATTATTTGTCCAATAAATATCTGTTATTTACCTATCATGTGCAAGGGATGCCTCTAGGCTCTGGGAAAGCTACCGCACAATGCAAAACAGACTAATTAACTGTTCTCTGAGAGCTTGCATTCTAACAGAAACAAAAAAATAAATAGAAAATGTCACATAGTGTTATTGCTGTGATTAAAAGAACAGGGTACATGAATAAAAGGTGGTAAAATTTCAGAAAATTGCCTACTTCGTAAGCTTTCCAAGACTCCTTCTCTCCACTAATTTTTGTGTTCAGTTCAGTTCAGTCACTCAGTCGTGTCCGACTCTTTGCGACCCCATGAATCGCAGCATGCCAGGCCTCCCTGTCCATCACCAGCTCCCAGAGTTCACTCAGACTCACGTCCATCGAGTCCGTGATGCCATCCAGCCATCTCATCCTCTGTCGTCCCCTTCTCCTCCTGCCCCCAATGCCTCCCAGCATCAGAGTCTTTTCTAATGAGTCAACTCTTCGCATGAGGTGGCCAGAGTACTGAAGTTTCAGCTTTAGCATCATTCCCTCCAAAGAACTCTCAGGGCTGATCTCCTTCAGAATGGACTGGTTGGATCTCCTTGCAGTCCAAGGGACTCTCAAGAGTCTTCTCCAACAACACAGTTCAAAAGCATCAATTCTTCGGCACTCAGCCTTCTTCACAATCCAACTCTCACATCCATATATGACCACAGGAAAAACCATAGCCTTGACTAGACGGACCTTAGTCGGCGAAGTAACGTCTCTGCTTTTGAATATACTATATAGGTTGGTCATAACTTTTCTTCCAAGGAGTAAACGTCTTTTAATTTCATGGCTGCAATCACCATCTGCAGTGATTTTGGAGCCCAAACAAATAAAGCCTGACACTGTTTCTACTGTTTCCCCATGTATTTCCCATGGAGTGATGGGACCAGATGCCATGATCTTCGTTTTCTGAAAGAGATGGAAATACCAGACCACCTAACCTGCCTCTTGAGAAATCTGTATGCAGGTCAGGAAGCAACAGTTAGAACTGGACATGGAACAACAGACTGGTTTCAAATAGGAAAAGGAGTATGTCAAGGCTGTATATTGTCACCCTGCTTTTTTAACTTATATGCAGAGTAAATCATGAGAAACGCTGGACTGGAAGAAACAAGCTGGAATCAAGATTGCCAGGAGAAATACCAATAACCTCAGATATGCAGATGACACCACCCTTATGGCAGAAAGTGAAGAGGAGCCAAAAAGCCTCTTGATGAAAGTGAAAGAGGAGAGTGAAAACGTTGGCTTAAAGCTCAACATTCAGAAAATGAAGATCATGGCATCCGGTCCCATCACTTCATGGGAAATAGATGGGGAAACAGTGTCAGACTTTATTTGTTTGGGCTCCAAAATCACTGCAGATTGTGACTGCAGCCATGAAATTAAAAGATGTTTACTTCTTGGAAGAAAAGTTATGACCAACCTAGATAACATTTTCAAAAGCAGGGACATTACTTTGCCGACTAAGGTCTGTCTAGTCAAGGCTATGGTTTTTCCTGTGGTCATGTATGGATGTGAGAGTTGGACTGTGAAGAAGGCTGAGTGCCGAAGAATTGATGCTTTTGAACTGTGTTGTTGGAGAAGACTCTTGAGAGTCCCTTGGACTGCAAGGAGATCCAACCAGTCCATTCTGAAGATCAGCCCTGAGAGTTCTTTGGAAGGAATGATGCTAAAGCTGAAACTCCAGTACTCTGGCCACCTCATGTGAAGAGTTGACTCATTGGAAAAGACTCTGATGCTGGGAGGGATTGGGGGCAGGAGGAGAAGGGGATGACCGAGGATGAGATGGCTGAATGACATCACGGACTCGATGGACGTGAGTCTGAGTTAACTCTGGGAGATGGTAATTGACAGGGAGGCCTGGCGTGCTGCGATTCATGGGGTCGCAAAGAGTAGGACATGACTGAGCGACTGAACTGAACTGAACTGAGCTTTAGGCCAACTTTTCACTCTCCACTTTCACTTTCATCAAGAGGCTTTTTAGTTCCTCTTCACTTTCTGCCATAAGGGTGGTATCATCTGCATATCTGAGGTGATTGATATTTCTCCCGGCAATCTTGATTCCAGCTTGTGTTTCTTCCAGTCCAGCATTTCTCATGATGTACTCTGCATATAAGTTAAATACTGGTTTCTAACCCTACGTTCTTGTATAAATGCTCAGAAAGTATTCATTATGTCAGTGAATGATGTATACAAAACTTCTCATGGTTTCTGGCTCTGCTGGCCCTTTTTGAGATTTAGAGTTCTACATTGTACATGATTTTGTTGGCATTAGTATATCATCCTTTTTTATAGTTTTTATGAAAAGCGTACACAGTAAGAGAGGAAGTTTTCTGAAACTTAAATCTTTTGTCCACAGGTACTACTGAGCGAGTGTGCTTGATCCAGGGAACAGTTGAAGCACTGAATGCAGTTCATGGATTCATTGCAGAAAAAATTCGAGAAATGCCCCAAAATGTGGCCAAGACAGAACCAGTCAGCATTCTACAACCCCAGACCACCGTTAACCCAGATCGCATCAAACAAGTGAGTGTTTAGTTGGGAAATCAAAGACAGATATCCACAGTATAGTATGAATTCCTTATAAAAGAAGCCTTAAAGGTTTAGCATATAAAGTTTTTCCCTAAGAAAACTTAAAACGTAACAGTTGTCACTTATTTACTTAAAGACTGTCAGAGCCTCTTCTTTAGATTGATCAGTTTATTTATTGATCGAATTACTCATTTATTAGTATTACACTGAGGAACAGTTATGGCTCATTTCTTTTATAGTGCCCTTTTAAAAATTATAGATACAAATTTGATTAATTTATTAGAATTTAACCTATTTAAAATTCTATCACTTTTAAAATGAAGTATAAAAATTGAGACTACATTCTCAAAATTCCTAATACCCTATTCTCAATATTTTTAGTCTCTAGTATAGTTATGCATATAAACTCCTGTTTTGTCAATTTAATTGTCATGTTCAGTATTTTTTATCAACAAATATGTATAAGTAAATTTTTGTACCTAGCAAACAGTTCTTTGTTACAAATCAGCTATTATGTTCTGTATAACTTGTACAGTATTTATATATATGTCATAAAGAGCCAATGTTTGCTTTTAATGTGTGGGATTTTCTGTAACAAAACTTGATAAAAAACAATGTTAGTTTTTAAGATTGAATAATGACAGACAGTATGTAGGGAAAAAAATGACGTTCTTTAATGTAAAAATAAGGCAGATTCTTCCCCTTAAGCTCTTTTAAATCTTCAAAATTATTTGATACTTTGTTAATTATGATTGTTTCTTCATTTGCCTTTTTATAGTTAGCTTTTTAATTTGTGATCATATTGATAGATTTTATGCCTTCAAAAGAACTGTATTATTCATTCATTCACAGAATATTTAATTTACAGAATATTTATGTTCATTGTAATAAATTTGAAATGTGGCTCAAAAACTTATTAATTTCATGTTTCTGAGTTGAAAAAATATAATAGCCAGTGTTAGGAATTTATTATAATTTTGCCAATATATTGATAAATATAAGGATGTCTAATCAAATACAAATAGAGAAATTAATCATTATATATTTTCAAATTATAGGCCAAGTTTCAGTTTTCCTTTAATACTATTTAAAAAATCCTTCCATGTTTAGATAGCTTTTACACCATATAAGATCATTCATTTTATGCTCTTTGTCAGTATCAAAATGTTTCAATTTGTAACCTTTCATAACTTATCAAGGAAGTGTCTTTTAATTTACACATGGCAGAAGGTAAATATTTTAAACTTCTAAACATAAGTAGATATTTTTTATTCTTCACAAACATTTATAGTTTTGAAATTTTTATCTATGCTAGGTAAACGCAAAGAATAATTTAAAATGTGATGCATTGAAAGCAGTACCATTACTTAATCTAAATTTATCTAAATTCTAGAAGTATGAGTTTAAAGACCTCTGGATTAAGATCACCTGGGGCTAAGAATTTACAGAATTGGCACTAAAGTGTAGGGTCTATTGATTTTCAGCTTAATCCAGCCTATTAATTCTCACATTTCTTTTGTAGTTTCTGTAAGTTTAAACACTTAAGGAAGGCAGTGAATATATTGATTTTTTTTTTAAAGGTAAAACATGAAATATACTTTGAGTACTGTATGACTGGCAGTTATTCAGCACAATGATATGAGTGAATTTTTATTTTTTATAATAATACCATCAAATAATGGTCTATGAGTCATTGCTAAAACTAACTTTCTCTATGGCAAATGAAATTTATAGGTTGTCATCTGTCCAGGGTCAGTACAGATTTATGAAAGCCAGAATTTTAAAATATTTGGTTCATTTCTATTTTTACTTGCCTTGTTCAGATAATGTTATTTAAATTCAAAATAAGTGGTTAAAAAATAATGGTGATTAATTTAAGTTTGCATATTTACATTTATTTCTAAGCCTTATAAGATATTCATGAAATTGACATTATTATTGATTAATATTTCATGTAATCAATAGTGATGTGAAAGTATTATTTTAAAAGATTCATTAAAAGAGTACTCTAAATTTAGTAGAGTGATATATTTAATACTTAAATGGTTTCTTAAAACTGTAAAATTTGAAAAATATACTCAAAAAATCTAGATGAGAGATTGAGCATATTTCCACGATATTGTAGATCAACAGTTATTTATGCTGTAAATTTGAGATTCTCTCACTTTCTAGGTAGGTATCCTATTTTACAGTGTGAAACTTTTTGTTGGATCATTGTCTAAATAACTAATCAAAAGAAGTGGAAATGACTTAGCAACTGAACCGCAACAAATAAATTTAAATTACCATGATTTCATTTCTGGAGAAATTATGCTGGTAATCCAGTATAAAATAATTATATCTAAAAGAAATTATTTTATAATGGAATAGATAAAAGTATATTGTATATAATTCTATATTTTTTAGCTTTTAATACTTAGAATAATAATAATATTTCTTTTAAAGTGATAGTCATTACCCTAACTAACATTTACATTCCCTTTGGACTTCAACTCTGAAGTTAATTTTTAATGTAACTTCTTTAAACATTTTTAAAACACTTTCTTCTAGTTAAGATTATGTGAAGAATACAATTAGAATTTTAAAAATTGCTGGAGCTGGAAAATGTAGTTCCTCATAGAAATGAACTAATATTGGATATGAAATTATATATTCCTAATATTTGTTACAACATATTTATTGTTTTTTATGGTTCATAATGTAAGATTTTGTTTACTAAAGAAGTATAATTTATATGTAACTTGGACTTAAAATAGGAAGTCAGTTCTAAACAAATAAATCTTGCTTTAAAAGTTATAATTTTGTCATGCATATAGTAGAAAAGCTTTTGTATACATATATATGTATAATATATATATTTTAGAAAACTTACGAATTTTTGCCTAACTAAAAAATTTATGGCATTTTGATTCTACTTGTTTGACTTCATATGAATAGAATGCTGGATTTCTAATTTTAAAAAAAATAGATATGTAACAAACAACAAAGGTTTACTGTATAGCACAGGCAACTATAGTCAATATCATATAATAACTTATAATGGAAAATAATTTCAAGAATAATATATGTGTTTTCTGTTATAAAAAATAAGAAATCTACTTTTTGAAATTAAAAAAGTTATAGTTTTATACAATATATTATTATGACTTTTATAAAATATTCTGAATTATATGATATAGATACAGTTGGTTACTAAATAAATTGCATGAACCAGAATATTCTCTCCAAATGAAACTTTATTAACTGAATGAATTCTCAGCCAAATATAAGTTTTTAGGAAAGTAATACATAATGATCTCACAAGTCTTTCATACAGAAGAAACTTGAAATCTAGCATTATAGCCTTACATCCAACTTTAGATATTAGATGCGAACTATTTAGTTCTTCATTCTCAGATGTGCTTTATTTGTTTGTTTGTTTTAAATCAAATATTTATTTGCTGATAGGAAGGGACTTCAATATTTTATGTATTCAAAATAATGATAATATTTATTGAATAATCAAAGTATATGATTTCTGTTCTATAGCTTTAAAATCAGATTGTCATGAAGTACATAATACTGTCATGCTCATTTCTTAAGTTAGTATACGGAGAAACAGATACACAGGAGGAACCAATAAGCCAGAATTAAACGTACTAATTGCGACATAGAACATTCTTATTTCTTATTTTCAAGATGTGCAAATAGCAGAGACATTCAGTGATCCTCAGGTAATTTAGACTTTCCCTAGAACCTCATTCCTAAGTGCATATTAGCCCAGGTTTTTGATGTCCATGTTCTCATTTCCAGCTTTTTTTTTTTTAGTTTTGTACTTGTAACCTTTTTTTTTTCTCATAGTATTATTGAAAAATTTCCTCTTGTCATAAGTCCCTCAAATCCTTCTCTTAAGTATGGTTATTATACCTCATGAGTCAATATAATGCACCCCAAAACATGGTAGAAATGATAGATTAGTAAGATAGTTGGCATTTGTTAACTTCCTTTGTCTATTACAGACTTTCAGTGGGTTTTGGGTTTTTTTTTTGGCTCAATGTATTTTTAAGAAAAACTACATTAAGAAAGAAATAGTTATAGGCATCTATATAATCATTTTGTATTTAAAAATTAAATTAAGATACTAAAAATCTCATTTAGCACCAAGAATTTTATTTTCATCATAAAAAATTGGCAAGATTAGCTCATAATTTGTTCATTATTCATTCATTCAATTATAAATTTATTAAATACATTCTTAGTGAATTGCAGAATATATTGTAACCCTTGCTCTCTCAAGCTAGTTTATGAGCGATCATAAATGCCCAATATAACTAATAAAGATATAAAACTGCATTTATATACCAAAACTACAATATAAACAGTGCACCATAAAAGTTTGGCAGAGTGTGAAAGAAATGTAGGCTAGAGTGACATTTGGTTTTGTGAAAGAGGTAAAAACTTGACCTGGACTCTGTAGAGGAATTGCCTGATTAGAGGAGAAAAAAAGAGAAAAGCTTATTTTAGGCAGATGGAGCAATATGGATTTGAGAAGAAAGATACCATAATTGTTGAATAGTAAAGAGATTATATTGACAGAAGTGGGACATTTGTGTTGTAGTTTAGAGGAAATTAATGTTAAAGTTGTGTGGAACCAAATAATGGCAACTCATGGATGTCTGGCCAAAGGGTATCCTACAGACTACAGATTTTCTAATACTTTCCCTTTTAATTTCTCTGGAAGGTTATGAAAAAAAGAAAAAGGGGTACTTCCACACTTTGTTTTCTTCTGTGCCACTCCACACAGATTCTTAGAGTGCTTGTAGGAATAGCTATTGGTAGGAGAGGAAGATAATTATGATAATTACTGAGTGATCTACTATGCAGATCTTAGATTTGAAGGTTTATAAAATAATATTTTTTAAAGCTTCTCTTACATCGTACAAATCCAAGAGACATTAATCTTTGTCAGGAAAAAAGGATGTCTTATGGTCAAGAATGAAGAATCAGTAATAACCATAATAGTGATGTATATGGTGCTTACTCTGTTTCTGTGCTAGCCATTGTGCTATGCACTTAACATTTATTAAAATATTCCATTCATCCGCACAAAATTCCTCTGAAGCATGTATAGAGTCCACGTTATAAAAGCTGATGTTTAGAGAAATTTACTTACCCAAGGAAATGTAACTGTTAATTGATCTTAATACTGATCTGTATGGCCTCTAAGTTTGTATAATGCTGATAAAACAAAATCCAATGGATTTCTCTCTTTTAGGACTTTTCAGACTCCTGAATAAACATATGCAGGAAAAGGACCTTGTTCAAAATAGAAAGTCTTATATCAGGGTGAAGAGACTAGGCAATATTTTAAGAACAAGATGATGAGCACTTAATCTCCTCTGGTGGTGAAAGTTGAGACAAATGCTTGAAGTTAAAATATATTTCAAAGTGACATCTGTAAGAGTTTGGTACTGATTTGATTCTAGTTCTAAAATGATGAGGAAAGAATAAAAAATGAGCATATGTGGTTTTGAGCCTAACAAAATGTTAAGTTCCAGGAAGCAACTAATGAATTTTAGTCAGGCATCTGAGACAATATTTTTGTATGATTGTTTTAGGCAGGTTGAATAAGTTGTACATAATATTTTTTTTCCTTAAAGGAGTCTTTGATTAGAATCATAGGTAAGAATTTAAAACTGAAAATATAGATCCTTAATTGCAGTATCAGTGATAATTTCACTTACACCTTCATTGTAGGCGAGAAAAAACAAATGAGATAGAGAAGCAGTTACTTTAAAAAAAGTAACTCGGAATTATTATAGTATAATGGTTATGTGCTTAGGATCTGGAATAGGTCTGCCAGGGTTCAAATTCTGCCTCTTTAATTTACCAGTTGTGTACATTGGAACAAGCTGTTTTGCTTCTGTATACCTTGACTTATTTACCTATAACATGGGGAAAGTAATAGTAACCTCTTCTGTAAGGGTATTGCATTAACCCACTATATCTGTACCTGGTTCCTAGTAAGTGCTCCTTATTAATCATAAAGATAAAAACGAGAAAATAAGGGAAGTATAAGGAAAGATGCTAAAAAGGATCAAATACCCAAATAAAAGTTCAAAAATAACTTTTTTTTAATAGAAAATCATTGGAGATTCTAAGTCAGTTTCAATTCTATGTTGAGAAAACAGTCATTATTTTTTAATAATAGTATATCCTAAAGGTAAAGAGATTGGTTAGGTAAAAAGAAAAAAAAGGTGTGAAGTGTGGGAACTGCTGACTTGAAAGTTTGGATATAAAAGGAGAAAAATACAAGTTAGATCAGAAAGATTCACATAACTACCCTGCTACTAAAGAGTGAATGGCTAATGTTAAAGAATAAAAAGGAGCTTGAAAAGGAAGAGAAATTGGGGATGCCAAATACAGATGAGATTATTAAGGGACAAAATGAGTCAAGAGTGGTGAAAAGATGATAGGGTGTTAAGGTCATAGCTCATGAGGAGTAGGAAGTCTGGGATATCACAGTTTTGTCTACCATGAAATGAATGAGAGGATGGGGGAAAAGTGGTTCGGAAAATTGCAAAGGTTGAAATGAAGTCAACTGTAGTAGATAAGGAAGCTCATTCTGGAAAATCATGATCTCTTTCAGGTAATAAAAACTATCAATTGAAAAGAATATAAGATACATGGGACTGAATAGCTGAAGAGAAGGATAAAAGTACAGAATAGTTATTATGAGGAAAATAAGATATGGACTAGTAATCAATTGTAAAAGACCTTTTGAAATTAGACAACATGAGTTTATATTAGGGCTAAGTAGTTCCAGGTAGTTCAGATATTGGGAGAAGGCTGGATATGTGTCAAGATGAAAAATCAAAGATGACAATTCCATATTTAAATAGTTGATTCATTATTTTTATGGAGTAGTATGCAGATTTATTTAACAGAACTCAAAACAGACCTGTTCCAAATTAAAATTAAAATTTGTTGTTCATTGCTGTTTTTACTGTACCTATGATAGACCTTGACAGTCTATTATTATAGATTTGCTTGAAGCTAAGCTTATTTATTGTAGAGTTTATATTCTCTGGTCCAGGAAAACTACCACTTGTTAACAAGAATGCATTTCACAATGTGTAATCACTTTTTAGTTCTTATTCCCGAAAACCTAGAAAAATCTACATTTAATTAAACAGCTTATTAAATCTTGAATTTTAGAAACTTACATTCCAAAGGATTCACTATTTTAAAATTATAAACTGCTTCAAAATTTTTTGTAATAAGTAATTCAGCCTTCAGCATTTAAAGCAGAATTTTTAGACATTCATGTCCTATCAATTAAAATATTATACTTTTCCACTTGAAAGATAAAATCATGCTAAAAAAATGCCGGTGCCCTTCATAATCACTTCTTAATAAATACTTTAAAAAGGGATTCCCTTGTGGCTCAGACGGTAAAGTCTGCCTGCAATGCAGGGACCCAGGTTCGATCCCTGGGTCGGGAAGATCCCCTGAAGAAGGAAATGGAAACCCACTGCGGTACTCTTGCCTAGAAAATCCTGTGGATGGAGGAGCCTGGCAGGCTACAATCCATGAGGTTGCAAAGAGTAGGACATGACTGAAATGATTTCACTTTCACTTCAAAAGCGTTCTTAACTGTATATATCCATTATAAATATTACTTAACACATTTTAATATATTGTTGCTATATGGATGTTCAGTAGTTATATCTTCAAGATGTATATCAGAAATTTTACTAAGGGATTTTTTTAAACTTGAAACCACTTTAATTTTCAGTCTGTATTGTGAAGATGAGTAAACATGTGTTTATAAAATATTAGAGAAATAAACATATTGAACATGACAGTATTTCTATGACTTTTTCTGATCTATTTGTGTGGTTGAGAATGACTTTCAAAGCTGTTTTTTAATCTAATTATTAGAACCTTTTACAGACATTAATATATTTACATTTATCTGTTTATCAGAACAGTTTTTACAAGTAGTTTTAAAAATCAACTAAAATGCAAACTTTCTGGATTCTCTTCATTGCTAGAGAAAATTTACAAATTTAAATTTGTAAAGGAAGGAGATTTTTTGTGTTTAAGAATATCTATATAAGTAATAGATAACTAGAAAACTAATCGTGTTTATTACCAAATTACATGTTTATAATTTTAAGAATTTAAACAAAAAAATTTAGAAACGATTGTGACATTTCCAAAATCTAATCCCTTAAAGCCCAAACTTAATTATTATCTGTTTTATTTAAAATATTAAAGTCTTAATGTATTATAATTTGTAATAACCAAAGCCTTAATGATTTTATACACATTAATATTGTCCCAGAAGTTTAAAATTACTATTTTTATTCCTGTGAGAAGGAAGCAACCTCAGAATTATTAAGGACAATGTCAATGAATATGAGTTGCATCAGTTACTAATACATGCCCAATATTTCACATATATACCAAGTAAAAAGAAAGATATTCAAGACATTGGAAAAAGATAGTATTGATTTATTTTAGTGATCACAAAGTCTGAGTCACTTGATATTACTACTTTTTCTACGTATTTATTTGCAGTATTTCAAGAGAATTCATATCTAGGTCAAGATGGCTGTCATAATGAACCTGTGATCCTTCAAGTTGATTTTACTCTGATGAAAATAGAAGAGCCCAACACATATACCTCATGCTTCTGTAGATTAATGAATTAGCTTCTAACCTGTGTTGGGGTAGATGGCCTCTAGATTTATTTTGCATATATTTAGTCAACAATCTTATAATTATGCTGAGATTAATAAAGAACATATTTTTTAAAATATGTTAACTACTCCCAAGAAATCTGTACAGTAGCAGTTGTAACCAGAGGAGGGAAAATTTACTCTTCAATTCACAGTACACAGAATATTTACAAAGTCAGTAGTGTATGTTTCTACATAGTATTGCATGGAAAGTAAAATAGTAGGGTAATTATTAATGACTATTAGTGAAATTCTTTCTGGAGAAATGACTTTATAAAATGAGTTTATTACAAATAGCAAAAACAGGAAACAATGGACTTGAAGTTTTTTTTTTCCTTCTCTTGTGAGGTTTGCAGCTCTTCTTCCCTTTTAAAATATGATTTAACAAAAATCTTGATATGTGTATGCATTGTCTAGTTTTCCTCAAGGTTTTAAAGAAGAATCAAGAATCCCTGAACTGTTTAAAACATGATCAGACATTAGAATAGGTCTTAGTTTGTTACTTGAGAGCAGTGAATTAAGCAGGAGCCTGTGAAATTTTTTATCCTTTCTTTTACTCTTAAATATTTTTTCTATCCCAGATAGGAGTTATGAAATATTAAATGTGTAAATATGATTGACTTAAGTAATTTTATCTGGTTTTCCTGACACTGCTGAACCTTTAAAGTTATGCTTTTGCTCATGTCTGAGTAATTTTAAGGATAGATATTAATATAAAACATAATGTGCATATAGAATTTTGTCCATACTATAAAACTACCCCATTTCATATATTAAAAAATATTATCTACTGAGAGTGCTACTTAAATGATACAATTTGTCAAGTGAAAGTATACCTTTTTAAAAAGATGAAAACATCTTACATACACTTGAAGGTTACTCTATTAGACATCAGAAGTTTTAAAAATACCTTAAGAATATTATGGTCTCATGTGACATGTTTTGTATATAGTTTTATATATAGTATGTATATGTGTTTAAAAATGAAATGAACAATAAATTTGATTCCTAATAATTTTGTGCTTATTTTCAACACAGGCTGATAATGCTACAAAATGTTATACACCTCATCTATACAAATTTTTAGTATTTAGCACAAATAATAAAAAATATTACAGCAATTTGTTAAAATGCTATTAGTTACTTGTTTATTAATATGAGGTTAATGTTTACATTTTCAGACGGGCTCTAAATTTATTAAAAATTAATGTTTTAGAAGATAATGTGATATTAAGAACTCAGAACTGCAAATTTAATTGCTTTTAAGTATGGAACCCTAAATTCATGTGGAATCAACTTGTTGGTGATGTTCAGCATATTAAGTAGGTGGATACTTTTATGCCAAAGTAAACTTCATTTCACCACTTCTTTCAATCCCCGACTGTATTCATTGATAGGAAAATGACTTTCAGTTTTACTCATTAAATTTATTGAATTTTTGTTTGAGATCTCTTTTCCCCCAAGAAAACAAAAGGGAAAGAAAAGAGACTACTATTCATGAATATGGTCAGGATACCTTTAATGCTCATGTGAATTTTTATCAGTCACCATCATGATTTCAAGTCATGAATTTATTTTTACATGCTTATGCATGCGTATTTACATGCATTAGTTATTTAATTGATCTTGAATTCCATTAAATTTAAATGAATAGGAGAAAAATTTATTCATAGGATTTTGTTCTCGTTATATTACATTTTATTTTATTTTGTTTTATTTAAATAATCAGTTTAAGGCTTATAAAGGTTGATTTGCTCCTGAACTGCTTTATTCCCAGACATTGCCATCTTCCCCAACTACCACCAAGTCCTCTCCATCTGACCCCATGACCACCTCCAGAGCTAATCAGGTACAGTATCATCCTGTCATCTACACCATACTTTTCACGGGTGATTGCCTGCACACTGGAGAAAAAGATACTGGTGGGTTAAGGATGTATTCGTTCATTCACATTTGTGCACCATGATCAGATTCCAAATAACCTGAGAAAGAAATATCAGTTATTCCTGAAAATTTATATGCATTTTTAGCTTTAGATAATAAAAATAGACTCAGATGATAGACTTCTAGAATTTTGGATTTTCCTCCTAAAATTTTGACTTTATGGAGCTCTGAGGGTTATTTATTGAGTTGGTGTTTATTATTTCCCTTATTGTTTCTTCCTAGGCTTCCTGGTATATAAGTTAAGAATATCATATATGTAAAAAAAATGAATGTATAAATATGAGTTATTGAGCAAAGGTATATCTTTAAATGTGAATGCACTTTTCTTTGTTTTTTATTTCAGATATGCCTTACTGTGTAACAGTTTAAAACTTTTGATGAAAAACATTTCTAGCAGTCTAAGAGTAACTGGAAATTGGTATTTGTGATCATTTTAATGCTGTTTAATAACTCAAGAAATGGTACTTTCTTAGAATTTAATAATACATTTTCTTTGCTGGAGTTGCAAACTTTGCAATGAGAAATATATCTTAGTTTTGACTTGATTGTTTTGGTACTGAATATTTGTAGGACATTCTTCAAAAATGTAGCTGTTTTTGGCACATTTAAGGAAATCATCTAAAATATTCTGTGTAATTCAGAGCCTTACTGTACTTTAACATGAGAAATGTTGAAAATATATTTATTAAAATGATTAAACACATTTTCATTTTGTCTGAATTGAGCTTCATTTAGGTGAGAAATGTTATCTTCTTTAATATTTCCACATTTTTACTAATATAAAGCCTTATGGAATTATTTAAATATTAAATGAGCTTATCTTTTTAATATATTTTTCATGCATTTGACTAATAAATTACTAACTTTGAGCTATATTTGCTAAATATATTAAATGTGGCTTTTGCATATGGTCTAAGATATGGCTGTCAGAATTATTTTGCTGATTTATTGATTCTAATACTTTTGCAACCTCAGGAAAAATTTTTTTTTTTAGGAAAAATTTTTAAATAACTGAAGGAAAACTAACATTTAGAATGTTATTCTGTAGTAGGAACTTGATTTTTATTTTATTCAGTAACGTTCCCTTCAAACAAAAATCCTTAATAATGCTCACATTTTAGCCCCAGTAAATTGGTTTAAAAAGTACACATCTCTAGTGATGAAACCCATCTTTTTTCTTTAAAGGTAATGGTGCTACATGAAGTGAGAAGCAAGCTTGTATTATTGATGCATGAAGTTGGAAAAGTGTATATACATTTTCACTCAAACTTTTTCTCTTATGAGTTTTAATTATATGAATTAGAAAACTATTGTGAAAACAACTGACTTCATATTTTTAGTGTTCCTCTTCTGCTTCATTCTCTTCCAAATAAAGACAAGACAAATGAGTACAACACTCATTAAAAACAAATGATTTTTCTCAACATAAAAAGTAAAAAATTCTGGATCTATAAGAAAAACCAACAAAAATTTTGTCTTTAAAGTTAGATTTGTATTTTCTTGTATTTATCTTGTGGAAATATGATTTTTATAAAATGACTTATTAAAATTTCTTTTTTTTTAAGTTTACTGATATAATATTTTTACCCTCTAGATATGTTAACACATCCACCTCTAGATATTCTTCTAATTTGGAAAATTAAGCCATGTGTGGTTTTATACTCTGTCCACAGTCATCAGTTATTAAAAGTATTTTATTTATACTTTGTTTTTTTCTGTTCTTGTACAAACAAGCATAATACCTCCTGGATAACTTGAGGCAAGATATAAAATAACAAAACAAAATCCTTAAATTCATTGAAGGAATTATAGTTATCTTTCATCTTTATGTTATTAATAGTTTGTAATTATTTCATTCCCTACAGTATTTCCCAGTAGAGTCTATTCATGTTGTAGTAGAGAAGATAATTTGGTTTTTGTTGTTCATTCAGTCTTTAGATAGCTCACAGTTGTTTCTTGTGGATAGTACTAATTAATTTAGATTCACTAAAATTGACTTAGATGTATAAGAGTAATAACCAAAGTAGAAAAATGGGTTCTAATGTGATCATCTTAAACTCTCCATATTTAAAATAGACTCTTAAACCTATAATAATATGACTTTGATTTCTCATATGTTTACTTTATCCTTATCGAGAAATTTAGCAGGTATGTCTGTAGTTTTAGGTTAAAATTATTGTTTATGACTTATAGCTAATCTGATATCCTCTGCTAAAGTCTGCTAAAAATCACTGCAGACTTTTTCCATGTGAATTTTCATAAACCAGTATAAAGCAATCTAGACAGCTATTTCATCAATAATGGCTAAGTGATTTGTGATTGAGTTTTCTTTAGGCTAAATGGTTTGTGTTACAAACTAATAAAAGGAACTAAGAGACTATTAATATTTAGAAAACCCCAAAATAAAAAGCACAGAAAGTATGTTGAAAATAAGTTTTACCTGTAGTTTCAGTGTTTAAAAATCTTTTCTGCTCTTTAAAAGTGACTATGATGCTTCAGTACCTACTGAATTTTACCTTCCTACCTTCATATTTCCACAAGTCAGACTGTTTTCACAGATCCGACTACAATGTTATGAGTATGTAATAATTTCCCCTGGAAAACTGAAGGATTATCATATAAGAAGCCTTTTAGAATGGTTAAAAGTTGACTGGAGCCTAATTGCCTATGATCAAATCTTTGTTCTGCTATTTGCTGAGTAAATTGGACCTCAGGTTCCCCTTCTGTGAAATTGAGATAATAAATTCATTATATTTAGAACGGCACTAGAATGTACTACTCACCTTATAAGTAAGTACATTATGAGTAAGCTATGTTTACTTATTTTTTCTGAAATTTCTTTCAAATGATAATTTAAAAAAAAGGGTAACTAATTAGTTACCATTCTTTAAGATTGTAATACAGAATAAAACAGCTTAGTTAAACTGAGTTTTATCTTTAAAGAAAGATTCTGTGATACTAATATTGCTGCATTTTCAACACTAAAATATTTCTATAATCAACATGTATGTAAGCTTTTAAAGATAGCTTTAGATGCTCTGTAGAGTTTTTCTTCTCGAGTGAGAGTACAAAGTTACTTGTTGTCTAACTTATAAATCAAAATTCTATTATTTCCCTATTAAGAAAGAAAGTTAGGGCTAATACTTTTACAACTTACACTTTTTTGTTTGTGCATATTACACGTGCAAGTTTGACACTTTGGAACTTTAAGAAGCAAATATATGGATAGAAATAAAATTAAAGTCTTAATGTGATTAAATTCTAAAAAGGTAAAAAACAGAATCAGTTGGATTTGACCAGTTATAAGTTATCTTTCTACATTTTTCAATCACTTTGATTTAACAGAATGGTTTTATTAATCAGTCAATGGCGCCAAAAATTAAATTCCAGTCTTAATTTTAAGTTCATGATTGTTAGCTCTCCTGGGATTCTTCTCATTTCAAGAAAAGTAACAAGAATTTTTTCAGAAACATGTGCTTTATACATATTTATGTAATAATAAATTTGAAATTATATATCAAAATATACAAATCAAATGAAAATAGGTAACTCATATATAGAACCCTTGCTGTAGTTACAGAAAAAAACAGAAGTCACTGGTCCCACCTCAGTTTCATGACCACAGATCTCAAATGACCCTCTAATTCTGTCAGGTAATCATAAGCCCAGTCACTTTTTTTACTCTCTGAATGTCTGTTTCATAAATTCTTGTCTCATTTCAACACCTGTATTAGTTTTTTGTGTGTAACAGACTGCCACAAATTTATTGGCTTAAACTGCACACATTTATCACCTCAGTTTTCAATGGGTTAGAAGTCAAAGGCACTGTTAGCTGAGTCTTCTGCTCAGAGTCAAAGCCAGCAATCAAAAGTATCAGCTGGGGTTTATTTTCATCTGGAGACCTAACTGAAACATTCAGTTTTTTGTAGCTGTATGACTGGGGACCCTAACTTCTTGTTGACTGTTGACAAGAGGAAAATCTCAGAGTTTAGAGCCTACCCAGGTTTCCTGCTGCGTGACCCACTCTACGGGCATTTCACAGCGTGGTTTTTCGCTTCTTGCAGACAGCAGGAAAATCTCTCCCCATTATATGTCAGCACGATGAAGTCTTTGAACCTAAACATAAGAATTACTTTCTCTGTTACCATACAGTGAAATTTAATCAGAGTAGTGACATTTCATCCCTTTGCCATATCCTGTGGGTTAGAATCAGGGCACAATTTCTCCACACACTTAAATGGAGGAACTGTACAAGGCAGAACACCAGGAGTGTAGAGATCGTGAAGCCGTATAAGAACTGTCTGTGCCATGCTAAGGTCTTTTGCTCTGTCCTCACTCCAGGCTCATAACTTTAGTTACTTGACTGAGAAAAATGGAAGCAATAAAAACTTGTCAGAAAATCACAGCTTCACCTATACCCACATATTCTACCTCTCAACTGTTACCATAGATAAACTTTCCCTGCTTCTGTTTAAAACAAGTAATTTCAGTTGCACGTTAAAGGCTCATTATTTTTTCTTTACTCAAGGTCATCTCTTCACTAATTCTGCCATCTCTCTCATCTGTTGAGTTTTTTACCTCTGTAACATTCCCATCAGCATACATATATCTGTTTTCTCCTCTCATCTTAAAAGACAAAACAAAACTTCTTTTAATCTCACTTCTCTCACCAGCTAATGGTCTATTTCTTATACTACTTTGTAGCAAAACTCACAAAAGTGTTTACTCTCGGTTTTCCAGTTTTTGGTCTTCCCATTTTTTTCTTAAATCCATTCCTGTCAGATTTTTTCCTCCACAATTCTGCTGAAACTGTTTGTATAGGATATCAGAGATGACCCCATCGTTAGTTCCAGTAGTCTGTTGTCAGTCTGCATGGAACTTGGTCTATCAACAGTATTTGTTATAATTTGTCACTTTTGCTTCCTTGGTGCACTTTCATTATTTGATGTACTTTCATTACTTGACTTCCAGGATATTATTGCACAGCCTTTTTTTTTCTCCTGTATCATGCCATGTGCTTCATCTCAAAATCCTTTGCTAGTTCCTCCCATCATCCTTCTTAATGTTGGAGTAAGTGGGTCTTAATATTTGAAACTCTTTCTGGATGTATACTTTTCTTCTTCCTCATATACCATCTTGGCTTTTATATTCTGACATATGCAAAATTTATGTTTTCATTGAGAAGCAGGTTTATTATGAACTAATGAAGCTTAAGGGCCACCCCAGTGGCTTAGTGGTAAAGAATCCGCCTGCGATACAGAAGACACAAGAGACCCGGGTTCGACCCCTGGGTTGGGAATATCCCCTGGAGGAGGGCATGGAAACCCACTCCAGTGTCCTTGCCTGGAGAATTCCATGGACAGAGGGGCCTGGCAGGGTACAGTCCATAGGGTGACAAAGAGTTGGACTTGACTGAAGCAACTGAGCATGCATATAGTGAAGCTTAACCCTTAAGATTCTTCACCTGCACAGGCTTATTACAAGGCCCTCTACCTAATTTTATGTTTATAATTTTGAATGTAGAGGACAAAGATGTCCTCTAAAATTGTGAAAGATTCAGATCCCACATAACGTGGGTTCACATTTGTCTAATACACATATCAGAGTGAAACTACAGACTATATCCAAGTTGCCACTCAGTATTGGACATCTTTAATTCAGAAGTCCACAAACTACCCAAAACCTGCTCTATCTATAGCCCTTACAGTCTCTATTGAAGCAATTCCATGCACCGTTTTCTCAGATCTCAAATCTTGGATTCATTCTCATCTCTTTTCTTTCATACCCCATATCCAGTTCCTATAAGAAATAATGTTGACTCTATCACTAAAATATATATAGAATGTTGACCTCTTCTCATTACGTCTACTGCTACCCTAGTCCAAGCCTGAATTATTACAGTAGTATCTATATAGATTTCCCAGACTTTCTACCTTTGCACCCAAAAATCTGTTCTCCACTGAGCAAATGATTTCTTATAAAATTTCTCTGCTTACGCCTGTGATAGTTTTCCATTGAACTTAGCAAAAGCCAATATCCTCCAAATGACATCTAATTAATTTATATGATCCTTGCCAGATTACCACTTTCACTTCATTTCATATCAGTTGCCTCCTTGCTCTGCCCTAGGCAAATCCACCTGCTTGGGTTGCCTTGCAGACATTAGGCAAGTTCTTGCCTCTCTCTACACAAAATTCTCCAATCTCAAAGAGGTCTACTTGGCTAACATCTTCATAGTCATCAAGTCTTTGTTCAAATTTCGCTTCTCAATACCCTTTTGAGATGGATGTATCAAGCCACCCAATTTGATATTGCAACCTGGCCTCCCCATTCTCCCAGTACTTCTGATTCCCTTTATCTTGCTGTTTTTATTTTTGTTTTTTTTTTTTGCTTCGCAGAACACTGCATGCTTTGCTTGCTGTTGTTCAGTCGCTAAGTTTGCAACCCCATATTGCAGCATGCCAGTTTTCCCTGTCCCTCACTATCTCCTGGAGTTTACCCAAGTTCATGTCCGTTGAGTCGGTAATGCTATCCAACCATCTCATCCTCTGCCACCCTCTTTTTTCCCAGCATCAGGGTCTTTTCCAATCAGGTAGCTGTTTGCTTATCATCATACTAAAAAAATTATATATTATCAGCCTCACTGTCCTAGAAAATCAAGTTACATGAGAACAGTAGTCTTTGTTCTATTCTCTGATGTATCAGAACCATTTGTTGCTTAGTCCCTAAGTCATGTCCAACTCTTTTGTGACCCCACAGACTATAGCTCACCAAGCTTCTCTGTCCATGGGATTCTCCAGGCAAGAATACTGGAGTGGGTTGCCATTTCCTCCTCCAGAGGATCTTCTTCATCAGGGATTGAACTCAGGTCTTCTGCACTGGCAGGAGGGTTCTTTTCCACTGAGCCACTAGCCTGGAACATTAATAGATTCTCAATAAATATTTGTTGAGTGGCTAGTATTAGTTGGAAGAATAGGCTTACAGTCTGTATGGTTTTTAAAACTCATTTTTTATTTTTTGAAAATCCTTTCTTCAAATGAAATCTTGCACAGAAGTTCTCTAAAAATGTAAGCCAACAGAAAAAGGAATACTATTGATTGTATAAAGACATTAAGCTAAAGGGACATAGCCTTCTTTGTTAGATAACTTTTTCACTTCACCAGTACTCAGAGCAGTTTGAAAATATTTTGTTTGTTTGTTTTGCAGAGGAAACTAGTCAAGCTCTTACCTCAAATATGTCATAATTCTCCAACAAAATGTAAAAATTAAGCTTTATTTCCTTCAGTGTTGTATGTGATGTCACAATAGTATTCTTTAGAAATATGTTTAATAAAATCCTAGAAAAATAGTCAAATTCAAATATTCTTTTTAAATGAACCTACTGACTTTATTATACACATTAGATTTTATGTACTCATAGCTATTAGGATGAGCCTTACAAAATTGCTGATATTTGAGTGTACTTCCTTATAGCTCAACATAGAGTATCATATTCATATCAAAATCTCCAAGAATTCTTAGAAATAAATTGAACCAAAACACTGAATCCATATTAGGATAACATGGAGTTTTCATATAAAAACTTAAAACATTCCCTTAATAAATAGATAGACTTACAGTAACCTTGGAGGGGAAAATTTAATATCATAGAAACCTTAATTCTTTTAAATTAAAATGTAAATCTGTTGCAATTTCCCTTTTATTCCCTTTTTGTCTGGTTTTATGGGAAAGTGAAGCAAGACAAAATGATTTTAATATTCATATGAAAGATGCCTGAGACTTACCATGAGACAATTAATAGAATAGTTACCAAAATAATGTGTATGAGATTAAGTACTTCACTCAGTATTAAAATGAACTATAAAACTCTAATGTTAAAACACAGTTGGCATTAACATAAGCAAATATAATTGGTCAATGAAATGTAACAGAAATGTCAGAAATAGACCTAAGTTATATATGGGAACTTACTATATTCTGTCATTCATTAAGAAAGGTAGTATAATTTAGAAATTAAGAGAATCATACTCTAAAGCCATAGTTCCTAGCTTCAAATTAAATCTTTGCTGCTTCCTAATATTCTAACTTGAGAAAACATCCTTAACTTCACCATGTGCTGTGTGTTTGTAAAATGAATAACAGTGCCTGCTTCACAGGGTTGTCATGATTCTTGAGTGAATCAGTGCATGAGAAGCATTTAGAACTCTGCTTGGTCCAGAGTAACATTTAAGTGTCATTTTATTTATTTTAGAAAAGGATGTATTATTTGATAAATGGTACTGGCATACTTGACTATCCACCTGAAAGAAAATAAATTTGACCTCTACCTTGTCCAGTATATAGAAATAGATCTTAATGTATTCAAGATTGAAACTGTAAGACTATTTGATGAAATTATGGTGTGTGAAATAAAGTTGAGGATAACTTTCTAGAGCAAGAAGGAAATATGAGACATAAAGGGATAGGTTAAAACATTCAAATTTACAAATATTTTATATTTTTATATAGTGAAATACACCACTAACAAGCAAAAGGTGACAGCATCCTTGAAAAAATATGTTTACCATATATGACAATGAATTAATTACTATAAAGAGAGCCCCTAGATTGATAGTATAAAATAAACATCCAGGAGAAAAAATAGATCAAGATTACAAAAAGGAAGTTTATAGAAGAGGAATGGAAGTGCCCAATAAACAAATGAAAGCGTATTTAACTTTATCAAGTATCAGGGAAATTTCAATCAACATTAACAAGATTATATTTTTTCACCAGACAAAATTTTATATGCATATGTATAATACACATAAATCAGAACACAAAAATTAACCTCTGTGTGGGCCTATGTGTGTGTGTTTATAAATTAAAAGTGTGGTCAAAGATATAGGAAATAATCATTCTCTTACAGTGTTGATGTAAGAAATGCTATATCATTACAGCTTTTGAGCATCTATCTAGTAAAGTTTACTGCACCAATACATGGAAATATAGAGACAAAGATGTATATTGTAGCAAAAGTTGGAAAACCCATCTGACCTTTAGCAGGAAAGTGGCTAAGTAAATATGGTATTATAGAATATTATGTGATAAAGCTACTAAAAAAATGAATTGGAGCCACATAAATTGGCCTAGGATAGTGTTCATAATATTAACTGAAGAAAATTAAGTTGCTAAGAAACATATGGCCTTCTTTGTAATAGTCAAAAAATATCTTGTTTGTGTATCGTCCAGATGATGGCAAGAAATATGAACATTAATAAGTTTTTGTATTTCTGCTTTGGTTTCAAAATGCTAACTAAGGGAAATTAAAACAAGATGGAAAAATATAATGGCTTCAGTTACAATGTTATGTAATGTTTTAAGGAATCTAAAGTGGGAACTTTCCAAAAGATTGAGAAAGACGGGACCATCTTTGATGTTAGATATATTTGGACTACTTGGCCGTTTCGTTTCCTAGTTGTCAGATGCTTTTTGAGGAGTTTCAAGAAGGGTCACAAGAGAGGCTTCAGGACTAGAAGAGACACACTTAAGTGGCAAAGGAAATGGCAGTTGTTTCATAGTTAAAAGTTATGCCAAATTAAATGATTATGTAATATTTGTAATATTTTTCTGTATTCTTTGCTAATATAGCAAAAGGTCTCAATTCTAGTCTCATCAAAATTACCAATAGAGATTCTTATTTAATAAATCTAGGATGAGGTTATGCATCTATATTTGAACAGTTAGAAAAACATTTCCTGAAGTCTCTATTTGGGTAACACCATTTACCATATGAAAATGCACAGTAGTTTATTAAAAATGATAATTATAAAATTGTGTATTACATAGCACTTGCCCTTTACAAAGACTTTTTTATGAAATACTTCAAATATTATTTGGTAAACATTAAAGAAACACATACTTGTATAGAAATTGAGGGGTGTTAGTTTTATCACTGAGAACAGTAGAGGTTTACTAATAATTACAATTTAAATCTATGAAGAAATATCATACAAAGGATAATTGTCTTTTCAGATCGTCGTAGTTTTTTGACTATTGCCAAATTCAGTTAGAGGTTTTCTAACCTTGGAGATCTTTATATATGCAGATTATGTTACTATTTTCAAAGATTATTTAGTAATATTTTTGCCAAAAATTATGGTAAAAGGCTAAATGAGCACTTCCTAATCATACCCACTCCACTGCAGACACCGAGCTTTGTTAGTGTTCTATGCTGTAGATGATGTGTCCTTCACAGCCAGTGGTGGGCATCAGGGGATCTTTCTGAGGGCAAGTTAAGAGTTTCTGCTGAAAGCAGCACACCATTGATATTTTCAGGTTAGAATTATATCTCTTAGTGAATACCAGGTTATGTGACCTTCCAAAGTCCCTTCTAAAGGTTTTATCTCATATGAAGATGTACTTGTATTTATGGAAAGCCTAGGGCTTTAGAAATTTTCAGATTGAAGAAAATGGTACACTCCAGGGGAAAAAGAGTTAATAAAATGTGAAATGTACCTTATTTTACATCCTATATGTGGTTTGGGCACTGATAAAAATACAGAGTGCCTTGTCTAGTATTAGCTGCTAAGTAGGCAGATAGGCAATATTCTTTGTTTTTCTGGACTACTACCTAGTAGGTAAAGGTGGTTTGTTGGTTTTGTCAGCATTCTCCTTAAAGTCATAGCTCTGGCAGTTCTTGCAGATGCTGTGTTCTCAAGACAGAACATTATATGTGCCTTTATATAACCAAAGCACTTAATGCTTCATTACTCCAGAATGTGCACTAGTCTTCAACAGACTTTTTTGTTTTTCAATTAAGGCCATATAAAATGGAAAATATACAAAATAGGAAAATTGGGTAGTTATCAACATTTTCAACATTTTAGTTTTATTTCAAAAATGATTAGAAGTAGGAATATTTTTGCATATTCTCTTAAATAAGAGGAGTTTTGCCAGAGTTTGATCTTCTGTTCACTGTGGATAAAAAATTTGTTTCTCATTTTTATTTCTAATTTTTTAATCTTTGATTTGGGAATATTCCAGTTGATCTTTTTCATCTTCTGAACCTAATACCTCATAATTTATTTTATTGGTCTTTGGTTTAGCTATTTTTTTTCCTTCCGTTAGGTGATAACAGTCCTTCAGTTACATTTTAAAAATATTTTTGAAAATGCAAATGGTTTGTTTCGTTAACTAACTTTAAATGGCTTTTAGTCAAATAAGAGTTCTAAAAATATTTTTATTAGTGTTTCATTAACATATTAGAAGGGAATTACTTCAATCCATCCACAGAAGAAGAATTTAGTTCTATGACTAGTAGTATGTTTATTTAAATTGCAGACATTCTCTGTAGCTTTTCATTTATTAGTCAGTATATGTTTTCATCTTCCAAGTATTAATATAATGAGAATAATTCAGGACATTTTCATTTCTCAGTGACAGTCATTTGTGATAGTAAGTTCTCACTGTCCCTTTACTAATAAGATACGGAAATGTAGACACCTATTATTTTTTAAAAAGCAAATATTGCCTTCAGAAAAACTCTTGGTGAAATTAAAATATAAGAAATGTTGAATTAGCTTGATTAGTAAATATAAAATACCTACAAGTAACTGTAATTTGATTTCAATAATATTTTAAATCATGTTAAAAATATGGTACATCTATCTATCGTTAATTAATAATGCTGAATTTTAATGGTGAAAATGGCTTAGTCAAAAATGTGTAAAAGTAAAATAATCCAAATTGTGAAAGTTTTCTTAGTAATTAGCTACTGGAGTTACCTAAGTTTAAATAGAGATCAGTTTTTAAACATAGTTTAGCATTTACCTCCAATAATATCTTATCAGATTAGTTTGCTTACATTATAAGGTATTGAGTCAACCCATACTCAGAATTTTAAATGGCTTTATATTCCTAGATTAACTTTAGTGGTTTTCCTAAACAGGCATTTAGCATAATTACATTCTTATTTAAAACTATGATTTTACATTTTCTTGTTTTAAAATTTTACACGTATTTTCTGGGACTTCCTAGCGATCAAGTACTTACGATTCCATGCTTCCAATGAAGAGGACACAGGTTCAATCCCTGGTTGGGGAACAAAGATCCCATAAGCCAGGCGGCATGGTCAAAAATAAAAACAAAAAAATTTTTAGGTATTTTCTAAATCTGTTTTTCTGCCAACTCATTTTATAATACACATTTAAATGTTTATTACTGTTTATTATGCCACATGTCTAGAAGCTTCATGAAAGTGAGATCTTATGCTTTCTGTTTAACTCTGTATCTCCAGGAACAGTACCTAGAACTCAGTAAATAATTATTCAGTGAATATAGGAAATATACTAAATTTTAAATCAATTGTTCGTTCTGCTTTTGCAGGACTTGTTTGTTCAGCACCCTAATTTGGGGATAATTTTTCGATTTCCTTTTGTTATAGTGCTTTTAAAAACTTTTTAAATAAGACAAGTTTTTATATGGTAAGAAAAAAAGCTCATCTGAAACCCAGCCTCTATTATTTTATTCAGTTTTATCTGTGTATAATTTTACACTATTTAACTAAAATTCTACATAAACATTTGTATGTTTTTTTAATTGTACATAGAAATTTTCCACATTATTTTATAGTTTCATATAGTGTCTTATACTGTTCTGTGTATATGACATTTTCCATGTTTGGGATTATTTCCCAGAGAGATCACAGAAGGAGAGAAACTAAGTTAAAGGTTATGCTCATTTTATAATGTAATGTGTTACATAAGGTGATTTCCAAAATTTACTGCCACAGAAAAGAGGTTAAAAGAAAGAGATTAAGATAGTTAAGCCTGTCCCTTATCTTCATTTAGTTTGCCTTTTTGTGTGATTAATTTTGCTGTTTTGCAGAATATCTTTGATTATTTTAGATGTTAAATATTTCTTGTCCTTGCATAGTCCTTTGCTGTTCACTGTTTAATGAATTATCTGTTCACTTTTACCTTCCACTAGATTACCTTGTCCATTCCTCTGGCTTTAAATACTATTGCTGTGTTAACTCTCAAACCCACAACCAGTCACCTACTTGGCATGTTCTTTATGGGTGGCACATTTCAAACTTGATAGATCCAAAATAGAATTTTTGATTCTGTCTTTATCTTTCACACTTTTCCATCATCTGCTTCAGTAAACACAGCCCCTACTTTCATGTTCATAGCTGTTTTTCATTTTTTTAGTTGATTGTTACAACTTCTAAAATATTAAGTTGAAAATATTTGTTTTCATATTAAAAGCCCAAATATATTTTTCACTAATCAGAATTAAGAACTCTGAACTTATTATATATACCCTGAAATAGCTGAGCTAAAAAGAGAAGGTTTGAAAATAATAGTTTCAAAGAGCTTTTTAATAATTTGACACGTGGATGGTGATAGCAAATGAGATTTCCAGAAATTTAACCGCAATTTAGTAAAATCTGGTTTGGTAAGCAGCAAGACAAACCCCAACTTATTTTCATTTGTAAATAATAAGCTGCTCTATAATAGTTTATCATTCACAACCCTCATGTTTTCTTCATCATTACTTGACCTCTAGCAGTAGTCTTTTTTGATATATCTAGAGTGCTTATCTCCTCAACATAACATAGTTCGAAGGGCTATTTTTTACTTTTTTCTTAACCCATAAAGAATATATTTATCCTGTTTTTCTTATTCCTAAGCATATCCCTCTCTGAAACATAATATGTATTTTTAAAACATGCAGCAGTCACCAAAAAGGGCGGCGGGGATGGGGGGGGGGGGGGGAAACTTGGAATAATTCTTCAGTTTGAAAAAGCAAAAAAAAATAAAAAGGTATTAAATTTTAAAAAATTGTTCAGTTAAACTTTATTTGCCTTAAGAAATTTTGTGGTGATTATCATTCATTTTCTGTCTTATCTCAAAGAGACACAAAATACAGGTATGCTGTCTGTCATCCTCTACCGTATCTTACAGCCAGAGGGGAAAGTAAAGTATAGCCCTTTGGAAGAAGATATAAAATGAAAGTACAGTTTCCACAAAGCTTTTAAAAGTCAATTATTTTAAGGTAAAAATGCAGTTGCTTGAGGTAAGGCAAGATGTGGGAGGTAATCACCCCAATTATGAATTGTGATTATGAGTCAGTAGAAATAGACACTGTCATTGAGTCATCTTATTAATTGATCCAGTTTATCACTTAGTCAAGTAAACACTGAAATGTTTGTATTCTCGACTTTTAGAACCAACCTGACAACATTTTTTTTATGGCTGAAGAAGCCTAGCCACAAGCTTAATGAATAAGAAGTTACAAAATAACATAGGAAAAAATAATAAATAAATGAAAAATTAAGAAAAAGGCATAGAGTGCATATTTAATTATAATTTTATTGGATTTTTAAATAGCAAATATGTTACTTATTTCAATAATTTTATAAGATTAAAACATCTGTACATTTATCTTTTGTAGATTTCAGTATGGTTGTAACATAATTTGAATTTTAGATTTTAGAGATGATAAAGTTTTTTTTTTTGTAAGAACCCAGTATCATACTTTACACACACACACACACACACACACACACACACACACACACTCTGACTCACTCTCTTTCTCTCTGCTACATGGCCATCTTTCACATAGTTTATTTAGTTCTTATATGTATATCTATTTATTTTCATTGCATTTAAGCTGCTGTTGGAAAACCTAAGATTTCACAAAGTTAAAATAGGTGAGTTTAAGGGGAAGAACAGTGTGGGGAATACAGGTAACATTTTAGTCATTTGGAACAAATGAATATACGAAGGCAAAGACCTAGAAAAACACCTAATATAGAGTATATTCGAGAACTAGCAGGTAAAGTTTGGCTTCAGCATAGGATACTAGTCATAGAGAATTAAACTGGAAAGACAACTTGGGGACAAGGTATGGAGAATTTGGAAAGTCTGCATGAGGAGTCTGGATAATTTAGTGAGTAGCTGGAGTGAAATCACTGAATGCTATTGAGTAATTTTTTAATAAAGCTAAAATAAAAACACCTACAGCCTTTGACTTTTATCGATGAAAAAACTGAAGTGATTTGACAGAGGTCACACAGCAGAGCCAGGGTGAGGGTTCATATGTCCTAACTACCAATTCTAGATTCTTCTTATTACACCACACGTTACTTTAGATAGGCTAAACAGTAGGACTGGCAAGAACCATACAGGGGGAAAAAATCTCCAGTGCATAACAGGATGTAGAGATCTAGGGAGCAAGAGAAGGCACAGATGGCTTCCAGGTTTAAAACCTGGTGTTGGCAGTAGGTGGGGGGTAAGGATATATGAGAAAAGACAGCATGGTATTTTACGATAGATACTGAGACGTGCTTATGAAAAATGGTACTGCCTTGAATTTGGTTATCAAAAGTAAGTAGATTAAACAGACTAGTAGAGAGTTGGAAAAGCTGCTTTTTTATTCTTTTTGGAAGAAAAAGATATTCTTTTTCTATGTCATACATTTTTTGTCAAAGCAGTACTTTTTAGAAAGGCAGTTATTTATATAAAATCTATAATCAAAAGAAAAATACACCTTTTGCAAGTTACTATGCTTGGCAGTTCAATGTGGATCTGCCCAAATGATACATGCATCTTCAGTGGTCACTAATAAGTGGTGTCTCGGTAGTCCAAGGGGTAATACCCGAGGCAAATGAAGGAGATTTTATCGATTACAAGTTATTGAAATCTAATTCAAAGTGACGTAACAAAAAAAAGGTAGGCTGCAGTCCATGGGGTCGCTAAGAGTTGGACACGACTGAGCGACTTCACTTTCACTTTTCACTTTAATGCACTGGAGAAGAAAATGGCAACCCACTCCAGTGTTCTTGCCTGGAGAATCCCAGGGATGGGGGAGCCTGGTGGGCTGCCGTCTATGGGGTCGCACAGAGTCGGACACAACTGAAGTGACTTAGCAGCAGCAGATTCAGATGCCAGAATGCTATCTGAAACCTCTCTCTCTCTCTTTCCATTCCCCAAGTCTCTTTTTATCTAAGTTAAATTTATTTTCAGTCACCTTCCTCCTTCCATATGTTGACAAGATATCACTAGTAATACCGAGCTTGTGTTCTATTAGATCACACGGTTACTTCCATCCCAACAATTTCACAGATTCTTAAGGCTGTTATTGGACCATCCTGTGTCACATGCTCAATCCCAAATCAGTACCTGCTAAGAGGTGTGGGAAGTGAGATATGCAGGCTTAGGTCATGTTTCCACTTCTAAAGGCATTGGAAGGTTGTCAGCCTTACCTAAGGTACCTGTACTCAGAATGAGAGAATATTTCCTGAAGACAAAGTGGAGTCTTGTCATAAGAGATGTCAGCTAACTGAATGGATGAGGTCATAGATAACCACCATTGATAGGAATTGCTTTAAAAGTAAAGCAGTACATGTGTAGTGTAAAACATGGAAGCCCTAAAAAAGTAGCTCATACTATTAATTGGGTTGTCTTAAACTATGCTTGAACTTCTTTTGCATTTTTAAGGTATGGCTTTATGAAATAATTCAGTAATTTACCTGACATAAGAAATATGATGCCTACAGACACTCTCATTCTTTTTTAAGACCATAATGAGTTGGAGTTATTATTTGGCAAAGGAGTAAATGTGTTTTTCTTAATGTTTATTTTTGATTAGAAAAATGTCAATTTTAAGCCTACCTCTTTGGTATTTGTAACTTTTTCATAGCATTCCCATTGAGGTTCTTCTTTTGTGGTTGCAAATAAACAGTTGCTTTATTCCTTGTTTTTCTGAAAACAAGGAATTGGTATAATTATATTGTTAATCTTTTCTCATGTTTCTTTGATACAACAGTTGTAATCTAGGAATAAGGAAAATTTAAATACAATTTTTTTTCTTTTAAAATAATACCATTATTTAAGCAGATCATCACTACTAAGATGGGTTTAGGTTTGAACAGGAACTCTCTCTGACACGGAGATAACAGCAACCAGGGAATATCTGTAGTAAAGAATACAATACTAATACTACTAAAATGAAATATGATCATCTCTCAAATACTTTCTTACCCCGTTTTCTTCCAGTTATGCTGTCTCCTTTGTACCCTTTATATATTTTTGTACCCACACTTTAGGACTTGACTGCACTGATACATTTACACATCTATTTTCTGTAACTGATTTGAGAGTTCCGTAAAGGCAGGAACAGTATCGTATATATCCTTTATCTCTAGCTCCCAACAGAGGGCCTGGGTCACTTAGTAAGCTTTCTATAAAAGATTGGGTGGAGGGTAGCAACTATAGGTCATATTTCTGAAGGGAAAATTGATTTGCAAATGTCAGGAATATATCTGATATGGCTGATACTCATTACACCAAATAATTGTATGCTAAGTACAACTTTTTTTTTTTCTTTCAATTCTTTAGAAATAAGAATGTATATGTCAGTGCGCTAACAGAATGCATCAATGAAAATGAAGTCATAGATACAATTAAAATCAGCTATTTGTCCTCTCATTTGGGATGTAAACACTCTCAATACACAGATTTTCCTTTAGGTAAATGCTATATTTCCATATCCAAGAAGTAAGCAAGTAGGATGTCTGACATAATTCTCAACACTACTTTTCTCATCCCCTACTCATTTTTCAGTTGCTCACCATCTTCAAGCTTCCACACTTGTGGCTCACTTCTTTATGGCTCTAATCTGGCACATAAAATGGAAACAGAACACTATTCTCTCTGAGATACTATATATTAATGCAAAAGAATTATTTTTCTTTTTGTCTCAATTTCTCCTTTTCAGAGAGTCTCTTTCCTGCCTCTCAATTTTGGAGTAATGCTAAATGTGCAAATAAATATAAATGTATTTTTTTAATTTTTCAGAAAAAAAATGGAGTAAGAGGTTTTTCATGTCATTATGTCAAAAATAAAAGTTGGGTCATATTCATTGGCTAGGGTACTAAGTTATTTACATTTATTAAATTTGGAGTTTAATATAAACTTACATTTACATTTTCTTATTTATTTGTTTATTTTAAATAAAATTTTTTATTTCTGAAATCATTCATTGTAAGCAAAATTATAGCTATCTAAAGTTAATAAATGATACATTCAGTTCCCTTCAGTTCATTTCAGTCTCTCAGTCGTGTCCGACTCTCTGCGACCCCATGAATCGCAGCACCCAGGCCTCCCTGTCCATCACCAACTCCTGGAGTTCACTCAGACTCACGTTCATCGAGTCAATTTTGCCAGCCAGCCATCTCATCCTCTGTCGTCCCCTTCTCCTCCTGCCCCCAATCCCTCCCAGCATCAGAGTTTTTCCAATGAGTCAATTCTTTGCATGAGGTGGCCAAAGTACTGGAGTTTCAGCTTCAGCATCATTCCTTCCAAAGAAATCCCAGGGTTGATCTCCTTCAGAACGGACTGGTTGGATCTCCTTGCAGTCCAAGGGACTCTCAAGAGTCTTCTCCAACACCACAGTTCAAAAGCATCAATTCTTCGGAGCTCAGCTCTCTTCACAGTCCAACTCTCACATCCATACATGACCACAAGAAAAACCATAGCCTTGACTAGACAGACCTTTGTTGGCAAAGTAATGTCTCTGCTTTTGAATATGCTATCTAGGTTGGTCATAACTTTTCTTCCAAGTAGTAAGCGTCGTTTAATTTCATGGCTGCAGTCACCATCTGCAGTGATTTTGGAGCCCAAAAAAACAGTCTGACACTGTTTCCACTGTTTCCCCATCTATTTCCCATGAAGTGATAGGACCAGATGCCATGATCTTCATTTTCTATAAATATTAATATTCAATCACTACTGTCTTCTGTTCATACACACCTTTAGTTACATGTGGACAAATATCAGTTATATCAGTTATACCAGCAAAATTTGGAAGCTGCATCAGTATTTGATAAAATAACAAATATGGCTGACAGTATTTATTTAAGATTATATCAAACATTAATAATTTAAACTAAAATCCAGAAAATGTACTTACTACATAAAGACATCTTTAGAATAAGGATAAATGATGTGGTATAATTCTTCAATTTACAAAGATATATTTTTTTAAGATGTTTATTTTTATCAAAAGTTCACATACTAATTCTGAAAAATACATTCTTTTAGTATTTTTGAATATTTAAAAGGAAAAAAAACGATTAAAGGGAAAAATTTTAAAAGGAAGGATGAGGTAATATGCTTGTATAAGTAACGTAAGTATTGTGTACACATTTGCAAGTTCTTCTAGAAAGACAGAACTAATTAGTTCTGAGTTAAATTAGTCCTAGAGTTAAAAAAAAAGTTATAGCTGCAGTAACTGGTGTGCAGTGTGGTAGAAATTAACAAAATCTTCACACAACTTATAGAAGCTTATTTTAGAGTGGATGTTATAAAATTGTATATTTCATTACTTTTTATTAACAGTCTGTTAGATAGCTTCCATTAACCTTTCATGTGCTATTAGTCTCTTCCTGGGTTATAATCATGCAGGCAGTCACTACACTGAGCAAAATAATAGTGATATTAAATTTTAAAATAGCACTTTTGAAAGTCTTAGTTGATTAATATGTTTTTCTTCATAAAAGATTAGATTAAAACACCTCAGTTTGTCAGTATATGTGTTTTCAGCAATATTTTATTGCAAAACTTTTTCTAATTTTGAAAAGAAATCATAATTTATGAAATATAAACATATTTACCATTCAAATTTATAAATCCTTAAAAGTAAATTTTCTTAATATTTCCTGTGCACAGAATAAACTATAAGGGTGATTCTAACTCATCTTAAGCGGTGTAAGATGTATTCATGGTTTAACTTTCTAATTGTATTACTTTAACATATTTCAATATTTCAGACAAATAATTTTCTGCCAGAAAGTCTGAGAACAAAAAACAAATTAACTTGTTAAAAAAATTGTCTCTCAGTCGACTTCTTGAACATCAATGAACTTAATCAGGGGAACAAGAAAAATATATCTGACATTCCAAAGAAATGTTTCTAGAAAATTTAATTTTTTTCAGTAAAATGATACAATTATATATAGACAAATTGTAATGAAACAAAATTCTACTGTGACTTTATATATGTGGGAAGAAAAGTTGTGTGGGATGTATATATATAATATGCATAAATATGTTTATGAGGTAACCCGTTCTAGAATTTGAGTTTATACTTTCACTGCTTACTATCTTCCTAAAAATGCATGACTCTATTTTTTATTTTTTTAATTCTTACCCAAGTCTGTTTTAAAGACAGCATGGCAATACTTGCTAAAAATTAACTAATGAGATATCTCATAAAGTATCTCAACTAAATTTTTGCTGAAATTTCTGCCCATTTAAATGTCTGGGACAAGGAAAGCAGTAACTTCAGTGCTTTGTCAGTGATAGAACATTCACAATTTTTTATCTCCTGGTGAGTCATAAAAAGTGCCCATATGTATTTTTGTGCTACCAAAATATAATTTTAAATGTTAATATCTACATTTTAATTGAAAGGGTTATGGAAAATACCATCCTGATTTTATACATCTTATAATAGTATCTGATTATGATTAAATAATTTAAAACATGCTGAGTTTTGTGGCTGGATGTTTCTGTTCAAATTAGCTAAAGTGCCTATACTTCGTATGGTCACAGTGAATCATTGTGACTATTCATGTGACTGCAGTAATTTTTAATTAATCTTTGGCAGTATGGTTATAAGGTCTATTTTTAAAAATGTAGCTATTGCTGCCAAAAAGAATTATCTACCTAATCAAAATAGTCATTTTACAAATTTAGATAGATTGTAATATTACTCTCAAATAGCCCCTAACCTACCTAAAAGCTACTGAATTTTTTTATATCACTAATTGTTTTGAGTTATTGTTAAGGTTACAAGTTGGTGTCAGTCTAGTTGTAAGACTAAAATACTACCTAAATATATTGCCCTTCATCTCTGAAAATATTAGTCATGAAGTAAGGTATTGAACAACAGAAAAATTATGAGGAACATGAAATTAATGTTTTAAAGGGTCTCAAGGTAGAACTTTCCTACTTTTTATCTTTACTACCTTTGGTTTATAATCCTTGCTCTTCGTTTTTATGTTTTAAAGCAAAGATATTCTTGAAGCTGAATAGGTGAATCATGAACAGCATTTTGATTTTGGAGCTGTATAAAAATGTTACCATTGATGACATATTATGATTTCCTCTTTTTGATAACTTCTGCAAAATTCACAGTCAAGGAAAATTTTTAATAATTTAAAAGTGAAAATTGCCTTTTCCTTTGAAAATTCTAAGTTCGCAAAATAACTATTACAAT